>NC_136478.1:20237567-22710067 GCF_902686455.1 Sciurus vulgaris | reverse complement strand
AGATCATTTATCACTCAATTGTAATCACTTTTAGTTATTAGTATGGTAGACAGGACAGTGAATTGGTTGTGGAATCAAAGTGAACTATGTTTGAAATTCTCCTCTGTGGTTTGCTAACTAATTTTTGTACACTTGGAAAAGTTACTGGGTAAGCCTTTGTTACTTTATATGAAAAGGAAGGTAATAATTCTAAATCATAGGGTTCTTGCAAAGGAATTACTATGTTTTATTTTTCTACCATCCTTATTTCATTTCAGAACCTTCCTAAACTTCAATGATGTTTACTCTCTACCCAAGTTTTCCATAATAGAAATTCTTATTTCCCCTTTATTGGATTGTAGTTCTTATACATAAGCAAACATTCTTACAGAAACTTCCTCCATTATCTTCTACATGAGTCAAATATAAACAAAGTGAGGCACTAGTTAAAGGATAGATTTTAATTAGTAATGTGCTATGGCAATAGGAAAGGGTCCAGAGTGAACTGAATTTAACTTCAATTTGTACATGGGTGACTGAATTTTAAAGAAAGGACTGAGAAAATAAGAGAGAATAGAAAGGTGGATGAATGGGTTTAATAGAGTCAGGGAAGCGAAAAATTACAAAAATGTGAAAGGAAGTTCTCGTCCATGTGAAACCAGGTCTGCTAAGTGGCATTTATTGAAGTGAGGCCCCTACTCTCCTAGAAGCTGGGAGAGGGGCTTTATCTTCAGGTATTATTAAAAACTACAAGCAAGTTCCTTTGCCTTGAATTTTCTCAAGCAAACAGTTGGAGGGACCTAGGGTCATCCTAGGGATGTGTCCTTCTTGAACTATTGGAAACTCTTTATAGGCCAAAGTTGAGGCTTCACTGAGAAAGGGATCAAAGGGGGCTAGTGAGTTTAGTAAAAGAGGTCAACTTTGCACTTCTCTTGCAAAAGATGATGACCATTTTTTTCATATGTTTATTGATCGATTGCATTTCTTCTTCTGTGGAGTGTCTGTTCAGTTACTTAGCCCATTTATTGATTGGGTTTTTTTTTTTTTTTTTTTTTTTTTTTTTTTTTTTTTTTTTTTTTTGGCAGTGCTGGGGATTGAACCCAGGGCCTTGTACTTGCAGAGCTATCTCCCCAGCCCTGATTGGGTTATTTTTTCATTTTATTTTTTTTTTGGTGTTAAGATTTTTGAGTTCTTTGTATATCCTGGAGATTATTGCTCTGACTGAGGTGTGTGTGGTAAAAATGTCCTCCCATTCTGTAGGCTTTCTCTCTTCAAGGGAGAAATTATTGATTGTTTCTTCTGCTGAGAAGAAGCTTTTTAGTTTAAATCCATCCCATTTATTGATTATTAATTTTATTTCTTGTGCTTTAGGAGTCTTGTTAAGGAAGTCAGGTCCTGAGCCGATGTGATGAAGATTTGGGAGTGCTTTTCTTCTAATACTCTCAGGGTCTCTGTTCTAGTGTCTAAGTCTTTGATCTACTTTGATTTGATTTTTGTGCAGGGTGAGAGGTAGGGGTTTAATTTCATATTGTTACATATGGATTTCCAGTTTTCCCAGTACCTTTTGTTAAATAGGCTATCTTTTCTCCAATGTATATTTTTGGTGCCATTGTCTAGTATGAGATAATTCTATTTATGTGGGTTTGTCTCTTTGTCTTCTATTTTGTACCATTGGTCTACATGTCTATTTTGGTGCCAAAACCAAGCCATTTTTGTTACTATTGCTCTAGAGTATAGTTCCTCATCTCTAGCAATTAGATAAATGCAAATCAAAACAAAGATTTCATCTCACTTTAGCTAGAATGACAATTATCAAGAATAATAAATGTTATTTATTATTAAAAGCAATAATAAATGTTGGTAAGGATGTGGCAAAAAACTCAGATGTTTCCTGTAGGAATGCAAATTGGTACAACTACTATAGAAAACAGTATGAAGCGTCCTCAGAAAGTTGGAATGGAACCACCATTTGAACCAGCTATCCACTCTTCAGTAATATTCAAAGGACTTAAAATCAGCACACTACAGTGATGCAGCCACATTAATGTTTATAGCAGTTCAATTCACAATAACTAAACTATGGACTAGATGCCCTTCAATAGATGAATGGATAATGTGGTACATAGGCATAATGGAATATTACTCAGCCTTTAAAAAGAATGAAATTATTGCATTTGCTGGTAAGTGGATGGAACTGGAGACTATCATGCTAAGTGAAATAAGCCAATCCCCAAAACCAAAGGCCAAATGTTTTCTCTGGTAAGTGAATGTTGATCCATAGTGGGCAGGTAGGGAAGAATGAAGAAAATTTCAATTGACAGAGGGGAACAAGGAGAGGGGTGGGGCAGTGGGGATGTGAAGGATAGTAAATGAGACAGACACTATTACTCTATATACAAGTAAAATTACCCTACTGGTGTGACTCAGCACCATGTAGATTCAGAGGAATGAGGAGTTATGCTCCATTTGTGTACAATGTGTCAAAATGCATTCTACTGTCATGTGTAACCAATTAGAACAAATAAAAAAGAATTTTGAAAAATAAATTAAAAATTAAAAAATTTAAAAAAGGAGATCATTTGTGTCCTATGGTCTCTTACCTCAGTATTTTGAGCAGCATAATTCCTTGTTGTACCATGAGGGTCTGTCTTGTGCATTTCCAAACCATCAGCACTATCCTACACTCTCCCTAGATGTAAGTAGTAGCCCCTTTACTCTTCCTGTTTACCAACCAAAACTCTGTCCAGACTTTTTAAAGTCACTTCCAGGGATCCAGTGTGGTACCACTCATAATGCAAAGCACTCCAGACCCATGTTGGAGAAGCCCCTTTAGAATACACTAAATGAACCTCAAACTTGATGCAACCTCTATTCCCTAAAACTGTTACCATCATTTCATTTCTGATTTCTACTAGTGACACAATTATCGATCCATCAATCTAGGCAGAAACTTCAGATACAGCCATAACTACATTTTTAGCAACTTTCTTCTTGTTTCAAAATGCTAAAAATGATGCTAAAACCTCTCAAATTGTCTCCTTCTTCCTACACCCTATCCTTTTTCCAGCCAAGATTTACAGAAGGAAGGTTACGTATAATACACATTATATATCGTTCATCCTATGCATAACTACATTAAGTAAATACAATTGTGAATTCCTTCACTAGATAAAATTAAGAACTAAGAATGAAACTTCTGAAGATTTTAGATAAGGAAAACGTATAAATGTATTAGCAGAATTTTTTTTAAATAGGATTCTTTCTGGTCTCATCTGTCATCTCTTCACCACTTGAAATCAATAGCATAACTCATCAGGGTGAGTGATTTCACTAACATCACTTGACACCCAAAAGCAGTGTTGTTACTAAAAACACATAGGTCAGCTCCATTAATCTTATGACAGGTGGATGTGAGTTCTTTGGTGATTTGACAAAGACAGTGACATTTGTGGTGATTTAACAAAGGTGGTGGCATTTGCTCAGAATGATGTAAAAATATATTGCCTTTATGATTTTCAAAAAAATGAGACATTTTTAAATGTGTTTTCTGTGGTTTGGTCATCTCCTCTAAAACTCATGTTGAAATTTATTCACTATTATGACAGTATGTTATTAAGAGGTGGGACTTTTAAGAAATGATTAACTCATGAGGGAACCACCATCCTGAATGGATGAATGCCATTATTTTAAGAGTGAGCTTCTCACAAGAATGGACTTGGCCCTCTCTTGCTTACATTCTCACCTTGCAATATCTTCTGCCATTTTGATTCACTAAGAGGGCCCTCACCCCATGTGACTTCCTGGCCTCCAGAATTGGGCCAACTAAACTCCATTGTTTACATTCTTCTCGGTCTATGGCATTCTGTTATAGCAGCAGAAAATGGACTAAGATTGTGTTTCATCATTATATAATTAAAACTCGTGACTCTGCATAGGTATAATAGAGTGAAAGAAAGAGAAAAAGAGACACCTAGATGATAGACCATCATTTAAAGCATATTGTTACATACTCATATTTTTTTTCTAAATGAAACATTGTTATTTCTTTTGAAGTCAACCATTTTGTTTAACTTTTCTGTGTTAAAATAAAACTAAAATAACTGCCCTTTCGAAATTAGAAATTAAAGCTCATCACAGATGGTGGCTGTCTCCTCTTATCTAGTCATCTGGCTCATTTCAAACAAATTTCTATTTAATTCCTTTCTTCTGGAAAATTTCTAATCAAACCTTGAAAAATCAACTCTGCCAAACACTCTCTGCCCCCCTCCCATGCCAATGGTATTCAAAGATGAAAGTAGAAGAATCCATGACCTTGAAATGTGAAAAAAACATCATCCAGTCACCACTATAGGGTACAGAACCTCCACTTCCATAGAACAGGTGGTAAAACAATTACAGATGTGCAGCTGTTTTATGCCATCAAATTCTCCGCGGAAAAGCCGGAGGTGATTGTTATGTAAAAAATGTGTTTTATCTGCACATAATATATTTAATAAAACTGTGAGGTATGTAAATTTGCCAGCCAGAGGTAGAGGCATTTTGAAATTTGACTATAGTTTTGTTTATATTAAGAAATTACACTTATTAGTGTAAATCATCTAAACCATAAATTAGCATAATAGAAACATCTCTGTAATAAAAAGCTGCCATTCTATTACCACATAGCTTTATTTCTATGAGACTTTATTAGCAATGAATATCAAGCAGGCCAGGAGATGTAATATATTGCACAATGTGGTATTGCAGAATGGAGAACATACTCCATGAATATGCAAACTCTATTTCCATACATAAAAATGACTCCATAAATATATGTCCAGTAACACCAACATGGTAGCCATTACTTTATTTCCTTAGCATACTTCATATCCCGTGTAATTATAATTTTTCAAAATGTATATTTGGCTATTCAGGACATGAAATGATAAATGAAGAAATATTCGTTGGGGACCTACCATTATGAAAGACACAAGAAGTGTGGGTAGGGAGAAAAAGAAAGAGGAAAAAAGAAACACTGGGAAGAGGAAGCAAAGATCCAAAGGAAGAAAGTGATAGGTTTCTAATTGTGTATCTCCTCCAGGACTCAATACAATTCATGAGATGGGTATGTGATCCTCATGGCAAATGTAATAGAAGCCCAGAGAAATGGGAATTCTCCCCAGATTACCCAGTAGGTTTGAGTTTGCATCCCATTCTTATAATTATGAGTCACTTGCCTGTTTCTAATATTACAGTTTCTTGGTGAAGGACTGGGAGAGAGAGCAGGGGAATTGGATAAACAGACATGGCGGCACTTTGGCTTCTACCCAGAGCTTCTTGCTTCTGTCTATTTTCCATATTCAAATTCTGAACATTTTTGTATTTGAAGATAAGTTTGAAAAATTTGCCATAATCTCTTCTTACTTCCTATTCTCTATAAGTCTTTAGACTCTGATCAACTTGGAAAAACCAAGCTATCCAGAACCCTATACATTGCATTAAATGTTTCATGAATGTTGAAATGGGGTCCCCGGGTGGCTTGAAGAGGTTGGTTCGAAAACACAGTGAGTAAGGACTGGAGGAAGTGAAGATGACTCAGGTTCTGAAATATGAGTCACAGAGAAATATAAAGGCAGAGCAAAGAAGTTAACCAGTAAAGAGAGGTCTCCACCAGGAACCCAGGTATTCTTACTAAATAGTCACTATCTTAAGTTTCATTAGGATTCTTTTCTTGGACAAAGGGAGTAGAGGCAGAATTAGATGGTATTTGCTTATGTGGTAGCAAAGAGAATATCTTCATTAGAGGAAAAGCATCAGGGAAGAGTAATTGTCTCTGTATGGAATGATATTTGGAATTATTAAGGGTCATCCACTCTCAACATAGTGTCTGAGGAAACAGTCTCATTACCTTTTGAGGGTGCCATTAGTTGTTGTAAGATTGTTTATTAATGCAATTTGAGCTAATGAGCATTCTGTGTTGTGAAAGCCTGGCTTATATATAACTAATAGTAGTTGAAGGTGCCTCATCTACATGATGAGACTGTCAAACATTGGTGTCACTGTCTTGTTCTAGACCCGATATCCAAAACTTTGATTTCTCAGACTGATGTTATCTTTTTGATTATTCCCACATTCTGGTCACACTTTTCTGTTCATACGATAAAGGGTTTAGCAGCACAAATGCTAGGTTGACACGGTCTGAGTACAAACCTTGGATTGAAATCTTGGATCTTTGGACACTTATTGAGTCAGGTGTGCCTCTATTTCCTCACATGAAAACAGAGATATAATCAGGTAAGCAGGGAGTAGTGAGAGCTAAATGAGATGGCACAGGTAGGTAGGTGTCTAACCTGAGTGGTCCCCAGCACAAAGACTTGCTGAGTATCAGTTGTTTCTGCTAAACGGCATGATAACTGTGACATTAAATAGGATTTAAAATCATTTCTTTTTTCTCTTATATCACATACTTCTCAGAAGTTCTATTGACACAGGATTTTTCTTCCCATTCTATTTTCCAAAGACATAAAAGGGAGGAAAATGGGCAATCACTTAATGCTGCTCAGTGTAGGAAATTAGAGTCAATGAGATGCCAAGTATCCATAGTCTCTCCCACGGCACAGAAAGCTATGTCTCCACCATTAATCAGGTAATCTCAGACCAGAAGTATCCAGAGTCCAGCAAGGTGCAACAGGAAATTACATGCGTGCCAACTCTACCAGAATTATTCCAAAAGGAAAGTAGCAGGAATATTCATATTCCATTACATACGTTTCCTGGGGCTGGTTTTATCATAACTTTTGGAATTCATTTGCCAAAGATTATATTCATCAACAGTAAAAAGCAGTATGTCAGTGTGATTAAGAGAGGCAATTGTACTAGAAGACTGGAGTTGTACTGTAAGTTCCACATTTTTAACTGAACTCCTCTCACTGATCAACAATTTTCTTACATACAAATTTTAATAGTACCTAACATTTAATGGATTTTGGAAATATTAAATAAGGTAGCACAAAAGGAGTATTTACAACATGTCTGGCACTTGTACGTACACATTTGTACACATACATAACTAATTCAGAGGGTTTCGTTCTTGTTGCTATTAAGGCCATTTCTGTATGGGGAAATGAGGATCTCAGATGAGGAGACTGCAAAGATCTACAACAAATCACAATGGACTAAATGGCATGCAAGTTATATATGCTTTGCCTAGAGTGCAGAAGACCAGTGAAGGTACACAATTTCTAGAGTCCCTTACATCCTGAACATTGTGCCACATAACCATTGTTTCATGTGCATGACCCCTTATAATGTTACCCCTAGTTTGGAGGTGAGCAAATGAAGCTTTAAAAAATTAAAGTCATACAGCTCAGATTCAAGGCAGCCTTCACTTAGCAACAACATCCATGATCTTCATATGTCACCATACTTTCTCTGTTTACTTTTCCTAGATGGGTTTGGGTAAAGTGTCACCGACCTACAGGAAATGACTTTGGGAGATAGCTTGGATAGTGATTAAATCGCTAAAAAGGAGATAGCAGGGCTGAGTTAAAAAAAAATGTTAAAGTGCCATCCTTCTATCTAAGGCTATATTTTATTATGATTGTGATATAGAAATATACTTTCTAAAGAATGTGGTAGAAGAAAAGTAGGTGGAGATATTTTTTTCTCCTCCTTAGTTATCTAGTATTTTTGGCCAACTGATGCTGGCTTCTTCCCAGCCTGCCCCCCTCCCCCAGTTTTATTGAGATACAAGTGTCAAAAACAATTGTGTATATTTAAGATGCATACATAATGTTTACGCACACAGGCTGTGAAAAGATTACCACAACTAAACTAGATCATATATCTATCAGTTACAAGCAACCTGTTTTGGGACAAATCTTTGAAACCCTACTATTTTAGTAATTTTCAAGTATTAAATATATTATTAATCACTATGCTCATTTTACTGTATGCTAGATCTCTAGGACTTATAGATCTAACAACTGAAGTTTTGTGACCTTTAATCAATTTCTCCCCATTTTCTACAATTCACATTGCCTTATAACTATCATTTTACCTGTTACTATTGGACTTATTGTTGGATCCCAAGTAAGAGTGGAATAATGCAATATTTTTTTTTCTGTGTCTGGCTTATTTCATTTATTGTAAGATTCTCAAGTTTTATTCCTGTCATTGCAACTGGAAGACTTTCCTTCATTTAAAGACTGCATAGTATTTCATTTTACGTGTCTGCCTGTCCATCCATCTGTCTGCAAGTTCCTTTCTGCACACCATATTTTCTTGGTCCATTCATCTATTGAGTGATGTGCTTCAGTGTGTCATATTTTTGCTATTGGCACCCCTCTTTTTTCTTAGTGTTATTGGTCTTTTTTTTTTTCAACGACCGAATCCTCTTTCTCTTTGTAACATTGTAACTTGTTTCTTAAGAGAAGGCAGGAGAGTTCATAGTCCCCTCTGAAAGATGGATGTTATGGCAAAATTATTATTGAGGGTGAACCTAGGAATTAATTGTGATTTTCTAGAATTTGAGGAAAAAAATGAATGCAGAGATCAAAAAATAAAATGGCCGGGTTCTTTTTATTTATTTATTTTTTTATTTTTGATTCAACACGTGTGTGAAATATCTATTTCGAATCAGGCACTATTTTAAATTTTAAGTTTTATAAAGTAATGACCAACATGGAGAGGAGGATGTAAGAAAGAGAGAACTTGAAACACAGAGAGAGAGCAAGAGAAGCAGAGGGTGAGAGAGAGACAGAGAGAACACAGGAAATGCACAGAGATGGGCGAGTGCTAAGAGAAAGCAGCATGGTAGATGCTACAAGAAGATGGTAAAAGGTCAGCACGGCAACACGAATCTCCAAAGAGCCGGTTCCGTGAGTGCAAAGTGGTGTAGAGGGTCTTCACTGAACTGATGTTTTACGAACCTTAACCTCCAAAAAAACACACTTCATCTATATTAGAAGCATATCACTCAGGGTCAAGGACTTTTTTTTTTAAACTTTCACTATTGCTAGTATGCATGAATTGTGCAAACTGTTACACTTTAATTACACTTAATATAAGTAGAAATGTGCCTGCATTTGAGAGGCAGAACAGCTGTGACATTTGGACTTCTCTTACCACAGGGGAAATTCCTCATTTCTAAGGGCCTGTGGTGCTGTCCCAAATCTCATGGGAAAGCAACATTCCCAAGAGTGACCAGAAACTCAAAAAACTCACCTTCCTAAGGGACAAAATGCTTTCAGCACTGTGGCTTGGAGGAGAGGACTGCCCTCTCCCTGAGTGGATGAGGATGTTTCCCTACTTGATCTGCTTATGACAAAAACAGCAATTTAATTCACATTCAGTTAACCATTAGCTTCAATAACGGCGATGGCACTGAATTTGCAACCTGGCTGGCACTGACAATACCTGAAATGGAGCACTGTAAATACTGCTGCTGAGAGGTTCCTGCAACAGCTGCTGGGCCCTACTGTAAAGTCTGTTTCCTCAGGGGAGGGCTTCCTGTCTGCCGGTTTTACAACACTTCTATGTTCGGGGGACAGAGACTAGATTTCCCTAGAAAATCGCGGAAGAGACAACTGTGGTTCTCTAGCAATGGTATAAAATGTATAGAAGCTTATAATTTCACATTCAAATTTGAAAGTGAAAGGCACTCTCCAAAATGCATTATTTCAGTGGGAACGCTTCCAAGTAAATAACAAATGTTATTTTTCTATAAATAGGCAGCCTTCAAACACATTGGCTCAAACACTGCAAGGTGCTCCATTCTATCCTTTGGGACCACCGAAGTCAGTTTTGGATCTTTTATCTTCAAGCACTGTCTTCTCAGAATTACAGGTTATTAATTTCTACAGGCTGGTGTTATTGTATTAAGCTTTGTACTCATCTTTCCCTCATCTTACTTAATAAGAAGCACCACTGGATTTAGGAAAATAGACATTTTCCAGTGACTTCTTGTTGCCTAGATCTGCTAAGGTGTCCCAGTGTGTGGCTGTTCCACACAGAAGTATATATTTGTAATATTGTCAATGTTACTGTCATTTCAGTGGAAAGATGCCTGATAAGGTAAGTCATTGTCTATGTTAAGCAGAGGTATTATAGGAAAGTATTCTTAATGGCAATGGGAAACAAGGATTATACACTATAGAAAATTTTCTTTTAATGGTACAAAGAATTGTTGCAAAATGCCCTGTTCTCCCAATTTCCACCTGTGTTTGTATATAGCTGTGTGAGCATACTTCTGTAGTATCTGACCAGTGAGAAGGTACAGCCATTTTTTTTTTTTTTTAAACTAAGAACTTCTCAGTTTAACATCTTCCCTAGGAGTAGTTTCCTTAACAAGACTGGTTGTAATGGGTGTGTCCAACCCCTAGATATAGAACTCTGAATTATACTGAATAATACCAGTTTTCTTTTCTTTTCTTGTCTTCTTTTCTTTCTTTCTCTTTCCTCTCCCTCTCCCTCCCTCTCCCCCCCCCCCCTCTCTCTGTTTCTGTTTTTTCAAACATTTTAAGCTTTTACCAAAGATCTCAAGGCCCTACCCACTTCTTTTGGTCTCAAAGCCCGTGCTACATACATCACATTTTTATGCATAACTTGGTAGAGTATAGTGCTGTGTACACTATGCAATATAGCACAGTACTTTCTTTCCCAGTTTTAACTCCCACCTTACTTGCTATTGTTGCTTAACAAACCCTTGCTATAGTTGCTTATATCTCATTAGTCAGTGGTGTAAGACAACACTTTTACCATGCTCATGGGTTTTGTGGGTTAAGAACTTCTGCAAGGCACAATGTGGGTGGCTTATTTCTCCTTCAGGATATCAGGATCCTCGGCTGGTGAGACTTCATGTTTCAGGATTAGAAATAGACGAGTTGTCTTAAATCACATGTTTGAGCATTGAATGGCATCTCAGCTGAGCCTGTAAACCAGAGCACTTGCAAATGATATTTTCATATATCACAGACAACTCACAGAAGCTGGATTTTATAGTTGTTTCTAAAAGAAAGTATCTTTTCTCCCTCCTCCTCCTCTACCTCCTTCTCCTCTTCTTCCTTTTTCTTCTTTTTCTTTCTAGGCACCAGGGATTAAAACCAGGGGTGCTATATAACTGATCCATATCTTCAGACCTTTCAAATTTTGGTTTTGATACAGGGTTTCACCAGGTTGCCCAGGCTGACCTTGAATGTGAGATCTTCCTCCCTCAGCCTTCCAAGTAGCTGGGATTGTAGGTGTGTGCCAGCGTACCCAGCTTAAAAGCAAATTTTCTAGAGGCTTCGTGGATCTCTATAACTCAGCCATGAAAGTTATGTAGCATCACCTCCTCCATCTTTCATTGATCAAAACCAATCACGGTAACAGACCAGACTTAATTCAACTAAAAAATGATAAATCTTTAATCTGTCAATAGAAGGAGTGTCATAGTAACAGGATAGAAGAACATGTTGGTTGGAAGATATTATTCCATCTATCTTTGGAAAACACATTTAGCACATTAACTAACACAATATCATATTTTATGGTAGCATTCTTGTGTTAAACAAAATAAGATAATCTCTTATCAAATTCTGTGTATCTTCATATCTATCTATCTATCTATATGTTCCCCACTTTTCTACATGAACTAATCTGAATTTTGAATAAGAAAATAATGTAAACTCTAAAAATGAGTTTTCATGAATTACCAACCATGCTTCTATCTCTGTTTAAGATCAGTTCATTCACTCTACCCATGAGTATTATGAATCAGAGAAACAAAGAGTGGACTCATAGTACATTTTATGAAGGGCCAAGCTTAAGATTCATACTTTAATTCTCTTCAGTGATCCTTCAGTTCAGATCAATAACTTCTTATTAGAATTTTTCATGGTAAAAATATATTCTCTAGTTACTCTGTATATGAATGTATAGAAAAGTGATTTTGTAAGCACAGCCAAAACTGGACTATAAACAACTGAAAAGTATTCAGGAACTTTACTTCAGTGAACGATGTTTTAGTCATATTTTGATTACTGTGACAAAAACATCTAAGACAATCAACTTAAAAGACAAAAAGATTTATTTTGGTTTCCATTTCAGTTTCAGACCATCATCAATGGGCTTTACTCATTTGGGGACTATGATGAGACCCTGCAGGAAGTGCATGGTGGAACGAAGTTGCCTTCCTCATGATGACCAGGAAGCAAAAAAAGAGGAAGTAGGTGGAATCCCAAATGCCTTCAAGGGGGGCATGCCCCCAATAACCTAACTTCCTTCCACTAGGCCCCGCCTCCTAAAGGTTTCATCACCTCTCAATAGCACCACTGGTGACAAGGCCTTCAACACATGGCCTGTAGGAGACATTTAGGATCCAAGCCATAACATCCTGTTCCTGAACACCAAGGCTTACTTACGTCCATCTCACAATATAAAATGTACTCAGTCCATATCAAGAAGTCCCCCAAGTCTTAACTGTTCTCTGTCTTCTCAGAGATTCAAGGCAAACACAGCTGTGAGCCCCTGTAAACATAAAAAATAAATAAGTTGCATCCTTCTAAGATACAAATATTCCCATTCTAAAAGGGAGTAATAGGAATGCCAGCAATGAGCAGTTTGAGTAAAGCAAGATCCAAATCCAACAGGCAAACATTAAATCCTGTACCACATTTCTGGTATCTCGGTCACATGATATGAAGAGATGTAGGCCCCCTGGCACCTGGGAAGTACTTCCTCTATGACCTTGCTGGCCTCAGCCCACATGGCCACATTTGAGACTGACTCCTGGTTTTGGCATCTCTCAGCACACTTTCCACATTCTTGGCATCCCTACCTCCCTGGGGTCTCCACTGCAGCTGTACTATTATTCTCACAGTTTTATACATTGCCCTACCAGGGCTCTTTTCAAGGGTTCTGACTCTCCCACACAAAGCCTTTGCCTCACTGGCTTTCCTCCACAGTCTCAGTGGAAGCCTCCATGTCTCCATTACTCTTGAATTTTTCATGCCTGAAAACCAGCATCACATGGACAATGCCAAGAATTGCACTGACTCCAGAAGTAACTTGGCCTTCCTTGGACCAGGCATGACTGCAGCAGCCTGAGTACATGGATGGGTTAATACTGAGACAGGAATCCCTAGATGACTCCAGAGCTCTCTTCTCAAAGACAAGTCTTTGAGTTTGTGATGGTCTTGCTAATTCCTGAGATTCCTAGCTCGAACCAGATTCTTGGGTACTCTGGGCAAGTATTCTACCACTAGGCTACATACCCAGCCCCTCTTATCATATTTTTAATGGCACAAATCTCTTTAACAACTATACTTTTCTTGGGACCAACTTTAAACTTGCTCCTTTGGCCAAAAAAATTTTCGTCAACCTGCAACCTTGCTGCTTTTCTATTTGCGCTCAATTCTTACTGTCAATTGACTAAAAGCAATTGATACCATAATACTCATGTTATAGCCTCAATTCTATGTTGTCTTGAAATTTCCTTCTCCAAATAAATTAGTCCATAACCATATAACTCATGCTACCATGAAGTCTCCAGGTATAGAACTAATGTTTACAAGTTCTTTGCAGAATGTAACATACATGATTTCTAGTCCAATTTCCAACAGAGTTCATACTTCCATCAGAAACATCATGATCATGGCCTTTACTCTGCATTTCCATCATCATTCTATCTTCTAAACCCCCACCAGAATTATTTATTTATTTCTATTTACAGCATTCTAAGATTTTCTCCAGTACACTTCTCCAATCTTTTCCAAACTCCTCCCACAAACTAATTCTAAAGCCTTCCAAAACGCGGTATCAGGTACAATCACGGAAACCACCCACTTCTTGGCACGAATTTTTTATTAGTCAGCTTTCTTTTGCTGTGATAAAGTACCTGAGACAATCAAGTTGAAAGGAAGAAAAGTTTATTTTGACTCATGGTTTCAGCTGTGTTCAGTTGACTCAATTACTTCTAGGCCTGTGCAAGGAAGAGTATCATGACAGACAGTTGGGAGTGGAGAAAAATCCTCATCTCCTGATGGTCAAAAACAAAGAGAGAGAGAGAGAAAGGACATGGGGTCTCAATAGCCCTTCCAAGGGCATGCCCCTAATGACCTTCCATGAGATGCCACCTCTTAAATGTCTCAACTCACTGCAGGCTGGTGATCAAGACTTCAAAGCATGGACTTTTGAGGAAACTTAAGATCCAAACCAAAGCAAACAACTTAAATAATTAGAAATATCCATTTTAGAAAACTGAATGTAAGTTAAAAAATTAAATGGCTGTAAGATATTCATTCATCAAGAAAAATTGTATCTACTGGTGAACATTTTTTTAGGCATCTCTGCTTGAAGAGAACATGTAAGGTGACAGTGTGTGCAGTTTTTTCCCAATCTTCTAACAATCAACATGGAAAATAACTACCTATTGGCAATTAATTTCTGTGATCAGAAAGCTAAGTTAATAGGGACAGAATTAATAAAGAGAAAGGAAACTAAGGAAACAGCTTGTTCCTGTCACCACCTTTAACCTTAAACATTTGCAGACATCTCATAATGATGATTTAAAGACGTGACCATGTACAAGAAAAATTACTTAGGATTAGATGTCAAATGAATTCAGTTGCAAATGAATAAACAAATTTCATCTTTCAACAAATATTTATTGAGACCTTATGATGTCAAACATTACCATTAATAAAATGTAATTTAAAACTTTGCTTAATGGCCTCTTGGTTAGCAAAGGGGCACAATAAATGAGGAAACACACATTCACACACATACACACATTCACACACCCACTTTTTTCTTTTTCCCTAAAGGTATTACAGTGACACTGACGTTGAGTAGAATTAAAATGAAAATAATGTTACTGAACTTATTTTGGTCAACTATTGAATATACATACACATAAGTACATATATAGGTAGAGAAAGAGAGATACAGATGTATTATTTATATAAACTTCTCTATGAACATTAAATGTATCAATGCTACTTAACACAGTTGTCCTTCTTTGGGGAATTTATTAAAAGAACAAACCTCAAGAGCAACAAGTATCCCTAAAAATTCTGAAAAAATTTTAGGTAGCCATTTATATTAACTTATTTATCTGCAATGTATGTATATCAATGCAAAAATAAGGTAAATGAAAATGATAAAATACTAGCTAGTTAGTGAATTTTGGGATATACCCATTATGTAAAGAAAACTTCTTTCATACAGAGAATAAAAAGGGAAGGTAGTGCATAAAACTGAAGATGTTTAAGTACCATGAAGTTTGGAACTGCGAATATTAATTCTATTTTCTTTCACTATTATTCTACTATAAAGTTAGGATATTAAAACTTGAGAGATTTGGGGAGATTCGTGGGAAAGACTGTGGGTTCTACTTTGGTGAATAATAGAAATCAGCTCTTTCTCCTTGTAGATCCAAGGAAGGTTAAGTCCAGGTATGGGGCTGCTGCAGTCATTTTGACATTGTGAGTGACTATCCTGTATTAAAATCAGTTTAAGGACTGGAATTACGGCTCAGTGGTAGAGCACTTGTCTAGCACGTGTGAAGTACTGGGTTCAATGCTCAGCACCACATAAAAATAAATAAAATAAAGGTATTGTGTCCATCTACAACTAAAAATTATTCTAAAAAGTAAGTTTAAAAAGCAGCAAACAATGCATGGAATATATTGTGTACTTTGCATATATATAAAATGTAATGGTGGTTTTGTGTGTGTGTGTGTGTGTGTGTGTGTTTGTATGTAGATGTGTTGACACAAGTCCTTGTTCCTGAACAAATGCAGATTTAAATCATCAAAACAGTTTAAACAGGAATCCAACCCTCCCCCCACTATTCTAAATAATTCCTCCAGATCTTGACATTTCCATGATAATGGGAATGAGTTAAGAACATGTGTATAAGCCAGTTAGGGCAATAAGATTTTGAGGTTTCCTGAAAGATGTCTGACCTCTGATATCTTCTCATGCTACGGTTCCTAAATTGCCTGAGAGAATAATTTCTAAGTATCCCACCCAGATAGTGAGCCCTGGCTACTTCAACCCAAGTCAAATTAATTTTGGGGGAACTTTTTCATTTTCCCCTCTGCAGTTCCACTCTTTTTTTTTTTTTTTTTTTTTTTTTATTTTTTTTATTGTAAACAAATGGGATACATGTTGTTTCTCTGTTTGTACATGGCACAAAGGCATACCATTTGTGTAATCATAAATTTACATAGAGTAATGTTGTTTGATTCATTCTGTTATTTTTTCCCTTCCCCCCACCCCTCCCACCCCTCTTTACCCTCTATACAGTCCTACCTTCCTCCATACTTGCCCCCCTCCCTAACCCTAACTCTAACCCTAACACTAACCCTTCCCTCCCCCCCATTATGTGTCATCCTCTACTTATTAGCGATATCATTCGTCCTTTGGCTTTTTGAGATTGGCTTATCTCACTTAGCATGATATTCTCCAATTTCATCCATTTGCCTCCAAATGCCATAATTTTATCATTCTTTATGGCTGAGTAATATTCCATTGTATATATATATACCACAGTTTCTTTATCCACTCATCAACCACTCTTAAAATGCAAACTCTGCTTATGCCTTGCTTTTGTTCACTGATTATGTTGAATGTGACTCTACTCATTTCTTTGTACTATACTTGATATTTTTTCCCTTAGTTTCCTCTCTCCAATTTGTCACATATAACATTGTCTAGTAATCCTAAAACTAGGCAGCATTTTGCAATTTCTTTAGCCAACTAAATATAATGCTGCCCTTTGGGTCTTATACCCACTATTTTCTCTCCTTGATCTGGGGTGTGGGCTAAGCATAAAGATGTCTAAAGCCATGAATGTTGAGAAAGACTAATCTCCTGGAATTATGTATTGTAGTTTTCCAGAGATGAGATTCCCTTTTCTAGTGGTACAATCCTTCACAATGCTGACTAATATTTTAGGAAGAACAAAAAAAGCTTGGCATGGGATTTAATTTTCTCTTTAATATTTCGATAGTAATTATGATTGGTATGCATACCAACTGGAGAATCTGAAACAGTTTTACATAAATAACACAAAAAATACATAAACATATCACTACATACATAAATATTTAAATTTTTAGTGATTGAATACCTACCTAATATATTTATTTAAAAAACTTAAAAGAGATCCAAAAACCTGTGATTTCATTCCCATTATTATAAAAGAGCAAGTAAATAGGTTACCCTTATTTTTTCAGCTCCTCGGATTAACAATACCATGCATTTAAATGTTCAAGCATGAAAAAAGGGTGCTAACCTCATGCCCTTTCTGTACCCTCTCCCACTAATGTGGTTTATATCAGTGTCACCAAATGTCTTTCTATTAAAGCCTTGATCCCCAGGGTGTTACAATTATGAGGTGCTGTGGACCTTTAGAAGGTAGTACCTTATGGCAGACATTTGAAGTTGTACCTTTGAAGCAGACTGTGGGACCCAGGTCTTCTCTCTTCCTTTTGCTTCTTGGCTCATGAAGTAAGCAGTTTGTTCTGCTATGTGATCCCACCATGATGTAATATTATCACAGGTTCAAAACAATGGAACTACTCAATTTTGGACTGGTATCTCTGAAACTCTAAGACTCTTAATAAGTCATTGGCTTGGGAATTTTGCTACGGTAACAGAAAGTGAACTAATACACCCACCAAGCTAACTGCTTAATCTTGTTGATTTCTATTTCTTTATTAATTCTGGGGATATATCTGTTCCAAAACTCTCACTGCTGAGTTCTTGCTCATCCTACCTATAACTGAAATAGCATCTCTATTATATTCTTGACTCTGATACATATATCTCATATCTACCTCTCTCATAGCCTCTTATAATGTATCATTTATCTAATGCAAAAAAGAAAACTTAACTCATGCTACACTCCTGCTTAGAGGGCTTTGTTGCTTCCCCCATAACTTTTCCATGAAAATATTGAAACTCTTCCTTGTGTTTATAAGCAGGACACTTAAAGTCTGACTCATTTTTAAGAAGTTAGCTTCATTGCCTGATTCATTCCCACATAGTCTTTTCTTGAGATATACCAGCAGGCAATAGTACTACTCTTCCTAAGGATTTTATTTAAGTGATTTTTTTTCCCCCCTCTTGGGTCTTTACCAACCTAACTGTAGAAAGTGACATCTTTGCTGTTTATGAGGAATAAAAAGTTGCTATCTCTCAGGAAAGGTGACAACAGTTCAGGGTCCCTGGGTTAGATTCGAAGCTTTCTCTGTCAGGAAAAGGAAGTGTTCCTTTGTTGGGCCTTTGACAGTAGTGGCAACTTTCAGCATTGCATGTGCAGAGCCAGAAGCTGCCTTCATCTGCTTGGCAGAAGGGAAGAGAGACTTCTGGAAGGGCTGCCAAGTTTTCAACAGAGGAGCTTTCAGATCCAGAGCAGGGACCCTTAAGGACCAATGGGCCCAGTCCGCCAACTTCATGCCCAAGGACTTGGCAGGCTCTGAGCTGTCCTCATTAAAATCCAGTTTGGATCATGGTACTTTTCCTCTCTACCCAGCTGTAGCCAAGGAAAAACACAAATGAGAGGAGATGCACACACACGCACATACACACACACCACACACACCAGAAAACAAAAATGTCACCCACAAATAGGCAAAACATCACGTTTATTTATTTATTTATTTATTTATTTATTTTTAATTGTTGGCAGCAGAGTGTTGTACAGGTAACTCTGTGCCTCCGGAGCCTCTGTTTTATATCTGCTTTCTTTCATTGTTTTTTTTTTTTTTTTTTTTTTTTTTTCCTTGCTGCCCTAATTATTCCCCACTTTAATATCCCCCTACTGGCTTTAATTAAACTTTCTGTAGTTTCCGCTTGTTTGCCAGGCAGGTCTCCTTCCACTTTCAAAGCCCAGCCCAATTCTTATGTCTAGGCAGTCAAGGTTATCAGGGAAGTTTGTCAGATCCCCGCTTCCTCTGGAGTTCCTCTCATCCTCGCTCTGTGATTTCCGTGATTACTCAAGACGAGCTCAGCCCCAAGGAGAGTCTCTGTTTTCCAAGATTAGAGCGTCTGAAGCTCTGCACACATTTTCTCCCTTGTCATTTCCTGTCCTCATTTTCCTCTAATTGAAACATGCTTTCATCACATTTTGATTTCACAAAATCTATTTAATCTCCTCTTTAGTCTTCTGTGGTCTTTGCACTGTGGTAGGAAATATCTGCAGCAAGCTCGGGGATGTTGGGTGAGCTTCTGGGGTCTTTGGAAAAGTGAAAGTTATTTGCATCATTGGCACATTGCGATTTTTCTACTTGTTTACACTTTTTATAATGACACAGTCAAAAGCAATTGCTAAGATTTTGAAAGGCGCCCATTATGAAAACATATTTAGGGATTGTTTCCCATCAAATGCAATCTTTTAAGGCTAAATTCTGATGGGAGTCTTCTCAGGATGAGTCTTTTTTTAGGAGAGTAGAAGAATAACATCTTTGGGGGAATTGTTGATTGTGAAATGAGTATGAAGGAAAATACTTTTCAGGTTTTTGAAGGATATGCCATGTAAGCATGGAAGGGAGACAGATGTGGTCACAAAGGTTTGTCAAAGGCTTACTGAAGAAGAGGATTTGAAGGACGAAGGTCAAAGTGTCCTATAAGTCTTAGATATTCTGTCAATCAAAGGTATAAGAGGAAAAAGAAAATAGTATTCAAGCACCAATTCCAAATCCCTGAAAGAGAATTTTATTAGCTCAATTTGGGTCAAGAGCTTATTCCTAGTTCAAAAGGTCAGAAGGACTCTGATGGAGAAATATGGCCCCCTACCTATTGAGTTGTTGCTATTTTCTGAGAAGATATTCAGAAGAACAGGTGAGAGCATAATCATAAATATGGTTGAAAACAGAAGCAACAATGAAACCACTGAAGACCTTGGTTTCTCAAACTACCTTCTGTCTCAGTAAACAAAAGAGAAAACAGCTGAGCATCCCTAATCCAAAAAATCCAAATCCCAAAATGTTCCAAATTCCAGACCTTTGTGAATATTGTTATGATGCCACAAGGGGAGTATTCCATATCTAACTGCTTGTGAGCGTGAGTCACTGTGGACTAAGAGGAGTGAGTCACCTACAGCTTCTGGGTAGAAGATGTGTAATGAAACAAATGAATTTCATTTAAAAATGTGGGCCCCACCCCCAAATCATCTCATTATGCATAGGTAAATACTTCAAAATTTGAAAAAAATCTGAAATCTGAAACACTCTGGTCTCAGACATTTTGAATAAACAAAAATTCAACCTGTACTTTCAAAATTTTAAGAAGGGATCTGACATGTTCAGGACTTTGGAAAACAGAAAAGAAAGGGTAGAGTTGGAGAAATTGAGAGCACATAAAAGAGTAGAGGTGGGAACAAAGAATCACATTCAAGAGGAAAATTTTCCAATCCCCCATTTTCGACTTGTGCAGATGACTGACATCCATTCTTCCTGAATTGCCTCATGATAACACTTTGACATTGCTCATTTAACTCCTTTTACATACCTTGATCACCTATAAGAGAAATGCAAAACACTGATGCGGAGCCTCTTAATTTGAAAGTTTAGATTCAAATAATGAGAACCATCAGACTCACTTTGAAATAGCTGGACCCTAAAATAAATAAAAAGTAAAAATAAATAGCTGGTTCCTATTTCTGGTTAGGAGGTTATACACCTTGGTGATTCCTTCTTGGAGTTGAACTGACTTATTTTCTTGATACATTGTAGGCACTGAGAAAGTAAGTTTCATAGCAAACTGAAATAGTAAAAATAGCACTCAAAATATTTTACCTTTAATAGGCCTACAAAAAGTTTTTTAAAACATTTTGTAAAAGACTCACAATTTCCCTATTTTTGAAAATGTAACAGCTATGCCAAATATGTTTATCCAAGTCAATTATTAACTCTCAAGTTACGAATACCTATGAATACTTTAAATTTGATGATATGCATTAAATCTGATGGAAATCCTTTTTTAAAAAAATTATTTATTTTTATTATGTTTTGTTAGGTTTTTAAATGTTTGTTTTAATTAATTATACATGACAGCAGAATGCACTTTGATACATCATATATAAAGGAGTATAATTTCTCATTTTTCTGGCTATACATGATGTAGAATCCCATCGATTGTATAGTTACATATGAATGTAGGGTAGTGAAGGAAGGGTAGGGTAAGGGGATGGGAAGGATAGTAGAATGGGAATCCCTTTTGGAATAATTTGTTGAATGTCTGACCAGAGCTATGTAAGCTGCTACATGGGTGAGAAACTCACTTGGTTCCTGGGCAGTTATGATCAGGTCTTCTCCTTTCAGTTGTGCAAAAGTCAATATTCCTGGAAAATACTGAAAAAGATCATTTTCTGAGTAATATGTAAACAATATATATTAGTTGTAAGAAAAACAATAAATATTAGTTGTAAGATATTAAACCATATATGTATATATATTAGTTGTAAGATACCAAACCATATACGTATATTTTTTTCTAATGAAAATAATGATTTTTTTTTTTTTTTAAATGGAAGAGCCGATTCTACTTTTCCTATCTTCTATATTCTCACCAGGCCACCCCACTACTGACTAAACACTGCCAATTGCTTCTACTGTTCCACAGTACTCCCCAACTCTCAAACCATGAGTTCTGGTTATGGACACACTGTGATATTTCCGTTTGCCTCTTAAAGAAAGGGGAATCTGAATCCAATAAAACTGTAGCTGCACCTTTAAGTTTAATTCCAGGATCTGACGAACACTTGGACTCACCCGCCTAAGAACTTTTTCAAGTCTGAGATTCTGCAATTCTGTGACAAGACCGACAGTATCGCTTTAGTGCCCCCCGACATGGCTTCATTTTCAGCATGGAACAAACTCATTACTCTGTGATATGTAAACACAGCACCATGTCACAAAACATCAGCTGCTGCTTTCCCACAGATCTGGGTAACAGCTGTTTGTCGGATACTGTAGATGACTGGGTGCCCTGCGTGGCTCCAGAGCCCACGACAGCTTTTTGTCTTCTGCATAACAATGACTCTTTACCCTTTGGAGATTCAGATGACAAAATCCCATAAGGTAGAGACAGTCAGACTTCAGCATGTTGATAATTTTTGAAACATTGCATTTCCCTTTTCTTGGTCTGGTGAGTTGAAACCATCTGGCTATTAGATTTCCTTTGCTATTGTTAAAGATTATTCTCTGAGATAACTTCAGAGCATTTCTATCTGATAAATTGCTTTTTTTTTTTTCCTATCTAAATCTCAGGGCATAAATTTTTCTTACTATGCTATGACTACATAATGCTATTGCTTATTGAGCAAAATATTAGCACATGATAAGAGCATGTTCCTTTATATCATGTGGTTGAGGTAAGATAATTACTAACTGGATTTGTTTTCTTTTGAATGACTAGGACAGAAAAAATTCTGCCTAGTTAGTCTGTATTCATTTAACTGGAGACAGTCTCAGAAAGTTCTGTGCTTAGAGATTAAAATAAAGAAGAGTTGATTTTATTTACACAGGATTAAAAATAAATAAGATTGGGTAACTTGTTCACCTCATTAGAGATAACAATATTAACATCAATAACTTAAAAAAGAAAATGTAAGAATCAAGACCTATTACAATCAATTTTAATTTGATTAAAATTGTGGTTTCTTATTCCATCCATTTTCTCACAAATGACATAATTTCATTCTTCTTTATGGCTGAATAAACCTCCATTATGTATATATACACCACATTTTCTTTGTCCATTCATCTATTGATAGACACCTAGGCTGATTCCATAACTTGATTATTGTGAATTGGTATGCCATAAACATGGTTGTACATGTATCTCTCAAGTACGCTGACTTTAATTCTTTTGGATAAATACCAAGGAGTATATAGCTGTGTCATATGGTACTTCTATTTTTAGGTTGTTGAGGGACCTCCATACTGATTTCCATATTGACTGTACTAATTTACATTCCAACCAACAGTATACAAGAGTTCCATATTCCCACATTCTCATAAGCATTTATTCTTATTTTTTTTTATTTCTGAAGATGGCCATTTTAACTGGAATGAGATGGAGTTGCAGACTCAGAGAAAAGTATTGTAAGTTTTCTCTCATGTAGAAGATGGAGGGAAATAAAATACAGGAAAAAAGGGAGAGAAGAGGGGAAGGTGGGGAAGGAATTTGGGAGCAAAATTGATGAAATCATGCTTCTGTATATGTACACATGCTACAATGAAACCTACCATTATGCAAAATTAATATGCATCAATAAAGTTGATTTTAATGAAAAAGTATCTTTTGTAAGGGGTCCTCTTTTATTCTTCTTACTTAATTTTCCATTCTTCCTTTGGATAAAATTATTTCCATTGGCAACTAATTGCAATATACATGAAATTTCTGTGTTTCTATGTTTTTTCATACCCATACTAAAATGTCTTTCTTACTTTGCCAACCATATGAAGTCTATATACGTTGAGGGAAGTCTGTATGTCCCTATATGCATATATATGCGTATGTCATACATATACATATATGCCATATATAAATAGATCCATATATGCCTTGTATATAGCATATGTATGTGTTTGGGGCAGTGTGTTAGATTAACTAAAGATACAAGAGTGATCAGAAGAGATTTAAATTTTACTCCAAATAATATATGCACATGCTCTAATGGTGGAGACAGAGCAAAAAGTAAAAAATAAACAAGAACAGAAAAAGGCAAAGAATAACGGCAAACTTGGTAAGATTTAAATAATAAATTTACAAATGTTGAGATAGATCAAAAGAGAGATAATGGATTTGTGATAGTGTGGCAGTACATTAAATGGAGGCTCAGGGTACACACAGAGAAAGGAGTGGTACATGATAGAAGACGGTAGTGGACACCATTCAGGAAGAGCATAAAGCACCACAAAGTTTAAAACACTAAAAGAAAATCAGTAAAGTATGAGTAGTAGGATCAAAAGACAGTGGCCCAGGATTAGTCTGGAAATTTAGGCAAAGGCTACATCATCTAGAACATTTTTCGGGCTTTGGATAATGTTTCATATTCAATATGAAGCCACTAAAACTTTTAATTTGGGACTTCCTTTATTTCAATGGATACTCCATTAATGAAAAGTGGCCATATCCTAAGTATTCAGTTATATCAGTTTGATCATTGTAACCACCCTTATAACTACTATCCAGAGCAAAATATGGCAGGTATGGAAGGGTTTGGCAAAACTTGATCAGAATGCGTTGAAGGGTGACAGGGTTTAAGCAAATGGAGACAGCATGTGTAGCTAGTGCTTTAGAGACCGACTGTGACCCAGGACTGAAAATATTTACAAAGGAGGTAACATAAACCTTCGAGTTACAGATCATAGTTAACCAGTGAGCATTTTAACCAAGGAACTTGATGATCTGAAGAGAGAAAACAGAATGCATAAGGTACCAGAGAGGTAAAGAGTATGTATGCTTTGGAAGAACAGTCATCATCTATTTTGATTAGAAAATTAGATGATTTGGATAATGGGAAGATGAGGCGGGAAAGACTATGAGTTTTTATTTGGAAAATGTTATAAATATAAATAAATATAAATATATATAATACCATACATATATATACATACATATATACATATATATGTGTAGGACCCCCCAAAAGGAAGACCCTTACTCGAGTCTCAGGATGGCGCGCTCCAGGAAACACAAGAGACCGGTTTGATGCAAAAGCACGAGGCACTTTAAGAGCGGAGCTCCGGGCCAACACGTATCTCACGCAGGAGATAGAGGAGTTGACCCCGAGGCTCAGAAATCAGGGGTTTATATAGGAAAAGTTAGGGAGTTTGGCGCGATTACACATAATTGGTTGATTCAAACATAAGGGGCACATGACTCCATCGATTACATCAGCAAGTAGTACGTGCAAATTGACATTCCAGCAATGTGGTAGGGCAGTTTATTTTGGTTAGCAGGGGTCAAGTTAATCTTAAAGAAAAGGGAAGAAGGGGGAAAGTGGGTGACACCAGATGGTCCACGGCCTTGTGGAGATTGTTTATCCTCCATGGCCAGTTAGTTTTTGATGATTTGGCAGTCTTATTTTAGGCTTGTTTAGGTATGTTCAGGCCTCAGGCCTGTCCCTCTTTGTTTCTTTTCCTAAGTTCATTTGCTAGACTACAGATTCTGTGCTTTAATTATGGGCACTTAAATTTTAACTCCTTCACATGTAATTAGTGTAACAGATTTCATGGGGCTGTGACCTCTTGCCTTGAAAAGCAAATCTATCCTAAAAGTCCATGTTCAGTTGTTTTTGAGTTTCTATTCCAGTGAATCTGTTCCTCTCTGTCCTTTCTCTTATTTTATCCTCTAGGCTTCCTGTAGAACTGAGTAAAATCCTGCTGAAAGAACAGATTGCAGATGCCACCTTTAGCAGCTTCAAACCTTCCAAGATTTGCAAAATTTTTATTTTCTGGTGACCAGCCAAACTTACTTTATAAATCTCAATCCTGAAGAGCAACAACTAATTTCCAGTTCCCTCCTAAGAGCAATTCTGTTCCTGAGGGCAGATTTTGGAGCCAACATCAAGGGGAGCATGTATCCCAGAAGAAAAGAATTCCTTGCCAGTTGTAGGTGTTTTTGCCAGAACAGCACTGTGCCATTATGAAGAGGTCCACAGAATTTTTTAAAAAGTAGGGTTGTGCAGTTCCCTAATCTCAGAACTATGCCACCTACTAGATAAGTTACATTGCAGATTAAGCAAATTGTAGTAGTAAACTTTATCAAAGTTCCTAGGCAGTGATGCAGTCAAGAGTTAATAAATGCCTCAACTTGAGCTTTTGGTATGGCTAAATTTAATTATATGGTACATGCAAGCATTCAATTTTATGAAGGTGAAAATAGGATACCTTGCAATAAAATGAACATTGGCATCAAAGTGTTCAAATTTGCAGATTTAATGTGCTTCAAAATAGCTTCATTTTATCACCATTCAACTGCAAAAAGAAAAAAAAAAAAAACAAACTCATCTAGGAATTAATATCTAGGATGGAGAGTGACAACATGAAGCTTCCTTTTCCATTTCAGAAAGCATGGGAAATAAATGGGCATAAGAATGATCATGTGAAGTTTATTTGGTGACAGTTAACAGCCTCTCTCCATGTGGTCTTTAGAATAAACACACACACACATCATTTAAGGTCTCTCCAAGTTGAGAGAAGAGAAGTGCTGGATTACAATAAAAGCAACTCACTTTCCAGTTCTCTGACACTTCTCCCTTCCACCTCCCTCATCTTCTAATCTGCTGTTCTGACACCTGAAGCTCTGATTTTACCCTATGTTCACATGCACATCACACAATCTTTGGAAATGACAAACTAGCAATCTTTGTATGATCCAACATATTATAACAAGCACACGCAATATTCAAGATAGAATGTCCAAGTTTCACACTAGATTGAACACGAGGTTATTCATAGTAGATACATAGTTGGATGTGACCAAGCAGAGCTTGTGAAGATTTCTTGATTATCCAGTTTCTTCAATTGATGCAGACAGCCAAATCAAAGTTTCAGGCCAGATAAAATTTATTTTGAAGCCTCATTGCTTCACTAAAACTAATAGGATTAACCAGATAATTGGCAAAACTTTGTTTCTGTTTGTGTGATGTGAAATGGATTCAGGTGACACTGTGTTCCCAGGGGTATATTAGACACAGCTGGGATGCCATCTGTGGTCCTCATTGCCTTGTTATTTGGGTTATGGCGGCAGGATCTATCTTTGTTTTTCTTTTGTGAGGGAGTGGCGTCACTTTAAAGAGCCTATTTGCATTAGGTTGTTCTAGTTTCCATCTCTGATGGTAAGGCTTTGGGCAAAATTCTTAACTTCTTTGGACTTTGTTTTCTCATGGATAAAATGAGAGAAATTCTTGCATGGAATTATTAGGGCTGTTGTGAAAAATTAAATGTGTCACCACATGTAAGGCATCTAATGCAATGTTTTATGTGCACTCAATGCCCAGTGTATTCTGCTGTTATGCATATTGTTTATTATTGTTGTGTTAATATTAGTACACCTGTGAAAAATAGTAGCTTTGACATAATTTCCTGAGTTCCTCACTAGGTGATAGATGATGATTTTGGAAGACCTACAGTAAAAACCTGTGGACTGAATATTGTGTGCCATCATCTTTAGCAAATTCCAGAAAGCAAGACAGTGATTTTTGACATGAAATTAAATATTTCTTGACATATAACTTGGGCCATTGATTGTAGAAGTATTGTATTAGCTTTTTATCACTTGATAAAAATTTTATCTGGAGATAAAATACTGAAGAAATCAAATTAAAGGAGGAAAGATTTATTTGTCTTATAGTTTTATAGGTTTCACTTCAGCCAAGCTCCATTGTTTTGAGCCCAAGGAGAGACAGAATGTCATGGCAGAAATTCATGGTGGAAGAAAGCTACTCAGTTTATTAGCAGCCAGGAAGCTGAGAGAGAGAGCAAGGAAAAAAAAAACTAGGGACAAGAAATACTTTCTAGAGCTGGGGATATAGCTCAGTTGGTAGAGTGCTTGCCTCGCAAGCACAAGGCCCTGGGTTCAATCCCCAGCACCGCAAAAAAAAAAAAAAAAAAAAATAGGAGACAGAGCAGGTAAGCCATGCAGTTTCCTTGGAAATAAAAATGGGGTGAGAGGGCTGAGGTTGTGGCTCAGTGGTAGAGCACTCGCCTAGCATGCGTGAGGCCCTGGGTTCGATCCTCAGCACCACATAAAAGTAAAATAAGGGTATTATATCCACCTACAAATTAAAAAAAAAAAAAAAAATTTAAAAAAAAAGAAATACTTTCTAGGAAACGCCTCCAGTGACCTATTTCTGATGAGGCACCACCCCCAGACTTGCCACCATCTCCCATTAATGCCATCAGCTGGTATTCATCAAAGAATTAATTCATTGATGAGGTTAGAGTCCTCATGATTCAATCAAATCCCAACAGTCCCACCACCAGATATTACTGCACTGGGGACACAGTCTTCAACACATGAGACTTTGGGGAACATTTCAGATCAAAACTATTATAATTATTGTTCTGTTATTTAAAAAGACATACATGTCCAACTCACAGTTTTGAAAAGCTAGAAAACTGCATCCGTATTTTAGTCAGCTTTTTCACTGCCGTGACTGAAAGACCTAACAAGAACAATTAGAGGAGGAAGAGTTTATTTTGAGGCTCATGGTTTTTGGAGGTCTCAGTCCATAGATGACTGACTCTATTGCTCTGGGCTGGAGGGGAGGCAGAACATCAGGGTGGAAAAGGGTGGCCGAGGTAAGCAGCTGAAAAAATGACTCCAGGAAGCAGAGAGAGAGACTCCACTCTCCAGGGACAAAATATATACCCCTAATGCACACCCTCAATGATCCACCTCCTCAAGCCACACCCTACCTGCCTATAGTCACCACTCAGTTAATCCCTATCAGGGGATTAATGCACTGACTGGGTAAGGTTCTAATAACTCAAAACCATTTCACCTCTAAACCTTCTTGCATTGTCTTCTTATACATGAGCTTTTGGGGGATATATTATATCTAAATCATAATAACATTTTAACAGTTTGGATTGCAGCAGATCCTGTGTATGTTTGTAAGTATGTATTATAATTTTAACATATGAACTTACCTATAAATTGCAGACATCTTTCCTGTTGTTACATATTTCTCTAAAATAAATGCTTAACTTTAAATAGAAATATAAAAGAAATATAACAGTTTGTAAAGTGCCATGTTGAGAAAAGTAATTGTTAGACTTGTACTATTTTATTTTCCAGTTAAAAAGTTCAGTCATCGTTTTATTTATTTATTTACTTATTTATTTATTTATTTATTTCTGCAAGACTTGGGTTGAACCTGGGCTTCACACATGCTAAACAAGCACTCTATCACTGAGCTACACCCCCAGGATATAGGGTCAAAAGCTCAACGAATGCATAAAAAACCATGGCTAGGACTCTCCTCTGAGCAGCTCTGTTCCTCTGGGATTATTCTTGCTTTATCTAATTGACAGACATAAGACACTCTGAAGCTGACTCTCAAGAATCACACCCTTTCCTTCAGTTGGTTTATGGATGATGACATTGAAAGAAATTTTGAAATTACTTGAAGTAGTGCTAAATATTGATTTTTTTTTACTAATGCATTTTACCAACTTCTCGTTCAAGTTTGTATTTACTTTCAAATAGCTCATGAGTTTCTTACTTATTTGAAGAGGGTAGACCAGATATATGAACTAAGTGTGGAGAAACTATTTTTATTTTGTTAGCAACATTTCCTACCTCTGCTATGTTCATGCTTTCTTTGACTTTGGCTAAAAGTAGTTTCATTTTTGTTTTGTTTTGTTTTCCCCTCTCTTGAAGATTCTTCCTGGTTAACTCTGCTTTTTCTGATGTATTTAGATCGGACTTGTGACTTAGAAATTCAACTAGTTTTATTTAAGCAGAATTTTTAAAAATTTGTCACAAGCAAATGTAATGTACAAATTTGCCCTCTGTAGTAATGTTCTAAACACAACTACGTCTGAAATGGATCTAGAAAGCAAATGGAAGTACCAAAAGAGAATCATAACCAAGATTTTCTGTTTATAGTGAAGATTAATGAATATATATTCATCTAATATGTCACCAAGGATACTAATGTTTTGTCAACATTTTGAGAGAAGTCTTACTTTTTGTTCAAAATTTTTATTAATGCATATAGTTATATATAATATTGGGGTTCATTCTGATATAGTCATAAAAGCATGGATTATAATTTGCTCCAACTCAGTCCCCAGTATTTCCCCTTTCCCTCCTGGATTTATTTACATCAAGTCCACAACATACACATCTGTCAAGGTTACTAGAAATCATGACTAGGGACAGAGGGTGTGTAATCAATGGAAGAGACATAAGGAATCCTCTGAAAGCAGGCAATCGTTTTTCATTTAAATTGATACACTAATTAAAAAGTGTGCCTATGTAAATTCATTGAACTATTAATTTTAATTTGTGCACTTTTCTGCAGGTCAATAAAATTCACAAAACAAAAACAATACCAAAAAAACAACCATGCTTTTCCCTCCCATGGATCACATGAGATCTATTTTCACTACATGAAGGAGTGTTTGTGTTTTTAATTTTTTTTTTCTCCATTTTTGAGTTTCATGTTCTGGATTTAAAGCAACAATTCATTATTTTAACTGATTTCTGATTATGTATATTTTTCTCTGGCATTTGGGTTTCTTCTGTAGCTCTGTGTGCCACTCACACCCCTGGCTCCCGGGTCTCAAGCCCTCTGGGCAGGCAGCCCATTCCTCTATTTTCCCACCCTCTGCCAATCAGTTCACCTTCCATTCTTCTGCATTCCATTGTCATCCCAGAGTGCAGCTTTCAGACCTGGCCATGTTGGCAGCCTTCAATGCTTCTCCCTCAGGGTTGCAATCTCATTCCTATGATGGTCCCAGGGCCTGCCAGGCCTGGGTCATTTCCAGAAGCCTCTCCTATGAGAGGTTTCCTCCCCCAGCATTGTCCAATGGGGTTGTATTATTGTGATTATGGGTAATGGGCTTTCCATCCATCAACTGTCAAAAGCTCTCTGCATACTTTATTCCCACTGTCTTTTAATTTTCACTTTTTAACTGAAAGCAAAACAAAACAAACAAGAGGTTTATAATCACCTCAATTTAGCATTTGGAATGACAAAAAAAAGGGGCAGAGAGGGAAAAAAATAAAAATTGGCAGTATCTGAGTGCTATTGAAAAGCTCAGCTGCCTGTTGGCTTTTCCTGTTTTGTTCTATTTTCCTCTTTACCCCCTTCCTCAAACTGCCCTCCCCCTGCCCCCTTCCTGGAGTCTGAGAACTGTCCACATGGTGATAGCTTTCAATACCACTCACCCAAGCCATTTAACCGCGGGTTTTAACCTCTGGTTTGTAGCAGCTTGGTGCACTATTAAATCAGTGGTCTTGTCACAGCACCAGAAAAAGAGTTGGAGAGCTATTAAATTCAAAATAATTGTTTTGGAAATCGTGATTGCATGCTGTACCCACTAGTGCAGTCATAGTTAAGAGAGCATTAATCTGTTTTTCCCTTGAAACCAAGTGTTTTGCAAAACTTTGTAACTTGGCTTTTTCCGTTACCCAGACCCAGTTTTAGATAATAGTTTCCTGAGAGAGAAGTTATGAAATATTCCTCATACTTCAAAATAATTAGGAAAACATACATTCAAATATATAAGGAAATAGAACCTTAATCTTGGAGGTGTCTATTTTTGCCCTCAGTTATATAACTGAGACCTTTTTTTCATGGAAAATGTCTTGGTCAATGCTCAGACCTTTAGTGAAGGATATTTTTAAACAAATTAATTAGCTAGTTAATTAATTTATTTCTATTTGCTATGCTAGTGATTGAACCCAAGACCTCTTGCATGCCAGGGAAGTTTTCCTACCACTGAGCAACCGTGAATATTTTTAAAACCTGGATAATACTGATTGTTGTGGGCAGCTTCAAATATGACCTCAATGATGTCCACTTCTTGGAATTTACGATTTTGCACATGGTTTTCACTTTGTGGGTTGGGCTTAATGCATTGCCTCTAATGAACACAATGCAGGAGGAATGTCACTTCTGAGATTTAAGTTCCAAAATAACAGGGACTCCTATCTTAGGTGTCTGCTTGTTAACTCTTACTTGCTTAATATGAGGGAAACCAGCTGCCATGTCATGAACTGTCCCATGGAAAGGTCCCCATTGACAAGGAACTGAGGTGTAGTAAAGGTATAGCTTCCAGGCACTGAGACCTTCTTCCAATCGCCCTTGAGGAACTGAGTTCTGCCAACAATAATATGCATAACTAGGAAGTGAATTTGCCCACTGAAGATTTGAGATGATGGTAACCCAGCTGGATATTAATGATGTAGCTTCAAAGGCAGTTAAAGGATTCCATGAAGCCACACCCAAACCCTTGATCCACAGAGACTACCAGATCATGTGTGCTCATTGTTTTAAGACAGTTTTTACACAATAATAGACAAGAATTACAATAATAGTATCAACAAAAGTTATTACAATTATGTGCTTACTGTTTTAAAAGGTTAATATTTTTACAACCTAATTTTATCTTTTTTTAAATTTATTTATTTTTTAAAAATTTTACAGACTGGATTTTGATTCATTGTACACAAATGGGATACAACTTTTCATTTCTATGGTTGTGCATGATGTAGATTCATATCATTCATGTAATTGTACATGTACATAGGGTAATGATGTCTGTCTCATTCCACCTAACTTTACCTTTAAAAAATATATAAATATTATAAGTTCACTTCTTTTTAGATAAGAAAACTGAGGCTTAGGAATATTAAGCAGGTTGCCAGTCTGCACCCAGCTTGTAAGTGGCAGAGTTAATGTCAGAACTTTAAATGATACCTCTGAACCTCATGCCCTTCTCAAAGGAAATTACTTTGTAAACTGTAAAATGTATTACAAATGGAAGTTAAAAATGCCAAAGATTACAGACATTAGCACTTCTACCCACAGAGTTTCATGTTTAGAATATTATATTCTGAAACCTTGGATAAGGCACATTGCTTGAAGAATGTACTACTTTTAACTCTATCAATCTCTAGCATCTCAATGTTAAGGAAAGAGCCCATTGAAGGGTAGGAGACTAAAAGAAGCAATAGTATACCAAAGAAGGGTGAAGGGCAAATAAAGATTCAAAAACTTTGGGAAATCTTGACATACTTCATATACAGGTAAAGAAAAACAGAGTTCCAAAAGTTTTGTAATAATGGAAATAAATAAATTATTGCACAAATATTCATATAAATTAATATATAGCTAAAAATACTGTACTGGATATGTAAGTATTGAAAATATATTGTCTCTTACATACACACACACACATACATATACACACACATGCACATGCACAAAATGCCCAAGATATACTTTGTATTAAAAAAATTTGAAGGTGAACCTGAAATGTTTATTTCCAAAATTTCTGTATTTTTGGTGAACCACCGGAATGTGTTGAAATGTTTTGTTTTATTCAAAATGGCTTATGCTGTTTAAATAATTCACTACATAGATGTAGTTTAATAATCACCATGGCAACCCAAAATATAAATCATCCTTTGTGTAGCCTCTGCATGAATTATGTTAAATACATTTAATCTTCATAACCCCAAGAGACGTGATAGTTTGAATATTTGTCTTTCATTTACTCTTAGACTTATTTTAGAAAGAATATTCATTTTTTTAGAGATGGTGTTTGGGATCTATATCAGTTTTCCATTTCTGTTATGAAATCATCACAATCTTAGTGACTTAAAACAACACAAATTTATTGTCTTACTAGTAAGGAGGTCTGAACTCTGAAAGGGTCAGCAGGGTCATAGTCCTTCTGGAAGCTCTGGGGCTGGACTGGTTTCTCTCTGACTTTCCCCACTTATAGAGGCTGCCTGCTTTTTTAGACTGAGTGGTGCTGCCAAGGCTTCGAGGTCGGCTGCATAACAGATGAAAGCCGCTCCCTCTGATCCCTCTTCCATCTTCACACTTCCTACCCTGATATTCCTACCTTCCACTTATAAGAACCCTTGCAATGACATTGAACCCCCTTGATTACTCTAGGATACATTTTCTACCTCAAAACCCATGACTTATTCCTACTGCATATTACCTTCTTCCATGTATGGTGGGATCTTCATAGGTTCAGAGAATGAGGGCCTGGATATCTTTGGGACCATTGTTCTGTTTTCCACAGCACCTATTTTTGTTTTTCAGAGAGCACTAAGGTGAGTGGCAGCAGTGAAGGACCAGGGGGAAGGCTTCTAATAGGAGACCCCACGGGGGTTTATTTGACTTGGGAAGAATGCAGAGGGAACACTTTTGTCTGCCTCTTCATTACCTGTAATGGCAGGGGACTTACTGATGCGCCATTCTAAACAGGCCCAAGTGGCTCATTTAAAAATCCAGTGTCCCATCCTCACATACCCAATATCACATAGCGTTGCCTTTGGTTCAAAGAACATAACAAGTATCAAGTTATTATTTTTGTTGTCTCTAAACATCTACCTGTATGCCTACCATTAGGCATTTGATATTGGAAATATTTTTCTGTCAGAGACATTTGAAGGCCCAAAAGTATGCAGAATTTTTTGCTACCTTTTTCTTGATTTAAAAGGTATATTTGGATTAAAATCTCAAAAGAGAATACCTGAAAGGATGCAACTGATTTCTGCTATACAGGAGGAGAATGGAAGAAGATTCACGGATTACCTAGTTGATTCTTCTCAGGATGGGATATTGAGTTCCCTGGGGCAGGGGAGTGAATCAACTCGTAGTAGAAGCAACAAACTTAAAATCCCTTATTTCTCATTCCAAATTTTTGCATGCTGTAGTTTTGTATACAAATAACTCACAGTAAATAACAACAAAAATGTACTTGTAGACTCTATTTCTTCTTCCCACAGAAACAATGACCTGAATGGGTTAAGTGATTACGGAGAGAATTCAGAATTTATTGACAAACTATCTGCTCTAATTAAAGTAGTAATAAATCCTTTAGAAAAGAGGACATAAATAAACAAATTGTAAAAACATCTTTAAAGACAATAGCTAATTCTTCCCCTGAATGAATGGTTTCATTATCATTAATAAAAGTGTTGCATCTGTCAACAGTGATATGATATATGGGATTTAAGAAAAAGGAGAAAGTGATTCAGAAAAAAAAAATATTATTTCTCTCATTTTGATGTTTTATGATTAAATAGGAAAAAGAAACCAGAAAACCTAGGGGGGCTTCCAAGTTCTGCGATTTGCCTACATGTTTTCCTAAGCAAGTTAATTAATATCTTGAGACTTAATATTTTTCATCTATAGTGAAATCTGCAATTTCAGAAGGAAATGCAGGTGACTCACTCAGATAGTTCTTGAAGGGCTTTTGGCCAGAGTTCATGCTGTTCAAAAACAATGACATGAAAAGTACCCACTCTGCTTTATTTTAAATTTAAATCAGAGAATAATGTTGTTCTGATTATGGAATATTCTCAAAGACCCCTAAAAGAATCACTCTCTTGTATTTGAAATTAATGAATTTTATAGCTATTAAATCAAAGGCCTATTGAATTCCAATGATGTAACTAAACCATGCCAAGTATTGTGGGGGCTACAAAGTTTGGGGTGTGGGACTGACTTCAAAGAATAACCACAGGTGAAAATGCATGAAGTATTCTCAGAAAACAGAACTTCTGATAAAATTTTGGATCCAGTCATTACTTAAAAGCAATGTCATTAGCTCCCTTATTATTTCTCCGTCATGTCAACTTCTTTCCTCAGATCATTTGACCATCTACTATTTAATATAAGTTACTTCCAGGTCATTTATATCTCAGCTTCCTATTTAACTCCTTAATATTATCATAACTTATTCATTTTATTTGATAAACCTATCACATATAAGACAGTTTTATAAATATTCTATAAATATTAATTTGCTTGCTATTATTCATAAATGTTTAATTTTAATTTGTGTTAATTTGCCACTTTCTTACCAACACAGCCACTAGTGATTTCCAAAAGACTCCCAAAACACAAAAAACAAACAAAACAACAACAACAACAACAACAACAAAAAAACAGAGATACTATATCTGCTTTCAATATATCGAATATGACATAAGGGAGATTTCATATTTTCTTTGGATGAAAAAAGAAAAATTTTACGTGTTAATTCTCTAATTTTTAAAAATCAACTCTGTGGTGCCCATTAATTTTGTACTTTATTTCTCCTGCATCTAGTATGTACGTGGTATAGCATTTAGTGGTTAAATATCTACTCTTTAAACCACTATAAATGCATTTTTTAAAAATAATATTTTTAGCTGTAGATGGATACCTTTATTTACATATTTTTATGTGTTTCTAAGGATTGAACCCACTGCCTCACACATGCTAGGCTACTGCTAAGCTACAACTCCAGTCCCAATAAATGCATTTTCAATACATTTATGAACATCAAGATACAAAATTTTGTTTTATAAAATATAAACCACAGATTCCTCAATAACATATTGGTTTTCTTTTAAAGTTTTTTAACATTGATATTTATACGACAACTGGTCACTAAATATATTTTTATCTGGGTGAACATGAACATCAGAAATATAGTTTTTATGCACAAAGTATTTCTTTTCTTTGGCATTGGGGATGGTACCCAGCTTCAGAAAAACTGGGCAAATATGAAATACTTTTAATCAGTGTGTATTAGGGTTCTCTAGAGGAACAGAATCAACAAGAAGTATGATTATAAAAAGGGGATTTATTAGATTGGCTTGCATGACCAGAAGCTGGGTAGTTCACAATGACTGTGCACGGGCTAGAGAGCTGGAAGAACCAGTGGCGGTGCGGTCCAAGAGGCAGAAGCTCCAGAAGAAGAAGGATCAACAGTGCTACCCTCCTCTGAGACCAAGGCTTCTGGAAAAAACCTGGAGAACCACTGACAGAGTCTGCTTTGGAAGAGTGAAGAAGCGATAGTCCAGTAGCCTCAGATATTCCAAGCAGCAATCAAGAACCTGTTCAAGAAGAGCCACGCTAGCATCTGCATCTGCTTCCTTTTCCTTCCAACTGTTATTCCATCCAAGCCACCATCCTGTTGAGCAGTGCTGCCCACACTTAGAGAGGGTTCACTCTCCACATTCCAATCATTCCTAGACACACCCTCACGGACACACCCAAAAGCCTCTTAGTCATCAGCATCTCTTAATCCAATCAAGTTGACAATTCAAATTAACCATTACACAGCTGTCACTCATTGTTTAAAATGAAGAGCAGCCTGAGATCAGAAAATACAGCAATGTTTAGAAAGTTAAAGAAAATCACATTTGTGACAGAAATTTATGGAAAAGAAAAAGGGAGTAGCTGTGAAGTATAATGATTTTCAAAGATTATTAACTTTCTTGTGAGTCATTGGTCCAATTAGCCCGTGGGCTTTCACTATTTAAGGGTAATTCCCCTGCTATTTGCTCTCTTTTCTCTCTCTCACTTTCACTCTGACTCTCTCACTCTCTCACTCTTCCCTTTCTCTTTTGCCCTTAAAAGCAGACACTCTGTTTGTCTGTTAATACAGTTTTTTCTGTGAGTTCCTGCATCCGGAGTGGTCTCTAGGTGCTTTCATTGATGCCTTAACTCGGATGGGCTCTTCTGTCACCACTTAGGTGAGTGGAATCCCATCTGTCACCCCAGACCCCCTGACGCTGGTCTCCATTTGCCCAGAAACTCAGTTGTACATCCACCACCAGCTTCAGACTGGTGAGTTTTCCCCTAGGTCAACATAAACACTCCTCTGTTGGCCTAAGATGCCACCATTGATCATCCAGCACCCTCAAGGTGGTTGAGAAGCAGGGGTTCCCCCAGTCATGACTTTTACAGTTATGACTGGTCCCATTAGTTGACCTTATCTGATGGGTGGGTCTCCTATCTTTATGGTTGAGATTCTCTCACAGGGTTGAGGCTCATCTTTACTTACTCTCTCAAAAATCCTGACATCAGGTCCTCACTCTCTTGGCTTTTGCCCGCACACATTGATGATGGTGGTAATGACTCCCCTCATTGTACTGCCTTCTCGTCTCCAGGTAATTCGTCTGTGACCTCAGGACGCCTTGGACACTGACTTGCTAGGATTATAGGAGTATAACACCATGCCCAGCACCAGAGTTCTACTGAAATACGAGCTACAACTTCTGCTTGGTTACTCAGGTTACATATAAAGGGACATACTCAAGAAGCATAGCAACCATCTTCATAGTGCTAACCAATCCTATTCATTAGAGAAGGGAAATCTGCTGTGAATAGTATAATTGTCAAAATAGGGGCAGAATTTGGCATACACAAGTGATTCACTTGGGTGCCCCTCTGTACTCTTTTACCTAATTTTGATAGTAATTGAACAACTTTGATAACCTCTGTCCTTAAAAGATACAATGAACCTGAACTCAGATTCCCTGAAGACACAGACCTGTGTCAGGTTAGTTTGTTATCATACTAACCCGTCTCACTGCTTTTCCCAGAATCCTGAAGCAATTCTGCTTCTGAAATATCATACAAATAAATGCATAAACATAATCACTGGTGGGTAAAGTCAAGGAAAAGGGTGGATTCTACTGGATACTGGGAAATGCTATCCATTCCTCTTTCAGGAATGCAGGTGCATCTGTGAATGCTGCTGTCAGACAACTCTGTTCTCAACATTCTTTGGAGATCACCTCAATCAAAGAAAGTCCCGTCCCCAGTGTCATGCTCCCATTCTGGGGCATTCCTTAAGATTAATCCATGTGGAAGCATTAATGATGTCATCTTCATCCAGTGTGGGGCAATTTCAATAGGGTTATTTCTGCTTCAGAGCCTTTACTGGGAGAGACTACTTCAAAGTCTCTTTTCTACTGCTGAATCCTATCTTCCATTTCCTTCCAAATGTGGTCATCATTGCAAGGAGTACTCATCTGTGAACCTGCAACATGTTAATCTCCCCTTCAGATTCTGCTAGAAGATCCATTCTTCAATATCTTATAAAATAATCCACCTTCAACTCCCTATGAGCCATGTTTTTAAGATTCAATGTCTTTGACTCCCATCACCTTTGAATGGCAATATCTGAATCTTTTCTTTTTGCAGATACTCCTGCTCTGCTTATTGCATCAGTTATGACAGAAGCTGTATGGATCATAAGCTGAAGCTATTTACTATTGAGCACTTCACTGGGAAAATTTTCCAGTTTGGTAAAGATGATACCCTTTCCTGGTCTACTAATATTCTGACAGATGGAAGATTTTAACTCAATGTTCTCTTTTTGTTTTATTTTGTTTTATTATGAATATTTATGTTTCTGATTCTGAGTTAAAATATTATATCAGATACTTCAATTTTTCCAATTCTATAACCACTGAAACTACTCAGATTGTTTGTGCATAATAATGTATTTTAACATCAACTTTCCTGAAACAAAATGAAGTGATATCTGTCTGTCTGTCTCAATCCTGCTCCAAGTTTAGATGTGCTAACAGAGAGACATGTAATAAAGAGAAATAATAAAATAACCAGTGTGATCACTTCTGGGACCTATTTAGCATAAACCATCAGAAGCTTGACTTTCTGTTTGCTAAACTGTTTTAGACAAGATAATTACATTAAAGTGCTTGGTATTTCCAAGTTGTTGCATAATGTCATGAGTCTTAGATGATTTAGTCTGGTTGTGCTCTTGATAGCAGAATCAATGAAAATGTGCTGAAATTAAAGGGGAAGATTTTCAAAGCAGTATGTGGGAGGTCTAGGCATAACTTCCTTTTGTACTGGACTGTGGAAAGATTTTGTCGTATATTACCAAAGAAAGCAGCATGGGCAACGTTCTCAGTGTTACTTTTCCAGTTACAAGAGTTAGAGGATCATGTAGAATGCAAAGCAGAGTTTATTCTAAGAATACATGTGTCAGCAACAATTAAAACAGAAAATGGAAATAAAACAGGAAGTGAGTAAACTTTGTGCTTTCTGTCTCACCTCATCTCATTTTGCCATCTGACTTCTTTTCTTCTTTTCAGCTATGGTCTCTTTTATACTTTGGATATCATTTTGCTACTTCCTAGCTTCTTCTTCCTTATGACTGTGGCTTATAGACATGTATTATTCATACTTCTAATGACTTTTCTGTATCCACTCCTTAACTCTTGCTTTCATCTTTTGCTACTGTGACTACACGAATCTGACCAGCACAATTGTAGAGGTGGAAGAGTTTATTTGATGGCTCACAGTTAGAGAGGTCTCAATCCATAGACGACTGGCTTCATTCCTTAGGGCTCAAGGTGAGGCTGAACATCATGGCTGAAGAGCATGGCAGAGGGAAGCAGCTCACATCATCAGGAAGCAGAGAGAGATTCCACTCTCCAGATACAAAATATATGTCCCATTGCCACGCCCAATTCCCACCTCATCCAGCCACACCCTAGTGCTTCAATTAATCCCATCACTGATTGGGTTAAGACTCAATCCAGTCATTTCTCCTCGAAACCTTCCTGCATTGTCTCACATGTGAGATTTGGGGGACACCTTATATGCAAACCATAACAACTCTGTTCAGTCTCCTCATAGTGTTATTTTTTTCCCTTCATTTTTCTCATATAAGATATCACTAAGACTCTGATTAGCCCAGCTAATTCTATCATGCTAGAACTCATCTTAGGGTGCTGGGTGGTTTATGAAGAGTCTTATTTCATCCTGCCTTTTGAGACATCAACTCATATATTTATTGAGAATGTAGGTAAACACTTATATAGTCCTCAAAGTCTTCATATTGTTTTCCCTGAATTAGGAAATATGGACAGGAAACCATAAATATGATGTGCCTCATCAGGTGTTTTATGTCAGCCATTACCTTGACCTAGTTTCCCTTAAAAGCAGAACCCGAGTCAAAGGTTTACACACAGAGTTTTTACCGTGGGCATAACATATAGGAGTAGGAATGAAGAGTGGCAATTAATGATGTGAAGAAAGGAAAGTCAATGTAAATCTGTTGTGGTGCTGGCCACTATGGATGATTAGGTACTCCACTTGGGCTCTTCTTAGTTGATCTATGAAATATGCCTCAGAACTGATTGCTCCAGAGATGAAGAAAGAAATATTTCAGCCTCTTCACCTGGACTTTGGGCATTAATATATAATCTTATATAGTGAGGCTATATATGTGTGTTCAAGCAGGTTTAGTGGAGGTCCCTTGTCATAAGGTCATAAGAGCTGCAGATCAGGAAATAAGATACATACAACTCGGGCAAGGCAAGGCATTGTCTGATTGTGTCTGTGCAATGTTTTGAAAGAAGGTGATCAAGATAATTTTGAAACAGTCCACAAGGTGTGTCCAAATCAAGAGGTTAATATATTTGATTAATACACCAGCCCTTAAATGGTCATTTCCTCTCCTTTTTTCTAAATGCTGTTGCTTTATTCAGATGTCATCAATTCTTGCCTAGAAAAGTTTAATCTGACTTCTGATCTACCCCATTCCCATATATTCATCATATCACCTCCAGAATAGTTAACGTCTTCTGATGCCATTATTATTATCACTTTGTTTATAATTCTTTAAAAGATCCTCACTCTATTTAGACAAAAAAATTTCCATCTTTGGAGAAGATACATTGAACTTGTGATGTTGTCTTTGCTTGCTTCTTGCTCTCAGTGTCTTCTGTCTTCTTAGAATACCTCAATCTGTTTCAAACATAGTCTTACTCTCACATCTTCTAGCAAATCAAACTCAGTCTTCTGCTATGCCCTGGATCCCAGTAGCACATATGATGAATTCTATTTTCCCATTGCAGCAATTTCTTTTCAACTATTTTTTATTTGTTTTTTATTTATACAGACTACATTTTGATTCATTGTACACAAATGGGGTACAACTTTTTGTTTTCATTGTTGTGCACGATGCAACTATTTTTATATGAATCTGAAGGTTGTAGCACTCTCTGTAGAGCAGGTGTTCATCAAATGTACTGGATAAATAAGGTAAATTAAAATCAAATGCAATGGTTGTGTTTTTATTCCATCCACTTTGATGTGATTTCTAATACTCCATGCCCTAGTAATTTCTGTATAGCAAGTCTTTGTGGGTTTTGATGGTTGTGACTACTTTCTTTGCTTTAGATGTTACCAAAGGCTTGCCAGTAGTGAGTATAGCAGCCTGTGTTTTCATAGCAACCAAAGCAGAACTCAAACCATTTCTATCATTGGGGTACAGCATTCTGTAAAACTAGTTGGGTTATATTTTATACGATCATTTTTTTTTTAAAGCTCTAGGAATGACTTGTTGATTTTAATGTGACTCTAAATTTCTACTAAACTAAATGAACAAATTAGAAAAAAATTGTATATTTTGATAATTAAGGAATACCTATACTTGATGATATCACCCTAGGTCTCTATGGAACATGTTCTTAGGAATATCATTATGCTAAAATAATAATCTCTGAATATATACATATATATATACACACACACTGTAAATAGAGTAAGTGTAATACATACTGATTACTCTAAGTAAATGCTGAGTAAACAATTGCTTGCATGTATTTTGGCTTTACCTATACATATATAAATTTCCAATTAAAACATCTTTCTTCTGGAATGAAGGAGAAGAAAAATAATGGCGGCTTCAACATTCGATGAGTTCTACATCACTGAAGTTGTTCAAAGAATATGCTTTAGTGGAGTTGTTCAAAAATGTGCTTTCGGGGATGCAGACAAACCTCACATACTGTAGGGGTGCCAGGCTAGGGCCACGGAGTCAAGAACCCCAGACTGCGGGAGTTCGGTGGAAGCAGGTTTGTGGCAAGAAGCTTGCAAACTCGTTTATTGCAAAAACAGGAATACATTTTATAAGTTTCTTGCCCAATCACAATGTGCCACGGGGGATCAGACCACCAGGCTCCTATACAGGTTCCCTTGGTAACACTAGGTCAATTTGGGGCAGTTGTTTACTTTCCTAGATGGCGAGAGCGGAATGCTTCTCTCTGCAAGTTTACACACTTGAGACTAACTGCTGCGAGCCAAGAACTAGGATTTCTCCCAACAACATACCTATCCTGGAATCCTACTTGTAAAGTCGGTTTGCTTCCTTAAATCCCAGTTACTTGCTTTGCAAAATAGTGATAGTATCTTATCTGAATAATATAAGGACAGAATTAGTGCATATAAAAATTACTGGAACATCAATATATTCAGTAATAATATAAACAATATTATGATTTTAATGAGTTTTGTTTCTAATTATTTTTGCCATCAGTAGTGATAAAATAAATGACAGACCATATGTATTTGTTGGAAATATTTACAAGAGGACTTAAACATCAGATACTTGAATGGACAGGGTCAGTGTCTCTGATCTTACTAATGCTGGTGACAGGAAAACCATCTGATTTCTCTTCTGTAGCCGTGCAAGTCATTGAGAGAAATGGAAGGGAAAGAAGAAACTATATACAGTAAAGGTACAAGAGGAGATGCAAAGAGTTGAGGGGACAAATAAAATACACTAATATTCCCAAAACCCTCTGGTGAGCTTTGATCCATTTTGTTATCAAGGTTCTATTGAGTCTGTGTAAATTTTTTTACAAAAATACTGAGGAATATTTTTCTGCTTTAGTTTTCTTACTTTACGTCTTCTTTTTTTTTTTTTTTTTTTTCTTTTTCTTTCTTTTCCTTTCTTTTTATTTATTTATTTATTGAGACAGAGTCTTACTGTGCCACCCAGGCTGGGCTTAAACTCCTGGACTCAAGCAATTCTGCCTGAACCTTCTGAGTAGCTTGGACTACAGTAGTTGCCAATGCACCCAGCTGTGTTATTTCCTCCGTCCCTTTGATAAGGTCTTCAATTATCCAAAAATCACGGGACATGCCTAACCAATCAAATGGAAGATGTTACATTTCATACAGACAGATGGCTTAGGATACAACTGCATCTAAGGGATTAGGTATGTTAATTTATGCATTAGTCTTTTCCAAGGGTACACTCAAAATATCTATTGGAGTATTATACATAAGCTAAAATTAGATTTAGGAAAGTAAAGGCAGGGGCAGATAAGGTAAAAGGAATGAGACTCATGAATATTCATGTTTGAAGAGAATATGTCTTCAGTCTCAAGACCTGAGAAGAAGTGTCGCTTTTGTCATTTCCTCAGGAGTTGAGCAGATAAGCGTCACCATGTTGCCTGATAAGGGGGATGGGGTCTTGGTCATTTTAAAGGGTAAATGGAATTGCTGCATCTCTGACTACCTGAAAATATCCAAGGGAGAAAAGCATGAACACACCTCTATTTAGAGAATTATCGAAGTGTAGCTAAGTTTCTTATTTGTGGCATGCCTAGTGCTTATTCCAAGGTGAATCCTTGGAAATCACTGATATTTGGGATTTTATAGAATTCTGACTCTTCTCAAAATTCCCCTCAGAATTCATTGTCCCGTGATAGATGCCTCACAGGGCAATTCTAAAACCACTTTTTCCATCAGTTACTTTACAGCATATGAAGTAAATTTCAGGAACTTCCCTAGAAAGCTAATTCTAGTTCATTTTCTTTCTTCTTTTTTAATAGTGTGGGGCTCAAGCCCACAGTCTTGCACATGCTGGGCAAAAACTCTCTCACTGAGCTACACAGCCTCAGCCTTCTATTTAATTTTCTTTTTAAAGGAATATACATGCAAATGGCTTGTTTTCTTTGAAAAATCAAGCTTGAGGCAGAGTGAGATAAACTAATAAGCACACAAATCTCTTATTGATCCATTTTTTTCAATAATTAAATCTTATCTTCCAAGTACAAAAGACAAAATATGGAGTATTTGAAATCAATAACACTAAGGATATGAAGGTAAACAGTTTGAGCTGACTTTTGTAGTTTTATGAGAGAGGTGAAAATTTTATTAAGAGTGGAACTAATGGGGATGGGATATTAACAACGTCATCCTTCTTAGTCAAGCATCTCGATATGTCAGGTAAGAAGGATAACATTATTAATAAGCATTCATAATATATATATGTATATATATATGTAGCAACACATATACACAAACATGTCCAAATAAACACAAGTGCTTATGAAATACACATATGCATACCAGTGAGTATATTGTGTATATACATACAAATACATACATGTATATACACACATATATATGTATATATACTCACACACACACATAAATATATGCACAGGTGTGCAGGTTTAAAATGAATTTTAATTTTTTTCCCATGAATTATGTAAATTTCCTGTGACATAGAATCTAAAGACCAAGGTAGAGTCCTGTTTCTGGGACTTTTGTAAACTTTCATATACTTCACTATCCTGGAACTAAAGAATTCACATTATCTTGCATTTGGCTTCCAAAATTAGCAATTATGAATTCATTACATACATGCTAGAGGTTCTAAAATATTTTTAAATTCCAACAGACATGTTGGAAGCAACCAAATGCAACCAATAATAGAAAGAGGAACCAGGCATACCTATGGACATTTCATAGATAAGACACTTCTTCTGACTTTGGAGTAGAACTAATGCACTGTGCCCCAGTCTTTGATGAGGTTACAAACTGAAGAAGAGTGTGAGAGAAAATGGGATGAAGAGTTTATGACTTGAAGTGAGCCTGGGCCAGCCTGAGAGGCATACTATGTACCCACATCGGATTTTAGGAGGATAATATAAGTAAGTAAGTATGAAGTTACATCAGGGTAGGTTGATGATAACTTAAAACATCTACACAAATGATGAATGTAGAGACCCATTAACACTTTTATACACAACCAATGTGTTCAAATATATGCACAGCACATATTTGTTTTACATTAGCCATTTCTGTTTCCATCTCCATCGAAGGGGCTAGTGATCCAGAAGTGAGCAAGAAAAATTTATTCTTACCTTGACTGAGCATATATTTTAATAGGAAGTAAAGCAACTGAAATAAGGTTGTCAAACAATGTAAGTTATTATATGTTTAACCAAGTAGTGGAAGAAGATAGACAAGGCTTGCCATGGAAAATAGTGACAGTAAGTCTAGGTGGGATGGCTAGTGATGGAATCTCTGAAGAGGAAGCACACCTGATTCTTGATGAACACAGTGGAGGAGCTGGTATTCAAACAATCACAGGACAACTGTTCCAGGTAAAAGCATGGAAAGTGCAAAGGCCCTGAGGCAGTAATCATTCAGCCTGCATAATGGTTTTTTTTTTTTTTTTTTTTATTGTAAACAAATGGGATACATGTTGCCTCTCTGTTTCTACATGGCGCAAAGGCATACCATTTGTGTAATCATAAATCCACATACAGTAATGTTGTTTGATTCATTCTGTTATTTTTTTCCCTTCCCCCCACCCCTCCCACCCCTCTTTACCCTCTATACAGTACTTTCTTCCTCCATACTTGCTCCCCTCCCTAACCCTAACTCTAACCCTAACATTAACCCTTCCCTCCCCCCCTTTATGTGTCATCCTCCACTTATTAGCAATATCATTCGTCCCTTGGCTTTTTGAGATTGGCTTATCTCACTTAGCATGATATTCTCCAATTTCATCCATTTGCCTGCAAATGCCATAATTTTGTCATTTTTTATGGCTGAGTAATATTCCATTGTGTATACATACCACAGTTTCTTTATCCACTCATAACAGTTGATTCAGTGGGCACGAGAGATCACTTACTACTTTTGTGTTCAATTTTAATTGAAAATGGTCAAGCAAGGCAATCCTACCAGGTCAAAATAGTAAACGGCCCTCAGAATCCTCATGATGAGGATCGATATCTCTGGAAGTTCTAACCTAGGAGGAAGAGGACATGAGGAGAGAGGACAGGTTTTGGTAGTGACCTTGGCAACATTGCACACTGATTCTCCTCTGGTAAATTATTCCAGACTGTGATTACCTAGATTGATGGAGAAGTCGTGACTCTATGCAAAGAACTGAATATGAGGAGCAGGTAGATATGAGCAGTATAAGGAGTTTCATGCAGAATGCACACTTGAATATTGCTCAAATCCCCTTTCCTGAGCAGGTATATCCATGCCCAAAGTGCTACGAGTGCCGATTGCTGGCAGCTCACCACTGGTCTTTTCTTTGAAAAAGAGCTTTCGAAGAAACAGAATCAGTGTCAGCTGGGAGGTGTCTCTCTTCCTCATCTGGGAGCAGAGACATGTATATCTATAGCTGACTGAGTCCAACCTGCCACCTCCCTATCTCAGGAGGAGACTAACTCTGGGGTACGATTTGTGTCCAGACTTTCAGAAGTTAGTCTTCATCTGAAATCATATTGTTAAGCATTTTCTCCCTTTTTACCTACTTTCCTCAGATCTTTTTTCCATCAAGAACACTGTTATGGTTTGGATGTGAAGTGTGCCCCAAAACCTCACGTGTGCGACAAAGCAAGAAGGTTTGGAGGAAAAATGATCCGGTTAAAGTCCTAACCTAATCAGTGAATTAATCCTCCATGGTGTCAACTGAGTGGTGACTGGAGGCAGGTGGGGTGTGGAGGAAATGACTCATTGGGGGCATGGCTATGGGGTATATATTTTGTATCTGGCTAGAGTTTCTCTCTGCTTCCTGTTCACCCATGATGAGAGCTGCTTCTCTCCTCCACACTCTCCCACCATAATACTCAGCTCTGAGAAATGGAGCTGGCCTTCTATTGACTAAGACCTCTGAAACCATGAGCCCTCGAATAAACCTTTTCTCCTCTACAATTGTGCTGGTAGGGTTCGTTAGTCACAGCAGAGAAAAAGCTGACTAAAACAACTCCAATAAATTTCTCGCTCATGAATACCAATTTTAGTGTCTGTCAGGGAATCCGACTGAAGACATTCTGTTCTAGGATTCAAGAGAGTGAGGGTATCTGTACTGTGGTGAGAAGAGAGGGAACAAATTGAGACAGGGAAAGGCAACTGATGCCAGATTGTTTAGAAAGGCAATAGTACCTTTAGTTTCATGTTATGGGCAATCAGAAATCTTCAAAAGATTTTTGGTCGGAGGATGAGGGAGGAAAACGTGATTTATTAAACACAAACATACATGCAGTTTTGTTATTTTCATTAAAGAAATGGTCTGAATTTGACAAGTAAGTGTGATCTGAACATAAATGTGGGAAAAGAAAAAAAAAAAATCCCAATCTTTCATCTTGTATTGACTAATATTATTTGAGCTTTATCTTACCACCTCTTAGGAAGGGGCATGGTCAAATCAAGACTGATAGGGTTTATTAAGAATGTTCACACCCAGTCTCTTCCTTCAAAATGCCAGGAACCACTTTGGGTTGAGAAAGAGTGATTTCAGCAGCAAAATGATATTGTTTCTATTCACATAAAGTGTGGCTAGGTATCATTATTTTCTCTTTCCAATCTGGAAGAAGCACATCTATAACAAACTTCTGTATGAAACACATTTTAACCTGTGCTACTTTGCATCTGCCCTTCCTCAGCCTTCACTGATTCATCTATTCACCTAGGTATTCATTAGTCAAATGTTTATTAAACGCAGATAACACATCTTGGACTCCATGCATCTAATACTCCATGCATCTGCTCTGAGAGCTAGGATACATTGCAAAAGATAACAACAAAATTCCTGCCCTCATGGAGCTTATATTCTAATGTATATCCTTCTATTAGATCATTGTTTTTTCAAGATTTAGTAAATCTTGATGTGTATTTGTGATTGTGTAGAGTTTGTCTTTTCCACAGTAGATTGTGTGGTTCAATAAAAGTAAAGCCTTTTTGGGTCACCTTGCTTTCTCAGTGTCAAGTATAATAATCAGAAAAAAATATAGACACACAGTAGGTAGGTGTTAATAAAGGTTCCTGATGGCCACCAACCACCAAGGCTGTGTTGAAATCTCATTTATTTGCAATTATAACTTGGCTGCTCTCTTTACTCAAAATGATTTAGTCCCATAGAATTATGGTACAACAAACTTCTCAAAAGCAATAAACCATCATGGAAGAAATATAGACACAGAAAGAGACAGATTTTTCAGAGCAGATTTATGAATGTATTAAATATTAAAAGGATAATCTCTATTGCTTTGTAGTTTAAGCAGCAATAAATGGGTGTTAGGATTGATTAAATGCTTGCACTTTACTTCAATGTTTAATTTGTTTTGAACTGTTTATAAAAAGAATAGGTGAAAGGAATAGAAATGATTCTTTCAAGGAGAATTTCTTCTTCTGCTAGATACACTTGGAGGTGACATATTCATACCTGCAGATATTTTGAATTAGGTGAGTTTGGTTAGCAAATTAAAATCAGGAACTGCTCTGCAGGGTATAGATTTCAGAGCTAGTTAGTCTGGTTTCAATTTTGTTTTAATCATCTTATGATCACATGGTTTAAACCTTTTGTTTAGATTGTTGGATCTTCTGTTTTTATCATGTGTAAAATTATTTTGAAGATCCAAGTTTACATGTCCATGTGTTAATGAGTAAAATTGTGCAAACTTCTTAGCCTGTAACCTGTAGTCTGACATAAAATAAGGGAATAATCAGTAGTAGTTTGTATTATGACAACTAACTATAGAATTTATTGAGGGCAGACTGCGTGGTTGGTTTTGTCCTCGGTCCTTTAATGTCTTAACACATTATGTCTTCCAAAATTCTATGCAGATGTTACCTTCATTCCCCTGTTGATATATGATGTCTAAAAACATAAGTTAACTGGCTCAAAGACAGTTTTGTGCTTTAGAATGAATTGAGCCAAGACAATTTGTTTCTAAAGTCCATGGGCCAAACAGCATCAGAACAATTTAAGGATGATTATATATATATGTTACTGAATGCAGAAAAGAATGCATCTTAGGATGATTCAAAGACAGCAAATATTCATAACATTTTTTTGATAAAATAAAGGAGAAATCTGAATGAAATCAAATGTCACTTCAGTTCTGGATTCAATCCTTTCTCTTCTTTGCTTAAATGTATTTAAGTTGCACTATTCAGGTAATGCCTTTAAAATCAAGTATCTTTTTGCTAAAGTGTGCAATCAAATGAGCATTCTAATTTACATAATACACATTTGAATTTTTAGAAAACTGTTGCAACCTTTAAACTAATAATTCTACTGCTAGGATATTTCCAGAGGTGACAAGAAATACATCTAAATAGTATCAGAATCACTGATAATCCCCACTCCCCAAAATAGAAATAATTAAATATATTCATTTTGTATTTTAGGTGATTAAATTTAATTATAAAATTACCTGGATGTGTATTTGATATGTTGGCATGATTAAAACATACCTGTTATTTTTAATAAGTAATAAACTATCCTATATACGGAGACTATTTCCTGTCCTTTTTCTGTTTTATTTATCATAGCCAATCTTATCAATTTATTTAAAAATCAATTAACAGTGCTTTCTGTAATGATCCATGCATTTGTGTATCCTTGCATCATTACCACTTTAGTTACTGTCCTTTAGTTACTGTGTCCTTTGCACAGAAGGAACAAAATAAGAACATAGTTATTTAGCAACAAAACTTGCAGAGGTGTAAAGTGATCAGTATAATTTAATAACAATAAGTAGAATGAGGAAGGACTTTCAGAAGTAAGATCTTCAAATTATTCTTATTCTTCTTCTTATTATTATTATTTGGTACTGGGACCTAAACCCAGGGTCACTGAATCATTGATCCACATCCCCAGACCCCTTTCTAATTTTTTTTTTTTTTTAATTTCCAGATGGGGTCTCACTACGTTGTTCAGAGTCTCACTAAATTGCTGAGGCTGGCATTGAACTGCTTCAGCCTCCTGAGCCACTGGAATTACAGGAGCACATCACCAAATAATTATTTTTCAGGCTTCTTTTTTGATTAAAAAATTTAGACAAATGTGTTAGAGAAAATCTAGATTACACAGAATTATAAAAGTAAAGTAGTACTTACCAGAACAGGTACTATAGTATAACTCTCACCCTTTATCAATTAATAGATCATGATATATATGATAATAAAATTACTGATAATTTCCACTAGTCTATCTCCAGATATTCAGTTTCTATAGAAAAAATATTGCAAATCCAACCTATTGCATTTAATAACTATGTGTTTTCTCATATACAGAAACTCAACTGATTATTATTATCTATTGCTAAAATATGAGGATTGTGCAAATATTAGTCATGTTATCATTTAAAAATACCTCCAAAAGTCTTCAGAATTCAGACTGATTTTCTTCTTGCTTTTCTTTCCCCCATGCTGAGGATCAAAACCAGTGTCTGGCCCATGTTAGGCAAATACTCTACCACTGAGCTACACTCCAGCCCTGGTGGATTTTCTTTTGAAACACACAAAAGACATTAAAAAAACTGTTTTCCCTTTTCAAATATCAGCTGTCTTAGGTTGGTTTGCATTTCTAAAACAAAACACCATAAATTGGGAACATTCTAGGAACAGGAATACAATGTCTCAGGTTTGGAGACCTGGAAGTCCATCAAGGCACCAGTGGTTTTGGTTGTCTGCTAAGAGCAGCTTTCTACTCCCAAGAGGCAGTCCTTTGCTGCCTCCTATAGAGGGGAGGAACTCTGAGTCCTAACACTGAAGAAGATGGAAGGGCAATTGAGCCAAAGGCTATGTGACATCTTTTATATAAGAGCCTTAATCACATTTATCAGGGAAGGGTTCTCATGGCCTAATCTCCTGCTGAAGGACCCACCTCTTAGTACTATCACATTGACAATACCAAAATTTTGGAAACATTCAAATCACAGCACCAACCATCCTTGGAAATGGCATGTCCTATCAAGGCATTTTATCCCAAAGAGAAGAGAATTCCGTTCTTACACAAAGCATACAGGTGCACAGAGAATTACTTTTTGCTGGTTGTGTTATTTAGTTTAATATTAAAATTATCAATTAAATATAAACCTCTGTTTTATGAACCATATTGTATCTTGAACAGCTATAGGATAGCATTTTATTCTCAAATAATTGGAATAGGAATGATTATTCCTTTTATAGACTGAGAAACAAAAATAACATGGGATTGCCAATTTGTTCCTAGTATGCGTTTGGAGTCAACCAGACATAGCTCAAAAGTATTTGAAAAAAACAACTGCACCTGTGTTGAATGAGTGAAGACCTTTTTTTCTTGTAATGATTTCCTAACCTAATCTAACAACTCTACACAGGATTTACATTGCATTAAGTGCTATAAATAATACAGTAGTGATTTCAGATATATAGGAGTACATGCATAGATTATATATAATTACAATATATTTTAAATAAAGGGCTTGAGCATTCACAAATCTTGGAGTCTATGGGAGATCCTGAAGCCAATCCTCTGCAGACATTGAAGAATGATTCTATTTGTCATCTCATCTTTTTTTTTTTAAAGACATCACAATTTTTTTATTATGATTTCTACTGGATCAGTCTCTGGGAGCATCAGCTCATTCTGGAGTGACCATGATGGCTGAGCCACAGGGAGGACCATGAGGTTGTAGTGATGGGAAGACAGAGCTTGGGGACACCCCCTCAGTCTTCTGTTAAGGTACTTTCTTTAGAAAAGCTCATGACAAAGGCCTGAGGGACCAGAGGGCATTGGATCCTCCGTAGCTGCTTGGTTGCTCTTAGATAAGCCTGTGTTAGACTGTGCCTCATCTCACAGCCTTGTCCTCAAGGCTAATATTTTGAAGGCCTCCATCTCACCAAGGATATGGAAAGGACATGCCAGCTTCGTCTCTTTGCTGTCACCTGTGGTTATGCCAACTCAGTGCTGCACAAATGGGCTTTGAGTCACTGGCTTACTCAAACCTGGCAGCCTGTCCCTGCTTTGGATCATTAGGGTGTAAGACCTAGAGGGAAGAAGTTTCCTTAGTGCTAATTGGCTACTTTATTTATTCTTCTTTTTTATATATAAGTGGTCCTCAGATTTCATCAAAGACATAATCATTTTCTTTCTTTTTTTCACCAAATTTTCTTATTTTGCAACCTACTTTTCACAACCAATGCAACCTTTTTAACATTTCAAGAGATCAGGATTTATTAATTGAATATCTTCAACTTTATAGACATTAGGTTAAATGCTTTATAAAATCATTTCAGCTTGTGAGGAAAGTCGTATTTTTGGTCAACATGAAAGCACATTATGGCTTAGCTGTGTTGAGTGACTTGATCAGTTGTCATCCAATCAAGCCTCAATTTCAGGTGTGTACCAACACGAGTTCTCAGGAAGGCATGATGATGTTCATAGGGAGGTCCCAGCACCTGAGAAGCCGTGGGCACTATCACTGCCCCACCTATACAGAAATCTGTAGTACCCAGCACTTGAATCTTCAGAGAACTGAAGATGCTCTGTCTCTCTGTCTCTCTACTTTTTGCTTTTTATATACTAATTTTCTCTAGTTAGCGATTAAGACTTAATGAAAGCAACACTCAAAATAGGAGACAGAGTTCATAAGGACCTTTTGGGCTCTTAGATTTGTAAAACAACCCTATAACTCTTAACCTCATGTCTGTTGTGAATACACTTGAGTACTCATGCTTCAAAAAATAGACATTATTATTGTCTGTAATACTGTGTCAATTGGCTTATGAAAGACTGTCAATTTTTTTTGTTTATCAAATAAATACCCTTTTTACAATGCAAACACATATCTTTTAAACAACTTAAATTATTTTTTTCTAGAATAATATTTATAGAATTTGACTCGTGGTTTTTAGACTATAAGGATTTTAGACTTTAAGGATTTTGATCTTTGGGAATTTCAAGATTGATTATGGCATTTGGAATTGTGTCTTTCAGGATTATGGCTCAAACCTATTAAAAGTGGTAAGACGGATTTTATTAAGTCTCTTGTAGTGGGGAAGAAACCATTATTCATGCTGCTGAAGCCTAAATGCTGGAGGATGCTACAGGAAAAGCGCTAAAAGGGTTAAGGAGATTGGTTGGTGTGATTACTTCTTTAGGGATTCTTAACCACACTCATCTGGAGGAGAAACAGACTTTTCATACCTTTAGGACAGAAGGGACTCTTTCAAATTGGGGCAAGTTGTCACCCTCTGAAGTTAGACTCTTTCCTTCTACAGGAATTAGAAATCAGGAGAGCTAGCTCCTTAGACCTTGCACTTAACAGGGATGCTCTCAAGCCCTTGAGCAAACATTTTTGGGTGATAGAAGGTTTACAGCTCAGGGGAGGGAAAAAAGATTTATAATTATAGACTTCCTAAATAAAATTCTCTAAGAAAAAGAATAGTGGTCTTCAGACAGGCAATGCACAGTAGACACTTTTGGACAGAGTGATCTTCCTTTGGCAGGCATTTTTAAAGTCTATAGTCATCCTGGGGACATGATCTTGAGCCAATAAAAGTCACACTAGCGTTTGGTCAAATTCTTAGTTCTGGTGGTTGGATGGAGTTGTTCATGCCAAGAGAGTTTTGTACTTCTCAGAAGCCAACCTTTTTCTAACTCCTTTGTTCAAATTTGGCTCATCTACAGGCTTTAGAATTATTCAAACTATATAAACTTATTATGTATAAGAGAAAAGATGTTCACCTTTCAATCACAGTCTTTAGTGCAACCTAGGTAGTTGCTAATTTGCCAAGTCATGGCCTCAATTATAGAGGGAGATTCTTAGCCTTAGCAGATTCCATGTTGGTTGTTAAAGATACCCTTGAAGATCAGAAAAAAATATGAGTCAAACCTTTGAATACACTGTAACTTTCAAGTGAAAGATTAGAAACATTTAGGACAGACTTTCAATCTAAAGGAATAAGATATTATAGTGTTTTGGCAGCAAGCATGCCACATGTACACTGTATACAATGCACGCCTATTTTACACCACTAATCGATTCTTCTCTGATAAATTATGGTTGAGGAAAGAGGAATGTACACTTAATTCCTCTCTATCTTCTGTCACTTTCTCCTTTTTAGTGTGTTCCCAAGTGACCCGGGGCTGTATTGACCCAACTAAATATTTATTTCTGTCCCACATATTTGCATGACTGCCCATTCTGAAGAATTAGTACCCTCCTTACTTTTAAAATCCTTACTGAACTATCTGAGTGTAAATAGCCTGCACTCCCTAATGCCTTCTCGTTCATGGGCCCATTCTTCCCACAAGCATCCTCTTTTCTTTTTGTTTTTCTGCAGATTTTCTATCATTATTTTTTCAATACCTATCTCAAGGAGCATGTCTTCTGAGGTTTCTGAACCCCATGACCTTTGTGGCACATTTGGACTGAGGGCTTATCAACATCATTGTTCTTACCATGTTGTACCATAATTGCTTATACCTACTTCTCATGATTATAATCGAGATCCTTATGAAGTTAATAATCAATATAAATCACATAATTATACAGAGGTAGTTGTGACTGCCCTGGAATGAATTCAGAAACTCAAATGTTAGGAATAGAAAGGAACAAATTCACAATTATTTAACTTCATTGGATTTGCATTTCACCTGAACTAAATGTTCCAGAATTCTATAGAATTGGCATGTTTTCTCAGAATAAAATGTGCATGGCTAAGGAGGCATTAGAATGTAAGTTAGATTTCTTTTTATTTTTTATTCTTTGAGAGAGTGTGTGTGTGTGTGTGTGTGTGTGTGTAGTAAAAAGTTTTAAGATCTACTCCTTTAGCCAAGTTTAGTTGTATTATGAATGTAATTATGTAGTATACTCACCATCCTGTACACTAGCTGTCCAGGACTTGTATTGTAATGCTGTAACTTTGGTCACATCTCCTGATTACTCCAACCTTTTATCCCTTAGTGTTAGTAAACACTGACTACCTGTTTCTATGAGTTTGATCTTTTTTAGAATTTCACATAAAAGTGATATCATTAGTATTTATGTATTGAGTGTTTTTATCATGTAAGGCTGTTTAATTTTGTAAAATACTTTTAATACATCAATTGAGATGATTATATGAATTTTATTCTTCATTCTCTTAATCTGATACATAATGTTTATTGATTTGCATATGTTGAATGATACTTACATATTGTATAATGAATATTGTATATTTCCAGGAATATATTTAAAAATGGTGTATGGTACTTGCAATGTGCAGTAGAATTTAGTTTGCTAATATTTTCATAAAATCTATGCTCATCACAAATATAGGCATGCAATTTTCTTTCCTTGAAGTGTCATTATTTGACTTTGGTATAAGGGTAATGCTCACCTTCAAAATGTGTTCAGAAACTTTCCTTTCTTTTCATTTTTTTCTTGGGAGAGTTTGTAAAGTACTACTAATAACTCTGTTTTTGAAATAGAATGTATCTGTGATGACATCAGGTCCTGAACTTTTCTTTACTGGGAGTATTTTGATTATCTATTCAAGTTTTTTACTTGTTACTGATCCATTTAGATTCTCTGTTTCTTCATGATTTTGTCTTGGTAACTTGTATGTTTATAAGAACTTACTGTTTCTTCTAGCTGTACAATTTGTGAATGATTGTTCTTAGTATTGTCTTATTGACCTTTTGTTTCTGTAGTTCATTTCTAATGTCTCCACTTCATTTTTGGTTTGATTTTAGTTTTTCCCCTTTTGCTTAGACTAGCTAACATTTTTATCATTCTCTTTATCTTTAAAAAAAATCCAACTTGATTTCACTGATTTTTTCCTATTGTTTTTCTCACCTCTGTTTCATTTATTTCTGGTTTGATCTTTATTATTTCCTATCTTCTATTAACTTTGGACTTTGTTCTTTTCTAGTTCCTTTAGAGATAGAGTTGAGATATTCACATGAAACCTTTCTTTTTTCTTAATGTAAGCATTTATCACTATAAACTTATAACGAATTTTGGCACTTCTAATAATTTGGGACATATTGCATTTTCATGTTTATTTGTTTCTAGATATTTTCCTGAGTTCTCTTTTGATTTGTTATTCGATCATTGTTGTTTACTGTTCACATATGTAAATTTTCATTTTCTTCCTATCGATTGGTAGTTTCACACCATTGTGGTTAGAAAAGACACTTAATATTACTTCAGTCTTCTTAAACTTGGTTATTGTTCTGTGGTCTACCACGTGCCCTAACCTGGAGAGTTTCCTGTGTGCACTTAAGAAGAATGTACATTTTGCTTCTATTGGATGTCAACTGCTGTATATGTTTATGTGGCCCATTTTGTCTAAAGTGTAGTTCCAAATCACTGAATTAATTGACTTCTTTTTCTCTGGATAATCTGTCCATTGTTGAAAGTAATGTACAAAGTTCACTGCTATTATTGTATTTTTTCCCTTCAAATTTGTTAGTTTTTGCTTTATATATCTAATTTTCCAATGTTAAGTGCATATATTTACAACAGCTATATTCTTTAAGTGATCAATTTATAATTTTATAATGATCTGTGTCATTTCTTGCTACAGTTTTTGACTTAAAGTCTGTTTGTCTAATATATGTAGAGCTATACCTATTCTCTGGGTTTCCGTTTATGTGGAATATCTTTTTCTGTCTTTGCCCTTTTATTTGTGCCTGCAAAGCTGAAGAGAGTGTCTTAAAGAGAGCTTATCATTACATCCTGTTCTCTTAATTCATTAATTCACTTTGTATCTGTTCAGAGAGAAGTTAGTTCAGTTATATTTAAAGTGATTACTGAAAAGTAAAGACTTAACATTGACATTTCTAGTTGTTTGCTAATTATTTTCCAGTTCCTTTCTTCTGATCTCCTTCTTTTGGCATATCTCTTTCTAATTTCATGGTTTTTTTTTGTTTTTTTTTTTTTTTTTTGTTGTAGTAGTAAGGTTTGACAATTTTTTTTTCTTTTTTGTATTTGCCATATATTTTTCCTTTGTGTCTGCCAAGGATCTTATATAAAATATTCTAGTATAGGCAGTCTACTTTAAATTGATGAGAACTTATCTTCAATTACATGTAAAATTTAGGCTTTTGTTCCTCCTCTCCATGTTTTATCTTTTTGGCATCACAGTTTACTTCTTTTTGCATTGTGTATCCATTAACAAACCATTTTAGCTAAAATTGTTTTAATACTTTTGTATTTTGACCCGTATAATAAAGTTAAAAGTGATTTACATACCACTATGATAGTATTAGAGTATTCTGATAGTATTAGAGTATATTATCACACTGACTTAGGAGCATAGTTATATGCTATCACTCATTACTATCATTTGGTTTCAGCTTGAAATTTTTTTTCTATAACATTTCTTTTAAGTCAGGTTTAATGAACACGCATTTATTTCTTCAGGCTTGGTTTGCCTAGAAGTCTTTATCTGTCCTTCACTCCTGTTGGACAACTTTTCAGGGAAATATATTTTTCATTGGAGGTTTTTTTCTTTGACAGTTTATCTTTACACTCTTTTCTGGCCTGCAGGTTTCTATTGAAAAGTGCTTATATACTAGTGAAGGTTTCTCTTTTCTCTTGTTGCTTTAAGAATTCTCCCTTTGTTTCTGACTTTCAACAATTTGATTACAATGAAGTCCTCTTTCAACTGAGGCTTTGTGGAGACTTTTTAGCCTTAGATGTGAAATCTTTCCAAGATTTGGAAAGTTTCCAGTCATTAATTTCTTACAATTTTATTCCATGTTGTATTATAAGTTTCATGCCTCTTTTTTCCTCCTCTTCTAAGGTTCTCATAATGCATACATTATTTGATATAATATCAAACTGATATTATAGCTTGATTTCCCATAAATGTCGTATTCTTTGTTTCTCTTTTCTTTTTCCACCTTTGACTTGATAATTGCAAAAGACCTGCCTGCATGCTCACAGATTCCTTCTTCTACTTGTTCAAATCTTTTATTGAAGCTCTCTAATAAGATTTTTATTTCATTCATTGAATTTTTCTTGTCCAGAATTTTTATTTGGTTCTTAAAAAGAAACTACCAACTCTTTATTTAAATATTATTTTGCTCATGAATTGTTTTCTGGATTTCATTTAGTTGTTTATTATCTGTGATCTCTTGTAGCTTTGATGTTCCTTAGAACAATGGTTCACAATCTTTGACAGGTAATTTGTAGGTCTCTATTTATTTGTAGCTTGTGGTTGAGTTCCTTTGGTGTTGTCACATTTCCTTGCTTTTTTAGGCTTCTTGTAGTCTTATAGTACTGTTTTCTCATTTAAGAGGCAATCATATAGCATTGTCTTTGTTAATTTGCTTTGGGGAAGAAATGTCTTTATTAGTCAGCCCAGCCAGGAGTTCTAAGGCTCTCTCACACCTTATTTTATGTCTTTGCCTGTTTGCCTGCTCTGCCCTTCTGGTTTGGGTAAGGATGATGTTAAGGTTTTGTGTATATATATATATATATATATATATATATATATATATATATATATATATATATGGCTTGGTGCTGAAAAATTTCCACTTATTTTCTCTGTAAAAACTTGGGCATTCTCCGAAATGCCCAAGTTTGTGCATCTTCTCCTGATTCCATAGAATTTATCCAGCTGACTCCATGTGCTTGTAAGCCACTTGAAAGCATTCAGACTCACCTTTCAAGAACCGTGTGTCAAGAGCTGGCCACAGAGAAGGAGCAGATCTTTGAGGGCTCCCTTGGGGGAGTTGTGGTGCTCTACAAATGAAGCATCTCAAGGATGCTTGTGGACAAGCCTCCTCATGGAGTGCATACATTGTCTAGTAGACTATTCAACTCTGAACCCTGGTTGCTGTGAGTCTCCACTTGTCTTTTCAGATCCCGTCCTTTTCTTGCCAATCAGCTGTTCAGATTTATTCATTAGTCTGTGCCAGGTGAGAAGGAGGCAGGCAATTATTGCAGAATCTTGTATAGTTGGGAAAGTTGAGAATTCACTCAATACATTCTCCCTTCCTCCCACAGTAGGAATAGTGCACTGAAGGTTCTCTTGGCACTAAGTTGTGCCAACTTTGGGGAAAATGAAACTACACTTTAGAAGAGTCTGTTCTCAGATTATTTTTTGCCTCAGTCATGTACTGGAAATTCTCTGATAGAATTCAGAAACCTACTCCCCTGCACTGATGCTGTCAAAATTGGGTCCGATGGGAATCCAGAGACAAAATTTATATTATGCCATTTTGGTGATGTCCTTCATTATAAGTTAAATTTAATAATTTTGGAAAACATACTCAAGTTTCTGAAGCCACTTATTAACCATCTTTGAGAAGTCACAGATGTATATCATCGCATAATTTTGTATAGGGAGGAAGTTAAATTTTGAGATCTACATATAACCTAGAGAGGATTTTAACAGTGTTTATTTATAGGATAATATAAAATTATTTAGAAAGTAAACCAATCCTTCCTAGGAAGCAACATTAGCTCCAACAAGAACAAGTTATGGAAGACTAGCTTTTCTTTATGTAACTGGTGACACCATATGAGTAATGGGAGCTTTGTTTCATACCATCCATACATAAGGGAAAGCACCATATTTTAATTGTCTCATTCCATTCTTGTAACAAAACATAGAATAAACTATTACCACAAAATCAAATATAAAGAAGTCTAGTGTAGACAGATTAAATAACGATATTCATCTTTGCCTGATGTCAATCACTTCATAAAGTAGCATAGTAGGAATTCAAGCATGGATTTTAAATGTATATGAATGTTGTATTGAGAGTAGCCAGCCATTTTTCTGAATCTGTTCCCTATAAATGCATTTCAGAACTCTCTATTATTGTTATTTTTTCTGAAAGACCAATATGATTCAGATTTTGTGACAGAAATAAAAACATACCATCATGACATCAGCAATTCTATGATTTTGGAGGTCAGAGATTTCATGGTGGTTTTTTAGTAAGCTAGATGCTTCCAAATTCATATACCCACATACACATGTACACATATTTCAGGTAGTAGATAAGATTCACGGAATGAAAAATACAAATCAAGATGTCCCTACTGAATGAATTAGATCAAAATGCCTTAGAGACTACATCACATTATATCACCTTTCAAATAATATCTCTTTAATGAATAATGATAGCTACAATTTTCAACAGTTTTAAATGCATTACCTAATTTAACCTCATAATATCACAATAAAATAGGTTATTTGCGGCATTAATTTGCCTACTATATAGATAAGAAAATTGAAACTCTTTCACGTTGAGTATTTCTACTAGTAAAATTAGAGGTAGACTCAGGATTTGAATCCAAGCAGTACAATTGTAGAAGCTATACTTTTTCCCCCTCTTTGCCTCTCAGTATGTTTAACCACTCAAATAACTTATCAGAAACAATTATAAATATTTTAGATATATTTTAAGTTGCAGCTACTCTACCTTTTCTTTCTATGTTGCATTCCTAGAATATTATACAAATATCAAGATCATGGAAAGAGTTTTTAAATTCTATAAAAAGAGCAGAAGGACCCAGTGCAAAAAAAAAAAAAAAAAAAAAAAAAAAAATCAGTCTTAAGCTCAGTCTCATTTTTTCTGCCATATGGTATCATTCATCTATTCAATACATGTTAGTATTAGAAGAACATATTTTTCTCTAGTTTGCACACTGCATTTTATAGAAATGTCATAAATATTGCTTTTTCTTAAAAACATCACTTCAATAATTAAACGATTTGCCAAAAAAAGGACATCTCAAATTTCTTTAGAACTTTCAAGTCCTTCTAATAAAATATTGAATTATTTCTTCCCTGGAATCTTTTCCCAATGTTGTGCAGCCTTTTCAAAATTTATTTTTAACTTTATCATGGAATTAGCATTATTCTCTTGGTAGCCAAGCTTCTTTAAAGATAGCTTTATTACTAGTTTGTTATTTGAGTCTTTCAGGATCTTGTGTTCAGGAATACTTATTTGGGTACTGTGAACACATCAGAAAAGTTGTTTTTATGTATAATAACTCTTTGATAGTTAAAATAATTGTATTCCCACATTTTAAATTTAATTTGTAAAGTTTTAGTGAGATACAGCTTCCATATCATACCAATTCATCCACATAACATGCACATTAGTATATTCTGAGTCTTTTTCTGTCATTACAATAAATTTTAGGAAACTTTACACCAGTAGGAAACCTTGCAGCCTTTAATAATCATTCCCCAAGTTCCTTTCAAACTCAGCCTAAGACAATGATTCATCTCCTTTGTGTCTCTAAAGATTTGCCTGGTTTCAACATTTTAAATAATAAAGTTGTACAATATGTGGGATTTTCTTACTGACTTTGCATAGCATCCTGTCTTCAAGGTTCACCCATGTGGTAGTATATATTATATATTAGTACTTCACTTCTTTTCATTCTGGGGTAATATTTCACTGTATGGATACATGAAAAATTTTGCTTATCCTTTTTTGGCATGATGGGCACTTCAGTTGTTTCCATTTTGGGGCTAACATAAATACTGATGTTAACAGCTATGGAAAAATCTTGTGAGGCTATATGAACTTATGAATTTATGTCATATATACTATATATATATGTATATATGGAGAGAGAGAGTGAGACAAGAAAGTAGTGTTACTAGATCATATAGTAATTCTAGTTTAAACCATTTATGGAGATGCCTAATAGTGTTTAAAGCAGCTGCCTGTTTTTACATTCCTATCAGCCTTGTATACATATTTCAATTAGTCTGCCTTCTTGTTAACAAGTATTATTTTCTGTTTCATTCTAACCATTTCAGTAGGCATGAAGTAATATCTTGTGGTTTGATTTGGATCCTAACAAAAAAACATTTGGATTCTGTTGTCTAACAAAAACTTATTGTTCTTATTGGCCATATATATCTTGTTTAGAAATTGCATATTCAAATATTTTGATCATTTAAAAGTGGAGTTGTCTGTCCTACAATTATTGAGTTGTAATATTAATGGCATAGTCTAGATAGGTCTCCTTAGATATGGGACATATAAAAGTGTTTTTTTCATTCTATCAACTGTATTTTCATTTTCTGTAACATAACTTTTGAAGTACAAAGATTTTTTTATTTTATTGATGTCAGTTTACGTCCTTTTGCTGCTGGTTTTCTTTGACAATTCTTAATTCAAATGCATGGAGACTTACACTTATGTCTTGCTCTAAAATAGTTTTAGCTCTTACATTTATATGTTTGATCTGTTTTGAGTTAAATTTTGTATATGGTAGGAGCAGTGTCCAACTTTATTCTTTTGCTTTAGGCATCGACTTCTCCCAGGAAAATTGTTGAAAACACAATTCTTTTCCATTGAGTTACTTTGGTACATTCTTAGAAATCAATTGACAATAAATGTAAGGAGTTAATTCCATTTTTTTTTTAAATCTAAACTTCAGTCTGGAACCATATTGTCTTGAATATTATAGCTTTGTAGAAAGTTTTGAAAGTAGAAAGTATATGTCTTCCAGATACTTGTCTTATTTTTTAAGATGGATTTGGTATTCTGGGCTCCCTAAATTTCCATATGGATTCTAAGGTCGCCTTTTCAATTTCTGTAAAAAATATGGGATTTTGATAGGTACAGCTATGGTTTGGAAATGAGGTGTCCCTGTAAATCTCACGTGTTAGACAAGAAAGAACGTTCAGAGATTTAATGGTTACATTGTAAGAGCTGTAACCTCACCAATGCAGTAATCCATTGGATCCATTAATACTTTGAATGAACTACTACTGTGTGGTACATGCAGGCAGGTTGGGCATGGGTGGAGGAAGTTGGTCATGGGGGCATGCCCTTGGGGATTTTATCTTGTTCCCAGGATCCCCTCTCTCACCCTCTCTGTCTCCTGGTTGCTAGAAGCTGAGCAGACTTCCTCCTCCACTCTTGTGCCAGGTTGTGCTCCTCAGCGCAGGTCCAGACACTGGAATTGGTTGAACGGAATCTTAAGAATTGAGAACCTCCCCCAATTTTTCTCCTCTTAACAGTTCTTGTCAGGTATTTTGGTCACAAGGACAAATAGGTGACTAACCAGGGTGTTGTGTTAAAGCTGTAGATGAGTTTTGAGAGTATCGCCATCTTGACAGTGTTAGTGTTCTGACCTTTCACATGGAGTGGCTCTCTATTTAGGTTTTATTTATTTCCACAACTTTTGTAATGATTGGAGTATAGGTTTTATACTTCTTTTGTTAATTTTTTTCCTAGGTATGCTAATTTTTATTTTACTGTATGTGAAATTGTGTTCTTAATTTAATTTTCAGTTTGTGTATTGCTACTGCAGAGAGATGCAATTTAATTTAGTGTATTGATCTGCATGCTGTAATTATGCTGGACTCATTTATTAGCACTGATCATTTTTTAATTTCTTTTCTTTTGTTTCCTTGCCTAATTGCCAGACTAAAACCTCCAGTATATTTTGAATATGAATGAAGGAAGTGAACATTTTTTTTTCTTGACATTGGGGTTGGGGAAGGATTTAGTCTTTCACCATTAATTCTGGTATTGAATGTGATTTTTCATAGATGCTCTTTGTCAGAGAAAACAGATTTTCCAGTCTTCCTAGTTTGTGGAAGGTTCTTACTATAAATGAGTGCTGAACTTTCTATAATAATATTTTTATATCAATTGAAATGATAGCATATTTTTCTCTTCATTTTATTGATACTGTTATATAAACTGATTTTAGCTACTAAATCAACATTGCATTTATGAATTGAATAATGATTTGATTATATCTTCTAATATGTTGTTTAGGATGTTTTATATTATGCTTCTTATGTTGCTAAATTGAATTTGTTATTATTTTTTTAATTTTTCAATTTTGTTCTAATTAGTTATACATGACAGTAGAATGCATTTATGCATTTTGCTAAATCATACATAAATTGAACATAATGTCTCATTGTTCTGATTGTACGTGTTATAGGATCACATCGGTTATGCAGTTATATTTGTACATGAGGTAATAACATGTTTCATTCTACTATCCTTCCTAATCCCGTACCCCTTCCTCACCCTTTACTCCCTTCTACCTAAAATAAAGTAACTCTATTCTTCCCTAGGGAAACCCCTGCCCAGTTGTGAATTAGCATTTGCATATCAGAAAAAAACACTCAGCCTTTGGTTTTGGGGACTTGGTTTATTTCATTTAGCATGGTATTCTCCAACTCTATCCATTTACCAGCATATGCCATAATTTCATTCTTTAACTGAGCAATATTCATATATATATATATATATATATATATATATATATATATCACATTTTCTTTATCCATTCATCTGTTGAAGAACACCTAGGTTGTTTTCATAGTTTATCTGAGCTGCTATAAACATTGATTTTTTTTTCGATGTTCTTTTGCATTTTTTTTTATTTTTATTTTTTTAATAATTTTTATTGTAAACAAATGGGATACATGTTGTTTCACTATTTGTACATAGACTCAAGGCATACCATTTGTGTAATCATAAATTTACATAGGGTAATGTTGTTTGATTCATTCTGTTAATTTTTTCCCTTCCCCCCACCCCTCCCACCCCTCTTTACCCTCTATATAGTCCTTCCTTAGTCCATTCTTCTCACCCTCCTTAATCCTAACCCTAAACCTAACCCAAACCCTAATGCTAACACCTCCCACCCCCCATTATATGTCCTCATCCGCTTATCAGCGAGATCATTCGTCTTATAGTTTTTTGAGATTGGCTTATCTCACTTAGCATGATAGTCTCCAATTTCATCCATTTGTCTGCAAATGCCATAATTTTATCATTCTTTATGGCACAGTAATATTCCATTGTATATGTATATATGCCACAGTTTCCTTATCCATTCATCAGTTGAAGGACATCTAGGTTGGTTCCACAATGTGACTATGGTGTATTGAGCAGCAATGAACATTGATGTGGCTGTATCTCTGTAGTATGCTGATTTTAAGTCCTTTGGGTATAGGCCAAGGAGTGGGATAGCTGTGTCAAATGGTGGTTCCATTCCAAGTTTTCTGAGGAATCTCCATACTACTTTTCAGAGTGGCTGCACTAATTTGCAACTCCACCAGCAATGTATGAGTGTACCTTTTTCCCCACATCCTCGCCAACACCTATTGTTGTTTGTGTTCTTGATAATTGCCATTCTAATTGGGGTGAGATGAAATCTTAGGGTAGTTTTGATTTGCATTTCTCTTATTACTAGAGATGGTGAACATTTTTTTTCATATATCTGTTGATTGCTTGTACATCTTCTTCTGTGAAGTGTCTGTTCATTTCCTCAGTCATTTGTTGATTGGATTATTTGTATTCTTGGTGTAGAGTTTTTTGAGTTCTTTATAGATTCTGGAAATTAGCGCTCTATCTGAAGTATGAGTGGCAAAGATATTTTCCCACTCTGTAGGCTCTCTCTTCACATTACTGATAGTTTCCTTTGCTGAGAGAAAGCTTTTTAGTTTGAATCTATCCCAGTTGTCGATTCTTGCTTTTATTTCTTGTGCTATGGGAGTCCTGTTAAGGAAGTCTGATCCTCAGCCAAGAAGTTGAAGGATTGGACCTACTTTTTCTTCTATACGATGCAGGGTCTCTGGTCTGATTCTGAGGTACTTGATCCATTTTGAGTTGAGTTTTGTGCAGGGTGAGAGATAGGGGTTTAATTTCATTCTGTTGCATATGGTTTTCCAGTTTTCCCAGCACCATTTGTTGAAGAGGCTATCTTTTCTCCATTGCATATTTTTGGCCCTTTTGTCTAGTATGAGAAAATTGTATTTATTTGGGTTTGTGTCCATGTCCTCTATTCTGGACCATTGATCTACCTGTCTATTTTGGTACCAATACCATGCTGTTTTTTGTTACTATTGCTTTGTAATAGAGTTGAAGATCTGGTATTGTGATACCCCTGCTTCGCTCTTTCTCCTGAGGATTGCTTTAGCTATTCTGGGGTTTTTTATTCTTCCAGATGAATTTCATGACTGCTTGCTCTATTTCTGTAAGGTACATCATTGGGATTTTAATTGGAATTGCATTGAATCTGTATAGCAATTTTGGTAGTATGGCCATTTTGACAATATTAATTCTGCCTATCCAAGAACATGGGAGATCTTTCCATCTTCTAAGGTTTTCTTTAATTTCTTTCTTTAGTGTTCTGTAGTTCTCATTGTGGAGTTCTTTCACCTCTTTTGTGAGATTGATTCCCAAGTGTTTTATTTTTTTCGAGGCTATTGTGAATGGGGTAGTTTTCCTAATTTCTCTTTCTGAAGATTCATCACTTATGTGTAAAAATGTGTTGGATTTATGAGCATTGATCTTGTAACCTGCTACTTTACTGAATTCACTTATGTGATCTAAAAGGTTTCTGGTGGAATTTCCAGGTTCCTCTAAATATATAATCATGTCATGAGCAAACAGGGATAGTTTGAGTTCTTCTATTCCAATTTGTATCCCTTTAATTTCTTTGTTTGTCTAATTGCTCTGGCTAGAGTTTCAAGGACGATGTTGAATAGAAGTGATGAAAGAGGGCATCCCTGTCTTCTTCCAGTTTTTACGGGGAATGCTTTCAGTTTTTCACCATTTAGAATGATATTGGCCATGGGCTTAGTGTAGTTGGCCTTTACAATGTTAAGGAATGTTCCCACTACCCCAAATTTTTTCTAGTGTTTTGAGCATGAAGGAATGCTGTATTTTATTGAATGCTTTTTCTGCATCTATCGAAATAATCATGTGATTTTTAACTTTAAGTCTATTGATATGGTGAATGACATTTATTGATTTCTGGATGTTGAACCAACCTTGCATTCCTGGGCTAAAACCCACTTGATCGTGGTGCACAATCTTTTTAATATATTTTTGTATGTGGTTTGCTAAAATTTTGTTGAGAATTTTTGCATCGACGTTCATTAAAGATATTGGTCTGAAATTTTCTTTCCTCGATGTGTCTCTGTGTGGTTTAGGTATCAGGGTAATATTGGCTTCATAGAATGAGTTTGGGAGGTTTGCCTCCTCTTCTATTTCATGGAATACTTTGAGAAGTATTGGAATGAGCTCTTCTTTAAAGGTTTTGTAGAACTCGGCTGAACACCCATCTGGTCCCGGACTTTTCTTTGTTGGTAGGCTTTTGATGACCTCTTCTATTTCATTGCTTCAAATTGATTTATTTAGGTTGTGTAAGTCCTCCTCCTTCAGTTTAGGTAATTCATATGTCTCTAGAAACTTGTTGATGTCTTCGAGGTTTTCTGTTTTGTTGGAGTATAGATTTTCAAAATAGCTTCTAATTATGTTTTGTATTTCACTCGTGTCTGTAGTGATATTTCCTTGTTCATTCCAAATTTTAGTAATTTGAGTTTTCTCCCTCTTTCTCTTTGTTAGTGTGGCTAAGGGTTTATCAATTTTGTTTATTTTTTCAAAGAACCAACTATTTATTTTGTTATTTTTTCTGATTGTTTCTTTTGTTTCAATTTTGTTGATTTCAGCTCTGATTTTAACTATTTCCTGTCTTCTACTACTTTTGGTGTTGGTCTGCTTTTCTTTTTCTAGGGCTTTGAGCTGTAGCGTTAAGTCGTTGATTTGTTGATTTCTACTTCTTTTGTTGAATGTGCCCCATGAAATAAATCTTCCTCTAAGTACTGCTTTCATAGTGTCCCAGAGATTTTGATATGATGTGTCTTTGTTCTCGTTTACTTCTAAGAATTTTTTATTTCCCTCCTGATGTCTTCTGTTATCCATTCATCATATAATAGCATATTATTTAATCTCTAGGTATTGGAGAAGTTTCGGTTTTTTATTCTGTCATTTATTTCTAATTTCAATCCATTATGATCTGATAGAATACAAGGTAGTATCTCTATCTTCTTGTATTTGCTAACAGTAGCTTTGTGATATAAAATATGGTCTGTTTTAGAGAAGGATCCATGTGCTTGTGAGAAGAAAGTGTATTCATTCTTTGTTGGATGGTATATTCTATATATGTCCATTAAGTCTAAATTTTTGATTGTGTTATTGAGATCTATGGTTTCTTCATTCAATTTTTGTTTGGAGAATCTACCCAGTGGTGAGAGAGGTGTGTTAAAATTGCCTAGTATTATTGTGTTGTGGTCTATTTGATTTCTGGAATTGAGAAGGATTTGTTTGACATACATGGATGAGCCAATGTTTCGGGCATAGATATTCATGATGGTTATGTCTTTCTGATTTATGCTTCCCTTAAGCAGTATGTAATGTCCTTCTTTATCCCTTCTGACTAGTTTTGGCATGAAGTTCACATTATCTGAAATGAGGATGGATACTCCAGCTTTTTTGCTGTGTCCGTGTGCATGGTATGTTTTTTCCCATCCTTTCACCTTTAGTCTATGGGTATCTCTTTCTATGAGATGAGTCTCTTGCAGGCAGCATATTGTTGGATTTTTCTTTTTAATCCAATCTGCCAGTCTATGTCTTTTGATTGATGAGTTCAGGCCATTAACATTCAGGGTCATTATTGTGATATGATTTGCATTCCCAGTCATTTGAGTCATTTTGTTTTTGACATGATTGGTTTCTCCTTTATTTGGCTATTCCTTTAGGCTAATTCCTCCCATTGCTGATTTGCATCCTTGTTTTTCATCTCTTCCTCATGGAATATTTTGCTGAGAATGTTCTGTAATGCCGGCTTTCTTTTTGTAAATTCCTTTAGCTTTTGTTTATCACGGAAGGATCTTATTTTGTCATCAAATCTGAAAGTAAGTTTTACTGGCTATAAGATTCTTGGATGGAATCCATTTTCTTTTAGGGCTTGGTAAATGTTGTTCCAGGCCATTCTAGCTTTTAGGGTCTGGATTGAAAAATCTGCTGATATTCTTATTGGTTTCCCTCTGAGTGTAATTTGATTCTTTTCTCTCGAGGCCTTAAACGTCTCTCTTTATTTTGTATGTTAGGTGTTTTCATAATAATGTGCCTTGGTGTGGGTCTGTTATAATTCTGTATATTTGGAGTCCTATAAGCATCTTGGACCTGGTTTTCCATTTCATTCTTCAGATTTGGGAAGAATGATATTATTTCATTGAATAGATTGTTCATTCCTTTGGTTTGTTTCTCTAAGCCTTCCTCAATCTCAATAATTCTTAAATTTGGCCTTTTCATGATATCCCATAATTCTTGTAGTTTCTGTTCATGATTTCTTACCATCTTCTCTGTTTGATCAACTTTGTTTTCAAGATTAAATATTTTTTCTTCAATATCTGTGGTTCTGTCTTCCAGGTGTTCTATCCTATTGGTTATGCTTTCTATGGAGTTTTTAACTTGGTTTATTGTTTCCTTCATTTCAAGGATTTCTGTTTTTTGTTTTTTGTTTTTTTTCCAGTATCTCTAACTCTTTATTGAATGATCTCTTGCTTCCCATATTTGGTCTTTTAACTGTTTATTGGTGCAATCATTTAATGCCTGCATTTGCTCTTTCCTCTCCTCCTTCAATGCCTGCATTTGCTTTTTCATCTCCTTGTTTGCTTTCCTGATTGTTTTAATTATGTACATTCTGAACTCCCTTTCTGACATTTCTTCTGCTGTGGTGTCATTGGGTTTTATTGATATAGTATCTAGGTTTGTTTGGGGACATTTTCTTCCCTTGTTTCTCATATTGGTCAGATGTCAGTGGGACTTTGAGATATTGCATATTTCCTCTATTGGCTTAAGTGTCCCTGTAGATTTCCAGTATATTACTTCCCTACCTTCAGTAGGCTGAAGTCTTGGAGGAAGTTGATAATGCAGTGCTTCCGAAGAAAACTGCCCCTAGCCCGCTACTTGTTCCAGGGCTTGGAGCTGGCTCTCACTGGGCGGTCTGATCTGAGAAGCTGACCGTGAAAGGAGCCTGCCACAGAGGGAGCAGGGCTCCTTGGGGAATTCCCTGGCTGCCCTGTCCTGGTCCCTGAAGCTGCCTGTGGGCCGGAGCTCATTGCTGGCTCCAGGACTTGGAGCTGGTTCTGTGCAGAAAGGATCTCACTGCGGAGCCTTCTCTGAGAAGCTGGCCGTGTGGGAGGAGCCCACCGCCAGACGGTGCAGGGCTACCTGGGGAAGACTCTTGCTACCCTGCCCTGATCTGAGAAGCTGCCCCATCTGGGCCTGCCGCCTGGGCTGAGCTTCACCCAGTGGGGGAGACTCACCCCGTGGCTCTATTTTAGTCCAAGTCTCTCAATGCTTCCCCTTCTTGAATCCTGGGTTCTGGAGCGACAGGAGATGCAGTCACCCTCTAGTCCGCTATCTTGGATCACCCCCAACATTGATTAGTTGTAAGAGTTATTGGTCTATAATATTTTGCTGTTTGTAATGCTTTTTATTATTTTGATATCAAATTTTGATATAATTTTGATAACTCTGACTTCATGAAAAGACCTAGGAATTGTCCACTTTAATATTTTGGAAGGATTTGTGAAGAATTACATTAATTTGTCTTTGTATGTTTAATAGAATTACATTGAAGTATAATTTATTTTACAGTAGCACTTTATTCATTGTACCTTAAATAAGTGACTAAGTTTAACATTTTCCACAATAAATATCAATATCTAGTATCCCAAATGATGATAACATCACATGGACATTTTTCTGCCAAATGCATAAATAGAAGATAAATATCAGAAAACATTAAATACACCCAACTGGAAGAATATGTATAATAAAACTGATCAGTGTTCTTCACTGTTGCCAAGGTAATGGAGAAGACAAATTGGAGAACACAAATGTGACATGACATCTGTAATCCTGGATACTTGGGAGGCTGAGGCAGAAGGACTGCAAGTTCAAGGCCATCCTGGGCAATGTAGTGAGTCCCTGTCTCAAAATAAAACCAAAAAAGAGCTGGGGAGTAGGTCAGTGGTAGAGCACTTGCCTAGCATTCATGAATCTTTGGTTACAATCCCTAGACTGCAAAAACGAAAAAAGTGCAGACTAGGGGGAGTTTCTAAGTCATAAAATAGAAGAGACATGCAACATATTAATTGAAAATGTGGTAAAACCCAAACCCAAGTATATTATTTGGGTTAATTCTACTGTACCAAGATTATTTTCATAGTTTTAGAATGTACTGTTTGGTTCTGTAGAGTATGAACACTAGGGGAAATTAGGGGAAGGCTATATGGGATTTCTCTTCTGTAACTCTTCTCCAAGAGTAAAATTTTCTAAATATTAAAAGCTTTATTTTTAAAGCATAATGACTCAGACTAGTGTATTTTAGTGCTTCCCAAGCTTAGGAAATTACTTATCCACTAGTTATGTGGTATAAGGCAAACAATTCACCATTAGTGAATGACATGTCACAGGAATGCAGAGAAGCAGGGAAGTTAATTCGGACATCAGTGAGGGTGTAAAACTGGGATCAACATTGTCTCCAGCAGATAGAGGTCTTGAGGAGGACCTTGAAGAACACCCAAGTTTTTACTAGCTGGATAAAGTGAGAGACTGCAGACAACCTTGCATCTGCAACAAGACTGGAAGGTGCAGTAAAGAGAGAAGGTGGGCATTCCTGTACAATTAAGTGTATGGAAAAATTATACTCATAACAGACTCAAAATGTCTGGTGGTGATTTAAGGTGAAGAGCCTTAAATACAAAGAAAATAGATTTGGACTTGAAGTAATGGTAAAGGCAACCATTGAGAAATGGAAAATACTCTGCAATTAGAGTATGAAGTTCATGTCTGTGAATGCTTGTTTTACTTGCTAAAAGTCACAAATATTTCTATGTTTTTAAAATGTCAGTCAAAATGCTATTATTGTCAGTGTTTTTTCTTCCATGACAGTTGTGGATATTAGTTGGTTTTATGTTAATGCTGCAAGGTTTTTTAAAGGTATAAACATTTTTCCCTCTAATGCTCTTCAACTTGAATCAACTTGAATCAACTTTGGATGGCTCAATATTTTATATTCTTTTTGGGTTTTATTTACTTGTTTTTGATTTTATTTATTTTACTTAGTTATGATATGGTTTGTTTTGGTTTTGGTACATCATCTAGGGGAAAATATGGATAGGCATAATATTCAAGAAAATCAGAATAATGATTTTTTTTTTCTATGGAATTTTCCTACTTATCCTTCAACTTTATTTTTATTCCTTCTCATTGGGTGAGTAGTATGAACTTGTTTTCATGAATTCTACAAAATACTTGATAGACTTGTCCATGAAGCTTTCCCTGAATTACTCTATCACATGCTGTTACTAATTCCATATTCTTTTGCATTTATATTTGATTCTTTCCTGAATTCATTGTAATTAGCATCTCCACAGACCACAAATTCCTGGATAATGGAAAGAAGCACTTTACTGTTCTCTCTTCATCATGATCCTAGTTTGTAACACACTGCTGGACACTTAATCAGATGTACTAATTCCTGACTCATTTGCTATTTTAAAAGCAACAATATGCTTGACTTTCTAGAAAGTTCTTTAGATTATTGATTTCCATGACTTCCAAAACAAAGAAAATATAATTCTGAATTTCACTTAAAACAATGAAATAATGTTCTTGTTTCTGTATAATGAAGATAGATTTGACTCTTGGGATATTGAATCAATAAGTCATCAAGTGTTTGTTTGGGTAAAAGTTTCTCTTTCCAAAATGTTATTGTACTTCATAAAAATGGTCATTTAAATCATAAGTAGGAGAAATGAATAAGTTAAAGTATATTCACACAGTATAACATAATATGGTAATGGAAACAAATTACTCTTAAGAATGCATAATATGGCTGAATCTAAAACACAACACTGAGTGGAACAAAAACAGTAATAAGATATTTTTAGAATGATGTGATTTACAAATAGTAAGTTAGAAAACCACACACTAAAATATGCTGAAAGTGTAAATATACATTTACAAATATTGTTTACATGTAATAAAGGCATTAAGACAGATAGCAATTTCTTGACTTTAATTATATTTAGAAGGAAGGGAAATGAGACAAATTATATTTAAGAGGAAGGAAAATAAAACATTACTTTTTAAAAATCAAATATATAAAATGCATTGTGAAATCATTTGATTAATCTGTATTTTGAATACATGACATAAGTTGTACTGTTTTCTATACCCCTAGATAGCTAAAATAGTCTATACTTTTAAAACAATATGTAAACAAATATATATTCATACATATAACTATATATGTATATATATGAAAAGTATTATGAATCAACACATAGGCACAGGTGCAAACCCTCATATATTACTAAAAATTACATATTCTTATAAATATTAAAAGTTCCTTGAACTGAAGTACGAAGTAAATAAGGAGCAAGATTATGATATGGACTAAGAGTGAATAATGTAAAGTATATTCTTAATATACTGAGAAATGGAATTATGGGGCAGGGATTGTGGCTTAATGGTAGAGTTCTTGCCTAGCATGTGTGAGTCACTGGATTCGATTCTCAGCACCACATAAAAATAAATGAATAAATGCATAAAATAAAGATCTATCAACATCTAAAATGTATTTAAAAAAAAGAATTGAAATTATGTTTTCCAACTTGCCCTCAGGACTCAGAATTCATTTAAAAAATGACTGTTCTTCAGGTTCATCATATAGATATACAGATCGTATAACTAATAATTTTTCTTTTATAATTGTAGGTCATATTAATAAACTGCTTTGTTTTTTAATGAAAGAGAAATATATTTCCTGATTATATGCCACCATAAAAAATCCTTTGCATGGCTGGGATATAAAACTAGGTCTTCCTAAAATTCGCATATATAAAATTAGCATGGAATTTCCTTTTTAAATACTGCAGAGTCCATCCTTTAAAGACAGAAGAGTATTTTATTCTGTATATGTCCCACATTTTTAAATTCATTTATCTGTTGATGGACATTAAGGTTGATTCCATAATATGGGTATTGTGAATAATGCTTCGATAAACTTGGGAGTGTGGATTGTCTCTTCTATTTCCTGGTATCATTCTTTAAGTTGTATACAGAAGTGGAATTGCGAGCTCATAGATTATACCTCTTTTTAATATTTTCAGGAACTGTCATACTATTTTCCATAATAGTTAAACAAATTTTCTTACCACCTGCAGTATGCAAGATTTCCATTTTCTCTACATGCTCACTCACCAGCACACCAGCACAGAGGTGATTTTTTTTTTTTTTTTTTTTTTTTTTTTTTTTACTAACAGGCTCATTTGATCATGAGGTGGTATCTCCTTACAATTTTTATTTACATTTATTTGATGATCTGTATATTTATTTTTGAACACAGGGTGTGATAGAAGTCTAGTTTCCATCTTCCGTACTTGGATATCTATTTTTCCTAGCATACAGCATATTTATTGAAGAGAATGTTATTTCTCCTAGTATCTTCTTGGCACCTTTGTCAAAACATAGCTGACCATTGGTTCCTTCTGTTTGCTCTGTCTGTTATTCATTTGCTTCAACAAAATTAACAATATTAACAGCACTAAAAAAATGAGATTTTTTTTAAACTTGATTGAAAATCCAATTGCTCTAGATGTACGGATTTATTTCTAGAATTCCGTTTCTATTCCATTGCTCTGTATATTTATTCTCCTGCCAGTGTCATATTATCTTGATATCTGTAGGCATGTAGGAAGATTTGAAATCAGTGTAAGAGTCCTTCAACTGGTTTTTTTTTTTTTTTTTTGTATTTTAAATACTAGTTTGGCTATTCAAGGTCCCTCACAATACAATATAGATTTCCAATTTGCACATCTTTTATTTATTTTGCTTGACAAATTACTCTGACAAGATATTCCAGTAAAGGTAAAAGCAAGCATCCTTATCTTTATCCTTTTCATGATCTTAGGGGAAACATTTTCAGGATCTCAGCTCTGAGCAAGATATTTACTTGCAGGATTTTCACAAGTTTCTTTTTATCATTTTAAGAAATTCTCATTTTGAGAAATTCTCATTTTGAGAAGCTATTTCTAGTTTTCTGAGTGTTTTTACATTGAAAGGAATTTGCTATTGTCAAGTAAGTTTTCTATGTCAATTACAATGGTTATAGTGTGTGTGTGTGTGTGTGTGTGTGTGTGTGTGTTCTAGCCTCTGATTAATGTGGTGGGTTACTTTGATTTTATTATCTTAAATCACTGTTGTATTACTGGATAAATCCCATTTGGACATAGTATGTCTGTACTTTTGTATGATGTGGGAGGAAGTTTTATGGTGTTCTGCATGAGGATTTTTGCATGTCTTTTATAAGGGATGTTTGTCTATAATTTAATTTTCTTTCAATGCCTTTGTTTTTAATTTCTTCTTTAGTCAGTTTTGGTAATTTTTGTGTTTCTCATATTGTTTACATCTTATCTGAAGTGATCTTGAGTTCGCTTAGAATTCCTCATAATATTCTTTAAAAGTAATTTTATTACTGTCAGGTTGTTAGGTTAGTAGGAAATTTCTCAATTTTACTTCTATTTTATTTGTCTTCTTTTTTTTTTTTTCAGTCTAGCTAATCGTTTACAGTTTTTGTTTTTTCCAAAGGAATGACTCTTTTGTTTTTTAATAACAAATTTTTAACTATTTTTTTGCTTTTATTTACATATATGCAGATATATCTTGTAGATATTGTTGACTTGGTTCCAGACCCCTGCAGTAAAACAAATATCACAATAAAGCAAGTCACACAAAAATGTTCTTTTTCCTGTTCATATAAAAGTCATGTTTAGTGTAGTGTAGTCTACTAAGTGTTCAATAGTATGATGTTTAAAAGAACAATGTACATACCTTATTTAAAAAGTACTTTATTGTTAAAAATGCTAAAGGTCATTTAGACCTTCATAGGTTATACTTATTTTAATAATAGAGATATGGGAGTAAATGGGAAACTTGTCCTTCTAAGGTGTTTTTTTTTCCCTCTTAGCTATTGTGTACTGAAAGGGTGCTTCAGCCTCACCCCTACATTCCAGTATTTTCACAAAGCTTTTCTTATCTGTGAATAGTTGCTAGTTGGTTTTTCTGGGAGGGAGACAAAAAGACTGACTCCTTTTCTTTGATCTTTCTAATATTCAAACAACTCATCTTTTAAGTCTTTCTATTTTTCTATGTGCTATTTATCTATTCTCTTTGTTATTATTGCCTTCCTTTTCTAGCTTTGAGCTTAGCTTATTGTTCTGCTCTGATTCCTTATGGTGTAAAGTGAGGTCACTGATTTTGATCTATCTCTTTTTTAAATTAGACATTTACTGTGACACCATTTTTCTTAGCACTGCTTTTGTCACATCCTCTAACTTATAAATCATTGTGTTTTACTTTAGTTCCTTTGTAAAAATTATTTATTTCCCCTTTTGTTTTATTTCTTTTTGGACTTACTGGTTGTTGAAAAGTGTTAGGTTTAATTTCCACATATGCATGTGTAAGGCCCCCAAAAAAGGAAACCCCAACTCTGTCCCATGGATGGACGGCAACCCCAATCAACCACAGGAGGCGTCACTTGATGCAAACCGCAAGAGGTGTTTATTCCAGCGCGCTGGGACCCAACTCGAGGAGTCGAGTCCCTAGCAGAAAATCTTGTAGGTTTATAAAGGCAGAAACCACACATCGGGAGGGGTCGCACATGAAAGGGAAAAGGGGGACAAAGCTGCCGGGAAATTTCAAAGGGGGTCTGGGTTTGCTGATAACATACAACATGTTTCACAATGTTTTACAACAGGGCGTAGATTCTGGTCAATAGTTTCTGGTAATCATTCTGTTTGATCACTATCTGGCTATCTGGCTCAATTTACCCTTTTATTCTCTGTTTGGGGCTGTTTCTTGGAACAGCTTTAAGGGCTTTGTTCCCATTCCTGGGAGGGTGACCTTAAGGAGTTGAGACGACTGGGAGGGTGACCTTAGGGAGTTAAGATAACTGGGAGGGTGACCTCAGACAGCTTAAAAAAAGGTCCATTCTTTCACATGAATTGTGTATATTTTCTTCTGCTTTTTTATTTTTCCTGACTTTATTCCTTTTTGATTAGAGAAGCCATTTGGCATAACTCCCATATTTTTAAATGTATTGAGACTTCTTTTGTGGCCTAATGTACAGTCTGTCCTTAGAAGATGATCTATGTGTACTTGAAAAGAATGTTATTTTATTGTTGTTATTAATTTATATATGTTAGATCTCGTTGATTTATGTGAGTTTCAAGTCCTCTATTTCCTTAGTAATCTCCCATTCAGAAAACATCTCCATTATTGAACATGGATTAGTGAAGAAGTCACCAACAATTATTTTAGAATTATTTCTCTATTCAAATTTGTCAATGTTTGCTTTATATATTCGGGGATCTGTTGTTTGACACATATTTGTTCATCCCTGTTATATCTGCTTGATGAATTAACATTTTTAATGAACATAAAATGTTCTTCATAGTCTTTTTAAATGGTTTTCAATTAGTTTATGTTGCCTTATATTAAAATAGGCTTCCTATCTCTCTTCGTATTACTGTTCGTGTGTGTATGTGTGTATAGTGTGTGTGTGTGTGTATGTGTGTATATGTGTGTGTGTATGTATATATATATATATATATATATATATAGAGAGAGAGAGAGAGAGAGAGAGGGAGAGAGAGGGAGAGAGAGAGAGAGAGAGAGAGAGAGAGTTTTGGGGTGTCCCAGGCATTGAACCCAGGGGCATAGTGATACCGCCGTTTACCGGTGACGAGTTCTGCTCCTTCTAATGTTGAAGATTGAACACTAGAGAAGCACGCCAAGGCAAGCATATGAAGCAGGTTTTATTTAAAGCTAATAATACAGACTTCTCCCGGCAGGGAGTAGGGGGCCATGGCTGATGTTCTAAAGTCCCAAGAAGTGAGCGCACCCTACATCTTTTATAGGTTAAAGTCTCTTTTGTTCTCCAGTTCTCTCCCCCCCTTATCTCTCCCCCCCTGCCTACGTGACTAGGCCTGGTTTTGCATTAAGTGAGAAGCCATGGGCAGGGGGAGGGACAAGGTGATTCAGGCAGGCAAGGGCCCAGGGGGCATTAATTAGCAGCTTCTTGCTTGCAGTCCTTGATAAAGGCAGGTAAATTTGGTAATCAATGGGCTCCGGAGATCCTTGACATTCCATTCTTCCAGGGGCAGTCTCCAACTTCCAGAGGCAGATGATTTTATGGCCTCCATTTCCTCGATTTGACCCGATCCCCTATTTCTACACTAACTACCTGTTCCCAATTCTGGCTTCAATAGTATGTCTGAGCTACATCCCCAGCCTTTCCATTTATTTATTATTTTTTTTAGGACAGGATCTCACTATGTTGCCCAGGCTGGCATTGAAGTTATGATCCTCCTTAGATTTCTGATAGGCTGGTATTAGCAGTATATACTGCCATGCCCATTTGTTCCTTGTTCTCATTCTGTCCTTCTTTTACTGACAGCTTTTTTTGTGTCTTTGGATCCAAAGTAAGACTGTTATAGTTTATGTTTGGATAATGATTTTTAATAGTGTTTATGATTAACATGCTTTACTTGACTGTATTAATGGGGTTCAGTGTGATATTGATACCGCTCTTTACCGGTGACGAGTCCTGCTTCCTCAGGTGTTGAAGTATAACGCCGGAGAAGCACGCCGAGCAAATGTAGAGTGGGAAATGCAGCTTTATTAAAGAAAAGTAAAAGCACACTTCTCCCGGGTGGAAGAAGGGGACCCAAAGGCGGAATCCGTGGGATGAGCAAATCCTGTCCTTTTTATGGGTTTTATTCTCCCATTCTCTCCCCTTATCTCTTTCCTTCCTGCCTACAGGATTAGACCTGGTTTTGCAGGTGAGAAGTGAAAAAGGTGAGAAACGGATGGGGCAGGGGAGGGCCAAAGTGACTCAGGCAGGTAAGGGCCCAGGGGGCATTAATCAGCATCTTCCTGCCTGCAGTCTCTGACAAGGGCAGGTAAATTTGGTTATCAGTGGGTTCTGCAGGTCCTTGACATTCCATTCTCGCACAGCAGTCTCCAACTTCCAGAGGCAGATGGTTTTATGGCCTCCACTTCCTCAATCTGACCCGATTCCCTATTTCTACACTAACTGCCTGTCCCCAATTCTGGCTTCAATATTTCCACACATGCCTATACTTATCAAATTCAATCTCTCTTTACTCAACCACCTCCTCTTCCCAACTTATAGTACTTACTATTTTATATTGAAGTCATATTTTTGGAGCTTCCACATGATCTTGATTTTTAAGAAGTCCAACCTACCTTTTGATTATATAGTGAAAGAATGGACATTTTTTAAGCTGTCTGAGGTCACCCTCCCAGTTAACTTAACTCCCTAAGGTCACCCTCCCAGTCATCTCAACTCCCTAAGGTCACCCTCCCAGGAATGGGAACAAAGCCCTTAAAGCTGTTCCAAGAAACAGCCCCAAACAGAGAATAAAAGGGTAAATTGAGCCAGATAGCCAGATAGTGATCAAACAGAATGATTACCAGAAACTATTGACCAGAATCTACGCCCTGTTGTAAAACATTGTGAAACATGTTGTATGTTATCAGCAAACCCAGAACCCCCTTTGAAATTTTCCGGCAGCTTTGTCCCCCTTTTCCCTTTCATGTGCGACCCCTCCAGATGTGTGGTTTCTGCCTTTATAAACCTACAAGATTTTCTGCTAGGGACTCGACTCCTGGAGTTGGGTCCCAGCGTGCTGGAATAAACACCTCTTGCGGTTTGCATCAAGTGACGCCTCCTGTGGTTGATTGGGGTTGCCGTCCATCCATGGGACAGAGTTGGGGTTTCCTTTTTGGGGGCCTTACAATAGCTTATTAAACTATCTCTATTTGATTAGTTATTGATGAGAAAGTATTCATGTCATTTTTTATTTTGACAGGTATGTATGATTTTATCTCTCATTTTCTCCATTTATTGCCTTCTTTAGTGTTTTGTTGATTTTTTTTTTATTGCTCCATTTTTTCCTTTCCTTTCTTTTTGTGTTTCATTTTAGATATTTGCAGTAACTATGGGGATTTCAGTAATCATATTAAATTTATGGAAAACCAAATTTGAATTAATTTTATTTTATTTTCAAGGTATATAAGTGCTCTATTTCTAATTTCTACTACATTATGCTGTTGTCACAGATTATTGTTTATAATAAAATTTATAATTATTTTGAGTTTTTAAAAATCATGTAAGGAATTAGTAAAGAAATTATGTTACAAAAACCATAAAAACAATAATATTGATTTGATTTTATCTGTTACCTCTATTGGTGGTATTTGCTCCTTTTGTATAGCTTCAAGTTACTGTCTAATATCCTTTAAGTCTGAAAGATTCCCTGTAATATTTTTTATAAATATGTTCTAGTGGGAATGAACACTTAAGGTTTTATCTGAAAATGTCTTAATTTCTCTTCCATTTTTAGACAAGAATTTTGCCAACACCCATAACCCCTCCCCTCCTTTCACTCCCCTCTTCCCAATACAAAGTAACTGTATTCCTCCGCGCCCCTGCCCCTCCCCTTATTGTGAATTAGTATCCACATATCAGAGAAAACATTCCAGCCTTGGTTTTGGAGATTTAAAGTTGTCTTTCTCTTAATTCAGCAACAGCTTTGTTCCTTTAAATTTTTGACTATTTTCCAAAATTTTGACAAAATTGGGTCTAACAATACTTATTTTTAAAATATTTCTATGTAAGAGTCTGTGTGAAGAGTTGTATATTCTGAAGTTTTGCTCAATAAATGACCTATTTATGTATTTTTACCCATGTCGGTCTATATATTTCATGACTGTTTTAGGCTAATGTGCATTTACATTATGTTTCAACATGTTAGTGAGTATTATCTTTTAGAGAGTTTTAGAGAAGTTTTGTGTTCATAGTAAAGCACAGTAAATCACTTCTCTGGGCCTGTGCATGCATCTTCTACCTCAAAATTAACAGCATGCATCAGAGTGGTACATTTGCTACACCCAAAGACCATAATTTACTTTAGGGTTCATTCTTGATGCTACAAAGTCTATGGGTTTTGAGTAATATATAATAACCTGTATCCACTCACATGCTAACATATAGAGTAAAAGTACTGCCTCAAAGTCTTGTGCTCCATCTACTCTTTCTGTTTATACATTTGTTATTAACTATCTTTTACAAATAAGAAGTGTATTGCTTTATGACCTCTACATGTTAAATACAGGTTCTCTAAACAATACTGATGTATCTTACTTCAAAGCCAATATATCTTTGTTCCTACATCTATTACATGACTTCCAACCTTTTTGTTTCATTTATGCAAGTGTTTTAAAAAATGTTTTCACTCAACAAAATTTCTTTGATTGAATTTAACTGTATGTCAGGAAATGTAACAGTGTTAATGATAAAAGGATGAATGAGGACTGGTCTTTTTCGACTGGAAGTACACAATCTCTCTTAGGCATATTTCCTTACTTTTCTAGGATAAGTAGGCAATTATAATGCAGTGCATTAGAATATTGTTCTTACAATAGGGTTAAGAACAAAACACAGTGCTGGAAAGGCTTTTCTTAGCATTTATTGAAATCTCCAACAGTGACATAAAACAGCAAACAACATGACAGAGAAAATGTAAGTATGTGAGAGTGAGCACACATGAGTCTGAATAAAATATTGTAACAATATATCATTCTTAGTTCCCTTGCCTTACATGATTTCAAACAAATATTTCAATACTAGAGTATGACAGTGCTTGTGAAAAGAAGCAAGTATTGATTGTTCATGGCTAATAAATTGCCTTATTCTGTGAAATTTATGTAAAATACCAAATAAGTTCATCTTGCTTGCAAACATAAGTGATTTTTGATCTCTAGGTTTGAGAACAATGAATTTCTTCATTAAAATGATATGAAAAGTTTTTCAAGAACTAATAACAAAAACACATACTCACTGCTCTTTGGTTCACACGTGGCACACGTAATACATTCTCATTTTTATGTGTAAATCATTCATGCATGACACATACGTAACTGATAATGAAAAGATTGTTTAGTAAAGCACAAGATAACTGTGCCTTTTAACAGTAAACTTGAGCCCTAGATTAACATTGGACTAATTGTTCTGTGCAAAGTCCAGAATAGTTTATAATTTAAATTGGCATATCAACGAGCCCTGTAGTCAGATTTGATACATAGTAAATAATAATAAAATTATGTACAGAAATAGAACATGGCAGGTGTTAAATTTCATGATGAAAATATGTTAGAGTGAAAACAAGGCTGGCTATAAAGTGCCAGGCACATCTGTTTTGCACCAATATTTTGTATTTCCCTTACATGAATTTATTCACGTAGAATGAGAGACGACTAACCTCTATCTGTATAGCAGATTGGTTTTCAGAACACCCAGAGGAAAAACTGGGCATGGTAAGATTCTCCCAGCTCCAAAGAGCTATGTCTGAGTCCTAGATTAGTCACGAAGAAGATCAGCTCCCTGTCTCCTCTCTGTTACATTCGACACATGATTGCAAGTAACCTAAATCCTGTGGTCTATATCTTCAGAGGAGAGAAACTAATAACCACTTCATCAAATTGCAATAAATTAGAAATAAGATCCATGGCAAAGTGAATTTATCTTTCATACTATCATGAAACACCTTAAACACATTTTATTTATCTATTTATTTATTCGTTTGTTTGTTTGCTCATTGGTACCTGGAATTGAATTCAGGGGTATTCGACCACTGAGACACATCCCCAGCCCTCTTTTGTATTTTATTTAGAGACAGGGTCTTACTGAGTTGCTTAGCTTTTCACTTTTGCTAGGACTTTGAACTCAAAAATCCTGCTGCCTCAGCCTCTCCAGATATTGAGATTACAGGTGTGCACACATTTTAATTCTACACTTGCAAGAATATTTTCTAAGATGGGTGTAACTTTATCTTAATATCATCTGTTCCAGTCATTTCCATAATGGATATTTGGTCTACATTTGTCTTACAGAAGAAATGTGACTTGTTTGATTATTACCATCAGATACTGACCTTGGAAATATGACCATATTGTATGTAAGTACATACAATCCTGAAGCTTAGAGGTATACAGAAGTATGTCTTATTTCAACAACTAAATGTTTTCTAATAAGAAAATTTAATTCCAAAGAAAACGAGTGCTATAAAATAAAATGAAATGATGCAGGACTAAATGGAAAACACAGATCTGGAATTTAGACTGGAGTCCAGGTAATCTGATTCTTTGGGTGCCTTGTAGACACCTGGCTGCCTTGGAGTTTTGGTCACACCTCTTTTTATTCCTCATGATTTGAACTTGGTTGTGCACAATTCTGAAACTATAGAGGCTTAATTTTCACTGTTTTGGTGGTTAAGAGAGAGCTTGAATAGACTCTTCAATAGCCTTCTTAACTATAGCTTCCAATGCTGCATATTTATTGGGAGTTATTTTAACTACTAGAAAGAGTCCATTTGAAAATTTCACTTTATTGAAGAATAATTTACAAATCACTGGAACTTGCCTAAATTTTAGTATAGTTTAATGAATTGCGTATACATGCATATAGTCCTCCAACCATCGCCATAATTGTTTTGAACATTTCCATAACTCCTGCAAAGTTTCCTTTGCCTGTTTTTATCAACTCCTATGCACTGTCCCCCACTCAGACCAAAGCATCTACTAATCTACTTTCTGTTCCTGTAGTTTTGCCTTTTCTAGAACTTTCTTTGCTGCCTTTCATTTGGCATAATGATTTGAGATGCATGTTGGGGACTGTTTATCAGCAGTTTGTTCTTTTTTATTGCTCAGTCTATTCCACTGGAAGGTATATTTGTTTATCCTTTTTCTAGTTGATAGTTGTTGGTCTCCCCCAAACCCCAGTTCTTGGTAACTGTGGATGATGCATCTAATAACATTCATTCACAGGTGTGTGTGAGAACATTTATCTTAATTTCTCTTAGGAATGCCTGGAAATGTCATTGCTGGGCCCCTATGTGTATGCTTTACTTTTTAAGTGACTGAAAACTATTCTTTTTCCCTTAGCGGTTGTGCCGTTTTGCACTCTCCCTCTGTTGGCTTGTTGATTGGCCATAACAAAGGAGTACAGACTCCGTGAATTTAACAACAGAAATCAAATTGTCCCCTAGTTCTGGGGGCTACAAGTATAAGATCAAGGTGTCATCAGAGTTCATTTCTTCTGAGGTCTATCTTTTTGATTTGTAGATGGCAGTTATCTTCCTGTAGCTTCAAAGTGTCATTACTTTGTGTCTCTGTATCCTACCTCTTTGTCTTTATCTACAGTTTCACACAATGTTTGCAAAATCCAAATGAGTGTGTTTGTGTGTGTGTGTGTGTGGGTATGCATGAGCATGTGCACATGTGGTGATCATTAGAAATAATATAATCTACAAATGAAAGTCCAGGTTTGTTACCTGATTCTTTATAAGGGCTCAGCCAATATATTTTTTCCTTATACCTGCGATTGGTTTAACCAGGTGACTAAGCTGCAACCAAAGGCATCATGACAGAGAATTCTCCCAGAATATTGTCACAGTCTGAAAAAAAAAAAAAAAAAACATTATAAGTGATCTTCTGTAGCATAGAATGAGAAGGGTAAATGGCAAAGTGAATGTGTAAGGGTTGAGAAACGGGGTTGGAAGTAAGGATTGGTCCCTCAGTAGCAGGTGCAAAGTTACTGATATTGCTGATAAGGCAGACCTGGAATTCTGTCTATTTCTACCACTTGCTAACTGAACAATCTTAGGAGCATGTGCCCACCGTATGATCTGCAAATCTGATATACCGGTAATGTACTGTTAGAGGTGAGTTTACCACAAGTTAATTTACTTTGGCAATGCTTGATACCATAAGGGATTTATTAGACGTTAATAGAATCAGAAATACTTGAGTGCCTCAATCACTTACGTTTTGAGGAAACAAATCCTTCTATGCAATACTCCACCATTATACCAATCAAACAGTCACCCCTGCATCCATTTGCATCTCCAAAACGTTTCTCAAAGCCATCTATTCTTCTCTCCATGCACTAATTCTGCCCTAGTCCAATCCACCATTATCACTTAAGGAAAGTCTTCTGCATCTGCTTTTATTTTAATGTTTCTCAAACTATTTCCTACCAAGCAGCTGCGGTGATTTCTCTCTCCCTTTCTTCTTCCCTTCCCTTCCTTGCTCCTCCCTCCTTACGTCCCTTGCTTACTTCCTTCTTCCTTTCTACTGTTTTTGCACTAAAATAGAGATCCTCTTGGGATCTCTCCAGATGGAGACCCTACAAAGCCTGGACCCTGAGGGTATTAAATTCTACTTCAGGTCACTCTTCCCTGCATGGGCTTTCTTCTAGTTCTCTTAGAAGCTGGGCACCTATTGGTCCCTCATCTTCTCCTAGCATGCCCCTAGTTTAAATATCACTGGCAGGGACTCAGCTGTACCTACCCTTGCCACTCATCAAGGTCTTCTTTTTACAGAATCCAGTTCTTGTATTTTGAAATGGAACCTCACTTGCAATTCATCCTGCATGCATTCCTTGGGCCGCTTGTTCATTGTTTGTTAGATGGGTGTCTCCATGAGGGCAGAGGATTTATCGATGTACCTCATATCTGGCATATCTCCTGTTGAATGCATAAGGAATGATCTTTAATACACATGTTACTACTGGATTTGGATTCGGCAAAAATAAAGTTATAAAAAGACTGTAAAAATTTAGTGGTACAAGTTTGTATACACAAATTCGGGTCAAACTTATTGAATGTCACTTTTTTACTTGTAAAAAATCAGTGCATGAAGACATGCTAAAAATAAAATATTTATACTCTTCATCCCTTACAAAGAAGTAGGGAAGAAATATTTATTGACTGGCTTCTCAAATTGTTTTACTTTTCATCTTTGGGGTCTACAGGTATGGCTATCCAATGTAGCTGTGGGAAAGAACTCTGATTATCACAGACTTTGCCCCTCTTGATGTCCTCAGTTCTGCATGTCAGGGTTCTTGCCTCTGTAGAATCACAACTATAAAAGAAGGTTTTTTGTTTTTTTTTTTTTAATTAACTTAGTCAATAGTTTTCCAAAAATTAGATCACACATAGGACACTTCCTGGAGAGGTGACTTCATTCCAGGTCTGATAAATTATTTCAAATTTATTTCCCCCAGTTCCTTTGTCTTCTAATTCCCCAAAACTATTTTTCCTACAAATTCTAGCCTTCAAAATTATCAGTCCATTACTTTTTCTTTCCTCCTGGCAAGTAGACTCCCGTGTATCACATCATGTATTCACATCACCTCCATGTACAGTTTAACTATGTCAGGAAGCACATGGAATTTGGAACCTTGGAAAATTGCTTCTTTTACTATTATTATTTCAGAATATTTGCAGAAGCAGACTGAAAAGTAAACACAGCTTTGGTAAAGCAGTCACCACAGAAACAATTGCTGCTTTCATTTATCTATTTTTATAGGGTATATTTTCATTTTATTTAAAGATACATACATTTATTGCAGAACCTGGCTCTGCATCTATTTTCACAGGTGGCATAAATTTCCCTATTGGCTCCTGCTGCTCGTCTCTAGATGACTAAAACATGCTCATATTTATTGATTTAAATGGAAAATAATTAAAGTTGATTTCTCACTGTTCCTTTGCAAATTAATGAATCTCTTTACTTGTACCAGAGAGTCTCCTTCTGGGAAGTGTTTGTGTTTATGTGAAGGTTTTAACTTAGGAGGAAGTTTAAAACTAAGGCAAAATCACTTTAGAAGTAAGAAGATGCTCCTGCAATGGCAAGGGGGGGAATATCTTTCAAGGGTTGGTCTTTTGGGCTCCTTTTGTACAGTAAGGTCAGTGTGGGGATGACATCCAATTGGATTCACTTGAGAAGCACGGAACTTTGTTTTGGTTCCAACTTCCCTCTGGCTCATAAGGTCTTTGTGGAAGCTACACAGAAAGCAATAAGAACTAAAAATACTATTTCATGATTAGTGGGTCATCTGCCCCCAACTGCCGTACAGAGCTCTGATTGGAAGGATATGTTTTATGATATAGGTTTGAAGTCCTAGAGAACAACAATTATCTTCAAGTTCACATTTAAAACTTTGAATGTTAGCAACCTCTGGTTTGCACCAGGAGCAGAAGATCAAACTGGCCAAAATATCAAGACAGGAAATAGAAAGGACCCTGTTCCCAGTGATCCATGTCCTTTTCTTAGTTACCCTCTTGTCTCACTGGAAGAATAAAACCCTGTAACAGTTGTGGCCCAACAAGAAGTCTGGAAAGAGCCCCAGTTTCTCTGGGAAGGATTTGTAAGTGGGGAGCAAGCACACACTTTGATACCCTGCTTCTCTACTTCCTTTTTGAATCCTCAAAATGTAAGACATATTAAAGATTCAAGTACTATATTTTGTTAGGCACGGTGGGCACATGTTTTAATTGTAGTTGCTCTAGAGGCTAAAACAGGAGGACTATAATTTTGAGGTTATTCTCAGCAACTTCAAGAGACCCTGTCTCATAAGATTAAAAGGACTGTGATATAGCTCTTCGAGGTTCATCCCATGTACCAGGGGAAAAATCACATACACACAATACACCAGTTTCTATTTTGTTTTGCTTCAGGCAGAGACACAGAGTATTATTAAACACTCTTTTCACTAGAAGAGTGAAATTTCCAGAAATTGTTCTATGGTCCCTTATAGAGCAGAATCACTGCAAAAACATAACTGCCAAGTAGAAATACAATATATATTCTTCAGATGATTGTCTTTGGAATAAACCACAATCTATTTATTGACCAGGTATACCAAACTTCCACCTTAGCATCTCATCAAGACTTACCAAATACACCCTCATTCAGGTGCCTGAACTTGTGCTGAAAGACCCTCTCTATTGTCTTGAATGCCTTCAACTGGGAGATAAGTACTGACAGTAGTTATTCAGGGAAATGATTAATTAAATTCCTTTCCTGGCAGTTCCATTAATATCAACACAACATGGCAGAGATATTGACATAGTGAGAAAACATTGCTTTCAACAATAGGGCTTTGTTGACAAAACAGTGAAATGTCTAGACCATTAGCAACTATTCAGGAATCCATCTTCTCCATCAATCTCATTTAGCTTACACACAACACGCACATAATCAAAATGTGCAGCAGTTAGGCAGAGGAAGCGAAGTGGAATCATCATTAAATATGAATGCAGGGTGGGTTAGGAACACACTGGACCAACTATTTTTTTTCTTTCTTCCTCTACCTCTTCCTCTAGATTCTGAGGCTAGTCTCAGCCTCTGCTTTCTCTCTCTCTCTCTCTCTCTCTCTCTCTCTCTCCTCTCTTTCTCTCAGTTTCTTGAAGAAGTGAATATATAATAGTATTTTCTAATACTATATTTTCTAATATTGACTAATTACTATTACATTACATTAATAATACATTAAGGAATAATTAATTTATCAATAGATAGTCATTTCCTTTACTAGTCACTTATTACATGCATGATATTCTACTGATATCATCTTATGTCCTCACAAAAGTTTCAAGTTTTCCTTATTTTGCACAAGAGCAAATTGAAACAAAAAAGCTCTCTCCTTGGCAGAGATGTGTGGTTTCTGGAGGAGTACTGTCTGATACACATATGCATGCTTTCAGCAGCACCTATAACTTCTTACATGTGGTGTGGAATGAGTGGGACATAATGTCTCCAAAGTAAATTATGTAAAAATAAAATTAATGTACAAAACATTCCACATTCTCCAGGCTTTAGTTAATGTGTGCATTTATGATCCACTATATTTCTCTAACCTTGACCTTGATGTCAAAGTTGCCTATAAATATCATCTGTATGATTTTTGAGATCTTTCTCCTAAATAGCCTTTTCATGAATCCAATGCGTTCCTTCTTTCTCTCCATTTTTATTTATTTTTCTTTTTTTTTTCCTTTAAAAAACTTAATTGGGTAAGTATTTACTGGTCAATTGCTCAAAATTCCACAAAAAGTGGACAAACATATTAGGTTGGAATTGGTTTCAAGTTAAAGGCATACACAGGACACAACAGTAACACTGGAGGCTTCCAATATTTTAAAAGTTGAGGAAAGACAACTTGGAAGATGTAATGAGGGAAACAAGTCTTATAATTGAGGAAATAATCAGTCAGATATTAGTAGAATGTCAAGATTTTCCTGTTTTGAGACAAGAGGTGGACATATGTCAAGGATTTCTTTGAAAGTTGTGTGAACTCCACATTATTCACAAGTTCCAGATTCAAGGACTAATATGTGATGCATGCTACTCTCTGCAGATTTGCTCCAACTTCTTTCCTCCAGATTATGCATTGAAATGAGATAGGCACACATTAGGTGTGAAAAGTTATATTTTGAGCCTGCCAAAATTCAAATACAAGATTATAGTGTTAATTCTCATTGCTCAAGGCTGGAGAAACTGAAACAAACCACCATGGACCAAGGGTCATGATATATTCACTGGGATCATGTCTTATCTATGGACTTGGCAGACTCAGGTTCAAATATTATCTGTGTCACTCACTGTTTATGAAACCTTGAGCAAGTTATCGAAATTTTATGAGCCCCACTTTCTGCACTTGTCAACGAATAAGTATAAGATATCAGGAATACTATAAATATTCTGTGAGATAATATATGTAAAATGCTTGGTACAAGTTTGACTTTGATATTCATTTAATAGTATCTATTATTACTATTATTATTATTATTATTATTGACTAATTTTGTTCTCAACTCTTAATACATGTAAGAATTATATAAGGACTTTGGTGAACAATCAAAAACCTATGTCTCTTCCCAAAACATATGTATTCACAATACCCCGGATAAAAAAATCTGGACATTTATGTTTTGAAAAGTACTATGGACAATTTTACATTGAGTTAGGATACTGCTAACGTTTTAACAGTGACACTTTTTAAGGACCTGGTTATTGGGAGACTTAGAAAGAATGTAGCCAATAGCGGTACACACTTTCTATATATGCTACAAAAATTGAAACAGTAATACTTACTCAGTGTTTTCCAAATTCTTTCCAAAAATTATTTGCTTACTACCTTAAAGTTGATTGGTAAAGGGATAAATAACAGTTATAGATTTATAGATATTATTTTGAGCACTTTCTATGTGCTAGAGACCAGAAATATTAAGCATGGGTCCAATCATTCTTTTGATACAGCAAACCAATATATGGTTTTTTCATGGCTTCTGAGCTATTGATGAGGAAAATTAGAACTAATGAATATCAACTTATTTCTGAGACTCCTCAGTTATTTTATAGCAAAGGAGGGCTCAGGCATTTTAGCATTCTAATGTGCTGCCTTTTGATAATATTAATCGTTGCAATTATAATCAAACCTAAAGGCATTTTGTATGATATTTATGTAACTATATATGGTATAAATTTGTAACCCTGGAATATCAGGAGAAAATAACCCCAAGTGTCATCTAATTGAATGGTCTCAAACTCCAGTCCAACTGGAATAATTTGTGGTTTAGCATAGCACCCAGTTTATTTCTAGTACTAGAACGGAGCCACCCTTTCTAAAGTAACTCTGTGTTTGTATATTTGTTTCTGTGTTCAATCCATTATTTTGGGATTTTTGCTTTTCTCCCCTGCACGGTTCCACTCTGCTGAGCTGTTTCTGTGTGAACTCCAGGTATTGTATCATTGTGACTGAAACCTAATGGGCTTCCATGGTAAATACTAAGGAAGATGGCAAATGTGACTACTAGTCATCCAATCAGCATGACACGAAATGGCCAACACCCATGTGTAACGTGGGAAAACTCCTGAGTTGTCAGCTCCTGCTTTAATGAGGAGAAGGAGGTGAATCCTCAGTGGCTGTAGACAAGGCTGGTGAAATGCGTGCGCCAAGTGAGAAAGTAGAAGTAAAAAAGCCCCATACGAAGTCATTAGCATCAAGCCTGATGAATTATTCCATTAATGGTTTCAAAGCTGGACTTGGGAAAATGTAAATAAAAACACACAGAGAACTTTCTCCTTTCTGGAAATGATTTTATAGTCATGAACTAATGCAGGAGCACTTAAAGTTCTAACTGCATTGTATATTTTATGTAAATTAAGAATATTGAACAAATTCCCCTTGGGTACAAAAGAGAAAAAGAAAATATCCCTCTCCTGATGATCAATGCTGCTGAGAAAAATGAATTATCTTTATTTTCCCCATTATCTTTTATTGCCATTTTATATACTCTATAAATATCGACTGCAAGGTATTCAAAATGAAATGTGATGTAATTTTTCTGATTCACGAGCCTTTTTTATACCCTTCAGGCATGAGTGCAACCTTCTCTACATTCCTAAATATGCCTTTTAGCTTGACTCTGCCCTAGTAGAAAGTGCTCTAGTGATAAGCAGAGCATAGTATATTAAAGCAAATGTAGTTCTTGGAGTCCAAAGCTCTGGGTTCAAATCCTGGTTCTATATTTAACTATGTGATTCTGGATGTGTTAATTATAATGGTGAATTAAAGGTGTTATGCAGATAAACAGAGAGAAAATACAAATCCATCAATGACATGGATGGATTTAGGTGTTAATTAATAAGTTCTGATGGACTGGTTCCATCTTTCATCCTTGGTTTCACAACAGCAGATTTTCCTAAACCTAATATTTATCAGCCATGGTTTTTAGTGCATCATCTAGGCAGGACAGGCAAAGTCACTATTCTGGAAATGAATGTTATTAATACATAAGAGAGCAGCATTCCAACACATTCAATATCAAGGCCTCAATAAGCTGTCTTGATCCCGCAAAAGTATCTCAGTCAATTTTGCATCACTAATATACCCAACAAGAACATGTTAAAGTAGGAGAAGTTTGTTTTTTGTTCATGGTTTCGGAAGTTAAGTCCATGGGAGACTGGCTCCACAGCACTTGGCCTGAGATGAGGCAGAACTTCATGGTGGAAGTTCTTCATGGTGGATTCACCTGAACTAAATGTTCCAGAATTCTATAGAATTGGCATGTTTTCTCAGAATAAAATGTGCATGGCTAAGGAGGCATTAGAATGTAAGTTAGATTTCTTTTATTTTTTATTCTTTGAGAGAGTGTGTGTGTGTGTGTGTGTGTGTGTGTAGTAAAAAGTTTTAAGATCTACTCCTTTAGCCAAGTTTAGTTGTATTATGAATGTAATTATGTAGTATCACCATCCTGTACACTAGCTGTCCAGGACTTGTATTGTAATGCTGTAACTTTGGTCACATCTCCTGATTACTCCAACCTTTTATCCCTTAGTGTTAGTAAACACTGACTACCTGTTTCTATGAGTTTGATCTTTTTTAGAATTTCACAAAAGTGATATCATTAGTATTTATGTATTGAGTGTTTTTATCATGTAAGGCTGTTTAATTTTGTAAAATACTTTTAATACATCAATTGAGATGATTATATGAATTTTATTCTTCATTCTCTTAATCTGATACATAATGTTTATTGATTTGCATATGTTGAATGATACTTACATATTGTATAATGAATATTGTATATTTCCAGGAATATATTTAAAAATGGTGTATGGTACTTGCAATGTGCAGTAGAATTTAGTTTGCTAATATTTTCATAAAATCTATGCTCACAAATATAGGCATGCAATTTTCTTTCCTTGAAGTGTCATTATTTGACTTTGGTATAAGGGTAATGCTCACCTTCAAATGTGTTCAGAAACTTTCCTTTCTTTTCATTTTTTTCTTGGGAGAGTTTGTAAAGTACTACTAATAACTCTGTTTTTGAAATAGAATGTATCTGTGATGACATCAGGTCCTGAACTTTTCTTTACTGGGAGTATTTTGATTATCTATTCAAGTTTTTTACTTGTTACTGATCCATTTAGATTCTCTGTTTCTTCATGATTTTGTCTTGGTAACTTGTATGTTTATAAGAACTTACTGTTTCTTCTAGCTGTACAATTTGTGAATGATTGTTCTTAGTATTGTCTTATTGACCTTTTGTTTCTGTAGTTCATTTCTAATGTCTCCACTTCATTTTTGGTTTGATTTTAGTTTTTCCCCTTTTGCTTAGACTAGCTAACATTTTTATCATTCTCTTTATCTTTAAAAAAAATCCAACTTGATTTCACTGATTTTTTCCTATTGTTTTTCTCACCTCTGTTTCATTTATTTCTGGTTTGATCTTTATTATTTCCTATCTTCTATTAACTTTGGACTTTGTTCTTTTCTAGTTCCTTTAGAGATAGAGTTGAGATATTCACATGAAACCTTTCTTTTTTCTTAATGTAAGCATTTATCACTATAAACTTATAACGAATTTTGGCACTTCTAATAATTTGGGACATATTGCATTTTCATGTTTATTTGTTTCTAGATATTTTCCTGAGTTCTCTTTTGATTTGTTATTCGATCATTGTTGTTTACTGTTCACATATGTAAATTTTCATTTTCTTCCTATCGATTGGTAGTTTCACACCATTGTGGTTAGAAAAGACACTTAATATTACTTCAGTCTTCTTAAACTTGGTTATTGTTCTGTGGTCTACCACGTGCCCTAACCTGGAGAGTTTCCTGTGTGCACTTAAGAAGAATGTACATTTTGCTTCTATTGGATGTCAACTGCTGTATATGTTTATGTGGCCCATTTTGTCTAAAGTGTAGTTCCAAATCACTGAATTAATTGACTTCTTTTTCTCTGGATAATCTGTCCATTGTTGAAAGTAATGTACAAAGTTCACTGCTATTATTGTATTTTTTCCCTTCAAATTTGTTAGTTTTTGCTTTATAATCTAATTTTCCAATGTTAAGTGCATATATTTACAACAGCTATATTCTTTAAGTGATCAATTTATAATTTTATAATGATCTGTGTCATTTCTTGCTACAGTTTTTGACTTAAAGTCTGTTTGTCTAATAATGTAGAGCTATACCTATTCTCTGGGTTTCCGTTTATGTGGAATATCTTTTTCTGTCTTTGCCCTTTTATTTGTGCCTGCAAAGCTGAAGAGAGTGTCTTAAAGAGAGCTTATCATTACATCCTGTTCTCTTAATTCATTAATTCACTTTGTATCTGTTCAGAGAGAAGTTAGTTCAGTTATATTTAAAGTGATTACTGAAAAGTAAAGACTTAACATTGACATTTCTAGTTGTTTGCTAATTATTTTCCAGTTCCTTTCTTCTGATCTCCTTCTTTTGGCATATCTCTTTCTAATTTCATGGTTTTTTTTGTTTTTTTTTTTTTTTTTGTAGTAGTAGTAAGGTTTGACAATTTTTTTTCTTTTTGTATTTGCCATATTTTTTCCTTTGTGTCTGCCAAGGATCTTATATAAAATATTCTAGTATAGGCAGTCTACTTTAAATTGATGAGAACTTATCTTCAATTACATGTAAAATTTAGGCTTTTGTTCCTCCTCTCCATGTTTTATCTTTTTGGCATCACAGTTTACTTCTTTTTGCATTGTGTATCCATTAACAAACCATTTTAGCTAAAATTGTTTTAATACTTTTGTATTTTGACCCGTATAATAAAGTTAAAAGTGATTTACATACCACTATGATAGTATTAGAGTATTCTGATAGTATTAGAGTATATTATCACACTGACTTAGGAGCATAGTTATATGCTATCACTCATTACTATCATTTGGTTTCAGCTTGAAATTTTTTTTCTATAACATTTCTTTTAAGTCAGGTTTAATGAACACGCATTTATTTCTTCAGGCTTGGTTTGCCTAGAAGTCTTTATCTGTCCTTCACTCCTGTTGGACAACTTTTCAGGGAAATAATTTTTCATTGGAGGTTTTTTTCTTTGACAGTTTATCTTTACACTCTTTTCTGGCCTGCAGGTTTCTATTGAAAAGTGCTTATATACTAGTGAAGGTTTCTCTTTTCTCTTGTTGCTTTAAGAATTCTCCCTTTGTTTCTGACTTTCAACAATTTGATTACAATGAAGTCCTCTTTCAACTGAGGCTTTGTGGAGACTTTTTAGCCTTAGATGTGAAATCTTTCCAAGATTTGGAAAGTTTCCAGTCATTAATTTCTTACAATTTTATTCCATGTTGTATTATAAGTTTCATGCCTCTTTTTCCTCCTCTTCTAAGGTTCTCATAATGCATACATTATTTGATATAATATCAAACTGATTATAGCTTGATTTCCCATAAATGTCGTATTCTTTGTTTCTCTTTTCTTTTTCCACCTTTGACTTGATAATTGCAAAAGACCTGCCTGCATGCTCACAGATTCCTTCTTCTACTTGTTCAAATTTTATTGAAGCTCTCTAATAAGATTTTTATTTCATTCATTGAATTTTTCTTGTCCAGAATTTTTATTTGGTTCTTAAAAGAAACTACCAACTCTTTATTTAAATATTATTTTGCTCATGAATTGTTTTCTGGATTTCATTTAGTTGTTTATTATCTGTGATCTCTTGTAGCTTTGATGTTCCTTAGAACAATGGTTCACAATCTTTGACAGGTAATTTGTAGGTCTCTATTTATTTGTAGCTTGTGGTTGAGTTCCTTTGGTGTTGTCACATTTCCTTGCTTTTTTAGGCTTCTTGTAGTCTTATAGTACTGTTTTCTCATTTAAGAGGCAATCATATAGCATTGTCTTTGTTAATTTGCTTTGGGGAAGAAATGTCTTTATTAGTCAGCCCAGCCAGGAGTTCTAAGGCTCTCTCACACCTTATTTTATGTCTTTGCCTGTTTGCCTGCTCTGCCCTTCTGGTTTGGGTAAGGATGATGTTAAGGTTTTGTGTATATATATATATATATATATATATAATATATATATATATATTATATGGCTTGGTGCTGAAAAATTTCCACTTATTTTCTCTGTAAAAACTTGGGCATTCTCCGAAATGCCCAAGTTTGTGCATCTTCTCCTGATTCCATAGAATTTATCCAGCTGACTCCATGTGCTTGTAAGCCACTTGAAAGCATTCAGACTCACCTTTCAAGAACCGTGTGTCAAGAGCTGGCCACAGAGAAGGAGCAGATCTTTGAGGGCTCCCTTGGGGGAGTTGTGGTGCTCTACAAATGAAGCATCTCAAGGATGCTTGTGGACAAGCCTCCTCATGGAGTGCATACATTGTCTAGTAGACTATTCAACTCTGAACCCTGGTTGCTGGGTCTCCACTTGTCTTTTCAGATCCCGTCCTTTTCTTGCCAATCAGCTGTTCAGATTTATTCATTAGTCTGTGCCAGGTGAGAAGGAGGCAGGCAATTATTGCAGAATCTTGTATAGTTGGGAAAGTTGAGAATTCACTCAATACATTCTCCCTTCCTCCCACAGTAGGAATAGTGCACTGAAGGTTCTCTTGGCACTAAGTTGTGCCAACTTTGGGGAAAATGAAACTACACTTTAGAAGAGTCTGTTCTCAGATTATTTTTTGCCTCAGTCATGTACTGGAAATTCTCTGATAGAATTCAGAAACCTACTCCCCTGCACTGATGCTGTCAAAATTGGGTCCGATGGGAATCCAGAGACAAAATTTATATTATGCCATTTTGGTGATGTCCTTCATTATAAGTTAAATTTAATAATTTTGGAAAACATACTCAAGTTTCTGAAGCCACTTATTAACCATCTTTGAGAAGTCACAGATGTATATCATCGCATAATTTTGTATAGGGAGGAAGTTAAATTTTGAGATCTACATATAACCTAGAGAGGATTTTAACAGTGTTTATTTATAGGATAATATAAAATTATTTAGAAAGTAAACCAATCCTTCCTAGGAAGCAACATTAGCTCCAACAAGAACAAGTTATGGAAGACTAGCTTTTCTTTATGTAACTGGTGACACCATATGAGTAATGGGAGCTTTGTTTCTACCATCCATACATAAGGGAAAGCACCATATTTTAATTGTCTCATTCCATTCTTGTAACAAAACATAGAATAAACTATTACCACAAAATCAAATATAAAGAAGTCTAGTGTAGACAGATTAAATAACGATATTCATCTTTGCCTGATGTCAATCACTTCATAAAGTAGCATAGTAGGAATTCAAGCATGGATTTTAAATGTATATGAATGTTGTATTGAGAGTAGCCAGCCATTTTTCTGAATCTGTTCCCTATAAATGCATTTCAGAACTCTCTATTATTGTTATTTTTTCTGAAAGACCAATATGATTCAGATTTTGTGACAGAAAAAAAACATACCATCATGACATCAGCAATTCTATGATTTTGGAGGTCAGAGATTTCATGGTGGTTTTTAGTAAGCTAGCTGCTTCCAAATTCATATACCCACATACACATGTACACATATTTCAGGTAGTAGATAAGATTCACGGAATGAAAAATACAAATCAAGATGTCCCTACTGAATGAATTAGATCAAAATGCCTTAGAGACTACATCACATTATATCACCTTTCAAATAATATCTCTTTAATGAATAATGATAGCTACAATTTTCAACAGTTTTAAATGCATTACCTAATTTAACCTCATAATATCACAATAAAATAGGTTATTTGCGGCATTAATTTGCCTACTATATAGATAAGAAAATTGAAACTCTTTCACGTTGAGTATTTCTACTAGTAAAATTAGAGGTAGACTCAGGATTTGAATCCAAGCAGTACAATTGTAGAAGCTATACTTTTTCCCCCTCTTTGCCTCTCAGTATGTTTAACCACTCAAATAACTTATCAGAAACAATTATAAATATTTTAGATATATTTTAAGTTGCAGCTACTCTACCTTTTCTTTCTATGTTGCATTCCTAGAATATTATACAAATATCAAGATCATGGAAAGAGTTTTTAAATTCTATAAAAAGAGCAGAAGGACCCAGTGCAAAAAAAAAAAAAAAAAAAAAAAAAAATCAGTCTTAAGCTCAGTCTCATTTTTTCTGCCATATGGTATCATTCATCTATTCAATACATGTTAGTATTAGAAGAACATATTTTTCTCTAGTTTGCACACTGCATTTTATAGAAATGTCATAAATATTGCTTTTTCTTAAAAACATCACTTCAATAATTAAACGATTTGCCAAAAAAAGGACATCTCAAATTTCTTTAGAACTTTCAAGTCCTTCTAATAAAATATTGAATTATTTCTTCCCTGGAATCTTTTCCCAATGTTGTGCAGCCTTTTCAAAATTTATTTTTAACTTTATCATGGAATTAGCATTTATTCTCTTGGTAGCCAAGCTTCTTTAAAGATAGCTTTATTACTAGTTTGTTATTTGAGTCTTTCAGGATCTTGTGTTCAGGAATACTTATTTGGGTACTGTGAACACATCAGAAAAGTTGTTTTTATGTATAAAACTCTTTGATAGTTAAATAATTGTATTCCCACATTTTAAATTTAATTTGTAAAGTTTTAGTGAGATACAGCTTCCATATCATACCAATTCATCCACATAACATGCACATTAGTATATTCTGAGTCTTTTTCTGTCATTACAATAAATTTTAGGAAATTTACACCAGTAGGAAACCTTGCAGCCTTTAATAATCATTCCCCAAGTTCCTTTCAAACTCAGCCTAAGACAATGATTCATCTCCTTGTGTCTCTAAAGATTTGCCTGGTTTCAACATTTTAAATAATAAAGTTGTACAATATGTGGGATTTTCTTACTGACTTTGCATAGCATCCTGTCTTCAAGGTTCACCCATGTGGTAGTATATTATATATTAGTACTTCACTTCTTTTCATTCTGGGGTAATATTTCACTGTATGGATACATGAAAAATTTGCTTATCCTTTTTGGCATGATGGGCACTTCAGTTGTTTCCATTTTGGGGCTAACATAAATACTGATGTTAACAGCTATGGAAAAATCTTGTGAGGCTATATGAACTTATGAATTTATGTCATATATATATATATATGTATATATGGAGAGTGAGAGTGAGACAAGAAAGTAGTGTTACTAGATCATATAGTAATTCTAGTTTAAACCATTTATGGAGATGCCTAATAGTGTTTAAAGCAGCTGCCTGTTTTTACATTCCTATCAGCCTTGTATACATATTTCAATTAGTCTGCCTTCTTGTTAACAAGTATTATTTTCTGTTTCATTCTAACCATTTCAGTAGGCATGAAGTAATATCTTGTGGTTTGATTTGGATCCTAACAAAAAAACATTTGGATTCTGTTGTCTAACAAAAACTTATTGTTCTTATTGGCCATATATATCTTGTTTAGAAATTGCATATTCAAATATTTTGATCATTTAAAAGTGGAGTTGTCTGTCCTACAATTATTGAGTTGTAATATTAATGGCATAGTCTAGATAGGTCTCCTTAGATATGGGACATATAAAAGTGTTTTTTTCATTCTATCAACTGTATTTTCATTTTCTGTAACATAACTTTTGAAGTACAAAGATTTTTTTATTTTATTGATGTCAGTTTACGTCCTTTTGCTGCTGGTTTTCTTTGACAATTCTTAATTCAAATGCATGGAGACTTACACTTATGTCTTGCTCTAAAATAGTTTTAGCTCTTACATTATATGTTTGATCTGTTTTGAGTTAAATTTTGTATATGGTAGGAGCAGTGTCCAACTTTATTCTTTTGCTTTAGGCATCGACTTCTCCCAGGAAAATTGTTGAAAACACAATTCTTTTCCATTGAGTTACTTTGGTACATTCTTAGAAATCAATTGACAATAAATGTAAGGAGTTAATTCCATTTTTTTTTAAATCTAAACTTCAGTCTGGAACCATATTGTCTTGAATATTATAGCTTTGTAGAAAGTTTTGAAAGTAGAAAGTATATGTCTTCCAGATACTTGTCTTATTTTTTAAGATGGATTTGGTATTCTGGGCTCCCTAAATTTCCATATGGATTCTAAGGTCGCCTTTTCAATTTCTGTAAAAAATATGGGATTTTGATAGGTACAGCTATGGTTTGGAAATGAGGTGTCCCTGTAAATCTCACGTGTTAGACAAGAAAGAACGTTCAGAGATTTAATGGTTACATTGTAAGAGCTGTAACCTCACCAATGCAGTAATCCATTGGATCCATTAATACTTTGAATGAACTACTACTGTGTGGTACATGCAGGCAGGTTGGGCATGGGTGGAGGAAGTTGGTCATGGGGGCATGCCCTTGGGGATTTTATCTTGTTCCCAGGATCCCCTCTCTCACCCTCTCTGTCTCCTGGTTGCTAGAAGCTGAGCAGACTTCCTCCTCCACTCTTGTGCCAGGTTGTGCTCCTCAGCGCAGGTCCAGACACTGGAATTGGTTGAACGGAATCTTAAGAATTGAGAACCTCCCCCAATTTTTCTCCTCTTAACAGTTCTTGTCAGGTATTTTGGTCACAAGGACAAATAGGTGACTAACCAGGGTGTTGTGTTAAAGCTGTAGATGAGTTTTGAGAGTATCGCCATCTTGACAGTGTTAGTGTTCTGACCTTTCACATGGAGTGGCTCTCTATTTAGGTTTTATTTATTTCCACAACTTTGTAATGATTGGAGTATAGGTTTTATACTTCTTTTGTTAATTTTTTTCCTAGGTATGCTAATTTTTATTTTACTGTATGTGAAATTGTGTTCTTAATTTAATTTTCAGTTTGTGTATTGCTACTGCAGAGAGATGCAATTTAATTTAGTGTATTGATCTGCATGCTGTAATTATGCTGGACTCATTTATTAGCACTGATCATTTTTTAATTTCTTTCTTTTGTTTCCTTGCCTAATTGCCAGACTAAAACCTCCAGTATTTTGAATATGAATGAAGGAAGTGAACATTTTTTTTCTTGACATTGGGGTTGGGGAAGGATTTAGTCTTTCACCATTAATTCTGGTATTGAATGTGATTTTTCATAGATGCTCTTTGTCAGAGAAAACAGATTTTCCAGTCTTCCTAGTTTGTGGAAGGTTCTTACTATAAATGAGTGCTGAACTTTCTATAATAATATTTTTATATCAATTGAAATGATAGCATATTTTTCTCTTCATTTTATTGATACTGTTATATAAACTGATTTTAGCTACTAAATCAACATTGCATTTATGAATTGAATAATGATTTGATTATATCTTCTAATATGTTGTTTAGGATGTTTTATATTATGCTTCTTATGTTGCTAAATTGAATTTGTTATTATTTTTTTAATTTTTCAATTTTGTTCTAATTAGTTATACATGACAGTAGAATGCATTTATGCATTTTGCTAAATCATACATAAATTGAACATAATGTCTCATTGTTCTGATTGTACGTGTTATAGGATCACATCGGTTATGCAGTTATTTTGTACATGAGGTAATAACATGTTTCATTCTACTATCCTTCCTAATCCCGTACCCCTTCCTCACCCTTTACTCCCTTCTACCTAAAATAAAGTAACTCTATTCTTCCCTAGGGAAACCCCTGCCCAGTTGTGAATTAGCATTTGCATATCAGAAAAAAACACTCAGCCTTTGGTTTGGGGACTTGGTTTATTTCATTTAGCATGGTATTCTCCAACTCTATCCATTTACCAGCATATGCCATAATTTCATTCTTTAACTGAGCAATATTCATATATATATATATATATATATATATATATATATATCACATTTTCTTTATCCATTCATCTGTTGAAGAACACGTAGGTTGTTTTCATAGTTTATCTGAGCTGCTATAAACATTGATTTTTTTTCGATGTTCTTTTGTATTTTTTTTTTTTATTTTTTTAATAATTTTTATTGTAAACAAATGGGATACATGTTGTTTCACTATTTGTACATAGACTCAAGGCATACCATTTGTGTAATCATAAATTTACATAGGGTAATGTTGTTTGATTCATTCTGTTAATTTTTTCCCTTCCCCCCACCCCTCCCACCCCTCTTTACCCTCTATATAGTCCTTCCTTAGTCCATTCTTCTCACCCTCCTTAATCCTAACCCTAAACCTAACCCAAACCCTAATGCTAACACCTCCCACCCCCATTATATGTCCTCATCCGCTTATCAGCGAGATCATTCGTCTTATAGTTTTTTGAGATTGGCTTATCTCACTTAGCATGATAGTCTCCAATTTCATCCATTTGTCTGCAAATGCCATAATTTTATCATTCTTTATGGCACAGTAATATTCCATTGTATATGTATATATGCCACAGTTTCCTTATCCATTCATCAGTTGAAGGACATCTAGGTTGGTTCCACAATGTGACTATGGTGTATTGAGCAGCAATGAACATTGATGTGGCTGTATCTCTGTAGTATGCTGATTTTAAGTCCTTTGGGTATAGGCCAAGGAGTGGGATAGCTGTGTCAAATGGTGGTTCCATTCCAAGTTTTCTGAGGAATCTCCATACTACTTTTCAGAGTGGCTGCACTAATTTGCAACTCCACCAGCAATGTATGAGTGTACCTTTTTCCCCACATCCTCGCCAACACCTATTGTTGTTTGTGTTCTTGATAATTGCCATTCTAATTGGGGTGAGATGAAATCTTAGGTAGTAGTTTTGATTTGCATTCTCTTATTACTAGAGATGGTGAACATTTTTTTCATATATCTGTTGATTGCTTGTACATCTTCTTCTGTGAAGTGTCTGTTCATTTCCTCAGTCATTTGTTGATTGGATTATTTGTATTCTTGGTGTAGAGTTTTTTGAGTTCTTTATAGATTCTGGAAATTAGCGCTCTATCTGAAGTATGAGTGGCAAAGATATTTTCCCACTCTGTAGGCTCTCTCTTCACATTACTGATAGTTTCCTTTGCTGAGAGAAAGCTTTTTAGTTTGAATCTATCCCAGTTGTCGATTCTTGCTTTTATTTCTTGTGCTATGGGAGTCCTGTTAAGGAAGTCTGATCCTCAGCCAAGAAGTTGAAGGATTGGACCTACTTTTTCTTCTATACGATGCAGGGTCTCTGGTCTGATTCTGAGGTACTTGATCCATTTTGAGTTGAGTTTTGTGCAGGGTGAGAGATAGGGGTTTAATTTCATTCTGTTGCATATGGTTTTCCAGTTTTCCCAGCACCATTTGTTGAAGAGGCTATCTTTTCTCCATTGCATATTTTTGGCCCTTTGTCTAGTATGAGAAAATTGTATTTATTTGGGTTTGTGTCCATGTCCTCTATTCTGGACCATTGATCTACCTGTCTATTTTGGTACCAATACCATGCTGTTTTGTTACTATTGCTTTGTAATAGAGTTGAAGATCTGGTATTGTGATACCCCTGCTTCGCTCTTTCTCCTGAGGATTGCTTTAGCTATTCTGGGGTTTTTATTCTTCCAGATGAATTTCATGACTGCTTGCTCTATTTCTGTAAGGTACATCATTGGGATTTTAATTGGAATTGCATTGAATCTGTATAGCAATTTTGGTAGTATGGCCATTTTGACAATATTAATTCTGCCTATCCAAGAACATGGGAGATCTTTCCATCTTCTAAGGTTTTCTTTAATTTCTTTCTTTAGTGTTCTGTAGTTCTCATTGTGGAGTTCTTTCACCTCTTTTGTGAGATTGATTCCCAAGTGTTTTATTTTTTTCGAGGCTATTGTGAATGGGGTAGTTTTCCTAATTTCTCTTTCTGAAGATTCATCACTTATGTGTAAAAATGTATTGGATTTATGAGCATTGATCTTGTAACCTGCTACTTTACTGAATTCACTTATGTGATCTAAAAGGTTTCTGGTGGAATTTCCAGGTTCCTCTAAATATATAATCATGTCATGAGCAAACAGGGATAGTTTGAGTTCTTCTATTCCAATTTGTATCCCTTTAATTTCTTTGTTTGTCTAATTGCTCTGGCTAGAGTTTCAAGGACGATGTTGAATAGAAGTGATGAAAGAGGGCATCCCTGTCTTCTTCCAGTTTTTACGGGGAATGCTTTCAGTTTTTCACCATTTAGAATGATATTGGCCATGGGCTTAGTGTAGTTGGCCTTTACAATGTTAAGGAATGTTCCCACTACCCCAAATTTTTTCTAGTGTTTTGAGCATGAAGGAATGCTGTATTTTATTGAATGCTTTTTCTGCATCTATCGAAATAATCATGTGATTTTTAACTTTAAGTCTATTGATATGGTGAATGACATTTATTGATTTCTGGATGTTGAACCAACCTTGCATTCCTGGGCTAAAACCCACTTGATCGTGGTGCACAATCTTTTTAATATATTTTGTATGTGGTTTGCTAAAATTTTGTTGAGAATTTTTGCATCGACGTTCATTAAAGATATTGGTCTGAAATTTTCTTTCCTCGATGTGTCTCTGTGTGGTTTAGGTATCAGGGTAATATTGGCTTCATAGAATGAGTTTGGGAGGTTTGCCTCCTCTTCTATTTCATGGAATACTTTGAGAAGTATTGGAATGAGCTCTTCTTTAAAGGTTTTGTAGAACTCGGCTGAACACCCATCTGGTCCCGGACTTTTCTTTGTTGGTAGGCTTTTGATGACCTCTTCTATTTCATTGCTTCAAATTGATTTATTTAGGTTGTGTAAGTCCTCCTCCTTCAGTTTAGGTAATTCATATGTCTCTAGAAACTTGTTGATGTCTTCGAGGTTTTCTGTTTTGTTGGAGTATAGATTTTCAAAATAGCTTCTAATTATGTTTTGTATTTCACTCGTGTCTGTTGTGATATTTCCTTGTTCATTCCAAATTTTAGTAATTTGAGTTTTCTCCCTTTCTCTTTGTTAGTGTGGCTAAGGGTTTATCAATTTTGTTTATTTTTTCAAAGAACCAACTATTTATTTTGTTATTTTTTCTGATTGTTTCTTTTGTTTCAATTTTGTTGATTTCAGCTCTGATTTTAACTATTTCCTGTCTTCTACTACTTTGGTGTTGGTCTGCTTTTCTTTTTCTAGGGCTTTGAGCTGTAGTGTTAAGTCGTTTATTTGTTGATTTCTACTTGTTTTGTTGAATGTGCCCCATGAAATAAATCTTCCTCTAAGTACTGCTTTCATAGTGCCCCAGAGGTTTTGATATGATATGTCTTTGTTCTCGTTTACTTCTAAGAATTTTTTAATTTCCCTCCTGATGTCTTCTGTTATCCATTCATCATATAATAGTGTATTATTTAATCTCCAAGTATTGGAGAAGTTTCGGTTTTTATTCTGTCATTTATTTCTAATTTCAATCCATTATGATCTGATAGAATACAAGGTAGTATCTCTATCTTCTTGTATTTGCTAACAGTAGCTTTGTGATATAAAATATGGTCTGTTTTAGAGAAGGATCCATGTGCTTGTGAGAAGAAAGTGTATTCATTCTTTGTTGGATGGTATATTCTATATATGTCCATTAAGTCTAAATTTTTGATTGTGTTATTGAGATCTATGGTCTTCTTCATTTTTGTTTGGAGAATCTACCCAGTGGTGAGAGAGGTGTGTTAAAATTGCCTAGTATTATTGTGTTGTGGTCTATTTGATTTCTGGAATTGAGAAGGATTTGTTTGACATACATGGATGAGCCAATGTTTCGGGCATAGATATTCATGATGGTTATGTCTTTCTGATTTATGCTTCCCTTAAGCAGTATGTAATGTCCTTCTTTATCCCTTCTGACTAGTTTTGGCATGAAGTTCACATTATCTGAAATGAGGATGGATACTCCAGCTTTTTTGCTGTGTCCGTGTGCATGGTATGTTTTTTCCCATCCTTTCACCTTTAGTCTATGGGTATCTCTTTCTATGAGATGAGTCTCTTGCAGGCAGCATATTGTTGGATTTTTCTTTTTAATCCAATCTGCCAGTCTATGTCTTTTGATTGATGAGTTCAGGCCATTAACATTCAGGGTCATTATTGTGATATGATTTGCATTCCCAGTCATTTGAGTCATTTTTGTTTTTGACATGATTGGTTTCTCCTTTATTTGGCTATTCCTTTAGGCTAATTCCTCCCATTGCTGATTTGCATCCTTGTTTTTCATCTCTTCCTCATGGAATATTTTGCTGAGAATGTTCTGTAATGCCGGCTTTCTTTTTGTAAATTCCTTTAGCTTTTGTTTATCACGGAAGGATCTTATTTTGTCATCAAATCTGAAAGTAAGTTTTACTGGCTATAAGATTCTTGGATGGAATCCATTTTCTTTTAGGGCTTGGTAAATGTTGTTCCAGGCCATTCTAGCTTTTAGGGTCTGGATTGAAAAATCTGCTGATATTCTTATTGGTTTCCCTCTGAGTGTAATTTGATTCTTTTCTCTCGAGGCCTTAAACGTCTCTCTTTATTTTGTATGTTAGGTGTTTTCATAATAATGTGCCTTGGTGTGGGTCTGTTATAATTCTGTATATTTGGAGTCCTATAAGCATCTTGGACCTGGTTTTCCATTTCATTCTTCAGATTTGGGAAGAATGATATTATTTCATTGAATAGATTGTTCATTCCTTTGGTTTGTTTCTCTAAGCCTTCCTCAATCTCAATAATTCTTAAATTTGGCCTTTTCATGATATCCCATAATTCTTGTAGTTTCTGTTCATGATTTCTTACCATCTTTTCTGTTTGGTCAACTTTGTTTTCAAGATTAAATATTTTTCTTCCATATCTGTGGTTCTGTCTTCCAGGTGTTCTATCCTATTGGTTTTGCTTTCTATGGAGTTCTTAACTTGGTTTATTGTTTCCCTCATTTCAAGGATTTCTGTTTTTTTTTTTTTTTTTTCCAATATCTCTAACTCTTTATTGAATGATCTCTTGCTTCCCATATTTGGTCTTTTAACTGTTTATTGGTGCAATCATTTAATGCCTGCATTTGCTCTTTCCTCTCCTCCTTCAATGCCTGCATTTGCTTTTTCATCTCCTTGTTTGCTTTCCTGATTGTTTTAATTATGTACATTCTGAACTCCCTTTCTGACATTTCTTCTGCTGTGGTGTCATTGGGTTTTATTGATATAGTATCTAGGTTTGTTTGGGACATTTTCTTCCCTTGTTTTCTCATATTGGTCAGATGTCAGTGGGACTTTGAGATATTGCATATTTCCTCTATTGGCTTAAGTGTCCCTGTAGATTTCCAGTATATTACTTCCCTACCTTCAGTAGGCTGAAGTCTTGGAGGAAGTTGATAATGCAGTGCTTCCGAAGAAAACTGCCCCTAGCCCGCTACTTGTTCCAGGGCTTGGAGCTGGCTCTCACTGGGCGGTCTGATCTGAGAAGCTGACCGTGAAAGGAGCCTGCCACAGAGGGAGCAGGGCTCCTTGGGGAATTCCCTGGCTGCCCTGTCCTGGTCCCTGAAGCTGCCTGTGGGCCGGAGCTCATTGCTGGCTCCAGGACTTGGAGCTGGTTCTGTGCAGAAAGGATCTCACTGCGGAGCCTTCTCTGAGAAGCTGGCCGTGTGGGAGGAGCCCACCGCCAGACGGTGCAGGGCTACCTGGGGAAGACTCTTGCTACCCTGCCCTGATCTGAGAAGCTGCCCCATCTGGGCCTGCCGCCTGGGCTGAGCTTCACCCAGTGGGGGAGACTCACCCCGTGGCTCTATTTTAGTCCAAGTCTCTCAATGCTTCCCCTTCTTGAATCCTGGGTTCTGGAGCGACAGGAGATGCAGTCACCCTCTAGTCCGCTATCTTGGATCACCCCCAACATTGATTAGTTGTAAGAGTTATTGGTCTATAATATTTTGCTGTTTGTAATGCTTTTTATTATTTTGATATCAAATTTTGATATAATTTTGATAACTCTGACTTCATGAAAAGACCTAGGAATTGTCCACTTTAATATTTTGGAAGGATTTGTGAAGAATTACATTAATTTGTCTTTGTATGTTTAATAGAATTTACATTGAAGTATAATTTATTTTACAGTAGCACTTTATTCATTGTACCTTAAATAAGTGACTAAGTTTAACATTTTCCACAATAAATATCAATATCTAGTATCCCAAATGATGATAACATCACATGGACATTTTTCTGCCAAATGCATAAATAGAAGATAAATATCAGAAAACATTAAATACACCCAACTGGAAGAATATGTATAATAAAACTGATCAGTGTTCTTCACTGTTGCCAAGGTAATGGAGAAGACAAATTGGAGAACACAAATGTGACATGACATCTGTAATCCTGGATACTTGGGAGGCTGAGGCAGAAGGACTGCAAGTTCAAGGCCATCCTGGGCAATGTAGTGAGTCCCTGTCTCAAAATAAAACCAAAAAAGAGCTGGGGAGTAGGTCAGTGGTAGAGCACTTGCCTAGCATTCATGAATCTTTGGTTACAATCCCTAGACTGCAAAAACGAAAAAAGTGCAGACTAGGGGGAGTTTCTAAGTCATAAAATAGAAGAGACATGCAACATATTAATTGAAAATGTGGTAAAACCCAAACCCAAGTATATTATTTGGGTTAATTCTACTGTACCAAGATTATTTTCATAGTTTTAGAATGTACTGTTTGGTTCTGTAGAGTATGAACACTAGGGGAAATTAGGGGAAGGCTATATGGGATTTCTTCTGTAACTCTTCTCCAAGAGTAAAATTTTCTAAATATTAAAAGCTTTATTTTTAAAGCATAATGACTCAGACTAGTGTATTTTAGTGCTTCCCAAGCTTTAGGAAATTACTTATCCACTAGTTATGTGTATAAGGCAAACAATTCACCATTAGTGAATGACATGTCACAGGAATGCAGAGAAGCAGGGAAGTTAATTCGGACATCAGTGAGGGTGTAAAACTGGGATCAACATTGTCTCCAGCAGATAGAGGTCTTGAGGAGGACCTTGAAGAACACCCAAGTTTTTACTAGCTGGATAAAGTGAGAGACTGCAGACAACCTTGCATCTGCAACAAGACTGGAAGGTGCAGTAAAGAGAGAAGGTGGGCATTCCTGTACAATTAAGTGTATGGAAAAATTATACTCATAACAGACTCAAAATGTCTGGTGGTGATTTAAGGTGAAGAGCCTTAAATACAAAGAAAATAGATTTGGACTTGAAGTAATGGTAAAGGCAACCATTTGAGAAATGGAAAATACTCTGCAATTAGAGTATGAAGTTCATGTCTGTGAATGCTTGTTTTACTTGCTAAAAGTCACAAATATTTCTATGTTTTTAAAATGTCAGTCAAAATGCTATTATTGTCAGTGTTTTTTTCTTCCATGACAGTTGTGGATATTAGTTGGTTTTATGTTAATGCTGCAAGGTTTTTTAAAGGTATAAACATTTTTCCCTCTAATGCTCTTCAACTTGAATCAACTTGAATCAACTTTGGATGGCTCAATATTTTTATATTCTTTTTGGGTTTTATTTACTTGTTTTTGATTTTATTTATTTTACTTAGTTATGATATGGTTTGTTTTGGTTTTGGTACATCATCTAGGGGAAAATATGGATAGGCATAATATTCAAGAAAATCAGAATAATGATTTTTTTTTCTATGGAATTTTCCTACTTATCCTTCAACTTTATTTTTATTCCTTCTCATTGGGTGAGTAGTATGAACTTGTTTTCATGAATTCTACAAAATACTTGATAGACTTGTCCATGAAGCTTTCCCTGAATTACTCTATCACATGCTGTTACTAATTCCATATTCTTTTGCATTTATATTTGATTCTTTCCTGAATTCATTGTAATTAGCATCTCCACAGACCACAAATTCCTGGATAATGGAAAGAAGCACTTTACTGTTCTCTCTTCATCATGATCCTAGTTTGTAACACACTGCTGGACACTTAATCAGATGTACTAATTCCTGACTCATTTGCTATTTTAAAAGCAACAATATGCTTGACTTTCTAGAAAGTTCTTTAGATTATTGATTTCCATGACTTCCAAAACAAAGAAAATATAATTCTGAATTTCACTTAAAACAATGAAATAATGTTCTTGTTTCTGTATAATGAAGATAGATTTGACTCTTGGGATATTGAATCAATAAGTCATCAAGTGTTTGTTTGGGTAAAAGTTTCTCTTTCCAAAATGTTATTGTACTTCATAAAAATGGTCATTTAAATCATAAGTAGGAGAAATGAATAAGTTAAAGTATATTCACACAGTATAACATAATATGGTAATGGAAACAAATTACTCTTAAGAATGCATAAATATGGCTGAATCTAAAACACAACACTGAGTGGAACAAAAACAGTAATAAGATATTTTTAGAATGATGTGATTTACAAATAGTAAGTTAGAAAACCACACACTAAAATATGCTGAAAGTGTAAATATACATTTACAAATATTGTTTACATGTAATAAAGGCATTAAGACAGATAGCAATTTCTTGACTTTAATTATATTTAGAAGGAAGGGAAATGAGACAAATTATATTTAAGAGGAAGGAAAATAAAACATTACTTTTTAAAAATCAAATATATAAAATGCATTGTGAAATCATTTGATTAATCTGTATTTTGAATACATGACATAAGTTGTACTGTTTTCTATACCCCTAGATAGCTAAAATAGTCTATACTTTTAAAACAATATGTAAACAAATATATATTCATACATATAACTATATGTGTATATATGAAAAGTATTATGAATCAACACATAGGCACAGGTGCAAACCCTCATATATTACTAAAAATTACATATTCTTATAAATATTAAAAGTTCCTTGAACTGAAGTACGAAGTAAATAAGGAGCAAGATTATGATATGGACTAAGAGTGAATAATGTAAAGTATATTCTTAATATACTGAGAAATGGAATTATGGGGCAGGGATTGTGGCTTAATGGTAGAGTTCTTGCCTAGCATGTGTGAGTCACTGGATTCGATTCTCAGCACCACATAAAAATAAATGAATAAATGCATAAAATAAAGATCTATCAACATCTAAAATGTATTTAAAAAAAAAGAATTGAAATTATGTTTTCCAACTTGCCCTCAGGACTCAGAATTCATTTAAAAAATGACTGTTCTTCAGGTTCATCATATAGATATACAGATCGTATAACTAATAATTTTTCTTTTATAATTGTAGGTCATATTAATAAACTGCTTTGTTTTTTAATGAAAGAGAAATATATTTCCTGATTATATGCCACCATAAAAAATCCTTTGCATGGCTGGGATATAAAACTAGGTCTTCCTAAAATTCGCATATAAAAATTAGCATGGAATTTCCTTTTTAAATACTGCAGAGTCCATCCTTTAAAGACAGAAGAGTATTTTATTCTGTATATGTCCCACATTTTTAAATTCATTTATCTGTTGATGGACATTAAGGTTGATTCCATAATATGGGTATTGTGAATAATGCTTCGATAAACTTGGGAGTGTGGATGTCTCTTCTATTTCCTGGTATCATTCTTTAAGTTGTATACAGAAGTGGAATTGCGAGCTCATAGATTATACCTCTTTTTAATATTTTCAGGAACTGTCATACTATTTTCCATAATAGTTAAACAAATTTTCTTACCACCTGCAGTATGCAAGATTTCCATTTTCTCTACATGCTCACTCACCAGCACACCAGCACAGAGGTGATTTTTTTTTTTTTTTTTTTTTTTTTTTTTTTACTAACAGGCTCATTTGATCATGAGGTGGTATCTCCTTACAATTTTTATTTACATTTATTTGATGATCTGTATATTTATTTTTGAACACAGGGTGTGATAGAAGTCTAGTTTCCATCTTCCGTACTTGGATATCTATTTTTCCTAGCATACAGCATATTTATTGAAGAGAATGTTATTTCTCCTAGTATCTTCTTGGCACCTTTGTCAAAACATAGCTGACCATTGGTTCCTTCTGTTTGCTCTGTCTGTTATTCATTTGCTTCAACAAAATTAACAATATTAACAGCACTAAAAAAATGAGATTTTTTTTAAACTTGATTGAAAATCCAATTGCTCTAGATGTACGGATTTATTTCTAGAATTCCGTTTCTATTCCATTGCTCTGTATATTTATTCCCTGCCAGTGTCATATTATCTTGATATCTGTAGGCATGTAGGAAGATTTGAAATCAGTGTAAGAGTCCTTCAACTGGTTTTTTTTTTTTTTTTTGTATTTTAAATACTAGTTTGGCTATTCAAGGTCCCTCACAATACAATATATTTCCAATTTGCACATCTTTATTTATTTTGCTTGACAAATTACTCTGACAAGATATTCCAGTAAAGGTAAAAGCAAGCATCCTTATCTTTATCCTTTTCATGATCTTAGGGGAAACATTTTCAGGATCTCAGCTCTGAGCAAGATATTTACTTGCAGGATTTTCACAAGTTTCTTTTTATCATTTTAAGAAATTCTCATTTTGAGAAATTCTCATTTTGAGAAGCTATTTCTAGTTTTCTGAGTGTTTTTACATTGAAAGGAATTTGCTATTGTCAAGTAAGTTTTCTATGTCAATTACAATGGTTATAGTGTGTGTGTGTGTGTGTGTGTGTGTGTGTGTGTTCTAGCCTCTGATTAATGTGGTGGGTTACTTTGATTTTATTATCTTAAATCACTGTTGTATTACTGGATAAATCCCATTTGGACATAGTATGTCTGTACTTTTGTATGATGTGGGAGGAAGTTTTATGGTGTTCTGCATGAGGATTTTTGCATGTCTTTTATAAGGGATGTTTGTCTATAATTTAATTTTCTTTCAATGCCTTTGTTTTTAATTTCTTCTTTAGTCAGTTTTGGTAATTTTTGTGTTTCTCATATTGTTTACATCTTATCTGAAGTGATCTTGAGTTCGCTTAGAATTCCTCATAATATTCTTTAAAAGTAATTTTATTACTGTCAGGTTGTTAGGTTAGTAGGAAATTTCAATTTTACTTCTATTTTATTTGTCTTCTTTTTTTTTTTTTCAGTCTAGCTAATCGTTTACAGTTTTTGTTTTTTCCAAAGGAATGACTCTTTTGTTTTTTAATAACAAATTTTTAACTATTTTTTTGCTTTTATTTACATATATGCAGATATATCTTGTAGATATTGTTGACTTGGTTCCAGACCCCTGCAGTAAAACAAATATCACAATAAAGCAAGTCACACAAAAATGTTCTTTTTCCTGTTCATATAAAAGTCATGTTTAGTGTAGTGTAGTCTACTAAGTGTTCAATAGTATGATGTTTAAAAGAACAATGTACATACCTTATTTAAAAAGTACTTTATTGTTAAAAATGCTAAAGGTCATTTAGACCTTCATAGGTTATACTTATTTTAATAATAGAGATATGGGAGTAAATGGGAAACTTGTCCTTCTAAGGTGTTTTTTTTTCCCTCTTAGCTATTGTGTACTGAAAGGGTGCTTCAGCCTCACCCCTACATTCCAGTATTTTCACAAAGCTTTTCTTATCTGTGAATAGTTGCTAGTTGGTTTTTCTGGGAGGGAGACAAAAAGACTGACTCCTTTTCTTTGATCTTTCTAATATTCAAACAACTCATCTTTTAAGTCTTTCTATTTTTCTATGTGCTATATCTATTCTCTTTGTATTATTGCCTTCCTTTTCTAGCTTTGAGCTTAGCTTATTGTTCTGCTCTGATTCCTTATGGTGTAAAGTGAGGTCACTGATTTTGATCTATCTCTTTTTTAAATTAGACATTTACTGTGACACCATTTTTCTTAGCACTGCTTTTGTCACATCCTCTAACTTATAAATCATTGTGTTTTACTTTAGTTCCTTTGTAAAAATTATTTATTTCCCCTTTTGTTTTATTTCTTTTTGGACTTACTGGTTGTTGAAAAGTGTTAGGTTTAATTTCCACATATGCATGTGTAAGGCCCCCAAAAAAGGAAACCCCAACTCTGTCCCATGGATGGACGGCAACCCCAATCAACCACAGGAGGCGTCACTTGATGCAAACCGCAAGAGGTGTTTATTCCAGCGCGCTGGGACCCAACTCGAGGAGTCGAGTCCCTAGCAGAAAATCTTGTAGGTTTATAAAGGCAGAAACCACACATCGGGAGGGGTCGCACATGAAAGGGAAAAGGGGGACAAAGCTGCCGGGAAATTTCAAAGGGGGTCTGGGTTTGCTGATAACATACAACATGTTTCACAATGTTTTACAACAGGGCGTAGATTCTGGTCAATAGTTTCTGGTAATCATTCTGTTTGATCACTATCTGGCTATCTGGCTCAATTTACCCTTTTATTCTCTGTTTGGGGCTGTTTCTTGGAACAGCTTTAAGGGCTTTGTTCCCATTCCTGGGAGGGTGACCTTAAGGAGTTGAGACGACTGGGAGGGTGACCTTAGGGAGTTAAGATAACTGGGAGGGTGACCTCAGACAGCTTAAAAAAAGGTCCATTCTTTCACATGAATTGTGTATATTTTCTTCTGCTTTTTTATTTTTCCTGACTTTATTCCTTTTTTGATTAGAGAAGCCATTTGGCATAACTCCCATATTTTTAAATGTATTGAGACTTCTTTTGTGGCCTAATGTACAGTCTGTCCTTAGAAGATGATCTATGTGTACTTGAAAAGAATGTTATTTTATTGTTGTTATTAATTTATATATGTTAGATCTCGTTGATTTATGTGAGTTTCAAGTCCTCTATTTCCTTAGTCTCCCATTCAGAAACATCTCCATTATTGAACATGGATTAGTGAAGAAGTCACCAACAATTATTTTAGAATTATTTCTCTATTCAAATTTGTCAATGTTTGCTTTATATATTCGGGGATCTGTTGTTTGACACATATTTGTTCATCCCTGTTATATCTGCTTGATGAATTAACATTTTTAATGAACATAAAATGTTCTTCATAGTCTTTTTAAATGGTTTTCAATTAGTTTATGTTGCCTTATATTAAAATAGGCTTCCTATCTCTCTTCGTATTACTGTTCGTGTGTGTTGTGTGTATAGTGTGTGTGGTGTGTATGTGTGTATATGTGTGTGTGTATGTATATATATATATATATATATATAGAGAGAGAGAGAGAGAGAGGGAGAGAGGGAGAGAGAGAGAGAGAGAGAGGGAGAGAGTTTTGGGGTGTCCCAGGCATTGAACCCAGGGGCATAGTGATACCGCCGTTTACCGGTGACGAGTTCTGCTCCTTCTAATGTTGAAGATTGAACACTAGAGAAGCACGCCAAGGCAAGCATATGAAGCAGGTTTTATTTAAAGCTAATAATACAGACTTCTCCCGGCAGGGAGTAGGGGGCCATGGCTGATGTTCTAAAGTCCCAAGAAGTGAGCGCACCCTACATCTTTTATAGGTTAAAGTCTCTTTTGTCTCCAGTTCTCTCCCCCCCTTATCTCTCCCCCCCTGCCTACGTGACTAGGCCTGGTTTTGCATTAAGTGAGAAGCCATGGGCAGGGGGAGGGACAAGGTGATTCAGGCAGGCAAGGGCCCAGGGGGCATTAATTAGCAGCTTCTTGCTTGCAGTCCTTGATAAAGGCAGGTAAATTTGGTAATCAATGGGCTCCGGAGATCCTTGACATTCCATTCTTCCAGGGGCAGTCTCCAACTTCCAGAGGCAGATGATTTTATGGCCTCCATTTCCTCGATTTGACCCGATCCCCTATTTCTACACTAACTACCTGTTCCCAATTCTGGCTTCAATAGTATGTCTGAGCTACATCCCCAGCCTTTCCATTTATTTATTATTTTTTTTAGGACAGGATCTCACTATGTTGCCCAGGCTGGCATTGAAGTTATGATCCTCCTTAGATTTCTGATAGGCTGGTATTAGCAGTATATACTGCCATGCCCATTTGTTCCTTGTTCTCATTCTGTCCTTCTTTTACTGACAGCTTTTTTGTGTCTTTGGATCCAAAGTAAGACTGTTATAGTTTATGTTTGGATAATGATTTTTAATAGTGTTTATGATTAACATGCTTTACTTGACTGTATTAATGGGGTTCAGTGTGATATTGATACCGCTCTTTACCGGTGACGAGTCCTGCTTCCTCAGGTGTTGAAGTATAACGCCGGAGAAGCACGCCGAGCAAATGTAGAGTGGGAAATGCAGCTTTATTAAAGAAAAGTAAAAGCACACTTCTCCCGGGTGGAAGAAGGGGACCCAAAGGCGGAATCCGTGGGATGAGCAAATCCTGTCCTTTTTATGGGTTTTATTCTCCCATTCTCTCCCCTTATCTCTTTCCTTCCTGCCTACAGGATTAGACCTGGTTTTGCAGGTGAGAAGTGAAAAAGGTGAGAAACGGATGGGGCAGGGGAGGGCCAAAGTGACTCAGGCAGGTAAGGGCCCAGGGGGCATTAATCAGCATCTTCCTGCCTGCAGTCTCTGACAAGGGCAGGTAAATTTGGTTATCAGTGGGTTCTGCAGGTCCTTGACATTCCATTCTCGCACAGCAGTCTCCAACTTCCAGAGGCAGATGGTTTTATGGCCTCCACTTCCTCAATCTGACCCGATTCCCTATTTCTACACTAACTGCCTGTCCCCAATTCTGGCTTCAATATTTCCACACATGCCTATACTTATCAAATTCAATCTCTCTTTACTCAACCACCTCCTCTTCCCAACTTATAGTACTTACTATTTTATATTGAAGTCATATTTTTGGAGCTTCCACATGATCTTGATTTTTAAGAAGTCCAACCTACCTTTTGATTATATAGTGAAAGAATGGACATTTTTTAAGCTGTCTGAGGTCACCCTCCCAGTTAACTTAACTCCCTAAGGTCACCCTCCCAGTCATCTCAACTCCCTAAGGTCACCCTCCCAGGAATGGGAACAAAGCCCTTAAAGCTGTTCCAAGAAACAGCCCCAAACAGAGAATAAAAGGGTAAATTGAGCCAGATAGCCAGATAGTGATCAAACAGAATGATTACCAGAAACTATTGACCAGAATCTACGCCCTGTTGTAAAACATTGTGAAACATGTTGTATGTTATCAGCAAACCCAGAACCCCCTTTGAAATTTTCCGGCAGCTTTGTCCCCCTTTTCCCTTTCATGTGCGACCCCTCCAGATGTGTGGTTTCTGCCTTTATAAACCTACAAGATTTTCTGCTAGGGACTCGACTCCTGGAGTTGGGTCCCAGCGTGCTGGAATAAACACCTCTTGCGGTTGCATCAAGTGACGCCTCCTGTGGTTGATTGGGGTTGCCGTCCATCCATGGGACGAGAGTTGGGTTTCCTTTTTGGGGGCCTTACAATAGCTTATTAACTATCTCTATTTGATTAGTTATTGATGAGAAAGTATTCATGTCATTTTTTATTTTGACAGGTATGTATGATTTTTATCTCTCATTTTCTCCATTTATTGCCTTCTTTAGTGTTTTGGTTGATTTTTTTTTTATTGCTCCATTTTTTCCTTTCCTTTCTTTTGTGTTTCATTTTAGATATTTGCAGTAACTATGGGGATTTCCAGTAATCATATTAAATTTATGGAAAACCAAATTTGAATTAATTTTATTTATTTTCAAGGTATATAAGTGCTCTATTTCTAATTTTCTACTACATTATGCTGTTGTCACAGATTATTGTTTATAATAAAATTTATAATTATTTTGAGTTTTTAAAAATCATGTAAGGAATTAGTAAAGAAATTATGTTACAAAAACCATAAAAACAATAATATTGATTTGATTTTATCTGTTACCTCTATTGGTGGTATTTGCTCCTTTTGTATAGCTTCAAGTTACTGTCTAATATCCTTTAAGTCTGAAAGATTCCCTGTAATATTTTTTATAAATATGTTCTAGGAATGAACACTTAAGGTTTTATCTGAAAATGTCTTAATTTCTCTTCCATTTTTAGACAAGAATTTTGCCAACACCCATAACCCCTCCCCTCCTTTCACTCCCCTCTTCCCAATACAAAGTAACTGTATTCCTCCGCGCCCCTGCCCCTCCCCTTATTGTGAATTAGTATCCACATATCAGAGAAAACATTCCAGCCTTGGTTTTGGAGATTTAAAGTTGTCTTTCTCTTAATTCAGCAACAGCTTTGTTCCTTTAAATTTTTGACTATTTTCCAAAATTTTGACAAAATTGGGTCTAACAATACTTATTTTTAAAATATTTCTATGTAAGAGTCTGTGTGAAGAGTTGTATATTCTGAAGTTTTGCTCAATAAAGACCTATTTATGTATTTTTACCCATGTCGGTCTATATATTTCATGACTGTTTTAGGCTAATGTGCATTTACATTATGTTTCAACATGTTAGTGAGTATTATCTTTTAGAGAGTTTTAGAGAAGTTTTGTGTTCATAGTAAAGCACAGTAAATCACTTCTCTGGGCCTGTGCATGCATCTTCTACCTCAAAATTAACAGCATGCATCAGAGTGGTACATTTGCTACACCCAAACCATAATTTACTTTAGGGTTCATTCTTGATGCTACAAAGTCTATGGGTTTTGAGTAATATATAATAACCTGTATCCACTCACATGCTAACATATAGAGTAAAAGTACTGCCTCAAAGTCTTGTGCTCCATCTACTCTTTCTGTTTATACATTTGTTATTAACTATCTTTTACAAATGAAGTGTATTGCTTTATGACCTCTACATGTTAAATACAGGTTCTCTAAACAATACTGATGTATCTTACTTCAAAGCCAATATCTCTTTGTTCCTACATCTATTACATGACTTCCAACCTTTTTGTTTCATTTATGCAAGTGTTTTAAAAATGTTTTCACTCAACAAAATTTCTTTGATTGAATTTAACTGTATGTCAGGAAATGTAACAGTGTTAATGATAAAAGGATGAATGAGGACTGGTCTTTTTCGACTGGAAGTACCCATCTCTCTTAGGCATATTTCCTTACTTTTCTAGGATAAGTAGGCAATTATAATGCAGTGCATTAGAATATTGTTCTTACAATAGGGTTAAGAACAAAACACAGTGCTGGAAAGGCTTTTCTTAGCATTTATTGAAATCTCCAACAGTGACATAAAACAGCAAACAACATGACAGAGAAAATGTAGTATGTGAGAGTGAGCACACATGAGTCTGAATAAAATATTGTAACAATATATCATTCTTAGTTCCCTTGCCTTACATGATTTCAAACAAATATTTCAATACTAGAGTATGACAGTGCTTGTGAAAAGAAGCAAGTATTGATTGTTCATGGCTAATAATTGCCTTATTCTGTGAATTTATGTAAAATACCAAATAAGTTCATCTTGCTTGCAAACATAAGTGATTTTTGATCTCTAGGTTTGAGAACAATGAATTTCTTCATTAAAATGATATGAAAAGTTTTTCAAGAACTAATAACAAAAACACATACTCACTGCTCTTTGGTTCACACGTGGCACACGTAATACATTCTCATTTTTATGTGTAAATCATTCATGCATGACACATACGTAACTGATAATGAAAAGATTGTTTAGTAAAGCACAAGATAACTGTGCCTTTTAACAGTAAACTTGAGCCCTAGATTAACATTGGACTAATTGTTCTGTGCAAAGTCCAGAATAGTTTATAATTTAAATTGGCATATCAACGAGCCCTGTAGTCAGATTTGATACATAGTAAATAATAATAAAATTATGTACAGAAATAGAACATGGCAGGTGTTAAATTTCATGATGAAAAATATGTTAGAGTGAAAACAAGGCTGGCTATAAGTGCCAGGCACATCTGTTTTGCACCAATATTTTGTATTTCCCTTACATGAATTTATTCACGTAGAATGAGAGACGACTAACCTCTATCTGTATAGCAGATTGGTTTTCAGAACACCCAGAGGAAAAACTGGGCATGGTAAGATTCTCCCAGCTCCAAAGAGCTATGTCTGAGTCCTAGATTAGTCACGAAGAAGATCAGCTCCCTGTCTCCTCTCTGTTACATTCGACACATGATTGCAAGTAACCTAAATCCTGTGGTCTATATCTTCAGAGGAGAGAAACTAATAACCACTTCATCAAATTGCAATAAATTAGAAATAAGATCCATGGCAAAGTGAATTTATCTTTCATACTATCATGAAACACCTTAAACACATTTTATTTATCTATTTATTTATTCGTTTGTTTGTTTGCTCATTGGTACCTGGAATTGAATTCAGGGGTATTCGACCACTGAGACACATCCCCAGCCCTCTTTTGTATTTTATTTAGAGACAGGGTCTTACTGAGTTGCTTAGCTTTTCACTTTTGCTAGGACTTTGAACTCAAAAATCCTGCTGCCTCAGCCTCTCCAGATATTGAGATTACAGGTGTGCACACATTTTAATTCTACACTTGCAAGAATATTTTCTAAGATGGGTGTAACTTTATCTTAATATCATCTGTTCCAGTCATTTCCATAATGGATATTTGGTCTACATTTGTCTTACAGAAGAAATGTGACTTGTTTGATTATTACCATCAGATACTGACCTTGGAAATATGACCATATTGTATGTAAGTACATACAATCCTGAAGCTTAGAGTATACAGAAGTATGTCTTATTTCAACAACTAATGTTTTCTAATAAGAAAATTTAATTCCAAAGAAAACGAGTGCTATAAAATAAAATGAAATGATGCAGGACTAAATGGAAAACACAGATCTGGAATTTAGACTGGAGTCCAGGTAATCTGATTCTTTGGGTGCCTTGTAGACACCTGGCTGCCTTGGAGTTTTGGTCACACCTCTTTTATTCCTCATGATTTGAACTTGGTTGTGCACAATTCTGAAACTATAGAGGCTTAATTTTCACTGTTTTGGTGGTTAAGAGAGAGCTTGAATAGACTCTTCAATAGCCTTCTTAACTATAGCTTCCAATGCTGCATATTTATTGGGAGTTATTTTAACTACTAGAAAGAGTCCATTTGAAAATTTCACTTTATTGAAGAATAATTTACAAATCACTGGAACTTGCCTAAATTTAGTATAGTTTAATGAATTGCGTATACATGCATATAGTCCTCCAACCATCGCCATAATTGTTTTGAACATTTCCATAACTCCTGCAAAGTTTCCTTTGCCTGTTTTTATCAACTCCTATGCACTGTCCCCCACTCAGACCAAAGCATCTACTAATCTACTTTCTGTTCCTGTAGTTTTGCCTTTTCTAGAACTTTCTTTGCTGCCTTTCATTTGGCATAATGATTTGAGATGCATGTTGGGGACTGTTTATCAGCAGTTTGTTCTTTTTTATTGCTCAGTCTATTCCACTGGAAGGTATATTTGTTTATCCTTTTTCTAGTTGATAGTTGTTGGTCTCCCCCAAACCCCAGTTCTTGGTAACTGTGGATGATGCATCTAATAACATTCATTCACAGGTGTGTGTGAGAACATTTATCTTAATTTCTCTAGGAATGCCTGGAAATGTCATTGCTGGGCCCCTATGTGTATGCTTTACTTTTTAAGTGACTGAAAACTATTCTTTTTCCCTTAGCGGTTGTGCCGTTTTGCACTCTCCCTCTGTTGGCTTGTTGATTGGCCATAACAAAGGAGTACAGACTCCGTGAATTTAACAACAGAAATCAAATTGTCCCCTAGTTCTGGGGGCTACAAGTATAAGATCAAGGTGTCATCAGAGTTCATTTCTTCTGAGGTCTATCTTTTTGATTTGTAGATGGCAGTTATCTTCCTGTAGCTTCAAAGTGTCATTACTTTGTGTCTCTGTATCCTACCTCTTTGTCTTTATCTACAGTTTCACACAATGTTTGCAAAATCCAAATGAGTGTGTTTGTGTGTGTGTGTGTGTGGGTATGCATGAGCATGTGCACATGTGGTGATCATTAGAAATAATATAATCTACAAATGAAAGTCCAGGTTTGTTACCTGATTCTTTATAAGGGCTCAGCCAATATATTTTTTCCTTATACCTGCGATTGGTTTAACCAGGTGACTAAGCTGCAACCAAAGGCATCATGACAGAGAATTCTCCCAGAATATTGTCACAGTCTGAAAAAAAAAAAAAAAAACATTATAAGTGATCTTCTGTAGCATAGAATGAGAAGGGTAAATGGCAAAGTGAATGTGTAAGGGTTGAGAAACGGGGTTGGAAGTAAGGATTGGTCCCTCAGTAGCAGGTGCAAAGTTACTGATATTGCTGATAAGGCAGACCTGGAATTCTGTCTATTTCTACCACTTGCTAACTGAACAATCTTAGGAGCATGTGCCCACCGTATGATCTGCAAATCTGATATACCGGTAATGTACTGTTAGAGGTGAGTTTACCACAAGTTAATTTACTTTGGCAATGCTTGATACCATAAGGGATTTATTAGACGTTAATAGAATCAGAAATACTTGAGTGCCTCAATCACTTACGTTTTGAGGAAACAAATCCTTCTATGCAATACTCCACCATTATACCAATCAAACAGTCACCCCTGCATCCATTTGCATCTCCAAAACGTTTCTCAAAGCCATCTATTTCTTCTCTCCATGCACTAATTCTGCCCTAGTCCAATCCACCATTATCACTTAAGGAAAGTCTTCTGCATCTGCTTTTATTTTAATGTTTCTCAAACTATTTCCTACCAAGCAGCTGCGGTGATTTCTCTCTCCCTTTCTTCTTCCCTTCCCTTCCTTGCTCCTCCCTCCTTACGTCCCTTGCTTACTTCCTTCTTCCTTTCTACTGTTTTTGCACTAAAATAGAGATCCTCTTGGGATCTCTCCAGATGGAGACCCTACAAAGCCTGGACCCTGAGGGTATTAAATTCTACTTCAGGTCACTCTTCCCTGCATGGGCTTTCTTCTAGTTCTCTTAGAAGCTGGGCACCTATTGGTCCCTCATCTTCTCCTAGCATGCCCCTAGTTTAAATATCACTGGCAGGGACTCAGCTGTACCTACCCTTGCCACTCATCAAGGTCTTCTTTTACAGAATCCAGTTCTTGTATTTTGAAATGGAACCTCACTTGCAATTCATCCTGCATGCATTCCTTGGGCCGCTTGTTCATTGTTTGTTAGATGGGTGTCTCCATGAGGGCAGAGGATTTATCGATGTACCTCATATCTGGCATATCTCCTGTTGAATGCATAAGGAAATCTTAATACACATGTTACTACTGGATTTGGATTCGGCAAAAATAAAGTTATAAAAAGACTGTAAAAATTTAGTGGTACAAGTTTTGTATACCACAATTCGGGTCAAACTTATGAATGTCACTTTTTACTTGTAAAAAATCAGTGCATGAAGACATGCTAAAAATAAATATTTTACTCTTCATCCCTTACAAAGAAGTAGGGAAGAAATATTTATTGACTGGCTTCTCAAATTGTTTTACTTTTCATCTTTGGGGTCTACAGGTATGGCTATTCCAATGTAGCTGTGGGAAGAACTCTGATTATCACGACTTTGCCCCTCTTGATGTCCTCAGTTCTGCATGTCAGGGTTCTTGCCTCTGTGAATCACAACTATAAAAGAAGGTTTTTGTTTTTTTTTTTTAATTAACTTAGTCAATAGTTTTCCAAAAATTAGATCACACATAGGACACTTCCTGGAGAGGTGACTTCATTCCAGGTCTGATAAATTATTTCAAATTTATTTCCCCCAGTTCCTTTGTCTTCTAATTCCCCAAAACTATTTTTCCTACAAATTCTAGCCTTCAAAATTATCAGTCCATTACTTTTTCTTTCCTCCTGGCAAGTAGACTCCCGTGTAATCACATCATGTATTCACATCACCTCCATGTACAGTTTAACTATGTCAGGAAGCACATGGAATTGGAACCTTGGAAAATTGCTTCTTTTACTATTATTATTTCAGAATATTTGCAGAAGCAGACTGAAAAGTAAACACAAGCTTTGGTAAAGCAGTCACCACAGAAACAATTGCTGCTTTCATTTATCTATTTTATAGGGTATATTTTCATTTATTTAAGATACATACCTTTATTGCAGAACCTGGCTCTGCATCTATTTCACAGGTGGCATAAATTTCCCTATTGGCTCCTGCTGCTCGTCTCTAGATGACTAAAACATGCTCATATTTATTGATTTAAATGGAAAATAATTAAAAGTTGATTTCTCACTGTTCCTTTGCAAATTAATGAATCTCTTTACTTGTACCAGAGAGTCTCCTTCTGGGAAGTGTTTGTGTTTATGTGAAGGTTTTAAACTTAGGAGGAAGTTTAAAACTAAGGCAAAATCACTTTAGAAGTAAGAAGATGCTCCTGCAATGGCAAGGGGGGGAATATCTTTCAAGTGTTGGTCTTTTGGGCTCCTTTGTACCAGTAAGGTCAGTGTGGGGATGACATCCAATTGGATTCACTTGAGAAGCACGGAACTTTGTTTTGGTTCCAACTTCCCTCTGGCTCATAAGGTCTTTGTGGAAGCTACACAGAAAGCAATAAGAACTAAAAATACTATTCATGATTAGTGGGTCATCTGCCCCCAACTGCCGTACAGAGCTCTGATTGGAAGGATATGTTTTATGATATAGGTTTGAAGTCCTAGAGAACAACAATTATCTTCAAGTTCACATTTAAAAACTTTGAATGTTAGCAACCTCTGGTTTGCACCAGGAGCAGAAGATCAAACTGGCCAAAATATCAAGACAGGGAAATAGAAAGGACCCTGTTCCCAGTGATCCATGTCCTTTTCTTAGTTACCCTCTTGTCTCACTGGAAGAATAAAACCCTGTAACAGTTGTGGCCCAACAAGAAGTCTGGAAAGAGCCCCAGTTTCTCTGGGAAGGATTTGTAAGTGGGGAGCAAGCACACACTTTGATACCCTGCTTCTCTACTTCCTTTTTGAATCCTCAAAATGTAAGACATATTAAAGATTCAAGTACTATATTTTGTTAGGCACGGTGGGCACATGTTTTAATTGTAGTTGCTCTAGAGGCTAAAACAGGAGGACTATAATTTTGAGGTTATTCTCAGGCAACTTCAAGAGACCCTGTCTCATAAGATTAAAGGACTGTGATATAGCTCTTCGAGGTTCATACCCATGTACCAGGGGAAAAATCACATACAGCACAATACACCAGTTTCTATTTTGTTTTGCTTCAGGCAGAGACACAGAGTATTATTAAACACTCTTTTCACTAGAAGAGTGAAATTTCCAGAAATTGTTCTATGTCCCTTATAGAGCAGAATCACTGCAAAAACATAACTGCCAAGTAGAAATACAATATATATTCTTCAGATGATTGTCTTGGAATAAACCACAATCTATTTATTGACCAGGTATACCAAACTTCCACCTTAGCATCTCATCAAGACTTACCAAATACACCCTCATTCAGGTGCCTGAACTTGTGCTGAAAGACCTCTCTATGTCTTGAATGCCTTCAACTGGGAGATAAGTACTGACAGTAGTTATTCAGGGAATGATTAATTAAATTCCTTTCCTGGCAGGTCCATTAATATCAACACACATGGCAGAGATATTGACATAGTGAGAAAACATTGCTTTCAACAATAGGGCTTTGTTGACAAAACAGTGAAAATGTCTAGACCATTAGCAACTATTCAGGAATCCATCTTCTCCATCAATCTCATTTAGCTTACACCACAACACGCACATAATCAAAATGTGCAGCAGTTAGGCAGAGGAAGCGAAGTGGAATCATCATTAAATATGAATGCAGGGTGGGTTAGGAACACACTGGACCAACTATTTTTTTTCTTTCTTCCTCTACCTCTTCCTCTAGATTCTGAGGCTAGTCCTCAGCCTCTGCTTTCTCTCTCTCTCTCTCTCTCTCTCTCTCTCTCTCTCCTCTCTTTCTCTCAGTTTCTTGAAGAAGTGAATATATAATAGTATTTTCTAATACTATATTTTCTAATATTGACTAATTACTATTACATTACATTAATAATACATTAAGGAATAATTAATTTATCAATAGATAGTCATTTCCTTTACTAGTCACTTATTACATGCATGATATTCTACTGATATCATCTTATGTCCTCACAAAAGTTTTCAAGTTTTCCTTATTTTGCACAAGAGCAAATTGAAACAAAAAAGCTCTCTCCTTGGCAGAGATGTGTGGTTTCTGGAGGAGTACTGTCTGATACACATATGCATGCTTTCAGCAGCACCTATAACTTCTTACATGTGGTGTGGAATGAGTGGACATAATGTCTCCAAAGTAATTATGTAAAAATAAAATTAATGTACAAAACATTCCACATTCTCCAGGCTTTAGTTAATGTGTGCATTTATGATCCACTATATTTCTCTAACCTTGACCTTGATGTCAAAGTTGCCTATAAATATCATCTGTATGATTTTTGAGATCTTTCTCCTAAATAGCCTTTTCATGAATCCAATGCGTTCCTTCTTTCTCTCCATTTTTATTTATTTTCTTTTTTTTTTCCTTTAAAAAACTTAATTGGGTAAGTATTTACTGGTCAATTGCTCAAAATTCCACAAAAAGTGGACAAACATATTAGGTTGGAATTGGTTTCAAGTTAAAGGCATACACAGGACACAACAGTAACACTGGAGGCTTCCAATATTTTAAAAGTTGAGGAAAGACAACTTGGAAGATGTAATGAGGGAAACAAGTCTTATAATTGAGGAAATAATCAGTCAGATATTAGTAGAATGTCAAGATTTTCCTGTTTTGAGACAAGAGGTGGACATATGTCAAGGATTTCTTTGAAAGTTGTGTGAACTCCACATTATTCACAAGTTCCAGATTCAAGGACTAATATGTGATGCATGCTTACTCTCTGCAGATTTGCTCCAACTTCTTTCCTCCAGATTATGCATTGAAATGAGATAGGCACACATTAGGTGTGAAAAGTTATATTTTGAGCCTGCCAAAATTCAAATACAAGATTATAGTGTTAATTCTCATTGCTCAAGGCTGGAGAAACTGAAACAAACCACCATGGACCAAGGGTCATGATATATTCACTGGGATCATGTCTTATCTATGGACTTGGCAGACTCAGGTTCAAATATTATCTGTGTCACTCACTGTTTATGAAACCTTGAGCAAGTTATCGAAATTTTATGAGCCCCACTTTCTGCACTTGTCAACGAATAAGTATAAGATATCAGGAATACTATAAATATTCTGTGAGATAATATATGTAAAATGCTTGGTACAAGTTTGACTTTGATATTCATTTAATAGTATCTATTATTACTATTATTATTATTATTATTATTGACTAATTTTGTTCTCAACTCTTAATACATGTAAGAATTATATAAGGACTTTGGTGAACAATCAAAAACCTATGTCTCTTCCCAAAACATATGTATTCACAATACCCGGATAAAAAAATCTGGACATTTATGTTTTGAAAAGTACTATGGACAATTTTTACATTGAGTTAGGATACTGCTAACGTTTTAACAGTGACACTTTTTAAGACCTGGTTATTGGGAGACTTAGAAAGAATGTAGCCAATAGCTGTACACACTTTCTATATATGCTACAAAAATTGAAACAGTAATACTTACTCAGTGTTTTCCAAATTCTTTCCAAAATTATTTGCTTACTACCTTAAAGTTGATTGGTAAAGGGATAAATAACAGTTATAGATTTATAGATATTATTTTGAGCACTTTCTATGTGCTAGAGACACAGAAATATTAAGCATGGGTCCATCATTCTTTTGATACAGCAAACCAATATATTGTTTTTCATGGCTTCTGAGCTATTGATGAGGAAAATTAGAACTAATGATATCAACTTATTTTCTGAGACTCCTCAGTTATTTTATAGCAAAGGAGGGCTCAGGCATTTTAGCATTCTAATGTGCTGCCTTTTGATAATATTAATCGTTGCAATTATAATCAAACCTAAAGGCATTTTGTATGATATTTTATGTAACTATATATGGTATAAATTTGTAACCCTGGAATATCAGGAGAAAATAACCCCAAGTGTCATCTAATTGAATGGTCTCAAACTCCAGTCCAACTGGAATAATTTGTGGTTTAGCATAGCACCCAGTTTATTTCTAGTACCTAGAACGGAGCCACCCTTTCTAAAGTAACTCTGTGTTTGTATATTTGTTTCTGTGTTCAATCCATTATTTTGGGATTTTTGCTTTTCTCCCCTGCACGGTTCCACTCTGCTGAGCTGTTTCTGTGTGAACTCCAGGTATTGTATCATTGTGACTGAAACCTAATGGGCTTCCATGGTAAATACTAAGGAAGATGGCAAATGTGACTACTAGTCATCCAATCAGCATGACACGAAATGGCCAACACCCATGTGTAACGTGGGAAAACTCCTGAGTGTCAGCTCCTGCTTTATGAGGAGAAGGAGGTGAATCCTCAAGTGGCTGTAGACAAGGCTGGTGAAATGCGTGCGCCAAGTGAGAAGTAGAAGTAAAAAGCCCCATACGAAGTCATTAAGCATCAAGCCTGATGAATTATTCATTTAATGGTTTCAAAGCTGGACTTGGGAAAATGTAAATAAAACACACAGAGAACTTTCTCCTTTCTGGAAATGATTTTATAGTCATGAACTAAATGCAAGGAGCACTTAAAGTGTCTAACTGCATTGTATATTTTATGTAAATTAAGAATATTGAACAAATTCCCCATTTGGTACAAAAGAGAAAAAGAAAATATCCCTCTCCTGATGATCAATGCTGCTGAGAAAATGAATTATCTTTATTTTCCCCATTATCTTTTATTGCCATTTTATATACTCTATAAAATATCGACCTGCAAGGTATTCAAATGAAATGTGATGTAATTTTTCTGATTCACGAGCCTTTTTTTATACCCTTCAGGCATGAGTGCAACCTTCTCTACATTCCTAAATATGCCTTTTAGCTTGACTCTGCCCTAGTAGAAAGTGCTCTAGTGATAAGCAGAGCATAGTATATTAAAGCAAATGTAGTTCTTGGAGTCCAAAGCTCTGGGTTCAAATCCTGGTTCTATATTTAACTATGTGATTCTGGATGTGTTAATTATAATGGTGAATTAAAGGTGTTATGCAGATAAACAGAGAGAAAATACAAATCCATCAATGACATGGATGGATTTAGGTGTTAATTAATAAGTTCTGATGGACTGGTTCCATCTTTCATCCTTGGTTTCACAACAGCAGATTTTCCTAAACCTAATATTTATCAGCCATGGTTTTTAGTGCATCATCTAGGCAGGACAGGCAAAGTCACTATTCTGGAAATGAATGTTATTAATACATAAGAGAGCAGCATTCCAACACATTCAATATCAAGGCCTCAATAAGCTGTCTTGATCCCGCAAAAGTATCTCAGTCAATTTTGCATCACTAATATACCCAACAAGAACATGTTAAAGTAGGAGAAGTTTGTTTTTTGTTCATGGTTTCGGAAGTTAAGTCCATGGGAGACTGGCTCCACAGCACTTGGCCTGAGATGAGGCAGAACTTCATGGTGGAAGTTCTTCATGGTGGAAGCTGTGGAGAAAAGCTGCTCAGTTCATGACAACAAGGAAGGGGGGAGAGAGAGAGAGAGAGAGAGAGAGAGAGAGAGAGAGAGATCCACAAGAGCACTTGAGTGCAAGGAGTCAGAGATAATATAAACCCCAGTGGTACATCCCCAGTGACTGACTTCCTTCTGCCATGACCTATCTGCCTACAGTTACCACCCATTAATCCATTCAAATCATTAACACGTTAGACGGATTAGGTTATAACTCTCATAATCTAATTACTTCACCTCTGAATGTTCATTGTGAATTGTCTCACACTTGAGCTTTGGTTGGACACCTCATATCTAAACTATAACAATAGAAATACAGTATAATTGAGTGCATGTTGAAATATTCTTGGGCAGCAACGAAATAAAAATTATACCTAAATATTCATATTTAAAATAGACACATAAATATAAATGTTTTAACCTCAGTTTCCTGAATCCAGAGCCTGATACAAAAGGCATAGAGGTTGATAGTTGACTTGGAAAGTCATTCCACAGCACAGGAGTGAGTAACTACAAATGCAGACAAGAAAGAAGGAAAACCAACAGCATGCATTATTGACCATTGCTCTTTGTTACTCATTTTGGTCTTAATATTCTCACAAAGCTGACAGTTCATCATCCAAAGCAAAAACATTTGACTATTAGCTTCCATTTGGCATTGGTCAAGAGAGTCAATCCTAAGATTCCAACTCCCATTGTTCTGGGTTCCACCAGCATAAATGTCAGTGGAGTTCACTTTGATATCCCACGTGATATTGTAAAGTCCCTGGGTAGGAAGAAGGAATCCCCTAACACTGCTCCATCAAAGTTTCACTCAGATATAACTAGAAGTACTGGCATACAATCATTTTCCTTAAAATTAGCTGAAGTAAGAATTATCTAATAGAGTTTACTTTCCAAAGTTCAGCTTGGCTTGCATCATACTTTAAATCCTACCTGTCAGAGTACACTTTGGGGTCACGGTCTCTTTGAAGACTTATTTTAGGAAGTTTAGTAGGAAAAGTTATGAATTTCACTGTTATGACTAGTGCAGAGATATTAGTTGAGATTCTTCATCTGTCTACATCAGCACACATTTCCCTGAATTAGGTCAACTTAATAAAATTCAGTCAAATTTGGTCAAATGGATAAAGGTGATTCCACAATCTGTTTCCTGAACAGAGTCTAGCTAGTGTTCTACTTCTGCAGCGACCATATCAGAAAGATCTGTAGGTTCAGCAAATATCCCATAGACTGGAGAATGGCATCTGTATCTTGCAGGGACTTGGCCCTGAGCTGGTGCTTTGACTGAACCTTTAGTGGACTATTTCACTGCTCTTTGAGGTTGTCTATTTTTGTGTGACGATATGTATTAGACCAGCCGGCTATAATCACAGGTATATTGTTTATGCAACTGCTGCCAAACAATTGGCCCCACAGTCTGAGCAAATGTTGTACAGAATATCATGCAAACAGATTAGGAATTCTGCAAATATTTGAATGGTTGTGTTTCCAAAGGCACTGCTACCAGTAGTTAATCTTCCATCAATGACTGCTGGTCCATCTAAGAGAGGGTACCATTTTGAGAGCTCAGTGTTGATCTCTGTGGTTTGTAGATTAGGCATTAAGAGTTCAGAGTAAATGGGTCACACTTGTTGAGAGGGAGTCCATGCTGTTTGGCCCTTAATTTAGCTTGCATCCTGGTCAGAATGACCATTCCATTCATGGAAGGGACACGAACCCTGATGTGGTTCAAGAAAAATGCTAATGAATGGGTTCAGGTATCCATTTATTGTCTGAGTTCCACGTTCTTAGTGGATACTCTCTGTAGACATTCATGTCCCACATCTACATTTTCACACTCTGTACTTCCTGCTCTTAATTCATTCATATTTGTCACTCTTTCCCGTTTGACCTTATTCTACTCTTCAATCTTCTACTCTTCAATCTTCTACTCTTCAATCCTTCTGTCCTCTCCAACTTAGCAACTATTCACTAAGGGCTCCCCGTATATGTTTGCTTAAGGCCAATTTTCTCCACAAACAACGTGAACGACTAGGCTTACTGCACAAAGCTCCCCTCACTGGAGGATTTTCATGAGCACCCTGGTGGTGCTTGATAGGCGACTGCTCATCTGGTACTTGCACCAAATTATTACACTGAAACATCCAAGTTTTCCCTCTTCCATTGGGTGACTATAAAAACAAACAAGCTGTAAGTTTGAGGTATTTGTCAAGAGAGTAAGATGAGAAAAAGTCACTAGTGAGACACAGAAGTTGTGCACTGCACATACATGAATTTTTCCTGTGCCTTCTGAACCAGCTTGACCTCGTCCTGGATCTTACACTCCCATTCCCTGCCCCGGTTTGCTGCTATGGCAAGAATGAAAAGCATCTGGGCCTTATGTCCCATATGTACAGCCCCTGTCTGTTTATATAAAGGCTCAACAGCTGGCCAAAAGCTCTTTTTCACATTCTGAGTTCTCAACTGTGGAAAACAAGGATTTTCTCCAAGCCCCAGGAATTTCAATCAGGACTCTTATTGGGCATCTCCAGGGACTCCACACATCAACCTCATCCAAGCTGAACTGCTCTAGGATTACTGAAAGTGCCAGGGCAGGTGAAGTCACAGCTCACATCATTGTCTGGACCTTCTGGAGAGCTCTTTCTTGATTCAGCACCTATTCAAAATCATTGAGATTCTGGGTTGTGCTGCCCTGAGTGTTGAGTGCATTCGTAATAAATTCCTGTGCTCCTGTGTCAGAAAATCCCTGAGACAGGAGACAAGAGATAGGGGATGAAGACCTCAGGGAGCTGTTTCTGAGCTTATCCAGAATGGACATCTTGGTAATGATGGAGTGGGGGGAGGCCAAGGAGAAGGGAAGTGGTATACAAGAGTTTTCCATTACAATGTGATACCGATACATATCTTTATTCATTTTAATTAACTATTTATTTTAAATTATTACTTTTCCAATATTTTACTGTTGAAAGATTTTTCAGGGGCTGGAGATATAGCTCAGTTGGTAGAGTGCTTGCCTTGCAAGCACAAGGTCCTGGGTTCAATCCCCAGCACCGAAAAAAAAAAAAAAAATTCATTTATGTTGGTTTTTTAAAAGAGTAAAATACGTAAATGCTGCCAATTGTTTATTAGTTATTTTTCTCAGTTCACATATGCATACACACACATATATATATACCACAAAACCACACATAGGCATATATACATGTACTGATTTCAAACTAAAATATATGTGTATAAATATATAAGAGAGACATGCAGTTATATCAGGTAATCTAGATTTACACCAACTTCATCCATTAGATGTCCTTGGATATATTAAAGAATATTTTTTATTTTCCTTTTGTATAAAATGTAGATGATAAAATTAATATGTATAGTTTACTGCAAAGAACAGCTCGGAGCACACACATTCACCAAATGTATGTATGAAAGTTTGGGCAATCTGTTAACTAGTGAAATTGAATGTAAAATTGTATGTGCATCAGTGTGCAAATACATTATATGACATTTTTAGTAGGCCTCAATTTTAGTGAGAATAACAGAGAATACCCAGCTTATTATAGTATCTTTTCTCCCTTTTTTCTTCTTTTTTTCTTCTTGTTTACTCATCTTCTACAACTTACTTACTAACAGATTCTTTTAGAAGACAGGACATCTAAATCCCCTTTCTTTGAATCTGATTTCCTTACCAGGGTATTTTCTGCATATTCAATATGGTTTTTCCTTTTTGTTTGTTTGTTTATTTCTTTCAGTTACACCTTTTGCAAAAGGAAAGGTTAGAATTTCAAAAGATAATGATAGATTTTCAGTTTTATATTTTATGAGAAAACAGGGATTGAGACAAAACAAAGGATAAATGTTTAAGAGGTATCATTTCCTTGCCACTGGGTATGAAGCACCTCAGGAAGGCAAAGTTGATTCAAAACCTTTAAAATTCCAGGGCAGTTACGTTTTGCAAAATTATCTTTTCAACTGTTGCATCTGAACCAATAATCAGACTTCCAGAATTCATAAGCTAGCCTTCATCGCTACATTGCATATTGCAGATGAAAAATGCATTTTGCTGTACAATCAAAATGATCATTTTTTCAATATGCTTCTTGAAGCTACCTTTGCTACAGAAGACAATGGTTTATACAAACTCTATTGTGCTGAACCTATATTAGTCAAGAATAGAGACAGAATTCATTCTTCTGAGCATTTTAAATCTTTGTTCTTTTTGTATTCCTGGATTTCCATGTCTTTGTTGGATTCCAGTGAAGCAGCCAAATCTCTGAAATGGCACTATATCACAGCAGTTTAACATTTTTAATACGGTGTTAGACTTTCTAATGGTAAATTTAAAAATATACCATGCATAAAGAAGGGCTGGCATTCAATTTTGATTTTCTGTGGAAACAACACATCATTTAGAATGAGAAGTCTCAGGACGTTAGGGTCTTGGACAAGGTAATTTAATAAGAGGTTTTGTTTCTCATGTGTTAACTCAGGCTCATTATACCTCCTCAGAGGTATTATTGTAGCATTTGAGTAACACAATATATGTAAAATTAGAACAGGTGCTCATGGAAGAAAATTTGAAAATGGATATTACTATTACTTATTAATGTTTTTATTGTTATTAAATGGTAACAATTCCTTTCTTCCTCTCTTTCTAAAAAACAAATACAATTTCCAAGACTTATCATTGCAGTTAAAATTGGTCACTAGATACATGGTCAAAGGTGTTGTTTACAGATAGTTGAATTGAGAGATGAAGGAACCAGATATAATGATAAAGTGGTGGTGTCCACAATAGATAATAATTAAGATGAACAAAAACTTAAAGTGTTCTTCTGTGGAAGGGAGAGGAAATTTAAATTCTGTGATTCCATATGGCATAACATGGATCTATAGGTACAGAGACTGGAAGGTCTCTGTGATTGGGAAGGGCTTTACCAATGCAAATCATACAAGAAGACAAGTAGGATGTACTTTTGTGTATTTCATGCAGGTCTAGAGTAACTTTTACCCTGGGAGAAGGGATCTAATGCAAACAACCAGTGGATGACAAGAGAGGTGAAGCAATATTTCATTGCTCCCCATTGGCATACCCTCTTGAGCTCAACGGCAAGGGAAAGAATAAAAGAAATTTGTTAGTTTTTATGTTCAATTTCCTGCTTGGTAGGTGTCAAGAACAATAATTATACACCTCAGAAGGTTTGTCTATTCATTTGGCCATTCAGCATCATTTATCCTAGGTCTCATGCTTGCATTGGATACACAAAGGTGAGTCAGACATGGTACTTGCTCCTGAGCACAGTCAGGAGGGAAAGATGGAGTTGTAAACCTGTAATTGCAACATGGGAAAATGTTAAGAGAGATGTGCACAGAGTTTCACATGGTCTGAAAAACAAAATCAGAAATAGGGCTAGCCGTGGTGGAGCTGGGGATTCATTCAGGAAATATACCAAAGAGAAGATGTTCATTGTATAGTACAATTAATAATATGCAGTTTTTCTAGAATGACCAGAGTGGCATGAATTGCAAAGTGTAATTGCTGAGAAACACTATGGAAAAATGAAAGAAACACTGGAGTATTCATGGTATAGCAAGCAGTTTGGCCCTTGCAGAGCCAAGGGGCTATCGGCCAAAGAGTATAAGATTTTCTTATAGAGCAAGGCAGGTTCCTGACAGGAAAGGCCTTGAAAGTCAAAGCAAATAGTTTGGATTACCCCACGGGCTCTGAGAACTTGACTTTTTACCCTGGAATTTGGCCATATCATAGGGAGGTCAAGAAAGAAGGCTGGGGAAAGAATTTGGAGCGAGTCAATATAGTACAGGGAATAGGTGATGAAGTGTTGGTCACGGTAGTAAAGGAAGGAACACTAGAGAACAGGACTCCTGATTTTTACACCATATTTGCTAAAAGGTAAGACTCCAAGCTTTTTGGAGTGAAAGAATAAAATTACAGTGAGAATAAATCAGATTAAAATTGGTCTTTCTGCTACCTCACTGTGTTACCTTACACCTGGATGGTTTCTAAGGGTCCTTTTCCTTCTCATATTCTTTGATTCTAATTTTTCTGACAAAGGATGTTTTTACTTAATAATTTGTAACTGGATTTATTCCTCGACTCCTTGAATTTAGGTGATCAGTGCAAAAGACATTTTTTTTTTAAAGTACAGGACTTAAAAATATGTCATTTTGATCTTTCTTAGTATGCCTAATTTAGCCCCTTCGTGTAGATTCATTAAACCATTTTTGCTTTCAAAGGATACATTTTTATTCTCTCTCTAACCCTTCCTAAATGGCTGTTAAAAAGTGTATTTCTTGACTCTAATTAATAAAGTACAACTATTCAATTAACAGAATATATTTAAAAACAAAAAATTGGACCGTTTTCAAAGCAAAAGCCTTCTGTATGCAATCTCAGCCCTCCTCCAGGAATTAGCAACTGAAGTGCTGACACTGTACATGCATATTTACTTTTGTTATCCCCCAAAATGCGTCGTTACCATGGTAACTCATGTAGTGCTGCTGCTACCAAGAAACAGAAGTTCTGGGTAGCTATAAAGGAAACAAAAGAGGAAGAAACAGAGAAAGAAAAATAATGGGAATTACTGTAAACACAAAGCCATATTTATGTACCATCCTGTAACTACTGCAGTTTACTTCAGGAGGATCTAGAGAAGGAAGAACACTATTCAGTAAGGGTTTCGATTCAACATGCTGCTCCTAATTGTCCCTTAATCAGGAGGAATCAGAGCAAATATGCTTATTGGTCATATCCCAAATTGTTCAGTTTACTTTATATTTCAAGAGAAGGCACCTTGAATATTTGGCTTAATATTTGATGGTCTGTACTTGGTATACTATCCACAAAAATGATATTAAAAACTGAGACATAAATACATGAATAGAAGTAAGTTTAAGGTGAGGCCTACAAAATAAATGTGGAAGGAGATTTTTTTGGAGTTAAAAAAATGTTCTTCCTAATTTTTAATATAAATTGAGAATAATATGGGAAGCTACTAATATAAAAACTCCTGGGCTCTGTCCTAAATATTTTTGATGCAGTAAATCTGAGATTAGACTTGGGACACTGTAGCATGTACAATAGATTCAAGGTGAGCCAGATATGATCTATCTGTGGACACATTCGGGGAGAACATTGGAGTAGAAGTTGCACATTCTTAATTTGCTCTATTTCTGTATGAATCTTTGTAATCATGTAGAATTTCTCAGTGTTCTTGTCTCCCAGAGGAATGAAGTGGAATTTCAATTATTTTCAAAATAGATGACTCCAAGATCTTCATCCCTATATCAATTTAAATAGCTGTGATTTCATTTTTAACATTTCAATTTTACATAAAGTATTTTTTTTCCAAAGGAGGGTTCTGTTTCTGACAATAATTTGCCAATGATGAACTGAAATGCAAAACAAAACAACTTTGACAATTTCAGAAATGTATGTTTCCAAAAGAAGCATCTATGTTGAAGAAATTATTCAATTGATCTAATTAATGCAGGCAGTCTTTCAGAACTTTCTAGACAAAAATAAAATCTATTGGAGGATGATCAATAAACTAACTTTATAAATTACATTTACCAAATAATTGGCAAGTTACCACACTTTGCTTTTCTAAAATAGAAAGTGCAGATTAATGTGTTATCAAATCTGTTGCCCCTGATCCCCAATGAATAGAATCTCATTCCTCCTCTTATGACAAAATAGGAAAACCTAGACTTTATTGTTGGGTACATTGAAATATTCTAGGTACTAAGGAGAAAGATTGAAAGAAAGTTTCATCTCTGATTACCTAAGTAGGAAGGAAGGAAGGAAGGAAGGAAGGGAGGGAGGGAGGGAGGAAGGAAGGAAGGAAGGGAGGAAGGGAGGGAGGAAGGGAAAAAAAGACACTGAACAAGTTAGTCAGGTTATCATCACTGTGACAAAAATACCTGAGATAAAATAAACACCTTATAAGGAAGAAAGGTTTTCTTTAGTTCGTGGTTTCAGAGTTTTCAGTCCATGGTCACTTGGCCCCATTTCTTTTGGGCCTGTGCTGAAGCAGTAAGCCATGATGTGAAACACATGGTAAAACAAAGTTTCTCACCTCTAGCGGCATTTAGGGAAAGAGAGTAAAAGGAGGGTCCAGGACTCAATATTCCATCCAAGAATACACCCCCAATTACCTACTTTCTCCCACTAGTCTCCAACTTCTAAAAGTTCCACCACCTCCCAATGATGCCACACGAGGACCAAGCCTTCAACACATGGACCTCTGGGAGACATTCCAGATCCAAACTACAGCACTGAGTTTAAGAGAAGAAATACAGCAGAGAGTGGTGGTGCACACCAGTAATCCCAGCAGCTTGGGAGGCTGAGGCAGGAGGATCATGTGTTCAAAGCCAGCCTCAGCAAAAGTGAGACACTAAATAACTCAGTGAAACTCTGTCTCTAAATTAAACACAAAATAGGATGGGGGATGTGGCTCAGTGGTCGAATACCCCTGAGTTCAATCCCCGGTACCCTCCAAATAATAAAACAACAAATAAATAAAAAAGACTGGGGATGTGGCTCAGTGGTTAAGCGCCTCTGAGTTCAATCCCCAGCACGAAACAGACAAACAAAAGCCAAAAGAAAGAAAAGAAATGCGAGCGAAGCTTCCATCATTGTATTCCGCATTAATAAAAATGACTGGAAAATAGCAACAGCACCACCAACAAAATCAGTGTCTACTTGGTAATCTGCTTTAGCCTTTGCTTGCAAAGTAGTTGGTAATTTTGTGTCAAAGTAAGGCCTAAATGTACTCAGGGGTAAAGGTTGTTACTTTACCCCGGTTGAACTGGAACAAGTTCTATACGAGTGGATCCAATTTTTTTCTTTGCTCAACTATGAGTTTAAGTTTTATTTTTTGTTTGCTTTTCTACCCTGTATCTCCTCTCTTCTTTTCCAGTTCTCTCCAGCTACAGTTTCCTTGTTTGACCTGTCTTAGTCATGATCCTTTCCTAAAGGATGAGTTCATTGTTTATGCAATGACTTGCTAAAATGGATTGATCCAAAAATTAACGTGCGTTTACCTACTTAAAAGTGGTTCAAGCAGTCGATGGGCATCAAGAATGAATAGCAAGAAGACCATGACTGTGTTTCAGTGAGACTCATTCTTCCACAATCCAGGGCTGTCAACACAATTGCTGTCTTTTTTTTTTTTTTTTTTTTTTAGCAAAATGATATTTATAAAGAATTAGTAGTATAAACATCATTTAAAAATTTAAGACACTTATTTAGTTAATCATTTTAAAAGAAAAGTAGATTTATTTTAAAATTTAAGTAATAATAGATCCACAAATGGACTTTTAGGAGTTGATGATTTTATTTCAAGGCATGTACATATAATAAAGTGCATTACCTCTATACCCCCCAGGGTTACTCTGTTTAATGTCACACACTGCTATGGTTTTGATAAGTGTCTTTCAAAGGTCCATGTGTTAAAGGTTGGTCCCTAGTCCATAATGTTGTTGGGGGATGTGAATCTTTAAGTGAAGGGGCCTAGTTGGAAGTCTTTCAGTCATATACTTGAAGGGGAATTTGGGACCTGTTACCTCCTCTTTCATTATTTACTTCCTGGCTGCCAAGAGGTTAACAGCTTCTTCTTCTACATGCCCATACCATGATGTGCTATGTTGCCATAGACCCTGATCATGGACTAAAACCTCCAAAATTATAAACCAAAATAAATATTTTTTTCTTTTTAAGTTGATTACCTTGGCTTAATTTGATATAGTAACAGAAAGTTGACTAAAATACACTTTTCTGCAGATAGTCCTAAAGACCCAGAGGCAACATAAGGGAATTGCAATCACATTTAAGATACAGAGAAACAGATGTTCAGAGAGAATGGACTACTTTCCAAAACTAAAGTTAAACAGTTGATCAGATGACCACTCAAATCTAATTATTGTTGGATTATATGATTTCTCCTAGTATGAGCTATACAAAATAGGATACAAAACTTTATGGGTTATGAGTAGGGAATGTAGTAAAGGCTCACAACAGTTTGATTGCATTCAGAGTTTGAAAGATATGTGTTGAGTAACATAAGATAAAGAAGAACATGTTATAATTTAGATATGAGATGTCTCCCAAAAGCTCATGTAAGACAAATGCATGAACAAAAAGTTAAGAGGTGAAATGATTGGGTTATGTGAGTTTTAGCATAATCTATGCATTAATCCCCTTGGGATTAACTGGGTAGAACTGTAGACAGGTAGAGTTTGGCTGGAGTAGGTGGGTCATTGGGGCATACCTTTAGGGTCTATATTTTGTCCTTAGTGAGAAGAGAAGTCTCTCTGCGTCCTAGTGGCCATGTCCTGAGCCACTTTCCTCTACCACACTCTTCAGTCAGGATGTTCTGGCTTGCCCTGGGCCCAAAGCAATGGCGTCAGTCATACATGGACTGAGACCTCTGAAATCATGAGCCCCTAATAAACATTTTCTCTTCTAAAATTGTTCTTTTCACATCTTTTTGAAATAATGGCAAAAACAATCAGAGTAAGAAGTGAAAATGAGGGTTTCAGGGGTTCTTGATAGAATGGTGAAGACTGGCCAGAGATTAAATGTTAGATGAGGGGTTTGCAATGTGGGTAGAAAGTAACCAGTCTCACATTGAGGCTTTCAGAATAGTTGTATCCAAGAATAGCATTAGAGACAAAAACAAACGAACAAACTATATTTAGCAATAATAGTAATGACAATCTGAAAAATAACAAGAACCTCTGTGGATTTGTGTTTCTTCACTGATCTTTTCCATCATTCATTTGTTTGCACATTAATTTGCCAAGGTTTTACCCAGTACTTATCTAGGTCAAAATAATCACGGCAATGAGAAATGGGATGGGAATGTAGTGTAGGAAGGTAAACCGAGGCACTTGCTGTTGTATTAGAGATAAGTGATTTAGTAAACTGTGATGATAAAGAAAATGGGAATCTGCTTAAACCTGGGGGGACAGAAAAGGCCTCCTTTTTTACTGGAGCTGAAACTGAAAGAACAGAAGAAATTGTCTAGATGAGCAAGGTGTGGATACAGAAGTATATATGAGAATAAGAAGAAACAAGGTAAAGAAACATGCACCCCACAAAAGAAGCACCATGAAGGTCCAAAGAATTGAGTTAAAAGGTACATGAGGCCATGGCCAAATTTAGCAACTTGTATTTTGTTATAAAAACAATGGGGATCAAACCGTGATAGGAAGCTGAGATACACTTGGTTTTCATTGAGGGAAATGGTCATGAGAGTCAGGGAAAGTAGGCCGGAATGTAGGTTCTGTGATGGGGTTAACAATGGGAAGGAAGCAAGAATGCATCCTCCCGCTACAGACACTTAAATAAATGCTTACTTCTTTTGTGAGGTGCCCCATGTAAGCTCAAAATCAACTTTCAGGGGTTCACAAGAACAGGTTCTCATTTTTTTATTTTCCTCCTTTCCCAAAATGGCGCCCTGCACCTTGTTGAACAAAATGGCATGGAACATTTGAACACCAACTCCATTCACACCTCAGCAAAATCAGAAGACTTTTTTCTTTTCTCTGTTTCTACTTCTAGAAAGATATTTCCTTTCCACATGGCCTGAAGGGTACTGGCCCTCCTCGAAAAGGAAAAGTGACCCTGGCCTCTGGGGAGGCAGGATCTTTGACCTTGACTGCCACAGCCTTTGAATGACTGCCAAGACACAGCTGGAGTTACCCTGGAGAGACTCTGCTGGACACAGAGAAGATGAGGAAGGATTTTTTTTTTTTAATAAGTGCAGAAATATTTATCAGTGTAGAAACTGAGGAGTCAGAAACCATTGCAATGAAGATTAACTTCAGCAATCAAGCTGACAATGGCTAACATTTTATTGAGGATTTTAATAGGGGAGGGCATTATTCCCAATACTTTTTGGAGACTTTCTGATTTTATTCTGATAACCTGTGAAATGCTATATCAGAGCCCAAGTGAGAGATACTTAAGATACTTAAATTAGAGTAATTTTAGGAAAGATAAATCACGTTATACCTAAGATGTAGGTCCAGCAAAATGTATACGGCAGACCCCCACATCATGGGAGCAGAATAGAGGGACACAGAAGTCTGCGTTGACTCAGAGCCACTGGAATGCATACTGGCTAAAGTCCTTCTCTAGAGAAGAAGACCTAATAGGAGAGGCCTCTCTGGATCTCCCTATATATAAAACATTATATATTATACATAGTAAGAGAAATTTGTAAGACATAAAAATAGACAGCTATAGAAATAGATATAGATGAGATATATAAAGAAATTTATTCTGAGGAATTGGTTCATGTGACTGTTGGGCCTGGCAAGTCTGAACTGTGCAGGGTAGATCAGCAGGTTGGAAACTCAGACAGGAGTTGATGATAGAGTCTAGAGTCTGAAATTTTTAGGGCAAGCTAAAAGCTGGAAGCTCAGGTACTATTTCTGACATGTAGTCTTGAAGCAGAATTCCTTTCCTAAGACGCCTCAGTTGTGGCTCTTGAGGTCTTCAACTGATTGAATGAGGCCCACCCTCCCTATAAAGATTAATTTTGACTAAACTCCAGTGATGTTATATGTTTATTATATCCCAAAAATACCTTGAAAGCAACACCTAGACTAACCATGCATCAAACAACTAGGTACTATATTTTAGTAAAGTTGACACATGAAATTTAATCATTTCAAGTGCCCAGACCCCTCTCTCCTCCTCCTTGTGGTCTCCTGCTGGAGCCTCCTATTACTCAACAGGAGTATCACCCATAAGCTAGGGGTTAAGAAATCTGATATCATCTAGAAAGGCTCAGTTCTCTAGGATATACAGCTTCACTGCTTCCTCTCTGCCACCACTGATACCCACACATACACAGGGAGGAAATATTTTTGAAAGTACAGTTTATCATTTATAACACAACATAATTTTTCTCACAGGTTTTACGTTCCAAATTTTTAAACCTTTTTTTTTTTTTTTTTTTTCACATGAGGTATTGTTAAAGCTCTGTGTTACAAGCACATGGATTACATGGGAGAGATTAGATAATTTACTAGAGTTAAAAAACCAGGCAGTGGTAGATGTAAGATTTGTTTCTGTGTCTTCAAGCATTAATTGGCATTGTACCATCTGCTTTCTACCAAACCATCGTGCACATGAGTCTCGGATATGGGTAGAATGCAGATGGTTTAGCATCCCTGAGCACATTTGGAATCAGCAGGATAGGGGCATTGCCTTAAAATCCAAAGTTTTAATTCTCTATTTCAGTAACATCTCTTATTAATGAATTACACCTGAGAGGAAAGTATGAAATAGATTTTGACACCTAGATTTAATTTATACAACCTAGTATGTTTCTTCACACTAAAATGAAATATCAGTATGTGTTCACTGATACCAAATGAGGATTTTTTTGAAGAAGGTGTCTCTTTATTAGTATGATTGTCTGCCACTGTTACCTCAGCTATTTCAGACTTAGCCTGCTTTATTTTTTTCCAAATAGTTTCTAAATATAGTGCTAAACAGTGGTATACTTCTTTAACAGAAGGAAAATTCTTCACATGCAAACTCTGTTACTTCTATCTGAATACAGATGCCAACTGTTCCAAAGGTTTATATTTCTTTGCTTGCTTTATTTTGAAAGATAAGCTATGCTGACTTCATTTCTCGTTGAAACTTAATTAGCTTATCAACTTTATTTTATAGTAATGGAGAATGGCATCTGATACTTTTTTTAAAATTTGTTACTTTCTCTTCTTGACACAGTGAGGGCAGAATGAGCTAAGTGTTTTGCATAGTAAATTAGTTACATTCCAAACACCTTCAGATCAGGGGTCACCATAGTTATTCTATAAAGGAAATAAGAGAAAATATTTTAGGTTTTAAGACCACATGGTCTCTTTCACAACTACTGTATTCTGTCACCATAGCACTTAAGGAGCAATTGAAAACAGGGAGAAAAATGTTTATGCCTTTGTTCCAATAAAACTTTATTTAGAAATGCTTATTTGAATTTCATAGAATTAGCCTTTTTTATTTATTTATTTTTTTAAGTCATATATAATGTAGAAACTATTCCTCTCTCATGGGCTATACTCTGTTAATGTTGGGCTGGACTTTAACCCTGACTGTTTTGCTGATGCATGCTTTTGAAAAATCCCAAAGCACACTTCCAACAGAGATGCATTGCACATTCATCATACAATATTTGAAGAAGACTTGAGAGATAGTGTATGATATCTATTATGCAGTTTTCTGCTGGGTGTTTTATAAGCTTCTTCGGTCTTCCCAGATGACACCAAGATACCTCCCTCGCCTTTCTGTATTCCTTGTGGTTTCACCGCAGATCTGGGTATGTCATTCAGAAGACTAATGAGAGCTTTTGAGCAGCCTCTTAATCTGCTTGCAGAACACAGTGAAATTGGCTTCCACCTCCTACTCTTGAAGAGTTCGGAATCTGGAGACTTCTTGGTCATGACTTTTATTTTTTACGGAAGAGAAAAGTTCAGTGTTAACAGCAATAAAAATGTTATAAACTTTTTAGAGGATTTCCAAATAGAAAACCCTAAAGCAGTGATTCTCAACCTTTAGCAACATGATAGTATCACTCAGAGAGACTTTAAAATTCCTAACACTGAAACCGTAAGACAAAACGATTAAATCAGAATCTTCCAAGGTGGAATTCAGGCATCAGTAATTTTTAAGACACCCCAGGACAATCAAATACGTAAGCTACATTGCTTTTCTAAAACAAAGGTGCTGTGTTCAAAAGGATGGAACTGTGGTTAATAACACACATATTGTAGGAGGGACAGCAGGTTATTTGCATGCATGTATAAATACACGTGCACACACACACACACACACACACACACACACACACAACTCAAAGATCCAATGATTTTCATGTTTTTTAATGCAGAACAATTTCTTTTGATTTTCTAGTCCTTTATTTAAAAATGAGCATCCTAAGAAATTGTCTACATGGCCACTACAATCTCCCCCAGAAATATTTGCCAAATATATTTTTCTGCACCCAGAGAATAAGAAAACATACAAAGGACTCTAAATTTTAAAATATGTCTATTTTATGTTTATTATTTATCAAACTAATGAAGTAAAGGGGAACCTGACTTTTGATTAGTGTATGACTCCATATTAGAAAATTTTGAAAATGAAAATGTGATAGTAAAATAGATCTGTAGACAGAAATTGAAGTTATCCAATGCCATGATCAAATGATGGATTGTATTATGTTGTTTGTTTAATGTTGCTATAAAAAATACCTGAGGTTAGGTAAATTATATAGAAAAAACATTTAGTTAGCTCATGGTTTTGGCTGCTGGAAGTCGAAGTCTGGGAGACCCCTCTGTCCAGCCTTTAGTGAAGGCCTCTGGTTGTAACACCGCATCTCATGGCAACAAAGTGGGAGCCAATGATAGTGGGAAAGAGGTATAGGGCCACAAGAAGACAGGACAGAAAGCAGGAGAGTGAGAAGTGGTCAGGCCCACTGTTTTATAATTATTTGCTCTGGTGGAACTGATCCATTATTGTATCACTTTCAGTAACCCATTCACACCATTCACCAGGATGGAAACCCCTTGGCCAAAGTACCCTCCTCTAGACCCCACCTCTTAAAGGGTCCACCTCCTCAAAACCACACTGGGGAGAAATCAACCTTCTTAGCACATGAGCCATTGAGGAACAGATTCTATACAAACCATAGCACTAGGGAGTGGAATGTTCAGATCTTCACTTCAGAATGAACATTATTCACTCATGAGGAGGATGAATTCAAGGAGGGTAAGGTCAAGGGCAAAGCAGAAGTTAAGAGCAAATTATAAATGTGCACTTGGGAGCAGATGAGGAGCAAACTGAGAAGCTCCAAGAGGAATGAAGTACATTCAGTGCGATGTGGTGAGCAACTAAATGTGAAAGAATAGAAATTCATAGCCCTTTGATTATTATGTGTATATATATAGATACATAGATAACCTTGAAATTTTGAGGCATATCATTCAATTCTGTGATGTATACTGGAATGGTCTCTCCAGCCTCTAGTTTTGTTGACAGCAAATTAAAATCTAAATACTGCCCCAAAGTGCTTCTGTAATAATTCAGTGATCAAATTAAGAAACTTGGAAAGGCAGATGCTAATCTATAATGGCAGGGGTGGGGAAGAATGCAAGAACTTTGGATTGTGCAGAGGGGAGTGAGGGGAGAGGAGGGGATGTAGGGATGGGAAGGACAGTAGAATGAGATGGACATTATGACCCTATATATATGTATGATTATGCTACGGGTGTGAATCAGAACCATGTTAAGCCAGAGGAAGAAGTTGTGTGCCACTTATGTACAATGTGTCAAAATGCATTCTACTGTCATGTTTAACTGATTGGAACAAATAAAAAAAATCTACTCTTCCTCTCCCCAATTATCCTTTGGGGGTAAAAAGAAAAAGGAATTTGGTCCTAGAAGAATCAGAGTTAATATCTAAACTTCTTTTGCAAAATATTTGGACACTGCAAGTTATGTTAGCAGATTATTATTTAAGATGATTCATTTAGATAACTTGAAGTTACAAGAAAATTCACATGAATTTCAAGAATCAGTCTAGAAGCTAGCAAGCAATTTGTTGTGTCCTCCCAAACTCACTTTAAGTATAAAGTAATGTTTATTGTTTGTTACTGTCATGAGTCTATGTCTTGGGTTTTATGTCTTCTGGACCTCTTGGAACTCCTTTAAATGATTAAATTGTGCTTCAGAAAGTTGAGTAGTATCAGGGTAATTAGAATTCAGGATTTCCCGAAGAGGCAAAAATGGAATCTTCCAGGTCTTGTTAAGCCTCAGGCAGAGAACTGAAACATTCACTTCATCCTGCTGGGGAAGGCAGATGTCATGCTTACCCCAGAATCAAAGGTAAGGGGCTCCATACAAGGGCAGACACTGGAATATATGGTTCACTGGATCCATCCACGTAACACACCACCAAAGTTTCAATTATAAGAACAAATTTGTTACACATGGGATTTAAAAACGCAACATTATTACTAACAGAAAAATAGATTTTTAGAAAAGAACATTTTAAATGGAACCAAAAAAAAATCTCTTTACATTGATAATCAGTTCATGATAAATAAAAAATAGTGGTTAAATTTTACATGTCAAACAATATGTTGAATTTATATAAAGCAACTTGTGTTAACAGTTTAGGGAAAATTTATCTAAAGATGCAAGTATGGGGGAGCTGGGTATACCTCAGTGGTAGAGAACTTGCCTGTCATGAATATCCCCTACCCTAGGATCCGTCTCCAGCACCATACACAAAAAACATGCAATCATGGAAAACCTACTTATCTGGGCCAAAGAAAGCATTGAAGGTTCCATAAAGGTTTTTAATATAATAGCAATATGAAAAGAATAGGATACTCTCATTCTATAGCACATTTGAATAGAGAAGTTTCTTTTGGGCTTAATTATTATTACAAAAAAGTTCAAGATATTCTTTTTAGGCCTCCTCCCTGTTCACCTGGGTTCTGTTAATATCTTATTAATTTTAAGGTGGGAAGTTATTTTCACCAATACCCGTTGAAGTTTTGACATTTAACTGCTTTCTCTCTCTTCTGTTATAAGAGAATTTATTGCTCCCATTGCCTCTGAGTTTAACATGAAGAAAACATTCATTCCTAAAGAAGTGGCAGCAGTCAGCAGGGTTCTCTTTGCCAGAATACCACACAATAAACTATGAAATCCAATGTTAATGCTTCATGGCAGGATGCTTCATTCCAACACACCCTCTCTACCTCCTATTTCCCATGTTATGGACAACAGGACTGAGAACTCTTGTATTGAAATTAATGTGGGAAGTGGAGCAATAATTGTGTACTTGTGGAAAACAAATGGCGGCTCTGGAAATCAAGAAGCAGAACTCTTACAGTTGGAGATTGTGTTAGTCAGGAGGAACAGAATCAACAGGAAGTATGATTATAAAAAGGAAATTTATTAGATTGGCTTACACAACTACAAGTAGGATAGTCCACAATGTCCGCCTGGAGGATAGAGAGCTGCAAGAACCAGTAGCTGTGCAGTCCAAGAGGCGGATGCCCCAGAACAAGAGTGATCAACAGTGCTACCCTAGTCCAAGACCAAGGCTTTTGGAAACAACATGGAGAATCACTGGCAGAGTCCTCTTTGGAAGAGTGAAGAAGTGACAGTACAATATCCTCAGATGATCTAAGCAGCAATCAAGAACCCGTTCAAGAAGAGCCGGGCTTGCATCTGCTTCTGCTTCCTTGTTTTTCCAACTTTTACTCGATTCAAGCCACCATCCTATTGGGCAGTGCTGCCTGTGCTTAGGGAGGGTCTTCACTTCAGTTCACTATCCCAGTCATTCCTAGACACTCCCTCATTGACACACCCAGAAGCCTCTTAATCATCAGCATCTCTTAATCCAATCAAGTTGACAATTCAAATTAATCATTACAGAGATGTACCCAAGATTTCTGATGGGGAATGTTTGCTTTTGATTAAGAATAAGTGCTGAGCAACAATATACATTGTTTCCCTTCTTCCCACCTGCATCCTACCTTGCCTCTAGACCTCTCTGTGTTTTGGTTTTGAGGTGAATTATTTGGGTTTCGATATCCTTCTAGTTTGTAGACTCTTTGAGGCAGAGACCATAATTTATTCATAGTTCTTCACCTGATGTATAGGATGTATAGGATTCAGTTCCTGGTGTGTTGGAGGCAAACAATGAATATGTATGTGCCAGTCCCCCATTTTCTTCACCAGAAACAAAACAAAATAAAAGAGAACCCATATCATATTACAGCAGAATAGGATCCTCATAAAGGAGTTTACTAAAAACCAAAGACATGAAATACTTTCCGAAGGAAAGGCAGTGAGTGAATAAAGGGACCACAGAGGTCACACTTAGAGAGCTATAGTGATGAGTTTGAAAATCAATGAACCTTTAGCCAGAAAAGGTCCTGCAACTGGAATGATAAAGGCTCAGCTGCACACAAACATGACAACTTGGAAGCAGGGCCACCTTCTTGGGCTTGTGACCTGTATAGTCACGTGGGAGTCTTTGCCGGGTTTAATACTTTGCTTTCTCTGTGTTGAAGTTCATAATACTTTTTGAATAAGAAAACCCACAATTTCATTTTGCACTCTAAGGTCATGTGTGCTGCTATGCAACTAAATTTTGAGAGAAATAAAAAGCCCCTCAATTTCCCCAAAGTTCAACACTTAGGTTTCTGGGTCATGCTAATAGCATCCTGTGTGTGCACACACGCACATGTTCACGCATGTTATGGATTGAACCCAGGGTCTTATGCATGCAGAGTGTGTGCTCTACCACTGAACTGCAACCTTATCCACAATGTGGCAACATTTCTGATATACTTCTCATGTCTACCTTCTATGCACATTCTTTGAAAAGTTAAAATCTGCAAATGCACACAATTTTTAGTCCCTTTTATTTGACCTTTTATCGTAATTGTGTACTTTTACATCATATATAAATAACTAAATGTTAATCCAATTTTATAAATTTATTTTTTACTTTGTCATTCAGCATTTTCTATGATTCTTTTATTCCTATTCTTATTGTTTTTCTGCCCCAGTGGTTAAGCCTGCTTTTGGAGGCAACGGAGACTTAGAAAAACAAGACAGTAGAAAAACATGGGACCCTTTTTTTCACAGAATTAAAGTTCATTTTCTCCCCACATAGTGAGAGTAATATTTGTAAAGTAGCAAATAATGTACTTTACATTAGACACAGTATAAAGTATTTGTGTGTTTTTCAAATGACTTTGATGTGTGTGTCAGTCTCAATGGCATTTTTAAATCAGGTCTCCATAGGTTCCTGTGAGTCCCAAACCTACTTTGATCAGAAACATCTAGGAAATTGCTTTAGCAACTATTTTGTCATGTTTTTTTGAGACCTGGATTTGTTTTCTTCCAAGCTGTCAGGAGGCACAGGCAGGTTTATAAATAGAAATAGTATGACAACTGCCTATTCACTGAAAGAAATGTATTATTTGTGCCTTAGCTTTAGTAGACATCCTCTGTAACATTTCACAAGCTGGTCTTAGAGAATGAAGCCACATTTTGTTTTAAGAAATAGAATGTCAATCAAAGCCCAACAAGTTTTTTGGGAAGTTGATCCTCTTGTTTTCAAGTTTGCTGTTACAATTTACTGGTAATTTTCAGGTCAGATTAAAATAATTTCTGGGCGTTGGCATAAAATTATAGACCAGGTGTGCTTTAGCAAAATGAAAATAGTCCAATAGCACTGTTTCAAGACCTTGAAGAGCTAATCATTTCTATGGTGTATCAGGCAAAGGACTTTCTGTAGAAATGAAGTTATGTGTTCAGTATTGCATTCTAACACCAATTGCACATGTGTTATTTGAAAGGTCTGAATTTTTCTTTAAAATAATCTGGAAGATTCAATTGGCAGAGTGTGTATTAGAGTTCAAAAAGCATCATTCTGTGGGGGAGCATACTAATTGATTCTTGATTCCAACCTCATCATTATATTAAGTAATCTCCAAAAACATTGAGTTCTTGCTGTGCACCAAGGGTTCTGTTACAGACTTTATATTTATTATTTCATCTAATTCTCACAAACTTCCTGAGAAATGGATGCTATTTCCACAACAATTTTAGAAGTAAAGAGTTCTGATTTAGAAATAAAAAGGAACTTGCTCTCTAGCAGCAACAATAGCAACAAGAAGCACTGAATGATAATGTTTGCTGATTCCTCTTGTTTACATTCTTTGCCCATGGCCAATTTCAGGATACCTACATGATGTTACTGAATGTGGAATGGATAAGAGATGTTCACAACCACCTCTTGCAAGTTGGTGCTCCAGCACAGAACTAGTTATCAATTACAAAACTTAACTTCCCTGCTAATAATATTTGAACTGGATTCTAGAAACATTTCTCCTTTCTTATTTAACTCTGTGTTAGTCTTTGGTGATTGATGGCACTTGGGGGATAGACCAGAACAGGGGACTGGGCTTCACTTCGTGGTACCTAGGTGCTTTTCTTTCACATGGAAGCCAGTAGATTGATAAGCAGAAGATTAGCAACTCTGGCAGAAATTTCTCTGCCTGTTGGTGAATGGTTTCTGCAAACCAGTTCTGGTCCATGCCCTTAGGTATTTCTTTGCCACTAGCAGCCTGTATGTTCCTGTGGTAGCCTACAATTTATAAGAAGAATTACATCTCAACTTTGGATGGTAGAAAGGGAGCAGTCTTCTAAATTCTCAATTCTTCTTCATTTTCCTCATATTTTCTGATTCCTGCATTTGCAATTTCTGGTCTTCTTAGTTTCTTCTTTACCTTCTTATAATGATCAGCCATCTACTAAATTCATCACCTCGTTACATCATTTATAGTACTAATGTGGTTTTTGTTTCCTCTCTGGACATTGATGGACACATGACCATCATAAAACAACCAAATAAATAACTGAAAAGCCGGATGCTAACCTCTCACCTTTGATCACAAATGTCCTAAAATCATATCCAAGGATGAAATGAAGTCATTCTTTGTGCTCTGCATCATTGCTAATCAAATGAAGGATTAGTTCAAAATCTGAAAGAACTAATAAAATATCAATAACAATAATAATCATGCAGTGCTTATTTTATGTTAGAAAGGTGTCAAGATTTATGCTGTGAAATAAATCATCCTCATTCTTCTCCTTTGAAGTAGGCAGTCATTTTAAAGATAAAGAAAGTGAAGTCAAGGGATGTGTACCTAGCAGAAAACAGAGCTGGAATTCCAGGCCAGTATTTTACAATGTATTCCCTTGGTAATTGCACTGCACTGCTTTAATAAAAGTTGTCTTTGGCTACAATTTTATTTTATTTTTAAGAGTTGGGGATTGAGCCCAGGGGTACTATATCACTGTGCTATGTCCTCAACACTTTTTATTTTTTATTTTAAGATAGGGTCTTACTAATTTGCAGAGGCTGGCCTCTAACTTGTGATCTTCCTGCCTCAGTCTTGGATGTAGCTGGGATTATATGTGTGCAACACTGTGCCCTGCTCACTGCTGTCATTAAGATCTTAATTTCAAAGAAATAAATATCTGCTAGAAAAAGGAAAGAACTAAATGATAAATTTCATCACATTATAATTTGTCCCAAAATAATTTTATTCCCTTACATTAGATGTTAAGAATATTCTGGAATTAAAAAAAAATGCAGATAGTTTCTCAGTCAGTTTTTCCACTTGAAAAAAAAAATGACTTGGAAACTAGAAAACTTGCTACATTTGGTGAACACTGGAATTTTCCCAGCTAATGCTAAGAATAAAAGAGCTGCCAAATTCTTTAATTATCCTTAATATTCAATTCTCAAGTATAATGAATTCCACTTTCACACATATCTGAGAAAATTACATGGGAAAGTTAATATATTGCCTTTCACTAGGTTTTAGTGAATACCTCTATATGAGAGCAGAATTCAGTCTGAAATCACTTATGTTTATTCTGCCAGCGTTTGGATCAGATGTCAACCTTGCTCACATCTACTGCCCTGCTCTTTCATACCGTAAATTAAAGAGATGGACTTCTAAGGGCACTATATATTTACAATATAATCATGTTTTAGACCATGGAAGTCCTAGTGTGTCTTATAAAACATGTAATCTACTTCACCATATTTTCCCAAATGCTTGTATTTAAGCAGAGGCACATGATTTGACAATGACAGACCGAAGTGATTTGTCTTGTTTTCAAAATGAAGCACTGAGACCAGGCACAGTGGCACACACCTGTAATCCTAGTGACTCAGGAAACTGAGGCAGGAGGATAGAGAGTTCAAAGACAGCCTCAGCATCTTAGCAAGGCTCTATGCAACTATGCAAGACCCTGTGTCTACATAAAATATAAATAATGGCTAGGGATGTTGCTCAGTGGTTAAGAGTCCCTGGGTATAATCCTGGTATGGAAAAAAAAAAAAAAAAAAAAAAGAACTGAGAACCCAGCAGTTTTCTTCCTGGGGTGCCATCAAAGTTCGTGCTATTGGTGCAGGTACCACAGGGTTTTTCAGTCTTCAGGCTATTGACATGTGAGCTAGGACATTCTGATCTGGGGTGGAGCAGCAGTGGGAGTTTGCCCATTTCTAATGTTCAGTAGCATCTGGTCAGTACCCACTATATTCCTCTATCATTTTCTCCAGTTGAGACAATAAGAAAATATATTCTAACATTGCCAAACATCCTCTGGGTGGCAACTGTACCCAATTTGAGATATCCTGAACTACAAGATGGGATTTCCATCCACTTGGTTCTCTGATAGACTAAGTGAAGTGGAGCGCTTCAATCATCTATATTTTGTAACATTTAGTTAAACACCCACACATACACACATACAACCAAGTAAATAAGAAAAACAAAAATAGAAAAGGAAACATTTTATGTTAAACCAATGAAATTTAGGAGTTGTTCCTAAATGCTGTTGAACATACTCCAATTAAGACATATTCTGTACACTTTTTCCCATTCATTTATGTCCATGGCTTCAATTACCCAACAGTGATTGACTTTTTTATATTTTATACACATTTTCTTCTCTAACATCCATGAGCTTCATCCATCTGCCAGATTGACATCACCCATTAGTGATAACAAAGGAACCATAAACTTACATACTTTCTCTTGTCATATGAGCAGACTTGGAAAACTAGGAATCATCCTTATCATCCCTCTTTGTCTCATGTGTCAATAATTCTCATGACTTTTTCTTCAAAATATCTCAAAACTCTCCTTCTCTTCTCTACACCACCTACTACACAAGAATTGCTATATTTGGCCTGGATTAACATGCAACATTATTACTTCCAAAGTTCATTCCTATATGATGTAATATGTTTTCCACAAAACAGAGAGAACAATTGTTTAAAAATGAAAATCTGTCTATACTATTTCTGACTATAACTCTTCTTATGGTTTGGATATGAGGTGTCTCCCAAAAGTTCACATGTGAGACAATGCAGGAAGGTTCAGAGGCAAAATGATTGGGTTTTAGAGTCTTAGCTCAATCAGTGAATTAATCCCTGATGGGATTAATTGAAGTGGTAGGGTGTGACTGGAGGAGGTGGGAAATGGGGCGTGGTTATGGGGCGTATATTTTGTGTCTGGAGAGAGGTGTTTCTCTCTCTGCTTCCTGATGATGCAAGCTGCTTCCCTCTGCCACACTCTTGTGCGGTGATGTTCAGCCTCACCTTGAGCCATAAGGAATGGAGCCAGCCTTCTATGGACTAAGACCTCTGAAACTGTGAGCCCTCAAATAAATTTTCTCCTCTACAATTATGCTGTCAGATCCTGTAGTCACAGCACCAGAAATACCTGACTAAAACAACTCTCGCGTCGGATTTTTATATTTTTTATTTTTTAGGTTAAAGGACAAAATGCAAGACTTCTGGGTAGTGCTCAGACTCTGTAGTTTTATTTCTCATCTTTTTCCCTTTAGGTCCCTATTAGTCACCTTCAGGACCGTCTTTATATCAAAGCTTGCTAAGCCTTTTGTCATTTGAAGTCACTGTGCAGACCTTTTCTAATACCATGAGTGCCCTTAGCCCGACACATCTGCTTAACCAGCACCTACATTCCTCACACCTACATACCAAGGTCACCTCCTCAGGGGAGCCTTCTCTGAAATTCTCAGCTCACCACACTACCAATGACTTCTCTCAAAACTGGATCATTTCCCCATTTGTGTACAATGAATCAAAATTTTAAAAAATGGATCCTTTTCTTCAAAAGTAATTATGTCACTGTGATTATTTATCAACACCTGCTTATCACTATAGACTCTCCAGGGATGGAAACCCCTCTCATTAGCCATTTCTTTGACTTCCTGACACATGGTGTACTGCCTAGATAACAATGGTTTCAATTATTTTTTGAATGGAGCAAGTAAGTAATTTAGTTTGTTGCCGTAACAAGAAAAATTCAATTTTGTAAAAGCAGGAAAAATCTGAGATTTCAATCCGTGTTTCCCCTCTTTTTTCACCCATGGGAAAAAGTAAAATTTTCACCATTAAAGGAATGTTGGTTATAAAATACTATGTAGTATATTTATCTGATGTTTGCTACAAAGGTAAATTTTAACAGAATTATTGAAAAACCTGTTATATAAAATCCTGAAGACCATATTAATAGATAATAGATCATAATTCTACATTAATATTTTACATACTTTGAGTCTTGTCAGCTCACTTTTTTTGGGTTTTCATTTTTATTTGTGTGGGTGGATGGGTGGGTGTGTGATAATATGTGCACATCAGCATTGGTACAAGCAATATGTCCATGCTGAGTAACTATGCATATCTAGCACTAGCAAGGCACTTAACACCAAATTAATTTCCTGCCAAAGCCACTGCATCTGTGTTTCAATTACTAAAATTCTAAATTTAGTGGAAAATATAAGTACATTTTCTTATTATCACTGCATTAGTATTTCTAGGGCAAACAAGAATAACAACTGAAGTGGTTATTAGGAAAATGGCATTTCAGTGTGAATTTATGCTTACCAAATATAAGTGTCTTATTCAGATGGCATTTATGTGATTGGCTCTATTTTGGGGACAAGCATTTCAAGATATGAATTTTCCCTTCAAACACAAATATACAGCAATAGCTTCCACTTAGAATCAATCTTTTTGTCTTCAACTAGACTACAAATTTCCTAGAACTTAACATTCAGACATTTTTAAGAAACATGCTATCCTCATAAGGATGTTTATCTTAAATATGTATGAATGAAGATATTTATGGTTAACACTACTGATCTCACAGGGCCTCCCAAGATCCTTTTGGGCCACCTCTCTGCCCAGAAACGGCATGCCCTCCACCTGGCCATCCAGACTAATGAGCTGGGTCTCAAATGCTCCCTTTTTAATGAGGCCCTCTTTTTTCAGCCCAATAAGTAATTTATGTATTGATTTCAAGTACGACTTCACCCAAGACTGATAACATGGTTGCTTGTAAATGCATTCTTCTCTTAACTCTGCAAAAATTCATTTTGATCTTTTAATGAAGGATTAAAGAATTTCCAAATGATTTTGAAATGTGAGGGAAACCATACATAAATAGAAGCATTCAGGATGCTGACTTTTTTTTTTTTTTAGAAACATCTTTTTATTAGTAGCATATTGCTTTTAGACTTTTATTATCTTTGCAGAAGGCAGAACAGTAGCTTGAGAGGTAACGCACTTCTCATTCTGTTTCTAGCTTGCATTTCTTAACGTTTTTCGTCTGCAGCATCATATTTTGATACTACTGTATCTTGTTGAAGTAGATAGCAACCTTGAGTGCCTCTTACTAAACACACCTGGAGTTGAAAGGGTATTGATCTCAAAGCAATTCCATTAAGTCAGTATGCAAGTTAAACATGAACTTGGATGTTCTTATTTTTAAAAATCAATTTTGTTCTGAATGCATTCTGTTATTATAAACTAAACACACACACACACACACACACACACACACATGTAACCTAAATACATATGATTTTTCCCCAAATTAATTGATACTTGTTATTTAGGTTTCTGTTCTAATGTACTTTTTGAAGAACTATCCCAGATACTACCAATGAAAATTCAAGAGAAAAGTAAGGTTGCCTGCCTGCCAACCTCCATCCCTTTCTCCCTTCCTTCCTTTGTACTCTCTCACTCTCTATCTCCCTATCTCCTTCTTGCTTTGGCCTTTTACACTCATAGAATCACTATGCTGTCATTCCTAGCACATGATCTCAGGTTATACATTTGTTTATACATTTAATTTTATACATTTATTCACATGATCATTACACTAATGCCTATCTTTCCTCAGTCTGTTCCATGTGAGCAGGCCGTATATGTGTTTCCTGCCTACTGTATTCTCACAGCCAAGAAGTGGGCTAGGCATGCCCTAAGATTGGATTGAAAGGTCTTAATAGATGACAGAATAATGGAAGCATCTGATTTTCAGCAGAAGATAATTTGTCATCTCAATGTTCCTTGAATTCGAATGAGTTGGGTCTAGTTTAAGCTCTGCTTTAATTTCTTATTTAATAAGAACCATATAGATGACCCTTGCCATGTAAGAGAACAGTGTTTCTGGTTATGTGAAACAGCAAAACCAAACAGAAACAAGGAGAATGAAATCAGAAAAATATTCCCTGTGCACATTGCTAATCCCATTAGCATGCATAGAGTTGTGGTTTATAAGCAACTCTTAAATGGAAAACTTATTGAAGGGCAGGATCTAAAAGATAAGACAGAGAAAATCACTATTTGATTAGCATGAGAATAACTGGGTATACAGGGTCACTTTAGTTGTTTACTTTATTTTTTAGTTTGTCTCCTAAACCCTGACATACCTGTGCATTTTTTTTTCTTTCTTTCTTCTCTCTCTCTTTCTCTCTCCCTCCTTTTTCTTTCTCTCTCTCTCTCTCTCTCTCTCTCTCTCTCTCTCTCTCTCAGTATTCTTCAATGGCTTTCAAAGGTATTCCTTTTGATTTGAAACTTAACCACCTCTATTAACTGACTTCTGCTTCTCATTAGACCTTGTTGCCTAGCATGTCTTGTTTACGTTTAGCAATAGTATATGTGGTTTTAAGTCATTGATACCCTTAGTCTAGGCCTGAGTTTCCCCTAAAAATGAAGGTCACAGGTGACCCCAAACATTTCTTCAAGTTCTGATAACCTGTGAAATAGCTTTATGCAATAAGATAAAATAGAAACCCATGTGTAAGAGTTTCATTGCAATAAAACTGCATTTTATATTAAAATAGCTGAAGCATATTCAACAAGTATTTATTGAAGACCTACCAGTGCTATGAATCGTGCTAGGCATAACTATCAAAGAACAAAGGAAGGAATGCAGAAGAGGAAATAAAGAGTTCACAGGATTAAATAATTTCATCATGGTCAAATTTTTTCTGTTGGGGCTAGGATATGGACTCATGGCTAAGACACTAACCACTTTGTTGGATATGGACTCATGAAGTCTCCTTTAATGATCATTTCAAGCCCTGTTTTCTCCAAGAAATCTATTGACCCATCATCTCTCATTACCAAGAAGTCTAATTGTCCTCATAAATGCCAATGGTTTCATTATTTTTGCTGTTTCTGCGAGTCCAGGGATTTAAGCACTGTCTTCTTTCTTTCATATTAAAATATTATTTGGCTAAAAGTACTATGCTTAAGAATTAACAGAATAGCAATAGGAGAAGAAATGTACAAACCAACTCTGTAAAGTTTAGATGTGATACTGATTTAGAAACCTATGACCATCCTCAGATAAATTTTATCTCATATGTGAGTTTTCCCATGACACACCTGTAACATGTGCAAATGCATAATGAAATCTGCTGTTTGGGGTTCTTGTAAGGGGTATACTTAAGAGGAGTGGGTAATGTATATGGTATATGCGGGACTCCTAAGTGGAGATAACTAGAAACTAAAACATGACTTTCAAATGCAAAAGTAGGTTAGCTTTCCTTTCATCATTGAAACTTGTGCCAAGGTATGAAGAAGAAAATGTGTTTAAGAAATGTGTCTTGAAATAGAAAACTTTCAAATGGAAGTTGTTGGTATAAAGACAGGATGGAGACTGAAAAGCAAGACAGAAGAAGGGATAAAGGAAGTATGTGAAGAGTGGGCAGGATCTGCACTGGTTCAGCCATGAGACATGATGATTCACAGAGAGGCCCATCCCCATGTGTTGCCTGGTCAGTGGCCAGGAGCAGCAGAGAAATAGCCATGCTGGCGACTCAGTTAAGGGAAAGGCTGGAGCTGTGGCCTTGCCTTTGTACAGGTAGTACTGTGGACTGAGAAAAGGCTGCTACAGTGGTCTCTGACATGTTGGTTGAGATTAGAGGGACAAGAGCTTTGCCCTCTGTCCAGGAGAAGAACACACCTTCCCTCCAGGGGCAACTTTAAGAAGGCCCCCAGGGTGGGGAGGCAGGGAGTAATGGTGAGATTAATGCCTTGGCGTTATATTTGCAGAGAAATATAAAACATGAAAGCCACTATTTGTTTTTTTCTCCATTCCACTGAATATTCCTACAGATAATTCTTGGACATCTCACAGTTATCATCCAAATACCAATGAAAGTCAAGGCCGACACATGTATACCTTTAATTCTGTTAAATTCATGTGGGAATGATTTTCCTAAAATTGTCTTCATTTAATTCAATCCTGAGCACTGCCTGGCCATTGAGGAGAAAAGAATACGATATCACTTTATGGCTATGGGGCATAAAAACCTGAAGCCTGTTTTTCAAGATCCCACGTTCATTATCCTCTGGGGAAAATCTGACATTTTATTGTCGAATTCCCCATATTACCTAGAGAAATGAAGCACAAGCCCTTTGAACTTCAATGTGTGACCATAAGAATTTAGCCAAGTATTATGTATCAGATATTTGTTTGTTAATTTATGTATTTATTCAACTATGTGTTAGATATATAAAGAGAGTAAGAAGAACAAAGCCAGAAATTTACCCTATTTCAAATTCCTACCACCAAATTTATATCATTTTTTTTTTTTTTTTTTTTTGGTCCCACACAAAATCCTTTTTTAGGAAGTAAGTCATTTAATTAGCTTACTAACCTCTGCTTTGAAAGTAAAATTATCTAATTATGCCAGCCATAAGATGCTCCAATAAATTTGCCAACGAGGGGTTATAAAATGACACTGCTGGTGTTTTGTGTGCATAATCAGAGAAGTTATTGACCTTTCCAACTGACCATTTTTTAAATTCTGTATTCTGGCAAATTCAGTTATATAAAATGGGTTTCTGTCTACATACTATTATTTCCTATTCTTTGAGTGAAGTCGTACCAACTAAATTAAACTATCTATAAGGCAAATATTGTTCACACACTTCAGTGATATGTTTTATTTTAAAAATATTTTTGTATAGATATGTATATTATATATGTGGGGTATTTTAGTAGAGTTACGTGTATGCCTATTTTCCTTTTATGTGTTGGGCCATTTAAAGTAAGCTCATTAATTCCCCAAAAGAGAATTAATTACAAGAGCATTTAGAAAATTATAGAAAGACTATTCTTTATAAGCATACAGAGGGTTAATTTCTCATGAATGTACTTTTATTCAAGTTAATATATGCTACATGGGTGCATCAATAATATAATTTGACTCAATGTTTCCTCAAGTGTAAGGTTACATTTTGTGCACATTACAATTATAATAAAAACATGAACATTGTCAACAAATAAGGACTATTAGATTCTCCACCTTGTTTTTGAAACAATGAAAAATTATTTATGTTTCCCTCCCTTGAATTTTACTTAAGTAAACTCTTTTATTCAAAAGTTACAATATAAGGAAATGTGTCCTTGGGGAAAATATTCTGAAGCCCAGAGCATCCTTCAGGCATTGTATTTCTGTCTTGAAATTCAGTCTAAGTTTCAGATTTTCACCTTCCAAACCACTCCTATCTGTTATCTCCTGCCACTCATTTTACAATACCTTATGTCTGAAGAGGGTTAATGGTCCTGAGAGGCTCAGTAGCTCTGAAAATTGTAAGCATCAGTTTGATTACCAGAGACAATGCTCTTTAATTTGCATAAAATGGTTCTATCCCTCAGACCAACATTCAGATCTACTTGTGTAAAGATGAAGAAACTGGGGTTCAGAAACCCAAAAGTTATCATGCAATTTGAACAACAGCGAAAAGAAAGCAAGGATCAAAGAAATGGCATAGCCCAGAACCTCTCCAAAATTACTCAACTTAGAATCCTGCAGAACTCCACCAGGATGCCTCTCCTGGAAACCACAAGTAAGGTTTTACTGCAGAGGTACTTGAAGATAGAAGCAAAACCCCATAACACCTCCAGTCATAGTTTCACCGTAGAAGCTATAAACAATGCCTCCCCTCGTGCTCTCTTCTGCAGTGGTAAATCAAGAAAGAGGGTCCTCGTATGGCTCTCTGCTCCCAGCATCGATGGATTTGTGTTCAACCCTGTTATCAAAACAACCTAAACCTTCTATGTACAAGTTCCAAATACCCAGACTTACATTTAGATTAAAAGACTACCCTCTTAGAAAGTGAATTTTCCTTTTCAAGACCATGGTTTTATTCTTATTTTAAGTTTATTTTTAATTTCAACATGAACTGAGACACACAGAGGGACACACATATGCATATATTCTGTATAATAAAAATATCCACTATTTATGTAATTCAATAAAACAAACTTCTCTTCTTGCCCTTTCAGGCAGGTCTCTATAGGCTGCTTATGTTCAGCTATCACACACTTGCCCCCAATTGCTTCAGCCACAAGTCTGTCTTCCTGAATGTGTCCTTTCGTACAATTTGGACTCAGTATGTTCTTTGCCTAAAATACAACTCCCAGTTGTACACAGGTACTAGCTCCTTCTCAGCCTAAACACTGCCTCCTTGGAGAGGTTTTCCATGATGTCTTAAGTCACTTTCTTGGAGGTCAATTTATAGGGTAACCTACCATCTCTGTTTGCCTGGAATTGTCCCAGTTTTTACCAACATTCCTGAGCAAAGTGGGACAGTGAGTCACAACAGATTTATTAAGGAAATGCTCCCAAAATATTCTGAAAGGATTGTTGGAGAAGCAGGAAAGGGAAGGAGCAAATGCCTGGTGAGTAAACTCCAGTTAAGGTAACTTAAACCTGATCATACAGGAGAACTATGGAGTATATGTTAGATTCTGAGCATTTTTTCCCCAAAGGAGGCAAGGAATTTCAGGTTCTGTAATCCCTTACACTTCCATAATCCCACACTTGCCCATCAATGGTGAATAGGTCTTCCGGTGTTGGAAGTGAGAGGTGAATTTCAGGGTGTTCCTCCTTTCTGAGTAGAGGCACAGCATTTCATTAACCTGAAGGTCAAAGAGTCAAGGTATAGTTCACTGGATGGCAAAGTGCACAGAAGTTGATGGGGGGGCACACCAGCACATCCTTTCTTGTGGGAAACCCCCTTTACTGGTACACCATACTGTATTCTTTACTTTCATTGAGATGCTTGTCAGTATGTATCTCATGTGTGTGTAGAAATCTGAATCTATATCTGTATCATATCCATATTTTTTTCTATATCCATACTATTTCTGTATCTGTGTGTATATTTTAATTCTTTTCTCTTTCCACAAGCATTTAGCTCCAAGAAAAAAGTAACAAATTTATCTTGTTCACCTTCCCCTATGTACAAGCTACTCAATAAATACTAGAAGAATCAATAAAGTAAACCATAATATTTCAGCAAAATAAAAGACTGTAGCCCTCGCCTCAATGATTCAGCTTTATCTCATAATTCTGTTCTCTCTTTTCATTTTTCTTATGCTTTCTCTTTTCTGAGGTTTCATTGCAAAAATGTAATTTCTGCTCTACCATTATTTAGGCCTCTTTCCTCTTGCCAATACTGATTTTTTTTTCTTTAAAAGTATTCTCACTAAGTCAGTAGAATTTGATTCTTAAAAGCATGAACTTGAGATCATGATGGGGTATATAAGTTAAATTCTTAAGTACATAATCTCTGAAGCAAGCAGGGATACATTATTTTGGAACACAATCAACCCTCATAGGGGTCTGACTTTGGGCAAACTTTACTCAGTTAGAAAATTGGGGATCTAGTGCCCGTTTCATTAAGTTACGATGAACATTAAATCTATAAATTAATATAGATTAATATCTATAAACCAGATAGTGCCCAGTACATGGAAAACACTTAAGAAATACCAGCTATTACCAATTGTTAATAAAATATATTACCAATTTTACATATTGTGTCTGTCATTTTTCATAAGTTATGATTTATTTTCTATCAACTTCCAAAAAGGATCCAGAATAGATGGACTGTAGTCTGTTATTTTGAAGTTTCAGTTTCAATCATCTTAATAATTTATGTTGATGAAATCAGTATTCTCAATAAGAATTAGAGTAAATTCTTGTGTGAAATGCACACACACACACACACACACACACACATATCTAGAGGCAGGCAAACGTACTTTTACACTCACACATTCAAGACATGATATAAAAAGTCTTTGTACAGCTGACTAACCTCTTGGGAGAATCTTGGCCAGAATTCATTGAAATCACTGTAGGGTCTTCAATGCATAGGTGAACAGAGTGATTGATGGGTTATTGAGTTCTCATTATCATAGCAAGTCTTTTTAAGGCACTTAAGAGTTCCCTAGGTGGTTTCTACAGTTAAGGTAGTCTTATTTGTAATCTTAGAAATGCATTACTATACTGACTTAAAAGTGCTTTAGTGAGTTTTAATGATTGGTGGACATTTTTATCACTCTATTCATAATACATTCTAAAAAATAGTTTTGTTTTGCATTTCATGAAAAAAGATTCAGTCACTTAATACATAAATAATATTTTTTGTTATTTCTATATACTATTTGGATTTGAATATCAAATAAGCAGATTTATGAGCATATCAACTCTACTGATGCAGTGAGAATATATATAGGTATGTATGTGCGTTTTATATATATATATATATTTTTTTTTTTTTTTTTTTGAGTACCAGGAATAACTGAATCCAGGGGGTCCCTTTTCTTGTTAAATTTCTGAGACTGACTTTGAACTTGCAATCATCCTGCCTTAGTCTCCCAAACCTCTGGGATCAGAAGTATGTGGCATCTTACCAGGCAAGTGAGAATATTTTTAAAGAAAACGAAACAACAGATAACAGATATTAACAGGTGGGAAGATTTGTTTAGATAGAGCAGAGTAGTATCTCTATTTTTGCAATGTAACCTTAATAAAGAGAAAGGAATGATGGAAAATCATTTGGATACCATATACTTTTGAATATATTTATTTCACTATACCGATAACATTTGAAAAAAGTGTTTACATAGTAGATCTGGACATAGAACCTAGAAAGAGAGTACCTATCCGGTCTCTAACTTTCTCAGCTTAGCAAATTGTGACCTGTCCACATCTCACTCAATTTCCTCACTGATAAAATGGAGATAAGAATAGCACATTGTGGGCTGGGTTGTGGCTCGTGGTAGAGCACTTGCCTAGCATGTGTGAGGCACTGGGTTCGATTCTCAGTACTGCATATAAATAAATAAAATAAAGGTCCATCAACAACTAAAGAAATATTAAAAAAAAAGAATAGCACATTGTACTTAATTTAAAGTTATTTTTACAAATGAAAGCAATGGGTGAATTTATGGAAACCACTGAAGTGGTTTGGCATAACACTTAACACATAGAAATTACAAATTAAGATTTAACTACTACTATTAATATTAACATATCATAATCCTCTGGAATTTGTTTTATTCATTCATGGTATGAGACAAATGAACTGTGAATAGTCCTAAATATGTAATTCTAATAAAAATAAATTTCCTGCTTCCAATTTAATAGTATATTTATTATGATTGTTATTTAATCAAAGAATGAAGTACATTTATGTAAATAAAGAATAAGATATAGAATCATAGAGTTTTGGGAATTAACCTTGATTTTACATTATTAATTATATGACCTCAAGAAACATAGCCAATCTATCTTCCATTTTTCTGTCATCTAAGAGAGATAGTGATATCTCCATAAAAGAGTGGCTTAAGATTTAAATGAGAAGACACCATAATAATGGAAATTTTTGGCAAAAACCCATGGAAAAAGTTGTATGTGTAATTCTTATGATCAATGAAGATATAATTATATTTTAAATTTGTAGCTTTATTTTATGTTCCTATTATGTCATTATTTCCCTAGGACATGCATTTTTTTTTTTTTAGTTAGCAATTCACAAAATGTTTAAATTTTTTGCATCTAATGATATCATCTCTAGTGTTATTGTCCTCACTTAATGTTCTATAATAAGGATAACAAATACTATTCATTCCATGTGCCCACATCAACAACCTGGTAGTGGCTGTCTGGGATTGCTGTGGTGCTACAATTTCTGAAGTCCTGCATTGAAGAGATTCCACTCTCCATGCCTATGGGGCGTCTGTTATTATTGCCATTAGAATGCAAATATGATTTGGCTGTAAATAGGGATGAAAGATAGAAACACCAGGGGGAATTGAGTTCAAAGAGTTTTAACAAGAAGGACTCATGTTCAATGCATTATTTTCTGTGTAGGATTTGAAATGGGACTAATCAAGAGTAAGATGGAGGTATCCAGGAAACAAGGTCCCAAAACTGCCAAATTTTCATTTCTGCCTATCTTGCTCAGGGCAGTTATAACTTTCATTAGACCCAGGAACATCAACAAACAACTTAATAAAACAAAACTACATGTCTGATGATTTCTATAGGACATGACTCTGGACTTTCCCATAAAGGCATGTATTGCCAAATTGAATTTTAATTAATTCCTTCTTGGCATTCCTTATACCGAATTGCTTAGAATGAGATGGAAGAAAATTTTAATATTTATCTACAAATAAATTAAAATAATATCTCAGAGAAACTCCCCTTTTAATGTTGAAATTCATTTGATGATGATTTAGGCTCAAACTTAAATAGTGGTATTTAAGAGCCTGGTAAATACATTCCAACAAATGTGTCTATAAACCAATTATATCTTTATGCCTCATTGATCAGCATGTGCAGAGCTGGTGTGAGAGAATGTTTGCAGCTAATCTGTATGTTGTAACTTTAAATCCTTTTCTAAAGAGCCTTGTATAAACAGGAATGGTGCCTTTTCAGAACACATTTCAACTTAAATCCCAACGTAGTTTAAATGCCTTCTTATCCTTCCCATAGCCCACCACATCTCCATAGTTCCGATACCCCTAGCCCTCCAATTCCTAGTATTAACACGCACTCTCAGGGGTTGGCTAACCTCTTTGTTCAAAATCAAACTAGGAAATCAGAGTAAATACTGTCATTTAAAGAGTGACTTCTGGAACGAGAAGATGGAGAAAAAAAGTCCAGCACCAGGGGAGACAACAAAGCGACCAGTGGAAGTAATGTAATAGGACCAGAAGGTCTGAGAAGTCAGGTTTCCACAGGACAGTCCTAAATTAAAGCCCACTATGGCCAAAAGGATTAAGGTTGGGGATCCTTTTTCTAAAATGTTCCTAACCAAAGGTATTTTGTATTTCACTTTTCTTTTTTTAAATTTTGGAATATTTGAATACACATAGTGAGGTGTCCTACAAATGTGACCCAAGACTAATCAGGAAATGTATTCTTGTTTCTTATACACATAACCTGCAGGTAATTTTATATAATATTCTTAATGATTTTGAACCTAAAACAAAGTTCCATAATGTGAAATTCTCCACTAGTAGCATCCTGTCAGCCCATAAAATATTTTGAATTCTGGAGCATTTTGAATTTTTAATAGGGGGATTAGGGATGTGCAAACTGTATAAATGTTTTTTGATAGTGGTGATGGAGAATCTTTTTAGATGTTAGGGTTGGGTAGTGACTAATGTGTCAGATATTGTTATATGTCAGACATTGTGCCGACCATTTTATTTATGTTACTGCAATTAATAAATCCTCAAGAAAGCTATCAGAAAGTTTGTGAAATGAATATTATCATCTTATTGACAGGGAATAGATTCACAAAATATATGAAGTACCAGCGGGATCCCAGGAAAAAAGTAGTTTCCAGAAGACACCCTGTTCCAGAAACTTATTGAAATTTCCCTTGTGCACAACAGTGAAAACATTTTGCCACCTTACCTCTTCTTTTGAGTGTTGGGCTCACATTCATGAACATGTGAATTCCCAATATTCGAGGGCACTAATGGGAACTCCTTCCATCATTGACCAGGTTAGGTTGGGGTACATTAATTGTCAGTCCTAAAGATGGTAGCAAATGAGAGAAAAGTAAAACAAGGGAGAAATGCAGGCTGGGAAAGTCAAAATGATAGTCCAAATGAGGCTCCTGGACAGCTACAAATAATTAACCCAAGATGTAGCTAATTACCATTTTTAGATGAAGATTTCTAAAAAAATCTCAAGGTGTTGCTTACTTCATGTCATCAAACCATTTCTTTGTTTCCCCAACCATAGGTGAGGTTTAATAGTTTATTATCATAAGGACAACATGGTCTGTCGTGGTACATATGATACAGGTGCATCTGTAGCTTTTTGATGCGTTCTGTGATAAATTTGTGACTTTGAGGAGGTCACTTAGCCACCTGTAAGTATGTATTCACTCATCCATAAAATATGGCTAATAATAGTCTTTTTTGCTCAATAATAATGATGAGAGGTGGAAGAGACAATGTATGGAAAGCATTGACCATTGTGCCTAGTAAATGATGTCTCTCCAGTATCAGTAAAACTATTTGGATCGAGAAAGGAAACAAGGAACTCATGCTTGGGAAAATCCTGGACTAAGTAATTGATTCAAATTAAGCATTGATTTGAACTGAGAATCAATAGTTTATAGCAAAACCTTAGAATAGTTTATTTCTTTTGGTGCCTATGACTATCAAACACAAATCTTGAGAATTAGGATAAGAATCTCGGTATTCATACATATCATTTCAGCCAAGTCACAGTCAAAATGTCAAAGCCTGTGTTTAATTGTATAGTCTGTTAAGTATGCAGTGCCAAATATCATTAATAGCCATCAAGGAAGAAAGAGGTTGTTACAAACTGACATCCCCAGGGAAACATGCTGTAAAATAGACTATCAAGCAGCCCTATAAATAATCCATGTTAACTCCATCTTCACCTAAGTCAGGCAGGCCTAACCTCAGTGTAAATTACATTTTAAAAAGCCCATCCCCAAAATGAAGTTGCAGAAGGCTATAAACAATTCCCAAGACTAATATATTATAGATATTAATTTGCCAAGTTTAGGGTGAAGTGTAATTTATATTAGGAATAAGAAAAACAGTCACCTTGTCTAATTAAAATGGAGAAGAAACATTTCCTAGAAGCAGACTTCCTCCTTTTTCTCTGCTTTCAGTCCAAAATCCATCAGAGTACTGTACTCTGACAGAAATGATGATCTTGGCAACATCATAGGGAATCTTCCTGGAAGGAATGGGTTTATCCTCAGAAACATCTCAGATCAGTGTTTAGGGAACATGGAATTTTGTTATCGAAGATACATGTAAATCCAACTGACACTGAAATAAATTTGCACCTTTTTTTTGAAAGTTTCCTTGCTGTTCTGTCTGGGATGATAAAAATCAGTTTTCATATTGCATAATAATGTGGAAAGAGCTAACTCATTTAAAAGGGGGAACTGAGAGTACACACTTAAACTCCTTCCTATAATAAAAGAAGCAAAGAAGCACTTTGAGACTGTTAGTCTTTCTTCTCTCTTCCACCATTACGTTTCCAAAATTGTCAGAGCTCTTGAACTTGGGAAGGGAAGTGGTAGTCGTGGCCTGGAAAGGACAGACTACACCTTTTCTCTGCTGAGTAATTAGGTCACTAGGTACGTTCAGAGATGCAAATGAACCCCTCTGCTGCTTGTATGTGGCTTTTTCTCTATACAGCATTTATGTCGATAATCTTCCCCACAAGTTCTGACATTTCTAAAAACAAGAATGTACATTTGCTTTGCTTCATGTGGGTATATTTTTGCTTGTTTGAAAGACTATCACTTTAGCTACTCTTTCTTACTCATATCAACCATTTGGGGGACTGTCTTAGGAGCAGATACTATTCATAGCCACCTGTGTTTCCTGCATCAGCACTATCTCCCAATCTTCCATCTCACTATTAAAAGACATGAGGCCAACAACACACCTGGAATCCCAAGCTACTTGGGGAGCAGGGGCAGGAGGATAGCAAGTTCAAGTTCAAGATCAGACTCAGTAACTTAGTGAGTCCTTGTCTCAAAATAAAAAAATGAAAAGGGTTGGTGATGGAGCTCAGTGTAAGGCACTTGCATAGCATGTGAGATGCTCTGGGTTCAATTCTTGAATACACTATTTAAAAAATTATATGCACAAACACACACAACTTGCTTATTTAGTAGATAAAGAAATTGTGACATTTTTGAGTAGACTATTTTCTGTATGCACATTTACATATATAATGAGCAATTATAAGTGATTTTAGAAATAAAATTAGTAAAAAAAATCTAAAAATAAGCATAGAATGTTACTTCTTTATATTAAATGTCTCTATCTTGATTTTGTCAAAACTTGTCCAGCATGCTTATTGATGACTTTAATCCAATTTAATTCAGTACAATCTATAACTTATTTTTATGATGAATATTTCCTCTCTAAATTATCTATGTTGTTAATATTAAGTTTCTTTCTTGTGCTACATAATACCTGACATGATACCTCTTAAAAATGGTTATAATAATGTTCCAGAATTCCTGACAATAAAGTAAAAAATAACATTATGGCACCATCTAGTGACCTAATATTTCTCTTTTTCTTTTTGTTATTTTGCTCAAAGGTGCCTGTTTCTGTTGATTGTATAAAACTATATGTATATGGAACAAATATGCAGCTAGAAATAATTTCTCTATACAGTTACTCATGGATAAAGCAAGCCAATCTTGACAAACTGAAATTTCAAAAATAGTTTCTCACCTTGTAGAGCAGAAAATGTTTTTAAAGCAGTTCCATAATTTTAAACTTAGTCTACTTCTGCTAGATCCAAATGAAATTGCCACAGGTAATGAAACACATAATGAAATTACTATCCATTCATATTTGGAAACAAATAAGACAAATTCATCTGTAGAAAATGTTTTCATCAACAACAAATAGACCTTTTTGTATAATACAACTGATACAGCTGACTTTATTTTTCTCTTAAAATCATGTCGATTTATCATAAAGCATCATAAAACATGAAAATATTGGTAAACAGAAAAAAATACTTCTAATCTCAGGAGAGATTCATATTAATGTAATACATAGTCACATATTTTCTTTGCCAATAGATAGGTATTTCTTGGTATTGTGATAAGCACATTATTTATAATTCTTAAGCTTATTTATGTCTTTAATTCATTTTAGCAAACCTTTGTCATTCTAAAATTAGATTGCTTTTCAAATTGAGATGTATCACATTTTTGTGTTTCTGTGAAAATTCTAGTTATGGAAGTAGTAACATCTTTCTCTTAAAGATGTGTTCCTTTATACTTGCAGTGAGGTGTAGAAGTCACAAAAAGGAGCTTGCTACAAGCATATGCAAAGCTAGAGCCTTTAGGCTATGAAAAGAGACCAAATGGGTTAGACTATAAGTAAACTGAACATGCAGGATTGCAGCTGTAGCATTAAACACAACTAAGAAGAAATTCTCACCAAGGATATGCATTTTGTATTGCCTTTAACCTTCATATCAGAAACTGATGGTAATGGTAAAGTAATATAAATAATAATGAATCTACTTAATTGCAAAATAAGAACAAAGTTGTAGTAAAAATTTAAATTAAGAACTTTTATTAAAAATTGTTTAAAAAAACAAAGTTGAGAATAATTAATTTCAAACTTTGTAAAAGAAATAAACTTGCATTTCTTACTGTAAAATATATTGATAGGAGTAGAGTTTCCTACGTGGTGTCTGGCATTCATCTCCTTTGTTTCCTCAAAGGAATTGGCAATACCTGTCACTAGTGCAGCAAAGGAAATGGTTCAGAAAGAAAAGGAAGTTGATTCATCTTGTCTGTGACTTCCATGCTGCTTACCATCTACACTGAGGTTTCTTTAAGTTCTTTATTTTGAATCACAGAATGTACTTACTGAAATGTGATCTTCACATAACTAGTCTGAACAATTCATTTTCACTGAAGACCTCAGATATTTTCCATATGTTTTCAAATCCCTGGTGGTTGAGGTTAAATGTTGGTTCTGGTAGTTTCTACATGACTCTATGTCTCTGTCCTGGGAAGTGATGTTCTCTCTTATAATGACAAAGATATTATTGATGAAGATAAAACTGTTTCAAATCCTACATTGTAGGATGAGTCTAAACAACAACAACAACAAAAACAACAACAAAAATCCATGCAATTAAGCTAATACATTTCTACCAGACATCTGTTCAAGTTCTTCCAGAATCAGTAGCTATACTAGTGAGTACCATCCCATCAATTTAGGTTTGCATCTGCCTAGGAATTTTGATATTTCTTAGTGGCAATAGATACCCTTTACTTTTCTCCTAGTCTTCAAACATGCCTTTGTTGGTTTTGGTTGTTGAGTACAATGATTCAACTTAGTTCCACAATTGTGTGTATGGAGCGCAGGTAGGTAGCTAGGGTGCCTTCTCATCTGACCAGAAACAGAACTCTCTAAGAATGGGCAAAGGTGATATAAGTATAGCTGAGAAACACCACTGCCATTAAGCAGTCTGATGTCTCTGGATTTGATAACATATTTCTAGTCTTCTAGAAGCAGAGGGGGTCAATTTGAATGCAAAATCACTGCCAGCATAATGGAAAGAAATCTCCAATTGGACCTATCAGAAAAGAGTAGGCGCCAGAATGCGTTCCCCAGAAACAGAAAGTCAAGGCAGACCTGGAATTGTAAACCACATCAAGTTCACTGCTTTCATTGTAACAAGTGAGAAAAATGGAACAAAAGGAGAAGGCATGGCTGCCTTAAAGCTCACAAATAGAACAAAACTGGAACCAGTAGGCTAATGAGACAATAAAGCACAGGGGTTCAGTAAGTGAACAGGGAATCTGCAGAGCACCTGGGCTTGAATTCCAGGCTTCACACTTCCTAGCTATAAAAATTTTGTAAATATAGTCATCCCTCTGAGCTTCAGTTTATCTGTTGAAATGAGTGTTGTAATTATAGGAATTATTTAGGGAACTGTGGTGAAGATGGAATGAGAATACAGGAGAGAACTTGACACAGATGCTTGGACCTAGTAATTGCACAATAAAATGTAACCGATCTTGGAAGCTGCTTTACAGGTCCCTATTACCAGTCCATTGTCATTGCATCAAAACAATTATACCCAATGACAAAGGACCATTTCTTTATAGAGCAGAGTAAATGCATGGGCATTCGAGGGAAGTATAAGAAACAGATTGGTGAGATGGCAGAGCACAGTAAGAATTTGGTATTACTGGAACTATGGCTTAATGAACAGCTGACGCTATTTTTTCTGTTTCTTGTCATTTTTGTTGTTGTCCCTCCACCTCCCTGGGCTAGAGTGAAGAATGGCAACGATATGTACTAAAGAGGAAATTTGAAAGATTTTAGGTTTTCTAAGCCAGTAAGCGAAGAGCACTAAGGTACTAAGAAATGTTCGCGATTGTTTTTTACATCAAAAGTAAACAATAACAAAAATAAAGCAAATGCAGAAAGAGAAGATAATAAGGAGAAAGATGCCAGCAAAGTGGTTAAGTTCCTTCCCCCCAATAGAGTCCTCCTGCGAGTACCCACTGTCTTGCCTCTTAACTGGAGTAACTCAGAGTAAAAGTAGCTCAGACCAACAACTACAGCCAAACTTGGACTTTTCTGAATCTAGGAAATCAAGGAAAAAATCCTCAACATCACCATCGAGATGAGATTCATGCCTGAATATAAGGTGTGGAACAATTCTACTAAAGCAGAAATTAAAGAGAGAAACTGGTTTTTGACATGTTGCACATTTAGTACACGGGTGACAAATAGTGACAGACCTTTTACTCCCCAAATTTTCCTTGAAATTCCTGGTGTACCTCCAGTGGACAAAACTGTAAAAACAGCACACTGAACCTGTATCTAAAAACACAGTTCCTGTTGTAATACACTTGTGCTATGATGGCAAAATACCAGATGCAGTCATTTATAAAGAACAGGAAGGAATTCCTCAAAGTTCTGGAGGCTGAGAAGTCCATAACTAAGGTGCCAGGAGGTCTTGTTGTCTGGTCAGGCCTCTTTCATCTTCCAGGTTGGTGCCCTGGGGCTGCATCCTCTGGAGGGGAAGGATGCTGTGTCCCCACCTAGCAGAAGATGCAGGAAGGAGCAAGTAAACCAAGGGCTGTCTGAAGCCTCTTCTATGGAGGCCTAATCTCACTGAGGAGCGAGAGGCTATCATGGCCAGCTCACTTCCTGAAGGTGCTATCTCTTAAGAGTTTCATCAAGTTTCAACACCTGACCATCTGAATATGGGAGGGACCAATCCAAACCATAGCACATAAACACATATGCCACATTTATGTGTACATACACACATATATGTATCTCTCTTTAGATGCGAAGAAAGAAATTTTTTCTTTAACATGCCTCACACATATTACATGATTTTTAATTTTAACTCTTTCTACAAATTCCAAAAGTATAATAGAGCATTTTCAGCTTTAAGTGACTCTAAGTGAATGTACCTTAACTAGAGGTAATTAATCTCCCTCTTTTTGTCATTTATCATTAATGTGTTGGATGCGACACTTGTCTGTGGGTAATGGAAGGCACTCTGTCAATGGTTAAGCCATGTTTGACTGCTACAGTTAGTCCCCATAAAGCAGGAAGAATCCTAAGTTATTAAAAACTTTGACATTTGTTTCTAGATGATTTTGACTCAAATCAAAAGGACTTATTCACAATTGTCATGATGTACTAGTTTATTAGATCTACCATAACTATGACAGCCAAAACTCAGATTATGTGAACAATAGATATTTTGATTCTTAGAATTTTGAAGCCTGGAAATCCAAGATCAAGGTGCCTGCTGGTTGATTTCCTCTCTAAGATTTCTCCTTGGCTTGCAGATGGCCACGGTCATGCTATATCTTCTTATGATCTTATTTTATGTGTCTGGTAGCTTATGTGGCCTAATCTCCACGTATAAGGAAGGTAAACAGATTGGATGTGGACTCTACCCCAAATCTAATTATTAATCACTTTTTAAAGACCCTGTCTTCAAATGGAGTCCTATTCTGAGTACCAGAGGTTAAGAGTTTCAACATGTGAATATGGGGGACCAACTTAACCTATAACATTCTGTCCAAACTCTGAACCCCCAAACTTTCTGTCCTCACACGCAAATTTCATTCACCAACATCCTGACAGCATCCAGTCTTAACCACTTCTAGCATTATTTCTGAGTCTCAAACCTTATCTCAACGTCATTTAGGTCAAGTTCAGAAAAATTCCAGTTACAATTTACCTCTAAGTAAAATTCCTCTCCATTGGTGAACCTATGAAACTAGCTTGGATCTGCTTCCAAATACATTGGTGGGACAGACTTAGAGATATTTCCCTTCAAATTGGAAAATTCAGAAAGAACAAAAGGTCATGGTTCCCAAGCAAATTCCAAAACTGGCAGGGAAATTTCCTCTTGATTTTAAATCTTAAGAATATTCTTCTTTAGCTAGCTGCTGTGTTATGCACATTTACTAGGAAAGAAACACTGCCTTGTAGTCCTTCTGGGGATACAGGATGGAGACTACTTCACTGTTCTAAATCTTGGGACAGCAGTCTTGCTTTTGCAAATCTTCATGGCAGTCTTATGCCAAAAGTTCTGGATTGCAGCTTTGAAACTGAGCAGGTGACTCATTCTCTGAAGCCAAGGAGGAGACAGGCTTGCCCATGATTAAAGGGATGGGTCACAAAGAAAGGAGCACAATGATGCTAGTTGGTCTCTGGACACACTTCTGAGTACTAGCTCCCCAAAATTCTTGTTGCTAAAGAAACTACAAGCAAAAAGTCTCTCTTTTTCTGTTACTTGTAATCAATGATCCAAACTAACACTTCAACTCAAATGATGAAAATTAAATAAAAAATAATTAATTGCTCAAATGATATGAATGCTCTAATTTTAGATGCATTTATTTCTAGTGCTTACATTATATACAAACAGGCAGATAAATATATTTAACTCTATGTACCATTTCTGATTTCCTCTACATCATATTTCTTTGCAGATGGACTTTCTCCTTACAGTTGACAAAAATAGCTCTGGAAATTTCAGGTTTATATCTTACTGATTATAAACTCTGCAGAAAGTGAACTCTATCTTCCTAATCACTGTATTACAAATCTTAGGATATAGTAGATTCGAAAGTACATTGCCCAAAATCAGCACTGTTATTAGGGAGTGCAATACATAGATGGTTGTCTGTATAAAATGAAATTTATTTTTCCTCAAAGAAAAACCAGTCTATGATTACCATAAGAAGAAAAATGAGTTCTGGAAGACAGAATCATCTGTCAATATTGATATAAATTTCTTTTTCTTGTCTTTCTATAAATTCTATACAGTTATCAAAAGAAAATTATCTTACAATGGTACTGTTTATTTGTAGGAAAATCATTATACATGAATGAGAGAAAGGGAAAGCAATTAAGAGGAGGGAAGGGTAGGGGAAAGAAAGAGAGAGAATACAAAAAGAGAGTGTTTCATGACAATGTTCTTTCAATCCTGTAGTCTAGAATCTGACTAATTATTTCAATATTTATTTTTCACTTTGTTTTATTTTCCTGTGTTAGATAATAAGATTGAAGGCAGGAGAATTTCTGCTTGGTTACTCACACAAAGAGTCTAGATAATGCAATTATGATAACATAAGAATGGAATTGAGAGTTTACTGACACATGGAATTTGATTATCTCTTTTATTCACTTGATTCACCTGTTTTATTTTCTTTTCTCATAACTGAACCAGGAAAGAGCAGTCATCTCTAGAGAGTGGTTATTACATTTTTGCCTAATATTTTTAGACTCAAGTAATTCACAATTCTGATAAGGTTGGGGGCTTTTGAGATGTTGAAATGATTGCCAGAATTGAACTCATTTAAAGAGTCCCTATCCTTATGTCACAAGCCATTAATTCAATAAACTAATGTCAGATCTTGAATATTTACCTAACCATCTAGAGCCCGTTATTATAATCACACCAAGCTATCAAGTTTTAGATGTTTATGGACAGAATCATATGCAAGGCCTTGCTTCCTCTTGCAAATTGCAATCACTCCCAAACTGCTGTTGAAATGATAATTTTAATTTTTTTTTGGGGGGGTGGGTAGGTGTTGATGTGGCAGTAGATTCAAATTACATCTTGTCCGGTATTTATTTAAAAATTCAAAGAAAAAATAGGACCGAGTTGTTATTTACATTTATCCAATGCCAAATAAATCCAAGCTGTTCAAGAGCCTCAAATCTAAAGACTAGTGTTATAAATGCAGAAAAATTAAATATTTACTATTAGACTAAAATAAACTTTTCAGGTTTGAGATTTGAAAATAAGGATAATTCTGAATTTTTTAAAGTAAAAATGAATTTGTCATATATCTAAGTTGGGTACTTGAGGCTGAAAAGTAAAGGCATTGCTTCTATTTATAAATGGAAGATGTTTTCCAGAGAAGGTTAAGTACATATTGGGAGCAAATATTTCAGGAGTAGCTAAAGTACTATGTGGCATGGGGATATGATTTTGCAGTTCTATCTGTTAGAGTTAGGTTTACTAAAATCCATAAAAGTTAGGAATAATGAATATTTAAATATAATAAAGCAAATATTTATGTGGTGTTTGCTGTATGCTAGACATTTCTCCCATAGTTTACAAGGAATGACTCATTTAATTCAACCTTTATATGGCTTTTTGTATCTGCTCATGTTAGAGATGAGGAAGATCAGCATGAAATCTCAGATTTTTAAAATAATAACAAGCACAAAAAGATGAGTATCTGCTATGGGTAAAACACTTTACCAGCCCCCAATGTGGAAATGTTGTGTTATTTAATGACTTAGTAAGCCATACATTTTTAAATGTCTGCCATGGGTCAGACAGGAAACAACTGGAATAAGACATGATATCAGCCCTGTCCTTAAACTATAACGAAAGTTAGTTGCATGTGTAAGTAATTTCAGAACAATATCACGGAAGTGGTGTGGGTAATACTTCTTAAAACATCTATATGGGTCAGGTGTATTCAGGTAGGTTTTTTGGAGGAGGTGACATTGGAGCTGAGTCTGAAAGGATAGAGAGAATTGCATAATGTGTAGAAGGAAGATTTTTCTCATTCATATCTGTCTTTCTCAACCTCAACATTAGGAACATTTGAACTAATCTACTTCGTTGAGCAGTGGAAGAAGGGAGTCTATGTTACAGATTGTGGTAGTATGTTCAGCAGCATCTCTGATCCTACCCAATAGATGCCAATAAAAGCTTCCTGGTTTTGACAATCACAAATGCCTCCAGGCATTGCTAAGTGTCCCTTAGGTATGGGGCTGAAGCAACTCTGGCTCAGAACTGCCATTCTAAAGAGAAATAGAATATCCCAAATCAAAGACTACAAGAAACTGGAGATAAAGAAGGAGGATGCTAAGGAGCGAGTGGCAGGGATTAGGCAGGGTCACACTGAGATGGCTACACATAGTGATTTAGACTTGACTTTATAGGCAACCAGGAAACAAAGACTAGTGACATAATCTGCCTGGTAGGCAGCTGGGTAGACAAGAGTTTGATTTGAAGAAATTGTACACTTTCTTTCCCTCCAAAATAAACTTTCTGAAATATCATTTGGAATTATTAATTTTTTTCTTATTTTGTCACTTTATTAGTTCCAAAGATGTTATGGAACAGTGTGTTTTCTTACTAGTTCAGGCTAGATTGGTCTTCGCAGATTAGAATATCAAGTACTTAACCTGTAAATCATCATCATCATCATTATCATCACCTTAATTCATACATAAATACATTTAAAATATGGTACCTACAAAATAGTAATAATCTTTAAAGCTTCATGAAATTCTTTCATGAATATCTGAAACTTCTTGGTCTCTGTAAATAGAAAAGCAAAAATTCCTTTATATAAGAAAATTCTAGTTAAAAGTACAGTGTGTATGCTTGTTAGTGTTGGCTTCCAACTGCATTTTCCATACTGCCTTAAAATTTTTTCTAAAGTCCTCTGTTCCCCTTGGTTTTATCCTTAGTGCAGCCTTTCTTTGACAATTTTCCAAACGTGAGATTTCTTTCTTCTTGCCTCTTCTGAAGATTACAAATACCACGACCCCCGATGATCCTGCACAGAGTATTTCTTGTGTATATCATGACAACTGTAACAATGCAGTCTGTCAAACTCACCCCGGCCTAGAAGCCACCCGAGAGCATCCCAGGAATTTTGATATATGCTGCGTATCTTTGGCATGCAACTTTTCAGCAGTTCAAGTCTCTGTGGTCAGACATTTTGAAACAAGGAAGAATACAACCCAAATTGTCTGCCCACAGAATATATCACTTAATTATAAAGGGAAATCTAAATGTGTAGGTGTGTCCAGGAAAATGGACTTCACCTGTTTTTTGATCATAGCCCTCTATTTAGTTTTTCCTCATAAATAGAGGAAACTAATTTTAATCCCACCCACAAATACACTGAGGTAATTTAAGGATTCAGTGGATAAAACTCTTCATTATTAAATACAGGAGTAAACTTAGAACAGATCAATTGCTTTCAGAACTCCGTACCAGAAATGAGAATTTGTGGATTTGTGGAGGCGGTAGCATTTTCATATATGTTTGGATGACCTTTTCTTATTTTTTTTTCTTTTTGTTCTGGGAACTGACCACCCACAGGAGCTCACCCACTGAGCCCCAACGGATTGACATCCCCCCCGTCCTGGATGGTCCATTTTATCATACAATGGCATGGTGGACAAAAAATACTCATCAGTCTGACCTGGTGCTTTTCCCACTAGACTTAGGAATCAAGTCCATGGAAAGTCTATTTGTTTTAACTTTAACCTATTAATTGAGGGATGTAATTTTGGAATCTGTTTGTGTTAACTCTTGTATTCTGTATTCAAGTCTTATGTCACCTCTCAGTTTGGAAGAGAAAAAAAAGAGAACAAAACATAGAAAACAGTCTTTCTTGTCTTATTTAGGTCAGGGTTGAATCATGAGCCTATGCTTTGCTTCTCAAAAAGATAGTTGGATTTAAAAGACGTTTTGATTCTTGCCATTCTCAGTGTTTTTGTACCCAAACTGCATGGAAATTATACATTTAATCAAAAGGAAAGGCAAATATTTCCAGAAAAGGAAACTCTACCTGTGTTACCACCTCTAACAGCCGACTTGCACTGTGTGGGAAGCAGCCTTCAGGAGAGGTAGTGTCCCTTGTTCCCTCACCTCAGCTGGCTGGGCTGCTGCTACTCATTGTTTTGTATGGGACAATTGTCTCCTAGTTAAAGTGTGAATGTGGTAGTATTTTTCTCCTTACAGTCTAATCAATATCCTCAGGTGTGTTATATAAAAATATAATTAGAAACAGCAGATGAACATTCTCACCCAATCAAATAATAATTCTCTTTGTCTTTTCATAAATATATAATAATACATTAACAAATATTAAGTACTTAAGTGTGAAGCACATTTCAGTTTCTCTCTCCTAGTTACCTGCATAAATGCTGACAAGAAAATCTGTACAATCTATACAATGATGAGCCTCATATTTCACAAATAGAGGCTGGAGTTCAGTATAATTAATTTGTGTTCCCCAAATTTCATAACTACTAAGTAGAGAAGTCAGGTTTTTAAACTTTAACTTCTGCAACAGAGACCTTAATTCCTCAACTTTACTTCTCTATCAGAATGTAACAAATAAAAAGACCTCAATATTTTCTTCCCATGAATTTGTAGATTCCTTGATGTGAATTATATCAACAGAGAATTCCAGTACAATTAAAAGAATATTCATTTATAAAAAATAGTCTGTTACCTTTCTTAGACCTGCCTTTCATTGGTGTCTTATGATGTAATGTGTATCCCATAGGGAATAGTAGACTCATATTAATGTAAATAATTTTGAAGGTACAGGAAGTTTGCAAAATACTACATATTTCCCCAATATTCTTCATCTAACTTCCTCTTCTTTATTATGTAACATTATTATGCAACACATTCTGTTATCAAAAGTATGGAATTACTATTAACTAATTTATGTATCTTTTTAAGTTTGTCAGTAGCCAGATGTGATGGTGCATACCCGCAATCCCAGTGACTAGAGAGGTTGAGGCAGGATTGCAAGCTTGAGACCAGTCTCAGCAAAGTAGTGAGGCCCAAAGCAAATTAGTGAGACCCTGTCTCAAAATAAAAAAAATAAAAAGTACAGGAGAGATGTGGCTCAGTGATTAAGCACCTCTGAGTTCAATCTCTGGTACAAATAAAAAAGTCGTCAGATTCTTGATAATAATGTTCATCACCTAGTCCAAAATCCAATCCAGACTGCCATACTGAGTTAAGTTCTTGCGTCTACTATTTAATCTCTGATCTGTGACATTGCCTAGATATTTATTTTTTCCTGACTTTGACTGATTTGAAGATTATTGACTAGCTATTTTGTGAACTAGCCCCAAGTTTGGGATGTCTGAAGTTATTTCATGATTAGATTTATTACTCATTTATTACTACCAATGTGAGGTTGTCCCCTGCCTTTCTCAATGCACCAGGAGGTACATGAAATCAGCAGGTTCTGTGACTGGTAGTGCTAACTTTAGTCCCTCTTTTGTTCTTTATTAAAGCTACTGTTTTCTTACTGTCATTACTAAGTATCTTGTCAGAGACCATGAAGTTATCTCATTTCTCATCATACTTTCACTGGTTAATTTCATCCGACTCCACATAATTCATGTGTGTAGCAATATTTACTTTTGTATTCCACTAATGGCATTGTTTCCTTTATTCTTACATATTTATGAATTAAAATTATATAGTAAGGCAAAGTATTCATGGATTGTCTCATAGTTGACTCTATTGGTCAAAATGTAGAACTATCATTTATTTTATTCAAATTATCCCTGATTTATACATTTGAAACTCTTTCAAATTGACTTCTGAGTCCTTTCAATATTCTCTCATCAATTTTTATTTCATATTTTCCCTGATACTGTCCTGCTGTCCTTCATTATTTCTTCAACAAGTCATTTTATATTTTTTTAAATGGGAGAGTGATGAAGAAGCTATGATCTGAGTGCTAGGTATTTTTATTGCATCACTGTTTCTAGGACACCTCAGTTAGCAGCAGAGTGTGAGGGAGTGCGTGTGTGCATATGAGTGCTCACATGAGAAGATTAACTTCACATCTCACTTGACTGGGCCATGGGGTGCCCACGTATTTGGTGACGTCTTCTTCTGGGTGTTTCAGTATTACAATTTCTGGGTAAAGTTAACATTTGAGTGGGTAGACTGAGTAAAGCAGGTAGCCATCCCAATGTGGATGAGCATCATGGGGCTCACAGAGGCATGAATAGAACAAAGAGTGTCACCGCCTGTGGCAACAATTGTGCGGGTATTTATCGGAGGTGGACTGAAAATAAACTACTTTTTCTATATTCACCAATTTATAGAGGAAGAGAGACTTTGAGAAGAAGAGATGCTTTGCTTTGCTTAGAGGAAGAGAAACTTTGCTTAGAGGAAGAGAAACTTTGAGAGAAAAATAGGCTTTGCTTATAGAGAAAGTTTTAGAGAAAGAGAGGCTTCTATGCTTATCAGAGATCTATTTCTTCTTAGAGTTGCGTCCTGCATCCTGTGAACTAGGTGCTATCTATTCGAGGGCTAGGTGCTTCTTCTAGCTGCTTCTGCTTACTGCTGCTTCTTCTCGCCCTCCGCCTACTGCCTGCTTATATTCCCTCCAGGAGGCGGAGGGCGGGGCCACGTCAGTTGAGATCAGGCAAGGAGCCAGCTGCCCTATCATGAAAGGTCAAAACTAGCAGGCATGAGCAGGAGCGCTAGGGAACACCTGTGCACGCGCGTTGTATGTATGGACTTAATTGAATATGGCCAATGATAAATCACCTGGGTGTGCTTATGTTAATCAACCTCCTCACCGCTGATGTGATCAAAGAAGCTTCCAGCTGGCCGCCTGGCGCAGCCCACATGGCACAGCCCCGTACAAAAGAGGATAAGTTAGAGAAGACTGTATGGACTGTTGCTTTTGGATAGAACGTTCTGTACATTTCTATTAGAATTTGTTGGTTTATCATGCTATTTAAGTCCTAACTTTCCTTATTTACCTTCTGTGGTTCAATCCATTATTGAGAGTGGGGTATTGAAATTTCCAGCTATTATTACAAAGTATTTCACTCTTCAATTTTATCAGTTTTGCTCCATATGTTTTCATGGTCTGTTATTGGGTGTATAAATGTTATATTGGTTAATCATCTTGCTGAATCTAACCTTTCATAAATACACGATGTCCTTCTTTGTCTCTCATGAACTTTATTTGATTCAAAATATATTTGGTGTGATATAGCTATGAATACTTTTGCTCTCTTTTGGTTACTATTTGCAACCTGTATCTATTTCTGTCCTTTCATTTTCAATATAGTTGTGATTTTGGATATAAAGTGAGTCTTCTGTAGGCAATCACTAGTTGGGTCACAGTTTAAAAACATTCTGCCAGTGTTGAGTCTTTGGGTTGAAGCATATAATCCATTTACACTTAAAACCATTACTGATGAGGAGAGATTCATTTCTGCCACTTTGAATTTTTTATATATTACTTATAGCTACTCTCTAGTTAACTTGTTCTTTTCAGTGAAAACTTAAATTCCTTTTCATTTCCTTTTGGTGTTACAAAATTATAATCTTATAAATTGTGTGCTCCAAACTGCAAACTAATAATTTAAAATGCATTAATCTTTTATATTATGGGAAAAAAAAGTTGAGTTACAAAACTCTGTTGTGATGTCATCCTACTTAGAGTTTGTTAAACTTCTTGAACTTAATATTCATGTCTTTAATCAATTGTAGGAATTTTCAGTCACTATTTAAATATTCTTTCTGCTACTTTCTCTTTGTTTCTTACCTTCTGGGTCTCTCACACAGTGTAATAGTGTCTCACAGGCCCTTTAGGTTTTATTAGCTATTCTTCCAATGTTTTGTCTCTCTGTCCATTAAATTCAATAATTTCCATTATCTTGTCTTCAACTTTGCTGATTCTATCTTCCACCGAGCAGGAAGTAAAATTTCCATTTTGGTTATTGTACATTTTGACTACAAATTTTCTCTTGATTTCTTTTTATTTTTCTTTAAATCTCCTTAGTGATGCTTCCATTTTGTTCATGAATTATTTTCTTGAGTTTTGTTACATCCCCTTATTTGACAAATTTTAAGATAGCTTCTGTAATGCTTTATCTAATAGTTTGCAGTAAAGTCATTTCTAGGGACAGTGTTTATTGACTTCATATTAATTCCCATTTCTTTGTAATAAGTATAATTCCCACTTCTTTGTAATAAGTAGTGACTTTACTGATGAAAGCTGGATATTTGAATCTATTAATATGATAACTCATTCTCCTCTTCTTCAGGGTTTTGCCATTTTTGTTACTGGTTTTGTTCTTTTTTGTAGTAGGCTGTTGTAGTAGCCTGTCTCTATGCCAAGGAAGGCCTGAGGTATAAATATAAGATATTCTTGAGTCTTTCCTGAGTCTGTGCCTTTTCCCAGTGTATACAGTCATTTTCTAATTTTTACTATATATTATGTTTGAATGCTCTACTTTTCAATCTATGTCTCCAAAGAGGGTGGAGAATAAAGGGGAGGAAGGGTGATGGCCCATTACATTTCCTGGAAGTCACTTTAATAAGAAGAGGGGAGCATTTGCAATGTTTGGTGGAGGTGGAGCAAAAATAGTTTCCTTCTGCTTAGGGCCCTTATGTTGGAAAGATCTTCTACCTGCCTGCCTGTCCAAAACCAGACCATTGGCTCTTCTTTCTGGAAGTCAGTTTATCAGAGTATTCTTTTTGCATTAGAAATATTTGACTTTTATAATATTTTTGGACTTTCTCTGGAGGTTACTAAGGATAAAAGGTCTTCCAGTCTTTTCATATTTTCACTAGAAGTAGAGTTCCTATTTCTGGGTTTCTTGAGGGGAAAAAAAAATAACCAGACTGAAACTTGGGCTAAGGAAAGAACAAATGCAAATACAAGTTTCTTAAATCTGAACACTTGTACCTGGGTGTATAGCTCAGGGAGAGCGTGCTTGCCTAAGCATGCGCAAGACCCTGGGTTCAAACTCCAAATCCCCAGCACTAAATAAATAAATAAAAAAAATCTGAACAGTTGTTTACTTAATTTGAGAATAATGTGAGATGAGATGAAAAGATTTTGTCTGTCAGTGAATTCTGGATATTCAAAAATAATCTTCTGCCATCTTTATCAGATATATTCGTCTTCAGTTTTCTGACTATGTCTTATATTTATGTAATTCTATCATACATTGACAAATACTTTGGAATTCTAACTGGTGGATTTCCCAATAAACAGAATCTAGTAGTGTTATAAAAATTCCCTTTTTGAAAAAGTAACAGAAATAGTGTTTCCAGTGGAACTTGGATGACCAAGAAGATGTTTAAGGAAGTAGCGTACTTCATTTTGTGAAGAAATTTTTAAAATAAGAAAAAAAGTTTTTTTAAAAATTTTTAATAAAGATCTTTTGAGTGCCTTTCAGTTCCATAAAATAGAATTCTAACAAATGACTCCATTCATTTGCATGATGAATGACTATTCACATTTAGTCCTTTCATTACTTCTAGCAAGGCAGAAAATAGCTCTTTTGCATGCTTCTGTAGGAGTTGATTGTTTTTCCTTTTTCTGTGCTTGTTTAGGGTCTGCATTCTCAGTATGAAAAGATGACAGCTATTGTGAGTCCTTAAGTGATAATTAGTCCTCTATGACAGTTTATTATGTTGCCACAGCTTATTAAAACTCTTCATTTTCATACAATTATCAAATTCACCACTGGAAGGCCACTTTCAAAATGAAAATTTGCATGCAGTTGCTAATTCCTTGCAAAAAAAAAAAAAAAAAAAGCACCTGAAAATTTTGGTAGGTAAGGTCAAATGGCAGAAGTAACAGACATACAGCATACACACCCCACACACACACACACACACACACATACACACTTGTACATATAGAAAACAGGATGTGTGTATACACACACATACACAATACTATTTTTTCCTTTTATTTCCTTTATAAAAAGTATTTTCCATGGTTACTGCAAACTTTCCAGAAAATAAAATTAAATATTTCATCTTCTGAATCTGAAAATAATTTTGAAAAATTATTTTCTCCTTTTTGTGGTTTCCTCTGTGTGTGTGTGTATGTGTGTGTGTGTGTGTGTGTGTGTGTGTGTGTTTGCATGTGTGCATTTAGCTTTATGACAATATTATTCATGTTATGTAGTTTTAACATTGCCTAAATATTCATAGAGTACCATAAGTTTTTATGCATAAAATTGATAATTCTGCAATCATTTTATGTTAGATTAAAATAATTAGTAATTTTTTATAAAGGAAATAGTCATATTTTGCAAAAATGTTCCTTCTTTAATGAAAAGTTTTAATTGCATATGCATAAAAAATTAAATGGAGGACCAAAGCTCAGATATCAGGAAATAGTTTTGACTCTTACACCTTATAATAATAATGATTCATTTGCATTATCATCTTATTTACTTATCAAACATGTAAACTGCCTATTTTTGCCAAACACAGTTATAAGTGTTTAACTAATTAGATTCATTTAATTTTTAGGACAATTTTGTGAGACGTCACTGCCATGACCAACTACCGTGAAGAACTGAAGTGAAGTTATCTACCTAATCACACAGAAAAAAAAAAAAAAAAAAAAAAGGCACAAAAGACATTAGAACCCTGGCAAATTAAAATGTGATTATCCTCTATAGTTTATTAAATTAGGGTATTCCACTGAAACTCCAGTGCTCTTTAGTTTCTCTTAACCCCTTTAGTGTTCTTTTAAATGGGTTCTCAATGTTCATTAACACTTTTAACAAAATAAAACATGAACATTCCAATTTCTAGTTTGAAATTTTCACCAGATGCTCATGACTTGTAAGATAAATTCATCAATTTGCTTCTGGTTCATTTGATACTTCCCAGTCTACCTCAGCTGGGAATTGTTTTAGTCAGCATTCTCTTCGCTGTGACCCGAAGACCTGACAGGACATACTGCCCAAAGGCAGGCCCCTAGTGACCTGTCTCCCTCAGTCACATCCTACTTACCTACAGTTACCTCCCAGTTAATTCCTCTCATGGATTAATCCACTGATTAGGTTAATGCTCTCATAACACAATAATTTCACCCCTGAAGATCCTTGCATTGTCTAATAAATGAGATTTGGGGTACACCATTGTTTTAGTCAGCTTTTCACTGCTATGATTAAATGATCTGACTAGCCCAATTATAGAGGAGGAAAGGTTTATTTGAGGGCTTACAGTTTCAGAGGTCCTAGACCATAGAAAGCCAGTTCCATTTCTCAGGGCTCGAGGTGAGGCTGAATATCATGGCAGAAGAATGTGGCAGAGGGAAACAGCTCACATCATCAGGAAACTAAGAGAGACTCCACTCTCCAGATACAAAATATATACCCCAAAGCCACACCCCAATTCCAATCTCCTCCAGCCACACCCTACCACTTTCATTAATCCCAGCAGGGATTAATTCACTGATTGGGTTGACTCTTACAACCCACTCATTTCTCCTCTGAACCTTCCTGCATTGTCTCACAAGTGAGCTTCTGGGGGACACGTCATATCCAAACCATAACAACCATGTATCTAAATGACAATAGAAATGCATACAGTATTAATAGGGAAGTAATATGCAAGAGCTGAATATATCAATTGGTTGATATTGAGAGTTCAGCAGCTCAAAAAGTCAAGGCAGGAATTCTCATGAAATATGTTTGTATGTGTATTACCTTTATCACATGTTTTCAACTCACTAGTTACAAGATGGCTGCCCAGTACTAGACATCACATCCATACTTGAAATAAGGATCAGGGATAAGGATGCAGTGCCAGCAAAGAAAATTACATCATATTAACAAGCAAAACTATATAGAAGGTCACATCTCTCTTCAAGAAATGTCATAAAAAAATTAAGCTTTTTTTTTTCTTAAGCTTATATAAAGAACACGAGCAAGAGAAAATATGATTAGAAATGAAAATTTAGGGGAACCATTCCTCAGTGGAGAAGCTGTAATTGATACTTAAATTGTTAGTCTCTATGTCATCTATTGTCTCCAAATTTTGAAATAATTCATTTCTTAGAATGGGTGGAGAACAATTTTACTGAGAACAATTTCATATCTAGCCACTGACACAAGAGGAGACCCACTGTGTCCTTTCCCAGGTGCATATTTACCCCTGGGTGTTGGTCCAGACTCCAAGGCCAGTTGGAGAAGTAACACTGGCAGGAAAGAGAAGGAAGTTCAAGGGTGTTTTTGTGTCTTGAGGGAATTAGATGTGTGTACCATATATTTAATGCAATTTATACAATATCTGCAATGATAGCAGGTTGGGAAATCACAGCCCAAAATACTCCATTAGCTCTCTTTCCACAGTTTCATAGGAGCTCTACTTAATATTAGTGGAATAGTGATGTTTCCAAACTTGTCTTTTATTGTGTGTGTGGTACCGGGGATTGAACCCAGGGCCTTGTGCATGCGAGGCAAGCACTCTACCAACTGAGCTACATCCTCAGCCCTCCAAACTGGTCTTTGTTTTTTAATCTTAGGAGTTCCTTTGAGAAAATATTGGCATAGCATTTCTGTCAACTCACAGGAAAGCACTGAGTGGAGCAAAATCACCCCCTATAGCTGTTAGTTTAAGTAGCTAAATAAATCTCTGTAAAGGATTATGTATGAGTCACTGGTTTGTTCTGCTATATTAGATATGGAGGATAAATTGAAAGGGGTATCTTGTATTATTTAAATTTAGCAAGATAGAGAAATAGGTGATATGTAATGTTTATCTTTATTTTATGTCACTCACTATGCTTATCTGCTTTCATACAGTACTTTTTCACAAAAAGCTTCACAACAATTCCATGGGAGTGTTTGCAGCAATTTTATAGATGTGGAAATTAAGACAATCAGAAATTACCCAAGGTCACAAACTGTCAACCAGTAAAACTGACTCAAAAGCTTAATTACCACAAACTTAGTGCCCTGAAACAAAAGTTTATTCTGGAACCTGAAGTCTGAAATCAGGGTGTGGTAGAGCTGTACTGCATTGGGGTTCAAGAGAAGAATTAGTTCTTTGACTTTTCCAGACTCTGATGACTGCAGTATTAACTGGCTGTGGCCACTGCATTCAAATCTCTTCCTTCATCTTCACATGGACCAGGGACTAGGCGTGCTTTTATGAAAACTACTTCTGCCTTTCTTTTATAAGGATACGTGTGATTACAATACCCACTGTTTTACCACATCAGTCAAATTCACAGGTGCCATGACTTAAGCAAATGTGTCTTTAGGAGGTCATTTCTTAGCCTCCCATGTACTTGTGGGGGAAAAATCTTCTAAATTTTCTTAGAAAGCTCAGGGTTACTCTGCTAAGTCTAGATCACATATAATGAGAGAATAAATATATTCCTTATGGGGAACTAGAGCAATGGAAATCTCTTGTGCATATTGAATTTCAAAAGAATTATAGGAAGCTATTGAAAAAAAAAAATTTTCAGTTTGGTACTTTATGAGAAAAATCAGAGAACAAGTCCTGACGCTCTAAATCCCTTGTGGCATGTGGCTTAGAGTCAGACCAGGGTGCTCTGTGAGAGTGGGAACCAACTTGGACAAGGACAGGAGAGAAACACGAGTTTGAAACCCTGAGTGTCTGTCGTAAAGAAGAAGGAATTCTTGAGGTGGGGTGTCCACCTCCACAAATTAAGCAAAGACTCACCAGGGGCAAACCTTATTGCTCAATCAGCTTGGGATTCACTCTTCCCACTCTTTCCCGGAAAATCGGACATCTGTAGGAATCTCCAAGGAAGAAATGAAGTGGTGGTGAGTTCATATGTAAATTATGTTTCTTTTAAATGTCTAACCTGTACTTTGGCAAAGCCTCTAAATTATGGGGTGCTGTTTATTTAGAAGTCTCCATTTCTTCACTGTGATACGTCACAGTTGAAGAAAACTATGTGGTGAGATTATAATATATATTTTTCTAAGATGTCTACTGTCTTTTTTTGTTTGGTGTGTTTTATTTTTAATGGCCACTTTTATTATCAGGGAATGCTTTCATCTAGTGTCTCATGGAGACATGATGTAGAAATGGCCTTTTTAATTAGAATCCATTTAACTTGAGGACATTGTTTATAACGTTTTTTATATATGTATGTATGTATGTATTTACGTATATAGTGCTGAGGATCAAACCCAGTACCTCACATGTGCTAGTCAACTGCTAAATAACTGAGCCAAGACCCCAATCCCTTGAGGACATTTTCTAGATTTGAACAACTATACTCATATAAAGCTACACGAATACATACGTACTTTCATTAATGCTGAAGTATCCAGATGATCCAGTAATGGAATATGTGTTGCCATCTTTTAACAGAAAAACCAGCAATTTAATTTGTAAGACCTAATTATGTTATATCACTACAAGCTCCACCTAGATATTTTTCCTTCACTAACCTGTTTATCTCCCACCAACATTCTATCTCTTTGTCAGTCTATCATTTACCTATCAATCTATCATCTATCTGTCTTGTTAAATCATCTGTGAAAGTGAGAATTCTGTGAAAGATTTCCTAATCAGTCAAATATTTCACTTGCATAATTTTGGTAGAAGGAATTCAGAACCAGTGATTAAAATAAATATTCTGAATATTTTGTGAATTTTAAAAATGTGAAGCAATCATAGAACTTTCAAATGTGACTATGATAATTCACTCATAAATATCAGATCTTTAGAACTATATTTCTAATGTGATCCATTGGCTATCTAGAAGGATACACACACACACACACACACACACACACACACATATATATATATATATATATATATACTTGACGTATATATATTTATGTCTATATCTTATGTCAGTTCTCTTTAAAGAGTATTAATGAGGTATTTTTCTGCATCATAGCCAGGTTGAAATCACTATTTAAATTAATTATGACAGCCATATCAATTAGACATAAGAGATTTCTAAAGCTAATTAGAGTCTGAGAGTTTTTAATTTGACGTCTGTCTCTGTGTAATATGTGCTTTATGCATTAAATTAATGAAATTAAGCCTGCATCATTATAAATTTCCACTTCCATAGTTCCATAAGTTTCACAATTACATGCCATATTTGAATGATAATTGAATGAAACTAAATAATTAAGTTCACATAAGCATTGGTAGGGTTTAAAGAATATGTCTTTTACTTTCTACTGTTGAGTCTTCCCTAACAGGAAACAGGACATAACTTATTACCCAAAAAAAGATACCTTATTGTCATTTCAAAATAAAGACTCCTTAATGGAAACTGCAAAGGAGACAAGACACATCAGACACATAGTATTGTATTATAAAACTTGATATGTCAAGACCAAAATATACGAAAATTGATTAATATACAGTATGATTTTACAAACACTTTTGTTTAAAAGAAACTTATTCACTTGAAAGGATTATCTGAGGTTACACTCAGGAAAAAAATAAAAGGGGTTTTAGTTTTGAAATAAGAACTTGTCTTTTGATACCTATACTCACATGCATATATATTTATACACACATATTTATATTAAGGTTGTATCACCTTAGAATGTTTTGAAATAAAGCTTTAACATATTCTGTGAAAATACACATTTAAAATGAAGGAAAGAATTAATTTACATGCAAATGGAACTAAAACATGATCTATGAGAGTACTGCAACCCTGCCTTTAAGATTTGCTTTTGACATTTGTGTTTTAACAGGCAATTAAAATTTAATTTGTCCTATGATGAAAAGCAAATCCTTTTATCCTATTTCAGCAGTCTGAAGAGGTACCAACTCTATTACAAAAGAAGACTTTGGCTGAAGGTTTCCTGTGCCCTCATGACCCTGTGGTGTGAAATTAATGATAATCCAATCAAGGGATTGACATAAAAATAAGACTGCACATAAACGATTATGAGAGGAAAGACAATGTCCTAGAGAAAGGGGTCATTGGTCACGCTCTACATGAGGCATTTCAGATGAAAGCTTCATTTGTGTTTTTCACAATAGCTTAAGTGTCATAACAGCATACCACTGGTTTGTTGAAATAGCTATTTGGAGATTCTGCCAGGGTAAGATTAGTGCAAGAAACCTGATGGGATGTCATCTCTGAGGAAAGGAATAAAGAAAGAGGAAGGAAGTGAAGAAAAGAAGAAGTGAAGGATGCAAGAGAAGTTGAGTTGATGAAATGCATCTAAATATTCTTTGTCTAGCTAGAAACCTATCCAGTATATATAATTCTATGCAACAATTTACTTTAGAATATTTACATGGTTTTTATTATTAAAAATGAATCAAAAAGTTAATCAAGGATAAGTCATTCATCTATCCAAAATATTTATTATACTCGAATGGCCTCAGGTTCTCTCAAAAAAGATTGGGCTGGGGATATAGCTCAGTTGGTAGAGTGCTTGCCTCACATGCACAAGGCCCTGGGTTCAATCCCCAGCACCAAAAAAAAAAAAAAAAAGAAAAAGAAAAAAGATTGAGGATTTCACTGAGATTTAGAAGTTAACTTAGCAATTCCTCAGATGGGAGACCACACTCTAGAACCATTTCTCAGAAATAACACAAGGACTTTTTTTTTTTTAATTGCATAATGATTGTGGCCCTCCACTGTCTTTATATTATTGGGCAACTCTATTAAATATTTTTCCCCAAGTTGAACAAGTTGAATACAACTTGAGAATATCCCACCAAACATTCATTTGAGAAGGAAATATTTTTATAGTCCTCTCTCTAGGATGTATCTTTTATATGTAAACAAAATAGTTTTGCATGAATTTAATATGCACTGGATTTTAGATGAAGTCTGTGTACATTGATGGAGTATTTTGTTTTGAAATTTAGCAAGGGTTACTCACTATTTCAGGAAATTATCTCTTTTTTTTTTTTACTAGCAATGTTACTATCCTATTATAATCAATAATATGATACAACTGTATGAATCTGGGTTTTCTGGATTTATAGCTATTGTTCTCATGATAGTTCTGTGTTCAGAATTAAGCACCCAGCTACTTTATTCTATTTTAATATTTTTATGATCAATCATCTCCATATTTTAAATATATTTTATGGTTATTTATTTATGTTTCCTATATAGGACAGTTATGGTACATTGATTTTTTTATTTGCTGAATAGTGTTGTAGAATATTTTGTCCATAAAAAGTTTTATAAAGAGAGCGGAGCAGAAGGCATTAAACAAATGAAAATCCGTATGTAATAGGGCAATGGATCAGTAAAGGCCAAGATCTGTGCACTGGGTATAAAAGTATGAGTGTAAGTGCCCTGAAATGGAATGCCAGTGGCCAGAATATGTCAAAGTTGGATCCTAGTTGTGAATTCAACTTCATGGAAAAAGGGATGGTTTCTAATATCCATTGTATCGAATTACTTAAAAAACAAGAGAGGATCAATAATTAAGACTTGGCAAAAATATTGTAAAGGATGGTGTTATCCAAATTTAAGAGTTTAACATATCTCTCAGGACAATTTTACCCAAGGAAATGGAGCTTTCTGGGTGGCATTTATCTCATGTTATAAGCATACTGTTGAGAATTGTAATATGCAAGTGTATATGATAGCAATTAAATCCCCTTCTTTCAATATTGTATGAAGGAATTTAAATTTTAATAAAACTGTCAATTTGCTTAAATATTGGTGTCACTCAATTTATGGAATCTCTTTATTTTAGAAATATAGGATATTGGAAAAGAGATGTGTAAAATATGCTGGTTTTTGACTGGCATATGGATATAACTCTAATATAATGATGAAAGTAAAATATTTGATACTAAACTGAGTTGACAACTTATCAAGAACTGGGTTTTGGTATTGGCAAATGCTGAACAATATGATGTAGAAACATTTAAATAGTTGCTAGTAAAATCTAATGGTTACTTGTTGGCCATTTTCTCTTTTTAACCAATAAGTGTATTTTGAGAAACTTTTGCCTTTTCAGCAGAATATTTCCAACTCTTTTACTATTCTCCATTACCAGCCACTAACACTGGAAATTAACATTGTTATACTTATTCATCAGAACTTAAAATGTTTCCTGGTCCTGGTTACTGATGATTTGGTCTTGTAACTTGATTCTCCCAGAAAACAGTTGCTGAGATGGGAATGAATATGCTGTAGAAAGCAATGGCATCCTTCGGACTGGAATGGTATTTGACCCCTGTGAAAGAGAAGTGAGAGGAGAAAGAAGACTTAGGAATCAGCATTTCATGACTGTGACCAAAATACCTGACAAAAATATCTTAGAGGAGGAAATATTTATTTTGACTCATGGTTTCAGAGGTTCAGCCCGTATTTGGCTGACTCCATTGTTCTGGGCCAAGGTGAGGAGAAATATCATGGTGGGAAGGCATTGTGGAGAAATCTATTCAGTTCACGGAAGATGGGAAGCACAGAGAAAGAGCTAGGGACCAACAACAAGCTATGTAATCCCTAAAGGCACCTGCTTTCTCAAGTCATGCTCATCTGCCCAGTTACCACATAGAAATCCATTCAAATTATTAATCCTTCAAATGGATTAATCCATCAATTAGGTATTATAGCTCTCATAATCTAATCCTTTAAATCTGATCATTCCTGCATTGTCTCACACATGAGCTTGTGGGGGACACCTTCTATCCAAACTATAATATATAGTTTCCAGTCACACTGCAATTCCATAGTTGTACTAAAGCAGTGGGGGCTTCTTTATGCCCAAGTTGGTCTTTGGAAAAGTCCACATATTTTTGGTAAGATTTCGCTCAGTTATTGACTGGATTTGGGGCCAAATATGATTGTGAGTACAGAGGACTAGCAGTCAAGTTTGTCAGTCCAATATATCCCCTGCAACTGAACCTTCAGACAGCATATTTTCATAGTTAGGAAAGTGTTTTTTGGGATCAGGAGCTGTTTGTGATTGCACTCTTTCACTTTCTGCTATACACTTCACCATGGCAAGTAGGCATAGGACATTCTTCAGGTCATGGAGGTAGACATAAATTGTTTCTAGGCATAAAATTTGTGATCTGGCAACATTCATTAAAGAATACTTTGCTATTGGGAGTTGGGACAAGGTAGTAAAGAGATGGTCTTAGTTTTATTAAAGGGACAAAATCAAGCCTTCTCTGTTTGTATGCCCAAGGCATTCAAAGTGGATTCAATTTGTGGAGGGCTTCTTTCTGACTTTTGTTTTGAGAGCAATAATTTTGTTGCCCGAAGTCTCCAGATTACAGTTGATGTTTTTGTTCTCTGATCCTTTGCATACCCAATGAGTACAAATGTGGCCTGTGACATTCTTTCTTAAACTCATTTAATGACTGTGCAGTGTGCAGGGTTTGCTTTCGGTAGAAGCTGTAGTCTACATATACACTTGCCTGGTGTGCAGCTAACATCCAGGGGCACTCAAGGTTAATTAGAAATGGTAATAAGTTTAATCATGATGAACTCATTTGGTTCTGATGCGGATGTCACCTGTAATTCCATAAAAATTCCATTGTAATTTAACATTAATTAATGTCCACTTATCAATGAGTGTTACAGCAAATTAGTACAGAAGTGACAAGTTATGTGCTTAGGAAATGCTTAACAGAAAAAAAAAAAACAGCATTTACTAGGTCATCTTAAAATACAGCAAATTGAGACATCTTTATTATTTAAAATATGAGATTAAAATCAGGTAAAGTGGTAATAATTAGGCAAGACTTTTGATGAGAATTTGTCTGGAGAACTAATGGGGTTACAGCAAACATTAGGAATAGAGATTTGCTTGGATTACCATTTTTTAACATAAATGACAGAGAAGAGATGGAGCTGTTCTTATCATTACCCCATAATAAGAGAGCTGCTGAATTTTCAATAATCATCATCATGAAGCAATGGTCTTATTCATGTAAAATAAAAGTATTTTTCTCCCTATGTAAAAATGCTATTAGCCATATTTGAAGGCATTATACTCAGATATCATTTTTCCATTTCTGTAAATGACAACCATTAAATGCAATCGTAGCTACATGACAAGACTATTTTTATTACATCAAAAGGAAGAAAGGGATTAAAATGAATTTATTCAAAGGTGTGATTTGTCAATTTTTTTCTCCCTTATCAAGGCGCATACGGGACAGCTTTAAACCTAAACACTGAGATCTGACCTCTTATTTGAATAAGTTAATGTGATCCGGCGTTCTTTGGGAAGTACTGAAACCACTTTTCTATCCAGAAATCCCAGGAAGAATTCTGGCTTTTAGGAGGTCAGCTGCAAGTCTCCATTCCTTTTCATCATTTTCCCTTTTATCATTTGGCAGTTCTTGACAGCTCCAAGGATCTTCTAGGTATAGGTGGTGTGCAGTAGAGGATGGAGAGGAATTACAGAAAGAATTTTTTTCTTATTATCTAGATCTTTTAGAAGCACAGTACAACTCTTTGGAAAGCTTTCTTTTAAAGATAGAGACTAATCACTATAAATGCAAAATTGAAATGCATACATTAGGGAAAAACATAAAGCTATCAAGTTTTTGCTTAAGTATTTCTTATATTTCAGTTATGAATATGAGTCCATTAATCTGAAAATGTTCTTTTAAACATTAAATAATATTTAACTCAGAACAAAGGCATACTTATTAAAGTTTTAGTATGATTTTTCTGGATTTATTCATCAAGCTAGTTTTAGTTCTATGGACTTATATTTCTCAGCCTTGAAGATGTACTTTTTATCTACATACTCAATCATATTGGTGTCTACTCAAAGGAAAGAGAAAATATGTGGACAGCATAATAACATAATCTACAGTAAATATTGAGCATGAAGTATGTCTTTGTTTCTGCAGGTATTTAATATGGTAGATAAAGCTAGAGCCATCATTACTTAATTACATAGAAGTAGAATGTTAATGTTTTGACAGGCCTACCAGGTGCAAGTGAACTGGGAATTCCCTAAGATGAGGGAATAGATCATTCTGTCCACCTTTCAATTCTAAGGTCCCAATGTGGTACTTGGCATTGATGAGACACTCGATAGGTGTGTGTTACCTGGATGGAGAATGGAAATGAATTTAGCACTGAATGTTGAAACAGCTTTTGAGTACTGATATATTTCCAAGTCATGTTAATTTCCCCATTAAATCATCAATTATTTCTCTTCTGCTCATATGCCTAAGTGTTAGCAATTTTTTAAGCATTTCTGAAGGCTTGATACTTGGATGAATGAATTAATCCATCTTTTAACAACATGGTAGACTTCGATTTTTTTTTTTAATTGAGGTATTGTTTATAGTTAAGTTGAGCAAACCTTAAGTGTATAGCTTTATGTATGTTTATGTTCATGTAATGACCACCCACAACATCCAGACTATTACCATCACTCTGATATACTTCTCATTTCCACTCAACTGGGCCCCAAAACATTACCACTGTTCTCATTATCATCATAGAATTATACTAAGCATATATGAGTTAGAATTCTACAAATGAAATTGGGTGCCTGCTTCTTTCCTTCAACATTATGTATGAGAAATTTATGCATGATGTCATTTATAACATCTGCTTTCATTATTATTTAGATTTCGTTTTATAAATAAATCACAATTTGCTTTTCTTTTCCACTGTTTTTCCCAGTTTTAGTTTTGATACATTGCATTGTTAAAATAATTTTGTACTTTTACTAAATGGGGTCATACTCTGTTGGATATGAACTCAGGTGCAAAGTGACTATGTTATTTTTTGATATGTATGTATGTATATATTTAACTTGTGTTTTTATATATTTTTGTATGTATATATACCTATATCTTCATATAAATATGCATGTCTGTATTTATCTATACATCTATTTATTTAATATATACTAGCCGATGAGATATAGCAAATTTCTCTAATTATATCAGTTTCCATTTCCAAAACTAATAAAGAGTGTTTTTCCATGTCCTCACTAACATTTGGCAATGGATAGTAGTTTTATCTTTACTCATGGTGTAGAGATGGGTGGTATGTCATTGAAGATTTTTATTTGCATGCATTCATGAACCAGTCAAATGCATATGCTATATATATGCTAAAGAAATGAGGGTCTTGACTGTTTTTGAACACTCTTGTGTTTGGAAACTCAGTTGCCACTCTCTGGCTTATACTTATATTGTACTAATATCTCTCCAATATGATTTTCCTAAAACCAGCATTATTTTTATAGAGTTCTAGAAAGTTCACAATTAAAATTATGCCTAATATTTGCTAATTACAACTTCAGATTCCCCCATTTCCTTTATCCTGATTTAGATATTGTTCTTCTCTGATCCTCATCATGTTCTTATGTCTACTGATGGGCTGATTCACGTTCTGTACTCCAGTTAATTCTCTGTTTATCTGTTTTCTCTATGAGAGAAACTCACTGCATGTGAGTAACATACAGGTAAAGCTGTCTCTCCCTCAATCCCTCTTTTTCATCTTCTCTATAGAGAAGAACTTGTACATGGTAGGTACAGAGTCAAATAACTCAGTGGTCATTCATTGCACAAAAACTTCTGCAACATTTATTGTGTCAAATATTTTGCAAAGAATTTTTTTAGCATTTTGTAACATAAAACAGTACGTGAGCTTTATATATAATAACATTCATTTAATGAAATTTCATATCCCCCCCTTGATTAGTAATATTAGGATAGTATTTTAAAAAATTTTAAAGTAACTAAGGCAAGATGTGGTGATGAGAAATAAAATCTGCTTATTTATAGGAAAAAAAAAAAACAAATCCTAAGTGATTTATGCTTAAGCAAATTTGAGTGGGTTTCTCCTTCACGCATTCCAAACAGCCTTGACAAAATTTCTTTGGTATAGCATGTTCCTCCAGCTACTTAAAGGACCATAATATCTCAGACCTGGACAGACCTGTAAGGGTAGCTTTGCTGAATGAGCCACCAAAGGACATAGGGATGAATAATCACCTAATTTAAGATCCTGTCAAACAAAAAGGTTTGGCTAGAATCTCCTACTCTGCAGATTCCATTGGATTCAACTGTTCATCCCACTTGAAGTTTTATATGCTTTGAATCTTTAGTTGTTTCTATATGAAAATATCTGCTAAATATAGATAGGAAAAGAGCTAGGCAAAGATTATTAAAAAGGGAGATGTGTGAGCTTTTTTAGAGACTTAGTCATTGACAATTTGGAAAACACCAGACCTTTTGGAACAGTCAAAGCAAGTAAATCCAGGAACATAGTCAAAAGACAAAGTTTCTAGAGTTTGCATATAATAATAATAATAATAGTAATAACAACAACAATAATGATGATAATAATAACAACAAAAACAACAATAGGAACACCAACAATAATAATAAATTTAAAATTCTATACAGAAATAAGAAAAGTTCATTGGCTGAAAAAGGGAATTTATTATGCCAATTGTTTCTCACTCCAAAGTCAGACAGCTCAAGGGAAAACAAAATAAAAAATTCTGGAAGCACTTTAGTATGGAAAAAAATGTTTATAATACCTGGAATGGGAAATAAATATCCCAGAGACTTCACCTGGAGCTCCTAGAGGTTTCCCCAGTGGCTACTTCCCACCACGAGCATTAGCAGGCTTGTTTTTATCGCCGGCTTCTCAGACAGTTTCACTTTTATCCAGGATTGCTCCATATAATTTTTTTTCCCCTTCTTTGTGACCTCGCAGAAACCCACACCTGTTTTGTTATTCTTTGAAAGGCTTGCAATGCATTAGTTTTTCATTTGTGTTTCCTCTCTAGACTTCGAACTGTCAAGGTGGATTGCTTGGTAATCATCTTATTTTTGTGCAGATAGCAGTGTGGGCAAAATATTAGAAGGACTGAACAAGTATTCGCTGAATAAATGAGAAAATAAATGAATTAACTTTCCCAATAAGGGCATTTGTTTCTGTTTATCATAAAAAAATGAAGAAAAGACCAAATAATTTCTGAATATACCAATAACTTTAACACTTGGCATGTCAATGTTCTCTAACTAATTTTAAAAACATACTTTCAAACAATAAAATTGTTTGCTTCCAAAAAAAAAAAAAAATACATTGAAAACCCTCTGTCTCCATTTTACATTTACTGTATTAACATTTAAACCCTGGTACTTATACATGCGCATTAGGGAGCCTATTTTAATTGAAGTATTTATGATCAAATAAGAAATGCTAGGAGGTAGAATTTTCAAATAAGTTTATAGTGTTACAACATTAAAAACCGTCATTAATTTTGAACAATGAGTTGTTTTTTGTGAATGACATATTATCTTTAAATACTGAGAAATAGAAATAGCATTCATATAATTCAGATATTATAGTTTCCTTGTGCACTATTTTATTTATTTTCAGATTTTTTAGAAGAAAAAAATAAAATTTTGTTTTTCTTGAAATGCAATATATGACCTCAACAATAAAGCAGTCAAAGTAGTTACCCTGGATAGAAAAAGACTGGGAATCTCCTGGGCGTGGCGGCACACACCTATAATCCTAGTGGCTCAGGAGACTAAGGCAGGAGGCTTGCAAAAGTTCACAACCAGCCTCAGCAACTTTGGGAAATCCCTTGTCTCAAAATACAAAAATGAAAAGGGCTGGGGAGGTTGCTCAGTGGTTAAGCACCCCTGGATTCAATCCCTGGTAGGAAAAAAAAAAAAAAAAATGATAAGGAATCTTGAGTCTCCAGTCTCCAATCACTAGGTCTTGTCCTCACTTCCTTAGGGACTCTGATATGTAAACTCTATGGCTCTGCTGAAGCCAGTTTAAAGTCATTATCTTATGTATATAGTTTATTAAATGTCAAACTAAGATCAGTGAGCTTGAATACAGTGCTCAAGGTCACAATGCCTATATATAGTGAAAATTGGATGAATCCACATATTCAGACAGCTCCTTCTTAGTTCACCCAAAGCACATGCGAAGACCTTAAGTGGAATCTACTCTACTTTCCACAGAGAGCTAAATCCTTTTCATGGTATATATGCAAAATCATTCTTTTTTCCCTCATTCATGTTCACTACTCTAGAGAAGAGATTTAATTGAGCAAGTTATTTCTCCTTTATTTCTACTCCCAAGAAAGTATTCCTGGGAGGAAGTGTTTTCATATTTCTGTTTCCTAACTGGTTTCCCTCTGAGAGAAAAGACATGGATGGATAGATGACAACCAAAGATATATTTTCAGTATTCTCTTGGGAATAGGTTTAAGATCCCTACTCAAATGAGGTATTCCTTAATCTGATTCTTTTGGGCCATTTGAGCACAGATGCTGTGGCTGTTCCTTTCTTCAAGCTTCAATTTCTAAACTGTATTCAAGCAGACCAGATCCTGCAGTTTCTGTTTTTTCCAGTGGCTACTTTCCCTACCCATTATTAGCTGTAAATTAAAATTCGCTTCTCCATGGATGCTGTTCTTCAGTTAGGGTGGGGAAATTGTGTGGAGGAGTCGTCAAAGGGAAGGAGTGGCAATTGCCATTTCTAGTTCTCTCATGAGTCAAAGTCTTCATTACAAGTTTCCCACTAATAATTGAGACTCATGAATCTCTGATATTTCAAAATCTTCTGATAACATCTCACATCTGTCTTCCATTCAAAAAAGACTGGATGAGGAAGGTTGAATAGTTAACATTCCTTTACATTAACAACATTCCTGCGATGCTTTTACAAATAATATCAAGTAATTTTTGAAATATGTGCATTATAGTACTCTAACATAAGAATACTCCACTAGGAATTAATTTGTCTTTTGTTTATTCTTTTTAGCAAAGAGATTACCAGCAGTACCAAGTCAGTGGCAGAGACAAGATATTAAAAGACAGGAGACATTAGAGATATTTTCTTTGTCTTTTTATCTTAGTTGGGTATCTACTAATTGACTATGCTTAATTTTACTAGGATATATGTAAAATTCATTGAAGGAAATCTCTCTCTTCCTGCAAAGAATACAGTGGTAATAGCTTTATTTCTATCAAAAATGAGAAAGTAAGGCCAGTTCCCATGAAAGAGTTGTTTGGTGGTTGCAGTGGGCAGTTTGCACCTGTCCATGTCTGGAATTTATTCTCATTTCATTTCATGCTGCTGACTTACAACTACCAGCACCTGCAACTTCTTTCTGGAGGATTTTCCTTGGCTTTGGAGACTGCTCTACCATATGCATGGCAGAATGGAAGTACTAGAGTACTAATGTAGCCAATGACTGTCAGGGGTTGTTGTTCACATATCTCAATTCCTTTAACACTAACTTAAGTGAGATAACTCCGAGGCAAGCATCTGTACTCTGAGTTTTGCAATAGGATTAATGTCTAGTTACCTAGAGTGGTCAGTTGTTAGATCACACAGCAGTTTTTAACTTTCTCCATTCTGTCTCATTTTTCTGCACACTTACCAATGTTTTTGGGCTGACTACTAATAACTAACATTCAGTTCCTTTTTTGTTTTTTGGTAGAGTCACTTTCTGAGGCAGTTCAAATGAAAACAAAGGTTAAAATGTTTTAGCATTATTCCATAAGGTTCTTGGTACTTGATCAGCAGGTAGAAATAGGGAACAAAGTCATTCTATGTTTTTACTGGGGTAGGGGGGAGTAATGGGGAATTGAATTCAGGGGCACTCAAATACTAAGCCACATTCCCAGTCCCATTTTGTATTTTATTTAGAGACATTGTCTCACTGAGTTGCTTAGCATCTCACTTTTGCTGAGGCTGGCTTTGAACTCACCATCCTCCTGCCTCAGCCTCCCCAGCCTCTGGGATTACACTCAGAGGCATGTAACACTGTGCCTGGCCATTCTACGGTTTTTGAAAGAACAAACTTTGTCTTCTGAGTCCAGAATGTTCACTGGAAAATAACTCTGTGTTTGTGATAAAACAGTAACTAATATGTAAGGGTGACATACTTACAGCTCAGCCCAGACCAATCTCTATATGAGGTCCTCTTGATTGAACTTCATTTAAGAGGACTAGGAAGATCACGGTGCTTGAAAGAACAGTTGCCAAAATCCTGAATAGCAGCTGGAGATTGAGCATCACTCACTGCCATGAATTGGACTCCAACTTCTAGCGTGTCATTACTCTCATTGGACGGTCTTCACCGATTTTGGCTTGTCACTGCTTTTAATAAGCCTAACTGTTTTCAGTAGAAGTCCATCTCATAGAGATGCTTTCACTTTGAGAGATGCTAATCTAGCACCTGTGGATAATGTGTAATTCAGAGACTTCTCCAAGCTTTTGTTTTTCACACTGAACTTGCCAACTACAGTATCTACTCTCATATCCATCACACAACACACGACGCTACAGGAGGTACACTATCTGAAAACAAGAGAAGGGTGCTCATAGATCTCTGTATGCATGATGGATATAAAGAAGAATAACAGGATCCTTCCTACTACTATCAGTACTTTGTGGAATGACCCTAGACATTCCTTGGTAGGTACATAATTTGGGTCCCAGTAAGTACTTCTGTGTACCCTCCTAGCTCCAATTTCTACTGAAACCAAATCACCTATTGTTAATAACTGTTTTATTCCTGAGATGATTTGAATCAAATGTACTTTCTTTTATCCATGTCAAATTTATGTAAATAGGCACATATATTTATTTATTCAAACTTTCCTAATTGGTAGTCAATTCTTATCTGAATTTTAACCATTCATATCAACTATTGGTCGACCAGTTACCGCATCAGTCACTGATTTATTCATGATCAATGAAGGTAACAGTATCCCTCAGTTCAGGGAACTTAAATATTCCAGTGGTGCAAAACATTAGCAGTTACTATTAACCATAGTTTAGACAAAAATAAAAAGAATGTAAAATGACAAGTAATTAAGATTAAAATCTCTTCTTGGTCTTACTATTGTCAGCTATTTTGATTAATATGGTCCATATAATTTATAATATTCTAAATTAATGTATTACAAGATTTTGTAATGCCATAGTAGGATTCATAGGTCATGACTCAGCTTTTGTGGATGAGCTTCATTTTCTGCCATGATCCCCTTCAACTTTAAAGTCTAGTCAATCTGAACAAATTCTAGCTTCTAGAATAAGTTTTCATGCCTCTGTATCTTTGTAAATGATATTTCTTTTATTTAATTTCACCGATGACATGCCCCCTATTGTCTTCCTGGCAAATTACTGTTCAACTTGGGATTTTCCACACACTTTACTTTCTAGACTCCACATTGCTCCAGTCTTGAGGTTCCACTCCCTCTGCCCTCTAAGAACTTTCCACTCTGTTCCAGTCACATGACCTAATGCACAGCTCAGTACTGCACAGGTAGCATTCATTTGAAGTTACGTGCAGGTTTTTGATCTTTCTTGGTCTGTAAATTCCTTAAGGGAGACTTGGTCAAAATACATGTTCTGATTCAGTAGGCCTGAGGTAGAGTCTGTGTTTCTGCATTCTCTATATACTCCCAGGTGATATTGATATTAATATTAGTGGTCCCTGGACCACACTTTGAGTAGTGAGACATTAAAGTTGCTTATTCCTATTTGTATGTCAACTGCTTGCCACCAAATCTGGCACTTCACAGGTAATAAATGGTTTGATCCATGTGCTGTAGTCCTTTCAAAGAACTTCAATATTATGTTGTAAAACTCCTTGGAATTATTTATTTTGTCTCTGAGAACCCCTTGAATATTGTATATACATGGGCTTTCTATAATCAGAAAGATATAAAATGTGTTGGTGAAACTGTAGCTCAGTTTTACAAGGTGACTGGTCAGAATTGTAAATTAAAAGGTAAAATGAGTCTGACACATTTAACTTTGGAAGCACAGTAATATATTAAAGAAACACATTTATATATTCAATATTGTAATTAAATTTTAACTCATAAAAAATAATCAACTCACCACAGGAACAGAACATATTCAGTTAAAAAGCTACTTATCATTTCTATAGCCATACAATGTTGAATGTGCTATTTGATCTTTTAACAATTTCATTTTAAAATATTCACAAAAGAGTGGTAATTAAATTACATGGGTGCCATGGTAACCACTGTATTAAATATTCTTAGCCCAGTGCTCTAGCATTTTAGTAAGTAAAAGGGTATTCTATTCTGTGACAATTACAAACTGTGGGTGTTTAGGTCAACTTCTGCCAGCTTGTCAGAACAGGGTAGGTCTTTCTGACTGGAGTTGGATCCAGGATGGCAGGTATTGCTCAGGTACAAAGGATCCTACAGAGGGTAAAATCTCCACTGGAATGAGCACCAGGAATCTACTAAGTTGTAATTCAGGCTCAGCCACGGACTAGTCATATGCTTTTGGGTAAATAGCTAGTTTTTCTTAGTTGTAAAGTCCATATGCGTAAAATGAAAAGGTTAAACACACAGGACTAGATGTTCTAAACTGTAACCTAGTCCTTTCCTATTCTGTGGAATATTTATGAATTAATAAACACTCCTGCGTTTAGGGTCCACTGATAATATAATTTCTCCATTGATTTCTTAGGACTGCATTTTAAAGTACCACTAACTGGGAAGCTTAAAACAACAAAAATTTATTCTCTCATAGTTTTGGAGATCATAAGTCCAAATTCAAGATGTAAGCATGCTCATGCTCACTGGGAAACTTCTAGGAGAGACTACATTCTGCTTTTTTCAACCTCTGGTAGCTCTAGACATTGCTATGCCTGTGGTCACATGATTCCAATCTCTGTCATTGTCTTCACATGGTTATCTTTCCTATTTGTCTCTGCTTTCTCCTTTTCTTATAAGGACTATTACTATTACATACAATAACTTCTGCAATGACTTTATTTCCAAATAAAGTAATTTTGAGGTATGGGAAGTTAGGAATTCAGCATATCTTTCTGGAACACAATTCAATTCATAACAATTTTCTTTTATGAAATTCAAATAATAATGTGCATCTTTCTTCCAGGCTACAATCTGTTTATAAACTGCAAAGCAAAATTGTATGATGTCTTCATATATTGTCTGATTCTCTAATACATTGTGCTGGGAAAGGGGAATATATTCAGTGATCATACTGCAATGTTGTGACTATAGTGCTATAATACTAAGCAAGGATACCTACTCAGTGAATAGTACAACAGAATTCTTAAATTCTTCAGTGTTTTAGGAGCATACAGCCTAATTTTGTAATGCATTGATTCCAACATTTTGATGCATCTGGTCTCATCATGTCTGCAGTGTGCAATCCCCACTCTGTTGCCCATTTCCCACATACTGTGTTTGCTGCAAGTTTTCATCTCTGATTTATTCTCTGTAGTTGTAGAAGGTTGCTCAGCCATGACTGGAAGCAAGCCAAAAGTAAGTAAATGCCCTCCATTATAGATCTCCATGTGAGTTAATGGTTAAATGTCCATATGTCTGTCTTCTGATGAAGCAACCAGAGCTGTCCTGCTCATAAAAACAACATAGATTGTTTCTGTTTTCCTAACTCATCCATTTTGTTTTATTTTGCCATTTCCTCTACTTCTGTTTGTTGGGGTCATCTCAAAAATTACTGTCTTCTTGGAAGGGTCTCTGTGAATATTTTAGAGTCTGCTTTAGGACAACTCAAGTTGACAGGAACAAGCAGGTAAGAAGGCAATATATGAAAGACCCTTAATGGAGGAAGGCAAGGTCACCGAATGAGTTTAGTAGTCAAATATGGGTGCAGCAAGGACAACAGGGAGAGGACTGGGAGATGAGGCAGGGTTACGAAGGTTCATATCATCTGCATCTGGGACTTTTAACTTCACTTAATAGAAAGCCAGGCAAGGTTTTTTTTTTTTTTTTTTTATGTAGATTATAGGCATGGAATAATCTGTGTTTTAGAGGTAACTCTCTGAGGAGACACGGAAGGCAGGAAGACCAGCTGAGATGCTCTTGCAAGAGCTTAGTTCTGAAACGATGAGGAACCAAATTAAAGTGATGACAGAGGATCCAGGGCTGGGGTAATAGAGAAAGGTCATTCTTTCATATCAGACAGAATTTATGGACTGAATAGAAGCAAGAGGTGGGGAGAAGAGCTGGGAGCGCCTCCTGGGTTTCCACTTGAATAGGTGGTTTTGATTAAGCCAGGGAGGAGGAAAGACTTGATGGAGTAATATGGTTACCTGTTCTAATTAGTTGACAGGTTAGTTCAGTGTTTCTTACATTTTAGTGTGCATATAAATCACTAAAGAATTTTGTTAAAATGTGGATTCTGATTGAGCAGCTACAGACTGCTCAATCAGCATTTCAAACAAACCCCTGAGATACGAAGGCTGATGATCTGTAGACCACACTCTGAGTAGCACAAATGCAAGTTCAAGACCCTGGCTCTGGGGTTAAAAGCAGTACTGGCTTGAGAATTTGCTTAGTACCTCTGTCTATCTTGATTACTTTTTCCTCTTCCAGTAATTACTTGTATTATCTTTGACCTATTTCCCCACAAACCTTGTTTCTTACCAGCAAGTGTCTTTGACTTACTCTCACAAACTAGTTCACTATTGCTTTGTTGTTCTTCCCTTACGACACCTCTTAACGGAGCACATATCTTCTTTGTGCTGCGAATATTCCAGATACCTTCGTCCTGGTAATCCTATTGCAGACCTCTCTTCCTCGTATGTGCCCATCATATTAGCTATTGCATTCCCTTTAATGGTCATGCCATTTGGACACTTCATATCCCTTTCCAATTTGGTGTATGTACTTACGGCCTTTCTGTTCATTTCTCAGGGTTATGTACTTGTTAAATGTTAGGGCATGAGCATAATAACTTCTTCTAACAGTCTTTTTTTTACTAGTTTGCATGCTGTTTTTGCCACACTCCCTCTATCTTACTTTATTCATAGAGATAATTTACAGTGTACATGACTTCTTCTATTTAGGAAAAATGTCAGCGTACTTATCCAATTTGTTAGAAAACTCTTCATGTCATAAAAATCCTTTGAGCATAGGCTTTTAATGATTGTAGTCAACCATGAGAAGCCCAAAGAATTGACCAATGAATGAAAGGTGACATGCCTTCACATTTGTCCCTTCTTTGTCTATGTTCATCAATCATGGATATATATAAATCTGATTTCTATTTGGAAAAAAATATATCTGGGCTTTACCTAGACCTTTCCTAACATGATCACTGTCTTTGGGTCCCTTGTTTGCGTAGCTAGGATCATTAGGACATTTTCCTCAAAATCTTGCTCAGTGACTTTCAACTGGATTAGTATCCTTTCCTCAGGGAATGTTTGGAAGTATGTGAAAAGTGTGTATGTTGGAGAAATGACTGGTATGGGGAATGCCATTGATATTTAGGGGGGAAATTTAGGGATATAACATGTGTTGTGGTCCTGTCCACATAACCAATCATTTCTAATTGAAAAATATGGACTGTATACAATTGAAGAATGTGTAACTTTGTATTATCTGAATTTGAAGGAGAGAAACTACTGTATCAATAAATTGTGTGTTAGGGGACTAATACAAAGTAATAAATGAAGCTATTCAAATAAACCAAAAATTGTCTAAGCAAATAGAATAGGAATTGTATATCTTGGCAACTATTTCTGCAAGAGACTGAAATATTAGTTGGAGAGGAAAATTTCTGCCATATTAGTCAGGATGCATTTTGAATTATGTGTCTATGAATTGGGGAAAATTTTAAGATGATATTTCTTACATCTCTTATGTCCACTTCTAAAAAATATGCAGTCTGATTAATAGGAGCAATGACTTGCTATCTTTGATCCATAAATTGTTTTTACTGTAGACATTCGATGCACAATGTATCTGTTACTGGAGAGGAGTCAGAGAATTTAAATTAGTTCTTGGAAGACTGAAATAGTTAGAGATGTCTGATATCTGAATGACGGAATCAGCGATGTAGTAGATCTTTAGAGGCATAAAATCATGAAGAATGTAAATATTTAAGTAGTATTTCCCAAGAAAGAAACATCAAAACCTTGCTTTGTGATTCTACTGCTCAGGGTTCCAGTGGTTTAATGCATTTTTTAGGGTAATTATGATTAAGAACAAAACTTGAACGAGGAGGAGACTGAAGACAGTATTAAAACTTTCATTCTGAGATTTAGGATCGAGTTATACTTCCAGTATCAGAATGTCAGCTTCAGAAAATCCGTGATTCTCTGGCTCAAACTGGTTCTATCTTCTCTATATTGACCGATAGGTCCATGGTTTTATTGAGAATAGTTGCAGCAAAAGTAATCAAATCCATTTCTTCTTCCCAGTAATCCTTGTATAACTTTGTGTAGACACTATGCAGGGTTTGAAATCTAAGAAGACAGACGGAAGGGGAGGAGTAGCTGGTTATAAGAGAACAACACTGAAAGTTCAGTAACATGGACTTCAGTGGGAATTCTGAGTCTGCTTCTTCTAAGCTCTATGATGTATCCAAGTTTTTTTAAAGCTTCTCAGGGTTTGTTTTCTTAGCTGCTTTATCTGATTATTGACACAGTTTGTTAAAATATTTATTTTGTCACCTGATTTTAAAAATACTTATCAAATTTATACATAAAATTATACATATAGTGAGATTACATGAAAAGTTTTAATACAGGAATATATTGTGCAATGCTTAAATCAGATTAAATATATCCATCTCCCCAAACATTTATTGTTTGGTTATATAGAAATGTTTTCAGAGATTCTTTCTTCTAGCTTTCTGAAATATCTTGTACTTCATTGTTATCTATGGTCACCCTACTATGTAACAGAACACCAGAACTACTTTTCCCTCTCTACTGTAATGCAGTTCCCATTGATCATATTTCCCTCATTCCTCTTTCTCTCCCTAGTGTCTGATACCCACCATTCTACTCTCAACTTTTATGAGATCAACATTTTTAGTTTCTACATCTTTCTTTGCCTGATTTATTTTTCTTAACATAGTGATCTGCTGTTCAATGTGTGTTGTTGCAGATATAGAATTCCATTCTTTTGGGGGCTGAAAAAGCATTATATCGAATACATGTGCTACATTTTCTTTATCCGTTCAGTAGTTGATGGACACTTAGGTTGCTTCAATTTTGTGGTTATTATGAAGAGTGCTCTTCCAGTAGTGAACGCTGGGTATACAGATGCACCTTTGACATACTGAGTTCACTGACTTCGGGTACATACTTAGGATTGTGGGATCATAGTGGTTTTATTTTTAACTTTTTGAGGAATCTTCATACTATTTTCCATAATGATTGTACTGACTTACATAACCATGAACAGTGTGAAAATTCTCCATTTTTCATTTTCTCTATATCCTCATCAGTACTTAATAAGTATCTTCAGTCTTTCAGATAATAGTCATTATTAATGGGTTGGAGTGATATCTGATTGTGGTTTTTATTTGTATTTCCATGATGACTAAGAATTTTGAGTGACTCAGGAAACTGAGGCAGGAGGATCATGAGTTCAAAGCCAGCCTCAGCAAAAATGAGGTGCTAAGCAACCCAGTGAAACCCAGTCTCTAAATATAATATCAAATAAAGCTGGGGATGTGGCTAAGTGGTCAAGTGTGCCTGAGAGTTCAATCCCGGTACCAAAAAAAAAACACAGAAAACAAAAAAGCAAACATTTTTTGAGTGCTTATTAGCTATTTGTCTTTTTAAAGAAATGTCTATTTAGGTATATTGCCTGTTTATAATTTTTTCTTTGATATTGAGAAGTCTTTGTATTATTTCTTGTCAAATGTAAACTTTGCAAATATTTCCTGCTATTCTGTAAGTTGTCTCTTCATGATTTCTTCCTTTGCTGTGCTGAAGCTTGCAGTTTGATACAATCGTGTTTGCCTATACTTGCTTAGGTTTCCTGTGTTTTGAGGGTCTTTTCCAAAAATTGTTCACACCTTCCAATGACCTTAAGCATTTCTGTTTTCTTAGAGTTTTTTTCATAGTTTCACATCTTAATTTAATTCTCTCATCAATTTTGAGTTGACGTTTGCTACTGATGAAAGTGAGGTGTACAGCTTTCATTCTTTTGTTTGTGGATATCCAATTTGTCCAGCACCAAATATTTACTTCTTGATTTCCTAGTCTCCCATTTGCCCAAATTTCATTCATGTTTGTTTTCTCCAACTTTGTAGTGAATTTTGAAGCCAGGTGTATAATACCTTCTGCATTATTTGTCTATCAAGATGGCTTTGTCTATCTTGTTTTTCCTGATTCCATATAAATTGTAGGATTTTTTTTTTTTTTCTAAGACTGACGCTGATACTTTGATCAGGGTTGCATTGAATGACTTATATCAAACAGACCTCAGGAAAGAAGCTAAGAGTTCATCCTCTGCATGGTAGGTGCTTGCTGATGCTGAATCACAGGGCAAGTTTTACATATTATTTAGAAAGACTGAGTTTAATTTTGAATTTAATGTTGTGGCATGCTGGGGATTTCTCTTTGTCTGATTCCTGTTAAATTTAGAAGCAGTTAATTACAGTCACAGAGCTAGCAGTTTTTGCACATACCATATGTCTATGTGTGACCTACAAACAAGTTTAGTACCCAGGAGTGACCAGATGCCTTCCTCAGAGTGACATGAAAATGGTTTTTGGGAAGAGGCTGCAGCAGTACCTTACTGTGCTATGCGGAACAAGGAAGTCAGAAGACCAGCTGGAAATAAAGATGCGGGGTGTATGATGGTGATGTGATGCTTGGCATTGCCTCCCTTAAGTCCACCAACATTTCCAAAGAATCAAGAAAACCAGGATTATTTAAAGTTTAGAAACTTTTCTTTTCAGATGACCCTAAAAATAGGGTATCTATGCATATTTGGGCATTGTTAGTTTCACTCATTTTTTCCTCCCAAACTTGGACCTTTATTCTGTCTTTTTATTAAGTTCAAGAAGATGGAAACATTCAGCATGATCAATATAAAGTAGCAATTCTACTTTTAGGAGGAAGAGCAGCAGGTTTGCAAAGTACATAGTAAGCATGAACCTCCTAGAGCTTTATCACTTACATTAGGTAAACAGAAAGATTATTGTTTGTGTAACATTTCATTGTTTACAAATCATTTTTGATGCTAATTTTCTGTGAAGAAATTAGAACTCATAAGGAAACGGTTCAGAACAGCAGAGTGAACACGTCAACATCCCTAAATGCCTCAAGCCCCTCTCATTTCAAGGTCTTAACACATGCTGCTTTTTCTACCTGCAATTTGCTCTTTTTCTCTGATCTCTTACCAGTGTTCCTCTTTGCATAGTTACTGCCTTCTTAGCCTTCAGATTTCTACTTAAAAATCACAGCTTCAGAAAGCTGTCATTTCCTACACACTCCTACAATTTTACATCTGCCATTTTTACACATTCATATAATACTTTTCCTTCAAATACACATTCATATAAAACTTCTTATTCAAAGTATAATTATGCCACATCATTTCATCATTATTTGAATGTGTATTTCTCTTTCAGTTATAAGCTCTCTGAATTTAAGAATTCAATATGTCTTATTATCCGCTGTAGCTCAGGGCCCAAATTAATGTTCAGCACCTAACAGATACTCTCAAAGTATTTGCTGCATGAATGAAGGGAACTAAAATCATGCAGTGCTAGTCTTCTGGATCTATAGGTGAATTAGTAGAACTTTAATGGAATTTTCCATTTAGATCCTAAGAGCTAATTGTGATTTCTGTAACATGTGATTATCCACTCTTTACATGGTTGTCATTGAAGATGATAATGAGTCACCCCACATTTTAGAAAAGTCATTTCTCATATATTATCTCATCTTAAATCTCTCCAAAATAGTAGGAATTTAGAAAACTAACTACTCCTCACTTTTTTTAGATAAGGAAATGGAACTTCAGTACGCAGTGTCCATATTCTTGATATGTGTGAGTGTGAGTATGGGGGGGGAGGTGAGAAAGATCTCTCTTTCTCACTCTCTCTCTGTCAGAGAGAGAGAGAGAGAGAGAAAGAGACAGAAAGTTGAGAAAGTTCCTTCTCCAGGGACAGGCAAAGTGGGTAAAATTTCACCACCTGATTGAAACAGAGCCTGCTATTGGTTCCTCATTTTCATTCTGTGCTACTTTCTCAATAATACAAAAAAAATTATTGGCACAATTATATTTCTATATTGTGTGCATGTACAAAAAAGTTAACAATAAATCTCATGTTATGCACATTAAGAATGCACCAATAACTATGGGAAAAATCCAAGTTAACTGAATCACATGGCCACTCAGAATGAAGATGATGCTTTTTATCCTACCTTAATTTTGTTAATATAAGTATATTAAGAATAATTTGAATCTAAATGGTGTGTCCATGTTCTGTAAAGTACCTTCAGCATCACTGTGTACACTTCCTTTTTCCTTATTCTGGTGACCAGAGTTTTAGCAACTGAATTGAACCACAGGGTAAGAAGGCACATAGCTTATATTGAAGGCAGCGTGATCGCACTTGAGAAGAAATAAAGGTTTTGGAACTCTTGGACACATTAATGGTTCTGAACTTTCCTTCTTTTATGATCCTTCCTTCCCTCCCTTCCTCTTTCTTTCCTTCCTTCCCTCCTTCCTTCCTTCCTTCCTTCCTGCCTTCCTGCCTTCCCTCCCTCCCTCCCTCCCTCCCTCCTTTCTTTCTTTCTTTCTTTCTTTCTTTCTTTCTTTCTTTCTTTCTTTCTTTCTTTCTTTCTTTCTTTCTTTCTTTTCTTTCTTTCTTTCTTTCTCTCTCTCTCTCTCTTTCTTTCTTTCTCTCTCTCTTTCCTTCTCTTTTTTCCTTTTTCTTTATGCTTTCTTACCCTCTCTACCTCCTTTCCTCTTTTCCTCCCTCCCTCCCTTCCTTCCTCTTTTCCCTTCCTTCCTTTTGTTTCTCTGATTTTTAACTGTTTTTTTTTTTGCTTGCTGCAAAATCTAACATTAGAATCTTCAGGTATGAAGTGAACACCAGGAAGTTTCAAAAGAAAAATCTGAAAAAAAATTTGCAAGCAGAAATTGTATTACAATATCAGGAAGACAATTCATTTCTCTAGAATGTTTGGAATCTGGGAGCTTTCAGGACTAAGATTATGATACCCCCAAATGTGGCCCCTTGGTAGTTAAGAACACCTTCAAAGAAAGAAGTTCGCTCTTATCTTCTATCTTTCTCACCTGAAACATGGCTACAAATGGATTATTTGACCTTTCCCCTTTTGACATCCCTCATGAAACCATCATGCTACAGGGATTTCCCTGTGACTAGGAGAAAAATCTTAACAAACCATCATTGTCAAGTTGCTTCTGATTTATTACCATCGGGTCCGATCAACTTTGTGTCGAATCCTTCCTAGATTTCCATGAGTCTTTGAGTTCCCCTTGTCACAAAAAAACAAAAACAAAAACAAAAACAAACAAACAAACAAAAAAAAAAAACAAAAAAAGCAAACAAATTATTAGTTAAATAAAACTGTTATGCTTTTCTCTTATTAATCTGTCTTAGGTTATAGGCACATTAGCCTTGAACCTTGCAACAAATAAGGAAAACAAATTGCTTTTGCTCCCCTACAGAGCCCTAGTTGGAGGTGAGGCCACAGAGGTAGTTTTGGAGCAGCAATGACTTTCAAACCATGATGAGGATTTTGGATCCTAAAGGAAACTCTGTGTCACAGATAGACCCTAACCTGCAATTAGAAGTCTGTCTCATCTAATGGTAAGGATGTCAGTGAGCTTGCAAAAACATTCCTTTGATTCTGGCATATAGCTCTCTTCCAGAGTACAGCCCAAAGGAGGATGTCTTTATTCTTTCTTGAAGCATAGACATTCTGCAATTGTGCTTGCCTGCTAGAAGCTGACATGAGAGTTAATTGTTATTTATATTGATAGCAGTCCGAAAATCAATCTGAGCCCACTGCCTTTGCTCCTGAGTGGCTGCAGAGAATGTGACACACAGGAAAAGTCTAATTTAAGAAAGGCACCTGTCAGAATATCGAGCGCCTTGCCCTAAGGATATCGTCAACCCTAGAGAATTTAGTCTCCTGATGTAATCTGTCTAACTTGTCTCATTCGCTGACTATGTTGACATGAAATGCATGGCAGAAGAATAGAAAGGGAAAGAAGCTGCAGAAATTTTTATGACTTATTGACAGTATATTCATTGCTGTACAAAACTAGGAAGAAATATCTTTTCAACTGGGATTGAGAACTGTGAACTATCACAAAAGGTAACAAAATACATTTGGATTACTATGCACTTGTTTCAACAGATTATCCAAAGGTGTGCATAAGATTTCCTTCCTGTGAAAATAAATAAATCCTGGGGAAACTTACTTAAAAGGAGAATGTCCTTCATAAGGCAGAGACATTTCAGACAGCTTCACTTTCACTTTGAAACATCTTCCTTTTCCCTCCTTGTCTATGAATCAGAGAACCACACATATGTAGCTAGTGACTGCAGGTAGCTCTAAGAAGCTACCGATGGTAGTGCTCTACTAACAATGTAAGAAATCATTAAAAACAACAAAAAAGAACATTCCTGCTGATAGGAATATTCCTGCTCCTCTAGAATATTTGTGGTTCCTACTGACCGAATTTTCTTGCAACTCCAGTTTACACACTGGACTTTTTGGTTTCTATTAATTTTTCACCCTGAACAAGAATTCTGTTTTTCTTAGTCACTTACAGGTTCCATAGGAAAAACTGAGGGGAAAGAAAATCATGTTTCTGCTTCTTCCTGAACAACATAATCTCTCATTACCTTATACTAAGTCAACTCAGGGAATTCTTACCCCTTCACATCTATGACATTGAATTTGGACATTGATACCTTCTAAATCTTGACTATAAGCCAGCTTTTCTTTTAAATTGGTTTGTGATCTTGAGTTTTCACAGTGACTTCTATTTCAACTCTTCCAGTTTCAATTTAGCATCATGTCCTTGAATATCCCATAATTCCTAACACTGGAAATCCATGGAATTGCAACTACTTATTGTTATTTTTTTTTTTTAACTGCTGTCATTTCCAAGTCAGGAGTCTTCATTATTAGTAAATTGCAGTTTCAGGTACCAGTATGTGTGTGGGCTCTTCTCATGTCATACATCATCATATCAAAATCTGGGGACAGCATTAGTGAATAGCAGAAATGACAACAGCATGAGAGCAACTGAGGATTGAGGGAGTCCAAGAAGAATTAAAACTGGAGGTATAGGGCTGGGGATATGACTCAGTTGGTAGAGTGCTTGCCTTGCGAGTACAAGGCCCTGGATCAATCCCCAGCACCGCAAAAAAAAAACAAAAAAAACAAAAACAAACAAACAAACAAAAAAACTGGAGGTATAGACTGCCACAGCTCAACAAGAAGGGAGGACTCAGAAAACAGGAACTCTAGAAACAGCTCAGGTTAAGTAGAGAAAGAAACAGTAGGAGAAGCTGTTAGATTAGAAAGCAATGCAGTTTGTCAAAAGCCAAGTCAACTATAAAAAAGAGATAAACAGAAGGGCTTTGGCAACAGTATGACCTTAAAAACAGTCAAGTTCTGCCTTTTCCAGAAAATCTCTTATTAGATTCTAGTCAACTGAAGCCAATGCTAGAACTCAGGGCTGGGGGAGGGTAGTCCAACTGTGTTAGGTAGTAAATTATTTGAAAGTTTGAATAGGATGGCAGGAGCTTAAAGCTAAAATCAAATTCTGATAGAAAGAACTGCAGACTTCCCTTTGATGAGACTTTTTGTTCACAGGAACTGCTTAAATGCCAGTACTATGCTAGGCATAGAATCATCAAAGATAGTTAAGAAATGCAGCCTAAGTTATGGGAGCTAACTTATTACTAGCAAGATATTTTTGTGGTCATGTGTTTGATTGACCCATATTCCTCAAAAGTCATTATAGGAGATGGAATTGTGATAAATCTGAATAAAGCAGGCAATAATGATAATATTGGTAAGAACTAATAAAGCTTTGAGTTGGATCATGCCAGATTGGGAGTGTATAAGTGTGTCACATTTGAGAACCATTATTCAGATTACATGTATGAAATGGAGGTAAAAGAAAGTCACCTCGTTTCTGGAAACCAAAAATAGCTTAAATAGGGGTAAAAAGGAAAGAAAAAATTTCTTTTGTTTTGGACTAGTTGTGGGGGCAGTTTTGAGCAGATAAAGTCTATGATGCGCCTTCTTTATGTAACTGTCAGGAAGGCAGACTTGTCAATCACATGTGTTCCATGTGGTTAGTAGAACAACTCACCTATGAATTTTCCTTTGTTGGCTTTACATAGATTGAATCCAGAGAAATACCAACCAAAGAAAACGTTATTCTTCTGCAGGAAAAATAATCTGATGATCACAAATAAGAATCAAACTGTAAAACTAAGAAATAAATAGTAATGCCTAAAATAGGTAATCGTTTCCCCCCCATTATAACAAGAATAGTTTATAAAACATCTGTTTAAGTGACATAAAATAAAAGACCACTTGTATCAAGATAAAGGCTATCAGAAAAGCATATCAGTTTAATTACCTGGGTCATTTAAGAGTTCATTACCTTAAAGGTATTTTGTTCCATAAAAACAGCATTACAGATGTATGAAAAAGAAATTTACCATAGTGAAAACTGGATTGGAAACTGGTATGTTCTTTTAACAATTAGTATTCATCTCCTTTTTCAATTCAACAGATCTTATTTCCTCATCTAGAATTTTTTAAAAATATTGATACGCAGATGCTAATTCACCATAAGGGGTGAGGACTAGGGAAGAATAGAGTTACTTTATATTGCTTAAAGGGATGTAAAGGGAGGGCAAGGGGTATAGGAGTGGGAAGGATAGTAGGTAGAATAAAGCAGACATTGTTGCCTCATGTACATGAATGACTACATGACCAATGTGATCCTGCAATATGTACAATCAGAAGAGTGAGAAATTACACTGCATTTGCGTGTGATCTATCAAAATGTGTAAATGCATTCTACTATCATGTACAGCTAATTAGAACAAATGAAAAAATTAATTAAAAAATATGTACATTATTACAGAACTCCCAGGGCCACACAACTTCCTATATATAGTCAGTACTATTCTAAACAAGTTAAATGAATACACTCACAGCTTCATACTTTTGAGGTAGTGACTTTTAATATCCTCACTTTAAATTAAGATAAAAACAAAACAACTACCAAAGTTATTAAGTGGTAAGTTTAAAAAACAAACCCCAGGGCTATTCACTTATAGAATATGAATTCTTTTAATTTTATACCAGAGTGTGTGCTTCTTGAAGGTAGGGATAAATTATATCTTGATTACATTTTCACACTCCTTCAATTCTGACACAATTTATGCAGATTAAGAAGGAATAGTGATTTCTGGAAGTATAAATGAAAATTACATGCCTATTATTCATTCTTACCTTGTCCGAAAGTATGGGTTTCTTTGAATGGAAAAATAATATAAATCAATTTGTACTATAAAAATAATAAAAGCAAACCAATTTGAAGATGGAAAATAAGAATGATGGTGTCTAGCTAGTTACAACAGTTCCTCAGACAGAAAAACACCCAGGTTTCAGTAGCTTAATGTAATGGAAGATGATTTCTCATTCAAAGTCACAGTAGAAATTACTGCTTAGTGAGTAGTTTTCTTTCAACAGGCAATTTGTAGTTCAGGACTTAACCATAGTTTAGCTTCACCATTTTCCAGATTCTTGAACCTAATCTGTTTCTTCTGGAATGGGAAAGAGAGAATGGAGTAGGTGCATCTCATGCAACTGGTGAAAGCTGATCTCACATCCTTATGGGAAGGTCTTTGGATAATTGCACATCTGCAAATTCTTAAGACTAAGAGCATACAGTGTATTTAATCACTAATGTGTCATTGACAGAGAATCGTCCTTCCTAAGAAGTGTTTACATATACATCAGTAAAGAGCAACAACAAGTTTTTAAAGTACTTATGATATGCTAGTACTGTATTCAAGACTTTTGAGGACTCCATTATACCCAGAACATGAATTCAACTAATAATGTGGTGGTATCATCAATGAAACAGTAATAGTTAGACTATTGTACTTTATTAGTACAATAGTACTAATATTAGTATTAGTACTATTCCATACTCTGGAATATGTATGAATATGTAGTCAATTCTATACTCTGGGATCAGAGCAAAAGTTCTCCAAGTAAAATGCTAAGGAAGGCACCTTGTAAAATTATAAGCATAATTAGCATGTGGATAAGCTAAAGGAAGGAAAGAAAGAAATTCCAGTTTGTAGAGTGTAAAAGAAAACCAGGAATCATATTTTAGCTCTTCCAAAAATCACTACAGTTAATCAGAAGCCAAGGCTTTTATGAGATTTTCATATATGACACTCTTAGTAAATGACAGAAGGCTTTTAGCCAATTGGTGATAAAACTGAATTAATTAAAATTTACAAGATCTTTCAGAGTGTTCAAACACTATAATTTATTCATCTATTTTGCAAAAAGATTGGTACAATTGGCACAACTTCATCATTTTATCCTATGGGCATAAAGAAATACCTTTCTAAGGATGTTTTACTATAATGCAGTACTTATTTTAACTGCTTTTTTAGTGTTTTTATCCAGTTGGCTTAACATTTAGAAGGAATATGGTGTTATCAAAGAAAACTATAGCACAAATCACAACTGTCAGCTCCTAGTTCTAGGCTTTAACAGACTAAGATGAATGACTTTGTCATTGAATAAATCATTACTAATCATAATTTGTGTATGTGCTTGGACTGTGCAGTTGAGTCTGGCGGTACTACAGTCTGCCCAGAACTAATTGCTATAAATGTGCCAGATGTTGTAAAAATCTGGACACATTTGTGATAAAGCCGAATGGTGCAAATTTGGTATGAAGCTAGAAGTGCATGATTTACGGGTGTAATCTATATTTCTGACATTACAGGTCAAAGATATATAGTAAGTATAGAGAGCCTTTATTAATATTGTAAAAGGTTATTTCCCTCTGCACTAAAAACCATTTTTTTTTCCTTTTATGTCTTGATCCTAATAGATCTGGGCTTGGCTATAAATTTCTCTGCCCCCTCAAAGGGCATTGGTCTGTAGGAAAAGAAGAAACCAAGGTTTAAATTAGAACACTATTCTCTTTATTTCAGGCATGAACAGAGACCCCTGCCTTTTTATGCTCAAAAGTGCATAATAAAGTAGAATGTTTCTCATCTTTAAGAGTCCTAAGATTATTAAGACAGGAATAATATGTTAGGAGTAGAAAAAAATGCCTTGGCACTTTCTGATTCATTTAGAATTAAGCTGCATATCCCCACATCAAATAATAAGCAAACATTACTTAGAGGTTATGGGTATCAATATTTCCATTTTCTATGCATTGTTATGGTAATAAAGCCTTTTAGTCAAGGAAAATATGAAGCCATAAAACTTAATGCTCTATTTGAGGAGCAATTACAGCAAATTATAAGCAACTTGGTTGTACAAAACTGCGATGAATAAAATTTTAAAGTATAATAATATACCATAAGCATTTATATGGCTGATACTATCCATTTATTTTAAGTGTCAGTCTTTCTAAAGATAATTACCAAAAAAAAAAAGCTGGAATCCAGAAATGATTATCGTGTTGATTACTTAGAAGCCTAGGCATCAAATAAATTTGAACTAGGAATTTTTAATAGAGTTTTGCTATAAAATATCACATATTCTGTCCCATCTCATTTAATACAATAGGGACATTTTTCATGCTTCAGAGTAACCGTTTGTGTGTGTGTGTGTGTATTTAATTACTTTGGCAAACAGTTGTATATTTACTGTTAACTATTCATAATTAATATTCCAGAAGTTTTATAAAAATCTAAACTTTTTATACATGATATTTTCCAAATTAAAATCAATATGCTTTGAGCTCTACAAAATGATTAAATTCAAGTGTATAAGAACTATTAAATATAGTCTATAAAATTCAACACAAAGGAAATTTTCTTATGTATGTTTTCATTGAACTATAAGAGACTGATCACAATGTAAAGAATTATATATTTGTATTGTACATTATTTAAGTTATACACAAATATAATTTATGTCAACATTTTAATTAAAACCATTTCCTAAATCCACTTAATATGTGTGGTAATTTGAGTAATAGTTTTACATAATTGTCACTTAATTCTCTTGCTATTTTTGATTAGAAAAACAAGTCAATTACTTGAATATTGTTGCAGGTTTTAATTAGACATTATATATTTACAACCTACTAAGATATCTATCATGTTTACTTGCTCATTCATCTTTGTTTAAAAGATAGTTTATCTTTTCATCTAACCATATAGATTATTTAGATGATTTGCAATTAATAATGAGATAGTTTTGCATGTTGCTGGTTTATTTAATAACGTTTCCATACAGCTATAAGAAAACTGCCTCACAGTGGAGTAAAAATTGAGATGTATGTAAATAAATACACAATGAATTCTTTTAATTCTCCAAAGTTTTCTATGGAGTCTTTGGTATTTTGAATACATTCTGTGGATCACATGTATGAATACAATGTAAGTGTATCTTATAAACTTAAAACCAAGCACCTGCCTTACCGTTGCATTCTCCTCTGATTTGATGTCATGTCTGTAGCTATTTCTAAAAAGGAGGCCTGAGTTAGAAGGTTCTGGCAACTTGACCCACTGTCAAGCACTGACTGACTCAGAAATGGGCACCTGTTCATCCCGCTGATGAAGTACTCTAATGATTTTAAATGACTTTCACTTGAAAACAGAAGTAAAAGAACTAGGGCCTACACTGAAGTGGTATTATTTCTGAGCTGAATTGTCTATGGGAATGAGATCAGAGTCAGAAGCCTGGGAACCCAAGATACTCAGCGTTGGAGAAGAAAACATTCAGAAATAGATAAAACTTTGTTCTGAGAGCAGGCACACATGCACATTGAGTTACTAAGAAAAGTTGGACCATGTAGTCTTTGTAGGTGAGCACTGGAAAAGGGTTTAGATTTTTACATTTTACATTCAGGTTCAAATTCTAGAAGGCATGTTTTCCATACTATTTATTTGCTGAAGATGTCTAAAAAATTGGATTTTGTCTCCTCATTTATGCTTTTAATTGTAATCTATTTTCAATAGATTTATTTAACTTGCCATCAAAGACTTCTCTATAGGGGAAAGGGGGAAAGTGCACAATAAATTTAAAAATAGGAATAAAATTATAGCATCCTAGGATTGATTTTTATCGCTTAAATTTTAAATGAATACATTCAAAGAACAACAAACCCAAAGCCCTTGGAAAGGATGGTAACAGAATCCTGAAGGGTGCTTGGTGTTCCATGGTCCTAGTCCCTGAAAGTCATTGAACATTACCAGGAGCTATTATTTAGTATATCGAATAAGCACCCCACGCAACCAATAGCTTTATAGATTTATTTTCTACATTTATTATTATTATTTCTATATTTATAGCATTCCAACAAGTTATGTAAAGAATTTCATAATATAAAAGCTGATAAGAAAGGAAGAGTGGCAGGATACCACAAGAGGTGAGTGGAAGAAAGTGAGAAGGAGGCTCGAGGGTGGCCCTCCCCTAAGAAAAGCAAAGGAGATCACCAGAAGATGACAAGGGAAAAGTGGTGGAGATTTTGAGGACAAGGGAACAGCAGCATAATTTTCTCAAGCTGCTCCTTTTTAAACTCAAAGATTCATTACTAGATTGTGGAATCAGTCTTAGTAGAAATGACCCTTGTTCACCAAGTACCTTGATTCTAGAAGATTCAGTAGTCTCTCCCTTGCTCATTGAGATAAGATCTAATGAGAGAAAAAGGAGAGAGAGAGAGAGAGAGAGAGAAATCTCTGGATTCATGTTTCTTAATCACATCTCCTAAATCCTTCCTGCACGCATGACCTTTGCCCCTGCTCCTACCACCAATACAACTGTGTAAACATTTTATTAGGTGGACAGACCAGTAGGTATTAATTGTGTGCCAGGTCACATGTTACCAGTTTGCAAGGGAAAAACTTTTCCACTCCTGAGTCATGCTAATGTCCCTTTCTATAGTCACAATATGACATCGCTACAGTCACAATGATACAGAGGGCCTGTGTATTTTCTTACAAAAGAAAAGTTCAAAAGAAATTGGGCAAAACAATCTCAACATCTTCTGTAAAATGGGGAAAAATGATTACCTAATAGGTTACTTTGACGATTAAATAGAAATATGAAAGGAAATGAGCTATTTACCAAGTATAAGGAAATATGCATTTGATGCTTCCTTATTCAGTAAGTGTTCAATTAAATGCTAGTTTGTCATGCTAATTTTGTATTATTTCATTTTGACAAATAATATGCAGGTTAATTAAGCACAAGTGGACAGGAATAAAGGAAAATATTTAGTCAATAATATCTATGTCAAATTATAATTAAATCATAATCTAATTTTTCCAGGTGACTTTAATTTCTGGTCAATTGTTTGCCTTCTTAAATCATCTTCAAGAGTTTAGATTTCAGATTTTCAGTTTCTGGTTGAATTGTGACTCAACGTTGACTTGTACGTGATACTGCTTCCTTAACACCGGTCAAAGCTGCCACTTGATCATGTCTGCCATTGAGTCACAACATCTTACATTCTTTCTTTGTCCTTCCTGTGGACACTGAAGCTACTTGAAGTTCCCAGAAGTTCACCATATGTACTCCAGGGACATAACTAATATTTAAGGCACTTATTTCTTCCACTTCAGTAATTATTTAATTTTCTGTTGCCTAGAGATAGAAACAGTGACGCATAATCGTGAATCCGATATGTGTTAAGATACTGTAAGATTCTTCTAATACAGTAAGGCCAGTTTTCTATCAATCTGTCATCTTGACATTATAACTTTTATTGGTTATTAACCTGAAGAGACATGCATTTAAATCTTAAAAGATCACAGTGGAGGAATATACACTATTTTGATGTCATTACTTATTTTTCATCTCTGGCCCTTCTTTTGATTCTCATTTATAATGAGAGTAGATTACAATGGCTAAGGTTAATGAGACAATTAACTTTATACACGATACCAATCACAAAGATTGTTTTACTGTAATTAACCGTGGTGACTTCTAGCCGAGTTCTTTATACTCATAAATATATTTTTTTCAGGAGTACTCAAAGCTTAAGGGAATTATTTTGAAAGTTTCAAAAGCATATCAAAAAGCCAAATGTAGAAATAATTAAGTTTTGTTATGGAAGATGAAATGAGTAGGATTCATGTGAACTGCAGGTTTGCGGTAGTCAGCAGTATATCAGTTTGAGGGGAGATAGATACAGGCATTCACGTGAGAGCTTTTAGTGTGCTTCTAGAACCTTCCGTTTGACCTTTTCTAAAGTCTGTTTTTTCAAATGTGCTTGTTTTCTGACTGATGTATTCAAAATGCTCCTTTTCTGCTGACAGTGCCCAATTTAGTTGTTTTATGGAGATGCAGCGCGAGAAATTTGCAAAGACATGACCGATAGCTCGTGCACAAAAATGGATTTCAGAAATTGAAGAGCTGTAATGTTTCTTGTGTTTTTCTCCCCTCACAGGGTGGCTTGTCAGCACCTCATGCAAATGAATTTCATCTTCTTAAGGACTCACACCTTTAAAGGTATTCCGCCTGTCAGAATTTCACTGGCTTTGGTGGGACTTTTCCCTCTTATATTTTCCTGGGACTTTAAGTGACTTTTCATAGGTGCTCACAGAGGATAAGGAGTCATTTTGGCAAAGGATGAGGTGAGCAACTGCTAGCTGAAAAAGTTTCTTCTTCTTTTTAGTCTTTTTAAAAAAATGGATACATAAAAAGAGTACATATTTATGGGTGTTTTTGAAAAATCTTTAAGCACGTCTCTAGAGGTTCTTACTTCTTTTATGTGATCTGTCAGTGTTGAGTGAGGCAGTAATTAATTTGCTTCCCTGCTATTGTAGGAAATTTCTATTCCATTTGACTTTTTTGAGCATTTCAATGCTTTCTTCTTTCTCTTTTTCTAGAATGACACAATGACATATCTCTGTACACTGGTGTCCTAATTAGTTTATCTTCTGACATAGTTTTAATTAGCTTTATGATTCTTTCTGGCTGACTTTTCCTCATTGACAATTGCTTCTGTGCTTTAAAGAAAATGGTGACATTTTGCTTTATAACCTCATTTACTATTTGAATTCCCCCTACATCTAGCAAAAAAAAAAAAAAAAAAAAAAGAAAGAGAGAGAATGTTTTCATTTCTGCTAACAGAAAACTGAAGTTACAGTAAAACAATGGATTTCTTCCCTCTTCAGTCCCTTTTTGACATCTGGGCTCTGGACAGCAGTCTGAAAGTGTCTGTGGAGAGAGGCTATCACTCAGGCATGTGGCTTCATTGCATTCTCCATCAGAATGGGGAATTCCCAGCAATGTCTGCAGACATAGAGCAGCGCTTGGTCTATGGGGAGCTGAGCTTAGTAGTTTCGTCATTGCTGTTGTTGTTATTTTTGATGTTAGTACCTAGCCTGTGAAGATTCTCTTATATTATTTTACACTATTTCTATACTGCAGTTTTTCTGTTCTTCTAAATTGAAAATACACTTCCCTTTCATTCTCTTCAGCAATTACTGAGTTTCCCCCTGGTGGTTCAGTGAATACGAATTTCTGGCAAGATGGTGAACATCTAATATATCCACAGCTTCATTCCCAAATTACCTGAAAGATGTAAAGTAGTAATTTGGGATTTAAAATCTGTTGTACAAAACTCTTTTCATCCATTTTTTTTTTCTTCCTGTTACTAAATTACAAGTTGAATCAGTTATCAAAAACCAACATGTAATCTCTAGCTCCCACTCAAACTTTTAAGTACGGGGTGATTATAGGGAAAATATTGGAATAAGAAATATCTAGTCTATGTTGTCAGTAACCCAATAACTATGTTCACTTTGACAAATGTAACTAAAAAAATAAAGAGAAAAAAACCCACAAATCTTTTAGATATTGTATCTGACTGCTCCTCCAATTTTCTGAATTGAAATATTAAATCCTTTTAAAGTCAAATGAAGGGAGAGATTAAGACAGGTCATAGGAAAGTGGAAATTCTAGTTATTTAAAATAGGATTATATATGTCATAAGGAGGATGCTCTAGTATAAAAAAATGATATGATTCCCAGGGCAGCATAAGGGATAAAACATTTATAACATTGTGTTTGGGGGAAAATATAATCATATCTCTGGAAAAAGTTATTGAATAGTAACTTATGCTTAAAATAATTGAACCTGGAATCTGCTGAATAAACTTGGTTCTATTGTACATCTTGCCCTTTACTAACTGTGATCATAGGAAAGTTATGTAATCTCCCAAAGCTTCAATTTTATCATTTAGGTATGATCGTAGGAAAATTACTCATTCTCTCTAAGCCACAATTTCATCATTTTAGCAATGGGCATGATTATAGCATCTACCTTAGATGCTAAAAGATTGTGAAAGTAGCCACAGCATGCCAAGAATTTAGCATAATATCTTAACAAAGGATCTGTTATAGATGCTATTATTACATTCACATTAGTATCCAGGGCACTTAGATTTGGTTAAAGTTGGATTAGAATCAATCTGATAGTGTACCACTTGCAAGACTTAAGCTTTTGTTCATGGTATAATGGATGATTACTTTTTGACTTTGCAAAGGGGACTTTTAAAAAATTTCTTGATTACTTTGATTGATTCAAGGCCATGACACATTGAAGAGTTCCTATAATTGCAATCGAACAATGCCAGTCAATCAGTCATCTTTCTCATAACATCTTGCATTTTAAAAGAGAAAATGGTAACTTCTTTTCCTTTCAGGGTTCTGCAAAATTCAGTTGACATCTCAAAAGTTAAGAAAATTTGTCTTTCCCCACCCCACATTTCAAATATAAAACTAATGACTTTGCAGCCAACCAATAAGAGCAATGTCATTTAATGTCTCAGATGAAGTAAGAGGGGCAAGCGTGGTTGTGGATTCTCAGTTGTCAAGAGGCTCCTAGGCAGCAAAGCTCTTAATACGTTGCCTTACCTTGTCAAGAATTTTAATACCTCCAGCTGGAGTCCTGATATGCCTCCAGGTAGATCTTGCCTGTTCCCACATAATCAAAAGCACCTGGTGCCATAATGACTGAGTTAGAGATTGGCACCCACCAGTTGCCCCGTGTGAAAATGTCCTCCAAAGTCTGATTATTCCAACAGCCAGGTGCTCCCCCCGTTCCTGCTAATGACAAGAATGTCCCCATCCTGGTGCTAAAGGCAGTTCTTTGCAAGGTCACTCAGCAGTGTGTCTTCTTTCTCCTGTGCTTACCACTTACTGTTGCTTTTAAGCACCGGCCAATTATAGCTACCTGGGACGCTGGTGTCTTCCTGAGGTTCTCTCACAGAGGCTGCTAAACATCTTCGTGCAAGACGATGGGTAAATACATCAATTTTCTGAAGTAAGGCATCTATTTCAAATCAAAATTTGGGTTGTTTTTGTTTTTCTGACTCAAGGAATGATAACCTAGGGAAAATTATATACTGTCTTCCATAGCCCTCTCCTTTCTCCCATTTTCTTGCTTTTCCACTATTATTTGTTGAAATTATTTTGGGGATTAAATGATATACATGTACCAACAACTTGCGTGCAAATACATGGAATAAATGAACAAAATGTCTCAGAAACTGCTCAAAACAGTTACATACTCCCGTCCATTAATTGTTACAGAGATTGTCCTCAGTTTAACATAACATATTGTCTTTTCTCATCTTCTTTCATTTTTTTTCTCTACTTTTATGATTACGAAATGGTATGTGCTTATGGTGGGAGACCAAGAAAATTCCATTCCTTTCTTGAGAATGTCATTGTGGACCGTGCTGCTAATGTCACTGACAAATGATATCTGATATCCCAGAATTCTATTTTCAACTCAGTTGTAATGGAGTCTGTAATTGCCCTTCTCAATCTCTCTTTGACTTTCCATGTGTCTTATAGGTTTATATGGTTGTAGATCAGGAAAATAATAGACCTCAGGGTATCAAAAACTTGGATTTGAACTCCAGCCATAGTTGGCCCTTACTAGTCCTAAAATCTTGAATCTACACTGTTGGATGTTTCCCTTGTTTTGTACACTGGATGATCCACTCACCCCCAGAGGATTATTGTGATATATGCGTATGTGTATATGTGTATGTATTTATGATGATTTCATAAGAACAAACTGCTCGTGTTAGGGTCAGAGCCTCTGTTTAAAAGCAGTTACTTACCTAATTAAGACATTTATTCCCACATGACATCTCGCTGCCTTACAAAAGTCATCATAGAAGAACAGACTACAATTTTCTTTGTTATTACATTATAGTTATACATAATAGTGGGGTTCATTGTAACATAATCATATATACATGGAATAGAATTTGCTCCAGTTCTGTCCCCAGGACTTCCCTTGCTGGCCCTTCCTCCCTCCTCCTGCTCCCTTTTCTCTACTCTATTGGTATTCCTTCTGTTTACTTATATTTGTTTTGTTTTGTTTTGTTTTTAAATAGGTGTTTTATAGATATACCTAAAGGTGAAATTCACTATGGTATATTCACATAGGGACATAGGATGGTTTGGTCAGTTTCATTCTACCGTTCCTCTCTTCCTGTCCTTCCTCAGAATCAGAAAGTTAAGGATGAAATGTTTTTCCTCATTTGTGAAAGATAGGTCGAAACAAGCAGGGGGAAGGGGGAGGGGGAGGCAGGGGCGGGGTAATCCCAAAACCATAGAAGAGAGGTGAGTAGAGCTACTATTTTTTTAGATGTGTGTTTTTTTGTGTGTGTTGGTATTTGCATATATGGATACATTCTTCTATGTCAATGTAATCCAGGTGACTTCACATCTGATTTCTCAATAAAGCACACAGGATAAAATTGAACTGGGCTTAACTATAGAAACTCAGTAGAAGTCATGTACATTTTGAAGGAATATTACACTATTGAAAAGAAAAAAACATTTGAACTTAATAATTGACACATTTCTATACAAAATGAGTGGGAAGTTTCTGTTGAATGTGTGCGTGCGTGTGTGTGCGCGTGTGTGTATGCGCGTGCACGCAAGAAGGGAAGATTACTTAACCCTTTAAGATCAACACAGCATTTTCCAGCGAAGATGACAGATGTAGATATGGAAGAGATGGAAATTTGATTTGCTCAATGAATGTGCGCTGTGATAACAGCTGCATGATGGGCTGAGAGTCCGGTGAAGAATCAGATTGAAATACTGGACTACAATCACATCAGAAGAGACTGACCAACTGGTAAAAAACATGGCACACAAAAGCTGCTAATTACAGGTAGGAAGCGCCAGACCTGAGAGCGATGGTGTGATGACCCCACACGCGAGCCATCAGGGACTAAGGATCCCGCTGCAGCGCAGTCCCGGGCAGTGCGCTTCTCAGCACAGACCTCCCGGGTGCACAGCCAGTGGATTCCACCTACGCTATAGGTGAGGCCTGCCTGGCGCCAGGGTTCTCTAGCATGTGGCCTTTCCACAAGCCGTTCCCCTGGCAAAAGAATGGGAAGGGTACTGTGCTTGTGCCATGGCTACCTGAGGTTTAATCCTATCTGGCCTCCCTTAACGATTCACCCCAACTTTTTGAAATTCTGTTCCTTCCCCATATAGGATGGTGGAAAAATCAGGTATAATAAAGCTTATGAACTACTTTCTGAATTCCAAACGCCAGCAGATGCTCTTGGTACCTCAAAATTCACATTTCAGATTTATTTTTAGAGATTCTTAATGGTTTATCACACCTGGTGATAACCACAGAATCTGATTTTAGGAGGTTACTAGGTAATACGAGAATGCTCCACCTCAATGTAATACACACAGGTACAAAGGTTAACGATGGTGATAACCATCAGGACAATGGGATAGGGATGATGTTAGTGCCAAAAGGAGAATATACCTTTATGAGAATTTGGAATACCCCCCCCCCCAAAAAAAAAGTGCTCTTTAAATCCAATTAATTTTTTTTAGAAAACTTCACCTGATTCAAAATAGCTGAGTCCCTCTTTGAACTTCCTACATTCTCTTGCATAATTCAAATTCCTTCAGTGCTTGAGGGGAAGTAGTTGGACATTCAGAGATGAAAGACAGAATTTCACAGGTAAAATTATTTCAATGAAAACTACATCAATACCACTAGAAGAACTATGTGAGATGTTTGCCCTAGTATCCTTGCCACACCTCCCTTGTAGTTGGCTGAAAATCAGGTCATGAAGTTGAAACATCTGCACAGGGATCTTGAAGGGAATTCAGAATTGTTCTTTTTACTCTTGCTCAATATGCTGAAGGATGCTAAAGAAAAATCAGCAACAAACATAAACTGAATCTTGTCTCATAGACTTAAATTCTCATTCTCATTCCATTAAAAGTAGCTGGTTATCCCTGTGCAAAATGTTCTATATTTGAAAGTATGAGTTTTTGTTTTTTTTTTTTCATAAAAGTATCATGTAAAATGGGCAAGGTGGTGCACTCCTGCAATCCCAGCAATTCAGGAGGCTGAGGCAAGAATATCCCAAGTTCCAGGCCAGCCTCAACGACTTAGCAAGTCCCTAAGCAACATAGCAAGACCCTGTCTTAAAATAAAAACTTTAAAAGGGATGGAGATGTGGCTCAGTGGTTAAGTTCTCCTGGGTTAAAAAAGAAATAACAGGCATAATAATTACTGTTATGGTTTAGATGTGGTGTCCCCAGAAGCTCACGTGTGAGACAATGCAACAAGGTTCAGAGGAGAAATGATTGGGTTGTGAGGAGTCTTAACACAATCAGCGAATGAATCCCATTAATCCCATGATAGGGATTAACTGATTGGTACTGAAATGGTAGGGTGTGGGTAGAGGAGCTATGAATTGGGTGAGTCGTAGCTTTGGGATATATATTTGTAACTGAATAATGGAGTCTCTCCCTTTCTCTGCTTTCTGATCACCATGTGAACTCCTTCCCTCTTCCACACTCTTCTGCCATGATGTCCTGCCTGACCTCAAGCTCAGAGGAATGGGGCCGGCCTTCTATGGGCTAAGACTTCTGAAACTGTGAGCCCTCAAAGGAACTTTTCCTCCTCTATAGTTGTTCTGGTGGTTGGGTCCTTTTAGTCACAACAGTGAAAAAGTTGACTAAAACAATTACTCTCTTACAAAGTTGTTGAGAAAATCAATGGTGAAAAATATTTGTGTGCATCTATGTAATGCCTATCATGGTCTCTAACATGTGTGGTTGATGTATAAATATCAGAACCCTCATTTTATTTGCTAATTTCACAAGAGCAATACAAAATGTTTGTAATTATTACAAGGTAAAGATAATGAATAGCACAACATCAGAATGAATGATTTGGGAGTGTTGCTGATCTGCTGACACTGGCAGGGATAATAGCCACACTTGGGTCTCCCATAGGGTGCACCACATTTCCTACAAAGCACGTTCTCTTGAATATTCAGAAACCAGGAAATTATGAAACTCAGTTTAGAAATCCGTAGGATGGAGCACACTGTCATCCAGACTGCACAGCAATAAATTTTTTGAGAACTTGGAGTACAAAGAGGTACATAGAGCAGAGCAATATGTTAAAAAAGTAACAGTCTCCTTGTTCTCTTTGATCATCTGGGCAAATGTATCTTTACTGTATTGGGCAGGAAGATCTCACGTACAAATTTAACAATAAACTCACAATAACAATACGATTCACTTCTAGAAAACTGCTCTTCCTTATTGGTACCAGCCCCCAAATTTTAAGAATTACCTTTATTCTTTTCAGATTCAACCTATGATCCCTCAAGGACTGTTTTCTAACTTACATTTTGATTTCAGTAACAGTTTTCTTCACTATCTCTGATCTGTTGTCTTTAGGCTCATGTTCAGTAGTTCTTCACTCTCCTTCCTATTGCTTCTCACACTTGTACTACTCTGACCAGATCTTCTCAGGGCTTTAAAGGAGAATCCCTGGACTTTAAATCAATGGAAGACACCACGCAGATCATGACTTCTTTGTGTGTGTGTGTGTGTGTGTGTGTGTGTGTGTGTGTGTGTGTGCGCGTGCTCTGGAGAGGGCTGCTTTTCTTTTTATTTTTTGTTTTTTACAGACTGCATTTTGATTCATCCTACACAAATGGGGTACATCATTTCATTTCTATGGTCGTACACAATGTAGATTCATACCATTTGTGAAATCATACATGTACATAGGGTAATGATGTCTGTCTCATTCCACCATTTTTCATACTCCCCCTCCCTTTCATTTCCCTCTATGTAATCCAAAGTTCCTCCATTCTTCTCTCAACCCCCACCCCACCACGCCCATTATAGCTCATCATCCACTTATCAGGGAAAACATTCTGCCTTTGGTTTTTTGGGATTGGCTTATTTCACTTAGCATGATATTCTCCAATTCCATCCATTTATCTGCAAATGCCATAGTATTATTCTTTATGGCTGAATAGTATTTCATTGTGTATATATACCACAGTTTCTTTATCCATTCATCTATTGAAGGACATTTAGGTTGGTTCCACAATCTAGCTATTGTGAATTGAGCTGCTATAAACATTAATGTGGCTGCATTACTGTAGTATGCTAATATTAAGTCCTTTGGGTATAAACTGAAAAGCGGGGTAACTGGGTCAAAAGATGAGTCCATTCCAAGTTTGATGATGATTCTCCACACTGCTTTCCAGAGTGACTGCACCAATTTGCAACTCTACCAGCAAAACAAGTGTGCCTTCTTCCTCACATCCACTAATTTCCAAAATTTATAAAGAACTTACGAAACTTTACACCAAAAATACAAAGAACCCAATCAATAAATGGGCCAATGAACTGGACAGACACTTTACAGTAGAAGATACACAGGCAATTAATAAATATATGAAAAAGTGTTCAACATCTCTAGTAATTAATGAAATGCAAATTAAAACAACTCTAAGATTTCATCTTACTCCAATTAGAATGGCTATTATCAAGAACACAAACAATAACAGAACATGACTTCTGAGAAGATATTTCTAGGTTGTCTCTCACTCCTCCAACTCTTAACCCTATTCTCTACACCCTTAGCCAGTTTTTAACATTTTTCTCCAAATCAGACTCTATCACATCCATACTCTTAAAGATATTGTGTAGACTAGTGCCATTCTCAATTTCATTCAGAAAAATTTTCCCTACAATATGTGCTCCCAAGCATTCTTTTCATCTTACTTTCCTTATAAGATAGTGATGTTCAGTTTTCAGGACCCACAAAGACTATCACTCCTAAATAGTAACAAGTTGAAATTAAATACATGTTCATTCTTCAACGAGACCATGAGAAGCCTATGCTCAGAAAGTGAATAAGGTGATGGTGTGCTAAAGTTTTAACTTCCCATTAAATACAGTGAAATATTCATTCAGTAATAATTTGTCCATATATTAGTAGAGACCCTCACCCTTTATCAAGTTTCCCCCTCCTTACAAAGTATTTAATAACTTCGCAGGCTCTATACCTAAGATATAATCTCTTCAACAGGGAATTCCCAGCATTTATAATCATATGCAACCTACTGGGCAAGCTGTTACAACCATCTCCAGCCATGAAATAGATTTTCAGCTACTAAATAATTTACCAAGGACTTAGCACAGTGCACTGTCTCACGTCTGCACAGTTTTTTCTACCTTAGATGCCATTCTATTTTGTTTTTTTTCCTACCCAGTGAATTTCTGTTGGGTGGTATCACATATTTTGCCATTATCTCCAGTTTGAAACAATCAGGTCTGTTAACAATTAGTTTTTTTGTTTATTTTCTCAACACTATTCCTTCCATCCCCCATTCCCCTGTTGCCACACTGATTTTTTGTGTGTGTGTGTGTGTGCATTCCACTCCATTTAATTATTTCTTAACACACCTGTGTTCCACCACACTTAAAACATTTGACATTTTGGGAAAGTATGTTTTATCTGCTTACATCCGCTGAGCCTAGCTCTGTGTTTTACCCAGAGCAGGTAGGTATTCAACTGATGTTTGTTGAAAGAGGGCATAGATAGGTGAGTACATGATCAAGCTAGTCTAAATCACGATGGGACTTGAGAGAATGTCTATAACCCAGAAGTCCAGAAGAATCCCTAAACCAGGACCTGCAAAAAATGTTTGTATTGACTTGTTGTATAAGGAGCCTTTGCATATGTCTACATCCATTGACTGCACAGATATATATATATATCACTCTTTGTATGCCCTGGACCTGCTAAACTGAAAATCGACAGCCTGGCTGAAAGAGCCCACACAATCTCATGTCAAGGCAAACAGAAGTCGACTTTCTTTGTGGGGTTCTCAGTGAGGTCTTGATTGTTATTGCAAAACCAGTTTGCACATTCAAATCAAAAATGGTAGTGAAATAATGTGACAGAACACAATAAGATCCTGGAAGTTCATGCAGAGGGCTGAATTGCACCATATGGCTTCTAGTTTTGTACCTAGACCCAATGGGGTGCATTAAGAGAACCATTTAGGCAATGTCCTGTTGTGCCCAGTTATACAAGGGCATATGGTATATTATCCCACACTGGAGTAATTATGAATTTCCTTGTGTTGATCCCTGTCTCTCTCAAAGTTTTGGTTTTTTGGCACAGAGGATACTTCTGCAGGGATTTCTTCCTAGACTTCTGTTGCCTCTTTATTTAGTTTTTTTTTTTTTTTTTTTTTTATTACTCACATCTGTAGTAGTTGAGGTTCTTGACACAGTTACTTTTTATGACAACTGCAGTGTTTAAAATGAAAAAATAAATGACAGTGGTTCTGTGAGATTCAGGGATTTACCCTTGTAAAGAAGCAGAGTGATTCTGGCACGTATTTACTTCATGTCTTGCATTAGGGAGGAGTGTGGCAAATGGAAAGAGATTCAGGGTTTACTGAGTAGGAAGAAAATGATCTAATCACATATTAAGTAATGATTGCTGTGTGCTGAACTCTATTCCAGGCATGTTGCAAAATCACTCTAATTTCAGTTTTACAAAGCGTTGATTCAGCGGGATTTTTTTGCCATGTTATTTATCTCCTGATAGGGTCAATTGTTTAATTATCTATTGTACTTTTTATTTATTGTCACTTTTTTATACACACTATAAATGAAGGTATTTTTTGAGTTTTATTCGATAAAATAGCTCATTTGCTAGACCATTATCATACAAAATAATAACAAATATTTGTTTAATGAAAACCTAATATCAACTTTACAAAGTGAAGTCATTGAGGGTCAGAAAAATTAGATGATTAGATGCATGTTACAGAGTAAGGTGTTCATGAAAGGAGAATTTTAACCTGTAGACATGACTTCCAAGAGTTATTCTATATTCTGTAATGTTCTGCATATGTCTCTAAATAGAAAATATCTGGGCTTGCTCCAGGGAAGATACCTACTGACCCTTTAATCAAACAGTTTATTATCATTGAAGAGACAAAATTGAGAAATAGAAATGAAAACATAGTAAAAAGATGCAGATTTGATGCCTACATGGACATGACTACACATAATACATACCAGTATATATTGTTTCATTTGTGTGTTTCAATTCTAAAATGTTGGCAGTTTAGGTATCATTAACTATTTACACATATCTCTATGTATCTATAAGAACAGACCTACAAATGGGTTTAAGCATCAATGAACCAAGTGCCATAAAATTGTAGAATCTATATAGCTTATTGAGTGTATGACTGACTTTGACACATATTTATATTATTTTTTAACAGCTTAAATCTCTAATTAGTGAAGATCATTCAGCAAATTTTTTAAAAATATAACGGAATACTGGGAAACCACTTATGGGTTATTATATATCTATAATATATCTATATTTTTTAGGTAAAGAGGTTAATGATTTGATCTTAACCATTACAAATATTCAGTCATATACCCAGAAAGGTGAAAATAAGCAACTCTTTTGTTTAAAAACTGTTTTATTTCAAATATAAGCCCCTGTATCAACTAACTCAGTTACCAAATCCAACCACCCCCCCAAACATGGAAGTGTTTTCTCTCACACTTCAGATTTAAAAGTGGTAAATTTGCTACGTATTCTGTTTTCTCCCCAGTACAGCGTCTGCATTTTGAATGCTTATGTACAGTTGTGGCCTTAGCAGAAGACATTTGGTCAGTGGCAATTTTTTCTTTCATTTTTCATCTGTGGACTGTGAAACTGAAAACCAACTTATCTCTTTCCAAAATATGATGGCAGCATTGGTGGAGGACAGTGTTATAGACATTCCTGCTCTAAAGGGAGGACTTAGACAGGTAGAAAGGAGTCACCAGTCTTAATCCATTTTGAAATCCAGCAGAGCAAATTCCACTAGGTTTCTAAACCTGGGAATCCATCTCCTGGTGGAACCCTGGTGTCCAGTCCTGGCATGCACTCCCACTGATGTCTCAAGCTGAAGTAGGAGGCTGCTTCTCAGGTCTTGCTCCAGGGTGCTCACTTGGGGTCTTGGTTCCCAGGTGCACCCGAGTCTGACCTGGGCAGTCACCTGGAGGGTTTGTGAAAGTAATTTCAGATTCAGGAGGACTGAAGTGAGGATCAGGAGCATACACTGCTAGGGAGTTCCCGGATGCTGGTCCAGGGACCACACTTGAGTCTTTTCTCTCTCTCTCTCTCTCTCTCTCTCTTATCTTAGTCTAGCTAAAGTCTTTTCAATTTAAATGTAATACTTACTGTATATTTTCTCAGAGCCCAAATTTTGCCCATGTTAAATAGGTATAGTGGAATCTCCTGCATAGGATTGATAGGTCAATCAAATGCGACAAGGTAGGTAAATTGATAAGTGTATTACCAGAAATGCAGTGAATACTAAATGAAATTTATTCCTTTTCATTCTTATCATGTTACTTAATTGATATTTTTTTAATATGGATACCCTCACTTTACAATCAGCATACTTGATTAAATCCATACAAAGTTTGATCTAATTTCTACCCCTAAACTTCCATTAACTTATAGTCATACATTTTTATTGCAACTGGATGAATTCCTTCTGATGTTCTAATTTTGGCCAGTTAGATTATTTTTATATCTCCTTTCATTAGAATTCCAACCAATAAGCAAGTGCTTGGTAAATTTTCAGTCACCAAAGTAAAATTCACTGTTTATACTCAAGCAATACTCTAAAAATAATGATAAATAATGATAATAGTGGTTAATTTCAAATAAGAAGTTATTGGTCACAGGGTGGAAAAAAATGTCAAAGATTATAGCTTATAGACTTTTCTTTATGCTTATGATTCTATTTTTTTCTTTGAAACAAATATCTATGTAACATTGTGTCTGCATGTATATGTGTGTGTATATATGTGTATACATATAAACACTTAATTTTTTATATAAGCTAGTAAATTTGTTTGGTTTTCTTCAATCTGAAAGAATGAATGGTCAGTTTTGAGAAAATATTACCTACAAAAGGCAGGCAAAAGTGCTGAGCATGTGGAAATGTAGACAATGCTCTGCTAAATGTACTTTCTTAAACAGAAAAACTAATTTATAATAAAAGCTGTATAAACCTAAATATGTCCCCAAAGTTAAGTTCTTGGTAGATCTTAAATGTTCTAAAAATGGCCTCTATGTGACATTTTTGCTCCACTTGTCAATTTCTTCTTTATATTGTTTCAGCGGTTTGAGAGTAGGGATATTGCTGCTAGGCACTTTTCAGCAAGTTAGGACATTTAAACTTCTCTGCCCTGCTATTTTATTTCATCTTCAGAAAGGTGAGGTGGCGCTTTAACCAACTGAATCTGGTAGCACCTTTAGGAGACCTGTACCCAGAAAGAATATTCTGCCTTAAAATCAACAGCCAATGTTTACAAAACACACCAATGTGTTAACATATGCTGTGCAATTGAACAGACATTTCAATATAAGATCAATATTTCACAAATGCAAGGATAGTTTATATGACCTCATGACCCATGAGCCTTTGGAGCCCTTTATCACTGAAGCAAGAAAATTCAATGTTGGCTTTCTCCATGGGTAGAATTTTGGCAATTAGTTATATCTGCAGACACATATCTGCAGGTGCAACCCAGCTGGTCAGGCGACAATTTGTTAATGTTTGATTCATAGCACACTAAGTACTTTAGCAATTAGAGACCTGATACACCAATTAATTAGGGTCCCCAAATTAAGTCAGGCAGGAAATGTCATTATATTCAAAGCATAAATGTCACTAAAGAAGATTTAAAAGAAACCCCCAGAGAAATAATTTCTAAATGAATATAGAGAGGACTTTGCAAACTGGTGACCTATTTTGCAAACTCTGTCAATTGGGTGAGTATGTCTATCATAAAAACATGCATTTTATGATTTAGCATCAACATGAAACCTTGAAATAAATAGAAATTCTCAATTATCTGGGTACCTACAATCCTGGTAAATAAAAATCAAGGAATTCTTCAGTACTCCACACTTACCTTATCCAACACTCCCTAAATTTTAATGGTTATTCAGTGCCTTGTGATCCACATTTCTAAAAAGAATTGGTTATGAATATACTTTGAGTTTAGAGAAATGTTTACTCTTCCATTCTAATTGCCTTCCAGAGCATATCAAGAATGCCTTAAAAACTGCCCAAAGATGTCACTACCTTGAGATTACTAACACACCTTACTTAGTTTTTTTGCCAAACTTCAACGCAGGGCTTCTTCTCCATCTAACATAGTAAGACAGGTGGTATGTTGTATTTAAACATGTCGGCTGCTAAATTCTTCACACCACAGTACAATAGACCTTTCTCTTGCACACGCCAGTTGCTTCCCTAGCATGGTCATGTAGCATCATCAGGCTAAAATATATCCTTACTGTCAAAAGTGAGGACAGAGAGGGACAAGGTGACATAGAACAAGATAGTGAGCAAAACTACATGAACCATGCATGTGAATTGTGGCACATCTTTAGAAATAACATCTACAGTCACCTATAAAGGGGATCATAGTCATACTGTATTTGAGTCCACATAGTGAGTCATTATTAGGAAACAAGATACTTAGATCACACAATCAGATCTCTTTTGAGCTCCAAGGATTTAGCAATTGCCTAGAAAGAATGTGAAAACAAAATAGGACAATAAAAATGAAGTGGCAATGGGCATCAAGAAATCACCGGGTGACTGTTTCAATCACCTCTCCTTCACCCAATGTTAAAGGAGAAATTCCTACCCTAGCTAGAGTTTGAGGATGGCTGAACACATACATAGCACCTAGCCCTAACAGATAGAATCCAGAACAGGTTATAGCTGCATATGTCCAGGGGCAGACACTGCACATAGGAGTACACTCAGGAACAGCATGAACAAGCACTGACTGTGGGAGGCAGACATTGTGGTCACAAAGGGGTGAGGTGAATCCCAGTTCTCAAGAGAGAGTATATTTGGCTTGTTTGAATAATTCCACAGGCTGGCAGGGAATGGAAGCCTGCTACACAAGAATAAACAGCCATATCTGGTCCATGATAAGCAGAGTTGTTTGGCAGCATGACCTTATTCACAGAAGCACAGAGGGAGGGGCCTTTCAGAGACACCATTTGGGGATATCCCAATTTTATGAGATATCAAGGCGAATTGAATCTTAATTTCAGGGCCAGAGAGGCAGTTCATCATTACACAAGAGCAATCATCAGTTTTCTCGATGGCAGGGACTGTGATCATATCATATGGGCTATTTGACCACAGTGTATTTTTTTTTAACCTGCTAGCACTAGCTCCTAAGCCTTGTCATGTTTAAAGGTAGCTGTGTTTGGGACTGTCTGTCTGAAAACGCTACTGTGCTTGCTACAATCTAAGTTGTGCTGAGTGAAGAAAGATTGAGGACAAACTGTGAGTCCCTAGGGAGACTTGCTCAGCTTTGGATGGTTTAATTTAGATTCCTTATCAGATAACAATGTGCTTTTTGAGTTTCATTTCCTTTATTTTTTCTGATGGCAGTAGAACCTGTGTGGGGCCATTCCACTGACATTAAAATAGCATTTCCACTGACACCATAATGGCTCAGGCACCTGCCTTGACACAGTAATGACTCTTTTGGGGCCGTTACAGTGTCTATGAAAGTATATGAGACACTTCATTGATGGTGTAACAGCTCCGGTACTTGCAAAGAGATGGTTATAGCGCCTCTGGGGTGGTTGCCATGACAACACAGGTGCACTAGATAACTTTGTGGACACTGCAGCAGAACTTTTACTAATACATTAAACCTATGCAAAATATACACACATGCATGTACATACCTAAACAGTTTGTAATAAAAGTATTTTTTTTTTTAACCAAGGGTTGAATTCTTGACCACACAAAAACAATATTAATTAAATGCACATTTATCTAGTTTTAAAATTGTAATGTTTCTCTCTAAATATATATATATATACATTTTATATATACATATCAATACACAAAAGTATGTACACACATATACATATGCGATACCAGCCCTTGGTATCCATAGACTTTATATCCAAAAATTCAGCCAACCTCTGTTTGAAAATATTGCAAAACAAAATTGCCACTATACTGAATATGTTCAGAGTTGTTTCTTATCATTATTCCCTAAACAATACTATAAAACAACTATTTGCATAGCATTTACTTGTTAGTAGCTATTTTAAGTAACCAAGAAATAAAAGGTTCAGGAGAACATGCGTAGTTTATTTGCAAAAGCAATCCCCATTTCACATAATGGACTTGAGACCCTGGAGACTTTGTCATGGTGTGGAGTCATGCAACCATTCCCCAAAGGATACAGAGGGACAACGGTGTATATCTATGCATACGCACATGCTAAAATAGATAGATGCATATATGTATGTACATTTTTACCTATACATACAGTCTTACACCACATAGCAATGTTTCCGTCAATGACAGACCACATATACAATGGTTGTCCCATGAGACTGCATTGTTTAGTGATGGGTAGCCATGTTAGCTTATGTAAATAAACTCCATGATAGTTTCACAATCGCAAACCCTCTACTGATGCTTTTGTAAGAATGTATCTGTCATTGATACATGACTATATAGATATGACTGATAACAAAAGTTTCATGGTTGCGAACAGATTATTAAAATCAAATTTACTTCTAATTTTTGAGATTTTATAGGGTTTATGGTGAAAATATGAAAAACATTAAAAGTCACTGTGATGGACATAAATCTAAGCTGGCCCCCAGATTCCTGTCTCTGTGGGTACAAACCCTGTACAATTCCTACTCCTTTTGGTTTTGTTTGTTTGTTATTTCCAGCATCCCAGAGTGCTGGGGACTCGAACCCAGGCCTCCAGCATGAGAAACAGGTACTCTACGAGATGGGCTATAAGGCCTGCCAATTCCTACTCCTTGATTGTGGGCCAGATCTATGAAAGCGATGAGGTCACACTCCTATGATTAAATTAACTTATATGTCAAGGTGAAGAGATTTCGGCACACGACATTAAGATTCCAAATCAAGTTGGTTTTGTGTTTATGGAAATGGTCATTTTTCTGAGGGCATTACTTGCTAAAGTGACAGCCCTTACAAGGAGGACTGGGCCTTTGATGAAGAACTTCTCCCACTGACAAGGAAGCAAGGGCCCTTGTTGTGAGAAATTCTGTGGGAGGGCCTTGTACGAATGGTCCTGGGTCATAACCAGCGAGAAATAAGGGCTAAAGAGCTACACAGAATCAAATTCTGCCTCTGACACTTGAATTTGGGAGAGGACCCCAAATTCCAGAAAGAAATGCTCCTATCTGTCCAAAACCTTAATTGCAGCCAAGGGAGACAGTGAGCCAAAGGCCCAGGGTAAGGGGTGCCTAGAATGGAGATCTACAGAATGTGTGAAATAATAAATGGGTATTATTTCAGGTAGATAAGCTAGCAGCAACTTGTCCTACATTGATAGAAAACTTATATAGTTACAAAGAGAGACAATCATTTAGCATGTTGAGGCATTGTAACCAACTATATAATTCTGTGTTCTTTATAGATAATGTGTCTATTCATAGTACTTCAAAATCTTCTGCACCATGATTTAAAAACCTTTTTCTTCCTTATAATAAAACAAAGGGCATCCATGGTGAAAGACAAAGAAAATGAAAAAGGAGATTAAAGTCATTCATAAAACTGTAACCTGGGAGAACCAGTGACAAAAATTCATACATATTTTACTTAATGTTTTCTTATAGAATCATATGAGTCAAGTACAAAGACTTCAGGAATTTAAGGAAAACAACAACAACAACAGCAACAAAAAAACACCAACTAAGGTCACCTGCTATCTTCCCCATCAGCTAAGCTTTGTTAGCATGTCGATATTCAGCGAGGAAGAAGAATAATTGGATTGATAAAGGATTAGGGATTTACCTGACTCAAGCAATTATATGGTCAAAAGAGAAAAGAGAAGGTTAATTTTGGTTCTCAAATGTGTGTATACATTATAATTAGTGGGTGAAATTAAAACAAAATCACTGGGGCCTCTATGAGACCCTCAAATATTTTTACTTACTTTTTGTGTAGAGTGCAGTCAGATTTGTTTTGTTTTTCCTGTTCCTTGATAAAAGGGCCTTGATTTAAACCTGGATGAGAAAGAAGAGAGACAAGTAAAATAGGGAATGCTGGACTGGGAAAAATTTGATGAAGACCCATCTGTGGAAGGAAGGTCTCATAAAGACAGGATGGGGATAGTGGAAACACTAAACAGAACTTCTCAAATTTAATATAGGCACCCATTTTCCCAGGCTTTGTTAAAATGCACGTTGTGAGTCATGAAATCTAGGGTGGGACTTGATATTTCTCATTTCTACCAATATCTCAGGACTAAATTCTAAATAGCAAGACAAAAACCATGAGACCAGAAACTTCAGTTAGTAGTTTTAAAGGTGGAGCAGTTCTGGTAATGGTAATTTTCAAATTGCCATTGGATGAGATAAAGCAACATGATTTAAAATAACATGTTTGGGAGCTTGTATAAGTAAAAATAAAATATGTAAAAGGACATGATGTTAATTGCCAAAAAAAAAAAAAGGTAATCTACAAACTTCTTCTACCTACCTGTTTCATCCAACTAGTATTTTATAGATACATGGGAAGCAGAGGTGATCCAGACCTTCTGAATATTCCTACAGAATGTTGATTATATGGAAATGAAGGTTCCTGATGTTGATATGAAGTAGTATCTGCAGTTTCACAACAACATATACTTACCATCTAAATTATTATAACAATTACACCCTTTGACAGGCAGTTTGTGAAATCATCATGTAATAATTTCCATTATTTCCAGTTGAGTGGTTGTTAGAAAATGATGAAGAGAATGGCTTTTGTTTGTTAACCAGAGCAGGGATTATTTCTTTTCCATTCAAAATAGCAAGCTAAAATAAAACACTTTGCAAATTTGGGTTTCTAAATAAATACTGATTGCAGTGTATTTTGAAGTCTCTCCATGAATTTCCCAGTAATAAATACACGATACACTTGTTTAAAATTGTAGAAATGATACTCCCTATAAGTTGACGTATTGTCTTCTAAAATTTTCTATCTAAATTTCAGTATACTCTTCCATAAGTAAATATACATTTGGAGGTTAATTTATTGGTAAGACCAATTGCAGCATTATTGAAGTCTAGATACCAACACATCCTGGTTAGCCTCACATGGGTTTCCTTTAGATAACACAGTCATATAAATTAAGTCTTAATAAGAGCTCTTGGAGAGTATATTATGGAGTTTCATTAAAGATAATTGGAATGCAGAAAAAGGTCTTCCTCTAAACAATTCTAATTGTAATAATTTTGAAGCTGCACAGTGGGACCCATAGGCTCTCTTTGCTTTTGAATCTGTAAGTATATGTGCTGTGCTTCACTTAAAGAAATTTTCTTCCAAACACGGTGTGGTTTAGTTGAAATTCAGACATGTGAGTCTGAATTGTTAAAAAATTCTGCCGCTTATTCATGGATTGAACTTGGGAAATAAACTTTCTAAACCTTAGTTTTTAAACTGGTAGAATGGGAGTTGCAATATAAACTGTAATATTGGTATTAGATGTTGTGTTTAAATGCCTAGACAAAATAGATGCTCAAAGTTGTACTGTTTGTTTGTTTTTTTTTTTTTTTTTGGTTTGTTGTTTTACATTGTCTGGACTAACTAACAAGGACCTATACATATCCTTCTTCAGTTTGAACTAAAGAGGGGGCCAATAGAACCAATATTTGTGGAGATGATACCTCCCTCCATGACACTCCTGCACACAGATAGGGAGGGAGTCATTCCTTACAATGAAATCCATGAAAGCAAATGTCCTTAGGATATGAAAATGCACAAGATAGATTTTTTAAATGTCAGAATACTAGTTTGGTCCACAATTCTGCAGTATATATTAAGATGTTCAAAATTTTGATTTGGTAAACCCTCTACTTTGACTCTTTCAGAAATATTCTTCCCAGGCATATTTCAGACATATGCCTATAATCCCAGTGACTCAGGAGGCTGAGTCAAGGGGATTTCAAGTTCAAAGCCAGCCTTAGTAATAGCAAGGTGCTAAATAGCAACTCAGTGAGACTCTGTCTCTAAACAAAATACAAAATAGGACTGGGGATGTGACTATGTGGCCAAGTGTCCCTGAGTTCAATCCTGGGAATCAACAATAAATAAATCAAAGGAAATATTCTTTTTTCTTTTAAAAATCTTTTTAATTTATTTTAATTAGTTATGCATAACAATAAAATGCACTTTGATACATCATATATAATGGAGTATAATTTCTCATTCTTCTGGTTTTACATGATGTAGAATTCCACTGGTCCTATAGTTATATATGTACATAAGGTAATAATGGCTTATTCTTTCTACTACCCTTCATATCCCATAACCTCTCCCCTCCCTTTGATCCCCTCTACCTAATCTAAAGTAACTCTATTCTTCCCTAGACCCCTGCCCCTATTGTGAATTAGCTTCTGCATATCAGAGAAAACATTTGGCTTTTGTTACTTTGGAATTGACTTATTTTTCTTGGGCATGATATTCTCCAGCTCCATCCATTTACCTACAAATACCATAATTTCATTCATCATTAAGACTGAGTAATATTCCATACACACACACACACACACACACACACACACACATACATATATATATATATATATATATGAATTTTATTTTACTCATTCATCTGTTGAAGGGCACCTAGGTTGCTTCCATCGTTTAGCTATTGTGAATTGAACTGCTATGAATATTGATGTGGCTGCATCAGTGTAATATGCTGATTTTAAGTCCTTCGGATAACTGAGAAGTGGAATAGCTGGGTCAAATGGTGGTACCATTCCAAGTTTTCTGACAAATCTCCATACTACTTTCCATAATGGTTGCACAAATTTGCATTCCCACCAGCAATGTGAGTGTACCTTTTTCCCCACATCCTTGCCAACATATATTGTTGTTTGTAGTCTTGATAATTGCCATTCTGACTGGGATGAGATGAAATCTTAGAGTAGGTTTGATTTGCAGTTCTCTAATTGCTAAAGATGTTGAACATTTTTTCATATATTTGTTGGTCAATTGTATTTCTTCTGTGAAGTGTCTGCTCAGTTTCTTAGCCCATTTATTGATTATTATTATTATTTTTTTTTTTTTTTTTGGTGTTAACTGTTTGAATTCTTTATATATCCTGGAGAATAATGCTCTATCTGAGGTGCATGTAGTAAATATTATCTCTCAGTCTGTAGGTTCTCTCTTTATGTTATTGATTGTTTCCTTTGCTGAGAATCTTTTTAGTTTGAATCCATCCCACTTATTGATTCTTGATTTTACTTCTTGCACTTTAGGAGTGTTGTTAAGGAAGTCAAATCCTAAGATGACATGGTGAAGATTTGCAACTACTTTTATATTGGTGCAGGGTTAATCTTTGATCTACTTTGAGTTGAGTGCAGCATGAGAGATAGGGATTTAATTTCATTTTGTTACTTGTAGATTTTCATTTTCCCTGTCACCATTTATTGAACAGTCTATCTTTTCTCCAGTGAATGTTTTTGGCATCTTTGTCTAGTAATGAGATACCTGTATTTATGTGGGTTTGTCTCTGTGTCTTCTATTCTGTACCACTGGTCCACCTGTCTGTTTTGGTGCCACTAACATGCCATTTTTGTTAGTACGACTCTGTAATATAGTTTAAGGTCTGGTATTGTGATGCCTCCTGCTTCACTTTTATTGCTAAGGATTGCTTTGGCTAGTCTGGGATTTTTATTTTTCCAATGAATTTCATGATTGCTTTTTTAGTTCTATGAAGAATGTCATAGGGATTTTAATTGGAATTGCCTTAAATCTGTATAGCACATTTGGTAGTATGGCCATTTTGACAATATTAATTCTGCCTATCCAGGAGCATGGGAAGTCTTTCCATCTTCTAAGGTCTTCTTTGATTTCTTTCTTTATTGTTCTGTATTTTTCACTGTAGAGGAGGTCCTTTACCTCTTTTGTTAGATTTATTCCCAAGTATTTTATTTTATTTTTTGAGGCTACTGTAAATGGGGTATAGTTTTCCTGTATTCTCTTTCTGTAGATTCATCACTGATGTATAGGAATGTGTTTGATTTATGAGTATTGATTTTATAATCTGCTACTTTGCTGAATTCATTTACGAGTTTTAGAAGTTTTCTGGTGAAATTTTTTGTCTTGTCTAAATACAGAATCACGTTATGGGTAAATAGTGATAGTTTGAATTCTTCTTTTCCTATTTGTATCCATTTAATTTCTTTCTCCTAATTGTTCTTGCTGGAGTTTCAAGGATGATGTTAAACAGAAATGGTGAATAGGGGCATCCTTATCTCATTTCAGTTTTTAGGTGGAATGTTTTCAATCTTTTTCCATTTAGAATGGTGCTGGCCTTGGGTTTAGCATATATAGCTTTTACGATGTTGACGTAGGTTCCTACTATCCCTAGTTTTTCTAGTGCTTTGAACATGAAGGGGAGCTCTATTTTGTCAAATGCTTTTTCTGTATCTATTGAAATGATCATATGGTTCTTTTTTTTAAGTCTATTAATGTGATGAATTATATTTATTGATTTCCATATTTTGAACTAACCTTGCATCGCTGGGATGAACCCTACTTGATCATGATAAACTATCTTTTTAATATATTTTTGTATGCAATTTGCCAAAATTTTATTGAGAAATTTTGTGTCTGTGTTCATGAGGGATATTTATCTGAAGTTTTCTTTCCTTGATGTGTCTTTGTCTGATTTTGGTATAAGGGTGACACTAACCTCACAGAATGAATTTGGAAGATTTCCTTCCTTTACTATTTAATTGACTGCTTTGAGGAGTACTGGTGTTAATTCTTCTTTGAAAGTCCTGTAGAACTCAGCTGAAAATCCATTTGGTCCTTGAATTTTCTTGATTGGTAGGCTTCTGATGGCATTTTCTATTTCATTACTTGTAATTGATCTGTTTAAATAGTGTCTGTCCTCCTGATTCAGTTTGGGTAGGTTATATGTCTCTAGCAATTTGAGGAAAACTTCAAGGTTTTCTATTTTATTCTAGAATAAATTGTCAAAATAGTTTCTAATTATTTTCTGAATTTCAGTAGAGTCTTGTGGTATTTCCTTTTTCATCACATATTTTAGCAATTTGAGTTTTCTCTTTTCTCTTTGTTAGTGCAGTTAAGGGTTTGTGAATTTTTTTTTTTTTTTTTAGGGAAGGAAGAGATAAAACTCTTTATTTTCAGATAACAAAATTGTTTATGTAGCAAATCAAAAGGATTGACAAAAGAAGTGTTAGAATGTTTTCCTTTTATTAAATTTTTTTCCATTTCTTATTAAAAATCATAAATTTACATAGGGCAATGTTGTTTGAATCATTTTGTTATTTTTCCCCTTCCCCCCACCCCTCCCACTCCTCTTTTACCTCTATACAGTCCTTCCTTCCTCCATTCTTACCACCCTCCTTATCCCTAACCCTAAACCTAACCCTAATCTTAACACTAACCCCTACTACCCCCCATTATATGTCCTCATCCACTTATCAGTGAGATCATTCGTCCCTTAGATTTTTGAGATTGGCTTATCTCACTTAGCATGATATCCTCCAGTTTCATCCATTTGCCTGCAAATGCCATAATTTTATCATTCTTCATGGCGGAGTAATGTTCCATTGTATATATATATGCCACAGTTTCTTTATCCATTCATCAACTGAAGGGCATATAGGTTGGTTCCACAATCTGGCTATGGTCAATTGAGCAGGTATGAAAATTGATGTGGCTGTATCTCTGTAGTATGCTAATTTTCAGTGTCTCTGTCTGATTTGGGTATCAGGGTGATATTGGCTTCATAGAATGAGTTTGGGAGGGTTCCCTCCTCTTCTATTTTATGGAATACTTTGAGAAGTATTGGAATGAGCTCTTCTTTAAAGGTTTTGTAGAACTTGGCTGAGAACCCATCTGGTCCCGGACTTTTCTTTGTTGGTAGGCTTTTGATGACCTATTTCATTGCTTGAAATTGATTTATTCAAGTTGTGTATGTCCTCCTCGTTCAGTTTAGGCAATTCATATGTCTCTAGAAACTTGTTGATGTTTTCGAGGTTTTCTGTTTTGTTGAAGTATAGATTTTCAAAATAGTTTCTAATTATATTTTGTATTTCACTCGTGTTTGTTGTGATATTTCCTTGTTCATTCCGAATTTTAGTAATTTGAGTTTTCTCCCTCTTTCTCTTTGTTAGTGTGGCTAAGGGTTTATCAATTTTGTTTATTTTTTCAAAGAACCAACTATTTATTTTGTTAATTTTTCCGATTGTTTCTTTTGTTTCAATTTCCTTGATTTAGGCTCTGATTTTAACTATTTCCTGTCTTCTACTACTTTTGGTGTTGGTCTGCTTTTCTTTTTCTAGGGCTTTGAGCTGTAGTTTTAAGTCGTTTATTTGTTGATTTCTACTTCTTTTGTTGAATGTGCCCCATGAAATAAATCTTCCTCTAAGTATTGCTTTCATAGTGTCCCAGAGATTTTGATATGATGTGTCTTTGTTCTCATTTACTTCTAAGAATTTTTTAATTTCCCTCCTGATGTCTTCTGTTATCCATTATTCGTATAATAGTGTATTATTTAATCTCCAAGTATTGGAGAAGTTTCCGTTTTTTATTCTGTCATTTATTTCTAATTTCAGTCCATTATGATCTGATAGAGTACAAGGTAGTATCTCTATGTTCTTGTATTTGCTAACAGTAGCTTTGTGGCATAAAACATGGTCTATTTTAGAGAAGGATCCATGTGCTGCTGAGAAGAAAGTGTATTCATTCTTTGTTGGATGGTATATTCTATGTAAATCGGTTAAGTCTAAATTGTTGATTGTGTTATTGAGATCTATGGTTTCTTTATTCAATTTTTGTTTGGAAGATCTATCCAGTGGTGAGAGAGGTGTGTTAAAATCGCCTAGTATTATTTTGTTGTGGTCTATTTGATTTCTGGAATTGAGAAGGATTTGTTTGACGTACATGGATGAGCCAATGTTCGGGGCATAGATCTTTATGATTGTTATGTCTTGCTGATTTATCTTCCCTTAAGCAGTATGTAATGTCCTTCTTTATCCCTTGTGACTAATTTTGGCTTGAAGTCCACATTATCTGAAATGAGGATGGATACTCCAGCTTTTTTGCTGTGTCTGTGTGCATGGTATGTTTTTTCCCATCCTTTCACTTTTAGTCTATGGGTATCTCTTTCTATGAGATGAGTCTCTTGCAGGCAGCATATTGTTGGATTTTTCTTTTTAATCCAATCTGCCAGTCTATGTCTTTTGATTGATGAGTTCAGGCCATTAACATTCAGGCTTATTATTGTGATATGATTTGTATTCCCAGTCATTGGACTCATTTTTGTTTTTTGACATGATTTGGTTTCTCCTTTATTTGGCTATTCCTTAAGGCTAGTTCCTCCCATTGCTGATTTGCATCGTTGTTTTTCATCTCTTCCTCATGGAATATTTTGCTGAGAATGTTCTGTAATGGCGGCTTTCTTTTTGTAAATTCCTTTAGCTTTTGTTTATCATGGAAGGATCTTATCTCATCGTCAAATCTGAAAGTGAGTTTTGCTGGGTATAAGATTCTTGGTTGGCATCCATTTTCTTTCAGGGCTTGCTAAATGTTGTTCCAGGCCCTTCTAGCTTTTAGGTTCTGGATTGAAAAATCTGCTGATATTCTTATTGGTTTCCCCGTGACTGTAATCTGATTCTTTTCTCTCACGGCCTTTAAAATTCTGTCTTTATTTTGTATGTTAGGTATTTTCATAATAATGTGCCTTGGTGTGGGTCTGTTGTAATTTTGTATATTTGGAGTCCTATAAGCCTCTTGTACTTTTTTTTCCATTTCATTCTTCAGATTTGGGAAATTTTCTGATATTATTTCATTGAATAGATTGTTCATTCCTTTGATTTGTTTCTCTAAGCCTTCCTCAATCCCAATAATTCTTAAATTTGGCCTTTTCATGATATTCCATAATTCTTGTAGATTCTCTTCATGATTTCTTACCATCTTCTCTGTTTGGTCAACTTTGTTTTCAAGATTAAATATTTTGTCTTTAAAGTCTGAGGTTCTGTCTTCCAGGTGTTCTATCCTATTGGTTATGCTTTCTATGGAGTTTTTAACTTGGTTTATTGTTTCCTTCATTTCTAGGATTTCTGTTTGGTTTTATTTCTTATCTCATCGTCAAATCTGAAAGTAAGTTTTGCTGGGAATGAGATTCTTGGTTGGCATCCATTTTCTTTCAGGGCTTGCTAAATGTTGTTCCAGGTCCTTCTAGCTTTTAGGGTCTGGATTGAAAAATCTGCTGATATTCTTATTGGTTTCCCCGTGACTGTAATCTGATTCTTTTCTCTCACGGCCTCTATCTATCTCTTTATTGAAATGATCTTTTGCTTCCTGTATTTGCTCTTTTAAGTGTTGATTGGTGCGATCATTTAATGCCTGCATTTGTTCTTTCATCTCCTTGTTTGCTTCCCTGATTGTTTTAATTATGTACATTCTGAACTCCCTTTCTGACATTTCTTCTGCTGTGCTGTTATTGGGTTTTATTGATATAGTATCTAGGTTTGTTTGGGATATTTTCTTCCCTTGTTTTCTCATATTGGTCAGATGTCAGTGGGACTTTGTGATATTGCATATTTCCTCTATTGGCTTATAGTGTCCCTGTAGATTTCCAGTGTATCACCAACCAGCCTTCAGTAGCCTGAAGTCTCGAATTAACTTGATAATGCAGTGCTTCCGAAGAATGCTGCCCCTAGCCCACTACTGGTTCCAGGGAGAGAGACCTGGAGACGTCTCTGGCTGCCCTACCCTGGTCCCAGAGGCTGCTTGCAGGTTGGAAGTCTCCACTGGCTTGGGGATTTGTAGCTGGCTCTGTGTAGAAAGGCTCTCACTGGGAGGTCTGCTCCGAGAAGCTAGTCTAGAAAGGTGCTTCCCTCCGGAGGGGGCCAGGCTGCTTGGGGAAGTCCCTGGCTGCCCTGTGCTGGTCTCTGTAGCAACCTGCGGGTGGGCCAGGCAGGCTGGAGCTGGCAGCGGGGCGGGCCGCAGCTGGCCTTGTGCTGGTTCTGTGCAGAAAGGCTCTCACTGGGGGGCCTGCTCCGCGAAGGTGGAGAATCTGGCCCCCGTGGTTCTATTTTAGTCTGAGTCTCTCAGTGCCTCCCCTTCTTGAATCCTGGGTTCTGGAGCGACTGGAGTAGCAGTCACCCTCTAGTCCGCCATCTTGGATCGCCCCATGGAAAAATCCTGCAGCTAGACGGGGCAAGGCTGCCTGGAGAGGTCTCTGGCTGCCCAGCCCTGGTTCCAGAAGCTGCTTGCGGGTCGTAGGTCTTCGCTGGCTTGGGAACTTGTGGCTGGCTCTGCATAGAAAGGCTCTCACTGGGTGGTCTGCCCCAAGAAGCTAGCCTAGAAAGGCGCTTCCCGCCGGAGGGGGCTGGGCTGCTTGGGGAAGTGGGTTTGTGAATTTTATTGATCTTTTTTCAAATAACCAACTTTATGTTTTCTCAATTTTTCAGTTGTTTCCTTTGTTTTAATTTCATTGATTTCAGCTCTGATTTTAGTTATTTCCTATCTTCTACTGTTTTTGGTGTTGATTTGTTCTTCTTTGTCTAGGTCTTTGAGTCGTAATGTTAGGTCATTTATTTGTTGGCTTTCTATTCTTTTAATGAATGATCTCAATGCAATAACTTTCCTTTTAGTGTCACCTTCGTGGTGTCCTAGAGATTTTTACATGTTGTATCACTATTTTTATTTACCCGTAAGCATTTTTTTATTTCATCTCTTATTTATTTTGTTATCATTCATCATTCATGAGCATATTATTTAGTATCCAGGTGTTACATTAACTCCTATTTTTTATTCTATCATTGATTTCTAAATTTATTCTATTATGATCTGATATAATGCAGAGTATTATCTCTATTTTTTTGTATTTGCTAAGAGTTGCTTTATGACATAAGATATGGTCTATTTTAAAGAAGGATCCATGTGCTGCTGAGAAGAAAGTGTATTTGCTCTTTGATGGATGAAATATTCTATATATGTCTGTTAAGTCTGAATTATTTAGATCTAGAATTTCTTTGTTTAGATTTTTTTTTTTTTTTTTGGAAGATCTATCCAATCGTGAAAGAGATGTGTTGAAGTCACCCATTATCATTGCACTGAGGTCTATCTGATTCTTGAATTTGAAAAGTGTTAATCCTATGTACATAGATGTTCCATTGTTCAGGGCATACAGAGTTATGATTGTTATGTCTTGTTGGTGTATGATTCCCATAAGCAGTAAGAAATGTCATTCTTTATCCCTTCTGACTAACTTTAACTTGAAGTCCACTTTATCTGATTTCAGGATAGAAACCCCTGCTCGCTTACACAATCCATATGAATGATATGTTTTTTCCCATCCTTTCATCTTCAGTCTGTGGATGTCTTTGCCTATGAGGTGAGTCTCTTGGAGGTAGCATATTGTTAGGTCTTGTTTTTTAATCCAGTCCACCAGTCTATGTCTGATAGACTGATTTATGGATGAGTTTAGGTCATTAACATTCAAGGTTATTATTGAGATATGATTTGTGTTCTTGATCATTTTGGTTTATTTCTGGTTTTTAATTTAACTTAGTTTCTCCTTTTATTGACTATTTCTTTAGCTTTGTTCCTCTCTTTAGTGGTTTTCACTTTTTTTCCTCACTTCATCCTCATGAAATATTTTGTTGAGAATGTTCTATAATGCAAGCTTTATAGTCATGAGTTCTTTTAACTTTTGTTTATTATGGAAGGTTTTTATTTCATCTTTACGTCTAAAACTTAATTTTGCTGGATAAAAAAAATTCTTGGTTGGCATCCATTTTCTTTCAGAACTTGAAATATTTTATTCCAAGACCTCCTAGCTTTGAGGGTCTGGGTTGAGAAATCAGTGGAAATCCAAATTGGTTTCTCCCTATATGTAATTTGATGTTTTTATCTCATGACCTTTAAGACTTTCTTTATTCTCTGTGCAAGTCATTCTCATTATAACGTGGCTTGGTATGGGTCTGCTGTAATTTTGTACATTTGAGGTTCTGTAAGCCTCTCATGTTCTATTTTCCATTTCATTCTTTAGGTTTGGGAAATTTTCCGATATCATATCATTGAAAATATTGTGCATTTCTTTGGTTTGTATTTCCGCTCCTTCATCTATCCTGATAACTCTTAATTTTGGTCTTTTCATGTTATCCCATAATTGGTAGTTCTGTTCATATTTTTTTTTTTTTATCATCTTCTCTGCATGATCAATTTTATTTTCAAGATCATATATTTTGTCTTCATTGCCTGAGTTCTGACTTCTAAGTGGTCTAGTCTGTTGGTGATGCTTTCCATTGAATTTATAATTTGTTTATTGATTTCTTGATTTCAAGGATTTCTGCTTGTTTTTTCTTTTTTCACCACCTCTAACTCTTTATGAAAGTGATGTTTTACTTATTGCATTTTTTCTTTCACTCCTTATACTATCCCTACTTCACAGATCAGTTTAACTGTGTACATTGAAAATTCCTTCTCTGACTTTTCTTCTACTGTGTGGTCAGTGGTTCCTTCACTGGAGCATCTTGGTTTGTTTGGGATGCTTTATTCCCTTGTTTTTTCATGTTGTTTGGGTGTTTTCCCATCTATCGGTATGAATGTAAGGCAGCACAAATTCTACCATACAGACCTATAGTGTCACTGAAGGTTCCTAGAACCTCACTTTCAAGATTGAAGACCAACATCAACAGCACCCAATGTAAACAACACACAGCAAATTTGCTAAAGGGGTTCACAGTTCCAAATGTTGGACAAAGAAAGAACAGAAGTGGTACAGGACATGACGTTCATCAGGGAGGAGGAGAGAAGTCAGAAACAAAAATCTACAATAAGAGTGAAAGAGGAATTGACAGAGACTGACAGTTAGTGGGAGAAAAGATAGCGAATTCAGGAAAACAGACAAGTGAGAGGAAAAATAAACTGCCCCAAGATTTCATCTAACTCCAATTAGAATGACTATTATCAAGAACATAAGCGATAATAAGTGTTGGCGTGCATATGGGGGAAAAAGGCACATTTGTACATTGCCACCCATCTGGGCTTTAGATACCCCATGCTGGGTTATGGTGCAGTTCCAAGATCACAATGCTGTTCCAGTTTGCAGAGACATCACCGGGCATGCGCTCACATAGAGGAGCAAAACTGAAAAGATGCTGCAAGATGGCAGTCACCAGTGCCCCCAACAGGAAGACTCCAGGCATGGCCAACCCTGCAAGGACTGTGACACTGGACCTCCAGGTCCTGGCTGGTGTCCCAAAACATCCAGCTGCGCTGGGAGATGATTGTGGGAGCAGACCAGCTGGCATTGTGGCCCCCAGGTGCTGGCCAGAATCCCAAGATGGAGGCAACCACGTGTAAACAAACCTGCAGGCACTCTGGCTGTGGACCTCTGGGCATTGGCAGCAGCCAGTCAGCAGCCACAGGTGGCAGGTCTTGGGCAGCGGCACCAGGAGAACTGGCTGGCAGCCACAGCACCTAGGATAGCAGCGGCCGGAGAGAAGATCTCCCGGTGATAGTAGGAGTGGTGCCTGCAGCAGCTGAATAGGCAGCAACCATGCCCAGAGAGAAGAGCTCAGGTGACAGCAGCAGGGGCATCTCGGGCAATGCCCAGGGAAAAGACCCACAGGCACCTGCAGCTGCCACATCCAGAGAAAAGACCCCTGGCAACGGTGCCCCCAGCATCAGGGGTTGCAGCGTTGGTGGATGCAGCCTTGGGGGGCAGGGGTGTCTGCAGCAGCCAGGAAATATTCTTAAATGAGGATAAAGATATGTGAATGGAATTATGCATTTCAATATTATTAATACCTGCAAGAAATTTAAGACAATTTAAATGATTTCCATCTAGGGAAATTTCCATGTTTTAGAATTTCATTTAACTATCTAAAATGACGCCTATTAAAGCACATAAAAGGCACTTTAAATTTTTATAGTAAATTAATAGGTACAGAAAGCAGGACCAATCACTTATGCCTTTTAAATGTATTGAAATTATTAAAACCTTGGAAATAAAGAAAATCTCTCTCAAAAATATGATTGCTAGAGTTACCTCTGAGTTTAGTATTCTGGGAGATAGATGAGAAAGAAAAATTTTAATTCGAAAACAATTTTATAAGGTTACTATTCTATCAATAAGGATTTATCAACACATGCAGCACACAGAGGTATACCTTCATGCATAGCATGTTGTAAATGGCACATAATACATATGCAAATGTATGTATTTACCTGTGTCTATTCATGCTGCTGTAACAAAATACCTGAGACTAGGTTATTTATAAAGAAGATAATATTATTTTACCACAGTTTTAGAGGCTAGGAAGTTCTAGACAAAGGTGCTGGAAGATTCACTATCTGTTCTCTGTTTCCAAGATGGCACTTTGATACTGCATCCTCCCACGGCGGTGGGGTAAACCTGTGTACTCACAACATGGAAGGTCGAGGGCAAACTGAATCTTCAACCTTCTTTATAAGAATGGATTTAGTTACCTCTCCGTCACTCCAAATGTTAATATCATCATCTTGGGTGTGAAGTTCCAGTTCATGAATTTTGGAGGGACAAAAATACTCAAGTCGTAGCAGTGCATGCATGTGTGTGTCTGCTTCTGTGTGTGTGTATAAGCCTATCTAGCTAGTTACACAATGAAAGAAAAGATTGAAGGATTTTTTATGATTTATATGGGAGGGATTCTTAGATGGTCAGTATGATACGTTTTTTTTCCAGTAAGGTTAATGGGGAGTAGTAATTATCACAAGTATAGTAATAATTGGACATAGAAGAAATGTAAAGGCAAATCCAAGGGCTTCATTGGTTACCATTAAATATCAAATATTTAACCCAACTGAATGGAGGAATGAATGGAGGACAGAAGAAAATGGAGTTCTCACTCATGGGTGATTTACATAACCTGATTCCACCTACTCAAAAATGTAAACATGGCTAGGTTAATGGAAAGCGACTGCTATGGTTTGTTTGAAGGTCTCTTCGAAAACACAGACTGAAGTTTAATTGTCAGTGAAATGGTATTGGGGGAAGTGTGACCTTGAGAGGTATGTATGTCATGAGGGCTCAGGCTGAGCCGGGCTAAGGGAGTTGTTGAGGAAGTGGGTTAGCAATCTCAAGAGTGTGTTTGTTACAAAAGCAAGCCTAACCCTCCCTTGCTCCTGCCCTCACTGAGGGTGCCCATGCTCAGTCCTCCTGCTCTCACCAGGTGCTGGTCTCCTGCCACGCTATGTTGCACCTTACCCATGCTAGGCAGACACAGACACCTGCATGTTGAACTTCCGAGCCTCAGAGTTGAGAAACGAATTCATTCTTTTTACAAATCATGCAGTTCATATTCCTATGTAGAAGCAGAGAACAAACCAAGACACATACCCTTTGTCATTTCTTTCAGTTCCAGAAATCATTGAAATTATAAAGCACACGAACACATACAACAGATTCACAAGATGCTCTTCAGAAGGCCAGAGACTTGTTTTAAATATGCTGTATGAATGTGGTCACAAAATTAAAGCTTTTAAATGATAAAATATAAACATTTAAAAATATCTGTTACTTTCCTTAAAAGGATAAGAATAATTTCTAGGGAGGGTAATGCATATATCAATGCATAGAGCTGGATGAATTTTCACAGTGAACACACCTTGTATCAGGTACCAAAGATCAAGAAACAACATTAGCAAGACCTCAGAAGCCTCCTCATTCCTTTCTTATCATTACCTGCTTTATGAAAATGATATACTGAAAATTAAATGCTTCTTCTGCAGTTGTATTTTATATTGATAGTATTATACAATATGTGCTCTTTTGAATTGGCTTTTTTCATAAAATATGAGATTCTGCACATTTCATATATTTAGCAACAAGTCTTCTGAATCCTATTTGATACTTATTTTTCCCACTTAATTTTATTTTTTGTTATTACAATGGGTACAAATTATCTCCTTGTGTATGGTATTGTCTCATTTGCATCCCTATGATGATCAACTAACTTCATACCTAAGGGTTATAGGACATTCAGATTCTTTCATGAATACTTTTCTTGGGGGGGGGGTTAAATTGGTCTAATTTTTATTATAATTGATTTATAGAAATTCTTCATATATTTTCATATGAGTCTGGATATATATTATAAAAGTCTTTGGGAATCTTGGGACTTGACTTGGAACTCTTAATCCTCTAGCTTGGCGCTATACAGATTTAATGCATTTCTTACTAAGGTTACAGTGACATTCTTTATAGAAGTAGAAAAAGCAGTCATAAAATTCACTTGGAAAAATAAGAGGCCCAGAATAGCCAAAGCATTCCTCAGTAAGAAAAGTAAAGCAGGAGGCATCACAATGCCAGACCTTAAATTATACTACAGAGCTATAGTAACAAAAACAGCATGTCATTGGCACCAAAACAGACATGAAGACCAATGGTACAGAATAGAAGACAGACAGACAAACCCACATGAATACAGTTATCTCATATTCGACAAAGGCACCATAAACATCCATTGGAGAAAAGATATCCTCTTCAATAACTGGTGCTGGAAAAACTGGAAATCCATATATAACAAAATCCATATATAGACCCCTATCTCTCACCCTGCATAAAACTCAACTCAAAGTAGATAAAGGACCTATGCATTAGACCAGAGACCCTGCACCTACTAGAAGAAAAAGTAGGCTCAACTCTCCATCATGTTGGCTTAGGAGCTGAATTCCTCAAGAAGACTCCTAAAGTGCAAGAAGTATAATCAAGAATCAAAAAATGTGATGGTATGAAACTAAAAATTTCTTCACAGAAAAGGAAACAAGAACATAAAGAGAGATCCTATAGAATGGGAGAAAATCTTTGCCACCTGCACCTCCCATAGAGCATTCATCTCTGAGATATATAAAGAACTCAAAAAAACTTAACACCGAAAAAAATAATAATAACCAAATCATTAAATGGGCAAAGGAATTGAACAGACACTTCACAGAAGAAGAAATATGGTCAACAAATACACACAAAAAAATGTTCAATATCACTAGCAACTAGAGAAATGCAAATTAAAACTATACTGAGAGTTTATCTCACCCAGTCATAATGGTAATTATCAAGAATGTAGGTAACAATATACGTTGGTGAGATTGCGGGGAAAATAGTACACTCACACATTGCTGGTGGGACTACAAGTAGGTGTAACCACTATGGAAAGCGGTATGGGGTTTCCTCAGAAAACTTGGAATGGAACCCAAGTTATCTCACCCAGGGGATTTAAAATCAGCATGCTATAATGATATGGCCACATTGATTTTTATAGCAGCTCAATTTATAATAGCTAAGCTATGGAAACAACCTTGGTGCCCTTCAACAAATGATTAGATATAGAAAATGCAGTACATATACACAAAAATTACTTAGCCATAAAGAAGAATTACACTTCACATAAGAAGATATACAGGTGATCAACAAATATATGAAAAAGTGCTCATCATCTCTAATAATTAGAGAAATGCAAATTAAAACCACCCTAAGATTTCATCTAACTCCAGTTAGACTATTATCAAGAACATGAGCAATAATAAGCGTTGGCGTCCTTGTGGGGAAAAAGGCACATTTGTACATTGCTGGTGAAGTTGCAAATTGGTGTAGCCACTCTAGGAAGCAGTATGGAGATTCCTCAGAAAACTTGGAATGGAGCCACCATTTGATCCAACTATCCCACTCCTCGGTTTTACCCAAAGGACTTAAAATCAGCATACTACAGGGATGTAACCACATTAATGTCCACAGCTGCTCAATTCACAATACCTAGATTGTGGAACCAACCTAGATGCCCTTCAATGATGAATGGATAAAGAAACTGTGGTATATATACACAATGGAATACTACTCAGCCATAAAACAAGAATAAAATTATGGCATTTGCTGGTAAATGGATGGAGTTGGAGAATATCATGCTAACTGAAATATGCCAATCTCCAAAAACCAAAGGCCAAATGTTTTCTCTGATAAGTGGATGATGATACGTAACAGGGGTGGGGGGTGTTGGGGGCGGCAAGAGAAGAATGGAGGAACTTTGCATGGTGTAGAGAAAAATGGGGTGGGAGGGGGAGGAGGAAGGAAAGATAGTGGACTGAGACAGACATCATTACCCTATGTACATGTATGATTACATGAATGCTGTAAATCTACATGGTGTATATCCATAGAAATGCAAAGTTGTACCCCTTTGTGTACCATGAATCAAAAAGCAGTCTGTAAAACTAAAATTTAAAAAAAAGAAGAATGAAATTACAGTATTTGCCTGTAAATGGATGGAACTGTAGACTATCATGCTATGTGAAATTAGCCAATCACAAAGAAACCGAATATCGAATGTTTTCTCTGAAATGCAGATGTGAAAGATGAAAACCCTGCTGGTGTGTCTTCCCTTAGCTGCCTTGGGCCAGGGAAATGTGGAGAACAGTCCCATTTCCTCAAGGGTAGGAGGGGTGAATCTGTGAACCTTAGACTCTGGGGTTCTTGCCTTACTACTGTTTGTTTCTGGAATCCTATCACTTCCTGACTCTTTGTTGCCTTGTAAGTACGTCTGTTGTTGTCATTAACTTTAATTTCATCAGCAATTTCTAGCTGTGCCATGAAGCATGACTGTGCCATGAATTAATACAGCCTATCTGTAAAGAGAAGTCCTCATCTACTTTTTAAAGAGTATATGTTCACAGGTGTAAGATATAAGGTTAGAGAGAATATTAATAGGTAAAATATGGATTTATTATTGAAGTAAAATAGACCCCCTTCCATGTGACATGGATCCCAATCCACCCAGTTTCTACCTGAAAGTGCAGATAATCCCAAACCCTACACAATGTATAATTGGTTTTCCTATACCTTGTGGTTTTGCCGAATCATACCATAGCTAATCTACCTTTCCATGTTTATGCCCTGATGCCTCTTTTGCTTCACTATTCTTAAGTTTGGGCAATTATTCTGTAATATTTGTCAGACTGCATTTTGATTCATTGTATACAAATGGGGTACATCTTTTTGTTTCTATGCTTGTGCACCATGTAGATTCATACCATTTGTGAAATCATACATGTACATAGGGTACTGATGTCTATCTCATTCCACCATTTTTCATACCCCCCCTCCTTCATCTCATTTCCCTCTACAAAATCTAAAGTTACTAAGGCTACTTGAACACAAGCATTGTGAAATAGTGCTGTAACAATTGAGCTGAAATCCAGGACAGCTACTAAGTAACTCTTAGTCAGGTAGCATATACTCAGTGGATGCACTGGACAAAGGGATGATTAATATCCTGAGGGGGGCAAAGCAGAATGGCATGAAGTTTTATGATGGTAGTCAGAATCACACTCCATTTAAAACTTATGAATTGTTTATTACTGGAATTTTCCATTTAATATTTTGAACTACAGTTTACCATGGAAAATTGAAATGGTGGAAAGAGATTATAGTATGTAAGGGAGGCATAGTACGTCCTTGACTCAAATAAGAGTATTAAAATAGTAACTATCATTTTTCTTCCTTTGGCAAGTCAATAATCTGGAGTTCTGAGAATGAAGAAAAATGAATGCTGAGTAATAAATTATCCTTGTGTCCTCAGAAAAGTCAAGCACCTTTTCTGAGCCCAGATTTCTCATTTGTAGAACAGAATAAATAATCTTCATGTTTTCCTTATGCACAGGCTTCATATCAGACCATGACAAAACTCTGAAAGTAAACTCCTCTGATGACGATTTCCTCTTTTAAGGCATTATGTGATGGTAAGTAGTTGGTCAAGTACTATGGTAGCAGACTGTTGGTTGATCTTGGGTTTGCGTGAATCGTTACCTGAGTTACAGTTGATGTGATTGGTCTTGGCGCAGGCAGTGAATTTAATGACACTCAGACCATTCCAGTTTGAGTTGTCTGTGAGTCTATGTACTTCTCTGAAGATTTCATTATTATTAGAACCGTAACATTTCTCTTTAGGAGGAATTAATTTCTAATTAATTAGAAAAGCACACTCTTGGTGAAAGAAATGCATTTCTCCCCTAAAAATCAACTTAAAAATATAATCAATAAGGAATATTTCTTTTGACAAAAATCATTAATTTTGTTGTGTTTTCACAATAGTCTCTCAGAATTGTAACACCATTATAAGATAATAAATATTTTAATTTCTTTATGTCAATTGTTCTGTGTCTCTGTATGATTTTATCCCCATTTTACAAAATGAAACAAAATTATGACAAAACTAGAATGTGACCTTGTCACTCAGTCTCACTGCACTTCTAAGAAATGAGCTTTCTGTTTTAAGGAGGCATAAGAAGTGCAGGCAAAATATTTTATAGCTACTGTTTATAGATGGAAGAAAATATTATGGCGTTCAACACAATTTGAGAAAGTTTGGAGCTAGGCATGGTGGCACATGCCTGTAATCCCAGCAGCTCAGGAGGCTGAGGCAGGAGTATCTTGAGTTCAAAACCAATCTCAGCAAAAGCAAGGCACTAAGCAACTCAGTGAGACCCTGTCTCTAAATAAAATACAGAATAGGGCCTGGGATGTGGCTCGGTGGTTGAGTGTCCCTGAGTTCAATCCTCAGTACCAAAAAAAAAAAAGAAAGAAATTTTGGAAAATTTTTGGAATCCTAAATTCTGATATATTAATTATAAAATTCAATCTATTTGTGCTTTTCCTTAAGTCCATATACATGTATCCTATAGTTACAGTCAAACCATCCATGCAGTCTTGCTAATTCAAAACCTTTTTTATTTTTCCATTTACTTACATAGTCTTCCCCCTGACATTTATTTTAGTATTTGCAGAATAATGATTCAGAAGACGTGTTTTAATTTATTTAACCTCCTTCTTTTTCTTATGCCCTCAGGTTTCTGCTTATAATTTTAAAGTAAATTTCTCAATACAAATAAAACATTGGCTAGAGTCTTTGGAAAGGTGAGTGTAGGGCAAAGAGTGTAAATATTTAGATGGTTCTTGATAAGCTATTTTAAAATTTCAGAGGAAAGCTACATTAAATTTTGCCAGAAGTATTTGCAAATTTGTCTTCCAGTTACAACTGTGGTCTATTAAAGAATTTAAAGACTTATGACAATAGCACTCACTCTTCTTTCTCAGGACTTCTTTGGGTGAGGACTATGGGAATAGCCTTGCTAAAGGATTTGGCCTAACCCTCTTACCCAGTTGAAGTCAGAGCATGGTTGGAGCTGGGTCTGATCTCTTACCCTCTTTTCTTCCTAAGCCTCTTCATAGTTTGGGCCTCCACACACATGGTGGCCTCAAGGTCATCAGACTGCTTAGTTACAAAGTAGCTGCAGCCTCCAAAACGCAGCATCCTAGCAAAAGAGAATGAAAACCAAGTCAAAAACAGGGCCCTATGTGTACATGGTCTGCTCAAACACAAGGGAAGAAAGCAGAGGCCACCCCTCCAGGAGAGTGTTTTTAAAACTTGTCCCTTAAGGCCAATGTATCAAACAGAAGAAAATACATAAAAGTTTGGATGTTCAACCACCATCATACATTGACTGCTCAGTGGCTTGACTAGGAAGTGACTGCGTCAGCTCTAATCATGGCCTCATTACATGGCCATTCCCAATGTTGATCTGGATGTACAGAAAGAACTCAAAACATTGTTGAACATCAGTCTACCATAGCACGATGGTTTTCATTTGATGAATATATTAGAGGAACTTGAAGTTTTCTCCACATTAAATTTAAAATGACATATACTAATTACTTAATTTAATTTCTTCTTTTAGTAATTAAAGATTTATATATTTGGTTGGTGGGATCTTAATTTTCTTCCATACTGGCATGTGTGTATGTGTTTGTTTCTCTCTCTTTCTCCCTCTCACACACACACATATACAAAACATACACATGCACACACACACATTTTTATGTATGTTATATATATATTTCTTATATAAAAATATCATCCACAGCTAAAATTATTATATTTTTGATATTCCTATGTATCCTTTAATTTGTGCACAATAATCAAGATTTGAATTATTGATCAGTATATATTCTTTCCCTTTCTCTTCCTAAAGTGGACTCACTTTAGTATTCTGGCCCTTTCATTTCAAGTTGTCAATTACATTGACAAGTGGACATGACTCCAGGACAGGTATTAAGTGTGCAGACAGTTTGACATGGCACTGGCTATACCAATGAGCCATCATAACACAATTATGTCCCAAGCAACCACTGTCCCTTCAACTGGGCCTACAGATGAATGTACGTACAGGTAGACCAGATCCAACCTACAGTCTGAGCTAAGCCCATCTAAAGAAGTCAAACTATTTATTGATCTGCATATGCAAAAGACTAATATACATGTGGGTCTCCATAGACAATGAACATTGTTTGTTATGCAGCACTATTTATTTCAGTAGCAATTAATATAATAGTCAAACCTGCATATCATTTTTATTATACCCACAAATGACATTTTTGACTTTTAACACAATTGACTTGATCAATTAATTAAATAAGCATCAGAAATATACCAGGAAGGCTCATATGTAGGAAAAATGAAGATAACATGAATATTGTTGCTGTTTTTATGGTCACTTATTGTATTTACTAAATTAGGGATGAAGGTGTGTGCTCTTCCCATTAAAAAGCTATGTTGGTGTGCCAGCTGGCTCAGGGCCACTATTTAAGGGAATAGTAATGAATGAGGCAGAAGTAAATGGCCACCATCTGGGTAAAGCTCAAGTGAGCTTGTTTGGACAAGGCTCCAGGGTCAAGTAAATGAAACGGACTTTAATTTCAAGATGCAGCTGTGAGGGAATAATTTCCCCCTCCTATAATCCCTGGTGCAGGTGTGGAAGTCGGCAGTATGTTTTCAAATGGGATGGGATGCGGATGTGTCTTGAAGGCACTGGCAGTTGTCATGTCTGAAGATCCATGTGAAGTGGCCCTCAGCAAGTGGCAAAAAATGGGAAGGTATTATTAGAGCTTGTCTGAGCCAAAAGAGACAGCATGGGAGTTACATGACCAAAGGTGTGTTTCTGCAGGGCTTGTTAGAACATGCTGATTCCTTTTTCCTCTGCAACCTGGATTACTAAGAATGATACTTTATTGGAGTGCTTGAATTGCTAGGGTTTTGTTGCTAAGTATTTAAATTGAAAGAGAAAACATAGCTAAGCATAAGGATCCTACTGATTAATGTTTCCCTCCAGGGCAGTGGGGATCCATGCATTCTGAAATGACTCAGATTTGCTGAGATGTATCAAAGAGTTTTTAAAGGGAGGCAGAAAACAGATTTCAGTTAAAAAAGTCAAGAAAGCAACATTTGGTCCAGGACCACCTTGTACTGGGACTCATTCATATGTGGAACATTTGACATGGGGACTTCTGATTTTGTCATTTTAGGTGGTGTGATCAGCTTACTGATCTGGGGAGCAGGGATTAGACCACTCAGAATAACACTTAGTGGCCTTAAAGAAAACATCTGTATATCTTAAAATGTCCATGAGTTTATAGTCTAGTGGTTGGACTGTATAAAGGGGGATGGATAATAAATTAAGTGATCAATAAATGCCAGATAATAACAATAAAAGTTACCACACATAAAATATCCTGGAATTGCTTCTGCAACTTGACAATATAGGAAAAGATATAGATAAACACTTGGTGAGAAAGAATTCATTTTCTTTGACTAAGGCATGAGGTAGTTTCTGGTGAGGGTAGGTGGAGTGGGGAGTGTGGAGAGAGTAGCCACTTTGGGATCCCTGAGTGGGAGAGTTGGGGAGTTGCCAGGTGAGTTACTAAGCTTAGCAGAAGCAAGGGCAGAGCAGGAACAGAAGGATTTGCAAAGTTTCCAAAGCTTCAGGTGTGCCTTTGTGGAACCTGGCTCCTGACTCTTCTGACACTCTCTGGTTCCTTCGGATCGCTTCTGTGTCGGAGTAGACTGTTGGGGGAAGTTGTGCCCTGGTCACTGGAATTAGAGGCTCAGAAGGTAGCACTCTTGCTCTCCCTGGCTTTCTCCGGGATCTGCACTGCTCCTTCCCATCTCACAGGTGCTCAGTGCATGCTTGTGACTTGGAAGGGAATGAAATAGATTGGTACTTAGTGAAACAAAACGGGATGGCTATGACCACCATATTAGAAAAAAAAAATAGTTATGGCAGCCAACGAGAGCACTAACGGGGAGAGGGAAGGCCAGGTTTGTTACTGGTATCCTCGTAAATCGGTTCAATCTGTTTTCAGAAAAATTGGCGAGGTATATTAAGACACAAAAAGACGCAGATCCACTGGCTAGCGATATTGCTTCTTGGAGCTTATCCTAAGGAAGTCATCCAAAGAAGAAAATAAGTTTGTGCAAAGATGTATCCACTGAATATTGCTTTCTAAAATAAGGAAAGAATTAAAGTACGTTTATCCGGTAGGCCATGAAGCAGTGCAAATAAACGTGAAGAACTTACAAAATATGGGAAATGTTTGCATTATAAGATTAAAAGAAACAAAACACAAGTAAAAGGGTATGCATGCAATATTTCCAGTTATTTAAAATTAGGAAATAGGTATGAAATGACTAAAGGCAATCTACTACAGAAAAAAAAATAAGTGGGTGATGAAGAATTTTATTGTTGAAGTTTTTTACTCTGTTTTCCAAGTTTTACTTAAACTACAATTTTACTATGACAAAATAATTGAATATAAATTGTTTTTAAAAGATATTCAATATTTCCCACATAGAATAAAGCACTCTACTAACTGTGATGTTTCTACCCTGAAGAAGATTAAAATAAGGGACACGGGCATGTCAAATTATTATAATATGTTGCTTAATGACCATGTACTAGAATTCTGCACAGGTGCTGTTTAGAGGAGGTTTATATGTTTTTTTTCACATGAATGGAAGGGCAGGAGTAAGCAGACTAAAATAAACAAAGAACTACAAAGTGAATAGGATCTAAAAAGATGATACTTTAAAAAATTCCAGGCAGAGTAGGAGTTTATGTCTAAGGTTCCAAGGTTGTGTCAGATGGACTAATGTTCAGAAGCAAAATAAATAACGAATATAAATAAAAATAACAAATTCAAGTAAAGGGTGGAAGGTATTATAATAAAGGTAGGTGGATATAAATCTTCATTTGTGAATTTAGCTATAGAGATGGTGGGAAGTTATTGGAATGTTTGGAAAAAGGGAAATAAGTAAAACAGAATTAAATATTAGATTGTGGAATGAACCTAGATGCCCTTTAACAGAAAAATGGCTAAAGAAACTGTGGTATATATACACAATGGAATATTATACAGCCATAAAGAAGAATAATATTGTGGCATTTGCAGATAAATGGATGGAATTGGTTAATATCATAATAAATGAAATAAGTCAATCCCCCAAAACCAAAAGCTGACTGTTTTCCCTGATAAGTGGATGATGATATATAATGGGGGCAGGTGGGTGGGGGGTGAGAGAAAATGGAGGAACTTTTGATTATGTAGAGGGGAAATGAGAGGGGGGTATGAAAGATGGTGGAATGAGACAGACATCATTACATGTATGATTACATGAATCATATGAATCTACATCGTGCACAACCATAGAAACGAAATGATGTACCCCATTTGTGTACAATGAATCAAAATGCAGTCTGTAAAAATAAAAAAAAAGAATTAAAAAAAGAATTAAATATTAGAGGGGGAAAAAAGATGACATATTCTACTCTGTATCAATGCACAATAGATTTACCTTTCAAGAATCATTTGACCTTCTACTCAGGATTTCTTTGGGGTTTTCATCATTTACTTTGTGCCAAAAGGATTCATATAATTTTACCTCTCATTTAACTTCGCCAAAAAGAATAGCTTCCAGATTTTCTTTAAAATTTTTAAAAAACATATTCCCTATGTATTAAATCTAATCCTAGATGTGAGAGCAAATTATTTTTTTAATAGAAAAGAAAGGCAGTAACATACATTTCCAATCAACTTCACTTTATGGTTAAAAATGTCTCTTGGTTGTAATTCACATGAGTCAGTTATTTAACAATTCAACAATGTTCATCAGTATCAGTAGATAGGAGATGAAAAACATCACAGGCTGAAAGACCAGTGGTTTGAACTTTGACATATTGAGCAAAGGGTTGAAATACAATTAAATATTAAATATAAACTGATGATTTATCCCAATGGAATTAAATAAAAATTATGCATTACACTCTATTTTTCCTATTGTCTTCAAATGATACCAGGAGAGAATTGGTAATTCTTATTTTCCACATAAGAAACTGAATTTCCAAGGAGCGAACTAGCTTGAGCAAGATCACATATGTGTATGGATAGCTTTTCCTTCAAACTTAGGTCTTCCCAACCACAAAATCCAATGCATTCTGATGGTACACTCACTGAATTTTACTGTAATCTGTTTAAATTACACAAAAACACTTACAGCATCTGAGCCTTGGTAGTCTGGAGGATATTAATGGCATTATCCTAGAGATGGATGCACAACTCAACTTATTAACTTGAAAATTCCAGGATGTGTTCTATGCTCCAGAATTTGGAGTAGAGGAGATGAAGAATAGATTTTGTGCTTGTAGCACTCTAGGCTGTTGGAGGGAGTGATGTGTAAATCAAGTTAGAAATATCTTGCTGTGTATAATTGAGGTAAATCATACCGGTAAAATCTGACCTGATTATTTATATTGGATGAAGGTTGCTCATGAGAGAGTGTCATGATTTCCACTCCAATGCTGGAGAAAGAGAAGAGCCTACTTTAGGAGGAAGAGATGCCCTATCACACACATTCATACTGTCTGCAATATCAATTAGTACTGCTGATTCATGGTCTTAAGCAGGGTCCTGCAGTATGTCTCTCTTCTTTTGTCAACATTAGTCCAGTGAAGAGGGGAAAATGTCACATTCTATGATGAAAATGTAGAACCTTTACTGAGTGAGATTACTTCATATGTGCCGACAATCTGTCACTCTGTATCCATTTTAGGAATGACTGGAAATGAATCTGCTGGGAAAACCTTGGATGAAGAATTGGTTTGGGGATACTGGTGCCTGCCACTCACAACCAGGCATCCCTTTTCAAATCTGGGTTGCCATAACAACTAGATAGCACTTTTGATCCCCAGCACAACAGACTCGTTTATGGTGATGATGATTATTAGTCAGTTTGCTCTGCAGGCAGAAAACCTGATTTACTTTCCCTGAGGAAACTCACCATATGACTTGCAAAATGTCAGGGAGAGAATAATACAAACGGGAAGCATGGAAGTGGTGTGAAATAAAACATGTATGGGAAGCTACACCTTGTGAGCCCTTTATTATTTTTAAATGAAGTGTTGTCAGATTATTCAACCCAAAGGGTAATGTTAACTGTGTCATGCCTGTGAGGTACGTGATAGCTATTGTAAAGGCAATGCTTATAGATGATCTATGATGGAGTGTTTGATAAAGTGTGACACCTGAAAACTTTGAAGGTACATGAAGTTTTGACATCATGCTGCAGACCTCTGGATGGAAGATGAAAATATGTAAAAAAATGAGATGTTTTCCCTCGTACACGAGCCAGAGTGAGACATATGCCTAGCTTCCTTTGCACAATTTAAGAATGGAAGAAAAGCATTCTCACTCCCAGAATACAACAAGAGATCACAGTGACTATGAATGAGGTATCCCGCTCCAAATGTGCTGCTTCCAAAAAAAAAAAAAAAAAAAAAAAAAAGAATTGAAGCAGTTTCCTTCCCAAACTTAGCCAAACCATTATTGTAACCTTTAATCACATTTGCCCTTCAAGGCCAATAAAACTTTTTGGAATCTCTTGCATAGAAAAAAAAAAAAATTGCACATGCTACTCAAGCCAACTATTTCTTTGTGGCATGTTTATCGGTCATGTGCCCCTGCCCAGCAAAACTGTGTCCTTGAACCAGGGATATAAAATGATACTATTAAGGGAGCCAAGCCAAGTCTGGTCAAGGAAAGCCATTTATTTTCACTGACCCAGCTGGTCAAGTGAATTTAGGTTCAGCAGCTTGGCTCACTTGAGAATCAAGCACTGCCATCATGCCTGTAATTACAGCATGAAAGTGAATTTCTGGAATGAACAGAGCAAAAGAAACAGACCTTCCCCAGCATCCCTAGTCTTCAGTTCAGGGGAGTTGCAAAGGTGAATAGGAAGCATTTATTTTAGGTGACTTACATAATAAAACACCTTCTATTCATGTCAATCAGGTTTTTTTTAAGCCTGTCGAACACCCCAAACTTAATGGATTAACATAATTAACTCGACTTGTTTGAAATTCCACGGGTTCACTGGACATTGCTAGTCTAAGCCATCTAGGGCTGGATGGTCTAAGATGGCTGAGTTTAAACACTTGGGACATTGACTAGAGCCATCGAAGTGTCTAAGATGGATGGCACCTTTCTTTGTGTGGTTTCTCATCTTTTAGGAGTCTCACTGGAGTGTCTTTAAACAATTATTGAAGGTTTCCCAGCATTAAGAGAGCAAACTCCCACGCAGAATGATTGTAATTTCTCCCTGAATCATGTTTGGTGTGTTATAACGATGAAAGCAAATACTCTCACTGAGGCACAATTCTAAAGGTGGAAATGTAGACAATCCCTTGAGGAGAGGTCAAAAAAAAAAAATCAATGAGACTTCATGTTCAATTCACTTCAGTATTCTTACCATAATTGAGGATTACAGAATTTTTGGTGTTTTTTTGCATTTTAGTTGATATTTCTATTCATTTTTTTGTTTTAAAGAACATGTTTTCAAATATATTTAAAGGTAGAAACAGTGACAATGTGGTTTGACACATCTGTTTCTATAACATCTCAATTGCATGATTTGAAAATTGAGCCACCAAGTAGGATTAGTTGGATTTATATTCATTTTATTCTGTTGTATTGTTCTATATGATAAAATAATTACATAATCTGATTTATTTCTACTACAGTGACCATCTGTTTTGGCAAGATATGAAAATATCTAGGAAGTATAAGGATGAAACATTTTCTTGCTCTAATTTGAGACTCACGAAAAATATCTAGCTTTACTTTCATCAACTTATTGTGTTCATAAGGGATTAAAGACTAGGTATTAGGAAATTTTACATTTTAAAAAGTGTTGTTACCTACTATGCAAGTCATCTGCTCTACAAAAAAGCATTATTCCAAAACTTTGTGGCTTAAAAAATTATTTCCCATCTCTCACTTTTCTGTAAAATCAAGATGTAGAAGTGACTCAGCTATACATTTTTATTTTATTAATTTTATTATGCTTATTAGTGCATATTAATTACATAAAATAACGGGCTTTTGTGACATTCCATACATAATGTACTTTGATAGCATCCACCTTCTTATTATCCTCTCTTACGGTTCCGCTCCACCCTCCTTGGTCCCCTTCCTCCCTTCCATTAATAGTTCTTCTACTTTCATGTTGGCAAATAGGGTTTTTTCTGTTCATTTGTGTGTTTATTTTTAAGATTCCACATGTGAGAGAAAACGTGATTCTTGTTTTTCTGACTAGCTCATTTCACTTAACATGATGATTGCCAGTTCCATCATTTTCTTGCAAATGACATGACTTTGTTCTTTTTTATGGATGAGTCATAATCCACCGTGTATATATGCCACATTTTGTTTATCCATTCATCTGTCGATGAGCAGCTAGGCTGATTCTGTAACTTGTCTTTTGTGAATAGCATCATACTGAACATGAGTATGCAGGTGTCCATTTGATATGATTATTTTAATTTCTTCCAGGGGCGGTAGAGCTGGATCATATGGTAATTCTATTTTCAGTGTTTGGAGGAAACTCCAAACTATTTCCATACTTAGCAGTATCACTTCCTGTATTGTTTACTCGTTAAGACAGGCACAAAGTGCAATCAAATTCAAAGGGAGGGAAGACTGAGTACACCTCATGATAGGAAAGTGACAAGATCCAGGAAAGTCATGGAGAACTGAAAGAAATTCTTCATTGGTTTTGGAAAAATATAATGTACCACATATAATGATATAATGTGATATAATGATATAACTTTTGAAGTTGTGACAAAAACCTTTTGCATTATTTAACTTACTTTTCCTGGATATAGATTTTATTCCTTGAGGAAATCTGGGTCACCGTTGACATTTGCTCATTGAACTTCAGTATTATTGGGGGTTCAACTGATAAAGGGCTTGAATTCAAATATCTTATTCGGGAAATAATCCAGATGGCATGTATTGAAGGGAAATGTAAAGAAGGAAAACTGTAACAAATTATGATTCAGTGGGTCCCTGCTATAGATGACTAGTATTTTCAGTCTTGTTATAATCCTCTGACAAATCTTACGAACTCGAAGAATCCTACATCTGGAAGATGAAGGGGTGAAGCATATATCTATCCTCATTGGTTAAATGCAGTCCCAGAGTCATTATTTCCTCTATTTTTCCATATCGTTTATATATGAGTTCCTAATGCATTTCATAAATGTCCCCAAAAAAAGAGTGCTCAAAAAATTGCCAGATTTGAAAGCAAGAGGTATGTGATACAGGTTCATGATGAAGAGCTCTGAGCTGTACTCCAGCCAAGCTGGTAGAAGAGTGCTTAGAACTGACCACTACAGCAATGACGAGAGGTATGGCTGAGATAATTTGTGCATGAGAAATTTAGGCAACGCTCATTCAAACTAAAGTGAATCAAATACTGAGCACTTACTCTGGGCTGACTATAGCCCTTAGCATTTGAAGAAAACAAAAGGAGACCTTTTATACCTTCTAATTCAGTGAAACTGTAAGTAATCAGCTCATAACAGCAAAACAAAATAAGTACTTTGTGAAAAGAATACAATGAGTTATTGGTGTGTTAGTCAGGTTTTCATCACTGTGACAAAAATACTTAGACAACTGAGAGGAGGAAAGACTTATTTTGTCCCATGGTTTCCCAAGTTTCAGTCCACGGTCAGTTGGCTCCATTACTTTAGGACTGAGGTGAAGCAGAACATCATTGCAGAAAGGTATGGTATAGGAAATCTTCTGAACCAATGAACTCCAGGAAGGAGAAAGAGTAAGCACAGAGGGAAACAAACTGTGGAGAAGATAACCTTTTCCAGTGTACGACCCGGTACCCCACTGCCTCCTTCTGGGTTCTACCTCCCAGAAATCTATTCAACCTTCAATGGATTAATCCATTGTTGAAGTCAGAGCCGTCATGACCTACTCACTTCCCCACAGCCCACCTCAGAACACATCATATTTTGGGGTACTTTCCAGATCCAAACCATAAGACAAGTCTACTAAGGAAGATCATCTCTAGTATGTTAGTCAGCTTTCTGATTCGATGACAAAATATCTGAAAACAACATCTTAAAAGTGAAAGGATTTATTTTGACTCACAGTTTCAGAAATTTAAGTTCATGGTCTTCTGGTTCCATTGTTTCTGTGCCTTTAGTGAGGAAATATATCATGGTGCAAAGCTGCAGTGAAAGAAAACTTCTCATTTCATGGTGGCCAGGAAGCAGAGGTGGGGGTTGGATTGGAGAGAGTAAAAGTGAAAGAGAGGCAGGGTAAGGAACCTGATACAAGATATAACCTTCAAGGACACACCTCTAATGACCTACTTTCTACAAGCAGGTCTTACCTTTAAATGTACCACTGATGGGGGACAAAGTCTTCAATATGTTAGCCTTGGGAAACATTCCAGATCCAAACCATAACACCTGGAACAGGTTTTGATAGATCGATGGTTGAGTAAATGTTCAACAAAGAGAACTATCAGGAGAGAAAAAAAAAAAATCATAAAGATTACAGACTTAAAAAGATTATAGACATAAAATAAACCTCCAGACCAAAAAAAATACATATAGATATTTTGAAAGTTAAAGGAATTAGGTGTTCATCCAGGGTCACAGCACCTTTCAGTTGACAATTCAGACAAAACCCAAAAATCTTGCATCTTCATCTAGTTTTTCTTTAGCAATTCTTTAGACTTACAAAATAGTAGCTCTCAATCATTTATTTTATAGCAAATATCATAACTCTTGACATTCCTGTTTCTTTCCTTTGAAGTTTATGCTCATTAATATGTTGAAGCAATCTTGCTTTCTTTTAGTTTTCTTTTTATTAGAGGTATTATAAACTTAAACAAGACTTAATATTGAACACATTTTTACTGTGATCACTTATTACACAATTGATTCCCCATTGGTGGTGGCAAGGCACAAAGTTCAGGTTTTTAAATTAATGAAAAATTTACTTTTTAATTTCTACATAAAACAGAAAACTAAGACAACTCACAATTGATGTACCTGACAGATGAGTTAGAATAAGTCAAGGAGAGAGAGCCAAAAAAGACTTGGTAGAGACCCTGGGCTGGGGAATAGCAATCACCGCACAAGAAAAAAGGTGTCAGAGAGTGGAATGGGATTCTGATTCCTCCAGCAGACAACACTTTGGAAAATCATTTAGGAAGGACAGTTTTCACAGGATTTCTCAAGCAAATTTTCTTAAGCAAATATGTGAGAGAAATGACACTTACTAAGGTTTTAGGAATGGATTTTCACCTTGTCTAAAACAATTCAGCAATTTTCCAGAGAGACACCTTTGTTAGGTCAAATATGTGATTTTTCTAACCATTCTGTCTTCCCCCTCTTTTTGGGTTAATGGATAGATTAGTTTTATAAAGGATTCTAAGAATGAACTAAGCACGGACCATTTTAAATCAAAAGAATGGAGAGACACAGGAAGTCACTGGGGACATTGTGGAACCAGTGAATCCAATGAATTCACCACTTTTCTGGAAATATGCCCCAAAGAGAAGTCTCTTAGTAATTAAGTTTGTTTTCTGAACATTTGTGAATCTTTGGAAAAGGAATAACTCCACCAGACAGGGAAAGGCTGACATTCAGATATTGAGAAAGAAAAAGCAGGCCATTGGTTATGATGGACTCCATAAACAAGTGGAGCGAAGTGAAATGTATTAGTAAGTTTAAAAGAACATTTAATAAAATATGAAACACATGAGTATAATTGTGGAAATACTGCTTTGGGGTGGGACTATTGGATAGAAGGTATTTTATACCACAGAAAGGAAATCAAAAGGCAGAATAAACTTGTGCTTTTCTCATCTGGTAAAGCCTCCTTGGTAAAGTTTGTTTTCTATCACCTTGAGTCACGCTGGGATCATGTCAGCCCTTTTAGTCCACAAAACCGCACACCCACTCCAGATTAGAAAATCAAATCATTCTCATGTGTGGTTAGTTCAACATTCCTGTTCTGAGCAGCTACATCAATAAACAACAAGTGATGATTAACATCCAGGAGTTGTGCTTCAATCTAAGATTAAAAGATACACTGAGTATCACAGCCCCTGCATTTGCATAACCAACCACCTATTATGAAAGGTTTAAATATTCTATTCGATGTGCTATATATTATGGTAAAGATAATCAAAATTTCCTGAAGAATTTAGATAAAGGAAGATGGAGAGAGAAATTCATATTGATAGTTAATTACGGGCTGAGTCTTGATGTGTGTGCTGAATTTATCCAGATAAATATAGTTAGGAAGAACAATCCAGGCAGAGAGAACATGAGCTGATTCAGGGAGCCAGTAAGGAGAGTGGTGTCATAGGATTCTATAAGTGCTCCCACACTGGAACTTCATTTATTTTGGGAGGCAGGGGTACTGGGAATTGAACTCAAGGGCACTTGACCATTGAGCCACATCCCCAACCCTATTTTGTATTCTTGTGATGATCTGACAGATTGGTCTCCATGAGAATGTTATAGGGCAGACTATAAGGTAAATTACTAAATAGACTCCATTTTGCTCTAAGACTCCATGTTATGCAGGAAATAAGCTTCTCCCATGGGAATACCCCTCCCTGTGCCCATCATTGGTTGCTTAGCATGACATGTTTAGCAATACAAAATGACAATTCCTATGTAAGGAAAAATTGCTCTCTTTTGATTTCTATTGCTCCTAAACAATGTACCATGTGAACCGTGATTGTGTGGATGTTAGTAACTATTCTTTAGTTTGTATCTAGGTAAGGGTTGTTTTATCCACTTCCCCCCCTGCTGATGATCTCATGCTGTTAGTTTGTAATTTCGAACCATAGAAACAGACACTTACGATTGATGTGATTTTTGGTATAAGAACCCCTACAACCCAATGGTCGAGGTTGTTCTCCCAATAGCCATTTTTTGAGGCATTGTGTGAGACAGTCAGCTGGTCGACTTAATAAAGACTCTCAAATTTGGACTTCTCAGTGGTGATCGGTCTGTTCTTAAGTTGTGCCCATAACATTCTTACTTAGAGACAGGGTCTCACTGAGTTGCTTAGCACCTCACTTTCACTGAAGCTGGCTTTGAACTCTTGGTCCTCCTGCCTCAGCCTCCAGAACCACTGAGATTACAGGTGAGTACTACCAGGCCTAGCTCCCACATTGGAACTTTAAAATATAATGTTTGATTCAGAATGAATCAAACAAGATTGCCCTATGTAAATTTATGATTTTTAATTCAAATAAATAAATAAAAAAAGAAGAAAAATTATATTTTACCCCCAAATAAGTGACTCTGTTAGATTAAGATCCATGTGAAAGCGTGGTTCTTATTTGACTGACTTCATACTGCTTCAATAGAAATTCATTTATATTTTATCAGTTAATAAATGAAAGGTGTTTTAAAAAATTAAAAAATAAAATAAAATAAAATATAATGTGAGTTGTAGTTACAGCCATGAAGATGAAGGACGTACAAGTCAGGCCAATATCCTCCGCCGATCTTGGGATTCTGTTCTGTAAATGTTGAATTTTGCATTTAGATGTGTAGATTCAGGACATTCATTCCTGGAAACAAGGCACCATCAAAAATAGACTCCAATGAGCCATGTGAACAATTGGAATATGAAAAAAGTTAGTAAAAGTGCATAAATTTGCAAAGCATTTAGCAGGAATACTTACCGAGATGTAGTGGGTGATATGAAATCGCCGATGGAGGAAAGTTAAGCACTGAGTGCAACGCTTGAAAGTAGGTCCTGACATGAGCATGGAGTTTGTACACCTGGCAAAGTGTAGTAGCCAACCCAAGGACACAGGATCCAAGATTGGCAAGCATGAGCCTGGAGACCCAACAGGAGTAATGGCTGCCAGCATGGTGATGTGGCGAAAGGTAAGAACAGGACTCAGCCATGGGCTGATGCGGAAGGATGACAACTCAGGGCTGGACAACTTGTCCTGAGCCCAGACTACCTTCAAATCCCATTCCAGACTTATAACATCTCTACAGGGAAATAAAGCAGGAGGGAACAAGAAAATGACAAATCCATATACTTTACCTAAACTTGAATTTAAATATCTGCTTCCTGATGGAAAATGGATTTTAGATGGAAATTATTTTCTACTGAATAAGAACTATAAAATGATCTGTAATGATTTCAGATCATTAAGATTAGGAAACCCTACCATAAATCAGTCATATTTCATAGAAGTGGGATAGGCATTACCAAGAGAGAAAGGGGGATCCAGGTAGAACTTCACTTTGTTTTAGGTTTGGATACTTTCAATATTTGACTGATTTTGACCCTCAGAATCAGACTGGATAAAGGTAGTGTACTGAAGTGTAGTTTGCCAGGCCCAGACTCACAGTTAATGAAGCAGAATTTCTGAAGAAAGGTCAGTTTCCTGCTTTTAAATTAGCTTCCAGCATGAATGTAAAACTCACTTGAGTTTAACACTGAAACTGCTCTTAGCACACCCAAAATATCACCTGAAGGCATCACTTAAAACCCACAGGGCACTTGAACTTGAATCAAAGAATTGCTCCGGGCTGTTCTTTATTCATCCACATGATGTCCTCATGCATCAACTCTCTTACCTCCCTGGACAAATCCCCTGATCCTCCCTTTCACCCCTCATCGAATTCAGTTTTAATTTGGAAATTAAACTCTCTTCACTAGTCTGTATTCTTGTCTGGCAGACCCTGTGCCTCAGTCCTGGGACACCTCCAGGAGAAAAAGACAGTCCAGCCTAGAACATGCCAGAACACAGCCCCTTTGTATCCATAACCCCACCCCAACCAGTTCCTGGATGTGTCCATCTTACCTTTGCAAATGAAAAGAGAAATGTTCCATTGATACTAAAGTATTAAAACACAACCGAGTCTTCAAGTAATGATAAAAATAGGATTACCATTAATTAAGACTGAGACAGAGCACAGATGGCCAGCTGTGTGGCCTTAGGCAATTACTGGAGGTTCTCTAGCACTTGATTTAGCCATCTTTAAAGTTGGATTAAAGAAGGATTTCTGAACTTTGAAATTTTTGAAATATAGGGCTGGATAATTCTTTGTAAAGTAATGGGGACTGTCCTGTTTATTATAAGATGTTGGGACAACCAAAAATAGCCCAGACTTTGTCAAATGTTTCCAACCTGGGTTGAGAGCAAAATCTCCCAGTAGGTTCCCACTCCACAGGACTCTTGAGATATTGAATGAGCAAATTTACCTGGAAGTGCTATGACATTGTAAGTGATCACATATGGGGTTGTTTTTATGATGTACAATAATTTGATCGTGTTTAAAATTAGTTATTAATATAATTCAAGTTATTTAACCCTCATAAGACATTAGTAATAATGATAAGATACTTTTAAGACTGCCAATTAAAGAGTCACACAAGTTTAAATTATTTATTTACTTTGGTACTAGGGACTGAATCCTGAGGCCCTCTACCACTGAGCCACATTGCTAGCCCTTCTTAATTTTTATTTTGAGACAAGATCTTGCTAAGTTGCTTAGGGCCTTGCTAGTTTGCTGAGCCTGGCCTCCAACTTGAGATTCTCTTGCCTCAGCCTCCCAAGTGATTGGGATTACAGACCTGCTGTGATTCTCCAAGCTTAAATTTAACCCTGCTGTGATATTGGTCAACATTCCAGGCAGAGAGCACAAACCAAAGATTTGCAGTATTCTGAAAAATGTACCCTTAACTCATTTGAGCAGGATGCATTTTAACAAATAGTTCATGGCTCTAAAAGTGTATAGCCTTCAGATTCAATTACTAGTCAGTCTTTTTGTTCAAGGATAAGAAAATATTTCAAATGAATAGCCCCTCTGGATTTATTGGCATTTCTATAATATTACTCAGTAAAACAAATGCTGGAAGTCTATACTTTTAAACTTGCCATTCCCATTTTAAAATACTGCACCAGAAATAGCAAAGCAAATAGAATGAATCTAAAACCCTATAAGGAGTTTTCTTCAAGAGACAAAATCATATTTTAGTTTCCTTCCATTTATATTTATAAATTTCTATTTCCTTCTAAAAGCATTAAAATTCCACCCTTTTCTTTCTTTTCTCCCTTTCTCACTTTCTGTCTTCTCTCTCTCTCTCTCTTTCTCTCTCTCTCTCTCTCTCTCTCTCATACACACACACACACACACACACACACACACACACGTATACACAAACACAAATCTACACAGGCATACATCCTTGTACCTGTGAACACATACATGATTTTTAACCAGCTCCCAAATATTAACAGTATTTACAAAAGGCACTTCATTTCTAAATCTAGTGACCATGTAGGGTTATGGGTCAACCACAGACTTTAGCCATTCTAGTCATTAGCTCAGGTCCATAATCCTGTCCTGGCTTTTCCTTAATAGAGATCTGTGAAGTTACCTTATAATATCTCCATTTCCTCCTCTTTAATGTGTAAGTTTTAATGTCTTCTTTGAAATATAGATGTGAGTACTGAATAAAAAGAGCAATATTTACACTGGAGAAAACATATTTGATATTTTTAAAAGGTTAATGTCTTTCCTCCTCTCATTCTTTTTTTTTTTTTTTCTTAGTCGCTGAATTTATAGCAGAGTGAGTCACTTACCTGTTGTTCCTCCAGGTAAGTGAGGAGGCAACTTTTAATAAAATAGTCATGGCTTTCTTCTCTAAATTCACAGAAGAGTTGTGCTGCTTTAATGGTAGGAGAAATATCCATTACAAAAGAAATCTATAATGTTATGGATTGGAATTTCCACTGGGGAAATGATTTTAATTCATGCTTAGGTCGGCAATTCCTACATTTAGTCTGGCTTCCCCCATAACAGAGGCATAGACAGAGTTTTCTATGAGACTATTTTTATAGAACTGTAACCTCACAGACCTAGAGTGAAAGGTATCTGGAAGGCTGTAATGAAAATCCAATGGAATTACTGGGGAGAATATGGAATTTATTTCAAGGACAAGGTGAGAGGGTAGAGGCTCCTTTTCTCCATTGGTAGAAATTTTACTCATGGTGCTTCAATTCTTCACAGTTCTCATTTCTTTGCACAACTGTGAATGCCAAGGAGGTTCTCTGACCTCTCACAGAGTAGGGACAGCAGAGATGTTCAAGAGGCAACCAGAAGCTTCTGCATGAAGCTGGCCAGAGAACACAGAAATGCCCACTTGAACAGCAGCTAGTAGTAGAGGTGAGGCCAAGAGGATCTTAAGACATGCTGAAGTAGTTTTCACTGGAGGGAAGATATTAGTATGTGTAGGGTCAACACTTATTCAATGATATATTAGTGTATCTATAGGTGATTACTAAAGTTCTACCATAATCAAAGGCTATTGTATGTTCTATGATTAATGTGGTTATCAAAGGAGACTTGACCTCTTCTCAGCCGGATTCTATAAACCAAGAAAAGTCAAATAGTCGGTATTCAGTGCTGAGAGTAAAAGGTTGGCAGGAAATCAAAGTTGTTCTTCATTGTTAATCACTATGCAAGCAGATAAAAATGTCATTGCTATGCACTGCATAATGGATGTGTCTTAAGCTGTCATCTTGGTGGGGCAGAGTACCAAATTTGGTAGAAAAAGATGTCTACCAAATTATGATATGGAGATAAATAAGCTGTGTTAGGCAGGGATTCTGTGGCTTGGCCCCATCTGATTGCTGAATCTGCTGAATCTCCTGCTAATCTCTTCCCTATGCAAGTTCTTTCCTCTTCACCAGGTCCCTGTTTTTTTTTTTTTTTACTTGATTCAGACCTGAATGGTTAACTACTTGCAAGCACCACTGGCCTGGTGTGGGGAACTCCTGCCTACAGTTAGAAGCTATCTCTCTGATCACCATTTACCGTTCTTTTAGTTCTTTTTCCATCTGTTCATTGCTCAAGTTGTACCCTCCTCAGTCAACTATTGCCTGCTAATGACACAGAATGAACCTGGGTTTTCTACCTCCTAATTAGAGGAAGAGCTTCCTCAACTCTGTTGGTGATTATATTGAGATTCTTGCACAATTCAAGCCTCACTCCTTTAGTTTCAACTACTCTTTAGAATAGTGGTGGTAGTCTAAGCCCAAACTGACATTGGATATGTAATGTATTGGGCCACTTACATGCCTTAACTTAGTGACACTTCAAAACTAATCTGCCGGTTATGTGCTATCATTTCTACCCTTCTTCTTAGAAATAAACAGACATAAATAAATGTCCAGTCAGTGACACACAAAGGACACACATATATCTAGGAGTCGACATCCATTCTATTGACTGGAGTGCCAAAATCTCCCCATTGTGATTTTTTGATCCTTGAGCTCCTGGTAGAATTATGTTCCAGTAGAGGACTGGGAACATTCCTAACATTCCTTAGATTAGGCAGTCATAGTCCAGTTCTCTCTCTTCCTCTGGAGTGTTGAGAATAGAATGATTTTCTACTCTCTCCTATACGTTCAAGTCCCTGCCCCCAACACCATCTTGATTATTTTCCCTGATTTTTATCTAACATGATAACCATTACTCTTTGGAGACAGACTTCACTTTATAACCGTACCTTCCTTGCCATTTATAAATTACATAATATATAAGTATAATGATTCTTTGCATATGGTCTAACATGACCTTAGAGACAAATTATGTTAAACTTGAAAATAAAGCTGGTGACAGTTCTTTCATGGTCACAGTTGGTGTGATGTAACAGGCTACCTGATTTAGTCAGCTTTTTCACTGCTGTGACTAAAAGACTGACCAGAACAATTTTAGTGAGGAAAAGTTTATTGAGGGGTTCATGGTTTCAAAGGTTTTGGTCTATAAACAGCCAGCTCCATTCCTCAGGGCTCCAGTAGAGACTGAAAATCATGGCAGAAGAATGTGGCAGAAGGAAGTTGTTCACATGATGATCAGAAAGCAGAGAGTGAGAGAGAGAGAGAGAGAGAGAGAGAGAGAGAGAGAGAGAGAGAGAGAGAAAGAGTCCATTTGCCAGACACAAAATATACACCCCAAGGGCACATCCCTAATGATCCACCTTCTCTAGCCACAACCTACCCGCCTTTGGTTAGCACTCAGTTAATCCCATCAGGGGATTAATTCACTGATTGGTTTAAGACTCACATAACACGATCATTTCTCCTATAAATCTTCCAGTGTATCACACAATTTGGGGGACACTTCACATCCAAATTACAACACTACCCCAAGTGTTGTTTGATTCTCTGGGAGAATGGATGTTTATTTGACTTTGCTATTTGTAATTTTGTTCAAGTCCAAACATGATTAAATTGTATGTTAATTAATAAATTTCTGTCTGGTAGAAAACATAACCCCAAAATTACAACATCTTGCCCTCAAAGGACAGCAGGCAGGTTTATAACTAAGTTAGTGATTTTTTTTGTCTACCATGCTTTAATTTTTTTTTAAATTTTTCTCAACATGTATATAAACCCTTCTTCCTTATATTCTGTGAGAACCGTGCTTACCATTTTTCTTTGTCCCTTTATTAGTTAATATGTTTAATAAAAATCTTTGAAGTATATTGTTTCCCTGTTTTTAATGAAAACCCTGATTTTTACTTTTAGAAATTTCACTTTAATGATTATTACATTAATGCTTCTTGTTTTCTCATTCATTTATTCATTCAGACCCATTTCACAAAATATTTAGGAGATTTGTGCTGGATTTTGTCATGGGTGCTTAGGAATACAGCAGGAAGAAGAGCAATAAATCTCATCTTTCTTGGATCTAAGAAGCAAAAATATGAGCAACAGCATAATATGAAAAGTTAGGAATATTTATTTAAGAGCCACAAGCCCCTTTTTTACATAAATATCACCTTGGAAGATTAATAATCTTCAAAAATCCCACATTAAAACCATAAGTACTCTAAGTTTGTAACTTTTTAAAATCAGAGCCAATTATCTTTGTTTCAACCTGTTCCTTATATAATTTCTATGCCCTAAGTTTTGGGAAAATGTTTTGAGAATAAAAATACCTGGAATTTTTGCATTTCTGAACATTTGCTTTCCTCAGATTACTTTTGGAAAAATGACCAAATCATGAGTGAAAGATAAGATTTTGTCTGGGGACCTGAATTCCAGGGGTTTTTTGTTTTTTTTTTTTTTTCATTTGCTTTTGTGTTTATATTTTTATTCCCTAAATATTTAGAAATGCAACATTGGACATGTTATATTCCATCACATCCTGGGCCTCAGCTATGTTGGTCTTAAAGGATCAGATTGGACAAGATGACAGCTAATGTTTGTACCAGCTCTAAATTCTACAGACAAGACAAAAAGTTAAACATATAAATCATTTCGGGATCCAGTATTTGTTATGCTTACTGCATACTTTAATTTATTAATATTAGAGTTCATTAGTGATTACTAGAATTAATTAGTGCAGCACAGATTATAAACTTGTACCAAATTTTGTTTGGTTTTGTTTTATAAGATGTGCAATAAATCAGATCTTCTACCAGTTAACATTCTGTTGCTGATCTTTCTTACGTTACTGCCTAATGAAAAACAGCTAATTAATATGCTTCTAATAACTACTGAACCATATCCTTGACACCTAAAATCAACATTCACAAGTAGTGGGAACCATGATGCACAGGCACGCCTGTGACTTCCAATCTTCGGGGAAGGCTGTGAATTACATAGAGTAGCTAATGAATTATTTATAGCAGAAAAAATGAACTGAAACATGCATATCAGCCATGGGGAACAGTGAACTGTGATGACACTTGGCTCTCTGGGCAAAATCTGACTGCCAGGCCCACAATTCACTTTGAAATTCTTTGTATGTAATGTGTGACTTACTCAGGCTTTAATCTTTTAGGAAAAAAATAGACCTTCTGTCTCAATCCATTTAGACTGTTATAACTAAATACCATAAGCTGAGTGACGTGTAAACAACAGAACTTCATTTTTCACAGCACTGGAGTCTGGGAAGTTCAAGATCAAGGGACTGGCAGATTCTGTGTCTGGTGAGAACCTGCGTCCTGGCTCAGAGATAGTGTCCTCCAGCTGTTTTCTCGCATGGAAGAGGAGCTGGTGAACTCCCTTCTGCCTGTTTTATAAAAATACTAATCCCTCTCATCTACACTCAGCCTTCAATAACTAATCTCCTCCCAGAAAGCCCAGCTTCTAATACCATCACTCTGTGACTTGGGATTTTAACAGATGAATTTTGAGACACACAAACATTCAAATTGTAGCATCTTCTTAATTAATTTCCTGTGAGTCTGCAGTCACTGGTATTTTGTGAAAATAGTGCCATGTTCTTCAGTGCTGTCCATTTATATTATCTACCGTACTTTTTCTCACTGTATTTAAGAGAATTCATTTCTGAAATGGACAGGTGGGTAATGACTTGTTAAGTGCCAGAAGTTTAGATAGACTTTTTAAAATGTAAATGCCATCATTATTATTTAGAAAATGATATCTAAAGCAAATCTAAAATGGGAAATATCTCAACCGTAAGTCCTTTCACGAGATCAGAAGTTCAATGAGGATAGATGATAAGATTTCCTTTAATCCCCTCCTATTACTCTCTACCTCTTCTGTTCCACAGTGGACATTTCTTATCCATCAAATTTACTGGCACATTGAGGCAAAGTGCCTGGCTCTTATCTTGATTGAAGATGTAGTAGTACATGAGGTAGAAAATGTCACTCCTCTGATGGAGTTTAAATTTTAGTGGCACGCAATAAATGGTTGTTGAATAACATGAGCAATTCTAACAATAGATCTTATTTATATCCTAAGAACTAAAGGGAATGCCAAATGTCATATTCCTCTCTTCCTCAGTCCTTTCCTAGTGTCTTCTAAAGAATCTGATTACATATTCCTTTTTTGTTCATAATAAGCTTTCTCAAATCCACTTACCCTTCTTATCCCCATTAAAATATCCATGATAGTTTTTGAATATGTATATGTTTAGAGGAATGCCTCTATTTGTCATCTACTGACCTGTTTGTGCTTATATATACTACTGCTATAGATGACTCACTATGCCATCAGATAGGAAGATAATTGAAAATAAGTCAGACTTAGCCCATATCCTTTCTAGAAAGTATTTATTTTTTGTACTTAAATACTTATTTTTTTTTTTATTAGTTTTAGCTCAAGTATCCTCTCCCTCAGAAATCACTATCTAACTTCCTTTCTAGTGTAGAATGATTGAAATATTAGTCCTTTGGGCTCCCATTGGTCTGAGCTCAGCTGATTATAATCTAATGTGTAGTAATTTATTTTTCCATTTTTAATTTGACTCTCTGAGAGTTTCCATTCCTCCTTAAGAGTGAGCTTAAATCATCTCTTTGATATTATCTTTGACTGATTTCTAGATTAGAAATCAACAACCCAGTGCAGACCTAAGCTACATCATATAACACATCTTTCTTCATTTTTTTTTTTTTTTTTAACAGCACATTGGGTTTCGTTTTGTGTCCTCAGAACCTAGCAAAGAATCTGGAGTGCATAGGTGCTCAATGAACATTGCCTTTATTTAATTTTAGGGTCAAAATTCTACATATCAGTGCTCATCCAGATTGTTTTTCTCTACATATTTTTGGAATCTGACCATACTCACCATTTCACTTGGAATAATGGTTTCTTAAATATTTAATAAAGTCTCGATGTTCTCCTTCCAGTGTTTACTAGTGGTGACAATTGCAAAACTCAAACTCTCTATAACAACTCTGCATGGCCATGATTTCACCTGGGATTTCCTCCTTCCTGAGAATACAGACCTCACTTTTCCATGATCTTATGAATGGTAGAAGCAATCAGCAACTGGCAGAGCCTTTTTTTCTGTGAAAGAAGGTTTTTTCATTTTTCTCCAGCTCAATGTGAAGGGAAAACTGTAATGACAGAAGTTCCACAATTATTTGAACATATGATATCAGGAATTTTTTTTTTTCAAATAACTTGAACATTTTATATAGAGAAGTGTCCTTGGCAACCATGAAAAGATACAAGGTCATTTTGCAGCCAAACAAATATGCTTGAGATGACTTCTACTTCTTTTGCTATCATTAACTTACCCTAGGGTAGAGCGAATCAATGAATAAATAGTATAAAGAATAAATGTGCATTTGTGGCAATGACAGGCAAACCACATGAGGATTTCAGTTATGCTTCTCGGAGAAACAAGAAGGGGAATGGGCATGTTGTGCCAGGAACTCCAGGGTCTGCATTCTATTTCCACTGTAAATCTGTGATTAATTTCTGTATCAATAGAAATTGATCTCCGGGTTCTATTTTTCAATAAAGAATGCAAGGTGCAGAATAGTGCCTGTAATATGCCACCATTTGTACAAAAAGAGGGAAAAGTAAGTTTGCGTGTATGTGATTAATTCTCTTTGAAGGATGCTCAGTAAATCAATAGCAATCTTTACCTCTAGATAGTGAAACTGGTTGTCAGGAACATAGAGACAGGAGACATATTTTCCTTGCATTACCTTTTTTTGTTTGGTGAGTTTTGAACCATGAGACTATATTTGCTATTCGCTCAAAAATAAAATTTTGAAAATCTGGCTTAATACAAAGACGTCTGCATCAAATCATTTGAAAGAGTGCTAGGTTTCAAAACAGCCAGGATCCTGGCATCTCTCAGCACATTAGACACCTCCCTTTTCTTCCGTTCAGATGTCCACCAGAGAACTGCTCTCTTTTACTGGTTATTACCACATGGACTCTAGGATGCCTGCTGCCTCTGGGGCTCAGGTTCATCATAAACCTCTCCACATACTGATATGCACATGATCAAAACAGCAGCCTCTCCTCTTCTTATCCAGAACTGCCCAGAGGCCAATTAAGAAAAGATTTTCTTCCAAAATGTTAAGCCTTTATGACAGAAGTTCAGAAAAAAAAAATCTCTACAATTGATTTCATAAGTCATCAAATATATATTGTGTGTCTACTGGGCATGGCTGCATAATTTAGCTTCATGGTAGGAGTTACGTTTCACTTACCTTGAAACCAGATCAATAAGTCACAAGGAAATAAACGAGCATTTGTTAAATCACTACTACATGTGGAACTTTGGGATAAGCGCTTTCCATTCATAGTTTTATGAATTATAACTAATTCGTTTAATCCACTCAAACTCATCTGAGACAGGTGTTTTTACTCTTCTCGTTTTATAATTGAGAAAGCAGATAGGAGACTACTAAGTAACTCATCCAGGTATCATCCCCTCTGACTTAAGGCTCTTTCTACTAAACTCCCATGGAACTGTAGAAAATGGTGTAAAGATAATAGAAGTTTCAAAGCTTATTTCTTTGTTTCAGGCCTGTTTGATTAATCCTATACAGCAAAATGTCACCACCAAATGCAAGATGTATTTTATAAAATGCTTTAATCTGTTTATTCATCACTTAAGGGTGCATTAGAGAGACTGGGAACTTGATCTTTATTTTCCTACTAACAGATGTTGTTACTAAGAAACATGTAATTGAGCACTTCGGGGCAATTATTTTAAAATATAATGCTCACCTTTCCAATAACTTTCCATGTGGTTTCTTGAAATTAAGACACATTTCATGTTGACTCATCAAACGGCCCCATGCCCCCTCCTTTGAGACAATCCTACCTGAAAAAGTATGGTTTTAAATTGCCAACCCAGTACAAAGAGGAAGAATGTCAGGCCTCCTACATATTCAGAACCGTCTGTCACCAGGTCTGGAGCTGCTTACTGAGACTTTTTAAGCCTCTCTGCTGTGTTTCCTATCCTTACATCAGGTGATTATTGCGTTCATAGAGCATTGTTCTCCTTTTCAGAAATTCTGGAATCTTAAAATATATCTGTATCAGGTAAGATTTTAAAAGATAATTTAAATAGAGCAATTACTTGATTTCTACAGATGTGCTGCTCTCCAACACATCTTTTAGCTTTATTATCTGCTGTCCCCTCCACCTATCATGTCGCTGAATCGCCCACCCACCTCTACATCTCTTGTCAATTTTTTATTTCTCCTTTAGGATCTATCTTATCACTGCTTTCTCGCTCAAATGTATTCTAATTCCACTCTACCCAGTAGGCAGAGTTATGAATCTTCCCATTGTGACCGCATTGCATCTCATGAAAAACTCTCTGACAATAATCATTCTCTACATTTGTCCCTTTGGACTAATGCCATTCATAAACTGATGCATACACTCACATAGGGATGAAACTATATTATTAGTTTAAAACTGTGCCCAGCATAGAGCTTCCTTCAAATTTGAATACATTATTGGTGAATGAATATAAAGACTCTTCTTTTACTAGAGCAACAGAAAGCTAGTAAGCCACTACTCTATAGGCCACTATCCTGAGTGCATTGTCGACCCATATACACTCAATGTCTACACAGGAGGGCTTGAGGGCAGCAGTGATAGACCTTCAGAGTCCTGCCCCACTGCATATTTGAAGATGTGTGGCAAATTAATTAACCCCATGATATAGCAGGTCTTCACTAGGGATGTAAATGTAATAATTGCATTCTGACTCCACAGAGCTGTCCTGTATATTTAATGAGATAAATGAATAGTAGGCACTTACTGATGGATCTGTAACATAATAAGCATTAGGACTTTATCATCCATTTGGAAAGAGAATACAAGAATGGAAGAATGATGGAAACGAATTTTCAGTTTTAAGTCACTCATGCATTGTTAAAAAATTGAAGACTGCAAATCAACAATTTTAGGTCCCACAGGGTCATGACTTGTTTGATACATGGTAGCTTCTCAAAGTATGAGTTTTCTGTCCAGTACTAGCAGTCCTCAAAGAGGGCTGTCTGTCTAAGTAGCAGTAGTATCATCTGAAAACTTGTTAGGAATACAAAATGTCAAGCCCCATCCCAGATCAACTGAATTGGTAACTCTTAGAACAGTGTCCAGTGTGTCAAGTTTGAGAGCCATTGCTCTACACAAAATCAATTCAGCAGAAAAAGAATAATATAGCTCATGCTCAAAGACCTCCCAGCAACATGAGGTGTGCCATTTTCCACAAACTTGTATTTACCAATTCTGCTAATTGGCCACTTTATAGACTGGGCAAATTTCCCTAGATGCCCATTAATTCAGCCTTCCTCTCTCATCCAAGACATTGGGATTATATGCTTCAGAACTGCTTCATGTGAGGTGTTTTCTCCCTTCTCTGAATTTGCTCCTGTTCTAGGGAGAGCAGACATATTAAAAGAAATAATATGATGTTTATTCTATTATGTTGCAAAAATTTAGAATACTATTTATTCCCTTGCATAATGCATCTACCCAAATCAGAGGCCAAAGTTCTCCTGGTGGTGGTGGTAGAAGGCATGCTAACAATAAAGATCAAAGGTGAAAAAAACCAGTCTGCCTGGATGCAGCAAATCTTCTGCAATGTTAATACAGTGTCCTTATATTGAAAATGATTCCTTATATTTTTTAACCTGGTTTTTCATATTGTTTCTTTCCTCTGTTAGAATCACAGGACTCCAAGCTAAACCTTTCTGTTATTGTTGTTCAAATAATTTAGGTGTTCAAGGGAGTTCTGAAAGACAATTGAGACATTGGCTTCTAACATGTTGGATGGACAGTATCTTTTCTTTCAATTCCTTTGGGAAAGAAAAGGCATGTAGGTAATTGGAGCCCAGATTCACCCTGACCAGGTGCCTCAAAGAGTTAAATGGGGTTAAGGGTGTAGGTCAATGGGAGAGTGTGGGCTTAGCATTCACAAGGATCTGGGTTTTATTCTCGGCACCCAAACACAAAAAAAGGTTAACTGGATATTCAAGGAGTCTATCACAATCTTTTCTCATGTACAAATCTGTGATTTGCTTGTTTCTTTAAAAAAGAGTTTTAGAAAGAGTCAGCATTTCTCTGTACACACTGGCTCTAACTCTTTGCAACTTCTACCTATCTCCGTTCCAAAGGTCTTCATCTTTTTAAAGGCTACATTATATGCAACTTGAAACCTATATGCTAAAATTTTATTGCTTACTGTGAAAATGTGCTTCAAAATAACATGATGTTTATCCTACACTAAATTTCTTTTGCTTCAAATTGTTGCATTTGAAAGCTCAGCAGCTCAATGGTAACTGGAAGTTTACAAGTTCCATGCTCTTAAGGAGAAAAAGAATTGAATAATGAATTCTGAAATACACAGAGACATAAATAAAGGATGCAGGTTTTTTTTGTTTTTTTTGTTTTTTTTGTTTTTTTTTTTTTTTGCTTCTTCAATAAACTGAAAACATTTTATTAAATCTCCTGGGCATTTGCTGATCTTATCATTTATTTCCATTTTTTAAATTGGAGAGAGAAATAGCATTTAATATTCTGCATTTATTTAGCAAACTTCACTTTAGATGTGGGATCTTATCATTAGAGGCTGAACATATAGACAACAGAATAATCAAAAGGAAAGAATAAATGCAATCTTGGGTTTTAAAATGTAATATACCATGTTCTTAAGTTGATTTTGTTTCCTAAACGAGTTGATCAATTATCATAAGAATGTGTCTAATTTGGTGAAGACAGTTCAAGTGGCTTAATTAATGCTCATTTCTGTTTCCATTGAAAGAACATTTTAGTTGTACATAACTTCTAAGTTTAATCACCAAAGGAAAGTGGGGATAACAGATTGGATGAATACCATCTCAGAAAATGCATAACCCAAACTTTCAGGCAGCACAAAGCAAAAGGTTAGCTCAGTTAGGAAGATATATTAGTTTTAAATTTTTTATTCCATTTGTGCATATATGTCAAGCTTTATAATATACTGGGAATCAATGCAATGAAAATGCAGAAATGTTTCTAAGCTACTCAGAGCCAAAGAGTGTAACCTGAATTCATGATCATTATAACTTCTTTTGGTTCATGGGACAATATGTTATGCTTCAAGTCCTTGGAGAGAAAATGAGTCAATATTCATTTTATTAGGGACTTCTAAAATAAACGTAGACTCTCCACTGGACAGTCCTCCTAAAATGAAGACACTACATGAATAAAGTTGTCATGAGGAAGCCCAAAGGACACCTATATTCCTAATTTATTTGCCTATTAATTGGATTAGAGTAAGATTTTTTCAGGAACTTGTTTATAAACTTTTGATTCAGATTTAATTTGACTTGGGCAGGAATGATGCATATTTTAAATAATACAAGCAACTACATTTTTAAAGTGTCAGAGCTGACCATTAAAAGAGACATATTTGAAGAGGTACTTAAAAAACAATTTTTAAATAAGAAAGGAAAATTTAAAAAAATGTAATCATAAGCAACTATCAAAAATGCATTGAAGGAGTCATATTTTGGATCACATCTGCTATTTAGTGCTGATTCTTAATATTAAAAATAAAGTATTTTAAACTAAAAAAATAAAACCAGCACATCTATATCTGATATAGTGCACTTGGAAAAGGCATTAAGTGCTCTAAACTTATTAACTTTTAAAGTAGTAACAAAACTTCTGAGAATCTACTTCGAGGACATGAACTCTAAAAATTGCATTTTACACAAAAAACTTTAGTTAAAAAAATAAGTGAAATGCCATAAATATCCAAAGATAAATGCATGCAGAAATAAACAACCACCTATCGGTTTAAAATTGTAGGCAGTGATTGACAATGGCAATGGTATAATTATTTAATATGAAAAAATATTACCATTGATCATATAATTTGATTTACTCAGGAAGTCTCAACATAGCATTTTGTAGACCAGTTAAAATCTGAAAAATACTGTTAGTTTTTCTTTTAACTTTCAAGGATAAATTATAAGTTCATTGTACTTATACAATTCAAAGAGGACAATGAGAAGAAAATAGTAAACAAAATAGTGGCATAATTTAAAAAACACGTATATAACAATGATAAAATTAGATTTTAAGAATAGAATCAGAAAGAAAAATATTAAAATATTAAAAGTGTCTTTGATTTGTGGTTTATCAGTATTTTCCTCCTATATTATTTAAACGAAGTATTTCACACAGTGAGCTTGAATTACAACAAAAATTGGCATAAAAATAATTGTTTTTCATTTAAATGACAAAAAGTAATTTTAGGTTTACAGAAAAACTGGGCAGAAAATACATTTCTCATTTATCACACATGTTCAGCCTACCCTGTTATCAACATGCCTCAACAGATACACTTGTTACAACTGATGAATCTAGATCAGAACATCATTATCACCTGAAGACCATTAGTTCACGTTAAGGTTCATTCTTGGTGTATGTTCTATGGGTTTGGACAAGTATACGATGACATATAAACACCATTGTGGTATAATACAGAGGAGTTTCACAGTCCCAAAGGTCCCAGGTTTTCTGCCTATTTATTCCTAACCCTTTCTAACACCTGGAAAACAGTAGATTTAACTCTCTTCACAATTTTTCCTTTTCCAGAATGTCAGATTGTTGCAAACATGTAGCTTGAGACCCTTTAAGACTAGCTTCTTTCACATAGTAATATACATTTAATGTTACTGCATGTCTTCTCACTTTTTAAAAAAATATTGAATAATATTCTATTGTCTGCATGTACCAGAGCTTATTTATCCATTCACCTACTCATTCTTCCACGTTTTGGCAATTATGAATAAAATTGCTATAAACATCTGTATGCAGATATTTTGTGTTGATATGTTTTCAACTCCTTTGGGTAAATACCAAGAAGCATGCTTACTGAAACATATGGTACAAATATGTGTAGTTTTATAAGAAACTGCTAAAATAGGTTCTCAAGTATTTGTACCATTCTGCCTTCCCACCAGCAAAGAATAAGAGAGAAGTCCCATTGTTCCCCATGCTGACCGGCATTTGTTATCAGCATTCTGGATTTGGCCAAGGTGGTGTATGTATCTAGCTGTCTTAATTTGCATATCCCTAGCATTTGTCAGGGATCATCTTTTCATCTTTTCATATACTTACATACCACATGCGTATCTTCTTTGATGAACTATTTTAGTAGTTTGCTTTTTTTTTTTTTTTTTTTAACCAAGTTGCTTGTTTTCATATTGTTGAGTTGACAAAAATTTTTAGCAATATAAAATTTGGGCAAAATTTCTTTATCAGAAATGTCTTTAGCAAATACTTTTCCCCAGGCTATGACTTGTTTTCTCAATCTCTGTACAGTGTTGAACAAAGCAGAAGTTTTTAATCTGTTTTTTCTTTTCATTTTTTTAATTTTACAGACCACATTTTGATTCATTTGTACACAAATGGGGTACAACTTTTCATTCCTATGTTTTTACATGATGTAGATTCACACCATTTGTGTAATCTTACATGTACATAGGATAATGATGTCTGTCTCATTCCACCATCTTTTATACTCCCACCTCCCCCCACCACTCATTTCCCTCCACACAATCCAAAGTTCCTACATCCTTTCCTTATTCTCTATCCCCCACTCCCCCAACCCTATTATGTATCATCATTCACTTATCAGGGAAAACATTCGGCCTTTGGTTTTTGGGATTGGCTTATTTCACTTAGCATGATATTTTCCAATTTCATCCATTTACCTGCAAATGCCATAATTTTATTCTTATTTAATGACTGAATAACATTCCATTGTGTATATATGATGAAGCCCTGATTATTGATTATCTACTTCATGGATTGTACCTTTTGTGTTGTGTCTAAAAAGACATCAATGTACCCAAGGTCATCTAGACTTTCTCCTATGTTATCTCCTAGGAAATACATAGCATTGTGTTTGGCATTTAGATCTATGATCCTCAGATGACTTCAATTTGAAGGTGAAAGGTTTCAGGAAGAAGTGACATTTCAGATGCCTTTATACTATAAAATGTGAGATCATGTTGATAGCTAAATCTAAAGTACTTTCAACTATGGTAGAAACATTGTTTAAAGTAATGAGGTGGACAAAAATTACACCAGAACCCAGGATCCAAAGATAGTTAACCAAAGTTTCTTAAAGAGTACTAAGGATCTGTTTGGCAGTATATGACGAATAAGATGATCAAAGACAGTGAATAACAGGAGGAATATTTTCATGAACAGTAGGCAAGAATATGGGAAGTCATGAGATACTCATGATTTCTTGTACAAATTCAGGAAAAGAGCAGAAAACAGATTCATATGAACAGGATAAATCATATTTAACTTTTTGTAATTTTCTTGATTATCTGCTTCCATCATTGCTGATATAGTTTGTAAACAGTCTCAGTGTTTTGCCTTAGCTGCCCATATTTCATGTCTAAATTTATTTTTAAAGTTCTCCTATTATCTTTTATCTTAATTCAGTCTTACATTTGCATTGATAGACCGTAAATGGAATTTATCAATGTATGAGTCAACATAGATGAGGTAATGTAATCCTCTATGAACTGGGTATTTTTCTCAAGTAGAAGATGTGTTATTTTACTGAGCAATATAATAAAAATACAAAATTTGTGCTTAGACTTTAGTTTTAATACTTCTATTATACTTTCACATGGGCTCAAATTATACATACTTTTGTCAGCCATCTCCCTCAGAAAAACTCTTTGCAGTTAGCATTTAATATTTAGATAATTTCTCAAAAAGTTTAATCAGCAAGTGGATTGCATGAAGAAAATAAATACCTTGGAGACATCCAAGATGGCAGACTAGAGGGTGACTGCATATCCTGTCGCTCCAGAAACCAAGATTCAAGAAGGGGAGGTATTGAGAGACTCGGACTAATATAGAGCCGCAGGGTGAGTCTCTCCCACCGGGTGAAGCTTGGCTGGGGCAGCAGGCCCAGACAGGGGCAGCTTCTCAGAGCAGGGCAAGGCAGCTAGAATCTTCCCCAAGCAGCCCTGCTCCCTCCGGCAGCAGGCTCCTTCCACAGCCAGCTTCTCGGAGCAGGCTGCTGAGTGAGAGCCTTTCCGCACAGAGTCAGATACAAGCTCCGGACCCAGCAGCGGGCCCCACACACAGGTGGTTCTAGGACCAGGGCAGGGCAGCCGGAGACCTCCCCAAGCAGCCCTGTTCCTTCCAGCGGCAGGCGTGATCTACTGCCAGCTCCTTGAAGCAGACCCGCCCAGTAAGAGCTTTTCTGCACAGAGCCAGCCCCCAGCCCTGGAACCACTAGCTGGCTAGGGGCAACTTTCTTTGGGAGCACTGCATTATCAAGTTCCTCCAAGACTTCAGGCTACCGAAGGCTGGGAGGTGATATACTGGAAATCTACAGGGACACTATAAGCCAATAGAGGAAATCTGCAATATCTCAGAGTCCCACTGATATCTGACCAATATGAGAAAACAAGGGAAGAAAATGCTGCAAACAAACCTAGATACTATATCAATAAAATCCAATGACATCACAGCAGAAGAAATGTCAGAAAGGGAGTTCAGAATGTACATAATTAAAACAATCAGGGAAGCAAACAAAGAGATGAAAGAACAAATGCAGGCATTGAAGGAGGAGATGAAAGAGCAAATGCAGGCATTAAATGTTCGCACCAATCAACAGTTAAAAAAGCAAATATGGGAAACAAGAGATCATTTCAATAAAGAGATAGAGATACTGAAAAAAAAAAAACAGAAATCCTTGAAATGAAGGAAACAATAAATCAAGTTAAAAACTCCATAGAAAGCATAACCAATAGGACAAAACACCTGGAAGACAGAACCTCAGACATTGAAGACAAAATATTTAATCTTGAAAACGAAGTTGACCAAACAGAGAAGATGGTAAGAAATCATGAACAGAATCTACAAGAATTATGGGATATCATGAAAAGGCCAAATTTAAGAATTATTGGGATTGAGGAAGGCTTAGAGAAACAAACCAAAGGAATGAACCATCTATTCAATGAAATAATATCAAAAAATTTCCCAAACCTGAAGAATGAAATTGAAAACCAGGTACAAGAGGCTTATAGGACTCCAAATATACAAAATTACAACAGACCCACACCAAGGCACATTATTATGAAAATACCTAACATAAAAAATAAAGACAGAATTTTTAAGGCCTCGAGAGAAAAGAATCAAATTACATTCAGGGGGAAACCAATAAGAATACAAGCAGATTTTACAATCCAGACCCTAAAAGCTAGAATGGCCTGGAACAACATTTACCAAGCCCTGAAAGAAAATGGATGCCAACCAATAATCTTATACCCAGCAAAACTTACTTCAGATTTGACGATGAGATAAAATCCTTCCATGATAAATAAAAGCTAAAAGAATTTACAAAAAGAAAGCTGTCATTACAGAACATTCCCAGCAAAATATTCCACGAGGAAAAGATGAAAAACAACAATGCAAATCAGCAATGGGAGGATCTAGCCTAAAGCAATAGCCAAATAAAGGAGAAACAAAATCATGTCAAAAACCAAAAATGAGTCAAATGACTGGGAATACAAATCATATCACAATAATACCCCTGAATGTTAATGGCCTGAACTCATCAATCAAAAGACATAGACTGGCAGATTGAATTAAAAAGAAAAATCCAACAATATGCTGCCTGCAAGAGACTCATCTCATAGAAAGAGATACAAATAAACTAAAGGTGAACGGATGTGAAAAAACATACCAGGCATATGGACACAGCAAAAAAACTGGAGTATCTATCCTCATTTCAGATAATGTGGACTTCGAGCCAAAACTAGTAAGAAGGGATAAAGAAGGACATTACATACTGCTTAAGGGAATCATAAATCAGCAAGACATAACAATCATAAATACCTATGCCCCGAAAATTGGCTCATCCATGTACATCAAACAAATCCTTCTCAATTCCAGAAATCGAATAGACCACAACACAATAATACTAGGTGATTTTAACACACCTTTCTCACCACTGGATAGATCTTCCAAACAAAAATTGAATAAAGAAACCATAGATCTCAATAACACAATCAACAATTTAGACTTAACAGACATATATAGAATATACCATCCAACAAAGAATGAAAACATTTTCTTCTCAGCAGCACATGGATCCTTCTCTAAAATGGACCATATTTTATGCTGCAAATCTACTATTAGCAAATACAAGAAGATAGAGATACTACCTCGTATTCTATCATATCATAATGGATTGAAATTAGAAATAAATGACAGAAGAAAAAATAGAAACTTCTCCAATACCTGGAGATTAAATAATATGCTATTATATAATGAATGGATAACAGAAGACATCAGGAGGGAAAAAAAATATTAGAAGTAAACGAGAAGAAAGACATCATATCAAAATCTCTGGGACACTATGAAAGCAGTACTTAGAGGAAGATTTATTTCATGGAGCACATTCAACAAAAGAAGTAAAAATCAACAAATAAACGACTTAAAACTACAGTTCAAAGCCCTAGAAAAAGAAGAGTAGACCAACACCAAAAGTAGTAGAAGACAGGAAATAGTTAAAATCAGAGCCGAAATCAACAAAATTGAAACAAAAGAAACAATCGGAAAAATTAACAAAATAAATAGTTGGTTCTTTGAAAAAAATAAACAAAATTCATAAACCTTTAGCCACGCTAACAAAGAGAAAGAGGGAAAAAACTCAAATTAATAAAATTTGGAATGAACAAGGAAATATCACAACAGACACAAGTGAAATACAAAACATAATTAGAAACTATTTTGAAAATCTATACTTCAACAAAACAGAAAACCTAGTAGACATCAACAAGTTTTTAGAGATATATGAATTACCTAAACTGAACAAGGAGAACATACACAACTTAAATAAATAAATTTCAAGCAATGAAATAGAAGAGGTCATCAAAAGCCTACCAACAAAGAAAAGTCCAGGACCAGATGGGTTCTCAGCCGAGTTCTACAAAACCATTAAAGAAGAGCTCGTTCCAATACTCCTCAAAGTATTCCATGAAATAGAAGAGGAGGCAACCCTCCCAAACTCATTCTATGAAGCCAATGTCACCCTGATACCTAAACCAGACAGAGACACATCGAGGAAAGAAAATTTCAGACAAATATCCTTAATGAACATCAATGCAAAAATTCTCAACAAAATTTCAGCAAATCACATACAAAAATATATTAAAAAGATAGTGTACCACAAGTAAGTGGGTTTTATCCCAGGGATGCATGGTTGGTTCAACATCCAGAAATCAGTAAATGTCACCATATCAACAGACTTAAAGTTCAGAATCACAAGATTATTTCGATAGATGCAGAAAAAGCATTCAATAAAATACAGTATCCCTTCTTGCTCAAAAACTAGAAAAACTAGGGATAGTGGAAACATTCCTTAATATTGTAAAGGCCATCTACACTAAGCCCATGGCCAATATCACTCTAAGTGGTGAAAAACGGAAAGCATTCCCCCTCAAGCATGGAACAAGGCAGGAATGCCCTCTTTCACCACTTCTACTCAACATTGTCCTTGAAACTCTAGCCAGAGCAATTAGATAAACCAAAGAAATTAAAGGGATACTAATAGGAAAAGAAGAACTCAAACTATCCCTGTTTGCTGATGACATGATTATATATTTAGAGGAACCTGGAAATTCCACCAGGAAACTTTTAGAACTCATAAGTGAATTCAGTAAAGTAGCAGGTTACAAGATAAATGCTCATAAATCCAATGCATTTTTATATATAACTGATGAATACTCAGAAAGAGAAATTAGGAAAACTATCCCATTCACGATAGCATCAAAATAAAATAAAATAAAATAAAATACTTGGGAATTTCACAAAAGAGGTGAAAGACCTCTACAATGAGAACTACAGAACACTAAAGAAGGAAATTAAAGAAAACCTTAGAAGATGGAAAGATCTCCCATGTTCTTGGATAGGCAGAATTAATATTGTCGAAATGGTCATACTACTTAAAGTGCTATGCAGATTCAATGCAATTCCAATTAAAATCCCAATGATGTACCTTACAGAAATAGAGCAAGCAGTCATGAAATTCATCTGGAAGAATAAGAAACCCAGAATAGCTAAAGCAATCCTCAGCAGAAAGAGCGAAGCAGGGGGTATCATAATACCAGATCTTCAACTCTACTTCAAAGCAATAGTAACAAAAATGGCATGATATTGGTACCAAAATAGACAGGTAGATCAATGGTACAGAATAGAGGACATGGACCTAAACCCAAATAAATACAATTTTCTCATATTAGACAAAGGGGCCAAAAATATACAATGGAGAAAAGATAGCCTCTTCAACAAATGGTGCTGGGAAAACTGGAAAACCATATGCAACAGAATGAAATTAAACCCCTATCTCTCACCCTGCACAAAACTCCACTCAAAATGGATCAAGGACCTTGGAATCAGACCAGAGACCCTGCATCTTATAGAAGAAAAAGTAGGTCCAAACCTTCAACTTGTTGGCTTAGGAGCAGACTTCCTTAACAGGACTCCCATAGCACAAGAAATAAAAGCTAGAATCAACCACTGGGATAGATTCAAACTAAAAAGCTTTCTCTCAGCAAAGGAAACTATCAGTAATGTGAAGAGAGAGCCTACAGATTGGGAGAATATCTTTGCCACTCATACTTCAGATAGAGCGCTAATCTCCAGAATCTATAAAGAACTCAAAAAACTCTACACCAAGAATACAAATAATCCAATCAACAAATGCGCTAAGGAAATGAATAGACACTTCACAGAAGAAGATGTACAAGCAATCAACAGATATATGAAAAAATGTTCAACATCTGTAGTAATAAGAGAAATGCAAATCAAAACTACCCTAAGATTTCATCTCACCCCAATTAGAATGGCGATTATGAAGAACACAAGCAACAATAGGTGTTGGCGAGGATGTGGGGGAAAAGGTACACTTATACGTTGCTGGTGGGGTTGCAAATTAGTGTAGCCACTCTGAAAAGTAGTATGGGAATTCCTCAGAAAGCTTGGAATGGAACCATCATTTGACCCAGCTATCCCACTCCTTGGCCTATACCCAAAGGACTTAAAATCAGCATACTACAGAGATACAGCCACATCGATGTTCATTGCTGCTCAGTTCACCATAGCCAGATTGTAGAACCAACCTAGATACCCTTCAATTGATGAATGGATAAAGAAACTGTGGCATATATATACAATGGTATATTACTGACCATAAAGAATGATAAAATTATGGCATTTGCAGGCAAATGGATGAAACTGGAGAGTATCATGCAAAGTAAGATAAGCCAATCTCAAAAAACCAAAGGACGAATGATCTCACTGATAAGCGGATGATGACATATAATGGGGGGTGGAAGAGGTTAGCATTAGGGTTAGGGTTAGGTTTAGATTTAGGATTAAGGAGGGTGGCAAGAATGGAGGAAGGAAGGACTGTATAGAGGGTAAAGAGGGGTGGGAGGGATGGGGGAAAGGAAAAAAATAACAGAATGTATCAAACAACATTATCTTATGTAAATTTATGATTACACAAATGTTATGCCTTTACTCCATGTACAAACAGAGAAACAAAATGTATCCCATTTGTTTACAATAAAAAAAGGAAAAAGAAAATAAATACCTTATATTTTAAAGTAAATAAAATAGTGCATAATTTCTTCATTCTTTTTGACCTGTTCTTATACCTTGCCAGCAATTTTTGACTAAAGACATTTTATAAAATATATATTTTTATTTCTACATTTACATTTTATATTATATGTGCCTAGTGAAGAAGGTTTAAGGGAACAAAAACAATTTTTCTTGTGCAGTAGTTTTTTTTTTTCCCCCCCCCCCAAGAAAGGGTGTAAGTGTACTGGATACAAATTAAATCACAGTACGTGTTCAGTGTTCTTTTTATTTGTCAAGAATATAATATTGGTTATCAAATTGTGCTTGCAGAGATAAAGGTATCTTTATTAAATATCAAAGTATCGAAAATAGCTGATTGCTTTTTGGACAATTGCATTATTTTCTTTTGGGATTTTAAAAGTTGCCTTGAGATTGGATTTTATATCTACAAAACAATAACTACAGATAGTATTGTTTTCATTTATTTTAAAATCATTTTTTTTACATTTCACTATTTGTTTATTCTATTTAGACAAAAAGGTTTCTGCCACTTCCCAACCGTAGCTTTCATGTTTAAATAATAAGCTTTATTTAGATTTGAACATATACACCTTTTTGTGGGAATATGATGATTCTGAATATAGACTATATGTTACAATTGAGTAAATATCTCATGTTCTTAAAGGCTTAAAAATGTATTGGTTAATGTATTCTTGGACACAAATTAATAAAAGATAATAGTACCCTCAAAGTGAAAATTGTGGCAGAGAAGACAGGAAATCATAAGAAGATGGAACAAATGCTATAATATAGGTATATATTACCTAATATGGGGCCATTTGGTAGGATTTACTTAGATATATATATTCATGTATATTCAAGAGCTGCAATACAGAAGCTTTCAACTTAGAGAAATAACAAAGAGAGATTGCTCATCAGCACCTCTCATGGGAAAAACTCCAATCAGCCAGCAAGCCTAGTAGGGAGACTAGTTGATGTGGTCCACAGAGTTCAGTATCCCAAGACATGTAGATGGAAAAGAGAGGCATGTCAATCTTAAGAGGTATATGAAAAATACCCTGTATTATAATTTCCTCAAGAACATTTTAATTAAATGTCTTATTTATCAGTGAATGTTTCATAAAAATTTAGATTCAATTTCATATGAAATTTAGAATCAATGTATCCACATTTTCTCAAAATTTGTGGTGAACACTCATTGTATTTAATGTAGATTCCTTTGAGTGAATTAAAAAGGCATACTAAGTTGAACTGTCCATGAACATGGTATATTTATCCACACATGTTAAGTCTTTTTGTCCTTTAATTGATGTTTAAAATTAAGTCCATATAAATCTTATGTATATTATAATATAAAGTCTTAGGTAATACTTTATATTTTGGAGGTCTGTATATATGTATTTATTTTCTCAAGTTGCTAATAGTTCCTCAGGGCTTTTCTCTGTCCTGTTATAATCACTTCCCTCTAAGTTCCATGCAGGGGCTCAACCCAAGAAATTCAACCAATTTCTTTTCCCTTCTCACCAAGGATTGCTATCTTCAGAAAAATTTCTACCATCATAATCTTTCCAAAGTCACTTTTCTCAGGTGTTTTCTCAGTTAATTTTCTATCTATGTTTTGAGATCAGATAGTTCAATAGGTGAAATGTGAAACGCTTGCCATGGCATGTAGTTGAAAACTCCCTTCCTCAGTGGTCTACATGCCTAGTTCGAGTGTGTACTGCTCTCTGTAGTCTCAATTTATTTCCTGAATTTTGTATAAAATTGTTATATGCATTTATGTGTGTGTATAAATCAGAAAAATGTCTAGAATTCCGCTGCCATTGGAAATGAGGAAAGGAGGCAATAATCCACAAGAGTTCGTTATTTAGCCAGGTGATTGTGCATTCCATATGGATGCTGTATTCTAGAAAGAAATGAAGACTTTGACTTCTCAAGTCATGTTTGAGAAAAATATAAGAGTAGGCTCAGTTTTCTCCAATGCTCTGATGAAAAAATGCAAATACAGAAGCAGATCAGAAAAAGGCTCACCAGGAAGGATGTCTCAGAAACAGTGATTTGGGTAATATGAGTCTAATTATGCACCAGCTCTTCCAGATCTGCCTCTAGGCTCCCCACAAGCAAACACACATATATACCAAAGTCCTAATGAGATAGTGAGTTTACTTCTCAGGAGAGCACTTCAAGTCTAACCCACTTGACATGGTAATGGGATCAAGCTTACTTTCTTAACTGGTACAGTTTCACTTCACACTAATTAGCCCCTCACATATTCTAGGAAAATTTAAAAGCATCTGTATAGATAGCTCAAATATTCATGTAAGTAGAGTGTTTTAATTTGATTTCATCAAGACTGGGGTGCTTGTGGATGCATTTGGCAAGTCATGGGTTTTTTCTTGGACCTGCTTTGCAGTTCTCATTCTCCTAATACTCACTGTGTGACCTTGGGTATGGTATCATTGTTCTAATTGCAAAATGATGATAATTTTCTCCATAATGAGTTCATGTATATAAGACTCACTGGCATAGAGTTGACACTCAGTACACTAAACCTTTTTTTTTTTAATGCCTTCTAAATTGTTCTCATTTCTAGCATAAAATGCCTCAATAAAAAACACCCATTGTTGGTAGAAAGGCACTTTCAGATTTAGTTCTTTGCAATATATATATTATGGACTATATTCATACATGATTTCCACATGTGGAAGAAAAGGCACACATTAACCAAATCATTGTAAAATACATGTGAGTGGTGCCCATGAGTGGCATCGTCTTTTTTTTTTTAGAATACTACTTTTATGACACGTGTAGTAGTGATTGCCCTAGTCCATCCACATAATCTGCTTGCTGTTGTTTTGCTGGGCAAACCAAATTTTGTGTATTTCATTATCATGAATATTGCAAAAGTTCTCTCATGATCCTTCCATCAGAATTCAGAAGTCACTCTTCAGGGCTTCATTGGAGAGAGCTCCGCATGTTTCAATACATGTGACTCATAAATACTTTGCTTGTATTTCGCCTTGTAAATTCATGACAAATTCTGTATCCTCATTTTGTTTATGGATATTTTGTGGATGTCAAAATCCTCAGACAATTTAAATGTCCAATATGAAGCAAATTATTGAAAAAGCATGTAAATACAAATCAATATGATGACAGTGGAAAAAGAAATAAACTTTACCATTTGTTACATGGAACAAAATTTTCATGTATTAAATTTCAAATTCTAAGAAAACTATTTTTTTTTACATCAGGCAGCCAAAGGCTGAAAGAGTATATATAGAAATAAATAATAATTCAAACAGAATAAGATTATGTAAATTGGTCAGTATTGGTACCTACACTTTGTTTTGTTTTTGTTTTCCAAAATACCTGCATGTCATAAGATAAATTCATAGAAAAAAATTAGCAAGTCACTAACTTCTTCCATGAATTATGTGTCAAATATTTTTTTCTGAGCCATGATCAGGATCATAAAAATATATTCTTGATATGTTCAACCTACTTGAAATTAGTTGTGAGCTTTAAAATTTCTAAGAATAAGCAATTGAAATTATTAAAGTTTAGATTGAAGAATGCAAGTTTTAGATAATTTAAGATAAAATGATGTAATATAGAATTCCTTCTTACTGTCAGTCTATAGTTAATTCTTCCACCCTTCCCCAAATATTTATTCACTCTCCTGTGCTATTAGGAGAGTAAAAATATTGGAAAAAATATTTTTGAGAAGTTTTTTCTCCCTACATCATGAAACTTAAGGTTAATCATGATAATAAAGTGAGAGTTGATCATTTCTATTAAAAGGAGTTTCTAAATTAAAACAAAGCCTTAAAGAAACAATGCCTTAAAGCAAAAATACAGAGCTTACATATGTACACGTATGTATATGCATACATGTATAATATACATGTACATATATGTATACATATATACATACACATGTATATCATACATAGTCTACATAGTTCACAATTCATTTTTTTTTTCCTAGAAACAACTTTTCCCAAGCTCTAGACATATTGAGATAATAACTCCCTACTGGGATAAATCAGAGGAATTTAAATATAATCTAATTAAGAAAGTGTTTGTCATCCTTTCCCCAAAGGTATGTCTTCTCTTCTATTCCCTGTTTTTAATGAAACCACCATTCATCCAGTCACCGAACTGGAATGTTTATCTTGTGCCAACTCCAAAGTCATAAATGAATGAAAAATAGAAAAAATTAGCAGAATGAAAATAGAACAACAAAAATTCCTCTGAAATATGATGCTTTGACCTCTCGGAGAAAGGGAAATAAAAACACAACAGCCACGTTGAATTCTACCTGGACTCCTAAGTCAGGGACTTTATAGTAAAGTAAGTAGTTTCATACACATGTTGACTATGAGGAAATTAGATTTGTGGTTTTCTACAGGTAGCAGGGGTCAGTTGTGTCAAATGCTACAGATAGATTAGTTAGGATGAGGTGGACTACGGGCTTCTGACCATTAAGACATGGCAGAAGGTCAGTGAAGTCATAAATTCCAGCTTGATGAGAGACTAGCCCTGAGAAAGTGGTGCCTATTAGTATAGACTGACATTTGGCCCAGAAAGAAGAAAGGTGATCTGGCGTGTGGTCATGGGCATCAGGTTGTGGTATAGGAAGACTTGACCATGCTGTTAAGCAAATGGAGATGTTTCCTACAAGCAACCAAACTCAAATAGATAAGAGAAAAATGAACAACAAACACCTGGAAGATTAACCTGAGGAGGTAAATGCAAGAAAAGGAACATGAAAAGACATTTGTAATCTTTGCATGGAGAGCTGTAGAAAATCGGCTTGTGAGCATGGAAGAAGATCAGCATGCGGAGTCACAAATGAAGCTTAAACACACATGCATGATCTGCTATGCAATTAACCCCCATCTTTCTTTGCAGGTGAATATTAATTCACGTGTTTCGCTTGAATTTGTTGCCTTACAACGTCCCTTTGAGGCAGGTAGGGCAGAAAGAATCAGTGTCCATTTAACTACTGAGGAATAAATCCATAGAGGTGTTAAGGGAACTGCCTACCAGACATAGAAGCAGAAGTCAAATAAAATCTCCAGTCCAGGGAAAATTCCTGGGCCAGTGTCCATTTCATTAATAGACATCCTCAACCTGCCTACCCCATTAGCAACACAGTGACACTAGTAAAAGTCACAGCTAGACTCATGTCCTGCTCAGGAAAAGCAGTTAATGTTCTCTGCACAGTTTACAAAAGTCACTTCCAAAATAAATGGTATTTCAGTTTTCTCTCTGTCCACGTAAATGAATAAGGGGCGATAATGACATTCTCATTATTTTAGGAACATATTTGCATTTGTAATGATACAGCTCCTACCAGGCGCCAAAACCATAGAGACAACTGTCTGAATTAATTATATTTGTTTGGCTGATTAGATAAAAAATGCAAACATAAACTGCACATCAAACTGCTTTAAGATTATTTAATCCTTCTCTTGAAAGGGAAATGGGCCTCTGAAGTTGTTCTTCTTTTAAGCTCAAAAAATAGATCATTAAATCAAGCAGCTGAAACAGTTCTTTAAAAATTACCCCCCAAATTCATGCATTTTCTCAAGAGTCTGAAATAAGCGTATCAATCTACATAATATCAGGATTTATTTATTAATTTGCAGTTATTTCCTAGATTAGCCTGCTCAATTTTCATGAGCTCAGCCCCACGCCTCTATGGGAAGAGAGGGTTTAAACTGTGTCCATTTAGCAGGCAGTGACTTTCAAGTGGGGGTGAGTGCAGCTAATCCCTTCCCTTCAAGTTCCGAGTGTGCAATTAGCTTTGCAGATGTGTTCTGTCCACACCTACCCTTTAATGATCACTAAGGCCCTGTTAAATGAAGCAGTACTGTTCCTCTCCTCCCTATGCACATCAGCTGCCAGCCCACCTCTGGTTTTATAAGTTCTATAATGGAGTCCAAATGTGGCTGAAACCTTTTCAAAGCTTTGAACATTTTTGTGAGTCATGCTTCACTTATCAATGAAGAATAATTCACGGAGTGGGAGCAGTGGTCCAAAGCCATATCATCTCTCATTTATAATACCTCCTCCTCCTGGCTCCACCCTACTTTAAAAGTACAAATTGAATTTATCCCTTCCCTGCTTAAAACCTTTCAATGGATCCTGTCACTTAAAGTCCAGACTTCTCAATACGACAGTAATCCATCTCCTAAAGTTTTCTGCTATTTTCTTCCTATATCTAGCATTACAAAACTTATGATTCTCTACCTGGTTTCTGTAACTGAGCCTGTTTCTATTTAAGGAACTCATTGAAAAAAGGGGCTAGTTATTTGAAAAGGAGCAGCTTGTATTAAGGGTACATGGTAATAATTGCAATATTCATTTCTCAAGGGCATCTGCTATTTTCCTCTGTAATCATACACTACTGAAAGGAGAGAACCTGATACTTTGAGGAGAATTCAAAATGCATGGTTGTCTGGATAACTGTGGTAGCATGCTTATGGGCTATCTGCAATGTTATTAGATGCTAAAGTACAAAGGATACAATGTAGTGAGTTAATATTTCTGAGGAACACAGTGTTAAAGAGGAAGTTACATATACATGATGGTTAATTTTTTGTGTCAGCTTGAATGGACCTGCCTGAACAGCTAAAATAAAACATTACCTCTGGTTGTGTTGTGAGGATGTTGTACAAAGAAAAAAGCATCTGAATCAGTAGACTAAGATCAACCTCATTAATGTGGGTGGGCTTCATTCAAATCACTGAGAACCAGAACAGAAATAAGAACTCTCCACCTCAGTTTGAATGGGGATAATCATTTTCTCCTGTCATTGGACATGGATATTCCTGGTTCTCATCCTCAGCTCTTTGAACTCAAACAGGGACTTATACCATATACTTCCTAGATCTCCCACTTTAGAAGGCAAATCATGGATGTCTTATGTCTCAACCTCCATAATCATATGAGTCAATTCCTCATGGTAAGTCTCTTTTCTGGTCTCCATATATATATGGAGATATATATGTATTACACACACATATACTGATGATCCTCACCTTATAATGATTTTACAGTCCAATATATTATCATTTGGAATATCATAAGCCAAAAATGCATTTAATATACCTAACCCAACAGACATCATAGCTTAGTACACTTCAGAATATTGCTCATCAACTTTTGTGATCCTGGCTGCCTGGCAGCTATGGATAGCTGCCATTGTCCAGTGTCATGAGAGAGTATTTTACTATATATTGCTATCCTGGGAAAATACCAAATTTTGATATTTGTAATAATGTTTCTAGTGGAATCCATATCACATTTTTACCTTCATGACGTCAAAAAATCTGAAATTGAGTCATAGTAAGGCAGACACTTTCCATATGATGGGTTTATTGAGATGTAATCCAGTTCTAAGCTGAGAAATATTTATAGATGCAGATACAGATGTACGGTACTATGCAACCTCTTAGCTTCACAAAGTCAGAACAAACTGTAAGGTGTATATGTGTGTGTGTGTGTGTGCACGCGCACTTGTACTTGAGTACTTGAAAACCTTACTACCTGCTCCAACATTCTATGGGGCACAGAACAGAATTAACAAAGGATAGAGAACCCCATGCTTAAGATGAGATATGAAGACCAAGCTGAATAAGTAGAACAGGTGTTCCCACTGAGGCAGCACTAATGGGAGAGGTAGAAAAAGAAAAATCAACAAAATTGTAATCAAAATCTTTTTTTTTTTTTTTTTGCAATTCTAACATAAAGAGAGGTTTATGGAGTTAAAAACATTCACTCTTAAACTCTTCCATAGCATTGCAAATGTTTTAAAAGACAAGGACAGGCTGCCATATTACCTTTCTAAGTCCCCTTGACTGAACACAAGAATTGCATGGATCATAAAAATGAATAATAAATAATTAAAATAAATGGGATGAACTGGCATAATTTCTAGAGTAATACTAGCAAGAAAGGAGTCCCCAACCTAGAGAGGCACCTGAACAGGTCCTTTTCCTAAGGCACCTGAAAAGAATCGGACATATGGCTTTGCACAGCTTACTTTGCAATGATTCCTGCTTTTATAAGATACTTGGCCTTTAGTGAGTGGCGCTACAGCTGTCTCTGAAAATGGCAACATCTGATCCTAAGGCCCGAAATATAAAGCTCTTGAAAATGTCACTCATTTAAGGTTACCCACTGGTGCTTAGAGCTTAGAGAAAAAAAGCTAATAGTCAGATCTGGTGAAAGAACAACCAAGCGACTTTATTTATGAATATTAAGAGAAGAATGCTTGCTTTATGCATAGCACTTTTTAAAATAATTCACATAGGTTTATCGATTTGGAGCATTTGTGGTTATGTCAAGAGCAATAGAAGTAATAGAAATATTTCCTTCTAAAATAATTCTCATCAGGGTACTTCATGGTAGGCAAATGTTGTATGGCTCCCAGAAATGGTAAAAGCAGGACAGTTGGAAATTGCACAGGAGATTAGACAATCTAGGTTCAAATTCCCTCTCTACTTCCTTTTATTTAAGTGATAATTGGTAAAATGAAGATACCTACATCACCAAGTCATTTGGAGAATGGATAGTGCATACAAAGCCTAGCACAAATATCTAATCAACATTCTTACTACGTTCAAACTTAGTTTTGATAGTACCTTGAATTCAATCCATTAGGATATTCATGAAACCTTTTAAATGCTCCAGGAGGGGTGGTTATCCACGTGGGGTAGGAGGAATGTTATTTGGACTAGCATGATGATTTCCGGCTTGGTTAGTATCCCACAGTTTTTGAGTCAAATGTGATTAGGAAGACTTCTGTAGAGATGTTTACGCAGAGATAAATGGAAAGATGGGAAAAGAATAAGGGACACCAAGTAGTAAATATTTAATTCTGCCTGGGGTTAGAAAGGACTTTCTGGGACAAAAAGAATATGATATGTGGCCTGACCCAGTGGGAGTTGGCTTAGTCGCAAGGATAGGGAGAAGATTCTGTCTAGAAAGGAAGTAGACTATCAAGGAAATAAAGCATATTCTGGTAACAGAAAGTAACTGGACAGAGAGGTAGGGTGGAGTGTGTGACCATGAGCCAGAAAGTTCTGCAGATACTCTGCAGAGGAGCTCTATGCCAGCCCAGTTTTCACGATTTTCTCTGTAGGAAGGTCACAGAGAGGTATCACTTTAATCAGGGGTGTGTGTATAATACATATATATATATGTATGTATTTACTTTTAACTTTTCTTACTAAAATGAAGTCTGACTTCCAAAAAATGTTGCAGAAACAGTCCAAAGATTTTCTATATACTTTTCACCCACTTTCCCAAATATTCACATTTTGTGTGACCGTCATACAAATATTCAAAAAGTAAATTAACAAAATAAAGGAAACTGAGCAGAATCTCAGATGACGTACACATTTCACCTGTGTAACTCAGTTAACATATTCAAGTCTCAGTTTATAACTTGGGAATAATAATTGCCTTAAATAATTTTTTTTTTTTTTTTTTTTTTTTTTGTATTACTGAGGATAAAACCCAGGGCCTCACACATGCTAGGCAAGTGGTCTTCCACAGAGTGACATCCCCAGCTCTGCTTTGGATATTTATTAATGAACTTAATACTTTATTTGGGTGATGAACTTAATGCATTTCTTGGAATATGAAAAGCTTACAAACAGTTGAGAAATAAGTGCTATGTTTTAAAGAAATGACTGTCCCTGTGGTGCCCTGTCATGGTGAATATGTCTCTGCCACACTTTGGTCATAGAGGAGGGAATAACAGACATGTCTGCTCACAGGAAGATAGAACTTGTCTCATGTCTACATGAAGATTCACAGGAGTTTGTGACCACAGACTAGTTGACTGGAATTCCAGAATTAGGCTGCACAGACACATACATTCTTTCCTAGGAACCTCTGGCCTTCCTTTTTGGGAAGTATTTAGGAAGTAACTGTTCTGCTTGAGCCTTTTCTTTTTTTTTTTTTTATTTTTTACACAGTTGGCATTATAAAAAACTTTGGACATGGCTTCTAATAAAACCCCCCTACATGACATGCACTTTGTGTATTCACACTCCTGTCCCCTATGAATGACCTCTATCCAATAGAATATTACAAAGTGAGTGCACTATTTTTCTGTGATTACATTTAAAAGATTGACCTCTATTTTGCTAGAACTCTCTCTCTGTCTCTGTCTCTGTCTCTCTCTTGTTCTCCTTCCCTGCTTGCTCTGAGCAAACAAGCTGCCATGTCATGAGGCTTTGTGGAGAAACCCTCAAAGCAAGGAGCTGGAGGAAGCTTCTGATCAACAGCTTTTGAGCAACTGAGACCCTCAGTCCAACGGTTCGTGAGAAAATGAATCTCACCAACAGTCACTTGAATGAGTTTGGACAGATATCCTAAGCCAATTGAATTGTCAGATGAAACATCTTGATTGAATCACTATGAGAGCTCGTGGAGCTGAGGACCCAATTAAATTATGATTTCTGACTCACAGAAAGTTTGAAATGATAAGGGTTTTAGGCCACTGGATATGATCACTTAGCAGTAGATAATTAATATTAGTTGTTTACAATTTCTGTTACTATGGAACTGTATTAATGAAGTTGCAATAAATTCCTAAATAATGAGTAGATGAGATAATTTCAAGCAATAATAAGTCAATAAAGAAACAGATGTGGGCCTCTGTGAAGGAGAGAACTACTTTAAATTGAGCAGCCAGGAAGATAATACCTAAGCTGAACCTTGCATTCCAAAAGGAGAATTGTGTAATTCTATAGAAGATATTTCCAAAAAGAGAGACCAGCAACACACTTCTGTCTAAAGATAAGGAAACTGAGTCAGAATTAGAAAGCATTTGGCCCAAATCTCAGAGCACTATGGAGTCTAATTGACAATTTTACTCAGAGCCAATGACTTCGTATCCTATATATATATATATTTTTTGTAGTTTCATAAGGGGAATAAATTAGTCACATAAATTCCTAAACAGATAATCTCAAAACTTATAAAGAATTATTTATCAGATCATATTCAATGTGCTGAGTCTAGAAAGAAAATGCTAAGGGAAACCTGTGGCAAAACAGGAAGCAGAATAGAAGAGAAGGAAAGAATTGGAGGACAAAAAAACCTTCAGAAAGCAAAAGTGGGACAAATAGCTACTTTTCACTTTCTGCCAGAAGTAGTGCTCAGTGCCTTTAGTACTAAGGAGTTTAGTTCAGGTGAGTTCAGTGTGTGTGTGGGGTGTGTGTGTGTGTGTGTGTGAGAGAGAGAGAGAGAGAGAGAGACAGAGAGAGAGAGAGAGAGAGAGAGAAACTAAAGAGAAAAAAAAGAGATTATCCCTTTGGTTCCCCCTCCTCCTTCTCTTTTCTTTCTGAAGAAATCGTGTTTACATAAATTCATGACATTTGGGACCTCACAACTTATGCAACTGAGGATAGGAAATGGAATGGCACAAACTGACATCATTTTGTTCATTAGATTTGAAATGTTTTTGACTCCAGCCATTAAAAACTTAATCTAATTGCAATTTTCATATAAAACTAGACACTAAAGCTGACATACCTGGAATGAGGGTGAGGCAGAGGAAGAAGGAACAGATGCAAGCCTTTTCAGTTTTCCTGATCCCCAGAGAGGCTCCAAAAAAGCAGGTGAACTGGCCCATCTGCCTCATTACCCAACTCTTAAGAGACTTTTCCAATACCTAGAAGCTATTTCATTTCATGGGTTTTTACAGTAAAATACTCTCCAGGAAGTCCTAACTTCGATGGGAAAATGCAGAGATGCTGACATTTTGAAGATTGACTTTATATTGCATGTGGCACAGTATGATTCAGGGAGTAGTTATGGAATATTTTCAAGGTTGCCTAGAATCTCAAAGCCAGGCAGGACCAGGAGTTCTGTTCATACCCAGGGTTTCTGCTTACGCACACCCTTCTTTGTCCTACCTGCATAGCTGGAACCATTTGCCCCAGGAAGAATGCAAACATAGCTTACCTAGACTATGAATCCTGAAGCCTGGCACACTATTCATGGAATAGAGAATTCCTAAGGTCCTTGAAGTCTGAACATGACTTATCTTCCCTTGGAAAGTTTATTTTCCTTCTCTAAAGTCACATTTGCCACTTTTGCCTTCCCTCCTGGTAAAGGAATCACTTTCTCTCCACTTCTACTCTATCAACCAATCAAAAAATGGTATTTAAGATTAATAACTTGCTTTGGGGCAAAAACTCTCCATCAACTCAAAATGAATTCAGAAAATTTTTACTTGCTTATAGGAGTGTCCATGTGGAAAACATAATATATATTATAATGTATTATGTATTATTTGAGGTTCACAGCATGCTGTTGTGGGACACATAGAGATACTAAGATGGTTACCATAGTGAAGCAGTTTAACATTTCCATAAAATGATAGTTACATTAACATGTATGAGGAAAGTAGCTAAAAACTACTAATTTGAAAAAAAATCCTTAATATGATACAATTTTATCAATGTAATCCTCAGATATCTATATTTTTTCTTTATTTATAAAGTTTTTGTTTGTTCTATTTAGTTATGCATGAAAGTAGAATGTACTTTGACACATCATACTATATGGAGTATAATTACTCATTCTTCTTTTTGTACCTGATGTAGAATCACACCAGTCATGTAATCATATGTGCACATAGGGTAATAATGTCAGATTCATTCTACTATCTTTCCTACCCCCATACCCCTCCCCTCCCTTCATTCCCCTCTACCTAATCCCAAGTAACTCTATTCTTTCCTAGCCAACCCCCTCACTTATTGTGAATTAGTATCCACATATCAGAGAGAACATTCGGCCTTTGGTTTTGTGGCATTGGCTTATTACTCTTAGCGTGATATTCTCTAGCTCCATTTATTTACCAGAAAATGCCAATATTTTGTTTTTCTTTAAGGTTGAGTAATATTCCATTGTGTACAAATACTATATTTTCTTTATCTATTCATCACTTGAGGAGCACCTAGGTTGGTTCTATAGTTTGATATTATGAGTTGAGCTGCAATAAACATTGATATGGTGCATCACCATAGTATGCTAATTTTAAATCCTTTGGGTATAAATCAAGTAGTGGGATAGCTGGGTCAAATGGCAGTTCCATTCCAAAATTTCTGAGGACTGTCCATATGGCTTTCCATAATGTTTGCACCAATTTGCAGTCCCACCAGCAAGGTACCTTTCTCTCCACATCGTCGCCAACATTTATTATTGCTTGTATTCTTGATAATTGCCATTCTGACTGGAGTGAGCATACAGAATGGGAGTAAATCTTTACCACATGCATTTCAGATAGAGAATTAATCTCCAGGATATATGATGAACTCAAAAAATTTAATGCCAAAAAAATCAAATAATCCAATCAATAAATGAATTAAGGAACTGCACAGACACTTCACAGAAGAAATACAGTCGATCAACAAATATATGAAAAAATGTTCAATGTCACTAGAGTTATTCTTTCTATGTAGAAAGAATACTTAACCTTTAACCTACATCTTCTGGCTCCCTCCCTTCCTACCACAGCCCTGGGAACCATTGTTTCATTCCCCATCTCTGTATATTCTTTCTATTTCTTTTTTCTCTCTGGATATTTTTGAATTTGATTGAATATACCTGACATTAAAAATTGCTGCAGACTATAAAAAATTAAAAAATTAAAACTTTAAAAAATAAAATAAAAAATTGAATGTATTCAAGGTGGACAGCTTGATGGTTTGATATGTTCTCAGTGTCACATGATCCCTGTACTCAAGCTAGTTAACATACCCGTTCCCTTCTACAGTTACTGTTTTATTCTTCCCTCCCCCCCCCTCCTCCCCTTCCCTTCACTTTCTTTTCTTCTTGTGGTCAGAACACCTAAGATCCACCTTTTTAGCAAACTTGAAGAGAACCCTCAATGGTGTTCCCTGTAGTCACCGTACTGTGCAGGAGATCTCTAGAACTTACCCTCTTGACATTACTGAAACTTTGTCCTCTTTCATGAACATCTATTCATACCTCCTCCCTCCAGTGTCTGGAAACGACTTATTTGCAGAACTTACATAACAAAACTCAAAGAGCAGAGGGCCTTTCTCTTTTTTAAGCCATAACCGGGCCTCTAGGTTTTCAGGCCTTTTTTTGCCAATGTTAAATTGTAATAGGAGAGATGTGAGTTTATAACAAATACCTTTCCCTGGAGAGGAAAATGATCTTTATACTAGGGGTTTATTTCATCAGCTTCTGTTCGCTCAGGAATGGTCTACACTTCCAGAATCTCCAAAGGATAAGAGGTATTTGGAATTCGATACTTAAAAATCCAGTTTGAAAATTACCAGTGGTTCTGAAAAGTGAGGTATTTCAGGAAATGATTTAATATTTGTTAACTGTTCCTAGGATTTGAATATTAGCTTCACAGCACTTTTAGAACTACTAAATTAGCACTAAGGTGAGCCTATGTTTTTCACCAACTTTTAAATAATAATAAAAGGAATCAATATCTTATGGTTGGTGGCTTTGAGAAATGCTTCTATTTCATTATTGTACTATCCACTCTTCTTCACATTCATGAATATTCTAGGAGAAATAGGGCAGAAGTCAAACTTTTAAAAAGTTGATCTCTATTTACATTCAATTTGAATAAGCTTCTATTTAAATAGGGAAAGTAGGTTTCCATTTTAAAACACTAATGAATAAGAAAAATGAACATAATGTTATGTTTATTCTATTTGGAGCTAATATGGAAAGCTATTGGGCAGTTTTCTTTGTCATTTTAATCCCAGAAGCCTTTTTTCTTTTCCTTTTATTTTTTAACAATTTCCCTCACCTGCATTCTGTTTGAGATATAATCATTCAATGTCTACAAATAAGTGATAACATTATTATGCATTTCTGTCCCCTTTCATTCTTTACAAGAGTGACAAATATCCCTTTTCTTAGATCCAATGGCTTAGGCTGGGTACCAGTGGAATCATTAGCATTCCATTAATAAGTAGAGGTCTCCGGAGAGTCTAGCTCTTTTAAACCCAGTCTTTTATATCTCCCACTGGACTTTTCCAACAAAAGCCCTGCTGGTTAGTATCTCTCTCATTTCACCATACCTTTTTTTATAAAGAAACAATGGAAACAAAGTCCTGAGATTAGATTGGCGATACTGAAATGATTCTGACAGCCTATGACAATGCTGCCAACCCGAAACGGGATGCTTACATTATTTATGATCGTTAAATGTCACTGATTTCACCAGATAATTTCAAAAGACAGAACCATTTCTGTGGGGTGAGAGGGACTATTTGTACATGTGCAGCCTCCTCTTTCTCCACTCTCCACACACCAGCCCTTCCATATATCACACTGGCTCTGTGTCAAATGCTCCCTCCCTGGGAAGAAAACAGGTGCATAGGAGCATGTTTCAAGTTTCACTGCAAGTCTCAGATCAGGTCGCTTGATAGGGATGTCAAGTGTGTTCTAAGCCAAATGGGACCCTCTGCGATGTGAAATCATTAGGAAGTCAACTGATTGAAAAAAATTCTGTTTCCTACTCTCCTTTCAGAAGTCAATTATCAGAGGGAAATTAACAGAAGTTGAAAGGAAAAGATAATACCCTCTGGCTCCCCCAACTGTTTATTGCTTTGGTAGCTGGGAAGGAGGGACTTAATTGATGAGAGGAACAAACACCATCTATGTCACTGAGAGTATTATAGAAGGAAAGAGATTGGAGGCAGGTATTCAGGAATATTTAACTAACACTTACCATGAAGCCTGAGTCTTTGCAAACCCCCATGGCTAAGTAGTGACATGTGGGTTCATTTACTATCATCTGTTCAAGTTGAACAGTATGACAGGTTTGAAAATCAAACATCCCACAACAAGTATCTTTTGGGGGAGTTTGTGCCCTGTCATTCAGTATTTCAGCTCTAGCGTCTGAAAGAAGTTCTTGAAATTTGGCCTTCTGGTTCCTGAGAACAAAAGAGGTGTTCCTAAAGTTAATGTTCTCATACTTTTGGAAAGCAGCAATGTGGTAAGGAACAATGCTGGTCTCTGGCCTTGAACTCCTCCAATTCAACTACAATTTAACATAGCAACAGCTACTTCCTTGCCTAGAGAGGAGAAAGAGAACCATGTATCTCAGATTGGTGAGAACAATACACATGTTCTAAATATATGTGTTTAACTGCAGATGTTAAAACATGTGTTGCCTTATAAAAAGGAGTAGATCCAATAGCTGACTTCTGGTAGAGAAGTTGTTGTCAACTGGGAAAGAACTCAGGTAATGGTAGAAGCAAAATTTGATTTCATATCGATGGTGCAGAACGTATTTATTCTTCCTGTTACATTGATTCAGGCAGAGTTCATTGCAATTACCTTCTGGATATAATTCATCTATTTTTTTAAATTTTCACTTTTTGGTATGGTTGTTTGGTTTGGTATGATTTTCATCTTAGTCATATCCCCTATCCGTCCCAGTCTCTATCCCAGATCCTTCAGTTCATAAGACTAGAGAAATCCTTTCTGACTTTCAGATTATTCCAATTGATATATATATAAAGCCCTTCCTAACAGGATACCTTCCTGTGTGCTGATAGCTAAATTTTTCTCAGTTTTGTTCATTTATTGTTGTTGTTGTTTTGTTTTTTTCCCAAAGACTGAGTTTCTTCTACTCCTACTCCAGTAGAGGGCAAAGGCAAAGGGGTGAGGAGGAAGGAAAGCACGTCACAGTGCTCCCTGCCAGTGGTTTGCTGTGTTCTTTTCCCTTCTCAGTTACCTGTTTTCTTTCTCCTTGGCCAGGCATTCATTCCCATTTCTTTCTTCCCTTTTATGCTTTTGAGCATTTACTATTCATGGATTAGCAGCTAGTGATCAGTTAACATTGTCTAACATGTAATTTTGTGGACCCAATAAGGGCAGGACAGGTTCACAGCAGAGGAAATGCAGCAGTGAATAAAAAAAAAATATATATCCCTGCCATTGTTAGTTGGCATTCCCAGGGGAGGTTAGTAAAAACACAATACATGTGTGTGACATATTAATAAGAGGCATATTAAATGATGACTCATGATTTGGAGAAAAGATCAAAGCCATGCCCTGGATTTCTTGAATCAGATACAAGTGTGTTCGTTGCATGCGTGCATGGTGTGCATGTGTATGTGTGTTGTGTGAGTGTGCATTGCAGGAAAGATGAGGAGCCATATCATAATGAGTAATCTAAGAAGCATTTATTATAAAGTGACATGTCACTAGAGATCACAGAAGGGTCTCTGCTAAATCAACCTACTTGCCTCCAAGTATTTGACATCAGGTCTGCTATTTGGTGAATCCAAGTGAAGACAAGAAGAAAAACTAAAGGGGATTTCACTTTAATATCTGTGAAGGAGAGAGGAGACAAAGAATGAAGGATTTCTCTTAATTTAGAGTCATTGGCAGTACATTTATGGCAATAGTGATGAATGTATCTGCATGCAGAGTATAGTATGATGGATGTTGAAAGCACTAGAAATTTTTCCCCAAATACTTCTATTTTGTTAAGTCTTGGGTTGAATGTGATGAAAGAACAGCATATTGTAGAAGTTTGAGAAGTGAGAAGGTCTAAATGAGTTGTAGAGGTGAATGAACTAAGGGAATATGGGTAGAATAGCCCACTGGGTTAAGACGGTCCTTGAGGTCACACAGAGAAGATAAGTGATGTTTTATCTGTTCAAACATCTTTGTGTAAGATGAAGCCATGGAAAAAGCATAAAGTTAGCATTGAGTGGGTTTGAGGTTTTATGCAATGATGAGATTAGGCATGGACATTAAGATGCATGCAAGAGAGTAACACAAAAATTGGATCCTAGAAACAATGGGTAAATAAGTAAGTATGAATATAAACAAGTTCTGAGGCAGAAAATAGAATAGGATAAATGAATTGTAGAACATGATGGTGTCCAAGAAACTCAAAATTAGTAATAAGAAAACTGTATGCTTATAACGAATGATGAGATTCTGAGAATAACAAGAGACTGGATAGAAGAGATAAGGATGAGATTCCTGTCTCATCCATGAGATAAAATATAGGGAATGAACTGTCAATGAGGTTAGGAAAGGGCTGAAGATCAGAGCCAGGAAAAACACCCGTATTCATCAAAATGTTTTTCCCTGAGGTCTCCCCTCTGGGCTTCCCACATGGCACGCCCCATTCTCAATCCATTGTGTATTTCATCCCTGCACAGGTTTTCTGTAAATTCACTATAGTTGTGGCTGCTCAGGTTCACAATGTGTCTTGTCACCTTTTCTGTAATACAAGAACCTCTTTCTAGGATTTCTTCCAACACCTATCCATGAGGACACTTGATCATAAAATTTCAAAATATTTTTCTAGTTCTAAAATATCCTATCCAAACACCTAGATGCCCTGGCATCTCCCACAGTCCATATTTCAGGGCAAGGTAATATGATTAGTGATCACAAGATGCATAGGGAAAGAAAGAGCTTCACTTTGTGCTAGAACACTAGCCCTCTCAGTTAGAAACTAGTAGCTATAAGAATGTCTCTCAACATTTCCAGTCATGTCTTCTTTTCTTAAAAAGTATACAAGAGTTGCAACAGGATGTCATCATCTTCAATATCATGATCATCAATAAGCTAATGCTTACTAAGGAGATACATCTAAGCACACTGGAAAACAAACTATCTCATTTAATCCTTATAAAATTCTGTGAGGTAGATAACACTTTTATGTCCACTTTTTACAAATACTTAAATTAAATATAAATCATTTAAATGCATTTCCTTAGTTCATTTATTTGGTAGATATTAAAGCCAGAATTCAATCTTCAGCAATTCTGACTTGCATGTATAAATTCTCTTCTCAACAAATTACATATAATACTTTTATGAAAATTTCTGATACCAGATAGAGAGTAGTTACTCAATAATTATTGATAAGTCAGAGATGGCTATGTGTGAGACTTCCCACAATGTGTTTTGGAGTAACATTTTATCTCTGGAAAATCTACAGGTTTTTTTTCTTTTTTTTTTTTTTTTTTTTTTTTTTTTTTCCGTTTAGCAAAACCCTGTGGATACTGATAAATACATGCAAGAATGTGTATGTGTATTTGTGTTAGATTTATTTGCCTGCAATGCACCCATCTCAAGCCTCAAGCTGTGATCTTTTCAGTTCTCACAAGCTCAATCCAAGATGGGCAGGTCAGTGCTTATCTGGATTTAGCTCTGGGGATGAGGCAGGTGCAAATCTGGAGCTGACCTGATGTTTCCACAGGTATAATTCTTCTTTATGTGCTAGGTGTGAACAACAGACCAGCAGCAATATGTCTGCTGTACCAGACCTCAGATTGCGGAATACCACAATATTCAGCCCTTAATAGCCTCCTGCACCCCCCTCACCTAGCAAGAGGCAATGTCACTTACAAAATTGTATTGCATTTGGGCTGGCCTCATTTCTGTTACACCCTACCTTTCTACACCTGGGCAGAAAACAAAAGTGATTATACAGAGTTGAACCTCAGAATTCCTGACTGATGGGCAATACTTCATGAGCCATGTAGTGCTGAGGTGTTGGTGTGAACTGTAAAAAATTAGAAGACAAATGTCAGCTCATTTGTACTCATTAACCAAAGGAGATGAATAGGGTCCACTTTTCCAAAATTTCACTTGCAGAAGGATTAGTAGATTATTCACTTAAAATGTTATTTTAATGTCTCCTGTGTTATAGGTATTAGGCACAACCTTGCTTTATTTTCTCATGCTGCCCTGATAAAATTCTTAAAGAGCAGAAACTCTTTCAAAGGACTTCTTTTCATTTGTTCACACATAACTCAAACATCTATATTTCCATTTGCTCAAATCAGCATGAGGCTTATTGGATGCATGCAATAGGGATATGCCTCGTCAGTTGGGGGACTTTGCTTATGGACTGACAAATGTCCCAACATGGGCAGTGAGATAAGTCTCTGGGAATTTGCTGAAACTGAAGAAAATAAAGATTGCTTTATAACCTGATCAGATGACATAAAAGTAGAGCCATTGGTGACCACATTGCCATCCCAGTTGAAAACCTGCCTTGACAGGGAAATCAAAATAGTGAAAAGTATACCCAAAAGAGGACTCTGAATGGTTGGGTAGCTTTTTTCTCTTTTTAAATTAAACAGTTTGAATTTGGTTTTCCATTACTTAGGACCAGAGAAATATTAAGCTATACAATCACTACTGCAATATTGTATCTAGGAAAATTGTATAACAGAGGTGCTCAAAGACATTGCTTCCACTCATAAGCTCTCTTCTTTAGGAATTAAGCCCCAGTTGGAAATTTAAGTCACCCTGATTTTTAACTAATCTCTTTCCTGTTACTGTTTTTCTGCCATTTTTGAAACTCACACTTTGTAAATTATTTTTTAAGAGCTTGAAATAAGAGGGAATAAAACTCATTTCCCAGATTATAAGATAAATGACTTTAAGAAAGTCCTATATTATTTAACTATTTCTTCTTTCTACTTAAAAGTTCTTCAAATGAAAGAGAAATATCTTGCAGAACCAACTAGTTTGATGAGCTGGAATGGTACTAAGTTCTTATACATTATCATTTTTACCATTGATGGTACTCATCTTTAAGCAGGTACTATGCAAAGTATCTCACTATATATTGCAGAAATTATGGAAAGTATCTCCCATGTTTTCTCACTGAATCTTCAAAATCACCAGATAGGGCAGATTCTACTACTGTCTATTAGTATTAAGAAAATAAATTTCAGAGAAGTTAAACTTTTTTTTCCCCAAATCAAATCTTAACAAGTAGTAGGCTATTAATATAGTTAATCCCTGGCTTTATGATACAGACTTTATACATAATATACCAAGTATTTTATATTCTGATCAGAACAGTGCTTTTCAAAGGGAATCTTGGTAAACATTCATATCATGGAAAGTTCATTGAAGCTCAAAAGAGAGATGGAATAATTTCAAGATAAAAAATAAATATGGAATATATTGGGGTAAAAAAATTCACTTGTTCCCTCTCCAACTAACTTATATTCATGAAAAATTGCATTCAGTGGCAGTAGGACATGCATTTTCAGTAGTGACATGGAATTTTTGACAAGCTAAGCTAGATTATAAGAATATCTGATAAATTTGCAGAGTGTTTTTGTTCTGACAAAAATAGAATTACATTAGAAATGAAGTAAATGAGCTATCAATGTAAATTCCCATCTATTTCAAAGTTATGAAATGCCTTTCTAAATAATCCAAAGGCCAAAAATAGAGCATAAAGAAAATCAGAAAATATTTCAAAATAATGATGAGAAAACATGATTTCAAAATTTATAAGTTGCAGCTAATACCAATCTGAGAGGGATATTCATAGTTTTCAGTGCCTATATTATTAAAATTGATTATTTATGCAAATTAGTAAAATTAAGAGCAGAAATTGGTGAAACAAAGAACAAGAGAGAAAAGCAGAAATTCATTCACCAGTACTTTTAAAAAATTTATAACATGGATAAACATATATGAACAAACTGCCAAAAAAAAGAAATAAAGGGAGAGAGAACATAAGAACTTGCACACATTTTTGGGCAACACGTATTTAAGAGTAGAGTGTAGAGTGTAGAAAGATAAGAAGAAAATCTTTTAACTATTTATACAATAATTCCATAATAAAAAATCATGAAAAAAGAAAATCACCAAAAGCGTCCTTGTGAAAAAAGAGAACATTAGAATTGATTTCTACACAATTACCATCTCAAATCTGTTAATAAAAGCAAGCATATAAAACAATTCCAAGTTGGATTGGTTTCACTGGAAAATTATATAAAACATTTTAAAAAGAAATACTATCAAACTTATACATAATTGTTCAAAGAAGTAGAGGTGGTAGAACACTGTAAAACTTGTTCTGTGAAATCAGCATAACCTTGAAATTAAAACTTGGCAAAGGTATTGCAAAAAATAAAAAAATAAAACATTATAAAGATTCTTCATGATCTCAGGCTAAATGCCCTTTAAAATATTATCAATTCATACAGAGAAACATAAAAAGAATATTAACTTATGAATGTAGGAGACAGAGCAATGGGTTCCCAAAGATGTCCATCTGCTAGTTTCTGGAACTTGCAAAGTTAGGTTACATGGCAAAGGGGAATTAAGATAGCAGATGGAGTTAAGATTGCTAATTAAGATTGGGAAATGATTGGATTATCCATGTGGACCAATATAAGGCAAGGGTCTTTATAAGTAGAACAGGAAGGCAAAAGAGAACGGATAGACAGTATCATGAGAGGGACTCAATCTGATGCTGGTGACCAATAAAGCATAAAGATCATGGAAGAGATGCAAATAAAAATGAAACAAAACTTGAATTAATTGATTAACATGTAAAATTCTTGGTTCCCATGATTTGAGAATGAATATAGGAGCTTATAGTAACTTTGTTCATTGTTAAGCTTGAAATTTTGTATTTATTGTGAAAATTAACCGGCTTTAAATAAACGTAAGCATATACAGATTTCTTTTTTAAATCTGATTTTTTTTCTTGAACTGAAACACTATTAAACTTCTACACTGCCAGGGTCCAGCCCCAGCAGGGGTCCATGGGTTCCACACTGGTAAGGGGGCGCGGGGAGACAGCGTCGGCGATGGATGGAGAATGAAAGACACAGACTCTAGTTCTGGTGCAATCATTCCCACTTTATTCTGGGGAAGGCTGGGTTTATATACATTTTTCTTCAGGCTTTGATGACAGGCTTGTGACTAATAAAATCAAAGAAGTTTCCAAAGCATAGGCAGACATTGTTTTTACTGAAAGATTATGAGAAAACAGTAACCTTACAGATTATCCTTACTTAATCACCAGGGCTTGCCATTGATAAAATAAGCTGGTCCATATCTAGTATCTACTGTGGGAGGTGCTTTGTGCTTAGAACTTGGGGAAACATTGTTATCTATAAGTTTCTGTGCCCCAACAGGTTCTGGCTGTGCCAGTAAATGCAGTGTTTGGTTTTTGATATAACAAAAACATTCTGCTGTTGTGAGGTTAATCATCACAGGGTTTCAACATGCATTTTGTCTCCATGATGTTTTTCTGGAAATTTGTAGAATTATTCCCATCACCTCTAGCCAGATCCCCAGACTGAAGTGAGTAATATATTATTAGGAAAACTCCACAGAATAACATCCGAGCTAGGGAGGCATCCATCTGGCATGCAATCCTTTTAGGATGAGTCTTTGCAATCATCCTTCAGTGGAACTCTGTCAAGCACTGTAAGGAGAGCCAGGCACCCCCGCACTACACATCTTCACATAATACATTCAGTCAAGAGGGGCTACATGTAAATCTAATATATGTTCTTTATAGGGAGTATTATGGTTTGGATATGGAATGAACCCCCAAAGCTCATGTGTTGAAATCATGGTCCCCACTGCAATGAGGCTCAGTGGGGGACTTTTAGGCAATGATTGGGTCGTGAGGGCTCTGACCTCCTCCATTATTCAATGGATTAATCCAGTGCTAGCTGAATGGACTACTGGACTCTACCACACCCTTCCACCATGATATTCAGCCTCACCTCTGGCCAGGGCAATGAAGTTGGCCAACTGTGGACCTGAAAATTTAGAAACCATGAGCCAAAATAAATTTTTCTGGTTTTGACAAGTTTCTCTTTTCAGATAATTTGGTCTCAGTGATGAAAAGACAACTAACACGAAGAGTATAACTTAAAGTGATGTATAAAAGATGAATGAGAGCTGTAGGAACAATGACAGGGTATAAAGACTAGTAAAATCTGGATCTATTGAAGGAAAATGTACATCCATGCTGTATTCAGATCCCATCATTTTCACTATGGTTCCACTGAGAAATGTTGGAGGAAGGGTTTTATTTCAGTCACACTTCAAGAGCTTGTTAGAAATGCAGATTCTCAGACTACTCCAGATATATTAAATCAGAATCTACATTTTCACAAGATGAGAGATGTATGTAGGCATTAAGTTTGGACACAATACTATAGAGAATAAGTGTGGTGTAAGAGTAAAATCTTTAAAAAAAAATGTAGGGTTAGAATGTATAACCACAGAATCACTTTTATCTGATTTTGCTGCTTTCTAAATTCCTAACTAATTAGTTGAAGTACTAATATGCAACCTAATATGCTGCATAGTAACAGCCTAGAAATTTCTTAAAATTTAATGTACTTATTTTACTTCATAAAGTTTTTCCTAGTGAAGTGATATAAATATGAATAAAGTGAAACAGAGAAAAATATATCATTGCGATACATAAGACATTAAAAGAATATAAATTCTTAAAACAGAAAGGTAAAATATGTCACATCCTCTAATAGATGAGAAATGTCTAACATGCTACTAATATAAAATTATAATAATAAAGACAAAGATTCTGAGGTTAAAAATAAGTGATAAAAAGTAAGCTTACATATGGATTACTATCATAGCAAATCAAATGAATTTAAAACTAAGCATACCACCAGAATATTTCAAGAGTTTATCGAAACAGAGTTCACTTCTTTGCCTGTGAAACTTTGAGTCATTTAAAAATTTCATTATGGTTTATTTGATTTTCCAATTTTCTCTAACTAGATACATTAATTTAAAAATGAAAACTAAGATTAATTTTGGAAAAATACATTTTTGAAATAAAGATACCAAAGGCTAAAATTGGAATTCCTTTTACTGAATATGAATAAACATAGATGCAATAAAATAGGGCAGGGAAAGAATTCTAAGTTGTCCTAAATTCTTCTTCTTACTGAAAATAGGACAATGAAATAGGAGTTCTGACTTGCCCTAAATTTCAACTGTTTCTGCCTACTCAGCATTAATAAGACAGAAGGTGGCATTTTTGACATATATTTCTGATTGGCACTCATAACACGGATACTGCCCACCAAAGTGTAAGTAAAATTAGCTGTCCGAGGGTCATTTCTCCCTCTGCCATAAATATGTAGTAGATTATCTGTGAGTGCAGGAGGGAACAATAGATGGAAGGAGAGGGATACATCACAGCTTTATAAAATGTCCACAGAAATTTGTGCCCCAGCTTTACCTGTAGTAAATGAAACAAAGAAACAACTCTATGTCCTACTTTTGTTGTTGTTGCAAATATTATTTCAGTTTTTTAAAAATTTCTTTTATTCGTTCTAATTAGCTATACTTACCTCCTGTACCTCTATGACTGTATGACCCATGTGATCCTACCTATGTTCAATCAGAAAAGTGAGAAATTATACTCCATTCATGTCCCACTTTTCTTACAAAAGATTTTATTTCTATACTTCTTTGAACAAAATCAACCTAAGCCTTCCATTTGAATTTTTTACTAAGGGGCCAGATTGTGATTTAAATGAAATGGAGATACATATGTCTATTTCAGCAGGTTTGGTCTTGACATATTCATTGGTGAATAGAATTAATGGCAAATAGATCAATTTATAGAATCGTGACAACTCATTTAATTTTTTTCAGTGCAAGTAATATCTTAATTCTGCATAATTTGAAATGGATATTCACTCAAGATCTCTTTAATTTGATCCAGTTTGAGATAGACCAGCAGAAAACTTTGGAACACCAAACCAGACATTGAAATATACTACTATGACTACTTTCTATGAGCTTAAACGTTAGTTAATTAAAGAAAAAAAAAAATGATAAGAACAGTACAAAGTTCACATTACCAGCATTTTTACCATGTGTCTGTCATTGTCTTCTGCAGGGATCAGCAACCATTCAGAATGGTTTAAGTGAGTGTGTTCCCTCTACTTATAAAATGAAAGCTTACTGACTATTCAACAGTATGCCAGCAACCTCACACATCTCAAGTTTACTGTGTCTTAATTGCATCAAGACGGTGTGTAGAGCAATTGACTTATACCATCCAGGTTTGTGTAAGTACAATCTACGATGTTTAAGCCACAAAGAACTTGGCTAACAATACTTTTCCAGAGGTTGTTGGCTTCTAAAGTGATATATGGCTATGATTATATAACACATTAACAGGTCCTTAAAATATCTGAATGAGCGAACTTGGTGTTTATATTTTAAGCAGGTACTAACAATGGAAAAGTTTCTCTTGACATAAAATTAATGTCATCTCCTTGTGCACTATAATAATTTCTAAGCATTGAAACTGACCTGAAGTTTCCATGCAACAAAGAAGTCCCTGTAAGTTAATTCAGTTAAGATTTTTGAAGAGTTATTAGAAAATAAAGTGGCAGATCTATTAAGAGATGGTGGCAGAAATTGATTGCTATTGAAGGAAGTGGGCGGGGAAATTATTATTTTTTAAATGCTAGTGTCAGGCTGAAGCTGTAGCTCAGTGGTAGAGCACTTGCCTAATTGGAAGAGGCCCTGAGTTTAATCCCCAGCAACAGCAAATAAATAAATTAATAAGTAAATAAATAAATAAATAAATAATAAATAATAGTGTTGAAGTACTAAGCAATTCCAAGAGGATAGAGAGTAATGTGAAGAAAATGAAAAGCAACATAGCTAAGATGCAAAAGAAAAACAAACAACAGGGTGAAGACCACAGTAAGGGCAAACTGAAAGTATGTTAAATTATTGAGAGGATAGAAAAGAAAAACTTTCATTTTTTTATAGAAAATTTTAAATATATAAATTCCAAAGTGATCACTATTCTCTAGTGTCAGTTATAGACAAGTGATGGGTAAAAGTTTAAAATTAGGTTATATCTCTAAATTTGTAGGATATGCAAATTTTGGTCCAAGATGCTTGCCATATTTAAAGGTACCCATACCTATATTTTTCTTTTGTTATTTTTCTCTTAAAAAGTTATCTTCTCCTTTAAGATATAATAACACAGAGGTGTTAGTGTTATTTTCTACTCTTCAAAAGATTATTATAAATGAAAAACAATTCCCCCCAAAAGATCCCATTTTGATTTGATTTGAAGGGTTCTCCTTTATGGTTTGGCCAGACTTTCTTACCATGGAGCTGTAGGGACTTTGCCCTGCTCGACATAGTTACTTGCCCATCTTCCCTTAATGGCTCTCATAAAAATCTCTGAATCAGAGCAAATGGCCTATGTTCCTCCCACTGTCCCAGCCCTTACAGCACTTTCTAGGGGCTCATTGATTACTGTGGGAGCATTTGATAAGGGTCTATGGCTTAAGCAAAACCTTCTCCAAGGAGTTTTATTTCTCTTTGTTTTCTCCTTTTTAAATGGGCTTGAAAAATTCTTCAGACATGATCATGCCTTTGAAACTGAGTTCTTTCAAATTGTGTTTAATCTCACTGTGTGAAATTCAGATGCCTTCAGAGTCTGGATCTTCCTAAACCCTTTGTTCATCTGTGCAGGTTCAGTCCTTATAAGATAGTAAACTAGGTCTGCTAGTTTTGTAAGAGAAATGCACACTCGGTCTTATACATTTAGGAGAATAAATGAAATATAGGTAGAACTTAAGTGTGCCTCACTGAGTCTCTGCTTTGAGGTCAACTAAGAACTCGGGACTCATTTTTTTGTGATTCATTGATAGGGTCTATGAGAGATCACGCACCAGAGAGCCAGAAGGAAGGAAAAGGGACAGAACTGTTCACATTAATTCTAAGACGACCAGGGAAAATGCACTGTGATTACTTTATACCCAGATCTATCTTCCTTTTGTGGAGTCTCCATCCTACTGTATAGAAAAGGGGGAACTTTAACTTGCTAGCTAAAAATATTCTATTTACTTCTGATTTTAAAATAGGTTTTTCAAGTAACTCAACTTACTGTTAAATGAAAAAACTTTAAGTGTTCTTCTTTCTCATGCTTCTTCTGAAGTTAGCGTTCAGGTGTATAAAAACTAAGCGTTCTAATAGTTTCTAAAGGGGCGTTGGTAGGAAATACAGAATTTAACCTGGAATACACAGAGATCTAAGATGACTCTGGCTGAGCTGGGCCACTCGCCTTAATGTCTGTGTAATTTTTCATCAAGACCCTTTAACCCCACAAACACTGTTTAGATTACATTGTGAATGATCGCTTGAGAGAGAGTAAGAAAACAGAAGCCAGCTAGGAAGACCATGATGAGAGCAGCAACATTGTGTTCAACTTTAGTGTCTGAATCTGGTATACATAATATTTAATTTAGTTTATGTATTGATTCAGCCGGTACCTGAGCACTTTTCATGAGTCAGGCACTGTTCTAGGTTTAAGACTTTCCATTGAACAAAACTGACAAATCTCTGATGGCACTAAGCCAGCTTAGTGCTATTGGATTGGTTCATGATTTACATTTTGAGAAAGATGAACTGATTTTATTTATCTTATCCATGATAATAAAAGGCCTCTAAGAATGGTGATTTAGCCAAAGTCGAGTAACAAGTTAGTGGCAAACCCATAACAAGAATCTCATTTCCCAATGACTAGCTCAATATTCCGTAGTAGGGGTCAGCTAATTGTGTTCTATGGGACAAGTTTTGTTGGAACATAATCCAGCCACTTTTTTATGAATTATTAACATCTGCTTTTTCCCTACAAGAAAAGAGTTGAGTAGTTGTAGCAGATACCATATATCATACAAAGCCTAACATGTTTAACATGAAGCCCATTATGGAAAATGTTAGCCGACCAGCTTGTATAATATAAGTATCCCTACTCCTGACATTTTCTTTCTAGAAGGCAAAACCTGAGGAGGTATGCTTGTAGGCATAGTCATTTACCACCTATGTTGCAATGAGCAAGTCAATTAACCTCTCTGAAATTCAATTCTCTCATCCGTAAAATGGAGATAATGATTAGTGCATTGTTAGTAGTAATGGTTAAATTAACTAATGTGTGTAAAACACAGAGCTTGTAAAAAAAGAGAAGGTAGTTATTAACATTTCTAGTTGGTTGGCTGCTCCTTGAGTTTTCTTATCTGTGAAGGGTAAGGGTGCAAGTAAGAATTTGTTTCTCTTATTTTTGTGCCTGAACAGTAAACAGTTTCCTGGGAGTTTTTGCACACAATTCAATGTGAGGTTTACATGCAGCACTCAGGAGTAAGCAATGGGCCTGGGCTTTCGTGGCCTCACAGCTCAACAGGAGACATCTTTTCTTATAAATGTGAGGATTACCATGATGGGAGTTCCAAGTTGTGGGATTGACTTAATGAGAAAAGAGGAATGAGGAGCAATTACATTTCTATTAAGTGGACCACAATGCCCTTGATAAGGTGACTGAAACCAAAGCATGTTTCTCCCTCTTAGGGTTAGCGTTAGAAACCCGGCATGGCTTGTCTTATTAAATAATAGTTTGTTTCTGCCTCTCAAATCATCTGTTTCTCAAGATTATTCTATGATCACAAAGTACCAAATTCCAATTTAGAGTGGAATTGTTAAGCTGCTACAGAGGCTATGAAAGGTGTCAATGAGGTAGGTTCTTAGACCCAGGAAACCTGAGTAAATCCTAGGAAGTCTTTGGAAATTCACAGTGGGACTTACTGGCCATCTGTAATGATGGAATTGAAAGAACCAAGTAGGTTTGGGTCCAATCTTAATTACTATAACTCAATTAGCTAATAATTGTCCAATACTTACTATGTCCCAATATCTGTGCTAAGGGCTATGTAAACTTTATTTTAATTAACACTCATAGTTGTCTTCTGATGTAGGCATCATCTTACTCTTATTTTACAGATAATAAAATTGATTTTCAAAGATTAACACTTTTGTGTACACAGTTACCACACTACCCAGGAGGAACTGAGGTTCATACCAGGTCTTCCTGTGTACAGAGAATATCCTAGGTAAGTCCTTGCATTTGATTCCAGACTTTTATTCATGTTTGTTTAGCCTTTGCCTATGAGGACTTCTTTGACAATACTCAGATTTTCATTTATGGCTGATATATTTCTCTTCTATCCAAAAGTCTACTGATATTATTAATAAGGCACATACTTTAAGTGGAAATGGCTTTACTCAGGATGAGAAAAAATTTAAAAACAAAAGAACCCACCCTCTTTTGAGGTTCACTTTGACATACTTTTTTTCTGTTAACATCCTCTGTGCTAATACAATTTGTACACAAATCTACAATTTGCATAAAATTCCTAGTGTTTGCTCAGGCTCTTATTAGACATGAGTAATGGCCAATATTTATTTTATATTATTCATGTTTTTAAGGAACATGGCAAAAAGATGTACATTGAATCTTCACACCTCTGTGATTTAGATACTGTGATTTCTATTTTCCCATGCAAGCAAAGACAGAAACTCAGGAAGATTAAATCATTTCATTACATTTATTTATTTAGTTAGTTCACTGTTTATTTAGTTCACTTTGAGAGTAGAAATAGTAACTTCCATTGTAAGTCTACATTAAAAGAACCTCCTTTATGAAACTCCAATGCTTTTTTTAAGACATTATTTACTGTCCATTTTAGCTGCTATTACACAGAAAATTTTGCTTTTTTGATTAATTTTTTTCCTATGTTGAATGATTGACACATTCCTTAAGCATGCTCTCTCCAGAGTAGAAAATCTTTGAAAGACAAGTTGTTTGCTGCTGGCATGCCAGGGAATTTTTTTTTCCTTAAGTGAAGAATAAGAAGGAATGGAAGAAGCTCAGGGATTGAAGAGTTGGTATAATATCCTTTTTAAGAGCATAGGAATTGAAATCAAAAGGATCTGAATTTAGATCCAACTTTTTTATTTAGAAACCCCAATGGTCTTGGAGAATTATTCAACATCATTGATTCCTATTTCTAATATCTGAAAATAGGTAATTTACCTGTTTATTGAGCCATTTGTTCTGTCTTGTACTTGTTGAATACCTATTATGTTCCAAAGCGCTGCAGGTTGAATAGGACAACTGGTATACCATTGAGATTTAACACATGAATCATGTAAACCAAAACCAAGGCTAAATGCTATCTACTTATTTTGTTAGGAAAGGGGATTTCACTTCATTTATTAGTTCTAAATTCTTTTAAAGGATCTCCCTGAGTAAGAATTTTCCTTGGTTCTACTAGAGCTAAGGTAGAATGAGTATTCAGGAAGGTGTTCTGAGATGATAGTCACAATATTTGGCCTGATAAAACCATCATTTGTGAATGGATGTAAAAGTTAAATGCCATAGTGCATAATATATTTATCACAGCTGGTTAAACATGTACCAAAGCTACCCTGTTATGAATCAGAATGCAAACAATCATAAACTGCTGGAAAATTGGAAGTATATGGTCACAAAATGAGGAGTCCAATCAATTAGGAGTTAGTGAAATGTTCCATGAGAGGAACAGGCTGCTAATAGAGATGTGGAAAATATATTTTAAACCCTCATTGTGATTTTCATGAAAAATGATGCTATGAAACTGGCAAGCATTGCCTTAGGGAGAACTGCTCTCTGCTTACATCTCCCTCCTGAGGCAATCTTCAGGGAAGATGATTCCTGTGCTTAACAACTGGCACTTCCAGCAGAGTCACTTTGCAGAAAACATGTGTTTTGAACTGTCTTCATTTCAAGTGCTCTTTGGCTTCTTCCTTATTCCACATAATTCTAGACATCATAGCAAGAGAAGTTCTATATAAATTTCATTGAGGTAAGAGGGGACCTAACTAACTCAGAGGCAAAAGGTCATCTCTGCTTCCATTTTGATTTTTAGCAGATCTTTATAACTTAGAGGAAGGAAAATACCCTTTAGACTTTTTTGATCATTTGTTTATTTTATTATTATTATTATTTGTTAGAAGGAAAAAATTTCAGTTTGTTAAGAAAACTTAACCCTTCAGCCACCTGATTGATGATTTTGGGAAAAACAGTTTACTATACTTTAATAAGTTACTGGAATGGGCCAAAAAAAAAAGAGTTGTGCTGTTCCATATTTATTCAGCCATGATTAATCCAGTGTTGAATAATAATTTTTAATTTCCATTTCTTGAATATATTTATTAATTTACCTCCTGCCAATATATGGCTCGGGTTGCCACTATTTAGAATTTATTCCTGTTCTTCCTAAGTGATATTTGCATAATGGAATGACGAGGTCCATTCACTAGCAGTTGGTTGTGGGGTGTTGGACAGAGTGACTGGGTTGTAATTAGTGGCATCTGGCCTCTGGTTTCATTAGCATGCAAATGGAACTACTAGAGGCCACAGAGCCTGGCAGTTTCACAACAGTATCTACGATGCATGTCTGCTTTTATAAGCATATCGGTAGGGTTCTTGTTATAAAATAATAAAATATGTATCTCTGAATAAATTTGACTGCCAATCTTTGCATCCTAGAATCTCAAGCATTGTTGTTGTTGTTGTTGTTAAAGAAGAATACAGTACTGCAATAAATTGCCTGAACTTTTCCTTCACATTTTTAGGCTATTAAAAATGTAATCTGTCTTCTGCCTCCATTTTTCCAACTTCTCTTTCATGTCCCTATCTTTTTTATGTCCTAATTAAACCACTCAGTTTCGTTAAAAAAAAAAAAAAAAAAAATAGTGTGTTTCTTTATTGCAGCATTGCTTGACTGCTGAAATAACCAGTCTCTCTTTGCCCAGTTTCACTGAGTTCAGTCTCTTCTCCATGGTCTTCCATGGTCTTGTTCTGATATGACTTGATATTACTGATAATCATGGATCATAATTGGAGCACAATCTTATTGGAAAGTTGGAATTTTCCAAGGGTTTTTTCATCTTTATTTTCTCTTCTTACTAAAATAAAATAAAATAAAATAAAAATAAGTCGTAACTATTTTATTTTTCAGATTTAAAAAAAAAAGCAAATCAAGAAAGAAGAACACAAAGCTCTTAAAGGCCCTGTGACTTTCCTGAAGTTGATGTTACGGTCCAGATTAGGGTTCCAGCCTCTTGATTGGAGGAACCAAATTCTCTTACCTACTTTTTATCACCACCACCCACAAAAGATAAAAAGCAACTCCCTGTCCAAATTAAGATAATTTTAACATTACATAAGCAGTTTAAAGTTTGTGGTTTATAAAAGTTGTCACAATGACAACTTGAATGTTTTACCTATTCTGATTTGTGTGATCAGATGTTTGACTCTTGCACATTAGTGTAATTTTACTTCTTGTCATTTCATGACTTGGGAACACTATATTTTAAAGATTGAAATGCAGACTCTTAGTTTCCTGGGATGTTTATGGGTCTTATATCACAATGAAGATTCTTGGTCTTTGAGATTACTTGTGTTAAACTACATTAGAAAAATTTCCATAACAGCACGAATTCCAAAAGACTTTTAATATATTAGCATGAATATACCTTACTTCTATGGAGGTTGACAAAATGTCATTTCAGTTTTTCCTTGATTGAGTGTCTTATTTGCCAGCAAGGGTAAAAATGTGGAGATTTTGGTTTGAGGCCTTAGTGGGTAAGCAGTTCCCAGGTTTTATTATATTGGTATGATCTTGGGCAATAAGTTAAAATTTAGCTTTATATTTTCAAAGTTCACTGGTATCTCTTCTTCTTGACTCATGCATATCATTTACATTTTGATCCACACTAAGTCACTGAAAAACAAGAGTGACACATGTCTCAAATTGTCACTTTAAAGATTAAAGAATATTGAAAATGCATGCCAATCGCACAGTGAGTTGCCTAGTGTGGAGCAATTCCTCAATAAATTTTTGTTTAATTTAAATATGAATCAATTTTTGGAAATTAATATTGTGTTCTTTTTCTCATCTGATATGACTAATTTTGAAAAACTAGTGTGATTGACAGGGAGGGAAAAAAAAGTCACTACTGTCATCCTAAATAATCAACAGTAATAAGCAGTGAATTAATAGCAGTGGTCTCTTTCTCTGTTGCTACCAATTACACACATTATTAATGGATTGACAAAAATCTGCCAAGGCGTAGATTGTTAACAGGAATTGACACCTCAGTTATTGCTGGTGTCAGAAATTAATTTTGCAACCATGCTATATTAAAATGCATGTTGCAGTGGTTTACAATGTAGAATAGAAGAACTTTTCTGAAAAGTGGCTTGGAATGAAGGCTAAAGGAAAGATGTAGGCACATGCCTGAAAGAGATATGGAAATTACCTGCATAATGGCTACTGACACATGCCAACAACTATTTCATAAAGCAAAGGCTTCAAATTGTTAATCAGAACCTCTGTAAGGTTGTTAAATAAACAGAAAAATAAGAATATAAGAGCAATTTAAGATAACTTTCTTTCATATTATCAAATCTTAGAAAAATGTTACTAAACATTTCTGAGAATAAACTTAGGGGGAAAATTGAAGATGAGGAAATTGAGGTCAGGTGTTTAAATTACCCAAGTTAAATTGCAATGTGTTTGTGAAAGAGCTAAAAGTTAAACACACCTTAGGAAGTACAGGTATTTTTCACCATATCACATTGACTACCTAGAACTCATAGTATTTGGAGGAGCAGTTGATAATGAAGGGTGTCAAAGGAGATTTTTAAGGGACCTCTGAAATACTGCATAAGAAATGTGTTAAACCAAAGCTTCTTTACTGCCCCAGGGTGCTAAGTGCAAGATTGTCTTCATCATATGTAGTGGGATGCCAACTCCATTTTCCTTTCCAGGGAGGTCAATGATATTGGCTCCCTTTTTATATCATGTTTTTAGTCTGCTAATCTGGCCTGCTAAATGTGTTGTGATTACAAGCAGCATGGATGAAGAGTCTTCCTGTGGTGACTTTCTTCTTACCAGCTGTGGTTGGATTCTTGCTTTAATTCTCAATCTCCAGTGTTACCAGATAGGATCCTGAGTTTCACATGAGCTGTGTTCATGGATGGAACAAGGTGAGCTACGTCTTTCACATATGGAGATTTGGGAATCTCTCCAACATTACAAATACTCATAGCCTTCATAAATACCCTAGGGGGGAGAATTTTTTATCCCCACTAACTGGTGAAATAACATAGAGATGCAATATTCATGGAATATTTATTTCATGTTGAAAAATATGGAAAGTCATATTAAAGATTTATTCCATATACAAGTGTGCAAAGTCATGACAGCACTCTGCTTGCTCATCTTATTCTCTTGCCTCAATACACTGGATTCCTGAGTTTTTTAGGAAGCATCCTTGACCCTCTTTCACCTACTTGAACAATCTCATTGAAGATATTTCTTGACTCTTTTAAAATCTTTGCTCATAATTTGTCCATTTTCTTTAAAAATTCTCTCTGTAGACATTAGTTTGTGGTGGGTTGATTGTTACCATTTATGAATGTAAAAATCCTATGCATGACATCAATAGATTATATTTTGTCAGATACAGTGATATCTATGCATTACCTCTTTGATTCTTATACTCATCTGTATTTGTATGTTGTATTATTACCACAACAAAGTATCATAGACAGGGTAGCATAAACAAGAGAAATTTACTTGCTCACAGTTCTGGAGGCTGGATTTCCACAATCAAGGTGTTGAGGAATCTAGTTCTTCCTCAGGTTTTTCTCCTTCACTTGCACATAAACATTTTATCATTTTGTACTCACATGTTTTTTTTTTTTTATCTGTGTGCTCCTTCCTCTTCTTATAAGAATACCAGTCATAAACAGTTAGGGCTCCACCTGTGTGACCTCATCAAAAACATCTTTAAATACTATTGATAAACACACTTACATTCGAGTTAGTGCTTCAATAGAAATTTTGGAAGGAAATAATTTGGTGTGCAGTATCATCCTAGGAAGTAGATAAGAGTCATATCCATCTCACAAGTAAATAAATTTATCTTCATCTTATATATGGATAATACTTTATCTCTTATTACAAATAAGGGAACTGAGACTTGGTTTGGCTGTCCCGACAAAATGAAAGCTGTACACCTAGAGGTTCTATGTTAGGCTGGAAAAGAAAACAGCAGCCACATGAGGAGTCATGTGTCGGGGGTTAGTAGGAGAAGTGGACGCTACAGGCCATCAGAACAAAACTTTCTGGCTGGACTGAATCTGCGGAGGTCAGTGATGGAGATACAGTAATTTTGAGTCAGTGTTTTGAGAGTACAGAGGGCTGAAACTCCACCTCTTTGTGATATAATCATGATTTTTATGATCAATATTTATTGAGCATTGCATATGAATGAATGAGTTAAAAGCACATGCATGTCAATGCACATATCCACACAGAAGCACACACACACACACAGACACACCAGAGTGAGATTAATGTCTTATTATTACCCTCACTTCTCTGATGAGGTTCTTGAATTTCAAAGAGACTTAAATTGCTAACAAACGTAGTCAGGGGAGAACCTTATTCAAACAGTGCCTGTTTGTGTTTAGTTCACAGTCCCTGGTTCTTTAAGCAAAGGCACATCTTGAATTTACAGCTTTCAGGATCTAACCCAAATTCTTTCAGCTTGGGGAATCAAGTTAAATCTCCTGATAAGGAAATCTGACATGGGTCCCTCTCTCAGCCTGAGATAATATCCTTTAATAAATTAATAGTAGATTTTTCTCAGTCTGCTTGTGCTACTCTAGCAAAATGCCTCAGACCAATTCATTAATAAACAATAGAAATTTATTTCTCACAGTTCTGTAGTCTGAAAGATGCAAGGTCAAGGTGCTGACATTTGTTCTTTGGTGAGGGCCTTCTTGCTATACCCTCCCAGGCCAGAAGGCAGAAGGGGGTAAAAGGCATAAGCAAGTTCTCTCTATTCCTTTTGTAAGGCACAGAGTCACTTATGAAGTCAAAGCCCTCAGATCTTAATAACTTCCCAGACAGGCCCCATTCAGTACCACCATGGTGGGAATTAAGTGTCAACATGATTTGGATGGGACACCATTATTAAACCATAGCAAGAGCACACGTAAGTTTATTCTGCAGTAGACCTCTATGGACATGCAGTTTCACAATATAAGGCTATCTAGTTAGTAATCCAGATTTGAATGTTCATGATACATACAACCTTTCATACTACACATGATCCAGTGAGCTCATCAGTGAATCACCAGTGACCATGTCGTGTATGTTTTGATATTTTCAAGTCTCTTTCTAGTTCAAAGCTATTGATCTCTCTAATTTAAGGATTTAAAATCTTTTAAGAGTACACCCTTATTTTATCCATTCCACTGAATGAAAAAGGACATATGAAGATAGAAATGGAGATGATGATTGCCATAGGAACACATTTACTAAGTACCAGGAGCTGAGGTATGCACTATCATTGTGAGTAGGTGATTACAACTTATCCTTAGATTCTATGTGGAGATAAAATCTTTTGTTAATCTTATTTTACATGAAAAAACTGTCTTGCATAGATATTCACGTTTTTCATCCCCTGATGGTGACAGTATCATGAATAAACTTCTAGAACTCTAAAAACTCTGACATATATTCTATCCATTTATTATTTCTATGTGAAAAATATTGTCATGGAACCAATGTATTGTTCAACAATTTCTAAGATCAATAACCTTTTATTGCTTTTATAAAAATTTTCTGTCACTTTATAGTATAATAAAAGAAAAGGAAACAATTCTAATTATTTTACAAGGATATACACTCAACCATTTTTAATCTAACTTAGGAAATTATGTGCATTCATTTGCCTAGAATTTAGAAGATGTGAGTTACTTTTAAATATCATTTCAAGTTGGCTGAATTTTCAGTGAAGACACCTATATCGTAACACTAATAATATAATTTATATAAATAACAGGTACAATATACAATACAATAGCTGAAATTTACATTAATCCCCGTGCTAGATATTTTATAGAACTTAACTCACTTGATTCTCACACAAATTCTATGAATTCAGACAATAAAGATTTCTCATGTTGCAGATAAGAAAAATGAAGAAGAGAGAAATTAAGTAATTTATCCTAGTGGTCTTGCTGGAGATAGCATCTGTCCTAGATCCAACATAAGAAAATACAAGGAAAATCACAATAAAAACAAAATTGAAAAACTTTTCAAACTGAAGTTGACAGACAGATCGTTAGGAAGCAGGACTTCTACATGTCTCCAGCTGCTGCTTAGAACGTGAACTTCAGTCACCTTTACCCTCTGACCACAGGCATCTGAAACAATTGAAAAATTACACTGTACCCAGAGCATCAAGATGGATACCAAGAGGTGACAAAGCTCTTGTTTTATAAACATTTTCCTTTAACTCATACATTCTTTTCTTTATTCTTTCTGTCACTTAGCCCCTTTTCCACATTCACTATTCCATAAAAACTGGCACTCACTCCACCTTAGTTGGAACACAGATTCCATTCCATCAGTTCAAGGGGGAGGAAGAAGGATAATGCACATGATCAGTGCACAGTGTTTGTGTGTATGGAAATATCCCATCAGTTTATACAATTCATATGTCAATATAGTAATAATTTTTTTAAAAAGAGCGTAAGTGTGTAAGAAGGAAATGGCAGGCAATATTTGATCCACTTTTTCTGAATTACTATGGACTCAGTGGGATTATTGGGACAGTGCATCTCCCATTCCTTCTTCTAATTTTAGGATGAGACCGTGCATCTCTGTTACCTTCCCCTGTTACTCTTGCACATGGGGTGTGCAGGAGGCAGATCAATTCTTTATTTTTTAGATCTCTGGATCCAAAGGAGTCACAACCTGTGTTCAGACTTGATGTTCGCCACATCTCCTACTTCCATCCCAATGGAGTAATTCTATGAGACTTCTGAAGATTTGTGAAGGTATAATGTATGTTAAAGAGATCTGGATAATTTAGGTCAAAATTCACCTCAGGATAAATAGAGTATATGAATAGCCTGAGTTATAGGCTCTTTATTTTGGTACCCTTTCCCCTAAAAATTTCTTGTTTTTGTTCACTCTAACTCTTGATCAGTTCCATGACTTGCTTTGCCAAATAGAAGAGGTATAAGTTCATACTTGTGAGCCTAAACTTGAAGGACTTTTGTATATTTCTGCCTGTTCTCATTCTGAGTTGGATTTACTCACTTTTTAAAAAAATATTTGTTTTAATTAGTTATACATGACACAGTTATACATGTATATTTGATACATCATATATAATGGAGTGCATAATTTCTCATTCTTCTGGTTATATATGATGAGGTTTACTGACTTTTAGATTCTTGCCTCCACAGTAAGAATGAGGAGGAAGATGAGACACCTCATCCAAGAGAATTGAGAGTCAACCTCCTTGTCCCACTTATACCAGGCTGACCCCCAATGTGTGGGACAGCTTAGTCAGGATGCGGAAACCATGTAGCCAAACTCATGCTGAATTGCACAGAATTTTGAGCTTAATGGATTGTTGTTATTTTAATAGCTTATATTTTGGGGGATAGTTTATTCCATTACAACAGAATCAACCCTACAAACTGGATTTCTTATTACAAACTCAGATGACTTCAGTATTTTCTGTTATTTGCAGATAAAATCAAAATTTGGGTGTAACCATATTCATAAATTAACATTTACTATATACATTGCATACAATTCCAGTAAACATTTTTAAATGAATGAATAAATAGTTAATAGTCAATACATTTTTTCCAAAAATTGCACTGCAGATGTCATGCAGTCAGGATAATTGTGAGGTTTTCTCCTCTCTCCCACATTGAAGAGCAAGAAGATGCCTTTGGGTTCTTCTGAAATAGATTAGTCTGCTTCTCTAATGGAGGCTTGTGGGACTGAATGAAGAACATTGCCATATTCGAGTCATAGGTTTGGGGAAAGCCAGGAAACATTTTCTATTGAAATAAAGATAAAAGAGGCTTTCTTAGAGAAAAGGTAGTAGCTAAGTGCTTTGTAAAAATAACAAAGCAGGATCATTAGTCTAAAGAAAAAATAGCACTGTCAGAGATTTAATATATTACACCTTTTAAAGGTAAGTAAGAAGTCAAAGTCATTGTCCCAAACTCATGAAGCACTTCTTTTTTTTTTTTCATAGATAGGTTTATGCTAGTAACACAGTAATTTGTGTCAGCTAACTCTTCTTTAGAGAATCAATCTCCTTCTCTCTCTCCTTCACTCAACTATTGTAATGTGTGGAGGATGGAGAATGAGTCTTTGCTTTGGTATTATTTGGGACTAATGGTATTAAATCTTCTATCAAGGACAGGTGCTGTGTGATATAATACCAGGAAAAAAGGACTTCCATTTTAGTTCAAAGTCAAAGTAAATTAGAATAAGGAAAAACTGGGAGTTATTGAGAGTCGGATTAAATTTCCTATTGCTGCTGAGTATTTCAAAGGAAGGATGTGTTGGCCAGTGTTGGCAGAGATGCAGGAAGATGAATTACTAGAATTGTAGTAATAATTTGGGGTATAATAACTTAGATATTACTCCTATTATAGAAGTAATTTAAGTGCATTATCCTCAGTTTTCTCATTTATACCATAGTAAGAAGCAAAGTAAGTAATCTCTAGTCATTAAAATTCAAATTTTTGCAGGTAGCTTCCTATCTTCTATCCAACCCTCTCATTTAGGGCTGGGGAGGACTTGGATGAGGACTTATTCCTACTGACTAGTGTTGAGATAAGGTAGCCAAGGTCAAGAACATAGTAAGGAATTCTATTCAAGGTAGTTTTCACAGGCACCAGAGCACTGCAGCTCAAAGTACCTCACACTTTTAACCTTGTTTATGTGTTTTAAACTTGATCATTAATCATGGTATTTTTTTTCTTTTTGCTTTCTTCCCACAACTTCAGTTTAGAACCAATGATGATACATCATAGTGAACTTGCTAGCTTTTCTTGAGTGTGTTAAAAAATTCTGACTTTTGAATGATGCAGGAATGGGTGGTTCATTTGGAGAGTAGCTCCAGATTGCATATGCAAATCAAATTTGGTCTACATGAGAAAGCTTATGAATTTAGTAGCTAAGAGTAACATAATCAGTTAGCAATGCCTCCCTTAAGCCAACCAATGGGAGTGGAGGCCCAAATCTGCTTGTTTTCCTTGTTTTTCTGGATGATGATAGCGCTATTGAATTGCTATGTACTAAATTTCTTTCTTTCTCAAGCTCATGCAATAGCACCCTCTCATCTGTTCTAACTCCTTTCTATTTTATTCCATTTCCTCATATGTCTTCATATTTATATTTTGATCATTTTTTCCAAAGACTGTGTCTTCCAATTCTACATAATCTGAGTTCAGAGCTGAAGGAAGGAGATGTGGAGAACCCACATCAATAGAATTAGAACCAACCATCCAAAGTAGTGGACTATATGCTTCTCCTGAATCTATCTTTAGTAGAAAAGAGAGTCCTGGAAAACTTTGATATCACCTTCTCAACCTTTGAATCAAAGGTCAGAAACAGCCCTCTGGGGTCCTTAGATTCTTCAAACCCTATTTGTCCCTTCCCTTTCCTTTGTGAGTCTGTCTGATTATGCTAATAGAACCAAAAACTGATCCCTTGTTTTTGTAGTGGCCCATCAGACACACTCAATACCTTTGTTTTTGTCTCCTCTCCTTCTACTCAAAGAGTGAACAAGTTATATAGGATTTTAATGTCTTATTCCACAGAAAGCTGAAGAAAATTGATTTTAAAACTTGGGTTCTTATTTTGGGCTAGCTCCATGACTCTGACTATTGGACAATATAATGACAATTATATTATCTACTCCACTGGGTTTCTGTTTGTTTTATGGAGATGAGGGATGTAAAACTGCTAGGGATAATGCTATTCAGATACAAGGAGTTGTTATGCATATATGTATTAATTTTGCATTTATACCTCCCTTCCAAAAATGACTATGTAGCTAATGCATATTCAATAAAATAAGAAGATATTCTACTTAAATCAAAACAGAAAAAGGAATTTTTTTTAAAAAATGATTATTTGATATTGCATTTTCCTAAAGCTTTTGCCCTGTATCTGGAATTAGCCAGATGACTTGACTTAATCTCTAAAAATGTGTGCTTACATTATATTTAAACTATTTTTTTTTTCAAAAGAATTGATGGGAACTTCACCTCTTAGAATGTCCAGCCACTTGCATGTATTGCCATTTAATGAAGGCATTTTCTCTCACTAATTATTTAGTTTGCTGTATGCTCCCTGTGGACACAGATAGGAAGATAAATGAAAATTATTCCCTAACAGTGATAAAAGGTAATTAAAGGGTTGTTTAATTTTCTACTGCCTTCAGGAAAAATTTCATGACCTTGATAATATGATACAAGATTAATCTCCCACCTCTTCCCTAGCTCTCCTGTACAGCCCTCCCAGTGTATCTAACCAAATTGAGCTGCTTTCCATGATCCCCAAACGCTCTATCACAATTTCAATTCCATTGCAATACATGTTTATTTTCTTCTACCTAAATGTCTTTTCTGGTTCTCTGAGTAAGGAATACTTCTTCTTCCTTCAAAATCAACCCATGATATCCAGCTTTCATAAGTCCGACTTACTAATTTACACTTGTGGATCTGGGGGAAAGTCGAGGAAGACAACAGATAATTAGCTAACTGAAGACAAAACTGGATGATTGACACATGCCTTTATTTCCATTTTCCAGTATAAAGTTGGGAAGAGAGTAGGCCATTCAATCCATGATTAGGGCATGGCTACAGATGTGGGAAGAATTGTCTCCCATTCCTCTGAGGAGTTACAAATATGAGTGGCTTCAGTAGGGAACAACTTCCTGCCTATTTAACAAATGACAGAAACCCCAGCAGGTGCTGGCATGCCAGTCCGGAAAGTCTGCCAGGATGATCCTGATGGCACCTTTTTATTTGTGACCACTGTTTCAAAGATCACAAGTTAATGTTGGGACTTCATTAAACCCACGGCGTATGAAACCGGGAATGCATTCTTAGAATGTAGGTCTTTCTCCCAGATAGCCACTCTAATCATGGAAGTGTTCTTTTGGACTAGAGTGAACCAACTCTGACACTGCAGTTGGAGTACCATATTCAATTCAGTGACACACAGTTGAGGGGGGTGAACAGAATTGTCTGTTGTCACCTCAACAGATCCTCTTCCTGAAATCACTGCAGTGAATAGAATTGGGGACTTGTGACTATTTATTCTTAAACATGGCACCCCTGTTCCTTTCCTCAAACCCCTACCCTCAGGCATTTTCCAAGGTCCTCCCAGCCCTTTGCCAAAGAAGTTACTCGAACAAAAGCAGATTTGTCATAACTAGATTATCTCTGCATAATACACAGGAAAGGTCATTCAGCCTTTTATCTCTGAAACAACTCACCTTCTCTGGAAGCAAATGAAATAAGTCTCTTTGCTCTCATTTGTTTCAAAAATAGGAAAAGGTAGAACAATAGGTACATTATGCAGAGTGTTTCTGAAAGAGAACTTTTATAAATTGGTAATTTAGAAAATCAGTGGGTTGCAGAAGAGACACAGCATCCTCTGTTGAGCTTTCAGCAATAACAGAAGTGTCATTTGAGCACACTCTTTAATCAAACTTTTTACAATCTATACCCAGTCTACGCAGCATTGAGCACTTGGGGCTGAGTGATATATTTCAACACCTCCTCCTTCCATGAGTTCTAAGATGCTACTTTATCAAGCTCATTTTCCACAGGAGGGAGTTCAAGCAGAGAAGGAAGTTGAATAGTACATCCAAGGTCATGCTGAAAGAGAATGGTGGAAGAATGTGTTCTCATCTTTTATTTTGGATTCACTGCTCCTGTTTGCTTACAAAGAATGATACAACTTACTAAATTTATCACCAAGTTATTCCTATACCTTTTCTACCTGGTAAGAACCACACTGAATTTGGCTGGGTAGTGAGCAAAGTACTCTTTCTCTTAGGAAAGGTAAGATTTCTTTCTAGAACTAGGAAACGAATCCTAATTGATCTGAATGTGCACTGATAATTCAGGTCTTTCATTGCTGATGGTTGCTCTAGGGGTAGGCATATAACCCAGTTACTGTTAATGAAAATGAGATGTAAATGAATTGGAGGACTTTCATCCCTGAAGTAAACTGTAGTGTTTCACGGTCCTTCAATCTACTTTGTATGGTGGTGTATGGCTACTCAGAGCTGTGCTAACTATCTGTGTGCATGTGCAAACCAGCAGAGAGATGAAAGTGGCTTGGGGTCCTTGGGTATATCTATCAGCAGGTGTAACAAACCTGGAAACAGCTATCTCCAGTCTTCAACTGAAGTAAGATAATTAAAAGTCTTTATGGCTAACAAGACTATATTCCTTTATATGCCTTTTAAGGCATAAATATTGGTTGAAGTACATATCACAAGTAAGGGGTCTTGCATGCTTACAGAGAAAGTGGGGACCAGCAGGCATAAACTATACCTTGATGGTCATTTAAGTTCACATAGTGAAGGGCAAATAGAACAGAACCGATGTCTTCCTGTAGACACAGTTCAGAACAAGTTTGAACAGAAATGCAATGCAGTGCTGGTTCATGGGAAGATCAGACTGGAGGAAGAGTTGTAAGTAGTACAGACCCTGATGGCTTTAGGAATAACTTGAGTTGCCCCAATAATTTGTTATAAACAAGAATAAGAGGAAACAGCCCCAATATCTAACCCTACATAGCTCAGGTATGGGCCAGAGCTGGAAAACTGGGCCATCAGCCACATATGGCCCACTGCCAGTTCTATTGGAACACACCCCCTCATTGGCTTATGTATTGTGTGTTTCAATAGGACAATTAGATAGCTGAGACAGCAATCATATGGGCCATATAGTCTAATTATCTTCCCTTGTTGAAAAGTTTCCATCTCCTGGGGTTGAGTGTCCTATGAAAATTTCATCATTTTGGGACACAGGGAGTCCTCAGATACAGGATAGCTCTGGTGAGATTAAGAGAAAAAGACCAAGATAGATTGAACATTTGGATGGAGAAGAGGTATATTTGCTGCACCACAATATCACAAAAGTGCATGACCTCTATGGCAATGCCCTTCCACTAAACATTTGTGTTTGTATAACTTTATAAAGGAACAGATTTGTAGTTTACTAATATTTCATGGATGAGGTTTTGACATTCTGAGTATCTAACTATTGGCTGTGGTACTCAGGCATGCAGCCTAAACACCGTTAGTGCAGAGACATGCGAAACAGTTCGCCCATTCATGAGACAGTGTGTAGACAATTTGGTGAGGGCTTTGGGTGTTCAGGTGGAGGAGAGAGAGAGTAGTGCTGACATTAAGAAGCTATGGTTTTCTATTTTATCTCACAGATTGCTTTTGGCACAAAGCCTGCCTGATGTTTTACCATTACCCAGCAATATGATTATACATATTCTGGGTCTAAAATTGTTTTCCCAAAACTTAGCATCATCAAAAATACAACAAAGAAAGAGATGCTTCATGATGATCCAAATGCCTCTACACTAAAAGAAAAATAAGCATTTCATTTTCATAAGACTTACTTTGAAAGCTAAAATTCATATAATGAATTCATACAGAGATTCTGTTATGATAGGAATAATTTGGCCCTAAAATGTGAGTTTTTATTCATGTAATAATTGCCTGGCTATGAGCCTAACACAGGTTGCTTCGTGGCTTGATTTTACCCTAAGATCTTTGCCATAACAACTTGCTCACTGTCAGAAGCATGTTTGTTCATGAATAACTCTGTATAGGAGGAGAATCCTCAATTTCACCCCAGACCCCATCAATTACATCTGGGAATTTACATAAGGAATAAAAGAAAGAGGGTCTGGCTTATTTAACCATGGTGATTTTTACTTTTCTGTAGATCTATAAAACTCCAATTAAAAATGAATAAATAAACAAACAAATAAACAAAATACCAGTAGAGTACAGGAGGGAGATGAGGAGAGGGAGGAGGGAAACAGGAAGTAATGTGGACTGAAATGGAGCAAATGAAGAACATTACATGAGTATATGATTATGGCAAAATAATTCCCACTAGTATGTATAACTACAATGCATTAATAAAACCATTAAGAAATAAAAAGTGTCACAATAACACCTTGATCCTAGGGTGAGATTTTTCTAATAGAGTGTGCTTTCTACAAAAATGTTCTTGGATATCCCTCTGTCTGATTTTCTCTGTGACTGAATAATGTCTAAAGACTGTATATGATAAAATTCAAGTATTATCCCTTGTATGGTTTGGATATAACTATTCCCACCAAAGCTTGTGTATTGAGAATTCTGATATCCAATTCAAGAATATTCCAAGGTGAAATGTTAAGATTATAAGAACCGTGACCTAATCCATGGATTAATCTATTTGGTAGGCAAATAATGTGAAAAGGACTTCTCCACTGGGTGGTAATTGTAGGCAGGTGGGGTGTAGCTGGAGGAAGTAGGTTACTGGGAGTATCCTTTGTAGTTTGTGTTTTGTAGCTGGTGCCTCAATTTCTCTCTCAGCTTCCAGGCTTCCGTGAGTTGAGCAGCTTTCCCCCACCATACACTTCTGCGGTGATATTCCACCATCATCTCCAGACCAGAGCAATGGAGTCAGTCAACTATGGATTGAATCTCTGAAACCATGAAACAAAATGATCTGATCCTCCTCTAAATTGTTCTTTTTATGTATTTTGGTCAGAGTAATGAAAAGTTGATTAACTGACCCTTTTAAATGAGTCTTCATGAATCCCAAGAAACTTCATATGGGCGTGCTTATTCAAGGCCTGATTGTTTGTGACCCAACTTCACAATTAGAAAACATTAGATGAAAATGGCTAATATTTATGACACCTTATCATATTTAATCTTCTTTGGAACTATAAATGTATATATATGACAAAATACAATATTTTCCCTTTAAATATCATTTTTTTTTCAAATAAGATGCCCTATTTATTTTGGTATTGCAAAATCTATGAGCAGAGTTGGTTAATTAAAAGTTACTGAGATTATTTAAAGCAGAAAGGTTAATTTGGATGGTATTGTTTTAAATTTATGTTTGCAAGATAATTAATGCCCAGAAGTAATATTTTGCATATATGTGCATATATATATACACAAACATGTATATATATATATATTTGTGTTATGTGTATATAATATATAGACACACTATATGTAATACTTTATAAGACTATTAATGCTAGTTATTATGTAAAATTGGTGTTATTTGAATTATGTTTTATTAAATCTGTAAATTAGATACAGATTTTCATTTTCCATTTGGAGAACAGATGAAAAACATAGATCTGATACTCTACCACCATTAACACAACTGAATGGCCTTAATTTCTCAATAGAATCATTCAATATTCATTTTTTAATTTCTGCATTTACACATAATATCTCTCTAGAGGCCCCTAACAGATTCTACCGCTGCAGTTTTAATGAGAACTATCAAAGGTTACTATGAGATGATGATCTATACTTAATTCATAGATTTCCCTAGACATTTGTGCAATTCAGTACTGTTTAGATTCTTTTTGAGTTTTATTGTCTTAAAACATTTATCCCAATTTTAACTGCATCTTTAATCATTATTAACATAACCCTTTCATTCTTAAAGTTAGCATTGTGAGAATTAATATGGGAAAATTATGTCTTCTTCAGGGAATTTAATAACTTTGCTTGTGAGGAAATACTGAAAAATTACTTTGTGTCCATGTGAAATTTCAAAATGTGGTCTAATCAATTATCTCTATCTCATGTAATATTAAAATTTCTCCCAAATTTTATAATTATGATATTTTTTCTTGCATAAATGCATGTTTCAGAATAAAATCTATCAGGTGTTCAGCTAGAGACAACTAGAACACACTGTGGGATTTTGTACAGTGCATGTCAGTAGAAAAAACACTGGTATGAGAAGAAAATGCTAAAAAAATGTAGAAAATCTGAAGTATAAGGTTTCTGATGTGTTTTGTAGTCATTTTGAAGTGATCTTTTCTTATTACAAAAGGAAGGTTTTCTTATCTATAACCAATCGTATGAACTCAGTGAAGATCAAATAAAATATTAGGAGCAAATATGGCAAAGAAACTCAAGGGAGTTTTACTGCAATTGTTGTGTTCATAATAGGAAGCTTACAGATACATTATTTAAGATATTGCGATGAAATGAATTTTAAAGTAATTTTCTGCTATTATAATTTTATTTAAGATAAGATTTTAAATTTAATGAAACAAACTCTAGACTTCAGTATTTCTAGCTTACCTGAAAGGAATCCCCTTGGGCCCAGATCCTGACATCCTTATTAACTTCTCCCATGCTCTTTGTTTGACCAGTCCTGCTCACCAACAATATTTGTGTGCCTAACAAGTTTTACTTGATTATGAGAGTTACGAATTTTGCGTAGTTGTTGAGTTTTGTTGTATTATAGAAGAGGATTAAACTTGTTCTGACAGGTAGTTGGTTTTCATGTGGATCAATCTGATTTCCATTCCTGGCTGTTAAAAACTTTTCTAGGGAGTCTTTGTCATTCATTCCAGTAGAATAAGTTAACCCCCTGCCACATGGTGGCCTGTCTTGGATCTCTACCAAATGCCCCTGATATTTGCAAAAGTCTCTCTATTCCACTTGATGGCACTTCATCAGTTCTTGGCCTTTATGAGACCTGGAACTTTCTCAGTTTATAGTTCCATCAATTATTATTATCTAAAAGCTGTTTTATCCTAGATCTATGGAATTTTACTTTATGCAGCTACAAAGAATATTTAGCCAGTCCAAAGAATTCTTCATAAGTACCTGGAACTCTATTTTTATATATTCCCCTCTCTCACAGTTCACTGGACCCCCTCATCCACAGATTCACTTTCCATTTTTTGAATGACCTATAGTCACCCATGCTCTCGAAAGATTAAATAAAAAATTCCAGAAATAAACAATACATAAGTTTTACATGACTTTTGTTACAGTTTGTTTTCACAATTGTTCTATTTTAGTATTAGTTGTGGTTAACCTTTTATTGTACCTAAGTTACAAATTAAACTTCATTATAGGTATGCATGTATAGGGAAAAATGCATAGCATATGTTAAGTATAGGACTTACTGTGGTTTCAGGAATCAGGAGGGATCCTGAAATGTATCTGTCACTGATCAGGGGACACTACTGTTCTCTACATATGCCGGTGATCTTGAAACCTCTATTTCCCTCCTCTCAGCAGTACTCTGACCTTTGCTTGGTTTCCCCAGTCTCTCCAATGCTGTCTGGAAATTGCCTGCAGGCATAAAAACTGGGATGTTTAGAGCTTGCCTGATTTGTTTCCTGTGCCTCCAGGATCACAGTCCTGTGATGAGTCTTATCCCATATCTGAAACGAGTCATCTAATATTTTCTTCAGTTATCTAGTCACGTACAGCAAGCCCAGACCCTGATGTTTCCATGGTCAGAAGCAGAATGTCCTCCAAGGTTTTATTTTTTTTTTCTTTTTCTTTTTTTTTTAAGTTAGTGCATTTCTAAAATTCTGAAAAAAAAATCTTTCTAGAAAATGACAGATTAAATTTCTATTTCTCATTGAAATGAGGACTTTAAAAAATATTTCTCTCTCCTGCTGCCATTCTTCCTCTTCATCATTATTACTATTATTATCATTCAGAATGGGTTTGTAAAATAAGATTTATACTTGCTACAAGTTATGAAGTAGTAATTAATTAAGTACATTATTCAATAAGTTCTGAAAAAAAGCTCACCTACTCCCATGCCTCTAATAGATATACAATTTCAAAAAATTCATAAATATTAATGTATCCAGATTCTCATAAGTAGTGATACTGTTGACTTGAAGCCAAGAGGATATGGTTTGGAGAGTCCAGACTATTTTATAAAAATGGTGCCATGATATGTTTCGAGTCCTCTTTCATGTGTAAAACTAGGGCATGTGCTTGTCTTTAGTGTAATTGAGCAATCAGATATGGGAAGCAAGTATATCATACAGTGTGACAAATGCTACTACTGAAGTGCCTATACCACACAGGGGACATCAGCAGAGGAAATACTTCACTTCTCTGTTGATTAGAGAGGTCTTTGCAAGTTAGGCAGCCCACAAGGTGCAAAGAAAAAAATGAATGAAATTTTCTAGTCCTACATGACAGGGAAGTGTATTTCAGGAAGATGGAGTAATGAACTCAAAGGCATCATGGCATGACAGAGCATGTGAAGCCTGGTAGGTGGTTAGTAAATTAATATGACAAAGTGCATACTGGGGAGTGAGTGGTGGCAATGAAAAAGGGCCATGCAACGTGGGTCTTATTTCACTGCCTAAATGAAGAACACAACATGCAGGATTTGATGCATCAGAAGAACTTTCAGATTGGTACCTCAGTGTTCTCAATTTGTTGTGTTTCTTCTAATTGGACAAATATACTTAACAATAACACTTAAAATCTGGATCTTTTTTTTAATTCTAACTCTATCTACCTTTCACACTTTAACAAGTTGGAGCATGAGTACAGTCTAACAGACATCTATGTACAAAGTTGACTTACAAGAATTTTCACCTTACACATCACAAAATACAGGAACACCATGCTGTGATAAAACATTTTGGTGACAGAAGTTCTTAGAATGTAAATGACTGAAGCACTGGGTTAAGACTGCCTGTGGCCACCATGGTTTTGATCAAATATGAAGATACTTTTAATCTTTTTGCTTTCTCCCATTGGTGATGTTCACAGATTCTATAGAGTCTGATAGCAGATTGTTTTTATTATAATTGAAATATTTTATTCCTTTCTTACAATTTTGGGTTGTACTTTCTAATTTCTTATGTCAGATGTCTAATTAGCACCTATATGGGGCAGAGCAAGCAACCAAACTACTTAGTGACTTAATGACATAGCTATATATTAATAAACTCAGAGTTTGCAGGTCAACTAGAAAATCCTTTGGGTCTGAGAGAATATGAATTATTATCAGTGCTGCTCAATGGGCTACCTATGGATCAGCTCTTGTTAGGTTTTCTGATACTGCATGAGCACCCTCACTCACTCAAAGCCTTTGCTAGGAAAACTGGATTCTAACTCACTCTCTTGTCCTAAGGGAAGTCTTATCCTCAGGGCACGGGGGTGGTCAAGAGAACAAGCAGAAATTCGCAAGGTCTCACAAGGTCCAGTAGCATGATGTCACATCTGCTCCATTCTTTTAGACAAGACCTAGACTGGTGGAACAGACATCTTTTTTGTTTTAGGAGAAATTACAAATTCACAGTGTAAAAAAGGGTTTGAATACAGAAAGTAAAATAAGAGTTTTTTTTTTTTTTAACCAATCTATCAAAATGTTTATTTTTAAAAGGAGGTAAATATATGGCTTTGCATCTATTACAGGTATCTAGCATAACAAATTAGATTTATAGTCTGCTTTAATATATCACTTTTTCCCTCAACTGATGACAACAGCAATAATGTTTTGCAGACACTGAGCACCTCATAAAGAATAAAGTTAGACTGGTTCTTCATTTCTTTGCTCCCTGCAGGCAACGAGATAGACCCTGTTTTCTTCTCATAATTATAATGCAATTTACTGAGATTGTTTTCCATCCCAAACCTTCCCACTCTTTAAACATGGTCAGATGCCAATTAATTATCTTAATCTTCTCTTTCCCTTTACATCAAACTGAGTTCTAAATTGACATCCTTTTTAGCTGGATGGTTGGAGCTATTCCCTCAGAAAATAAGGCTCGGGTTAATCTAAGTCACTTGATTGCTCTTTTCTCCAATAATCCAGATGGCTTTATTCTGTATTCCTCTGGTAAAATGGAGGTTTGCTCACTGGCCATGGAGGGACAGCAATATTAAGATCAACTCATTTTGAGTTTTATAGGTTTTATGTGATAATTATGCTTCTATCTATTAGTGTTTCTAGCCAACCAGATCTGTCTCCCCAAAGTTATAAAGTCAGTTAACCAAAGCACTATGATCTATCATATTTGTCTGGAGAACCTACCCTCTTATCCATTATTTGTTCAACTAAGATTTTAAAGAGAGGTTTTAAGAGCTAGTCTACTATTTGCTATTTATATCAGGACCTATCAGTCACCACAATGGAGAATAAAGATTTTATTAAAGAATTTGCATTTATATATACAGCTTTAATCTAAACAGAATCCATCTAAACAAATGGGTAAAGCATTAACATTTCTTTGCTTTTCTAGGTAAAGCATATTATTTGAGAATACTTTCTGATTTAAAAATTAATGTATGGTACTTTTTAAAATCGCAACCTCAGAAAACTAAACTTCAAAGTAATACGGAGAACATTTATGAATCAGAAAGTTGATGAATAGATATACTATCTTCCTAATGTCTTTTAGAAACCTTGATGGACATGTGGGAGATTTTAGGAGCAAATGAAAGAATATTAAAGGATTTTTATTATAGAATAATGATTTTTGCATTGAATCATCAATATTTATTGAGAACATACTAAGAACTAGGAATTGTGCCATGAACAAAAATTTTAAATCCCCTGCTCCCAGAATGATTAAATTTTAGTAGTGATTTGGAAAATTCAGGAAAGTGAACAACTATGTCAATTCAAATAGCCATAAGTGGTATGGAATAAATGAGACAGAAAAAAAATTACAATTTCTTAGGGTGGCCTAGGAAGGTAACAACTAAATAGAAGTCTAGAGGAAGTGAGGAAAGAAACAATGTAGATATCTGGAGAAGTTTTATACAATATATCATAATTCTTGATGTGGCTTTAAGTATCATGAGCAGTAGGACAGAAATGGAGACATTTGAATCCCTGATCTCAAACCTACTCATTCTTTTGCTAGGGTAAGTTTTTCAGATCTTTGTATATCCCTGTCTCATCTGACTATTATCGTGAAGCCAAATACCCAGACTTTCTGGATTGAAACAGTGACTATATATTTAAACTAATACATCCATGGGTTGGACATTTCTGTTAGACTCTGATTAGCAGCTCTTTTGGCATCAGTAGGGTATTCAGGCAGCTCCATCGATCATTGGTGGACTGTTTGAAATCCATGAGTACTCAGCTAGGAGCACTGAGCTGTCATCCTTTAACAACTAACTCATACTGGATTCACTGATAAAGACTGAGAGATGCAAGAGAGAGAACAGAAGCAGGCAAGAGCATTTGAGATTCAAGAGCCTTTCATGGTGTTACTTCCATTTGATTCCATTAAAGTCATATGTTGAGCACAAATTGAAGAGGTCAGGAAATGGACACTCCTTCTGAGGAGACAAGTTACCAGCTTAATAAAAGGAACAAGTAGATATTGTGAGGAAAAGGGTTACAGACATTTCTCCAACCTACCACTATTTTATTTTCTTTGGTTGTTTCTTTGTTTGTTTGGCTTTTATTTAAGTAGGGATAGCAATACCCACCTCTTGGAGTTCTAACATGAATTATGTGATGAAAACAATTAGTTCATAATAAAGAAGCAAAACAAAGAAGGGAAATTTGTTTATTTTCAGACTTTAGAAGGTCACTTTGGGTGAATTCTGGAATTCTCTTCAGTGAGATTTAGTAGTATGATTCTGAGATCATTATATTGAGAAAATAATGTCATACTTCCTTATTTAAATATAAATAGGAGATTAATACTACAGAAGTGTATCACCTAAAAGAAAATTGAATAATTTGCATATTTCTGGATTATCTCAACATAGTACAAACATTCACTGATATTTGTTGATTTTAATATGATTAAAAAGATTAATATGATTAATCTAATTCCACAGATAATTATCAAGTGTCTTTAACATTTTAGGCACCCTGAAGAAACTAGAGAATAAACCTGTGAGCAAACAGACTTAGCCCAGTGAATATGAAGTTCAGAGCTTTGCCCTTTATATAACACTTCTTTTATTATGCTTTTTCATGAATGTCACTTCACTTGATCCTCATAGTAACCATGCAATATATCGGCATTAGTATTCCCATTAAGAAAGTGAGGAAACTGAGATTTTGAGAGGTGACCTGGCACACTTCATTCTCTGCTATGTTATCAGCATTTTCTCTTGAAAACTGACGAAGTGATTAAATGGGATTTCTCTCTCTCTCTCTCTCTCTCTCTCTCTCTCTCTCTCTCTCTCTCTCTCACACACACACACACACACACACACACATCACTTATTATGTTGAAACAGCCACATTGTACCCACAGGAAGGTTAGATGGAATTCTCACTTATTTTCATTAATGTGAGTTTTAAGATGAGTCCTGGAGTCCTGGAAAGAGTTCAGGGTCTTTGTCTCTCTCTCTCTCTCCTTTTTATGTTTCTTTTTACCCCCAGATACCTCTAAAAAGAAAAAAAGCATTTATTTTCAGTCTGGTGGGAAACCTTGCTTTGTCATCTTTCCCTGATGCTTTGAGACACTGTGCAAAACACTCAGAGTTCCTGCTTCCTAATCTGAAAAAAAAAAAAAATAGGAGGCTAATTCCCCTTAAAAGTGTTGATGGCAATCTAGTTCATCAGTAACTCACCCAGAGCTCTGTTCACTGGGACATTCCCTCTTAACTCTGTCCTTCAGAGTCCCAAGCCTCACTGTGATATCTCAGTGAGGTATCAATCCATGTTCAGGTCACACCCACATACCCAGTCAACCCATTTGTGAATTGAGATCACTATTTTTTCTCATATTCCTTCAATCAGTACTAGAGAATTCCATGTAAGGCCATTGTATGAGATGAAAGAAAGATGTCAATAACAGTGTTGAATGACATAACGGTCTAGAATGCCCTTGTGATGTTCACCTACAATCTGAGGAGATGATTTTTAAATGGTATGTGGTTCTTATTACAAATAGCATGACCTTCCTGTAAATCTTACAGTTATAATAAACTTCACTGTTTTTCCTCAAAATATGTATATTAAAGCCCTAATTCCCAATATGACTATATTTGGAAGTATGGCCTTTAGGGAGGTCATCAGAATGACGTCCTAATCCAGTAGGATTGGTATACTTATGAGATGAGGAATAGACAAAATTTCTCTGTCTCACTCTTTCTCCTCCACTCCGTGTGTGTGTGTGTGTGTCTATCTTATTCCCTGTAAACACACACACACACACATAACACACACACGTTCATGTGAGGACATAGCATGACAGTGACCATCTATAGGTTAGGAAGAAAAGCCTCACCAGAAATCAAACTTGATAGCACCTTGATATTGAAATCTAGTCTCAAAAACGTAAGAAAATAAATTTCTGTTATGAAGGTCTCCTAGATTGCAGTGTTTTTCTATGGTAGAATATGAATACTAATAAAGGTATGTTCTATGTAACTTACCTATTACAGCATTTTAAGAAATACAATATCTTTTCCTACCATATACACAACAAGAAGGTCTGGCTTTACAGAGTGATAACACGACCTCTAAAATACTCATTTTAGGTGCCATATAGGGGATGGTATTCTGTGAATCTAGGTGCTATCTATCCTTCATTATATAATATGTGCTTTATGCCAATGGCCATAATACAGTGCAATATGTGGAAGTGTTAGAATATAAAGACTCATGGAAAAAGAAGTGAACCAGCTCACTATCACTTCCAGTTATGCAGTTAAGTAATTTGATCTTATTCTGGCAACTCTAGGTTCTGTGGATCTAAAAGTCCTATTTACAGAAAAAGATAGAGTTCCACCAAACTTAAAGCTATGGTAATAGCCAGCTGGTCACTTTGAACTTTTCAAGTGAACAGAGATGAGTGCAAAGAAAGTAGTTACCAAGTTGGAGGGGGAAAACGTCCTGATCATCACATGGAGGTAGATTTGTAGATACAATACAGCTGTGCCAACAGTAGCAAGAGAGACTGTGCATTTACCCAGGAATTGCAAATACCTACATTCTTCAAGAAGATTTGGTAGAAAGGAAGGGACTTAAGTATGCTAAAGAAGTGGAACTAAGAAATGCGAGGGATGAATTATAGTAGATAGTGTGGGAGCCCTGCCAATATGTCCTTCAATAGGTTCAATCAACACATTTGCTCCTCATTTCTGTGCATGATAGTTGCACTGAATCACGACTGTCCTCTTATCTGGGGCACTGCCTTGAATGATCTAAGTCTTCTAGCCCAGAAGACTATGGCCTATCTTCAGGACTGACTTGTGTCCAGTCACTAACTGATGCTAGACACAGCGAGACAAGGCTGTGGTACTCTTCATGCTTCAGACTGAAGGGGTCATTGACTTTTTGCCAGTGCTTAGACGTCAGCTGAACCTACATCATTACTTACCAAAACAGGGTTACAATTTATTTTCTGTCCTGTTCATCTGTCCTGTTCTTTTATCTTCACCTTCTAAGAGCTCCTCCTGAGAGCTTCCCTAAATAGATTATGTATACAAGAATCCTGTCTTAGATTCTACTTTTAGAGAACCTGACCTAAGACAGGTGTTGGGAGTATAAAATGATGTATATAAAAACAACTTTTATCAAGTAGAATTTTTATGTGTATTTACTTAAGTAACACTTTGCACTAGATCTTTGATGGTAATTTGTGAGAGTTAGGGAGATAACAAATTAAAAGAAGTACTACTCTATTCATATTGAGAGAATTTAAAGTAATACATAAATAAAAGTAATGCAAGTTTGAGTTAAGAATGCTCCCTTGTGAATCAGTTTAAAAATTATCATAGAATTATACTTCTTTAGAAGATAAAAAAATCTATAGCACTGGCTATTGCAAATCTTTCTATTTTTGCATGTGAATTTGTGGATTGGACAAGACACTTTATGAGAGAGACAGTAAATATATTTAAATTTGGACACACAGTTAATCAAACTCCGCAAAAATGCAATTTAGTCAAATATACTGCTCTGCTGCATCCTCAAGTTGCTGGCCTTACTGTGCAATGACTCAAACCAACTTCTATTTCTATATGTCATTTTTTGGACTGTAAAGGTACATGTCAAAAATGTCTGTGGTTGAAAGAGCACTGAAGATGTTCTTTACCTTTTGTTTTTCAGCAGTTTCTGACAAGACCCTGGATTTTCAAGATGAGACATGGACGTGGCTCTACCTTGACCTAAGGAGGGTTCCCAGTAGACAGCTCTGACCCCATAATCCATGCTTCCGTACCACATTATCACATCTCCTAAGGAATTGGACAACTGCTTGCTTTCTTGGGAGTTAGCTAGACAGAGTGCTTTGCTGGTGTCCACCTTTTAGCAGAATGGGACATATTACCATATTTTCTGTTTTTCTGCTTTGAATTTCACTGTCTTCCTTTGGAAACTTTTTTTCTTTTCAGTTTTTTTTTTTTTTTTTTTTCTTACACAATTACATTCATAACAAAATAGTAACAGTATCACCCCTGAAAGCTTTGTGATGGTCTGGACCAGAGCAAAGTATGTTGCATTTTTTTCTCTCCTGCCATCTTCACAATTGTGCTGTAACCCATTTATTGTACTTATTAAAAGATAAGGAACCTACTTCTTGAAGAGGTGAGGATGATTGATAAGTAACTGCATATGTTTTGATGAGATGTAATCTTAGGCAGCTGACACCAGAGATCTCCCTTTCAAACTCTTCACTGGGCTGTTCCTCCTTGGTTATTTCAGCAGTAGAATAACTCATAACTTAAGGGCCTTATAAATCTCAGCAACTATAATGATTTTCCTTTGCATTTTAACCCTTCATTTCTTTTCACTAGCTTTCAGATCCTTTCTTACTTTTCCAACTCTTCTGGACATTTCCACTCTTGTAATAATTTTAGTGTCTAATATGTATCATGTCCTATTTTGATTATAGAGGATATGAGCAAAGGAAAGATACTTCTCTTGTCCTGGAGGAGTGTCAATACCAGTTATGCTCTTTTTATGTTAAGAATCATGCTTTGGTTTTGCCATGTAAGATAGATTTAATTTCTAAATGATTTTAATATCAGAGGATGTTACAGAAATCCTGTGAAATTTGTGTCACTTATTTTAAAGAGAGTTAAGCAATTTTCACCAGCTAATGACTTCAGAAATGTTAATGTTCAGGAGAATAAAACCTAGTTTTTTTAAATCTAGGTTCTGCAGCATGGAAGACATCTGAACTGTGTTTGGCTTCTTCTCCTGATTCTTCTTCCTTCTATGTTCATAACACACAATATTCCTTGCCAGTACCTGTGTGGACTATTAGTTCTTATTACTCAGAATTTCTACTTAAAATATTATGAGCAGAATATAAGAATATTATTACAAAACCCACACCCAGTAAGAAAAGAGCAGCCCCACTTGTTCTTGGTCACAGGGCAGTTCTGGGCACTTGACCTTGGGGTTCAGGAGAAGCCCATAGGTCCCACCCTCACAACAACCTGAATGCTATTACTGGTTAGGCAAGGAGCAGATGGGGGGTCCTCTGGTTTCAGTTTTTAAGTTTACATTAGCTTCTTCAGCCCCCAAATCCGGATAACATGCTTCCCTTTGCCTGTAGGACTTGTTCTTGGTTCTTCCTCACCCTTTCAGAATCCCCACTCCTTTCAGGAGATCTAATTCAGGCCTAGAGAACTCTTCTGTTCTAAGCAGAGGACAAACTTTGCTGTAGAGGTCCCAGATCTATATGAGGTTTGGAGGGAAGTGAGTTCTCACCCCAGGAGCAACTACCTGTTTCCCACCCACTCTTCTTCCAGCGGAAACCCAGCAGGCTATGTGGACTGGAAAACCAGACCCTACGTGGAATTCCAGGTTGACTCCATGTTGGAACTCAACACCTGAGTTTCCAGGCACCCTGAACTTTGATCTCCAGCTACTTCTCCTTGCAAGAAGAACTACAGGTCTGTGGAAAGTTCTTTTCCTAATGATCCCTTAGACTTGGGCCACACATTATAATTTGTTCTCTCTGTTTTCTCCCTAGAAAGCAGTTATCACAGCCCAAGGTACCTGAAGAGACCCTAGGCCTCTGCCCTTTCCTCTCTGTCTCTCCTCTAGGTACCTACCTTCCCCTTAGACCCTCTTGAAGTTCCAGGCAGGTCATTTTCTGGCTTCCAGACTGATATCCATGTTTGTCAGATGCCACTTCCAACTGATTTACTGTCTTATGCGCCTTTTCTCTTTCCTGGCTTAGATCCACATAGCTGTGCCTGGTAGTGCCCTTAGAAGAGCCTTTTACCTGTGTTTGGTTCAGCTTTTTCAGACTCTGGCATGTTGTATCTCCAGGCAACTACGTACTTTCCTGGGAATGGAACCAAGAAGAGAACTAGAGGTTGAACGTAGAATCATCTCTGCTGGGTGGTCTGGCTTGGAGGTGGGGTACAGCAGGACCAGTCAGTTATGCAGATGCTCAGATCAGTGCTCACCCAGGGACATGCTCTTACATCCTCCTGGTGCTCTCGGTGACACCCTGTTCCTGGGATACTCAGTGAATCTGACAGAGTCTATCTGTGGTAATTGAGTGAACCATCATAAAGGGAAGGAAAAGAGAAAAGTCCCAATCCATCCTAATCTAAATGGGCAGTGTCCAGTTATGCACTCTGTTTTATAAATATATGTATCATATGTATATTTCACATGTCAATGAGAAACAATAGGAAGAAGGAAGAATAGAAATAGTAACAGGTTTACATGTTTGGAACATTTTTGTATGTCTGACTTGAACAAACAAAATTTATTAGTTTCTACAATCTGGTTGTTAAATCTAGCACTTATCTGCTTCCTGTTGGGTCAAGTAGGATAATGGATGATTGGAAAATACAAAATGAACTAAGTCACACAGCTGGCAGCCTGTGTTGACCACCAGCCTGGAATGCAGCTGGAGGATAAACCACTGCCTTCTTTTCCTATGTCCTCACTGCATGGCTGTTTGGGCTTTCTCATGGCATGGTGACATCAGGACAAGCATACTTCTTTCTAGGAAGCTAGTTTTCTATATAATGAAAAAGCAGGTTCTTCCAAAACCATCTTAAAGATTAAATTCTACAATTCATAGCAGGGCAGTTCTTCCACATTCATTGTGTGAAACTGACCACATTAAAGATGCCCATGTTTAAGCTGGCTATGCTTAAAGTACCCTAGTTTCAAGAGGACTCCATAAGAACATGCAAGCTAACAGGTTTATTATTTGAAGTCATCAACCTAACACTCTACCATCAACCAACCTCCTCAAATGCAAAACCAAAACTCAAATAATATTGCTAGGATTAGAGCTCAGGTTTCTCCCTTTTCTTCTGAAAATGATTTGATGCCTCCTGCCCTGGAGTAGAATCTCCTCATAACCAGAGAACCTAAGTAAAAACAACTATCATCCACCAAAGCTGAAAATTAGTTACACTCTTCATCATAATAATCCAAGAATACAGGGATGGTTGTATTTGATGAGAGCAACCCTCTGATCTTCGTGTTTGAATGAGTAGAGAAATAAAGATTCTATTATGGTCTGAATATGAGGTGTTCCCCAAAAACTCATTTACAAAACAATGTAAGAACCAATGTTCAGTGGTGAAATGATTAGATTTTGAGAGGAATCGCCTAATTGGTGAATTAATCTACTCATGTGCTAACTGGGAAGTAACTATGGGCAGACAAGCTGTGGTTATAGAAAGTAGATCACTGGCATCATGGTTTGGGGGTTTATATTTTGTCCCTGACATCTCAAAGCCACTCTCTCTGCTTCCTAGCTGTCATGAATTGAGCCACTTTCCTCTACCGTGCCCTTCCTCCATAATGTTTTGACTCTCATTGGGCCCATAGCTATAGACTCAACTGACCATGGAATGAACCTTTGAAACCATGAGCCAAAATGGTTGTCCTAAATTGTTCTTTTCAGGTCTCTGAATTCCAGCATCAAAAAGCTAACTAATACCATCCCCTATATAACTAAGAGGGGAAGAAAGCAGTGATAAAGAATCTACTTTTGATGACAACTTACCAAAGATTATTAAAAGTTGTTCTCATCATTATAAAAGATTTTAAATAAGATGGTCAGGGAAAGTTCTCTGAACACATCTGAATGCATACTTGGAAGAATTAATTGCAGCTGTGCAAAGTAAAGTTCTTTCCAACATACGGCACAAGCATCACCTTTGAGGAAACTTCCTGACAAGAACTCTTAACAGAATCAACTCAATTGCTTTCCCTCTCTCTCCTCCTTGGGTGCTCTTCTGTGCCTGCCTGGGACACCATACTATTTTAATACCATTGTTTTGACGGTGATCTATTCATTAATAAAAGCCCTTTGTGTTACTCTGTAATAGATATTAAAAAGGGTCACATATACAGTTTTGGCACTATTCAACTCCTTTTCATATTTTGCTCAGACCTCACTTTTTCTTTTCTTCTTTTCTATATCTTATAAAGAACAAATTTGATCCTTTTCCTCCAGGGTGCTGTTTTCATTGCACACAGCAGTCCCTACAGCTTTGCCTACCTCTTGATTTCCTTAAATTAGGGAGGAGAGGAGAATGGAAGCACATTTGGTGTCTCAGTGTGGTCTGCTCTTTATTAGCATCCTCTCAACAGGTCTGTGGAAAAAATAAAAAAAAAGAGCTGAAGTCCACAGCATTGCTATTCAGGGGAAGCTGCCAGCAGTTTCTTACCTCCCTGGTTATTTTTGCAAAGTTGTAAGCATTTAGCTTTGACTTTCCCCCTGTGACTATTTAGTTCCTCCCTGAGTGCAAAGCCTTCAGTGTGCTCAGAGGGCCTGAGACTTGGTCTTCTGGAAGCACGACATGTTTGTACAGTTCTCCCACTGAAAGGTTTAGAGATTCATTATCAATTGTGCCTCTGGGAGCTCTACCCTCTTCTCGGCCCCTGCAGATTCTTGTTCTAACTCACCGGACAAAACTGCTTCAAGCTGATGCTCCTGAGTCCCAGGGGGTGAGAAACTTTTCTTTATAAATGTTGGAGGTTTTGTCATTTTTTTTTTTTTTTTTTTTAAGCAGTAGGCTGGTAATATTTGAGAACACAGGTACAGTCCATCCTTGCTGGTAATTATCAGTCTTGTGAATAATATCTAAATGACATGGTAAGATTTCACACAATTAAACTACTGCTCTTTTTGCAGGACACTTTTACAGAAAACCATAGCAATAATGGTCTTAATTTCAATCACCTAACTTTTACCCATCTATTCATATTCTAGTATGACATTTACCATAATAAATATGTTTACTTTACATGGATGCTCAAAGTTAGGGACTGAATTATCCTTATTTTATTTTCAGAAAGCTTAAATAATTTTCCACAGTTGCAGAGCTAAGTGGAAGAGCAAATTATCTGTGGAATGTGCAAATTAAATGCAGGGTGGGACATTTGATTTGTCAGTCCACAGCCAGCTTTTACGCAGGATGTGTTATATTGACATCTCTACTTGGGCATGGCTGCATAAAAGGGAAAACCCATACCTTTCTTTCTTTCTTTTTTAGTTCAAATGTTTCTTTTAATTTTTAATTTTTTATTTTATTTGTTCTAATTAGTTGTACATGACAGTAGAATGCATTTATACATTTTGATAGATCATACATAAATGGAGTGTAATATCTCATTTTTTCTGATTATACATATTGTAGGATCACATTGGTAATAGATACCTTTCTTGATCACTGTGCATGTATACACTGCTTAAACTTACTGACTTAGCATTAAGATTGTGGTTTTATTAAGTGCCCTTTCAAATGTACACAGCATTATGATAAGGGAAGTCTTCCTGGGAATGTATATGAAACAGGTAAATTTAAAAAGAAAATGAAATATCCTGTCAAGGAGGAACTTTATTGTATTGTATACAAAGTTCCTGGGGCTTCCTGTTTATTACATGAGGGATACTTCTTTGGCTGTGACTTTGGAAAGCAGTTCCTTAGCAGGCAAGTAATGGAAATCTTCTCTCAACCAAAAGATAAAATCAATGATGTTGCTGCTTACAGATGACTCTGATAAGAAGGCACAGAGACAGATACTAGAATTTTTCCTAGAAAATAGCATGCTTTATAAAGCAGGAGTATTTTGAGAAAGGTAAACCTCACAGATATAGGATACAGATATTTGTATGTGTGTGCATGTGTGTGGATTCATTGGGAATTGAACCCAGGGTTTTGTGAATGCTAAGCTTGTGTTCTTACAGGTGAGATATGCTCCCTTTCCAATGGTTACTTTTGAGGTGGTCTTTAGCAGGCTCATAAACCGACTTTAAATATTTCCTGCATAAACTAAAAATAGTTCTGAAACTCACAAGAATAATTTGGTAAAGGGGCATGCATTACAAAGAGTATTAGTGATTGTAAGAAGAACAGAACTTTAATCACTAAGAAAAAGGGTTTTTTATTTAGTTCTACATGGTAATTGGATTTCACCCATCTTTGTGTGTGTGTGTGTGTGTGTGTGTGTGTGTGAGAATCAACTTTATATCATAACCACAATCAACAGTATTTATATTTTTTTCTTGAGAACCTTTTATATTTATTTTGGAATAAGATATTTTATTTTTATTTTATAGATAATTATTATGAGTCTTCATTCTTATTCTTATAAATTCTATTATGCACTTATTATACATTCATAGCTGATAAATTAATCTCATTCTTTCTAAATAATATAACCAAAATTCTAATATGCAGATTGGGCAAAACCAGTAATGCATTTGCAACATTTTTCATCTAAAATAATCTGTATTTTTTATATTGACTATTCATGTTTGGGTATAGTAGGCATTATTAAAATCTACTGCTCCTTATTTCTATTCTTCAGTACACAATTGTGATGTTTACTTAGAAGATGATGATGCCTCATTTTGCCATCATCCTTGTATTGGAAATCCTTCAACATGCTTACCACTATCCTGAGTGAACCCCCAGATGGTAAGAGGAGGAGAGTGGGAAGCACTCACTTGTGCAAATTGGAATAACGTGAAAGTCTCACTTCCAAACCACAGATTCATCTGTGTAGTTTTCTTTATGACCCATTCCGTTCTTTGAAAATGCTCAGAACTTGAGATTCTTTTTCTATTTTTTTTTAAAGTAACTTCAAGGTAATGTCTTAAAAACTGAGCGAATTCATCAATATTTTTTTCTTATCTTGTACTCTGTATAAGTGCATTTTGTAAACATTTCTGGGACTTCTAGCATGTGTTAAAAATGACTCTGCTTTAGTTTGTGCCATTTTTTAGTGAAGGAAATTGTTTATCATACATATATACATATATATTATATATCTAATATATACTTGTTATTCTGTTATTTTCTTATTAAAAATTATCCAGGGTAATTTTTTAATGTACTAGCTCTTAAAACACATGTATCCGTCATACAAAGAAGACTCATAAATTTTACTGTATACTTTTCAATTGGAAGAGTCTTTGTCTCCTAATCCTATTTGTGACTGGAATCTCATGATGGGCTCATGCCAACCTTGGAGTCACCCTTTATATTTCCTAAGAGCAATTGCTTAACTTGACATCTCACAGAACCTCCTTTAGTACTGACAAGTAGTCACTTTACTATTATGTTCTACACAGTGCCCCATATTTGAGTTCTATAACCTCTTCTTAACCTTATTTTTTTTACTTAGAATGATTGTAGGATAGAGTTTGTTAAATGACAAGACTATTTCCATAAGCAAAATGAAACAGTTCTGGAATTGTTAAATGGGTAGGTAAGCCTTTTATGACAATATTCCCCACATGAGAAGTCATGGTGCTAGTTATTTCTGCAATTTAGAAAGTTAGTTAGTAGAAACTACGGTTTTGTTCTAATTAAACAAACAAGTGACACCTTAATACACAAACAAATGCCCGTGTTATTCTCTGTTCTCTCATACCATTTCCCAATTTTTTTGAAAAAACAAACCTGTTGTCAGGTTTAAATTAGCTTTCTTGGTTGAAATCAGCAGTCTTAATTTGCAATTGAAATCCATCCAATTAAACAATAGATTGCCTGGAATTAATGGTAATTGAACAATCTAAATTAAATGGGAGAAATTGTGGACAAGTGAAGAGGAAAATAAACATGGCACGATTTAAGCTTGGAAAATCACACATATTAACAGGACCCTGGAATTACATTTCCTGAGGTGCCACTTGCCTTCAAAAACATCTGTAAAAACCTTTGTGGGATCTTACCCTGACCAAAAAATGAGTACCTTGGTAGACATTGAGGCAACTAGAATTGAAGCAGGTACTAAGTCCCTATGTTTGCAATGGATTTACTTTCTCTTGGTTAATAGAACATGGCAAAATATCCCTATGATACCATCAACCACATAAATGTGACAGGAAAAGAATTTTCCACTGCATATGTTGTAATATAGCTCCATTAGAGGGTCTACCTCTCCTTTCTCAGGAAGGATGCAATGGCTAAGGATGCTAATGGCTAATGGAAAATAAGTGCAGTAGTGAAGTTTATATTGATTTGTTGCCAAAGAGAGAAAATTATAGAAATGCAATCTAGGTCTTGCATAGGTACTGCTAAGTCTTTAGAGAGCTAAGTCAAAAAAAAAAAAAAAAAAAAAAAAAAAAGCCTCAAGTTTTGAAAAGGGGTCTCTGACTAGCCAATAATGGGTAGTCTGAGAAAAGCAAGTCAGTTTATATATAAAGACTCTCACGATCACCTGCAGAAAATGACAGATTCCCCACCCAAGATTAGATTTGTAAATCTTGATGATGCCCCAACACACCAAGAAGATCTGAAAACTTTTGTTTGCATAACTGAAGTCTCTGGGAAGAGTAGAGTGGGCATCTCAAGTCACTCAGAAATGGCTTGAGAGCGTAAGGAAAGGAGACTGGAGAGAATTTTTATTGTGGATAGGAGATGGGGATAGGGTAAGAATGCTTTGGTGTGTTCAGGGGCATTTCAGTAAGATCCTTGAAAACGCTTATCCATTAATTGACCAGATTTAAAAAGTTAACAAGTCTCAGCATTGAGAATGAGAAATGTCTAATTGGGTAGTTATCCTAATCTGCTCCTGATCCTGCAAATTAAGCTGACCAGCGACCATAGTTCACTCCCGCTGATCCATTTCTGAAATAGGTTTGAAACAAATAATTCTAAGCAAAATCTCAGAGGGTCCACCACTAATTTTGCTCCCCACCCATTTACCCACCTGTCTCATTTACTTCTGATATTTTTCTTTGTTCTGAATCCAGACACTTGACTTAGTATCCATATTAGAAATCTTGATGGAAAAATAATCTTGACAACCTCCCAGAATCCTTTTCATTGTTTTGACCTGGATCTCCATTCAGAGTGGTCAGCTGTGTGGACCAATTCAACTTTGTTCTGCTCCCTTATTCCATGGCTTTTGCCTTCAAAGAGAACTTTCTACACTACCCACATAGCACATGAAACCTCTTAACTGGTGCTGACTTTATCTTTATTGCAAGGATTTGAATATCAGGGTTCCTTACATGTGATGCTATTTCACTACTTAAGTCTTCTATCTGTGGTTATATTGTCCTTTTCAAATTCTACTATTGTCTTTTATATGCTGAATACCCCCAAATACATCACTTCCAAATTTCCTGCAAATCTAACTCCCTAATGTTATTTCCCCATGTGTTCATCTTACATACAGATAGATCTCTCTGAAACTGTAGGTTCAAAAATTTAACTCATTTATCATCCATTCCAACCTACTGCTTCCCAACAAACCTATTTCAAAGAGTAGAGTCAACCACAAATTTGTTACTATCTAATCCATAGATGTAGGTGGTTTGTTCCTTTTTTCTAAACAGCTTTATTGAAGTATAATTTACAGACAAGTATTATATATATATATTGTTTGGATGTATGTAAACAACGTCGATTCTATCACCACAGTCAAGGTAACAAACACATCCAACACTTACCAAAATATCTTTGTGTCTTTTGTTTTCTTTTGCTTTTGTAGTAAGAGCACTTAAGATGAGCTCTACGAGCTTAAAAATTTCTGAAGGACACAAAACTATATTGTTAACTACAGGCAATATGTTGTACAGCAGATCTCTAGAATTCAGTCATCTAGCATAACTTCAACTTCATGCCCATTGAGCAAGAACCCTCATATACTCTATTCCCTGGCTCTGACAGCCACTGTTATATTCACTAATGCTGACTTTAATTATTATAAATACCTCAAGCCAGTGAAATCATGCAGTATTTGTCCTTCTGTGATTGGCTTATTTCACTGAGCACTGAATCTTCCAGGTTCATTCTTCTTGCCACCAATTGCATATTTCCTTTTATAAGAATTTAATAATACTGTATTCTATGTATATACCACATTTCCTTTGCTCATTCATCCTTCAATGGACACGTCAATTATTTCCATACTTGGCTATTGTGAAAAATGCTGCAATATCTAGTCAAGAATATATAATGGGGGAAGAATATCTATTCAACAAGTAGTATTGGAAAAATAGGATATCCAGTCAGGCAACAACAAAAATAGAACGCTACCACATGCCATACACAAAATTCAAGTAAAATGGATTAATATTTTCAGTATAAGATCAGAAAATGTAAAACTAGTAAGAGAAATGTTCATTGACATTGGTCTAAGCAATAATTTATTGGATATGATACCCAAAGTACAGGGAACAAAGGCTAAAATGGGTAAGTGGGACTATATCAGACTAAAATCTTCTGCACAGAAGGAGAAACAATCAATAGAGCATAAAGACAACCTAGTAAAGGGAAGGAAATATCTCAGTACCATATATACGATGAGGGGTAAATTCCAAGATACATCAGAAACTCCCTCAACTCAATAGCCAAAAAAACAGATGAAACAGTTAAAATAGAGGTAATAGACTTGAATGGAGATTTTTTTCCAAAGAAAACATAAAGCACCAATGAATATATGAAAACATGCCTAAGATCACTGACTATTGGGGAAATGTAAATCTCAGTCATGGTATGATATCACTTCACACCTGTTAAAATAACTACTCAAAAAAAAAAAAAAAGGTATGTGTTGGTAAGACTACAGAAATGCTGCAGTAGTTATAGAACACAGTACAAAGGTTTTCCACAAAACTAAAACTAGACTACTCTATGGTTCTACAATCTTGCTTCTAGTGAGATTTTTTTCTATATGTATCTATTTTATATATATATATATATTATATAAATATAGATCCAAAAGAACAAAAATCAGGATTTTGAAAGCTATCTGGATTTCAACTGATTTATTATTTCTCATCATACATGTAAATAAATTCCAGTTATTTTGTCTGTTTCCCAAATATTTCTTTAATTCATTGATTATTTAAAAATCCATGTTATATTAGTAGTTTAGGTCTTTTGCACTCCTTTTCTGGATTCTTTCAACAGCCTACTGTATTAGTCAGTTTTCTGCTACTGAAATGAAATGCTCTAGGTTTGTAGCTATACAGAGCAGAGGTGTCACTGGCTCACCGTTCTGAAGTTCTGAAGGTGTGGTATGGCACAGCTCTGGGGAGGACCTCATGGAGGACGGCAACACAGTGGTAGAATTTGGTGCAAAAGGAAGAGATCACACTGACAGGAAGGAAGCCAAAGAGACAAAGAAAAATTCAGGAATATGACTCAGGCTTTCAAAATGACACATTCTCTTAAAATCTAACTCAGGGTTCCCTGAAAACTCTTTTATCCTCTTTATCTGCAGTGCCCCAATGAACTGAGGACTTCTCGCTAGACCCCACCTGTTAAAATCTTCCATACCTGTCACATCACCATGCTGAGGGCCACACCTCTAACACACCAACCCTTGGAGAATACACCACATCCAAACACCATAGGTTCTACTAATGTCCTTGTCTCTCTTCTTTCTCAGTTCAAGGCTTTCTATCAGAAACAGCCAGCATTATCATTGGAAAATTATCATCTATGTCTCTTCCCTGAGGAAAACTCTTTAAAAATTTATTACTACTATTGGTATAAAGTTAAACTTCTTTGGATTGTTTTTACTTCCTGTTGAGAGTTGAATAGATGCCTCTCTTAGAAAGGGAGAGAGGAAGAAAGAGGGAGAGAGAGAGACAGAGAGAGAGAGAGTTATTGAGAGAGACAGATTGATTTAAAGCCTTAACCCCTGGTATGAATATGACCTTTTTGGGAATAGGTTCTTTGTAGATGTAATCAAGTTAAGTTGAGGTCGTACTGAATTAAGAGACCCTAAATACAATGACTGATGTCCTTGTAAGGAAAGGGAGATTGGGACAAACATAGGAAAGACAGACAAGTAAAGATGGATACAAAAATTTTAGTACTGAGCTACAAGCCAAAAAATGCCAACAATTCCCAGCAACCCCTCAAAGCTAGGAGGGAGCAAGGGAAGATTCTACCTTAGCGTTTTCAGAGGGACTGTGGCCCTCCTGACACATTCATTTCATAATTCTAGCCTCTAGAACTGTGACAGATGGAAATAAAGTTGTTCTGAGCTGTTTAGTTCATTGAATTTCTTGTTGTCCTTGCTTATTTCCCTAACTAAAACTCTCATTCTTTCTTCTGCACACCTTCTCTTCTTGTACCTCAAAACACAGCCTGTGATTCAGATTTAATAATCCCTTTTATGGATATATTCCTCTCTTTATTACATTTTATCCTGTCTATATACTCTACGTGATAGACTGTGGTTATTATAACAAAATACCAATATTTGGTGGCTGAAACCATAGGTTTCTTTGCTCATAGTTTGTACGGCCATAGTTCAACAGGGTTTCACTGGGCTGAAATCACAGTGTTGGCAGGGCAAAACTCCTTCCAGAGAAGCTGTAGGAGAGAATTTCTTTTTTTTGCCCCTTCCGCATTCTGGTGACTTCCAACATTCCTTTATTTGTGGCTACCTAACTTCAATTTTGCCACCATGGAATATTTGACAAGATCTGGTGATGTTTTTGATTGTCAGAATGTGGTGATTCTATGAACATCGGGCAGGATGAGGAAAAGGATGCTCCTAGATGTTTGCACAGGACCTCATCCTTCCCACAACAAGGGATAACCTAGTCCAGGTTGGAATAGTGTGGAGGTTGGGAAGCTATATAGCTCCTTTAAACCCATTTAATTCTATTACCTCATCATTTCCTGCTGTGGTCTTTATTTGTCCCACTAACATTTATTTAGATGCTCACAATTAATACTTCTTCCTCTCTCATAAGATCTAAAAACTTACATGAAAATTATGTTCCTGAATTCCTGTTTCTTAAATAGGCTGTCACTAACATAAGACTAAATGGATGCATACCTTTTTGCCCTCATATTAACTGTACTTAGCAAGGTCCCCACAATAAATAAAAGCTTTATCAAAATTTAAATAAACAAATCAGAAATTAATTAAAATATTGCATTTACGAGTGAAAAATTGAAATTATTGATATATTTTTCAAATTTATTGGAGAGCTCAGACTTCAAGGTACTTGTCACATCTGTGGTTGAGATAATTAACATGATAAATTTTTTTTATTAAAAATCATAAATTTACATAGGGCAATGTTGTTTGATTCATTCTGTTAATTTTTTCCCTTTCCCCCACCCCTCCCACCCCTCTTTTCCCTCTATACAGTCCTTCCTTCCTCCATTCTTACCACCCTCCTTATCCCTAACCCTAAACCTAACCCTAACCCTAACGCTAACCCCTCCTACCCCCCACCCCCGTATGTCCTCATCCGCTTATCAGCGAGATCATTTGTCCTTTGGTTTTTTGAGATTGGCTTATCTCACTTAGCATGATATCCTCCAATTTCATCCATTTGCCTGAAAATGCCGTAATTTTATCATTCTTCATGGCAGAGTAATATTCCATTGTATATATATGCCACAGTTTCTTTATCCATTCATCAATTGAAGGGCATCTAGGTAGGTTCCACAATCTGGGTATGGTGAATTAAGCAGCTATGAACATTGATGTGGCTGTATCTCTGTAGTATGCTGATTTTAAGTCCTTTGGGTATAGGCCAAGGAGTGGGATAGCTGGGTCAAATGGTGGTTCCATTCCAAGCTTTCTGAGGAATCTCCATACTGCTTTCCAGAGTGGCTGCACTAATTTGCAATCCTACCAGCAATGTATGAGTGTACCTTTTTCCCCAGATCCTCGTCAACACCTATTGTTGCTTGTGTTCTTGATAATCGCCATTCTAATTGGGGTGAGATGAAATCTTAGGGTAGTTTTGATTTGCATTTCTCTTATTACTAGAGATGTTGAACATTTTTTCATATATCTGTTGATTGCTTGTACATGTTCTTCTGTGAAGTGTCTGTTCATTTCCTTAGCCCATTTGTGGATTGGATTATTTGTATTCTTGGTGTAGAGTTTTTTGAGTTCTTTATAGATTCTGGAAATTAGCGCTCCATCTGAAGTATGAGTGGCAAAGATATTCTCCCACTCTGTAGGCTCTCTCTTCACATTACTGATAGTTTCCTTTGCTGAGAGAGAGCTTTTTAGTTTGAATCCATCCCAGTTGTTGATTCTTGCTTTTATTTCTTGGGCTATGGGAGTCCTGTTAAGGAAGTCTGCTCCTAAGCCAACAAGTTGAAGGTTTGGACCTACTTTTTCTTCTATAAGATGCTGGGTCTCTGGTCTGATTCCGAGGTCCTTGATCCATTTTGAGTTGAGTTTTGTGCAGGGTGAGAGATAGGGGTTTAATTTCATTCTGTTGCATGTGGTTTTCCAGTTTTCCCAGCACCATTTGTTGAAGAGGCTATCTTTTCTCCATTGCATATTTTTGGCACTTTGTCTAGTATGAGAAAATTGTATTTATTTGGGTTTAGGTCCATGTCCTCTATTCTGTACCATTGCTCTACCTGTCTATTTTGGTACCAATACCATGCCGTTTTTGTCACTATTGCTTTGTAGTAGAGTTGAAGATCTGGTATTGCGATACCCTCTGCTTCGCTCTTTCTGCTGAGGATTGCTTTAGCTATTCTGGGTTTCTTATTCTTCCAGATGAATTTCATAATTGCTTGCTCTATTTCTGTAAGGTACATCATTGGGATTTTAATTGGAATTGCATTGAATCCATAAAGCACTTTTGGTAGTATGGCCATTTTGACAATATTAATTCTGCCTATCCAAGAACATGGGAGATCTTTCCGTCTTCTAAGGTTTTCTTTAATTTCTTTCTTTAGTGTTCTGTAGTTCTCATTGTGGAGTTCTTTCACCTCTTTTGTGAGATTGATTTCCAAGTATTTTATTTTTTTCGAGTCTATTGTGAATGGGGTAGTTTTCGTAATTTCTCTTTCTGAAGATTCATCACTTATGTATAAAAATGCATTGGATTTATGAGCATTGATCTTGTAACCTGCTACTTTACTGAATTCACTTATGAGTTCTAAGAGTTTTCTGGTGGAATTTCCAGGTTCCTCTAAATATATAATCATGTCATCAGCGAACAGGGATAGTTTGAGTTCTTCTTTTCTTATTCGTATCCCTTTAATTTCTTTGGTTTGTCTAATTGCTCTGGTTAGAGTCTCAAGAATGATGTTGAATAGAAGTGGTGAAAGAGGGCATCCCTGCTTTTTCTGCATCTATTGAAATAATCATGTGATTCTTAACCTTTAGTCTGTTGATATGGTGAATGACATTTATTGATTTCCGGATGTTGAACCAATCTTGCATCTCTGGGATAAAACCCACTTGATCGTGATGCACTATCTTTTTAATATATTTTTGTATGTGATTTGCTAAAATTTTGTTGAGAATTTTTGCATCAATGTTCATTAAGGATATTGGTCTGAAATTTTCTTTTCTCGATGTGTCTCTGTCTGGTTTAGGTATCAGGGTGATATTGGCTTCATGGAATGAGTTTGGGAGGGTTCCCTCATCTTCTGTTTTACGGAATACTTTGAGAAGTATTGGTATGAGCTCTTCTTTAATGGTTTTGTAGAACTCGGCTGAGAACCCATCTGGTCCCGGACTTTTCTTTGTTGGTAGGCTTTTGATGACCTCTTCTATTTCATTGCTTGAAATTGATTTATTTAAGTTGTGTATGGCCTCCTCGTTCAGTTTAGGTAATTCATATGTCTCTAGAACTTGTTGATGTCTTCAAGGTTTTATTATAAATTTTTAAAATTCACATATTCTTGGATACTTCAAACTTCAAATAACCAATTATATTAACCTTATTCTCTAATTCCATTAACTCTTTTGTTATATTCACATAATCCCAAGTCATGGGATCAAATGACTGGTTCTACACTCAGTTTCCTCTGTCCAAATTTCTGTCATCAAGGAAAAGTCAGTCTTTCTAAGCCTCTGTTTCATGTTTCATCCCCAGTAAAATGTAAGAATTTGTCTGGATGATTTCCAGGTCTTTGGCATGTCTATCATCCAACAGTAATTGGTGGATGTTGATATTGTTATTTAGGGTAGCCATGATTTGGTATAAATAAACTATGGAATGAATTTTGCCCGAAAGATGAGTAACTTTCATTAATCATTAATTAATGATTAGCCAATTCATTAATTAACGGCTTTTTGCCATGAGTCTTCGAAGACCGTAAAACCAGTTTGGATTCATTTCTTCATGTCATCTTATGTTTGGATATTCTTAGAATGGAGTTCTCTGTGAGAATATTCAAAATTTTCTCTGAAATGCAAAGTGATTGAAAATAAGCCTGCAAGGGAATTTCTCTGGGTAGGTAGAGGCGTTAAGAATTATATCTAGGTGATAAGAGAAGATATAATCCTGAAGATTGTTACACAATGCGTATTAGTGATGTCCCCATGGTTAAATATGGTTCAGGCAGAGAGGAACAGCCTCTTACTCCATTATTGTCATTTGCTATGAACAGCTCTTTGAACTATTTTCTTCCTGGACAACCAAAATCCTTTTTGCAGGCCCAATGACTACATAAGGTGTACTTTCCAAATGGTCCTCAATTACCATTTGGCTCAAGATAAAATCTAATTAACTCTCAAATCTAATTTTCCACTTGTTAACACTATAAATAGTCACCTATAGTATCTATTCATTTTCCTAATGGAATTATAATTATAGTTTCACCATAAAATGGTCTAAAGCAGAAGTAAACTAAATAATTTTCCTCAAAGGAAACTGGCAAGAAGAGCTTACAAAATGCATGCAACTTTCGATTTTCATGAAACAATAATTTTATAGTAAATTTCCATGATTTTGTGAAGGCTGTGCTGAGGACATGGTTTAATTCAAATTAAGTACACTCAGGATAATCATCTCAAAATGCATTTAAGGAAAATACTTAGGACAATAATATCTTAGGAATTGCATTTGCTTCTACTTTGCACCAAAACATGCTGGCAGAGGTTGCCTTGACCCTTCCATCTGAAATAGACAAGCATACTAACACATGGAAAAACGCATGTAAAATAGTTTTTAAAATATTGGGCATTTGGCAATGAAATATAATGATCTTTGAGAAACAGCTTGGGAGAAATAAAAAAAAAAAGAATCAAATAAGGTGATTCTTGTAGAAACTCTAGTTTATTACCTTCAGGAAAACTCTCAGAATGTGAAACAAAGAAGAAGAATCAAAGTTAAAAAAACAAAAACAAATAAAATGAAGAGTTAAGGGGATAGGATTGATAGAACAGAGTGCTATGGTTTGGTATGGGGTGTCCCCTAAAGCTCCTATTAATACAGGAATAATCAGAGGTAAAATGATTGTATTACAAGAGCTGTAACCTAATTGATCCATCTGAGTTTGAATAGACTGACTACAACGTGGTAACTGTAGGCAGCTGAGGTATGACTGGAGGAGGTGAATCACTAGGGACATTCCCTGGAAAGATTGTACTTCCCATAGCCCCTTCACTGGGCTCTTTAACCATAATATGCTGCCTCACCTTGGTTGGGTCCAGAACAATGGAGTTGGCCATCTATGAACTGAGATCTCTGAAACCGTGAGCCCCAAATAAACTTTCCCTTCTCTAAGCTGTTTTTATTGGGTCATTTATTCAGAACAATGAAAAGTAATGAAAACAGACTAAGGCAGCTACAGTTTGCTAGGAACATAAATTGAGGAGAGAAATCTGCATAGAGAAAGAACTCCAGAGACCTGTGGAATATTCCCTCTGAGTATTTAGCAGAATACTGATCAGTGAAAGAGTGCGAGCCAATAATCCAAGGTTGGACAAATAACTGCCTGAAAAAATTAAAGAGACTGTTACATACAGATCAAGCAGTTTGGTAAATACAGACTGTTTTAGTCAGCATTGCAATGCTGTGACCAAAATACCAAATAAGAACAACGAAGAGGACATCTTGGTCCATACACTGTCATCTCCATTGCTCTGGGGCAAAAATGAGACTGCACATTATGGGGCAAAGGCCTAGCTGAGAAAAGCTGCTAAGATCATGGTGGGGTGGGGATCAGGCATAGGGAAGATGCACCATTGCAGGGCTCTCTCCCAGTGACCCTCCTCCTCCAGCCATGCCACACCTGTCTACAGTTATCACCCAAGATTGACAGATTAGGTTACAGATCACATAATCTTATCATTTTACTTCTGAATATCCTGCTTTAAAAGGGGATTTCAGGAGCATGTCTCTTATACAAACTATACAACAGACTATTCTCAGCATCCAGATAGAAACACACAGAATTTGGTACTTTACTGCAAGACTTGTTTTCGTAGTTGTGAGAAATAATCTTTTGACTAAGTATGACTCAGGTCCTGCTAGGTACCTCTTAAAAGCAGTATTCAAAGAGATATTGTTGGTGTATAAACATCTGTGCCTCAGAATGAAGATCAAGAATATTTATAGGATTATAAAAATATTCAGCACAGAAGGAGGTAAAATTCACATTATCTAGTGTCAGTAAAAATTGATAAGGAATATACAAAAAAAACACATAACCCATAATCAGGTAAAAATTTGAACAATGAAAACCAAACTTAAAATGACAGACGTTAGAACAAGCTACCAAGAACAGCACTTATTGTACCCGTATTCCACATACCAAAAGTTAAAGAAAAGACTGAAAATGATGAGTAGAACCAAGAGAAACATAGAAGTGACCCAATGTAAACACCTAGATAAAAACTATAATGCCTGAGATTTTAAAAAATACATAGACTGGGAATTGCTGCAGATTAGACATATCAAATAAAATACTAATGTATTTGAAGACAGGGAATAGCAAATTATCTAAAAGGGTCTCAAACCAAAATTTCATAGAACAGCAATATGTACAAAAACTTCAAGTAGTTTAATAAATGGGTAATTAAATCCCTGAAGGAAAGAAGAAAAGGGATACATAAAAAATTGAATAAAAATCGAATGCAAAATTTCTAACTTTATGAAAAGAACACAAATCTAAGTAGCTTAATAAAGAAATGGAAAGCAGCACTCTAAGGCATGATATAATCAATTTGCTCAAGATCAGTGATAATGAGATATTTTAAATGCATCTGGGGGGAAAAAGACATGCTACTTACAGAGATAAGGGTGGTAACAAATTTTTCTCTAGAAATAATGCTAATAAGAAGAGTAGAAAGTCTTTAAAAATCTAATAAATAAATAAAATTAAAGAAAATATTAACTTAGAATTCCATATTCATAGAAGTCCCTTTCAGAAACAAAGGTGAAATAAAAAAATTTGGGGGCATATACAAATTGATATGATTTATAACTACCATGTCTTCTGCACTGTGACGAATTTTTAAAGAAATTTCCCCAGGCCAAAAATAAATTTATACATCATGAAAATATGGCTCTCTATGAAGGAATAAAGAGCAGGGGAAGTAAAAGCCATGAGTAAATATATGTGTAATTTCTATTATTTAAATATTTTGGAAGACAGCTAGCAATTTAAGCAAAAATGATGATGATATGGTGTTAACCACAGGATATGTAAAATAGAAAAATAAATGAAATCTGAAAATATCATAAGCTCAGTTTGTAGAAGTAGCATTCATAACAATGAGTAGAATGGCAAGCAACATATAATGGGGGTATGTTATTAAAAACTCTTCTACTTTACATGGAATAGTAAAATACCACTGGAAATAGACTTTGTCAAAAGATGTACTGAATAAATCTAATGCAACTACACAAATAACACAAGTATTATAGTTGGTGTAATGGCTAATCTGAATTGTCAACCTGATTGGATTAAGAAATGCCTAAGATTAATAGGCACCTAAAATTAAGAGGCTTTTTGGTGTGTAAAAGAGTGTGTTTCAAGGAACGACTGGCATGTGAGTCACACTGAAGCAGAGGCTCACCCTAAGTGTGGGCAGCACTGTCCAATAGGTTGGAGGCTTGAATGGAATAAAAATAGGAAGAACAAGGAAGCAGCAACAAATGAAAGCTTGATTCTTCTTGAATGGGTTTTTGATTGCTGCTGTGATTGTCTGAGGACATCAGACTCCAGCTCCTTCACTCTTCCAAAGCACACTCTGCCAGTATTCTCCAGGGAGTTTCCAGGTCTTCGGTCCCAGGTTGGAGTAGAATCTTCGTCCCTCTTGTTCTGAGGCTTCAGCTTCTTGAACTGAGAAGCTACTGGTTTCCCCAACTCTCTAGCCTTCAGACAACCATTGTGGACTACCCAGCTTCTGGTTATGTAAGCCAATCTAATAAATCCCTTTTTATAAATAAATATATATGCGTACACTCACACACACACACACGCACGCACATACACACAGTTTGTTCTCTTCCTCTAAAGAACAATGACTAATAGTGCTAGTAAGTTAGCAAAGTAAATATAAAGTAATCTTTTTCTTGAAAAATCTAAATTAATCCAAAGGAAGACATAACCAAAAAAAATAGCAGGAAACGTATTGGATAAATAGAAAACCAATCGCAAGTTGATGGATTCAAGTCTAATTTTATCAATGGTCACATTACATGTAAATGATCTAAGCATCCTAATTAAAAAAAAGAGGTTGTCTGATCACATTGAGAAGGGAAGACATAAGGCATGTTAGTAAATAAAAACAAACTTAAAAAATAAGAATAGCAGTAAGTTAATTTTTTTTTTTAAAATATGTAATCCATTGTAGCACTAATCAAGAAAGTTCAAATGATTTTGTTATTTGTTGTACTGAAAGGACTCAATTTCATGTCCCCCCTCAAAAACATACTACCAGGTGTATTATAATACTCTAAATACATAACACAGCTTCCAAAATATGAAGCATAAATAAATAGAACTATAAGGAGAAATAGATAAATCTACCACCACAGTCAGAGACTTCATATTCCTAATTAATAGAAAAAAAATTGGAAGCCTTGAATGATAGTGTCAATAATATTTACATAGTATTTACAAAATAATATTTAGAAAATTGACATTTATGGAGCATTCTATCTTATACAATTTGGCACTGTATTGATTTAGCCACAATTTCAGAAACTCCTATATAAGATTTCATTAAAAGCATCAAAAACTGTCTATCCATAGCTGTATCTTGCATATCTGCATTTTCTAAGAGTGGGTGTGTGGTACAAGAAAGGTACAACACTAATCTGAAAAGTGGCTTAATGAAATATATGGAGAAATAGGATTTATGAAAAGCAATTCATGTGTGATAATGAAATGATATCATTTTTAGAGCTTATGGCAAAACACTTTGAGATATTAAGTACATTGTTAGAGGGCACATAAACAAAATTAAAACACAGACATAAAACAGATTACAACAGTGGGCTAAATGGAATGCGAATAGGAAAAACAGTATCTTAAAATTTTGAATGTGCTGTACTATGTATAACACATGATTCTAAGATAATTAGAATTGCATATTACACTGGGGTATTCGTTTTCTATAAAACTGTCTGTAATAGATCATTCCAAAACATTATGAAGCATATATCTGCATTCCAAACCTGCCTATCTATTAAGTCCACAAGTAATGAGATTGAAAATCTACACGAGGAAATATTTTAATTATACACAGTAACACAAACACTAAACCAGAGTAGACTTTGAAAAATACATTTACAAATAACATGTGCTACCTTTTGGAAGTTAACTCTGAGGCCATGTATTTTCCTGGGAGAGTTCTCCTGCCTTTGGTTGGTGATAATGTTGTTTCAGTATTTTTTCACTTTAACTTTCTTGAGATGAAAACTGTGCCTAAACTTCTCAAATACCCTCCTGTCTGTAGGAAATTTACAACATCAATAGTAATCTATCCTATGTGAAGTAGGCATTTCATGGTGGAAATATTAAAATGTTAAATAATTTTCCAATTTCCACTAGTGATGTAATGTATACCTTACATGAAAAAAAGATTGCTGGTCATTTTTTTCCAAATTGGCTTTGGTAGATAAAAAAAAAAAAAAAAAAAAAAAAAAACAACTAAAAATACATATTTGGAGGAATTAAGCAGAGCTTCTAACATTTTGGGAAAAATATATGCAACAGAAATTTACACAATGGAATAAGTACTTGTGAATTAACATTCATAACATATACACACTAATTTTTAACAGAAACATTTAGAAGTAGAAATAATATTTTTAAATAATATTTGCTTTCCCAAAATAATTTTATATTCCTTTTCCAATGTACTTATATCACTCTTCTCCCTTGAAACTAAATTAGAAAATATGTTTTAAATCACTCATCATGTAAGAAGCAGGCAAATAGTTGCAACTCCTAAACAAATACATAAATTTATTAAATTGTCCCCAATGTTATGATTTATAATTTAAAAAGCATAAAGATGGATTATTGGAAGAATTGAAGAGATTGGAAGAGATCCTGAGATCTTGACCAGACACAGATTTCTGTGAAAAGTTTTAGCATTGTGAAATATCCACTGAATGATAGTTTGATCACGTACATGAGATCTAGGGATATGGGTGAGCCTTGAAAGAAAAACAGCACTTTAAGAAAAAAAAAAAAAAAATCAAGTTCTGAACTACAGAATAAGGGAAAGTTGTATTTAAAAGAGGAAGGAACTCACAAACACACAAAATTGCTTTTGAATACTTAACTTTGTTTTCATAAGTGGTATGTTTATATCAAGATAAAGCAAAGGAGAAAAGATCAGCTTCACCATGCACATATGATCTATGTGAAAAGGCATTGTTCTTATACTAGGCAATAGGTGCACAGGTTAGTGTTCCCTGGAGGAAAGCTAAGAAAAGTGACATATACAGTAACTGCTGTTGACAGACTAGAGAGAGGTTGTAGGCTTCGGCAGGGGAAAGAAACCCAACCAGAGTTCAAAGGTTTGGCTGAGTGACTGAGGTAGTTTGGAGGTTGAAGAGGTGAGGTCAGTTAGAAGATGATCAGAAAAGTTCTTGGAAAGGGCTTCACAGAGAGCTCCAAAGGTTTGCAAAGTGATCTCAAATTGTAGAATAAATTCATACCCCATGCATGTGAGGTTCTCAAGATTTGAGAAGGAAGCACCAGAGAAGAGTGAACAGTATGATCCATATAGCTGACAAAAGACTAATGAAAGTGGTGTTTTTCATAGCCAGAATGGAAAGATCCCTGGAAGTAAGTAGCAAGGTAACAGTCTTCAGAAGTATGTGACCTCCACAGCGGCATCGTATCAGCTCATCCAGACTACTCTAACAAAATGAAGATTCCAGAAGATGAAACTGATTTTACATAATTACCACATCCAGTAATAAACACAAAACATACTTAAAGGACATGGGACAATATCCAAAAAATAAATGTGCAAAGAAAGAAAACACAACTCATAATCAGGAGAAATGATGGAAAAGCCCAATGTGACATAGACAAATGTAAGCCAGTTCCCACTCCTTGGTATTAAGGAAAAGTAAATCAGCATATTATAGTGATACAGCCACATCGCAATTCACAATAGCAAAGTTATGAAACCAGCCTAGGTGTCAATTGACAGATAGGTGGATAAAGAAAATGCAATATATTTGAACAATAGAGTTTTACTTAGCCATAAATATGAAATTATGGCATTTGCTGGTAAATGGATGAAGTTGGAGAACATTAAGCTAAGTGAAATAAGCCAGACTCAGAAAGTCCAGGGTACAATGCTTTCTCTCACATGCAGAAGCTAGGATGAAGTAAGGGAAAGGACAGTGACTGAAGTGGGGGTGGGGACTTCCTATGAAAATAAAGGGTAGATTAGTGGAGTAAAGGAAAGGGATTGAGCAGAAGGAAGAAGGGACAGGAAAACTGTGGGATGAAATTGGCACAATTATGCTGTGTACATATGTGAATATGCCACAGTGAATTCTGCCTTTAAGTATATCAATAAAGCCCCAGTTTAAAAAAAAAAAATAAATAGATTTTAAAAAGGAAGACCAGTAGAGAAAAGGAAAGGTAACAGGAGGAGGGAGGGAAGGAGGGACTGAAATGGAGCAAATTGCATTCCATGCATGTATATGGAAGTATCAAAATGAATTTTGCTATTATGTATAACTATAATGCACTAATAAAAACAAAAAGGAAAACCTGCAGATCAGTATAACAAAGCACTTATGATACATATTTTCTATATGTAAAAATAGAAGAAAATATGGGCAGCAATCCAAATGGAACTTCTAAAAATGGACCATATACTATGTGAAATGAAAATGTACTCTATGAGATTAGTAGCAGATTTGATATCTCAGAACAAAAGTTAATGGGACTTAAAGATTAAAACAATGAAGTAAGAGAAAAATTAAAAAACGGGAAGAGGATTTCAGAGAGCTGCAGGATGACATTAAGTGGATGGTATATATGTAACTGAAGTTCCCAGAGGAGAGGAAATGGAGCAGAAAATATATTTAAAGATATAAATGTCACAATTTTGCCATATTTGCTAAGAACCATTAATTCCCAAACCCAAGATTCTCAACAAAATCTGAGTAGAAGAAATCCAGAACATCCTGTACACCAGAACCAATTTATACAACAACCCATAAAAAGAGACAACAAAAACATTTTTAAAGTACAGAAGCACCCAGAAGGAAAAATAAATATTACGTACACTGGAAGAAATGTAGAAATGCCTGCAGACTTGTCACAGGAACCATGTCAGCCAGAATGCAATGAAGTGACATTGTTTAAAATAGTAAAAAATGATATTCATAAACATAAATTTCTATTGATAACAAAAGTATATTTAAAAAATAAAGATGGAAACAATAATTTTGTTTTCAGAAATACAAAATCAGAAGGAATTTACCATCATATAACTAGTGTTGCAAGAACTATTAAATGATGTTCTAGAGAAGGAAAAGTATACCAAATGGAAATGTAAATATACCATAATTAATCAGGCTATCAAGAGGAAACAATAAAGACTATACGTTTTCTTAAAAAAGCATTTAAAGTATTATTTCTGCTAAAGTCTGCCATATATTAGACAGAACAGAAAATTAATAACTCTCTTTTTTATTCTGCAGTATTTTTGTTTGCATTATTTTTATTTTAATTTAAGAACAATATCATAGAACAATTACTCAATATTATGCTAAGACATGTCAATAGCTCTGCTTACTTTTTTTTGCCTCATTTTGCTAAGTCAAATAAACAGTTTTAAAAAAAAGTAATGTACTTAACCCAACTTTGTTAAGTATATATAAAAACACAGTTTTTCCTTCTGTCTGTTATTGTTATCTCTACATGGCAAAAGAGTTGGTCAGGTTCTATCAATATAAACTATGGTTATCAGTGGGTGTTGAATATTATGGAAATCATGTTTGTTTGGTCATCCTTATACTTAAGTATTTCAAATTTATTTATTTATCTGTTTATTTATCTGGTACTGGGGGATACCTTTAGGACCTTGCACATGCTAGTCAAGCAAGCACTCTACTACTAAGCTCTGTACACAGGCCATTGCTTCAAACCTGAAGGTAATCAGTATACCTAATTTTAATTTAAAAACAGTATAAAATTTTAAATAACATTTAATAATTTTTCAAAATTTCTGGAAATAATCTAGGGCTTAATTTAGAAAGCTAAAGATGCATTTTTAAATAATAAAATAAACCAGAATATTTCTAAAGGACATTGACCCAATCTTGATTTAATTTTTTTATTTATCCAAAGAAAATATATTAAACAGAATTTGTAGTTATCTCAAAGCACAAACATTCATCTTCTAAAAGTCAAAGAAAAATATTATCTAATAATAAGGTAATGGCTAATCAAATGAGGCAGCATTAAATGAAAGTAATATAATAAAATATCTTTGAATAATATAAGTTAACATAAAGATCTGTAATATAATTCTAAAGACAAGTCAGGAAATACAATTTTATATACCAAATGTTCACATTTATACAAACATGCCTGAAATTCTGTATTGGAGCAACAAAATACTCAAAATAGTATAATTCCTTCTGATGTGATTTTTTTCTCTTCTTTTAATTCTTCTGTATTTCACAAGTCAACAGTTTCAGAAGGAAGGAAGGAGGAAGAAATACTCTATAAAAACCTCTTTGGGAAGTTTTTCTGTGTTCGTGCTTGTGACTTTATTAAGCAGAAGTTCGGTATCTGGATCCAGTCCAGACTTCAGAAAATGAGCATGACTTTCTATTGTCCTTGTCATTGGTGTCTGAGGGCATGATGCTTTCTTCAACTACTAGAAGGACAGACTCATGAAGAATCCTGTTCAGAAGAGGGAAATGTCCCCCACTTCTTTATTTCTAAGGGATCTGGGTAACTACAGCAGTCTGAATCCTCACTCCTGGAAACAGACCAACTTCATGCATTTCACGCTTGTGAGCTCTGGAATGGTCCTCTTTCCACTCCTTCCCATCAGCATCCAGTCCTACCTTACTGTAGACGCCTTTATAATCATGGCTGAACTATATTCTGATATCTCTTGGATAATCTGTTCTGCCAGCATGTAAGAATCTGCTTATAATTTTGAACTAAGGGGGATGATGAAAATAACCATAATATGGGAAAAGGGAAATTTCCCCTCTGCCCTCTGAACATCATTCAGTAGATGAAACAGCACATAAGGTGTGCAAATTTATTAATGAGCTCCAGAGGAAAAATCATAGACCAGGGAAAAATTACAGGAATGTGATTATTGATGAATTCACCCAACATGATATAAAAACTTATATACCCCGTTTTCTTTGCTTTTTAAAGTTTTTGCTCTATTTAGTGATACACAACAGTGGACTGCATTTTGATTCATTGTACACAAATGGAGCACAACTTCATTTCTCTGGTTGTACACGATGTAGAGTCACACCGTTTGTGTTATCATACATGTACATAGAGTGATGATGTCTGTCTCATTCCACCATCTTTCCTTCCCCCTACCCCCTCCTCTCCCTTCATTTCCCTCTACACAATCCAAAGTTTCTCTATTCTTCCCTTACAACCCCCACTCCCCATTATGCATCAGCATCCACTTATCAGGGAAAACATTCGGCCTTTGGTTTGTTTGGATTGGCTTATTTCACTTAGCATGATATTCTCCCATTTCCTATAGGGCAGAGAAGATGGGGACTGTAATGACAATATGAAGTGATTTTAGGGAAACTACTGGATTTAAAGAATGAAAAAAATCTGCTGGGCCAACAGAACAGGCCGAGGATTGTAAATGATTCTCTATGGGACTGAAATGGAGGACAATGATGTGTGCGTGATAAAATTCCATCCAGTTGTGTTGACAGACTTCGGTCTTTCTTTTGGTGGCATGAATCTTGTTAATGAAAGTTCAGGAATAAATTTATTTCCTCTTTGGTGGGTCTGGGCTTTGGTAGATATGAAAACTTTGTAGCCAGTCTCTTCCTATGCTGTCAGAGCAGAAAGCGAGGCAACAGTAGGGGAACCTTGATTATCTGAGCCTGTTTTTCTTCCTTCTTAGCAAAATGGCTCAGTACAGCAGACAAAAAAAAAAAAAAAAAAAAAAAAAGGTGCTTTATTTGGGAAGAATTTTGTTATCAAAGCTCTGAGTCCCAACATCAAAAGGTGGTCAGTGTCAGAGTAAGAAATTTAGAAGGCTTTACAGTGGACTTTTCAGACATCTGAACAAATGATAATATTTATAATAAAATAAGCATAGAATGGTGAGAGGAGAAGGAGGAAGGAAGAGATAGACAGATTGATGGGACCAGGGGAGAGATAGAATATTAATGAATAGGAGAAAAATAAAATTTGTAATGGGGATTGAAATCAGGGTTGCTTAACCACTGAGCACATCCACAGACATTTTTATTTAGAGACAGGGTCTTGCTAAGTTGCTGAGGGCTGGATTTGAACTCAAGAGCCTTCAGCCTCAGCCTCCTGAACAGCTGATATTATAGACAAGAGCCACGTGCCCAGCAGAATGTAAGCTACTACATGGGAAATAACCACCCCAGTGGTTCTCAACAGGTCTGAGGTAGATATGTTAGGTGATCATAATCAATTGTCAGGGTGTTACATTTCTCTTGCTTTCACATAATGTATTTTTGCATTCAATATAACAGATTTTCAAAGCACACTATGGTTTTCCTTCTCTTGAATTCCCCTATCTTCTCTGTTCCAACAGAGAAGCAGGAAAACATTCAATCTCAGTTTTTCAGCACTCAAAGCACAATGTTATACCGAGTAGTACATCATGTTTGTGAATGGCTTTGATTAAGAAAGTTGCTGATAAATTCACATGGAAAACTGCTGGTCTTATCTGAGATTCTGTTTCTACTGAGAAAAAATACTAACATCCCAGAAGGAAAGTGACTTTTCCAGGACCATATAGCAAGTAAATTGCTGATTTCTTTTTTCCTAACTCTTTCATCTTTCTCTGTCACACTTGCATGAAACACTACTGACATTAATATAGACCATTTATCATAGTGATGGACATTCCAGACCTATAGGAATCCTCTTAGGGTGTATTTTTTTTTTTTTGTACAATTATTAAATAGTTACATCTAGATTTTTTTAACAGAATAAAAATTATTTTCTTTTTCGAGGATCCTTTGTTTATTCTTGACGTGTCATTTGTAGTTTCCATTAACTTTTCTAGATGCTACAAAAATGATTTAAAAAATATGCAGAGTAGTTCCCATTAGTGAATCATGTACACTTAGTTACTTTTAAGAATAAAATACTTCAGAAATAGAGATTTCATCTTCTGACAGCAAGCAATTGGAAGTTGTGAAATCCCTAAGTGAATATTACAATATATTTTTCACAAATCACATCAAAAAAACCCTCAACATCTGATTAGCTTAAGTATTTAATTAGTTTTGAAAATGTGATAGAGAAAAATAGTTAACACATGGAATTTTCTGACAGATAATCTATTATCTACAGAAATTTTTATTGATGTCCCTGCAGCTACTAGGATGATGAATCATTTAGCAAATCTAAAGTCTGTATGACTTCTCAGGAGCAGATGGTGAAGGGTGCCTCAGTTGAGACAATTTCTAGTACTCCAGTGACATTTATTTTTTAGAAAATGGTAATTGTTCATGATTCTGCTGAAGCATTTTTTGATTTTAAAGATAATTTAAATTATCTTAAATGCTAATTTCAGGAGCCTGTTATTGTGACTCGATATTTCAAATACACTGTGTTTTTTTAAAAAGCTTTATGTACCAAATATAAAGTAATATAGTTTAACCGAGAAGTGATTTGCAGAAATTAGCACCTTGTCCCTTAGTAGCTGTTAAGCAAGTTGACCTCCTGGATTTTCTAATTATTTGAGTTTATGTGAATAGGAATTAGATGAAATTTAGAAACTCTATCTTTAAAAGTGTATATAACTGAGGATAGTGCCATATGATTTTGAATGTGAAAAGTTAGTAGGACTGCTTGAATATAAGTAAAAGAATCAGACAGAATATAAATGGTTTTTGTGAACACATTTATGAAGCATACTTAAATGTGTCCAGTAAGATGAGTTCACAGTACAGATCAATAGCTTAATGCGAATTGTACCAATAGGTTTCTGGTAAGAATGATCCCATTAAAAATGGAGTTCTTACCTCCATTCTATATGATTTGAGTCAACAGATTAATTAAAGAATGAGAAATTTCATTCATGGCACTAGGGAAAAGTCTATTTATTTATTTTTCAGTACTAGGGTTTGAAGCCAGGAGCGCTCTACCATTGAACTACTCCCCAATCCCTCCCCTCCCACACACGTTTTCTTGTTAATTTTTTAAATTTTGTTTTCGTTTTTAGTTTTTTTTAAATTTTGAGACAAAGTCTTGCCAAGTTGCTGAGTCTGGTCTCAAACTTGCAATCCTCCTGCCTCAGCTCCTGAGTCACTGGAATTACAGGTGTGCATCACCGTTCCTACCTGGAGATGGCTATTTTTGCTTGTGGGTGAGATTTCCTTCATAGTGTGACTATTGGAAAAATAATCAGAGACCAGTGAGATTTCCTGCAGGAATGACATATGAAAGAATCCGCCCTGGCATTTTTTAGCAGGAAAACAGGAGTGAGATGAAATGCCACTATCACATCTTTGCTATGTCCTGCACACTGTGCTTGACACATTACACACATCTATCTACATTTGGTTGTTTGAACCCATTCCTGCCATAGCAATAGAAATAATATACATATTAATGATGAATAGTTTGTAGGGATTGCTTTCCAAGCATTGTTATAAGAACTTTTATGTTTAATACTCAAAATAACCTCATGTGGTTATTTAATTTAAAGATGAGGAAAAGGCACAGAGTTAAGCTCCACCAAGAAAATAGAATTTATACCTCAGAAAACCAGATTTGAACCCAGGAAATACACTGAACAGAGTATGTGCTCATGACCACAAGTTGTTGTACTCCTCACTAGACAGAAACAGCTCCCTTTTGTATTATTGGAACTGAAGTTCATGGAAGTTAAGTAATATACCGAGTGGTATAATGGGAGAGTTGAATTTCGAACTCAAAACTGTCAGCCCTCAAAGCTATTTCCTTCTCCTGACATCACATAACCTTGTCAATATTAAAAGTGAATCTTAGCAGCAAGTTTTACGAGGCTGTGGGAAAGAAAATGTCAATTCAGAGATAATTCAACCTCTATCGGTCACTACTACCTTTCAGGCTGAGATTCTGCTAAACACCCTAACTCACCTTTTGAACCTACCTACTGGCAACCTCAGGTACATGGCCGCTGACTCATCACAGTCCTCAGCAAACCTGGTCTTCTCACCTGTGACATGTCCCCTATACAGCCCTTCTGCCCTCTTTGTAAGGCACACTCTCGTCGGCGTTTTTAACTGCCTCAGCTATAACTTTGATCCTCCCGCATTTTATATGTAACATTTTCGATTTACTTACGAGTACTATTTAGCACATTAACTAAACATTAATGTGTGGAGTGTTTCTGGCTTTACCGTATGCTTATTTCTTTCCTTTCCAATGCAATTCAACTATTAATGAAACTGGGATATGCTTTATCTTCCTAGGAGTAAAAATGTTCAAAGTATGCTAGCTGGTGGAGGTAGGAGTTCATACAGAGTTTTTGAGGTTGGTTCTTAGCATGGTCATAGTGCTGGACAATCCAATCCACTACCATAAATGCTGATGGTATTCAGAGACACTCTCTTCTTCACTGGCAGGCCATTGCCTGGACAAAGGCATCTTGAAGACACCTTTGGAGGAAGTTTTTGCTTGTTAGATGACCCTGCAGGTATATAATTACTGTGATATAAATATTTTTATTCCCTTCAACATTCAAGGTTGAAATTTAATCTCTAATGTAATAATATCAAAGGATGGAGCCTTAAGGAAATGATTAGGTAATGGGGAAGAACTGAGTGGGATAAATGCCTTTGAAAAGAAGTATAGTGGAGTCCTTTGCTCCATCAGCCATGTGAAGATATATAGGAGGTGCTACCTGTAAGTAATGGGTCCCTCATCAGATGCTGAATTTACTGGAAACTTGAGAATTGTCATCACCTTATTTCTGTTGTTTATAATTTATTCAGTCTCAGGTGATTTGTCATAACAGCCTGGGCAGACTAAGATAATAATTACAGGAAATATAATCAGACTTAACACACACACAAATACATACACACATGCACAGCTGAAGTAATTTAAGAGTCTATAAAATGTGAAGATGTCTCATGAAGGTGTGTTATCTGAAAAGCATATGCCCATATTTTTCCAAAAGTACAAGAAAATTCAATATTGAGACATCAGTTTCAGTTTATAGACTAAAGTCAGAAATGTGTACATTTCATGAGTTTTAATTTCCTTTTGCAGTAAATTATGTATGGCTGATGAGTTACTGATTGTGATTACAGCAAGCCATATGGGAGACTGATCAATCAATTGCCAAAACTAAGCATGTTCACACATAAACACACATCTACCCACACACAAACACATTTCATTTATTTTTCAGTTGAGATTATCAGGGACAAATCAGATTATTTCTCTATAATGCAATTTTTTCCATTTAAATGGTATTGAGATGTGTTCAACTTTCATATACGTAATCCTTGAAAAGTCATTATCACCAATGAAATACTTCAGGGATATCCAGAAACATACACATTGTGGAAATCATTGTTTTCACAAAATGTTAATATTGGATAATGTATTGTTTTGAAGTGTAGTGTATGTGCGTGTGAAGACTAAAGGGATTAGAGGTCTAGGAAAAGTCCTTCACTTACATGCACACTAGTAAAGACATGACAAAAAAAAAAAATTATGTGTTTATTTGCACCATTCTATTCTTAGCACCCAGAGATAAAGTACATTAGGGAAATAGAAGTTGTTTAATAAATGTGCTTTTGCCAGGCCTTTCAGAAGAAACTAACAGAGAAAATGTCTGGAAAGAAAGACCAAAGCATGTAATTTCTATAACCACAGGAGATCTTTTCATTAGCCTCCTCTTTGGTTCTTAATAGTTTTCCAGATGCATCTGGGGACTAGCGTAATGATTATCTCTGTATGATTGCTCTGTCTCTTTACGGAGACCCGGAACTTCATTCTGACCATGTGAAGAGAGAAAAGCTCTCTAATCTGCTTTATGTTATGATAAAGCCATTGCTGAGATACCATTATGTCAGAATAAAGTTGTATCTGAAACTGCTTTAAAATTTTTAAATTCTGATATGTCAAATATTACTGATATCCTAATTATTATCTCAAAGAAAGTCTTGCTTACCTGCAGGGATCCATAAATGCTAGGAAGAGTCAGCATCTCCTTCAACTATTGGGCTAATGAAGTATGAAATAGACTAATTTAGTCTTGTTCTTTGCCTATTTTTTTCTGCCATAGAGCTTGAGACAGACAAGATTTGTGTTCCTCACAAGCAATTAGGTGATCTTCTTTCTTCCATTCCTCCTTCCTTCCGAATCTCTCCTAGCACAATCACAAGCACCAGCAGCCCTACAGTTACCATCACCACCACCATCATCATCCCAGATTTACTGTGACATAACTTGTTCAATTTTTATCTCTCAACAGTTCATTTTCTACACAAAAGCCAGATTGAGCTTTTTACCCAAAACACATCTGTATTTTCTCTGTACACTAAAGATAAAAGCCAAGCCATTCCATCGCTTGCAAGGTCCATATAGTTCAAATCCTGCATCTTTTTCCAGCTCTCTATGAATCATCATTGCTCTCATAGTCTTCTCAGACAACCCTGATTTTTTTACTATTTTCCACACATTTTCTGTGCTTATTTCTTTCTTGAGGCTTTTTCATATGCTCTTTCCTCTTTATGAAATAATCTTAATAACACTCAACCATCTTGTTCTCATTTCTCTTTTTAGTTTTTCGTAAATATTTGCATTTATTAACATTAATATTTATTTTAAGTCAGTTGAACATTCTCTTATTATTAATTCTATGTGTGTGTATGTGTGTGTGTGTGTTTTCCTGTTGCTACATTGTCTTACCTTCTACTTTTGCTATCATAAACCAGTAGGTGTTAATTAATTTCTCCTTGAAAACTTTATACATTATATATACTCGATTAGTATACATCTTTATTTCTAGATTCACCAATGGAGAGCTTGTTCTGGATTCAGAGTTCAGTAGTTGTCTATAATGTAGTCATAACAATTATTAAATATTGTGGACAATTAGTATGTGCCAGGAAGTTTCAAAGGTGTGGCATATTATTTAATTTTATCTCTCTAAAAACCTAGTGGCTTTTTTAGGTACCTTTACTTCAAATTTTAATAGCATGCTCAAAGTCACAGAGCAAGATCTGCACACATCTTTTTCCATATTCACTACTGTAGGATATAGCTAAATCACCTCTGTGTCTCATTTGGTTTTCTGCCTCAAATCTCCTTATGTAACGAACAACCAACAAAACATCTCTGAACATTAACAGTGTTCAGTTTGTAATGCTAAATTAAATCACATCACACTCAAAATTCTCCTAAAATTTTCCATCTTCTTTATATTAGAACCTAAAATCCTCAGAATTCTGGTTCAAGACAGTATCGCTTGTAACAGACTATTTCTTGCAGATAACATTTATGAAGTGTAAACAAAATTTCAACATTAGGCTCAGACATAAATAATTACTTTAAGGCTGGGGAAATAAAATAAGAAGGAAAGTTTGGAGGATAGTCAAACTTTGAAAGAGAGGAAATACACTGGTTGATAGTTCTGTTCACGTGCTGTTCACCTGAAGGCAGTCCACATTGTTCTGGATGCCTAGAATTTAAACAGAAAAATCACAGCTTGGCTAGATGGAGGACAAAGAGAATGAAGTTTCATGTTATCAGAGCAATGAGGAAGGTAAGGGGAATAAATTTATTGTAAGCAATAATTAAATCATAATAACTACTAATATTTGTATTGAAGTATAATTAATGCTAAGTAAGAATCTACAGAGAGGGAAGTACAAAATTTGAATGTAAGTATTGCTTACATTATTACATAGCACTTCAATGGAGCAGACAAAGTAGTAGAAGAAATATTATACATTTCCAAAATTTAGTCACACACACACACACACAGTACAACATATAGGAGGACAGATAAAATGGAATTGACATTTAGACATAGAGAAAATGGTGAAAACTAAGTAGACATAAAGATAAATTTTAGAGAATCATAATGCTTTATAAAATTATCAAGGAGAATATTATTTAAGATTCATAAACAAAGTATAAAGGGATAAATTGAACTTCATAAAAAAATAAAAGCCATTGCTATCTGAAGAACCCAGTTGATGAAAAAATTTCTTCACTGGGAGAAAATATTTGTAAATCATGATTCCTACAAAAGACTTCTTTCCTGAATGCTTGAACTCTTTTTTTCTTCTTCTTCTTCTTTACATTCAATGATAAGAAAACACAAAAATAATCAAGCAGACAAAAACATTTGGAAGATAGGCTGAAGAACTGTTAGACACTTTAAACAAAGAAAATATGAAAATGGTAAATAATCACATTCAATTATGCTCAGCATTTTTACCCTTAATGAAACTGCAAATGGAAACCACAAGGAGTTGTAGTACTACTCTCTTAGATGCCAAAATGAAAAAAAAAAAAATACAATACTAATGATGGTGAGAATACAGAGATACCAGGCCTTACACACACGACTGGGCGAAATGAAAAATACTTGAATACTTGTTCTCTGGAAATCAAATTTGTAATATCTTAAAAACCTAGATAAAGAGTTACAATGTATTCTAGCAATTTCACTCCTCAGTTTAAATCCTACAGAAACAAAGGCTTAACTTCATGCAAACATGTAGAGATGACAGATCTTTGACAATTTATTTTCTTAATTTTAATTTTTTAACATTTTCTTTTTCTTTTTCTTTTTTTTTCTTTTCTTTTCTTTCTTTTTTTTTTTTTTGGAGTAATAAAAATGAAACAGTGGCCATACACCAGTGGGCAAGTGATCTATGTTGGGTTATGCCCCTGAACCCCAGAAGTTATATTTATAACTGAAACTGGAAACCACTCAAATGTCCTTCAGCAAGTGAAGGTTTAAACCGATTATGGTACTTCTTTTCTAGAGTCAACATTTAAAAAGAGAACAAATATTGAAACATGCAACAAGTTTAAATGATACTGTATAGAAAGTCAGTCTCAAAATGCTACATAGAATATAGTTGTTTTGATGTAATATTTTACCATGAAAAAATATAGGAATTATAATGTAAATGTTTTTGGAGGGTTATTTCTCAGTATACCATGCTGTATTAAAAAAAAAGTGCATGGAAAAGCTCATGAAATATGAATAAGATTGTATTATGTCAATCAATTTCCTGCCTTTGATAATGCATTTTTATAATGTAAGATGCTATGTAGTAGTTCAGAAATCTAGATGATAAGAACCTGCAGGATCTCTGTGCAACTTTTAACATCTTATGAGTCTATAATTATTTCAAAACAAAAGTTAAAAAAAGAAAAGTTGTTACAATATGTATTACATACAGGAGACTCATGTTAAAAAGTAATGATAGATACTGGTCAGTGGAAACCAGGAAACAATAAAATTACATCTTCAAATAGCAAAGGAGGTAAGGGAAAATAAAAGTATAAACCCAATAGTATAAACCCAATACAGGGCTAAAATATCCTTCAAGGATGAAAATAAAATAATGATGTTTTCAGATAAACACAAAGTGAGATTAGTTATTGTCAACAGGTCTACATCACATGACAGGTAAAAGAGAAAGGACACAGATAAAAGCTCAGATTTATGAGAAAGAAAGGAGAATGTCAGGATTGTGAAAATATAAATTCAAATTATGCATTTACATATCTTTTGCTCACTTAATCACTAAAATCACATAAAATTATTTAAAGTATAAATATACTAGTGGACTGTGACATTTATAATGTAGTTAGTGGTGACAAATATGCACAAAAGCTTAAGTGAAAATAATAGAAGAAAATAAGTAGAATTACACAAAAATTTTACAAGATTCTTTTATGTGAAAGTAATATGAAATGAAAAGGATACCTATTGCAATCCCTAAACCTGCTACTGTAAAGACAACTCAGCAAAGTGGAGCTGAAAGGGGGCTAGTAGAGGAATTTAAAGCAAAAGTTAGAATTAAAAACTCACAAATAGCATGCTACACAGTCCCTTTAAAGAGCAGAACACATCAGATTGGATTTAAAATGTCAATATTCAACCATGTAACAATATGCATGTACAAAATATGAACTTTATATATAAGGACAGACAACTTGAAAACAATAAACATGAGAAACCAGAAGCAGCTATATTAATTTCAGGTTAATTAGACTTCAAGGTAAGCCATTATACCCAGACACAGTCGGGAATAATTTTTCATGATCAAATTAAATATTTTCTTTAAAGTGACCATGAAGACCAAAGAGCTATGAGTGCCCAACTACAAACAAATAGAGCTTAACAATACATGAAGGAAAGGCTGAAAGAACTAAATATTTTAACAAATAAGTCTGTAAAGGGATATGGAGATGTTCATTTCACTTTCTCAGCAATCTATTAAATGACTTAGCCTATTTCAGTTGCTGCATCAAATATCCTGAAACTTGGTCATTTATGAAGAATTAAAGTTTATTTTCTCACAGTTCTGGAGAGTGGCAAACAGATTTCTGAAGAGGGATGTTCTTCACTTCCAAGGTGGTGCCTCTTGATGCATCCTTATGTGGTGGAAAGGGCAAAAAAATGAATGCTGTTTCTTCCTGTGGCAGAAGACATGGAAGAGAAAGATGGCCCTTCGAGTTCGTTCGAACTCATTTCTAAGGTCCTAGAACATTTGTATTTTCTGCAGTACTAACCCCATTCATGAGGGCAAAGCTTCTTAGTCTAAACGTTTCCTGAAGTCCTCATTTCTTCCTTTCTTTCTTTTCTTTCTTTTTTTTCTTTTCCTTTTGAGTACCAGGGATTGAACTCAGGGTCACTCAACCACTGAGCCACATCCCCAGCCCTCTTTTGTATTTTATTTAGAGACAGGGTCTCACTGAGTTGTTCAGTGCCTCGCTTTTGCTAAGGGTGGCTTTGAACTCGATATCCTCCTGTCTCAGCCTCCCAAGCAGCTGGATTACAGGAATGCACCACTGCACCTGACCAAGTCCTCACTTCTTAATACTGTTGTATTAAGGATCAAGTCTCAACATGAGTTTTGTCAGGGCAGAAACATCCACAACATACAATCATGAGACAAAAAAAAAAAAAAAAAAAAAAAAAATCAGATAAGTAAAACAATATCAGCTACATTTACCTAATTGATATATTCCCAAGTAATATGAATATACATAATTTTAAATACAGTGGAATCATTAATTCTTTTGGTCAAAAAGCATTTACATTTGGCCATATCAGTGGCAACAAATTTCAAGATATTGTAATTTTGAAGAATTCTTTTTAATTAAAATTGAATTCAATAAGAAGTCTATAATAATGTGATAATGGAAAAGTCCAAAATACTTTAAAAATAAAAAAATATGCTTCCAAATAAATCATGAGGAAATAATACAAGAAATTAGGAAATATATTGAATGGCATGATAATGAAAATAGAATGTATTACAATATGTGGAATGAAATTAGGTAGTGAGCTCTTAGAGGGAATTTAAGTGCTTTAAATGTTCATAATAGAAATGGAAAAGTCTTTAACGCTAATGGCCTAAGTTTCCACTTTATGAAGATAAGAATACATGAGAAAATTAAATATAATATTAGAAATAAGAGAATAAGAACTAAGATTAGGACTGGGATATAGCTCAGTTGGTAGAGTGCTTGCCTAGCATGCAAAAAGTCTTGAGTTCAATCCCCAGCACCACCAAAAACAAAACAAACAAACAAACAAAGAAAAAACCCTAAGATTAATAGATAATAAATGATAGATAAAAATTAACAAAATCAAGTTTTGAATACTTTAAATATATTTGATGGACTCCCTATGAATACTAATCAAATACAAATAAAAACCTCCTGTATTACAATAGCAAAAATGATGAGTTACTATTATGACAGATTCTGTTGATAGTGAAAGGATAATAAAGATTAATATAAGATTGCTATGATAATTTTGCACACACCACATAATATGAACACATTTCCTGAAAACCTTTATTTAAAATTAATAAAAAATCAATATCATATTGCATATATATTAAAGAAATTAATATGTATCAAAAACTTCAATAAAGAGAACTCTAGGTACTAAAGTTTTTATTGTTAAATTCTACCAAGTACTCAACGAAAAAATAAAAGTAGTCTTACGAATGAACTTGCAGAAAATACAAGAGGAAATATTTAGCAACTCATTTGAAGAGTTCATCATAATCTTGATGTCAACATATTTCAAAGATATTAGAACATAACATTAGAGACTAGTATCATTCATGAACAGAGATAATCCCTTAACAAAATATTAGCATAACAACTCTAATAAAAGGATGTTATATCATGCTCAAGTGATGTTTATTAAAAAAAATACAAGGTAAGTTTAATATCTGAACATCAATGAATGTGATTTATTACATAATATCCTTAAAGGATGCAAAAGAGATGTTCCTAAAACATGACATCCTTTGACAATTTAAAAAACTCTAAGGTGTGACTAGAAAGAATCTTCCTTATTTTGATGCAAGGAATCTGCTATGGTTTTTATAAGTGTTCCTTAAAGTCCTATGTTAAAGTCTAAGTCTCATACAATGCAGAGTTTAATGGAAGGAAGTTATCAGAGGAGGCATGCCATTGAAGGGGACATTGGGAAATCAATCCCTTCCTGCCTCTTTCTTTGCTTCCTGGCCACCGTGGGTGAATAGGCCTTCTCTGCCACAATCTCCTTCCATGATGTACTATGTTGCCACAGGCCAGAAGAAATAGGGTCAACTGATAATGCACTGGAAACTCTGATACTGTAAGCTAAAATAAACTTTTCTCTTTTAAAGTTCATCTTCTTTAGATATTTTGTCACAATGGTGGAAAGCTGACTAATAAGTGGAGTCATTGATATGACTATGCTACTAGAGTTCTGGTGAAAAACATATCAGGTCTCTCCATTGCCCAAAGGTAATGGTGAAATAGGAAAGGAGTCTCTTTATTCTCAGTGCATCCACATGAGGGAGACAGCTATAAAAGCTGTCTCGAGAGGATCAGAAATAGCTTTGGAGTTGTACAGGGAAAGAACAAAAGCAAGAATCAAGGAAGTTTGCACAGATATCAATTTTGTTCAAGTCTTGATCTGGTTGATTATTATTTTCAGATTAGTCCTACAGAGTCTTATTGAGTCAAGGGTATTACCACTGCTTGGGGGGCAGCTGCATTTTCCATTCCAGGAAGTTTATTAATCAGATTTGTGATTCTGGAATTTAAGAAAATTAAAAAAAGAGTAATTCAGTAAAGAACAGTTTGAAGAGAGACAAAATTGTGTAGTTATGTCAATAATTGGGTTCTGCTTCAAGTGTACTTAAGATGATATGAAAGAACCCTTAGAATTGGTTTGTGGAAGGGCTTTAGGAAACTTTGGAGAAGCAGGATAGAGAAAGCATAGAATGCTGTAAATGAAACTTAATGGGGGATTCTAGTGAGGACTCAGAAGACTGGAATGCTGATAGAAACAGTCAACAAAGGTTGTGTCTGTGAAGCTTCAGATGGAAAGGAAGACTCTCTTGGGACTTGGAGTACAGGCTATCCTTATTACACCTTGGCAAATAGGTGAATGCATTTATTTCATCCACTGTGTGATCAATGTAATAGACTAGCTAATATGATGGAGGAAATTTTAAGGTGGCATAACATTCAAGCAAAAGCATGGGTATGACTGACTTCTTTCAGTCTAAATCACCTTGAGGGTGAGGAACAGAGGATCAGAGAGGAAAATATTTGGAATGCTTGCAGTTTGGTCAGAAAGAGCACACTTAAAGGTGCTACGGTTGCTAAATAAATTAGTACCATTAAAAAGAAGCCAAATACTTTGCACCAGGAAAATAAGAAAGATGATGTCAGAAGATCTCAGGAATAATCAGGAACCCATGCATCACAAGCTCAAAGGGCATGTTAGTTTTCCACATCTATGAAAAAAAAAAAAAAATCTTGAGATAATTAACTTATAAGGAGGATGGATTTATTTCAACTCACAATTTTAGAGGTTTCAGTCCACTGTCACTTGGAACTGTTGTTGTAGGCATGAGGTGGCATGGTACATGGTTGGGGAGTATGTAGTGGAGCAACCAGGAAACAAAGAAAGAGAGGAAGGGGCCAGAGTCACAACATCCCCTTTAAGAACATGACCCAATGACCTGACTTTGTGTCACTAGATCCCACCTCCTAAAAGTTCCACCACCAACCAATAATGTCACAAGCTGAAGACCAAACATTATAGCATAAGCGCCTTTCTGGGACATTTAAGATCCATGACATAACAAAGGTATAATCATAAACTCATTTCAAGGACTTTGATTTGAGAAGAGAACCCTGGGACATACTGCTCCCACATTTCCACAGGATTCATTTCCCTGCATTCAGTCATCAATTCACTCAGGGTATTGCAGACATGGTTGGAGCAGCCTTGCACGGCTCTCACCATGCCACTCTTGGAACTATCCCTGTTATGCTAGTTTCTCGGGCATGCAGAATGTAAGAGTCAATAGGCTCATGGAGGCTGCCACTGAGATCTCAACAGAAACCTCAGTTTGTCTAAGAAGAGGAACACGGATGAACAATCCATGGTGATACGATGAGATCAAATGTCCATAATGGTGGTGAGATATTGCTGAGAATTTCTCCAGGGATGTTCTTACAGAGGCTATTTGTAAAATTTGGAAAAAAAAAAACAAACCTAAAAATATGTGAAGTTTCAAGAGGATAAAATTAGCGGTAAGAAAGACTGGAGATTAAGGAAGAAAAAACAATGGGAAGGACAATAGTTGGAGCTAATTGAGATTTATCAGATTGGACTTTTGAAAAAGTAATGGCAAATATTTTGAACATTACAGGAAATGGACAGGACTGGGCATCGGACACAGTACAATTCTGGGCAATCTCATATCCTGTATGGCTCATCCATTACTACTTACAACTAATAAAAGCATAAAGAGTTATTGGTGAATGCCCAAGTTCAAGTCATAGAATAAGTAAAGAATAATAGTTTATTCTCAGTACAGCCTAAATGTTTTCTTAAAATTTTATTGGTAAAATACATCATGCATGATGGGGTTTTTGAAAGCACTATATCATTTAGATTCAGCTTTTAAACAGTGTATAGTTTGATGTATCATAGAACCTAATAAAAATGCTAAACCAGGCCATTAAATATTTATGTGCCGTTTGTATATTGTGTTGGGAAGGGACTTTAATTAGTTTGCTGCACAAGAGAGAATCTGCATTTCCATAAGGGGGAAAAAATGTTAAGATGGATGTTCTAGCCATAGCTTCTTACAAAGAATGCTTTCGGGTTCAATCTGGAAACTATTCAGACTGTTCTAGAAATAAGAAGGGGACGAAGTAAGGGCAGAAAATACAAAGTGAAGATTACGCGATCAATGATAATCTGATATGTTGCAATTAAGTTTCATGCGACAAAATGTAATCTATGCTCTGATAACATAAGCTTTCTGTTTATGTGAAAACCCATCAGAAAATCCATTTTACTGCCTTACTTATACCGACTTGGGCATATACAATTTTAATTAATCCAATATCTAGAAGTTCCTCAAGACGGGTACCTGGAGTATAGGAAAGACATTTCGAGAAAGAAAGAATTGGTTTCTTCCACCTCTCAGCTGTGCACAGGTTATTCTCTGAGACATTTTGTTTTTATTTTATTGATTAGAAACACTAATAGTTTTCACAGATGCTTGGCAAGAAGAGCAAGTTAGAGAAGTTGTGATTTATTTATAATCATAGTTCTTGATTCTCAGTAGATTTTAGCCAGTTCTCCTTTCCTCATCCTCATCTCAAGGTCATTGTCCTGCACATGTTTTTATTCCTCTTTCTGTGTTTTCAATTAAAATGCTTCTTCCAAGTCTTCCTGTCAAGATTATGGTTTATTCTCTATCCACACTGACACCACTTAGAATTAGGTATTTAACAATCTCAGCTTAGCAAAGGGTTCCTTAGGGGGAATTCAATCACAACTTAGGCTCTTCCAACTCATGCGTCTGTTAATTGTTCTCAATTGTCGATTCAATATTACACGTTCGTCCCCTGGGTGTCTGTCAAAATACACATCTCTAAGCTTTTATTTCACTTCTTCCAGCAAAAAGTCTTTGTTTTAGGAGCTGTGGAGTACACAGGGTCATCGTACACATTAAAAACATCACCTCAACATCAACTTACTCCTTGTTTTGCCCCAAAGTAAAATAACTCTTACCTCGTTGTCTTTGAACCAGTTATTTTACCCTTCTATGACTCATGTTCTCTTCAATGTAATGTGGACAATAAACACCGTCAACCACATAAATTAAGGCTGAGTAAGTGTCTGTTAATGTCTGAGTTGCTTTGAACATCTGCACACATCTAGAACATCATTTCCCCGAGAGTTTTTCCGTGACCATATCATTTCACAATGACCTCTCTCCTATGAACTCTGGGACATTTGAAGATATCATAATAAGTTGTAGATCTTTAATTTACTTGCTTTTTGTGTACAACTTGACCTTCAAGTAAGAAATACATTGTCCGAGGCATGACCTATGAATTATAGTTATGTTTGTATCTTCAGAAGAATTGTAAATATAACGAGGTGGAAAATGAATAAAAAACAGCTATTATAGAAACCTTACAATAAATAAATATAGGTGAAATACATTTAGTTATTTATTTTTGTTGCTATCAATTTTATATTACTTTGATTTAGATTCTATGTTAAAAAAAATACAATTGATTTCATTTTCCTTATCTCTTCCCATAGTATTCTTCTCTTTTCCATACCCCATCATAAGTGCTTATAGCAAGGAAACCATTGATAAGAAAATGATTCATTCATTCATTTATAATCTGACATAAATTCTAATATTTTGATTAGATTTGCAGTACCCACGTAATAACTCATAGATGTAGTTGAGTGATGAGTGTTTCTCAAATGTACTCTCCTGCTTATTTTGGCATCTTTCTAATCACACTGTTCTACAAAAATTTCTATCTTTTTATTCATGTGTCCTTTCATCTATATCACACTGTTCCACTGAGCAGAGAAGTCAATTATTCACCTCTATTAGTAAAACTTATATTAATGGTAACTTTCTCAGTCCCTTCAGGCTGTTATAACAAAAGTGCCTTAGACTGAGTGATTTATGAACAATAGAAATTATTGCTTACAGTTCTGGAGGCTAAGAAGTTTAACATCAAGATCCCAGAAGATGCAATGCCTGGTGAGGGCTCTCTGCTTTAGAGAAGGCACATTTCATCTTTCCTCACTTAGCAGAAGGGATTAAAAAACCTTCCCCAGGGTTCTTTATTGAAAGTACTAATCTCATTTATGAGGGTTCCATGCTCATGACCTAGTGTCCTCCTAATGACCTCAGTTTTTAATACCAAAATCTTGGGCATTAGAGTTTAACATATGATTTTTTTTCAGGAACAAAGTCATTCAGATCTTAGCAGTAATAAACTAGAAAGTAAAATATACACCACCAACTTATGGTAGTAAATATCCAAAATGAAAATTTGACATTAAATATGTAGGTGGTGTTAATTAATTACTAATGCTGAATAGTTCCTTTTATTTTCATCTTCACTAGCTAGAATCAGAAGACCTGAACTCAAATTTCAATAAAAAATAAAAATTACATTTAAAAGAATATATTTTATGAAAGTAAATCTGTGAAAACACTGGCCTTGATTTCTAATTGTAATGTTCTTTGAAACTAATGGTGATCTTTGGTGATGAAACTCACACTGAGTATCTAGTAGGAGAAGGTGGTCAGAATACTGTGACCATGTGGAATGCTCAGATGTGAAAATAAAAAAGCAGTACTGGAGTTAAGAATTTCTATGATAACAGGAGATCAATATTCTGAGAAATTAAAAAAGAACTTTATATTCTCTTTGAAATTTTGTATTGTTTTGAGAGCTTATACATATGATATGGTAAAAAGAAAATTGGATTAATTATTTATGTAATGCAGAACAAAGCAAAATATTTCTTTTATTCTGACTCATTTGCAATCCGTAACTTATTGACAATGGTATCATCTGTCATAGTGAGTGATGAATTACTTTTATCTTCTGTTATGGTTTAGATATGAAGTGTTCCCCAAAATCTCGTGTATGAGACAATGCAAGAAATTTTAGAGGTGAAGAAATTGGGTTATGAGGGTTTTGATCTAATCACTGAATTAATACTCCCATAAGGATTAGCTGGGTGGTAACTGTAGGTGGTGGGGTGTGGCTGGAGAAGGTGGGGCACTGAGTGTACCTTTGGGGAATATATTTTTTTCTTTATGAGAGGAGACGCTGTCTCTCTGCATCCTGTTTCCATGTCCTGAACTACTTTCCTCCTTCACACCTTTCCACCATGATGCTCTACCTCACCTTGGGTCCAAAGCAACAGAGTTGTCCATCTATAGACCAACTTCGGAAACCATGAGTCCCCTAATAAACTTTATCTTTTCTAATTGTTCTTGTCACATCTTTTGATCACAGCAGCGAAAAAAAAAACAAGCTGATTAAAACATCTTCCTTTTTTGCTTTCCTTTTCCTTCCTTTCTTCCTTTATTTTTCTGTCTTCCAAACTCTAATCTTTTTTTCACATCAGTATAATACTCATGCTTTGTAAGATTAAAACAAATGTCAAGTGGCGTTAAGTCAAACCTATTCTACTAGAGTGCTTCTCAGTACACCATAGCAACTACTTATTATTACATTTGAAAAGATTTCAAATCCCAAATAACAGGAATATAAATTTTATGGGTGAGAAACCAAAGTCACTATGAATTGGTAATTTTCTAAACTCTACTTACTCTATTTCATAATATGGACTTAATATTTCCCACTCTGCTCATTTGTGGAATGCTCACACATACTGGATGTGAGAAATTCATCTTTAAGTACAGTTACATTCACTGTTTTATTTTGTATAAGTGGAGGGTAGCAGATGAAAAATGTTTCAGAGTCAAGGAATGAGGATCATGTACGTTCATGTGGTCATAGTGGATAAAATATGATGAGCCAGAAGCATAAATAACCTCTAACACGAGGACTGAGCATAGCAGGAAGGCAGTGGGCTATGAAACAATTTCAGCAGGACAGGACATGTGCACATACATCTTCAGCAAAACCCAAGTTAGATTGGACAACACACTTCTATTCCCAGGAAATGTCAATAAATGACGGTAGGATCAAAACACAATCGGCTACATCTTGGAGAAAACACTACGATTTGTTTAAAAAACATGATCTTTTCTCAATCTTATTTATTCCATCTTTCTGTGTCTGGGAAAAGTATATACCTTTGTTTCCTGGTACAAAAGAAAGTATTTTTATAACAGGGATTTGGATGTAAACTTTCAGGTCAGATCTGATTGTGAGACTTATTTGCTATTAGTTTATGGGTAACTTACTTAATTTCCCTGAGTCTTATTCATCTCATTTGTAAAATGTTTATTAAAAATAGTATGTGAACAGGAAAGTGGTGATAATTAAATAAAATAATATTTGCAAAATACAATGTTTTTCCTTTTTCTCATGATATTTCATGTTTTTTTTTTTTTAATACACACACCATGATCTATTGTGATTGTTGATTTATTCATCTCTTTTATGTGGACTGACAACTCTTTGAAGAAACGAGTCATCTATTTTCTCCTTCTTGCCTGTAGTAATGCCACCCACACACAGTGGGTCATCAATAATGTTCATGAATTAGTGTATGTGGTGTACATGTCATTAGTCAGCTGATAAAAATTTCCCAATATTCTCCTAAGTTCAATTTCTCTACTCTCATATTTCATCATATTTGTCCCTTTCATCTTGCATTGTACCCAACTTTGAAAAAACCATTTGTTAAGCATGTGGGATAGGTAGAAGGTGGTGTAGAGTGATGGAGTATAGAAGTCTTATTTGTCTCGTGTCTCACAGCTGAGCTGCACTTTCAGAACACTACCACACCTTCCTCTGAAGGCATTGTTCTCTTCTCTACCTTGTGGGCATGTACCAACTACCATGCCCCATATTCATGTCCACCTGGTCCCTGTGGGGCTAAAGCATAATTGTCCCTTGATCTCTTGCTTTCAGGTGGTTTTAGCCAATGGAGGTACCAGTAGTAGATCTTAGACTAGGGGAGACATATTGGAACATATAAGTCCCTGAACCCCTTTCCTTCTGAGCTTTGTTGTTTTGCACTGACCTTCTATCAGTAACCACAGCTCCAATCAGGTCTCTCTAACATAGCCTCTCAAAATTCCTCAAATTCCTTCTTCTCCTTTTGCATTTTACACAAATGGTTGGCAGTAACTCCCTGCTGAGACTGGAGGTATAGGTTAGTAGTGGAACCTGGCCTAGTCAACATGAGGCCCTGGGTTGGATCTCCAAGGCTGAAAAAAGAAAGTTATAAAACTCTCTGCTCTCTATACTTCACATAACACAAATAGAACAGCTCTGTTCTGTTGTTGTTTTCCTACATATATCCATAATTTAGAGATAGATACCTCATAACTCTCTTCCAGTTACCCAATTTTAGCGTGCATGTGACCTTAGAGGAGGAAAACCCTGTGAACTTCATGGATTTTTATACATAACATGAGGATGAGACTTGGACAAGTGTGATAAACTTGTGGATTAAGAAAGATCATTTAGGTAAAATCCTTATTAGCAAATTTTGGAATAAATGAGATATTGTATGTTGAATACTTAGTTCACTGACTGACACATGGTATCAACTCCATAGATGTTAAAATAGGTGGCTGGTAAAAACTAGGAATTAAACAACCATGTCACCCAGCTCTTCCACTTCTCAGTATTTATTCAAAAGAACTAAAACCAGTATACTATGTTGATTCAGGCCCACCAATTTTATAGTAACACAGTTCATAATAGTCAAGTTTTGGAACCAGCCCATACACCTATCAACCCATGAATGGGTTAAGAAAATGTGGTATTAATATACAAAGGAGTTGTATTCAGCCATAAAGAAGCAAATGAAATTATGGCATTTGCTGGTAAGTTCATGTAACTGGAGAACGTCATGCTAAGCAAAATGAGACAGACTCAGAAAGTCAAGGGTTGAATGTTTTCTTGCACCTATGGATGGTAGACCCAAATAAGGGAAAGAGTCAAGTCAGGGGAGATCCCATGAAAATAGAAGGGAGATCAGTGGAGCAGAGAAAGGGGACTAAGAGGAACAGAGAAGGGATGGGGAAAGATAGAAATGGTGGAATGAAATTCACAAATCATGCTATGTATATATATGACTATATCATGGTGAATTTCACCTTTAGGTGTATCTATCCATAAAGCACTAATTTAAAAAAAAACTATAAATAAATAGAAGGAACACCAGTGGAGTAGAGGAAGGGGAAATGGTAGAGGGAGGTGGGGAGGTAAAAGGGAATTACTAAGGATTGAAGTGGAACAATTTATATTCCATATTTGTATGATTATGTCAACATGAACCCTAATATTATGTATTATTATATACACTATATATAATGTATCTGTATATGTATTAATAAAATATTTAAAAGGTTATCATTGTTATGATAACCATATTACACATATTTCCTTCTCTGATATTTTATGGTTTTATTTGTGTCTTTTCTCAATGTGTTATAAATCATCTCTTAATAAATTTATCTACCTCAATAGTTTGCAGATTCCCTGAAGGAAAAATGCAAGAGTTATTCCTTCTATTCCTACTGCTTATCATAAGGTGAGGTGCAAAAGACCCTCAAAAATTCATGAAAAGCCTGAATGAATGAATTATTCACAGTATTTTTGTGAAGAAAGAGTAATACATACAATTACTATACTTAATACAATTTCGAAGATCAATTCATTTAATTTATCATCTATATTTCTACTGAAATAATGTTCTTTTTTTGGAAATAATAACTATGGTTACAGTCAAGCATCTGGAAGCTTACTGAGAAATGAAATAATTAAGATGATTATGTTCCTCGCAGGCATATGCAACATCTGCTAAAATGAACTTGAGCTATAGAGCAGGTGAAACCTTACACGTTGCATTTCCAGTAACGAGATATCTTTCAAGTTTAAGTATTGATAGATTTTTTTCTTAGCAGCTAAATTTGCTGTTTGTGAAATTGTATTTGAAACTGATTCCTTTATTTTAATATTGTTTGCCTGTCACAATTTAACAACCTAAGAATTCTTCAAAATGTATCCTGATGTTCAGAATCAAACCAAGGGGTTACAATGCATTTATCAAAGTTTCTACGGGATAAATGCATAAGAAGGGATTTTCCAAATACTTAAAAATGTAAGTGAAGATCCTTGGTTTTTCAAAAATCACTACTTAATCCTCTGTCTATGTATTTTTTGGAATTGCAGCTGCTCTAAAATTAACCTATGTAGGTCATAGCTTCAATAGGTGACCTCATAAATTGGGGCTAATGCAATCAATGATTGTTGCTGTAAAAATGATAGAAAAAGGTCTGGGTTGTGGTTCAGTGGTAGACTGTCCCCATCTATATGGGGGAGGCACTAGGTTCAATCCTCAGCATGACATAAAAATAAAATAAAGTTATCTTGTCCAACTATAACTAAAAACATATATAATAAAAATCTCTCTCTCTCTCTCCCTTGCTCCTTTTCTTTCTTTAAAACAAAATGATAGAAAAACATGAAAATAGATATACTTCCTATTTTATGGGAGCACTGAATACTTACTAATTTATTACCCTTATCTTTTTCTTCATTGATTTTATAATTTAACATAAATTCTAAATAAGCATAAGTCAAATTAATAGCAACAATAATAATAATAATATCAGAAAAGAAATAAAGCAAAATAAACATACACCATCAACAGAAACCAGATTATAGAACTTAGGAATTCTATGGATCACACTTTACTTACTTCTAAAGATAGGTATTGCTATAGTTGTATGCCTGGGACCCTTTGAATGTACCTGTTGAAATCTAAGCCCTAAGGTGATGATATTGTGAGGTGGTATCTTTGGGATATAATATGGTCATGAGTATAGAGTCCTCATTAGTGGAATTTGTGCCATTGTAAATTAGGCCCCCAAAAGTTCACCCACTCCTTGCAGCATGTGAGGATATAGACAGAAAGTACCATCTGTGAATCAGGACATGGCCCTCACCTGGCACATAATTGGCAGCTCTGTTTTGATCTTGAACTATGCAGACTCCAGAACGGTGAGAAATAAATGTCTCTTGTTTAGAGGCTATAGAGTTTATGTTATTTTTTATTACACCTATTCAAACAGATCATGACAGAAAATTGGTACCAAGAAGTGGGGGTGCTGCTGTAAAAATTATTAGAAAATGTGGAGGTGGCTTTGGAACTGGGTAATGGGTAGAGGCTTAGAGAGTTTTGACGTGTATGCTAGGAAAAAACTCTAGATTACCATGAACAGTATATTAAGGGTGATGCCTGTGAAGGCCAGCAAGAAGACAGGTGCACTGTAAAGAAGCCTTTCATCTTCCTATAGAGTGTCTACATGGTTGTTAACAGAATATGGGTAGAAATATGGATCATAAAAGTCATTGTGATGAGATCTCAAGCAGAAATAAGAAGCATGTTATTGGAAACTGGAGAAAAGGCTATCCTTACAACACATTCCCAGAGAAATTAATTGAGTTGTGTTGTTCTCCTAGTGTTTTGTGCAAAGTAGAACCAGTGAGCCACAAAACAGGATTTATTTGATTAAAGGAATTTCTAGGCAAAATTTTGAAGGTGCAAGTTGGCTTCTTTTTAACGCTTTTAGTAAAATGTGAGAAGAGCGAAAAAGACTTTAAGCCTGTATTTTTAATTATAAGGAAAGCAAAATTTAAAAATTTGGAAAATTCTCAGTCTCTCTGTATTAAACACAATAAAAAACTATGCTGAGGATAGAATGCAAAGTTGTGGCTAAATGACCATCTAATAAGAAAATTGGTGAGTCATCTAGATAGCAGCAGAACATACAGTACGACATGGTGGAAGAGTGATCAAAGATGTTTCAGATTATCACCACCACTCCCAGATTCACAGGTCTAGAGTGTCAGAGCCTGGGGGACAGATAGTTTTAAAAGAGGAACTGTGTGAGCTCCATACCTAGAGCTCAATTCCTAGTACTACCACCTCAAATCTGTGATCTCCATACTTGGAACGCATTCCTGGGCTACCCGAGGTTGGGACTCAGTGGGTCCAGGTGTGTAGGACATTCTTGTGCATGTCGCAAGTGGTAAACCTTGGTGTCATCTGTGAGTGCCAAATCTGCCAGCTTGCCAAGTTCATGGGCCATGGAGATATGGCTACTTCTACATAGATTCAAAAGGTAGAGACTACCAGATGCTTCTGATATATGATCCAAGCAGTGGGGCCACTGGACCACCTCACTGGGGCAATGCCTAATGGAGCTATGAGGGTAAGTCTGCCACTGCTACCTGATAACAGTAGAGACAGCTTCATGCACACAACACCAACCTATGAGAACAGGAACGTGGACTACATCCATAAAGCCATCCAAGTGGCTGCCTAGGACTTTGGGAGCTCATCTTCCTATGTATGAAGTTGGGACATTGAGTCAAAAATTATTTTTGAGCCTTAATACATGATGTGGCTTGTCATGTCAGTTTCAGATGTACTTGGAAACTGATGCTCCTTCCTTCTCCTTCTTCCCTATTTATTTTTGAGTGGCATCTCATATACCTGTCTTACCATTGTGTTTTGAAATACATATATATATATATATATATATATATATATATGTACATATACATAAAACTTATTTGATTTTGTAGATTCACTGCTGGAGAGCTATTTGTCTCAAGATTAATCCTACCTTGAGTCTCATTTTTATCTGATTTGGAATATATTTAGGAAAATTTTTGAACTTTTTAATGTTGATTCTGGAACTAGTCCAGATTTAGGAGGTTTTGCATGTGCCTTCTTGAGTTATGCTGGTTTTTTTTTTTTTTTTTTTTTTTTCTTGTGGTGCTGGGGTTCGAACCCAGGGCCTTGGGCTTGCAAGGCAAGCACTCTACCGAGTGAGCTATCTCCCCAGCCCCAGATTTAGGAGGTGTTATGATGGAATGAATGTCTTTTGGCAAGTAAGCGATAAATATCTGTTGTCTATAAGCTACCTAGCCTATGATATTTTTTATAGTAACCTGTAAGAACTAAAAAAATTATTTATTTCTTGATTTTTCAATCATTGAAAGGATGTTGTCCTATTTTCTTTCTGGGAGATAAGTCAGAAAGCAGAACTTGTTTCTATCCCTGTATCAGTCATTCTTTTTCTGAGTAATTATGATTGAATTACTTGTATTGCCCTGGGCTTCCTTGTTCATACAATACTTGGAGTTTATAAACTCATAAAATTATATGAATCAATTCCACTAGAATAGCTTCCTGGGTCTAATGATTTATTTTCCATATTCCCCCAATTAAATTAACTAGGTATTTTTAGAAAGTCATTGTTGGATGAGTATCTGTCAATAACTTAGAATCCTTAATCTTTGGTCATAGATCATTTATCAATATCCTTAGACGTTTGCTTTATTGTGATAAACCTAGATTTTCTTGTTTTTAACATGAAACTATACGAAAACCAAGGTTTATGTTCTTCACCTACTACTCTTTTCTCAACAAATTATATAATTTTATAAATTAGGATTTTCTTAAGTACATCAATTTTGTGTGCTAAAATTAAGACTTTTCCTGAAATTTTCCTCAGTAATGAGTTTAAAATGTTTCTTTAGTAGCAATCATGTAAAGGTTGTGGGTTAGTATTCTTGGCCACCTCAATTCCTTCAAGACTCAATTTTAATGACATTTTTCATATTTTATTTGAGTTATCATAGCAAGTATCTAATTAATTCTCAGATATTTATAGACTTTTATTTGAAGAGCAGGTTTAGCTTCAGGACAACATGAAGCAGAAGGTACAGAGTTCCCACGTATCCTTGCCCTCACTCATGCAGTCTTACTATCACCAATATCTTCCACCAGAGTCCTACATTTGTTACAAAGAACCTACACTGATACATAATTATCACCTAGAGTCTACGGTTTACACTAGAATCACTCTTCAAAACTTAACTAAATTTATTTATTATTTATGTTCCTGTTCTATCATTTCCCAACCCAAATAATAATGTGTCTTCCATTGAAAGAAAAATTGGACAAGTTTAACAAAGTGTAATTTTCAAGCAAGAAAACCAGATAGCATTCCATATCAAAGATTGTTCAGAATGCAACCCCACAATCACAGAAAATGGCTATTTTTAAAGCTAGAAAAAAGAAGTGGCATATTGAAACAATTTGATTGACTTTATCTGCCTTTTTCCTTATATGGACTGATCTTGTCAAGTTAGCATCCTGTGATTGACTAAAGCTCAACTGCCGTGATTGGCTGAGACTTAGTTGCTTGGTTGCAACAGAATACTCTTAGGTTACCTTACAGTCAAGCTGTGATACAGTTCGCTATGTACAGAGGCTGGTTTGGGCCAAACTTATTGTCCATGTACATCAGGCTGGTTTGGTGAAATTTAGTTTTGTTCAGTACTCCAGAATGGCACTGTAAAGACCATTGTAATATGTGCAGAGATTCAATTTTGAACATTTACTAAAAAATTATAAATGAGATTTGAGATAAATTGCCTTTACTTTTTGGATGATCAAAATAAAGTGAAACATATTTTGCTGTAGCATAAAGAAGATTAAGGAAATTTCCTTCCTAGAAATTGAAACCTAACAGATAAAATACACATTAAAATTTCTCTTGAGTTATAAAAATGAAATACATTTGCTCCACTTAAGCAATCATAGAGCTAGTTAACTAATGTATTCTTCATTATCACATAGTTATGTAAAGAATTTTCTCTTATTTCTGAATAACCCTCACTTTTTATTTTTTTATAATCCTAAGTGCATAGAATTGTTTTCTTTAAAGGCTCCAAAGCACACTTGGCCAACCAAGTGGCTATGAAGGATTTGTATGTGGGTTAATTGGAAAGTAGGTATAGGGTACCAATGGAAAGTGGGAATGATTTTAGGATCAATGATATAATTAAATACCTAAAGATAAATAAGTGCTGTGAATCTCTACTTTATAGAAAACTGTATACAACCCAGAGTGTTAGGCAAACGTAGAAGTTAAGTGTTGGGAAAGACAAAAAGAGGTTGAGGAATGTGGGAGTAAATGAATTTTTTTTCCCCTTAATCTCAAAAGAGTCTGCTAGATCTTCCTTTTATTAGTTTTAGTGTTTTGTTTTTGTTTTAGTTTTGTTTTGTTTTTGTTTGTTTCATTGTATGTGGTAAGTGGTTTGGGTGTTCCAAATGTTGGAAAAAGCAAAGCAATCAAAATGTTTCAATCTTAATATCACATGTAAAGAAAACACACTGTAGGCATTATTAAGGTTTAATAGGCTGATTCAGCAATCCCAATAAATTCAGTATTAAATGTGGAAGTTGGCCAAAACAGAGCTTTAAATATCTTTGTAAAAAAGAGTGACATAGACTTAAAATAATGAATTAAAATTGGTTCTTTCCTAGCATGACTGTTTATGATGTTTGTAAAAGAAATTTATGAGACAGACTCTCTTCTCAGTAAAATTTACTGATTGGTTTATTCCTTGACAAAAGATGTGAACAGAACAATTTTGCAATTGCCTGAAAAATAATGCTGGATTTATGGCCTGGTCAGAATATAAGAGAAATTTAATCATCCAGAACAGATTGAAGTGATGTAGTCAGCAAAACCTCTTTCCCAAGTAAAAATGAATCTGCAAAACCTCTCTCGCTCCAGAGGCAACAGAATGAGAGATACAGAAATATAGAGACAAGGAAGGAGAGATAAAGCAGAAGACAGCTAGAAGATGGGGACTTGATACTAAGCATGAAGTGGAGGTGGTGCATATGGCTTCTACACCAAGTTCTAGGCAGAGGGTTGAGATGAAAGACTATGAGAATCTCTTGTTATGAGTTGAGTTGTTACCCCCTCCCTGAAATTCACATGTGGAATTCCTACCCTCAATGCCCCAGAACATGAACTTCTATGGAAATAAGGTACTTACAGATGTAATTAGATCAGTTAAGATGAGATCATTAGGGGGACTCTAAACCAATATGAATATTTTCATTTAAAGCAGAAAATTGGACATAAGGATAAACACAGGGTGAATGACATAAGAAGGCGGAACAGGACGGAATGTGTTCCAAGCCAAAGGTTGGCAATTCTCCCCCATAAATTAGGTAAAAGGCATGAATAGATTTTTTCCCCAGTTCACAGATGAAACTAAACCTTTAGATCCTTGGGTCTTGGATATCTACACTCCACAACTGTGAAAAAGTCTATTTTTGTTACTTAAGTCATCCAGTTTGTGGTGCTAGGTTAATGAAGCTCTAGCAAACTAATACAGGCCCAGAACTTCCCACCCTACATAATTGCAAAAAGAATCCACTAGACAAAATTGCTAAAATTTCCAAAATTCCCATTCCATTTTAAAGTCAACCAGAAAATTCTCTTCAAGAAGCCTAACCTTCTTATAGAATTGTGTTATTCTAGCACATTCTCAGAGTACTCATGTACATTCCACAGTGAACTCCACAGCCACTGATTAGAATAAGCATTGTTGCTGCATTGTATTTGTTTCTCTAATAACTGGTCTTTTTAAATACATATTAAGCTCCTTGAATATAGGAGGTTTTCTTTCTGATTTATAGTAAAGGACCATATATGAAATATTTAAAAGATCAAAGTAGTCTATTGTAGCATGTTTTAGAGTCAAACAATTCTAAATCTAAAACTTAGATCTGTCGCATTAAACATATAACTCCTTAGCCTTAGGATAATCACAGAGATATTAGATATTACAGATAAAATATTTGTTATAGTGTCAACAGATAGTAGAAATTCAATAAATCGTACTTTGGGGCAAATGACAAATTGTAGGGAAAGAGTTAAATGTCACAGAGTTGTTGAAAATTCTGGAATCTCACCATGGAATGATGCTGTCCTGAACATTTGTTCTTCATCTGGATAAGGAGAGTAGTGGTGTAAATTTGATTATTACATGAACCAGTTCTTTGTTGAGTTATGTGACCTCAACAAGTTATATGAACTCATCCTGTGTTGGTTCCCTCTTGCTTGACACAGAAAATAATGAGAAAGTTATAGATCTCTGTATGATTTACCTATTATTCCCTTTAATAGTTGATTTTATAAGTCTCTGTGCTTTGTTAATTTCAGCACTTACTGGAAGTTTGTTTCTGCCTCAGTTCTGAAGATAGAAATGCCTTTAAAAATCAAGTCATGCACTTAAGTCCCAGATTCAAATTAGGTAACTCAAGTACAAATGTGTTTTTTGAATTCACATTCCTTATCACCAACCCAGATTGTGGTCTAACTTAGACCCTATTAAAGCTAGTAGCAAGAACCATCTTAACCCCTATTAACAAACCTGATAAAGTGAGACCTATCCTACTACTCTGTGGTGGGCGAAACCGGGGCCCAGGGTTACGCCACGTGCAACTAAAGATGGCGACTGGCAGAGAGCAAACAGCGTCCTGATTATGCCTGGAGAATGGCAGGAAGCGTTTACAATTGGCTGCATGATAATCAGTTCAGCCGCCTAGCGCGTGGACAGATATACTTTACACGTATGCTTGAGCAAGTGATCGCTTGACCTTTAACAGGATTGGATGGACATATCTGGTTACAATTGCTTATGCATGAGACTGCTTATATATTGAGGGTGTTATTTGAATAAAGGGGAAGCTGCTTCCTGAACCTCTGAAGTGTACGTGTCTTTCGTCCTGCTGGTCAGGCCGTAAGAGAAGCGGCTGCGGAGCCGCTTGGAGCAGCCGGGCAAAGAAGCGGCGGTTTTCCATACTACTCCAGTGTCTCTCTCTTTTGTACATTAGGTAAGACTCATTTTCTGAAACTTAAAACTTCAAATTGAGTTAAAATATTGGATAAAATGTGTTATAAGAGCCCAAGATGTTCTATGGAACCCATCCATCTTGTCAAAACATAAACCAAAATCATGGAATCCCATGTCATGTGGAGTCCCTCTCCACCCTTTCTTCTTGCTTCCTGCATGACTGTTTAATTCTTCACTGTCCAGACTGATTTTTTTCTGCTTCTTTATTTCATATTGTCCGTGATACCCTACACACAATGCCACCTACCTGTGCATGATCCCTGGTTGATATGGGAGCTAACCAGTCACTCAGAGATGGACAAAAATCTTATTCAAATCCAATTGCTAAGTTACTGAGAAAATGATTCTGACTGGATCAGCTTGTATTAGGTTCCTAATTCTAGTGCAATTGACAGAAGAGGTAAGATTGGAATTCCCTTTTAATAAAAGTACCAGCATTCCACTGACTAGCATATATAAATGGAGGGTAGCAGGAGTAAAGACTTAGGCAATAAGACAATCTGTCAAAAAGGCATCTGGCATTCCCAGTTGTTTTCCATGTCAGGAACTGAGTTGTTAATATTAAGAGAATTGGTGGGACAGTTTCCATAGCAACTTCTCCTCCTCATGAGTTTGAATGATTGATTTGTCTTACTTTCCAATCACTCTGCAACTTCCTTGTTTGTAGAGATTTCTCAGAGTTGAGGTTGATACCTGCTTGGCTTCCGGATGTCCAAAGGACACCTGAACTGACTGTTGGCATGCATGATTTCCTCTTAAAATTAGCTTCTGAGTTCTGATGTTTGGAAACTCTTACTACGGCTTTCAGTATATCAACACATGCTTTGGACCACTATCACAAAATTCTGTTGTATTTGTTTTCTTTTCCATAATGTCTTTTTCTCACATCTAGTAATATTTTTCCAAGCACAGTACCTCTTATACCATAAGTCTGGCTTTTGAAGATATCTGAGAATCATTTGATTTTTGACAGCTCCTTCCTCTGAGTAGCCTTTAGATATACTTTTGTCTTCCTTGACACAATCTGTTGACATGCAGGAGGAGACAGGATTCTCCTCTCTCCTGGAACACTCATATGCTGGAATGGCCTTCCTGCTTCAGGAACCTTATGGCAGAGAGCATACTCTGCATGCTGCCTGGTCAGCATCCGTTATTAACCTGCCAACTCAGTTCTGATGACAGAAGGAAAGACAAACAGGGCTTTACTGGGGTAATAAATATTCCATATAGCCTTGGACTAAAAGTAGTTACATCTATGAAAGATTTATATTTATAGTAAACATAAATTAACTGTCCAAAGAAAATGAAAAATATAGATGTCTGCATAATTTACTAGCAGACCACCTTGCATCGTTTCAAAGTACCCTGATGTGATTACCAGGAGAGCCCTGTTAATGACAGGAGGTTTGGATTCCCGCTGAGGACATTATTGCTTCATACAGAAATGAGTGGAAGTATAAATAATGTGGTCACAGAAGTAAACTTTCCCCTTTTGGTATCAAATACTTGGTCATCAGAAGCCAGGATAACTGAAGGCTTGAGAGGAAGTCAATGCTGGGTAGTTTTAAATTAAAAAATCACTGAGATTACATGCCCTATGCACTGATTGTTTGTTATAAAAATGTATTTTGTGAGTCAAATCAACATATGCTTCTGAATGACCTCCAGGAAACACTAAACTTGGTAAAATTTCCCTGGTCTAGGCAAAAACATGCAAATAAATTTACTGGTCTATAAAGTAGATGAGGATTTAATTATATAATGTTATTGTCACAATATAATGACTTAGGAGAGGTAGAGTACTGGGGATTGAACCCAAAGGCACTTTGTCACTGAGTTACATTCCCAGCTTCTCTCCACCCCCCCTTTTTTTTAATTATTATTTTGAGACAGGCTTTTCCTAAGTCTTTGAAATTATAGGTTTGAGCCACCATGCCCAGGATGATATCACGTTAATATTCAAGTCAGCCTAATATATTGTTTTGATTCACCCTCCTACTCCAGTAAGCAAAGCAGATGGATAGAGAAATGAAGCCTGCATTTTAAAATCATGGAGGTTAAGACATAGCCTAAACAAAACCCAAACCTGAGTATCATGCATCTTATTAGACTATCCATTAGTTTTTCCATGTTCTTTAAGAAGAAAAATTAATAACAATGCCTAAAAAGCTTCCTGATATATAAGTGGTAGTCAGTAAATATTTGTGGAATGAATTATGAATAACTGAGTGCTTATTATCTTTAGTGGAAATGTCAAAGCTTAAACAGGTCAAAGATAAGACTCCTTGACTTGACCAGTTTATAATTCAGTAGGTCAGTGGAAACCAATATATTCCAAGCTCTTATTTCCAGCCAGTTATTCCAACACACAAGACAAATAAATCCACCTTTAGTTTTCAGAATAGCCTTCCTATTTCCTGCTTTACAGATAAGTTGCACATTTTGTTGTAATCGAGTGGCATGCCAAAAAGATCACTTGGAACATGTAAATTTCTTTTTAGATTCATCCCAAACATAGCCATGAGGGTTTTTGTTTTGTTTTATGTTATTTATTTTTTAAAATTTGAAGTAAAGCATCTCAACCTTTTGAGAAGAACTAGGATGCTCTTGTAGGCGTCCAAGCTGACCTGATGAACTGAAGAAGAACCTCTGCTCTCTTCCATTGAAATAAATGAAAGCAGGTTTTTTGAGTGGCTTAAAAAAATATTGAATGATTGGGAGAACATGGAGGATTTTTAAGAAAAAGGTGGAAATTCTAAATAATGAGATGCAATGCTTCAGCTGAATGTTAAGAGTTGCCAAAAGAATTGACTGCTGAGGTCACATTCATGATTCCATATTCATGGCAGGAAGGTGATGGCTCACTTCCCAACTGTTCTCATTTTTGAAGTAATGTTTTTCCTGGAAAATACTTTATTTCTGCCATTTAACTGTGTCTTCTATCATAATTTAGGAATGTCTAGCCATGAAAAAGGGGCTGTCCTCCATCTTACTGGTTCCTGGAATCTGGCCTTGCCAGACCACTCATTTGAGGGACATCACCAACTTTTTATATTTTCTTTTTTTGAACTGTGACGTTAGGTTGAAAAATAGGCATAGAATAAATATATGAATTGGAGAGTACTGTCTTTCCTAAAATATGATATTATTTTTCTGTTCTAAGAAGAAAGAACAGGACACAGTTATGATTAAACTACTTTTGTAAACATATATTATACATAGGGATATTGTACTATATCATATCATATTATAACATTGGTCTAATTTTCTGTGCAAAGTGTTCCAAGATTTGTGTGTGTATGTATTTCAAAACACAAAACAAAAATTCGTTATCTGAATATTTTTATACTACATGTGTAGAAATTTATCTTTTTTTCCCCACAAAATTAGCAATGCTCATTACATGCCATCAGTTTCAAATAATTTTATCTACAGTATCAAATGCTTGATGATTATTTAGATAATTAGTCAATAATGGCAATATTACTACCACTTAACACACTTAAATAGGAATTGCAGGCAATACTAAACAGCAAGTGCAACAGAAATGATAAAATGATTTCAGAATTTGTTGTATTCTTTTCCATTAGAATATAGCTACTTACTTTTATATGAGCCAGAGATTTCCAAAATAAAGATTACCTTTTACAGACTCATGTTTCACAGATGCTACTATACCAATAATTTTTAATAAGGGTGATTCAAGCAAAAATGTTTGGTGATTGATTTTTGTAACTTTAGTTTAAAAGACAATCACTACTCACCTGTAACCCTATCATTATTTTTCCTTCTATTCTGGGTTGGTCTGTGAACAGGAGAGCTAGATTTGGATTAGCCATGGTGGACTCTGAGTTAACATTGGAAATTGGATCCAGACATGGAAAGTAAACCAGAAATATCCTGATTCCACATGTAGATTTCCATTTCCCATGTCTTTGGACTACTTGCCACTAGACTCAAATAAGAAAAGGATATACTATTTATTGAGTTTAAAATATCTTAATGTTATGATTGTCTTAGTAATAAATTGAATTGAATCTCTAATTATAAATGCAATTTGTATCTAGTAATAAAGAGTTTTCTGCTCTACTAGATATTGGGAACATATAAATATTCACAAGTAAGAAGAGAATATGATTAAATGACATTTGTTTAGAGGACCCATGACTTTATTTTTTTTTCTTTTGCACCTCAATTATTGAACCATGCACAAGAATATTTAAGGTAATTTGCTTGTAGCAAATGTGTTAGTCAACTTTGCATCACTTTGACCAAAGTACCTGACAAGAACAACTTAGAGGAGTAAAAGTTTATTTGGGACTCATGGTTTCAGATGTCTTAGTCCATAGACAGTCAAGTTCATTGTCAGCACAAGGTAAGGGAGCACTCCGTGGCAGAAGGGTGTTGCAGAGGGTCGCTGATTCATGGCAGCCAAGAAGCGGAGAGACAGAAGAGATAGGGATTACAGGAAACAAAAACTCTTCCAGGGCACACCCCCAGTGACCTACCTCCTCCAGCCATCCAACACTGACCTACAATTACCACCCAGTCCATTCAAACTAGGATGGACTGATTAGGTTACAGCTTCACGGTCTAATCATTTCATCTCAGGATTGTTCTGCAACAACACAGGAGATTTGGAGCATCTCATATTAAACCAAACCATCATATTCTCTGGACCCACAAAATGTCACGTCCATCTCAAAATGCCAAATACATTTAGTTCATAGCCAATAGTCCCAAACTCTTATCAGTTTGGGCATTGCCCAAAAGTACAAGTCCAAAGTTTTTCCTAAGACTCAAGGCAAACTCTTGGATGTAAACTCCTGTAAAAATCAAAAGCAAGTTACATATACCCAGTATACAGTTGAAAAAAGTAAACATTCCCCATTTCCAAAGGAAGGAATGGGCGAATAGAAAGAAGGGATGGGACCAAAACAAGACCAAAATCCAGTTGGGTTGAACAGGTCTTGTAACTCCATGTACAACATCTAGGACATCTGGCTGTGATGTGTTGTTTCCAAAGAGCTTGGACAGTCCTACTCATTTGACCTTGCTGGTTCCAGTGTAGAATTGATCTTTTTCAGCCTGGCTCTCTCCACACCCCACAGTTTTACCCATCAGTTCATGGTACTGACATTTCTTAGTTACTGGGATATCTATTCTAGATTCAGCTTCAGCTTCACCTTCACATCTTTATGGATCACCCTTTCAAGAGCAGTCTGTAGATACTGACCCTGATGTGTTTTGCCTGGCTTCCCAGGCCTTCCTTTGAAATCTCCTTGGAAGCTTCCATGACCCCTTAATTTCAGCATCCAGGATTTCTATAGATTCAGCACCACGTGAATGATGCCAAGATCTGTTGCAAGTTTGTGCCATACTTTGGGTCACTGGATTCACAGTTACATTGATCTCTGATCTCGTTGAACTTGGAGTGTCTGGATAGTTGAGACTGGTGAAACAACTTTCCTAGGCCCTCAATTGCAAATGTGGTCCCCCAAGACCTCTTTTCAGAGGAATGTTCCCTTCTATACCCTGCCATGGTATAGTCTTGAAAATTCCTGAGATGCCCCTGAGGCATCACTCCTATTGTCTCTGAAAAGTTCTTAGCATTTCTTTAGTGGCTACAATCACTTTAACAACCACAACCTCCTTGGCCCCAGTTTTAGATGCACCTTTCTAGCCATCTGCAAGTTTTAAAAAAGCCTTCAGTTCTTTTTTCTTTTCCCAATTTTCACAGAAGTACTGGCTAAATGCTGCCAGAAAAACCCATGTCACTGACTGAATGTCATGCTGCCTTGAAATTTTCTCCACCAAATTAATTAACCCATCACTTTTAAATTCAGCATCATACCAAGTCTCAGGACATGAGCAAGATGTAGAGAAGTTCTTTGCTATATAACACGAACGGCCTCTAGTCAATGCCCCAAAAGAATCCTCATTTCCCTCTGAATCCTCACATGTAAGCTGTAATCTTGTCTTCTGTGTCCCTACGATATGCATGGGTACATATGTTTATTTACGTGTGATTTCTCTTGAAAATAATATAAAGATCATTTCATATTGATAAACGGTAGAAATCGTTCTAATGTGAAGTTACTTAGTTTAGGTTTGAGTGAATTTGTGTATGCATAATTGTGTATACCACACACAAGAAATAGAATGATTCCATAACACCCTAAATTTCTCTTTTGTTACACCCTCCCACATCTTCTAACTCCAGACAACCAGTGATCTATTCTTTACCTGTAATATTATCTTTTCTGGAATGTAATATAATTAGAATAAGATAATATACTATTTTGAAACTGGCTTCTTTCACATAGTATAATGTATTTGAAGTTCATTCATGTAGTTGTGCTTATTAACAATTTGTTCTTTAATGCTGGGCAGCATCTCATCATGTCACAATAGGATAATTTAGCAAACGTAGAAGAACATTTTCTTCTCCCAAATGTTGGTGAATGGGACAATGCTGCTGGAAATATCCATGGGCAGATTTTCATTTGAATATAAATGGTCATTTCTCTAGGATAAATGCCTAGATGTGGGATTGCTAGGTCCTGTGGTAGATATGTATATGTACTTTAATAAGAAAACTACACAGTTTTCTAGAGTGACTGTATCATTTTGTAATTCTCTCCATCAATGGGTGAGAATTATAATTATTCTATATCCTTGGCAGCAGTTGGTATTGCCATTTTAAGGATTTTGTTTTAGCCATTCTAATAGGTGTTTCTATATGATGTGGTTTTAATTTGCAATTCTAAAAAGACTAACTAATGTTGAGCATCCTTTTAATGTGCAAAACTTCTACCAATGTTTCTTCTTTAGTGAAGCACCTGTTCACATATTTTGCCTTTCTAAGTTGTAGGGTAATTTATTTTTTCTTAATTTTCCTGAGTATTCAAGACTTTTGTTAGCTATGTGATTTGACAGTAACATTTTTGTGTGTGTATCTGAGACTTGTGTTTATATGTCCCTTCACAGAATAAATATTTTTAAATTTTAAGTACAACTTATCATTATTTTTTTCTCCTACCACTCATGATTTTGCTTTCATAAATAAGATAATTTGCCTAACTCGATGTCACAAATACTTTTTCTTGTGTTTTCTTCTCAAAGTTGTTTTGCAGTAAAATCTATGATCCATTCACAATTAATTTCTATAAAAAGTATGAAATTTAGGTCAAAGTTCTTTTTTTGTATGTGTATACCAAATTATTCCAGAAGTACTTGTTGAGAAGACGGCTTTCTCTGTTGAATTGTTTTTGAAGTTTTTTAAAAAAATAAATTAACAATATTTGTTTCTATTTCTGCACTATTTATCTGTGTTTCATTGTTCTATGTAGCTTTCCTTTCTCCAATATCACACAACCCTTATTACTAAAGTTTTTTTCCTAAGTCTTAAAATTGAGAAGTGTAGGTTTTTAACTTTTTTCTTTTTTAAAATTGTTTTTGAAACAATTCACTTTTCTAATTCACTTCTCTTTTAATATAAATTTTAGAATCAATTCATTTATACTTACAGAATACCTTTGGATATTTTAATGGAGAGTTTCTTAAATCATTTTGGGGAGAGTTGGTATTGTAATTATTTTGAGTCTTCCTATCCAAGAACACAGTTTTTTAAATCTACAGTAAAAGAAAATCAAGGTTCTTCATAAGTTAACCATAAATAAAATATAAAACCATAACATCACATGGACTCATTACACTTCCCATTTTATGTATTTCAACTAAATCCTTTGAAAAACCATCAGACAACATTATACTTTTTCTTTCACTAGTCATATATATTTTTAAAGAATGTTGTAAGAGACAAAACATAGTCTATTATATTTGCCCAAATATTTACACACACACACACACACACACACAACTAATTTCTTCCTGGGTTTACAAATTTCCCTCTCTTGTCTTTTCCTTCTGAAGCTCTGTTTGAATTCTTTCCAGTGATATGTACAATTGACAGATTATCTTGATTTTCTTTCCTTTGAGTAGATATTTCTCTTTAATTCCTGAAATATAACTTAACTTGATGGAGGGGTCTAAGTTTTTCTCCCCCCGCCCCTTGGAACCTTAAGAAATACTGTCCTATTTCTTGTAGCCTCCATTGATTCTGTTTAGAAATCAGTATTCTTTAAAATTGTTCCCATGCTATGGAATGTGTTGATTTTCTTTGGCTGCTTATAAGAGTTTTCCTTTTTGTTTGGTTTTTAGGAGTTTAATTAAGAATTTTCTGGGTATGGTTCATTTAAGTTTGTACTACTTACAGTTGTCTGAGATTCTCAGATCTGTAAATGTGTCTTTTATCAAATTTGGAAAGATTTTAGCCATCATTCATTGAAGTATTTTGTCAATATCTATGTGGTACTCTTTGATATTAGCGTTTAGTGACATAAATATTAGTTTATTTGAATTGTCACATGGATTTTTGAAATCTGTTTTTTTTTTTTTTTTTTTTTTAATTTAATATTCTTTTCTGTTGTTTAGAGTTCATGATGTCTGTTTCCCAAGCCATCCCTACTGTACTATTGGGACTTTTTGGTCATTTCAAAATTTCTATTACTCTTTTAGTAGTAAACTTTCTGTTTTTGAAGATTCTTTCTCTCCTAAATTTTCTATCACAATTCACTTGAGGAATATTTCTAATTGTTTCTTGGATCATGATCATTGCAGATGCTTTAGAGTAGCTTTTAGACTCTGAGTCCCATTGAGATCTCTTAGATAACTATAACTACCCCCTTTTTTTTTTTTAGTGATAAATCACATTACTTTGATTTTGACCACTAAATCTGGATCAGGTTTTCCAAACTAGCTCCAATGATAGTTTCATGTTCAAAGCCTTGGTTGAACCATTCTGGTACATTCAATACGTGATGCATCCAGAATTCACTTTGGATTTGGAAACGATCCAAATATTTTCCAGTATTCAAAGGTTTTGTATGGTTGATTATGATCAGTTCCATACATGATCAACACAAGATGGAACTGAAGACTTCATTTAGATTCAAATTCCTTCTTTTGCCCCAAGGTCTGTCTTCTCCTTAGCCTTGTTTTCCCAAGGGCCCCTCTTCTACTTAAGATCTGAAATCTTCAATTTTAGTAAACCCATTGAATCTTGCACGTCCTGTGTCTGGTTCAATTTTTGTGTAAAATAGCAAGAGAACAGAACTCCTGGTGCTGCGTGATACCACCCCACTTCTGCTGCCTCTGTTGTCTACATCATAATGATTCGGTTTGAGACCAGAATTTGCGCAGCATGGTACTATGAGACTCAAAATAACTCAATCCTATTACCTTGCACACTAAGATTTTATTCCTTTGTCTAGAGGAAGAGTTTCTCCTCCTCTTCCTCCTCCTCCTCCTCCTCCTGCTCTTCCTTCTTCTTTTCTTCTTCAGAACTTTTACTGTCTATGTCCCTTTACAATTCTGGAAGATAAGGAGTTATTAGAAGAAAAGAAATAAATGAGCAAAAAGCAATGTAATGAAACATAAAACAAAACAACAAAAAAGGACAGATGGAAATAGAAATTTACCACCATATGGTTAATGTTTTGAATTTTGATCTTCCTACCCTATGGGCTAGATTTTACCTACTGCTTTGAATCTTCTAGTAGCCCTTTCATTTTTTCCAGGATTTTTGGTAGCAGCAATGAGCAAGATGAGCTGGATATGCACATTTCTTTTTAAATTAAACCTTCCTGCACCAATGATTTTAAGAATGTCAGAGTCCAAAGAACTATAAGAGTTATATAAGAGAGCTATATTAAAGAGAGATGAGAGAAGAAAGCATTATTTTCAGCATTTGGGGAAAATATATTCTGTGCTCCTAATTGAATTTCAGAATTTGATTACTTCAAAGAAAATAGAAACTCATGTCTTTAGAGATGGTTTTAAAATCCTTTTTGATAGTGAAGGATACAAAAATTGATAAATGAGAGTAAGATAAAGGGACAGGAAAAGAAACTATTTTATGTGAGAATTTCTAGGAGGTAGTCAAAGGTATTTCTCACATTTTTCTATTGTATTATTTCCTTGATTAATAATACATATTATTAAAATATAAATCTATAATATATACCATATATTATATATAAATCTATAATATAATAATATAATTATTAACATAAATATGTTTAAGAGAGTGAATCAGTATATATGTGTGAGTATAAAATATACAAATTACATATATAGCATACATGTAATTATGTACAATATGTCATGCTTCATCTATAATATAATATATGTTATATACATATAATTTTAGAACTAAAGAAAAACAAATACTGAATGATGGATCTAGGTCAGGATCTAGGAAAGATGAAAAAGATAACAGAATATGATAACAAAATCCTTGGAATAATAAATTATGAGTATATGGCAAGATTGAAAATCATGAACAACAGGTTTAGAGGTTTATTTAAGCATGTGTTGACTTAGAAGAACGTGGGTAATGTGAGGTGAGGGTTATAAAGTATTTTCATGGGTAAATCAGCAGAAAAGAGTTGTGTATCTCTAATCAGGGAGAAAGATATTGTCATATTCACTAAACATGAAAACCTCTGTGAATCGAAGTTTTCTGGGACCGAAGTTTATAACCTGGGAGCAGGCAGCTGGTCAGGGACAATGTAATCATTTGAATTCTGAATGCAAGAGATGGTCTGAAGAATGAGATGGCATTGTATTGATGAAAGTAGGAGGAGGCTGTCATTTCCATTTTAGGATACCATGCTGTCGAGCATGTGAAGATCAATCCAACTGAAAGTGTCAAGATGGGAAGGAGGACAGGCACTAGGATGCATGGAAGTAATCTTAACAGAAGTGGAAATAACTTTACAGAATTGGAGAAACTCCTTTCTGCAATGGTTTCTATGATTCTGAAAGCTTAAGCAATCTTAGAATGGATAAGCATAGTTCTTTATTATAGGTGGGTTACTGGGATGATTATGGAGTGGTAAGAACAGTTAAGTGGGTTTGGATGTCTAATCTGAGAAATTAGGAATCTTTTTGAAAAGAAAAAAGAAGCAGATGGAGTATATAAAAAAAAGAGTGATGGGGTAAAAGAACAAAAGAAAGATTATGATAATTTAATGAGTATTTTAAGATATGTGTAAACCATATTATTTGTTATTATCCAGTAAAAAGTTTTAATTATAGGTTTAAATCTCCCTAACATGGGATTTTTGTGGTCAGCTCCAGAATCAGGACTTATTGCTATAGAAGAATCAATCACTTTCTAGAAACATGAGTTTGAGGAATTGTTGAGTCAGAAATTGTTCACTTCAAATACTGGGGGCAACATCGCTCTCCATTAACCTGGCTTTGAACCACCTGATTGAATGACATGGCTTTTCTTTCTTTGTAAGTACTAAGGAGAGGAAGATAGAGTTGGGTAGTACAAATCTCATTTTACCATTACTAATTATAAGTAATCTAATTTTGTTCATGATTGCACAGAACAAGTATCTCTTTAAAAAAGCAGAAGTATTTTTCTAAAGCATTTGGAATTTTTGTGAACTATTATCAATTCATCTTTTATCATTTATGCTATGGGAGCAAAAAATGACCTGGCTATTTTTTTTTCTTTTGAAATTTCTAAAAACTTAAGGGACAGATTTTAATTTTTCAAAAAATGGGGAAAAATAACTTTTGTTTTTAACTCTTAATCTGAAATTTTTACTTACAAGAACTTAAATATAGTTTCTATCATTTCTATAGAAAACCCTGACTTTGAGCTCTTATCTAGGCAAATCAGACATACTATTAAAACTTGAACAATGAAAGTATGTGGATTATTTCTCTCAAATGATACAGCTGCTCAATTATTTTGGAATTTAATATTATGCATAAACTAAGTTCCATTCAAATTTAATATGTATTTTTGACAAAGGAAATTTTCACCACCGAATCAGGATTATGCCCCATTTTGGAAATACAGTTGCACTGAGAACAGAAAATTATCTATAAATGAGCCTATTCTTGACCAACTTCTAATGAAAAGAAGAGAGATAGGTCTTTATACCTGAGTGGAATATAATGTATGAATACCCAACCAACTTGATGCTGGAGGATTTTTGTCAACAAAAAAGTTGCACAGGAAGCAATGTGACAATTTTCATTCAAAGCTTGGGGAAATGATGAGTAATCTAAGGCACAAATTGTCTTATTATCTCAGAAGCCCCATGACTTTGCAGTCCTTGGTTGAAGGACTGAAAAGAAATGCAGAAATGATTAATACCATCACCTGGCACTTGAGAAACTTGATGATAAGAAACGATTTTTACAAGAATAAGAATTCATATGACTACTTTTTAGGGAAAAGAGGAGGTGACTATGGAATTTGGCATTTCATATTTTCTAAATAAGTACTTTTTTCTTTTTACCAATTAAGAAAATACAATGGTCCTACACATACATAATATAATATATACATGCATAATATAATATATGTGCATAACATAACATATACCAACACATTATATATTGATGTAACACCTATCTACTTGTACTGGGAGGCACATGAAGAAAACAAATGGAAATTACAGAATTAGGAACTAAAGACACACACCTATACTCTCACAGCTTCTGGAACATAGGGGAAATTCACACTTTTGAATTTAAGAATCTTGGATTTGAAATGACAAGTCTGAGTCGTGTGTGCTCAAAACATTACTATTCTGGGCATAGTTTCCTCATTTCAATAAGGAGTATGATAGTTCCTATCATATGCTGTTTATATGAAGAACAAATAAATAAGATTTTAAGTATTTATCAGAATGCCTGGCACATCATCAACTTGGAATACATACCCCTTGCTTTTACTACCCCTTCTGTGTTACCTGGATTGTTGTTTATCAGGATTAGACCTGTGTTAATATCACTTCTCAGGTGTGAGGCATGTGAGAACTTAACAGGTATGGAAGTATGGATTCTAACTGACTGAACACAGTAAAAGTCATGCATTTGACATTCAAGCTGATAACATGGCATATGCAAGTGGACTTATACTCTAACCAGGTCATGATGGGGTCAGTGATAAATGAGATGGATAAGGAGAAATTTCTTGAAGACAGTCAGCTGGAACAGCACTAGATTGATAGAACAAATCAGCACCATATCTCCAGTTACCCCTCTTTGTCCCTTGCCAAAAGAGAAATAGAGTTAGAATAGAAAGCTTCATGGATACCTGAACCAATGGCTGACATGGTATAAAAATATCATCGCAGGTGTTAGTTTGATAGAGATATATAAGATGAGTTGAGGAAGGAGAAAATGGTTTATAAACTATGAAACTCACCATTATATTACCATAGGCATGCCTTTTTGGTCACATGAACAAAAATTAGAATGCTGATTAATAATTCATCATACAAATTTCAGAATGAATTTCCATTAACAAAAGCATGAAAAATATGAGAGCTAGATATTATATTATGCGGAAAAAAACACCCAGAGTGAAAACAAATGAAGACAACAATTTATGAGACTTTGAGGGATTTTTATCCCCACCCACATGCCTGGAATGTTTCCATATGTGAGCCAGTTTTGACAAGGTGAGAGGTAGGGAATTAATCAGAACTCTTCAGATCACCGCTCTGAGTGAACTAAATTTTAGAGCACCTGAAACATTTCATGACCTATTGCCTGTACCACACCTCTGTCTCTGCTATTCATCCCTTTTGCACATCTAATCAGAGATGAACATGTACTGCAGCACAACAACAATGAGGAGGATTTAGGTGGACAGATGGCTACACCTTGCCTTGATGATGTCAAAGTGACTATAGGAAGGGCAAAGAAAGATAAGGACAAGGAAACATAGCACTTCAGAAATTCCGTAATTGTGGAGAACTGAATGACTCTCAGCACATAATGACTCGGTTCAAATCTTGACCCTATGAGACGGCTAAACTCTACCATGACTTGTAGCAGACTAAAATCATCTTCCTTTGAATAACCATAGGCGCCCCCTACCCCATTAATACCATTAGTATGTCTAGCAGGCTCAACTCTGCCAAGAGACTTTACTATTTGTTCTAAGCAACACCTGGTGATGGATTCCTGATTTCCTTTTCTTATAGCACTTATGGAAAATGAATTTGCAATTGTGAAGCCTTCCTCTGTCCCTTTGAGTTAAACATGAATCTCAGGAATGTCTTTCTAGAAGACCCAAATGTCATGCTTTTGAAATTTCATCATCAGGAAGGTAGAAGCCTCTGTCCTCCAGTTTCTGTGGGTAGACAAAATCTTAACTTTCATGATTGCAAACTATTTCAGCTGGTCTGATTACATTAAAATCGACCAATCTTTTGTAAAGTGCCCCACTCTCCCTCACTCCCTACTCCTTCATCCTTCTTTTTTTAAAATTTCTGTAGTTGTAGATGGACAGAATGCCTATTTTCATTTATTTTATGTGGTGCTAAGGATTGAACCCAGTGCCTCACACATAGGTAGGCAAGCACTCTGCAACTGAGCTACAGCCCCAGCCCCAGCCCCATCTTTCCTTTTAAATGAACAGTCAACCCCTCACAAACAGAATGAGGTTCTTTCTCCTATTGTCAGTACCTACTGAATAAAATCCGTTTTTACTCTTTTAACTAATATCCAGCTCCATTTTTCTTTGACAATCTCCTGAGATTATACTTCATTCTAACCTCTCCTATCAAGGGACAAATATGAGTTATTTTTGATTATCCAGAGTGATTACCAACACAACCTCAAGAAATCATTCCAGAATCATATACTATTGTGAGACATTTGAAGGTACAGAGGTCTGAGCCCATAAAAAACGGTCTCATCTAGCCTAATGTCTGAGGTTGGTACACTAATGGTATCTTGGGAAAAGGAATAGGAAGAAAAAAATGAGAATTCAAGCCCTGGCTATTGACAACAAGACTAGGATCAACCTTTCCTTGTCCAAATGTTTCAAGAGAGAAAGAGAATTAGAAAGTGGGACATAAAATATGGGACTTATTACATTATATAATGATAGCACTTTAAAAATTTTTGCTAGAGGGGCTGGGGCTGCAGATGAGTGACAAAGTGCTTGCCTATCATGTGTGAAGCACTGGCTTTGATCCTTAGCACCACATAAAAATAAATAAAATATAGTCATTCTGTCCATGTACAACTATAAAATGTTTTTTTTAAATATTTGTCAGAAAAAGCAAATAATAGTTTAGAATTTGTCTCCTAAATGTCTAAATATACTAACTAAATTATTTTATAAAATTTTATGACCATTTTAGAAATAAATCTGCTCATTTAAATGTCTACCATACACTAAAATTTAAAGAAGTATTAACATGTAGAATTTATATCATGGTGCACTGTATGTCCTAACATTTTGTAGCTAAATAAATGCTAATATTGAAGTGAGTTTAACATTTGAAAATAACATGAAAATATCCGAATCAGAACATGCATTTGTATAAATGGTATGACTTGAATATAGTAGTATTAACTCATTCTTATGAAATTACACATATTAATGACATGCATATATATACATATATATATATATATAGTCAAAAAGGAGTATGGGATTCCTAAATTTAAGATGTCTTTCCTTCTGAATAATGAGATGGTGGTCAGTATTGCTTTTTGATTGAATTTTTTCATTTGCCTAATTCTTTTCAATTAGCAGGTACTGCTTTTATCTTTTTTTTTTAAAAGCACATAAATTTAAAGAATATAGGCAGCATAATGAGAGATGACAGCTATAAGCAGCCTTTAAAATGTGTGAAACACTTTGAAGTGAAGAATGATGCTCAAAATATGAAATCTTTATTTTAAGAATTGAATTTCCATAGTGAGCTTATTGAGGGTAAGAATGGAGTCGTTTACCTTTTCTGGTCCCTCAACCAAGCTTACAAAAATATATGATGATGAAACAAGTTGTCTAAGAATTTTTGAAAAAATTATTTTAATATTCTGTGTTTAATTTGACAGAGCAGCATACTAAATACTTTATCAAGGTAAGAAAATACTTTATTTTATAGGGAAGAGTGTTGAAATTCAGACAGATTCACTTATTTGCTGTAATTTGTACAGAAACTCACCAGGAATGATGAAATAGTTAAATTCAAATTCCAACCCAATGATCTGTTTCTCTAAAACATTTTGTTTGATTAATAACCATTTACTTAAAATCTGCTCCGTGCAAAGCGCTCTATGAGACAATAGTGACAGAGGCAAAATTGTTCCTAACTTAGAGCTTCCTACAAGAGGGGGACAGAAAATCGGTGCTGCAGGGCAGGATAGAAAGTAGGACAAGGAAGAGAGCAGAAGAGTCAGCTCACCCGTTTGTGGTAATATTTCAAAGATTCTCCTGTACATGAATATGCAGACCCTTCAGACAAAATCAACTTCAGCCCTGCATTTCTTAGATGCACAGGGTAACTGCATTTTGAGAGAATGATTTGTTCTACCTGATTTCTCAAACATTTAGTCATTCTTTTTTTTTTTTTTTTTTTTTTTTTTTTTTTTTTTTTTTTTTTTTTTTTTTTTTTTAGTTAGGATATAACACCAGGATATTCCTTGACATCATCTCAAACGTATGGTGGTTATTCTTGAGAATGATGACAAACTATATGCACATTCATTCATACAGCTCCACTGATTAAACTGAGAAACTCTGAAATGAAATCGCCAGTTGAAGAAGCTCCTGATTAGAGCAGAAAAGCAAATAGCTACGCATTGTTAGGTTATCTGAACCCAAATTTTGTAGAGGCAGATGCTAATTCATTTTTGCTCCAGATAAACCTCTCACAAAACACAAACTATGTCAATTGTAAAACATTTTTCTCAAAGGTCATGGAACAACTAGAGAGCCCTCAAAAGTGTTTGAAAGTATTCTCTGCTGGAGCGAGTTGATTTAATCACCTGTAACCTGTCCTCTGGGGATAATTAAAATTTGACAGCACTCTGCAAGGACACGTTTGCAGGAAAGAAAATTCTGAAGATACTTTCTGTAAAAAGCCTCACACAAACAACACAAACTTTTATAGTGTTCAATTTGTTTTCGTATAGTATGAACAGAACTAGATTTATTACTTTGTTCCTGTTTGTTTGTTTAATAAATATCTCTCTCTTTTTTTTTTCCCCAGCAATGCTACCAGGAACCCAAATGACTCAACGGCAAGAAATATTTCAAAGCTAAGAATAAGAAGAAGCCATAAAGAATTCAGCTTAATTGTCTTCACAAATCTAATCTGACTGTTCTCATAATGCTTTCTTCCCTGGGTGCCTCTGCTTCAGACCTTTTGTGTCAAGCAAGGAACAATTAACACAGACTTAAGAGGCAGGTTATATATTGGAATGGAGACTTTCTATTCTTGCTAGAGATTAAAAAAAAAAACAAAACAGAATTATAAGGGTCGATGATGTTATTTTCAAAAATAACCAGGTATCATCTCCTCTCCTGTTATGAGCCAATTTGAAGGCTGATGTCTAATTTTTCTCTTGAGTTTTTATCACTAGAAATTGAGCCCAGATCATAACACTGAAGGGAAAAAATGGAAGTGATTTCTTTACTAATCTACTTTCTGGAATGGCTCAAATGGCTGTTTTAATTAGCTTTAAGGGAGAACCTGAAAGAAGCCAGAGGAAAGCAGACTGGGCAGATGTTCCCCCAAGGGACTCAGAAAATAGTGTTTACAAAACTGTATTCCATAGAATATTAAGTCCTTGAACTGTTATTAAATTTAAAACAAAAAATGATCTTATGTCCTTGAACTGTTAAAATTTAAAACAAAAAATGATCCATTATATTTGGGAAAATGGGCATTTTGATAAAATTAAACACTTATTCTCCTTTATATTTCTTGTGACTTTTTATATTAAGTGGTCATTATTCATATCCAAGAAAGAAATGAATAAAATGTATAGTTCTCCAAAATTTAGTTGGTTCCTCAGCACTAATTTTTGATAATTATTTAATGGAATTCTTCAATGTCAACTCTAGGTAAGAACAACTTTCCATTTTCAGCATTTTCTGTCTGCACTATGTGGTTGACTCCTGATTGACAATTTGTTTTTCTGGTGGGAGTGAATGAGCCAAATTGTTTAGAACACAGAATTTTCAGGATTTTGGCAACCCAGTATTAAGGGATCTGTCTAATGGAATACACCCTTTTTGTGTGTGTGCTTCCCTGATGATTCAGTCATTATGGTACAGTATTCTTCAAAATATGAGAGAAGCTGAATATATCCACACAGTTAAGAAAAAGAGACTTAGGAATTTAAACTAATTTGCATATTTAATTGTGAAGAATTTGTAAATTAAACCTAATTCTGGTGTGTCTGATCTTTCCAATGTCCAGCACAAACGATGAATACTGTCGGCTTCTATATGTTGGTGCAGAATCAGATTAAGTCTCAGATCAGAAGCTGGAATCAATTCCAACAGAGTAAACTGAGCCAATCCAGTCATTATTACATTGCTCTCAAAAGTAAGAACTCATATTGACTCTTCAGAAGACAAATAAAAAATCTGTTTCCAATTCATTGTTTTCCCCACATGATTTCTAATTTTATAGGACATTGAGTTAGAAGATAGAATAAGACTTCTCATGTTTGTACTAAAGAATCAGACATAACCCTCCTCAAGATTGTATTTAGAAGCTGGTAATCTGCATGCTTAGGTAACTCCCAGTAGACCTCTCAGATGACAATGGAACATAATTTTTAGAAATTCTGAAGTGAAGAATATGAAGACTGAAGCTACTGCTAATCTGAAAATTAAAAGTGTCTATCCCAGATAAGTGTTGTAATCATACCATAGCACAAGGAATTTGTTGAATATTCCAAGAAAAGAGATGCTATTCAGAATTTATTAGAATTTCTCACAGCGTTCAAAAGGCTTCATATCAGATTTTTTTTTTTGTTTGCTGTAAAGCTAACTCAGATTAGAGGATATGTAATCTGTCACTTATTTTATCCAACTTAATATTTTATTCTTTAAGACCTTTCCCTGTGCCTAATTTCACATTTATGCTCAGTTCAGATTTGTAAACATTTACATGAAAATATGAGGTGGTCTTAATGAGGAAGACCAAAAGAACTTAGATCCTAGTCCTACAACATCTTGAACATAATTGGAAGTGGGAGGGTAAATCACTCATGAAAATAAGGAAAATTAAGAAAAGAATTCCAATTCTGTTTTCTGGAACAAGAGACACATTTGTTTGATTAAGGAGTGTTTTAGTTGTTTATTTTCTGCTATTCATGCTTCAAGAAGCAAAAGGGGACTATATTCTGGTATTGAAAGTTGGGTCTTGGCACATTTAAATGAGAAGGGAATATTCTAAATTATCACAGTTCAGATTTTTTTTTTCTATACTATATAAAGCAAAACATGAAGAAACAATTTTCTTAAGAAGGTAAAACCAGTTTATGAATTCCAAAGTTAAAAGTCCAATTGTAAGCCCTGTAACTTAACAAAGGTAGACTTTCTAGTTGTGAGAACATTGGTTTCTTATTTAGCCAGTGAATTTATACTGGTGTTTTGATTGGAGTTTATTCAACCTCCCCCCCACCCGAAACTTATTTCAGCTCTTTCCAATTTATCTGAACAAAGAAAGAAACAGTAACAGAAAGTCACTGGGGACAAGTAAAACATTTTTTAATAGACTGAGGAGGAGCCCTGGTCTAGGGATAAACTAGTCCTTTTCAGTGCATGTCATCCTGACAGCCCTCTTATTCAGTGTCTTATAGAGAGACAGATAATATCACAGCAAGCCATGGAGGCAAAGAACTTTAGCACCAAAACAGAGCTCTCAGAAAGGAGTCCAGTTATTGATACTTTTTTTTTTTTTATAACACATTTCTCTGAAAGTGGAGAAGTTAAGTTTTTAAGACGAAAGATACCTTTCTTTGGCTTTCTGCCTCTCTGATTTCTTAACTCTGGGAAAGAACTAAGGAATGTGACAACTATTTTAAAGAAAATCTGTAGAGATATGCATGCAACCTAGCAGGAACAATAGGAGCAGAATTGAATTTTCCTCATTCTAAGTAAGATGCTTTTAAATATTTTTCAGAATACATTAATGGGTATTCCAATAAATTATTGGTCAAATAATTTCTACAGGTAGAGAGTTATTATTCTTCTATAGTTCTCACATTAGCTTCCATTTCTAAGGAAAAAAAAATGTTGGGAACAGCTTAGAGGCTATATCATCATTGTGATATCATGGTGACATAGGTGTTCAAATAACACTCCATTCCCAATCAGTTCTCAGAGAACATCTTCCTTTGGGATAGTTTTTGACAACTACCATGGAAAAGATCAGTATGTGGGCAGGTATAAATTAGAAGAGTGCTTGGGAAGCAGAAGTGGAGGATTTACCAAGCCAGAACCTCTGCCTACAGAACCGAATGGAAAAAACTGCATCTAACTCAACAAGAACTGCCCCAGGAAATCAGAGATGATCAGCACTGGGATCTTTACTTATTCTGAGATGTTCTTCCTGTCTCCACAGTGGTTTCAAAACAAACACTCTTCACATAAAATAGGGTTATTACAGAATCCAATCAACACATGAAGAATGCTAGACTTCTTTATCTTATCTTTAGGTTCAGATAGAGTGGCTACTGCCCACCAAGTAAATGGTATGATTAATAGGAGATAAATAAAAATGTCATTTCTTAAGTTATTTATCTAGATATAATCATGATGGTGGGTATTTTCCCTGTTTCCTCTAGTATTTCCGACTGACTTACCAAACAAGCACCAACTATGAGCACACACACATACATGCTTATAACCTGCACATACCACACACACATACACACATAGGTAACTGGATCCATAGTTGTATAGAAAGAAAGAGAGGATCAGAGATTATCTGACAAGTTAGATAGGTCAAAGCCAAAATTCTGACCCAAGTTTCTCTAGGAACCTCCAAATTCCTCTCCCCCGAGTTGTGATGTTTTTCTTTCAAAACATGAAGTGTTTTCTAGTCTCAGAATCATGATATGACCTAGAACATGGGGTATATATTATTAAATGAGAAATGTGACACTGAATACAAAAACATGTTCAAATCCCAGCTTTACATCTTCCTGTATCCCTTTGTCTTTTTCATCTTGTCATGTGAATTTTTTTCCAGCAAAGGAGTCCTGGGATGTGAGCATTTATTTTCCTCACATACTATACTATACCTAAAGATGCTATCTAGAAGTCCACTCTGCTACATCTATAGTAATAGAAAATTGGTAGTCATCCTTAGCTGAGTCTGTGACTTTTTTTTAGTGTGTTAGGCTTCATAATGTCCCTTTAAAGATATGCATGTCTTAATACCCAGAACTTGTAAATGTATTACTTCATATGGAAAAAAGTACTTTTTACATGCAATTAAATTATGAACATTGAGATTGAGGTATCATGATGCATTATCCAAATCAGCACAACATTCTTTAGAAAGGTTCTTACAGAAACAAGAGTACATAGAAGTATAAAAGACAGGGAGAAGATGTAGGAAAATTGGATATCTACATGGTTTTGGTGAAACTGAGTCTTGTATTATACCACATAAAAAAATTAACTCAAAATGGATTAAATATTTACATGCAAGATCTGAACAAAACAGAGGAGAAAAGTTCCTTAACACTGGTCTTGGATATAACATCAAAATCACAGGCATTAGAAGCAAAAATCAACAGGTGGGACTGCATCAAAATAAAGAGCTTTTGCTCAGTAAATGACAATCAACAAAGTGAAAAGATAACGTATGGAATGTAAGAAAACATTTGCCAGCCATGTATGTGATAAGGAGTTAATATTTATAATACAAAGGCTCATACAACTGAATATGAGTGGCAAAAATAAATAAATAAAAAGCAAATAACCTGATTAAAACTGAATAAAAGACCTAAATAGACCTAAACTGAATAAAAGGCCAAAAAGTATGTGAAAAACTGTTCAACCATTTTCTCTGATTTTCATTAGATAAATATAAATCCAAACCACAATGGCATATCACCTCACACTTGGGATGGATATTATCAAAAAGTCAAGAGGTAACAAGTGTTGATAAGGATATGCAGAAAAGGGAAAATTGGTATCATCATGTAGAAATGGTATGGAGAATCAAGAGAGATACAGAGAGAGAGTGACTGAGAGAGAAAAGGACTAGCATAGGATCCTAAAATCCTACTTCCAGATACATATCTCCCCAAAATGAAATAAAGATCTCAATATGACATCTGCACTCCCATGTCAATTGCAGTAGAATTTGTAATAGGCAAGATATGAAAACAACCTATGAGTTCATGGATGAAAAATAGATAAAGAAAACATGCATACATTCATATATGCTATATGTGTCCAAATACACATGCAATATTATTCAACGATAAAAAGAAAGAAATCCTGCAATTTGGAACAAAATGAATCAATCTGGAAGGCATTATGTTAAGTAAAGCAAGCCAGATACAGAAAGATAAATACTCTAGGATGTAGCTTATATGTGAAAAAGTTGAAATCATAGAAACAGAGAATGGTACAGTGGTTGCCAAGGATTAGGGTGAGGGGGAAAATGAGGATATGTTGATCAGAGTGTACACATTTGAGTTTTAAGATGAACCAGTCCTGGAGATTAATGTGCAGCATGGGAGGCGATGAATGTGTTAATTTGATTGTGATGATCATTATACAATGTATATCAAATCATCACATTATATGCATTGAATATCATTGAATATAGGCAGTTTTTAGATGTTAAACATTTTTAAAGAAAAATTAAAATTATCGCATATGGGGAGAGGAAGAAAAAGAAGATGTCAAGGATGGAAACAAATGAAAGAGATGAGCTGGTTTTGTACAGATGGTTTTGAAGATGGAGACAGGGGTTATGAGCCATGGAGGTAGACAGTCTCCAGAAGCTGAAAAAGGATCCCATATAGCCTCCAAAGAGAAAACAGTCCTATAGACCCATTTTAATGTCCAACCTCCAGAAAAGTAAGATAATGCATTTATTTGGCTTTAAAACACTAAGGTTTTAGTAATTTGTTACAACATAAATTAGAAATTCTTTCATGCAGTCCTTTGTCACAATTGTTAAAATCTTCTCAGCCTGAAGTTTTATTTATTCTCTTAACTAGTTGGTAAATGTCAATTAGAGAGGGCTGAAGTTTGACTAGGCACACAACTACAGTATGAAATGTGTATACGAAAGTCCTCATTTTTGTTCAAAAGGTCCAAAAAGGGCAAAGTTGATGAGATCTGTGGTTTCTATGATTGGCAATGACTTAGAAGTCATGATGAGAATAAAAGATGACTCATTCAGCTTCCATTTCTATTACAAATGCCATCAACTGGATGACTTGAACTAGCATTCATTTCTCACAGTTATGGAAACTGGAAAGCTCAAGATCAAGGTGTCAATCAAATTTATTTTGTGATGGGAACACTCTTCCTGGTTTACAAATGGATGTTTTCTTACTGTATACTCACATGGGTGAGAAAGATCATGTTTCTCTTCTTTATTAGGGTACTAATCCCATTTTAAAGGTTCTACCTCATGACCTAGCCACTTTCCAAAATTGCCATTTTCATATACCATCACACTGTGATATAAGATTTCAAAATATGAATTTTAGAGAGAGAAAAACATTTGTTCTATAACTCAGGACTTCCTTCAAATCATGACACATATTGTTCTTGTCCTTCAGCTAATTTGTAGAAAAGAGTAAAAAAAAAATGTTTTTTTCTTAGATGAAATACTGGAAGTCCTGTCTAATTCCTCTCTGTTTTGTTTGTTATTTATTTGGCTTAGGTCAACAGTCAGCATATTATCAGCTAATTTACATATCTTTTCTTAGAAATTTGACCCTAACAGGAACCAATATTATCATGTTACTTTCCATGTTTATTGATGCATTTTAGATGCTCCCCCTAAATAATTGCTGGATTCATTGAATATATTCTAGGGATAATTAATTATCATGCCTGGTTTGAAGTACATCACTGTAAGTAGAAAATGGGAAATCTTTAGAAGCATCAATGTGCCTATGAATTTTGTTATCCCTGGCACCTATCACATTTTCTACCCCAGTGAGGAGATTAATAAATATGTGGTGACTTCATTGATTGACTGCTTCTCTGATTGTGTGTAGGTATGGATATTTGGTTGTATATTGATTGGTAAAGCAAATAGTTGTAATCTATACAAATGTATGCTGGTCTGGTGCTATACTTTCAGTGGAGGTTCCTTATTTTTGTTTGAATAACCACCCACACTGATAGGCATGAGGATAGAGCATATGCCTATGCATATCTGTTTATAAGTCATGATCTGACTGAGAACACATAGGAAGTACTTGAAGTGTTTGCATGAGTGAGTGAATGAATGAATGGATGGATGGATGGATGATGGACAATTTAACAGCAAACAATGGTGAGTACTTATCATCATCTGCTTGACTAATGAGTGCATTTGGAATGCAAAGATGAATGAACAAAACTTGACTTCTTTCTTTATTTTTACAGACACATTTTGATTCATTGTACACAAAATGGATCAAGGATCTAGGAATTAGACCTGGGATCCTTCAACAAATAGAAGAAAAAGTAGGCCCGAATCTCCATCATGTTGGCTTAGGACCAGACTTCCTTAACAAGACCCCCATGGCAGAAGAAATAAAAGCAAGAGTCAATAAATGGGATAGATTCAAACCCAAAAGTTTTTTCTCAGCACAGGAAACAATCGATAATGTGAAAAGAGAGCCTACAGAGTGGGAGAAAATCTTTTCCACACACACTTCAGACAGAGCACTCATCTCCAAAGTTTATAAAGAACTTAAAAAACTTTACACCCAAAATACAAAGAACCCAATCAATAAATGGGCTAAGGAAATGGGCAGACACTTCACAGAAGAAGATATACAGGCGATCAACAAACATATGAAAAAACTTGACTTCTTGAAAACATCTCTAAGTAACGTGGCACATGTCTGGAAGGAGGATTTTGATGGATTGATGAAAATGGAGGCTATGATTTGTCACAGAGTAAACTTACTGTTCAACATCCATACTTCTCTAAGGGAAAGAATATCTAAACGAGGAAATATGTTTATTTTAAAACAAAAATTCTTCTCAATTAGCTCTTAAACACAAACAAATATACACTGTACCCAAAAGAAACAAAAAAATCATGTCTATACATGAGGTATTCAAATCTTCTTACTTGAAGATGTTTCAGGACAGAGATAATGAAATGTATCTGTGAGTGTGTACTTTATAAATGTACTAATAGCCTGTTATATAAAATCCTCCTTCTTGGTCTTTCAGCTCATAGAAATTGCTGGCTACCTAGATAAAGGCATCTTTAACTCAGGAAAGAAGTTTGGGAAGTGAACTACAAATTTTTAAATTTTTATTTTGTTTTCTTTTAGAATAGTTAATTAGCAGAACTTCCTTCTGCAAATATTTATACAGCAGGCCCTGGCCCAGGGAAATTAAGCTTATTTCTGGAGATAGATAACTAAATGTCTTCATGTTCTTTAAGTCCTGGTTTAGGGGATTAGGGAAAAACATGCCACCTACTAATCTGGAAAAGATATTAGCAGAATAAGGAGGAAAACAAAGTTACAAGCATTAAGTTCCCATGTTGACATGTTGGTTTAATTTGCATATTCGCAAGGTGATCTGCAGGTGATCCACACAGTATCAACTTGTAATGCCAGAGGAGGCCCTCACTCACAAATGCTAGAGATAACTCATACCCCAGAGAGCACACATACATACACCAACATAATTTTCCATAAAGACCACAAATATAATTTTGTAATTATAATCGCTGGTATATTCCAAGCACATGCCACATTTAGAAATGAGGACATAAATAACGAATTCAGCAACTTAAAGAATCTTGGGCTATCACAATTCAGATTGGAGGAGACCATCCTGAAAGCAGGATAGTCTCAGAATTAAGATAGTACATGGAGAGGGCAGGGACTTCTCATTGACATTGTCCTTAGTCTATTTAATGAGGGCGAATACAAGAACTGGGAAAAATTCTGCAAACCTAGTTTTCTTTGATACCATTCCATTTTATAAATGTCTTTTTTCTTCTTCTTCTTCTATCCTATGAACTTCTAATAGGAGACATTATCAAGCTCTTCTCTCCCTTAAAAAAAAAAAAAAAATATATATATATATATATATATATATACATACACTATCTATCTAGGACAGATATGTGACTCTTCTTCACCACTAACCTTCTTGTTCTCCTATCCTCCCAGTCACTTTTCCAGCCAATGAAATCATGGGCTAAAGTCTTATTTCTACCTGATCACTTGCTGAGTACTTGTTGAGAATCAAAGTGAATGAACTCTTGGAAACAAGGTTCCTATGGTAAATGTGAACCAAATGCAAAGTCTTTGAAACTTATTTTCTCAAAGAACAAAAATCCCTAAGGTTATAGGGAATGGGTTACAATGTTCAAGGTAATCACAGTTCCCAAATACTGCCACACTATGGAGTCATTGGGATTTTTCCATCCTAGATAAACCACAGCACAACTGATTAGCTTAGAAAAGAACAATTACCTACTTCATTTCAACTGGGGAAACACCAGCATAATGGAATATGCAGACTTCCACAAAATAAAAATAAAGGTTATTATGTTATTATGTTAATATCAGATGCCCACGAGTACAACAGGTGTTACACTTTGGTGACTGCACTATACATCCAGATAACATGGCCACAGGCAGAGTGTGCTCATGCCACTAAGCTGGGAGCTGAGCAGAACAATGAGGGCAGAAAAGTGAGGCACAGCTAAACTTGTGCCTCTTACAGGGCCTGTATGAAATAAGGATCTTTTTCCAAGGATATCACACTCAAAGGAAGCCACCAGCTTCCAAATTCATATGCAGTTCCAATGGTGGCCAAATGGTGGCCCAGACCAGCACCCAGTGATTCATTCTCTCCCTCACCAAATAACAAATAATGAAATGAATGGTAAAAACAAATAACCTCTGAATAATCTTTGGGCTTAACAGAATTGCAAAGCAGCTTTTAATTGGACGTAGAAAACACACATATTTAGCCACTGACGGCCACTTTATGTTAATATTAATGAATAATGGTAGTGAATGTAGCCAATGCCAGACTTTATGGCTGGCTGAGATGCAGGTATTTATAATAGGCACATTTGTACTCTCTCCTTTAGGCCCAGGGATCTCTCTATAGTCATTTGTGAGGTTGTGCTTAGCTTAACATGAACAAAATGTAAATAAGTTAGACATAATGGGGACTTTTGTTTTAGAAGGAAAAAAAAAAGAGAGAGAGAATACAGAGACATATATCTGAAGAAAATGATAAACAATAAATTATTCCAGGAAAAGCCTTTTCAGAAGGAAGCACAGAAGAGGCAGCTTAATGTCCCAGTTAATAGAGATTGGGCAAGTCCATGTGAGTTCTTGGCAGTTCACACTCCAGTAAAGCGGTTGGTAATCTCTTTGATAGATTGGATTACTACTGTGGTTGCTTTGAACTTTGGTATGTGATTGATAATTCCCATAAAATTCACATTGGCAAGACTGATCATTGAATATGTTCTTCAAACTTTAATGGCAAGAGGTACTTTCTAAAAAAGAACCAATCAGCCTTCAAGTAAAAAACATGCATGAATCTCATTAGCAAGAAATGAATAAATTTAAAACCATAATTGTCTTAGGAATTTATCAACGATGTAGTGAAAATTATTCCTTTTACATAAACAGAGTCTAAATTTAACTAATATAAATGAATTTAAGACAAAATAGCCTGCAATTGACAAAGCTAAGATTGAAACCACAACATGCTAACTTTTGAGCCAATAACCTAATTTGCAAGAGGTGTTTGGGGTTGGTACCTGTGATCACTACAGGAATGTGTATGGTGTACACTATACAAAAGAAGTCAAAATGGTCCAGCAGAATCACACTGTCAGCAAGAATGAAAATAAGCATGAAATAAGCAGGAAGGTATCATGAAATAAGCAGAAGAATAAACTAATGTTAACATTTTAAAATATTTCTCTGATCACTGCTCAAAATCTGTTAAAGTACAGGTCAATTCAAGTCTGTTCTATGCTCGAAAGCTCCTTGTTTCATTCAAAGAGCACAGCTGGTCCTCATTATTTATGAATTCCATATTTATAAATTTGTATCCATACTAAAATTTATTTGAACCCCAAAATCAATATTCCATATGCATTCCTGTTGTCTGCAGAGGTGCACGAAGCATTGAAAAATGTGAGTCTCCTGATTCCCATGCTCCCACTGAGGCTGAATAAAGCAAAGGGCTCTTTTCTTGTTTCAGATGTCATACTGTAAACAAGTGTCTTTTATTCCATGCCTGATTTAGTGTCACATTTCAGCCCTTTTGTGCTTTTTGTTGGTGATTTCAAAGTTTGCAAAGGCCCACAAGCATAGTGCTAAAGTGCTAGGTGCTCCTAAGGGTGCATGCAGCCTTATAGAGAAAATGCACGTGTTAGGTAAGATTCATTTAGGCACAAGTCACAGTGCTGTTGACCATGAGAACAATGTTCATGGATCAAATATATAGACATCCAGGAAAAGAAAATTCACCAATATGCTATGTGAAGCCATTTCAGAAAATGAAAATATCTAGAATGTATGATGAAGCTACATAAAAATCAAAATATGATTGGATTTGTGGATTTATTCAATAACAAATGGTAAGTGTGCATACTGGGCAGCAGTACTGTGAAACCAAAAGCCAAAAGAATTTACAGTCATGACAAATCCACAAATTCAATCATATTACCAAGGGTCAGGAAAGAAAGGATCTCCTTCTTTAGTAGTGCTAACTCACTGGTACATTCCAAAGGTGATACAGCATGAAAAATGTTAAACTTGCAGATTCAACCAGCTCTGCAGATCAGGAGACTGTGGAAGAATTGTTTTTAAGAAAAGAACCTTGCTTTAAAAAATACAAAAGGTTATGTGAAAGAGCAGATTTTTATTGCTGATGAGATTAACTAATTCACATGTATGTTGGCAAAAATGAACCTGCACAACCCAAACGGTGAATTGTTGTCACAAAGATTTTGTGACCTTGGTTAGCAGGAATCTAATCCTATACTTCCTCCAGGAGCAATAGTTCAATATTAACTAATTCATATATTAACTAATATTTATAGTTGCCATCACGACTATAAAAAATAAGAATTGGCTCTATATCCAATTACTATCTGTCCTCCGTTATCTCTCAGTTCATCTTCATGTTCTCCCTTCACTGACTTCTCTAACCTTCATGAAACTCCTTGAACACACTCTCTATACAAAATGTTCATCTCATCAATATGCTAATTGATATCATGTTTTGATTGGCTAATATACAATTATATTTATTACTTTACTAATTAATGCTTATTGTCTGACTCATGTCCAAAGATTCAGTTTTTATCTGTATGGTTTGAATGGTTAAAACTATGATGGAATAAAAAAAATAAGGATTCTGATTTAAATATTGACTTGACTTATGCCAGCAAGTAACATTATAAACATGGGTTAATTATTCAATCTCCTGAAGTCTTGTTCTCTTTTGTTGAAAATGAAAATACAATTACTCTCTTATAGAATTGTGATGGTTAATATTAATGAGAGCTGAAATCACCCAGTGTATATCAGGAGTATGAATTCAAGTTCTTACTTGTTTTCTCCTTTAATCTATTTTTTCATCTTCTGTAATTTCAACATTCACTCCCCTAAGTCTACTTCATCCTGTCAATTTTTTTATCAGTCTGGATTGTGTGAAATTTCTCATGTGCAGAATGGGAAATTAAGATACAAACCAACCAATGTTTGTCCTGCCGACAAGTCCTCTTCAAGTCTTCCTCTTTGATATTTGATTGGATGAAGTTGATTATATTTTCTCTGTAGACATGTGGAAATTTTCATCCTTTTTTTTAAGTGGGTGCTTGTTTGAATTTACTTAATTAAGGTTCCATGACTTTGGCTCCAGTGTAACATCTGCTCATTCAATGTTCCTTCCAGTATATCTCAAAATGGGAAGCAAAGGCCTTGTAATAGTTAAAGTTGTTAAATATAATCTTTTCACATAGTGCAAGGAGGAGAAGAATCTTTGAAGTAGTATGTGAGGGAGGGAGGGAGGGAGAGAGAGAAAGAGAACATTCTTATAGAATATTGAATACATATGAATTTTGATTGAAAGGTGGGAAAGAAACTTGTTAATTGAATGGAAGGACATGTGTAATTGCAGACTAGTGTCATCATTAAGAATGATTTTGAAGTCGTAGAAAAGGGTGTGTTTGAGAGAGCTTGTACAACGACATTTGAATTCTTGGTAGACAGTAAATGCTTGTGAAGCATTTTGCGTTCATAGGTACAGATATTAAGAAGCTCAACCTGGAAGCTGTAGCTCAACAAATGTTGGCTAATAATTAGAATTACCAGCAACATTTCAAAAAATACAAAATGCTAATCTTCACTCTGAATTTAGGTTTTACCAATGGAGGATAAGCCTGTCTTCCCCAACACACACACACATATTTTTTAAGTTCCCAGGTGATGACTATTATCATTTTATCACCCATATTTCTGTGCTGATTGTGCAAGTGCCAGAGAACTTCTGAAGAATTTCAAGTTGGTGGAAAGAATTGGTGATCATGCCAATCATTTTTTTTTGTCTTTAATATGAATATCAGTAATTATCCATTTAAAGGGGATCTTATTGGGGTGCACACTTTCAGAGGTTCCAGGTCAGCAATGATTGCCCCTGTTGATTTCAGGCCTATGGTGAGGCAGCACATCAAGACAGCAGTACGTGGCAGAGAGAAACCACTCACCTCATGGTCACCCATGCAACAAAATGGAGAGGGAAGAGAGTGAGGCCCTGCGATCTCCTCAAGGTCATGCCTAATGATCCAGATATTTTCCACCTAGCCCCATCTCTCCTTTTTTCTTTTTTCTTTTATTTGTTCTAATTAGTTGTACATTGCAATAGGATGCATTTATACATTTTGATAGATCATACATAAATGGAGTGTATTCTCTCATTTTTCTGATTATAAATATTGCAGGATCACGTTGGCCATGCAGTCATACATGTACAGGAGGTAATAATGTCTGTTTCTCTCTACTGTCATTCCTTCCCCTCCCTTCACTCCCCTCTACCTAATATAAAGTAACTCTATTCTTCACTACCACCCTACCTTATTGTGAATTAGCAGCTTCCACATATCAGAGAAAAGATTCAGCCTTTGGCTTTTGGGGTTTGGCTTATTTCACTTAGTGAAAGCTGTACAACCTCCCAGGAGTGTGTGGAGCAATCCCTTAACAAATGGGCCTTGGATTGAGATTCTAGATCCAAACTATAGCAGTATTCTAGTAGTGCTACTAGAATACTTCACCGGGATGTCAAGTAGTTCAGAAAAAAAAAAAAAAAAAAGAAATAAAGAAATAGCATAAGGAAACAACAATTAATAAAGCAAGTATAGGAGCCCAAAGACCCAGATATTATCTTGTGATGAAGATTGAGTGTGCATGCACGCGTGGGCACACACACACACACACAGGAATGACACAAAAACTGTTGCCCACTTAGCACTCCAAAGTATATTCATTCCTGTAACATTCATATTGAAGCTGGTGAAAGTAAATACACTGAAGAGATATTTTAGTGTAAGATTCACATGATTGATAGAAAGTTGGGAAATGACTAAGGCTAGATAATTTCAGCATTCAATGATGGATTTGATTCTTTCCATGAAGTATTTAAGATTTTATAGTATATCCAGACAGAAATGTTTAGTATGGAGAAGTCTGTACTAGACAAATGTGCAGAAGCAGCATCATTGGGAGACACATACCCTCTAGATATTTGAATACTACCTGTGGGTGAATGTGCCCTTCTTTCCTTAACTCTTTGCTTTGGTGTATGTATATCACTTTATATAACTTTGCTAATTATTCTCAAAACACACATGGATGTGATTTCATATTTTTATCTATATGGTATTGACTAATATCCTCCCAAGGAAACTGAAGTTCTACAATGGTTGGTAACTTTTCCAACTTGTCCATTATTATATTAACAGCACCAGAGCAGAATCCAATGCTTATTATTCAGTGGATGAATAAGTGAATAATTTGGAAAATTTTTAATACAAATGCAAAATTCATTTAGATTATTTTTCCTTATAACTATGGTGGTAAGAAAAAGAAAGAAGATATCTCAATAGTTTTCTATCACCAATATCCCTGTAGTGTCTGAAATGGTAGAATGTTTATTCTATCATCGTAAAACTGAAGTATCTGGAATTACAGTATCATAATTATTTTATCTTGTTTTATAACAAAAAGTAATATAATGCATCATAATTCTAAGAGTAAAACAAGTAGATTCCAGAAATATAGACTGTCTTATATATTACCATTATATACTGAAAACTTACTTGTGCTAATAGAAATCAACTTTTCTCAAAATATAAGGCTATAACTCTGGGGACAATTTGAAGAATAAATTTTAAAAGTAACATATGAATTGGCACAACTAGAATATTAAATGTAATTTTCATATCCTTAATTATGCAAATCATAGAAGCAGATGTAAAAGAAAATTCATATTGAGTAATATATGTTAGTAAGTTCATATTCAGTTCCTTAAAATCAAATGATATAACCCAGTTTTATAGCCTCAAAAGTACTTTTTTCTACGGAACACTGAACTAATGACCAGATAAAGAATTTTCTGCTAGCTTTAGCTTAGCTCTGAAAAGTCATATCAAATGTAATAAAATTATATTGCAACTTGTATTATTGATATTTGTGTTATTTCCTTTCTTTGAGTCATTTCCTTTTTATGTTCTTATGAAGGCAAGATTCAAAAGAACAATATCATATCAGGCAACTTTCTCTGGCAAACAGATCTAGTGAGAATGAATGAGTGAGAAAAAAAATGCATTAAATAGCTTTGACCAAGTTCTTAAAAATGAGCCTGTACTTTTATCTAATCTACCTATTTCATTCTTAGACCCAAGGAGCATGCTTTCAAAATCATGTTTAATTAGTCAGTTGTGATACTAAGGATAGAACTGAAGACATTGGCTGAACTAACTTTATTGTACTATGACAGTAAATGTGTGTGGGACATGGCCAAACTTGTAATTTTTTTTTTTCCCCATGTGTTTCAGTGGTATTTCTTTAAGGAAGGGAAGAAAATTAAGTAGCTGTCTCTCATGTTCACACTTTAGCATTCACCTGCATCCCAAAAGGCAAGCACATTTCAAACTTCAAATAGATAAATGTTATCTCCCAGCAGGAGAGATATCTTACACATTCATTATTGCAAGTAATATATACATCCTCTATGGAAGATGGTATGATCATTCCCCATTTATTCTGCAATCATTCACCCTGTGCTTATTGCACATTTACTCTGTGCAAGATATTTCAAGATTGCAACACATGAGAATTCAAATAAAGAACAAAACAGCTTTGGGCACTTCTGTTTCTGGTTCTGCAAATAAGTAGCGTGGAAGTTGATGCTATATCCTAACATGTAAAACAAAGTGAACAGATTAACAAATGGACAAGCCTTCCAGAATGTATAAGAGGAGTGAGGACAAAGGTCAAACATCTGCTTTGAAAATTGGAGAGACAGACAAGTAAACACAGGAAATAGCTCATGGAAGAAGAGTGAGAATGAGAAGCAACCAGGAGAACCAGTGTTGGGTTAGGAAAACCAAATTTTAATCGAGAAATTTCCAAAGGCACAATTCAGACAACTCTGAGAACCAAAAATTTCTTTTGTGGAGGACAGGAGCTCACACTTTTGTTAGTTTTATCTCCAAGACAAGGGTTCTCACACTCTCAGAGATTCTCACACTATCAGAAGTTCTCACACTATCTCAGATTCTCATATTACCAAAGTTTCCTCCTGTAGTTCTGGAAAGAGGAGGAATAAACATTTTTAAATACACCAGGGCACTCTGTATTTCTTGACAATACCTGACCTGAGGAGAAACTAGTTCACCAAAACTTAAATTGCTGAAATCATATCAAAGTCTAATTTTCCTGGGAAAAACTCTAGTTCATTCTAGACAATCTGTCCCAAATAAAAGAGAGAGAGAGAGAGAGAAAAAAAGTGTGAACAATTGTAAAGTTCTTAACCCAGAGAAATAGTTTTACTAAAAGTCTGAGACCTAACCATAGAATTGAAGAATAGTTTCCCTCCTTCCTCTCAACATTTTTAAAGGCTTATTACATTTATTATTTACTGTTATTTAATTTTTACTAAAGTCAGTTCCTTTTACTGACATATTCTTTTCAACTATAAAAAAAATAAATAAAAGGAATACTAAAAAGGAAAATCCCAATGTGAAAACAAGAACAATCATCAGAACTAGACAAGGCAGAAATGTTAGAACTGGCAGACTGAGATATGCTTTTCCTGGGGCTCTCCATTTCTGAGCTACACCCTTGGTACTTTTTATTTTGTTATATTTTTGAGATAGAGTATCCCTAAGTTGTTGAGGCTAACCTCACACTTGTGTTCCTCTGTCTTAGTCTCATGAGTTGCTGGAATTATATGTGTGTGTCACTGCACTTGGTCAGACTGGGAATTTAAAGCAACAGTGATTGAAATGCAGTGGAGTCCAGCACACAAAGTAGACAGCATTGAAGAAGAAAATCCTAAGAAGGACAAAACAGAAATGCTAGAAATCCAAAAACCTGTAGAGAGCAGATGAAGAATACCTTTGACAGAATTGTTAGTAGAGTATATACATCTTGAAACTACCTCAATGGAAACCTCCAAAACTGAGCACAAGCACAAACTGAAAAAGAAAAAAAAAAAAAAAAAATCCAAGGACTATGAAATACAAGCTGTAATATACTGTAAAAGGAATACTAGAAATAAAAGAGAGGGGAGGAACAGAAGAAATAGTCAAAATAATATAGACAGAGAATTTCTCCATATTAACTATCAGCCACCAAAACACAGATTCAGAAATTTCAGAGAACACCAAATTTGATAAGTAAATCACAACACAAGTAGGTATATCATTTTCAAGCTACAGAATATCAATGAAAAAAAATCTGAAAGAAGACAAAGGGAAAATTTTTACTTTTGGGAAAAAAATATAAGAAGTCATTGTGATATCTTCTTTCAAATCATAAAAGCAAGAAGAGACCAGAGTGAAATATTGAAAATTTTAAGAGAGAGAGAGACAGAGAGAGAAGTCCACCAACCTAATTTCTCTCTCCCATTCTTTACATCACTATTGTCACCATTTCACTTAAATATAAGAATATAAGTATATATATCATTGAATAAATTGAAGATAAAATGTTATTAAGATAGTAATACTGCCTACATTGATTGACAGACTTAATAAAATCTCTATCAGAATTCCAGGAGAAGTAGTTATTAAAAATGTTTGTAAAAGTTTAATTCAGAAATTCATATGAAATGTTGAGGGATATATAACAGCCAAAACAATCTTTAAAAAGAATAAAAATGTAGGAATATTCACACTTTTTGTTTCCAAACTTACTACAAGGCACATAATTGTGACAGTGCAGTACTGCATAAGGACAGACAAACGGATCAATAGAATATAATTGAAATTCCAGAAATAAATCCAGAAATTTACTATGATTTCCAAAAGAATGCCAAGAACATTCAAATAATGTTGAGCAAAATATAGTCACATACACACCTCACATAGCATATGATCATTAAACAAAATAGACCAAAAAGCATGAAAGAGATAAAACTATAGAACTCTCACAATAACATATAGAGGTAAATAATCATGACTTTGGATTTGACAAAGATTCTTACATTTGATACAAAAGCATGAACAAACAAAAGTTAAATAGGATTGACATCCAGAATATATAAAGAAATTTCACAGGTAAAAAACTAGAAGATAGGGGCTATGGTTGTAGCTCAGTGGTCAAGTGCTTGCTTAGCACATGTGAGACACTGGGTTTGATCCTCAGCACCATATAAATATAAATAAATAAATTTAATAAAGGTATAAACAATACAATAACATTATTTAAAAAACCCATAAGATAACCCAAAAATATTTCAAGAAACTATCAAGAAAGATGGTTAAAGAACAAATAAATAAATGACATATTTGACATTAGGGAATTGCATTTTAAAACTCCAATGAGATATGAATATATAATACAAAGGGTTAAATTAAAATGGTGGTAATTGCTAAAGTAAAAACTCTGACAATATCAAATGTTGACAAGGATGAGGAAAAAATGAAAAACTTGTACACTCCTGATAACACTTAGAAATAAGGCAGCATTTTGAGTAGCATTTTGGCAGTTTCTTATAATGTTGAAGTATATTTTCCATATGATTCAGCAATCCCACCCCTTGATCATTACTTAGAAATGTATCTCACAATAAGACATATGCTTATGTGTGTGACATATATAAAAGAATGCTCATAATGACTTCGAGGCAGGAGCTTAGGAGTGCCAAGATGCAGAGTTAGTTACGGAAGAAAAATGCTAACATGACTACAAGACAGGAATATGATTCATATGTCCCAATACCATGACACGCTCACCAGAGAGGGCTTGTCACCATAGCAGCTCCCACCACAAGTTCTGTATTCCGAGTAGGTAAAAATAAAGTAACCAAGGGAAGAAATAGGTCAACATCTTCAAAGGTGTCTGAGCCAAAAGGGCGGAGGCACAGCTCAGCATGTAAGACAGACTCAGGGGCTGGAGCCACTCTCTCCAGTGACCCGCTCCAGCCTACACTACAGAAGGCATTTTCACTTTCACTTTTAATAGATCTAAACTCTGCCTGTTACTTCTGCATGTCTTAGTCAATTTTTTTTTTTTTTTTTTTTTTGGATGTTGAGAAGCTAAAACCCCCCCTCCCATATCAGTATCAGTTTTATTCATAATAGTCTCGATTTATAAAACCCTCACTTACCCATCAATTGTGAATTGGTTATAATGCATGATCACCTGCTAGAGAATTACTTAGCATGACTCAGCTGTCCTGAGCACGACTTAAAATAAAAAAGAATGAAGCGCTATTGCCTGAAACAACATGAATGGATTTTAAACATTGTGTGCTAAATGAAAGAAGCCAGACGGAAAAAGGCTGCACTTTCAAACTGTAGCAACAATGCAAAGGAAGTCAATGATTGCCACTGGAAGAATATTGGAATAGAAAATTGGATGAGATTATTTTTGGGGGGGAGGGTAATGAAATGTTTAATATCAAAATAGTTGAGATGACTGTGTGGCAATTAGAGTATTGAAAGTTCAAATCCATGTTTAAATTTGGTGAATTTTATTGTATGTAAACTATTCCAATAAAGATAATATAAATAGGAAATATGAAATATCTATATCTTAACATAACTACATTCTCTGATCTATTTTCTACTCCTTCCCCTCCCTTTTCAGAATACATGGAAGACTAAATCGTCCTCCTTTCTTATCAATGTCTGATCACTAGAGTGCTTGCAAAATTTTGGAACAGGTTTCTGCAGTTCATATTATGTAAAAATCTATAGTTTATGATATTTCTCACAACCGTCCTCCAAAGAGAGTTAAGCATTAATTTTGAAAACATGTAAAGATTAACATAATTTAATAACATGATTCTAGGAATTTTCATATCAATAGACAAATCAGCACATTAACTGCCACAATTTGTGAGGACCATCATTTTAGACAGGAAAAAACATGATGTGAAGAGTTTTAGTTTATTAGTGTTAACAACAGTCAGTGTTATGGTTTTGATCTGGAATGTTTCCCTGAGACTCATGGTGTTGAAGGCTTGTTCCCCAATGCAGCGATGTTCAGAGAGGGAGTTTGGGGGAAGTGATTGGATTATTAGGACTCTGAAATCATCAGTGAAGTAGTAAACAGAGGGATTCATAGCAGAATGGCTCACTGGGAAGTGGTGGAAACTAGGAGGTGGATCAAAGTTGGAGATCATAGATCCTTGGGAACATTCCCTTAGGGACTATATCTTGTTCTCATCCTTTTTCTCTCTGTGCTTCCAACTACCATGTAGTGGGCAGGTTTCCTCCACCAGCCCCTTCAGCCATGATGTTCTGCCCCAACTCAGGCCCAAAGTAATGGAGCTAGCCAGGCATGGGCTGGAACTACTAAGTCAAAATAAGTCTCTCCTCCAAGCTATATTTCTCAGATATTTTGTCACATCTGTGTGAAGCTGTATAATATAGTCCACTTATCAAGACATTAATTTACTCATACATTTCCTTTAAAAATCATGTCGTTCAATAGTGTTTCTGTATTCAGTAGAGTTGTGAAGTTGATATTATAGATAGGAGAGACCATATTTGGATGGTAGAGGAAAAGGAGTTGAAATTGCATATGAACAAGTTTGAAAGGATCACTTAAGTGAAAGTTTATAGCACACATACATTCTTTCATAAAAGACATCAAAATCCAAATAGGAATCTTAAAATTATATCCTAGCTTCTTACCAGAAACACCCATTATTGAATACAAAATATACTTTGCTGCCAATAAATAGATTTTCTTTTGATTTGGAAATTACAAACTCCGTGGAATCACTTGACCATGCTGAAGGTGTCTAAGCACACCTTTGCCTTTGCAATTTATTTGCGATATTAAAAATCACAATGAGAAATCTTGGGTGAAAACTGCAATTGAGGCCAACATCCATGTTCACAGTCTACTTCTGTAAAAAGCAAGAAGTTCACAATCTGACACTTTGATGTATTCTTTTGGGGTATGATAAGGGATCTGATCAGCTCTACAAGTCCCGGTAACAGGCTGGCAACAATGAAGCACAGTAAGCACTGTGGTAAGGATCCACAGCACTTTTAGGGGATATGAAAATATTTTAATTTATTTTAAAATAAAGCTGCATAACTCTAGTTGGATTATAGCTATCTTTATACCAACCCACTTAAAATATGCATTTCTTCTGATTCTAAACTGGTCAACCTTTGAACAAAGCTCACCGATTAGTGCAAGTATGTATGCATAATGAATGGGCACTTTGTGACAATATGGAATTCTCTTAAGGTCATGCAGGCTGGGAGATGCTTCCATTCCACATGCACACACACCACTGCATGCCCAGAAGACATGGAAGAGATATAGAGGCAAAAACCAGAGCTGTGCTACCTAAACCCGAGTTGCTCCACTACTTCATTTAATATCTCAGAGTTCAGAATTCCTGTCTTTGTCCTTGAACTACATATTTTAAAACATGAATTGAAAACAGATGGGCGTTAAAGGACCACTCTTCTCTATAGTAGAAAAGAATCTTACTCAGGCTGTTAATTATGATTATTTATCCCATCATGGTTTGTTTTGCTTTGTTCTCTCTGTCAGAGAAATGCATCACACAGTGATCTTTATGTTCAGACACTCTTACAAGACTTCCCACTGTGCAGTTCTTAGCTTCTCATCCCACATTGAATCCCAGCCTGTGTGAAGCTAAGATATTATTTCTTCACTATTATGCATAATAAGAATTACAATTTGTTTGTCTGTGATTAATTACCGCTTTTCCCAAGAGATGCATTGCTGAGTGTTTTCATATGCTAATATATGCCAAGCTGCCAGTGCTAACTCAACTCTCTAATCCCGAAACTCACCTTAAGTGAAAGAATATCACTGTTTATTGCCGAGGTTGTCATTTCCCCCAAAATGAAATAAATATCTAAGAAGCATTTCAATGATAGAGCGGCTTTTCAGCTGACAGATCATTCCTTGTTATCAAAAAGCAAATATATGTCAATGTGTGCATTACTTAAGACTCAGGAGATAATTGCTTCAATTTGCCTGACAATCTGATAATGTCATTTGCACAATTGTGAATGGTGTCAACACTGAATGAATGTTCTTGAATGATGCTAAAGGTGTGAAGCACACTTGGGATAAAAGGGCTTCTATTAAAGTGTCTTCTGCCAGATGAAGTCCTAGATAGTTCCTTGCCTCTTCAAAGTCTGCATCCTTAATGCAAATTTCATCCTGGATATATCACCAAAAAGGAAAACAGATCAAGGCTCCAGGTGGTCTAAGAAATAAGTAAGTCTTAATCACTGTTTTAAACTCTAAATCGTATCAATTGATATTTTGCAAAAAGTTCATAGAGTGGATCAGCATACACTTATACCTTGCTGTGTGGAGGTTTCAGAAGAAAGATTTATTGGGGAACTGAATTCTCATTTCAAATCACTCTTAAGTTTCGTGACTTTAGATATTTTGTGGTTTTATTAATTTCTCTAATTATAGTTTCCTCATTTGTAGAAGTGGGTTAAGCCCTACCTATTGATAAGAATTCGATGTAGATATGCTAACGAATGGAAAGAATTATTATTGTTGTTGGCTCAGGGTAAACATTTAAGATAGTTTGATTATTATTGTTCACACAACTACACGTGTACTAAATCAAGTTTTTAATTCTTTTAAGCCTCAATTTCTTCATCTAATAAGTGGAGCCAAGAATAAATTGAAAGTAATGCCAATATCTTTGAAATGTTATTGTGATGGTTACATAAGAAACATAAATATTTCACACCCACATATAGTGCAAAAATGTCTTTTGGGGAAAGGTTTTTCTTGATTTTTTTGCAATCAACAAATAAAATGGAAAAAATATTATAAATATTTTTCATACGAAGACATTGACAGGCTTCAAAATTAACTGCAATATATTTCTATTTTATTATTCACCTGAGCTGGTGCTAGCAGCAGATTCTGCCTGCAGTAATTGTTCAGATCAGTGGTCTATGGCCAAGGACAGAAGAAATGAGACTTTTAAGACTTTTAATTAATACAGAGTAGAAACCAGAGAGATATAATAGTTGGGGCATCTGCTAAACTATAAATCTCTGAACAGAAATGACCCTTTGTTTGATTGCAATTCAATATTTGGAAATTATAAGATGCAACATGAAATTCATTTCAAATAAAGAGTTCTTATTTAACGTAGAATGTAAACCTACAGTGCATTAATGCATGTTCAATTGAATTTTACTACCATGGAATAAAAAAGAAGACTTAACATATTTTATTAAATACATGTATTCATTACCCAAATATTTTCTAAAATGAGAACAGTTGAGATTTTTTTAAAAAACTGAAATCTACTCTGAGTATTAGAAGAATGAAGAAAGTTATTTGCACATAAGAACAGTCAATGAACATTTGGAAAAATTTTAACAGGCATATCATTGTTGGTTTTCTTAGCAGAAGTTCTGGAATTAAATGTAGAAAAGCAGAATGTTATTGGGAAAAAATAAATGAATTCACCCAGAACTATCTTAGCAGAATCCAGGAATAGGAGGCAAGGGTATGTGATGGTTGAAGGATGCATAAGGGACAGATTCCCACTTTCACTCTCTCCATTCAGACCACTTTTCTTCAGGAGAAAAAGAACCAGGAATGGTATTGATTCAGGGGCACAAGGCACAGCAGAAGATTAGAGAGAGTCACAGTCATAAATGGAGGGAGTTCTTGTGTGCATTTAGGTTCACCAAATTGTGAAAGTCGTCTTGCTGACGATATTTTCCTGTTGTTTAGATCCCAGACTCTTGGCAGTCAGGTTTATAGAGCACATGCAGGCAATTTTGAGGTCCTTTCTGCTTTTTTGAGTACTTCCAGGGAAAATATTTTCATTTTCTCCCTTATCTCTCCAGTGAGTTTTATCATTTGACAAGTACCAATTATTGAAACAGAGATCTCCAGAAATAATGTAGTGATTTAAAAATATAAATAATATTTCAAGTTTCTCTGGTCATTTAAGGGAGGTATATAGTATAAGACCTGAAACAAATGAATGGGAAAGGAAAGAGTTGAAGGAGATGAGCAGACTCCTGGTCTTGAGAAGACAACCAAAACCTCACGTCAAGAGCAGCATATAATATTTTTAAAGAAAGGACAGATATGTCAACCAAGGAAAAAGAAGATGCTACATAAAAGAAGTAAACTATAAGAAAGAGTTCTGAAAAATTAAAACCAAGATAACCTGAATTCATAAAAAACAAGAAAAAAACTATGCCTGTGTTGGGTGAAAATGTGAAGGAAACTACACAGAAAGTAGCACTAAAGTAACCAGGGAAACACATGAAAAAATCACATACAAATATTTCCAAGGTGACATTTTACAACACAAGATACTAGAAACAATCCAAAAAACTAAATGCAGTTTAGAGTCACACACATGTATGGACACGTGCAAAAGCATTTTATAAGGTTAACTACCAGATATGCAAATATTGTCCAATGGCAAAATAACACTCATATAGGATTGAAAAGTATGGAAAATACATCTAAGTGTACTATGTAGTTCCACTGGGTATTTATATAATAAGATATCAAGTGATATTTATTTTTATCATGTTTTTATTTTCTAAATGTATATAATTAATAAAAAAAGTCTGTTTATTTGGAGAAATCTATTACATAAAATGGCAATTAAACACAGTCACATCAAAATTTATAGCAGCAGCTCTATTCACAATAGCTGTTAGGTGCCCTTCAACACATGAATGGAGAAAGAAAATGTGGCACATATACCCAATGGAATATTACTAAGCTGCAAAGAAGAATTAAATTATAACATTTGCTGGTAAATAGATGAAACTGGAGACTATCATGCTGAGTGAAATAAGCCAATGCCCCAAATCAAAGACTGAATGTTCTCTCTGATATTGGGATGTGAATCACAACAGGTAGGGCAGGGTCAGGAATCACTGGGTTGGGCAGGGCAGATTCAGGGAAGTGAGGGGGGATGGAAATGGGAAAAACAGTAGAATGAATCATACATAACTTTCCTATGTTCATATATTCATATATGAACATGGCCTTCATATATGAATATATACAAAACTAGTGTAACTCCACATAATGTACAATCAAAAAATGGAATGTTATATTCCATGTATGTATGATATGTCAAAATATATTCTACAGTCATGAATAACTAAAAATAAAAATTAAAAATTTTAAAACTAACATTTAAAAGACACTATTTTCCAGCTCCAGGTTATTCATACCATATGTTGATCCTGTTAAGTAAAATTCTTCCCTTTGTCTGAGACAGTTTAACTATACCATTCGTTGATTTCAGCCATAACATTTATTGAGTGTTTATTATTATATGTCAGATGTTAGAATAAGAATTGAAAGTATAATGACCACCAGAGAAGTCCATCTTTGCTATCATAAAATTTATATTCCAGGCCCAGCAAAAAGGTGCACACCTGTAATTCCAGTGACTCAGGAGGATGAGGCGGGACGATTGCAAGTTCAAGGCCAGCCTCATCTATTTGGAAAGTCCCTAAAAACTTATATTATAGAAGGGAAGAAAAGGAACAAAAAAGTATGCATATAAGAAGGAAATTATGCCCTGAAGTTGCCCTCAAAGAAAACACAGGTTGATAATAAAGAACATCAATTGGATAATCAAGGAAGTTCTCAAAAGAAAAGTTAACTTTTGACCTATGAAATTAAGTTACAAAGCATACTTTTTTAAAAGTCTGAAAAAAAAAAAAGAGCAAAACAAGAGTAAGCATTAACCTCCAAATCTCCATATAATTCAGAAACAAGAAGAAGGTACAGGCATAATTAACCAAGGGAAGAGAAGCACATGATAATTTCTGGAGAGGGTGCAGGAAGGATTTTGCATTGCGATACCGATCGATTGGGCTCCTTTGATTTTTAAGCTGGGATTGATATGATCCATTTTGTAAGATTGTTGTGGTTGCTGGTGATGAATGAATGAGAAGATGTGAGAATGGAACCATAAAACCTTGGAAAAGAACGGCATTACCCCATGTAAGCCAGATGATGTCATCTGCTGCCCAGATACTATGCTTCGTTCCTGGGAGGATTACTTTCTCCATGAAGCAGTGTCATGTGTGTCCCCAACAGAGGTCCCCTGCTCCAGGTTCTGCTTTTCTCAGAGTAGAGAACACAGACCACCCACAGAGAGTTCCAGTCATCACCCACTTCTTGATCGCCAGTAATTTGGGTAATGATGTTAAATGTTACAGCTGTGTGGGCTCAGAGAAAAGATGATGAGCAGAGAGAACATTCTTTTCATTTTCTCACCCAAGCCAATCTTTTAATGACATTAATTATTGCTGCAGTTGTTATAATTTTAGAACATAGAAAAGCAACCCAAACCGTGCATCAGAATAATTTTCGATTCCCTAATATAATACAGGTTTGAAGATGTCATGCTCAGACTTTTTGGATCAGATTTTCCAGAGCTATAATTCCACTGCTGCATTTTAACATCCTCACCACACACACTGCCCAGGTGTGCTGGTAGATATGAGAAACCACTCTTCCAGGTCATGAAGCAACCTGTCCTGACACAAACCACTCATGTGCTTTCAATTTGGTTTTTTTTTTTTTTTTCTTTTTCAAAGCTCCAACACAGTTACAATCAAGCAACGTCTTATTAAAAAGTAAACCCCTTTTAGAGTGCAAACATATTGTTCCTGATCATACTTCTTGATTCATATTCATTGAAAATTTATTTAGAGAATGATCCACAGTGTAAAATAGGTAAGTTTCCATAGCTAAATAATAATTCATGCTCTTAAGAACAAATGTAATTTCCTTTGAACTTTGCCTCTCTGCTTTCTTAAGGAAAATTTGGAAACTTACTTCAAGTAAATGTTTTATTAGAGAAGAACATTCTGTAAAGAGGAAGAAATGGAATACTCTGGAAGTCAACATAATCTAGGTTATGACATTCTAGACATCAAATCAATTATCTGTTTCATGTATTGTGTACTTTTCTGTCTAAGTAGTAGGGATTTGAATAGATATTCAACTCTTCAAGTAGTTAAAGCATCTCTTTAATGCAAGTAATTACACTCTACAAAGAGTGATAATTCTTGGTCCCAATAATCAAGGGAAAGGTGATGCAGGATGAACAAAGATTGTTCCTAACTTAATGTTCTCTGATTCTGATGTTTCATGTCAGACTCTGTGTCAGCCACTTCAACATGTAAAATGGAACAGGGAGAGCCCAAATACTCTTTTAGAGTAGTCTATTTACATTTTAGTCTATTTACTTTTTTTTTTACAGACTGCATGTTGATTCATTGCACACAAATGAGGTACAACTTTTCGTTTCTATGGTTGTGCACCATGTAGATTCACATCATTCACATAATCCTACATGTACATAGGGTAATAATGTCTGTCTCATTCCACCATATTTCATACCATTGCCCCTCCCCCTCTCATTTCCCTCTACATAATCCAAAGTTCCTCCCTGTACTTTTATAGATATATATAAATCTACATATTTATATATATAAATCTACATAAAGTATATAAAGTTTTATATGTGACATAAAATTTTATCTGTGATACATCACTAAATCCCTGCAAAAATGTAATAGGATAATTAATATTATTCTACAATATGTTTTTTGGGGGCGGTACTGGGGATTGAACTCAGAGACACTGGACCACTGAGCCACACCCCCAGCCCTATCTTGCATTTTATTTAGAGACAGGGTCTCACTGAATTGCGTAGCGACTTAGTTTTGCTGAGGCTGGCTTTGAACTGTTGTTATTCTACAATCTTTCACATGAGGAAATTGTTAGTGGTTAAATTTTTTGCTCAAGGACATGAAAAATATAGGAAAAATTCATTTCATTCTAATCTTACAGCTTATGTTCTTCTCAGTGATGTCAATTTGTCTTGCAATATGGATTCTTTCTAATTTTCTTTTCTGGAGAACGAACTAAAAATCTTCATGTTAAACTCTACCGCTTCTCAGGGGCACCAAAAGAACAGAGACATATGTTATTGGTGAGTTCTACTTTGGTGCACACCACAGTTTTAGCTGTAAACTAGCCAGATGAAAGAGAAGACAAAAACTTCTGAAAAGAACATCCTAACTCACCTTAAAAAACAAAGAATCATGGGAGTCTGCACATTAGGGTTGAACTATTCATTGGTGAGTAATTAATTTTTATCCCTCATGGCAATTCTGATCCATGAATAGAAACTTCCAGAACCAACCTGCTTAGAAAATTATTGATAGGATTTAGAAGAAAATGACAGTAGGATCAACAAAATCAATTGAACATGGATGGGATAGGTAGGAGTGATGGTATTTGTTCTGGTAATTACCAGTCCTTCCTTATCAGCAATATCATGTGGACTCAGTGAACTTCTCCTTTCATTGCTTATATTAGCATTATTAAAATGGTGTTAGTATCTACCTGTCAAGGTCTTGAGAAGCATCAAATTCATTACATAGTTGAGAAAATGGCTTGCCCCAGTGTCCAGTTACTGCTCTGCAGTTCTGGGTGCTTCAGCACAGCTCAGATGGACAGAAGGTGCTTCAGCATTGTCTGGTCTACTGCACACCTTCATGGGTGCAAATGCCTCTTTTAAATTTCCCATCTCCCCACATCTTCTAGGGAACACTGTCCACAAACATGTCGTGGTTCCAACAGGTCCTGGTGCAATTCCATCTCTTCCATAGAATCTGTGTGTTCTGGCAATTTGTCTTACTTCTGTGAACCTTAGGTTCCTCATTCATCCAATATGCTTTCTGTTAAAATAGCACATACTTTTCAGGATGGTTGTGATGATTTAATCAGATGAGGCGTTTCTACCTGAATTATGCTGAGTATCTAAAAAAAAATGACTATAAGAATGAAATGATGAATTAATTACATAATAATATCTGTACTTATAATGATACTAGAATAGTTTCTATTATTCTCTCCAAGCACACATCTGCAAAATATAAGCTACAAAATCATTTCTCTTCCACCTCACAAATAATTTTCTTTCAAACAATAAAATAATGATAGTTTAAGGTGGCAGAAAGTTATTTCTCAGTGGAGCTAACCTTTCATATTATATCCCAAATGCCAGTCCACTACCAGAAAAATTTGCTTTCTTTTCCCCAAAATCAAAGTGCTTTAAATTCAAATGTCACCTCTACAGATTTCTCCTCCCTTTGCTTTTCTGAAAGAGTCTTGAACTTATCCATTAAACTCTATCACTTTGCACTGTTTTTATTTCACAGGATCAGTCATTTCCCAACTTTTAATCACATATTTACTTGGGATTTTTTTTTATTCTTGTTTATCTTTGCTAGAATGTAAGCTCCACAAGGACAGTGAACCCACCTACCTAATTTTAATGTTTGAATCTCTAGCAATGATGATATTATTTGCCAACTATATTGGAATTTTTTTTTAACTTTTTCAATTTTGGAAAAGTTAAGATGGGCCCACAGGAAGTTGCAGAAACATTACAGAAATGTCCTCCATACCTGCAACTAGGTTTACCCCATTGGTAACATCTTGGATAACAACGTATTATCAAAATAGGAAATTGGTTGTTGTCAAAAATCAAAATGTATAAATGCAGTCTACTGTCATGTACAACTAATTAGATCAAATAAAGAATTAATAAAATAAAAAACCAGTGAACTAGACCAGATTTCTATCTAAGATCTCATACATGTGTGTGCCAACATTCTTTTGTGTGGCTTCGTGGACAATTTTGACATTTTGATGATATTCAGAGATTTGTAAATGCAGCACCACAAACAAAATACAGAATTATTTTCTCATCACAAGACACCTCATCCTCATATGAGTGTATGATAGTTAGAATAACTATCTTAACCCCTGAAAACTGCTGATCCACTCCCCATCTCTACAATTTAGTCATTTTGAATATGCTATGTGACTTCAATAATGTATGTGTACTCCAGAGGCTAGTTATTTTCACTCAGTGTAATAACCTTGAAATTCATCCAAGTGAAGAGTCTGTTCTTTTGAATTGTTAAGTAATATTCCTATTTTCACTAAGTGTGTCACGATAAATGTGGTTCCTATGATTTACACTCTTTAAAAAAATCTGCATTGCTATCACTTTAAACAATTATTCTGTCACTTTGTTGGACAATGACACTATATGTTCTTATGAATTTTTAAAACATCATATATTATTGTTGCCTCCATATCTCCATGAATGGGTTGTAACACCCTTTCCTGGACATCAGGATAACCAGTGTGATAAGGCTGGTACCAGTCATAAGTTCCCCTGTTTTGCTTCCCAGACCATGACCTACTGACATTCAACCACATCAGTGAAACCCTTTCTTATCTTTTGTTTGAGCACCCTTCTGGCCCTCAGTGAAAGCCGTTGCCCTTAGGTCCTCTCTTTCTCTCTCTTAGTTGATGACTTTCAGGTTTCTATTAGTGAGTTACTTATGGGACATAAAACAACTGTTTCCTGTCCCCTCCCCAAGCACTGTGTCTTCTTCTCATTCCTTGTTAGTCTGATCGTATGTGACTAGAAGGAATAACTGCATCTACTCACCAGAAAGGCAAACAGGAATGGAAGGAATGGTGCTATCCTGCAAAAGGAAGCAGATACTTGAACTGAGAGTTGTTGAATTACTAGTGTTTCCTGGGCTTATGGTATGATGCTTTATTTATTGTTCACAAAAGCTCTTCGGGGTACACATTATTTTGCCTAGGGCAAACAACTGAAATATGGTTTGGAGATCTTATGTGTCAGGGATTGAAAGTTTATGTCCCCCCAGACTCATGTATTGAAATCCCAACCCCCAACGTGATAGTACTTGGAGATGGGACCTTTAAGGAGTGAGTATATCTGGAAGATGGAGCCCTCCTGGGTAGTATAGTGCCCTTATAAGAGAGCACACAGAGTGCTCTCTGTTTTTCTGCCATGGGAAAGCAACACCGAGAAAATAACCAGTCATTTATGAACAAGAGTCCAAATTTGTCAGTCCCTTCACTGATAGAAACTGATATTGTTATATAAGCCACCCAATGTAAGGTATTCTGTTACATTAGCTCAAACTGAACAAGATATTATATGAGGTTCCTCAGAGCCTTAAACTAGGGAGAGGACATGTTGAGAATGCAACTACAGATAACTAGTTGTAAACCTTATATTCCTTCTTCACTGACTACCACCTGTATTCAAATACTTACTTGATTTCACTTTAAAATTTAAGTTCCATGTTTCATTAATCCACTTGCAGATATTCATAGGGGTGCCTATGTAGGGAGTGTAGTTGGCAAGTCAATGTTATTCAGCAAAGAAATATGAAGAAACAAGCACCAGGTAGTCAACAAAGATACTAACAATATATCTGTGTCCACTTTTAAAGATGATTTAATTAAAGACAGCTTTTATTTTTATTGAGCACCTGCTATAAGAAAAAAATAAAGGACCAGAACAGGGAGCACACACACCTATAATCCCAGTGACTCAAGAGGATCACAAGTTCAAAGCCACCCTCAGCAAAAACAAGGTGCTAAACAACTCACTGAGACCTTGTCTCTAAATAAAATACAAAATAAGGCTGGGGATGTGGCTCAGAGGCTGAGTGCCCCTGTGTTCAATCCCCAGTACCTCCTCCAAATATATAGGATACATAGGCAGTTGGTAAACTCCAAAAATATAGCATTTGAATTCATACAGTTTAGAAAACACAGGGCAAGGATGATATTAATAGCCATCAAATAATAGGATGAATAACTCTTCTTTTTGACTGAGACTGACCAGCTTATAAGTTGAAAGTCCAAATCCCGGAACTCCCCAGGAAAACTGGGACACTGGGTAGCCATCTCAATTTATCACGTAACAAATAAAAAATTAGAGCTGTGGCAATTGCTAAAAAATAGAAGAGCATGAAGTTCTAGGTTTCTGTAAGGCCTGAGAACCTGACCACAGGCCTGGAACTTCTACTCAGGTCCTACAACCTTATGGAGAGTCTACAAGGTCATAGATAAAAAGGGGAGGAGTCACTAAGATGCAGATTGGAGAGAAGTGTTTTGAGCAGTGAAAATTGCATATAAAAAGGATCATGGAAGGAAACAGCTTGCTTAGTATGACAGCTCGGTAAAAACGAACGTGTCCAGAACCCAGGAGGAAGGGGTTCCCAGCATGAGGTATTTCTATATTGGAAAGCAAGAACTAGATCAAGGTCAGCAAAGATTTTTGTAAAGTATCAATTGGTATATAGAATACTAAGATTCTCCCCAAGATTTCCAGAAACTCTTGTATACCTCTTTTCCAAATATTAAATTAGTATTTTCCCCAAATATTAAGTTACAAATATAGTTTAAGTTCAAAAGTCAAATCGCCTCAAGTCAGAGAAGTTATCCTCCACATCTTACCTATCTCAAAAACCTTTAAATCTTGTTTCTAAAAGCCAGGAATTGAGAACTTCAGAGACTTCTTATACAAGCAGAAATTTCTCCTTTGCTGACTAGAATATGGGGAGACCAAGTGGTGAAAAATGTGAGCAGCCCTAGACACTGAGAACAGCTACTATTTGAGTCATTAAGAGAAGAGGACTCTTGAAACTCTAAGGAATTAAAATCCACAAATAACAAGTCATTTGAAAAAGCCCCCCAAAATCTGAGGTGATAGTGTGGCCCTGCTCAGCATCTTTATTTCTAGACATATGAGATACTGAACAGAGAACACTGTTATATTGTGCAAAACTCGGGACTCACAAAGACTGGACAATCATACATTTTTGTTGTTATAAGATGGTAATTTTGCAGTAACTGATTATGCAGTAATAGACAAAAATAAGAAAATAGAGTAATTTTTTTAACTTTGCAGATCATACAGTTTCTGTTGCAACTACTCTATTACAAAAGTACCCACATATAACACAAAATAAACAAGTATGTCTATATTCCAAAAATAATTTAAAATAAAGTTAATTTATTTTTCTTATACTCTGTTGTTCTCAGACAGACTTCTAGTATAGAAAATCCAGAATATTTTACATATCCCTAAGGAGGTTTATTTCTCTAACACCGCCAAATTGGAAAATCACTGTGTCACTTTAGCATAGAGCTAAAGTACTATATTTAGGTTTTGAAGTCAATCTTAGGATTATGATAACGAATGGAGTAGACCAGAATGGGAGTCATAAATGAATTTGTTGACTATTGCTGTTGGTAGCTCTTGCTGGGAAAGTTGATAGTTGGAAGGGTGACAGACAAAGAAAGAAGGTGATCTATGTTCATATGTGTGTGGTGCACATTTATGTGTGGTGCATATGTTTGTGCATGTATATGTTTCCACGTGTGCATTATGATAGAGGTTGTGAGCCTGGCACGGTGGTACATACCTGTAATCCCAGTGGGTTGTGAGACTGAGACAGAAGGATCACAACTTGGAGTGTAATCTCAGCAACATAGTGAGACCCTAAGCAACCTAGTGGGACTCTGTCTCAAAATGAAAAACAAAAAGGACTGGGGATGTGATTTAGTGGTAAAGAGCGACTGGGTTAAATCTCCAGTACCAAGAATGAGAGAGAGAGAGAGAGAGAGAGAGAGAGAGAGAGAGAGAGAGAAAGAGAAGAAGAGAAAAGAAGAGAGGAAGGAGGGAGGGAAGAAAGAAAGAAGTATATTTCTTGACAATTTTGCTTTATGTGAATTTAACAGATGCTGCAACATTCGTGATATAAATCTAATGAACGTGGCTGAGCTTTATCTGTGAGAATGGCATCAAAGCAATTAAATAATTATTTCCTGTAGATAGTACATTCACATGAGTTACAGAAGAGAGCAGCTCCACTGACCAGATGATTTAATGCCTTCTTCCTAATAACTTGCAGAACACTGGGAGATGGTGAGAATGATATCACCAGAGGCATTTTGAAACCATCTGAAATTGATCACTGTAGACAATAGCTTCCTTCTGGACTTGCCTCGTCTCATACAGTGCTGTTTAAAACAGCCTTAAGAAGCCTTTCTGTTAGACTGTTTGCTTTGCACTGAGTGGTCCCTGATGTCATAAAGCACCCAGATCTCTAATGGACATATGGTAGACATCAGGTCAATGTTGGTGGATCCTGAATCTAACTTGACTGAAAGACAATTTTTATATTGAGTCTAGGTTTAAAATATGAAAGCAAAGACCATAGTTTTGAAGACGCTATTTACATGGAACCTCAGATTACATGGAACCTTTTATTTACATGGAATCTTTTTTCTCTAAAAAGAAATACGAAGGTTATAAGAAAAATCCCTGAGAAGCCCTCTCCATGGGTCTCCTTTGCTGCCGGTGCCACAATCTGATGACTTGCCTTTTACGGGGCCTTTGCTGGGAATTGTGGGTGGTGTTTCAGCAAGCAAGGACGCCAAGCAGTAATAGCTCCCTCAGAGACAAAGGTTCACTTGCTTACTTCTTACTAGAGAATGAGGATTTTTAAATTTCAGTGTTCCTCTTTCACAGTACAATTCACCATATATGCAGACAGCTGTGAAGGCCTTCTGTGTCAATTTTGGGGTAAGTGAAACTGTCCCAAACAGGCTAATACTCATTGGCTATAGGTAATAAAGCTTTGTTGTTTTTCTCTCTGACCAAGGATTTTCATGCCTTTTGACAGCATCTATAAAAGTGTATTAGGTTTAACTGATTAGAGCATAAAGAGAAAATATTCAAAGTTTAGTCCTGAGAAAAATGCTTAAGGTTTTATAGTTTGCATAAATATACCAGATCGATTACTTCTAGTGCCATATTCTCAAATGTCTTCCCCAATATTTTTGCAAAAATATCATTTTTATTTACACAGATGATGCTAAATTTTTATGGCTTACAAATATTTTTAGAAGGTTGCTTTAACTTGCTCACACTTTTAAGGTATGTACAGAGGATAAATGAAAACCTGTTGCTGAGAAGGTTTCTGCATTTTTCTTATGGCAATATAGCATTTAAAACATAAGCCCAATGTTTATAATTTGAACATGACCCTTCTGCTATTTAAAAATATAATTTATTAAAACAATGCAATGAAAAGTACATTATTTCAACATTATTTATTTTATCCTTTATCCCAAATATTTCTCAAAATATTTATGTACAGGTAATTTTATACTATATATGTATATACATGCACATGTATATGTAGATATACACATAGTATGTTCGTGTGTGTATAAGATAAGCAATCACACTCAGTCTGTACCAAGTATGATGAGGACAAATGGTTAGGATACCTGATTCCTTCCATAAAATACACATGACATAGCTGTGTTTTTGTTTGCTTGCCTTATTTTATGGCTCAAACATGTTAATTGAAATAAGTTTGGAAATTTACACTGCCAGTGATTAAGTCTGGGACAAAAGGAAGAAAATTGTAGAATCAGGAAAAACATCAGCTGAGAGCCAAATGTATTTGTATAGAGACCCAGGTATTAGAAACTCATATAGAACCAAATCCTGGATTCTTGTTTCCTTGAAGAACAATCACAAAATGTATTTGAAGTTCCTATCCATAGGTTTTTATACAAACACTTGTAAAGCTCTGAATATCATGTTTCCAGTTTATGTATCAACTGTATGATATTTACTGTGAAGTCCTTGGATTCATTATCGGTACCTAGACTGGAGCTACTAATTGTCAAGACAGAAGACTATTGAAGAGATAATTTGGTTAAATGCTCTAGGTAAGAAATGAACTTCCCTATTTTTCAGTACGTAGTGTCTAGAACTGTGTCTTAACGTGGAGAAAGTGCGCACACACGCACCACACACAAAAAAGAGAAAGAGGGAGGGAGAGAAGAACTGAATGAAGTCAAGGGAACTCTTCATAAGAAAGCCAAGGAAGCAGGCATAAGCCTTTTGGATGAATCTCCTCCCATTGGCTCAAATGACACCAAAGTCACAGAATAATAAGCATAGAGGAAACATAAAAGTCTGCATTTGTTTGTAATGAGAAGGGGTGAAGAAGAAAACAGGCAGATGGGCTGAACTAGGGAGGGAAATTCAAATAAAAAATGAAAGGGAACTAAAGAAGCTTTAAGAGAGAGAAATGGGAGAAAGAAGAAGAACTAAGAAGGAAGATGGAGACACCGGGAAAAAGAAAAGTCAAACATTTATGCTGGTGTCACTTTTCTTCTACATGATTAGTAAATCGACTGGAGAGACTGTGACCCTAGCAGCAGGAGGGAGCAGAGAAAATGGTGGCTTTTCATACACTTGACTTAGCCATGAACTGGCATCCCTCGTATTCCCCTGACAGCACCTGGACAGGGTGCCCATAGAACACCAAAGTGGCGCTGGGGAACTATGACATGTGACACCAGGGCAAGATCTGATCCCCGACAAATGAAATCTGTCAGCCATCTCCTCAAAGGCTGCCACCTTTCGTAGCCCTGCTTGGCTGAGCCAGCTTTATAGAGAGACTTATTGTATTATTCAGCTGGTTTGATTTTCCTTTTTATGACAACCCTCCCCTGGAGACCATCCATCTCTTTACAATCTTGGAGAATGACTCTAACTGAATGATATTTCAATGTAATTTATAACTCTCTACTGCAAACACAAATGTGGATTGTTTCCTAGCCCTGGAAAGAATGCTAATGGCCAGCCTTGAGCCTTTATTATTTTGGATGAAATTAGTATCAAAACAGTTAAGGGATTTAGATGGGCAAATTTAATGGAGCTGAAAGAAAGAAGAAAACTAAAGAGAGAAACAAACAAATAAAAATACCCTGAAAGAAAAAGTGGAAAGAATAAGTTTTAATTTTTGATGAACATTAGTTAATCTTATATTCCTCGCTTCACAGGCAGATATAAGGAATATGCATATAATTTTGTGATTCAAATTATTAGCAAAGTTTTAAGAAATAACATGGAAGTTTACATTACTCTAAAGATATAAGAAACTTTAAAATGTACCTGTTCCATTTGGAAGACCCAAATTGTTCAGATTTTAATTTTTGCCAGATTTATCTATAGAATCAAAACGGATCAAAAGATTAGTAGGCTTTTTTTTTTTTTTTTTTTTTTTCTTTTGGTTTGTTTACAAAACTTTACAAAAAGGTTTGGAGATTTCTTTTTTCACAGAGATTCAAAGGATAGTTAAAGAATCTCAAAGAAGAAAAAAGTCAAGGGATTATAATGCCTGATTTTAAGACAGTGCAGTAAGAAATAAAGTATGATACTGTCTTAGGAACAACCAAAAAGATCAAAGGAATCCAGAAATATTCCCAAACACATAGTTTCTTGATCTATAATAGAGCCACCAAAGTAATAAGAAGAGAATAGAAAATAGAAAAAACTCTTTTAAAAAAAAAATAATAATACAGGAATACTATTGAGTATATAACTAAAACTGGAATTTCTGAGTGATAAAGTATGTTCAACTTCATAAGAAACTGCCAGTTTTGCAAAGCTAATGTATCAGGAGAACTCCATATGACCTCATCATCACCAGTACTTGGCCTTTGATATCAGTCATTACAGCCGTTCTGCAGGGGTGAGTTAATGCCACTCCTCAGTTTTGATATGCATTTCCCTGATGACTAATGGATTGACTGCGCCTCATCCCTTCATCAACTGTTTGAATCTCCACCTGTGTGAAATGCCTTCAGGTATTAGGTCTACTTTCCGATTGAGTTACCTGATTTTTTCCTTATGAATTTGTAGGAGTTCTTTTAATCCATCCTGCATACATGTATTGCCAATACCTTCCCTTGTTCCATTGGATTATCCACTCTCTTAATGGACCCTTTCAATAATCTTAAATTCTTGATTTTAATATAGTCTGATATGTACATTTTATTTTTTCATGTTTATCATCTTCATTGTCCTGTTTAGAAAAGTCTTTGCCTTCTCCAGAGTAATAATGATGCTCCCTTAGGCAGATTATAAAATGCTACACGATTCCCTCTTTCATATTTAGTTCTGTAATACTTCTGGAATTAATTTTGAAGATATGTACTAAAGATCAAGAACTACTTCTTTTTTCTCTTGTGATTCTCCCATTGGCCCAGCACCCTTCATGGAAAAGATCTTCTATTGTACTTCAGTGTTGCTTTTAGATCATGGTAAAAGAGGTCAAAAGAGAAGAGTATTGAGTTTTAACTACATAATCCATAATCTGCATAATCCATAGATATATGATTAGATAATGTGAAATCCATTAAGATTTGAACTAAATGTTTATGCATTTCATTGCTTTTAAGTTATACTTCAATTCAAAAGTAATTGTATCATGTATATTCATGTAACTTTGGTATATATACCAAATATTAATGATATTTCATGTCATTGAACTATTTTGGATTTTGAAAGGATAGACAAGGATACTCTAAGTGGAAAAGTTTCAGAATAAGTTTACAACTATCATGAAGGCTTAGTTAATTCCTTTTGATGAACTTCTGAGACACTGAGAGAAGTAATGACTCAACTGAATGGAATATATTTATTTGAAAATCAAATAGTGTTCAGTACTTTTCTTCAACAAAATTATTGAAGTATGTGATTGATGTGTCTGCTGGGAGATGATTGAAGAAAAAGTTGATGGTAGGTAATTATGAGATTTTTGACTTGCAACTTGAAAAGGGCTTACAGCAGTAAGTGATTTTTATATAGCAAAACTTTTTATTCCCTTTACCTATATTGTATGAGTACTTGAGATTTATCTTGATTAAAAAAAAACACATCTGGTTTTGCTCTCTGTCTAAAACTGCAAATGAGAACTATTCTGTAGATATGTGATCAAATTGATATATCTGTCAGATTAATAAAAGAGCTATTTAAAATAATTTATAATTAATAAATTTATGAAAAGTACATAAATATTAATCATAAAATAATATTAACACACATAATTTTAAATAATTGAGGCTTTTGCACATAAGATGCTATAACCTAAATATTATTTTAGATGCATAATTTATAAAAATATTTGCATTTTATTGTCAAGCTTTATGATATAGTAAAAAATAAAATACTTTTTAGGATAAACAATTACAGTGAGATACATTTTTTGAAGTAAAAGGAGATGTGTACATAGGAAAAATTTGTCCTAACATTTATGTTTAAAAAGAGATTTTTTTACTTTTATAAGGTAACTGATGGTTGTTAACTTGCTATGGGATTTCGTTGGATATACTGTTTTACAATAATCTAAATGTTTTATTTTAAAATACATTAGGAATTACAACACTTGCAACTATCTTCACTTAAAATGAAATGTGATTTGTCAACTTAAATAAATGAAAATGTGTGAAGTCTTAAAATTTTATTTGGAAACACATAAACAAAATGTTGTGAAGATCATGATTTAAGAACACCTAAGTAACCCTCTAGAAACTGTCACTGTGGATGAGCACAGATTCCTGCTCCCTGTTTAAGGAAGTCCTCCCAGAGCTCACCTGCAACTTTTAGGATAAACTTCGCAAAAGAACATGACAAGACTTCACCCATTCTGCAGGCTCGCCCTCTGAGTTCTGTTTTCCATAACTCCAGTAGACTGATCCAGGAAAGCAGAGTAAATGGTACTTCTCTGACAGTGCCCCGCCCCCCTTCTCAGAGGGCCTACTCTCTCTGATTTGAATCCACTCTTCATAACAAAGGAAAATGCAAACAATTTCTACTCCTCAAAACTCAGCTCAGCGCCATCCTCAGTGCCATTATCTCCGGAAATGTTCCTAGCTGATAACATAAAGACTTGCCCTTTATACAGGATTAGAACCATTACTGTTGTCACAAAGATCAGTCCACATACTCCTTCAGAGCAATGTTTGATGTTTACTGTTCTTTTTATAATTTAATATTTTAAACACTATCCATTATAGAGTAAGTAAATGATTGTAGAATGACTGAATCTAAGAAGAAAATTGAAATCTTCTTTTTCAATATGGGAAGCTCATTTATTTAAATAACTGGGAAATATATATCTAAATTACCTCAAATTCTTAAGTTCATATAATATCTGAAAAGCAAATATTTTTAAATTTTCACAATGTATTTAAAAAACACTAACTACATGAATATGTAAGAGACTTACAGTATTAAACAGATAATTCTGTATTGCTTTCCCTTTAGTTTCTCAGTAAATGGGTCTTCCTAAAGTAAGAATTCCTGTATCTAGAGATGAAGTCTGTAAATCTGCTGACTCTAATGGACTTTTTGCAGAATAGTATCTCTTCTAATTACCAAAAATCACAATATGGTGCTATCTGAAATAGTCCTTGTAGTTGGAACACCTAAAATGGAATGATTTTGTTTGCTCATGAAAAATGTAAAAAAAAAAAATAAGATTAGTAATCAGTAAAGCCAAATGTGTGTTTGTGTGTGTGTGTATTTAAGGATAGATTGCTTATATTGTTATACATACTATCTCCTCAAGTCCTTATCGGGCATACCTTCCTCCAGTGACTGTCAGAATGGATGATTGATTGGCAAACAGTTTGGATGCCTGACCAGCAACCCGATACGAGAGAGTCATCCACTTGCTCAAATCCTCTCTTGATCAGGAGTTAACTTGCTAGCTGAATGGTTGAGTAACTGCATGGATGGCTTGTTGACTAGTGAAGTGTTGGGACAACAAGTTGCATACTACCTAATGCACTTCCTTGATGTGGTTGGATGATTGTCTGACTGACAGTTGACCTGACTAAATTAATAATATGCAAGATCGCATATATTTTAAGAGGTTTCAGCTGTAGACTTGCACTCACTCAAATCCCAGGCACATTTGTGTGGCCTAGGACTGCATAAAATTCACAGTGAAAGTTCAGAAATCTTACTACACCTGAGAAACTCAAACTCCTAAACATTTAAGCTTCCACAATCAGAGACCACTGGGGAAGAATTAGGGGCTGTGTGACTAGCTTGTTGTGACAAGGTAAAAGTAACAATCCCTCAGGAATTTGCTGTCATCTGGAGGAGTCCATTCTTAGGTGGTGAGCATGAAGATGAGCATCTGTTAGTTATTTTGTAGAGGTTAAGAATTTCCTTATTCTTGCCCATGTTAGAGAAAGGGGCAGTTGATTTTCCTGTGATGACCCAGATTCACTTAATCAGACCCCAATGACTCTCTCAGGTAGTGAATCTTATCCACAATTGATTAAAAAAAAAAAAGGAATTCTGCCAGCATTTATCCTTCCATTAAAAAACTATATTATCTATCACAGTTCCTTCCCTATCTACCAACGAATAGTTCTGGCCCAAGCTATCTTTTCAAAGACTTGACAGACAGATACAATAATAAACACTATGCCATGTTCTTAGTGAGCAATTCCCTAACTTAGTGTGAAATTTTGGAGACTCTCTAACTAGACATAAGAAGCCTACTATTAAAGAATCAAATCACTGGGCCCATGGCACACACCTGGAATCCCAGCAACTCAGGAGGCTGAAGCTGGAGGATAACAAGTTCAAAACCAACCTCAGCAACTCATGGAGACCCTGTCTTAAAAGAAAAAAAAAAAATTACAAAAGGGCTGATGGGGCGCAGTTGTTAAGTGTCTCTGGGTTCAATCCCTAACACACACACACACACACACACACACACACACACACAAAACAAAACAACAACAAAAAAAAAAAAGAAAGAAAAAAGAAAAAAGTGTGAAAGAAAGAAAGAAGAATGGAAAGGCAAAGATGAAATAGAAGCAAAGGGAAGTGAAGTCAAGTGATGTCATGTGAACAGAGGAGTTCCACTTGTCCAAGATCAAATTTTCTATTTGGACATGGCCAAGTAGGACATGGGGCTTCTCCACATTACAATGAAATATATTACCTCTCATCCTGAGATAGTTTATAGTCTTCACATCTGTTGAAAAGGAAAAAGAGAGGAGGCTTTGAATAATAAGGAAGAATGCTTCTGAAATTACATTGATTGAGCAATTCATTGTCAATAAATATTTGTTAAATATGTACAAGGAACAGGTAATTGATGGAATATTAATTATATTAATGAGAAGCTGTATAACACATAGAAAAATATCACTCACTGAAATAGGAAAGTTCATGAAGAGCTTCAAAAAACATAAATATCATTACCACAGAATGAAAACCACTATCAAACTGTATCAAAAATAGAAAGAATAGCCTCAAGGTCTTTGACAGGTATGCATGAATAATGAGAATGTTTGTATCAAAATATTCTCAATGAAGACACATTCTTGTTTACTTTTGACTATAGCAGTCAAATCATTGTCTTTATTTACACCCGAATAAGTGAAAATATCTGGAGTTTAATAAACATAACAAAAATCACTGATTTTCCATGTGTGCCCTTACAAAAATCTTCTCTTGTCCTTTATCTGCCGGGTATGTGCTTTTTGCCTATTAAAATCAATCGGAATACCCCGACTTTCTGATTTGTCTCAAAATCACTCTGTCTGTATTCCCGGTTACTGTGTGTTCCTTCCTCGGTTTTTCTGAATCACACAGTAATATATAGTTTGAAACTTATTGTACTTTACCATGATAACTGTTGTGTACACATTTCTGTGTCCTAACTATGCAATTCTTTAGGATGGAAGGAATTTATTTTTCATCCCACATTTTTAAAAGATTGGTCCAGATTCAACCTATCTCAAGTGGTCAGTAAATACTATTTACAGAATCAGATAAACTAAGTAGATTAGTTCAAATACCAGACATTTAGACTCACTCCTTCAGTGATTCCTTTCTTTCACAGCTATAAACAAAAGCAAAGTGAGTGAATGATCAATATTCATCCAATACATCATGGGCATTCTCTTTTAATTTACTCATCTGAGTTTTCTTGAATTTTTTTTAAGAGTTAAAAAATTCCCTGAGAATCAAGTAAAAAAAAAAAAAAAGTATTGACTTATCTTATCATTGTGAACAACTGACAATCCAAAACATTGAATTAAGCATCCAGTGAACTTTCAGAGCCTTTAAGTTACTTAAACTCATGAAGGATGTAAAACAATAATGTATAATTATTTTGTAATTATTCTAGAAGAAATCATCAGCTAATGCAGATTAAGACTATTTGTTTTTAGATCTGGGGATTTAACTCAGGACCTCAGGAGCATGTGCTTTGACACTGAGCTACTCTCCCAGGGTAAATAGAACATATTTATAACTAAGTTGTTATTTTAACAACGACTGAACCAGGTCAAGTATTTTACTTGGTGTATCCCAGTTTCCACATATTAAGTGAGAATGTTCCAAATTCATGGTAAGTTTCTCACATCAATGATTTTAATGATGCCAAAAGTCACTGTGGCACATACGTTCTGCTAATCAAGATGTTTTCCCATGCTAAATACTATTTTGCACATTATTTCTGGACTCAAACATGCAAATAATTTCTAGCTAACCTTTCAACTGTTTTTTCAGTAAGTTTACCTTTCCTCACCTCTCCTTCATCAGGCTGAATATTTCTCCTAAGCATAAGTCAACCTGATAAGGCATTGAACAGTATGTATTCTAGCCCTGATGCCTAGATTTGAATCACAGATTTGTTAGTTGCTAGTTACAAGGGCTCAATCATATTACTTAGCTTCCCTGAGACTCAGTTGTAAAGTGTAAAATGAGATAATAAATAGGATTCCATAGAATTTTTCAGAGAATGAAATAGGTATGCCTGCACACATACATAGATAGGTAACTTTTAGATAGATTCATAGATTTCATCTTAAAATGTCTGTGTTTTCTCTCCCTTTCCTTCTATCTAGACGCACACACTTACAGCAACCCCTTGCCCTTGTCTATTTATAATTACAATAATTTCCATTTTATCTTCAGTTACAAGAAACTGGAACTGAAAGAAAAGAGGCTACAGTTCTGGGGGACAGAAATAAAGGAAAAGAATAATAAGGTAGAGGAAAAAGAGCCAAGGTGTCATGGCACAGCCTCCTGAGACTCTGCTTAAGCCCTGCATCTTAAAACAGTCCTTTTGGGATAAGGCAAGATAAAGAATATGTGAGCTCACACATCCCTCATGTGTCAGACCTTAAGTCCAAGTGACATTATCTCCTTTGTACTTCTGAGTTGTGCTTCTTTGAGTTTGAGCACTGAGGGAGCCCTCCACTCAGCGTTAAGATGTAGCCCTAACACAAGGTGAAAAGATGTATGCTGCCTAGCAAAGAGGTGAAAGAGTGTGTTCCCAATGCAGAAGATGTAACAAAAGCATAACTGGACTCTCAGAAGAAAGAAAAAGAGAGAGGAAAAAAATAGAACAAAGAATATTTGAGGTAATTGTGACTGAGAAGATTCCATCATTGATCAAGTCACCAAACCATAGATCCAGGAAACCCAGAGATCACAAAGCAAAATAATTATCAAAACAAACAAAGTAAAAGCCACAACTGGATTATCATATTCAAAATGTAGAAAAATAAAGACAAATAGAAATCCTTGAATGAAACTGGAGCAGGGGTGGAAGGACACCCTCCCCAGAGAGGAACAGGAGCAAGAATTATTCTGAAACCAGAATATCCTATTCTGAAAACCAGAAGCAACAAGATGGTGAGAGGCATTTTTATATTCTTGACAGGAAACAAAACAAAACAAAACACTAACTTAGAATTTATAACCAGAGAAATTGTCCTTCAAAAGTTACAGGAAATTGAAATAAGTTCATACTAAACAGGCAGAAAATCAAGGTCATATTTAACCTGAGCAGTCCTACCAATCAATTTCATCCACTTGACATTTGCAGAACAATCTATCCCACAAGAACAGGACAAAAGTTCTTCTCAAGTTCACGTGGAACCCCCACCAAAACAGACCACAAACTGGACTGCAAACTATATTTTTTCAACTTTAAAAGATTAGAGTCATTCAAAGTATATTCTCAGGCAAAAGTGCATTAAACTATAAATTGATAACAGAAATATACATTAAAATTCACTAAATATTTGCAGGTTAATGACACACTTATAAATAATACATAGTAATGTGGGAGTTTTATGAGCACTTTTAAAATATCTTAAGTTACATAATAATATGAGTTATCAAAATTTGTGGGTTATAGTAAAAACAAGGCCTGGGGAAAGTTTATAGCATTAAATGTATAATCAAAAAAAGGAAAAAAGAGCTAATATCAACATTCTTAGTTTCTACACCAGGAAACTAAAGAAAAAAGAAATATTTAAGTCCGAAATAAGCAGAAGAAAGGGAATGATAAAATGAGATAAAACAATTGTATTTGAGAAAACTAAAATGAAAGCCAATTAAATCAGAAGCAAATTATTTCAAATATTAATAAAGTTCATAAACCTCAAGCCAGGGTAACCAAGAAAAAAAAAGAAAATTTCAGTAACCAATATCAAAATTTAATTATAGGGGCTGGGATTGTGGCTCGGTGGCAGAGCACTTGCCTAGCATGTGTGAAGCACAGGGTTTGATTCTCAGCACCACATACAAATAAATAAATAAAGATTCATCAACAACTAATAAAAATATTTTAAAAAAGAAGAAGGATATTTTTAAAAATTTAAATTAGAGCTCATCATTATCAATACCAGGGAAAGTAAAAAGTTGATAATGAAATACAATAAACAACTCTTTGCTCACAAATTTCATAATTTCAATGTAATCAATCATAGTTTTGAAAGTCACTATCAAAAATTACTCAAAGGATAATAGAAAATTTATAAATAATTATATATATTAAAGTTGCAAATAATAACTATCTAAAAAGGAACTCCCCATACCCAGGAAGTTTTACTGGTGAATTCAACACATAAAAGATGTATGTCAGAAATTAAAAGTAAAAGCTTTTATTTCAATTATTCTTTGAGGGCAGGCATATACCAATAACAAAACAGATTGTCCCAGAGAAAACTGCAAAGATATCACAAGAATGTCAAACTTCTGACTGAAATCCCTCATGAACTAGACACAAAAATATTCCAGAAAACATCAATAAATTGAAACTAAAATAAACAGAATTTTACACAATAGCCAAGTCATGTTTATCCTAGGGATGCTGATTTTCTTGATAGTTAAAGTTCAATCAATGTAATATATTAACTAAAGAGGAAAAAATATCACATATGACCTGGGAAGGCATGTGACAAAATTCAACAAACATGTCTGATTTAAAAAGAGATCTTGTTTAATTCATAATAGACAAAAAATTCAGAACTTGATAAAGAACTTCTCAAATAACATGACATTTGAACTGAAAAACCTGATGTTGTCCTTTAAGATTATAAACAAATGGAAATGACTTTGCACATTACTACTATTCAAAAACTTATTGGAGATTCTAACTGATGCAATAGGATAAGAAAAAGAAAGAGGATGTATGCAGGTTGAAAAGAAATAAATGAAATGTCTTCATCTGTGGAAGACATTAGTCAAAGGGATATAGGAGCCAATTGAGAGAAACTTCCAGTGAATGAAGATGGGAATATTTGAGCAACAAAATAAATATAATATACTGCATTATTATACAAAATATAAAATGAAAATCTGGAGGCTATACTTAAATAAAAATAGCTGAATAAATAACAATGTGTAATACAAAAAAAAAATCCCTGGGCTGAACAAATAATCTCAAATAATTTAAGTATTTTGAACAGAAGAAGCAGACTATAATTGCCACTCCTTAAGTAAAGAATGTATGCACAGTGGTTTTTTTCAGAGAAAACTGTAGAAATGGAGAACAAAAGAGAATAACTTTATAGGGAAATTACTGGTAAATCTTTTCCCAAGCCAGGTAATTAAGGTCAACATGAACAGTGAAAAGTCATCTTGATTGTGTGCTTCCCTTACATAAGGTGATCTCCATGGCATTTTCTCTTCTCTTTTATTTTCCTCCAAAAAAATTTCTTTCCCAGTCTAGTCATTGGAAAATCTTGAGTCAAACATACCTATGGAATACATACTAAAAATAACCTGTTTGATAATCTTTGAAAAATCTCAAAATCTTCAAAAACAAAATGAGAAAAATTTTCAAAATTAAAAAGAGTCAAAGGAAATGTGACTATTAAAGGTAATGTGGTATTCTGGATTGATTTTGAAATATGAAATGAACATCAGGAAACAATAAAAATCCAAATGAAATATGAACATCACCGTATAATGAAGTATTGATGCAAGTGATGGTTTAGATATGAGTTGTCCCCCAAAAGCCCATGTGGGAGACAATACAAGAAGGATCACAGGTGAAATGATTGGGTTCAGAGAGCCATAATCTAATCAGTGTGCTAATCTACTTATAGATAGGGATAGACTGAGTAGTAACAATAAGCAGGTAGGGTGGCAGTGGAGGAGGTGGGTCCCTGGGGAAGTGCCCTTCAGGTTTATTTATTGTCTATGGTGAGGGGAGTTTTCTCTCTGTCCTCCCTGATTTCATGTCCTGAACTGATTTCCTCTACCATATCCTCTGCCAAGGTGTTCTGCCTCCTCTCTGACCCAGATCATTGAAGTTGACCTTCTATGTGCTCCAACCTGTGAAACCACGAGTCCCAAAATAAAATAAACTTTTCCTCCTCTAATTGTTCCAGTGAGGCCTTTTGGGCATAGCAGAAAAAAAAAAAAAAAAATATGACTACAACAGTGTTAATTCACTATTGTCACCCATGTACAGAAAACGAATGTGAGGTATAGACTCTCAGAACTCTGTGCACAATAATTTTGTAATTCTAACATAGTTGTAAAGTTCTGTCTGTCTGGGTATCTATCTATGTATTGAACAAATGTGAAGGAGTGACCAAGATAAATGTGTAAGGAGGTATTTTGGGTACAGGGATGAATTTGTCACGAAAATTTTTCAGAAGCATTTTGGTGCAAAAATATGACTGGTAAATATTTGGTAAACCCAGAGAAGAGGGCCTGAGAAATTGTGTGACAAAAGACAAGTCTAGAAACGTAAGGAAAGACCATGTCATTAAGTACTTTATAACCCCCATTTTAAGAGACTTTAGAGTAACAGAAATTTTGCACTGAGTTTAAAACTAATAAATAACTTGATCAGATTTTTATATTGAAAATCTTCCAAGTGACCTTAATAAAACAAATATTAAAATTCCCATTTTCAGGGAAAGAAATAAGTGTATGATTGGATAAATAAGTGGCTAAGAGCTGAAATGGTTGAGTGCCAGAGAATTTTGATTTAAGATTAGGTTTTCACAACTCTGAATCCTGTTCTTTTTCAAAACATCACATTCCTTCCCAGTAAGAAAAGCACTCAGAATTATTAGAACAGGAATTCACAGGAAAGGAACTGACCCATATTAAAAACAAATGAAAATTTTCAATTAGATGTATTTATGAGGAGGGCTGAATAAGGAAGACTAGTGAATAAAGTCTTTTTTCCATGTCTTGAATGATAGTTGCTCAAGGCTTGTTCCTTCAGAGGGTGTGAGTCCTTTCTACCTGAGTGGTTCTTGGCGGAAGGAATGAAAGAGCTTCCTGATGATACAGTTCAAGAGTTGCTGCATAAATCAGGCGGCATGAATGATCCCATTATCTGGTCATGGATCCCTGCCTGTGAGGAGCTTTTCTAAAGGTAAATCCGCAAATGCATCAACGTAGGGAGCACCTTCTAAAAGTCAATGCCTGGTTCCAATATACAATGATGGGATGCGGGCAGTGACACAGGACAGATTGGACTCCTCTGTGGTGCAAATTTATCACTTCAGATGTGACTCCTCCATGCTCCGATATCAATGTGACATGAAAATGTTGCACGGCAGGTAGGAATGAAAAGTCCAAGCACTATTAGGAAGAATATGCAGATTCTCAACTACTGGAAACATAGCAGCTCAGGTCTCTGTGCCAGTGAAATCAAGCAGAACCCCATGTGGTTGACATTAAGGATTGAGATTCATGGGATAAATTCCTTCCATCTGGCAGAGGCCAGAGATTTAATAATTTTAATAATGCAATTTAACTGACATTTCAGAGAATGTATTTATTTTGATCATGAAAATGTAAACATCAAAATCTGACTTATATTTTCTGAATTGGTTCAACTAGGACCAGCAGGAGAATTATTGACATCAAAAAGGAGATAGAAGCTAAACTTTGATTAGGCACATGATGATCCGGGTATTATGCTAAATGCTTTATAGGAGTTATCTTAATCAGAAATTGTAACAGCTTCCCAAAATAGGTATATTTACAATATGCACTCAACTGATGAAACATGAATGGTTAATATAGTATGTGCCCACTAAAGCCAGATCAGAGCTTAATTAGTTTCAGTCCAGAGTCCATAATTAAAACTTGGCAACCAAATCCACAGATGGCCTTTTGTATGCTAAGGACTAAATATAATCTCTTTAAATTAGAATATTTTTAATACTTCATAAGTGTTTGTGCATTTGAATCATAGTCCTCTATAGATTAGCAGAGTTACTATGCTCATGATGAAAAACTAAAAAATGTGATATGGTACATTATTAATATGCTGTTCTAAATTAACCCATTCGAAAAGTATAAGTCAAAATTGTGAACACATTTCCATGACAAAAATAATTATATTCCCTAAAATGTTAAGATGTGTCACTTATTAATAAGTAGGTATAACTGAGTTTCACTACTATCTCAAAGTCAAGACCTATTCTATCAGGTTACAGTAAATAAGAAAATGACTATTACCTACTGGATGCATGATAAAACATATTTATGCTACTTCCTTATTTCCCAATTTATTTGTATTTCCAAGTTGAGAAAATGTATTTTTGGTTTTAGTTTCAATATATACAAAATGTCTTGCATCTTCAGAAGTTCAGCATTGATTAAAAGAATAAATAAAAATGTAATAGACATGGGCTTAAGGCACTGATTCGGCAGGTTTAACTTTCTCTGGAGACTCATGAATCTGTCTCATGAAAAGTGGGCAGGGGGATTCAGGATACTCCTCCCCTACCTCTGCTTCATAGAACCATGCAACAGAAGTTGAGGGACCTAGGATATATGGTGTATATTGATCAAATGCACATTAATTGTTCAACTAGTTTAAGTGAGGATTGTACTTCATTTATAGAACTCCCAGTTTCCTTTACTCTATGTACACCTCTGGCACAACTAGAAATATTGTTGAGTTTTTTTTTTTTTTTTTCATTATGTATTGATTTTTATACCCACAGACTAAAGGTGAAAGGATGGGAAAAAACATACCATGCACATGGACACAGCAAAAAAGCTGGAGTATCCATCCTCATTTCAGATAATGTGGACTTCAAGCTAAAACTAGTCAGAAGGGATAAAGAAGGACATAACATACAGCTTCCCTTGAAGCATAAATCAGCAAGACATAACAATCATAAATTTCTATGCCCCGAACATTGGCTCAGCCATGTACGTCAAACAAATCCTTCTCAATTCCAGAAATCAAATAGACCACAACACAATAATACTAGGCGATTTTAACACACCTCTCTCACCACTGGATAGATCTTCCAAACAAAAATTGAATAAAGAAACCATAGATCTCAATAACACAATCAACAATTTGGGCATATATAGAATATACCATCCAACAAAGAGCAAATACACTTTCTTCTCAGCAGTGCATGGATCCTTCTCTAAAATAGACTACATTTAATGCCACAAAGCTACTGTTAGCAAATGCAAGAAGATAGAGATACTATCTTGTACTCTATCAGATCATAATGGATTGAAATTAGAAATAAATGACAGAATAAAAAACAGAAACTACTCCAACACCTGGAGATTTAAATAATACACTATTATATGATGAATGGATAACAGAAGACACCAAGAGGGAAATAAAAAAAAAATTCTTAGAAGTAAAGAAGAACAAAGACACATCAAAATCTCTAGGACACTATGAAAGCAGTACTTAGAGGAAGATTTATTTCATAGAGCGCATTCAACAAAAGAAGAAAAACTCAACAAATAAATGACTTAACACTACAGCTCAAAGCCTTAGAAAAAGAAGAGCAGACCAACACCAAAAGTAGTAGAAGACAGGAAATAACAGTTAAAATCAGAGCTGAAATCCACAAAATTGAAACAAAAGAAACAATCGGAAAAATTAACAAAATAAATAGTTGGTTCTTTGAAAAAATTAACAAAATTGATAAACCCTTAGCCACACTAACAAAGAGAAAGAGAGAAAAAACTCAAATTAATAAAATTCGGAGTGAACAAGGAAATATCACTATAGACACGAGTGAAATACAAACATAATTAGAAGCTATTTTGAAAATCTATACTCCAACAAAACAGAAAATCTTGAAGACATTGACAAGTTTCTAGAGACATATGAATTACCTAAACTGAACGAGGAGGACATACACAACTTAAATAAATCAATTTCAAGCAATGAAATAGAAGAAGACATCAAAAGCATTACCAACAAAGAAAAGTCCGGGACCAGATGGGTTCTCAGCTGAGTTCTACAAAACCTTTAAAGAAGAGCTCATTCCAATACTTCTCAAAGTATTCCATGAAATAGAAGAAGAGGGGACCCTCCCAAACTCATTCTATGAAGCCAATATCACCCTGATACCTAAACCAGACAGAGACACATCGAGGAAAGAAAATTTCAGACAAATATCTTTAATGAACATTGACGCAAAAATTCTCAACAAAATTTTAGCAAATCGCATACAAAAATATATTTAAAAGATAGTGCACCACGATCAAGTAGGTTTTATCCCAAGGATGCAAGGTTGGTTCAATATCTGGAAATCAATAAACGTCATTCACCATATCAACAGACTAAAAGTTACGAATCACATGATTATTTCAATGGATGCAGAAAAAGCATTTGATAAAATACAGCATCCCTTTATGCTCAAAACACTAGAAAAAATAGGGATAGTTGGAACATTCCTTATCATTGTAAAGGCCATCTATACTAAGCCCATGGCCAATATCATTTTAAATGGTGAAAAACTGAAAGCATTCCCCCTAAAAACTGAAACAAGGCAGGGATGCCCTCTTTCACCACTTCTATTCAAAATTGTCCTTGAAATTCTAGCCAGAGCAATTAGACAAACCAAAGAAATTAAAGGGATACCAATAGGAAAAGAAGAACTCAAACTATCCCTGTTTACTGATGACATGATTATATATTTAGAGGAACCTGGAAATGCCACCAGAGAGCTTTTAGAGCTCATAAGTGAATTCAGTAAAGTAGCAGGTTACAAAATCAATGCTCATAAATCCAATGGATTTTTATATATGAGTGATGAATCTTCAGAAAGAGAATTTAAGGAAACTACCCCATTCACCATAGCCTCAAAAAAAATAAAATAAAATACTTGGGAATCAATCTCACAAAAGAGGTGAAAGACCTCTACAATGAGAACTACAGAACACTAAAGAAAGAAATTAAAGAAAATCTTAAAAGATGTAAAGATCTCCCATGTTCTTGGATAGGCTAATTAATATTGTCAAAATGGTCATGCTACCAAAAGTGCTATACAGATTCAATGCAATTCCAATTAAAATCCCAATGATGTACCTTACAGAAATAGAGCAAGCAATCGTGAAACATATTCATTCTTTATAAATAAAACTACATTTCTTTTAAATCTTTTCTTGCATCTTTTAATTATTATTATTTTTATTTAGCTTTTAAATTTTTACAGACTGCATTTTGATTTATTGTACACAAATGGGGTACATAATTTCATTTCTATGGTTGTACACAATGTAGATTCATACCATTCGTGTAATCATACATGTACATAGGGTAATGATATCTGTCTCATTCCACCATGTTTCATATATAATGGGGGTGGGGTGGGGAATGAGAGAATAATGGGGGAACTTTAGAATATTTTTTTTAAATAATTTTTGGTTTTATTTTCAAAGACTGCATTTTAATTCATTGTACATAAATGGGGTACAATTTTTCATTTCTATGGTTGTACACAATGTAGATTCATACCATTCATGTAATCATAACATGAACATAGAGTAATAAGTTCTCAGTGCACCATCTTTTCTTTCTCTACCCACTCGGGCCCCATTTCCCACTACACAATCCAGTTGCCTCCATTCTTCTCTTACCTTCCAGTCACCTACCCCTTGTTATCTATCATCATCCACTTATCAGAGAAAATATTCAGACTTTGGTTTCTTGGGATTGACTTATTTCACTTAGCATGATATTCTCCAACTCCATCTGTTTACCAGCAAATGCCATAGTTTTATTCTTCTTTATGACAGTAGTATTCCATTGTGTATATATATCACAGTTTCTTTATTCTTCCATCAATTTAAGGGCATGTAGTTTGGTTCCACAATCTAGCTATTGTGAATTGAACAGCTGTAAACATTGATATGGCTGCTTTACTGTAATATACTGATTTTAAGTCCTTTGGGTATAAACTGAAGAGTGGGATCATCTCTAGTAATTAGAGAAATGCAAATTAAAACCATCCTAAGATTTCATCTAACTCCAATTAGAATGGCTATTATCAAGAACACAAGCCATAATAAGTGCTGGCATGGATGTGGGGAAAAAGGTACACTCATACATTGCTGGTGGAGTTGCAAATTGGTACAGCCATTCTGGAAAGCAGTATGGAGATTCCTCAGAAAACTTTGAATGGACCCACCATTTGACCCAGCTATTGCTGAGTTTTTATGAGATGTTTTAGAGAATTAAAACTCATTCAGAAATATCCTGTTTGCGAATTAGTTTCCCAATAGTTTGTGAGTCTTCTGAAAAAGAACCTACTGTCTGAACTATTTAATTTTTGTTATAATATTTTGAAATTAAACGTGTCTTATTTTCCAAAGTCTTTTAATCTCTAAGTTTAACATAAAATGTGGGTATGTAAGCTTTATAAAAAATTAAAAAGAAATAAAATGTGAGCATTTAAATTTATTTTTCTTAGGAAATACTAAGGTTAATTGTTAGGACTAATGACATGTTAACTAACTCAGGATGACTCCTTACTCCTTGGCGAGTGAGCAAGATCAAGGCCTCAAAGGCGGTTTCAATAGTTAAGGACGATAAATCAGACCACCATCAGGGATTGGTTAACAACAGTTCTGCGAACGTGATCAGTTCGTGCTTGCCATATAGTCCTATGGGACTCTCACCTGCGTGAACCCCCGTGCCTTGCTGACCTTTAAAAGCTCTGTGATTTTCTCAATAAACGAGATTCCTGCTGTGCCTCCTGCACTGACAGACCTCCCGGCTCTGGTGTGTTTCCTTTGCTGCGGACACTCATCATTCTGCTCCGCCCGTGTTCTCCTCAGGCGGGCTCTGAGGAGGTACATCGGACCTTGTTGCCCAACAGGGAGCAACAATTAATGAGTTCTAAGAGTATTTGCAGATGTCATGTCTGAGATCATGAAACTTTGGGATCCTTAACTAAGTTCAAATTTGTCCTCATAAATTATAACCTTAGGGAAGTTATTTACCTTCTCTTCATCTCACCTTTCTTTACATATACTAAAGAACACATTTGACTATAGCATCTAACTCAAAGGGTAAACTGGGTTCTACATGTAAAGTACTTAAAATTGTGCCTAGCTCAGAGTGAGTACTCAGAAAATGTTAGCTGTTTTACTAGCCCCATCAGAAATAGTCAACAATCAAGATTTGGCCACAACTACTCTAGTCGATGAAATTTACATGCTTGCTTAGATCCAGTATGCATTTAAATTTGTAATGCCTGAACTAAGCTGGAGTATTTTGTTTTATTTTATTTTATCAGACTCAAGCTTCACAAACCTTGATTAATCGTATTCTTTAATCTACAGTTGATCACAACATTATGAATACACACATTCTTATTTGTCTTCTTTCTTCAAATCAAATCACTCTTCCCTAACATAGAAAACTACTCTGTAAATTTTTAAACTTTCTATTTTGGAACATTTTTATACTTACAGATAAAGTGCAAAAATACAACAACGATTCTATTCGAATTTCACCCAATTATTCCTATTGTTAAACTTTTAAATAAACGTGAAAACTATAAAAACTATATTAAAAACCTAGAAAAATATTGCTATGTAATTACAGATTTTGACAGTTTTTCCAAAAATCTCCCTTTTTTGTTCTAACATACTATCTGAGAGTCTTGATTTCCTTTATTGGAAAATGATATTTAGAAACCAGAATCTAGACAGAGGTGTGCTTGTGGCCATAATGGGTTGGCATTAATTCTAGACCTTCTTTTTCCATTAAGATGGGTTATATATACATGTACAAGCCCACATATATATAAATTCTCTGTATTCTTTATTTAGAATGTATTTAACATACAAAAAATGATTTATTTCTACATACATGATATATGTGTGTGCATGTATGTGTATATATATATATATATATACACATTTGTGTATATAGACACACAAATATACAAGGTTGTAATGTTTTCCTAAAGACCATACAGTATTGTAGTTTTTTCATTAAACACTGGATTTTTATCCTTCATATGTTACTGCATGCAAATAAAATGAACCAATAATCTTTTTTTCTGTTTCATTCTACTGTTTTTCCATCGCCCAACCCCTCTCACCCCATTTCCCTCTACACCATCCAAAGTTCCTTCATTCTTCTCTTCCTTCCATCACTCCCCTTCATTATATATTGTGACACACTTACCAGAGAAAACATTCAATTCAACCTTTGGTTTTTTGGACTTGGCCTATTTCTCTTTGCATAACATTTTCCAACTTCATCCATTTACCAGCAAATGCCATAATTTTATTCTTCTTTATGGCTGATATTCCATTGTGTATATATACCATCGATTCTTTATCCATTCGTCAATTGAAGGGCATCTAGGTTGGTTCCACAGTCTAGCTATTGTGAATTGAGCTGCTATGAACATTGATGTGGTTGCTTCACTGCAATATGCTGATTTTAAGTCCTTTGGGGATAAATCAAGGAGTGGGATAGCTGAGTCAAATGGTGAGTCGATTCCAAGATTTATGAGGAATCTCCACACTGCTTTCCAGAGTGGCTGCACCAATTTGCAACTCCATCAGCAATGTATGAGTGTGCCTTTTTCCCCACTTCCACGCCAACACTTATTATTGCTTGCCTTCTTGATAATAGCCATTCTAATTGGAGTTAGATGAAATCTTAGGGTGGTTTTAATTTGCATTTCTCTAATTATTAGGGATAATGAGCACTTTTTCATATATTTGTGATCACCTGTAAATCTTCTTCCTTGAAGTGTCTGCCCATTTCCTTAGCTCATTTATTGATTGGGTTCTTTATATTTTGGGTGTAAAGTTTTAGGTTCTTTATAAACTTTGGAGATGAGTGCTCTGTCTGAAGTGTGTGTGGAAAAGATTTTTCTCTCACTCTGTAGTCTCTCTTTTCACATAATTGATTGTTTCCTGTGCTGAGAAAAAAACAATAATTTATTAATTTAATTTTTTAAACCTTGCAATCACACTAAAACAAAGTATTTTATTACTGAGGGTTTGATAACAACCTGGCCTTTCAGGGCAGATAAAATGTGCATCATTAGTACTTTTGTAAATTCAATATATGAAACTTCAACATAATGCCCCAAATATACACTCCATAGTTCATATACGTTTTCTCCTAATAGTGGAAATCATGTTTATTTTCAAATGCTTTCTATCACTCCCATGCCTAAGATGAGAATGTGTTTTATTATTTAAAAGGAATCATAAATACATCAAATGGGCATAGACAGTATTACAGAATAATTTCATTTTACGGAGGACATCTAGGCTAAAATTCTATCTACTTCACATACTTATAGAAAAAATTCCTTTGGACTATACTCATAGCTGAGTGTTTATGGTCATTTATGACATAATTTTGGAGGGGTAACATATCAAGGGAAATTTTTTTTTTTTTTGTACTTAAGGTCATTGCTCTTCAAAATATTCACACTGGATTACAATTCAAGCAGAACCAGAGACTTCCACTACCTCTCTCTCCCCCTGCTCCTTTGGCATGGGGTCTTGCTAAGTTGCCCAGGATGCCCTTGAACTCACAGAACTCTTTTCCCCAGCTTCCTAAATAGCTGTGATTACAGGTATTCAGCACTGTACAAGTCTTCCCTTCCTTCTCAAGAATTATCTATAAACTGGTTGTGGTGTACACCTGTAATCCCAGCAGCTCAAGAAGCTGAAGTCGGAAGATTGCAAGTTCAAAAGTGAGCCTTAGCAACTTAGCAAGGCCCTAGGTCACTTAGTAAGATCCAGTCTCATAATAAAAAAATAAAAAGGGCTAGGGATATGGGGATATGGTTCAGTGATTAAGTGCCCTTGGTTTGAATTGTTAGTACAAAAAAAAAAAAAAAAAAAAAGAAAGTATTATCTGGCTTTCTGGTCTACCAAAGTGGCAATGCAGTGTGTGATCTACCTTTGTTCTGCAACTTTTTTATTTCCTTGATTGTATTTATTTTTCATATGCTTGTCATACATTTATATTCCCTTATGTGACTTGCCTATTCTTATAATGCACCTGTTTTTCTTGATTTCCTGTCACTTTCTTGATTTGCTGCAAAACCTTGTAAATTTTAAGCTATTAATCATTTGCAGCTTTAAATTTTTCAAATAACTTGTCCCAACTTGTCACTTGTCTGTTATATTTGTCTGTTTTCATTTTTCGAATGTAAATCCTTAATTTCAATGAAGTCTACTCCATCATTTCTTTTTAAATATAGTTTGTATTTTCCAGGGATTGATATAAGAAATTCTATCTCAATGAACAATAGTATTCTATTATTTTATTTCCTCTAACACCTTCACAATATTAAATTTCATATTTAAGTATGTAAATGATTTAAGGTTTAATTTTGTGTGATAAGATATACTTACACTCTTATTTTTCTATGATGAGGGTTTTCTCAACATACCCATAAACTATTTTTATTTTTTTGTGATTTTTATTTTATTTTTCTGTGATTTCTGATGTCCTATATCTTTCATAAATTAAGTTGCTACACATGGAAATATCTTTTCTAAATTTTGTTCCATTTCTTTACCATGTTAGCAAAAGTAGTACTTTTAACATCTTTGGGAATGTTTTAAATCTGATACAGCAAATCTTCTGTTTGCTCAAAATTTTCACTATTTCTTTCATCTTTTATGAGACTTTTCCCTACATAAATTTTATAGAGAAATGTTACTAAAATTTCTTGAGACCAATGTTTATATTTTTATTTGAAGTTTATCTAGAAACTTCATGACATTAAGTAACACTTTCATCAATAAATTATATAAGTTCATTTTTGTGTATTTTGTTATTCAATCATTTCATTTTTCTCAATCTTATATTTTTTTTTCATATTACTTATCACAACTTCTCCAAATTATATTTCTTAGTTCACATCACAGTCTTAAATTTATGAATGACATCTGAGCCACAATTGGTTCAAAGACAAATATTATGTTCATTCAGGAGTCTAGAGTTAACATAATTCTTTCATTAAATAATAGTGTGACTTTGAAAAAGGCATCGTAAATATCTATAAGTTAATTTTCTTCTTTACACAGCAGGTTAACGAGATATTATTGGATTATAATTAAAATATGTAATATCCAGCACATGGTAAACTCTTACCAATGTCTAAAAATAAGTAATCATGTGAAAAATAAGTATTATTCTTTGTATGAGTGAACAATCATTTACTGTGGGCTAAGTGTTTTGTCTACCTAATCATTGGCATCAATGATATCATACATATCAGTTCATTTTCTATTCACTGTGACATTACTGTTGTCTCTAATTATTTTTAATGGGTGACAAGTGATTCCAGAAGGTGATGTATTTGCAACAGTGATTAGTATTTTTAGGGAGTTATAATGTGGCGTCTCTGTGTTCAAGTGTATTACATGAAAGATCTTCATCAAAATTAACAAGTGTTCCTTGAATTAGATACCAATATTGCTCCAGCAATTTTCATCAAAGTAGCCAATTGCACATAGCTTGATCTGAGTTTTAAACCCAACTTTGCCTAAATCCAGAGCTCCTATGCTTCAATATGAGGCAAAACTATTAGACAAGATTAAGCAAGAGAATTTCCCTTCTGTTGTAATTATTGTGGACCGTAAGGGCATTTATGCAACATTTTCGAGAATGAAAGTGACAGAAAGCACATCTGTAGTTCAGTCTCTGGCAGCAGAGGATCAGGAAAGGAAATTTCCTGTGGAGGGAGGGTTGTGTTTAATAGAAGATTTTCCTTTCCTTCTTTGTTCTGTTTAAGAGACTTAGCTTGCTATTACAATTCTCTACAGAAACTAAAGGAGAAACAGACTCTAGAAGGGAATTTGTTTATGGAAAAGCATTCTGCAGTGCTGTCAGCTCAGCTGCATAGAGTTGAGGAAGTGACTGAGTGGGAATTTAATGCTAACACCTTGGGACTCATTGCTCAGCCATGGGTTCTGTCAGGCAAACATATGCAGCCTCTGGGAGAATGCATGTACTTTAGCAAGAACTTTTTAGAGTCATAGTTTGAAACTTTCACGGGTCTAAAAGTGTCTTATTGCCTTCTCCTGTACAACACTGACGGCAGACATAATTCATTCAAGTTGCTGCTGTACTCATTCATGATTTGTGGTACATTTGGTCATAAACTTCCTGACATACTTTTTATTAGATTTAATATAAATTACTCACTAAAGATTACACTCAGATGCAAAATGGTAAGCATATTTTGGTCAAGATGCCCATTTATCCTTTTTGCTTTCGGTTCCGGTGTTTAGTACATTATTTTCTCCTTCCTGCTCAGGATTATTTTGCCAATGAATTTTATATTGTGCTCTGTGACAACATGTGCCTTGAACACAGAAAACAAGTCAGCTTCATGCATGAACAATGACAGGAAGGAATCCAAAAGGAGTTCCTGGAAAGTAGAAAACACATCAGTCTTTGGAATGAGAGCAACCTAAGTTTTAGATTTGACGCAGCTCTAAGTAGATACAATAGAGATGACAGCCACTTTTTCTCTCTGTATATTAATTACTCCTTCCCACTCTTCCCTCTACAATGTAATAGACAGTAATTGACATCACACTTCCCTTATAAACGTCAAAAAAAAAGTGCCCCTAGACCCATTTGAATATCCCCAACACTAAGATGCTGTGCATTCCCAAACTCTCATATTATCCTGACTATGAAGGATTCTTATTTCCTAATTCATTGAATTTTTATTATTGACTTCGTATCTTGACACGTTCCCCTTATCTCCATCTTGGAATTTACCTAAAGGTAAAACTAAATCATTTCATAATTTCCACAATAAGACAACAATAAAAACAAAGTTACCACAAACAATTATGACAAAGGCAGACAGAACTTCTGCATTGCACCATTGTTTATTATAGTATTGTTTGGGAGCAGAGTCATGCTCAAAAACCAAAATCACAAAAATAAAAATTAGGAAAAGAGATTTGCATTTTTTATTCTTACAAATCAGGAGGAAACACAGTGCGCCAACTATCAAGTCATTTGTCTAGTTAATTGTCTTTTCCACTCTAATCTCTCTTCCCACCTCAGTTTCTTTCTCTACTTTGCTTTGTTTCATTCCTCACCTGAAGATTTATCTTTTGTTGCTCTATTCCTCTCCCTTTATCCCCCACAGCATTAATTTCTTCCAAGAAAGCACATTATTTGTTCAATTATTTATTAGGTGTGTAGTTCTATCTTCAGTTCACATCCCTAGTAGAATTTAAGCTACAAGAGGACAATGAGTCCTATCTTTGCATTTCACTGATGGAACCAAACACCCATCAGAGTTCTTCACACATAACAGGCATTCAATAAACAGTTGTTCAGTGAATGAAGAAAAAGGTTGCTGTTGAGAGACACTAAATACTCCTTCTTTCATGCAGACTCAGAACACATCAACATACTTCATTAAAGCTGAAAGATCGCTTCTTTTCCTTTCCTGCCTCTTTTTCTCTTTATTTATTTATTTATTTATTTATTTGTTTTGTTTCTGCAACAGAAGTTACCATTGTTAAAATGCAGTTGTGGTCTTTGGATAACTTTGTCTCTTTTGGGGAACAGAGGGCTATTTTGTGTACAGCGTCAGCCCTGATCCATGATTTTCTTTTCGGAACACAGGCACATATTATATGTGTGATTGGTTTTATTTAAATATAAGCACAATTTCTGCAAAAGCCCTTTTCCTGATGAGTGAGCACTTCCTAACCCATGCACTCATAACAACTGGTTTCTCAACTCATGTTTTGCTTCTTCAATCTCACCTGAAGTGCTGAATTCTTAAAGCTAAGAGCAGATATTTAGGAACCAAAATAGGAAGGGAATTCTATACTATTGATCACCTATGCCCAAAGCAGACTTCCAGCAAGAACTTCACCCCGACACACATGACAACATTGGACAGCCTGATCTACCATTCATTACACTTTGATTATATCACTAGAAGACTTCCAAAATCAATCTCTTCCACCTTCACACAGTAGTAGGTATTAACATTATTGCTTTTCTTGCATTTTTAAAGTCTATTTTCCAAAGACTGCATACTATTTAAGGGCATGGATTTTAACAATTAGAGAAAACTAAATTCAAATTTCCTGTCTGAAACTTTGTTTGCAATTCTATGTCAAATTAGGATAAATTGGATGTATAACGTATCTGCTTATAGTTCAGTTCTCTAATACCTACTAGGGCTAGTGATGCTGAGGATGTGTGAGAAGTTCAGATGACACATGTAAAGTTCTCAGCAAATCACCTGACATAGTAAAGCCTCATTAAATAAAAGCTACTATTTTCATAAATATGTAATGACCGTTTTGCATACTCATTTTCATAACAGATGTATGAAGTTTCCTTTTAATTTTATCATCATTTAAAATAAAAGTCAGCCTTCTTGCAGCAAATACATGTGTATGCACATACACACAGGATATAAGAAATATCCAAATAATAAACCTAATGTTAAAATTCCAGTGCAAAGAAGACAGAAGGCTACATACAGTTGTGGACTTTTTTGACAAGATTTAAAATCCTAGACAAATCTGTTTGAAGAAAACAAGAGAACATGAAATTAATTTTGCCAGCTGTTATGGTGAAACCATTGATGTTTACTGTGGCAAAGCCCTAAAACTTTACAGGAGAAGATGTGAAGAATTTTGATGGTTCTCACTCCGTGATGATTCAGAGATCAGAGTAAAGCTGCTCACTGATGAATACATAATTTAATATATTCTCCTCCCTCTCATCAAACTCCTACCATGTATCAGCTCATCTATTTATGGGTCTGCCTCCTGACCTCACTCTATTTCAAGCTTTTAGTATATCAGAATGGTAAGTAGAGCAGAGTCTGGTGTCACATGACCTTGAATCTCATCCTCAGTAAACCATTAACATAGTTGTGCACACTGGGGACATTATTTCCTCTTCTATTTTCCTTAGTTTTTCCATTTACAAACTGACCCAATGTTTAAGGGTTTGTGTAAAAAAAATGAATGTGTTAGCGTATATGGAACTCTTAGAATAGGGCCAGCCATATGGAGAACGAGGAATGCTATTAACTATGAATAGGGTACATGTTGATATTTGGCATGGTAACTTCACTTTTGCACTATCACACCATTTCAAAACAATATTGGGCATTTCCATTTTATCTCTAACATGCATGAAATGTCGAGTATTTATACAAGTTGCTTCTGAATCTCATTAACGCTACTGAGATTTTAATTGGAATTATATTAAATCCATAAATCAATTTGTGAAAAATCAACTTTTATTGCTATTAATTATCTCTGGAATCCAGTATGTCTCTCAATTTATTAAAATCTTTTTAAGGTCCCTAAACAAATTTTATACATCCTTCATATCTGCTGTACATATTTCATGTTATTTTAATATATGCTTTACTTTTGCAGAAAAGTCATTTTTATGATTTCCAAACCTATTCCTGTAGGTCTGTAGGACAATAATTGCTTTATATTTATGCATACTATATTCCTCAAACTTTCTGAATTCTATTTCATTAATATAATTGTTTTCCAGTTGGTTCAGTTACATCTCCTAAGAAGATTATCATACCCTCTACAAATATTGAAATTTGGCTTCTTCTTCTATCTTTGTAATCAAATCTTCTTCCTTTCCTCATAGCAATTTAGAGTGTTAGAATAATGCAAATTAAAGTATATGTAAGCCATCATTCATTTTACTATGATTCCAATATAATTATTCTGCTTTCAATTTCCCCCATTGAATATAATATAGAATTTCATTCATTGATGTGCTTTAGAAATAACATATTTTCTAAGACTTTTAGAATAAAAAAGGAGAGAGCATAAGGTGTTGCAAATTGTCCAAATCCACAAAGTCATCTAGACATATAGGCTTATGTATAAACCAATTTTCATACATTGAGGTATTCTTTATTTTTGTATCTTATTCTGAATCAATATAATACATAATCAGTACTTCTTTGCACATTTCCCATTCATTCTGTTTAAGTTGGTATTTAACACACTGATTCCAGTTCTACTAATCCCTGCCTAAGCAGAAACAAGAGGACTCATTCCATTTTGTGTTCTGGGGAGAAATATTTCTGGACTTTTCAGTGTTGTAAAACAGAGTGGTCTTTTCTTTTATACAATTGTTATAACAAAATATTTTATAAAAGTTAAAATCTTTGGAATTCTCATGGTTGTCATTGATGTGTTAGTCAGTGTATTGTCACTGTGACCAAACTACCTGATATAACTTAATGGAGGAAAAGTTTATTTGGGCTGGTAGTTTCAGTCCATGGTCACTGACTACAAGAGGGAAACATGCAGGAAGAGCATGGAGGAGGAAAGCTGTTCAGCTCATGGAAGCAGAGAGGGAAGAGGGTGGCCAAGGAAAAGACATAGTCCAGTAGTGCATGCCCCCAGTGACCTACTTCCTTCACCTATGCCCAATCTTCTTGCTGTTCCCACCACCTCTCAGTGGTCCATTCAGCTGTCAGTGGATTAATCCCTTAAAGAGGTCAGAACCCTGGCGATCAAGTCACTTGCCAAAACCCCAGTCCTGAGCATTGCTGCACTGCGGACCAAGCCTTCAACATGGGAATTTATAACTCCCATGATCAATTAACAGAATTCAAAATCTAAGTGTCTAAAATATTCTTTCTTCCAGAGAGAAGGAACAAATGAATATGCTGTGGTTCCCTAAAATCATTTGAGATTGGACCTGCTGACAGTTAATGACAGATTTCTTAATATTGCAGAGAAGAATCTGATTTCCCACTTACTTCAGCAGGGTAAGCTATCCATGGCACCTACCTGGAGAGGAAGATGTGAAGTTATTTCATGGTGGGAAGCATGGAGAGTAGGACAACTTTTCTTACACAAATAGCAGAAGACAGCATCATCTATTGTGTTCTGGGGAGTTCCAGCTGATGCTCAGTAATGACTTTTGGAAAGGTAAGGATTTGCATTCATTTTTCAAAGTCATCATAATGCAGGAATAAAATTGACCAAATTGTGTTATATGCATGTATGAATATGTAAGAACAAATCCTCCTATTGTGCATAATAATAACATAACAAAACAAAAGAGAGAGAAAGAAATCAAAGTGATCTTTATGAAAAAAATGAATCAACTCAGAAATGTGTAGAAGAAATTGAGTCCACTCAGGACAATAAGTCTCTGGGGTCAAGAGAATTTTCTGATGTTTCCTCCAGTGATCTCATATGAAGTGAAGAAGCTAAAAGTTGTAATATTTTTTTTCTACTAAAATTCAAATTATTGAGTTGACATTAGAATATTTTTCAAAAGAAATAAAAGTGTTTGAGGAGCTGGGAGTGTAGCACAGTAGAAAAACACTTGCCTAGCACATACAGGTGCTGGGTTTGATTCCCCAGCACTGCCAAAATTTAAAAAAAAATAAATAAATAGGGCTAGGGATAGAGCTGTTGTTATAGCTCAGTGGTAGAGCACTTGGGTACATGTGTGAGGTACTAGGTTTGATCCGCAGCATCACATAAAAAGAAAATAAATGAAATAAGGGTATTGTGTCCATCTAGAACTCAAATTATTTCAAAATAAATAAATAAATATTTGAAAGCCCATTATGTGACTTAACTACTTTTTTTTTCTTTTTTGCTTATCTAAAAAAATTTTACTTATTTTCCCCCAAAGAACACTTGTGAGTTTTAACAGGTGCAAAGTTTCATGTAATCATCACCACTGTCAGGATACAGAAGTTAATTTCTCTCCAAATTCAAGCACATCTTATCCCTTACATCCCACACCATGGCAACCTCAAATCTGCTTTCACTCCCTATTGCCTTTCTCGGTTGTTACTCTGAACAGTATTATCACATGAATTACTGAAAGCAATAAGATCATCAGCAGTCACTTTGAAAGTGCTATAAAAAAAACCAATAGCCACATCAACACCTAGAAAGTTATAAGAAAGGCATCTCCCTGGGTCCTAACCCAGACTTACAGTTTTAGAAACTCCAAAGTCAGACATCAGCAGTCTGTGTTTTAACAGACTCTCTAGGTGATTAGGATACACCCTCAAATTTGAACTTCACTGAAACTTTACCAACCTGCTCCAATCTTTTGAGAGTTAATTTGAACTTTCTATGAGGAACACTAGGCTAGTGTGAGCTCTTATTTATTCCTGTAAATAATCTGTGTCCATTTCAGGGACATAATGTGGGTGACCACAGAAGATTACATAAAGATTAAAAAATACCAATTGCCTCTTCAGTCCTTGGATACATTGGATACTATCGGGGAAGGAAATGGTAATCTTTAGGACAACTTTTTATTATAGCAAGAATAGCTCTTGCTAGAGAAAAATATTCCATCTTTCTGTTCACTAGTTTTTTCATGTGATTTTCAATTTTATGATATGGTATACTTCTCTCTGAACTCTGAGAGAGAAAGGTGCTCTGTGAGATTCATAGACTAAATCTAACAATGAACTTGAAAGTATTCCAAATATCGATATGAGACAGAAGGTTCCAGACAGAGTGATGTTCAAGTCTTTTTGGTGCATGTGCTTTCTGTCTTCATCGAGTTAAATACACTTGCACTTAACAGTTATTTGCATATTATATAGACATTTCCCTTGATATTTTTAATCTTTGACACCTCATATCATTATTAAACCAATCACCGTAACACCTACTTCAAAAAATGATACATTACATCCCATGAGTTTATCAATCATAGAACAATCTCAGTCCATCATTACATGAATTATTACAAAACTGTTTGATATGTGTACCAAAAAGGGAAAAGTAGTCTCTTGTCTTTGAACTTTTTAAGACAATCACATTAGGGCTGAACTGTACAGCACTCTCATGTCAATTATAAAGACATTATTCAATGGCTCTGCTCAATCCATTTGACTTACAGTTAACCCCACAACTTTTACTATTAACTTTCCTTTATACCTCTTTTAATATTTGACACTTACATATCCTAAAAGATGGGTAGGATCTTTGAAATGGAATTTGAAATCAACTAGTACAGGGTTTGCTGAGTGGGGAATGTGGAACTGGGATGTAAATCAGAATCATTTTTATTGGAATACAAGATGGTTTCAGACAGGTTGCTGGAAAGGCAATAATTAACCTTGAATCTTAGAGCAAGTAAGTTATTCTCATCTCAACTTTCTTTCATTCCCTCTGGATACATCAAAGAGAATGAGCAAGTGTGTTGCTAATGTGTCTTTAACACACCTTCAACACCTGCCATAATAACCAAGATAGAATGGACTTCAGGCTCACAGCCTTTCCTGCAGCAAGAAAAAGAAATATATTTTGTTCTTTTATGTAATTTTGCTATCTTATATTTAGGGTAAGTAAGGGTAACTGCTTTCCATTTACTGTTAAGGATAAAAAGTTTCTCTTTAAACCAATGGTCCTGTTAAACCATGATTTGAATTAAAAATACCAACAAATTGTAAAAATAGCTATGAGGAAATAGTCCAAATTGTCATGACAGTTTCCAAATACCTAAATTTTGGGAAAGGCTGACCAAGTGTAACCCACTCAGTTCATTTTTGATGAATGAAAATCTTGGTTGAACTGAGCTATGATGACCTGAATTGTTTCCTATTTCTCTGACACTTTTCTGTTGAGGACTTAATCCCCACTACTTCACAACATAATGGTATTTGGAGATTGGACTTTGAAAAAAAAAAATAATTCAAGTGAACTGAAGTTGTATGGGTTGGCTCTAATCAGTGTGACAGGGATCCTTGTAAGAAGTGGAAGTTTGTACACAGACAGACACACCAGAGATGCCCCCACCCTGAGAGGAAGCACCAAGTGAGGCCACAGCAAGAAGGTGAACATCTGCGGCTGAGGACAGAGACCTCAGGAGAAACCAAATCTCTCTCACCTTCATACTGAACTTCCTGTCTCCAGAATTGTGGTGAAATAAACCTCTGTTGTTTGAGCCACCCAGTCTTGGATTGGATTGTGGCAGTTCCAACCGGTTAATGCAGGGTTCCTGGACCAAGCAGGGGAATCACAAGATGATACCTCTCCTGACACTTTTCCACTCCCTCATTGAGCATTAAGTGTGTTCCTCATTTGGAGATGCTAGAATACTGCCGGCACCGCAGAAATAAGTAAAAATAGCGCCGTCTCTGAACTTGATGACAATGACATACATTAGGAATGATAAATTAAAATTATGTAACATACTAATAATTAGCTCTAATGAGAATGTAATTGCTTTTATCAAAATCTTGGTTATGGATAAGAAATGTAGTATTTCAATAACTTAGAACAGTTTTCAACTAGAAGTGATAGGTGTCCCCCCCGCCCCCCAAGAATCATTTGGCAGCATCTGATGATATTTTTGGTGGTCACAACTTGGGGGCAGGGGTGCTAATAGAATCTAGAGGGTGGAGAGGATGGAGACTACTAAACATCTAAAATGCAGAGTTACCACACCCCAGCACAGAATTATTTTGTCTACAATGTCAGTTGTCCTGGGGTTGAGAAAAGAGAAGACAGAGCAGTAGAAAAAATTACACTAAATTCTGTAGGAATTTAACCTCTATGTCCTGTGGCATGTGAAAAAGTAGCAACGCAGAATTTAACGTCTCCCAGATATGGCCAGGAGACTGAGATTTGCTGGGTCCAAATCATAGCCATGACACCTCCTATCTGTGTTTAAACAGGCAACATGAATTAGGAAGGGCTGTGATGAGATGATGCAGGAAAAGGACACGCATTTTCTCACACTCATTAATTATTAGGTCAATTATTGTGTGTCAGATTTTAGAGAACTAGAATTTACTTATCCACTTGTCTCACATTCTGGATATGAAGTTGGACTAAATTGCACAGTCAGCCAGTGAGTGACTATCCTTCAAGCAATGCTGAGGTTAAGCCCCCTAACTTATTCCCTTATGTGCAATATCAATATTTAACATCTACACCATTGAGATGATCCTCACCCAGAGTCTGTCCTAGAGTGAGGTAGATTATTTACAATAAAATGGCTATTATACCCTATTATTAGTATAAATATTTCTATTTATTGTGCTAATTGCTTCCTTAGATTGAAGTAGGGTTAGGAAATACTGGCTTTTGTGAGAAAAAAAAAAGGACAATGAATTTTGTTTCTCTTTTTAATACTTAATTCACAAATTAACTCAGGTAGTTCCAGAGTATTCTATTGCACTGGTGGTCAACTTCTTTATTTATTTTCAATTTTATTTTATTTTTTACAGACTATATTTTGATCCATTGTACACATATGGGGTATATCATTTCATTTCTATGGTCGTACACCATGTAGATTCATACCATTCGTGTAATCATACATGTACATAGGGTAATGATGTCTGTCTCATTCCACCATTTTTCATACCCCCCTTCCTCTTATTTCCTTCTACATAATCTAAAGTTTCTCCATTCTTCTCTCAGCTCCTGCCCCTCCCCCATTCTATATCATCATTCCCCTATAAGGGAAAATATCTGGGCTTTGTTATTTTGGGATTGGTTTATTTCACTTAGCATGATATTCTCCAATTCCATCCATTTATTTGCAAATGCCATAATATTATTATTATGATTGAATAATATTCCATTGGTGGTTAGATTCTTTTTTCATTTATCTATTATTCTTTTCCTCTTGAACAGAAGGTGGGTTCATGATCCATGGGTGCCCCAATGGCATTCCTTAAAATTCTCTTATTTTATATGCTGTGTACCTTTATATGCCCATCTCTTGAGTAAAGAGAAGATGTCCTCTAATAGTTTGTTAAGTACCTTATGAGCAAACATCCTGTGATGCCACTGAAAAATTTCTACATATTTGTAATATGAACACTGGTAAAGAATAAATGTATATTAAACTGTTTTAAAATGTGCATATTAGTACTTTTGAAAATGATTAATGGATAATTTAAATGTATACACTAGCAATATGAAGTATGAACATTCATGTACACATACATATATACACACCTAACTTTGCAAAATTCTAGCTTTTAGGAAAACTCGTTATGTGCCCTAAGCATATTTTATACAGCATTTCATTTAATTTCCTTAATTTTCTTTGTGATTATATACTTACTATTTCTCTTTTTAAACCTGAGAAAACTGCTTGAATTTAAATATTTTGCACTAAGTTACACACATATTAAGTAATAAGTTTCAATTCAAATTCAGAAAAAAAATGTCCTCAAATCCAATGAAAGTAACCACCATATGTTAACATTCCTGGGTTAGTATCATGTGGGCAGTATAAAAAGAAAACCGAGGGAAACTCTAAAATATAGAGACACTAATGTTAAAACATTGTCAAAGTTCTAAAGTAGCACTATATCCTGAGCTATCCGAACTAGATACTTTCAGAGATTATCAGTTTTCTCAATCTGTATGTTCATATGCTGTTTTCTACTCTATATGGCAATTCAAAAGAACTGAGCAGAAAAACGCATGCACTGTTCTTCCATTCTAAAGATATTAAATGGCAAACAATGAATAGAGAATTGTGTGCACCTTATAGAATTATGGAAATCTGATTCCCTATCTGGAAAACATCATGTATTATTTCTCTGTCTTTGGAGAATGACCTTCAGATTTCTCATACTGAAAACTAGCAACAATTGCTAATGAGATATTTGTGTGATTAAATAATGAATTGCTGTTTACTATATTGGAAAGTAAAACAAATCACAGCAAAAACATAGTGTCTGACATATAATAGCAAGGTCTCTCAAAATGTGCATGGTCTTACCATGGTCTCATATATCTGAATTTCAGTTAGTTCACAATCACCTTATTTGCTTATATGTTTGGAAAGATTAATTATCTCTAATGCAGAAACACTGCCAGCATAGAAGTAACAAATCTAAAGTTACAATAAGCCTTAAACTAGAAATTACCTCTACTTTAACAGTTGTTGTTCAGCTGCTACTTTTGTAAGAATTTTGGACAGATTTCTGTTGTCCTAAGGGAGACACATAACATTGAAAACCTTCACCAACATTCACTGACAATATATCTTCCTTTTGCATCTATGGATTTTTTTTTCTCATAAAACAGCTTAATGGTTTTCAAATCTGCCATAACAGTAACACAGTGTATACTTCTGAAAGCAGATACATAAGATATCAATGAATTGAGGGACAGATTTAAATAAATTGGTTAACTGTTGCTGCCAGAGGTGTTGGAATGTATTCTTTGACTTGTAGAAGTGAGAAGTTCAGTAGCATAAAACATGGCAATAATGTTGATGATGTTTCACTTGAGGATGTACAAGGCAAGAAAGAAAATAGTCCTGAGAGTAACAGACCCTGGGTTCTCATGCTGGTTCACTGAGATGAGGGTGAAAAACAAAACAGAATTGCACATATTGTTCAAGAACACAGCCTCCGAAGATAAACTGCTTGGGTAAATGCTACTTCATCTTTTATTCTTTCTTTGACCTTGACAAAAATTCCTTAACATTAAAGGGGAAAAAAAAAATAACAGAATGAATCAAACAACATTGCCCTATGTAAATTTATGAGTTTTAATAAAAAAAAAAAACCTAAAAAAATTCATTGGTAACTTAGATTTAACAAAAGTGGAATAAATATTTATAAATATATTTCTTAAAGAGACATCTGATTAATTTGCAACTGCTGCATATGAATTCAAGTATTCTTGGCTCCTTAAGTTGTATAAGACAATATGTTTTGTGCTTTTGTAAATTGTTGGTATATTGAAAAACAATTTAAGATTGTTTGGTTTGTGGATTTAGGTCTTCGATAAAAACAAAATGACTAAAAAAAAAAAAAAATTCCTTAACATTTCCAAGTTCAGTTTTCTCATCGACAAAATGAAGATAGTTGGGCATACTTTCCTCATTTGTCAGTTTATTTGTTTGCTTTAGTAATGGTAGAAAGCAATAATGGCAGTAAAAATCTTAGGACTGAGCCTGGAACAATGGGCCCCTCTATTATTAACTATTAAGTCATAATTCATACTTTTGCTCTTGTTATTATTATGATACTTCAGTACTATTTTTTTATCTGAAATATGAGCAAACTGAGTTAAATAGTCCCCAAGAGTATTCTCAGTAGTCATATATTATGGTTTGGACATAATTTGCCTTCATTATTTTAAAATATCTTTTAGTTTTAAGAATCATTGACAAGGCATAATAGCTTGTCCTGTTCACTGCTGATTTTCAGTGTTGAAAAGAGCCCCTGGTTATATTTTAAATGAATATTACCTGAATGAATACAACTTCATGGGCACCAAATGGACCTAGTCAAATTGAGTCACTGAGACTGAGGCTTAAGATTTTGCTTACTAAATAACCTGCTTGGGCTATGGTAATGTGGTGAATCTGTGAACTATCCTTTGAATCCCGTGATTTTAGGGGTTCTAAAGTGAAGACACTTAGAGCAACTATATAATATGTTTTTAAAATGGGTTAAGAATAAGCCAAGATATTGAGGGTAATTTTGCAAAGACTGACATAAATCTGGATTTTACTAATCGATGGGTAAATATAAACACCCTAAAACTGATGATGCTAAAATGAATCCAGGCCATGGATGATACACAGCTCTTCATTGATCCCAAGGGGATGTTTGTGTATAAGATCTTCGGAACTATGATCTTCTTGACAATCTTTTGGAAAACAGTGACGTGACAGATTATAAACCCTTAATTTCGACACAGGGAAGGGAACATGTATATTATGTTTATTCAGGAAAGACATTGAATGATGAGCAATACCTGACTCTAATAAATTCAACCAACCGTGCAAGTGCATACTCCTCTGAGAGATATTTTATTCTAAAGCATGATGAAAGACACAAGATTACTAAAATCTAAGAACTTCCCATATAGATCAGTCCTTCCAAAACCCTACCCATATGTGGGAGTTCATTGTCCTCACTGGCACTTGGGCTGAACTTATCGCTGCCTTTTAAAACTTTCTATCTTGCTTGTCCACAATTGGAGAGTCATAATCTATTTGCAAGTGCTTTCTTTCATCATTCTTTCTAATGCAGCCAACTCTGAAAGGGGATTGTTCAGGTATTGATGAGATATGTGTAAATTATCTATATGAATGAGAGGATAGGTGGGATGGTAACATAAAACTGTGTTTATGGAAACCCGCCAAGAACCAAGTCAATTGTGGCATCAGCCTCTCTGTCAAGTATTATTTATTTGTAATGACAATAAAAAGACAAAGAAGATGGACAAATGTAATCATGAAAGTATGCAGTGTGAAACCAAGTCAACACTCAGAGGACCCTGGGAGCATTACCATGACTTGGTCCACTCCCCTGCTGGTGGATATTGTTTGCATCCTGTGTATGTAGAGTGTGTGTGTGAGAGGGATGTGTTTGTTTCTTACAATCTTTCTTAAGGGGCATAAGTGTATTTCTTTTTCTGCTTTCCAGACTGTATTTCTCAGCATGAGCATGCAGAGAAGATTCCTTCATGGTCAGGAGGCTGAAAAGAAATATATGAAAAGAAAAGTGAAGCCTGCCACATAAGGCGAGGGGTTGCGTGATACCCAGGCAAGGCAGGGGTGATGGTTGGCCACTGCAGGTCTCTGGATATTTGCTGTTTTAAAACAGAATCCTCATTCCTCTGCAGAGTGTCTCTTTTTGTCTAGCAGCTACAAATGGATCCAAGAGTTGCCAGAATTTCTGTCTTCTAATCTCATTATACAAACCACTAAAATGAGCAAAGGAATAACTCCCAGAAGCTTTCATGTTGTTAATGGCAGCAGGAGAAAGTCTGCCTTTGATTTTCACCTGTTCAGCATACATAACTCACTTGGTGCCTTTCTTTCTGAAGCAATAGCACAGTGGTGTTATTAGCTGGTTTAAGCATACTGGTGTGTCCCAGTGTGTGGTTATAAGTGTGTGCAAGAAAGAGAGAAATGAAAACAATTCTAATTGTTAAGATTAATACTTTTGTATTTGCAAAATCCACCTTACACTATAAAAATATAGGGATGAATTCTGTGTAAATCATTATGTATAATTATTTGCATATGTATGTGCATATGTGTGTGCAAACACATACAGATACAGTTTCTGAATGTGTAATGAGGCAGTAGAATCTACCATGCAGCATTACTCTTATTTTATAGCCTCACATGTATTTATTAAGCAAATATAGCTTAGAACATGCATGCCTTCCTCAAAAATGAGGTCAAAGTAAATAAAGATCAACACAAAGGTAAGCGTCTTTATTACTGAAGAGCTTATGACCGAATAGGTAAACCTAATCTGCATGAAGCTGTGGTAAAATCCAGGATTGGATAACTAAATTCAATTAGTCTCTAAGGATGCTGGAGTGATTCTGAGTTTGGAAGTGCAAGTTAGAAGACAAAGAATTTTCCTTTGCCTTTTGTTACATTGGATCCTTGCCAAGTAGTCTGGGACTTGGCTTTCTGGTAAGAGTTTTCTTTTTACTTTTTCCTGTTCAAACTTTTCAAATGCCAGAATTTGCTTCATATTAAAACAGTCAATTTCACTAAGATTGAAAGAAGAAGTGAAGTTTGGTTAAGAAATTCACAATGGAGAAGGACATTCAGGGAAGGTGAAATATTCACAGGTCATGTGTGAAAATACTGAGTTGGTGAAACAACAGAAAGGGGAAAATAATGAAATTAGCATATCCCAACCCCTTGACTTTGCAGAGAAATTTACTAGAGAAGACTCTGGAGGTCTGCCTTGGGAGAGCAATGGAATTTTATTCTTTTCTTGTATTCATTGAAGTACTTTGCAAAAATACAGGTTGTGTTGGCATCCATTGCTTGTTCTTGGGATTCAGGACAGGGTGTCTCTGGAATTTTGTATTTGTTGATTTGTGAAAATTGCATTCCCATTCATAGGTTTGCTTGGGTAAATTTTCAGAGCATTGGAAGTTTTATTCCCTGGTGTGTACAATGTGGAGTACTCCCCAGTCATTATATGGGTGCTTTGATTAATGAATTGAGAACTCAGAGACTCAAAAACAGGCAGCTTCTGCTTCTTTCAATACCTCTGAGCCTTTGCTATAAGTCAAATACCATTAAAGAATCGAGTGGGTGCTTCTTGGTACTTTATTATTCAACAGCCATCTTAATTGTTAATAATACCTAAGAGCTCTAGAGTGAGATATGAAAGGGAAGGATAGGAAAAAAAAAAAAAAGTTCTTACCAGGAAGCCAAGTCCCAGAATATTTAGTGAAGGACCACTGTAATGAAAAACAAATTTACAATTAAAATTTTTTGAAAATATTTGACTATTTGTATCAACTAGGAAAATGTCTGGTAATGGCTGGTATGGACAGGTAGGCTTTGGGAGGTCAAAGACCTTTGTAATAGATCAAATATTAATACACAGTGATCTTAAAGGAAAGATGATGGTGATAATGATGATGATGTGATGATAATGGTGATATTTGTGACAGTATTTTTTTCTGTAAACTTTAAAGAGTATTCTCTATACAATAAGTAATACTTTGAAGAAATTTTTTTCCTACTAGGTGTATAAATCTTTGTTTCCCTCCATTATTGCTCCATTAAGACTACATCCTTATTATCTGATAACATGTTTGTTGTATCTATTAGACCATGAGATCTTAGAAAACAGGAAATGTCTATTTTTGAATTCCCTCCACCTGGCACAGTGCATACCACATAGTACTCAATGCATGTTTAACCAATGAAGGGAAAGAAATAAAGTGTCTTGGAGACAAAATTATTTTTCCTATATCAGCCAATTTTATTTTCAGTACTACATCAAAATTTGGGGTCAATATTGCCAAGCAGAGATTTTTCTGATTAGAGAGTAAAATTGCCATAAATTAATATATTCAAATATTCATTCATTCAGTCAGTCATGCTAACTGCTGGCAGGCTTTTCAGGCATTAAATGATAGAATTGATGACCAAATCCAAGTTTGATTAATAAGGTAATCTAGCTTCAGTCTGTGGTAGTGAATCCATCTCAGACTATCTCTGCTTCTGAAAAGTGTCTAATTTCTCAGATAAACATAATATGATCAGTTATACCACACAAATGACATTAAAGGGGCACTCCAGAAAACTTTTGATATGAGATTGAAATAAATCTGCATCCTTCCTAGGTGCTTATTTCACAAAAGCAACTTATTTGCCTGTATTAAGTTCTGGTCTATTTGTTTAACAATTAGTAATATCACGCTGCTTCCTCATAAAGTGTTTAATATCCCACTCAGACATTTAATCAATGTATGCTTAAAAAATACCAGGAATGTGTGTTGTCCCATAGTAACTTTTTTTGTGGGGAGGGTTATACTGACACACCTCTTTCTCTTATGCATTCAAGTATAGTCTTTCATAATAAATGATTTAATCTAACAAGACTTTTCATTTTGGGCTGCATAAGTTAAAAAAATCCACTTGTATCTGTTTAGAGAAAGTCTCTTAAAGAGTTGTCTTTCCTAGGGAGCCCAAGTCCCATGAGACTATAAAGTAGTAATTTCACTTGAATTATTCACAGATACTAAGTAACATTTAAGCAAATTAGGCTATTACCTCAACTTCCAAATTAGAGATGAACATTCCTTTCAAGTTAATTGAACGTTCTATTTGTTTGAAATAATATGGTTAACTCAATATTATTAGTTATTTCTTTTGGTCACATCCTATAGAAGAATCCAATAATATCAACACTTTTTAATTTTAGCCCAAACTGCCATTATACCACCAATTAATTTGGGCATTGAAATTAATTTTTCTATCCTATAACTTTATTATTTTTTTAACTTTCATTTTTGAGAGTGTATTCTCATAGAGCACTTTTCTGCTTTCACCAAACCCCCTCTATGCTTAAACATTCCAGCAAATTAAATTTGTGCTTGCAAATAGATAAAACAAATAAATGGCTTAAAAACATCACAATCAAGTATGATAATAGCAAAATGTTATACTTTTAATAAATGATTAGGAACGGTTGTAATGCAAAGATTTGTTTCACAGAACAAAAGCATTTAAGCAGGAGTTTATATTCCTGCTATGCCTCAACAATGATAGCATTGGGATTTCAACTTGCATAGCTACAATGATTAATTAACAGCCTTGTTCAGGATGAGTGAGCACCATTATTGTCCTTAAATAGGAAAAGGCAGATAACCATTACTGATTATTCCTCAATTCCCAGTCTTACTTGTTAAAAACCAAAGAATTCCAAAGTAGGTTGTGCAGTTTCCAAGCTGCTATGAGAAGCAGAAAATAATAGAATTTCCGTTCCATATATAGGTGAGAGTAGGATTAGTTAAAAGATTCAAGCTGGCAGCCAGATTTATCCCTGGTGGATGGAATATAAAATTTATGATGGTCTGAGTATAAAATTTACTCATATCAGTAAGATTTGAACATCTTTAAGGAGAGGTAATTTAGGATCCCAATACATGCTTCAGCTGTATTTCTGCCCACCACAACCACTCATAAAGGGATACATCTGGGATACAATACAGATCAAAAACACCACCTTGAAATAGCTAATTAAAACATTTTAAGACAATTTCTATAAGCATGAACTTTGTTAATTATTTTATTTTGTTTAACTGCTTTCTAAGGCATAAATTCATATAGCAGGATTTTTGTTTTTATACTTGTGATTACTTTTCTGATATAAATATTTTAGAATAAATTCTCTGATGCTTGTCATGTTTTAGTCAGCTTTTTCAGTGCTCTGACTAAAAGATCTGATCAGAACAATCGTAGAGGAGGAAAAGTTTATTTGAAGGCTCAGGGTTTCAGAGGTCTTAGTCCATACAAGGCCAGCTCCATTCCTCAGGGCTCAAGGTGAGGCTGAACATTATGGCTGGAGAGGGTGGTGGAGGAAAGCAGCTTACATCAAGGTGATCAGGAAGCAAAGAGAGAGACTCCACTCTCCAGATACAATTATGCCCCAATTATCACCTCCTCCAGCCACACCCCACCTGCCTTAAATTATCACTCAGTTAATTCCATCACTGAATTCCATCAGTTAATTCACTGATTATATTAAGACTCTCAAAACCCAATCACTTCTCTGAACCTTCTTACATTGCCTCACACATGAGCTTTTGGGGGACATCTCACATCCAAATCATAACAAGTTAGTTTCTTTCTGAATATTAGAAACTCTTGTACCAAATCTTCCCTGTAACTAGACTCACTGATTTGACAATGTGAAGCAAATATTTTTTGATTCAGGGAGAAAATTCTATCAAGATACTGTGGCTGGCAGTGCATACCAGTTATACCAGTTTAATGCTGCCTATGGGCCCTGAACTACTTTTCAGCTGAAATGCCCTTACTCTTTGTCTGTGTAACCATGACTCTTGTGGAGTGCATTACAAAGAAGGGTATACTTTGCATTGAACCAGCAGGCAAGGTAAAGATCAAGGGCATGATACTCTATATACCTGCCTGATCTCCAAGAAGTACTTGCTTTGTTGTCAACACAATAATTAGTGAAAGGACTCTAATGGGAAGTGTTTCCCTGTATTCATTTTAAAATGGTAATGCTTTTATCATATTTTGCTATTTCAAGAGAGATTATTTACATATTCTTTTTTGTTCAGAGCTTAGAAATTTATCAAACCATTTTGTAGATGAGGGAATAGAAGCCGGGAGAAATTAACTTCCCAGTGTTGCACAATCAATAATCAAAGAAACAAAATTCAAGCAGAGGTCACATTCTTAAAGTCTAAGAATGTATCCTTTTTTTTTTTTTTAATAGCATATGAGATGTTCAGGGAGGGGCTTTTATAACTTTTTTATTCAAAAGTCATCTCCTATTGAGTTATAAAAATTACCAGAATCTGTTTGTAAGCTATGAATATTAAATAGGAACGTTGATTATAAAAAGAAAGATTTCAAAACTATGTAACTTGAGGAATTTTTAGCAGAATAGCTAATTCAAGGGCATTCATGTGATGAAACTTTATGTCAGGATGAGAAAAGAAGGGGAAGAGGTTGTTCCACAGGTACAATGTTATTTTGGAGGAATAAGTTCTCATCTTTTCTTACACAATAAGGTGAATATAATTGAAAAACAATGCATTATGTATCTCAAAATTGTTAGAAGGGAGGATTTTGAATGCAATCAACATAAAGAAGTGAAATAAAAGTTTATAGTGATAGGTATGCTAACTACCCTGAGTGATTACTGCTTAATAGATACATGGATGAAAACCTCACACTGTATCTCTAAATATGCAAAAATGCTATGTTAATCAATAGAATAAAGTAATAAAGATCTACAAACAAAATAAGTAAATCTGCATATACCACAGGATAAAGATCTCAAAGATACAACAGAGAAAAACAAATCAACTGTTGAGACTGAGTTTATAATCTTGTTGATGTTCTGTATTTTTGCATGTGCATATATGTGCATGTGAGAGACTGTTTCTATATCTATTCATGAATAGAAAGTTTTTATGTGTGGCACCCATCTATAGTTAGAGAGAGTATGGTCAGTGAAAAGGGCCATTTAGGTCTAAAAGAGTAAGGATAGTTAGATTTTAGTCTATGATCTGTATTAGCTGCATCTTTAAAGAAAGGTATTTGTTCTTTTCTTCGCAAGTCTTTAGAAAACAGGTGGAATTGTATTTTCATTCAGTCTACAAAATTCTTTGTATAATTACACTCTTCTACTGTGCCTGCCCCCACTCTGATTAAGTAGTTAATATTAAGCAGATTTTATATATGGTCAAAGACAAAGCTTTCTATAAATCTGGAATTCTACAATTCAAGTGGGGTACCCACCATAGGGAATAACCTAAAGGAACGCTTTGAGAGAAAGTTTGACCTTCCTGTCTGCCTTGTCTGACTCCTCATCAATGAATGCCTGATGATGTGGTATCACAATCATACCTGAATCCAGCTATACTTCTGTGTTACCTGCACAGGTTTTAGGGAGTGACTAATGTTTCTCAAAAATACCTTAGCAATTTAATTTTCTAACTGAAAGGACCTTTTGAACTCTAGATTTTTTGATACCTCTTAAAAATCATTGAGTTAATTATTCAAAGGACTTCATGTTATCTTCTTCAATCACTTAATTTGACAAATATTAAAACTGAACTTCAGAGCAGTTAAGTGAATTTTCCAAGGTCACAGAGCAAGTTATTGGAAATCATTGTTACATATATCAGGATATTCTCTACCTTGTTAGCAACGATGTAATGAGTGAAATTTAATCTTCTCGTGATCCTTAGGGCTTCTGCTAGGGCTGCAATCATTATGATGAATTTCAGTGATTAGTGTATAAGAAAGTGAACTGCAGGATGGGTTAATATTTGGAATATTTTTCTTTCTCTTTTAATTTTTAAGGGAGTTATTATTTTCCCCATAATCTCTCATCCTGCCATTTGGCCTTTTTCTCTTAAAATAAATAAATAGAAAAAAAAATTAGTATCACAGAAAATTTTCAGTAGGGCATATTCTGGAAAACTGAATTTCTGCTTTTTAAATCAATTACATAGAATTTGGACTCATATATATTTGTATACATATATACATTTATATACATTTATATATATAAATATGTCTACATTTATATACATATTTATATATATATAAATATGTATATTTATACACATCCCCCAAAGACATGGTGAGTGTTTACAATCTATAAAAATTTGCTTAGTCTCTTTAGTCCTCTTTCCTTCAGATTCCCTTTTATAATATTTTTTTCTAAACAATGGAGTCTTATTTTCCAGGACTCACCCTGTCTTTGGGGGATGCTGCCAGTCAGAGAAATCCTGTGGTCCTGAAGAGTGAATTTATATAGAAAGGTGGATTTCATACATTCCAATTTGACATTTACAGAAAATATAGAAGACAAGGCAAACAAACTTACTTGGAAATATTTTTTTAAAAGAAGTTGATCTTATCAGTTATATGCTGAAATTACTTTATAAGTATATATCACATATCTACCTTTGTAGGTATCTACTGCTAGTTGCAGGGGAAAAAAGTGGTCCGAATTTTAAAAGCACTAGGAATGCATACTAATTTCTAAAAGGAAAATATAAAAAATAAATATTATAAAACTGCCACATGTTTTACTGAAATGGTTTTCATTTTTTAACTTACTTAAATTAAAATTATTCATTATCTTTTCCATCCTTGACTTCAAACTGAAAGAATACATTTGCTCAGATACACTTAGGGAGGGACATATCATCTGCCAATTCTTGGATAGATTTGTCAAATGTGGGCTGACAGTCTCACATCAATTGAAATTATTAGAAATTAGGACTCTCTGGCTGTAAATGTGAATTTCTCTCCATTGGTTTTAGCCTTCAGTTATTCTCCCCTTCTCTAATTCTTATGGTTGTAAGTTTCATGTGTGTGCATCTGTTATGTGCAGAACAGTAGAACAGTGTATTGTATACTATGTGACCGACCCTGAAATGTCACAGGACCATCAGGCATGGTGGTCCTCTACAGACTGGCTGAAGCATTGTTTGGTTCAAACTCAGGCTACAGTGAAGAAAACACATTCTTTTTCATCTCTCACACTCTGATTTCTCCTTTCCTGGCCTGTCGTTTTTCCTGGGAGGAGAAGGTGTTTCCATAAGGCAATACCTAAAAAGAGTTCTAACTCTGAAAACCAGTCCACAGATACGCAATAGAATACAATGGTACTTGCACCGTCTAAACTTTGGCATATCAGCAATTAATAGACAAGAGCCATCTCGAGTGTGTTAGCAGTGACAGTCTTGATACATGAATACTCAAGCTTCCTACTCAGCCAGTCTGTCCATTTAGAGTTTTTGAATCCAGCATTACGGTTTTCACATAAAAGATAGTATTAGAGTAAATGAGATACTTTCACTGTCGTGGAAAAAAAAAAGTCATATTTAAGCTTCTTTTTAGAACTGAGCATACTTTGGGTTTGCCGTGGTTACCAGTGGCGAATGTCACTTTAAAATATTCCAACACAAGTGGGCAGGAGATAGTCCATAGAAGATTGATTACCCCAGAGTCTAGGAACTAGAAAATCCACCTACAAGTAATGGCCTTGGTCTATTTTTCTTTAACATCATCCATTTATAAATCACAGCATTCTAATCAGTAGAGAACAATGAGCAATTGTGCCCAGTGTATAGTCGTGATGGGATGAACAGGGCTGAATGAATAATCAGGGATGTTACTGAAACCCACAGGGCATGACACAGATGGAGTGGCTGGGTCTGAAGGGGCTGATTGCCGCAACGTCATGTTGGTCTGAGGATGCTCAGGCTCTTTCTTGCTTATTTATATGCTTTAGCATGTCAAGGCATTTAGTTTCATATGCAAATGCTTTCAATCTTTCATTCTTTAATCTAAAAAGTGAAGAGAGGAAGAGAGACACAAGATAACTCACCTATAAAAGAGGATTCTGGATCAAGTCGTTGGATCCTGGTTGTCTTTTGGAGTTAAGTACTCTGGGAATAGTATAGATCAGGAATGGGTCTGTTTGAAGTTATCTAAGGTGTTATGGTTTGGATATGCAATGGTCCCCCAAATTTGCTGTTAGTGTAGGAATGTTCAGGGGTGCAGTGATTAGACTGTGAAAGCTGTAATGTAATCGGTCCTTTCCTAGTTTGAATGATGGGGTGGTAACTGTAGGCAGGTGGGGCATGACTGGAGGTGTGCCTTAGAAGAATGTATCCACCCTGCAGTGCTTTTCTCTCTCTCTGTTTCCTGACTCCCGCCACAGACTAAGCAGTTTTCCTCCACCATGCTCTTCTGCTGTGATATTCTGCCTCATCTCAGGCCCAGAGCAATGGAGTTGGTCATCTGTCAACCAACAGAGACCTTTGAAACTATGAGTGACAAATAAACTTTTCCTCCCAAAATTATTTTTGTCACAGGGACAAACCACCTAAAGCATAAGGAAAGCAATCTGAGCAGGACAGACCAATAGACCCTTGCATGACCCACAGTTGATCATTCCTCTTTAGAACTCATTCTTTCTTGTGCCTGGACTTGGTCTTCTCAAGAATTGGGTCTTTTCTTGAACTTCAGAATTGTTCTGGCTTCAAGAAATCAAAATTTTACTTCCCCTACATTCAAATCCTCCCTGGTTTTGGTTTCATGTTGCCTTTGGAGTCTTCTTCCTAATGAAGATATTCTATGTATTTTAGCCTAGAGCCCCAATGACCAGGTGGGTAACACCTTCCCTATTGTCAGTATCCATCACATATTTATTGATCCAATGAATGAATGCACATTATCTATGCTTACATTCAGCACTTCTTGTGAGCCATTCCATCATTCTAGGCAAAGTCATTAAGTGCCCGAATTTTGGGTGGGCATAAGTAGTTTAAAATATATTAATAGAGACTTCTGCCTAGATTCAGAACACCATGAAACACACACACACACACACACACACACACACACACACACACACAAACACGGAGTCAAGATTTCTCTTACCTATAATTCTTACATTATCACCTTTCTTATTCCTTGATCCTCTGGTACTGGTACTGAGACTTCTTCTTCTGCTGTTTTTTTTTTTTTTTTTTTTTTTTTTTTTTTTTTTTATATATATAGAACCATAGAGAGAGGAAGAAAGAAGAAAATGGGCTAATACTCTACCATTTGCACTTATAGACTGAAGCCAATCAGTCACAAAAAAAGTGAGGCAAATTTTCCAGAATTGCACAGCAGTTTTTATGTGTGACTTCAAACTCTTCAACATTTTATACCCAGATCCCTGTATGTAATGGCTCCAATATTCCCATTGTTATTTTTATTAACACAGGAATCTGAGTTCTAATTTCTAATTCTGTGGGTTTGCACCCGTGACTAGCCATCCCCTGCTTTTCTTTAGCTGCCAAATTTAACCAAGCTGTGAAAGTTGTAAGGCCTTGCAGTGAGCAGCTCGGTGTTGCTTTCGGCCCTGTGACTTCCTTTACATACCTCCTGGTGAAGCACTGTCTGTGCTCTGATGGAAGAAACATCCCACATTTTGCTTATGAAGCTGAAATATAAATTAGGCATAGACAAGCAGAAGTATTTCATTACTTTTCTCTGTGATTCTAATCAAAAGACGATCAGAATGGCTGTCGAAAGCTGAGCTTAGAGCAGGAGCCTTGAAATTACCTGTGCAATTGATTATGTGACCTTGAGTAAACCTCTAAACCTGAGTCTCACTTTTCAGATCTGTAAAATGGGAAATGGTGGACACACACACATAGCCATAGCGGTGATGTGAGAATTAAATAAGACACTTTCACACAGCAACATCAGGGGCACATGGGCTGGTTTCCATGACTGTGCCCATATTTTTAACAATTAAATATTTGTGTTCATCTAACATCAATTCTCTGGTCACTTCCTAATCATATTTTGAAAACAAAAATAACCTATACTCTATCTGTCAGTTTTGGTGAACTGAGCTTAACTTATGCCTTTGTCCCCGAAGACAGTATTAATTGTACTCCCACTACATGTATTACTATTTTATCTCATGTCTCCTTTCTATAGTTTCATTATGAGAGATACGATTATTTCACATAACAATATTGTACATGGTTATTCTCTTCTGCAATAATGATGACTTTTGGAGACAAGAGCCATTTCTTTCATCTTTGGCATTATTTATAACACTTTTAAGTTCTTGGTAATTACTAAATAAATTCTTATTAGTTAATAAGTGTCATGCCACCAATTTCCTAGTATATGCACTGATAGTAGTGGGACTTTAGCTTGGAATTTCAGAGCTAAAACAGACCTAATCAGTGTAGTCTGTGTACTTAATGGGCAGTTAGTATATTTGGGTTACAATTTTCTTCTTGCAACTAATTTCATGGGATAGGGGCAGGTCTCCTAAGTTCTTTAGGTTTTATCCACATGTTTAAATTTTCTTCTGTTTTATCCTTTTAGACCTTTTCTAGGTGGTGAGAAAAAAAAATTTCAAAGCAGCCATGACATTTCAAAAACACTTATTTAAACATAAAATAGTGAAATTATACTAGGTTAAGTTATATTAGTTCATTTTCATTACTATAATGAAGTACTAAAGGCTTAATATTTTATAAAATAAAAAGGTTCACAGCTCTGGAAGCTCCACAATAGAGCACCAATATCAGTTCATGAGTAAGCACCAAGTTCAGCTGGTGAGGACCTCAGGGCAGATGGTATCACAAGGGCAGCAGCACATATGAGGAAAAGATCATATGGTAAGACTGGAAGCCAGAGAGGAATTTGGGGAGGAGCTTGCTATAATGTAATACCTCTCTTATGACAATTTTACTGTACTCCTAAGAGAACAACTTAATACCTTCCCAGAATAGCAAACCCAGTGTCATCATAATCTCCAGGTAAACTCTACCACTTAAAGGTACCATCAGTTTTTATCATCCACACAGTGAGAACAAAACTTCCAACACACACAATTCAGGGACACACTTAAACTATATGTAAACTTTAGCAAGAGGTCGGGGACCAGTTTAAAGAATATGCAAACACTCATAAACCTTTGTTTCTAAATCAGGAACGAATCTGAATCCTAGATTTTGCTGATGAAAGAGTACCATGAAAATAAACCGGTGTCTCTTTTGGGAATGAGAGGTCAGAGTGGCAGGCATATGAAATCTTTAAAAATAATAATAATAATAATGAGTATTTCTACTTTAATACTGCTTTAATTCTAGTGTTCAGCAGTTTTCTTTAAAGATAACCAAACTGACTTATACAGATCCAATACCTTGGCTAAGGTTATGTCTGGAATTCCATATGTATGAAATCCAATGAAGAATGTTTCCAAGTGGAAGAAGGTACTTTTCCCTGATTGGTTTAGTGTATTTACCTTTCCATAGCATGCACACTACTAATAAAAAGAGCAGAAGCACAATTAGAAATGCTATTAAGTGTATCCTTCATTTGGAAGCAGGTTCCTTCATTTGGAAACAAAAATAGCAAGAATAGAAGGGGCCAACGAGATGCAGTTTAAAGGACACTTTCCTGCAAATTGGCATGGGGCAGAGACGCCAGCGAAGGCTTCATACCACAGAGGTCGCGATTCGGCACTCTCTGTGGATTTGGATTTTCTAGTTGAGCTGTGAAGCAGCAGCACCATCTAGAGGTCCACAACAATCCTGCACAAGGAAGAGACAAAAGGGAGCCCACCTATTTAATTCTAGCAGTGGCAAACACATTTCTTCATTTTTCAATATATGACCCCTTCCAGAACACCTCTGAAGGAATTGCTTCCCATTCCCATTAAGAGATGACTGCAGAGTTCATTACTGGGAGCATCCGAGGCTCCACTTCAGAAGCTGAGACTTACCTCCACTACTTCCCTGCTGAGAGGAGAGTCACTGACTTTCAAATCAGTTAATTCATTCCACACATTTTACTGGATTCCTGCCATGCCTCAGGCTTTGTGCAGGTGCTAGGGGACACAGACAAGAATATATGACTGACTGTCCCTCTGTACCCCCAGCCCACATATCCACACCTAACCACATGTTTAAATTTTCTTCTGTCTTATCCTTTTAAACCTTTTCTAGGTGGTGAGAAAAAAAAAAAAAAAAAAAATTCAAAGCAGGCACGACATTTCAAAAACACTTATTCGATGTAAAACCATCAGGATGTTTTAACTGAAATCACGGATTCAAATAAGTTTAGAGTCATAGGAGATCTTGCAGTCTGAGAGCAGTAATTATCAAACTGCTGCACGTAGTAATTGCTTGCTACACTTTTGCTGTAATTCAGAGTCCCAGGCCCGGGGTGTTTTAATACTACAACTGTGTGGTACCGCCTTGGGTTATGCATTATATTTTAATATGTTTGTCTGGGTTTCATGATGGAACTTGACCACCAGGCAGGTTTTGAGAAGGGGATCTTCTAATCTTGACCCAACAGGGGAAGTAATCTCCAGATCATATGTTAGAAATTTCTAGCTTTTGTTTTTATCACTTTCTTATTTATTTATCTGCCTCTGTTATCTATCCTAATTTTTAGGATAAATAACTTTTAACAACCACACTGGTGCTATCTCAGTAGGGTTGAGTGTTTAATATTAGTAAACCCTTAACTTCTCAAGAAAGGAATTAGACTGAGTCTTCACAAGTTGGTCAAGGTTATGTGTTTAATTAGAAGTTTTGAGGATCATTCTGTTAAAATATAGATCAGTAAATTTACTAAGATCTTTGTTTTGATCTAGGTTTTATTTACATAAAAATACACCATTGAATGTTTAGTTAGCGAGGCCCTGGTTAGATACAACTGGGAAGCCATTATATTAGGAGTCTCACAGCTGTGAGGATCTGTGGGCCCACGGAAGCTGAACATTAGAAACTTGAGTGGATTTCAATACTTAATTCCAAACCAAACACAGGCAAATTGCAGCTGAAAAAAATTTCTCCTAAGTAGAAGGCAATTTAGCTTCCATTCTTTCTCATTTGAACAGCCCTGGTTTTGAAAGATGCCCAATTGTAAATCTGTGAGACTTTAAAAACTGAGTCTTTTGAAAGAAACTCTTGTTAAGACATCCTTAACAATAAGTTTCTTTCATGCTTCCTCCAGTCTTCCTTCTGTTCTCATAGAAAAGGGTCCATCATATCTTGGTGGGACAATTAAGCTAATCTAGTGATGAATTACCCTGACCTTCTCACTTCGCAAACCCTCCAAACCTGCTTCCCTTTCTCCCCCAGGGTGGTCTTTCTAAACAGACCACAGGATTGTGCCATTTGTATAAAATCTTTCAACAGCAATGTACTGACTTCAGAACAAAGTCCAAATTTATAGCAGTTGTTTTTGATTTGGCCTCAAGTCTCTATCATGGATCTTGTCTCAAACTCAAATTGTAGATATGCTGAATTCCCTAATTCTATCAATTCCATGACACTCTGGTGATTTTGCAATTGGAGATTACTCTTGCAAGGTTGTGGTTTGGGATTATGCCAGGGTAGTCCATATTAGCCATCACCTGACCTTGGGAGTCGCTTCCTTACCTCCCTAGGCTATGTTAGATGTCCCTTCTCTGGGGTTTTGCAGTATTCTGCACATTCTACATTACAGCAGCGTGGCATGCAGAAAGGAAAAATAAGACTTTGGCTTTAATTTTAGTAGTCTTTGAAATCACAGTGTTAGTGATTCTTACTCGTCACTATCATGAGAATGTGAGTTCCTAAAAAGCAGAGGATACAATTTGTTTTATATTTCCTAATTATAATCTCAATAGTTACTTGTTCAATGGGTTTATGAATGTTCCCATTTAACTCTGTTTACCAAATTATAAATAATTAATTCTCAAACCATTGAGATGATTTTCTATAGTTGCAAACTCAGCCCAAAAATTTGGCCTGAAATTTTTAACTATAATTGTTTCCTTTAAATGAATTCTGGCAATACAATTTTAGAAAGAAAGCAAAAATAGAGTATAAAATCTCAGGGCAACATTGGAATTGAAATAAATGGACAATACTTTACCATAGGCTTCCCAAAAATATTATGAAAAGGTTGTGTGATTAGTACTGTGTTGATTACTTATTTGTCTTAGGTCATTTCCAATCCTGAAAATTAAAATAAAATTGAAGGACAGGGCTCCATTTCCGTCTTTATTGGCACTACCTGATATCACAGAAGTCAATATCTTAATAATAGTATCAACTCTCAATTGTTAGAACCATGATTGCCCTCGGCGGCCAGGAGCAGCAGGGATATTATTGGTATCATTTCTACACATCTGGTGAGACAGCCTCATTCCACTAGTAACCAATCCTGTTTCAAATGCAACTCAGTTAAACATAGAGGTCACCTTTGTATTGAAGGTCAGAAAATTCCTTGACCCAACACCAATGTGATTCAAATGTGGGCTTCCTGGGTCTCCTCTCAGTTACCTTTGAAAAGGACACAAAGCTGGAAATTCTTTCATATGCATTCTGTAAAAAAAAAAAAAAAAGTCTTAAATATGAAAACATCATATACTTTATATATCCTAGGTTCCAGCTGGCTAAGAATTTGACAACAACACTAATTGAAATTTTCTCCTTTTTCTTTCAGTCTCCCCATATTTCAGTCCTAACCTCCTAAACGCCCTGCCAAACTTCTCAATTTTCATCCTTTGTTTTTCTTGCCTTTCCCACGTTGCTTCCTCTTTGAAATACCTCTTCTTTGAGAGCCTCCTATGACTGCTGTAGCAATTTGACAACATATATTAAAACACTAAATATATCCATTAGTTTTTCTCATATACTTTTTTCTCAGGAATTTAGTCTACAGTAATGATATCAATACAAAATTTCTTTGAATTATGAATATTTATAACTGTTTAAATTTCAAAGCATGTTAATTTATACATTGGAAACAATGGAAGGCTAGCAACAGAGAATTACATTACTATTGACCCTCAGAACAAAAACATATGGGTCATTTTTTTGTGTTGCTATAACAAAATACTTGAGGTTGGGTGTTTTGTAAAGAAAATTGTTCAATTAGTTCACAATTTTGGAGGCCCAACGACATGGTGCCTACATCTACTCATCTCTGCTGCGGGATCCAGTTATGGAGGGAAAACCTAAATGAAGTTCCTAGCCCCACCTGCTTTTAGTTAGTTGCTTTTCATTGACTGTAAACATCATTAATTTGAGGTTGATTTGAGGTTGGTGATGTAGCTTAGTGGTAGAGAGCTTGCCTAACATGTGTGAGTCCTGAGTTCAATCTCTAGAATTGCAAAAAATAAAATAAAATACATCACTGGGTACCATGGGGCACTCCTGAATCCCAGTGGCTTGGGAGACTGAGGGAGGAGGATTGTTAGTTCAAAGACAGCCTCAGCAATTAAATGAAGTCCTATATCAAAATACAACATAAAAAACCTGGGGTTTTGGTCAGTGGTTAAGAGCTCCAGGTTCAATCCCTGGTAAAACAATCAAACAAACATGGGACGCATTTCAGCTGAACAATATATTATTAGTTTTCCACTAGCTTTGGTACAAATACCTCTGATGTGTGACACTTTATGATGATGATACCAGCTACTTAGGTTACACTTGGAAGGACTAGAAGGACACTTTTGTCAAAGTACTGATTCTTCACTTGGGCCTGTGCAGGCTTCAGACAGGTGATGAAAATAGGGTGGATTAGCCTGGCACCTCTGTCTTACTATTTGGGTCTGACTTTGCTTCACTCTGCACACAGACATGTCAGTCATTTAAGGGATGCTTGTCTGAAACAGCACAGTCTTGACATATCTCAGACTTTCCTGATCTCTCACCTCCTCCTGAAGACACCAAAAGAAGAAGAACTAACATGCCTCTGATATTATGGGGTATCATGGCTCTGCACCAAATCAACAGATCACCAGCTGCTGGGGTTTGCAACGTACTGTCCAGACCACCAGAGAGATGCCCAGAGGTCTATAGTCATTGGTCGTTTCACAACCTAAAACCTCCTTCTTTATCCCTTTCCTAAAGAGGAGTTTAAACCTATCCTGAGTTAAGATGACTTTCAGGATGCTAGTCCACCACCTTCTCAGCTTTGTTGGCCTACCGAGTACGTCTTATCCTTGCTTCAAATACTTGCCCTCGATTTACCGGGTCCTTTGTCCAAGGGTGGGTAGATGGGCTTGGGTTTGGTACCCTCTTGGCTTCACCACACCATAGTAGAAGGTACTATGGAAGGAATGTGTATAAGAGGGAGTGAGAACACCTCTAGATATGAGGTCAGGGAGCAGGGAGAGGCTGATTGACCTCCTCCCGCTGGCCTCACCCTTATGGATCTCACCAGTTCCACGCCACCAGCCTGAGGGCCAAGTTTCAACACCTAAACCCTTGGAGAACAGAGCACATTCAAAGCAAGGCAAAACTACACAGTCATTAGAATTTTGCATGGGTGAAGTTTGGTCATAAAATGGCCAGAATAAAAATGGTATATAAAATTAGGTGTTTCTAAATTAGTAAAAAATAAGATACAGAAATACAATATAAAAAATGGAGTAGATAAAAAGATTTTATAAATTCATGGAATGTTGAAAATGTAACATGTTTACCAATGGATTTTTTTTTAAGAGCGAATGATTTTGCTTTCCTTCTGTAATTTTCCAAATTTTTCATATTGAACGTTGTTAATCTTTTAATAATTAATGAATAAGCAAACAAAAAAGAAAGAAATCTATTTTGGTCCTAGCAATTTTGTTTTCTGCCTCTTTCTCAGAAATGACAGGTTTAGAATACAACCTCAGTCTGAAACAATGAATACCAAAAGTAAAGCAAATATGTGCAGAGAGATTAACAGGCACGAAGTTGTGACTGGGTTCAAACTACACAGGTCTGAAATCAAAAAGTTGCTTTTTAAAAAAATCTTTACCAAGATAAAATTTACTTAAAATTTGTATATATTATGGTGTAAAAGTGTTTTAATATCTGTGTATATTAAGAAATGATTAAAGCAGGTTAATAAACATACCCATCATCTCATATGCTTACTATTTTTTGGGGTGAGAACATTTGAAATCTATTCTCTTGGTAGTTTTCAAATACCAACATGCTATTTTTATTAAGCACAATCGAAACACAATTGATCTCCTACATAAAATTTTGAACACTTCCACCAACATCTTCCCATCATATCTCCATCCCTCCCCACCTCCATGGCCACTGTCAATCACCACTCCATTCTCTGCTTCTGAGTTTAACTTTGTTAGATTTACATTATTATATGACTTTGAACGAATGGGTCTATTTATTGAAACTTCAATTTCCTCATCTGCAGTATGGAGATTAAAATAACACACAGGGATGATGTGAAGGTGAAGATGATGTGATATAATCCACTCCAAAGACTGACACAAATTAAATGACTTATGTGTTGTGGGGCACAACTTAAGGACAGACTGATCACCACTGAGAAATTCAGATTCGAGAGTTTTTATTAGCCAGCCGACTGACTGTCTCACACAATGTCCCAAAAATGGCTGTTGGGAGAATAGCCCTGACCATAGGGTTGCAGGGGTTTTCATACCATAAGTCAGTTCATCAATCCTAAGTGTCTGTTGCTATGATTTAAAATTACAAACTAACATCATGAGATCAGAAATCATAAGCAGAAAGGGAAGTAGGTCCAAATGACCTAAGTTGGGTCCAAGTTAAAGAATGGTTACTAAAATCTAGACAATCACTGCTGACATGATGCATCGTCTAAGAAAAATAGGAATCAAAAAGAGAACAATTTTACATTATATAAGGATTGCCATTTTGTGTTGTCAAACATGCTATGCTAAGCAACCGTTGATGGGTACATTGGTGGGTGTGTGTATGGGAAAAGCATTTCCTACATGAAATGGAGTCTCAGGGTAAAATGGAGTCTGTTTAGTCATTGCTCATATAGCCTGGAGTCAAATATGTCAACACATCACATATGTATTTCAGCAGATATTACCATGATTAGCTCAACCTATGTAAGTAGCCTGAAGATAATGTGGTTATTTTTCCCCAGGCTTAATTGAAACATATAGGCATTGGTAAATACAAAATAAACTAGTGCTAAAATTCTGTCAACTGGAACAGAGAGTACTCTAGAAGTGGCCACCTATGGTATGGAGACTGTGGACGAGTACTCAATTAAGGTTGCTGCATGCACAGGTAGGATGACCAGGAACCCACTAATAGCCTCGGGGGGCAGCAGTCATTTAGGTCTTGACAGTGTAGCAGAGATTGGGATCCTATGGCAATGTCCTACACTATCCTGCCTTTCTCTATTATAGGGGTGACTCCACTTCGCTGCAGCTGTTGACTTTTTAATCCTCTCACTAGACACTGTGTGAAGTTGCTGCTCACACTCCCAGTTCATCTTTTTTGTTGATCTAGTGAAATTAGATATGTTTTTCATATATTTTCAATGGCCTATGCACTAGATTGCTTTTGCAATGCTTTTTTCATTTATGAAATTTCCCAAATACAGGTAATTTTTTTTTCATTACTATTAGTAAATTTCCCACAAAGAAAAAACTTGGCTCTTTTTTCTTTCTTTCTTTTCCCTCTCTCACTGGCCTTTGACTTTTCTATGCTTTCAAGCTTCAATCAAACGGGGCTCAAATGCTATCTCTGCAAATAGCCTGACCTTGCCAATCACTCCTCCTCCTTTTGGATAATACGGTGCCACCTTCTCACATCTCCTTACATTCTGCCTTTGACAATCTCACCAGGGGTTTTCTGTGGACTTTGTTCCTCAACCCAGAAGTTTCCCCGGTCGGCACTTCTCACGTTTCCCAGGGTGAATAGCACTCTTGGCTACCTGACTATATTAAGAATGAAATGATCTCTACTTGAAGGGACACATCGATGGCATGACTTTAAAATGAATACAGATGGCAGAGGCAAGACTTCAAAGATACAGTCCATTTGGTATACTTCCTTACAATGTAGAGGACTGAATCAAAACAAGGTTAAAACCCCACATTTCTGTTCTGGCAGCTGTGACTATCCTTAACAGAAATATTAAGAAATGCCACTGTTTAAACACTGAATTTTCATTTGGAGACAGTTTATCTATAATTTCCAAGGCAAATTATATTTGTGTGGTCCTCAGAAGAGGAAGGTAAGTGGAAAAGGAAGAGAATAAAAATTATAATTATTAAATAAAAATTATTTAATAATACTTTTTAATATTTAATATTATGATTCACTGAAAGATTAAGCTCCTTGAAAAGAGGCTATTAACTATTTTTTACTGCTTATTCTATCTTTATGGGTCAACACCTGGAAGTTCCCTTCAATAAAGAGATGTTGGATAACTATGAAAAAATGACAGTTTATAGTATAAATTATCCATTCACGTTTGGTTTATGTGAAATCCTCGAATGGCAGCTATTGCTTTTACTGTAAGTTAGTGACAACAATAGTAATAACAATAATAAATTGTAAAACTACATTACATCTAATCTAATCTATATATAATATATATAATGCTCACTATCACTTCTACTTGAACACCTTCCAGTTTTAGTTACTACCTGTTACTACCTTTTTCTTAGAAAAATAAATGAAAAAGCAGTTCATAGTACCTTGAATGCATTGCAATGAGGAAAAAGAGAAAGATGTGTATAAAAATGATTAGGTATATGAGATCAAAATTACAAAGGCAAAGATGAAGCTATATAGGATTTATATTCCAAACCATAGAAGAAATTTACTGTGCATGTGTCTTATGGAAAGGCACGAAGATGTGTAAGAAAGATCACTTTTGCAGTGACATGGAGGAAAGACAAGCAGGAGAAGGAAACACAAAAGTCTCTGATAAGCCAAGTGAGGGATAAAGAAAACTGAATCAAAGCAGGAGTAGAAAAAGAGTTATTTTGAATTCAAATTTCTAGGTAATGTCTTTTTAAAAAAACTGAATATCCCAGTGACTCCAGAGGCTGAAGCAGGAGGATCACAAGTTTGAGGTCAGTGTCAGCAAATAAGAGAGGTCCTGAGAAATTGAGAAAGACCATGTCTCAAAATTAAAAATGAAATAAAATAAAATAAAAATGGCTCGGGATTTGGATCAGTGGTGAAGCAGCCCTGGGTTCAATTCCAGTATCTAAATAAATAATAGAAAGGATTCTTAAGCATTTAAAGCATTTAAATCATCGCTGGGACACTAGAACATAAAGAGAGGTAGATATTTCTCAAATGGAAGCTTTCTTATGACTTTATGCTACATTCTTTGATTGGTCACCAGTTCTAGGTTTGAAGAGAAGCAGTCATGACTTCCCTGCAGAAAAATGCATCCAATTTTCTGAAGGTAAGATAGACCTCACTGTGAAAATGAGATTTGACAATTTTATCTGAATTACATACAGAAACAACCTATACTACTTAATCTCTGGGGGGGTGGGGTGGGGAAACAGTTGCTGTTTGCACATGGGATTTTTTTAAAGTGAATGAGCAGTTTAGCCTTCAAACCCACTTTGGGGAAGGACAGAGTCCAAAATTCCCTTTCCAATATGGAATCAACTTGACAGCATCTAAGAAGTGAATATACATAATGTATCCTTGAATATCTTCAGGGGCAGAAAATGACAATTCTATCATCTTTGAGTAGAATAAAGACTTTGAAATAGTAAGCTGAAATATGTTTCTCTGGAAATTCAATTCATTCCTTCTATTTCATTTCTCCTGAAAAATGCCTTCCTTTCTCTTAATTCTCCTTTTCAAGCACAAACACGCCTCCTTCTTTCCATGATATGTAAATGCCTGTGATTTCCGGATCCCTCTCCAAACCTACTTGCCCTTCTGCATTCATGTTCCAGGTTGCAATAGAGTAATAAATGAATATGATCTGGGCAATTAAAATGTTCCTCTCACTCTTTGGTGATTCTTTTGTTACATAGAACTCCAGGAGTTCTTCTCCAACTACAAATCTCATCCCGATACTTCCCTAGTGAAATTTCCAATAGATGCATAACACTTCCCAGGAGAAGGACCAAAGTCTTCCAGCAGCAAAAAGAAGCCTGGCACACTCTGGCTGCACTCTTCCTTTTTCCTCTGCCGTGCTCTGTAGCCCCTCTGCTGCTCTGTGGGCAATTTGGTCATCTCTGTTCCTCATATGCACTGAACTCTTTTGCAACCCACTCCTTCTTGTGCTTCCAATCATCACCTCTATTTTTATGTTGTGCTATGGTTTCAGTGTGTCCTCTTCCAAATTCATGGTGGATCAAAATCCCATTGTGGTGGGATTAAGAGATGGAGCCTTATGGTAAATGATTAAGTAAAGAGAGCTCTGCACTCATGAATTGGTAAGTTCCTTGGAAAAACTGGAAAGGACTAACACAGGCCATTTCTTGCTCTTCTGCTATGCGAGGGCACAGCCTTCAGTCCCACTGGAAGATACAGCAACATCAGATACAGAATCATCTTGGAAACAGGAAATGGGGCTTTCATCAAGAAGCTGAAGCTGCTGATGCTGGACTTCTCAAACTTCAGTAATGTGAAAATTAAATTTCTGTGCTTTGTATATTATATGCTTCCAGGCGTTTTGTTATAGCAACAGAAATCAACTAAGGCATGTTGTCAAGTCTCTCTTCCATTAGCTTTATCTTGACAAACTTTCCTGGCATCACTGCATGAGCTGTTGTTACACGGTTTTAAAGTGCTTTTCATTAATCTTTAGTACCTAATTGTACCTAAAGGGGAATTAAAAGTTATCTTAGTAATTAAATAAATTTGATTGTAATTCTCGCTCAATCTAAATCGTCATCAGAGAGAGAATCTCCAAAGAGTAATGATGTTTATTTGAGAATGACGGAACACTACAGTGGGAATACATGTGCCAGAGTGAACTGTGGAGGTAATTGAGGCTGAGGAGTGGAAAAGTGTTTAAAGGTAAAAAGGGAGAAATTTATGTAGGCTACCAGAATAAGTTTATTAGTCTTAGGAACCCTAGGTGAGAATTGGCATCTGCTCACTGGTGGAGATGGACCTGCTGGGCAACTTCTTCCCACACAATCTCACCTAAATTGTAGACATTTTATATGTTAAAGACAAAATTTGTTATAGAAATCTGTGCATGTGCAGAAGGTATAGGAAATGCCTGCAAAGCATAGGTGCGTGTTAATGAAGCAATCTCTTTAACTTCGGAGGCTGAGGCAGGAGGATCATGAGTTTAAAGTTGGCCTCGGCAACTTAGGGAGGCCTGAAGCAATTTAGGGAGACTCTGTCCCAAAATAAAATATAAAAAGGGCTAGGGATGTGGCTTAGCAGTTAAGCACCTGGTGGGGGGGGGGGTGTCAATCCTGGTATAAATAAATAAATAAGAAGAACAAGAAATCTCTTATTTTGGTTTTTCTGAAGTCCTTGAGAAAATATTTGTCTCAGAAAAGCAGGCATCAGCCCCCCCTTCACAACTTTCTGCCTCTAAATATGCCTGCATCTGACAAGGACAATTACATCTTAGCACCATCACCTATTGGACTATGTGCTCTGCAAATATAGGCAATACCTGTATTGTGTCTCCCATGGCTTCCTTTGCAAGAAATGCAACCCCCAATGCATAGTAGGAATTCTTGAATATTAAATTGAATATACCATTCAATATTTTTCTTTTGAAGGAATATCCAAGACCGGGTGCAGTGGTGCATGCCTGTAATCCCAGCAGATCTGGAGGCTGAAGCAGGAGGATCATGAGTTCAAAGTCAGCCTCAGCAACAGTGAGGCACTAAGCAACTTGATGGGTGAGAACCTGTCTCTAAATAAAATACAAAATAGGGCTGAGGATGTGGTTCAGTGGTTCAGTGACCCTGAGTTCAATCCCCAGTACTCCCTCCCCCTCCCTCAAAAAAAAAAAAAAAAAAAGAATATTCAAACTATTAGCTGTGGGGTAGAATAGCATCATGTACTGGAACTTCAGGTGAGGGTGAAATTATACCTACCATATAATATAGTTGTATAATTTTGAGAGAAGTTATTTAAACTGTAAGTCTTTTCTTTTTTTAAGACAGAATGGGATAATAATCAGGTGTTCTCAAGCGGGGCACAGTGGTGTACACCTATAAATCCAGCAACTCAGAAGGCTGAGAAAAGAGGTCAGTCTCAGTAACATCACGAGAACCTCAGCAACTTAGTGAGACCCGCCTCAAAATAAAATAATAATAATAATAATAAGAAGAAGAAGAAGAAGAAGAAGAACAACAACAACAACAACTGGGGATTTAGCTCAGTAGTATTGAATTCATGGGTTCAATCCCCAGTATAAATAATAATAATATTAATACATATGCGTCTTTCCTTTTATAGTAATTAGAAGAATTGCATATAGCTTGCTGAGCACAATCCCTAGTACAGAGCAAGTTGGGGCTACCTAACTTTGACAGTCTTACAGACATCCTTCTAAGACTGATAAATACTGAGTTCTCTCTGAAGGGTTGTTAGAACGAATGGATCCCAATCACAATGGACTGAAGAGCAGGCAAAGCTCTGAAGTAGGGGGTCAGGATATTCGTATTTACTTTCGCTTCCACCAGGGAATGCCTCTGTAATACCATGTGAGCCTCAGTTTCCTCAAATATAGCAAAAAGAGGTTGGAATGGAATTGCTCACCCTCTCCTTCAGCCCTGAAATGTTGCAGGTCAAATATGCTTTGTAGACGGGACCTTAAACTCTGTAATATTATTTGAGGCACGTTTGGAGTACCTGCTCCTCTCCCCACTGCCCTCGGGCTCTGTTGATGCAGGCAAATTGAAGAGGAGAAAGCAGGCTATTACACAGGGGAAGCTGGCAAAAGGGGACTCATTTGACCTGACCTGTCTCCATCAATACCCGTCCTGGGGTGATCGCTCAACTCTCCATTTGACAACGTAGACAGAGCCTGAGGAACGTTGGAGGGCAAATACAGATTGAGATAGTGAAACTTGCAAAATACATGCTTGCTGCAAACCGTTTGATGATAAGGATCGTGCGCTGGCTCCAAGCATCGTGTCTTCATGTAATATGGTATAATTTGTGTAACTCTACTTCGTTGGCCACATCTGCCAATGGTTTTGATTACATATCAAAATGAAAGTTTTCAGGAAAAGCACCAGATGGGTGTGGGTAATGCATGGATGTATGAAGTGCTCTGAGTTGTAACTTTTTTTTCCGTGTCAGATGCACAAAAAAGGAAAGTGATTTTTATGAATTAACAGACCTTAGCCTCTCCGACAGAAATTAAGGGAACTACTTTTCAAATCAGGTTTGTCATAGACTGACCTTTGTACTTGGTATCCATATATCACTCACTTTCCCAAAACTCTCAAGTTATCTCTGTGTCCTTCTCTGTGTAATTCTCAATTACACTGTTCTCCTTAAAATTGCATTTTACATTGGTCATTATGTCTGCGTGAACTACTTGCTTATCTTCATTAGCTTTTTGGTTTTGGTTTGGTGTGGTTTTAAGATGAGCCAATGTGTGCTTCAACTTTAGGCTTTAGTTTAACTGTACTTCCTCAGAGGGAGGTTTTCTTGATCTCTGGATTTTTCAGTAACCCCCATACCTCATTTCAAGTTGTAATTGTGCCCTACCCCCAAAACACTCTTATTAGAGTTACAGCTCATAGTTAGATATTTTCTTGTAGGTACATCCTTATTCTTCCTTTCCAGTGAACAATTGATACTATTAGCACATGGAATATTTCTGCTTTATCAGAACTACGCTTCCAGCAGAGCAAGCATACTGGTGACATGTTATAGGCAAGACCCAAAGTGGGGAATCCATAAAGCAAACTCTGTGAAAGCTTGACCTTGATATATATATATATATATATATATATATATATATATTTTTTTTTTTTTTTTTTTTTTTTACCCCCCCCCCCCAAGTGTCTGAAGAGGACAGGGAATGGAGAGATTTCTCATGCTGAGTCATTACAAAGTCTGAAGACACATGATCTTCCAACTTATGAAGAACGAATTTTGGTTTGAAATGGATCACTTTCTTGCCCATGTGCAAGTCTCAAATACACTAATAATAAAATAATCTAATCTCATCTTTTTCTTCTACATTTCAAAAACATACTACAGTGTATTGAATGACTGAAAATTAGGAACATGTGTTCTCTAAGTTCAGTTCTGACCCCAAATGATTATTTAAGTCAGGTAAATACCTTGGCATCTTCAGTGCTTAGACAAAATGTAATCTGTCATACATAAAATGAGGAACCATGATTACAAAGATGCTGTTTTCCATTCTAAAATTCTCAAGTTTCAAATTGCTTTCTAACCGGTGCAGTCCACCAAGAGGGGAAAGAATGCACGGAGCGAGTCCTCACCTGCTGATGGTGACAGGACCTTGGGACGTGTCAAAGGTAAAGGACCTATTGCTAGAGAGAGGTTGCTACTGGCAGTGCTGAGCCTCTGGGGAAGGGGACTGAGGTTGAATCTCATCATCTGAGTTTGCTACATTGCAGGGTGAGTGGAAGTAAGGGACTTTGTGCACTTGTTGTCTTTTTGAGATTAAAAGGCTTGATTGGTGTGTCACTTTGCTGATTCTTTAATCTGGGTATACCTTAGACTAGAAAAAGCATGGAAATCATATCATTGACTAATGTGACAGCAAAGATGAGCTGTACACACCTGAATATTCCTAGCTCTTTCTAATGAGGCAAGTTATATAAGAAAATGTAAATTTGTTTATTCTTTGAAAACATAAAAAAATGGCTGTTTAATGCAAATTAAGTGCATGAAATTTCCAAAAGTGAAACCATAGATTTTATAATTCTAACTACATTTTAATCAGAAGAAGGGATCCTTTAGACAAAACTCCTTTAATTAATTGAAGTGTAATTTTTAAAATGCAGAAATATACCAATGCTCACAGTACATTTCATCCTAGCATTTACGCTACGGAATAATTCGCTGCTATAACAAATAAAGAAGCAGATTGAATCAGAGTTAATACTGCTTCTTTCCCTGTTGTCTTTTCCTGGCATTCAAGTCAAATGTAGGAGAGATGTTCCAGAGTACACTCAGAATTCAAATTTATTTATGAAAGCCTTTGTTCAATAAATATTTTTAAAAATCTTTATCTTACCTCACAGAGTGATCTTAAAATTCTCCTGATGAAAGGAAAAAAATAAATAGATTTTAAAAATATTTAAAAGTGGAAAAAGAAAATGAACAAAGAGGTTTACTTATAAAAAATAAAAAATATTTGCAGGATTGAAAAAGACTCCTGACTGTTACTCCGTTTCAGTGTCCAACAAGCTCAGTTGGGGCTGAAACGCGAGTCTGGGTGAGTAAATGAGAACAACAGTAAACCAATGAAAAATGAGAGGGCTGCTCATTGCGTTAGCACCTAAGAGTTGCAAAAGATATGACGGCGATTATTGTGCTAATGCTTGCCCGAGGTGTCCTACAAGCCCCAGCAAAGTGAATTTCATCTCTTGAAGTCTCTTCTCTAATTGACACAAAATGCAACTCCCTGGAAGGAGATTTGGCTGCTACCTTCAGGGCCGTGGGTGCTTTATCTTAATGTTTTATTGATGGGATTCTGCTGTGCCCATCACTGGGACAAGCATCAGGAGACTCATTAGTGCAACTTGCTCACACTTCCAGAGATCTTTTACCGATCTTTTTTGCTGGTTTAAAGAGCAGTGGGAGAGAGAGGGGGATCTAAGCAGCGGCTAAAGTGTTGTTTAACGTCAGGAAGTCATGGGCAATTTTTCACTCCTCTGTTTTGAAATTCATATTTTATTTTGTACTTTTACCTGTGGTTGCCCAACAAGAAATTCTTCTACAAATTCTACATCTCTGTCTGGACAAATGTTCCATTTTTCCTCTTAAGCTGTGATCAGTATATCCTTTGACTCAAATATGCTGAATACTTACAACTTTTTAAATAATTTCCTTTGTCATGTCAGAGTAATATTAAAAACGTAGATGTTAAAGTTTTACTCACATCGTAAATGTGTATGTTCCATATGTTCTAGAGGTATATGTTCCCAGTGTACTTGGGCAATCTTCACCCCATAAGTATAACCATTTTTGAGATGAATAATTCATTTAGCATTTAACTAAATGATCTTTGGCTACTTCAATTTTGAAGAATTCTTCTATCACTACATTCCTAAATTGGGAAATAATATCATTTAATCAGAAATTCCCAGAATTTTGCTGTTTAAAATGTCATGTAATAACATTGCATATAAAAACTAAAGTATTATAAGGAGACAACATACAAAACACAAAGATATAGACAGTTATGAAATTACGTGTGAGTGCCCACACAAGTGTGCGTATCAGTTCAAGAAATGTGTTCATCAACATATTATCTCTATGCGAACTAGGCAGTCATACTTTCCCAGGGTGGTACTTTCTCAAGTAAATATAGGCTGAAACTCATTCACTATGTTTTAGTCTTCAGGTATGAATTAGCCACATGAGGAGGAAAATATGTATGGATAGTGTATTCAAAGCATGTAGGCCTACTGGACCACTGTACATAATTGTGGGGAGGGTGACTGTGTTCACTCTGCACACTACGCAGCAGGGCTATGCATTGTAAATACAGGGATGTCCTAAACACATTGCAGGACTTCTATTCTTTTTGTTTCCATAGAACACAGTAATGAAGGATACTCAAACTCCTGGGTTCTGATTCCTCTATTTAAAACTACTCAGAACTGTGGGCCAGGCACTTACTCTCTTTCACTCTCTTGGTCTAGAATTATAAAATAGAAATAATATTATTGTCTCTTTTACATTGTACCAGTAAGCACGGATAGAAATAATAATATTTTTAACTGTGTGATTGACACTTAAGAAGCATTAAACATATTATTGGTGGTAATGATGATTGTTGTTAGTGTCAATTCTATTTATTGTAATTGCTCACCCATCTTTTTTAAGACATTGATTAGGTTAATTTTTATTTCATGATGTGTCAAAACTTGTTAAATTTTTCTAGTTCTCATTTATCTCTTTAACCTACAATCTATTATTTCAACTGTGGTACAGACCCCAAATGTTTACTAAGCTCCATTTTCTTATGGTTCCTGATTTTAAATGAAGTCATTCTGAATAATTTGTCTTATATTGCTGGACTGATAGTAGCTCTTATATGCTAATGGAGTATGAAAACTCATAGACTATATCTGACTTTTCAATTTAAAAAGTCTTTAAAACACGGACTATCTATACTACAATATGCTCTATTCAGTTAAGGCATATTTTTATGTTTTCTTGTGTATCTTCAAAATACAATGACAAATTTAAATCACATATATGACTATTAACAAAATGATTGTGAAGGTGTCCTTTTGCCTTGAGAATTCTATTATATGTCACAAAATTGCTTTTCTATGATGCTGTTTGTATTTATATATACATATATATTCACATACATATATACATACATATATATACACATCCAAACCCATACACACATGGATACATATACACAAATACAATATATAATATATACAGTACGTCATTTGTGTATTAATATATATTATTAAATACATAACATTTTGCAGTATTAATGATTTGGGTTTTTTTTTAAGAGGGGTTACTGGGGATTGAACTCAGGAGCACTTAGTCACTAAGCCACATCCCCAGTCCTATTTTGTATTTTATTTAGTGACAGGGTCTCACTGAGTTGCTTAGTATGTTGTTTTGGTTGAGGCTGACTTTGAACTCTTAATCCTCCTGCCTCAGCCTCCTGAGCCACTGAGATTACAGGTGTGTGCCTGTAGGCCCGACTTAATGGTTTTGTTGATTAAAAGTTTTTTGAAATTAAAAATGAAATGAGTGCAAAAGAGAACTTCTTACTGAGTTACAATTGCATTTCTGCCCTGTCTCTGTCAGAAAGTAGCTTTTCTAACATGAAAAATATTATTTCATCACACTGTTCATCTTTAAAATTTATAGTTGGCCATCCTAATACATCTCTAATATAATTTTAAATAGACTGTAAGCAAAAATATGAAATAAATTAGAAGAGACACTGCCCTCAGGAACTGTGATCCAGATGAAATAATATTAAAACATTGAAGGTTAGTGAAGATGTCCTCAATATAATTTGTAGACAAACCGATCCAATGCAAGGTATAAATCATGGAATATGATACTTTGGAGTTTAAGACAATGTGTCAACTCTGGGATATCACTGACTTCTGCTTCATAATCAAGATTTCTGATGGAATATATTCTCTAATTTCTAAATCCTGTAATTTATCATGCCATGTTTGAAGATGATAATATAGAGTCAGGTAAATTATTTGCACATACATAGCCAGTAACTGCTAGAGGTAAATTTTAAGCACTAATCTTTCTGACTTTGAAAATTCACATTTTTTTCTTTTTCATGACAGTCTTATAAGTGAATTAGTCAATATGAAGAAGCAGTGTAAAGAACCCTAGTGCTACACCAAGTTATGAAGAAAATGAAAAAGTAGAGATAAGTCAAGGGACATTGTGCTCCAAGTAAAGTATTTCCAACAGATATCCTAGCAAATCTGTGGTTCAGTGATCCTCACAGAAAAGAAAAATGCTACCTTTTTAATGTGTTCACCCCTGACCTTCCTACTCTTAGAGGTAACCCCCATCTAGAAAGAAAAAAAAAAAAAATCAACCTGAGCAACTTTACCTAATAAAGCAAGTAGCTTTTTGAGATCTGGGGAGAAAATGATAAAACTTGTACTATAGTATTAAAAATGTCACACCTTAAAACTCTGAAAGAAATATGCTAATGAGTCTAGACAAAGAGGGTTTAGAAATAAAACACAAAAGCAGAATATTAGCAAAAATTTTCTTCCTCTTTTTGATAAGAAGTTCACACCAGTATCCATGACACAAGTTTGCATACATTACATTCCTGTATAAATAATCGATCTTTAATTTTCATTGGTTGACATAGGATTCGGGTATCTTAATATTTATGAAGAATTAATGAAGTTTTAAAAAAAGAATGCCTCTAGACATTGCATAATATTTTTACACAACTAGTGTGACTAGTTGCACATAGGGTAATTATTTTTCGCTCTTATAAAACTTCTGATATAATTGGGTAAAACCTGGTAAGCTGCTTGATTATCAAGGGTGTATGTTATAGAGAGATAGTGGTCCTCATTGGATAACCATGTGAATTTATTTCATATCATACCACGAATTATCAACTAGTAGGTTTCTGTTTAATCTGAAAATTTGACCTTACCCACAAATCAAAGAGGAACCATAACTGTACAAGCCATTGTTAGGAGAAAATACAGAGTAGTGTTCAATATTTCTTTAAGAAGAAAATCACATGTAATGGCTGGAGAGGCATCAGGTTAAGATTAAATCTTTATATCATATTTAGATGAGTTCCTGCTGTTCTAGAAATTAATTTGAATTAATCATGATCCTTCGACCCTTTGTCATGCATTTTTTTCTGTAGCAGAATTAGTCCATAGCACAGCAGCCTCACAAACTTGGGGGAATGATTTTCAAGTCTGACCTGGGGATAGGAAGTCAAAAGCTGGCAGAAGACGGATGCTTTGCAGAAGTGACAAATTTAGTTTCCTAGAGAAAGTTGCTGACTGCCACATTCCAAGTGGAGAAGCTTATCTGCTCTTCCAGATGTTGAAATAATGACAGATGCTTAGAGAAGGCTTGACAAGACGAAGAAAAGAGCCCACTAAAGAATCTAACCTGCTCCCGTGGAGGAAAAGAAATGTCACACTTACAAGATCCCTATTGTGATGAAGTGTGTTAAACATCTTTACAGACAAAACAGGATATTATTACCGCATGCAAATCTACCATAGGAAATTAGAGAATACTGTGCTGTTGAAGATGTAGCAGCACAGGACTATGACTCCTTTCCTCTTGGGATTAATACATTATTATATTACTTCACCAAATACGAGGTGACCTCTCTAAATGGCAGGACACCAGTTTATTCTGACTGGTTGTGAATGACTGTTTTCCACATCTATCACAGACAGATGGGTTTCCTATTGTATATGACATTTCCTGCAATTCATATTAAAGATATGTTTAAAAATCATTAACATTACTGATACTTAAATGAGGTCTTAAATGAATACTTACCAAAAAATACAAGTAGCAGATTTTAGTCAAGTAATTTGAAATTTGAGGCAGTGGCACAAAAACTCACAAGATATCGACATCAGTGACAGATTAATAAGTGAATAAAAAATGAATGATTAAGGACAATTTAACTTATTTTAAATGCACATAGATGCATTGTATTTGAAATAACAATGGTAACTTACGTGTGTGTGTGTGTGTGTGTGTGTGTGTGTGTGTATGTGTGTGTAGAAAAACAGTGTGGCATTTTCTAGCTCTGTATCTTTTTCTGAATGTTATACCTTTTTTCCCCTCTTTCTGATTTTCTTTAAAAGAGGTCATTCAACCTCCTGTGAGAAAAATTTGTTCTTACCAGAGGAAAACTACCCAGTTGTAAAATATAGTTTGCAAGATGAGAGAAACATTTATCCAAACATTTCGTCTTTCCTAAGAGATTTCGTTACATCTTACATGGACTGCTGAAAGAACATTTTTACAGTATCCTTTGTAATAACTTCTCATTCGTGACTGAAAAGTACTTATTATGAAATTATTTCTGCCTTCTGTCAAAATTCTTGACAGTGCCCTCTGAACCCCATTCCTCAGGTTAATGACTATAAGACTGATTCTGAAGGTGTTATGCGAGCTAGATGAACAGGTGACCCAAAAAGGGACCTTGGGGAGCTCAGGAGGAGAGATGCACAATAAAGGGGTAAGATCCTGGGCTGGAGCAGCTAAATTGGGTTCAAACAAAAACTTCCTTAGCTCCCTATGGGGTTTCTGGAATGTTGACCCTAATTCCATCTGAACAAGCCCTTGAAGTTGCTCATTTGCATCACATATGCTTACAGTCATCCCTACTTGGAATGGTTAACAAAAGTAAACAGAACCCCAGGATATTTATGAGAACAAGAGCTATTTTGGCCACAAACATGTTCATCCTTAAATCCTTAATTGACTTTTTAGGAAAATTATAGGCATCTGTGATAGAGAACAGGAAGACATGAGCAGTAGGAACATGATGTTAAGGGAATAATTCTATAAACTGTACCCACTGTGATGACCCTGACATGCTTTTTCTTTAAAAAAGAAATTTACCTGCAGCCCTGCCTGTCTTAAGTTGACAAAATATGTTTTATTTCCTCAGTAAACTACCTGTTATCTGCAGGAGAAGTGCAAACCTAAGGTACTGATAAAAAGAACACAAGCTACCCTGCAGGTGAAAACTTTTGTGACCCTTACACAGACCAGATCCCAGAAATCAAGGGGATAAGAATAAGTCTCCTTAACCATAAAATCTGTAAGAACAGGTTCCAATTAGAACCAGTCAGCAAGTCAGCATGGCCCAAAGTGGCTTAAAGTTATCATGTACAGTGGGGACTTGAAAGTTTAATGCCATCCTCCTGTCAGTCAAAAGTCAAGAGGAAGAGCGGGCAAGACTCTGTGGAAAGTTCCCTGGGATCCCCCCAAAAAAACTGGAGGCCAAGAGGGGTAAGCTATCCCTCTCCTCTCTGAAAGGACCCACTATCTCTTTTGAAAGTGGTCCCTTTTCCACTTCTCCTATCCCTTTTAATAAATTTATGCCTGTTACTGTGAGTGATAGGTTGGAAATTTTTCTAGCCTGGTTGCAGGAATAGCAGTTTGAAGAGGAGAACTCTGTGCTGCCTCATTTTTCAGAGCAGTTCCCGGACCCTGTAACCAGTAAACAGAGAACACACCTATGCACATTTCACTATTATCTCTGTTGTTGGAGAGGATATAATATATGTATTATTCATTAGACAAGATATGATATATGGGTTCTAAGAACTGATATATTCAAAATTATTATATCCTTAGTGTAAGTGCAGAAGGAAAGCAGAATACAATGGATTCAGAAAAGCCTTTATTCCTTCACAGATTCAGGTGCCATTCGGGTCCACTTTCCGGATGGGAAAATGGCCGTCAGTTACAGAGGGGATTTTGGTTTTATAGGGTACAATGATGTAATCATTGGGAACTGTGTACAGGCAGTTTTGACCATCAGGGGCTAGTTGAACAGGTTAAAACTTTAATTTAGGAAGGTAGTTGTGAAAAGGTTGAAACTCATTGTTGTCTGAGGAGATAAGAGTCCAGATCCCAGTGATGAGTACTCAAATCTTGCCCATTGGTATATGCTGTGCTTCCGTTTAGGACTAATTAGCCATGGGGGAAGGTCATGTTTTAGGGCCCATTGCTATTAGGGAAGGGTGTGCTGGGAGAGGTTTGTGTTTGGCCAATTTCCCCTCCCTCCTCCCAAGCCACACTGTACGGAAAACCGCTGCTTCTTTGCCCAGCTTGCTGCAAGCAGCTCGCACCGCTCTTACAGAAAACCGCTGCTTCTAGCCTGGGTTGCTCCAAGCGGCTCCGCAGCCGCTTCTCTTTCGGCCTGACCAGCGGGATGAAAGACATGTACACTTCAGAGGTTCATGAAGCAGCTTCCTGTTTATTCAAATAACGCCTTCAATATATAAGCAGTCTCATGCATAAGCAATTGTAACCAGATATGTCCATCCAATCCTGTTAAACGTCAAGTGATCACTCGCTCAAGTGTACATGTAAAGTATATCTGTCCACGCGCTAGGCAGCTGAACTAATTATCATGCAGCCAATTGTAAATGCTTCCTGCCATTCTCTATGCATAATCAGGACGCAGTTTGCTCTCTGCCAGTCGCCATCTTTAGTTGCACGTGGTGTAACCCTGGGCCTCGGGTTCCGCCCGCCACAACTCCCCCTTTCTGTTTATAAAAGGGACCGTGCCTGTCTTAGGTTGTCCACGGCAGAGCAACATCCTTATCCGTCATTGGACAATGAGGCTCTAGCCCTCATTTCCTTTCTTAGGTTGGTATGAGCTCCCCATGAATCTTATCCATCATTGGCTACCGGTCCAGCATATTTAACCAGACTTGGGGGAATGGGCCAGCATCAATTGCGACAAGAGCTTGGTGAATAACGGCTGTTTTTCTGTGTAGATGTATATGCATTTTGTATATGCACAGGACAGATACAACACACAAGAGACCTGGACAAAAACCCAAACCATTCTTTTCGCCATTAAACAGTGGACTGCAGAAATGTGGCCAAATGTTGTAAAAATAGGAGGATATAGAATAGAGGAGTTGGTAAGGGGTGCAGGATAGGGCCACATCTTCACTATCCCCCATAGTTCACGCGAGTCTCCTCCATTAACTTGGCGAGAATTCGCCAGCACCATCAGCGGGAGAAGCCTCCTCATCTTCTTCCTATTTTTGGGTCTCTGTTGAGGCCTTGACCAATCTCTCTGGCACCCAAATTGGCGATTGTGCATCCTGTGGGAAAACACAAACAGACCCTTGGGTCCAGATTAATACCGAATCTGAGCCTTTCCATTGTCCTGATAGAATGTCCTTCCAGAGCACTTGAGGTAGATGCTTTTCATTAGGCTCTGAATGACGGTCAACAGCCGATTGGCCCTCAGAATCAAGATTTAAAAAATTTAAAATGAACAAGACAACAGACAATTTGTCTTTTGGGGATCTGTATGATGCCCCTATTCCCCCTTTTTGTTTATAAAGCATGCTTTTAAGCGTTAAATGGGCACGCTCAACAATGCTTTGTCCAGTAGGATTATAGGAAATTCCTGTGACATGTTGAATACCAAAGATGGAACAAAATTGTTTAAAGGCCTGGGACGTATATCCAGGACTATTATCTGTTTTAATTTGTTTGGAAACTCCTAGGATGGAGAAAGAGTGTAAACAGTGTGTTATTACATCTTTGGTTTTTTTTTCTCCAGTATGAGCAGAGGCCATAATATATCCTGAAAAGGTATCAATAGACGCATGAATGAATTGTAGTTTTCCAAATTCTGAATAATGTGTTACATCCATTTGTCAAATGTGATTGGGCTGAAGCCCTTTTGGATTTACTCCTAATGAGGGGTTAGGAATAAGTATAACACATTTAGCACAAGACTTGACTATGTCCCGAGCTGTTGCCTTAGTAATTTTATAGCATGTGCGTAGAGTGGAAGCATTTACATGAAATTTGGAATGAAAAGTTTTTGCATTTTCAAGCGTATTAAAGATGTGTGGGTCTCTGGTGGCCATGTCTGTTAAATCATTGTGTAAACTTAAAGGACCTGGAAGGCCAGTATGAGCCCAAACATGCTCAATAAAAAAAGGACTTTTTCTGTCCCAAATAAGTTTTTGTAAACTTTGCAAATATTTAGTAATAGTGGAGGTGAGGGAAATCATACCAGTTAATTCTAAATTTTGAACAGCATTAACAACGTATTTGCTATCAGAGAATAGGTTAAAAGGCTCATTGTGGGTTTTGAATACTTCTATAGCTACTAATAGTTCTATTTGTTGTGCAGATAGAGTATTAAACAACAATGTTTCTGTAACATTATCTATAGTAATAGCACCCATACCATTTTTTGATCCATCAGTAAATATAATGGTAGCTCCTGTAATAGGTTCTTTTCGGGTGAATTTAGGAAAAATTATAGGATGTTGACTCCAAAATTGGAGAAGATGATCAGATGACAAATGATTGTCAAACACAGCAGAAGTACTAGTAAAGACTATAGCCCATGAATTTGAATTATTAATAAGATATTGTATCTGATCAGTAGTATATGGAGTAGTGATAGTTGAGGGATATGATCCAAAGGTGGAAAGGGATACTTTTAACGCCTTAAGGATTAATTCTACCACAGATTCAGTAAACAAGGCTAAGACCTTGTTAGGGACATAATTCATGTGAACCCATAGAATAGGACCCTTTTGCCAAAACACTCCTGTGGATAACTTATTTGTGGCCAAGACAATGAATGATAAAGGCTTAGTTAGGTCAAAATGGTCAAGATGAGCCTTTTCCATAGCTGTTTCAACAAGCTTGAGAGCTGTTCGAGCCTTAGGGGTAAGCACTCGCTTAGAAAGAGGGTCAGAATCAACTTTAAGAATATCAAACAGTGGGCCCAAACTTGAGGTGGGTAAATGAAGGTAAGGTCTAATCCAATTAATATCACCCAAAAGTTTTTGAAAATCATTTAATGTTCTAAGCTCATCCACCTGAATGGTAATTTTTATAGGTTTAATCATAGTTTGATTTATGATAGGTCCTAGGAAGTTTTTGGTGTCTGTGATTTGTACTTTATTAATGGCAATATGTAAGCCCCATCTTTCCAGTGACTTTAGTAAGGAATTATAACATTGCTCTAAGACAGGTTTTTCCTTATGAGCTAGCAAAATATCATCCATATAAGGATAGATTAAAAGTTGAGGGTTAATTTGTTGATACACACCGGGTGGAAATTAATCTGATTACCTTGCTCTTCATATGGTCCTAGGCCTGTCAGAGTGTTTAGATTCCATTGAGGACTGCCCGCAACTGCATTAAGTCGGGCAATATGAGAACATAACTCCTGGTTAGTCACCTTCCATTTTAATATGGCTGTGCTCTTGTTAGGATTGGAAGCCATACCCAATCCCCTTAAAGTGTGATCTGCCTGTTGAAGTGACCAGGCTTTGGGCCATTCTGTAATTTTGATAATACTTTTGTTAGCCCCAGTATCTAATCCCTCAAAACTTTTGCCTTCTATTATTAACTTTGTCATAGGCCTATCTTTTAAAACCCATGTTAACATGACCATATTTTGGTCAGTAGAACCTAATCCTTTATTTCCCCTAATAATATTTTTTGATGGATATTGATCATAGCAACTGGGTAAGACCAACAATTGTGCTATACGATCACCCTGAGCTATTATTGCTACACCTCTTGGTGAAGAAGCAAGAATTTTTATTTCTCCTGTAAAATCAGGGTCTATAACTCCAGGGACAATATTTAATCCTTTTAAAGCAGAAGAACTCTTCCCCAGAACTAGTCTCACTGTTCCTTTATGTAATGGGCCAACAACCGAAGTTGATATTGGCTGTACTTCCATCTCTGGAGTTAATACTGCTCTGGTGGAGGCACAGAGGTCTGAATATCTACTTTCTCTTTCAGAAGCTTGACTTGATTGTTCTTTTTTTACAGTTTCTAATATCTTTTCCCCTTCTTTTAACTGTTTTTGAGATTTTGGTCTTTTGGAAGTCAGAAACAAACTAAGGTCACAACAACAACAACAACAAATAGAAACCAAACAAGGAAAGGTAACACAAATAGCAACTTACACATATTTGTTTTGGGACAGCCTTTCAATATATTCTCTCTCTAGGAGAATCTTCCGTTAATATTCCCTCTCTAGGAGAATCTTCCGTTAAAACCTTAAGGTAACTGTTTCCTCAAATAGGGAAACCTCGTTAATTACGCTAGTGAAACTGTCTTTTATTTATCTGAGCGCTCACCAATTCCCAGTTCGATCTTCCTCGTCTGATCGCGGTCCGGGCCACCACTTACAGAAAACCGCTGCTTCTTTGCCTGGCTTGCTGCAAGCGGCTCGCACCGCTCTTATAGAAAACCGCTGCTTCTAGCCTGGGTTGCTCCAAGCGGCTCCGCAGCCGCTTCTCTTACAGCCTGACCAGCGGGATGAAAGACATGTACACTTCAGAGGTTCATGAAGCAGCTTCCTGTTTATTCAACTAACACCTTCAATATATAAGCAGTTTCATGCATAAGCAATTGTAACCAGATATGTCCATCCAATCCTGTTAAAGGTCAAGCGATCACTCGCTCAAGCATACATGTAAAGTATATCTGTCCACGTGCTAGGCGGCTGAACTGATTATCATGCAGCCAATTGTAAATGTTTCCTGCCATTCTCTATGCATAATCAGGACGCAGTTTGCTCTCTGCCAGTCGCCATCTATAGATGCGTGTGGTGTAAACCTGCACCCCGGGTTTCGCCCGCCACAACACTGTCCCTCCGTTCTTCTTAGGGAGTTGTCTTTTAGGAATGTTATTTTCTGTAACCCTTCACTTGGAATTGCTTTTTATTGCAGGATCTATGTTCCAAAATGATTTAGTCTGATAATAAATCATATTTCTAATATTTAATACATGTAACATTGTACTGTTTTGATACATTTGCAAATTCCTTGGAAAAATGTTTCAAGTTTTATATATTTTAATAAACTGATATTCCAATCCATTTCAATAATAATTATAATTTTTTTATTTCTTGTGCTTAAAAACAAACATTTGTTCTCTTTAACTATTTTTGTGTACTGTATACTAGGGTCAATGTGTGCACATTGGTCTGCAAAGTTCTCTGTAACTGTCTTGTCTTGCAAGATTGAAACTGTATTCAGTGATTTGCCTACTTTAGATATATCATAAAGATAGGGTCATATAAGGGACTGGATTATTTCATTCAGTATAAGTTCCTCCAGGTTCACCACAGCTATAGCATATAGCAGGATTTCCTTCTTTTTTGTTTCTTTAGGGTGAATAATAATTCATTGAATAATATGCACATTTAAAAAAATTATTCCTGGGTATTTAGATTGCTTTTTCAGAGCTTTAGTCTATTATGAACAAAGCAGTACTGAACTTGGAGTATGAACATGTCTTTAAGATCCTATCTTCAATCATTTTAGGTATGTAACCTGATATGGAATTGTTGGATCATGTGGCAATTATGTTTTTAGTTTTGGAAGAACTGAAAAGTTTTCTACAGTAGCTGCACCATTTTACATGACCAACAGTGTAAAAGTTTTCAGATTTCTCTACATCCTTATCAATTCTTGCTATTTTCTATTTTGTTGTTTTTCACAGGGGACATCCTACTGGGTGTGAGGTGATACATCATTGTGGGTTTGATTTCCATGGTTTCCATTTCCCTAATGATCAGTGATGTTTGTTGAGCATCTTTTCATATTCTTCTTGGCCATTCGCACAACTTCCCGAGAAAATGCCCATTCAAATCCTTCATTCATATTTTGATTAGATTATTTTTCTTGTTGAATTATAGCTGTCTTTATATATCGAGAGGTTAATTCTATACCAGATAAATGCTGGCAAAGCATTTTCTTCCATCTTTTTAGATTTCCTTAATTTTGGTTTTTGTAGTATTTTATGCTTATGAAGGATGGTAAGTTTTACTCTGAGTTTTTACATTGTTCTAATAAATCACAGTCTAGCAGCAATGAATGCTAGTGTTTTGTATTAGATTTAATACACATTTTCCCTCAACTTTGCCACATCAGTTCTACATATGCCACTGTCATGAGCAAGCTACGTCATTAACATATACCACTTGTCTGTGTCTTTCCACAATGTTCAAATTTTTTTTTAAATTTTGTTATTTTTTTTTATTTTTACAGACTGCATTTCAATTCAATTTCAAGCACCAAAATAGAAGAAGCCATCAAAAGTTTACCAACCAAGAAAAGCCCAGGACCAGATGAATTCTCAGCTGAACTCTACAAGACCTTTAAAGAAGAACTAATATCAATACTCTTCAAAATATTCCAGGAAATAGAAAAGGAGGGAACCCTTTTAAACTCATTCTCTGAATCTAATATACCAAAACCAGACAAAGATGCATCAAGGAAAGAAAACTTTAGACCAATACCCCTGATGAACATAGATGCAAAAACCCTTAACAAAATATGGCAAATTGCATACAAAAATATATTAAAAAGATAATGCACCATGATCAAGTGGGGTTTATCCCAGCGATGAAAAGTTGGTTGAATATCTGGAAATCAATAAATGTAATTCATCACATTAATAGACTTAAAGTTAAGAATCATATGATTATTTCAATAGATGCTGAGAAACTGTTTGAAAAAATATAGCACCCTTTCATACTTAAAAACATAGAAAAAATAGGGATAGTAGGAATATAACTCAACGTTGTAAAGACTATGCTAAGCTCACGGTCAATATCATTCTTAATGGAGAAAAACTGAAAGCATTCCCTCTAAAAACTGGAACAAAGCAGAATGTCCTCTTTCACCACTTCTATTCAACATTGCCCTCGAAAGAGTATCCAGAGCAATTAGACAGTCTAAAGAAATTAAAGAGATACGAATAGAAAAAGAAGAACTCAAACTGTCACTATTTGCCAATGATGTGATTCCATATTTACAGGATCTGAAAAACTCCACAAGAAAACTTCTAGAATTAATAAACAAATTCAGCAAAGTAGCAGGATATAAACTCAATACACATAAATCTAATGCATTTCTATTCATAAGTAATGAATACTCTGAAAGAGAGATTAGGAAAACCACTCCATTCACAATAGCGTCAAAAAAAAAAAAAACAAAAAAAAAACCTTGGAAATCAAACTAATAAAAGAGGTGAAAGACCTATGTTCTTGGATAGGCAGAATTAATATTGTCAAAATAGTCATTCTACCAAAGGTGCTATACAGATCCAATGCAATTCCATTTAAAATCCCAATGACATTCCTCATAGAAATAGAGAAAGCAATCATGAACTTCATCTGGAAGAATAAGAGATCTCAAATAGCCAAAACAATTCTGAGCAGGAAAAGTGAAGCAGGAAGTATCAAAATATCAGACCTTAAACTATACTACAACAGAGCAATAGTAACAAAAACAGCATACAAAAACAGCATGGTATTGGCACCAAAATAGACAGGCAGACCAATGGTACAGAATAGAAGACACAGAGACAAACCCACAAAAATACAGTTACCTCATACTAGACAAAGGAGCCAAAAGCATACAATGGAGAAAAGATAGCCTATTCAACAGATGGTACTTAGAAAACTGGAAATCCATATGCAATAAAATGAAATTAAACCTCTCTCTTACCTGTACAAAACTCAACTCAAAATGGATTGAGGACTTAGGAATTAGACCAGAGACCCTGCCCCAAATAGAAGACAAAGTAGACCCAAATCTCCATTATGTTGGCTTAGGATCAGACTTCATTAACAAGACTTCCAAAGCAAAAGAAATCAAAGCAAGAATCAATAAATGGGATGGATTCAAACTAAAAAGCTCTTCCTCAGCAAAGGATACAATCAAGAATTTAAAAAGAGAACCTACAGAGTGGGAGAAAATCTTTTCCACACACACTTCAGAAAAAGCACTAATCTCCAAGTTTTTTGAATAGCAATAAATTTACAGGCTACACCACTTTCAGGGGTGACAGTTCACTGGATACTTGTGGGTCACCTGGTAGTCCTCAACTAGGCAATCACAAGTTCTTTTAGTCCAATCTTAATTTCGAATAACTGTAACACTCAAGTCACACATTATACTTTACCCAATTATATACCTGTAGATCACAAAAAGTCTATAACAGGGATAAGGCAGCCTCAGGTGTTCAGAAGACTCAATTGAGAGCAAGAACAGAGAGCAGGTACTAATGCAAAGAGTCACTTTAGGAAGTCAGATAAGATTAGGAATTAGAAATAGCCTCAGAAGTTGTTCAGGGTGTGAAGCTGTCAAAGTGCAGGAACTTAACTCTAGGCCAGGTCTGGAAAGACAGCAGCCTCACGGTGGCAGCTTGGTGTCAGTTTGAAATGTTAACTTGTAGTGGGCTTTGCATGCTCAGGACCAGGAAAAACTGTGCCGTGCTAAAGCTCAGAGACTCACAAATTCACCACTGTGGCAATTTTCCTAGGCAAGATTCCTGATGAGTGATCAGGAGACAGGGTCAGGTTGCTGTTGTGTCCAGTCACAGGGTGCTCCTGTGGGTCTCTAGGCAGGAATATTTGATGGCCAGGCTAAGCTTTTTTTTTGTTTTGTTTTGTTTTTTGATAGAGTTTTTTTACAGCCATACGTCTGTGTGCTTCTGATTAGTTGGATAAGTTCACAGGTGGTCATTTTTATTAGCACTATAAATGTATTTATCAGTTTGTGCATTATGGGGTGTTAGGCAGATGGTGGTTGTTTATTTGTACAAACAAGGTGTAGAGTCGTTCCACCTCAGCACTTTAAGTGGAGTAGCTTATATCAAATTACTGCTTTACAAAATGGAGTAACACAAGGTTAGGCTCAGCCTGAAAACACTTTTTTATATTACATGGAATATCTCAAAGCAGGGCAGAGCTGCTCTCCACATCCACACATCCATGCAAACTTTTCTCTGCTCTCCTTTGTCTTCTCTTCCTGTCTCTTTCTCTCCCTGTCTCACTCTTTCACGTCCTTCATCCCAGTATTTTCTAATCTGTTTTAAACTATGACTTGAATTTTCTGCTTTTTCATGAAGTTAGATTTTCTGGTCAGGTACATGATAGTATTAATGAGAATACATTATAATTGAACTTGCAGAATAATATGACACTACCCAAGTTTCATTTGCAGCAAGATAAGTACCATGAAGCACAATGAAGATGTTTTAAGGTTGATTTTGCTCTGTAAGTTCAGCTACCTTACATATTTACCAAATGGTCTGATCTGAGCATCTGAGCAAGTTTATGAAAAGAACTATTTGTACTTCTTCAAAAAGCAATAGCATGTGAATCTGAAACTGAAATGTTGGAACATTTTATGTTGCTAGACCAAGAATAGAATGTGAAAATATGTGCTGTCTCACAGAAATTCCAAGGTCTATACAATGACTAAATGTAATAATACAGAACAAGTCCAAAGAATTACCTCCATTCTATAATGCTTAAAATGATGAATTAATTTATTGTATCAACCATTATGCATTGTTTACTTGTAATATATTATTTAATCTGCACCACAATACGAGATTATTATTTTGTAAATGAGAGTTTAAGTGCTGATGAATCTTGCCACCTGTGGCAAGAAGTATTTAGATTTTAATTCTGGGAGTCTGATGACAAATTCTCTGTGATTTACTATCCCATACTCCTAATTCTTCCTTTGCTAATGGGTTAAGCATATTAAATCTTGGATCAATATATGAATAAAAAATGCTGTCAAAAATCTGAGGTTAAAAATATTTAAATGATTAGAATGTCCTTAGAATATTTATTATCTAGGAGCAGTTAATTCCTTTTGACTGAAAAAGTGGATCTTATTGTCATTAAAACCTGGTTCAGGATAATTTGTCTTCTCTTATATTAAGTTGAATTATCAAATTTGTAATCATTTGTCCCCTTTTGAATTAAGTTGGATGGCCAAATTGGTTTCCTGAGATCTAATTAAAATAGGTGACATTGCAAGTCTGAGTCACCAAGGTATTCTTGATACAATGGTAACCAAATGGGATAATTAGAGTGATGCCTTCATTATAGTCCCTGGAGATTGCAAAGTATTATGGTTAGCTTTACAAAGGATATTAGAGAAAAGGTAAAACTTAAGAGTTTATTTTCATCACAAACAGGTTCCAAATGTAGGAATAATAAAAAGAAAAAAACTATAATCTTTGCTTGTCTCCATTACTCACAACCTGTGAGATACCAGAAGAGTTATATTCCATGAGTTACTTCATGTACCAAGCAAAAGACTTGGATGCAGATATGTTTGTAGCCAAAGGACTCTGTGTGCCAGTTACTACCTGTGCATTGAGGCATTATTGCTATCAGCAAGCTTGTAGGCTGGTTGGGAAAGAAAAACAGGTAAATAAATAAAGAAGGCTAAAATGTTACCAGAGCAAATATACTTACATTCCCAAAGACATTGAGAATGGGTAGCTATGATTTTCTGTTGATGATAATTTACAATGAAGAACTGGGAAATAGCAAGGGCCAAGCTTCCTTCTTAACCAAGTGACAGGTGTCTTACATTTGATGTTCCTCACACATCGATATCTCCATCTTGAATATTGAGATCTTTTTCTGCCATGAATAGAACCTGTTAGGATGAGGTCAGTGTGTTTATCATCCAAAGTCAGAAAATAATTTCACATCCAGAGAGAGCAAGTTCAGGAATCATGAACTTCCTGTGGGAATCTGAAACAGTTAAGTTGCTTCTTGTTTTCTGCCTCCTCATCTTTAAATGCAAAGGGTTGGTGTGATTGAATATTATTAAGCAATAATAAGAAAACAAATTGTTTACACATCCTACAACATAGAGACACTTAAATCATTATAGGTGACAGAGTCAGACACAAAAGAAAATGTGTTGTATGATTCTAAGTATAGAAAATGTCCATAATAGGGACATCTACAGAGACAAAAAGTAGGTTAGTGAATACCTAGGGCCAGGTGTGGGAACCAGTAATGTCTGTAGATAGATATGAGGAGTCTCTGGATAATTGGAATGTTCTAGAAATTGATGATGATCATGTTGGTTATAGAACTCATATTTAATAAAACTATGGAATCAGATAAAATGCTACATTTTATGATAGATGAAATAACAACACTTGTTAGAAAAAAATAGAAAATTTGACTGCATAGGATAATCTCCTGGTCTTTACCAGGTCTCAAACCTTCTTATTCTATGTTTCCCAGTTTAATTTTCTTAAAATACATTTTCAATATTTGATTTTGTATTTAATTTTTACATGAAATTGAGATATCATTTTTTTAAGCTACTGACTCTTTCAACAATGTTTATATTGCTGTCTATCAAAAGATGTGCCAAAACTTTAAGTGTCATTTTTTATTGTCCTTGTGCCCAGGTCTGTAAAAGTTCATTAAACTATAGGCCATGCATTTTTCTTATCCAAAGAAAGATCTTTAGAGAGACAGATTTTGACTGTAACTGGCCTTGCCCAACTTTCTACCTGGCATAATTCTTGAGAGTTTGGGAGACTTAAAATGGCTTGTGGGCATTTGCACCTTTTAAGAAGATTTGTGATAGTGAAAGAATTATTATTATATGGCCTCCTGAAGGGAAGGGAATTGTACTCTTACCTCTCAACAATCAGCTTATCCTCGGGAACAAGCAATGAGTACTGTAAAGGACCAGTGTCCATAGCAGAAGTCATTTTGCTTGTTAATAAGAATCTGGGCTTCTCAGTCCACATCACCTTCTTATTCAGAATATTAAGAGTTCTTGTCATATTAGCCTCAGAGGAAAAAAATAACGGTCATGGGTGTATTTTGCAATAAAGTTCACACATATGCATGAACACACATACATATATCTGTAGTTATAGCTGGTTTGTTTTTAAAGTAATTTTCCTCCACTTTAGTAGCTATGGTGCAACTTCAGAATTTGATCTGGTGATAGTTTTGGAGTACTGAATATTTTCCTTCTCCCATCTATAATTTATTTGACCATGGGACTCCCAGAGCAATTGTCTTCTTATAGCACACACCATACTCTGTTTATAAAAATAAGGAATAAACCAAACAACAAAAACAAAATTTCCTTCAGAATAACCTATTGTAAACATTTTAGATTTCTCAGAGTTACAAACACAATGTATATAATGATGACCTAAAAATTATTTCCAGTTTCTTCCTTTTCTTTCCCTTCTTTAATATTTGTTTTTACCTTAGAAGTCATTTGTGTGAATCATATCACACAACCTTCAGTTACCACTTAGTTAATCCTTATCAGAGGATTAATGCACTGATCGGGTTAAGGCTCCGAAAATCCGATCATTTCTTCTTTAAACTTTCTTGCATTGCGGTACATGTGAGCTTTTGGGAGACACTTCTCATCCAAACAATAGCAGATAATTATAATTTTGTGTTCAATAACAAAAAATATTTAAATTTTACTCTGAGTAATTTTCAAGTATACAATGTATCATTTTTAACTAGAGTTACCATGATGTTCAATCAAGATCTTGAACTAATTTCTTTTAGCCAACATTTTGCTCACCTTGTTCCACCTGGAAGGTTTTTGCATCTTAATCCACATTTTCGCAGTCATTTCACTATCTAGCTTCTGGGAACCAACACTTTGTAATCTGTAACTATGAGCTCTGCAAATAAGAGGACTGTGCAGTATTTGTCCCTCTGTGAATGGCTTATTTCATCTAAAATAAAGTTTTTCAGTTTCATCATGTTGTCATAAATGATAGGATTTCCTTCTTTTTAAAAGACTGATTGGTGTATTATTATGTATTTATAACACTTTTTCTTTATCCATTCATCCATTGATAAATACTTAGATTGATCCATATGTTGGCTGCTGTGAATGATGCTGTATTAAACATAGAAGTATAGAAATCTCTTCAACATACGGATTTAATTTCCTTCAGATATATAACCAGTAATGGAATTCCTAAATCAAAGGGTAGTTTTATTTCCACTTTTCTGAGGAACTTAAGTGTTGTTTTTCAGAATATTTGCATTAATTTACATTAATGTACACAAACAGTATACATGTATTTCATTTCTTTTTTTCTACTGCCTTATCAGTACATCTGATTTTTATCCTCCCATGATCTGCATGTCCCATATTTTTGATTTCACATATTTCTCTTTCCAATGTCACTGAAACCGATACTACCTAATCAGGAACATGACTGAATTTCTTCAAGGAATGTAAATTCCTTGATGAACACTGATCTCTGCTCCTCGGAGATTTGGAAGATAGATAATGGTTTTAGCAAAGGAAATAAGACACCATAAGTTAAGCTTACATTAAGAAATGAGGTTTCATTTAAAGTTTGCAGTTCTTCTCTTTCCTCTAAAATCACTAACAGAGTCTTTGAGTTATTGATTATTCACAAGCCAATATGAGATAAGTTGTAGATATGAATGATGGCTGCTTCTTAGGAACTAAAGTTCTAAAACTGATCAGTGAAACTTGGCTTTGCATTCCAGTTACATAATCATAGACAAGAATAATTAACTAGTCATAAAATATAGGAAAAAAATGAATGTATGTTCAGTGCAATTTGTGGAACAAGAGCATAAAGGTATAGATCTTGCAAAACTCTTCTTATGAGAGATTATCCCCCTTAGATATTTATACTATTCTTTTTAACTTGCCATTCTTCAACACTTTTTCAATATTTGAAACTGGAAAATATATACTATATAATTACTAGAGCTAGAGTTGGAGTTTCTTTGGTTCCTGATTTTTAACTTAAGGAGCCACTGAAATTTTCAATAACCATAAAGTTCATGTATCAAAACCAACAGTAACTGCCATAAGTCTAGGGGATATGTAGTAGGATATTGTATCCACACAAAATAATGAAGATTATTAGATTTCCAAAAATAAGTGATCATTAAAGAATGCCCACATATTGCTAATTTCATGAGCCACTCTGAAGACTCACTTCTATTTAGAGTGTGAATCCATTGGATTATAAGATTTGCATTTAAATGGTCTTTTCCCCCTTGCAGTTAACAGGTTTTTGCACAGGATAATACAGCTCCTTCTTTGTGCATCACATACATAAAAGGTCCTAATAAATCCCACCATTGTGATGAACCCAGAGTTTATCCAAGGATTTTTTTTGTTATTCTAACACGCTCAATTGAACTAGGGTTCCCTGTATTTCCTTTTAGAAGTTTTTATGCATACTTAGGATAATTAGATATTCTCCCTGAAGGCTATCTTTATAAATGTAAGAAAATTCTCATTCATTTTATTAGTAAATTAAACAAAAATGCACACTTAAAACCTAACCACTAACTTCAAAATAGCATTATATGTAATAGCTTCACCTTTATAAAAGCTTTCTTTCCAAAATGATATGCCTGTTAATCCTGCATCTGAGAAATTAAGTACACAAAGAACTAAAGAAATATACCTTGAAATCATGGTTCAGCATAATTCTTTTTAGAACCTTAAAACTAGCCTCCTCATCCTGAGCTGGGGGAGGGGTGGAAATTATCTTCAGATTACCCACATAGCATATTCATTTTTGAAATGACTGGTCCCATGGCCAAAAGGGAAAATTATAGCAAGAACAAATTAAACAATGTGGAGATAATTATGGTATGTTGTAGCTATTTTATTGATATCAAATATTTTCAAGACCCTTTTAAGAATTAGTCCAATGTGCCATCTGTTCCAACAAGAGGCAGATGGCATGGAAGTATGTGTATGAGGTGGCTGAGAGAAAGAAGAAGACCTTTGTGCATATTCATAGTGATGAGTGAGTGTGTGGGTGTATGTGTGTGTGTGTGTGTGTGTTTGAGAGAGAGACAGAGAGACAGAAGTAGAAAACACTCTCCAAGGACACAAAAACAGGTTATTTATGCTAAGCCCATGGCCAACATCATTCTTAATGGAAAAAAACTGAAACCATTCCCTTTAAAAACAGGAACAAGACAGGGATGTCCTCTTTCACCACTTCTATTCAACATTGTCCTCGAAACTCTAGCCAGAGCAATTAGGCAGACCAAAGAAATTAAAGGGATACAAATAGGAAAAGAGGAACTTAAACTGTCACAATTTGCGGATGACATGATTCTATATTTAGAGGATCCAAAAACCTCCTCCAGAATATTTCTAGATCTCATTAATCAATTCAGCAAAATAGCAGGCTATAAAATCAACACTCATAAATCTAAAGCATTATTATACGCAAGCGACGAAACAGCTGAAAGGGAAATGAGGAAAACAAGTCCATTTGCAACAGCCTCAAAAAAAATAAAATACTTGGAATCAATCTAACCAAAGAGTTAAAAGATCTCTACAATGAAAACTACAAAATATTGAAGAAGGAAATTGAGGAAGACCTTAGAAAATGGAAAGATCTCCCATGTTCTTGGATAGGCAGAATTAATATTGTCAAAATGGCCATACTACCAAAAGTGCTATACAGATTCAATGTAATTCCAATTAAAATCCCAATGACATACCTTAGAGAAATAGAGCAAGCAATCATGAAATTCATCTGGAAGAATAAGAAACCCAGAATAGCTAAAGAAATCCTTAGCAGGAAGAATGAAACAGGGGTTATCGCAATACCAGATCTTCAACTCTTCTACAAAGCAATAGTAACAAAAACAGCATGGTATTGGCACCAAAATAGACAGGTAGATCAATGGTACAGAATAGAGGACATGGACATAAACCCAAATAAATACAATTTTCTCATATTAGACAAAGGGGCCAAAAGTATGCAATGTACAAAAGTTAGCCTCTTCAACAAATGGTGCTGGGAAAACTGGAAATCCACATGCAACAGAATGAAACTAAACCCTATCTCTCACCCTGCACAAAAATCAACTCACAATGGATCAAGAACCTTGAAATCAGACCAGAGACCCTGCATCTTATAGAAGAAAAAGTAGGTCCAAATCTTCAACTTGTTGGCTTAGAATCAGACTTCCTTAACAGGATTCCCATAGCACAAGAAATAAAAGCAAGAATCAATAACTGGAATAGATTCAAACTAAATAGCTTTCTCTCAGCAAAGGAAACTATCAGCAATGTGAAGAGAGAGCCTACAGATTGGGAGAATATCTTTGCCACTCATACTTCAGATAGAGCACTAATTTCCAGAATATATGAAGAACTCAAAAAACTCTACACCAAGAATACAAATAACTCAATCAACAAATGGGCTAAGGATATGAACAGATGCTTCACAGAAGAAGATCTACAAGCAATTAACAAACATGAAAAAATGTTCACTATCTTTAGTTATAAGAGAAATGCAAATCAAAACTATCCTAAGATTCCATCTCACCCCAATTAGAATGGCAATTTTCAAGAATATAGCAACAATAGTTGTTGGATAGGATGTGGGGAAAAAGGTACACTCATACATTGCTGGTGGGGATGCAAATTAGTGCAGCCACTCTGGAAAGCAGTGTGGAGATTCCTTAGAAAACTTGGAACGGACCCACCATTTGACCCAGCTATTCCACTCCTCGGCCTATACCCAAAGGACTTAAAATCAGCATACTACAGAGATACAGCCACATCAATGTTCATAGCTGCTCAATTCACAATAGCCAGACTGTGGAACCAACCTAGATGTCCTTCAATTGATGAATGGATAAAGAAACTGTGGTATATATATACAATGGAATATTACTCAGCTGTAAAGAATACTAAAATTATGGCATTTGCAGGCAAATGGATGAAATTGGAGAATATCATGCTAAGTGAGCTAAGCCAATCTCAAAAATCCAAAAGATGAATGATCTCACTGATAAGCAGATGATGACACATAATGGGGGGTGAGAGGGGGGCAAGAATGGAGGAAGGAGGGACTCTATAGAGGAAAAAGAGAAGTGGGGGGGTTTGGGGGAATGAAAAATAATGGAATGAATCAAAGATCATTACCCTATGTAAATGTATGATTACGCAAATGGTATGCTGTTACTCCATGTACAAACAGAGAAACAACATGTATCCCATTTGTTAAAAAATAAATAAATAAAAAATTTAAATCAACTAGAAAAAAAAACACTTAGAAAAAATAAATATGCAAGAAATGTTGGAAAAACTCTGCACAAAAAAATAATAAGGGTCAATGATATTGTAACAGTGGTCCACTTTATGCTGTGTGCTCTGCCACGGCAACTTATTGTTAAAAAGGACATGTTTCTTTCTCTTCCTTTCTCCCTGCTTCTCCCTAATCTCTCCCCCTCCCTAATATCAGGGAAAATAGAATTGCCTTCCTCCCCTTCTTAGGCAGGGGTATCCGTCGCTGAGTACATACCCCTTCCCATAAGAATGAAGTAATTCAGACTTTGGGGAAGGTACCAGAAGATCTCAGAAATGACTATTCCCAAATTAACAAGTGAATTATAAATACAGAGAACACATTGAATGTAGCCTTTGAGTCACCTCTTTAAAGGCACCCTGTTCCTGCTGATGGGCAGAATCACAGCCTTTGAAACAGGAGTGCCCTGGGTCTCCCTTGTGACTAAAACAATAAAACTTCATTTCTCTTTTTCTCAAAACCGTGTCCGTGTCCTCGTTATTAGATTGGCATCAGGGACAAGGACTGAACTTTTGGTAACAATAGCTTATCATATATTAAATGCACCTCATAGTTTCTTTAAAAGAAAACTTTTTTTTTTAATTGTGGCATTATGTAAGGAAGAAGCAAGGTGGTTTAGCGAATACTCTTGAAACTAAGAGATTTCTGAAATAAAAGAGTTTATTGAGTGAAAGATATGAAAAATAACAACCCCCAAGGAAAAGGGGAATAACAACCCCAGGGAGATGGGGTGGGGGAGGGGCAAACTTTTGCAACTGTTTTCTGATTTGGGCTTTGAACTTGCACAACTGTTTCCCTTGACTGCCCAACAGATGCATTTTACAAATGATTCAAATCTTGTTATGAATTAAATCTCCCTCAAACCCTATAAAAACATCAGACCCCCTCCTGTAATTAGTTGCCATTTTCTCTCCTGAAAATGTGCCATTCCACTGCTTAATAAAGAAAGCTTGCTGATTCCTTGAGGTCTGTTCCCTGTTTAGGTTATTTTTGCTTTTATTGAGTATAACTAGAGAGAAAAAATATGTCCTTTGCAAACTCCCACCATACCCAGCAACAAGGCTCAGAAGCAGTGGTTAAAAAAAAAAAAAAAAAAATCTATCCGATCTAAAACACCTGGGCATTTTATAAAGAAAATTTGGGGACCAAAAGTGTAAGCTGTTACATTCATCCTATATCTGCTATAGGATTACATGATGTGGGAAATTTTAAGAAGGAAACTGAGCAGAAGAGAGAATACAATCTGACGTCTGCCAACTCTTACAGGTGACTTAAGTGCTGAAGGTGGGAAATTGTTTTGCAATTCTAAAACTCAAAATTGATCCAAGTAAAACTCATGGGGGGTGAGTGTTGATGATATAATACTGCATCGTCTCAAAGTCTCCCCCCAGATGGTTATTATGCCAAAAGGGAAATACAATCCTATACGGTGGAGAACCCTGGAAATGACTAGAGAACCATGATAAATGTCACTGAGAAGTAATCAGAGGCCCTGTGCCTCTGGATGTATGTGATACTTGAGAAGAGATTCTGGCTCATTTGCACCACATGCTGGAGAAAAGATTTACAACTTGAACCTAATCTCTAGACCGTCTAGACAACCTCAAAACTGAGGAGCAGTCTATGAGATAAATGGCCTATTTCAAATTGTCATTGTCATGACAGATGAAGTAATGGGTAGATGCTGTTCCAAATGAGAAGAGGTCTAATCACTGGACCCAAAAATACCAACAGATCCAAAGGTATACCCTGTATTGGGGGAGAATGCTATGATACAACATTATTGAAACAACATGTATCTAACGAGTAGAAAGGGTACGTATTATTATTGTTCCATAGTTGGGAGGAAACAGTTAAGACTGTAGATCTGATGCAATGTGTGTAGTCTAATAAGTCCCAGGTTATAGTAATAGTCATACTATGGAGAACAGATAATAGCCACTCTATGGACAGAAGGGAGAACATACTCCTGTTGATCAAATGTGTGCTGGCCACTGCACTTGATACTTTATACTTGTTCTCCTAGACAATATTTACGATGGAGTTAAGATGTAGATATAGGGGGAAAATTATCACTCAGAAAAGATAAAAAACTTCTCCCAGTACTCCGTGGTCTTTAAAAACCATGCTGCTTTAGACATTTAAAGGAATTTGGGGTTTATAGGTTTAAAGAGAGGATTGTATTTTACCTAATAAACATTAAAACCACTGTTTTCAAGGAATATTAGAAAAACATATTAGAAAACTGGCCAAAACTTTTATATTTGATTGCTTCATAACAATCTTTGATAGATGTCTCATTGTTGCTGAAATTGATGCCCTCATAAATTAAAAACTGAAATAGTTCCATTTAAATGCATACTTACAGAACAGGAATTCTCTTGAACTCTTAAAGTGTATCATATGGATGGGAAACCAAACACATAGACACCGGTGTAGGATGAATATATTTAAAAAATATGTCTATAATGACAAGAGACAGAGTCAATTCTCAATAGTTTACAATGCTGATAGGGAAGGTTTATATGAATTATGTTTTAAATATGAATAAAGTATATGTCTTTATTTGAATGGAAAAGTAATCCCCTGCCATATTTTTAAAATGAATGTATTATAGAGTTCTGTACATTCAGAGAGATTTCAAAGCCATTTGAATTCCCAACAGAACATCTCATTTGAAAAATAAAATTCCAGTTTATAGAGTTTAACTCACTTCTTTTTAAAGTTATGAACTAACTTCTTTTGACTTTGCTGTCAACCTCTAGGTGAAATGTTTCAAAGTTTGCATAGTGATTTTTCCCATTAAAATGCAAATCAGTTTTCCTCAGTGACAAATATTAAATTAAAACCCTAATATAAAAATGGAGACATGCCTTAATGGCTGCAAATTTAAATCCAGTTCTATGTTAAGATCTGAGTTATGGGGTTGTATTGTGAGTGAAGTTTGCAAAAAGGTGGTTTCTCAAACTATTTCATGCTTGGTAATATGATGCTATTCAGAGTATTTCTGATGAGCAGATTTAATTGTTAACATTCACAGATTATTAATAAATACATATTTAAACTATTTTTTATTTCATTTTAAAATTATGTGTATTTCTTGTAACTTTGACAAGAAACATCAAAGAATTTGGCACTGCAATCTCTATAATAAAAAAAGAAGTCTGAGATCTTGGATAAGGGTAGGAATAATAATAATAATTTGACTGATATCTTATCTCTGTATATTATCAATCTATTTTATAGCATTCTTTAATAGCTCAGTAAATGTCATATGATATTATGCCTGGATTCTGCAATGGGAAAAAGATACTAGAAGTTTTTGACACCTAGAAGTCTAGAGATTGATTAATAATAATGTTGTTAATGTTGTATCAGAATTCTTGTGATTGAAAGTATATATGTCACTTCAGTTTTCTAGGAAACAAAGTAATCATGAGTTAAATCAATGGGAAAACCAGATATGTCATGGTGCAACATAGCACCTCCCAACTTATCTCTCTATGTTGATCTAATTTTCATATTCTGAAAGAAATTCTCTACACTTCATTAAGATGAAATTTTATTTCATTGTCAGCCCCAACTTCAGTACTTTCCTGTTTAATATTTAAGAGGAAAATTCATTTCTCCCTCCTCCCATATCTATATATTAAAATTGCTGAAGTATTAAAATCTTTTGTGATTATATGTCCTTGAAATTATTATTAGCGTTGTTTATTTTGGACAAACAAAAACAAACTCATGTGATCAGACACAACCAAATGAAATTCAGGAAAAAAAAAAGTCTTGAGAAATCTAAATTTATTCAACCACATCACCAAATCTGATCTTAACACAGAATTTTGTTCCATGATCATGTAGTAGCCTATGTATCTCTCCAATGATTCTAAGTCATTACAAGCCTGCTTTCATCACCAAGGATATTGGTGATTTGAGTTATAAAATAATACATTATTCATTTTTCTTCTTTCCGCATTCTTACATGATATTAGCAACAAAATATTTGATTAAGGGAAACAGACAAACCAAAAATTAATCCAAGTTAAGACACTTAGGCATTACATATATGACATAGTGATGCTCAGTCTTTCATGCAATGTATGATTCTCAGTTTTTACCTTAGCTCCTGGAAGCTAGCTTTCCCCATCTTTTTACAAAAAAGAGATTATAAACGTCCTGAAACCAAGACAGGTTTTAAGCATATCAGAGAGATGTCTGCTTTATCAAATTAATTTTGATACCATACTCAATATCTAAGCTATGCAAAGTTTGCCCATTGACAGATAAATGAATAAAGAAAATGTGGCATACATACACAATGGATTATTACTGAGCCATAAAGAAGCATGGAATCCTGTCATTTGCCATGAGAAGGATAGAACTGGAGGCTGTTATTTTAAGCAAACTAAACCACACATACAAAGACAAATGCCACATATTCTCTTTCATATGGTAGCCAACAAAAAAAAAGTTAAACTGAATAGAATAGTGGTTAGCGGAGGCTGGGATGGGGAGCATGTGAGAAAGGGAAGTTGAGTAATAGGTATCAAATATGGTGAGAAGGAATATGTTACGGTGTTCTACAGCACAGTGGGATGACTACTGGTCACAGCAACCTATTACACATTTTATGGAGACCTCAAGACAGGAGCTCAAAAGTTTCAAACATTAAAAAAATTAAAATGTTAAGGAGAGAGAGAGGTTAATTACCCTGATTTGATCAGTATACACTGCATGCATATTTTCAGACATCTCTATCACCCTCTAATGTACAATTATTACACATTAACCAAAAACATATTGAGTATAAAACAATCAAGCTTTATGTGATTGCACTAAAGGAAAATTGCCTTTTTAACTTCTTTTGTGTTCTTTCCTCACAAAAACACACAAGGTCTTTGTCTCTTTCACACAAATAAGTATTTTGCCTGGTACTGATCTAGTCTCACCTAAAACATTGATCAGTGGACTGACTCTGCTGTTTGGTTAAGGACTACCTTGGTCTGTGTTCTAACTCTATCTTTTTTGTTTATTAATGTGTTTGTTTGCTTTATTTTCTGAGGACTAATTTTTACCTTTGGCAACATTTTCCCCTCTATGTGTTTATCTTTCTCCGGGTCTACCTTTTCAAAGACCCTCAGAGGTATGCCCCCATATTTCTTGCTTTTTAGATGGTATTTCTTTTTTGGTAGGGGGTGGTTCTGGGGATTGAACTCTGGGGCTCTTGACCATTGAGCCACATCCCCAGCCCTATTATCTATTTTATTTAGAGACAGGGTCTCACTGAGTTGCTCAGTGCCTCACTTTTGCTGAGGCTGGCTTTGAACTCATTATCCTGACTCAGCCTACTGAGCCTCTGAGATTACAGGCATGCACCACCACACCTAGCTAGATGGTATGTTTTAAAGTTATGAATGGCAAAAAAAAAAAATACTGGGGAAGGTTGTGTAACTTTTCTAGGGCTACCCATCTCTTCTTATTGCTATAATGAGTGTGTTAATATCTGTAAAAATTATATTTGTCACACAATAAGATTGATGATTTCATCAGAAAGGCATCTGTGAGGTTTCAACTTGTAGCTCCATCTCCTGAGAGAAATAATCATAGGCAATACCTTGTGTGGCATATAAAATGCTTTCTGGTTGTGGTTCTCCTATCATGAATTCAATTCAGTGGACTATGTTTTATAATATAACCAAAGCAGAAATGTATAGGTTGGGAATATAAGTTGATAGCTGTGATGTGGCCAATATGAAAATCTGCCTAATAGGAATTCTGTATGGAATAGAAATTTAACAAAAATTATTTATTCCTAAACAAATCTGCATGCTTGAGCTCTAGAAAAAAAAGAAAAATGTCATGACAGAGAGACAGTAATATAAATAAAAACAAGAAACACAAACTGATTCACAAATCAATAATACCAGGTAAGGTTCATTTGGTGCCAACTGTGTTGCATTCCATGGATGAATCATTTTAGATACACTCTGTCCCTTAATACTCAAACTCATCCTATTCAGTTGAAGATCAAGAGCATCCATTTGCTTACTTCATTTTACATTTCTAGACAGTGACAGAGGCAGGATTTAAACCCAGGCCTCCGATCTATCATCTGTGTTCTTAATTTTTCCAGGGTTGGAACAATGTTCATCTGCTCCTGAGATACCTGGAGGCTCTGTAGGGTCTGGAAACACCAGGAACAAAATCCTAAGTCTTTGCTTTGGTGTGGATATGGCTTGAGTGTTTTCTTCAAAGTTTCATATATTCAGCAGTGAAGCTACATTGAGAAGTGATGCAGCCTTGGAGAGGCTTGTGATACAAGGCAATCAGTTCTCCAGGTACACTGCCCTCCTTCTCAGACTGTGTTTGTTCCCAAGTGACTGAGTTGTTATATATCATCCTGGCGCCTAAAATCTCTCTATCTTCCTTTCTTACCTTGTGATCTTATATGCTTGCCTTCCAACCATTATGATGCCATCTTCTCTGAGACCAAGCCAAAGCCATGATCTTGGAACTCCAAAACTCAGAGGTCAATAAACCTCTTTTCTTAACAAATTTTCCCATCTTAGGTATTTCATTGTAGTGATGGAAAACGGACCGACACAGATTCCGGGATTTCTTCCCCTCATATCCCCTTACTTCCACAATGAACTAATAAGCAAGTTGAATGCAACTGAGAAAAGATATGTATAAAAGAGCCTAATACAGGCAGAGCTAATTGCAATAGCATCATCTTTCTTTTAAATCCTATGGGTCACTTTTATCAATAAAATTCTTCAAAGTAGTAGGAAAAAGCACAGAGTTTTGATTTGTTTTGTTTTAAATTCAGGCCTTTTCTTTTTACACAGCTGTGTGGTAAAAATCGTTTCATCTCTTTTACAAAGTAATCTCTACACAGTGTCTGTCTGCGTTTGGGGTAGGAGGGATAAGTGGAAGAAAGAACAACAGTAGCAATGATAATGATCATGGCATATCCTTTACTCTAGGGTACCTACTTCATGCATTGAGAGTGACAATTTTATCAATGTGCTAATCATGGAACAAACTAATCTGTTTTGTCTTAGTGTCATCTAGAATCCAAATGTAAGAAAAGGAAGAAAATCATATCAGAGAGGAGTGGTGACCAAGAGTTTATATCCACTATAGGAATAGTCAGTGGGATTTATAGGATGACCAAAAGAAAGGTGTGTCTGTTTTCCAAATGCTGTCTACAAAAAATTTGTTTTGGCAAATTCACAACCAAACAAGAACAAACTTTCAACAGTGGGAGAATGACTTTGATGAGAGAGACCACAATAGAATAGCGGACAAAAGTCTGAAAATACATCAGAGCTTGTAATAAGAACTTTTATTGTCATTTGGGAGATCAAAATTTTTCATTTAAACACTTGTGAGAGCTGAGATGTAAAATGTTAAAATGTCAGTGATTGTTAGCTTGATTTTTAAACCAAAATCATTAACCAAACAGATTTCTGAAAGAACTGGGGATAAATACCTTGCAATAGCATGCCAGTTTAGAAGGATGTTTAGATTGAAGAGAGAGAGAGAGAGTAAAAGAGAGCGATATTGACTGGTGATTGAAGAGTTCAATGTCAAAAATATTGACTTGAAACTTTTAAGTAGATGAACTCTACTGGGAAGAAACACAGAAGGGACCATTGATGGGGATCCAAATTCTTAGCACATTTTTTCTCTTAGAGAAGTAGAACTGAACTCTGAGCTCATATTGAATTCACAGGAGCTTCCAGGGAGTTCAGATTAGCACAACAGGGGGTAAAGCAAGATCAGATTGTGGCCTTTTAATGCTCTCTGTGTTCAGCTCCTCAGAAGTCAGTGGGAAGGCTCAGTGTGGAGAAACTCAATAGCAGCAATGAATGAGAAGTGCATCTGGATCTTTTTTCCTTGTTTGGCAGACCAAACCCCCATAAAATGAATGAGCTAATTTATCATTTGTAGCTCATTATCAGAAACCATTGTGTAAGCAGGTTATTAACAATGTGCAGTGTGATCACTTTGTGATCACTCTAAAAGTGCTCATTTTTAAGCACTGTCTTGAAATGATCAGATAAACTCAGATATAAATTCAAGTTGCACATTTTCCACTTTTGAAATATCATGCAATTTACTAAGTTTGAATTCAGGGTTGAACTTTATAGAATGGAAATATAAAACTTATTTTAGCCGGTGTGGTGCACACATCTGTAATCTCCATGACTCAGGAGGCTGAGGCAGGAGGATTTTGAGTTCAAAGCCAGCCTCAGCAAAAGTGAGGCTCTGAGCAACTCATGAGAGACTGTCTCTAATTAAAATACAAAATAGGGCTGGGAATGTGGCTCAGTGGTCCAGTTTCCCTGAGTTTAATCCTTAGCACCTACATCCTTCAAGGGAAAAAAAAAACACATATTTTAGAAGGTAGATATAAGTATTAAATTTAATAACACACATGGGGTGCTTACATTGGTGTTTGATGAGAAAACATTTCAATAACCACACTTTCTTGTTTTGATTCATTTGGATCTGTTTTAGATGGACTAAAATAAAATTAGAACTTTTTAACATCAAAAGGATAGAGTATGTTAAACTTACTCCTTGAATTTTTTTGTCAATTAACTAAATTAAAATGACATAATCAAATAGTGAGTGCATTGTGAAGATTTTCAACAAACTAAAATGAAGATACTTAGAAAAGTACTGAATTTGATGTCCCTGGAAAAATTTATCAATGTGCCCTGAGACTGTGGATGTTTTAGGAAGGATCCAAAGAGTTCTGAAAAAACATTTTATTTATAAAACCCAAACTTCTCTCCTGATTCTAATGTCTTTGAGAAATTACTGCCTACTGACTATCAATTTATTCACATGATGAGTGTAAGAACCCAGAAACCACTCCAGACACGGGGGAACTCACATAAGAGGGTTTATTGAGCAAACAGAGTGTCTCCCTGCAGGGTAAGAGAGAAAATGAGAGGAAAAGAGAGAGAGTGCATGCAAGAGAGAGTGTGAAAAGTGAGGAGGAGAGAGAAAGAATGAAAGTGAGTAGAAGAAAGAGAGAGAAAATGGCGGGAAGCTATCCTTAAGCAGTTGAATTCTGTGGGTTAACAGGACCAATAACGGAGAAGGATACTTGCAAGCTGATAAACCAATAACTAGCTAGGATGTTCACAGACTGACAAGAAGTTGGGAGGCGGGGAAATGACTGCTGCGTAAAGCACAGGTGAGCAGCTTTATATTATATTACAATGCGTATTAATGCTTTTGCTGGTTAAGGTTGGTAAAGATACTCTCTTAGCCAGAGTTTCTTAAAAATTGAGAATGGTGACAATATTGTAGTGCTGTTATGACTACATGGGTAAGGCTCAAAAGCAGGACAGGTGTAAAAATTAAAAAGTAAACTGTGTTGGGGGTAGGGGTGAAGTCCTGTACTGCTAGTTGGGTTCTAGCAACTTCTTTACAGATAACTTCAAAGAGACTTGGCCATTTAATTAGTGCTGTGCTTACAGAGATTGCTTGATTTTATAAAAAAAAAAGACCTCAAGGAAAAAATGCACCTCAGAGTGACATATGGAAGAGAAAAACAAGCTGGAATTTCCCTAAATGGCCCTACCCTACCTGATACTTTTCCAGCCTGGGAGTATCCGACACTTACTCAATACTGAACTTCCGGGTTGTGCTGTAAGCCTTTGGTGGCCATTCTTGAAGACCTGAACCTTTATATCTAAGTTTAAAAGTGACCATTCTACATGGGTAGAACCTGACATGTGAGGCCCAGGACTGAATTCACCCATCTCAGGAAGTTCTGAAAGAGGGTCATTTATAGGTCCTAAAGTATTTTTTAGGTTCAGTGTCCTTGTCTAAGAAATCTTTTCATGGTGTCTTTATGCCAAAAGCATTCCTAACAATTTAAATTATTCTACAGATAGATCCAAATGACTGAAGAAATACTTTTGTTCTAAGAACATAATGGCTATTTTCTAAAAGGCACATGAATTGGAACCAAATATAATGTTTTTATTTCATCTTTAACTAACCACAATTTATACCTGTGGGATATGGGTACCTACGGTGCAACCTGCAACTTTTCAAACTTTGGAACTTAATTGTTGATCAGCATCCTCATTTTCTATTTCATGTTGGTGTTTGTGACACTTTTGCAGAGATGTGCCACCAAAACAAATACAGAATAATCTAATACTTATACTGTGAGCAGTTTCAGATGTGTGATTCAGAGGATGTCTGACACATGGTAAATTTTGCTTAAAAATGTGAAATATCCTACAGACACTCAAGGTGCAAACACACATTCCTGGAGATGAACTAAAAAACTTGGGTGGCAAAGAAGGTAAAAGAAGCATGTGGTACCTGATGGAATAGAAGTATGGACAACAAAATGTGAAGCAGTTTTAAAGGACTGTGCTCTCTCAGAACTCTTTCCACATTTGGGATCAAAATCCTCAGAAATTTCCAGGGACAGTGGCACATGCCTGTAATCCCAGTGACTCAGGAGGCTGAGGCAGGAGGATTGTGAGTATGAAGCCAGCCTCAGAAACTTAGTGAGGCCCTAAGCAACTCAGCAAGACCTTGTTCTCTTAATAAAATATAGGAAGGACTGTGGACCTGGCTCAGTGATTAAGTGCCCTTGGGTTCAATCCTTAGTACAAACAACAACAAAAACCCAAAAACCAAAACCAAAAACAAACAAACAAACAAACAAAAAACAACCAGAGAAATATCAAGTAACTGATTAGTTTGCTAATTATCACTGTATACTCAGCTCCGGATTCTTGATCTTTGAATCAAGTCTCAGTTGTTTGGTTATAGGAAGCTATTTCAAAACCCGAGTGTTCTGATGTATAAAACAAGGTAGTAATAGATTCTTTTTCATGCATTTCCTGATTGCATTAAGTAAGATATTTACTTAAAACAATTTTCAAGGTACTTGTGAAACAGTAGTTGCTCAATGACTATAGTGCAAATTCTGTGAACCATGGTATCCTGAAGATCTGAGGGATCAATTAATTTCACATTCCAATTACTAATATTATAATTTCTTAGAGTGTCTCCTCTGAGTGTGTGTTACTCTTAACTATGAAAAGACAATAAAATTATTCTATTTAAGAAGATAAAAACAAGGATTGGGTTGTAGCTCAGTGGTAGAGTGCTTGCCTTGCATGTGTGGGGCACTGGGTTTGATCCTCAGTATCACATAAATAAATAAAGGAATCGTGTCCATCTACAACTGAAAAAAATTATGAAAAAGAAGATAAGAACAAATTCTTGAGTTGCCACATCTTGGACACCCTGGTCACAGTACTTGTTAAAAAGAAATATTCTAAGTTTTCTTAAAAAAAGAAAAAAAAAAAAAAAACAGCTATTACAAATCATGATGTATTTGTTTCACAGAGGAAACAAGGTACAACAGAAACAGACATGATTCAGCTAACCTCCAACTGCAATTTCTCATGTAGTTGAAAGCCATAAACAAGTCAAAACCTTCATAATGTTTGTCTACCAGACTTTTATCAAGTGTTTGCTTTAATTCCTATACAGGAGACTCAATTGCCTCATCTCAGCTTTAACTCAGATTATAAGCTATGGCACCACGTTTTTCTCTTTTTTTGGCCTGGTGCTTCACTCATTGACCATCCCTGCTGTCAATCAGAATTTTTCATTTAAAAGACAAGAACATAACTACTGAGCAATACACCAGAGGTGACATAGGTCATAATCATTTGGAAGAAACTATGAATCATCAGTTCGAAGTTCAAGTCAGACAACAATGTGTTATGCACCCAGACATGCTCAGTAAGGACAAAAGGGAATGGATGTGAAGAATTAAAATAAATGTCTTGAAGCGATTGCTTAGCAGAAAGATGGGGTACTCAGATTCTGTTGCATTAAGAAGTTGCTATATACTTACCGTTAAGTCAATAATTATCTCATCTCACTGTTTCAAAATAAGATCTTTGAGCTGAAAAACAGATTGGTGGATTTCTAGTTTACCATTCAGTATGTAAGGAACTTAGAAGTTATCATTCTGTCCTGAAAAACATGTAAATAATTGGAAAATAGATTAAATTTCATAGATCTGTAAGAAAAATGTGGTCACAGGGCAAATTACTATCCCCCAATGCAGAGACTGGTGGGCAAAGGAAATCACAAGTTACCCATGCAGAAATTCATGTGTGGAAACTTCCCTGGAAGCCAGTACTGGGCTAGGAAAGCCTAAACTGTAACTGGTGAATTGTTGGAGGCTCATGTGGACAAGTCTGAGAATTAAAATATCCAGGGCTATCCCTGTGCTTTTGTAAGATTTACCTTCAGGAGCTTAATCAGATTTTATCAACAACTGTTGGAGGAAATTTCCCTCATGTTTTTGACAGAGAAAAGATCAAGAACTAGGTTGAAAAATTCCAGATCACTCTGTCCTAGTGGTCTGCCTTCAGGAGAAATTCTTTAACCAGAGCTTCACCTGCTGGGGATCTGTCACCACCTAACTGATCTGGGGCAAAGGAAATATTTCATGACAAGCAGATTTGATCTTCTACTTAGGAGAATGGAAATACCCAACTTCATTCCACCCTGTTCATCCTGGTCCACCTCAAGAATGGGAAAAACTATGCCGAGAAAAACAGGTCAAGTAAACAGTTCAAGGGGAAAAAAATCAATAAAAACTGAGAACTAAGATTTGCTTCTGAAGAACCTATCAATTCCAGGTTCATGGATGGAAACACTCAATATTCTCAAACATGATCTGTCAACATGCAGTAGAATCCCAATCAAAATTCTAGCAGCTATTTTGTGGATAGTATCAAAACGATTCTAAAGTTTACATGAAGGGGCAAAAGACCCAGAAAAGCCAACAAGACATTGAAGGAGAAGAAAGTTAGAAGACTGGCAATGCTAGCTCTTAAAAGACTCACTTTGGAGCTGCAGTAATCAAAATAGGTGATAATAGGAAAAGAATATGTAAACATACCAATGGAAAATAATGAAAGCCCAGAAATAGGTCAACTAATCTTTCACAAGACAGCAAAAGTGATTTAATGTAGAAAAAAAAACATTTTTTTTTAACATGGTGCTGGAATATTTTGACACACATATGAAAAAATATGAATCTGGACGTGAACATACACCCTTCACACAAAAAGAAACTCAAAACGAATTACAAACCTAAATGCAAAATGCAAAACTGTGAAACTACTAGATGTTAACATAGAAGGAAATCCAAATGTCCTAGAGTTTCTGGATGAGCTTTTAGATACAACACCAAAGCACGATCCATAATGGAAAAGTGATAAGCTAGACTTCAAAATTAAAAACAAGCTATAGGCTGGGAGAAAATATAGTATTTGGAAAAACTCTGAAAGACTGTAACCAAACGTTTCATTGGATTCTTAGACTCCAGTAAGGAGACAAAGAATTCTATTACAAAGTGGATCTACAGACCTCAATGATCACCTTCACAATGAAGATATCCAGGAAACATAAACATATGCAAAGATGCACCTTATCATGTGCCATCAAGAAAGTGCAAGTTAAAACTAAAAAGTAGTGGGCCCCAGGGACACACCTGTAATCCCAGCAGCTCAGAAACTGAGACAGGAAGATTTCCAGTTCAAAGTCAGCCTCAGCAACAGTGAGGTGCTAAGCAACTCAGTGAGATTCTATCTCTAAATAAAATACAAAACAGGGATGGGGATGTGGCTCAGTGACTGAGTGCCCCTGAGTGATACCACTGCATACCATTAGAATGGCCAAAATTCAGAATACTGACAACAGCAAATGCTGATGTGAATCTGGAGCAACTGGAATTCTTCTTTATTGCTGCTGGGTATGCAAAATGATGATACAGTACTTTGGGGAAAATTGGGGAGTTTCATATACAACTAAACAGTATTCCCAGACAAGACAGCAATTATACTCCTTGGAATTAATCCAGTGAGGTTCAAACTTATGTCTACACAAAGCATGAAACTGATGCCTAAAGCAGTTTTATTCACAATTGTCAACACTTAGAACCAACTAAGTTGTGCTTCAGTAGGTGAATGGAAAAACAAACTGATACATCTAGACAATGTGCTATTTTGTGGGGAAAAAAGAAATGAATTATCAAGCTTTGAACATGCATGGAGGAAACTTGAATGCATATCACTCAAGCAAAAATGCTAAGCTGAAAAGGATAAGTACTGCATGCTTCCAATAGCACAAAACTTCGGGAAAAAATGCAAAATTCTGGAAGTAGTAAGAGGATCGGTAGTTTCCCAGGCTTAGTGGAGAGGGAGGGATAAATATGTGAGGTACAGAAGATGTTTAGGGAATTATCATTATTCTGTATGATAACTATAATAGTGGATACATGTCATTATACATTTATTCAAACCCACAGAATGAATGACACCAAGAGTGACTTCTAATGTAAATGATGGACTTTGGTTGATAATGACACATTAATGTAGGCTCATCCATGATAAAGGGGATGACAGTGGTGACAATGAAGCAAGTATTAGGCAGAATCATGTGTACCTTATTGATTTTGTTGCAAACCTGTTCTATTTTGTTGCAAAAAAGTTCTCTAAAAAAGTCTTTATAACAGACAAGTGGTATACATATGTGTGCAGGCATGTACATATATGTACACAGAGAAACTTGGGGTAGAGAGAAAAAGAAAGACAGATATCCAAGACTATCACATGTTCTTAGCGGAACTCATTGAAGATGTTTTACAGTCGACTGTTTCCCATAACATAAAAAGAAGCTGACACAAGACCAGAAATAACCACATAGAAACTTGCTCTTTGAAATCCGGTAATCCAGCTTGCGCATGGTATTTTGTTCTGGAAATATTAAATGTGAATTTTCTATTTAAAGTTGGGTTCAAATATTAGCTCCATAAAAAAAAATATATGTTCCTGATTCTGTCTTTAGAAATGGATTTTTGCCTCTTCTGATCTTGATCTATTTCCAATAGTCTCATTGCACAGAAGTACGCTCAGAGAAGCAAATGTATTGGAAGAAGGAAGGTTCATTACATGTATGAACCTTCACTTTGTTTCTCTAACATAATATATATTCCATCCTACATGAATTATGGTGGCATAGGTGGCATATATATATATATATATATATATATATATATATATATATGTATTTTTCTCAGTAGATTTGGAAGCTTCTTTTGGATGGTGGTCATATTTTACTTCTCACAGTTAAGGAATATGGAGTTTCACAAAAATTTGACTTTATTTGTTTGCTGTGTAATGATTTCTAAAGTGCTTACATGTGTACTAAGTATTTGGCATTCTTTATTTGATAATTACAGTTCATAGAATATGCGCCAGTATTTTCATTTTACTGGTGGTATAACTGTGTCTCATAGAAAACTTTCATAGATATAATGGAAGGGGCATGATTCAATCATATTTCCAGAATCCAAGATCAGTGTATTTTTGGTTAGACATATATATCTCAACATTCATTGTTGCAGCACTATAATGTTGTATATTCCCATAAATATACTTAAATTTACATAGTGGAAGTTTGAAAGAATCTTCATTGTATTTTTCTGAGAAAAGAAAATAAATCTATTTTTTAAGAACAGACCATGTTTTTAGACACAAATCCCCAAAAATGTCAAAACATAACACTGACAACAGGGTGAAACTGCCCCAGCTTCTCTCATGTTCACTTTTCCTGGGTTTAATTAAATATGAAAAATGCAAATCACAACTTTCTGAATGTACACAGATTCCACAAGCAAACACAAGTGCATTTTCAAGAGCGACTTTAATTTTCCTTCTTTTCATCTTAATTGACAGCATTCATGGAAGGAACACAGTTTGAGCAGTAAAAAAGTCAGGAAAATTAAATAGAGAGACATTCTGAACTGCATAATATGTCTCCTCTTTCATTAAGAGAATGAAATATTGCCAGTGCCCTTTATAGTTTTAATTAAGTATGTCAGTATAATACTTAATTGAGAGAAATATGCAAATGATTGTTTCTTTATAAGGCCAAAGATAAACAAACAGAACATTCTGCAGTACCCATCTCATTATATATCCACGCAGAAGACTTGTGCAGATTAAGTTATCATAGGCAGTTATTTTTACATAAAATGTTATTTCCACCTTTTTCTTGGTCAGGTATCTATACCAAAAAATACCAACAAGGTTGTAGTATTCAAAATATCAGCATTCAGTGTTCTTCTTGGAGCAAAATAACATGACTGATTGGAAGTCATGCTCTATGGAAGGTGAAACTATTCTACCACTTCCTTTGAATGGCAGACCAGGAGTGATATATATATAAAGTAGCAAGAGTGAATGTATCTTGTCTTTGTAGATATTAAGAACAAATAGACATTAGAGATGCTGAAAGACTGAGGACTGCAAACACCTTGTTAACCTTCTAAGGATTACTGTATTGAGGTCATCACAGGCAGATACATGTCACACTCGAACATCCTAATACCATATAATTCACCCATAACATATTTCTACCTCCTCTCGAATATCTGTATGCACATTTTATAAAAACGCAAACACTGGGGTAAAGTTCAAGAGAATTAGAGATAAGCAGAATTTGCGGCTGAACTCAAGCCAACGTCATGTCCCTCTCTCACTGTGTAGGAAACATTATAATCAAGCAATCTTTGCTGATGTGCTGGTAAAGCTGCCTGACAGCTAAGTCTTATTACCATCACAACTTTATAAAATGTGCTCTGCATATTTTAAAAAGAACAAATGAAAAACTACGAAATGTGCTCTGCTTATCAAATTGATCAAGAGATGGACCAACTTCATGAAGAGTTTAAAATATGGCCTCTGGAAAACTTTAATCTTTTGGGGTCAAAGGACTTTGTCCCACAGTTTGCGTTATGGATGATCACACATAATGGCTATGACATTAACTGTCCAGATTTGACATGGTGAGAAAGCAACTTTATTTCTAAATCAAAAAAGACCTTGGCAGTTTCAGAGACAAAGTTTCTTCCTATAAACTTTGAAAATAATATCTGTATTTTAGTTTTGCTGCAGAAGTGCATATTGGGGTAACTGTGGTAGTCAGCTCTTCCAAACGATGTCTGCCTCTCAGATTTATATCTTTTTCAAGTTTCCTTCCACCTTGTACATATGCTGGGCTGTGGGACCTATACCACATACAGAAGTCAGAGACTGACACTTCTGAGATTAGCTTATGAAAGATTAAAGTTTCTGCCTTGGATATTCTTTTGCAACCCTCTTCTCCTTTCTCTCCCGCTCCCTCTCCCCTTTCTCTGCCTCAGATCATTCACTCTGGGCAAAGCAAATTGTCATGTCTTAGGATGTCTATGGAGAGGCTTACATGACAACAAACAGAGGTCTATGGCCCAAAGCCAGAGAGGAACTGAGATTTGCCAAAACCACACGAGTGAGCTTGGCAGTTAATTCTCCAGCTCCAGTCAAACCCCCAGCTCACTGCAACTCCATCCAGTGGCTTCACTGTGACCTTGTGAAAGACCCTATATCAAACCACTCAAGCAGACCACTCTAGACTCTGAACCTCCAAAGCTGCATGAGATAAATATTGATTGCTTTAAAGTCCTAGCATTTATTTTTTACTTATTTATTTAGCAATACATATAAGTAGACATGTCAAAATGTAAAATCACATGACCTATGTAAAATATCTAGGACATAATCTGGCATATATTCCGCATTCAATAAATGTGTCTCTTTCTTTTAAAAAAGATTTTTAAAAAATTCTGAAAATAATTGGATAAAGGGTAGAAAACTACAGTACTCATATTTGAAATTTTTTCTTCCTTTTTTTCTATTTTAAAAAATATTAATTCTATTAGTGATAACTTAACAATCATGTATTATATATAATATATAGCCATACCAAGAGGGCAATTTATTTTCATTCACATATATTGAATGTTAGGCGCTTACTCAAGTAAAACATAGTTGTAGTTTAATCTAACAGTGATGAATTACTGGAGTGAATTCATGCAAACAGGGAAATTGAAATTAAATTCATCACACCAAGGAAAACACTTCCTACCCATGTAAATTAGCAGCTTTTCCGCTAAAATCAATTTGTTTTGGTAAATTATGCTAAAATCCTCAAAGGGCTTAGGTAAGTAATTTATTATACTCTTGGCGGTTTCATAATGTTAGGAAATAAAATGTATCACACAATATTAGAGGCATAAGCTGAGAACTTTAGTGACAATTTTTGTTTATTACAATTAATCTAACCTGACTGCACTATCAGAACACCCACATTATGTAGGACTTATAATTTTTGTGCTGGTGCTTAGAAGATGCTACTTTAAAAACAGAGCAAGAGCATACAAAGAAATAACTCTGTCTATTTAGAGTACGGACTACTTCCTAAAATGTTTGGGAGCAAAGGTCAGGTCAGTAATTTCCATGAAAGAAGCCTCGAATTTTTTAATTTTAGGATGGGAAATCACCTTCCTGAGCCAACATAAGATTGTGGTTTGACACGAGGCTTTGTGGAATTTGGTGGGTAATTCAGAGAATGTGTTTGTTTAGCTGGAATTTTAGGTTGGGGTATGACTATATGTACCCGGAATCACATGGAATCTTCCATTAATATCTCTTGGTGGCAGAGTAGAGGTGTTATTTTTAGTAATCAACATCTTTCCTATCCTATATCCAATGGTTGACACTATCCATATTATTCTGCTTCATAGATATATTCTACTCTTTCTCTCACTGCATGAAATTGGTTTTACAAACATCATTTCTTATTCAAAGCCAAAATAGGTACCCAATAGTCTCATACCTGTCATCTTAACTACCCCAAATTATTCTCCACATGGTCAGCAAAAGTGATCTTATTAAATAATACCTTGTATGGCACTTTGCTGCATGAAATCACTCAATGATTTCTTTTGCCCACAGTATGAACACTAACCTTAAAGACTATCATGTAAGATCTTTTATATTTAATTTTATATTTAATATTTAATTCTTTCTTTCCTCTAGGCCCTTCATTTCTGATACATCAAACTCCTTGACAATTCCAAAATATATCATTCATTTTCTAAAACACATCATCCCAGCCATCAAGACATTTTCTTCCCTTTGCATAGTGCTGTTCTTTTAGGATTAGTAAAATTTAATGGACTCTAGTTTTTCTGGTATCATTTTTAAAGCACTTGAATTTACTATGAGTATTTTGTTAATCATTGTTCTTTCTCACTAGTATATAAACTCCATGTAGTCCACCAGCAATTGTGTGTGTGTGCGTGTGTGGGTAGAGAGGCACACATGTATGTGGTGATCTTTTTCTGTATCTGACCTACTAATTCACCTTGCTTTCTGCTTCATCACCCAAATTTTCATACCCTATTGGATCTAATTACTTGCTGTCTTTCTCATATCATTTGAGAGCTGAAAGCCCATTTTATTTATCTTTTGAAAAGATGAGCTAGATGGATAGATATGACATAGTAATGATTGAATAATGAAAAATGACATCTTGAAATTTACTGCTGGAACTGCATTCACTTTTACATCTATCTATCTATCTATCTATCTATCTATCTATCTATCTATCTATCTATCTATGAAGATCACCTGACTGGTGTTATTCTGTGGTTTTGATCATAGATGGGGACTCATTCATTTCCAGATTTCATATTACTCATTAACATCTGGGTTATTTCATTGGAGAAAATAAATGTTTTTAAAAATAAATGACCATCCAAGAAGGACCCAATGTTTTCAGATTACATTGTTTTCCATTCTCCATAGGATCCTCAAGAAGTTGCAATGGTTGGGTGGGCCAAGGTTTCCTCCTCTTTGACTACTTCTGAACATCAGGGAATGGAGCGGAGGTGGAAATGACCTACACACTTTCACTCAACATTGCTCCAAACATTGGATCCTGTGTTCTTTCCACTTCACCAGCAAATCAAAATCTACATGAGAATTTAATTTTATGCTGTACATGCACTTTTAAAAAGCTAATGGAATTTTGGCAAATAAAATTGAATCACATGACAATACGTATCTATTTTGTTTCAAGTTAGTGTAACCTGGTAGAATACAAATATCCCTGTTTTGATAAGCAGAATAATTAAAATATTGATATTTGGATATATGACATTTTATGTAGTGAATTTACTTTATAATATTGAAATGTTAACATGACAATCCTTGAATTCAAGCAACCTGGATTCAAAATCAAACACTGAAGGATTTTTTTGCTATTGTTCATTTTTGTTGAGATTATTTGTGTGTTTTTTGTCTTCTGGTTGAATTTAGTGGGTGGTTAATAATTATGTAATTTTTTGTGTTATGTTTATTAATGTTGATTTTTGAAATGCTTAAAACTTTAAACTTTTTTTTAAAGACTTGCTACATCTAATGTACTAAACACAAGAAGTTGTATCCTCAAGAAAATGAGTGTGAGCATAAATTGATGACTTCATCTAAAGGTACATTTTAAACAGTTAAAGAAACACCATTTGATATTTGAGTTTTCTTATTAAAAATATTAAAATCATGTTTCACATTTGGTAAAGCTCATTGACAGGAAGCAATGTGTCTCATGTGTAAATAAAAAAAAAAAGAAAACAAATAAAAACCACAATATTATCCCTAAGATGCTCGTATTAATGGTTAAAAAGTTTTTCTACTTAAGAGGTCTAAGAAGTTCCCCTAAAGCCCAGACTTATGATTTTATTCTACACTTCTGGCTGTCTCAGCTTCTCTCATTAATCTTGCAGTAAATGATGCTAATACAGGAGTTGCAGGGGGCATCAGACTCTGCTTATTCTCTGTTTGTGGTCCCCAGTGGGTGTGAGGTTGTAGCAATTAAGACAGTGTGTGTGCTGTTTTGAGGCACCACGAAGATAGATTAATTAGGTTGCAAATGGTCCCGGTAACATTACCAACAGAGTCTTTGATGAGCCTGGTCCAAGGTGATTGAGTCAGAGGATATTGATAGATAGACCATCTCAAAAAAAGGGAATTGACTAGGAGAAGCAAAAGGAGAGCATCTGGTGTCTATAACAATGAACATGCCACAGCTACTGTTCCCAGAGTAGGACCACCCTAACAAAGGAGTCCTAAAAAAAACAGTAAATTATGCATCGTCGATTTATCAATAATTTATACCTCACAAGCCAGTTTAAAAGGATAACCTACACAGTTAATATAATTTATAACTAATAACTAATGTGACCAAATGACTTTGAATAAATAAATTTATAGATCCAAAGATAAATTGCACCATTTAAAAATCCCTTCAAAAAAGGAAGAAAATAAAATGTAGAATATATTTATAGTAGCATGAAAACAAAATATTGAGCAATAATTTTATAAAAATGTATAAGAAAATTGTATATTTTACTTAAAACTTCAAGCATTTAAATACTTAAATACTGAGAAATTAAATATCTAAATAAATTGAGTTATATACCATGTTCATGTTTTAAGACACTCAATATTATTAAGATGCTGACTCTGCTAAAATGTATTTGTATTATTAAGATGCTGACTCTGCTAAAATGTATTTTGATCCCCATCAAAAATAGAATAATTCTGTATTATGGAATGTGGCAATCTCACGCTAAGTTTTACACAGAAATTCAAAGTGTCTAGATTAGCCAAAACAATTGTATGACAAACTATCTGAGTGAGAAGACTTAAACTATCTTGTATTAATGCTAAAATAAACATTTTATAATCAAAACATTATGTTATCGGTACAAGAAAAGACAAATGTTACAGGATAATGTACAAAAATATACCAAACTAGCCATGGCTAGCTAATAATCAGTAAAGGCACTGGTTATTTAATAGGAAATGAATATGTTCTGCAACACATAACTCTGGGATTCCATGGATAAATGTATGGAAAAAAATTATTAAACATTCATTCACTTCATACAACACCTTATTTGGGAGATCACATAGCCGGTATCAACTTTGTTCAGTTCATAACATGATGTCAATTTGTCCTTAAGATAAACAGTGCTTCCATATATTGGGCAAAGAACATGCTGAACATATGTTTGTTTTAAATGAAAAATGTCTTCCTCCAAATTAATAAGATTTTCTCTTTAAAAAGCTTAACTGAAAAGACATAAATGCAAGACCTGGCTTTGAAAGAAATATTTTAAGTGGAATTAAATCTAGAATTCTAAAGTACTCTTACAACTCACTGGTAAGTACACAAATCATTTTAAAATGATAAAATATGCAGCTTGTGAATATATGAGTGAATTGATGGATGAGCATATGATAAAGCAAGGATAATGCAATTTTAGTAGTGAAGTTTGAATAGTGGGTACGTAAGTACTCACTTAAAGTTCTTTCAAATTTGCCATATATTTGGAATTTTTTAAAGATTAAAATAAAAATGTTGATCTGGGCATTTACAATGGAATTATTTTATTTTTGGTAAATAGTATTCTAGAGCTATTGTTCCCAAGTTTCATAATTCATCAAAATGATTCACGAGTTATAAACAACTACAACAAAATCACTCAAGCAATGTAAAGAAAGTAAAAGACCTTGGGCCCACTCTTGTTCTAATGTTCAATAGGCATTTATATTTTTTAAGTCTCCCCCAGTTGTCAAACTGTACCACTAGATTTGAGAACCCCTGGTTCAAAGCGTTGTGTTCACATAATTTGCCTGGACTTCATGGTAAATATGCAGTGTAATTTAGCAGGTAGGGTTTTGAACCTTTCCAACAGGCTCTTATGCTATGCAATCATCAACGGTTCACAGATATACTTTCTGCACCAAGCCCCTACAGAGTGTGTCTCAAAATGTTGAATGCGTCAAAATGACCAGGAGTACTTATTGAAGTGAAATTGCTAGGTTCCCTTCTCTTTCGAGTTGTTTCTGATTCACTAGTTGTAGGATACGACTCAAGAATTTTAGTTCTTAACAGGTTCTTAACAGGAGACCTGGGGGTTCAGTGTTGGGGTGCCTGCAGGTTTGTCTGTGGCTGGGGTCTTCCTCCTGGGAATGTTGGTTGCCACCATCTGGTTACTGATTCTCAGGATTGCTCATTCCTGGTGGTTTCTCTCCAAATCCCAGTGGCATTGAGATCTTGGAAATGCAATGTGGTCAAACCCAGGACATCTGAGGCCCAGATTAGTGGGATAGTGACTGGGTCTGCCATGGCATGTCTGGGCCAGGCAGTCTTGTGGGAAGCTTCTCAGGGTTGAGAAGCTTTCAGATGCTGGAGAGACAGCTGTTCAATTTTCCACTGAGATTTATATTTTATTTTTATTGTTTTCTTCTCTGGCTTCTCTCTCCACCATCTTTGGAGTAGGGTGTTTTTGGTGCATCAGTTTGTTGAGGATAGTGATATATGCATGGTGTTTTATAGTTCTGCTATATATTCTTATATTTTAATATTTTTTATTGTTGTATGTATTCTTACTCTCACTTGTCAATTCCCTTTCTACCTTTTCTCCACCTAATAGCCAATCACTGTTGGTTCCTCTTCCACTTTTCCTGTGGAGTTTTGCTCTGGCTTCTTTCTTTCTCCCTGATGAACATCATATCTTGTACTATTTCTGTTTTCTCGTTGTCCACTATTTGAGATTGTAAATCCTTCTGGCAAATTTTCTGTTTGTATGGTGGACTGTGATTGAACTCATCATAGCTCTTTCTAGCGAGAGGGCAGTGGACACCTTGGTGGGAACTATTAGATTCAAGACTGAATATTGTTTGCACTGGGTGCTGTTGATATCGGTCTCCCTCTTAAAGGTGGGATACTGGAAATCTTCAGGGAAAATATACGTCTACAGGGTAGAATCTCTACTGCCTCAGATGCACACAACTAGATGGGAAAAGACAAAAGCAACATGAAAAAAAACAAGGGAACAAAGTGCCCCAAACAAACCAATATACCACAATAAAGGAATTCACTGACAACACAGTAGAAGAAATGTCTGAGAAGTAGTTTATAATGTACAAAGTTAAGTTGATCTGTGAAGTAAAGAAAGGTATAAAGAGTGGAATCGAAAAGAAAATATAGAAGTGAAAGATCAATTCAATAAAGAGCTTAGAGATTGTGAAAAAAAGAGCAGAAATCCTCAAAATGAAGGAATCATTAAGTCAAATTATAAATTCAATGGAAAGCATCACCAACAGAGTAGACCATTTGGAAGATAGAACCCCAGACAATGAAGACAAAATATTTAATATTGAAAATAAAGTTGACCATGCAGAGAAGTTGGTAAGAATTCACAAACAGAACTTCCAAGAATTATGGGATAACATGACAAGACCAAATTTAAGAGTTATCAGATAGATGAAGGAGCAGAGATACAAACTAAAGGAATGCACTATCTTTTCAATGATGTAACATCAGAACATTTCCCACCTAAGGAATGAAATGGAAAATAAAATACAGGAGGCTTCCAGGACTTCAAATGTACAAAATTATAGCAGACCCACACTAACACACATTATAATGAGAATGACTAATATACATAATAAGGATAAAATCTTAAAGGTCATGAGAGGAAAAGAAGCAAATTACATAGAGGGGAAAACCAATTTGAATCTCAACTCATTTCTTAACCAGACTCTCAAAGGTAGGAAGGAGGTCATAGAACTACATATTTCAAGCTCTGAAAGAAATGAATAAAAAACCAAGAATTTTATATCCAGAAAAATTAAATTTCAGGTTTGAAAATAAAATAAAAACGTTTCATGGTAAACAAAAGTTAAAGGAATTCACAATTAGAACTCCTGCACTACAGGACATTCTCAACAAAATATTCCATAAGAATGAAATGAAAAAAATAAAAAAGTGAAAACCAGCAAAGGGAGGAACTAAACTAAAGGAACAGCCAAAGGAGAAAGTAAATCAAACTTAAAGCAATAAATAAACCAGAATGACCAGGATACAAATCATATCTCAAAAATAACTTTGAATGTTAATGGCCTAAACTCATCAAAAACATAGACTTGCAGATTGGATGAAAAAACAAGACCTAACAATATTCTGTTCCCAAGAGACTCACCTCATAGGCAAAGACATTCACTGACCAAAGGTGAAAGGATGGGAAAAAACATGTCACTCGTGTGGATTGCATAAACAAGCAGGGGTTTCCATCCTCATGTGAGATAAAGTGGACTTTAAGCAAAGTTAATCATAAGGGACAAAAAAGGTCATTTCATTCTACTGAAGGGAATTACACATTAGCAAGACATAAAGATTTCAAATATTTATGCCCCAAACAATGGAGCATCTATGTACATCAAACAAACCCTTCTCAATTTCAAGAATCAAATAGACCATAACACAATAATACTGGGTGTCTTTAACACACCTCTCTCACTACTGGGCAGATCTTCTAAACAAAAACTAAATAAATAAATTATAGAACTAAATAATGCAATCAATAATTTAGACTTAAACATATAGACTATTTCATCCATCGATGAGTTAATACACTTTTTTCTTGGCAGCAAATGGATCCTTCTCCAAAAAAGACTATATCTTATGCCACAAAGCAAATCTTATTAAATACAAAAATATGGAGATAATACCCTGCATTCTATCAGATCATAATGAACTGAAATTAGAAATCAACAATAAAATAAAAAATAGAAACTACTCTAACACATGGAGACTAAATAATACACTATTGAATGATGAGTGGATAGTAGAAGAAATCAAGGATGAAACGAAAATATTCCAAGAATACCTCTAAGTACTACCCATACAACATACCAAAATCTCTGACACACCACGAAGGCAGTACTAAGAGGAAAGTTCATTGTATTAAACTCATTTATTAAAAGAATAAAGAGTCAACAAATAAATGACTTAAAATTACAACTCAATGTCCTAGAAAAAGAAGACCAAATCAACACCCAAAACAGTAGAAGACAGGAAATAATTAAACTCAGAGCTGAAATCAATGAAATTGAAACAAAAGAAACAATTAAAAAAATTGACAAAACAAAAAGTTGTTTCTTTGAAAAAAATCAATAAAATTGATAAACCCTTGGCCATGCTAACAAAGAGAAAAAGAGAGAAAACCCCAATTACTAAAATACATGACAAAAAGTAAATATCACAATGGACACAACTGAAATACAGAATATAATTAGAAACTATTATGGATATTTATACTCCAATGAAATAGAAAATATTGAAGACATTGACAAATTTCTAGAGACATATGACCTGCCTAAACTGAATCAGGAAGTCATATACAATTTAAACAGAACAATTTCAGGTAATAAAATAGAAAACACCATTAAAAACCTAAGGATGAAGAAAGCCCTGGACCAGGCAGATTCTCAGCTGAGTTCTACAATATCTTCAAAGAAGAATTGACACCAATACTCTTCAAATTATTCCATGACATAGAAAAGGAGAGAACCCTTTCAAACTCATTCTATGAAGCTAATATCACCAAAATCAGACAAAAACACATCAAGGAAAGAAAACTTCAGACCAATATCCCTGATGAACATAGGTGCAGAAATTTTCAATAAAGTTGTGGCAACTTGCATACAAAAACATATTAAGAAGATAGTGCACCATGTTCAAATGGGGTTCATCCCAGGGAGGCAGGGTTGGTTCAACATACAGAAATCAATAAACATAATTCATCATATCAATAAATTTAAAGACAAGAATCATATGATCATCTCAATAGATACAGGAAAAGCATTTGACAAAATACAGCACTGCTCCATGTTCAAAATACTAGAAAAACTAAAGGTAGTAGGGACATACCTCAACATCATAAAAGCCATATATGCTAAAGCCAAGGTCAACATAATTCTAACAGAAAAAAATTGAAAGCATTCCCTCTCAAAACTGGAACAAGGATGTCCTCTCGCCTCTTTTATTCAACATTGTCCTTGAAACTATAGTCAGAGCAATTAGACAGAAGAAAGAAATTAAAGGTATACAAATAGGTAAATAAGAACTAGAACTGTCACTGTTTGCTGATGACATGATTCTTTATTTAGAAGATACAAAAAATTCCACCAGAAAACTTCTAGCACTGATAAATGAATTCAGCAAAGTATCAGGTTATTAAATCAATACCCATAAATCAATTGCATTCCTACACATTAGTAATGAATCCACTGAAAGAGAAATAAAGAAAACTACCCCCTTCACAGTAGCCTCAAAAAATAAAATAAAATAAACTACTTGGGAATTAATCTAAAAAAAGAGGAGAAAGACCTCTACAATGAAAACTATAGAACACTAAAGAAAGAAATTGAAGAAGACCTTAGAAAGTAGAAAGACTTCCCATGGCCCTTGATAGGCATCATTAATATTGTCAAAATGGCCTACTACCAAAAGCATTCTACAAATTTAATGCAATTTCTATTAAAATCCTAATGACATTCTTCATAGAACTAAAAAAAGCAATCATGAAATTTATTTGGAAAAATAAGAAACCCACAATAGCCAAAGCAATTCTCAGCAAGAAAAGTGAAGTGGGAGGCATCACAACACTAGACCTTATACTATGCTAAAGATAAAAACATCAAGGTATTGGAACCAAAACAGACACTTAGACCAGTGGTACAGAATAGAAGACACAGAGACAAACCCACATAAATACATTTATTTCATACTAGAAAAGGTGCCAAAAACATTCACTGAAGAAAAGATAGCCTACTCAACAAATGGTGCTGGGAAAAGTAGAAAATCACATGTAACAAAATGAAATTAAACCTTTCTCTCTCACCCTGAATGAAACTCAACTCAAAGTGGATCAAAGATTAGGCACTGGAAGAGAGACTCTGAGACTACTAGGAAAAAAAGTAAGGCCCAAAGCTTCACCATGTCAGCCTAAGACCTGACTTCCTTAACAAGACCCCTAAAACATAAGAATTTAAATCAAGAAATAATAAATGGAAAGGACTGTAACTAAATAGCTTCTTCTCAGCAAAAGAAACAATCAATAATGTGAGGAGAGAGACCTAGAGATGGGGAGAAAATCTTTACCACATGTACCTCAGATAAAACATTAACCTCTAGGATATATAAAGAACTCAAAAAACTTAACACTAAAAGAAACAAATGGGCTAAGGAATTGAACAGGCACTTCATAGAAGAAGCTATACAATGATCAACAAATATATGAAAACATGTTCAACATCTCTAGCAATTAGAGATGCAAGTCAAAACTACTCTAGGATTTCATTCCACTCTAATCAGAATGGCAATTGGCAAGAATATAAGCAACCATAAATATTGACAGGGATGTGGGGAAAATGATACACTCACACATTGCTGGGGGGAATGCTAAATGGTGCAACCAGTATGGAAAGCAGTTTGGAGATTCCTCGGAAAACTTGGAATGGAACCACCATTTGACCTAATTGTCCTACTCCTCGATCTATACTGAAAGGACTTAAAATCAGCATACTAGAATGACCTAGCCACATCAATGTTCATAGCAGCTCAACTTATAATAGCTAAACTATGAAACAAACATAAGTATCCTCCAACAAATGAATGGATAAAGAAAATGTTGTATATATATATGTCTTATATATATATGGTATATATGTGGTATATATGTATATATAATATATATATGTGGTGTATAATATATATATATATATATATAAAATGGAATATGATTCAGCTTTAAAGAAGAATGAATTTATGGCATTAGCTGGTAAGTAGATGGAGTTAGAGAATAGCATACTAAGCCAAATAGGTCAAACCCCCAAACCAAAGGTCAAATGTTTTCTCTGATATGTGGATGCTAATTCCCAATAAGGGGGAAAGGAATAAGAAAGAATAGAGTACTTTATATTATGTAGAGGGGAGTGAATGGAGGGGAAGGGGTATTGGGATAAGAAGACAGTACGGTGAAACAGACATTATTATCTCATGTACATATATGACTGCATGACTGATGTGATCATACAATATGTACAATCAGAAAAATGAGAAATTACACTCCATTTGTGTATGATCTATCAAAATGTATAAATGTATTCTATTGTCATGTACAACGAATTAGAACAAACAAATTTTTTTTTAAAATTCAGAAAAACAATTTTGTTTGCATTGAACATGCACAGATTCTTTTGGTTATTATTCCTTGATACTGTATAGCAACTATTTGCATAACATTTACATTATATTACACATTATCAGTAATTTAGACATGATTTAAATCTTATGGGAAGATGTGAGTATATTATATATAAACACTAACCCACTATGTATGAGAGAACTGAACATCTGTGGATTTGGGTATCCCCCATGGACCATGGATACCAAGGGCTGATTGTATTTGAAATGTGACCAGCTCAAATCTAGATAAGCCACTATGAAAAATATAAGCTCAATTTCAATAACTTAGTTCATAAACAAATTTAAAACATCTCAATAATTTTATATTAATTTAATGGAGAAAAATATTTTATATAGATCATCGAATAAAAGATGCCATTAAAATAATTTCATCTTTTCAAATTTTAAGCTATTTTTAATATAGCTGCCATACATAAAATTTTAAATTATATCTACGTCTCAGATTATTGTATTGCATTATATTTCTATGAGGCAGAATTGTTCTAGAGTTTTACCCTAAAGTTTATTCTAGGGACTCACTCTGAATTTTACTTGCCCACCGAGTTTGTTGCAGCTGTGAAAGATTTGATCTGAAGGAATTCTCAACATTAAAATCATTAAGACACCTATATACATAATGTAGTTTTATTCAGCCATAATGAAAAAGGAAATCATGGCATTTGCAAGAAAATGGATGGAGCTAGAGACTATCCTGTTATGTCAGCTCAGAAGGTTAAGGTCCTAGGTTTTCTCCCATATGCAGAAACTAGATAGGAAAAAGTAAAACAAAGGGGGAAGAAGATCTACAAATCAGGAAGATCATAGAGAAAAAGAACCAAGGGGTGAGAGGCAGGGAGGGAGGAGGTAAATCCTTGGAAGTGATATTGGCCATATTATATAGTTACATTGTGTGTGTGTGTGTGTGTGTGTGTGTGTGTGTGTGTGTGTGTGTGAAGGTGTAACAACAAATCCCATTAATATGTGCAAATATAATGCACTAATAGAAAATATCGGAACAAAAACATTGAGACATAATCTTGTGTGGTTTCCTTGTTTACTTAATTTTTAGCTGGTTCACTTAGGGACTTCTACATATTTGGTTATAAAAGTCTAGGAACTATACTTTAAATTGCAAAGGTTTCTTCAAATAATATTAAAGATGAAATTTACTCTGCAGCCACAAATTTTAGGAAACAATTTCTGGTATCTTGTGTTCCCCCAGAACAGTTGTCCTTTCTCTCAATCTTCTTTTCCACCTGCTTGCTTTTATTCCAACTGTTTTCATTATCCGAGCTCTTCTTTTTCCTCTTTTGCCTCGGAAACTCCTGGCTGTCTTTCCAACCCCAGTTTGGCCCATTCCTGAGAATGGATTGCACACACTACAGGTCTACCTTTTGTGTTCCCAACCCTGTGTCTTTCCCTGTAAAACAGAACTTATGTCCTCCTTTCTTCAAATCTTTCACCCCTGCACCAATGAGCCCTGTGACTTCTAGGATGATGCTTGCCTCATCCTCTGCACCTCAGAGAGTCTGCACGGGGTGGTAGCTCAGGGCTCTTGCTTGCAGAGTTCATTTTCATTTTTGCATGACTGTGTATGTATTTATTAATTTATAACAGCAATTTGTGAAGATCTGATGTATTCTTGGATTTTATTTAAAATGTTTCTTTGGAGCTGTAGTTGTTTCATTAGCAATTCACCAGGGTAATAATTGCATGTGACACCATAGATGTATTGTGTTCTATTTTCTAAGTTCCCGGGTGGAAATAGAAACAGGGGTTGCATCCTAAACAAACACAGGATATATAGACATTTTCTCCCTATGTTATAATTCCTGGTCTGAGCAGTAGAACAGAATTTTTCTGCTTCAAACATATTTTTTCTATTTACTTCCAGAATCCACCAGAAGTGGTTTTCCCTTGCAGCTTAAAGTTTTATTCTTAATTTGACATAATAAATCTCCCTTTAAGCTAGCATTAGTGACTTCCACTTTAATATTATTAGCCAATGCATATTTTTCAAAGTAAGTATAGGTAAGAAATGGAGGTTGCACATATAAATGGAGAAATGAGAGTTCTGGAAGATAAAAATAACTGCTTTCCAAGGTTCCCTCGTATCCTGCCAATTCAGAATTCATTCGGCACCTGCAAATACCACATCTCCTTAGGACTTCCTCTATCCACAACCTCTCTCTCTAATATCTGCCCACAAGTACCCTTTATTTCATGTAAAGTGGTTCCCCCCACAAGCACAGAACATACCATTCAGTACTTCAAAAAGACTGAAAGCCTGAACAAACAATCTGGAAATACAGAATCATGCCAGTCAACTAGACTTCCTTCTCAATTCTGCCAGCATCCAGTATATGGTCAAAGGATATACAAGTTCAGAAAAGTTTAAAAATTAAACTTTCCAATCTTTGTGAGAGATGGCAAAACTCTCCTAAAGATTTTCTAAAATCAACCCAAACATACTTAGATTTTTAATCAAAAACTGTTACCTAGACACCAGTCTCAGTCCTTTTCCCACCACACCATGATCTGCACATTTTTTTTCTTTTCACATGGAGGAGAATGTCAGGTGCCCTCTTGAATTTCATAACCATATCTACTCTGTCTCCACTTCACTCGTGACCATAGAGCCTTCGACACACTGATTCACAGTTCAAAACCTGTCTTGTACTATCAGTGACCAGGATTAACATTGGCTCAGCCTCCCTGGTCAGTGGCATATACAATTACTGTGAGATTAAATGAAAAGGCTGTCCTAACTTTCCAAAAATCAAGAGAATGAAGATTTAACATAACAAAGCTCTCTGAACTGTATATTTATTTAGTGAGGCATTAAAATCATTTAAGAGAAGCAGCACCCACTAAACATTTAAATTAAATAAAAGGAGAAACTCCTATAACTTTTGCTATCTTAATGTACATGTGAAAATCTATATTGGGAATACAGTTTGTACCTCTTCCAACTCTGTAAGAATCTTTACACACACACACACACACACACACACACACACACACACACACACAACTTATGAATATCAAATAACCAGTGTCAGAACACCACAGAACACATTTTGGCAAATGTGGGAAATACTGATCTATAGAGGAGAAAAAAAATCGAAGAAGCATTATTTAGGTCATAAGAATGTTATGTCTAATAAGGGAGAAAAAAATTCCAAGAACATAAAATCAAAGATTAAGTATTAAAGAACTATGGGCACTTTTAAGAACTTTTGAAGCATTTATGCATTGGAGGGGAGAGAAAGATGTGAGTAAAAACATTAAGAAGAGCTCAGGAAAATAAGGACTAGAACAGGTTTATTATGAAAACAGCTGGCACTTTAGTGCCTAAGGGCAATGATTTTCAACTGACTATGATTCACCTCCCACCACACCCACACCCGAAAGCATATGGCAACGTGTGGAGACAATTTTGGCTGTCTTACTAGGAGTGAAAGGGTGATTGACATCTAGTAGGTAGAAGCTAGAAGCTAGGATGCTGCCTGATATCCTACTATGCAAAGGTCAGCCTTTTCACCACCACCAAGAACACAACAAAGATATCCTGCTCCAAGTGCCAATGGCATACCCTTAAGAAACCTTGCTACAGAGTTGACCTTGTGTAATGGGATTCCAGCCTCTAGATTTTGCTGAAGGCATAGGGAGGAGTGAGAATTTCAGGACAATGGATTCATTTTTTTCAATTGGCCAAAGGGAATCAGTATATTTTTTTTTCCCTAGGTAAATTACTGTAGTTAAGTTTAAATTGTCTGATTTATACATAGGTTCACACACACACACACACACACACACACATATTCCTATATATATAAGAAGCAAAATGAAAAGCCAAATTGAGAAGATGAGAGGTATGAAGAAATTATAGGAATGAAAAATAACAGTCGCTTTTCTTATGATCCCCATTAAACCATAAGCAATATTTGGGTATAATGCCTACCAGTATTTGAAAGTAACTTATGATAGTCTATCTCATCAAATTATTATATTATTGTGAATATAAAGGATTTAATACAATGGAAACTTGTTACACGTACTATTTCTTGATGTATAATAAATATTTGTTTAACTTCTAAATATCTACTATAGATATGAAGCAGGAGATGCCACTCTATAGAAGGCGAGCCCCTGGATGTCTTTGTGGCTTCTTTTGAGATCTATGGGTTTCCAGGTTCTGACTGTGACTCCTAGGAAAATACCCACTTAGTGTCCTTAATTTGGCCAGAACTGCATGGTAGCATCCTGCCCACAAGATGGCAGTGGCGAGACAGTGTTTGATGAGAGAGGTTATTGGTGCCTAGGTTTAAAAGGATATTTTTTTTTTTCTTCTTTTTTTTTTGGTTTGGTAATTCAATTTGTGTCTGTCTATCAGAAGTCTGAAGAGGATAAGGGGATTTCGGAGGAAGACAGCAAGGAGAAAAAGGAAAGAGCATTGTTGGTGCAATGCAATTTCTTCATAAGAAACAAAAACACAGTTGCTTTTCTTCATGTTACAGACCTGCTTTTTGTCCAAGTGAAAGAATTTTCACATAATTTCAAGACCATATTTCATACATATGCATTCTTCAGCAGAGCCAGGTCCTTAAAAGATAATCCCTATACTTTCCATTATTATACACAAATATTTGAAAGTGGCATCTCTTTTATTTTTAGTGAGAATACTCTCATTTTAGTTTAAATTTTATACACTATAGACATTACTCCATTGACAAAACATATTTTCCATTTCCCTAGTGTAACATGTTAGTGGGTTATAATTATTTGGATAGCATATGACTTAGTACTAGGATAAAAATTCTCTTCTTATTTTTGACTCATAGATCAAATTTACCATAAATAACTTGTCTTTTCCTGTGTCTTAGCCAAGAACACTATCACTTTAATTTAGCCCCAAAGTGATGTAAACACTTCCACTCTTTGTCCTTAGTGTCCCCAGATCTGCTTACAGATGGTACTACTGTAAACTAGTTACAGAATATGTGCTAAACATGGTTCATGGTGTGTTCATATACACACACCCACACTGACGTATATATTTAGAAAGAAAAAAAGAGAAACAATAGTTACGGTGTGAGACTCTCCTCTTTCATAAAAGTAGTCCTGCTTGTGGGTCCTAGTGAAGCATGCTTATTTCAATAAGTTCAAGAGTTGGAACATCTGGTTGGCCAGTAGTCATCATGATGGGAAGTTTGAAAGGGAAATGCAGTTATGGGAAATTTTCCCACTGTTATAAGAGGGACCTGTCCTGATTGAAACTTGCTTGCCTTACTTCCTACAAGGTCAGAGCCTTTCATTTCCTAGATTCAAACCCTTCCCAGAATTCTTAAAACCCAGCTATGAACCAATTTACACAATCCTGACACCTCTAGTGAGTATTTTGGGGGACTTTGGAGAAACAAAGAAGAAATGGGAATGGATAGGTCGCACCAGGTTTTGTCGTGGGGTCCTCTAAAACCTGAAGCCACCTGCCCAGAATTAAACCTGGAGAAGGAGGCCTTTACCTTCCAGAGTTAAAGTGGCCTATTTCCCAACTGAGAGCAGAATGACTGAATGACACAAGGTAAATTGTCCTGCTATATTTATAGTTTCATAAATAGCGAAATAAATATCCTCCTAGAGGTCAAAACATGATTTCTCCATGTAAGGGACATTTACCACTGATATTAAATGAAATGATTTTCAATTGTAAAGACTAGGCATTTAAAAAAATTTCTGTCATATTTAATCAAACAAATCCATTCGTTTTTATCAAGAAGAATGCCTTGAGCATGTGACAATCTTTAACATTCACCTAATAAGTGCTAACTTATGAATATAACATAGAAGCAGACTTCGGTATCAACATCTCAGACAGGCAAAGGCATCTAGCCAATATTTAACAGTATTGTTTTGGCTCTATCATATTTTTTCATAGCAAGTGTTGTTTATCATTGTGACATAATACGTATTTTAAAACTAAATTTGATTAAATTAAATATTAGTCATTGTGCACAAAATATAAAATAATTACCAGTTTTGATAGCTCACAAATATGAGGAGTTTTGTGGATAGTGGGATCTCCATTGCGATGCTAGGTCAGAGCAGTTGCTCTTCATCCTGATTTGGCATTAAAATCACCTATGGGGACTTTAAATATAGAGATGCAAGCATCCCATCTCAGAACAATTAAGTTAGAAACTCTGAGGAGTGGAGTCTGAACATTGTTTTTTTTTTTTTTTTTAAATCTCCCCAAGTGATTTTAACGTGCAGCTAGTGCTGAGAACCATGGCATTGTGGGATGCTACTTTCAAAGAATGAAAACGGATATTGCCACCCAAATACACACTTGAGGCAAAGAGATAGGTACAAATAAATAGGTATAATAATAGAGTAATCCAAAGGTTTTAATATAAAATACCTTTCGTTATAAAGGAATAACTAATTGTAATTCTAAATAAACTATCCACCTGGCTCTGTAGATTTAAATGTCTGGGCTTCTGAAAACATTTTCTTATGAGCAAACACATGCTCAGTCATTAGCTTAATTTGTCACCTTGGGCAAGTCACTTGACCTCTGGGCCACAATTTCCGTTTTTGTAAAATAAAGGAAGAAGGTGTGTTTGACATGGATGATCCTCCAAAGACTCTTCTAGCTGCAAATTTTTACATTTTTAAAAACTTTAAATGGAAATGACCAAACACTGCCTCCTATTTGGTTTAGTAGTAATGACAATAATTAAAAATAGAATCAGAAATGCGGTACATGAAGTTTTACTTTACTTTTTTGTAGTGTAGATAGATTTTGAAAACTAATTTTTCTCCCCCTGAGCTGACAGTTGAGCCAGCAAGCAACCTTTTAAAAGCCTTACTCAGAGCAAGGAAACCAGCTTGAGTATGCACAGTGAGGACATGGTTGACCTAGTAATGAGGACTGTAAAATTGCATTGATTTTCTTTTTTGACCTCCCTTTCCATTTAACCATTTGTCAATACTGGAGAGAGAAAGCTATAGAATGTAATTTTTCAGCAACTGGAAAAAATACAACTTGTCCAGGGGAAGGAAGTTGGAATACTATTTTGACATGGAATCGGAGCTTTAAATAAAGTGACTTCTCAAGTCTTATGCTGAATATAAACCCATAGAATCACGAAAGCATTTTGCGATTCTAGTTCTCCTGAATGTGTGACTGGCCTTATTCCTCTTTTGTCTGCAGGCCCAACCTACACTTCTTTCTCTCTCTTTCACTCTTTTCTAAACTAATGTCTTAGATAGTTTAGGGGCAACCTCTATAAAGTGTCTCATAAGGATTTTAATAAGACCTTTACCCTTTGACAGAGGAAAGTGTCTATTATACCACATGCCTTACCAATATCCATTCCCAAATCATTGTCTAGAAATTAGTTGTTTATTTTCTCACTTGTGAGACTGTGAATTCTTCAAGGTCATGGGCATATCCTTATTCATCTTCGTCTCTCCAGGAGGTACACAGTGCTGACATATGGTAAATATTTGCAAAATGGTAAAGCATAACTTAAAAATATTTGCAAAATATACTCCTCTAAAATAAAAATGTCACCAAATATCCTGGCTTCTAAAAGTGTTATTTCCAGCATGGAAATATATGCTATTTAACAACCCATTTCTAATTTATTCTCAACTACTTATTGAATCCCTGAAGGTAACACTAGTTAAAATGTGGCATATTATAAGCCAGCATCAATCAATGGACTGTGTGTGGTTAGAGTACTGAATTCAGAAAAATTTTGGAAGTATGTTTGGGGTAACTGAGAATTTGTTGATCATTAGCAATATTCCCCATCATTATTGATGATGAGATTGTCAGTAAATGAGCTTTGTGCTAGTTAAAGATCATCAATTAATTTAATATAAATAGGATTTAGATAGCAGGGCCATCAAAACAGGGGCTTGGGTGAGCATTTTCAAAGGACAGCTGCAGAAGAAAACATACAAGAGTATTAAAGAATATGTGGGCCTACTGTGATTGTATTAACAAGGTTCTGCTATTTGAACCATTTTTTTTCTCAAATAATTTCATTGTGTGTATATTTGTGTGTGTGTGTGTTTCAGCTGAGAGTGTGACAAGACTAGGTACAAATTTATATCCTAGATAGATGATGTCCTTGTAGTATGGCTTGACCTCTTGGAGAGTTAATATGATATTTTGATATTAACACAGATGTCAGCAACAGCCCCCTTCTCCTGTTAAGGGTCAGTAAACTTTAAGATTCTGTGAGATATTATAATTATCTCTTATGCATCTGTCTATCCTTTTGGAATGAAAGCTGTTCAACAGCAGAAACTATAAATCATATTCTTCTTATTTTGTCCAGTGTCTATGCAGACTTTAAAATGCTTGGTGTAGTGGAGCATGTCTGAAATTCCAGTCACTTGGAAGGCTGAAACAGGAGGATTGCAATTTTGAGGCCAAGCCTCAGCAACTTAGTGAGACCCTGTCTCAAAATTAAAAAAATAAAAATAAAGCAGGACTGAGGATGTAACTCAGTGGTAGAGTGCTCCTGGGTTTAATCCTCAGTGCAAAATAATTTTTTTAAAACATATGTGTATGTTGGTATGTTTGCAAAATTATACATGTATATTTTGATTTCCAAATCCATAAAAGTGAATGCAGGACTTTATTCACATCTTTAATATTCATAGGTCTCCCTTTTACATATTTACTCCTAGATGGTATTTAAAGGATAAATGTATCTCAGGGGTTTGGAGATCATCTTTTCAATTAGAACACCTCCTAATCCTGTGTAGTTTTCCTCAGCTGTGATATTGACCTACTTTAAACTAGAAAATAGATGGGAAAAAAAAGCCAGTAAGTAGGGCAAAAACTCCTAGTTTGGCTGTGTCTAAGAACGAAAAATGCATAAATATAGAAAGCATTGCAAACATTGGTTTTTAAAATATGTGAGTGAAAAGCAGAAATAAAAGAAATACTGTACTTTTCATCCCCAATAGGTACATAAACGCATTATTGATAGATGATAGATCATAGCTACATAGATTGATAGATAAGCTTTTTTTTGTAAAGCCAGTATATTCTGTCTCTCGACTAAAAGCGTTCCCACCTTGCCCTGAGAGATACACCTGGAAAGGTTTACTAATCCTGGGTATGCAGCTCAAACGATGCTCACATACTCACTGCGTGCACCATGTGCTCAGCACTGGGACCAAAAAAGGGAATGATACAAATAATTTCTCTTGCATACTCACCTTCAACAGGAATCACTAACCTGGATTCTATCACTGCATGATGAGTTTTCTGTTCATGTATTTTACACAAATAGAATTATAAAACTAATTTCTCGTTTGTACCTGATGCCTGTTTGTGAGATTGGTTTGCATTGTTGTACGTGTCTGGTGGACTTTATGATCTCCTACCCACATTCAGAAATCCCTCCAGAAGTGAGGACTTATTACCTCACATGCTGGGAGCAATGCCTGAAGACAGCCCTCTGCTCTCAGCTCCCTTTTGAAGCTGATTCAGGGAGGAAAGCTGTTGTGCATGAGGTCTTGGCCACCCTACAGTTGACCAGCATCTAATGACTGATAAACTGAAGAGTACATAAAGTCAAATCTCTTGCCTCAATTCCAGAAATCATGATAGACCGTTCTCCTTTCTTCAAAAGCCTTTGTAATGTTGGTAGAAAAATCTGTTGGGACCCTGTCAAAGCTTGGCATCTCTTTCGGTTCAATCCTGCTCATTCCCATTACTTTACCCAAGTGCTGATCTAAGCAGGATTTCTTATACTGACCTGAAATACACAATTATTATTTCTTCATCCTCATTACTATATACTTTTTAATTATGTACATCAACCCAATTTGTGTGTTTCTTCTTCAGTTGTTGGGTATATGTACAGTTTCCAATTTTAATATTTGAAAAGCTCACTAGCTAGCAACAGGCCCAGGTGAGGCTTATGCTCAGCAGAGATCCATGAGGATCTATCTCAATTGCCAATGGTGATTGACTATTGGTGATTCAATGGCAAACTATTATGAGGAAGACCTGTCACATCTGGGTAAATCAGTGAAATGCCATACAACATGAGTAAGGTGTCCCATTTGTGCAAGATGGTAATAAGAGACAAATACCCTATATCCCCATCCCTAATGACACCATCTTACATTGTTTTCCAGGAACAAATACATTTACTTCTGTTTGGTTAAATTATCTCTCATTAAGTTTCACATTTGCTCTTTTTGATGTGTGCAGGTTGATAAAATATTGATTAAGTGAGCTAATTATATTAAGGTGAGATAAAATTCATAGCATTTTGCTCTAAGCTAAAATTCAATATTAAGAGTTAGTCACTATTTGCTGTCAGGATTACTAATACAGTAAAATCAAGAGTGACTAACCTTTGGGAATTAGGATTTTTTAATATTAGGTCTTGAATTGTATCAGTGGAAGAATAGACGTTAGAAAAGTTATGAGTGTCCCATTACTAGAAGGTATTAGGAAGGGTCATTTTGTTTAAAATACAGACTTTGTAGAGAAATGTAAAGCATATGTTGATGGGAGAATTGGACCCAATATCTCTAATGCCCCTTTCACTTATGAAATTCTATGGTTAAACATATGTATTTAGGTGAAGAAATGTGAATTGTATGTTACTGGTTTTGTAGGCAATGATTTGAAGTTGGATCAGCTGTGTTTCTATGTCCAGGATGTTTTAAATTTTAATTCTTGACTTACTACAATTTACAAAATTTTTGGCTGCAGACATGAAGGCAAGCACTGAAGAAGGGCATCCTTTCCATATAAAACTAATTCTTGTGTGCCTATCTTTAGTAGCATGTGCAGAGTACAGTGTCAAATCAAATCAGGCACCATGCTTGCTTTCATGGAACTTGCAGTCTATAGATAAAGGTATTCATGACCAAAATGGACAACGGGACACACTATAGTGAATGCTGTTGGTGATTCACCTAGGTAGAGCATCTTTTACAGTTGGTGCCAGAATCCTTCCTCCCTTTCTGTGCTCTGATTGTTGGCTGATAACTACACACAGCTGTTCTAATCTCAGAGCAATGCTCCAGGCTGTACTGGACTCAACCAGCTAAGGAATCCATGATACCCCAGGCAGACCTTGCTCAGTGTCCAATGCTGGCTGAAAGAGTTACAAAAAGCTGCCCCCTTGTGAGAGAGTAGGACTAACTTTGTGGCAGTATTTGTGCTGCACATTGTCAGAAGAAATTGAAGCTGCTCTGTTTTGTTGTTGTTATCCTTTCCTATCTTGCCTTCCTCATTCCCACTGTTCTCAAAAAACCTGAGTAACAATCCATACCCACTTCAGACCCACTTCTCAGAAATTCAAATTAAACAATGTTTAACTTCTCTTGTACTACAATTGCGGTAATGCATACACGACATAGGGATACTCCTGTTAAAGCATAATAGAAGTGGAATTTAATTTGTACAGTTCAAAGTCAGCTTTCTTAAATTGAAACGTAGAGGATGCTTAAAAACTTAGAACAGCAGAATTGGAAAAAGTTCCCAGATGAAGAAAAAATATCATCTGCTGAGTGAATAAACATCATGGTAACATTAGAGGAGGAGAGAGACTGGAGATGCAGTTGAATCACAGAGACATACAAGTGGTTTGAAAGGTCAGGGAAGAAAGAAAAGCAAGTAAAGGACACGTTTTAGGCAACAATAAAGAGTTCAACTGTTAATGTAAGTGCAATAAGAAAGCATGGAAATTTTGAAGTAAGTTAACATGAACCATAGACTAAAAATACACAAACATGCACAAAACTTAGACACATTTCTTTTTGGTTAATCTATGCCTTTCTCTAGTTCACTGACCATAAAATTCTGCTCCTTAGGCCTATTTATCCACTGAAATCTCAGGACAGTTCTTCATTTCTCTGCTTATTCTATATTGGAACTATCTTATAGTTCTCCTAGAAACCTACACCCTTCTATATTTCTTTTCCAAGACAAAGAGTAAACATTCTTCAAAATTTATTTATTCTAGGTTTGGTTCCAAGTAGTATGTAATAATTCATTAGAGTTAAACTTACCTATGAACTCTTGAGCAAATAAATGAAGGAAAGCAAGAATGAAGATAAAGTTTCACTAAATATATACCAGTTTTACCATGTTGAGACCCAGATGTAATCTGGTAGACTTCTTAGGTTATATCAATCAATCTTTTGAAAGTTTGACAACTTATACTTATGGACCTTTTATCTTTTTTTCTTACTTTCTTACCAATACATAGCTTAACCTTTAATAGAAAAATCAATATATCAATGATTAAGTGGTATTTAAAATGACTAACATTGTTAGTGAAAATAATATTCTAGGGTTGAACAAAAGTTAAAACATGCCCTTGGCTTAAGGAAAGTTTTATAATATGGTGTCTATATTAGTCTGTTTTTCATTACTAAAATAAAATACCTCTGCTAAAGAAATGAGGTTTATTTAGTTAACAGTCCTGCAGATACAAAGGCATGGAGCTGGTATTGGCTCAGTTAGGTAAGGACCCTCTTGGGCACATTGCATCATGATGGGAACATGTCCGAAGAAGAGACCACACTACCAAAAGAGGAAACCAGAGTCTGGAGTCCACAATCCCCTCTAAAGACATACACGAAATAACCTAAGACCTTCCACAAAGCTCCACCTCCCAAATGTTCCACTCTTTCTCAAAGCAGCCTCCCTGAAGACCAAGTTTCCCCTTGAGGGACAAACAATATAGAAATCATAGCAGTAGTCTTTATAATGAAATGCATATTGGACAAGCAGGTGATAATTCAAAATGAGAAGACATAAAATGCCCTATAGATTTGCCCATTGGCCAAACTATTGCACAATAAATCATAATGTTGATTATTGAGTTCCTCAATTCATCAAACTTTTCCTACTCCAGGTATGGCATTTATTAGGTATTGGGAACACAAATATGAGTGACTTCCTGTAGTAACAGTCTCGTAATATCTGCACAAAATCTGTTGACTATGTAAGAGATGGACATACAGTATAAAAGATGAGATTCGCAATTTTTTTTTTGCTCTTGTTGGGTATGTACCAACTGCATAGCAGGCCATACTTATAATATGGCACTTCAGAGTTCCTAACATGTGTGTATCATCTTACTGACTTCAAAACACAAAACAGTGTTCATAAAAATATTCATAAAAATAAAACAAAACTTGATATCTTCTGTTTCAACTTCTCTATCAAGTGCATGCTGGCTCTCTGAGTACCGTGTGAAGGTGTTCTATAACTTTATAAAAACTATTCTTACTCGTGGTAGCCACCAAAATAATCCCCTATAATTATATATAACTAAATATATCTGTCATATGTATTCTGACTACATATATCTCTTCATAGATCCACCCATTCATACATTGTTGCATGTGTAATACATACACACAAGCATAAGCATGTATAATTGTGTCTTCATTGTTTCTTCAATGTCATGGCTTGGAAATATGCTCACATAATTTTAAATCTTTCATAATTTTATTTAATGACAATCATTTTTGCTACTATTATTATTTAACAATTCTGAGTTTTGAAATAGCATAAATAATGTAATATGAATTCACTTTTATGTATTTAACTTATTCTATATTACAATTATGCTAGAATTCTTAGTACAAAATGTAAGATTATTTAAGGATGCTTATTATCTGGTCAAGTTCCTTTTTATTTTATTTTTATTTTTTGGTATTTGGGATTAAACCCAGGCTATTGCTAAGTTACTTACAGCCTCCCTAAGTTGCTGAGACTGGCCTTGAACTTGAGATTCTCCTGCCTCAGCCTCCTGAGTCACTGGGATTACAAGTGTGCATTACCATGCCTTGCCTAAATTTGCTTTTAAGAGTTACACTAATGAATGTTTTTGTGAGCTCTCATGTAAACAGTAATGCTAACCTTCATTAAATATTATCAGTTAGGAATGACTGATTTAATAAAAAAAAATACAGTATTTTGTCTTTGTTTCTGGTGTTCTTTTTTCACCCTCCACTCTTACAAGTCACTATATTTTAATGGTCTGATATTTATCTTCCCATTAGTTTTCACTCTAATTATACCTGAAAATATTTCGTTTGTCACAATTGCTTTGTTGTTTTTTTTTTTTTTATTATTTGTAGGAGGAGAGTGGCTAAAGCAGTATGGACACACACTGACACATACACACACACACACACGCGCACACATAATTTTGTATTTATTCTTTGTGGGTAAGAAAAAACATGGTTGTGGAAGTTAAACACCTAGATGAACTCTTGTCTTCCATTGAGAGGGGTGTATGTACCCTATCCTATACTTGAATCTGTACGGACACCTTTTACTGCTTTGGACAAAAATAAAAATTACAATTGAATGGATTTCATCTCTATGTCATAAAAAGTCATGAGGTTTTCACTGCATTTACAGTTAACGCTTTCTCTTCTCTTGGTGGATTGACACGTGCCATGTAGATGGTCCCATAGCTCTGAGAGCAATATGTGAGAGAAGCAACATATAGCTGCTCTGGGCCAGAGTATCTCCTGAACTCATTCTTCAATCCTTAAAACTCAGGAGCCAAACATGTGAGTGAAGAAGTCACCACGGAAGTCCCTCCTGTTAGGACAGATCCCCAGGACTGAGTCGCTCCCTAACATGAAGACTTTATGAAGCAGAAAAAACTTGACCTCTTTTTGCCATATTCCTAGCTCACAGAATCGGTGAGCCCTAATCAAACTGTTGCTTCAGGCAATGCATTATTGATGAGGTCATGTGTTAGTGAACAACATCCTACTTTCATTTGTACGCTGGGATTTTCAAACAATTTCCAACTCAGTACCCTTGGAGGCTTCTTAAGACATGTGCCCCATTAGGATTTTTAATGAACAATATTTGACATCAACTCTGAATAATGAAACCTGCTCCCAATCTCCTCCTAATATTATCCCAATAGAAACAATGGCTCCTGGAACATTCCATTGCCAGAAGAGGCAAATGTAAAGAAACACTATCAGTGTACCAATGCATTCACAAATGTGACCTAATAAGTTAGAATTCTATGGTCTCAGATTTGAAAAACGCTTCTTTAGGTAGGAGCTAACTGGGAAGGAAGATTGGAAGAAAATCCAGTCAAAAACAACACAAATGAAAAGTCTACCTGGATACAAACCAGATATACGAGAGTTGGCAAGAGATATCTACCAACTAGCCTAAGAAACAATAAATTTAAGATTGAGTTCCTAGAACTGTCATACCCTGGTATAAATTCAGAGTGTGTAAAAGATGGAACTACAGCTTTGGGTCATTCATCAAACAACAGAGCTTAAGGAGAATAATCTCTCTAAATTTCCTTGTAATTCCATATATCTCTGAATCTAGTTTTGTGTCCTGAAGCTCTTGGGATAACCTGTCTGCAGCAATACAATATGGCATAAATACAATATAGGATAACAGTTCAACAACTATGTGGAGTTCCATGTTTCAGATGTAAGTGGAAATACAGGTAATACTATTTTATAAATACATTTTCCAATTTGATTCCCTAAGCACACAGAGACTGTGCAGACATTTCAAATGTTGGTGTTATTTCTTATTCTCTCTGGATGTGTATCATTTCCTGTGTTCATACTCTGAAAGGCAAGAACAACAGTACTTTAGTTCATCTATGGTGGTAGCTTGGTATCTCCGCCCATTCAGTCTGATGCAGGATTATGAATCATTTTTTTCTTGGCAATCTATTATGATATCAGTAAATGTTGATAATCCATTAGTGTGTGAACACTTGAGTTAAGGCAGTAATTACCTGTCATTTTCACACTAACCATGTGGTTAGTTTATTTATCTATTAGCACTTCTATCTAGTAACTTATGGAGAACATAAACTGAAGTCAAAGAGATAATAACTAAATCTATTATTTATTATTTGGGATGTTGATTCATCAAGAACTTTAATGGTAATGTTTTTTAATTTAAAATTTATTTTGATGTTAAATGAATGAATTTGTTTTCAAATGCAATACAGGTTAAGCTTATAACACAGGGAAGTTGGACAACCTTTGTTGAATCTGAAACTCTGACTTGCCACATTTATGCCAATTAATAAAGTAATCTGCTATAGGAGGAAAAGACCAAATAAAAGACTTTATTTAGACCACCAAGAGGTCTAAATAAAAAATTGCACATACATAGCTTGCATTTCATAAAAGGTCTTGCTTTATTACCTACTTTTATTTTTAAGTAGACGACAACGTCTGAATGGTATATATCTGGTAAAAAAATAAAAAATTGAATAGGAGATCAATAGAAGTTGTACAGATCCCAAGTCCTACCACTTAAGTCTCAGAAAAGCCATTAATGCTTCTCAGTGAACTCTTCTATATAATAACATTTAAGATGCATCTTAAATTACATATTATGATATACTAAATGTTAAGTATATTATATATTATCTATCAATATTAAAATTATAAATTTAAAAACAAAATTGTTGTGAAGGCCTCCTGTGTCATTTAAGATTATGCTATTAAGTGACAGCAGCAGGCTGTCACTACTTCCTCCTCTGCTCTTACTAAGGTATGAAACAACATTTATTGTCTGTTGTCAACAGGATGCTTTTTCCAATAGAACTCATGCAAAAGTTTTGAATTTCTCCGTCTAACACCAAGGGAACCTATCAATCCTCTGTTTGCATTGCTACAGAAGACAGCTGTTGAAATTTCATTAGAACAAGATGATTTTGGAAAAAGACTGAAGCTGTGCCATTATGCCTTTACAAGATACAATCTCAGTAAAAAGAAAAAGTGCTAAAGTAAAAGTCTGACCCTAGACATATTTTCAAATAAACTGAAAAGTTTCTTCCAAGTTGCATCAACAGGATAACTGTGGACATCAGGGAATTGAAACCACTTAATGAAACTCCTGAAAATACCAGGTTGTTTAAGGTTATCAATTCATGTAAGGGGAACATCAAAAAAAGCCTGTGATTTTGGAATCATTAAGGTTCTAGGCACAGATTCTGACTTTGTAATTTCATCACTGTGGGGCTTTGGAGGACTTGTGAATCTCTCTGAGTCTTTTTCATTTATAAATTGAACATCTAGATTTTATTAAACATTCCAGATTCATTCTTATCACAATCTCCTGCCCTGACAGGGATCAAAAGATTCAACCAACTAAATGTCATACTTTAAGATTTATGATAAAATATTCTAATGCTAAAAAAATCACAATTTCCTTTAATTTCTGGTTATGCATGCAATGCCTTACCTTTTTTTTGCATGGTATTTTGAAAAAGTAACAATAATTCATGAGTATAGTTTTAAAAAATCTCAGAGCTCAAAAATAAATGTATAAAAGTGAAATTTTTCCTCCCCGGGAAAGCAAATATCATTAATATATTTCATGAAAATTCTTCTAGAAAAAAAGTGGATCATGGTCCAATGTGCATGTCTGTCTTTTTTTCTTTCTATTTTTTTTTTGGGGGGGGGTACAGGGAAATGAACCCAGGGCTCTTAACCACTGAGCAACATCCTCAACACTTTCTTGTGTTTTATTTAGAGACAGAGTCTCACTGAGTTGCTTAGGGCCTCACTGAATTGCTGAGGCAGGTTTGAACTCGTTATCCTCCTGCCTCAGCCTTCCCAGCCACTGGGATTACAGGTATGCATCACCACCCAAGCCATATCTTTATTTTTAACCATATCAATAGTAGCATATAAAATGCCAACCTTACACTTTTGATCATTAAATATGTTTATTAATAAAATTTCTCTTTGTGATTTAAAAAAAATAGTAGCATATAATGTACCCTACCTTGCATCTTCTTCTGACATAAACTACTTAGTAAATAACTTAACCAGGATGGTCTACACATTATCAGTAATGATATATCAAATATATTTCATGGCTCTCTTAATTTAAAACAATGGTAATCTGTAAGACATGTAACTCAGGAATATAGGCTTAGGTGCCCAGTATTCTTGATATAGATTTGATCAAACTGTTAGTGGTGAAGGAATTTCCATAGGTGATAATTGGAAAGATAATTGAGAGTGGATTCTCTCCATCTGTCATTCAATAAAGACCTTCTACCTAAGGGAGACTTGGAAAGTGAAAAGTAAAATGAACTGAATTCAAAGGACATTTTAGTGATATGTGTTTCTCATATACCAATAATATCTTATCTTTCCAGACCTCTATTTTCTTATATTAAAAAATAATAGGAAAGGCAAACCATATTCATTATTCTTTCCAAAACAAGCTAAAGAGATGGAGAATAGATTTGCAAATCACATACCTAGAAAAGGGCTAATGTCTAGAATCTATAAAGAATGTCAACTGAAAAGTAAAATAAACAATCCAAGTAGAAATGGGCAACTCCTGGGGAAAGATATCTTATTAAAGAGATTAAATAGATGACACATTTTGAAATGGAAATATTTCTTATCATTATCATCCAATAGGGAAATGTAAATTAATACCAAAGTGAATTATCCCTGCATCCTGATCTTTCTTTCTTTTCTTTTCTTTTTTTTTTTTAAAGGATTTAAAAAGTGACAACACAAAATGTTGATGAAGGTGAGGAGAAACTGATCATTCACAGTGTTGAGAATGTAAAATAGTACAGCCAGTCTGCATAAGTATTTGGAAGATTCTCTTAAGAGTAAATATGCAACTATTATGTGACCCAGCAATTAACTAATAGATATTTATGTCATAGAAATGAACACTGATGTTGATAGAAGAGTATGTGTATGAATGTTTATAGCAGCATTATTCACATTGACACAGAGGGTGGAATGACTTGAAGTTAGTTCTTCAACAAGTTAATGATGAAATAACTTTGGAACATACATAAAGAACAATGGTCAGCAATATTGATACAGACAATTAAGGAGGATGATCTCAGAGAATTAGACTGAGTGAAAAAAAATCCAATCCCCAAATGTTACCTACTCTGTGATTCCATGTATATAAACTTCCTGGAAATAACAAAAAAAATATAAATGAACAGATTCATCATTGCCAGAGTTCAATGACGTGTGAGAGTAGGAAATAAGGGGTGCATGTGCAAGGGACAGCAGAGAGTATTCTCATGCAATGCTATATCTTGACTGTGAATGTCAACACACTGGTGAGGACACTTCTGCAATACAGCGTTACCACTGGGGAAAACTGCATAAAGGATGCATAGGATCTTTGTATGTTATATAAGCAGGTGATAAAATTATCTTAAAATAAAATGGTTAATAATTATAATAATATTATTATTATTATTATTAACCATTTTATTTTAAGATAATTTTGGAGAATATCATGCTAAGTGAGATAAGCCAATCTCAAAACACTAAAGGACGAATGATCTCGCTGATAAGCGGATGAGGACATATAATGGGGGGTGGGAGGGGTTAGCATTAGAGTTTAGGGTTAGGTTTAGGGTTAGGGATAAGGAGGGTGGTAAGAATGGAGGAAGGAAGGACTGTATAGAGGGAAAAGAGGGGGTGAAAGGGGTGGGGGGGAAGGGAAAAAATAACAGAATGAATCAAACAACATTGCCCTATGTAAATTTATGATTACACAAATGCTATGCCTTGACTCCATGTACAAACAGAGAAAAACATGTATCCCATTTGTTTACAATAAAAAAATAATAATAATAACTTTTTTGAGGGGAGAGGTACTAGGGATTGAACTCAGAGGCATTTAATTACTGAGCCACATCTCCAGCCCTATTTTGTATTTTATTTAGTGACAGAGTCTCACTGAGTTACTTAGCACCTTGCTTTTGCTGAGGCTGGTTTTGAACTTGCCATCCTCCTGCCTCAGCCTCCAGATCTGCTGGGATTACAGTCATCGTCACTACACCCAGCAAGACCAGCAATAATAACTTCTTTTAAAAGATGCAGTTGGAATTCCTCTTGCTCTGCTGGCCTCCATTTCTATTGATTAGAAATCTGTATTTTCCCATTACAATTCATGTGCTGTTTCCTCTGGATGCTTTCATCTCCTTTGGTTTTCACAATTATTTAAATATGATATATTCAAGCACAAATTTGATGTGAATTAATCACCACCATGGTAGTAACTTTTCATACCTTCCCCACACAATCTCCCTACTGTGATGTTTCCCTCAGAATCTCAGTGTTTGATTTGGCATCTGAATTGCTTTGAGGAGTTTGATGGAAGAACTGTGAATTATGTCATTGTAATATTTTACACACTACATCATATTATTGACATGCCAGAATTAAAGTGAAGTCATTATATAAATGTTTATTTAAAAGGTAAGACAGCATGCATATCAGAATGTTTATGCATATATATATATGTACATATATAACTACATAAATAGCACTTATGCCCATAAGAACATTTGTAAAACATATTTGCTATAACTAATCATATATATGTATACATAAATACATAACTATAAATACATTTGTATAAATATAAAATTATGTATACATATATACACACATAAACTATATCCATCATCCTCTTTATGTACCTTAAAAAATAACATGCAAATAAAAACCTGTCAGAAAAATATGTGGAACTGAATTTTATTGAGAACTCTTATAATAATTGTCTCTTTTAGTCAGTTGTGGTAGAGTATTTCAGATTCATTTGCCCTAGAAAATCCTATTTATAATACCCTACTTTTAAACCCATCACAAACTAAAGATTCTGATATTCTTCCATGAGTCTTCACTGAAATTGCTGAGAAGAACTTACTTGTGGCATTTTGTCTTTGAAGCACAAGAGTGGCATGAATATAAGAAAATCGTATTTCACTGGGGGGGAACATATTATCAGACAACTTTCGGGTGATCACAAGAATCCATAACTCAACAGCTTCTGAGGTCACTCTGAATCCTGTGTCCTATTAGATGACACCTACCTATGTTCCCTACTCCCTCTGCACCTCTGCAAGGGATGAAGGTTCATGTGGGCTGCATTCTATGAACAGGGTTCAGAGAGGCTGATTTGCTTATTACAGAGGAGAACACAGATCACAGACAGCCAAGGCTCCCATCAGAGCATAGAGGAAATCTCCTAACTGAAATGAAAATGAAATCTGCTACGGCTCCATCATTTTTGTAGTCTTAAGTGTAGATGTGTTAACACAGCATAGCGGCCCTTGCACTTTGTGGTGTCTCTGAACTCTCCAGTGTTTTCTAGTAACTCTGTCCTTATCTTGCATCATTTGCTATAGGTCCCCGGTCAGACTTCGTTGTTCCATGCCTTAGCACCTTTGCAGCAGGTTGTGTTTTCTGTATGAACTTTCTTTAGCATTTTTTTTTCCCCATCTCTGAACTCTGCCTCTATGTGATCCTTCTCACTGACAGCTGGGAGGGTGTCTGAGTGCAAACCAAGGCTTTAAAGGATAACTAGCATAGTCGCTTCACACTTTATTCCCCCTGTGAAATTCAACACAACTTTCTCAGTAGCTAAGATAAACAGGCACTATGCTAATCTCTGTAAATATGGTCCCTTCATTCATGGATTCTGCAGATATGTATTTAAGGTCTACAATGTGTCAGGAAAATAGCTCTAGATTCTGAAAATATAAATAGAGAACTCAGAGACCAACATACTACAAACAACATGAAACAAAACCTTTTCAGAGGAGAGAGAAAATAACATACAAAGAAATGTAAAATATTTGTAGTTAGTGATCCACACAGTGAATATAGTTAAAAGCCGGGGAAGGCAACAGTGTTTCTCTCTCCCTGGAAGGGAGAGAGAAGTTGATGTGGAAAAATAGATTTACAGAATGTATTTAAGTAAAATATGGCAATTGTTATTGGTAGCTATAGGATAATGCAGAAAAGCAGATGAGAACAATCTACTCATGTAAAAAGAATATTAATGAGATTATAAGAGATGTTGAGTTACAAAGATGTGAAGATGTCGACCAGAGAGAAATGAGAAGACCAGAAGATCATGAGAAAGCAGACTAATACATCGGCACCGTCTGAGGGAACTTTAGGAGAGCATATGTCATGAAATGAGGTAAATTTATAATTTACCTTATAAATTATAAGGTAAGCATTTTGTGTAGGGTCTTGCTGACTTTTCATGATATTCTTGACAAGTTTTAAAGGGAGCATCGAAACTGTTGAATATCTAAATTTGTGACTTAAAAAATTGTTACCATTTTTCCATGCACAAAGTCTTTCTTCAACCTGAGGAATATGGATCCTCTTTTACTTTGAACATTCCAAAATCTAGCTCAGGAACTTAGGGTTAGAATTTTTCTTGTCACGTGAAAAATATTAGTTATATGTCCATTGCTGTTTGATTATATATCCCCTTATTATAACATCTGAATAAGCAACATGTTTCCATTTATATGTCTTTGAAGCTAAATCAAATCCTGTTACCATGCAGAATGCATAAAATGCACATCATTTATTGTTCACTCTAACCTTATGTATCATTATTCAAATTTAACTAATGAGGAAAACAAGCACAGGAAAAATAATCACAGTCATGATTATAGGAATAATAGCTACAGCTTATTGAATGATTAGTATGTATCATTCACTCTTCTGAGTACTTCATAAATACCATCTCATTTAATGCTTATGACAATCACATCAAGCAAACATTATTTTATCATCTATTTTATTCAATTAGGATGCTGAGCTACAACTTGTCCAGAGTCACTGAGCTAGCAAACAGTGGAGTGTAGCATCCAACCCAAAGCTGTCTGACTCCAAGGACCATAACAAAATGGTACATTCCAGATGTCAAGGGACAGAGGTTTGAAGAATAGTATTGCATCTGTCTTAAGGTCAGTGTGAGTTTCCACATATGTGTAGCAGAAGGACATTTCTGCATCCTGAATAAAGTGTTTATGCTATGTGTTCAGAGTCAGTAGAGGAAAGTCTGTGGGCTTTCCTGTCTCTTGCTGTCATGCCTCCATCTTTACAGAGATGTTCTCTTTGAAATCCTGTTCTGATTTTTTTTCTACCATGCCTTCTTATGTAAGAGATAACTGTTCCTCCATTCTCTTTCTCCCTCTTTCAATCTCATATTTTTCTTGTCTCTGGCTTCAACATTTCTGTAATGACATAAGGAGCTTTATTTGCTGCTATATTCGCCCATGAATAGCTTTTAGTCAAATTTCTTTTCTGTTCTTCACAGGATGGATAATGACTTGCCCAACAAACAAACAAACGAAAAAATAAACACTTCAAGGAACCCCTGTTCTAACTAAATTCAGGAAAAAAAATGGAGTTTTTATTTTTAGTCAGATAGACACATTTATATTCTGTGTATTTATCACCCAGGATGATTTTACCCTACAGTATTTCTTTCTTGTTTTGTATATTTATTTGTATCTTGTGAGACGTAAATTAAATAATGTCCACTGCCATCAGAAACAAATTTTCAACTTTCGGCTTCTCTAAGAAAACCACCCTAGATTTCACCCACAACATCTGTAAAAGACATTCAGTAATAAAAAGATGTTTTCATTGGATGATATAATAAATATTCAAATAAAGAAAACAGTGAGTCAATGAATAAAGGCAGAAGCTTTGGAGACTGGCTGAATGGATAGTGGCTTGGCAGTCAGGAGTAATGAGGAAGTCATTCCTCGTGGGTTGAAACTCATTCCTGACACGTATACACCCCATCCAACCAGCTGGGTCACATCTCTGTGCCAGGAGCCAGCCACAGGTGGTGTGGGCTTTCTCATGTAATCTTTCTAAATGCTTCCTCATCTACATCGCCTCGGCTTGCTCCTGGTGTGAGCAGCTCACCCTCTGGCTGTGATCATTTGCTTCTGGACATGCTGTTTTTCTGCTTGTCAAGTAGACCAACATTACTCCACTTGCATAAAATGAATAATCAGCACTTTGAGAAGACATTTTTGCTCCTAAAATGAGTTTATTATGGGTTTATTTTTCATTGCCTATCAAACAGATGTTGCCTGCTCTCAGAGGGATTTCTGTACTTCCCAGTCACTCTGGCTGGGTGGATTGCCAGATGCTCAAGCGCTCTGCAGAGCTGCTCATGAATGCCAGGGAGGTGAGCAGATCTGCCTCAGCCATAGGAAGGGAAATCAAAGTGTTGCTGAGGATGGTGGGACAGGGGTGGCTGCTGCTTCAAAATGGAAAAATGCAACAGTATAGAACAGATGTAGACAAGTTCCAACTGCTGTGGAAGCAGCTTGATGCAGTAGAAAGAGCATCGGTTTGGAATCAAACCGACCCATGTCAAAATCCAAATGTGCCACTTTCAGCCTCTGTAAGTTGAAACTCTGTGCCTATTCTGCATGTTATAGATTTTAACACTGATAACATGTGGTTTCTGTTTGGACTAAGTACACACTGGATGTTTAAATAGATGATCAGAAAGTATTACCTGACCCACTCTTTTCTTAATCAGTGCTATTCTCAGTGATGGGGAAGCCAAATTTATCACCTTGTTTCTTAGCAATATATTCTAGGCATTTTTATCATCTGTCTGTATTTCTTTGCATCTGTGCATGAATCTATGTTTTCACCTGGGTATCTTTGCATCTATCCATTTATAATCTATTCCTGCCCATAAAACTTACAATTACCTGTGTAACTGGAAAGGTTCAGAATGTATGGATACATTATAATGAATACCAATTTCCAATTAATGAACTCATAAGTTCTTTATTATTTTATTTATGTAAACATTGTCAAAGAAAAACACTGTTATGCACACATCTTTGTGGCACTTGTTTGATAATTATTTTAAGACACAATGTTTTGTAACTTGACTTCTGATTCTGAAGTTTATACTTTTACATCTCATTTCACATAGTTTGATTCTTTTAAAAAATTAATTACCAATTTGCATTCTTACTGCTACTGTTTGGATGTTGATTATATCCCAATGGCCCATGTATGAAAGCTTGGTTCCCGGAATGTGGCACTGTTGGGAGGTGGTAAACTGTTAAGAGGAGAAAAGGAGGTCAGGTCATTGAGGAGCATGTTCTTGAAGAGGAAGTTGGACCCCAGCTCCTCCTCTTTCTCTCTTTACTTCCTCACTGCCAAGAAAGAAGGAGCATTGCTCTACCACATGAGCCCCACCTTACCATGGGCCCAAAAACAATTTGGTCACATTATATGAAAACTGTGAAAACTGTGAGCCAAAGTAAACCTGTCCTCTACTTAAGTGATTATCACAGTATTATTACAGTAATGAAAAATGACTAATAGATTCCACTGATGAGATCTGAGATCATCTTCACATTCTAATAACTGTTGGACAGTGATTAAAAAATTTAAATACCTCCTTTTTTGGAATTTTACTAGGTGCAAGAATGTTTCATAAACTGATTTGAAAATGCACTTTGTTTTATTGGTGGATTGCCTATGTAGATAGATGTAATTTTGCATCTTTCTTTCTTTCTTTTGATACAGGATGAAATTTCAGAATGTCGTTGAAAAGATGACTTGATAACTGTGACAGAGAAAGTTGCTGATAATCAAAAACCAGTGTGAAACTACATTTCTTCACCTCCCTTATAATCAGCCTTTGAATAGAAATAAATACACTGTATTAAGCCACTGAGATATGTGACAGCTATAATTAATTACCCTTATTAAAAGCAATGCCAAGATGAAACTGCTGAAGTCATGATTCAACGATAATAAGAGATTATCCTAGCTTATCAAAAGTAGAATCATCATGTCTACAATTATTTATGTATATGTACATGTTTCCATGTCTGTGTATAAACAATATCATGGTGAACCCAGATGTATCAGACTCAATTTACAGATATTTTCATGACATTTGCATAATCTCTTATGTGTTCTTGTGTTCTCTAGTTACAAATTTAAAAATTCAAGGCTCTTCCTTGAGTACCTACCTGCTCTAAAATTTGAGTTATTAAAGATACAAGCATTGTGGAACATACCTATAGTTCTAGAATCTGAGTCAAGTTTGGACAACATAGTGAGGTTCCATCCAGAAATTTACTATAGAGGCAATAACAAAATAACAAATAAACACAATGACTTTGGAACCAAAGAGGCCAACCTCATACCCAAAAGCTATTCTTATAATCTGTGGGCTCTGTTCTCCTTTTTTCAGGCTCCTGTGATGATTTTCAAATAGGGAATTGATTATTACTCTCTCATAAGGCATTTCTAAGTGTTCTAGCCAGTAGGTATAATGATTAACGCATCCTGTATATTGTTGGTGCTCAGCACAAGAGTGGTCTTTTCCTTTATAGCTCATCTCATCTATAATGATTTTTCCTGATTCCATGTGATTTGGGTAAAAGGATAATTCCAATGGAAGAAATACAGTATATGAGAAACACCAAACTTTACATTGTCATTTACTTACTTTCCCCTAAAGCAGATTTTACCATTCCCATTTACAGATATGTCTGAGAATAAAAACAAAATGCTTGCATAATAATTTATCTATCCTTTTTAATTGATTTGCATATCTCTGTTAAGGCTATTTCTTTCTTCACACCACAAATAGAGAGTTTCTCAAGTGCGATTAATTTCTCCTCTCTTTCCTTTCTCTTTCTCTTTCTTTTTTTTTCTTTCTTTCTTTATTTTCTTTATTTTATTTTATTTTATTTTTTTTTGGCACTTGAAATACATTTCTTGTCCATGGAGTTACCAGTAGGATAACTTCACAAGTCCACTTAATTTGCAAAATGGGAACATAGTAACCAAACCATTTCATTGAGAGGATCACAGAAGACCATGTGTGATAATTTTACTGGCAAACTACTAAGTTTCACCTGCACAAATGTAATAGTCAAGCCTATTGTAATCCTATTTTCTATTTTAAAATCCATCATAGAAGAACATAAAGGCTTCAGAATTTTCCTCCATATCATTTAATTTTCTTTGTGATTTGAATAGTAGAGTTCTACAGAGTATATCATTACTTTTTTTTTCTGGTTTTCAAACACCAAACTATCTTCCATACAGAATTATTGATCAATTTAGAAATTTTGGTACTTCCTTTGAGGGTTCTATTATGTATTATGCTTTCCCTCACATAGTTTCTGATTCATGTTCATTGTAGAGTCAAAAAGAGTACATAGGTAACAGAGAAGATAGAAATCAAAGTTTGTAATCTAGGGATCATTCAAATACTTTTCCTTCAAATATATGTTTAAGGTAGATGCACACACACATACACATATGTGTATGTCGTATATTTTTTATATTATTGATATTCTATATGTTCTATTTTATTGCTTCAAATGTTTTGAGGTACACACATTTCTCTCAATTTCAGTTCCTATCATTGGAGTTGCTGAAGGCCAGAGTTTCCTTATGTACAATTGGGAGAACAGGGAACTAGGTTCTTTGGAAATTTGGAGAACTTAGGTGTGTTGAGTGAAGATGTTTGAGGCTAATTCATCATTTTCTCCTCATATGTTAGCAGTGTCCTGTTTGAAGTCAGTGCTTCAGAATCCTTTTATCACTGAGACAGATAAAGTCTTTCTAGTTCTTAAGTTGTCAGGTCTCTTCACACTGGAACCCAAGTTGGTGTTAGATTATCTCTCTGGCATGAACTCATTCTTAGATTCAGAAAAAAACTCATACTTAGATTCAGGAAAGACCAGCCAGTTCACTATCAACATCCCACAGAAAAGAGGAATTTCTCTATGGAGCCAAGTTAACAATTCTCCAAACAAAAAAGTATCAGGCCACTGAAACTCATAGAAGTGATTAGTACTTTCCCTGTTGTTGAACTTCATCTTTCTTTTCCTGCAACTACTGAACGTAAATTATGGAGTCTTAAGACACACCAGAGAATAGATTACATGAAAAACTATTCAGGTTCTACTCTAGCTTTGGACCTCAGCTAAAAGTACAAGAAATTCTTATGTTTCACAGTTTATCACTTCCTCTAGCTTATCAGGTTGTGAAACTAAAGAATATTCTGTGCTGAAATTTCTAATTATCATCTTATTTATTGTTAGCAGTAAGCAATATACTTAAGTTACCCATCCTCAGCATGTTACATGTATTAGTAATTTTACCATCATAGATGTCCCATGAGGTAGAAACTGTTTCTATCAACTTTATTTTACAGTTATGTTAAGTGAAGTGTAGAGATAATATGTTTTGGAGCCAGAATTAGAACATACGCAATCTGCCATCTGAGTTTGCTAATTCCTCAGAGAAATAGGTTATACATTTCTTACGGCAACTTCTCAGTCATTTTTTTTTAAAACCTCAAATAAATCTCAGATTTTTCTTGATGTGTGACAGATTTATCTAATCATTCTTTACTTGCCTCATCTTTGAGACTCATCCTTCAACTTATACAATAGTAGTTTGCATTACAGTGAACAATATAGGTAAAATACTAAGTACATTTCTCCTAGAGCAAAAACAATGTTTGATAATTGATAAGTATTATCATTACTTGGTACTCCTAATTTGAATCACTATTGTGATAAGATAGTTTGAAACAGATAAAACTGATGAGTAGCAAGCTGACATTATTAAGAGGGACTTTTAGAATTGGTAAGTAGACTTTGTAATCATTATAAAAGTGCCCATAAAGAACACGATAGAGGTTAGGCATAAAGAATTTGTTTGTGTTATGTAAAAAGCAGCTGTAAAATATAAACACAAAAAACATGCTATTGGGGAAGAGTTTTATGTGTGTTGGCTTTCAATGGATCAAGAAAAAGGTCATGTCTATAGATACTGTGTCAGTTTTTTTAAGGAGACCAACATTTTGCTGGCATACATGCCTGGAAACAAATGAATGTTCCAAGTCCTGTAAAATTGGTGTGCTATGTAGATATAGCAGAGAAAGGAAAAAGAGAGAGAAAGAAAGAGAATAAGTTCTCTTGTCTCTTCCAGGCATACACAGATTTGAAAGTTACTAAACAGTAAAATTACATCATTAGAAATAGCACAGAATTTTTATCGTTACCAACTTCCTGCTACCACATTAAGTAAAGTGGTAACATCTGTTCTCCATGCAGGTAGCTAGCACTTCCCAAGTAGGGCAATTGATTCACCACCAGGTGAGCAATTCAGCTGCCTAGTATCTCTTTAAGTGCATCTTTATTCAAATCTTGTTGATATGTAGAAATAAATTTTCTTACGTTTCCATTCCCAAGAGGTTAGATTTATTTCTTTTAATTCCCAAGTTCTAACATGGATTAATAAATACATAATATTATCCCCGAAGCTTTATTTCATTGATTCTTTTCTTATATTGAAGGGAAAATTTTCTTCATTGAAATTTTTTCTGGTCAACAGAAATCCATAAAATATCTCTAATATAATCATAGCCTTTGTGTTATCATGAGTATATAAATTTACTGAAAACATGTTGTATACTTACTTGGTATTTCTCTCACCTTATTCATTAATGATGTACAATCTCATACGTTAACATGATTCCTCATAGAAATGGGGGCTTAAATAGTTTGTTCAATGTAACATGTCTTTCTGAATGCTCTTTGTTTCAATTTACTCTCTGTTCCATGTATTTGCAAGCCATTTAAAAATGATCTGAAGTTCTACCCATGCCTTTGGAAGGTAATGGACCACATGTGCTTTAAGGAATTCAGATGTACATGTCTTAATTTGCACACAGCTCTGTATCCAAGAGCTTGTAACCTGGTAGGAGAAGGAAACTTCTATATGGTGTTTTAAAATTTCATTTTCACTTCCCTTGTTTGGATCCTCATTATCTCCAGCCCAAAGTCCTTCCAGCGGGGCAGAGTTGTTCTAATTTTATCATCAATGCAGTTGGAACTGGTGGTTGTAGAAAGTATGAAATTTTCTTCCAAAGAAAAGAAATGCTCTTTTGGGGAGTTTGTGTTTTAAAGAGCAAATCCAGAATGTTGGAGGACTTGGCATGATGTGAGAAATTACAATTGCATAGTGTTCCAACTGGCTTCTCCTCTCCAATCTTAATTGCCCTCCCACAAAGTACACACTGGCTAAATTAAATTTGGTAAAGTAGGACTCTTGACTTTCAATGGAATACTTCTGGCTACAGTATAAATTTGAACCACCTAAGGTTCATTTTATAACCATTCATTTTCAAACTTCTACCCTGCTTTAGTCAGCTTTTTTGCTACTGTGACTAAAAGGCCTGACAAGGACAATTAGAGGAGGCAAAGTTGATTTAGGGGCTCATGGTTTCAGGAGTCTCAGTCCTTAGACGGCCAGCTTCCTTCCTTGGGACCTGAGATGAAGCAGACCATCATGGCGGAAGAGTGGTGGAGGGAAGTGGCTGAAGACATCACACCAGGAAGCAGTGAGATAGACTATACTGGCCAAGCACAAAATATGTTCCCAAAGGCACGTCAGTGATAATCCATGTTCTACCAGCCTTTAGCCACCAGTTAATCCCTGTCAGTGGATTCATGCACTGATTAGGTTAAGGTTCTCATAACCCAATCATTTTACCTCTAAGCTTTCTTGCATTGTCTCACACATGAGCTGTTGGGGTACAACTAGTTTTTAAACTATAACATACCCCTATGTCCTTTCATCATTTTCTAAATACTGATATTCAGAAAAGATGACTGTTTTTCTCTATATCCAGATTCAAAGCTATTCATAGGCATTTGATGATTTTTTAAAAATTTTGGTATACCAGTCAGTTATATGTTAAATTTTTGCAAATTTTAATTGTTGCTTGCCTTCCCTAGTTGGTTAAAAATCTAACATGAGTTACCTCTTTTCAATATGTTCACTATGCCTAAGTGTAGGGCAATTAACTGGCTAATTTGGATATGACTCACCTATGGGTTAGGCATTGAACTTATATCCATTTTAAGCCTCAAAAAGGACTGATGATTGCTGTTATTATTTTCATTTCACAGTAAGGGCATAGAGGCTCTGAGTGTTTAATGTGACTTTGAAATTGGTCACAGATGATCCTAAGTGTTATCTGTAGTTTAAAGAATACACATAAAGAAGAATAAATTTATACAGGTATTTAACATGATCTTAAAATTGTGCTATAGCACTAGTCACAGTTGCTTGATATTCTTAAATAAAAGAATAGAATTAATACATCAGTATATTGTTTCCCACTAATGATTGCCCCAAGAGTTTTAAGTCTACAATGTTTTTCAGTATCTAACAAATTTAAAAGTGGGGGAAACAGTTATTTCTGGTATTGTATCATCATTTGTTTTAATATGAATGTTCTACCACTGCACCAACATGGATTTAAAAGGCAAAGGGAAATCATAAATCAGACTTCTGTGGGTGTGAGGCTGCTTCCCTAATTGCAATGTAAATGTTGCCAGGTGTTCAGTTCCCTTGTTCTAATAAATAAATAATTAGAAACATGATTAATATGAAGCTTTGCTGCGTAGCTGTGAAGAGTGTTCTTGGAGAGCAATGTAGGAAATTGATTTGGAGGGCAAAATGTGTGTTGATGGGATGCATCCAAGTGATCTTTGCAAAAAGATCATCACATGACTGGGCAGAGTATGTGAGATGCACCAGGGGCCAGGAAAGACTTTTTGATCTGGGAGAAGCAAATAAAGGTGCCCCAGGCTGCTGGATGTAGGAATTAGAAGAAGCATCTGAAATGAGTATAGTTTGATTCAGTTATGTACTGAGTCTGACCCAATTTTATACTCAACCTTGTTACTTCCAAGATATGAGATTTTCGGCAAGTTAACTAGCCTTTCTTATCTTCCATTTCATCGGTTTTCTAATGACTATAATGTCATCTGTCTCAGTTAATAAATTGAATATATTTGAGAACATTCAAATGCCTACAACAGAAGCCCCCTTCCCAAAATGATAGCCAGTTAGCCAGTCTTCTCTTTATCTGAAAAATGGAAATCACGTTCAGAAAGCAATGCAGATTCCATCTCTCTAGTGGAAACAAACAATATTCATCAGTATTAATTTTTTATAAAAAAAATGTTCTGCAATAGTTAAGCCTACAAATTTTTATCCCAGTAATCCACATACTCACTCAACCACCGGACTGAATCACTTTCTAAATATATTGTGGGAAATTTGTTAAGCAAGGTCGTGGTGATTCTGTTCCTATAAATAATAACTATAATATTGTTTCAGAACATAATGGAAACTTTTTCACTTATGCCAATTCGGAAATTAGGGGAAACACACCAAGCATATTAGGGAATCAAACAAAGCTATCAGGATAGAATCCTGCAGACTTTGCATTGGGATTGAAATGTGTTGCACTCAGAATCCTCTATTCAGGTCCTCTGCTTTTGTGTTGGATTATGACTTTTATTTGAGTGAGGAGATATTTTTCAAACTAAAATCCAAAGTGACCAAGGAATTTTATCCATTGAGCAATGGTTGTGACAGTTAATTTGAATTGCCCAACTTGATTGGATTGGAGATGCTGATGATGAAGAGGCTTCTGGTGTGTCAGTGAGGGCGTGTCTAGGAATGATTGGCATGTGAGATACGGAACTGAAGTCCAGCCCTCCCTAAGCTTGGGCAGCACCACCCAGTAGGATGGTGGCTTGGATGGAATAAAAGTTGGAAGAACAAGGGAAGCAGATGCAGATGCAAGCTGAACTCTTATTGAACTGGTTCTTGATTGCTGCTTCCATCATCTGGGGATATCAGACTCTCCTTCTTCACTCTTCCCAAGTGGACACTTCCAGTGATTCTCCAGGTAGTTTCTAGAAGCCTTGGTCTCAGCTTGGGTTGCACTGTTGATCTCTCTTGTTCTGGAATTCTGCCTCTTGGACTGGCCCAGCTGCTGGTTCTTCCAGCTCTCCAGCTGCAGATGGTCATTGTGGATCATCCAGCTTCAGGCCGTGTAAGACAAGCTAATAAATCCCCTTTTTACAATCATATTTCCTGTTGATTCTGTTCCTCTAGAGAAACCCTAATACAATGGGAAGATGTTTTTAAAAAATGGGCCACATAATTGTTTCCATTCCTTGTATCATTGCAGCTCCTTCCATGTAAAGGTAGAATCTATTTTCTAGCTCTTGAATCTGTCATTTGCAATGTGACTTGCACTAGTCAATGGAGCATTTTTAAATGTAATGACAGCAAACACTTCTGAAATGTGTGCATGTTGGAACTGCTCCTTTCCTTTTCTTGTGTGGAAGCCTCCATGTGTAGAAGCTTAGACTGACTTGAGGCAGGATGATAAATCATATGACAATGACAAAAATCAGCTATCACCATCATCCCAGATGTTCCAGCTGAAGTACAGGATAGATAAGTAAGTCTAACTCTTGCAGAGCCAATCCAAACCAGAATCACACAGATAAATGACTGAGTCATGAGAAGTAATAAGCAGTTATATTAGATTGCTAAGCTTTGTGATGTTTTTAAAAACTTTTGAAATATTGAAATCACACTATTTTTAAAATGGTACATATTTAATGGGTACAATTTAATGAGTATGGACAGAGTCAAACACCTGGGATAGCATCAGTGCAAACAGGGAAATAGATGTAGTCTAACACTTTCAAAGTTTCTTTGTGTCTCTCCCTCATCTTAATGTGATAAGAACACTTTCATTAGATCTACCTTCTTAGTAAATTTTGAGTGTACAAAAATATTATACTGTTTTAGTGTCCAGGTGCTATATTATTTTCCACACTCAATTTCTAGAAGTTATTCATGTATCATAACTGAAATTCTATATCCCATGAATCAACTATCCCTGTTCATATCTCCCAGTCCCTGGCATGGACTATAATCCTCTGTGCTTGATATTTTTATTCTTTGATTTTTTTTCAATTTTAGGTTTTCCTCACATTTTTGAAAAATAATTTCTGACTGGCTATATGGTTTCCAAATTTTTTTTTCAATCTGCATGTTGCCTTTTAATTTTGTTAACTATTTTCTTTTTTGCGCTAAAGCTTCTTTTTTAGTTTGATATTGTTACACTTGTCTATTTTTGTCTGTGCTTTTCGTTTTATATCCAAAAATCATCACCAACATGTTTTTATACAGTAACAATAGTCAATTGAAAAGAAAACTAAGAAAAATAATTCCTTCTAAAATAGCATTGAAAAGAAAATATCAGGAGCAAACTTTTACCAAGAAAGCAAAAAAAGTCCTGTATACTGAAAATTACAAAACACAAATGAAAAGACAACCTGCATTCTCTAGTTGAAAAAACTTAGTTTTATTCAAATACCTATGTCAACCAAAGCAACTAATTGAAAGATTAAATAGTACTCTATTTGAAAATCTCTGTGGCAGGCGGAACCTGGGGCCCAGGGTTACGCCACATGCATCCAAAGATGGCGACTGGCTGATTTTGCATTGAGAACGGTAGGAAGCGTTTACAATTGGCTGTATTATAATCAGTTCAGCTGCCTAGCACGTGGACAGATATACTTTAGATGTATGCTGGAGCGAGAGACTGCTTGACCTTTAACAGGATTGGATGGACATATCTGGCTACAATTGCTTATGCATGAGACTGCTTATATATTGAGGGTGTTATTTGAATAAAGGGGAAGCTGTTTGATGAACCTTTGAAGTACGTGTCTTCTGTCCCACTGGTTGGGGCCATAAGCGCGAGAAGCGGCGGTTTTAGGTAAGCGAAAAGGGAAAAAACCTGCGGTTTTCCTCCATAACCGGAGCCACTTGAAGCGTTGGCAAACAGCAGCAGCTTGCGGTAAATCTCAATGGCTTTGCTTTTACAAAAGCAATTTTTAAAAATTCTGAAAGTTCATGTGGTGTCACACAAGAGAGCATAGTTAAAGTGATCATGAGGAAGAATAAAGCTGGAGGTCTAGCACTTCCTTATCTCAAAATACCCTGCAAAGCTGCTGCCAATTAAAACGGTGTGGTCCTGGTTGAGAACAGCAGTGTTACTGTTTATGCGGACCAGACCTGTAGACCAAGAGAATGGAATGGAGAGCCCAGCAACAAACCTATACAGAGAAGATCTTGGGCAAAGGTGCCACAAATACACAACGTAGAAAGGATGGTTTCTTAGAAGGTTGGGAAAATGAAATGTCCACAAATAAGACAGAAACAAAGAAAAAGAAAAGAAATTGGACTTCTAACTTATACCATATACAAAAAATCAACCCATGATGAATTACACTGAAAGTACAAAATTCCAAGAAGAAAGCCTGGGATTGATCTTAATGTTGCTGTAGATAATTGATACATGCAAAGATATGACTTTCAGGAAGCTTCCCAGCTTCAGGCATTAAACCTCTCCCTAAGGAAGCAGGTCAAGACTGTCCTTAGTCCTTGCGTGGATGATATTTCTTAGCTGTTCTCTGGTGTTCATTCTGTTGCCATCACAAGACACAGTAGCAGCTTAATGGATACACTGTCATAGGATTTCATTCTCACAATAAACGATGTTGGTTCCTTGTTGCTAGTAAAATCACTTTTTCCCTGTGACAGACACCAATGTTTTTTGTCATCATTTTACGTTGTTTCATTATCTGTTTACTTGCTTGATCTAAGTAGGAAGAGAAAAAAAAAGTTCCATGAAGAGAAAACTTAGAAGGAATAAGAATTTATGGGTGAAGGGATTCTGACCTTATACATAGAAATGAGTCTCAAGACAAAATCAAATTATTGATAGCAATTCTGTGGCTGAAGTTTCAGCGCAGTGGTAGAACACTCACCTAGTATGTGTGAGGTACTGACTTCAAACCCCAGGACTGAAATAAGAGATGATGATGATGATAATGATGACTATGATGATGACTCTATTTTTGGTACTGAAGATTGAACCTGGGGCAATTAATCACTGAACTACACTTCCAGCCCTTTTTATTTGTAAATTCACAGTTCAAAACCTGTCTTGTACTATCAGTGACCAGGATTAACATTGGCTCAGCCTCCCTGGTCAGTGGCATATACAATTACTGTGAGATTAAATGAAAAGGCTGTCCTAACTTTCCAAAAATCAAGAGAATGAAGATTTAACATAACAAAGCTCTCTGAACTGTATATTTATTTAGTGAGGCATTAAAATCATTTAAGAGAAGCAGCACCCACTAAACATTTAAATTAAATAAAAGGAGAAACTCCTATAACTTTTGCTATCTTAATGTACATGTGAAAATCTATATTGGGAATACAGTTTGTACCTCTTCCAACTCTGTAAGAATCTTTACACACACACACACACACACACACACACACACACACACACAACTTATGAATATCAAATAACCAGTGTCAGAACACCACAGAACACATTTTGGCAAATGTGGGAAATACTGATCTATAGAGGAGAAAAAAAATCGAAGAAGCATTATTTAGGTCATAAGAATGTTATGTCTAATAAGGGAGAAAAAATTCCAAGAACATAAAATCAAAGATTAAGTATTAAAGAACTATGGGCACTTTTAAGAACTTTTGAAGCATTTATGCATTGGAGGGGAGAAAAGATGTGAGTAAAAACATTAAGAAGAGCTCAGGAAAATAAGGACTAGAACAGGTTTATTATGAAAACAGCTGGCACTTTAGTGCCTAAGGGCAATGATTTTCAACTGACTATGATTCACCTCCCACCACACCCACACCCGAAAGCATATGGCAACGTGTGGAGACAATTTTGGCTGTCTTACTAGGAGTGAAAGGGTGATTGACATCTAGTAGGTAGAAGCTAGAAGCTAGGATGCTGCCTGATATCCTACTATGCAAAGGTCAGCCTTTTCACCACCACCAAGAACACAACAAAGATATCCTGCTCCAAGTGCCAATGGCATACCCTTAAGAAACCTTGCTACAGAGTTGACCTTGTGTAATGGGATTCCAGCCTCTAGATTTTGCTGAAGGCATAGGGAGGAGTGAGAATTTCAGGACAATGGATTCATTTTTTTCAATTGGCCAAAGGGAATCAGTATATTTTTTTTCCCTAGGTAAATTACTGTAGTTAAGTTTAAATTGTCTGATTTATACATAGGTTCACACACACACACACACACACACACATATTCCTATATATATAAGAAGCAAAATGAAAAGCCAAATTGAGAAGATGAGAGGTATGAAGAAATTATAGGAATGAAAAATAACAGTCGCTTTTCTTATGATCCCCATTAAACCATAAGCAATATTTGGGTATAATGCCTACCAGTATTTGAAAGTAACTTATGATAGTCTATCTCATCAAATTATTATATTATTGTGAATATAAAGGATTTAATACAATGGAAACTTGTTACACGTACTATTTCTTGATGTATAATAAATATTTGTTTAACTTCTAAATATCTACTATAGATATGAAGCAGAGATGCCACTCTATAGAAGGCGAGCCCCTGGATGTCTTTGTGGCTTCTTTTGAGATCTATGGGTTTCCAGGTTCTGACTGTGACTCCTAGGAAAATACCCACTTAGTGTCCTTAATTTGGCCAGAACTGCATGGTAGCATCCTGCCCACAAGATGGCAGTGGCGAGACAGTGTTTGATGAGAGAGGTTATTGGTGCCTAGGTTTAAAAGGATATTTTTTTTTTTTCTTCTTTTTTTTTTGGTTTGGTAATTCAATTTGCGTTCTGTCTATCAGAAGTCTGAAGAGGATAAGGGGATTTCGGAGGAAGACAGCAAGGAGAAAAAGGAAAGAGCATTGTTGGTGCAATGCAATTTCTTCATAAGAAACAAAAACACAGTTGCTTTTCTTCATGTTACAGACCTGCTTTTTGTCCAAGTGAAAGAATTTTCACATAATTTCAAGACCATATTTCATACATATGCATTCTTCAGCAGAGCCAGGTCCTTAAAAGATAATCCCTATACTTTCATTATTATACACAAATATTTGAAAGTGGCATCTCTTTTATTTTTAGTGAGAATACTCTCATTTTAGTTTAAATTTTATACACTATAGACATTACTCCATTGACAAAACATATTTTCCATTTCCCTAGTGTAACATGTTAGTGGGTTATAATTATTTGGATAGCATATGACTTAGTACTAGGATAAAAATTCTCTTCTTATTTTTGACTCATAGATCAAATTTACCATAAATAACTTGTCTTTTCCTGTGTCTTAGCCAAGAACACTATCACTTTAATTTAGCCCCAAAGTGATGTAAACACTTCCACTCTTTGTCCTTAGTGTCCCCAGATCTGCTTACAGATGGTACTACTGTAAACTAGTTACAGAATATGTGCTAAACATGGTTCATGGTGTGTTCATATACACACACCCACACTGACGTATATATTTAGAAAGAAAAAAAGAGAAACAATAGTTACGGTGTGAGACTCTCCTTTCATAAAAGTAGTCCTGCTTGTGGGTCCTAGTGAAGCATGCTTATTTCAATAAGTTCAAGAGTTGGAACACTGGTTGGCCAGTAGTCATCATGATGGGAAGTTTGAAAGGGAAATGCAGTTATGGGAAATTTTCCCACTGTTATAAGAGGGACCTGTCCTGATTGAAACTTGCTTGCCTTACTTCCTACAAGGTCAGAGCCTTTCATTTCCTAGATTCAAACCCTTCCCAGAATTCTTAAAACCCAGCTATGAACCAATTTACACAATCCTGACACCTCTAGTGAGTATTTTGGGGGACTTTGGAGAAACAAAGAAGAAATGGGAATGGATAGGTCGCACCAGGTTTTGTCGTGGGGTCCTCTAAAACCTGAAGCCACCTGCCCAGAATTAAACCTGGAGAAGGAGGCCTTTACCTTCCAGAGTTAAAGTGGCCTATTTCCCAACTGAGAGCAGAATGACTGAATGACACAAGGTAAATTGTCCTGCTATATTTATAGTTTCATAAATAGCGAAATAAATATCCTCCTAGAGGTCAAAACATGATTTCTCCATGTAAGGGACATTTACCACTGATATTAAATGAAATGATTTTCAATTGTAAAGACTAGGCATTTAAAAAAATTTCTGTCATATTTAATCAAACAAATCCATTCGTTTTTATCAAGAAGAATGCCTTGAGCATGTGACAATCTTTAACATTCACCTAATAAGTGCTAACCTTATGAATATAACATAGAAGCAGACTTCGGTATCAACATCTCAGACAGGCAAAGGCATCTAGCCAATATTTAACAGTATTGTTTTTGGCTCTATCATATTTTTTCATAGCAAGTGTTGTTTATCATTGTGACATAATACGTATTTTTAAAACTAAATTTGATTAAATTAAATATTAGTCATTGTGCACAAAATATAAAATAATTACCAGTTTTGATAGCTCACAAATATGAGGAGTTTTTGTGGATAGTGGGATCTCCATTGCGATGCTAGGTCAGAGCAGTTGCTCTTCATCCTGATTTGGCATTAAAATCACCTATGGGGACTTTAAATATAGAGATGCAGCATCCCATCTCAGAACAATTAAGTTAGAAACTCTGAGGAGTGGAGTCTGAACATTGTTTTTTTTTTTTTTTTTAAATCTCCCCAAGTGATTTTAACGTGCAGCTAGTGCTGAGAACCATGGCATTGTGGGATGCTACTTTCAAAGAATGAAAACGGATATTGCCACCCAAATACACACTTGAGGCAAAGAGATAGGTACAAATAAATAGGTATAATAATAGAGTAATCCAAAGGTTTTAATATAAAATACCTTTCGTTATAAAGGAATAACTAATTGTAATTCTAAATAAACTATCCACCTGGCTCTGTAGATTTAAATGTCTGGGCTTCTGAAAACATTTTCTTATGAGCAAACACATGCTCAGTCATTAGCTTAATTTGTCACCTTGGGCAAGTCACTTGACCTCTGGGCCACAATTTCCGTTTTTGTAAAATAAAGGAAGAAGGTGTGTTTGACATGGATGATCCTCCAAAGACTCTTCTAGCTGCAAATTTTTACATTTTTAAAAACTTTAAATGGAAATGACCAAACCACTGCCTCCTATTTGGTTTTAGTAGTAATGACAATAATTAAAAATAGAATCAGAAATGCGGTACATGAAGTTTTACTTTACTTTTTTGTAGTGTAGATAGATTTTGAAAACTAATTTTTCTCCCCCTGAGCTGACAGTTGAGCCAGCAAGCAACCTTTTAAAAGCCTATTACTCAGAGCAAGGAAACCAGCTTGAGTATGCACAGTGAGGACATGGTTGACCTAGTAATGAGGACTGTAAAATTGCATTGATTTTCTTTTTTGACCTCCCTTTCCAATTTAACCATTTGTCAATACTGGAGAGAGAAAGCTATAGAATGTATTTTTCAGCAACTGGAAAAAATACAACTTGTCCAGGGGAAGGAAGTTGGAATACTATTTTGACATGGAATCGGAGCTTTAAATAAAGTGACTTCTCAAGTCTTATGCTGAATATAACCCATAGAATCACGAAAGCATTTTGCGATTCTAGTTCTCCTGAATGTGTGACTGGCCTTATTCCTCTTTTGTCTGCAGGCCCAACCTACACTTCTTTCTCTCTCTTTCACTCTTTTCTAAACTAATGTCTTAGATAGTTTAGGGGCAACCTCTATAAAGTGTCTCATAAGGATTTTAATAAGACCTTTACCCTTTGACAGAGGGAAAGTGTCTATTATACCACATGCCTTACCAATATCCATTCCCAAATCATTGTCTAGAAATTAGTTGTTTATTTTCTCACTTGTGAGACTGTGAATTCTTCAAGGTCATGGGGCATATCCTTATTCATCTTCGTCTCTCCAGGAGGTACACAGTGCTGACATATGGTAAATATTTGCCAAAATGGTAAAGCATAACTTAAAAATATTTGCAAAATATACTCCTCTAAAATAAAAATGTCACCAAATATCCTGGCTTCTAAAAGTGTTATTTCCAGCATGGAAATATATGCTATTTAACAACCCATTTCTAATTTATTCTCAACTACTTATTGAATCCCTGAAGGTAACACTAGTTAAAATGTGGCATATTATAAGCCAGCATCAATCAATGGACTGTGTGTGGTTAGAGTACTGAATTCAGAAAAATTTTGGAAGTATGTTTGGGGTAACTGAGAATTTGTTGATCATTAGCAATATTCCCCATCATTATTGATGATGAGATTGTCAGTAAATGAGCTTTGTGCTAGTTAAAGATCATCAATTAATTTAATAAATAGGATTTAGATAGCAGGGCCATCAAAACAGGGGCTTGGGTGAGCATTTTCAAAGGACAGCTGCAGAAGAAAACATACAAGAGTATTAAAGAATATGTGGGCCTACTGTGATTGTATTAACAAGGTTCTGCTATTTGAACCATTTTTTTTCTCAAATAATTTCATTGTGTGTATATTTGTGTGTGTGTGTGTTTCAGCTGAGAGTGTGACAAGACTAGGTACAAATTTATATCCTAGATAGATGATGTCCTTGTAGTATGGCTTGACCTCTTGGAGAGTTAATATGATATTTTGATATTAACACAGATGTCAGCAACAGCCCCCTTCTCCTGTTAAGGGTCAGTAAACTTTAAGATTCTGTGAGATATTATAATTATCTCTTATGCATCTGTCTATCCTTTTGGAATGAAAGCTGTTCAACAGCAGAAAACTATAAATCATATTCTTCTTATTTTGTCCAGTGTCTATGCAGACTTTAAAATGCTTGGTGTAGTGGAGCATGTCTGAAATTCCAGTCACTTGGAAGGCTGAAACAGGAGGATTGCAATTTTGAGGCCAAGCCTCAGCAACTTAGTGAGACCCTGTCTCAAAATTAAAAAAATAAAAATAAAGCAGGACTGAGATGTAACTCAGTGGTAGAGTGCTCCTGGGTTAATCCTCAGTGCAAAATAATTTTTTTAAAACATATGTGTATGTTGGTATGTTTGCAAAATTATACATGTATATTTTGATTTCCAAATCCATAAAAGTGAATGCAGGACTTTATTCACATCTTTAATATTCATAGGTCTCCCTTTTACATATTTACTCCTAGATGGTATTTAAAGGATAAATGTATCTCAGGGGTTTGGAGATCATCTTTTCAATTAGAACACCTCCTAATCCTGTGTAGTTTTCCTCAGCTGTGATATTGACCTACTTTAAACTAGAAAATAGCTGGGAAAAAAAGCCAGTAAGTAGGGCAAAAACTCCTAGTTTGGCTGTGTCTAAGAACGAAAAATGCATAAATATAGAAAGCAATTGCAAACATTGGTTTTTAAATATGTGAGTGAAAAGCAGAAATAAAGAAAGAAATACTGTACTTTTCATCCCCAATAGGTACATAAACGCATTATTGATAGATGATAGATCATAGCTACATAGATTGATAGATAAGCTTTTTTTTGTAAAGCCAGTATATTCTGTCTCTCGACTAAAAGCGTTTTCCCACCTTGCCCTGAGAGATACACCTGGAAAGGTTTACTAATCCTGGGTATGCAGCTCAACGATGCTCACATACTCACTGCGTGCACCATGTGCTCAGCACTGGGACCAAAAAAGGGAATGATACCAATAATTTCTCTTGCATACTCACCTTCAACAGGAATCACTAACCTGGATCTATCACTGCATGATGAGTTTTCTGTTCATGTATTTTACACAAATAGAATTATAAAACTAATTTCTCGTTTGTACCTGATGCCTGTTTGTGAGATTGGTTTGCATTGTTGTACGTGTCTGGTGGACTTTATGATCTCCTACCCACATTCAGAAATCCCTCCAGAAGTGAGGACTTATTACCTCACATGCTGGGAGCAATGCCTGAAGACAGCCCTCTGCTCTCAGCTCCCTTTTGAAGCTGATTCAGGGAGGAAAGCTGTTGTGCATGAGGTCTTGGCCACCCTACAGTTGACCAGCATCTAATGACTGATAAACTGAAGAGTACATAAAGTCAAATCTCTTGCCTCAATTCCAGAAATCATGATAGACCGTTCTCCTTTCTTCAAAAGCCTTTGTAATGTTGGTAGAAAAATCTGTTGGGACCCTGTCAAAGCTTGGCATCTCTTTCGGTTCAATCCTGCTCATTCCCATTACTTTACCCAAGTGCTGATCTAAGCAGGATTTCTTATACTGACCTGAAATACACAATTATTATTTCTTCATCCTCATTACTATATACTTTTTAATTATGTACATCAACCCAATTTGTGTGTTTCTTCTTCAGTTGTTGGGTATATGTACAGTTTCCAATTTTAATATTGAAAAGCTCACTAGCTAGCAACAGGCCCAGGTGAGGCTTATGCTCAGCAGAGATCCATGAGGATCTATCTCAATTGCCAATGGTGATTGACTATTGGTGATTCAATGGCAAACTATTATGAGGAAGACCTGTCACATCTGGGTAAATCAGTGAAATGCCATACAACATGAGTAAGGTGTCCCATTTGTGCAAGATGGTAATAAGAGACAAATACCCTATATCCCCATCCCTAATGACACCATCTTACATTGTTTTCCAGGAACAAATACATTTACTTCTGTTTGGTTAAATTATCTCTCATTAAGTTTCACATTTGCTCTTTTTGATGTGTGCAGGTTGATAAAATATTGATTAAGTGAGCTAATTATATTAAGGTGAGATAAAATTCATAGCATTTTGCTCTAAGCTAAAATTCAATATTAAGAGTTAGTCACTATTTGCTGTCAGGATTACTAATACAGTAAAATCAAGAGTGACTAACCTTTGGGAATTAGGATTTTTTAATATTAGGTCTTGAATTGTATCAGTGGAAGAATAGACGTTAGAAAAGTTATGAGTGTCCCATTACTAGAAGGTATTAGGAAGGGTCATTTTGTTTAAAATACAGACTTTGTAGAGAAATGTAAAGCATATGTTGATGGGAGAATTGGACCCAATATCTCTAATGCCCCTTTCACTTATGAAATTCTATGGTTAAACATATGTATTTAGGTGAAGAAATGTGAATTGTATGTTACTGGTTTTGTAGGCAATGATTTGAAGTTGGATCAGCTGTGTTTCTATGTCCAGGATGTTTTAAATTTTAATTCTTGACTTACTACAATTTACAAAATTTTTGGCTGCAGACATGAAGGCAAGCACTGAAGAAGGGCATCCTTTCCATATAAAACTAATTCTTGTGTGCCTATCTTTAGTAGCATGTGCAGAGTACAGTGTCAAATCAAATCAGGCACCATGCTTGCTTTCATGGAACTTGCAGTCTATAGATAAAGGTATTCATGACCAAAATGGACAACGGGACACACTATAGTGAATGCTGTTGGTGATTCACCTAGGTAGAGCATCTTTTACAGTTGGTGCCAGAATCCTTCCTCCCTTTCTGTGCTCTGATTGTTGGCTGATAACTACACACAGCTGTTCTAATCTCAGAGCAATGCTCCAGGCTGTACTGGACTCAACCAGCTAAGGAATCCATGATACCCCAGGCAGACCTTGCTCAGTGTCCAATGCTGGCTGAAAGAGTTACAAAAAGCTGCCCCCTTGTGAGAGAGTAGGACTAACTTTGTGGCAGTATTTGTGCTGCACATTGTCAGAAGAAATTGAAGCTGCTCTGTTTTGTTGTTGTTATCCTTTCCTATCTTGCCTTCCTCATTCCCACTGTTCTCAAAAAACCTGAGTAACAATCCATACCCACTTCAGACCCACTTCTCAGAAATTCAAATTAAAACAATGTTTAACTTCTCTTGTACTACAATTGCGGTAATGCATACACGACATAGGGATACTCCTGTTAAAGCATAATAGAAGTGGAATTTAATTTGTACAGTTCAAAGTCAGCTTTCTTAAATTGAAACGTAGAGGATGCTTAAAAACTTAGAACAGCAGAATTGGAAAAAAGTTCCCAGATGAAGAAAAAATATCATCTGCTGAGTGAATAAACATCATGGTAACATTAGAGGAGGAGAGAGACTGGAGATGCAGTTGAATCACAGAGACATACAAGTGGTTTGAAAGGTCAGGGAAGAAAGAAAAGCAAGTAAAGGACACGTTTTAGGCAACAATAAAGAGTTCAACTGTTAATGTAAGTGCAATAAGAAAGCATGGAAATTTTGAAGTAAGTTAACATGAACCATAGACTAAAAATACACAAACATGCACAAAACTTAGACACATTTCTTTTTGGTTAATCTATGCCTTTCTCTAGTTCACTGACCATAAAATTCTGCTCCTTAGGCCTATTTATCCACTGAAATCTCAGGACAGTTCTTCATTTCTCTGCTTATTCTATATTGGAACTATCTTATAGTTCTCCTAGAAACCTACACCCTTCTATATTTCTTTTCCAAGACAAAGAGTAAACATTCTTCAAATTTATTTATTCTAGGTTTGGTTCCAAGTAGTATGTAATAATTCATTAGAGTTAAACTTACCTATGAACTCTTGAGCAAAATAAATGAAGGAAAGCAAGAATGAAGATAAAGTTTCACTAAATATATACCAGTTTTACCATGTTGAGACCCAGATGTAATCTGGTAGACTTCTTAGGTTATATCAATCAATCTTTTGAAAGTTTGACAACTTATACTTATGGACCTTGTTATCTTTTTTTCTTACTTTCTTACCAATACATAGCTTAACCTTTAATAGAAAAATCAATATATCAATGATTAAGTGGTATTTAAAATGACTAACATTGTTAGTGAAAATAATATTCTAGGGTTGAACAAAAGTTAAAACATGCCCTTGGCTTAAGGAAAGTTTTATAATATGGTGTCTATATTAGTCTGGTTTTTTCATTACTAAAATAAAATACCTCTGCTAAAGAAATGAGGTTTATTTAGTTAACAGTCCTGCAGATACAAAGGCATGGAGCTGGTATTGGCTCAGTTAGGTAAGGACCCTCTTGGGCACATTGCATCATGATGGGAACATGTCCGAAGAAGAGACCACACTACCAAAAGAGGAACCAGAGTCTGGAGTCCACAATCCCCTCTAAAGACATACACGAAATAACCTAAGACCTTCCACAAAGCTCCACCTCCCAAATGTTCCACTCTTTCTCAAAGCAGCCTCCCTGAAGACCAAGTTTCCCCTTGAGGGACAAACAATATAGAAATCATAGCAGTAGTCTTTATAATGAAATGCATATTGGACAAGCAGGTGATAATTCAAAATGAGAAGACATAAATGCCCTATAGATTTGCCCATTGGCCAAACTATTGCACAATAAATCATAATGTTGATTATTGAGTTCCTCAATTCATCAAACTTTTCCTACTCCAGGTATGGCATTTATTAGGTATTGGGAACACAAATATGAGTGACTTCCTGTAGTAACAGTCTCGTAATATCTGCACAAAATCTGTTGACTATGTAAGAGATGGACATACAGTATAAAAGATGAGATTCGCAATTTTTTTTTTGCTCTTGTTGGGTATGTACCAACTGCATAGCAGGCCATACTTATAATATGGCACTTCAGAGTTCCTAACATGTGTGTATCATCTTACTGACTTCAAAACACAAAACAGTGTTCATAAAAATATTACATAAAATAAAACAAAACTTGATATCTTCTGTTTCAACTTCTCTATCAAGTGCATGCTGGCTCTCTGAGTACCGTGTGAAGGTGTTCTATAACTTTATAAAAACTATTCTTACTCGTGGTAGCCACCAAAATAATCCCCTATAATTATATATAACTAAATATATCTGTCATATGTATTCTGACTACATATATCTCTTCATAGATCCACCCATTCATACATTGTTGCATGTGTAATACATACACACAAGCATAAGCATGTATAATTGTGTCTTCATTGTTTCTTCAATGTCATGGCTTGGAAATATGCTCACATAATTTAAATCTTTCATAATTTTATTTAATGACAATCATTTTTGCTACTATTATTATTAACAATTCTGAGTTTTGAAATAGCATAAATAATGTAATATGAATTCACTTTTATGTATTTAACTTATTCTATATTACAATTATGCTAGAATTCTTAGTACAAAATGTAAGATTATTTAAGGATGCTTATTATCTGGTCAAGTTCCTTTTTATTTTATTTTTATTTTTTGGTATTTGGGATTAAACCCAGGCTATTGCTAAGTTACTTACAGCCTCCCTAAGTTGCTGAGACTGGCCTTGAACTTGAGATTCTCCTGCCTCAGCCTCCTGAGTCACTGGGATTACAAGTGTGCATTACCATGCCTTGCCTAAATTTGCTTTTAAGAGTTACACTAATGAATGTTTTTGTGAGCTCTCATGTAAACAGTAATGCTAACCTTCATTAAATATTATCAGTTAGGAATGACTGATTTAATAAAAAAAAATACAGTATTTTGTCTTTGTTTCTGGTGTTCTTTTTTCACCCTCCACTCTTACAAGTCACTATATTTTAATGGTCTGATATTTATCTTCCCATAGTTTTCACTCTAATTATACCTGAAAATATTTCGTTTGTCACAATTGCTTTGTTGTTTTTTTTTTTTTTATTATTTGTAGGAGAGTGGCTAAAGCAGTATGGACACACACTGACACATACACACACACACACACGCGCACACATAATTTTGTATTTATTCTTTGTGGGTAAGAAAAACATGGTTGTGGAAGTTAAACACCTAGATGAACTCTTGTCTTCCATTGAGAGGGGTGTATGTACCCTATCCTATACTTGAATCTGTACGGACACCTTTTACTGCTTTGGACAAAAATAAAAATTACAATTGAATGGATTTCATCTCTATGTCATAAAAAGTCATGAGGTTTTCACTGCATTTACAGTTAACGCTTTCCTCTTCTCTGGTGATTGACACGTGCCATGTAGATGGTCCCATAGCTCTGAGAGCAATATGTGAGAGAAGCAACATATAGCTGCTCTGGGCCAGAGTATCTCCTGAACTCATTCTTCAATCCTAAAACTCAGGAGCCAAACATGTGAGTGAAGAAGTCACCACGGAAGTCCCTCCTGTTAGGACAGATCCCCAGGACTGAGTCGCTCCCTAACATGAAGACTTTATGAAGCAGAAAAAACTTGACCTCTTTTTGCCATATTCCTAGCTCACAGAATCGGTGAGCCCTAATCAACTGTTGCTTCAGGCAATGCATTATTGATGAGGTCATGTGTTAGTGAACAACATCCTACTTTCATTTGTACGCTGGGATTTTCAAACAATTTCCAACTCAGTACCCTTGGAGGCTTCTTAAGACATGTGCCCCATTAGGATTTTTAATGAACAATATTTGACATCAACTCTGAATAATGAAACCTGCTCCCAATCTCCTCCTAATATTATCCCAATAGAAACAATGGCTCCTGGAACATTCCATTGCCAGAAGAGGCAAATGTAAAGAAACACTATCAGTGTACCAATGCATTCACAAATGTGACCTAATAAGTTAGAATTCTATGGTCTCAGATTTGAAAAACGCTTCTTTAGGTAGGAGCTAACTGGGAAGGAAGATTGGAAGAAATCCAGTCAAAAACACACAAATGAAAAGTCTACCTGGATACAAACCAGATATACGAGAGTTGGCAAGAGATATCTACCAACTAGCCTAAGAAACAATAAATTTAAGATTGAGTTCCTAGAACTGTCATACCCTGGTATAAATTCAGAGTGTGTAAAAGATGGAACTACAGCTTTGGGTCATTCATCAAACAACAGAGCTTAAGGAGAATAATCTCTCTAAATTTCCTTGTAATTCCATATATCTCTGAATCTAGTTTTGTGTCCTGAAGCTCTTGGGATAACCTGTCTGCAGCAATACAATATGGCATAAATACAATATAGGATAACAGTTCAACAACTATGTGGAGTTCCATGTTTCAGATGTAAGTGGAAATACAGGTAATACTATTTTATAAATACATTTTCCAATTTGATTCCCTAAGCACACAGAGACTGTGCAGACATTTCAAATGTTGGTGTTATTTCTTATTCTCTCTGGATGTGTATCATTTCCTGTGTTCATACTCTGAAAGGCAAGAACAACAGTACTTTAGTTCATCTATGGTGGTAGCTTGGTATCTCCGCCCATTCAGTCTGATGCAGGATTATGAATCATTTTTTTCTTGGCAATCTATTATGATATCAGTAAATGTTGATAATCCATTAGTGTGTGAACACTTGAGTTAAGGCAGTAATTACCTGTCATTTTCACACTAACACATGTGGTTAGTTTATTTATCTATTAGCACTTCTATCTAGTAAACTTATGGAGAACATAAACTGAAGTCAAAGAGATAATAAACTAAAATCTATTATTTATTATTTGGGATGTTGATTCATCAAGAACTTTAATGGTAATGTTTTTTAATTTAAAATTTATTTTGATGTTAAATGAATGAATTTGTTTTCAAATGCAATACAGGTTAAGCTTATAACACAGGGAAGTTGGACAACCTTTGTTGAATCTGAAACTCTGACTTGCCACATTTATGCCAATTAATAAAGTAATCTGCTATAGGAGGAAAAGACCAAATAAAAGACTTTATTTAGACCACCAAGAGGTCTAAATAAAAAATTGCACATACATAGCTTGCATTTCATAAAAGGTCTTGCTTTATTACCTACTTTTATTTTTAAGTAGACGACAACGTCTGAATGGTATATATCTGGTAAAAAAATAAAAAATTGAATAGGAGATCAATAGAAGTTGTACAGATCCCAAGTCCTACCACTTAAGTCTCAGAAAAGCCATTAATGCTTCTCAGTGAACTCTTCTATATAATAACATTTAAGATGCATCTTAAATTACATATTATGATATACTAAATGTTAAGTATATTAATATATTATCTATCAATATTAAAATTATAAATTTAAAAACAAAATTGTTGTGAAGGCCTCCTGTGTCATTTAAGATTATGCTATTAAGTGACAGCAGCAGGCTGTCACTACTTCCTCCTCTGCTCTTACTAAGGTATGAAACAACATTTATTGTCTGTTGTCAACAGGATGCTTTTTCCAAATAGAACTCATGCAAAAGTTTTGAATTTCTCCGTCTAACACCAAGGGAACCTATCAATCCTCTGTTTGCATTGCTACAGAAGACAGCTGTTGAAATTTCATTAGAACAAGATGATTTTGGAAAAAGACTGAAGCTGTGCCATTATGCCTTTACAAGATACAATCTCAGTAAAAAGAAAAAGTGCTAAAGTAAAAGTCTGACCCTAGACATATTTTCAAATAAACTGAAAAGTTTCTTCCAAGTTGCATCAACAGGATAACTGTGGACAATCAGGGAATTGAACCACTTAATGAAACTCCTGAAAAATACCAGGTTGTTTAAGGTTATCAATTCATGTAAGGGGAACATCAAAAAAAGCCTGTGATTTTTGGAATCATTAAGGTCTAGGCACAGATTCTGACTTTGTAATTTCATCACTGTGGGGCTTTGGAGGACTTGTGAATCTCTCTGAGTCTTTTTCATTTATAAATTGAACATCTAGATTTTATTAAACATTCCAGATTCATTCTTATCACAATCTCCTGCCCTGACAGGGATCAAAAGATTCAACCAACTAAATGTCATACTTTAAGATTTATGATAAAATATTCTAATGCTAAAAAAAATCACAATTTCCTTTAATTTCTGGTTATGCATGCAATGCCTTACCTTTTTTTTGCATGGTATTTTGAAAAAGTAACAATAATTCATGAGTATAGTTTTAAAAAATCTCAGAGCTCAAAAATAAATGTATAAAAGTGAAATTTTTCCTCCCCGGGAAAGCAAATATCATTAATATATTTCATGAAAATTCTTCTAGAAAAAAAAGTGGATCATGGTCCAATGTGCATGTCTGTCTTTTTTTTCTTTCTATTTTTTTTTTTGGGGGGGGGTACAGGGAAATGAACCCAGGGCTCTTAACCACTGAGCAACATCCTCAACACTTTCTTGTGTTTTATTTAGAGACAGAGTCTCACTGAGTTGCTTAGGGCCTCACTGAATTGCTGAGGCAGGTTTGAACTCGTTATCCTCCTGCCTCAGCCTTCCCAGCCACTGGGATTACAGGTATGCATCACCACCCAAGCCATATCTTTATTTTTAACCATATCAATAGTAGCATATAAAATGCCAACCTTACACTTTTGATCATTAAATATGTTTATTAATAAAATTTCTCTTTGTGATTTAAAAAAAATAGTAGCATATAATGTACCCTACCTTGCATCTTCTTCTGACATAAACTACTTAGTAAATAACTTAACCAGGATGGTCTACACATTATCAGTAATGATATATCAAATATATTTCATGGCTCTCTTAATTTAAAACAATGGTAATCTGTAAGACATGTAACTCAGGAATATAGGCTTAGGTGCCCAGTATTCTTGATATAGATTTGATCAAACTGTTAGTGGTGAAGGAATTTCCATAGGTGATAATTGGAAAGATAATTGAGAGTGGATTCTCTCCATCTGTCATTCAATAAAGACCTTCTACCTAAGGGAGACTTGGAAAGTGAAAAGTAAAATGAACTGAATTCAAAGGACATTTTAGTGATATGTGTTTCTCATATACCAATAATATCTTATCTTTCCAGACCTCTATTTTCTTATATTAAAAAATAATAGGAAAGGCAAACCATATTCATTATTCTTTCCAAAACAAGCTAAAGAGATGGAGAATAGATTTGCAAATCACATACCTAGAAAAGGGCTAATGTCTAGAATCTATAAAGAAATGTCAACTGAAAAGTAAAATAAACAATCCAAGTAGAAATGGGCAACTCCTGGGGAAAGATATCTTATTAAAGAGATTAAATAGATGACACATTTTGAAATGGAAATATTTCTTATCATTATCATCCAATAGGGAAATGTAAATTAATACCAAAGTGAATTATCCCTGCATCCTGATCTTTCTTTCTTTTCTTTTCTTTTTTTTTTTTAAAGGATTTAAAAAGTGACAACACAAAATGTTGATGAAGGTGAGGAGAAACTGGATCATTCACAGTGTTGAGAATGTAAAATAGTACAGCCAGTCTGCATAAGTATTTGGAAGATTCTCTTAAGAGTAAATATGCAACTATTATGTGACCCAGCAATTAACTAATAGATATTTATGTCATAGAAATGAACACTGATGTTGATAGAAGAGTATGTGTATGAATGTTTATAGCAGCATTATTCACATTGACACAGAGGGTGGAATGACTTGAAGTTAGTTCTTCAACAAGTTAATGATGAAATAAACTTTGGAACATACATAAAGAACAATGGTCAGCAATATTGATACAGACAATAAGGAGGATGATCTCAGAGAATTAGACTGAGTGAAAAAAATCCAATCCCCAAATGTTACCTACTCTGTGATTCCATGTATATAAACTTCCTGGAAATAACAAAAAAAAATATAAATGAACAGATTCATCATTGCCAGAGTTCAATGACGTGTGAGAGTAGGAAATAAGGGGTGCATGTGCAAGGGACAGCAGAGAGTATTCTCATGCAATGCTAATATCTTGACTGTGAATGTCAACACACTGGTGAGGACACTTCTGCAATACAGCGTTACCACTGGGGAAAACTGCATAAAGGATGCATAGGATCTTTGTATGTTATAATAAGCAGGTGATAAAATTATCTTAAAATAAAATGGTTAATAATTATAATAATATTATTATTATTATTATTAACCATTTTATTTTAAGATAATTTTGGAGAATATCATGCTAAGTGAGATAAGCCAATCTCAAAACACTAAAGGACGAATGATCTCGCTGATAAGCGGATGAGGACATATAATGGGGGGTGGGAGGGGTTAGCATTAGAGTTAGGGTTAGGTTTAGGGTTAGGGATAAGGAGGGTGGTAAGAATGGAGGAAGGAAGGACTGTATAGAGGGAAAAGAGGGGTGAAAGGGGTGGGGGGAAGGGAAAAAATAACAGAATGAATCAAACAACATTGCCCTATGTAAATTTATGATTACACAAATGCTATGCCTTGACTCCATGTACAAACAGAGAAAAACATGTATCCCATTTGTTTACAATAAAAAAATAATAATAATAACTTTTTTGAGGGGAGAGGTACTAGGGATTGAACTCAGAGGCATTTAATTACTGAGCCACATCTCCAGCCCTATTTTGTATTTTATTTAGTGACAGAGTCTCACTGAGTTACTTAGCACCTTGCTTTTGCTGAGGCTGGTTTTGAACTTGCCATCCTCCTGCCTCAGCCTCCAGATCTGCTGGGATTACAGTCATCGTCACTACACCCAGCAAGACCAGCAATAATAACTTCTTTTAAAAGATGCAGTTGGAATTCCTCTTGCTCTGCTGGCCTCCATTTCTATTGATTAGAAATCTGTATTTTCCCATTACAATTCATGTGCTGTTTCCTCTGGATGCTTTCATCTCCTTTGGTTTTCACAATTATTTAAATATGATATATTCAAGCACAAATTTGATGTGAATTAATCACCACCATGGTAGTAACTTTTCATACCTTCCCCACACAATCTCCCTACTGTGATGTTTCCCTCAGAATCTCAGTGTTTGATTTGGCATCTGAATTGCTTTGAGGAGTTGATGGAAGAACTGTGAATTATGTCATTGTAATATTTTACACACTACATCATATTATTGACATGCCAGAATTAAAGTGAAGTCATTATATAAATGTTTATTTAAAAGGTAAGACAGCATGCATATCAGAATGTTTATGCATATATATATATGTACATATATAACTACATAAATAGCACTTATGCCCATAAGAACATTTGTAAAACATATTTGCTATAACTAATCATATATATGTATACATAAATACATAACTATAAATACATTTGTATAAATATAAAATTATGTATACATATATACACACATAAACTATATCCATCATCCTCTTTATGTACCTTAAAAAATAACATGCAAATAAAAACCTGTCAGAAAAATATGTGGAACTGAATTTTATTGAGAACTCTTATAATAATTGTCTCTTTTAGTCAGTTGTGGTAGAGTATTTTCAGATTCATTTGCCCTAGAAAATCCTATTTATAATACCCTACTTTTAAACCCATCACAAACTAAAGATTCTGATATTCTTCCATGAGTCTTCACTGAAATTGCTGAGAAGAACTTACTTGTGGCATTTTGTCTTTGAAGCACAAGAGTGGCATGAATATAAGAAAATCGTATTTCACTGGGGGGGAACATATTATCAGACAACTTTCGGGTGATCACAAGAATCCATAACTCAACAGCTTCTGAGGTCACTCTGAATCCTGTGTCCTATTAGATGACACCTACCTATGTTCCCTACTCCCTCTGCACCTCTGCAAGGGATGAAGGTTCATGTGGGCTGCATTCTATGAACAGGGTTCAGAGAGGCTGATTTTGCTTATTACAGAGGAGAACACAGATCACAGACAGCCAAGGCTCCCATCAGAGCATAGAGGAAATCTCCTAACTGAAATGAAAATGAAAATCTGCTACGGCTCCATCATTTTTGTAGTCTTAAGTGTAGATGTGTTAACACAGCATAGCGGCCCTTGCACTTTGTGGTGTCTCTGAACTCTCCAGTGTTTTCTAGTAACTCTGTCCTTATCTTGCATCATTTGCTATAGGTCCCCGGTCAGACTTCGTTGTTCCATGCCTTAGCACCTTTGCAGCAGGTTGTGTTTTCTGTATGAACTTTCTTTAGCATTTTTTTTCCCCATCTCTGAACTCTGCCTCTATGTGATCCTTCTCACTGACAGCTGGGAGGGTGTCTGAGTGCAAACCAAGGCTTTAAAGGATAACTAGCATAGTCGCTTCACACTTTATTCCCCCTGTGAAATTCAACACAACTTTTCTCAGTAGCTAAGATAAACAGGCACTATGCTAATCTCTGTAAATATGGTCCCTTCATTCATGGATTCTGCAGATATGTATTTAAGGTCTACAATGTGTCAGGAAAATAGCTCTAGATTCTGAAAATATAAATAGAGAACTCAGAGACCAACATACTACAAACAACATGAAACAAAACCTTTTCAGAGGAGAGAGAAATAACATACAAAGAAATGTAAAATATTTGTAGTTAGTGATCCACACAGTGAATATAGTTAAAAGCCGGGGAAGGCAACAGTGTTTCTCTCTCCCTGGAAGGGAGAGAGAAGTTGATGTGGAAAATAGATTTACAAGAATGTATTTAAGTAAAATATGGCAATTGTTATTGGTAGCTATAGGATAATGCAGAAAAGCAGATGAGAACAATCTACTCATGTAAAAAGAATATTAATGAGATTATAAGAGATGTTGAGTTACAAAGATGTGAAGATGTCGACCAGAGAGAAATGAGAAGACCAGAAGATCATGAGAAAGCAGACTAATACATCGGCACCGTCTGAGGGAACTTTAGGAGAGCATATGTCATGAAATGAGGTAAATTTATAATTTACCTTATAAATTTATAAGGTAAGCATTTTGTGGTAGGGTCTTGCTGACTTTTCATGATATTCTTGACAAGTTTTAAAGGGAGCATCGAAACTGTTGAATATCTAAATTTGTGACTTAAAAAATTGTTACCATTTTTCCATGCACAAAGTCTTTCTTCAACCTGAGGAATATGGATCCTCTTTTACTTTGAACATTCCAAAATCTAGCTCAGGAACTTAGGGTTAGAATTTTTCTTGTCACGTGAAAAAATATTAGTTATATGTCCATTGCTGTTTGATTATATATCCCCTTATTATAACATCTGAATAAGCAACATGTTTCCATTTATATGTCTTTGAAGCTAAATCAAATCCTGTTACCATGCAGAATGCATAAAATGCACATCATTTATTGTTCACTCTAACCTTATGTATCATTATTCAAATTTAACTAATGAGGAAAACAAGCACAGGAAAAATAATCACAGTCATGATTATAGGAATAATAGCTACAGCTTATTGAATGATTAGTATGTATCATTCACTCTTCTGAGTACTTCATAAATACCATCTCATTTAATGCTTATGACAATCACATCAAGCAAACATTATTTTATCATCTATTTTATTCATTAGGATGCTGAGCTACAACTTGTCCAGAGTCACTGAGCTAGCAAACAGTGGAGTGTAGCATCCAACCCAAAGCTGTCTGACTCCAAGGACCATAACAAAATGGTACATTCCAGATGTCAAGGGACAGAGGTTTGAAGAATAGTATTGCATCTGTCTTAAGGTCAGTGTGAGTTTCCACATATGTGTAGCAGAAGGACATTTCTGCATCCTGAATAAAGTGTTTATGCTATGTGTTCAGAGTCAGTAGAGGAAAGTCTGTGGGCTTTCCTGTCTCTTGCTGTCATGCCTCCATCTTTACAGAGATGTTCTCTTTGAAATCCTGTTCTGATTTTTTTTTCTACCATGCCTTCTTATGTAAGAGATAACTGTTCCTCCATTCTCTTTCTCCCTCTTTCAATCTCATATTTTCTTGTCTCTGGCTTCAACATTTCTGTAATGACATAAGGAGCTTTATTTGCTGCTATATTCGCCCATGAATAGCTTTTAGTCAAATTTCTTTTCTGTTCTTCACAGGATGGATAATGACTTGCCCAACAAACAAACAAACGAAAAAATAAACACTTCAAGGAACCCCTGTTCTAACTAAATTCAGGAAAAAAAATGGAGTTTTTATTTTTAGTCAGATAGACACATTTATATTCTGTGTATTTATCACCCAGGATGATTTTACCCTACAAGTATTTTCTTTCTTGTTTTGTTATATTTATTTGTATCTTGTGAGACGTAAATTAAATAATGTCCACTGCCATCAGAACAAATTTTCAACTTTCGGCTTCTCTAAGAAAACCACCCTAGATTTCACCCACAACATCTGTAAAAGACATTCAGTAATAAAAAGATGTTTTCATTGGATGATATAATAAATATTCAAATAAAGAAAACAGTGAGTCAATGAATAAAGGCAGAAAGCTTTGGAGACTGGCTGAATGGATAGTGGCTTGGCAGTCAGGAGTAATGAGGAAGTCATTCCTCGTGGGTTGAAACTCATTCCTGACACGTATACACCCCATCCAACCAGCTGGGTCACATCTCTGTGCCAGGAGCCAGCCACAGGTGGTGTGGGCTTTCTCATGTAATCTTTCTAAATGCTTCCTCATCTACCATCGCCTCGGCTTGCTCCTGGTGTGAGCAGCTCACCCTCTGGCTGTGATCATTTGCTTCTGGACATGCTGTTTTTCTGCTTGTCAAGTAGACCAACATTACTCCACTTGCATAAAATGAATAATCAGCACTTTGAGAAGACATTTTTTGCTCCTAAAATGAGTTTATTATGGGTTTATTTTTCATTGCCTATCAAACAGATGTTGCCTGCTCTCAGAGGGATTTTCTGTACTTCCCAGTCACTCTGGCTGGGTGGATTGCCAGATGCTCAAGCGCTCTGCAGAGCTGCTCATGAATGCCAGGGAGGTGAGCAGATCTGCCTCAGCCATAGGAAGGGAAATCAAAGTGTTGCTGAGGATGGTGGGACAGGGGGTGGCTGCTGCTTCAAAATGGAAAAATGCAAACAAGTATAGAACAGATGTAGACAAGTTCCAACTGCTGTGGAAGCAGCTTGATGCAGTAGAAAGAGCATCGGGTTTGGAATCAAACCGACCCATGTCAAAATCCCAAATGTGCCACTTTCAGCCTCTGTAAGTTGAACTCTTTGCCTATTCTGCATGTTATAGATTTTAACACTGATAACATGTGGTTTCTGTTTGGACTAAGTACACACTGGATGTTTAAATAGATGATCAGAAAGTATTACCTGACCCACTCTTTTCTTAATCAGTGCTATTCTCAGTGATTGGGAAGCCAAATTTTATCACCTTGTTTCTTAGCAATATATTCTAGGCATTTTTATCATCTGTCTGTATTTCTTTGCATCTGTGCATGAATCTATGTTTTCACCTGGGTATCTTTGCATCTATCCATTTATAATCTATCTGCCCATAAAACTTACAATTACCTTGTAACTGGAAATGTTCAGAATGTATGGATACATTATAATGAATACCAATTTCCAATTAATGAACTCATAAGTTTCTTTATTATTTTATTTATGTAAACATTGTCAAAGAAAACACTGTTATGCACACATCTTTGTGGCACTTGTTTGATAATTATTTTAAGAACAATGTTTGTAACTTGACTTCTGATTCTGAAGTTTATACTTTTACATCTCATTTCACATAGTTGATTCTTTTAAAAAATTAATTACCAATTTGCATTCTTACTGCTACTGTTTGGATGTTGATTATATCCCAATGGCCCATGTATTGAAAGCTTGGTTCCCGGAATGTGGCACTGTTGGGAGGTGGTAAACTGTTAAGAGGAGAAAGGAGGTCAGGTCATTGAGGAGCATGTTCTTGAAGAGGAAGTTGGACCCCAGCTCCTCCTCTTTCTCTCTTTACTTCCTCACTGCCAAGAAAGAAGGAGCATTGCTCTACCACATGAGCCCCACCTTACCATGGGCCCAAAAACAATTTGGTCACATTATATTGAAAACTGTGAAACTGTGAGCCAAAGTAAACCTGTCCTCTACTTAAGTTGATTATCACAGTATTTATTACAGTAATGAAAAATGACTAATAGATTCACTGATGAGATCTGAGATCAATCTTCACATTCTAATAACTGTTGGACATTGATTAAAAAATTTAAATACCTCCTTTTTTGGAATTTTACTAGGTGCAAGAATGTTTCATAAACTGATTGAAAATGCACTTTGTTTTATTGGTGGATTGCCTATGTAGATAGATGTAAATTTTGCATCTTTCTTTCTTTCTTTTGATACAGGATGAAATTTCAGAATGTCGTTGAAAAGATGACTTGATAACTGTGACAGAGAAAGTTGCTGATAATCAAAAACCAGTGTGAAACTACATTTCTTCACCTCCCTTATAATCAGCCTTTGAATAGAAATAAATACACTGTATTAAGCCACTGAGATATGTGACAGCTATAATTAATTACCCTTATTAAAAGCAATGCCAAGATGAAACTGCTGAAGTCATGATTCAACGATAATAAGAGATTATCCTAGCTTATCAAAAGTAGAATCATCATGTCTACAATTATTTATGTATATGTACATGTTTCCATGTCTGTGTATAAACAATATCATGGTGAACCCAGATGTATCAGACTCAATTTACAGATATTTTCATGACATTGCATAATCTCTTATGTGTTCTTGTGTTCTCTAGTTACAAATTTAAAAATTCAAGGCTCTTCCTTGAGTACCTGCTCTAAAATTTGAGTTATTAAAGATACAAGCATTGTGGAACATACCTATAGTTCTAGAATCTGAGTCAAGTTTGGACAACATAGTGAGGTTCCATCCAGAAATTTACTATAGAGGCAATAACAAAATAACAAATAAAACACAATGACTTTGGAACCAAAGAGGCCAACCTCATACCCAAAAGCTATTCTTATAATCTGTGGGCTCTGTTCTCCTTTTTTCAGGCTCCTTTGATGATTTTCAAATAGGGAATTGATATTACTCTCTCATAAGGCATTTCTAAGTGTTCTAGCCAGTAGGTATAATGATTAACGCATCCTGTATATTGTTGGTGCTCAGCACAAGAGTGGTCTTTTCCTTTATAGCTCATCTCATCTATAATGATTTTTCTGATTCCATGTGATTTGGGTAAAAAGGATAATTCCAATGGAGAAATACAAGTATATGAGAAACACCAAACTTTACATTGTCATTTACTTACTTTCCCCTAAAGCAGATTTTACCATTCCCATTTTACAGATATGTCTGAGAATAAAAACAAAATGCTGCATAATAATTTATCTATCCTTTTAATTGATTTGCATATCTCTGTTAAGGCTATTTCTTTCTTCACACCACAAATAGAGAGTTTCTCAAGTGCGATTAATTTCTCCTCTCTTCCTTTCTCTTTCTCTTTCTTTTTTTTTCTTTCTTTCTTTATTTTCTTTATTTTATTTTATTTTATTTTTTTTGGCACTTGAAATACATTTCTTGTCCATGGAGTTACCAGTAGGATAACTTCACAAAGTCCACTTAATTTGCAAAATGGGAACATAGTAACCAAACCATTTCATTGAGAGGATCACAGAAGACCATGTGTGATAATTTTACTGGCAAACTACTAAGTTTCACCTGCACAAATGTAATAGTCAAGCCTATTGTAATCCTATTTTCTATTTTAAAATCCATCATAGAAGAACATAAAGGCTTCAGAATTTTCCTCCATATCATTTAATTTTCTTTGTGATTTGAATAGTAGAGTTCTACAGAGTATATCATTACTTTTTTTTTCTGGTTTTCAAACACCAAACTATCTTCCATACAGAATTATTGATCAATTTAGAAATTTTGGTACTTCCTTTGAGGGTTCTATTATGTATTATGCTTTCCCTCACATAGTTTCTGATTCATGTTCATTGTAGAGTCAAAAAGAGTACATAGGTAACAGAGAAGATAGAAATCAAAGTTTGTAATCTAGGGATCATTCAAATACTTTTCCTTCAAATATATGTTTAAGGTAGATGCACACACACATACACATATGTGTATGTCGTATATTTTTTATATTATTGATATTCTATATGTTCTATTTTATTGCTTCAAATGTTTTGAGGTACACACATTTCTCTCAATTTCAGTTCCTATCATTGGAGTTGCTGAAGGCCAGAGTTTCCTTATGTACAATTGGGAGAACAGGGAACTAGGTTCTTTGGAAATTTGGAGAACTTAGGTGTGTTGAGTGAAGATGTTTGAGGCTAATTCATCATTTTCTCCTCATATGTTAGCAGTGTCCTGTTTGAAGTCAGTGCTTCAGAATCCTTTTATCACTGAGACAGATAAAGTCTTTCTAGTTCTTAAGTTGTCAGGTCTCTTCACACTGGAACCCAAGTTGGTGTTAGATTATCTCTCTGGCATGAACTCATTCTTAGATTCAGAAAAAAACTCATACTTAGATTCAGGAAAGACCAGCCAGTTCACTATCAACATCCCACAGAAAAGAGGAATTTCTCTATGGAGCCAAGTTAACAATTCTCCAAACAAAAAAGTATCAGGCCACTGAAACTCATAGAAGTGATTAGTACTTTCCCTGTTGTTGAACTTCATCTTTCTTTTCCTGCAACTACTGAACGTAAATTATGGAGTCTTAAGACACACCAGAGAATAGATTACATGAAAAACTATTCAGGTTCTACTCTAGCTTTGGACCTCAGCTAAAAAGTACAAGAAATTCTTATGTTTCACAGTTTATCACTTCCTCTAGCTTATCAGGTTGTGAAACTAAAGAATATTCTGTGCTGAAATTTCTAATTATCATCTTATTTATTGTTAGCAGTAAGCAATATACTTAAGTTACCCATCCTCAGCATGTTACATGTATTAGTAATTTTACCATCATAGATGTCCCATGAGGTAGAAACTGTTTCTATCAACTTTATTTTACAGTTATGTTAAGTGAAGTGTAGAGATAATATGTTTTGGAGCCAGAATTAGAACATACGCAATCTGCCATCTGAGTTTGCTAATTCCTCAGAGAAATAGGTTATACATTTCTTACGGCAACTTCTCAGTCATTTTTTTTTTAAAACCTCAAATAAATCTCAGATTTTTTCTTGATGTGTGACAGATTTATCTAATCATTCTTTACTTGCCTCATCTTTGAGACTCATCCTTCAACTTATACAATAGTAGTTTGCATTACAGTGAACAATATAGGTAAAATACTAAGTACATTTCTCCTAGAGCAAAAACAATGTTTGATAATTGATAAGTATTATCATTACTTGGTACTCCTAATTTGAATCACTATTGTGATAAGATAGTTTGAAACAGATAAAACTGATGAGTAGCAAGCTGACATTATTAAGAGGGACTTTTAGAATTGGTAAGTAGACTTTGTAATCATTATAAAAGTGCCCATAAAGAACACGATAGAGGTTAGGCATAAAGAATTTGTTTGTGTTATGTAAAAAGCAGCTGTAAAATATAAACACAAAAAACATGCTATTGGGGAAGAGTTTTATGTGTGTTGGCTTTCAATGGATCAAGAAAAAGGTCATGTCTATAGATACTGTGTCAGTTTTTTTAAGGAGACCAACATTTTGCTGGCATACATGCCTGGAAACAAATGAATGTTCCAAGTCCTGTAAAATTGGTGTGCTATGTAGATATAGCAGAGAAAGGAAAAAGAGAGAGAAAGAAAGAGAATAAGTTCTCTTGTCTCTTCCAGGCATACACAGATTTGAAAGTTACTAAACAGTAAAAATTACATCATTAGAAATAGCACAGAATTTTTATCGTTACCAACTTCCTGCTACCACATTAAGTAAAAGTGGTAACATCTGTTCTCCATGCAGGTAGCTAGCACTTCCCAAGTAGGGCAATTGATTCACCACCAGGTGAGCAATTCAGCTGCCTAGTATCTCTTTAAGTGCATCTTTATTCAAATCTTGTTGATATGTAGAAATAAATTTTCTTACGTTTCCATTCCCAAGAGGTTAGATTTATTTCTTTTAATTCCCAAGTTCTAACATGGATTAATAAATACATAATATTATCCCCGAAGCTTTATTTCATTGATTCTTTTCTTATATTGAAGGGAAAATTTTCTTCATTGAAATTTTTCTGGTCAACAGAAATCCATAAAATATCTCTAATATAATCATAGCCTTTGTGTTATCATGAGTATATAAATTTACTGAAAACATGTTGTATACTTACTTGGTATTTCTCTCACCTTATTCATTAATGATGTACAATCTCATACGTTAACATGATTCCTCATAGAAATGGGGGCTTAAATAGTTTGTTCAATGTAACATGTCTTTCTGAATGCTCTTTGTTTCAATTTACTCTCTGTTCCATGTATTTGCAAGCCATTTAAAAAATGATCTGAAGTTCTACCCATGCCTTTGGAAGGTAATGGACCACATGTGCTTTAAGGAATTCAGATGTACATGTCTTAATTTGCACACAGCTCTGTATCCAAGAGCTTGTAACCTGGTAGGAGAAGGAAACTTCTATATGGTGTTTTAAAATTTCATTTTCACTTCCCTTGTTTGGATCCTCATTATCTCCAGCCCAAAGTCCTTCCAGCGGGGCAGAGTTGTTCTAATTTTATCATCAATGCAGTTGGAACTGGTGGTTGTAGAAAGTATGAAATTTTCTTCCAAAGAAAAGAAATGCTCTTTTGGGGAGTTTGTGTTTTAAAGAGCAAATCCAGAATGTTGGAGGACTTGGCATGATGTGAGAAATTACAATTGCATAGTGTTCCAACTGGCTTCTCCTCTCCAATCTTAATTGCCCTCCCACAAAGTACACACTGGCTAAATTAAATTTGGTAAAGTAGGACTCTTGACTTTCAATGGAATACTTCTGGCTACAGTATAAATTTGAACCACCTAAGGTTCATTTTATAACCATTCATTTTCAAACTTCTACCCTGCTTTAGTCAGCTTTTTTGCTACTGTGACTAAAAGGCCTGACAAGGACAATTAGAGGAGGCAAAGTTGATTTAGGGGCTCATGGTTTCAGGAGTCTCAGTCCTTAGACGGCCAGCTTCCTTCCTTGGGACCTGAGATGAAGCAGACCATCATGGCGGAAGAGTGGTGGAGGGAAGTGGCTGAAGACATCACACCAGGAAGCAGTGAGATAGACTATACTGGCCAAGCACAAAATATGTTCCCAAAGGCACGTCAGTGATAATCCATGTTCTACCAGCCTTTAGCCACCAGTTAATCCCTGTCAGTGGATTCATGCACTGATTAGGTTAAGGTTCTCATAACCCAATCATTTTACCTCTAAGCTTTCTTGCATTGTCTCACACATGAGCTGTTGGGGTACAACTAGTTTTTAAACTATAACATACCCCTATGTCCTTTCATCATTTTCTAAATACTGATATTCAGAAAAGATGACTGTTTTTCTCTATATCCAGATTCAAAGCTATTCATAGGCATTTGATGATTTTTAAAAATTTTGGTATACCAGTCAGTTTATATGTTAAATTTTTGCAAATTTTAATTGTTGCTTGCCTTCCCTAGTTGGTTAAAAATCTAACATGAGTTACCTCTTTTCAATATGTTCACTATGCCTAAGTGTAGGGCAATTAACTGGCTAATTTGGATATGACTCACCTATGGGTTAGGCATTGAACTTATATCCATTTTAAGCCTCAAAAAGACTGATGATGCTGTTATTATTTTCATTTCACAGTAAGGGCATAGAGGCTCTGAGTGTTTAATGTGACTTTGAAATTGGTCACAGATGATCCTAAGTGTTATCTGTAGTTTAAAGAATACACATAAAGAAGAATAAATTTATACAGGTATTTAACATGATCTTAAAATTGTGCTATAGCACTAGTCACAGTTGCTTGATATTCTTAAATAAAAGAATAGAATTAATACATCAGTATATTGTTTCCCACTAATGATTGCCCCAAGAGTTTTAAGTCTACAATGTTTTTCAGTATCTAACAAATTTAAAAGTGGGGGAAACAGTTATTTCTGGTATTGTATCATCATTTGTTTTAATATGAATGTTCTACCACTGCACCAACATGGATTTAAAAGGCAAAGGGAAATCATAAAATCAGACTTCTGTGGGTGTGAGGCTGCTTCCCTAATTGCAAATGTAAATGTTGCCAGGTGTTCAGTTCCCTTGTTCTAATAAATAAATAATTAGAAAACATGATTAATATGAAGCTTTGCTGCGTAGCTGTGAAGAGTGTTCTTGGAGAGCAATGTAGGAAATTGATTTGGAGGGCAAAATGTGTGTTTGATGGGATGCATCCAAGTGATCTTTGCAAAAAGATCATCACATGACTGGGCAGAGTATGTGAGATGCACCAGGGGCCAGGAAAGACTTTTTGATATGGGAGAAGCAAATAAAGGTGCCCCAGGCTGCTGGATGTAGGAATTAGAAGAAGCATCTGAAATGAGTATAGTTTGATTCAGTTATGTACTGAGTCTGACCCAATTTTATACTCAAACTTGTTACTTCCAAGATATGAGATTTTCGGCAAGTTAACTAGCCTTTCTTATCTTCCATTTCATCGGTTTTCTAATGACTATAATGTCATCTGTCTCAGTTATAAATATTGAATATATTTGAGAACATTCAAATGCCTACAACAGAAGCCCCCTTCCAAAATGATAGCCAGTTAGCCAGTCTTCTCTTTATCTGAAAAATGGAAATCACGTTCAGAAAGCAATGCAGATTCCATCTCTCTAGTGGAAAACAACAATATTCATCAGTATTTAATTTTTTATAAAAAAAATGTTCTGCAATAGTTAAGCCTACAAATTTTTATCCCAGTAATCCACATACTCACTCAACCACCGGACTGAATCACTTTTCTAAATATATTGTGGGAAATTTGTTAAGCAAGGTCGTGGTGATTCTGTTCCTATAAATAATAACTATAATATTGTTCAGAACATAATGGAAACTTTTTCACTTATGCCAATCTGGAAATTAGGGGAAACACACCAAGCATATTAGGGAATCAAACAAAGCTATCAGGATAGAATCCTGCAGACTTTGCATTGGGATTGAAAATGTGTTGCACTCAGAATCCTCTATTCAGGTCCTCTGCTTTGTGTTGGATTATGACTTTTATTTGAGTGAGGAGATATTTTCAAACTAAAATCCAAAGTGACAAGGAATTTTATCCATTGAGCAATGGTGTGACAGTTAATTTGAATTGCCAACTTGATTGGATTGGAGATGCTGATGATGAAGAGGCTTCTGGGTGTGTCAGTGAGGGCGTGTCTAGGAATGATTGGCATGTGAGATACGGAACTGAAGTCCAGCCCTCCCTAAGCTTGGGCAGCACCACCCAGTAGGATGGTGGCTTGGATGGAATAAAAGTTGGAAGAACAAGGAAGCAGATGCAGATGCAAGCTGAACTCTTATTGAACTGGTTCTTGATTGCTGCTTCCATCATCTGGGGATATCAGACTCTCCTTCTTCACTCTTCCCAAGTGGACACTTCCAGTGATTCTCCAGGTAGTTTCTAGAAGCCTTGGTCTCAGACTTGGGTTGCACTGTTGATCTCTCTTGTTCTGGAATTTCTGCCTCTTGGACTGCCCAGCTGCTGGTTCTTCCAGCTCTCCAGCTGCAGATGGTCATTGTGGATCATCCAGCTTCAGGCCGTGTAAGACAAGCTAATAAATCCCCTTTTTACAATCATATTTCCTGTTGATTCTGTTCCTCTAGAGAACCCTAATACAAATGGGAAGATTGTTTTTAAAAAATGGCCACATAATTGTTTCCATTCCTTGTATCATTGCAGCTCCTTCCATGTAAAGGTAGAATCTATTTTCTAGCTCTTGAATCTGTCATTTGCAATGTGACTTGCACTAGTCAATGGAGCATTTTTAAATGTAATGACAGCAAACACTTCTGAAATGTGTGCATGTTGGAACTGCTCCTTTCCTTTTCTTGTGTGGAAGCCTCCATGTGTAGAAGCTTAGACTGACTTGAGGCAGGATGATAAATCATATGACAATGACAAAAATCAGCTATCACCATCATCCCAGATGTTCCAGCTGAAGTACAGGATAGATAAGTAAGTCTAACTCTTGCAGAGCCAATCCAAACCAGAATCACACAGATAAATGACTGAGTCATGAGAAGTAATAAGCAGTTATATTAGATTGCTAAGCTTTGTGATGTTTTTAAAAACTTTTGAAATATTGAAATCACACTATTTTTAAAATGGTACATATTTAATGGGTACAATTTAATGAGTATGGACAGAGTCAAACACCTGGGATAGCATCAGTGCAAACAGGGAAATAGATGTAGTCTAACACTTTTCAAAGTTTCTTTGTGTCTCTCCCTCATCTTAATGTGATAAGAACACTTTCATTAGATCTACCTTCTTAGTAAATTTTGAGTGTACAAAAATATTATACTGTTTTAGTGTCCAGGTGCTATATTATTTTCCACACTCAATTTCTAGAAGTTATTCATGTATCATAACTGAAATTCTATATCCCATGAATCAACTATCCCTGTTCATATCTCCCAGTCCCTGGCATGGACTATAATCCTCTGTGCTTGATATTTTTATTCTTTGATTTTTTTTCAATTTTAGGTTTTCCTCACATTTTTGAAAAATAATTTCTGACTGGCTATATGGTTTCCAAATTTTTTTTTTCAATCTGCATGTTGCCTTTTAATTTTGTTAACTATTTTCTTTTTTGCGCTAAAGCTTCTTTTTTAGTTTGATATTGTTACACTTGTCTATTTTTGTCTGTGCTTTTCGTTTTATATCCAAAAATCATCACCAACATGTTTTTATACAGTAACAATAGTCAATTGAAAAGAAAACTAAGAAAAATAATTCCTTCTAAAATAGCATTGAAAAGAAAATATCAGGAGCAAACTTTTACCAAGAAAGCAAAAAAAGTCCTGTATACTGAAAATTACAAAACACAAATGAAAAGACAACCTGCATTCTCTAGTTGAAAAAACTTAGTTTTATTCAAATACCTATGTCAACCAAAGCAACTAATTGAAAGATTAAATAGTACTCTATTTGAAAATCTCTGTGGCAGGCGGAACCTGGGGCCCAGGGTTACGCCACATGCATCCAAAGATGGCGACTGGCTGATTTTGCATTGAGAACGGTAGGAAGCGTTTACAATTGGCTGTATTATAATCAGTTCAGCTGCCTAGCACGTGGACAGATATACTTTAGATGTATGCTGGAGCGAGAGACTGCTTGACCTTTAACAGGATTGGATGGACATATCTGGCTACAATTGCTTATGCATGAGACTGCTTATATATTGAGGGTGTTATTTGAATAAAGGGGAAGCTGTTTGATGAACCTTTGAAGTACGTGTCTTCTGTCCCACTGGTTGGGGCCATAAGCGCGAGAAGCGGCGGTTTTAGGTAAGCGAAAAGGGAAAAAACCTGCGGTTTTCCTCCATAACCGGAGCCACTTGAAGCGTTGGCAAACAGCAGCAGCTTGCGGTAAATCTCAATGGCTTTGCTTTTACAAAAGCAATTTTTAAAAATTCTGAAAGTTCATGTGGTGTCACACAAGAGAGCATAGTTAAAGTGATCATGAGGAAGAATAAAGCTGGAGGTCTAGCACTTCCTTATCTCAAAATACCCTGCAAAGCTGCTGCCAATTAAAACGGTGTGGTCCTGGTTGAGAACAGCAGTGTTACTGTTTATGCGGACCAGACCTGTAGACCAAGAGAATGGAATGGAGAGCCCAGCAACAAACCTATACAGAGAAGATCTTGGGCAAAGGTGCCACAAATACACAACGTAGAAAGGATGGTTTCTTAGAAGGTTGGGAAAATGAAATGTCCACAAATAAGACAGAAACAAAGAAAAAGAAAAGAAATTGGACTTCTAACTTATACCATATACAAAAAATCAACCCATGATGAATTACACTGAAAGTACAAAATTCCAAGAAGAAAGCCTGGGATTGATCTTAATGTTGCTGTAGATAATTGATACATGCAAAGATATGACTTTCAGGAAGCTTCCCAGCTTCAGGCATTAAACCTCTCCCTAAGGAAGCAGGTCAAGACTGTCCTTAGTCCTTGCGTGGATGATATTTCTTAGCTGTTCTCTGGTGTTCATTCTGTTGCCATCACAAGACACAGTAGCAGCTTAATGGATACACTGTCATAGGATTTCATTCTCACAATAAACGATGTTGGTTCCTTGTTGCTAGTAAAATCACTTTTTCCCTGTGACAGACACCAATGTTTTTTGTCATCATTTTACGTTGTTTCATTATCTGTTTACTTGCTTGATCTAAGTAGGAAGAGAAAAAAAAAGTTCCATGAAGAGAAAACTTAGAAGGAATAAGAATTTATGGGTGAAGGGATTCTGACCTTATACATAGAAATGAGTCTCAAGACAAAATCAAATTATTGATAGCAATTCTGTGGCTGAAGTTTCAGCGCAGTGGTAGAACACTCACCTAGTATGTGTGAGGTACTGACTTCAAACCCCAGGACTGAAATAAGAGATGATGATGATGATAATGATGACTATGATGATGACTCTATTTTTGGTACTGAAGATTGAACCTGGGGCAATTAATCACTGAACTACACTTCCAGCCCTTTTTATTTTGTAAAATTTTGAGACAGGTTCCCACTAAGTTGCTGAGGGCCTTGCTAAGTGGCTGAGGCTGGTTTTAAACTTGTGATCCTCCTGCCTAAGCCTTCCCAGTCGCTGGGATTACACCACACCTAGCTAAGAATATTATCAATCAAATATAATATGTTAATATAATATATAAATGTGTGTATTATATGTTGTGCATTAAAATATATTATAAACTATAAATGTACATTAATATATCTCTACATATGCATAAATATATATGCACATATGTATATATGTATATATGCACATATGTGTGTATATATGTATGTATATGTGTGTGTGAGTGTGTATAGACATATATATGTATATAAATATAACATTTTGAATCTGTGGGAAAAAAATTGTTGAGAGAGTGATCCAAGTTGGAAACTATAGCTCATTGGGAGTAAAAGCTTTCTTGGTTTTCCTGAGCATTGGCACTTTTGGAGCATCTAGTGAACCTGCTTGCATCTGAACAGACATTCTCACAAAGAGCAGCTACTGCTTCTAAAGTCATGCTACCACCAGCAAAGGTAGGCAAGGAAGAAGTGGAGAAGAAAGCACAGGAAGCACAGGGCATAGGGGAGACGCCAGTGAGAGACTTCTTGGAGGCCACAGGTATGGGACCACTTGGTGGAAGTGAATGCTGGGGAAAACACTGGGGCACACAACAGTGTAAAGCTTTATTCTAGTAACAGTGTGTGTGGAAAACTAGACCAGAGTTTGCACATGTATGCAAATGACATGGGGGACGAAAGAGCAATGTATTAAAGACAATTTTCTCTTTCTTATTGTTTCCTATATTGACTTAATTTGCAGAGAGACTAGCCTCTCTCTAGTCATCATTACTTAAACTAACACACTGGAACCAATGTTTTTTTCTTTTTTTTTGGTAACTTCAAGCAGGCAGTTTTATCAGCACAATGACTTAGAGTAAAAGTAGAAATCTTGGGTTTACCATTCAACTATGGCAGATAATTTTAATTTTTTTTTTTTTTTTTACATTTTGTCCTTTCTATTGGTACCTCAGTATAACATCAATGTGGCATTAAGTAAGGCAATGCACATACAATGCAAATTCTCCTAGTGAACATCAATAAGTAAAAGGCTATCAGTTACAATTTTCCTTACAAACGGGACTGAAATGTGATTGTACTTTGCATCAGGCTGATTTTTAAACCATCTTCATTGTGATATTAGCCACACACCACAATTCACTCACACGAAATATACATACCACTATATGTTTAATATAATTCACAAAGCTGTTGCACCAGAACCACAACCTAAATTTAGAACATTTTTATCACCTCAAAAATAAATCTCATACCATCAGCCACCCTGACTCCACACTTCAAGTCCTATTCCCACAAATCCAAGTTTTGTTTCTTTGAATTTCCTATCCTTGGTCATGCATCAGGGGAATCATACAATATGTGACCTTTTGGGGATTGCTTTTCCATTCAGCATAATGGATCCAAAGTTCTTGCATGTTAATGTGTGTCTGTACTTTTTTCTTTTCTGTTGCAGAATAATATTTCGTTGACTGGATAAACAAACTTTCATTCATTGACTCTTTTGTTGATGGGAATTTGAATTGTTTCTGCTTTTTGATTCTTAGGAATAAAGATGTTGTGGTCATTTGTGAATAAAATTTAGCATGGGCATGTCACTTCTGAACGTAAGGCAAAGAGAGGAATGGCTAAGTCACGTGGTATCTCTGTGTTTAACAAGTTGAGGAACTGACAGATTGTTTTCTAAGTCCCTCCTACATTATACATTGCTACTGACAATGGATGAATGACAAAAATTTATAATATCTAAAATAGGTTGGAGGTTGGGGGGCAAGAGAAGAATGGGGGAACTTCAATTTATGTAGAGGGAAATGAGAGGGAGGGGGGATATGAAAAATGGTGGCATGAGACAAACATCATTACCCTATGTACATGTATGATTAATGAATGGTATGAATCTACACATTGCACAACCACAGAAATGAAAAGTTGCATCCCATTTGTGTACGATGAATCAAAATGCAGTCTGTAAAAACAAAAAAATATATATAAAAAGGAAAAAAAATAAAATAGGTGATTTTTATTCTATTTTGCTGAACTGGTTCATTTTCCCTTTTTCCTCTTTTTCTGTCTTCTCTGGTTCTCATTATGCCTTTTATATGATTTATTTTTATCTTCTCCCATCAGTGCATGTAGTTTCTCTTCTTTCCCTTTTTCTTTCTTTTTCTCTCTCTTTCTTCTCCTCCTGTTTTTTTTTTTTTTTTCCTTCTATCTCATTCTTTTTTATTTATTTCACACATGAGGAATAATATTACTGGATATGGAAATAGGGGTTGATGCATTTCTTTTTTAACATTTTTAAGATTTTACTTTATACTTTCCTGCTCACCTAGTTCTTGACTAGATGAACCTGTGAATTTTTCCCCCCACTATAGACATGCTGTTTTCTTTCCTTCATTCTGGCATCTTTCAAATTTTTCTTTTTCTTTTTTTTATTATTGCAATTTGAGCATGAATATTTCAGTTATGCATAAGCACACCACTGGAAATCCTTCCACCACCTTGGATATTCTTATTATTCTTTTTTTCACTCTATTTTCCCTGTTTTTCAGTTGGGGAAATTTCTGTAACCTATCTTAAACCTTACTTCCTCCATCCCTAGCTGTGTCAAGCTCATCAGAAGCATTTTTCTATTCCATTACAGTGTTTTCAGTTTCTGGTACTTCCTTTTGATTCCTAGAGTTTTCACATTGAAGTTATCCATCTGCTCTTGCATGCTTCCTGGCTTCCATGAACGCCTTTAATACTTTATCTTCAGATTGACTATACAAACATCTAACATTACATCTCAATGACCTTACACAAAGAAGAAAAAAACAACACCCAAATCAGCAGAAGACAGGAAATAATTAAAATCAGAGCTGAAATCAATAAAATTGCACTTAAAACAATTTAAAAAATCAACCAATCAAAAAGTTGATTCTTTGAAAAATAAATTAACAAAATTGAAAAACCTTTAGCCAAGTTAACCAAGAGAGAGAGAAAAAATGCAAATTATCAAAATACATGATGAAAATGGAACTATCACCACAAACACTATTGAAACACAGAGGATGAACAGAAACTACTTTGAAAATCTATACTCCAATAAGCTAGAAAATCGTGAAGTCTTTGATAAATTCCTAGAAACATATGACCTACCCGAAATGGAACCAGGGGGATATAGAACATTTACACAGATCAATTTCAAGTAATGTGTCATTTCTAAATCCGTTTCTGATGTTTACTATCTCTTCTCACTTTATTTTTTCTTGTCTTTTCATCTTGCCTTGAGTTTTTGTTGAAAACAAGACGATATATTGGGTAATAAAGACTGAGATGAAGGTCTTTGCATTTGAGGTTTGTCAGGCTAAACTGTGCAGACAAATTGTGTTTAATGCTCACAGCAGGAATACGTATAATTCATCTAGTGTCATTGGTTTTCCCTCTTTCTTAAATAGAGATGAGATTTCAGTGCTCTTTCTTCTTAAATTTACATTTATTATACTGAAGTCCTGATAATGTGAAGTGTTCAGGTACAGGAGAGAGTGTGAGTTCTATTGCCCTATGACTGAATCGCAGTCTTTATTTGGCCATGTGTGACTTGTATTTCACAAACATTTATTTCCCCTTGGGAAAGGCAGAAGAAAATGCAGTTGGGTAAATGTATTTACCCTGTGGCTGGATTTAGGCTCAGTCAATCTTTTATCCTAAGAAGCCAGCATTTGATATGGAAACATTTAGAAACAGAAATATTTCATAGAAATATTTTGAAATGGATAATTACCCCTCTACTTTCTAGATCCATAAGTAGACCTCACTTGGCTCTTTTTGTGAGAAACTATTAAAAAAATCATGAAAATCTTATTTAGTTATTTGTTTTAGGATTGCTGATGCTGATATATGGCAAAAATACTAAATAATTAAGCTTGCTTGTGGGACTATTTATTATTCTTTATTTCAGTGTGTTGCTTGGAGGATGACTTCTCATTTCCAAATAATTGAAGACAGCTGAAGTTTATTCAGTGGCAGACAATGTATTGTATGAGCAATTTAAATGTATCCCATGGAAATACCTCTTCAGATCATCTCGCTTATTTTCGTTCAGTATACAGGTACCATCTGCATATCTGTGCATCAAATGATTAATTTCAAAAAAGAATTTGCACCAACATTTTTGAACTTTGCTTCTTCAAATAAAACTAAAGATGGCAAAGAGACATACTTGTCTTTACCTGTTGGTCATTTTAAAGAGAATTTCTAAAGTTTCTTAACAAGAGTTTTGATGATTGTCACCCACATCATTGTAACAACATCATCTCTGTGTCCCCAAGGGATCTACTACGTTAAAACCAGGTCCAGACATTGAAGAGACCAAGATGGCAGACTAGAGGGTGACTGCATCTCATGTCACTCCAGAACTCAGGATTCAAGAAGAGGAGGTATTGAGAGACTCAGGACCAACTCAGAGCTGTGAGGTGAGTCTCTCCCACTGGGCAAGGCTTGGCCCGGGTGGCAGGCCCAGACCGCAGGCAGCTTCTCAAAGCAGGGCTGGTCAGTGAAAGACTTCCGCACACAGCCAGGCTCCCCCTTCTGTGCACAGCCAGGCTTCCCCTAGCCTCTGTGGCAGGCCTGGACCACAGGCAGCTTCTGGAAGCAGCACTGACCAGCGAAAGATATCCCCACACAACTAAGCTCCCCTGGCCTGGGCAGCAGGCCGGACACAGGCCCAGATCAGCCATGCCCCAGCCCGCAGTTTAGTTCCCCTTTGTCTGAACATCGGTCAAAAAGTGGAGGCACCTCTACCCACTAGCAGGGAATATACCCCACCTGAAGACCACCACCCCTAGAGGGGCAGCTTTCTTATGGAGCACCGCATTATCAGGTTCCTCCAAGACTTCAGGTACTGGAGGCTAAGAGATGAGTTATTGGAAATCTACAGGGACACTATAAGCCAATAAAGGAAATCTCCTATATCTCAGTGTTCAACTGATACCTGACCAATATGAGACAACAAGGGAAGAAAATGTCCCAAACAAACCTACATGTTATATCAATAAAATCCAATGACAGTATGAGAGAAGAAATGTCAGAAAGGGAGTTGAAAATGTACATAATTAAAATGAACAGGGAAGCAAATGATGAGATGAAAGAGGAAATGCAGGCATTGAATGATCACACCAACAACAGTTAAAAGAGCAAATATGGGAAGAAAAGATCATTTCAATAAAGAATTAGAGATACTGGAGATACAGAAAAAAAAAAAAAGAAATCCTTGAAATTAAGGAAACAATAAACCAAATTAAAAACTCCATAGAAAGCATAACCAATAGATAGAACACCTGGAAGACAGAACCTCAGACATTGAATACAAAATATTCAATCTTGAAAAACAAAGTTGACCAAACAGAGAAGATGGTAAGAAATCATGAACAGAATCCCCATGAATTATGGGATATCATGAAAAGGCCTAATTTAAAAATTATTGAGATTGAAGAAGACACAGAGAAACAAACCAAAGGAAAGAATAATCTATTCAATGAAATAATATCAGAAAATTTCCCAAATCTGAAGAATGAAATGGAAAATCAAGTACAAGAGGCTTATAGGACTCCAAAAACACAAAATTACAACAGACTCACACCAAGGCACATTATTATGAAAATAACTAACATACAATATAAAGACAGAATTTTAAAGGCTGCGAGAGAAAAGAATCAAATTACATTAGGGGGAAACCAATACAGATATCAGCAGATTCTTCAATCCAAACCCTAAAAGCTAGAAGGGCCTGGAACAACATTTTTCAAGCCCTGAAAGAAAATGAATGCCAACCAAGAATCTTATACCCAGCAAAACTTACTTTCAGATTTGACAACGAAATAAAATCCTTCCTTGATAAACAAAGCTAAAAGAATTTACAAAAAGAAAGCCAGCATTACAGAACATTCTCAGCAAAATATTCCATGAGGAAGAGATGAAAAACAATGATGCAAATCAGCAACGGGAGGAACTAACTTAAAGGAATAGCCAAATAAAGGAGAAACCAAGTCGTGTCAAAAAACAAAAATGAGCCAAATGACCTGGAATATATATTTCATATTTCAGTAAAAACCCTGGATGTTAATGGCCTGAACTAATCAATCAAAAGACATAGACTGGCAAATTGGATTAAAAAGAAAGATCCAAAGTATGCTGCCTGCACGAGACTCATCTCATAGAAAAAGATACACACAGACTAAAGGTGAAAAGATGGGAAAAAACATACTATGCACATGGACTCAGCAAAAAAGCTGGGGTATCCATCCTCATATCAGATAATGTGGACTTCAAGTCAAAGTTGGTCAGAAGTGACAAAGAAGGACATTACATACTGCTTAAGGGAAGCATAAATCAGCAAGACATAACAAAATATCTATGCCCCAGACAGTGGTTCATCCATGTACATCAAACAAATCCTTCTCAATTACAGAAATCAAATAAACCACAACACAATAATACTCAGTGATTTTAACACCCCTCTCTCAACACCAGACAGATCTTCCAAACAAAAATTGAACAAAGAAACCATAGATCTTAGTAAAACAATCAATAATTTAAACTTAATGAACACATATAGAATATACCATCCAACAAAGAGTGAATACAATTTCTTCTCAGTAGCACATGGATCCTTCTCTAAAATAGACCATATTTTATGCCATAAAGTTAATGTTAGCAAATACAAGAAGATAGAGATACTACCTTGTATTCTATCAGATCATAATGGATTGAAATTATAAATAAATGACAGTAAAAAACAGAAACTACTCCAACACCTGGATATTAAATGATATGCTATTGTATGATGAATGGATAACAGCAGACATCAGGAGGGAAATAAAATTCGTAGTAGTAAATGAGAAAAAAGATATATCATATCAAAATCTCTGGGACACTATGAAAGCAATACTTAGAGGAAAATTTATTTCATGGAGCGCATTCAATAAAAGAAGAAAAAATCAACAAATAAACATCCTAACTACAGCTCAAAGCCCTAGAAAAAAAAGAACAGAGCAATAGCAAAAGTAGTAGAAGACAGAAAATAGTTAAAATCAGAGCTGAAATCAATGAAATTGAAACAAAATAAATAGAAAAAATTGACAAAATAAATAGTTGGTTCTTTGAAAAAATCAACAAAATTGATAAACCTTTAGCCACACTAACAAAGAGAAGGAGAGAGAAAACCCAAATTACTAAAATTCAGAATGAGCAAGGAAATATCATGACAGGCACAAGTGAAAGACAAAACATAATTAGAAGCTATTTTGAAAATCTATACTCCAACAAAATAGAAAATCTTGAAGACATCAACAGGATTCTAGAGACATATGAATTACCTAAACTGAACCAGAAAGACATACACAATTTAAATCCATCAATTTCAAGTAATGAAGTAGAATAAGTCATCAAAAGTCTACCAACAAAGAAAAGTCCGGGACTAGATGGGTTCTCAGCTGAGTTCTACAAAACCTTTAAAGAAGAGGTCATTCCAATACTCCTTAAAGTATTCCATGAAATAGAAGAGGTGCGAACCCTCCCAAACTCATGCTATGAAGCCAATATCACCCTGATACCTAAACCAGACAGAGACACATAGAGGAAAGAAAATTTCAGACCAATATCTTTAATGAACATTGATGCAAAAATTCTCAACAAAATCTTAGCAAATCGCATACAAAAATATATTAAAAAGATAGTGCACCACAATTAAATGGGTTTTATCCCAGGGATGCAAGTTTGGTTCAACATCTGGAAATCAATAAATGTAATTAACCATATCAATAGACTTAAAGTCAAGAATCACATGATTATTGAGATAGTGCAGAAAAAGCATTTGATAAAATACAGCATTTCTTCATGCTCAAACATTAGAAAAATAGGGATAGTGGGAACATTCCTTAACATTGTAAAGGCCATCTATGCTAAGCCCATGGCCAAGATCATTCTAAATGGTGAAAAACTGAAAGCATTTCCCCTAAAAACTGGAACAAGGCAAGGATTCCCTCTTTCACCACTTCTATTCAACATTGTCCTTGAAACTCTAACCAGAGCAATTAGACAGACTGAAGAAATTAAAGGGATACGAATAGGAAAAGAAGAACTCAAACTATCTCTGTTCACTGATGACATGATTATATATTTAGAGGAACCTGGAAATTCCACCAGAGAGTTTTTAGAACTTATAAGTGAATTCAGTAAAGTAGCAGGTTATAAGATCAAAGCTCATAACTCTAATGCATTTGTATACATAATGATGAATCTTCAGAAAGAGAAGTTAGGAAAAATACCCCACTCACAATAGCCTCGAAAAAAATAAAATACTTGGGAATCAATCTCACAGAAGAGATGAAAGACCTCTATAATGAGAACTACAGAACACTAAAGAAAGAAATTAAAGACAACCTTAGAAGATGAAAAGATCTCCCATGTTCTTGCATAGGCAGAATTAATATTGTCAAAATGGCCATACTATCAAAAGCTATACAGATTCAATGCAATTCCAATTAAAATTCAATGATGTACCTTACAGAAATAGAGCAAGCAATTATGAAATTCATCTGGAAGAATAAGAAACCCAGAATAGCTAAAGCAATCCTTAGCAGAAAGAGTGAAGCAGGGGGTATTGCAATACCAGAACTTCAATTATACTACAAAGCAATAGTAACAAAATGGCATGGGATTGTTACCAAAATAGACAGGTAGATCAATGGTACTGAATAGAGGACATGGACACAAACCCAAATAAATATAATTTTCTCATACTAGACAAAGGTGCCAAAAATATGCAATGGAGAAAAGCGTCTTCAACAAATGGTGCTGGGAAAACTAGAAATCCATATACAACAGAATGAAATTAAACCCCTATCTCTCACTCTGCACAAAACTCAACTCAAAGTGGATCAAGGACCTCAGAATCAGACCAGAGACCCTTAGTCTTATAGAAGAAAAAGTAGGTTCAAATCTTCAACACGTAGGCTTTGGATCAGACTTCCTTAACAAGACTCACATAGCACAAGAAATAAAAGCAAGAATCAATAACTGGGATAGATTCAAACTAAACAGCTTTCTCTCAGCAAAGGAAACTATCAGCAATTCGAAGAGAGAGCCTACAGAGTGGGAGAAAATTTTTGCCACTCATACTTCAGATAGAGCATTTCCAGAATATATAAAGAACTCAAAAAACTGTACACTAAGAATACAAATAATCCAATCAAGAAATGGGCTAAGGAAATGAGCAGATACTTCACAGAAGAACATATGCAAGCAATTAACAAATATATGAAGAAATGTTTAACATCTCTAGTAATAAGAGAAATGCAAATCAAAACTTCCCTAAGATTCCATCTTACCCCAATTAGAATGGTGATTATCAAGAATACAAACGACAGTAGGTGTTGGCTTGGATGGGGGTAAAAAGATACACTCATACATTGCTGGTGGGGTTGTAAATTAGTGAAGTCACTCTGGAAGGCAGTGTGGAGATTCCTTAGAAAACTTGGAAAGGAACCACCATTTGACCCAGTTATCCCACTCCTTGGCCTATACCTAAAGGACTTAAAATCAGGATACTACAGAGATGCAGCCACATCAATGTTCATAGTTGCTCAGTTCACAATAGTCAGATTGTGGAACCAACCTAGATGTCCTTCAATTGATGAATGGATAAAGAAAGTGTGGTATATATATACAATGCAATATTACTCAGCCATAAAAAGAATAAAATTATGGCATTTGCAGGTAAATGGATAAAATTGGAGAATATGCTATGTGAGATAAGCCAATCTCAAAAAACCAAAGGACAAATGTTCTCGCTGATAAGCGGATGATGACACATAATGGGAGGTGGGAGGGGAGCAAGAATGGAGGAAGGAAGGACTGTATAGAGGGAAAAGAGGGGTGGAAGGGGTGGGGGGAAGGAAAAATAACAGAATAAATCAAACACCATTACCCTATGTAAATATATGATTACACAAATGGTATGCCTTTACTTCATGTACAGAGAAACAAGTTGTACCCCATTTGTTTACAATAAAAATAAATTAAAAAGACTTCACATTTATAAGTAAAAATAAACCAATTCTTTTCTGAAATATAAAGTAAAATTATTAATAAAAACTACTTAATTAGGAAAAAAGGTCCACTTTTCAATAGTATATACATGAACTGTGAAGAATAGATTCACAGAGTATTTATCGAATTATAGGTAAAACATTATTATTATTATATCACTACCTTATTGCTCACAGTTAAATTTTTATTCATCTTAAAGTATTTTAATGATTAAAGTCTACATAATGCAATTTGGTCTTAAATAATCCTTAAGGAGATTTTTATTTCAACAATAATAAAATAAATTTGGCATTGAATATGTCAGACTCAAATAAATTTATCAGTTTTTGCAAAATGATCTCATTTAAAATTGTTGAATGGAGCTTGGGACCCAGATTTTTCAACTTATAGCTACGGATAAACAGAAACAGTTTATTGTACATATATGACTGCATGACCAATGTGATCCTACAATATGTATAATCAAAAAAATGAGGGATTACACTCCATTTATATGAAATCTATCAAAATGTATAAATGCATTCTACTATCATGTACAAATTAGAACAAATAAAAAATTTTTTTAAAAATATGTTATAATCTGTGGAGAAGAATACTGAACTCCAGAAAGGACAATTGGCAGTAAGCATGTTAGCAATGTTTTGGAAACTAACCTATCAAATGTTTCAAGACCATTTTCATCACCACAAAATGATATCCTGTAGCTATGAATCAGTCATCACCCATTTCCCTTCTACTTGAGAAGTCCTGGAACAACCAGTCTACTTTAAGTCCCTGGATTTTTTTATTCTCGGTATTTCATATAAATGGAATCATGGTACACAAGACCTGTATCATCTGACTCATTTCACCCTACATAATGTTTTTGAGGTTTATCCAAGTTGTGGCATTTATAAGTAGTTCATTCTTTTTATGAAGTAATCCATGGTATATACACCAAATTTGGTTTATGTATCTGTTCGTTGACATTCAGGTTATCTCCATGATTTGGCTAACACAAATGGAGCAAGAATATTTCAGCACCTATTTTTTGAGGGGATAAATATTTGGGGTGGATGAAAATTCCTAGGTTATACAGTATAGTAATTCTATTTTTACTTAGGTACTGGATATTGAATTCAGGGGGGCTTAACCATGGAGCCACATCCCCAGCCTTTTTATTTATTTATTTTTTTCAAATTCTGAGACAGGGTCTCAGTAAGTTGTTTAGGGCCTCAAACTTGCAATCTTCCTGTCTCAGCCTCCTGAGTTGTTTGGATTATAAGCACATGCCAGTAAGTCTGCCTATATTTAATTTTTAAAGAACGTTTAAAGTATTTTTCATAGTAGCTATACTATTTTTTCATGCCCACTAGAAGAGATATATGGGGGTTCCAATTTTTTTTTGCATTTTTGCCAACATTTCTTATTTCCAAGTTACATCGGTGGATGTGAAGTGATCACTGATTTCTGAACACTCCATTTATGTGCATTAGTTTATATCTATTCTTACACAAAAATGCCTTCCATAGAGTTAAAAAAAACAACCTTCTATTTTTAGTGTGCTCCTTATTTTCATCATGAAATGATGTTGGGTTTTGTCGAAGAATGCTTTTCTTGCCTTAATTGAGATAATCTTTTTTTCATTACAAAATTAGGCATTTCATTGTATTGATGGGTTTTCATCTACTAAACTAGCTTTGCATTCCAGGGATAAATCTTCTTGATAATTTTATATATATCATAATAAATTATATATATATATATATATATATATATATATTTTTTTTTTTAACATGCTGCATGGTGAGTCTGAGGATCTTTTACCTGACCAAGAACAAATGCCTGACCATAAGATTATAGAAGCCCATTATGGGCTTTATTTTATGAGGTACTTCAACAGGTTATCAGAAATTGGAAATTCCTTAACAACAGGAACCATTTCTCTTTTTAATTGACACAAAATATTTGTACATATTTATGAGATACGTTCGATCATCCACAACATTTATACAATGTGTAATGAAAAATCATGGCAATTAGCATTTCCGTCTCCTCAAACATTTATCATTTCTATATGTTGGCAAGCTTCAGACTCTACTACTTATTTTGACAACATCCTAAGCTGTTGTCAACTCGAGTTATCCTGCTGTGATAAAACAGCAGAACCAGCTCCTCCTAACTGCCTTTTGGTACTCATTATGCAACCTCTTTGTATGCCCCCATCCCTGTCCTTTCTTGTCTCTGGTGACCATTATTCTTCTCTCTACTTATGAGGTCAACATTGTCAACTTCCCAAGTGAGTGAGCATGTGTGTTATTGGTCCCTGTAACCTTTTGAGAGACAGCAGCATGGGGCTACCAACCAACTAGGGAAGAGGACAAGGAACTCCTGGAAGAGAGCAAAGAACAACAGGAGAAAAGGTGCAAATTGACAGGCATTGTCACTCAACATTAAGGCAGGCAGGGAAACTGTGGGTCTAAAAGATCTGACTGCACAGCCAGGCTGGGGGGTCTTTTTGTAGCCCTAGGCTTTGTCTAGTTAGGGTTAGGAGTTTACTGAGTGCCTAGAGGATGTAGCACAGGATCAAGATCTATTTTTGTTTCATTGATTGCTGTTTCTTCTATCTTCTATTTCACTAATGTCATCTGTATTTATTATTTCTTTCCTTCTGCTGAATTTGAGTTTTACCTATTTTCTTCTTTTTTCTAATCACATAGGGCATAAAGATTATTTGGGATTTTTGAGTGTAGCAACTACAATAAGTTTCCTAATAAGCACTATTTTCACTGCATCCCATAAATGTTGCTCTTTTGCATTTTCTTTGAATTTGTCACAAAGTATTTCCTAATTACTTTTGTGTTCTTCTCTTTAAACCACAGGTTCATGGTGAATCTAGTTTTAAATTTCCACATATTTTAAAAATTCTTCAGTTTTTCTTCTCTCTCTTTTTTTTTTTTTTTCTGGCTACAAGTTTATTCAAAACAAAATAATCCTGTCCAACTTCACTGAGGTGGCTGACCACGTCCACGACCAAATCCTCCTCTAAACTGGAATTCCGTTGCTGACCCAGCCCCAGCTTCGGCTTTCTTGTCAGCACCAGGGGACACAGCACTCGTCTGTAGGTGTCTCTGTCAGCTTCCCCTCTTGTGAGACTTGCAGGTCGCTCGCCCTCCAGACCTTTGGGTCGAGGTCTGCCAGTCCTCAAGACTTGAGAGACTGCATGGCCTTCATGATGTGAACGTTGGGTACATTCTTATCTGCCAGCTCTGGGTGCTTGGGCATGTGGACATCCTTCTTGGCTACCATTACTCCCTCCTTAAAAAGGAGTTCATAAATGGCAATCCGATTCTTCTCGAGCATCAACATCACGGAGGCTTTAGGGTCCAAGGCCAAGGCTGGAAAGCAGTTTTTCTTCTCTTATGGAGTCCTACTTCATTCTATTCTTTTGAGACAAGATATTTTCACCATTTCAATCTTTTAAAATATATTGAGATTGTTTAGTACCCTATAATAGGTTACAGGATAATATAGTTTGTCCAGGAAAGTACTGCTTGTGCATATGAAAAAGAACGAGTGTATTTCGTGAAGTGTTATATCTGTTATATCCCTATATCTATTTGGCTTTGTTGGTTTATGATGCTGCTTATCTCCTTTTTCTCTTACTGCCCTTCTGTCTGTTATTGAAAGTGGTGTTTCAAAGTCCACAACAACAATCTAGGACTTTCTAATCCTCTCTAAATTTCTGGCAATTTGAGCTTCATAAATTTTGGATCTCTCTTATGTTTGATGTGTCTTCTGAGTGGATCAAATCAATCTCTAATACTGTTATTTGCTTATTACAAGATTTTTCTACCCACAGGTCAGTTTTATCTGCTATTAGCACCACTAATCTTTCCATTACTATTTTTTTAACTGCCCCTTTAAACCTATTTGTGTCCTCTTATCCAAAATGTGTATTTTGTGAAAAGTGATACTTGGATCACATTTTTTTATGTAATGCATTCTACCAATCATGGAGGAATAAATGCATAGTTTGAAATATTTACTGGTAAGAAAGGTCTTAGTACTGAAATTTTCTATTTTTATTCTTTCTATTTTTTTATTCTTTTTTTATTCTATTTTTTTATTCTTTCTATTTTTTTATTCTTTCTATTTTTATTCTTCATGCTTACCTTTTTTAGAGAAGTTTTATGTTCACAGACAAAATTAGGTAGAAAATACAGAGATTCCTATGTACCTCCTACCTGAGCAAAGGTACAGCCTCCACCACTTTCAATATATGTGCCTAGAGTGGTGTGTTTTTTAAAATCAGTGAATCCACAACTTCACCAACCAAAGTCCATAGCTTATGTTAAAGTTCCATCTTGGTGTTTTACATTCTGTGAGTTTTAACAAACATCTAATGACCTGTATCCTGGGTCTGCTATTTTAGTATTGCACAAAATCATTTTACAGCTCTAAAAACACTCTTGTGTTCCACCTCATCATTCCAACCTCCTGCTTAACCCCTGGAAACCACTGATCCTTTTTACCTTCTCCACACTTTTACTTAGTCCAAAATGCCATAAAGTTTGGAATTTTATAGACTTTTCAAATGAATTTTGTTCCCTGCATGTTTTATAGCTTGACAGATCCTTTACTTACAACCCCGAGTAACATTCCATGCTGTATTTCTCTGTGTTTGCTCTGTATTTCTCCATTCACCTACTGGAAGACAGCTTTGATTCTTCCAAATTTTGGCAATTTCTAGATGTTTTCATGGGCAGAGCTTTGCGTCGTGATAAGCTTTCAATTCATTTGAGTGAAGACCAAGGACATTTTTACTCTTCTCTGTGGAGATATCAGAGCTCCTGTTTCTCTGGGCCATTAGTCACCAGGACTTACATCCACAACAGTCCACTGGTTCTCAGGCCTTCAGCCTTGGACCAAAAATTATACCACCAGCTTCCTTGCTTCTGAGACTTTTAGACGCAGGCTAAATTATACCCTTGACTTTCCTGGTTGCCCAACTTGCAGATGGTTTATCTTGGGACTTCTTGGCTACACATAATCACATGATCCAATTCCCATAATAAATTTCCTCTTGTAAACCTATGTCTATTCTATCAGTTCTGTGTCTCTAAAGAAGCCTGATTGATGTAGAAATCTTATATTCCTTCTGCTGTATGTGCTTTATTTGTTTATTTATTTTACTGGGCAGTCACATTACAAGAAGATTGGTAATGAAACTAGGGGAGACTTGATTTCATACTCTGTTAAGAAAGGTTAATTTCACTTTAGTCCTTAGTTTCAACTTAGAAAAAGAAATAGTCTTTACCTTTATGGGAAACAAATAGCTTTTATATTTTTGTCATATCCCTCACAAGTCCCAAAGTGTTTACCTAACTCCTTCAAGTGTGCAGGACTCAGAGTCCAAATGAAATTCCCCATGGTTGGTGGCAACTGAAATCTCTGCTCAGATGTTTTAACTTTAGAGTTTTTGCTTTATATTGTGCTTTAGGCACAGGTCAAGGGTCACCAAATGATATGAATGAATTTTCTATGCAGATTTTGTGGTCTTTCCTTTGTGGCTGGCTCCCTGGGAATTTCCCCTGAATTTTCAGTTATTTTGCCAGATCTGAACACTGTTGGCCCCAACACTCTCAAGGCTGTAATTTTCTGCCTCATCTTCGTTTTTCAAGTATCAAATTCCCCCCAGTTTCTTCCAAATTCCTTTCATTATTCTCCTCTACCACATTTTTTCTTTTTTCTCTAGATTTTTAAAACACTTAACCATAGGATGAATGATCTAAAATGAATGACTTTGTCATTACTCTAACTGGAAATTAAGTATTCTAAAAAATATTCAGAGCTGTCATTTTATGTAGTAAAATACATGAGAATGTATATTTTTAAATGCATATTTCATATTTGCTTAAGTGATATGTTCATTTGATGATGGTAAAAATTTCACACATTTATCACTTCTGTATCATTATGAGTTTTTGGTGAAGGAGGAATAATTCATTTAATATAATATAATGTTAAGAAATTTACATCCTAAATCTCAACAGTGATTTCTATTTTAAATAGCAATGACACATTTATTGTAGGCAAAATGTTAAATATTGAATTAATGAAATTTAAACTTTATGAATAATAGATAACATTATCAAGTATATAATGTTTGCCCAAACATGCATCTACATCTCAAAGAATATTATTTTATCTCTATTTCATAGTTGAAAACTAAAAGATCAATAAATTTAATGTATAAAATACTTAATATGTTTTAAGTGATTAAATGACAATTTTTTTTTTTTTTTTTTTTGCTTTTATAAGTATCCTTACAATGATTCACTTTTTATGGAAATTACTTTTTCTAGACAGGAAAAATAGAATGTAGAGATTTGTCTGTCTGTGATCATGTCAAAGTAACAATACAATGTTCAAAATATGAAGTAACCTTTATAAATAGGATCAATCAGTATAAATAGGAACATATTTTACTTGAGTCGGGGGATTTAAATTTTTCTTTGTTTTGCTGCCAACTTTCCATGATACAAAAGCCAAATAGTTTAATTTCTGAGAGCTGAAACTTGTGTCAACATTAAATCTTATACAAACATCAGAAACTACTGAGGGATATAGTCTAATCACCAGGAGTTTAAAGTTGAATAATTGTATTTGTTACCAGATAAAAAAATATCATATGGCAAAGATTTATAACAATATATAAATGTTTGTATAGTTTAAGATACCTGTTATCAATTAGTTACACAAAGGAAATAAAAAATGAAAAATAAGAGGACTCCTTTTGAATTTACCATATTAAGAGCCTCCTCTCTAACCACATGCGTATTAGTAAATATATTTGAAAACCACAAAGAAAAATTAGCTTCCTGTAAGTATAATTCAGAGGGCAAAGTTACCTGGGAAAAAATGATTTGGAATACAGACTGCATATGTGAGAGTATCTTGTAGTAAAAATATGTAGGAAGCTCATTTGGAAGCTAGACCTATATTTGCTGTCAATTACAAAATCCTGCACAGACTATAAATGTGGACTCACTGGCATAATTCACTTAAGCTCACTGGAAGAAGAAGGTGTTGTAAGTCATAATCTGAAGGTCAATTTATACGCCTTTGTTCTGTGGACTTCATTCTGCAGGAGCAGCAGATACTCAATGTTTTTTTTAAAGGAAATTAAAAAGTATCAAAAGGGCAAGTTAAAACGCACATGGTGGGGCAGCCCATGATTCTAGTGACATGGGAGACTGAAATAGGAGGATTACACATTTGAGACCAGCCTCAGTAACGTAATGAGACTGTGGGAAACTTAGACCCTGTCTCAAAATAAAAAAATAAAAAATGGCTGGAGATGTAAATCAGTGGTAAAGCATCTCTGAGTGCAATCCCTAGTCTGAAAGTGCCATTTGCTTGCTCACCTCTACATCCTGTGTAGCATGCACTAAATCCTCCATTTAATTTATTTCCTGTATTCACTGTATATGAGAGGCTACCAGAGTCTAAGGTAATGTCACCAGGCTTCTCACAAGTTCACAACAGTAGGGGAGCGTGTACGTGTACATGTGTCTCCAAAGTATATATGGCCAATATATTTTGAGTTTCTGGAAAGACCTTGAAGTCAGGGCTCAATCAGATAATTTTATTTTTGCCAGTAGTCATATTGATGAATGTGTTGCCACAGGAATAAAATATGAAAGGTGAAGTTGGCATGGAGATTTTTCATTGAAATCTCTTTTTCTGGACAAATGGTATTCCTCCCTAAATGATAATGACAATAATAAAAATAAGTGAATGCTAGTAAGGTTAATGTTAATATAATAGTCATAGTTAACATTGTATTAAGCACACTATACAGAATATCTTTTCATTTTTCTTTTTGGGGGACTTGGAGATTGAACTCAGGGGTTCTTTACCACTGAACTTTATCACCAGCCCTTTTTATTTTTTTTATTTCGAGACAGGATCTCACTAAGTTGCTTTGGGGCTTGCTACATCTCTGAGGCTGGCCTAGAACTTGCAATTCCCTGACTCACCCTCCCAGGTCACTGGGATTACAGGCATATGCCTCCACACCTGGTTGGAATATCTTTTTAAATATGCCAACATATATCCCTTATGATGAGAAACCTAGATCTAAGAATGATATTCCCAAGGGTAGTTGGCAAATAAATATTTACCAACATCTAGAAAACCAAGCTTCAGTAATCTTGTTCTGCCATGCTGTGCTGCACACTATAGATTAGCCACATTTGCTTCTCTCCTGGTGATAGAAGATGATATTTTACCTGCTAATTAATATCTCTTCCTTCCTCTCCCTTCACTTCCCATTCCTACCAGCAATTTAATACTACGAGATTCAGTTACCTATTCATTTACCTGTTAACCTTCTTGAGCTTCCCTGCTACATACAAATTCCTGGAGGAATGTTTCACCATGGTAAACCCTGGGCATTAAAAGTAGTAGCAATTATTACCAGGGATATGATATCCACTATTGCATAATAAATCCTTGCTATGATACACCCTGTTAACATACTGAACACTAATTTTCATAATAGCTCTGCAAGAGAAGCATTTTTAATTATGTTGTAATACTATTCTGACTACTATTATGACTATTATTGATTGTTATTATTGGCCCTTTAAAAATAAAAGAGTAGAAGCTTAGAGAGGTTAAGTATTTATCACTCATGCTACTAGGAATTAACAAAGCTGGGATAAATTTTGTGACCATGACTGTCTACTGTTGAAGTACCTTTTGCATTTGCCAGATTAATGTCAAGGGATGAAGCTGTGATTCTCTCTAGTTTTACTTTTTCGGTTGCTTTCCATCCTGAAGTTGGTACCATTGGGAAAGAAGAAAAAGAATCTCTAAGGTTACAAGAGCCTTTGTGAAAGCAGTCTGATCTTTTCTCTCCTCCCAGAGTTTGCTAAGTTTGCATAATTGTTTTGACTCTGCTGCCTCTGTTGAATGTCTCTCTTAAAGTTCAAGAGCAGGAGCAGATGCCCATGTGTATACTCCTTTTAGGAGTGGTCCTTGGCTGTGGCTTTGGCTGTGCTCATCTGTTCAGGAAACCTGGCTTCACAAGGGCTCATTTGCTGGTTAATTGCATTCTCAGATCCTCTAAGAATGCAGCACACCTGCTCTCCACTTAACCGTCTCTTTTGATCTCTCTAGAAATACCCAACTTTGATTATGCGAAAATCTTCTGTAACTGTAATACGTGCCTGGAAAGCAACTGAAAACTTCCATTGTTAAGTGTTCTGTCCTGAAAAAGAGAGGCTATTTTAGGGCTTGTGTGTAATGGAAACAAGAAAAAAAAAAAAAAATGGCTCTTTTTGTCTCTGTGTATAGTCCAGAGATAGGATTTGATTCATCTAATGTTTGGCAGACTTTAAGTAGCTCAGAGTTGCACAGTTAACCTGTTAACATAATTTTTTGAACACTGGTCTACTATTAAATTTCTCTTTTGCAAGCAATCACTTATTGCTGCTACGAAATTAAGGGGGAAACAGAAATAAAACTCTTTTCCAAATACATACTACGGGGAAAAGAAACTAAGTGGAAAATATAAATATAAACTAATTAATATTGCCCTCAGAATTTCATTGCTGAAGGTAATTTTTTTCCAAAGCCTGCCATTATCATCTATTTCTTGTTTTCTTAAGACTTTTCTATAAATTTCTCTGATGGCACTTAACTGCTTCCATATTTGTTCTTTTTGCTCATGTTTATGTTCTATCACCTTCTTCTGTTTCTCCCAGTATGCCTAATGGATAGGTATTCCTTTTAAGGCAAAATTTCTATCACTCTCTATTATATTTTAAAAAACCATCCTATTTCTCTTCTAGTATATAGACCATAGACCCTGGTACAAAGTGGAGTTACAATAATTGATTGAGGAACCCATGAATAAATATTTAGTTACCAAGGCTTATTTGTATATTCACTTATTCATTCATTCATCAAGACCACCCGAGTAGCTATTATGTAAGGGGTACCACACTGAATGTTAAAGTGAATTTTAGGGTAATTAAAAATATAGTTGCCAATTTTTATATTGCTTTGGCTTATAATTTAAGTTCTTTATTATTTATTCATATTAGTAACCAGAATAATGTTTCCATGTAAATAGATGTTACTTTCCAAATCACAACCAATTGACAGTAGAAACTGGAACAGATAGAATGATATTTTGGTGAGGATGTTCTTTCCACTTACAGGTAAGCCATGAAGAACACCCTCCTTTAGCTGGTAGGGGTCTTATGAAAATCAAAAGGAGACCAGAAGGGTGGAGGAAAGGAAGCAGGGGAGGGAGGAGGTAAGGGAAAGGGGAAACGCTGAGGAATGATATCCACCAAATTATGAAGATATACTGTGTCTATGCATGAATACGTAACAACAAATTCCACTCCTGGTATAATTGTAATGCACCAATAAAAATATGGGGAAAATAGACTACCCTTTCCTCACAAATGAATTACAGATGCATGGATATAGGGTAGGTTAATATTTTATGTGCACCTTCCATGGTAGTTTTATAAAACCAAACAATTGTAAAATTTTTGTGTTGTTCCCTTCCTATGGAAAAGAGGGTTCAACATATTCATCGAATCTAAAATCCTAGCATTAGAAGGGAGATGGGAAAACCAGGAGTCTAATTGCTCACTGAATATCAAATTGGTCAGTCAAAATCCTCTGATTGGATTCAGCCCATTTCCTTTTGTGTCTGCTTATTTAAAAACGTTGGTTTTTCTCCTCATTGTCAATTCCAATGCATAAAAAAATAACACCATTTACATATGATGATGATACGGACATTTCGTAAGACTTTGGATAGCCTGGTTATTCTAGTGTCTCAAAAATTGTTTCTACCCCAAATAACTGTTGCTAAATTTCTTTAAATTCTTTTTTAAAAAATTATTTTATTTGTTCTAATTAGTTGTACGTGACAGTGGAATGCATTCATACATTTTGATAGATACATAAATGGAATATAATCTCTCATTTTCTGATTATACATATTGCAGGATCACATTGATCATGCATTCATGTATGTACCTGAGGTAATAATGTCTGTTTCAGTAAAAAACGTTTAAACTGGGTGACAACAGAAGGCTTGCATTGTTCAAGTTCCTTTACAATATACTGAAATAATTTAACCATGGTGAGAACTTCTGTTTCTGATTTCAGATTAAACAGATTTCTTCGAAGGTGACCATCTAAAATCTTTAAAGTCATAGATGTTATTTCTGTAATGCAAAATTGTATTCTCAGCCCAGAAGTACAGCATCTTATTTCCCCTTTGGCACATCGGCTCTCTCATTCTTTTGGAGTCTCTAATGAGGCCATCTGTTTCAAAATTAGTCAGCCATTGAGAATGGATTTAGCTTTGTTTGTATTTGTTTGTCTGTTTTGTTTTCTTCCATGACATTTTCAATATGGCTTCTTACTTGTGGTAACCTAGGATCATTTATTTCTCTTCCAAATTAAGAGGAAGATTTTTTTTTCCAGTTGTTCTTTTCCTTTAGAGATATCAAGTGAATCTGAGTTCTCATTTTTCTGTTCAATGCAAAACACTTTCTAAGAGTGCCTGAAGTGTGATAGGGACAGGTACAGGCCTCATAAATACCACCAAAAGAGTCTTAATTAAAGAACTCCATGTCCTAATCAGTTTGTTTTGAGAGGACTAATTATTTGCTCATTTAAAATTAATAAATCCCTCTCCTTATTTAGACAGCAGAGAAAATGTTATCGACTAAGGCTGTATGGTTACACCTATCCCATGTGTGGCCAAAGGAGTTATAGTCAGAATTCATGAGACCTGAGTGTTCTGTTCCTTCTATAGCACTTTCTTAAATGGTCAAGTCACTTTGACTCTCAGGTCCTCAGTTTCTTTGTTAAGAGAGATGCTGGGCACGCAGATTTGCTCTAAGCGCTTCTGTTTACCTTTCTGCATACTCACGCTGTTTCAGGGTTGCTTTAGAATTATTTGAGATTAAACTTTAGAAAATTACATTTTGATTATGGAATTTAACAGTTAAAACCAGAAGAAGCGTATTTCATAAGTAGCAACTCAGGACTTAGCATGTATCTTTCCAGTATGCAGAACAAGGTACACTATCCTATGGTCCTCAAAGGAAAGACCAGGCCCGTCCCCCTTAATTAATATTAAAAATATAGACAAGAGTTCCGAGAAAGTGGACACCAGGCAGTTTGAGGACCATGTAAAATAGCACTTAGAGGATGTGCCAATTTGCATTTTTTTTTTATTGTAAACAAATGGGATACATGTTGTTTCTCTGTTTGTACATGGCGTAAAGGCATACCATTTGTGTAATCATAAATTTACATAGAGCAATGTTGTTTGATTCATTCTGTTATTTTTTCCCTTCCCCCCACCCCTCCCACCCCTGTTTACCCTCTATACAGTAGTTCCTTCCTCCATACTTGCCCCCCTCCCTAACCCTAACTCTAACCCTTCCCTCCCCCCCATTATGTGTCATCCTCCACTTATCAGCGATATCATTCGTCCTTTGGCTTTTTGAGATCGGCCTATCTCACTTAGCATGATATTCTCCAATTTCATCCATTTGCCTGCAAATGTCATAATTTTATCATTCTTTATGGCTGAGTAATATTCCATTGTATATATACCACAGTTTCTTTATCCACTCATCAATTGAAGGGCATCTAGGTTGGTTCCACAGTCTGGCTATTGTGAATTGAGCAGCTATGAACATTGATGTGGCTGTATTTCTGTAGTATGCAGATTTTAAGTCCTTTGGGTATAGGCCAAGGAGTGGGATAGCTGGGTCAAATGGTGGTTCCATTCCAAGTTTTCTAAGGAATCTCCACACTGCTTTCCAGAGTGGCTGCACTAATTTGCAGCCCCACCAGCAGTGTATGAGTGTACCTTTCTCCCCACATCCTCGCCAACACCTGTTGTTGCTCGTATTCTTGATAATTGCCATTCTAATTGGGGTGAGATGGAATCTTAGGGTGGTTTTGATTTGCATTTCTCTTATTACTAGAGATGTTGAACATTTTTCCATATGTTTGTTGATTGCTTGTAGATCTTCTTCTGTGAAGTGTCTATTCATTTCCTTAGCCCATTTGTTGACTGGACTATTTGAATTCTTGGAGTAGAGTTTTTTGAGTTCTTTATAGATTCTGGAGATTAGTGCTCTATCTGAAGTATGATTGGCAAAGATATTCTCCCACTCTGTAGGCTCTTTCTTCGCATTGCTGATAGTTTCCTTTGCTGAGAGAAAGCTTTTTAGTTTGAATCTATCCCAGTGGTTGATTCTAGCTTTTATTTCTTGTGCTATGGGAGTCCTGTTAAGGAAGTCTGGTCCTAGACCAACAAGGTGAAGATTTGGACCTACTTTTTCTTCTATAATCTGCAGGGTCTCTGGTCTGATTCCGAGGTCCTTAATCCATTTTGAGTTTAGTTTCGTGCATGGTGAGAGATATGGGTTTAGTTTCATTCTGTTGCATATGGATTTCCAATTCTCCCAGCACCATTTGTTGAAGAGGCTATCTTTTCTCCATTGCAAATTTTTGGCCCCTTTGTCTAGTATGAGAAAATTGTATTTATTTGGGTTTGTGTCCGTGTCCTCTATTCTGTACCATTGATCTACCTTTCTATTTTGGTACCAATACCATGCCATTTTTGTTACTATTGCTTTGCAGTAGAGTTGAAGATCTGGTATTGCAATACCCCCTGTTTCACTCTTCCTGCTAAGGATTGCTTTAGCTATTCTGGGTTTCTTATTCTTCCAGATGAATTTCATAATTGCTTGCTCTATTTCTGTAAGGTACACAATTGGGATTTTAATTGGAATTGCATTGAATTTGTATAGCACTTTAGGTAGTATGGCCATTTTGACAATATTAATTCTTCCTATCCAAGAACATGGAAGATCTTTCCATCTTCTAAGGTGTTCTTTAATTTCTTTCTTTAGTGTTGTATAGTTCTCATTGTAGAGGTCTTTCACCTCTTTTGTGAGATTGATTCCCAAGTATTTTATTTTTTTCGAGGCTATTGTGAATGGGGTAGTTTTCCTAATTTCTCTTTCTGAAGATTCATCACTTATGTATAAAAAATCTTCATTTTTTTCTATCAATATTTCTTTTTTTCAAATAATGAACATCACAAAATATGTCCATTGGAAGAACTAAATTTATTTATTTGATACCTGGACTGTCATTCCCTTTAAAACTGGAATTAGTCTGAATAAATATGTTTGTCTTTGTGGAGTACATCAACGTCAATATTACAAACCATTTTTTTTTTTTTTCTGTGAAGAAGAGTTTTAATTTGATACCATTCAATTTATTGATTTTTGGTTTTACTTCTTGTGTTTTAGGAGTTTTGTCAAGGAATTCAGTTCCTAAGACGACATGTTGGAGATTTGGGTCTACTTTTTCTTCTAGTAGGTGCAGGGCAGAGTCTCTAATCTAATGCCTACAGCAAAGGAAACCATCAAAATCATGAAGAGAGAGCCTACGGAATCGGATAAAAGCTTTGCCACCTACACCTCAGATAGAACATTAACCTCCAGGATATATAAAGAACTCAAAAAACTTACCACACACAGAAAAAATAAAGAACCTAATCAATAAATGGGCAAAGGAACTAAACAGGCACGTCACAGAAGAAACACGATTAGTCAACAAATATATGAAAAACAGCTCAACATCTCTAACAGAGAAATGCAAATTAATACTGTACTGAGATTTCAATTCACTCCAGTCAGAATGCTAATTACCAAGAATACCAGTAACAATAAATGTTGGTGAGGATGTATAGAAAATTGTACACTCATACATTGCTGATAAGACTGCAAACTGGTATAACTACTCGGAGAAGCAGACTGGAGATTCCTCAGAAAATTTAGAATGGAACCACCAGTTGGGCCAGTTATCCCATCCCTTAGTATATTCTCAAAGGCCTTAAAATCAGCATACTATAGTGATGTGGCCACAACATTGTTTACAGCAGCTCAATTCACTTTAGCTAAGCTATGGACCCAAACTAGGTGCCCATCAACAGATGAATGGATAATGAAAATGTGGTGTATATATAGGCAATGGCATATTATTTAGCCATAAAGAAGAATGGAATTATGGCATTTGCTGGTAAATGGATGGAACTGGAGATAATCATACTAAGTAATATGCAGATGCTAACACACAGTAAGGAGTCAGAGAGGGAAAAATAGAAACTTATTGGATTACACAAAAGGGAATGAAGGGAAGGGAGGGGAGATGAAATGAATCTGACATAACTTTCCTATCTTCATGTACGGATATAAAACCAGTGTAACTCCACACCCTGTACAAAAAGAATGGAAATTTTTATTCCATATGTGTATAATATGTCAAAATACACTCGACTGCTGTTTATATATATATATATATAAGATAAGATATATATATATATATACATCTTTATATATATATAAAAAGAACAAAAAATTGTAAAAATTTATGTTTTCTTAACATACATATCACACACACAGAAGCATTGAGAACTGATTATGTTGTTATATCTTTTTTGAAATTTGGACACATTATTTGATACTCACATTATCATGAAATAAGATTTTTATTCCTTTTTTATCAGTCTTAGCAATTGAAACTTATAAAGGAAAGTACTTACCAAACACCAGAGTTAAATGGCTTTTTATTCAGTACTTGTTCACAAAAATTATTTTCGTTGCAAGTAGACTTTCCACTCCATCAGCAAGTTACATTTATGCTGGCAATTATCTCTCTTTAAAAAAGAATGCATTTATAATAAGTAAGTATTCATTTAAGAATGAGCTGTCCCTCACCTAAGATAAAACGCAGGATGCATAATTGTGGTGGGTGCAGTTTAGAAATGTCATTTTTCCCAACAGCTCTGCTCTCACAACTTGCCTCTGTAGATGCATCCTTTGTTTTACTTCTTTAGTTCTGTTATTTAGCACTGTTAATAATAAATATAATACACCTTGGTGATATATTTTAGAAATCTTACAGATATCCATTTATCTGGGGATGTAGTCCATTGTAGAGTGCTTGACTAGTTATGCTTGAGGTCCTGGGTTTAATATCCAATACAACAAAAAGAATTATTTTTAATAAATATGTACATGATATATTGTATTCATGTATTAAATTATCATACTGTATCCCATAAGCTTGTTTAATTTTTATCTGACAATCAAAAATAAAAACTTTTTAAAATGATACCAATCCTAATGAATACATATTGTACACTAAGACTGAGAGAGGTTCAGCAATTTATTGCAGAATGAGGAATCAGTGACAAATCTCTTTGGTGTAAATTATACTCTTTTCCCTAAGATTTCAAAATATACTTAATTTGAATCAGTTCTGACAATGTCCGAAGCTATTGAAAAATCTATCTACATATACATATACACACACACAAACACAGAATATGGAAGTTCTAAATGTTATACAAATGAAGAACTTGCAATAAAAAGTTAATACTCCAAATTTTTGGTATCTTAAATATATTTAGCTCATTATATTCATTTCAAAATTATTCTCTATCTTGGTTGTTCATTAACAATCCGAATTTAAACTACTTGTGATGAAAATAAAAATTCCATTACAGGTTAAATTATCCCTATTTAGATGCTACAATGAGAGCTGGGGTGTTTTTTTCTTTTCTGAGTAAATGGGCACTTAATAGCTTTCTCAACTTCTACAACATTTCAGGGACAAAAAGAACTTTCCAGTAATACTACAAGTCTCATAACAATCCTGTGTTGTAGGCAGCACAGGGTTCATAATTCCCATTTTACAGGTGAAAAATGGATACTCATAGGAACTATGAGATTTTTCAAAGAACATAGACACATTCAGACATTAAATTTTTATTCAGTTAACTGCAAATTACAGTGGTATAAATTATCTTCTCCTGTGGAAAATAAGGAAGTTGATCAATTAGTATATAGCCAGTTATTGAGTGAGCTGTGAGTGGATTTTTGTAGGTATGGGTAATTTTCTCATTTACATTGCAAGTTCACCTGCATGGATTCATGGATCCTGATCAGGACAATACAACAGGGAAGGAAAAGATGTTATAATTGTGGATGGCAGAAAGAATTCTAAAAAATGCAAATGTGTGAGTTTATAAAAGATGTGTCTCACGTGCAGAATTCATAAGTGTCTAATCAAATCAGAGGAACAGGGTATCGATGACTCTCAAAATCAGGCAGGAAAAATGTCATGGTTGTATGAAGTTCCAGTATTTTAACACAGGGAAATATATTCTTTGTTTCTGTTATAAGAAAATAGACAGACTATCCGTTTCCTGACCAGGTAGATTTGATCTCAATTCCAGGAAGATCATCCTACCTCTGGTTGCCATCTTCAATAATTGAATTCTTATTTTAAATTAGATAAATAACTGAGCGCATTGTGTACATCAGATACTTGAATGCCCAGAGTCATCTAAACATCAACTTTTAACGCCCCACAACCTTTTTCATAGCCTATGTTTGGTTCTGCCCATTTCATAGGTTCATCAAGGTTGGTATATCTGAGATTTTTATCATCAACTTTGTAAATAAGTCAGTAGAGGTTGAGAAAGGTTATGGGGCATTTCTAGTTTATTTTCTTTTTATGAAATAAATCAGGACTCAAAGTTTGGTTATTAACTATGTGCCATTCTTTCTCCTGGCCCAGGGAACTAGATAATTCAACTATAACCAAAGCAGCAACACCCTTATCATGAAGACTTGTCTTCTCAATTCAGGCGGACTGTAAGTTTATTTATTTATTTTTTTAGCTTGTATTTATTTTTAATTTTATTTATTCTTTTTATATATAGATGACAGTAGAGTGTAATCTGTCATATTATACAAATATGGAGGATAACTTGTTCTAGTTGTGACCCCATGTGTTTGTACATAGTGTTGTTTCACTGGTGGTTTATTCATATATGAATACAGCAAATTCACATCAGATTTGTTGTACACTCTTTTCTATTTCCATACCCTCTACCTTCCTGTTATTCCCCTTTGTCTAATACACTGAACTTCTATTCTTTCCTTCCCCCCTCTTATGTTGTGGTAGCATTCGTTTATCAGAGAGAACATTTGGTCTTTGGATTTGGGGGATTGGCTTATTTCACTTAGCGCGATAGTCTCCAGATGGTAAGTTTTGCAATGAACTGTGCAGTTGTGGTGTCTTGTCTTACAGAAGAACACCAGGAACTCTACCTAAGACAAAGAAACCAATTTCAGACCCACCTCACACCTTCATCATTTTCATCACCCTCATTTGCAAGAATATAAGGGGAATTACTAAGGTATCCCTTGCACTTCTCCGGATTGCCTTAGAATTCCTTAGAATTCAGTATGGCTGATATTCTGGAGGAGAGATAATAGTCACAGCCTGGTAAATCTAACAGAACCAATTCCTCTAAATACTACATGCTTTCAAGTGGCGAAGAAAAGTAATTCCTTTGGTTACCCATAAAGATTCTCAATTAGGTAGGCAAAGTGAGAAATTAAAATCTGCCTACCTTGCCTCTCTGATATAATATTCATTAAGATTTTAAGTCCCCATGATAGATTTCTTTGTTAGCATTTTTCATTATCCTTTCTTTATGGTCATTCTTCATTCAATTTTCAATCTATCTGACAGTATTTGCAGCTAAGGTAATTTGAATTAAATTTTCAAGCAAAATCTCTTTGTGTGTTTGTGAATTGCTATCAACTTGTTTTATTATGATCAAGATATTTTCTGTCTGCTCTATTCCTTTATCCCCTAATTTAGTGAGTTTATCAAAAAAGCAATCAAGTTTGTCTGGCATAACGTGTTCTTTATAAATTTAGCAAAACCCCAGAGAATGAATCTGCTATTTATTAGCAAAGCAGGCAGCAGAAATACAGGGTTTTCCCTTTCTTTTTCTTTCCTTTCTTCTTCTTTTTTTTTTTTTTTTTTTTTTTTTTTAACCATACTCCTTCAGGGGACAGCTGCAGAGACTGATTTCTAGTTTGAAAGAGGAATTCACAGTCTGTTCTCTGTAAAGGGGAAGGCCCCTGAGGCAAGGGGTGAGTCTCCTCAAACTCACATAGAAATCTGAAGTTTTGAAATAGAGTGGGTTTACAAAGGGCTGTATCCCTGTGGTAAATGGAGGGCCTTGAAGAGTGAAGGATGCACCATCTGAAATTCTGGTCAGAGCCACAGGCTGGTCAGAGCTCAAGCTTACAGTTAGGGCCCAAGCTCTCAGCCAGGCTTGTTGCAATGCTAGAGAACCAGAAAGGTCCTGCCACCTGTCACACACTTTACTTATTAACCTTTTAATTGGTTTCATCATATTTTCCCCCCAGATCTATAGAATTAAATTTCCTTAAAAGGAATCTCACTTTGTTGAATAGATTCTGAAAATCTTTTTTTTTTTTTTTTTTTTTTTTTTTGCTTGTTGTTCTTGTTTACTAAGGAAGGACACAATTAAATGCAAATAAAACATTTGAAAACTGCTAGTAGACAAATAGAAATTTATGGTTCAATGGCTAATATTAAAAAGCCTGCAAAAGTTAGTGCTATTTATCTAAACTTGAGCAAAATTTGGGGTTTCGCTTACATAAATGCAGTTACAGCAAAATAAGAAGTAGAAATATTCTTTTGAGAAAATCTTGTGATGAATCTGATAAAGGTGATCTTATGCCCACATTTTTAGAAAAAGAAAAATATATTTCTGAAGTACTATTGATTTTGAAGAATTTTAATTATTATTCAATTTATTTGAACTTGAAAAATACCAATTTTAGATATCATCTATTGTGTCCACTAAGAGACCGTGTCATGTATGTGTATACACACACAGAGACACACATTGATCTATCATCCCTTCTGTGGTATAATGAGCTTGTCATAATTTTTTAAGAATCCTGGGACACCCTATTAAGAGTGCAGAAGACCAGAAAGGAATGCACACCATTTCACTCCCTTTCTTTTGACCAGAATTCAGTCATATATCCTGAACATAATTTCAGTAAAGAATAGGATATACAATCTGCCTCCAAGCTTTCAGAGAAAAAATTGATGAGCAATTTGTCCTGGTATCTACCAATGTCCTGAAATAAACCAGTGCTACATGTCCCTGTTTGAGACATCTAGCTCACTGAGGGTGACAGAAAACATAGACCAACTACAGAATCATGGAATATGGGCCTTGCAATATACATCAAAGATAATCTAATCAAGAGGTCAATATTTTCAAAAATGGAACTAGACTCTTATGCTCAGGAGTCTAATGAACATTAGAGAGTTAAAAAAGAAACAAAAGACAGAAAAAAAAAGATATCCAGAATCTTTGATTAAAGATATGTATTCTTGGCTGGGTGTAGTGGTTCATGTCTGTAATCCCAGCAGCTCTGGGGGCTGAGGCAGGTGGATGTAAGTTCAAAGCCAGCCTCAGTAATTGAGCAGTGAGACCTTGTCTTTAAACAACAACAAAAAAAATTAGGCTAGAAATGTGGCTCAGTGGTTAAGTACCCCTGAGTTAAAAAAAAAAAAAAAAAAAGAAAGATATGTATTCTTTCTAAAACAGGACACAATTATGCACCCATTCAAACAAGATGCTTTAAGAAAGTTAAAACTTGTATCTTAAATTTCAAATGCTTTGATTATCATGGAAATGATCACAGCTCATATTCATATAATGAAGACGACTTAATTCCATAATCACTTTGTAGTAGTTTGTAATCTATAAAGAAATATTAACTTGACAATGAACAATTATAACATTTCTACTACTGTTACTACTGCTAATGCTTTTAAGTGGTTTAGGTGCAAAGTAGTCTAAATGGACAGCATTATTTTTAATCTTGCAAAATACATATTTTCATAACTAAAATAATATTTAACAAGTAAAAATTTAAAGAAATATTGTACCTATTTTAATTAAAAATCAGTTGTAAGTAGAATGAAAGCAGTTTTAATTCTCTTATACTATTGATATTGAAGATACAGGATTTTTGTACTTATCTTTAGAGACTGAGGAGTTAGCATAATAGCTAGTGTATATCTGCTGAATTAACATTTGTTGAATAAGGCCATAGTGAAACAATGAAATAATTAAAGATGTTTGGAATAAATCTATCTGATTAGTTATAAGCAGTACTTAGGCACTCTGTTGTGAGAATGTATAGCATTTATCATTAAGTTTGAGATTAGCAGTTAATTAAGATTTGGCTTACACTAACATGACATCTCTTTATGACTAAAAAATGTTTTATGTTTTATTTAGTCTTCATCACTTATTTCCTCTATTATTTTAATTTAATGTGACATTACCATTTGTCTCTCATTCACATATGAATAATTTGAAGCATGTAGAAGAGTTAAGGAATGTTTTCCAGACCCAAAATCTACATTGCATGGACTCTATGCAAGATTAGACTTACAACCTGGCTTCCAAACTTTTTGGGCTTAGTCCGGAGATCAAATTTTCAAAATGCGAAGATATTTGTTCAATTAGAATGAAGAACATCTGCAGAAATAAAACCAAATATATCATTCAGTCTTTCAACTGACAAGTGGATATACATCCTAATTTTTGTTTCCATCAAATTTATCAGGAGAAGATTGCTAGTCCTTCGGTCTGAATTCTGAAAGAGATTTCCATCATCTTCTCTTTTGCATGGATGAATAATTCCCAAACAAAGCCCTATGCTCGTCCCACATACCTCTTGTACAAAGTGCCTGAGGTATTCAGCGCTCTAATGAGTTTGGACCAAATCAAAAACCAACATAATAACATTAGAAACAGATGTTTTCCTGTAAGATCTTTTGATTAAATCAGAGAAAATGGTATTATCCTGCATCAAAAAAATTAAGTCAACTTATTTTTTTTTAAAAGAAATCCCACTCTAATACTGAATTCTTTCTGTCATATCCAATGAACTTGCTGGTACGAGCTATGTCACCATAACCCAGTTACTTTTTGCTTTTATTATGTTACACAAATGATTTAAATCCAATTATTTTATGTCAGTGTAATTATTAAAATGAGGTGGGCATCATACAATACTGGAAAGGGATTTTTGTATGTAGATAGAAAGGAATGATATGAAACAGCCACAAAAGGAATATGTATATACATGTATATGTATATATTCCCTTTATATTATGTAAAATGTAAATACATGTATTTTACATAATGTTTCCAGCATCTACCAACATTGTATTCTCAAAGGCAGCTGTACAGATTTTCAAACACAATATAAAATTTCAGTATCCTTTGTGGAATTATAAGTACCATAGTGACGCAGATCATGTGGAACATTGGGGCAATAAAAATCACACAGTGACTAGTTTTTCACAGTTTTCTCTCTTTCCAGAATTTACTCAAATCCCAGAGAACACACACACACACACACACACACACACACACACACACACACACACACACACACAATGCTGTTTTTTAAAAATATAACACATCTACCTGTTTTATGAAGTAGTGAGCTTTCTGAGAAATGTCAAAGGGACCGTTATCTTCCTGAGTTTAAATACTATCTATAACAAAAAAAAAAAAAAAAAAAAGGAAAGAAGAAAGAAACGGGGAAAGATCAGCTTTTCCCAAAGCACGCCGATTGTCAAGCGTCTTTGGAACATCTTTTGCATTAAGAGCTGGAACCATCTTCCTGTGCCTGCTTTAAGCCACTGTTATTCCAAAACTGTAGAAAGAAATTTTACACATCACAATTCAAATGTGAAAAAAAAGAGAGAAAGTTGTAATTGCTTTCAACTTGCTCCACATCCCTGTGTTTCCTGGTCACAAATGGCAGGAAAGGTTTAGACATATTTAAAATTAGAGGATATTTTGACCTTCTCTGGTTTGCTTTAATACTTTTAAAATGATTGCTCACACTATTTATTTTTTCCATAATGTATTCAATTATGTACTCAGATACATCTTGGTCGACTGGAGTGATTATGTATTTTCTGGTAATTATCCAATACTATTACCATTTATTTATTTTATAACTCCTTTTTGCTCCTTCTGCTTGCTGAAAAGTCTTTGAGGTTGGCTCCTATGACCTATTGATATCTCCTTTATAAAGCATTTTATTTTCTGGCAATACAAGAAGATTCAGGTTAACTCTTGGTTTATATATTTCCTGTCCAAACTCTAGAATCAATGTTTTGTGCAAGGAGCCTCCCCCATCTCTTTTCATTAAAGAATTATATGTATCTGGCCTCAAAGTGTGCTCACTCTATTTGAGTATTTCTTTTAGACTTCTCTAAGGAAATGGACTTAGGAAAAATAGTTATGTAAACACATAAATTCATACATACAAATTTATACCTATAAATATATATAAATATATATATTCATATATTAATATTTGTATTTGTATCTATCCTCTAAAATCAAGATGAGTTTATACTGGTGTGTCTGATCCAGAATCACAGGATTTAATCTTGGCTTCTATTTACCTGAAATGTCTTTCTTTGACAAAGAGAAATTTAGCACTGACTATACTAATTTTTTGACATTGAAATAAGTACACTTTTTACTCCAGAATTACTAAAATGTACCCCTATGTTAAACAGATTTATATTAGAACATTTGTCTACACTTCTCTTGGTATTTAGTCTGACATATTTTGTGAAAACATTTTACGTAATTATTTATGTTAGATATGAATCTCCCTTATCTCTTTCAATATGCTATCTTATTTGTATTAGATACATTTTTGACAATCTGCATTGTATCCTGTTTTCCCCAGTACATTTTTGGTTGAATTTTTTATTTTTCTGACAAGATCACTTTCTCAGTGTTGTGGAGGAGTGGATTTCCTAACTAGATCACAATGTCATCTATAGGTCAACGTGTCATCTATGTCAAAATGAAAGAGCTTTTATTTTTATTTTTTTGCAGTTCATATGTCTTTTTCTTCTTCTTTCTTTTTCTTCCCTAATTGCATTTTACTGGACTTCCTGTGTGATGAAGGAGTAGAAGCAAGAGAACTTCTTTGACTTTGATACCAAATAGAAGAAAAGCATCCATTCTCTCAGCATTGAATACGTTGCTAGCTATCCATACTCTTTGTTAATTCCCATATATATTTGTGTCTTACAATCCATTTTAATTCAAACATGCATTGCATGGCAATAGATGCTAAGTGAGCATTATCTTCAAAAAACATTTATACAAGCCGGGTGTGGTGGCACAAGCCTGTAATCCCAGTCAGTCTGGAGGCTGAGAGTTCAAAGTCAGCCTCAGCAGAAGTGAGGCACTAAGCAACTCAGTGAGACCCTGTCTCTAAATAAAAATACAAAATAAGGCTGGGGATGTGGATCAGTGGTCAGGTGCTCCTGAGTGAATCCCTGATATCACCCCGTCCCCTCCCCACAAAAAATCTTTACGCATGCACAGGACTTTTCCTACGAACCTTTGGCATATGAATTTGTTAGTCTACTTTGGAGCTGGACTAGGTGTAATGCTTTATTGCATTGGAATGGAGGAGAAACCCACTGACTGATTGCTCAATTCTAGGTCCCTACTGATTTCCCAAATTACCTTTAAATGATATTAAATAAAGTCACTATCAGATTTTCTACTTTCTTCCATTAAAAAGTACAGTCTGTTTCTCTAAAGTTTGAATCTGGGCATAAAAAATGTCCAGCTGAACACTGCCTGAATTGCCAGTCCAGAAAACTGACCACAGGACGAATGGTAGCTATACCACACAAGAAATTCCACTTCCTCGTTTGTCTTCTATTTCCAGCACACAGACTGGAAGGGTTTTCATTTTGCTTTGGATTCCCACCCCCTTATATGTGTTTCTTCCCTAGCCTGTGGTTCTTATCTTTTGATTACTGAAATTAGACGTAATAACATTGAAAACTCTGGTAGTATATCTCCACTGAGCCCACTTTCAAGACAATTGATTCACTGTAGACAATCTGTCTATATAATTTAAAATTCAGACATAAGCAATGAACCATTTGTCTGAGCTTGAAATCCTGAGCGGTGAACACATTGATTTCAATTGGTAGAGAAAGCGGGTTGTATGTGGGCTAATGATCCATGGAGCACTGGCTCAATATCACATAAGTATTATCCGTATTATCATTTACTAACCACAGTGGTTCCTTTCTATTTATCCCCATCACTAATTCATGACTTAAAAACTTCCCTCTCCTAACCTGATCTTACCTGAGGCTGTTGTAGATATTTATTCCCATAAAGTCTTAAATAGTCTTACAAACTCTGAAATAGTTATTCACTACCAATTATATGTTCTTAATTTGTAATCAGCACTTCTTTACACCAGATATTTAGCATCTTTTATTACTGCTTTTGTATGATTTGATAGAAGCTCCTTAAGGGGAACAATTTTTTTTGTCTACATAGGTGTAAGTGAAAGGGGATGCAGTTACTAGGGCTCCAGGACTCTGTGAAAATAATGTATTTCATAAATCCATCTGCCCATGTTCTGTCATTAAAAACACGTTTCCTTCAAAATTCTCACATCATTGTCAGGATAAAATCCACTCTATCTTATGAAGCCATATAGTATCGGATTGCTGACAAACTTATTAACTTTATTACTTGTCACATCCTAATACACTAAGTACTCCAAAGCACATTCACTCCTCATGCACACGGAGAGCAACTCTTATCTACCTACTTTTTGGTGGAATTGTTCTCTGCCTTACCTTAGATGACAAATTCTATACATATTTTCAAGATAAAATGTCTCAGTGTCCTCGGTAACTTTCCCAGGATCACAATAAACTCTTGCTTTCTCTGTGATATCAGAATACGTGCACATAGTTCTATAAACACATTCTACATCGCATGATAACTGCTCATTCACAATTTAAATTCCTTCCAAGGAGAGGGACCTTCTCATATTATTCTTCATTTAAAGGAGACCTGGAACATGGTGGTCTAACTATTTTGTAAAGTTAAATAAGTAAGACCATTGTTAACTTTCTTTGACTCCCTTCCTGTCCTTTAAAATAAATCTTGATACCTAATTAAAATTGATAAGAAGACACAGAGACAAACCCACATAAATACTGTTACCTCACTAGACAAAGGAGCCAAAAACATACAATGGAGAAAAGATAACCTATTTAACAAATGGTGCTGGCAAAACTGAAAATCCTTATGTAGTAAAATGAAATTAAACCTCTATCTCTCACCCTGAACAAAACTCAACTCAAATGGATCAAGGACTTAGGAATTAGATTAGAGACCTTGCCCCAAATAGAAGAAAAAGTAGGCCTGAATCTTTATCACATAGACTTACGACCAGACTTCCTTAACAAGACTCCCAAAGTGCAAGAAATCAAAGTAAGAATCAATAAATGGAATGGATTCAAACTGAAAAGGTTTGTCTTAGCAAAGGATATAATTAATAATGTGAAAAGCAAGCCTACAGAGTGGGAGAAAATATTTTCCACATGCACTTCAGATAGAGCATTAATCTCCAAAATTTATAAAGAACTTATAAAACTTTACACCAAAAATACAAAGAACCCATTCAATAAATGAACTAAGAAACTGGACAGACACTTTACAGAAGAATATATATAGGCAATTAACAAATATATGAAAAAGTGTTCAACATTTCTAGTAATTAGAGAATGCAAAATAAAACAACTCTAAGAGTTCATCTTACTCCAATTAGAATGGCTATTATTAAGAGCACAAGCAATAATAGGTGTTGCCGTGGATTTGGGGAAAAAGGCACACTTTTACATTGCTGGTGGAGTTGCAAATTGGTGCAAACACTCTGGAAAACAGTGTGGAGATTCCTAAGAAAACTTGGAAAGGGACCACTATTTGACAATCTATCCCACTTCTCAGTTTATGCCCAAAGGGCTTAAAATCAGCATACTAGAGTGATATAGGCACATCAATGTGTATAGCAGCTCAATTCACAATAGTTCAACTATGGAAGCAACCTAGATGCCCTGCAACAGATGAATGGATAAAGAAAATATGGTACATATACATAATGGAATATTACTCAGCCTTAAAGAAGAGTGAAATTATGGTATTTGCAGGTAAATGGATGGAGTTGGAGAATATCATGCTAAGTGAAATAAACCAATCCCCAAAATCCCAAGGCTGAATGTTTTTCCTGATAATTAGATAATGATATATAATGGGGGTGGGGGGTGGGGGTGAAAGAAGAATGGAGGAACTTTAGATTGTGTAGAAGGAAATGAGAGGGGGAGAGGGGGAGGTATGAAAGATGGTGGAATGAGACTGACATCATTACCCTATGTACATGTATGATTACATGAATGGTATGAATCTACATCATGTACACCATAGAAATGAAAAGTTGTACCCCATTTGTGTACACTGATTCAAAACGAAGTCTGTAAAAATAAAAAAAAAAAATTTAAAAATGGGTATTTGATGAGTCAGTTAGTTTGTACATGTACAGCTACCAACATACACATACACATATATGAAACACAGTGTATTAGATTTTTTGTAAGAAGTGCAAACTCTGTGATGCACTAGAGTTTCCCTTACAAATGTGTTGGACTTTGTTATTATTATGTTACTAATTGCCAAGATTTGTCATTTATGAATATAAAACTATATACTGACTACAAGTCAAACAAGTGTGATTAACATTAGCCAATACCAACTAAGTATCTTTTGAAGAAACCCACCGATTACAGGCAACAATGTATATTGGACACGTCTGTTGTTCTAAATGATTGATCATAGTAAAAAACTGACATGACAGTAAAAACATGAGAATTGAGAATTTTCCCTCTAGATAGCTTAGTGTGTATTTCTCTATTTGTCTCTCTGGTTCCTATTCTCCTATATTTGGAAGAAAAATCATGGTTCTATTAAGGTTTCTATATCTCTACTACTCTCAGTTCGTGGCTTCTGAATTCAGACCACCTCATTTCTATTCCATTTAAAGGAAGGAAATAACAAGAATCGAAAATATCCAAGTCTGATTCAGAAATAGACAATTGAGCTGAAGCAGTCCAGTAAAATAAACTATGGAATTTTAGAAAGAAAGTGGAAAATCAGTCTTTTCTTTCTAGAGAGACACTAGAAAATAATTCTATTGTTTCTACTTCATCTGAAATGAAAAGATTTGCACCTGGAACTTTGACATCTAATTTACCATTGTTGGAGGAAGACACAGAATTTGCCAGGGTTAACATCTAGAGTTGGAGAAATAAACTGGTATACTTTTGTTTGCACACATAGCCCAATTTATGACCATTCCTATATCCATTCCTCATTACTGTGACTTTGCAGCTCTCATTATCAGCATGAGTCAACTTCCACCACCTCTATAATCTAGGTTGGTCATGCAACTTGCTTTGACTTGATTGATATTGGGTCAGATCCCAGCCTAAACCTAGTCCTCAAGATGCTTTGTATTCTGCTCTTCTTTTGGTATCTTGGCAGGTCACGTGATTTCACCCAGTCTTAGCTTGCTGAATGATGAAAGACACAGGGCTCAGTCATTCCTGTAGACTGGCCTGAGAAATTAAAAACCACAACCATTTAGCTAAGGGGCAACAGTTAGCTAACAGACCCACATTTGTGATCAGTCAAGATGAAAATTGCACGGTTAGATTGAATCTCTGATGTACTTCAACACAGGCTGTGTTACTGTTGAATTTTTAGCCAATAAAATTTCAGATGGTCTGTTGTGTAAGAAAAACTGATTCCTTAATCAATGTGAAGGAGGGGTAGCAAATATTGATATTATTGCTTAATTCCTAAATTCAGTTTGCCTTAGACTTTTTACTTTCATTGAGGACTAAACTTCTTTTTTTTTCCCCTTAATCTGATGTAATTTCCAATTTTCTGACAATTGCAATGGAGTGAAGGTCCTTGTTGATTCCCTAATAACCAATGTGTGTGCTTTTAGTTTCCAAGCCTCCAATCTATTCTACTCACTGCAAATGCAAACACATTGCTTGATTTCATGAAATGCTTCTGTGACTCATCGTCTTCTCAATATGTTTGAAAGTCTTTGCATGGCATATTTCAGTTTTTGCTCTATATAATTTTTGACATAATTGTCAGCAGTCATTATTCACACCCCTCTAACTCTCGGAAAACTATCTCAATCATTGCCATTAAGAGCATTGTAAACGTTGCTATGCTACTGTGCATCTATGCTTGACATTCTCTTTGCCAGAAACTTTCTTATCCATTTGTCTTCCTTCCTAACTCATTCCCATTTTCAAGAATTTTTGTCCCTTAACAGGATTTCACAAACATCACAGACTTTGAAAAGAGATCATATTCTGTGCTGTAATTTGCTGACACAGCACTGAACTAATGTTGTTGATACTCTCATTTACCAGTGATGAGTTCTGCTTCCTCAAATGTTGAAGTTTTAACATTAGAGAAGCACGCCAAAGCAAGCATATTAAGCAGGTTTTATTTAAAAGTAGTAATAATACAGACTTCTCCTGGGAGGGAGAAGGGGGCCATGGTTGATGTAATCCCAAGCAATGAGCACGCCCTACATCTTTTATAGGTTAGGGTCTCTTTTGTTGTGTTCTCTCTCCTTCCTGCCTACATGACTAAGCCCAGGAGTTGTCCATGACATAGCAAAAGGGTGGCAGCAGATGGCAGGGGGAAAGGCCAAAGTGATTCAGGTAGGTAAGGGTGCAGGGGGCATTAATTAGCAACTCCCTGCCTGCAGTTTTTTGGGAGGGGTAGTTAGGCAGGTAACGCTGATGATCAAAAGGACATTCCAATCTCCCAGAGGCAGCTCCAATTTCCCAGAGTCAGATGGCCTCCATTCCTCGATTTGACCAGATTTCTAATTTTTTATTAACTGCCTATCCCCAATGCTGGCTTCACTATCATTTCAGGAGACTAAGCTTGATGAATTTCTTTCCCCCTAAGAACATGGAGCAAGACTTGCCATAGGGTTGGGGTCCCACATAATGAATACACATATAATTATACCACACAGATGTTGTTCAATGTATTTAAATACATTCTTTATCAGATTTACACCTTTTAAGGTATGACATTAATGATTTGATCATCTTATCAATTAAAATGATAAGCAATTATTGAGAAAATTATCAGAGTGAAAACTCCTGAATTACTTCAAAAGTTCAACACAAATGAAAAGATATTTGGAGGATATTCAAGAAAGCATGTCTGTGAGATTGAAATTACCAGTAGACACATTTATTAATTGCAGACAGTTAAATATACCACAATATGCAAATAATTGCAAATAAAATGCAAGGGTTAATTATTCTCTTCCTGTGGTTCCTTGAACTGCTCTCTGTATAATTATTATACATGTTTCTCATCTTGCAATCTTATTTTCATAAAAATTAACATCTGTCCTTCTTTAATTAGGATACTCTTCATTCTTCACACTTGTGGTTTTTAATAATTTTACCCAACGTTCTATGTTGATTACATTTTTTAGCTTCACAAAATTAGATTTTTCCAAAGTCTAATATTCTTATAGTATTATGCTCTCGAAAACATTTCTTTCTATATGAAATTTGAGAAACCTTTTGAGATGGTAGAAATGGTTTTAAATGGAGCTAGCACACATCCAAAAAATCATCTAGGGGAATTTATATGTGGAATGTTGGTATAAAATTTAAAAAAAGAAAGAGAAAACAGTAGCACTGGGAACCCATTTTAAAAAGTAGACAACCTTTGGGAGAAAATTATATTTTCAGCAAGTAGCATACAAATTAAACTCTGCATTTTATACTATATCAATTCAGATTATGTAAAATGGGGTTATATTCATAAGAAAAATTCAATCAATATCATAAAACTCAGTTTAAAAACAGAATATATATCATTGCTTCTAAAAGAGCTAAAATAGTTTAATTTTTTTTTTTTTTAGACTTCTTGACCTTTCATAGTTGTATGTAGTCATAAATATTTGGGTCGATGTTCATTAAGGATATTGGTCTGAAATTTTCTTTCCTCAATGTGTCTTTGTCTGGTTTAGGTATCAGGGTGATATTGGCTTCATAGAATGAGTTTGGGAGGGTTCCCTCCTCTTCTATTTTATGGAATACTTTGAGAAGTATTGGAATGAGCTCTTCTTTTTTTTTCTTTTTTTTATTTTATTGTAAACAAATGAGATACATGTTGTTTCTCTGTTTGTACATGGCGTAAAGGCATACCATTTGTGTAATCATAAATTTACATAGAGTAATGTTGTTTGATTCATTCTGTTATTTTTTTGCTTCTCCCCACCCCTCCCACCCCTCTTTTCCCTCTATACAGTGCTTCCTTCCTCCATACTTGCCCCCCTCCCTAACCCTAACTCTAACCCTAACACTAACTCTTCCCTCCCCCCATTATGTGTCATCATCCACTTATTAGCGATATCATTCGTCCTTTGGCTTTTTGAGATTGGCTTATCTTACTTAGCAGGATATTCTCCAATTTCATCCATTTGACTGCAAATGTCATAATTTTATCATTCTTTATGGCTGAGTAATATTCCATTGTATATATATACCACAGTTTCTTTATCCACTCATCAATTGAAGGGCATCTAGGTTGGTTCCACAGTCTGGCTATTGTGAATTGAGCAGCTATGAACATTGATGTGGCTGTATCTCTGTAGTATGCTGATTTTAAGTCCTTTGGGTATAGGCCAAGGAGTGGTTTGGCTGGGTCAAATGGAGGGTCCATTCCAAGTTTTCTAAGGAATCTCCACACTGCTTTCCAGAGTGGCTGCACTAGTTTGCAGCCCCATCAGCAATGTATGAGTGTACATTTCTCCCCACATCCTTGCCAACACCTGTTGTTGCTCGTATTCTTCATAATCGCCATTCTAATTGGGGTGAGATGGAATCTTAGGGTGGTTTTGATTTGTGTTTCTCTTATTACTACAGATGTTGAACATTTTTCCATATGTTTGTTGACTGCTTGTAGATCTTCTTCTGTGAAGTGTCTATTCATTTCCTTAGCCCATTTGTGGACTGGATTATTTGAATTCTTGAAGTAGAGTTTTTTGAGTTCTTTATAGATTCTGGAGATTAGTGCTCTATCTGAAGTATGATTGGCAAAGATATTTTCCTACTCTGTAGGCTCTCTCTTCACATTGCTGATAGTTTCCTTTGCTGAGAGAAAGCTTTTTAGTTTGAATCTATCCCAGTTATTGATTCTTGCTTTTATTTCTTGTGCTATGGGAGTCCTGTTAAGGAAGTCTGGTCCTAAGCCGACATGTTGAAGATCTGGACCTACTTTTGTTTGTATAATCTGCAGGGTCTCTGGTCTGATTCCGAGGTCCTTAATCCATTTTGAGTTTAGTTTCCTGCATGGTGGGAGATATGGGTTTAGTTTCATTCTGTTGCATATGGATTTCCAATTCTCCCAGCACCATTTGTTGAAGAGGCTATCTTTTCTCCATTGCATATATTTGGCCCCTTTGTCTAGTATGAGAAAATTGTATTTATTTGGGTTCCTGTCCGTGTCCTCTATTCTGTACCATTGATCTACCTTTCTATTTTGGTACCAATACCATGCCGTTTTTGTTACTATTGCTTTGTAGTAGAGTTGAAGATCCGGTATTGCAATACCCCCTGTTTCACTCTTCCTGCTAAGAATTGCTTTAGCTATTCTGGGTTTCTAATTCTTCCAGATGAATTTCATAATTGCTTGCTCTATTTCTGTAAGGTACATCATTGGGATTTTAATTGGAATTGCACTGAATTTGTATAGCACTTTAGGTAGTATGGCCATTTTGACAATATTAATCCTTCGTATCCAAGAACATGGAAGATCTTTCCATCTTCTAAGGTGTTCTTTAATTTCTTTCTTTAGTGTTGTACAGTTCTCATTGTAGAGGTCTTTCACCTCTTTAGTGAGATTGATTCCCAAGTATTTTATTTTTTTCGAGGCTACTGTGAATGGGGTAGTTTTCCTAATTTCTCTTTCTGAAGATTCATCACTTATGTATAAAAATGCATTGGATTTATGAGCATTGATCTTGTAACCTGCTACGTTACTAAATTCGCTTATGAGTTCTAAGAGTTTTCTGGTGGAATTTCCAGGTTCCTCTAAATATATAATCATGTCATCAGCGAACAGGGATAGTTTGAGTTCTTCTTTTCCAATTCGTATCCCTTTAATTTCTTTGGTTTGTCTAATTGCTCTGTCTAGAGCCTCAAGAACGATGCTGAATAGAAGTGGTGAAATAGGTCATCCCTGCCTTGTTCCAGTTTTTAGGGGGAATGCTTTCAGTTTTTCACCATTTAGAATGATATTAGCCATGGGCTTAGCATAAATGGCCTTTACAATGTTAAGGAATGTTCCCACTATCCCTATTTTTTCTAGTGTTTTGAGCATGAAGGGGTGCTGTATTTTATCAAATGCTTTTTCTGCATCTATTTTAATAATCATGTGATTCTTGACTTTAAGTCTATTGTTATGGTGAATTACATTTATTGATTTCCTGATGTTGAACCAACCTTGCATCCCTGGGATGAAACCCACTTGATCATGGTGCACTATCTTTTTAATATGTTTTTGTATGCGATTTGCTATAATTTTGTTGAGAATTTTTGCGTCGATGTTCATTAAGGATATTGGTCTGAAATATTCTTTCCTTGATGAGTCTCTGTCTGGTTTAGGTATCAGTGTGATATTGGCTTCATAGAATGATTTTGGGAGGGTTCCCTCCTCTTCTATTTTATGGAATACTTTGAGAAGTATTGAAGTGAGCTCTTCTTTAAAGGTTTTGTAGAACTCGGCTGAGAACGCTTCTGGTCCCGGACTTTTCTTTGTTGGTAGGCCTTTGATGACTTCTCCTATTTCAGTACTTGAAGTTGGTCTATTTAAATTGTGTATGTCCTCCTCGTTCAGTTTAGGCAATTCATATGTCTCTAGAAACCTGTTGATGTCTTCGAAATTTTCTATTTTGTTGGAGTATAGATTTTCAAAATAGCTTCTAATTATGTTTTGTATTTCAATCCTGTCTTTTGTGATGTTTCTTTGTTCATTCCGAATTTTAGTGATTTGGGTTTTCTCTCGTCTTCTCTTTGTTAGTGTGGCTAAAGGTTTATCAATTTTATTTATTTTTTCGAAGAACCAACTATTTATTTTGTCAGTTTTTTGTATTGTTTCTTTTGTTTCAATTTCATTGATTTCAGCTCTGAGTTTAACTATTTCCTGTCTTCTACTACTTTTGGTGCTGGTCTGTTCTTCTTTTTCTAGGGCTTTGAGCTGTAGTGTTAGGTTGTTTATTTGTTGAGTTTTACTTCTTTTATTAAATGCGCTCCATGAAATAAATTTCCCTCTAAGTACTGCTTTCATAGTGTCCCAGAGATTTTGATATGATGTTTCTTTTTTCTCATTTACCTGTAAGAATTTTTTAATTTCCTTCCTAATATCTCCTGTTATCCATTCATCATATAATAGCATATTGTTCAATCTCCAGATGTTGGAATAGTTTCTGTGTTTTACTCTTTCATTTATTTCTAACTTCAATCCATTATGATCTGATAGAATACATGCTAGTGTCTCTATCTTCTTGTATTTGCTAACATTAGCTTTGTGGCATAATATATGGTCTATTTTAGAGAAGGATCCATGTGCTGCTGAGAAGAAAGTGTATTCGCTCTTGGTTGGATGGTATATTCTATAAATGTCCGTTAAGTCTAAATTATTGATTGTGTTGTTGAGATCTATGGTTTCTTTGTTCAATTTTTGTCTGGAAGATCTGTCCAGTGGTGAGAGAGCCGTGTTAAAATCACCTAGTATTATTGTGTTATGGTCTATTTGGTTTCTGAAATTGAGAAGGATTTGTTGACATACATGGATGAGCCACTGTTTGGGGCATAGATGTTTTTGATTGTTATATCTTGCTGATTTATGCTTCCCTTAAGCAGTATGAAATGACCTTCTTTATCCCTTCTGACTAACTTTGGCTTGAAGTCCACATTGTCTGAAATGAGGATGGATACTCCAGTTTTTTTGCTGAGTCCATGTGCATGGTATGTTTTTCCCCATCCTTTCACCATTAGTCTATGGGTATCTTTTTCTATGAGGTGAGTCTTTTGTAGGCAACATATTGTTGGATCTTTCTTTTTAATCCAATCTGCCAGTCTATGTCTTTTGATTGATGAATTCAGGCCATTAACATTCAGGGTTATTATTGAGATACGATTTGGTTTCCCGGTCATTTGGTTCATTTTTCAAATTTTATTTATTTATTTGTTTGACACAACTTGGGTCCTCCTTTATTTGACAATTCCTTTAGGATAATTCCTCCCTTTGCTGATTTGCTTCTTTGTTTTTCATCTCTTCCTCATGGAATATTTTGCTGACAATATTCTGTAATGCTGGCATTCTTTTTGTAAATTCTTTTAGCTTTTGTTTATCATGGAAGGATTTTATTTCATCGTCAAATTTGAAGGTAAGTTTTGCTGGGTATTAGATTCTTGGTTGGCATTCATTTTCTTTCAGGGCTTGAAAAATGTTGTTCCAGGCCCTTCTAGCTTTTAGGGTCTGGATTGAAAAATCTGCTGATATCCGTATTGGTTTCCCCCTGAATGTAATTTGGTTCTTCTCTCACAGCCTTTAAAATTCTGTCTTTATTTTGTATGTTAGGCATTTTCATTATAATGTGCTTTGGTGTGGGTCTGCTGTAATTTTGTGTATTTAGAGTCCTATAAGCCTCTTGAACTTGATTTTCCTTTTCATTCTTCAGATTTGGGAAATTTTCTGATATTATTTCATTGAATAGATTGTTCATTCCTTTGGTTTGTTTCTCTAAGCCTTCCTCAATCCCAATAATTCTTAAATTTGGCCTTTTCATGATATCTCATAGTTCTTGTAGATTCTGTTCATGATTTCTTACCATCTTCTCTGTTTGTTCAACTTTGTTTTCAAGGTTAAATATTTTGTCTTCAATGTCTGAGGTTCTGTCTTCCAGGTGTTCTATTCTACTGGATATGCTTTCTATGGAGTTCTTAATTTGGTTTATTGTTTCCTTCATGTCAAGGATTTCTGTTTGTTTTTTTTTTTTCAATACCTCTAACTCTTTATTGAAATGATCTTTTGCTTCCTGTATTCGCTCTTTTAACTGTCAATTGGTGCAATCATTCAATGCCTGCATTTGCTCTTTCATCTCATCATTCAGTGCGTGCATTTGCTCTTTCATCTCATCGTTTGCTTCCCTGATCATTTTAATTATGTACAATCTGAACTCCTTTTCTGTCATTTCTTCTGCCATGCTGTCATTGGGTTTTATTGATGTAATATCTAGATTTGTTTGCAGCATTTTCTTTCCTTGTTTTCTCATATTGTTCAGGTATCAGTGGACCACTGAGATATTGCAGATTTCCTCTATTGACTTACAATGTCCCTGAAGATTTCTATATATATCCCCTCTTAGTCTTCAGTAGGCTGAAGTCTTGGAGGAAGTTGATAATGCGGTGCTCCACAAGGAAGCTGCCTCTCTAGGAGTGGTGGCCTTCAGGTGGGGTATATTCCCTGCTAGTGGGCAGAGGTGCCTCCACTTGTTGACCAATGGTCATCCAAAGGGGACCTAGGCTGCGGGCTGAGGCAAGGCCTGTTTGGGCCTGTGTCTCTGGTTTTACTGTCCTTGTGGGGAAACCTTACCCGGCAGGGAAGACTCACCCAGTGGGGAGTTCTCGCTGGTCCGTTCCCCTCCTAGAGGTTCCCCTCAATTTACAGCTACCGCCTGGGCTGGGCTGCCTTCCTCTGCAAAGTTCCCAGGGGCCCGACCCTACCTCCTGGGCCTGGGAGCCTCACCCTTCGCAGATCAATCTCCTTAGGGTGCCCCTCCTCAGAGACTCTGCCCGCAGCCCTGGAACCTTCGCTCTGTCTCTAAGCGTGTCTCTGTGGTGCTCTTCCACCAAGAAGCCTCCTAGATCCTGGGACCCTGCTCTGCACCTAATTGCCTGGCTATGCGGCCCCTCTTCTGAGCAGCCACCTGGGGCCCCGTACAATCACTCCGAGTCCCAGATACCTGCCACACGCCTCTTCCTCCAGACAGCCGCCCAGTATTCCGGTGTGGTCACTAGGAGTCCAAGCAATTCACTGCGTGCCTCCTCCTCCCACCAACCACCCGTAGCCCTGGGCAATCAATCACTCCGAGTCGAAATGACCCTCCCCGTTCATCCTCCTCCTCCAGGTAACCCCCCAGGTGTTCAGGAGCGGTCGCTCTGAGTGGCTCTGAATCCACGTGCATGCGTCCTCAGGGCAACCGCCCAGAGCTCTGGTGCGGCCACTCGAGACCAAGCAACCCACCGCACTTCTCCTCCAGGCACCCCCCCTGTGTTCAGGCGCTGTCGCTTTAAGTCCAAACCACTCACCAATCGCCTCCTCCTCTGAGCAGCCACCTGGAGCTCTAATGCAGTCACTGCGAGTCCAAACGACCCGCCGCGCTCCTCCTCCTCCTCCGCCTACTCCTCCGGGCAGGCCCCGGTGTTCAGAAGTGGTCTGAGTCCAAACAGCTCGCCACGCAGCCCCTCCTCTGGCAACCACCTATAGCTCTGGTATAGCCACTCCGAATCCCTGCGGCCACACTCCTCCTCCTCCTCCTCAGGGCAGGCCCCGGTGTTCTGAGTCCACACAGCTCTCCTCACCGCTCCTCCCCTGGGCAGCCACTGGAGCCCCAGTGGTTGCTCCGAGTCCCAGCGCTGTGCTGAGCGGCCTTCTCTACGAAGCTCCCAGTTGTCCGAGTTCGCTGCTCCAGCGAGGGGAGGGGTGTCTTGCCGGCAGCTCTACTTCACAAAGTTCCCTGCGTTCAGGGACCACTGTCCCATCCGGGACGCCTCCCCAATGGGAGAGACTCACCCAGCTACTTTGAGTTGGTCCCAAGTCTCTCAATATCTCTTCTTTTGAATCCTGAGTCCTGGAGCAACATGAAATGCAGCCACCCTCTAGGCCGCCATCTTGAAACGCCTGGAATGAGCTCTTCTTTAAAGGTTTTGTAGAACTCGCCTGAGAACCCATCTGGTCCCGGACTTTTCTTTGTTGGTAGGCTTTTGATGACTTCTTCTATTTCATTGATTGAAATTGATTTATTTAAGTTGTATATGTCCTCCTCGTTCAATTTAGGTAATTCATATGTCTCTAGAAACTTGTTGATGTCTCCGAGGTTTTCTGTTTTGTTGGAGTATAGATTTTCAAAATAGCTTCTAATTATGTTTTGTATTTCACTCGTGTCTGTTGTGATATTTCCTTGTTCATTCTGAATTTTAGCAATTTGAGTTTTCTCCCTCTTTTTCTTTGTTAGTGTGGCTAAGGGTTTATCAATTTTGTTTATTTTTTCAAAGAACCAACTATTTATTTTGTTAATTTTTCAGATTGTTTCTTTTGTTTCAATTTCATTGATTTCTACTTCTTTTGTTGAATGCGCCCCATGAAATAAATCTTCCTCGAAGTACTGCTTTCATAGTGTCCCAGAGATTTGGATATGATGTGTCTTTGTTCTCATTTACTTCTAAGAATTTTTTAATTTCCCTCCTGATGTCTTCTGTTATCCATTCATTGTATAATAGGGTATTATTTAATCTCCAAGTATTGGAGAAGTTTCTGTTTTTTATTCTGTTTTATTTCTAATTTCAGTCCATTGTGATCTGGTAGAGTACAAGGTAGTATCTTCTTCTATTTGCTAACTGTAGCTTTGTGGCATAAAACATGGTCTATTTTAGAGAAGGATCCATGTGCTGCTGAGAAGAAAGTATATTTGTTCTTTGTTGGATGATATATTCTATATAAGTCGGTTAAGTCTAAATTGTTGATGGTGTTATTGAAATCTATGGTTTCTTTATTCAATTTTTGTTTGGACGATCTATCCAGTGATGAAAGAGGTGTGTTAAAATCACCTAGTATTATTGTGTTGTGGTCTATTTGATTTCTGGAATTGACAAGGATTTGTTTGACGTACATGGATGAGCCAATGTTCGGGGCATAGATATTTATGATTGTTATGTCTTGATTTATGCTTCCCTTAAGCAGTGTGTAATGTCCTTCTTTATCCCTTCTGACTAGTTTTGGCTTGAAGTCCACATTATCTGAAATAAGGGTAGATAGTCCTGAAATAGAAGAGGAAGGAACCCTAAACCAGACAGAGACACATTGAGGAAAGAAAATTTCAGACCAATATCCTTAATGAACATTGACGCAAAAATTCTCAGCTAAATTTTAGCAAATCGCATACAAAAATATATTAAAAAGATAGTGCACCACGATCAAGTGGGTTTTATCCCAGGGATGCAAGGTTGGTTCAACATCCGGAAATCAAAAAATGTCATTCACCATATCAACAGTCTAAAAGTTAAGAATCACGTGATTATTTCAATAGATGCAGAAAAAGCATTCCATAAAATACAGCATCCCTTTATGCTCAAAACACTAGAAAAAATTGGGGTAGTGGGATCATTCCTTAACATTGTGAAGGCCATTTACGCTAAGCCCATGGCCAATATCATTCTAAATGGTGAAAAACTGAAAGCATTCCCTTTAAAAACTGGAACAAGACAGGGAGGCCCTCTTTCACCACTTCTATTCAACATTGATCTTGAGACTCTAGCCAGAGCAATTAGACAAACCAAAGAATTTAAAGGGATACGAATTGGAAAAGAAGAACTCAAACTATCCCTGTTCGCTGATGACATGATTATATATTTAGAGGAACCTGGAGATTCCACCAGAAAACTCTTAGAACTCATAAGTGAATTCAGTGAAGTAGCAGGTTACAAGATCAATGCTCATAAATCCAATGCATTTTTAGACGTAGGTGATGAATCTTCAGAAAGAGAAATTAGGAAAACTACCCCACTCACAATAGCATCAAAAAAAAAATAAAATACTTGGGAATCAATCTCACAACAGAGATGAAAGACCTCTACAATGAGAACTGCAGAACACTAAAGAAAGAAATTAAAGACAACCTTAGAAGATGGAAAGATCTCCCATGTTCATGGATAGGAAGAATTAATATTGTCAAAATGGCCATACTACCAAAAGTGCTATATAGATTCAATGCAATTCCAATTAAAATCCCAATGATGTACCTTACAAAAATAGAGCAAGCAATTATGAAATTCATCTGGAAGAATAAGAAACCCAGAATAGCTAAAGCAATCCTCAGTAGAAAGAGCGAAGCAGGGGGTATCGAAATACCAGATCTTCAACTCTATTGCAAAGTAATAGTAACAAAAACAGCATGGTATTGGCAGCAAAATAGACAGGTAGATCAATGGTACAGAATAGAGGACACGGACAGTAACCGAAATAAATACAATTTTCTCATACTAGACAAAGTGCCAAAAATATGCAATGGAGAAAAGATAGCCTCTTAAACAAATGGTGCTGTGAAAACTGGAAAACCATATGCAACAGAATGAAATTAAACCCCTATCTCTCACCCTGCACAAAACTCAACTCAAAATGGATCAAGGACCTCGGAATCAGACCAGATACCCTGCATCTTATAGAAGAAAAAGTAGGTCCAAACCTTCAACTTGTTGGCTTAGGATCAGACTTCATTAACAGGACTCCCATAGCACAAGAAATAAAAGGAAGAATCAACAACTGGGATAGATTCAAACTAAAAAGCTTTCTCTCATCAAAGAAAACTATCAGTAATGTGAAGAGAGGGCCTACAAAGTGGGAGAATATCTTTGCCACTCATACTTCAGATAAAGCGCTAATATCCCGAATCTATAAAGAACTCAAAAAACTCTACACCAAGAATACAAATAATCCAATCAACAAATGGGCTAAGGAAATGAACAGACACTTCACAGAAGAAGATCTACAAGCAATCAACAGATATATGAAAAAATGTTCAACATCTCTAGTAATAAGAGAAATGCAAATAAAAACTACCCTAAGATTTCACCTCACCCCAATTAGAATGGTGATTATCAAGAACATAAGCAACAATAGGTGTTGGCGAGGATGTGGGGAACAAAGTATACTCATACATTGCTGGTGGGGTTGCAAATTAGTGCAGCCACTCTGGAAAGCAGTATGGAAATTCCTCAGAAAGCTTGGAATGGAACCACCATTTGACCCAGCTATCCCACTCCTTGGCCTATATCCAAAGGATTTAAAATCAGCATACTACAGAGATACAGCCACATCAATGTTCATAGCTGCTCAATTCACCATAGGCAGAGTGTGGAACCAACCTAGATGCCCTTCAATTGATGAATGGATAAATATATATACAATGGCATATATATACATGGCATATATATACAATGAAATATTACTTCGCCATGAAGAATGATAAAATTATGGCATTTACTGGCAAATGGATGAAATTGGAGGATATCATGCTAAGTGAGATAAGCCAATCTCAAAAAACCGGACGAATGATCTCGCTTCTAAGCGGATGAGGAGATATAATGGGGGGTAGGAGGGGTTAGCGTTAGGGTTAGGGTTAGGTTTAGGGTTAGGGATAAGGAGGGTGGTAAGAATGGAGGAAGGAAGGACTGTATAGAGGGAAAAGAGGGGTGGGAGGGGTGGGGTGAAGGGAAAAAAATAATAGAATGAATCAAACAACATTGCCCTATGTAAATTTATGATTTTTAATAAAAAAAATGGAAAAAAATATTTGGGGTATCACTGTCAAAAGACAGCAAACAAATATTCTTTTTTACATTTTGCCATCATTAAGAGAGCTCCTAGTCATAATTTGAGATACATTTTGTATCCAATTATAAGTTGACAAAATATTTATTTCTTTTTTGTGTGTGTATTTCACTTAAAGTACCTCCCACCACAAAGGTAACCAAAGATGTAAGTTACATAACACAAAATGTATTACTTTCTAGATTAATACCTCTTCCATAAATGTTGATCAGTAGAGGAGAGTAAGATTAGATTTGCACCCAGGTCTTGTTTCGGAGACCTTGGGAAATCTTTGGTATCTTTCAGTCTGCATATTCAATTGTGGAGCAACCATAATGACCTAAGTTTTGATCATAGAACAAGGTTGTTTCAAAGAAAAAGAGCAATAAAGGATTTTAAATATTCCATCTCTTATTACATGAAAAGTAATATGAAAACTGAAATATTTGACAGCATTTTTAAAAGTTTTTTTTATTTGTTCTAATTGGTTATACATCACTGTAGAATGGATTTTGACACATTGTACACAAATGGAGCATAACTTCTCATTCCTCTGGCTGTACATAGTGGTGAGTCACACCATACATTAATGTCTGTCTCATTCTACCATCCTTCCCATCCCCCAGCCCCTCTCTTCCCCTTACTTCCCTTGGCATAATCCAACCTTCCTTCATTCTCCCTACCCATCCCCAACTATGAATCAGGATCTGCTTACCAGAGAAAACATTTCGTCTTTGTTTTTTTGGGAATTGGCTTATTTCACTTAGCAAGATATTCTCTAGTTTCATCCATTTACCTGAAAATGCCATAATTTCATTCTTCTTTAAAGCTGGATAATATTCCATTGTGTATATGCACCACATTTTCTTTATCCATTCATCTCTTGAAGGGCATCTAGTTTGGTTCCATATTTTATCTATTGTGAATTGAGCTGCTATGGACATTGATGTGGCTAACTCTTTTGTAGTATGCTTATTTTAAGTACTTTGGGTATAAACTAAGGAGTGGGATAGCTGGGTCAAATGGTGGCTCCATTCCAAGTTTTCCGAGGAATCTCCGTACTGCTTTCCATTGTGGTTGCGACAATCTGCAGTTCCACCAGCAACATAACAGTGTACCTTTCTCCCCACATCTTTGCCAACACTTATTGCTTGTGTCCTTGATAATTGCCATTCTGACTGGAGTGAGATGAAATCTTATAGTTGTTTTGATTTGCATTTCTCTAATTGCAAGAGATGATGAACATTTTTTCATATTTTTGTTGATTGATTCTATTTCTTCTTCTGTGAATAGTCTGTTCAGTTCCTTAGCTCATTTATTGATTCGGTCATTTGGGTTTTTTTTGTTGTTGTTGTTGTTGTTGTTAAGTTTTTTGAGTTTTTATATACCCTGGAGATTAGTGCTCTGTCTGAGGTGCATGTGGTAAAGATATTCTCCCAATCTGTAAGCTCTCTTTACATTATTGATTGTTTCCTTTGCTAAGAATAAGTTTTTTAGTTTGAATCCATCACATTTATTGATTCTTAATTTTACTTCTTGTGCTTTACGAGTCTTGTTAAGGAAGTCAGGTCCTAAGCCAACATGATGAAGATTTGGGCCTATTTCTCTTCTGTTAGGTGCTTGGTCTCTATTCTAGTACCTAAGCCTTTGATCCACTTTGAGTTGATTTTTGTGCAGGGTGAGAAATAGAGGTTTAATTTTATTTTTGTATATATGGATTTCCAGTTTTCCCAGCAAAATTTGTTGAAGAGGGTATCTTTTCTGCAATGTATGTTTTGGGCACCTTTGTCTAGTGTGAGATAACTATATTTATGTGGGGTTGTCTCTGTGATAAATAGTCTTTTTGTCTTTCCAACATCTGTGAGTCATGAGATGATATCTCTCATGACATTGATGAAACAAGGAAAGTAAACATTAGTTTACTATATACTATGTATGTGTGAAACTTTTAAAGGCACTGTTTCTTGGTTTAAAATCAAAATTAGCATTCATGTAAGTTTTATCAACCTGAAGGCATACACATATCATTGATGTACTTATTATTTCTATTTATTGGAAAGTTGTCACTCAGTGCTGAAATAAAATATGAAGAATCACGTCATAAAATATAGAACTAAAACTTGGGTTTCTGTCTTAGGAAGCAACCTGAAAATGCTCAGTATAATAAGTAAAGAAAAAATCAAAGTAAAATGTAGGTATGTAATCATGTTAAAAGGGCATAATGAAGTAGGATGTGATGGCATATGCCTGAAATCCTAGCGACTTGGGAGGCTGAGGCAGGAGGATCAGGAGTTCAAAGCCAGCCTCAGCAAGGGTGAGATGCTAAGCAACTCAGTGAGACCTTGTCTCTAAATAAAATATAAAATAGGGCTAGGGATGTGGCTCAGTGACCCTGAATTCAATTCCTGGTACCTCAAAAAAAAAAAAATAAAAAAAAAAAGCATAATGATGACAACTGTAAAATCCAATAATACTGAGATTAAATATTAGTTTTCTGGTTCAACATGCTCATGGTTGATCATCTCCAATATAGTGTCTCCCAAATTCTCATAAAATTGAGGTAAGTAAATATTAATACAAATAAGTCATTCACATTTTAAAACTGAACATCAGTGTCCCAGCATAAGAAGCAATCATCTGATGACAGAAACTAGAAAGGATTCTATATAATAGGCATATTACTATAACAAATTACTCAGAAACTGCCGTACGAAAGCAAAGCCTGCCAAAAACATGAAGGTAAAGTAGTTCATACTACTTCTATCACTTGCACCTGCCGATAGCTTGCAGATAAATGGATACTTATCTCTCCACTAGAGAACTATTGTGCAGTTTGCTGGAGTTCTATTATGTCTCTCCATTCAAGTCTGTTCTGACCTGTTTAAAGATAAGTTAATTCAAAGGAGAGTGGCCAATAGTCTTTTGAAATCATTTCAAAATTATATAACCTATATCATCTTTATTCCTGATATTTGGTACTGATGAAAAAAAAGTTACCATTGGTGTGTGACTTCTAATAAGAATTAATAATAAGTGCAAAATTTTATCAAGAATATAATCAGAAAAATAATAGGCCTGTACAAACTTGCTATATTACTCTTGCTTCTCCTGTTAGAATAAACTCCATCATCTTTGTGAGGTCACCCTCACAAGACAATAAATATGCCCATGACCACCACAATATTGCTGAAGGAAATGCCATGTTCCAGTTAATTAACTCAACCTTCTATCCTTGTTCACCTTTTGATCTCCTGCTCAACTGCAAGCAACATGAAAGAGTTTTAAGGCTAATGCAGAGATTTTAAAACATAGGATACTTAAAAACCCACTCTAAAATAAATATTTCATTCGAAAAAGAAGCAGAAATGAAGTAGAGAGAAGGCAACTCATAGTTTAAACACACATATTCCCACAGATGCTATCATTCACACCATCCACAAGCCCTGGAAATAAAATGCTGATCTAGCTCTTCTGCGCATTGCAAACTGAATATGCTGAATTCTCATGAATGTACAGTCATTAGCCAGGCACTCTCTACAGTCAGTGTAGATCCACATTCCAAACACTTTGTTTTATACCTATGAAACCCTGGGTACATGACATAATCATTTAGTGTCTTACCTTTTCTCATCTGAGCAATGGGGGTATAAATAAATCGACTTCATGGAGCCGGAATGGCCCTTAAAATATTTGATAAATAAAAGTCACTTAAAATTGTGCCTGAAGGTACATGCAAATGTCTTAAACAATGTGACCTATTCTTTTATGGTCTCAGAGACCAGAACAATATCTGGACTATTCTTAATTTTCTCTATTTGCTTTATCTTTCTTTTACCTAAATGGTTTGTTTTTAAGTTTTTCCCCTATCTGGCAATGACCCCATTACTTTGGGGAGCATAATGGTCAAGGACTATAAAAAACAAATATTCTGAGTAGGCATAGTGGTACACATTATAATCACAGAGACTCAGGAAGCTGAGGGAGATGAATGGCAAGTTTGAGGCCTGTATTAGCAGCTTAGTAAGGCATTGTCTCAAAATTTAAAAAAAGTTCTGGGGGTGTACTCAGTGGTAGGGTGCTAAGTTTCCTTGTTCAATCCTTATTATGTATTGAATATGTCATGTCTCTCCCATTAGCTCATGGGTAAGACATTGCAAGAGAGTTTAGAAGTGAAATGATTGGGTTATGAGAGTTTTAACTGAACCAGTGTGTTAACCCACTAATATGGATTACCTGGTGGTACCTCTGAGCAGGTGAGAGTAGATGAATGGATTTTTGGGGTTTATATTTTGTCCCTCGTTAGTGAAGATCTCCCTGCTTCCTGATTGCTATGACTTGAGTTGCTTTCCTCCTCCACATCCATTTGCCATGGTGTTCTGCCTCACTGTGGGCCTGAGCAAAGGAGTTAACCATCTCTGGACCTCTAGAACCATGAGCACCAAATAAAACTTTCCCTCCTCTTAATTGTTCTTGTCAGGCCTTTTGGTCACAGTGATGAAAAAACTGACTAAAACAATACCAAGTGACACAAAGAAACAACAAAAACAACACATATCTTGACTGGGTTATGAAGGCTGGCTTCCTTCATGCTGGAGTCTGAGAGGTGATCAAAGACAGCATATTGAAGGGAAAAGCCGAATCACAAAACCAGACCAACTCCCAACTCTGCAATCTGAATATACTATGGTGATGAGATCTTTACTCTAAAAACAAATCTATCAACTTTTAGAATTTACATACCACACTTTCTTTATTCATTTTTCTGTTGATGAACATTTGAGTTGTTTCCATATCTTGGCTATTGTGAATAATTATGCAATGAAAATGGGAGAAGAGTTATCTCTTCAAGATCCCAACTGCAATTATGTTGGATATATACCCAGAACTGGGATTACTGGATCACATGGTAGCTATATTTTTAATTTTTGGAGGAATCTCCATTCTATTTTCCATATTCGTTACCTAATTTACATTCCCACAAGCATTTGTACAAGTGTTTGAATTCCTCCAAAACCTCCACCCAACACTAATCTATTTTTAATAATATCCCCACTCCAGAAGGTGTCAGGTGATATCTCCTTTTATTTTTTATTGAAGATTGGTGATGTTAAGCACTTCTTCATATACCCGTATGTCTTTGTTTGTATGTCTTCTTTGGAGAAATGTCTACTTCAATCTTTTTCCAATTTTCTAAAGAAGTTATTGGAGTTTTTTTGTTTTTCAGTGTGGAAATTCTTCATGTATTTTGGCAATTACCTACTTATCAGATGTATGATTGCAGATATTGTCTCTTACTTTGTAGGTTGCCTGTACGCTTTAGGTTTTTTCCTGTGTTGTGTGTGGAAGCTTTTGACTTTGACATAGTTCCATTTTTCTATTTTTGCTTTGAGTGCCTTGACTTTTAGTATCATATTCATGAAGTCATTGTCAAGACCAAAGTGATGAAATTTCCGCCTGTTTCCTCTAGAGTTTTATACTTTTAAGTCTGAATTTATAAGTCTTTAATCTATTTTGAGTTGACATTTGTCTATGGAGAAAAATAGGGATCTAATTTTATTTATTTCTATTAAAAAGTAAATAAAGTGAAATGCTCTTTTTAAAAATTTTTCCTGGAATGTATGGTTTGTCATTAAATCTCTACTCCATGTGATGCCCTTATTTATAAGCAGTGATTCCATACCTGTGTTCTTCACTCTTCATATAAGAAGCCTTATGCATAAATGAAGTGCATAGAATGCAAGAAGACTGTTAAGAAATTAGAATGAAAGAAATATATCACAGGTTTGTCAGGTTTTTATTACATGCAAATCATTGGTCCTGGGGGAAAAAAGGTTCATTTACTATCTTCAAGGAGATCACAAACTATCTGTGAAATTTAGTTTTCAAACACCACATAGTACATCTCATTTTGTTAGAATTGTCAGTTTCCCCCATTTGATATTAAGCCCCTTGATAGTAATACTTGTGATATTCATCTGCATTTTCTGTATAACAGGCAGTGTTTCCAGAAAATTTCAGGATGTGTAACTTTTATCAGCAAATATCTTTGAGCCATGTGGTCAGGATAGAGAAGCAGGTGGAAAAATAAAAAAACAAACAAAAAAAGAAATCCTATCCTAGCAGAGCTCACCTTCTGGCAGGAATGTTGTCATGTGATTAAAGATAAGAAAAGTTTAAGTAATTACAAAGTTATTTAGAGTATTGCAAATTGTTAAGCATTTTGAAAACAAATCATTTAAATATAAGCTAGGGTAATGTGAATCAGAGAAGCAGGAAAGAAGGAGCAGACAATATTAAATCTGGTGGTCTCAAGTTAGGTTTCATAGAGAACTAATGCACAAGTTGTAACTGAATACAATGGGTTTCCTTTTTGCTAAATGCAAAACAAAAAAAGCACAACTGAGGGACAAAGAAATGGAGTAAAATTTATCACAGTAGGAAACAAGGATTTATAGGTTATTGCAAAGCCATGTTCTCCTTGAGGAAAAGACACATGGAGATTTTACTCAGAAAGTCTATCTACATATATTGATATGGGAAAGCTCATGTAGGTTCAGGCATGTTTCTGAGCATGCTCAGTTAAAAGTCATAGTTAAAAAATGACAAGATGACAGACACACACACTTCTGGGCATGCTGAGCTTAGGATCATAGAGCACATCTTTAACAAGGAAAGATGGTGAGCACAAACACATCTGGGCACACTCAGATCCATATTATAATGACCAAGTTTATTCTAGGTGCTTGAAAGAATGTGTCACTTTGGCTCTCTGACATAAACTGGTTCTTTGTAAGTTTCTCCTAAGAATTTTAACTGAAAGGAACACTTTGAAGATGTTCTGAGGTGGAGTTTGCCCCTGAAAGTGCCTGTTTTTGATGGAGATCTTAACTCAGGTGGTTAGTAGGGAGGAAAGAGAGAATATCCACATAGAGATGTTCTGTCAGAGTCTTAGAGAACAGTACGGACATTTGAGAAATGTTGGAACAGCTAATGTGACTGAAGAAGAGTTAGCAATAGGGAGAAATAAGTTTAGAAAGGTTATAATGAAGGAAGACTATCTAGGTTTGGTAAGTTATTAATAGAAATGACTTTGTCTCTGAGGGAAGTAGGAGTCATTGCTAAATTTTAAACAAAGAAATGTATGAATGTCGTACTTATTTAAAGATATGTTAGCACTACTTGTTTGGGTCAAGATAGAGAAAAAAGGAAGCATATTTATTTGCCTCCTTTGAAATTGTGTGTATGTGTGTGTGTGAACATCATGACTTAAATAACAGGCAATGAAAAATAACAATCACTTAAAAACAGGAGATAAATGACATGAATCCTGTTGTTCCAGCTTATTGAATACAGAGACTTTCCATGAACAAAGTATTCATGAGCTATAGTAAAATTTCAAGATACCTAATATATGTATCATAAGAGTATGGAATAGGGTATGGAACAGAAAAATAGTGTAACTCCCAATTTTCCAAATTTAATGAAAGCTAGATGTTCATGAGTTTAAGAAGTTGAGCAAAACCCAAGAAACAGAAACATTACAAAATAACGTATTGAAACACATAGTTATTTCTGAAAGCTGGGAAAAATGGAAGAATATTAAAAGCATGCAGAGAAAATAACATAATGGAAAAATGATGATAGACAATTAGCTATTTTTTAAAAATCAGAAACAAAGCAAGCAAGAAAGTTAGATATTTCTAAAGTACTGAAAGAAAAGAAAAAAACAACAGTGGTCAGGAGGGAAGGCAAAGGAAGAGAAATGAAGAAAATCAACCTAGAAGTCACTAGTCAGTAAAAATATAAAAACTTTTTAGTCAAACATAAGCTAAAAGTGTGAGTCACTAGTGGACCTAACAGAGAAGTATATTCTAAGAATAGTTAAAGGAATTTATTACATAAAAGGAAAATATTACCTGATAAAAATATAGATCTACAAAGAGAAGCAGAGGGCATCAAAATTGTCAACCACATGTGTAAACATTAAAAAAAAAAATGATATCACCGTACACAAGCTCTTTCAGATATCTAAACAGAGGAACATTTTTCCAATTCATTCTATGATACACTGACACTAAAAAAAATTCCTTCCAAGAAAACTGAATCTAATAATCTACAAAAGACTAGTTCATAATGATCAAGTGAATTTTAACCTAGGAATGCAATGTTAAACTGCAATTTGAAAATTGTGAATATAATTTACTCTTTTAATTTGTTAATGATTAAAAAGAAAAAACAACATATGAACAGCATTAAAAATACAGGAAAAGTTGACCAATTCTAACATCCATTCCTTGGGGAGAAAATTTCTATGCAAATGAAGAACAAAAATGGATTTCTTCAGCATGATAAAGGATATTCACCAAAACTCTACTGGTGATAGTTTGCTTACTAGAGAAAGATGACACTCTCATCCCCTAAATTACAAACATGATAAGAATGCCACCTTTTCTATTCAACTCTGCTCTGGAGGTCCTAGCCAGTGCAATAAGACCAGAAAAAGAAATAAAACAGTATCATATTAGAAACTAAGTACCAAAACTGTCTGTACTTAATGACAATATGGCTATCTATACAGAAAAGTCAATGAAATCTATAAGAAGTGAGCAGAAATAATAGGTGCATTTGGGAAGGTTACAGATAATAGCTATATATAAACATGAATATATATATATCTTAATACATATGTATGTATATTTTAAGACATATGTATATATATGTATATCTTAATGAATTTTGCTTCTATAGAAGCAATGAACTGAAAAATTATATTAAAGAATAGCTAGAAATTTGTGTCAAACATGGAATACTTGATTGATAATCTGAGAACATGTGTGAAAACTCTGTACAATGCAAACTTTGAAATATAAATGAGAGAAATTATTATAGTAATATATATACACACACATACACATGCACACACACACACACACACACACACACACACACACACACTCCATACCCTTTTGTCAGGAGTAGCAACTGAATTATGGGTCCTGAACTGTCCTGTGACAGAGTTGATGTCCCTCTGGAAAACTCTTGCTGCAAATGGACCCAGTTGCTATGGTGATGCTCTGTTCAATAGGAGGTTCTGTGCCAGCCTTGGAGCTCTTCAGTTCCTGTCCTTGAGGTTTTACAACTGCTCCAGGGTAGAAAGTTATGGGGACAAGCTGATTATCAAAATTGGTCTGTTCATACTCATGGCCTTGATTCTGCTTGCTTTGAAGAAACTTTCTCTCAGTAAATCATTTCACTGTTTAAATCTACATTATAAATGTGCCAAGCTTATGGGCAGTCTTCCCCCATCAGGGGTTGACTGAAACACTGGGTCCCAGTTTTTTCTCTATTTGCTTGTCTATTTGACTTTTCTCAATTCCCTTACCACCTGGTTCAGCAACCTGAATAAGTAGCCATGCAGGTCTCAACAAATGGACACTCACAGAGACTTTTTATTTGTTAGGTGAGTGGGATGCTCCTAAAGAAGATGTGTGTTAGATAAAGGAAGGAGAAGAGTTTCTATACATATAGCTTGGTGTAAAACATGGAATAGTTAGGATCCGAAGGAAGGATCTCCATGTTGCTTGCTTATGCTTAACTCTGTACTTAAATCAAGGAAGGCACTGTTGTCAGTTTTTAAAACTTGTTGCTAAAATTTGCCCCGGTTCCCTATAAGGGGAACAGTATATGAAGAGACATGGGCAATTGGTGCCCTGTTTAGAGTAAAGCTTAAGGGTCTAGAAATGAAAAAGGGCTCTCCAGGGGGGTGGGGAAATTACAGAACCATGCTCTAAGAGAATGAAGTAGCAGCTTCCCTTCTTAGCTTCTGCTGGATCTCTATCTCTCTAAAGCTTGCATTTAAAATGTAAGTAGCAGAGACCTGCAAAGAGGCCAGTTAAGACAAAAGAAATAAAGGATTTCAGTTTCAATGGGGTAAACCAACAAAATTAAAGATGTCTTTAAAAATACTAATTTACAAGTTTTTCTAGCTGTTTAAACAACTAATAAAGTGTTGGTTTCTATAATGTCTAAAATGGAATATCCATTGCTTCTGGGATTTTTTATTCAACAGGAAAGATATGGTTAATATTGTACATTTGTCTCATATCTTGGCTTTTGTAGTTAAAAATGATTAAATTAGATTTAACATAAATGAGATCAATCATAAATGTGTTTGTTAAAGAAAACATCTGATTAATTCACAAAGTTAAAGTGCTCAAATATCAACTGCTAAATATAAAATCAAGCACTCTTAACTGAGATATATTTTTTATTTTTTAAATTTTTACAGACTGCATTTTGATTCATTGTACACAAATGGGATACAACTTTTCATTTCTATGGTTGTACACGATGTAGATTCACACCATTCATGTAATCATACATCATGATGTCTGTCTCATTCCACCATCTTTCATAACCCTGCCCCTTCACCTCTCATTTTCCTCTACATAATCTAACATTACTCCATTCTTCTCTCACCGCCTACCCCCAAGCCCATTATGTATCACTTTTCATGGAAAACATTCAACTTTTGGTTTTTTGGGATTGGCTTATTTTACTTAGCATGATATTCTCCAAATCCATCCATTTACCTGCAAATGCCATAATTTTATTCTTCTTTATGGCTGAATAATATTCCATTGTGTATATATACCACAGTTTCTTTAACCATTCATCTGTTGAAGGGCATCTATGTTGGTTCCACAATCTAGTTATTGTGAATTGAGTTGCTATAAACATTGATGTGACTGTGTTACAATAGTATACAGGTGATTAACAAATATATGAAAAAGTATTCAACATCTCTAATAATTAGAGAAAAGCAAATTAAAACAACTCTAAGATTTCATTTTATTCTAATTAGAATGGCTATCATTAAGAACACAAGCAATAATAGGTGTTGGCATGGATGAGGGGAAAAAGGCACACATTGCTGGTGGAGTTGCAAATTGGTTCAGTCACTCTGGAAAGCAGTATAGAGACTCTTTAGAAAACTTGGAATGGATTCACCTTTTAACCCAGTTATCCCACTCCTTGGTTTATACCCAAAGGACTTAAAATTAACTGAAATATATTTAAACATTATATGTGTTTCCATACACTGATGAATGGAAAAAAGGCTGATTGCTTTGTTTCTATGTCTTCATTAAAACTAGTTACTCTGAGTTAAGATTCTGTCAGGTGTGATTTATACACAAAGAGTATAAGAGGTTTTGGTTCAGTTTCAATTAAAATACTATAAAAACAAAAGTAATTCATCTTATTAAAGTGGACTAATTTGCCTAAATTCAAAAATTTCAGGATTGTTTCAAGGTATAAATTTGGAAAGATGTCAGTAACTAGGAAAGAGATACAAGAAAATTTTAGTTATGGAAATATATGTTAATATAAAAAGTAAAGGAAATGTTTTTGGATTAAAAAATCTTTAGTCTGATAAAGTAAGAGATTGTAAAATGTCTAAGTAAATTACAAAAAGTTTTTGAAGGATAAATTTTTAAAAAATTGTATGTAATTAAATTGGTTATATATAATTGCCATAATCAGTTAAAGTTATTTAAGCCTTTTTCCTTTTTTAAAAAGAAAGTTTTTAATCTATGAGGTTAAAGGCTTGGCATGTAGCATGCTTACAAAATCCGAAAAGAAAAAGTGGCTCTTTTCACGGGCCTCTGCTACATCTCAAGAGGCTAATTAGGCTTCTGAATAAAGGGGGGGAAGGTGGCTGAGAGAGGGAAGGAAAAGTGACTCTTTCCCCATCCAGACACAAGTCAAAAATTAATGTATTAATATAAGTAAAAGTTTAACCCTCTATGTGTTAAAGTAATAAGGAGTTCTTAAAACATTAATCTATTCTCATCCAACAAGATAATTTATTGTGTTTGTCAATTTTTTTTTTTTTTTATTAGGAGAAAATAGTCTTAAAGGAATTAAGGTTTGTTCAATTTTGGTTAAACAACAACTGTCATTTTAGAGTATTACACTACATTTCTAAGTCAAAATTTTTCTTTAAAAGTTAAACTTGGTTGATACAAAGATTTAGTGTAATTATGGGCAGTTATTGGCTTCTTTGTATTCTAAAAATTATTCATGTACCAGTCTTTAAAAGATGTAAGAAACATTTTAACAATCTGGTGTTCTCCATATTAGAGTTCTCTGTAACAGTGGTCTCTTACAGACTTATATAAAATTAACAAATTGAAATTTATTTATGTCATTTAATATTTTATGATTAGATAAAAATATGTCATAAATTATAAAATTTTGTGATCCTACAATGTGTACAATCAGAAAAATGAGAAATTGCAGTCCATTTATGTAAGATTTACCACAATGTATAAATACATTCTACCATCATGTACAGCTAATTAGAATAAATAGAAAAAATTTAAAAAGATTTTGTTACTCTTTACATTGAAATGGGAATTTAAATACATTTTTAGTAGATAAAAGGAGAGCCTAGTTTATTTAAAGGTCGACAATATGGAATATAAAGACATTTTGCCACTTTCCCACAAAAGGAGATTAAAAACTCTCTTAATATTTTTTTAATTCATGTTTCAGATGTAATGTCAAATATCTCAGCTGATCCATATTGAATCAAAAATGATATATAAAAACAGGTATTTGAGAAAGAGACAAAGATCAGTTTCCAAAATAAAACACCCTACCTAAGATTTGTCAAGAGGTCACCTCACTTAAGACTCTGTCTCTCACCTTATGCCATGTTAAGATAACCACACAAGTTCATTTAAATTTCAAAAATGGATTTTTGTTTTAAGGATTACTATAGTCTTAAATAGGAAGTGTAATACATAGCTAAGTAAAGGTTTGAGATTTCAAAAAATTATTCTTCTTGGTCCTTAGCTATTGAACAAATTAATATGTTTTTACTGTTATTAATTTCATTTTCTATTTTCCTACAAGCCTTATAATTGTTGTCTGCTAATGCCTTACAAAAGTTAACTTCTAACATAACAACCTGAGTTAATTTGAGATAATAAAGCCATCACCTGTAAGACAGACAAGATGTAAGGCTGGCCTTCAGTACTTTTACTGATCCCGTGCCATAATTTCATTGCTCAGCTTATTATTAAAGACAAAAGTCGAGTCTTACTATGAGTCGGAGTTGAGCCTTCTTTCATCCTGTTGCCATTTTTAGTTCAACAAGAACACTGGCTTTGACGATCCTCACATGCTTGACAGGTGACCTTTGCTAATTTTCCTGGCCAAGTAAAATGTACTCATCAAGCCATTTCCAACTGGTTCATTACTTTTACAGTGCTGGCCCATCCTCTACAAATTAAAACGGATAATGTTCCAGCTTGTTCAGTTCTTCTTTTCAACAGTTTGCTGATCAATATCATATAGATCACCAAACAAGAACAGATTCACTGGTCTCCTTTGTTACAATTACAAAAACAAAAAGAGGAAGATAGAGTCCCACAAAATTGTTTGAATCACTTTTAATATTTAAAGGTTTTAAAAATTGTGATGCTGAAGGTCACTCTGTTGCAGAGCGACACATGACTCCCATTGCAATAGGCCCATCAGGTCTAGTCTGGTGAAGATATTTACAAACAGGACAATGGGATGGACCAGAGTCAGTAACAATATGGGGTAGAGCATGCCTGTGTCTTTCCAGAAGGTGCAGCTCATCCTGTCTGGGTACCTGAGCATGCTATCCATCACCACCATGGAGGAGCTCAAGCTGCAGTCAAACAACTAAAGAACCTGAGGCATCAGGCTGAGCAGTTAGTCAAACAACAGGGAGGCACTAAGTCTCCAGCCACCATGTTTGTGGCTATCCTGTCTTTACGGAACTGTCAGGTAAGTAGGGTTCTTGGGGAAACTTATCAGACTTATTTCCCAGATTCCCCTTTAGTACACCCAGGTGTGTGGAGTGGAGAATCCATGCTAGTATTTACTAGTGATATTCAAATGCTGGGAGAATTTTCAGATAAACATATTACGCCTGTTCATTCAATTGGACTTAATTACACTGGATAGAGTTGAAGTTTAACTGTATGTTGGTCCCACAACAAAAATGCTCTCTGTTTAAGAATAACCTCAGAGGAGAAGACAACGTATCAGAGTGCCAGAATAATCAATCTTACAGGCCCCTGGGGCTTAAAATTTAAAATGAGACTCCCCAAAATCATAACAGTGCATCCCAGAGAGCATCCACCAATACCTTACTGTCCTAATCATACTACAACAGAATTGTGTACCTTTCCTAAATGGATGGAACATGAAAATACCTTACCAGTGTGGCATAAAGTTCCTGGTAGTAGTGAATATATTTTGGATTGGTTTCCCAGGATTGATAAGAGATGGCTATGTCAGGATTCTATGACTCCTGGAGGATTTGATAGTAATGTTCTGACCTTCAGTTGGGGTGGCACCCAAAAACGTCTTTGGCATTTAATAGCTGCCTTAGATTTTTCATCAATTAGACAGGCAGATCCATAGCTGACTTGATGGATAGGAGCTTCCTGCTATGGTCTGTGGGCCTGTGTCCAGTCTCCTTAAGTTTCAATTTCTGGAAAAGTAAAAGTAAAAAATATTTGGAGAAAAGTATCGTGTCACTTGTTGAAGATGTAATCTGACTAACTGTATTTCTAGGTATAATAGAGGACAGAGAGTGCTTGCAGTAGCCCAATCCTCCTTTGTTTGCTCCCAGCCAGAGCCCTGGTATTTTGATGTTGGTGTTTGAGTCTTACAACAGATGCAAGCCCAGCATGCTATTGGCCTTATTGTACTTGGAGTGGTCACTTTGATATGTGTTTTGTTCTCTGCTTTGATATTTGACCTAGTCTTGTTCCAAAGCATTCAAAATGCTCATTTTATTAATAAGTTGGCCCAAAATACTTCTCAAACCCTAAAGAATCAGGTAAATATTGATGAAAAGATTGAAAATATAATGCTTCCCAGTGGGATTGGGAAAAAGTTAAAAATCCTTTTATAGGCATTTGGCAGAGAAATAATGACAGTCTAGAACTTATGGAGTTACATTATCACACCCAGAATATTTAGGAAAGCAGAAATGATCTTGTAGATCCTGCGTAGCTCACTGAACAAATACTTAATGACTTTAACCCCTAGCATATGTTAAAACATTCAATATGATACATTTTTGAAAATATGCGTTTGATACTAATTTTCTTTTGTGTGTAGCAATAGGACGCTGCATTTTCCGAGAAGACATCAAGAACTTCAAATAATAGCCCATCACTTGTGCTTAAAAAAATAAGAAAGGGAGAAATTTCAGGAGCAGGGACTGAATGAAGAGTCCTGAATTGTTCTGTGACAGCAGCAGTGCACCCCTGGAGAACTCTTTGTGCAAAGGTGTTGATTGAAGAGAGCCCAGTTGCTATGGTGTTGCCTGTTTAAAAGGAGGTTCTGTGCCAGTCATGGGGCTATTCAGTTCCTGTCCTGGAGGTTCAGATGCCAGCTGCTCAGTGGTAGAAAGTTATGGGAGCAATCTGATAATCATAATCGGGCTGTTCATACTATGACCTCCATTCTGCATGCTCTGAAGAAACGTTCTCAAAATAAATCCTTTCGATATTTAAACGTACATAATAAATGTGCTGAACCTGCTCATGATCAGTCTTTCCCCCATCAGAGGTTGGCTGAACCACCAGGTTCTGGCTTTTTCTATATTTGTGTGTCTATTTATCTTTTCTTAATCCCTTCACCTCTACGGTTGGCAACCTGAATAAACAGCCATGCAGGCCACAGCAACCTTTAGAAGAAAATAAATAAATAAAAATAGTTTCGGGACCTTGATCTTACATGAGATATTAAAAATAAAACTTGTAAAACAGTAAATTGATAAATTGGATGTGATTTTTAGGGACCAATAGAATAAAAATCAAGTCAGAGGAAGAAAATGTAGGGAAAGCATGTATCTGATAAATGACTTCAACTGAACTTTTTATTGTTGAGCTTTAAGAGTACTTTGTATATTTTTGATAACTATTGCTTATTTCACATCTTTTGCAAATATATATATATAAGTTTAATATATATATATATATATATATATATATATAGTGTGTGGAAAAAACACTTAAATCTCAACAAGAAAACAACATTCTTAAAAAGGGGGAGGGAAAATATTTGAAAAGAGCCTTTGCAAAGTAATATACTCAGATGTCAAAAGAACACATGAAAATATTCTCAGTAGCAGTAGTCATTCTGGAAAAGCAAATTTAAATCACAAAGAGATACTGCACACAGACTAGGATAATAACTAAGATAACTAAGATAGAAAAGGCTGAACATATGATGTTTTCCTCAATTTAAGCAATTGAAGTTCTTAAATGATACTTGTTGGCATGGGACATGATGCAAACATTTTGGACTACTGTTCAGAAGTTCTTAAAAACTTATAGGGACCATGTGACCCAGTCTTTCCACTTCCTCTATTAGTCACAGTGAAAACACCACACTTCCACACAAATAACTGCTCACAGAGAGCACAGATTGCATGATTCCATGCGTTTAAAAATCTAGGAAAGTCAAATTAAACTAAGGACGAATGTCCACTCATCATTTGGTTATGGAGGAAGGAAGGGAAGGGGAGAAGAGTACAAAGAGGTAGACGGAAACTTCTGGAGGTGGTAGATATTTTTATCATCTTAATTATGATGGATGGCTTCAGAGATGTATATTTATGTTAAAATGCCAATTATACACTTTACATATGTGCAGAATTACGTATGCCAATTACAGTTTACAAATGTTAAAAACAAAATAACAGAGCAAAATAGATTTGGCTGATACGTGATGGGAAACAGAGTTCAAAGCAAGGAGACTGATGAAGAAAGCAAATTCAATAACTCAGATAAGGAACTAAAGTGGTTCTGAGCAACAAGGACATACTGCAGGTGCAGCTCAATGGTAGGTTTCTGATGTATTTATTAGAAGAACTCATATAATTTTCTGAAAGGTTAAATGTGGGATATGAAAGTAAGGAATCCAAAATAACTCCAATGAGTTTGCACACACAATTTAGAAGACATCATAGCTGTTAAAGGAGATCAAGAAGACTGAATGGAAAGCAAGTCTTGTTTTGGGAGGTTATTGAGAGCTCAGATTTTGAGAGGGTAATTTAAAATGTCTATTAGATAATAAAATGGCAATGTTTTAAAAAACCAGTGGTTGTAGGTGTTTGAACTTCATGACTGAGGCCTAGATAACGCATAAAATTGGCAGTTGAACTATAGACATACAATGGTGGTACTCATATTCATAAGGGCTACTAGCATGTATTGGGTATTTATTGGCTATCAGGCTAAATGATTTAAGCTTATTTTATACAGTCTTCTCTGGAACCCTGTAAAGGCAGTAAAATGACTCAGGTTCAAATTTTCCAGGGAAGTAAAATATGCTTTGAATCAGTCAGACGATGCATGACACATCTCCCATCAATCAAAGACTGAAGCTCTAAACCTTAGACTCTTCTGTTGCCTGTTTACCTGGACTGCAAAGCAGACCTCTGCTTCCACACCAGATGGGAATGAGTCGGTGGATGTGTGGATAAAGGAAATGAATGGCTTAAGTAATTCATGTAAATCTAAACAAAACGACTGTTGATAAAAGGCATCACGTGCTCTAAGAAAGGGAAGGATGGACATTTTTAATTCTTTTTTTCAGGAGATTTGAGAAGTCTACTTAAAAGAATGAGAAAGAGCACTGCTCATAATGGCATGCTACTAGGTATAAAGAGAAGAGAGCAGCAGCGCAGATGACAAGTCAGCACTAGCAAGGGCTTGAGACATTCAATGGCCCGTCAAGATCAGACAGAGATAAAGAGTGAGATTTGGCTGGGGCAGGGGGCACAGATGGAAGAAGTAGAATAGGCACTGAACGAGCTCTGAGGGAAAGGAGCATTTCAGTGCCTGGTGTGATGTGTTAACATGCTTCACCTGGGTCTATTGTGATCCGCAGCTGGAGGCTGGAAGAGAAGGCTGTGCCTCGGTGACATACTGTTATCCTTGCAGAGATGATTGCACAAAATCTGTGTCCAAATAACTCTGTGAAACCCAGGAAAAGTCACTGGCTGTTTATTCATAGAAGTAAAAGAATCTGTCACACATAATAAATCTTTTAAGATTTTTTGATGCTACTGTATCAAAACTATAATTGACTGTTTTCATTGAGAGGAGATGAAATTTTTAAGACCTTATGTTGGCTTCATTAGCATAACAGTGAATTTTTGTTTAAACTAACTGTTTGTAATATGGCAAATCTCTGTCGTGTTAAAATAACATTATATATTAAATATATGTTAAAATATCTTAGTGTATATTGCACTTATTGATATAGTCAATGTTACAGTAGCAGACATGCCCTCAGGAATTTCCTAAACTGTTATTTTCCCCATTCTTTCATTTGTAAAATGTAAGAACTGTGACCTAAGTAAACTACGCAGCCATTGTCATTAATAAATTGTGGAAACTGAATTCATTAAAAAATATTCTTCCATTATTGACTTTGACTCTGACCTGGACCTAACTAAACAGAATCTCTGCCGATTACTTGTGGTTAGAATATCATAGAAAGGACTTGAAGTGCAAAAATCCATATATATTGTCGATGCATTGCCTTTAACCTGAATTGGTTTAGTAATAGAAAAAAATAGAATTTAAAAGTTAAAATGAAAAACTGTTTGAATATTTACTCTGCTGGGCCTTGTGCCTCAGGTATGCTGGATTTTTTGTAATGATTATGGAATTACAGATATTGTGTCTTTGAGAACTTTTAACAACCATACAATGTATGTCTTCCTAGGTATTCTTATTTTATATAGGAAGAATGTCAAGAATCTCAAGGAAATTTCATAAACAGTATTGTGATCTTACCTGTCAGTGAATCTCAGAGACTGGATTCTGCTCCTGGATTTTATAAAGCTACATCCTTTGCTCTGAACTATCCCATCATCAGAACCCAACTCAAAAGGTAACAGTGGTGGGCTTCTTCATTCATCTCTACACCTGTGAATAAAAAACAATCCCTTCCTCTTTTTGCAGGAAACTAGTCAAGAAAATAATGGCTGGATGTAAATATCAGTATGCTATTTTTTCTTAGGTTCATTTTAATTAGCCAAGAGCTTCATGACTTGAGGTGGAGAGATTGGAGTGTCCTTCATCTCTGCCTGAGCCCTCTGTTATGTTTGGGCAAACTCTGGGCTTTCCTGTTGCTCTGCAATCCCAGCTAGTTGGGAGACTGAGGCAGGAGGGTTGCAAGCTGTAGACTAGCCCAGGCAACTTAGTGAGACTCTACCTCAAAAATTAAAAAAAATAAAAAGGACTGAGGATATAACTCAGTGGTAATACACCCTATGTTCAATGCTCAGCGCTGTAAAAGAAAAAAAAAGGAAAAACTCTTAAGTCTTTACCCACTTTACTCCTGCAGTCCTGGTGTGAATGTTATGCAGTTTTATTATTTTTATTGCATTTCTCAAAGTAATTTGTATTTGTATATCTGGTGTGATTATGTGTGTGTTGTGTAATATATTAAAATTCAAATTAAGGTAAATGGGTACACATCATTCTTACTGATTAAAACATACCATGCTTGAAAGTGTGACCAAACACTTTTCATGAAATTCGTGTGGCCTGACAACTGGAAAAATACATAAAATATAATAAAATAAAAATGTATTTAGCAATAATGTAATTGCTAAATTGATTAGTTAGATGAAGCCAATGATAGAAAAATATTTGCATTTTCCCCTTATTATATGTAATGTGTAAAATCACTAGAGGCAAGGTAAAGATTATCTTCCTGTGTGCTTTGACATTTCTAAGGGGCTGCTACTATTTTTTTTTTTAACTTTTCTGTACAACTTGTGAGGGAGGGAAATAATGTTTCAGTCTCACTGGACCAAAATACCAAAACCACAGACCTTGGGTGGAACAGTTTATCTCCTACCCTTGCAGAGTTGAGATTAAAGAAAAATAGGAATATTATAGAGAGATATATGAGATTATGTAGGTGGCCAATGATTTTATTGTTATTTTTCAACTGTTGTTCCTGTTCATATTATTTAACTTTTCTTCAAATCCAATATAAAAACTTTCTAAAGCTTTGAAGCAAGAACCCTGTCACCCCAGGAAATAATGTTTCCAAAACCACGAAACCACATGAGGGCACTGTGGCATTGCATTTTGGTCAAGTGACCTTTTAAGACTCAGGGAAAATCATCTAGTTTTTCAAAACCCAGGATGAGCACACACAGGTACTCGGGGGTAATGTCCGCACACGCGGATGGGCATAGTTGTGTGGACATATAAATCAGTTAGTGCCCCACCATGTTAGCTCCCAGACCAGACATTGCCTTCCACATCTTGCTGTCAAGATAGGCTTCAGAGATTGCCTTCTCTGGTTGTTCAGGCTAAACGACGATATTATGATTTTCCAAGTGCAGAGATAATGGATCATTTTTGGCATTTCCCACTCATTAGAATCTGTGCCAGTGTGATGGATTAATTTAGGGGCATTTTCTGTCCTTGGTACAATTGTTGGGATGGGAATTAAAATTGCTGCTGCATTGGGTAAATTACAGCATGGGGTTCAGGACTTAGATGTGAAAAAGGAAAGACAATGAAATTGAGGGGAGAGAGAAAAAGAGAGGGGGAAGGTGCTGGTAAGAGTGTGTACATAAAGCTTAGCTGAGCAAAGGTAGAGTCAGAACATGCTGGCTGGGATCAGAACCAGGCAGGTCACAATGGAGCACAGTGCTAATGTTGGAAAATGTTTGAATGACTGCTTGTAATAGAACTGAATCCTCTCAGGCAGGAGCTTTTCTTTTTATTAATAATCAACCGACTGCAACAAAAATCATGGAGCCTTTTTATTTGCCATTTACATTTTAACATTTATAGTTCTTATACTGAAAGAAATATCAAAGACCCGAGTTTTAGTCCTGTATTCAAACACTGTATCAGTAAATATGTTTGATATGCATGTTTTGACCAACTATACTGTTCTCACCACTGTGATAAGAAAGGAGAATACAGAAAAATTTAAGAGCTCCCCTGGTTTTCAATCAGGATTCTTTTTAATAAATTGAAAATTTTAAACAAATGAAATAGTAGAACAATATGAATTGGCTTCTTATAATTGCAGGCTCTTCATTTCTTAAATGCTATAAATTCTGATTTATCTTCTTGTCTTGAGTGAAGGAAGGTTGGGATTCAAAAATCAGCCTTTAACCTCACCCATTTGATTAATTAAAATTACCAATAACCTTGGAAGTGTTCCCTGTGGCACAGATGAAATAATGAATGTGGTCTCAGTGTTTGGAATGATGTGTTAAGAAATTACTGGGGGAAAACAAAAGGAAATACAGAATAGAAAGTTTGACATAGCTAAAATGAAAAAAGAAAAGAACAGATTGTTTAAATATTAATAAATGGCAGAGAACATTTAATAAAGATTCACATAAATGTAGAATCATAAAGACTTTGATGGGTCTATAACGTGGCTCTGTATATCATAAACCAGAGAAGATGAAACACGTGAGATTTAGAAGACCGCCTCAGAATGTCACTGGTGAATGATGAGGAAAGAAACACAAGGAGGAAGCAGCATACATGAACTTATTCTGACATTTTTTATAAGTGCTTTCTGCTTCCAATAAGAGAACCCTATAAATTACAAAGAATATGAAAGAATAAATCTGAATGGATAGGAAGAGATTATGGAAAATGACCATAGAAGGAGAACTGACCTACTTAAGTGAAAGTCTAAGAGGAATTATCTGAAATGTTATAAATAAGTGAAACCAAATGGGTAATTTCTGAACAAGCAGAGAAACTTTTTATATATATGCTCCTTAGAAACCTCATAGCAGAGCAAACACCCCGTGGATGCTAAATAGAAACCAACCATTTCATGATGCTATTGGGAGTGTTTTCAATCGGCTGATGTCCACCTTATTTCTACCTTAAGATAGTATCAGTCCTGAGATCCATTCTTCCTTGACGTTTTTGCAGTTGATGGTATTTATATGTAAATACCATGTGTCTGCTCTAGTAGTAAGCATGGTTGATACCAAGATAAAAAAGAGTTTGATATACCTTAAAAAAAGAGATGCACACATTCACAGATGTAAAGATTAAATATCAAACTAATGACAAGGGTTGACAAATTGGTCTTTAGATTTCATGCAATTAAATAAAAAAAAAAACTCTACAGAAGTCTTGAGGAATTTGAGAAGATGACTTCAATGTTTCTACAAAAGTTATACATATTAAGAGAAGTAAAGATGATTATACATTACTCACACAGATATGGATGGAAGACCAAGGTCAGTGAATAGACATTAGAGAAACTGACTCAAGGGACATGTAAACCTCCTATTTAGTGTGGCAATCATTTCAAAAAGGGAAAATCATTCAATAAACTGTAGAGAGAGATGAAATGACACATATTATATTATCAAGCTGGATTTCTATGTCACAAACACACATAAAAAATATATACACCAATGGGTTGTGGAATTGTGTATCCCAAACTCTCAGCATTTTTAGAAAAATATATGGAAAAATATCTGTATTTCCTTAAGGATTGGAAAGGGTTATGAATGTGATTCACATAAAATACTAACATAAAGCAGAAATTTGAAAATACTCAAGTATACTCAAATTAAGAAATTATTTTTATAAAACACACCATAATATGAAAAAAGGAAATAAAAAAATAAGGGAAATAATTGCATCATATATAATTGATAAATAATGACAGGGATATGTAAAGAACAATTATAAATAAATAACAAAAGGTAGCCTTTTCATTAAAAAATTCTAAAAACTTAAATAAGCATTTCACAGACAAGGAACAGGAATGATTGAGGGACATGGGATACTCAGTCTTCTTATCCGGAAAGTGAAAGTGACAACCAATTTCAAAAACTGGAAGTCATAACAAGCCTTCGGATAGAAAAGCAGTGTAAAATGGTACACAGAGCAGCCTTTTTTTTTTACTAAGAGCTTCTATTATGTCACAGATTTTACCATTTGCTTACTTTATAATCTGGCAATTTGGGGATATGCACCTAGAACATTCTGGCACATGTGCACCATTAGACATGTAATAGAATTATCACAATATCCTTGTTCATGATAGCAGCTGGAAAAGAACAATTATTCATAAGAGGTTATTTTAATTGTGGTATACTTACTCAGTGAAATAGTATACAACCTCCTCAAATAATTAATTAGGCTACAAAAAACAACAAAGGCAAACTTTAGTTTGTTAATATACAGTGAAAAGAGGAAGTCACATAAGATTACACACTGAATAGGATTATATTATTAAAACCAAAAAAGAAGGTAATTAAGGATTTTAACAAAAGACATTAGGAAATATCTTCTAAGGAGGAATTTTTCATTTTAACACTTTTATACCAAGATCATAAAAATTTACTGTATGACTAAGCACTGGGATTGTTGGACATATTTAACCAAACTTACATCTATTTTTAAGAAGAGAGTTTGAATAAAAAAAAGTAGTAAAAGGGCCCAAGGACTTAGTAAACTACTTATTATCAAAACAATGTCCAATGAGAGAGGGAGGGAAAGACAGAGAAAGATGCTTAAAGGGTAGTAGATTATATATTCTATGGTACAGAACAGGAACTATAGAAATGCTATACTATATGTGTCAAAGAAACCTAGAAGGAAGTATTTTTAATGTTTCATGACACATAAATGACAAATGAGAAGAAAAATAGAAGAGATAATTCAAAGATTATTCAATATATATACATATACACACATCTGTATATATATATATGCATATACGCACACATACGCATGTAGTATCCAATAAATATGTACAATCATATGTCAAAAATCACAAAACAATTTCTGTATGCCTAGACATATGTTTTATAAACACATGTGTGTTAGGTCTTGATCACAAATGGTTAAGAGTTGTATAGAAAAAAAAAATGTCCTTTCATATTTAGTTGCATTAATCAATGCTTTGTAGAAAAACAGAACTAACAGACTGTGTAAGTCTATACAGAAAGAGAGTCATTATAAGAAATTGATTCATGCAATTATGGAAGCTGAGAAGTCCCAATATCTTCAGGACAAAAGGAGGAGATCCAGGAAAGCTGTGATTTCAATCCAAATTCACAGGTCTGAGAGCCCAGGAAACCATTGGTACAAGTTCTAGGCTGAATGTCTGAAATATCCAAATGTGGGCCCACATTAGACTCAAGAAGAGGGAATGTTTTTTTATTCCTTTATTTTCTTTGTTTTTGTTTTGTTTTGTTTTCAGCACTAGGGTTTGAATGCATGGGTGCCTTACCACTGAGCTACATCTCAAGCCCTTTTTTTGTTATTTTCAGATGGTCTTGATAAGTTGCTGAGTGTCTTATTAAATTGCTGAGGCTAGTCTTCAACTTGTGATCCTCCTGCCTCAACCTTCAGAGTCACAGGTATTGTGGGTCTGTGCCACCATGCCAGGTGAGCCAATGTTTTAACTGGAGTCTGAAGGCTGTTTTCCTAACAGTTCAGGAAGTTAGGCAGAAGGAGTTATGTCTCACTCACAGGAAAGTCAGATTTTTATTATATTTAGGCCTTTAACTGATTAGACAAGGATCACCCTCATTAATGAGATAAATCTTCTCTCTTCATTCTGTCAAATTAATGTCAAAAACAATTTTAGAAATAATCTCAGAAAAATGTTCAACTAAATGTCTGTTAACACTGTGACTCAGCCAAGTTTGAGCAAATATTTGGGTACATTGTGGCCCAAACTGATAATAGTCATGTATGCTATGTTGGAATATGGGGGAATCTTGATGGCTATCATAGGCAAGAAATCATGATGGAATTAAGAGAAAGGAAAGCACTCTGGGGTTAGCAGGAAAAAATCTTCACATATGGTAATGGTGGTTTACCTAAAGGAGAGCCACAGTTGATATGTTTGATTAATTCATCTCATTTTGCTTAATTTGCTTTGCTAAAGTGCTGCTATTCTCAAACCCTGCCGGATCCAAGTAACAGCTGTCTTTGCTTTAGAACTTCTTGACCTACTCTTTCACAACTTATAAGTAATAGACTATTCAACATTCTGGGAAGATCTCAGAAAATTGGGTCCCTTCCCGGTGGAAGGGGCTGCATACTATTTTATTCATTTCTAACAGTCCATTGGGTATTCTACGAGGGGCTCGTGTTTTACAATTAAAGGGAGAGAAGAGCTATTCAACTTAGTGAAATACAGCATCTGGAGACCTCAAACTTTGGCTCTTCAAGGTCTCTGGATGCAGATGATGTACAGAAGCAGAGAGCAAAACCAGGAACACCAGAGCAAGGAGATGGAGACAAGAGGAAGATAGTGTCCATCAAGACCATGTAAAAGATCCATTGGCTTCCTCTCTTTCTTCTTGAGTCTTTATTCTTTTGCTTACAGACTTTCCTCTTCTTCCTACAATAATTCCCTTCCATCATCCTGATTTTTTCTCTCCTAAGATTAGCCTTCACCTTCATTCTCCTATTCTTAAAGTTAGGAGCACCTGTCCCTACCCCTGGCCTTCCTTTCCTTCCCCTCCCAGCAAGACCACTTTATCCAGAGACACCAGAAGGGTGGGGCCAAACTATCCACCACTTCCCATATTGCAACAAACCACTGGTACTGTGCTTCTTTTCTTGTCAGAGCATTTGACATTTTCTCTGTCCCTTTAATCAATCAAGATACTTATTTGGGCATATTTCTTTCTCTATTTTTCTTCACCATTTTAAAACAGCAAAATGCATCATGACATGATTTCCACACCAATTCCATCTATCCCCACGATAAATATGTGTTTCCATAGTAGCTTAACCACTGGCCCCTTTTTGGGAATGAGGATACAGATTAATATAGTCATGAATCCTACTTACCTAACTGCCATAAATCTAATGTAAAGCACCCAAGCTTCCATGAGTTTCCCAGGTATTCTTCAAACGAATGGGCATGTCTCCTTTGCTCTTCCCAGACCTAACCCGATCACACACACACAGCACCTCTGACAAATCCTTTCCTTAGGTGGGCACGGTGGCACACACCTGTAATCCTAGCAACTCAGGAGGCTAAGGCAGGAGGATTGCAAGTTGAAGGCCCTAAGCCACTTAGTGATACCCTGTTCTCAAAAAAAAAAAAAAAAAAAAAAAAAAAAGAGTAAAGAAAAATTGCTGAGGGATGTAGCTCCATGTTAAAACACCCTGGGTTCAACCCCCAATACCACCCTCCACAAAAATAAAAACAAAAACAAAAAAAAAGAAAACCCATAAAATTTTTGCTAGTTTTGAAATCTGCATTCATTAGTCACACTCAGCCATCAGTAATTATTTCTATAACCCATGGCCAGTTCTTATTCATTTTCATTATGTTCATGAAACTCAAGCCTATTGGCAGTTACCAGCCAACTGACTAGATCGTGTTGTCTTGCCAACCACACTAATTCCTTCATATTGCTTGATTTACTACAAATTTCTTCTATAAATGACCATTTCTACAGCATCACCTGCCTCCTCTACTTCATCTCACTTTCAACATAGAAACAAAACGTATGCTCAGAGCATTACGTGCCTGGTGTAGGTGATCTCTGCTCCTAGGGAAGTGATTTACAGAAAACAAAACATCGACAGAACAAACCTAAGTTCCATCCATTATTTCACTGCATTTTTGAAATGTTTGTTATTTTGGGGGTACCACTGATTGCTTGCTAAAGTTATTTGACTCAACAACAGAATGTTCTCCTCATCATGGAAGCAGTCCACCATGTATCCACACAACATCTCCACTGGTCACAAATCGATGATTCACCAACTCAAGAACCATAATGTGCTGATGTCCATAACCACATTGCCCTCCATATGATTTGGGTTTTAGAAGGGGGTGCTTGCATTGTGGTTAGAATTTGTGGTACATCTGTCCCTGGAAGCTTTGGACTGTGTTTTCCATAATTAGAGGGTTCCAGAGGTCATCCAAAGATGTATAAAACACTGCCATTTGTGTTGAAATCACCAAGAGATTGTGTGCATTCACTTTTGGTGCCTGTTACATGGACTTCTTTAGGTGAACCACTCTCCACAAAGTTAGAGTATACAGATTAACATAGCCACTAATCCTAGTTTTTCTGTGCAGCTATTTCAATATTTCTCCCACTAAATCTCTCTCGGTAGAAGAGTATAATGATTAGATGGTTCAGTTCATCCTAAATGAATAAAAGGCCATCAAATAAGAGATTGGCTGATATTATTCAGAGGAAAAAAAAATGCCTCTATTTCCCTTGAACAACAAAGGAACTTAAAAAGATTCTTTACTTGATCTAAACTTTGTCAGACTTCTGAATCTTCTCTTAAGCCTATCTATCCACTTCCTTATAAAATAGAGTTTTGACACCTGTTACGTCAGTTTATCAAGAATCCCCCACCCTTGGTATCTTCTCAAACTCATTTCTGTGTTTTATTCCTCACCCTGATCCCTCTGATCACCCTGGTTGAGTTCAGCAGGATCCTATTAGGTTGGTGCAACGTGAATCCCTTCCAGTCTGGACGATTCCTCTTGACAATTTTCCATCCACCAACGCCCCTACTCTTGGATATAAATCCCACTTTCCTTTGCTGTATTTGGAATGGAGCCCAATTCTATACTTAAGTCTCTCGGTCCCTTTATTTTTTTTTCCATAGTCCTGCATAACATTTGCTTTTGCCACTACAGCTTATGTCCTGCTCTGGTTTTTAGAGATACAACCCAGTGCAACTGCAGATCTTTGGAATCAAGAGTTTTCAACCTGTGATGACTGAAATACATTCCAGTGTTTTGATATATGTAATTAGGTAAATATTTTCTCTTTACAGAAAAAAAAAACATAGATTATCGTTTTGTTCCTTTAACTTATTCAAAATGCTACAAGAAATATGCCATTGATATATTTTCATTTTTGCTAAATCATGCGTTTTCAGGTAAATTAAATTAGTGGAAAAATTGGATTGATGGTTTAAAATATCATTATAGCACTTGCTGCAAACTACAATATTGCTTTACAAAGGAGTGTGATAGTTTAAATGCTGTGTAGGCAGTGAATTAGTAGTCTAATCTGTAACATCACAAATATTTGGAGACATTTTTCCCACATTTTTTACTGGTACGTTATAGTTGTATATAATGATGGGATTTGTCATTATATATTTATACATGCAAAAAACATAGCACTATAATTTGGGCAATATTACTCCCCAACACTTTCTAACATTTTGAAATCACTACTGTCTTAGTTGTAACAAAATTTAGCTTTGTAACTTTAATTTTTTGTCACATTGTACTTGCATACTTGCCTATTGTATTTCCTTTTATGGAGAAAATGAGATTTATATATTACATGAAAAAAATGAGAAATCAATAAAAAGATAAATAAAAATCTGAGGCAAATTGTGGTTAAAACAAACAGGATATCTATAATAAAGAGTAAAACTGAAACACAGATGAGGCAATATAATTTGTCATGGAGATGAAAAATCTTTCCTTAGCATGGAATCTAGCATATATTTGGTCAAAATAAGTTCCATGGATTCGTTCCATAAAATTTTTATTGTTATTAATTTCAAACTTTCACAGAATGAATCAAGTCCTAATATAGCTTTATAATAATTTATATTGTTCATTTCATTTTCCAGCACAGTGTGTCATATGTGTGACAACTGAGTCACAATTTGTATTTGGGCAGTGATGCCAGTGTTGAGTCATTGACCCACATGAAAATAGGTTGTGGCCTAGAAATGGGCCACTGGAATCCTGTTATTCTTCCTGTCCTACCACCCTAGTTACAGTGAGTAAGGGGTTTGAAATTGTGTTGAAAATTGGCATAGAATATAAAAAAGTCAGCTGTGTCTGGTGTGGGTGATGAGTCATGATATCATCTAGGAGAAACCTGTGTTTTTTTTTCTTCAAGAAATTTAACATGGACACACACATTTGGGAGGTTTAGTGAAATAACAATCCATTGAAGTTTTGCTTTATTAGTCAGTACAGTGAGAAAAAGAACACTATTTCCCAGACAGAGTCAAATGAATGTAAAGAGGACTGAAAGAGGGGTCAGATAGTCCTAATTTGCTATGCTTCCAAACTTTAATGTCCCCCAAGGTTCATGTGAAAAAGACACAGTCTTCAGGGTGGTATTCTTGGGAGATGGTAGAACCGTTTAGGAACTGGGACCTTGGAAGAGGTGCTTAGGTAATTGAGAGCCTGCCCTTGAAGAGATTGTGGAACCTCTAACTCTTCTCTTTTCCTTTTGATACCTGACCATGAGGTGAACAGTTTTCTCCAAAATATGCAGCCTGATATTACCATCAGGCATACCCAACAGGGGCCAAAAGTAATAGGTCTCAATTACTTGGACTAGAAACTCCAAAACTCTGAGTCAAAATAAATCCTTTCTCTTGGTACATTAATTATTTCAGGCATATTATTAGAGTAATGGAAAGCTAATACAGAATTTTAACCCGGTTATACAACTTCCTCCTTATTGATCTTTGAGAAAATACTTGACCACATGACACTATAGATTCCTTGCATATTGAAAGATGAGAAGACTTGCCTACTATGCAGGCTGTTTGAGGGTCAGGTGGGATGCTGTGCTTAAAATTAAAGTCTTACATAAACATTTAAGCATAAATCTTCCCTAAAATTCACATCTCCACAACTTCTATGTTGGGGGATTGTTTTGTCCATTTGTGCTGCAAAGAAATGCAAATTTAATTCATTAATTCAGACTGAAGCTATCTTTACATGTTCTAGCAGCAAACACACCCTTTGTGTCTAAGAAAGCATTTCTCCATATGATTGTTGTTGAAACAAAGAGCTTTCCAACTCATAGAATTCCAATCACATTAGACAAGCATGTCCTCCAAAACAGCATCAGTGTTAATCAGACCTCAAAAATAGATGTTAAATGTGAAATTTTGAAATGGAAGAAAAAATGTGTTTGTATTCTGGCAGGCTTGTGCTTATGTCTGAATGTGAGTAGATATTTGCAGAAAATATTATCTAAAGTTCATGAGCGTAATTGTAGTCCTCACTTGATTCCTCATTTTGCCATTTTCTCTCAAGATTTAATGTGAAAAATGCATTTGAAATATTGAAATATTTTTGGTTTTCCATGCAGAAAGCATTGTAGAAGATAGATTTATTTTTTTCAAAACTCGGCAGATGATTTACTACATGAAGAGGTAGAGATGATTGGAAATGATTGTAAGACCTATCATAAGAAATTCATTACTGAGCTTTTGAATATCTAACTATTAATTATCTGGTAAGTACTATGTATGTACAATCTCTCACCCAGACATGCATATACATAACACACACATGTGCACACACATATATGTTTGTATATATGTACATATACACACATATATTACTTATTATTTTAAGAAATCTTTTAATTATTGATTTGCTTTAGGAAATGCTGTTATATACTAAATATTATTCAATAGAATTTTAGCCTTCCAAAATCTTTGTTAGTACAGTTAAGTATGATTTTCTACAAGTTAATGAAAATTTAATTAGTCTGGCCAAATCTAATTTCCAAAGGCAATGACAGGCATCTTCAAAACATGTTGTATCTACACACTGTATTCTAAGCTTTTGTTGTTATCTCAATAACACATATGTTGGATGTTCATATAAAATTCTGTGTAAACCATTGTCATGGTGAACAGAAAGAGACAGATTACCACCATAGAGATTGCCTAAACTGTGAGCCATTTTAAATTTATTTTCTTTTTTTCCCAGAGTACACCCACCTTATTCATGGCCCATGCATTTCAAGAACCTCATTTAACCCTGAAATCAGGGACAGTATGGAAATCTTTGTATAGTGTTTGTTTTCTAACAGCCATCTTTCTGGTGGGTAGAATATAGAGCATGGATACTCTGGCCAAATTGATAATTCACATCCAGATCATAAAGGAGTAGGGTAGAGAGAGATTTTGTTTCTACAGTCAGAGTAACATTCCATTTAAAACTTACGAATAGTTTATTCTGAGATTTTTCATTTAATGTTTTCAGACAAGGGTTAACGTGGACATCTGAAAATAGGGAAAGTGAAAACACGCATAGGGAAGAGTCCTGTACTTGCCGTCTCACTCTGTTTTGTGCTGCTGTGATGGGATATCTAAGAGTTAGCAATTTATAGAACTTTTTTTTTTTTTTTTTTTTAATAGTTTGGAAGCTGAGTATTCCAGGTTTGAAGGGCCAGTACCATTTGATGAGGGCTTTCATGCTTGATCATCCCATGACAGAAGGCAGAAAGGAGAGAGGGAGACAGAAAAGTCAAAACTCATCTTTCTATCAGGAACCCACTTCTGTGATAACTAATCCTCCCCAAATAACACCATCAATCCATTCACTAGGGTAGAGCCCTCCTGATCCAATCAAATCTAAAGTTTCCACTGTTCAATGCTGTTGCATTTTCAATGCATGAACTTTGGAGGACAAGTTAAAACCATTGTCTTTTTTCCACTAAGTTAAGCTTATTTCTTCATTTCAGAAATGGACAAGCAGTGCCCTCCAAAATTAAATCCAAATCAGAGAACTAAAATGTGATTCAACAGAACCATTTAACTTCAAAGTACACAAAACATCATTACAATCTCAAAGGCAGAGACAATCTCTATTCTAAGTTGAAGGCAGAGGATATAGATTGACAGATAAGTAAAATATGAACCTCATGATATGGGGCCATATCCATACTCCAACTGTATGAATCAGACCAGCTGGGCATGGATTGTTTTCATATAACAAGTTTCAGCACTAAATTTCGTGTTAAAAATGGGTTTCATGGCTATAAATCTACCAAACCATCTATGCAACAATGGTTGAAAGTCACCTATTTAGCTGTTCCTCCAAAGTCCTTTAAATTACAAAATATTATAGATTTATGGATTTCCAGGTTAAATGGACCATAAACATTTTAATAAATATTTTCCTTCAGCAGACTGATCTTCTGATATTGTTTTGAAGCTAAACAAATTATCTGTAGCTTAAATAAATATGTACAATAGGGGGGGTAAAGTATGTGGACTATATGGCCCTATTGTATATTATTTGTTTCTACTGCTTTGAAAGAACAGAATGTAATTTATATTCTTATTTCTCAAATTGAATAATAAAGGGTATATAAGAAATTAAGTTACAAGAAGGTGAAAAAATACACAGGGGTGTGTGTTCTGACTTGATGACTTACCTAATACTAATTTATTATTTTTTCATACTGTGCCTTTCTCCATTATGCTGAACAATGGAGAACAATCTTGCCTTATACTAATCTGTCATTAAAGAGTTTTATCTTATTTCCCCCCTTCTTACTATAATTTTCATCCAGATAAAATGTTTCTTTATTCCAAGTTTTCCATGATGGTTTCGCCCAGTGGAAATACAATTTTATAAAATTAAATCTATATTACTTTTAGATAATCAGAAAGTCTTACCATTTTATGAATCTCACTGTTTATAATAGCATAAAATGACAAGATGTGATACTTAAGATTATATTAAACATAATTTTTAAATCAAAACAATGTGATTCAATAGAAATCACATGCACTTTCTTTTTGTACTGGCACTAAGGGACAGATTGTCTTTGCCTTTACCTGAAATGGTAGCAGCCTTGTGGAAGGTGGTAGCAGAAGACATCATCAGGGCTTCGAACTAAACATACTCATGGCAACCGCGTGATAGCATCTAGCATCTCCTTTATGCCAGGTACCACAGAGGTTGCTGAGGATATGATTATTAATTTTCAGTGCCAACCCCCATAGAATTCCCCTGTCTTTTTAGTTATGGGGAAAGCTAAATAAAAGCCGAGACCGAACTGTGTGAGGTAACACAATCATGAAGAAAATATCAGGGAAACCCAATAGCTTCAGGGAGGATTTCAAAGCAGAAGGAACACAAATTAAATTACCCCCAAACAGGAGAACTTAACTGATGAGGAAGGGAGAGGAGCAGAGAGTCATAGTTCAGAGCTATCCAGGTGTGTAAAGGTAAGGTGACAGGGGAAGCCATTTGAGACCTGGTGGTGCTTCAGATTCAGCATGGATGGAACACAGGGCCCCAGGGAAGGCAGAAATCAAAGATCCTAGAGGGGCAGACAGTCCCTTTCATTCTAAGACAAGCATTTAAAATATATTTTGCACTGGAATTCTTAGGATGATTTTAAACAGAGGAGTAAAATATTCATATCGGATTTTTTAAAATAATAGAAAATTAACATTTTTTACTAAGAATATCAGATAATTTCTATTTTTCTTTTTTCACTATCTTCTTTTTAGAATGTGACTACATATGATGATTTTAAGGAAACATGTTATTTGTTGTGGCACAAAGGGAGAAATAATTCAAACAGTGATTTCAAATCTCAAAACAGGGATGTATGTATTCTATTTAAGAGACATCAAACAAATTTCACTTCCCATTAAATATGAGATCATATTTGTTCATTTTAAAGAATGTAAATGGTTATGAATCTCCTATTATCATCTAATAGTTTTCCATGGCAGGAAAACTATTGTGATCAGAATTAAAATTAATGTGTTTTCATCAGTGAACTCTGTGCTGGTTGTGGTTTCTTTTAGGTACTTGAACATCTGTGCATTAGCTTCAGATGACGGTTAAAAACTCAGATTGTACCAAAGGCAGAGCTGTTGGATAGTTCTGGTAGGAAAGGTCTATCCAAGTCCTATAATAATATAACTTAATGTTTAATTCACATGCCCAAACAAGCAAATACAAAAAAACATCAACCTAAATGTCAGGTTTTCTTCTTCTTTCCAATACTAACCTTGAAAAGATTTTTATGGGATAGATTTAGTGTCAAATGATTATAATACAGAAATAATTCATGGACAAAAAAAAAAAGCAAAAATTATGTACTTGGAGCTGGAGAAAATGTATTACATACATGAAAGGAGTTTTAGGTCCTGTTCTTTAATGTTTTGAGCTCCCAGGATCTCTTCGCTGTGATCATTTTCAATTATTATTACCCATGCATTTATTCATTAATTACTTTATGAATGCATAACATATAAAGTAATATGTATTAAATACTTTCTTGGGTATTAAGTTTGATGAGGTCAGAAGAAAACCGCTGTTCATATAATTCAGTGAATATTTCAAAACTGCTAAAAGATAAACCATAGAAGAGGACCTGTCATGTTGACTCTGGAAGTTTTAATTATTTTTAAAGTGTGGTAAAATGTAGGGAAACAAGCTTGAAGGATGAGTTCCATATTAGAAGTATTAAGACGGAGGTGACTTCAGTGACTTGGACTTCCTGTATGAGTCGTTGCCAGGCTGACAGCTTCTACCCAAACTGCCAAAGGTTAAGAAATATTCAACATGTGAAAGAATCTATCCAAAATTTCGTGCTAACCTCTAAACTCTGGGGCAAATGTGAAATATCATTATAGTGGCTGAAATCCACTTAATTCATCCATTCTGAAAATACCTAGTGAGTGTTATCATTCTAAAATTCAAATATGCAATTCTTCTATTTAACTCCTAAAACTTCCCCTTATCTTCAAAATCAAGCTAATACCTTATCACGGCTTAAAAATATTTTTTATTGAATTGTGAATTTTCTCTCCAACCGTAGCTCCCCCAGCCTCCCACGTGTTACCACCTTTCAGTTCTCTAAAATTCTCCACGTTTCTGCTTCTTGACTCTACTTCAGCCTCATCTCCATGCTGAAGAAACCCTTTACTTTGCTCATTCCTAATCTAAATATCAGCTTTGAAGGCTTTGCTATAAGATGCCAGTGTGCATTCACCCCTGTGCTGGTCTACATGGATCATCGCCAATTACTGGATACTTGTCTGTGTGGCTCTTTATGCTGTAAATTCCGCAAGGATTGGCATGAGCCTTTTTAAAAAGTTGTATCACAAGTGCCTTAATCACAGAGAAAGCATTTACTAAGAATTTGTGGAGTAAGTGGACAGAAGAATTTAGAAATCTAGGAATAAGAATGAGTTTAGGGCACAGCTTTTGAAAGGAATTGGAGATAAGAAGGAAGAGGAAAGGGACAAGGTTCCCTTCCCTGATGGTATTATTGAAACCATTTCATCATTGTTTATCATGTTTCTTCTTATAAGAACATAAGCTAGTGCTTGCCTTGCAAGCACGAGGCCCTGAGTTTGATCCCCAGCACTGCAAATAAAAAAAAAAAAAATACATGAGCTAAACCATCAAGTCACTTCATTGACCTTCTTTGTTCTAGGGGATAATAAGACTTTCTTTAATGATCAGGGATTATTGACAATAACCTATAAAAACTGTATTGAAAAATTCTCATCAGAAATTTTTCTAAAATACATTCATGTGCTCACTTAAAGGAAAATAGACATGTGAGTTAGGGATAAGGGCAATGCAAACATGAAGATGAATTGATTTTTCTATATTTCATTCATTATATTTTCAGCTACTAGAAAGTTTCATAAGTCATAATATCTCTATTTCATTCACTATATTTTTAGCTACTAGAAAGTTTCATAAGTCATAATATCACTTTTTTAAAAGTAAAGTTTACAACTTTGGTCAACATAGCATGACAGCAAGTATGTATTAATCTTTTTTTCATGACTATTATACCTTTAAACAAGTTTAAGCAGAATCTCATAAGTCTAATTGTGTGTGTGTGTGTGTGTGTGTGTGTGTGTGTATTAATATTTCTACCACTGCTTAAGAAATGATTATACCCCTGGGTTCAATCCCCAGCACTGAAAAAAAAAAAAAAGAAAGAAATGATTATACATTCCGGTATGCCTGTGAATGTTTTCCTTGAACTAATTGCAATTGAACTACCAAGAACTTTATTTTCCATGAGTCCTGTGACTTTTGGCAGAACATTAGCAATCTCTTCCACTCAGTCATTTGTTCATAGATGAAGGACTTCAGTCAGATGACCTGCTAAGTTTCTTTGTGGTATTTGATTCAAATTGTTTGATATGAGCATTTTGTGCAAAATGTTGGCATTTTCTATATCATATACATAATCCTTTTCTGAAAAAGGATTCATGTCCTCCTCTATTGATTGATTGATTCGTCCATTTAAACCTTCTCTATGTTGCCGGCACACAGTATAGCAGTAGCAGCATCGGGGTGGCACTATTTGGAGGGCCTCAACTCTTTCCACTAGTGTCATTGGAGCCAATGAATGACAGCTACTGTGTAGACATCATGCGTTAAGTTCTGAGGGAAATGACTCACCTACACTAACACATTGAGCAGGAATGGTATCCATCAACATTCAGTTCTCCCATTTTAAGTGGAGAGTGTGGATTTAAGCTCCCAAAAAAAACTTCTTCATCTCTGATACTATAATTTTTATATTGGAGATTATGAAACAGAAATTAAGTTCTGAAAGGTACAGTATAATTTAATTCTACTAAAAGCTGATCTGGGATTTGAACACAACCCTCACTACTAATGGCTTGGATGAAACCAATGTGGTTTGTTCTTACATCTGCTTGGATTTTATTATAAAATGAAATTTTAAAAATTATTTTAGAACAGTTTTAAAAATACTATATATGGTATATTAAACAAATATATAGTATATTAAGTTAAGCATAATATTAAATGCAAAGAAAAATCTTAGGGTTCATTTTTTGTGTTTGATGCTCAAGATCAAACCCAGGGCTTCACACATGCTAGGCAAGTAATTGATGTCCCACTGAGCCCACAGTATATGATTTTTAGTGTTGCATATATTTAAGAATTCTGAATATGAAATTCTAAACTAGGACACCTTTATGGATAGAAAGCATATTTCCAGGGCATAAAAATTCCCAAAGCACACAATAAAAATGGAAGCTTATTGTGTTCTTTAAATCTTATGAAAAAATGAGCTAACAGTTAAATCAAAAGCAACAATAATGTTCAATGGAAAAGCAACAACTCCTCAGTTTATATCCAAAGGTCTTAAAATTAGCTTACTACAGTGATATAGCCACACCAATGTTTACAGCAGCTCAATGCACAATAGCTAAACTGTGGAACAAATCAAGATACCCTTAAACAGATGAATGGATAAAGAAAATGTGGTATACATATATTTAGACAAGGGAATATTACCCAGCCTTAAAGAAGAATGAAATTATAGCAATTGCAGGTAAAAGGATGGATCTGGAGACTATCATGATAAGCGAAGTAAGTCAATCCTCAAAAACCAAAGGTTCAATGTTTTCTCTGATACACGGATGTGGATCCATAATGCGGGGGGCTAGGGAAAAATGGAGCAATTTTGGATTGGGCAGAGGGCAAAGAGGGAGGGGAGGGTTGTGGAGTTGGGAAGGATGGTGGAATGAATGAACTTTATTACCCTATGTACATGTATGATCAGACTACTGTTGTGACTGCACCATGGACAGCAGAGGAATGAGAAGTTGTGCTCCATTTGTGAACAGTGTGTCCAAATGCATTCTGCTGACATGTATAACTAATTAGAACAACAACAAAAAAAGAACCTCGAAAAAGCAACAAAAATCAGAGACAAGATTTCTATGGCAGAAGATAGAGAGAGCAGGTTATACACCATAACTTGGGGACACATTTGGGGAAATGCCTACATAACCAATATAAAATGATGCGTTTGGAGAAGAACACAAACTACATTTGATACAGTGATTAATATATATATAGTTTATGGTTTTAAAACTCAGCTTGTGTTGTTTGTATTATAATAAAGTATGATGAAACACAGTTAACAAGAGTAGGCTTTGACCGACAAGGCCCTTGGTTTAGAGCACTGGTGTGTGTGATCATTACAAGTTAGGTGCCATTTGTCTTCTTCCCCATTCATTTTAATGATGTGATTGGCCACATTAAGAACATTTTCATGATCTGTCTGCATATCCTTATAATCTGTATCATAGTTCCTGACAGAAACCCAGTGCAAGCAAAACATGGTAGACATTTTTGAGTCAATACATCTTTCCTGGTGCCTTTAAAGCATTTCATTTATAAAATCAACTTTTATTAAAATGTCAATAGCTGTAACATTGGATGTAAAAAGCAAAACAGGATTTGTCAGATGTGAGCATCTCAAGTATGATCTTTAAAGTGCCCTTTCCCCCACCAAATTCATTATTAAAGTTAAGGAGTTTTTAGTATCATTTAGGAGACGATTCTTGAAAATTCAGAGGGAAATGTGCTTGGTGTATTACTTATGGCATGTCGACAGCACTGAAAAGTATGTGAAGTCAGGTGATAGAAGATGAAGAACAAAGGAAGAGAAGTTAACTTATTTTTTAAGCAAATAGCAAGAGAATATCATGAGAGATTTGGATTAAAAATAACCAAAAAGAAAAAAAAAAACCTGAAGATTAATAAAATAAAATTAAGAAACTCTATTTTCAGTTTTGCACTCTTTCTACATGGGCGAATTTGGACCTACTTATGTTCTTGGGGACTCAAAGATTTATTTATTTATTTATTTATTGCAGTGCTGGGGATTGAACCCAGGGCTTATGCTTGCAAGGCAAGCACTCTACCAACTGAGCTATATCCCCAGCCCAAAGATTTATTTTTAAAGTGAAACTGTGCATCGTTTATTGTGTGTACATTATTTTGTGTAATTTCATGATTATGATATTTTTAGTACTTTTTTAAAAAAAGCAGACATTTGTAGGTTTTCATGATTGGACACTGGTATGGACCTCATATAAACATAACAAAGATGAGAAGCATCAGAATATGGTGTTGATGATATGATGAATTAGTTTCTAAGATGTTTATAAAAAGCATCATGTTTGAAAATATTAAAAAGTGGAATAAAGGAAACATGTGATGACCGAGTGGAGGTAGTAATGTTTGTGCCCCAAACTGACTTTGACATAAAATATTAAATGCAAAGAAAAATCTTAGGGTTCATAAAGTTCTCTGTAAGTATTAGGGAATATTAAAATTTTTCCTTCGTAAGTACTGGAGGAACAAAACCTGAAATACAAAATATTCATAGATGAAAACTGTTCCCAGTTCGTAGGGTGCCTGCCTCGCATGTACAAGGCCCTGGGTTCAATCCCCTGCACCCCAAAAAAAAAATAGAAAAAGAAACCTGTTCCCAGTTTCATGTCTCCTTATCCAGGCTCCTCTGTCAGTAAGCAGACTTATTAATTGCATGTTCTTTTTTGAAGCAATGAAATGAGAACTGACAAATTTTTATATAAAACCAAACTTGCCATCAGACCATATGAGGGCATATATTACAAGGAAAGGCAAACAAATTATGAGACTACTCTTGATAGGACTGATAAAATCATTACAATGACCATTTTCCTTGCTTTGTGATCATTTTTCAAAATACCTCGTATATTATACCATTGTTCATCATTCAATTGTTTATTTTGCACATAATACATTTGGGGGAATCATTCTTCCAATTCTGGATTTCTTCTCTTATAACTTTTTATTTTTTTCCCATAAAATAACACTGCAAAATATTATAAAGCTACATAAAATGAATTTAAAATTATAGCTCAAGTATGACAGTTGGGCTTGAATTTAAAATCTCTAATTCATTTTCTTTGTTGCCTGAGTAACATATGTGGTGTTGGAGTCAGTAGCATGGGGGTGGAGGAATGGCAATTTTTTTTTTTTTTTTTTATGAAATTTAGTAAAATTATCCTCAATGCAATTTTTAAAAAATCCAGTTCTTTGCAAAACAGTATAAAATGTGTCCCTCCAACTCACAATATAGGCCTCTGACATTAAATCTTCAATTAATTGTGGACTTTATTCTTTGCACCCACCAACCATTATATGGGGGATTGGGACAGTATCTCTTAGTGCTTATAAGAATGTAGTAATCACCCAATCTAATGCAATAAAGCAACACATGATGCTAAGTAAGACTGCTAATGTGGAAAAGGTCTACGAACTTTCTAGCCTGTAAAACATTTTCTATGTTAAATTTCTACTAACTTGCCAAGTACATATTATTGGAGCCATTACTACTTTCACGGAGTATAGTGTTTTATAATGGAAATAAGATGTGTTCATTACGATCTTGAACTTCCAAAGTCCCAGTTCTGTGATACTGTGAAGTTTTTGGACATGCTGCTTAACATCTCTGAACTTTAGATTTCTTTTCTGTAAAATGCAGCAGGAATAATCTCAAGTAACCTAACAAGGCTACCACAGTTTAACTGTGGTCAGCAAAACAAATACACATGGTCTAGGGTCAGCTCCTCACGTGTTTTTCTTTACCTTGAAACTTCTCTACAATTTGAGAAAACCAGGGGAGTCTTTGTACCCTCATATTAACACAACAGATTCATTGGCAACCGATTTTAAGTGAACTAATTTATAAATAGGAATCTATGTTAAGACCCATTATTTAATATGAATATTAGAACATAAGCATGATGGGGTTTGTTTTCCGTGATATCAGCTTTATGCCTTTTTAAAAAATTTTTTCTCAAATGCAAAATGTAGACTAACTTTAATGTGAATCACCTCCTTTTGTGATCCCTGGGGGAAAACTGTTGAATCCTCATGAGATACTAAGAATACAGTTTCTCATCACAGCATCCAGTAAGCTCTAATGCCAATTTCACAAATGACTCACACAACACACACACACACACACACACACACACACACACACACACACACAGACTTTTATATATACACAGATAATGTGCTTGTATATATTTACACAGACTCTTGCTACTTTCAGTTCAACTTTACCATTTTTCAGCTTCATGCTGGTGCAAAAGTAATCCTAATTTAATAGGATCCATACATTAAATTTGAGTTTTGACCTTTTCCTGGACTTGAACTATGGGATACTGGGATTTTTGCCATGGTAGGCAGCAGCAGTGAGCTGCAGCAACTGGTCAGCCACAAGCTCGTGAAGGTAAACAACCTGTCTTCTACAGTATTGGCAGCACTTTTTGGATATTTTGTGTTTTTGCATTGCACCACATCTATAAAACATATATTTGTGTGCATAGGTGATATATTCAGCCCTTGATTATAAAACAGGCTTTGTGTGAGATGAGGCCCCCCCACCTGCAGGCTGATGTATATTCTGAGCATGTTTAAGGTAGGCTAGGTAGGCTAAATTATATTGCTCATTTTATTACCTATTGTAAATGTATTTCTGACTTAGATATTTTCAACTTTCAATGGGTGTATTGGGATACAAACCTATTATAGATGAGGAGCATTTTAATATTTATATTACATTATATTCATGTCAGATTATTTTCCCATTCTGCTTCAAATCCTCTCAATCATAGCTACATATTATTGCTGTGGGTATACCTGCTATAGTCTGTGAATATTTTATTGCTGGTTCAAAATAAGATGAGTGTAAATATTCAGCAATTTTTATAATAATTTTTATTAGTATATAAGTGTAATTTTTATTTTAATTAGATTAGCAGAGTAGCATTAAATTGAAAATTACAAAACAAAACAGAAAGCAAAGTTGGCCTTTCCCATGGACAGTCTGAGGAGCACTGCTCTGACTTCTACACTAAAAAACTTACTGGCTTACTGGATTCCTTCCCTTTGACCCTTTTTTTTTTTTTAATATTTTTTAGATGCTGATAAACCTTTATTTTATTCATTTATTTATATGTGGTGCTGAGAATCAAACCCCAGTGCCTCACCCATGCTAGGCAAGTGCTCCACCACTGAGCCACAACCCCAGCCCTCCCTTTGACCCTTTACTTCTTGCCCACCAGGATGCAGTGACACTGACATTGTTCTTTGTAATCTTCCAGACCTCTTCCTCCTATACGGGTCCTCTGAGCAGTTGGTGCTGTGTTCAATGTTCTTCCAAGAGATGACCCATGCCTGACTATCATTTGCTCACCTAGACCCAGTCTAGATGCATCATGATGCCCACTTGTCTTGGGCAACCCAAACTCACTTTTTATCAATTCAACATGATTTAACTTTGTCATTATAATTGGTCAGATTGTAAAATCATTCCTTTTGTTATTTCAGATTCTCCAACCTAGAATAGGATTTCCATGACAAGGAGGATCATTGGACTTGTTACTGCAATCTTAGGGAGTGAAATAGTGCCTGAAATATAATATCAATTAATAAATATTGGAGCTGAGGATATAACTCAGAGGGAGAGTCCTGGATTAACATATGTAAGGTTGAATTTGAAGGGTCATATACATACATACATACATACATACATACATACATACGTATTGACTGGGAGTTGAAAGTTTATATAGTACTTTACAGTTCAAAAAGTACTTACTCATACATTATCTAATTATCTCAGGAAGAACAGTAATGATATTAAAACTTGAAATAATATAAAAATAACGAGCATATTATGCTCTCTCCATGAGTGTACCTAAAACCATTTAGTTTTATTTTAAATAAAATTTGTTTGATTAAATAGAAGATGAAGCAGAAATCATGATTACATAAAAAAAGATGATAGAGTCAGAAAAACTGGGATTGCCAATTATAATTTAATTTTTTAAAAGTCTCCACATTCATTTGAATTCCAGATTCCTTATCTGCAAACCTAGGGGTTATGTCCCAGCTTCTAGGTTCTCAATAAGATTTGAGGAGATCACATATCTAAAATAAGTAAGGGACTTATCAAACAGTATGCTTTCTCAATTATCCCCTTAATCAGAGAGGATAAAGCTCACTCTAATAAATTATTACCATACATATTAAAAATTATATAGATATGTTATTTACTTGCAAAGCAAAATCTATCTCATTTTTGCAACTTTATTTTTATCACATATTTTACCTGTGATAAACAGATAACAGATTTTATTTTTGTCATTAAAACCAGATTTTATTTTTATCACCAAACTCTAATTTTACCTGCTGAGAAAGCATTTCTCAACCTCAAGCAATTTTTACTTAACTTTAAAAATTTTTGCTCACTGTCAAGTCCATAATAGTAAATCTAATTTCCCATCTAGCATTCTTAGGGATTTACTGATGGCTTCATTTGATGATTTGGGACCTATTCATAATTATAATGAAAATACATGCCAGAACACATTTCTGAATGACACAGTTATTTAATGACTACTATTTGCATGGGCCTGGCACAGCCTTATTGCTAGCATTTATAGAGGATCATGGATTTGCAGAATATTATACAAGGGAGAGAATGTAATCATACAGAATTATAGCACACCCACCCCTGATTTCTGTTTCATATCCCAAAATTCATCCATTTTTAAATTCACATTTTTATACATTTCGTTCATGTTCTAGCTTAAAACCAATTTAACAACTGTATCATCATAATTGACTTGACTTGAATTAAAATAAAGATATTGGAAATGAACTCTTTTATGATAAAAATACTTATGTATTGCTTAGATTTCAGAAATATTTCCCAGGTGGGCAATATTGACATGAATGGACTAAATAAATCTCTAGAGTTGCTTTTTCTAACATATATTTATAATAAAAATACTCCTCATTTTAAAACATCACATGTTCTAATTTTCTCAGAAAAATGAATTGTTTATATGCACAGGGAAAATGTAAAATATTTTGGATATATGACAGGAACACTATTTATTAATTTTTTTTTACTTTACAAATAGATAGCTTCACTAATTCTGTAAATATTTCATTAATAGGCCTATTATTTGTGGACAATGGCAAGATACAAGTTTCTAAAAACAGACTCCTTTCCAAATGTGTTCACAAAGTACTCTGGGTTACAATGAGCTGATTGTGAGCAGTGGGATAAATCATGGAGGCACACCCAAGTCCACCTGATGGGGTCACAGACATTATTTCCATCCAGCAATGTTGGCTCATGGCATATAAAGAGAAATTTGCAGTCAAGAATCCTAGGAGGGTGAGTCACCATGCCCATAAGTGCTGGCTAGAGAATAGAGCAAGATAAGACTGTTCAGGTGAGCAGGAGGTAGATGGAAGTGGACTATGAAGAAAATTACCCTTAAGTCCTCCATGACATCCATTTAGAAATGGTAAATTAAAGGCCAGGGATATAGCTCAGTTGGTAGAGTGTTTGCCCTGCAAGCACAAGGCCCTGGGTTCAAATCCCCAGCACCACACACACACACAAAAAGGTCAGTTAAGACCTCCAAGCAGATGCAAGCAAGATCTAGAAAGATCTTGTAGGCCATGAATAAGAGTTTGAATTTTCATCCTGAAAGAACTAAAGCAGGAACTTGGCATGGGGAATTTACTGTTTTGAAAACTAATTCCAACTGGCTTGTAACCCATGTTCACTATATTTATTCTTTCTTATGAAGTTGAAGTATGAGAATTCTTAACTACTTCACACTATTCTTGAGCTCTTTACTTAAGGATTGGAGTATCATAAGAGCAGATACCTTCCTGTCTCATGATCTTCTTGCTACTATACTTAACTTCACTAAGTGTGGGCCTCTTTCCTGGAGGAGCCCTACATGGCATTCTGTCAGGAGACAGACACACCAAACAGGCCACTAGTGGACTAGGGCTCTATCCTGTCCCCTGGAGGAGGCCAACATGGTGTCTGCCTTTTAGGCCACTCGGGGACTGGGGGCCCATCTTCCTCTCCTGCGGGGGCGCCTGGCTCTCCTTGCAGTGCTTGACAGAGTTCCACTGAAGGATGATTGCAAAGACTCATCCTAAAAGGATTGCATGCCAGATGGATGCCTCCCTAGCTCGGATGTTATTCTGTGGAGTTTTCCTAATAATATATTACTCACTTCAGTCTGGGGATCTTGCTAGAGGTGATGGGAATAATTCTACAAATTTCCAGAAAAACTTCATGGAGACAAAACACACGTTGAAACCCTGTGATGATTAACCTCACAACAGCAGAATGTTTTTATTATGTTAAAAACCAAACACTGCATTTACTGGCACAGCCAGAACCTGTTGGGGCACAGAAACTTATAGATAACAATGTTTCCCCAAGTTCTAAGCACAAAGCACCTCCCACAGTAGCTACTAGATATGGACCAGCTTAGGCAAGCCCTGGTGATTAAGTAAGGATAATCTGTAAGGTTACTGTTTTCTCATAATCTTTCAGTAAAAACAATTTCTGCCTATGCTTTGGAAACTTCTTTGATTTTATTAGTCACAAGCCTGTCATCAAAGCCTGAAGAAAAATGTATATAAACCCAGCCTTCCCCAGAATAAAGTGGGAATGATTGCACCAGAACTAGAGTCTGTCTTTCATTCTCCATCCATCGCCGACGCTGTCTCCCTGCGCCCCCTTACCAGTGTGGAACCCATGGACCCCTGCTGGGGCTGGACCCCCCGGCACTCTCCTGTGATCTGTGAACAGGATATTCTCCATGGTCTATAAGACAGTTCTGTAGTCAGTGAAATGGCCCTTCTTTGTGTTAAATGAGCAGATATTCCTCTGTTGAGAGTAGAACTAGGGCAATGGAAATTTACTGAATAGTCTGCTGAATAGGCTGGTAACTGCTTACACAAAGCTTGACCTTTAAGTTGTGTGGCTAGCTTAACTACAAGGATATAAAAGACAGTGTTATATGCAGTAAAGACAGAAGCAGCTTCCTTTGTGACTAGTGCTCCATCTCCCCCAAATAAAGCTCTTCTCCTCAGATCTTTGTGCAGAGACTGAGTTCCTTTTCTCATGGCTGCTCTGGTGTTGCAGATTAAGAGACCCTTCAACATTGCAGACTAAGAGAGTGCAACAAGTTGACGGACCCTCTGGTGTTGCAAACTAAGACAGTGCAACAAATAAGACTTTTTTTAAGAATAGAAAAGAGATCACATTTTGGGAAAGAAACAAATTGTTCTGAGCCCCTCCTGTATCCCACCTCAGATTCCACTACTTCAGCAGTAGATTGCTCCAATGTGCTGGTTGACCTTAATGTACAACAGAATACATATCTCAATGAGATTATGATTGGGGAAGGAGGTTGGGAAGAGAGTATACCATATATCTTACGTTGTATGTCTACCTTAGATTGTCTTCTATTGGAGAGTGTTTGTATCTCCCTAAGAGCAGAAACTTTGAGGTGTGTGTGTTTGTGTGTGTGTGTGTGTGTGTGTGTGTGTTTGTGTGTGCATGCAAGGTATATTCAAGTATAATTCTGAGCATGCAAGATTAGGATGATTTCCATATATATGTAAAACCAAGAATTAGAATATTTTGAAAGGCTTGCTCTCTCCCTCTCTCACCCATCTCTTCTACACACACCTGTGTATGCACACACATGTGCTTACTTTAATGTAGAATTTCATATAAAATGCATACTGGTATAGACACATATACACATATACTCATTGCTGACCAAGCATTCCAGTGTCTGAAGTTAATGTTTTTGTTTTTCCAATAAACAAGCAAGCATTACTTTCTTGAGAATAGTCAACTTGCACACAAATACTGTCATAAGTTGTGTAAAGCAGATTTAGCCCTATAGAATTTTAACAGTTATGTCTACACATTAGTGTACCTAACTCTAGTTTCAACACTCTGAACTCTGAGATGGTCTAGAAAGCTCATAGCAATCTCAGTTCCATTTGGAGCATAAGCAAAAGATAAATACAGTTTACCTGATATTCCATTTCTGTCCTCTACCTCTGTCCCTGCTAACATTCACTTTCATGCTCATATGTATTTCACTTTAAATCCTATAATTAATCCCTGCTCACCAGCAAATGATTGTTCAAATTGAACTCTGGTAAGTACCTGCAGCCAGACCAAATGTGATCCTGGATCAAATAGTTTCAGGAACACTTACTGCAACAAAATATCCCCTTGTTAGAAATGTGCACATAAGTGGGGGCACGTTAAGTTTTCATCATTTACCTGGTTGTACATAGAAGTTCTCAAACTTACTTGATAACAGACCATTCCTACTCTGCCAACATTTTGCACACACACACACACACACACACACACACACACACACACACACACAAATACATTTACAAACACTCATAACACCAAGTGCTACCATGGGAATCAATGCTTGGAAACTGATCTAAAATGTACACTAATTTATAAATCTGGTACTGTGGCATTCAAGGACTTGCATAGTCTGTTTTTCATCTTTCTTTCACAACCTCATTTCCCTGAGACTTTAAAATCTAGCAGAGCATATTTCCCTATTAGAAATTCCCTAGTCATTACTTTACAGTCCAGCTCAGAAGCCTCCTCTCTGTGGGACTCAATGACACTCCTTTGCAGTGTCTTGAAACCTTGTTGCTCTGTCCTTCATTCATGTTTCCTAAACAAACTGCTGCTTCTTTGCAAAGCACTTGAAAGAGGTTAAGCAAAACAGGCATAGGTACCTCCCAGGCTTTTTTCAGGATAAATATGGAAAACATTATAACCAATTTTAATGGACTCAGAAAACAGGGGGTTGGGGCAGAGGCATGTGCCCCTCAATTGTGCTTGAGAAATGACATAATATGTGCTCTGATCTGAATGTTGATGTCACCGCCAAATTCAAATACTGGGGTCAGATACCTTAGGTGACAATATTAAGACATGGGTTTATTAGGGAATAATGAAGTTGTGATGGTTCTGTCTCAAATTGAGATTAATATAACAGAGATTAAAGAGGGTGTCCCTTGGCCCCTCAGTATGTGGGGTCACTTCAGCAAGGCACCATAGGATACAGAGACACCAATAACCAGACCCTCAATCTGCCAGGGCCCCGATATTGGACTCCCAGCCTCTAGAACTATAAGAAGTAAATAGATGCTACTTAAAGATGGCTCCTTGTAGTTAGAGAATGTCATGCTAAGTGAAATAAGCCAAACCCAAAGAACCAAAGGCCAAATGTTTTCTCTGATATGCGAATGCTAATTCACCATAGTGGGAGGATAGGGAAGAATAAAGTTACTTTATATTAGGTATAGGAGAGTGAAGGGTGGGGAAAGGTTATGGGGCAGGGAATGATAGTGGAGTGAAACAGACATTATTACCTCATGTACATCTAAGATTGCATGATCAATGTGATTCTATAATATGTACAATCAGAGAAACGTGAGTTTACACTCCATTTATGTATGATCTATCAACATTTGTAAATGCATTCTACTATCATATACAACTAATTAGAACAAAAAATAAAATAAAAAAAATAAAAACAAATTTAAAAAAAGATGACTCCTTTTAAGGATTTGTTGTAGTATTCCAAATGGACTAAGGGTATAATAGGAGACTTAGACCACGATCCCAGAATTTGCATGTGGCTTTGAACGTTAAGTGATCCTGATTGCTTTCCTATTTTGTGGATTTATCATATTTACATCCAGATAAATTTCCCTCAGAAAATTTAAAAATCAGACAAAATCCACGTATGAGGGAGGATATCTCAGGTTATAATCAGATATGCTGTATTATTCTAAAACAGAAAATTAACAATTAATAGCATCTATTATAATTCATTGTATGTGACTCAATGTACTATACCATGAGAATACTCAATGCAATCATTCCTTAAGTTCTAATATCCATCCCTGTATTTCAAATGGAAAAAAAACTAAGTTTAAGAAGCCATATAACACAGTGCAAGAGATGGAAATGAGACTCAGATATAGCATTCTTTTTCATTACAAATCAACTGATAAAATTGTATTTATTTCATACAATGTGATGATTTGAAATATACACACACACACATACATATATCTGCTTGTGCACTGGTTAAATCGAAATAAATTTTAATCCATAAGCTTTGTAGAATATCCATAGAAATATGCAACCTATTGTGTAAGTCTGTGTATCTTCACTAAACCCAGCACTTTATGAAATGTGTCCTCTTTAGTACAGAGCTAACAGATTTATTTATTCACAGAGATGCAATGTCTTAGTGCAAATATAAGACAATATAAGTCTCAACAATTGATATCTTTTAGTCAACCGTTAGCTCTAATTAGCCAGAATTCGATACTAAATCCATTGTTTTGCATTACAGTCCATTAGTTTGCAAAGTAGAGAGTTTGTTCTCATGCACACTTGAATTTGGGTCACCAATTGAATTATCACCACACACATTTATTAGGCTGTAGAGGGTGTTAAAATTCAAGTACTGATTTTATATTATTTTATTTTTAATGTGTGAATGGAAATTATTTTAAGAATGCTTTCACTATCTTGAAACTTGGAGGAGTCTTCAAAATTATTTGGGTCTAGTCCAACATAGATGTCGACATCAGAACAGGAAAAGAGAAAGTGAGTTACCTAGAGCTTAAGAAAACACAGTGGCACAGTGGGGGCACTTCCATGGTACCTCAGTTAGACCTCTGGGGAGTGTCTGACTTGTCCTCTTGGTAATGCTATACTTCTGTGAAACATGGGAATAGTTGTTGGTTCCTGTATGATGGATAGAACTTCCAGGTCCAATGGAACTATGAAAACGAACCAGAGGACCATGAAGACTGAATGGCGAAGCATCTGGAACATATTGTGTGCAAGTTCCCTGCTGATGAAAGTTCTGTGGTTGTTGTTGTTGTTGTTGTTGTTGTTGCTGCTGCTGCTGTTGTTTTATTGGGCTAGCAGGATATTGTTGAAATTCTGCTGGCAGAAACTGTCTTGACTTTTCTTCAACAGAAATAGATATCAAGCCTGCGGGGAGAATTTACTGGAGTCAAAGTGAAAAGAAACTGAGGTCACAGGGAGGGAAAAATGGTAGAAAGGGAACATAAAGTGAAAGAGAGAAAACTAAACCAAGATCTCCCTGTGCTCATTCTCGTCTGCTCTTCTTTGTACAAGAAGAGCTGTGAAACATACAGCCTCCTCTTCTTCATCCTCATCATATTATTATTTTTACAATTGCTCTGTGTTATTTTTGCTTATGTAAGAACAGTGCTTGATCATTTTAGATGTTACTATTTCATAATATTGACTAATTAATATTGATGACTCAACCTGGAGAAAAAGTATTATAATCATTTTGTAGATGATTGAGCTGAAATTCAGAAAAAAGGTCAATATATAAAATCTCCAGTCTCCCTAGATTCGCCTTGGGTGTGGTTTCTGCATTTAGATTCAGAAAAGTTGGGAGAATGACTCCCTGCAACCAGAAGAGCTGATGGAGGATGACGGAGATTCAGAGGACTTCCACAGTCAGCCAAAGACAAAAGAAGGGGGACTCAGCCTCTAATGACTGTCTTCAGAACGGTGCATCAGTTAAATCACCACCCTGAAAATCAGAGACTGTAAGGACAGAAAGGTCAGGTGTGCCCTTTACCCTGCTGCCCAGAGACTGGTAATCCTACCCTCACCCAAAGACCTTGGCAGAAGTGGCAGAAGTAAAGATGAAGAAATTCTGACCCATTAAACCCCAAAACCGACGTACCACTTCACTGAGACACTTTCGCTTGTTTCCCTTTGGAGGGAAGTTGGAAGTTCTGTGTATATAAGCAGTCCAGAATATTGTAAGACAAATTAAATATGTTGTACTTTTCTTTCTGAATCAAGTTGAACTCTGTGTTAAATGGCATCCTGTAACTTGGGTCCTTGTTGAACAGTCAATGGTGTTAACTACTGTTCTGTCACTGAGAACACTTTTCCAAGATAAATCAAACTCTGTGGAAAGTCATTCCATTACTTACCAAGATTTCAGAAATTCTGAGTCCTGTTTTCCTCCCTCAAATCTACCTATTTTGGTACTTGAAATAGGACTAATTTATTCTGTGTTAATGGGAACTAGGGATATTGATATAATAAAAATACTAAACATTAATAGAATATGCTTAAGTACCAGGATATCTCCTGTGACCTCATGTTTAAAGATAGACTATTTCATTTTTTAATTGTTTTAGTCATCTTTTTAAGTATTTTAAGAGTAAAAAAAACTAATTATCTACAACATTTTAGACAACTAATTGATCACATCTGGACATATGTTGTTTTCATCCTCAGAAATTGCATGGAATATGTCTTTTTTCTACAGTCCCAATATCTCTGTGAGGTTGTAAATTCATGTTACAGGTGATTGTTTTAGTTAATAAATGTTCATTAGGTCTGATTGATCAGTGACTACTCTGAGCTAGTAATGGTGATGAAGAAAACCTTATGTTTAAGGCTACTCATCCCTCCATGCTTGCCAGGTAGTTGATGACGTTTCTCAGTTCCATTTGCATTTCTATGATACCCAGCGTCTAATGCCAGCCAGTCACTGTACCTTGTCTCCTGACTAGCCACAAATTGAATTAAATAACTGTTACTATTTGGAAAGCATTTTGTTTTTCAAGTCCATGACTTTGTATCCATCCACCTAATTTGGCAGGATATAATACATGGGGGTACTAAATATATGGCATGACTTTAGTAACGAAGTTGAAAACCCCAGCAAATTCAGTGCAATGGAAAAAAATTTGCCCTTGAAGAGGTGGTAAAATAATTTGAGAGGCTCAGTGGCAACAATAGGACTGTGGTCTTACCTCAATTCCTCGGAGGTTCACAGGGTGACTCAGAAGGTCAGAATGTAACCTGAATTTGTCTTGTTCACAGGACAGATGATCCACTACTTCCTCGTGTACCGCCACTTCTAGTAACCATGCTATGTTTTGCCAGTGCTTATTGAATCTGGAAATTCCATCAGTTCACTTTTGAGATAATTTTGAAGAACCTAACAGAAGGACACTCATACGGGTTGATTTAAAATAAATCAAAACTCAATCATTAAAAGATATTATCCATGACGGAGAGAAGTTTGATGATGCATTTTACAAAGCGAACTCTTCAACTCTTCACCAAATAATTTAAATTAGAATTTAAATTAACCAATTCTTACCTAACTTTCTATGTTCAAGACATGACTTAAAGCATTTAGATGTATTAATTCACACAATGTTCTCAATAATTGTAAGATGTTGGTCTTAATACTATTGTATTTTGTTGAAAATAAAAATAAGGTCTACAAAATGATAGTGGGAGCAGTTTGGTTTTGTTACTTGGATGTTGTATTAGTCAGGGTTCTCTAGAGGAACAGAATCAACAGGAAGTAGGATTATAAAAGGGGATTTATTAGATAGGCTTACGTGACCAGAAACTGGATAGTCCACAATGGCTATCTGTAGCTGGAGAGCTGGAAGAACCAGCAGCTATGCTGTCCAAGACACAGAAGCCCCCAAACAAGAAAGATCAACAGTGCGATCCTAGTCCGAGACCAAGGCTTCTGGAAACTACCTGGAGAATCACTGGCAGAGTCTGCTTTGGAAGAGTGAAGAAGCAAGAGTCTGAGATCCTCAAAGGATGGAAGCAGCAATCAAGAACCCATTCAAGAAGAGCTGAGCTTGCATCTGCATCTGCTTCCTTGTTCTTCCAATATTTATTCCATCCTATTAGATGGTGCTGCCCACACTTAGGGAGGGGTATCCACTTCAGCTCACTATCCCACATTACAGTCATTCCTAGACACACTCTCACGGACACACCCAGAAGCCTCTTAATCATTGGCATCTCTTAGTCCAATCAAGTTGACAATTCAAATTAACTATTACAGATGCTGTTTCAGAAAGTCCCTGAGTTAAGAAGATGGACCTGCTATCAGTGAAAGAAAGCTGGTCCCAGGGAAACTGAACTTCCCCAGAGTAGAGGGGAAATCTCTGTTACAGAACTATCTTCTGTTGAGATTATAGAGGACCTACTCATCTACCAGCTCTCAGAAGACACTATCTACTAATAGTACTTAACCCTGCAGGTGGACCTCAGCCATGCTTTACAGCATCAGTTCTGCTGTCTAATGGAAAAGCCCAAGAGGTGAAATGTAGTTATTGATGCATGAGTACATTAAACTAATGAACAAAGGACTGGTTGGAATATATTTATTGTCTGGACTGGAATTGTTATTTAGTTCTCCTAGGGTAGAATCAGACTCACCATGTTCAGATTTCCATCTTTTATTGGGAGGAGGAATCACAATCTGAATATTCATCCCTGCATTCCAAATGATGAATGTGGACCAGGAGAGGCATCCAATGGAACAGGAAGTACTAGCTTTTGGTGCAGATGTCTCTGACTGCCCAAGACAAATAGAAGGAAATGTATTGCTTTAAACCATCACCACAGAGAGTATAACTCTGGAGACAATACTGAAATTAGATTGTAATACACAGAACAATAGAAGGGAGTTCCAATAGAGTGAGTTGCCTGCTGTGTTTCCATATGTATTATGATACTCTTTAAAAACTTTCTGAACATCAGAATATCACAATCAGATGAGGAGATAAAGTAAGGTGGTCAAGGTTACATATTGAAACTTAGAGAATATCTAAATCAAACTATGGTGATCTTTGCCAAGAGAGGCTATTATTATTGAATCTATTCAATCAATATATGTAACTAAGGATGCTTTTCCTTAGCATACAAATACTTGAATGTCTTTAAATTTTGCTAAGTTAGGAATCACAACTATAATAGGTATAAAATACCTATTTTATACCTTGCTATATAATATTATTATCACAATTAAATTTTTATTTGTTCTTCATAAGTCGTCTGATAAGCAACATAGAAACATTAGCCCTTGAAGAAGATGTAGGCTTAGACAGGCTTCTTTTTTCCTCTCACTTTTGGGCTGTTACATCATTTTATCATCCATCTGAAATGGCATATGGGTTTCAAAGAGGCTAAGTTACCCTCCAAAGTTGCTCAGCTTGGACAGGGCAAAATCAGTCCACAAATCCACAATTTCTCTTTCAAAATTATTTACCCTGTGTTCAACACAACAGCTATAGCTCTTGACGTGCTGGGAAAGAAATTCTTCTTCATTTTTTTTTTTTTTCTGAATTCTGTCTAAGATGTTTAAACTATGCTTCTTCCAAATTGACAACAGAAGTAGAGTCAAGGTCACATGGGACCTGGGACAATCTCTTGCCTCAGATGCTGACTATATGTGTCCCTTTCTGCCTGGAATCTCATTGAATGACACCTGACAATGTATATTTTTCGCTATAGGAATGTAAGAGATTGTTCAACCTGCCCTCCCCCAGAGGAAAATTGAAAGAAAAAAACAAGAGACAATGCTGTTCTTTTTCTCTCTGCTGTAGCTTTTAGTTTACATAAAATTCTTTTGAAGCCAGATGACCTTTGCTTTGATCACTTCAATTCCACTGCACCCAGCAATCTCTGTATTACCCATTTTTCAATTTTCAGTGTTAAAGGTTTTGTTTAATCTTTAACTTTTCCCCATTTGAATAATTACTTTAGAGAAACTTTGACCTTTTATCAGCTGAGTAATTCACACGTTCTCTGGGATTTAGCTTAATAACTCCATTATGTCTATTTTAACAACACATTTTAAGTCAGATCTTGATTTTAATTCCTTTCTTTTCCTTTTTTTCTTTCCCTCAACAAGAAATATAGAATTTCTTACTTACCTCAATAAGTATTGATCAGGATGAGTCCTTGTGCTTTTGATTTAATCATCCATTTATCTGAAATCTATTGAGTTCCTATATTGGGCATATACCATGCTCAATACATAGTGAAAAAAGAGTAAATTAATAATTTTCCTCTCTCACACAGTTTTCATGTTCTAGCTCCATAAGAGTGTAGTCACACAATTATATCACATTATGCCACAATAGCCTTTTACAAGTAATAAGGGGAACGTTCAACACTGATGGTAGAACTCAAGAGAATATTTGTGTTACAGGAATCTCTTGAGCTGAGGTGTAAGGGATGAATGGAAGGAGGGTATGCTGGTGGGAGGGCTGGGAAAATAGCAAAAAAAAAATAAAAGGAAAAGCAGTAATTGAAGAGTACAAGAAGCTGAAGAATTAAAAAAAAAATCTGTAATTAGACTGCCAGGATGTTTGAATAGCAGAAATTCACTTTATCACAATCTGGAGGCAAGAAGTTCAACCTCAACACCCCAGCCACGATGGTTTCTGGTGAAAATTCTCCTTAGTTTGTAGTTGTTCCTCTTCTTTGTGCCCTTTCCTCTCTTGTCGCTGGCTCTTGGTGGTACAAAATCCGTGGATATTTGTCACCGCCTGCAGCAACAACTTGCATGGGTCTTATGGGTGGTGGAGTGGAAACTGAGGCACTTTTTTCTTTCTCTTTGGTGCACTGCTTTCTTGCTTGTTTATAGAGGATAGAGGAAATGAGGTTTACTTGCTTTGAGAGGAGAGCGAGAGAGAGCCCGCTTATCAGAGAGGAAGAGACTTTGCTTAAGAGAGAAGCTTTGAGAGAAAGACAGGCTTTGCTTAGAGCTTAGAAGGAGAGAGGCCTGCCACGCCTTAAAGTCCTGCATCCTGTGAACTAAGGGTACGTCTACCTAAGGTGCCCTAGTGATGCGTCTCCGTTCTGCGATCTGCCTTCCGCCGCTGCCCCTACTAGCTACTGCGGCGTGTTTTTCCCTCTGGCTGCTGCCGTGCTTCTAGCTGCTTTCGTGTTTGAGTCTTCTTCTACTGCTTTTCTGCTAATGGCTGCCGTGTCTGTCTTGCTCCGCCTACACTTATATCACCTCCAGGAGGCGGAGAGCAGGGCCACGCCTCTTACGCAAAGATTAGGCGAGACTCCGAGCAGGCAATTAGTGCTCCAGAACACATGCGCATACATTGTGTGCGTGGAGGAGAAAATCACCTGAGTGTGCTTATGTCAATTAACCTCCTCACTGCCGATGTGATCAGGCGCCATCCAGGCGCCGCCAACATGGCACAGCCCCCAACACTCTCTGAATGTGCATTTCTGGTATCTTTTTCTCTTCTTTGAAGGACATGGGTCCTATTGAATTAGGACCGTATTCCTGAGGTCCACCCACCCTCTCTTTTCTGGGGATCAATCTCAGTGGTGCTTTACCACAGAGCTACATACTCAGCCCTTTTTGTTTATTTACTTATGTTTTAATTTTGAGCCAGGGTCTTGTTAAGTCGCCCAGTCTGGCCTCAAACTTGCAATACTTCTGCCTCAGCCTCCCAAGCTGCTGAAATTACAAATATGTGCCACCACATCCTGGCTTCTCCTTCCTTTTATGAGAGTTTCTGACTTACTCAATGAGGACCCCACCCTTTTAGCCTCCTGAAACCATCATCCCTTCCTTAATGGCTCTGTCTCCAAAGAGTTACCTTGAGAGTTCTGTTTTCAACATGTAAATTTGAGGAAAAGACAATTCAGTCCATAACTGTCCTTTGGGCGTCCAAAAATCATCCAGGTTTCACCGATAAAATACATTCACTTCACTCCAAATAGGCCTGGGTCTTAAAACACTTCAGGACCAACCATCAGTCTAAAGACTCATCTAAACATTACCTAAAAATCAGGTATAGAGAGGACTAAAGTTAGTTTTCATTCTAAATTCAACTTTAGCTGTGAACTGGGGAAGTCGGGCAAGTTTTCTGTCTTTAAAATACAATTATAAGACAGGATCGCTGTTACATTAAAAGGAAAAAGCCAAATGAAGAAAAAGGGTAATGGGTTCCAAGCAAATACAGAACATGGAAAAGCAAATGCTCTTGGAACTTAAGGCTCAAGAATGACCTATCGCTCCCACTGGTGGCAGTTGCCCTGTGGCCCTGGGCAGAGTCCTGATCTGAGTGCGGGTGGCTGTCAGACACCCTGGGCTCTGGCTGAGGGTCCCCAAAGCTGTGGTAGCAGCCTTTCTCTGGACCCACTGGGCAGTGGCAGCCTAACCCATGAAATCGGGGAGAGGATTGCACCACCCCTCAAAATTGAAAAGACAATTTTATCTCTCAATCACACTCAAGATCATCTTCCCTTCTTTCAAGGACATGCCTATTCAGTGATGTATCTGTCTATCTTATGTCCTGGAGAATCTCAGAAATCTGAGAACATTTCTCTTCCCTTATTTTATCTCATTTATGTCTCCTTTAATCCAAACTGGCAGTATTTCTGCTGGTATAAGCCAATCTCCATCCTTACTTCTGTATGTCTGATTAAAATAATGGGCAGTGTCTTTATGTAGTAATTGTTCATCTTTGGTGTTCCTTCTAGAATATACTTTTTTGTATTTTGGGGTATTGGTTGTCTGAGAGTTTTCTAAATTCTCCTGCTCCGGTTCTATGTTGCTCAACAATCCTTCAATGCATCACTTTCCTTTCTCATTTAATTATAAGTAGTAAGGAGACACCAAACTACACTTTCAGTTCTTTGGTTAGAAATCGCCTTAGCTAAATATGTACCTCCATCTCTTTTGACTTGTACTTTCTGCCAGATGTGAAAGCACAGGTCACTAAATTTTTTGTTACTTTATAATAAAGATTGATTTCTTCTACTTTCCAATAGTGTTGCTCTTATTTACAAAAAAAATCTTACCAGAGTCATCTTTAATATCTATATTCCCATCAACAGTCTCTTCAAGGCAATCGCCATTCTAACATGTGACACAGCGTTCAACTAGAGGGTGAGAGGGACCATTTTCATTGGAGCAGAAATCAGAAAACCACAGGGACCATAGGTTCTCTGACAAACTTAAAACAAAAGGTAGCCCCTGGTGTGTTCTGAGTGCATACAGAAACAGCTTTTAGAATGTGATAAATGCAAATGAGATGCTTTGGGATAGGGTTAAGTTTACCCTTAAGAATAGAAGACAGGTAAAGACAACAGTTCCACAGGAAAAACAACTGAGAAGTTAGGGGGAATCTTCTTCATGTCTACCCTGAAATTTAGAATGATAATATTGTTATATTAACTAAAAATATAGTTCCATAGGCTCTCCCAAACTCAAATCACCATTGGTGAAAAGATTTGCATTCACTGACAGTGATGGCCAATGGCATTCAGCTGCAGGAAGGAAGCCTCAGAAGATAAGGAGATACTCAACATTTAATTTAGTGGGTTTTATATAGTAGAACATTTGGATAAGCTTCTGTAAGTAGAATGGAATTTCTGTTAGGGTCACTCACATGTACTTCCAATTATTCTATTCTGTCTGCTACAACCCTCAACCTGTTATTTCTGTTATTTTTTCCCCAGAAATTTCAAAAATAAGGCGGAACTTGTACAGGAGCATGGTTCTCAAAGTTCAGTGTTTGTTAGAATTATGTAGAAGACACATTGGGATGCAGTTGGCTTGCTTCTACCACTGAGTTTTTGATCCAATAGGTATAGAAGGGTGCAGAAACCAGTATTTATTTAAAACATGTTTCCAGTTGAGGCTATTGTTGTTCTGAGAATTTTAATTTAGAAATCATTGCTAAAGATGAAGTCTGGATTTTTGTTATAGTGAAATCTCCAGAAGTTGAACACCATGAATCACTGCATGTGTGTGTGTGTGTGTGTGTGTGTGTGTGTGTGTGTGTGTGTGACAGAGAGAGAGAGAGAGAGAGAGAGAGCCAGAGAGAAAATGAGAGAATGATCCAATGCTACAACTAAAGAAAATGCCTAGATAAGTACAGAGAAATCTTAGAATCCAAATATCAGGTGTGTACATTGGTGGTTAAAAAAAAAAATGGGTAACCACCTCATCACCTTTCAGTTTTACTTTGACCTGGAGCAGTACAACCATAAATTGTGTATGAAAATGAAATTCTTTCTAGAAGTCCCAACAAATATATTAGAATTCTAAAAGTGGAATTTGAGGTCCAAGTTTTATTCATCCATCTATCCATCCATCCATTCATCTATCCATCAATCCACCCATTCATTTATTATTCATGAATACTTAATAGAGTCCATTTATGAGTAGAGGACTGAACTGCTTTTAGTTCCTACAAACATACATCTCCTTCAGAATGTATTACTCATTTTCCTATCATAATCTGAACACAGATACAATCATGAGAGCAAATATGATGGAAAAAACATTTATTCAAACCATTCATTTATGTTTCTTCAGGGCATTTTTTTCTAACTCCTTTTATTATGCTTTTCAGTCAATTGTTCTTTGGACAACGTGTCTATATTTTAAAAGTCGACTAGAATGAACTTTCATAGTGAACTGCAAAAGTAACATTTTTTTCTGAATATTTTTAATTTTGCCATAGACAAGTCTTGAGGTAAGTGCCACATTTTTCTCTTACTAGATGCATCCATGGAAGATTTCCTTGCTAAGGATGGGTTATTCTTCACCAATTCAAATTAGGGATGAAAACAGACATAAACGATCTTTAATTTTACTTCAGTTTTATAGACATTAATCCTCACACACTACTTCAGGATAAAAAATCATTTACTGTTTTCACTGAGGAAAAAAATTAGAGGCTTAAAGATTTAACCCATTCACATATTAGGAAATTCATTCATGGTGAAACTGAGGAATACCTCACCTCAGGCTTGTCTGAATTCAAAGCCATTATTATTTTTAACCAGAATATTGCATGTGAGGAATATTCACAGATGGAAGAACCACTGGGTGTTGTCCTAAGATTGGTGCTCTGGGCTGGTTTCTATGTCTCATGCTTGACATTTATTATGTTTATTTTGTCTCAGAGCCTTCCCTAGTGGCTTTTCTGTCTTTCAATACAGTGGGCCATTATGTCTATGAATGATTTCCTCTTCTACTAAAGAAGTTTTGTACCTTCGAGCTTAACTGTGCCTGCATATAATATTAATATGCAGAGTCTTTTCGCCCTCTGCTGCTAACCTCCTCTCCATTCCAATTAAATAAGTGGCTGAGACCTACCATTGGAGTTGTTAGTTGTATTAAATTGAGAAATAGTCACAGGTCATAAACCTCCCAAATAAATGGTGTTCAAATAAGATGTGCATGGAAATTAAAGTTCTAGATCACATTTGTTTCCAAGTTTTACTATGTTCACAGCACTTGTCTCTTGTTCATGTAATGAATCCTTATTTGTTTAATGATGGTGATTAGATGCCTTAAATTACTAGAAATCAAATCCATTTCCCTCAGCACTGGGAATAGATTTGAGAACCTCAGTTGTGAATTCTCCGGGCTCCTTTTTATAATGGTACTAAATACATATAAACAAGCATCTGTTGCAGTAATTTGGATGTTTTCTCCTTATGTACTGCATGTATATTAAAAAGAGAAAGCATTATTTAAAAAAACAGTTATGTTCATGGATTAGAGTGAGTAACTTGGGAGCAGATAGCATGTAAAGATCACCATGTAAATGTCAGAGAGCTTATCTTTCTGACTCAAATAGGCACTGTGTATTCTACATTTGCTATTCAGGATCATGGTTCAAAGTACTTAGAATCCACATCTACAAGATGCAATGCCTTTCCTTTATTTAGGTGATTTTAAAGAACATAACTACTTTTCTTATGCTATCCAGAGAGTCAGATGCAATCCTGACACTTGCTACCTTGAAATAATAGTGCTGATTAAAACTAAAATTATAATTGAAATTGAAAATTAAAATGACAAAAAAGGAGTCCCTGGGGTTCGGACAAACGTATACAGAATAGAGTGGAAGAAAAGGGTAGTTAGAGAAAATACTATGCCGAAATTGGTTTTTTAATAAAACGCTGCTAAGTATATAGGAGGCATGTATGACCTATGTAGAATGAGGTGATTCTTATCACACTATTTTGGATGTAGTGACACTTGATGTGTAAGGAACTAGATGGAACATGAATTGAAATCGGCAAACTAGGAAAGGTCAGGGTGCAGCTATTATCTGAACATTTTTTTTCCATTTTGCTGCTTACTTTTAAATAGAATTGCAGAATAAAGCCAAATTTTAGACGTGACATTTGACCCAAACCTCTCAAAAAAAAAAATAATGTTTAACCTCTATCACTGATCTGTAATGAAGTGCTCTGCACTTGAATTAGCCAATAAATGGTTTTCATTTTATTCCTCCACCATGTGAATTTCCAGAGGCTTACATTAAATATCTAGGGAAGAGGACACCCCACATCAAATAATTAAGCATTGATAGGGCAATTAATGAATTAGTTTCCACAGTCAGGCCTTCTGATATTCATTTATTTAGATAATTATTTAAAAACGGTATTATTTCTGTACGGCTACATAACATATTATCAGAAACTTAGAAGAACAGCTTAAAACACAATTATCTGTTATCTCATGGTCTCTATAGGTGATAATTTTAAGTCAGACAGAGATGTGTTATCAGTTTAGGACTTGAGAGAAAACAATCAAGGTGTCACCACCTCATGCCACCTGCAACTCAGGGTCCACCTTCAAGTCAATTCAGTGTTAGAAAAATTCAGGTCCTTATAGATGTAGTCCTGAGAATCATATTTTCTGACTAACTGCTAATCAGAGAAAAAAAAATCTCCATTTCTAAGGTTGCCCATGTTTTCTTGCCAGTTTTCAAAGGAAATTCCAAATGCTATTTGCCTCTGCCAATCTGGCAAAAGTGCTTGTAAGGTATACCTCTAGGACCAGTTGGAGGAAATGCTCTCCTTTCCAAAGGTTTACTTAAGCTGGGCGCAGTCGTGCATGCCTGCAATCCCAAGGGCTTAGGAGGCTGAGGCAGGAGGATCGCAATTTCAAAGCCAGCCTCAGCAACTTGGTGAGACCTGTATCAAAATAAAAAAATAAAAATAAAAGCACCGTGACTATAGCTCAGTGGTTAAGAACCCCTGGTTCAAATCCTAGTGTGTGTACACACACACACACACACACACACACACACACACACACACACACACTTTCTATCTACTATAAAACCTAGGAGTGAAGTTTCTTTACATAGCAAAGAGATTTTTATAATCTTGAACTGAAGAAACACAATGACCTTGAATTATCAATTTAAGAAAAATGACTAATTTCAGATCTAAACTATCTTGAGTTAAGCTTCAGGCTCTTATCCTTATTGTGAGGGTATAACAAACATGTATAAAATCTTGTGTGTTTGCCTAATAGAAAGATCTCAGAGCCTATTAATGTAGATGCCCTTTTCCACCAGCCTAGACTTATATAACTACCAATGTACAACAGTCTTATGAATGTAATATTATACCACATTTGATAATGGAAAACTAACAATAAAAAATTAAGATTTAAGCTACATAAGAATGTGAGAAATATTAGGAAACAAAAAATTCAGAGCCAAAAGTTGTAAGTCCATTTGTTTTAAGAATATGAAAGGTGAGAGATTGATTTCTTATGAAGGTAGATGCTATATACGAGTTGTCAGAAAAGATGGAATTCAGGTTCTGAAAAGGTGAATAGAATTTCTACCAGTAAAGAAGAAAGGGGAGGGCATTCCAGGAGGGAAAAAAACTTACATCAACTCAGATGATGAGCACCTGGGTTCAAAGTTCCTTGTGGGTAGAGCACAGAATGACGAGAGGTTCAGTGACAGATAGGGCCAATGAGGTGAAGTTCATTCCAAGCAGGAAAAGAATTTGACAGCTGGGCAAGGACTCTGTATGTTTTTAATGGGTGACTGACGAGTACTGTCTATCAAATGATTGTAAGGGTCGAGAATTGAGAAAGGAAATAAGGTCATGAGAAACTTCCAATAATTTGAACAAAAACAATGGAGTCATGGGTTTAAATGGTAGTGGTATGGGAAAAAAAGGGCAGAAATAAAAGAAGCAGAAGGAGATATTATGTTTATGTGTGTGTGTGTTTCTACACATATGTACACTCCTATGAATAAAAGGAAATATACATTAAAATGAAAGATATTTACATGTGTGTATGTGTGTACTTATAAAATGCACTCATATACATACATATTTATATAAATATACAACACACATACAAAGGTGTTATTTCGTTTTATATCTAAGTACAAATGGATGCCTCTAGATTTATGCATATGAGGTTTACCATCTAAAGCAATATATTGAATATGAAAATGTCAGTCAATAAGGAATGGATGAAGAGGCCTATGGGTTAAAAATAGACAAATGCATCAAAGTAAAGTGGTGGAAATGCCAAAATTTGAGTTATTATATCCAATTAAAACTACTCAGTTAGCCGGATGACCGAGGAGTGGGTAAATTTCTATGGAAGTGAAAGGACAAAAAAGTGGAAGAAAGCAGATACAAGTATGATTTCACTTTATTAAACTGAAGAGTTAGTTGTGACCAAAAGTGTTGTTTAAACATTGTCCTCAAAACAAGGTGTCTTATCTTACTGCAGGTTTTTGTCAACATACCTCCAATTTATGGCATAGGTATTATAATTGTAAAAACTAAAGATAAAAATACAATGCACTGAATAAAGAGAGGGCCATGTATTTTCACCTGGTTGATGTGCAGAAATCAGGGAAGGTGATAGTTTGCATGGAACTTTGAAGAGAGATGGCACCATCTTGAGTCTGCATGCTTAAGACACAACACATCAAATATTACACGTGTGATACATCATACCTAATGTACACGTACACATGCTTAAATACATACACATTCAAATGCACATATATGTATTCTGTTTGTGCATGCAAATATGTGTGTGTGTGTGTGTGTGTATCTCCTTGAAGTCCTCTCAGTTCAACTGACTGTTGATATTAATGATTACCAAAGGACAGAAGAGTTAAAGAAAACATTTCTGTGTGGATGTCAAGTTCAGCTTGTCACAATATAGAAGCTGTTGCTTAGAGTATTTTTTTTTTCCTTTGTAGCAGTAGATATTTGGGACCACCCAGAATGACATCTGAATAAACACTATGCAAACTCTCAGTCTCTGGTGATTATTCTATCTATCTGACTTACTATTTTGCACCCCATTTCCTCCAGTGATCCAGGGAGAGTGTATGATTCAGCAATATCCTTAACTGCCTTTTGTAAGTTTAAGGAAGTGTAATGATCTCCGTCTGCATCTGGTAACTGATACCATTAATTAAACCTGACAAATTAATGATAGGCTATAGTAGCCACATTTGTCTAAGCATTTCACAGATATATCCTCTCTGACTGGAATAATTTAAACTTAAAAAAAAAAAAAAAACCTGGATTCTCCCACAGTCAGTTTTCCTAATCTCAAAATAAACTCAGATAGGAATTTTGCAAAGGGTGGACTAAAATCCACTGAATAATTTTCACTACAAGTAGCAGAACTTCCATAGGCCAACAAGTTTGAAATGTCATTCTAATGATCAGAAATCATCAATCAATAGTTCCATGAAAAAAGAAATAAACATTATTCTTCCTTTCCAGACAAGGCACTTTATGTTCTCCCTTTGCTAAATTAAATGTGTTTTTTTCCATGCAACTGATAGCTGAGATGAATTACTTGCTCATCCACAAATATGCCTTGAGGTAGAATATCCTATTGAATGATTTCATTCAGGAAAACAAGAGTTTGGCTGCATCTGCTTGGTTCTTCCTCACTTAGTAGCGTGAGAGTGCTACGAAGTATATGCAATTCTGCTTCTGTGCTTTTCCAGTGGTAAGAAATAGGCAGTGGTCTGGGCAAAATGGATGAGACTATTGTTCATTTATTCATCCTTTTAACAAATCACTCACTAAATGTTATGTCAAAGCTTGCGTATCAAGGTCAGTCAGCAGATAAGTGGGAACCATTTAAACATGCAGATAAAAACAAACTAACAAAAAACTGTTGTCTGCTCTGGCACCAATTTAGAAAGTGGAAATGGACAACTAAAAGGATGGTAGTATCTGGCTCCAAGTATCTTGCTTCAAGGGGAGAGAAGAGGTATATACAGAATGCATTTTGAAAGTTTCCACGGCTACTGAACAAAAACCTCATTAGAAAATAGTGTCTCTTCCCATTTTACCCCAGCAGAGGTAGATCAGTACATGGTCGGATCTAGTATGGTATGCCTTAAGTAACCCCATGGCAAAGCTGGGGAAAGTTCATGCATTAGTAAACAATCATATTGTTGTACCTCCGTAATCATCTTGGATTCAGAACTTCCTAAGAAAAATAGAGCTAGAGAGTTTAGTGGGTGTTCCTCTGCATTTAATCATGGCAGTGAAAGTTGTCCTCTAAATTGATCACTTGGGTTGCAGTGAGTTCAGAGACACAAGCAAAAAAAGAGAGTAATATATTGACCAATAAGAGCTGTGTGATTAGAAGCAATTAAGTTTGATGGTGCTTAGAGAACAATTGCAAAGTTCTTAAAAAGGTTGTGGGGGAGATCCAAGATGGCAGACCAGAGGGTGGCTGCATTTCCAGTCGCTCTAGAACCCAGGAATCAAGAAGGGGAGGCATTGAGAGACTCGGACTAAAATAGAGCCACGGGGTGAGTCTCCCCCACTAGGTGAAGCTCGGCCCGGGCAGCAGGCCCGGATTCGGGCAGCTTATTAGAGTAGAGCAGGGCAGCTAGAGTCTTCCCCAGGCAGCCTTGCACACTCCAGCAGTGGGCTCCTCCCACACGGCCAGCTTCTCGGAGCAGGCCCCCAGTGAGAGCGTTTCCACACAGAGCCAGCTCCAAGCCCTGGAACCAGTATCGGGCTAGGGGCAGCTTTCTTCAGAAACACTGCATTATCAAGTTACTCCAAGACTTCAGGCTACTGAAGGCTGGGAGGTGATACACTGGAAATCTACACAGACACTATAAGCCAATAGAGGAAATCTGCAATATCATAGAGTCCCACTGACATCTGACCAATATGAGAAAACAAGGGAAGAAAATGTCCCAAACAAACCTAGATACTATATCAATAAAACCCAATGACAGCACAGCAGAAGAAATGTCAGAAAGGGAGTTCAGAATGTACATAATTAAAACAATCAGGGAAGCAAACGAGGAGATGAAAGAGCAAATGCAGGCATTGAAGGAGGAGATGAAAGAGCAAATGCAGGCATTAAATGATCACACCAATCAACAGTTAAAAGAGCAAATACGGGAAGCAAGAGATCATTTCAATAAAGAGTTAGAGATATTGAGAAAAAACCAAACAGAAATCTTTGAAATGAAGGAAACAATAAACCAAGTTAAAAACTCCATAGAAAGCATAACCAAGGATAGATCACATGGAAGACAGAAACTCAGACATTGAAGACAAAACATTTAATCTTGAAAACAAGTTGAACAAATAGAGAAGATGGTAAGAAATCATGAACAGAATCTACAAGAATTATGGGATATCATGAAAATGCCAAATTTAAGAATTATTGGAATTAAGGAAGGCTTAGAGAAACAAACCAAAGGAATGAACAATCTATTCAATAAAATAATAACAGAAATCTTCCCAAATCTGAAGAATGAAATGGAAAACCAAGTACAAGAGGCTTATAGGACTCCAAATACACAAAATTACAACAGACCCACACCAAGGCACATTATTATGAAAATACCTAACATACAAAATAAAGACAGAATTTTAAAGGCTGTGAGAGAAAAGAATCAAAATACATTCAGGGGGAAACCAATAAGAATATCAGCAGATTTTCAATCCAAACCCTAAAAGCTAGAAGGGCCTGGAACAACATTTACCAAGCCCAGAAAGAAAAAGGATGCCAACCAAGAATCTTATACCCAGCAAAACTTACTTTCAGATTTGACAACTAAATAAGATCCTTCCATGATAAACAAAAGCTAAAGGAATTTACAAAAAGAAAGCCGGCATTACAGAATATTTTCAGCAAAATATTCCATGAGGAAGAGATGAAAAAAAATGATGCAAATCAGCAACGGGAGGAACTAGCCTAAAGGAATAGCCAAATAAAGGAGAAACCAAGTCGTGTCAAAAAACAAAAGTGAGCCAAATGACCTGGAATATATATTTCATATTTCAGTAAAAACCCTGAATGTTAATGGCCTGAACTCATCGAACAAAAGACATAGACTGGCAGATTGGATTAAAAACAAAAATCCAACAATATGCTGCCTGTAAGAGACTCATCTCATAGAAAAAGATACCCATAGACTAAAGGTGAAAGGATGGGAAAAACATACCATGCACACTGAATTAGCAAAAAAGCTGGAGTATTCATCCTTATTTCAGATAATGTGGACTTCAAGCCAAAACTAGTCAGAAGGGAAAAGAAGGACATTACATACTGCTTAAGGGAAGCATAAATCAGCAAGACATGACAATCATAAATATCTATGCCCCGAACATTGGCTCATCCATGTACGTCAAACAAATCCTTCTCAATTCCAGAAATCAAACAGACCACAACACAATAATACTCGGCGATTTTAACACACCTCTCTCACCCCTGGATAGATCGTCCAAACAAAAATTGAATAAAGAAACCATAGATCTCAATAACACAATCAACAATTTAGACTTAACCAACTTATATAGAATATACCATACAGCAAAGTACGAATACACTTTCCTCTCAGCAGCACATGGATCCTTCTCTAAAATAGACCATGTTTTATGCCACAAAGCTACTGTTAGCAAATACAAGCAGATAGAGATACTATCTTGTACTCTATCAGATCATAATGGATTGAAATTAGAAATAAATGACAGAATAAAAAACAGAAACTTCTCCATTACCTGGAGATGAAATAATACACTATTATATGATGAAGGGATAACAGAAGACATCAGGAGGGAAATTAAAAAATTCTTAGAAGTAAACGAGAACAAAGACACATCATATCAAAATGTCTGGGACACTATGAAAACAGTACTTAGAGGAAGATTTATTTCATGGGGCGCATTCAACAAAAGAAGTAGAAACCAACAAATAAACGACTTAACACTACAGCTCAAAGCCCTAAAAAGAAGAGCAGACCAACACCAAAAGTAGTAGAAGACAGGAAATAGTTAAAATCAGAGCCAAAATCAACGATTGAAACAAAAGAAACAATCGGAAAAATTAACAAAATAAATAGTTGGTTCTTTGAAAAAATAAACAAAATTGATAAACCCTTAGCCACACTAACAAAGAGAAAGAGGGAGAAAACTCAAATTACAAAAATTCGGAATGAACAAGGTAATATTATAACAGACACGAGAGAAATACAAAACATAATTAGAAGCTATTTTGAAAATCTATACTGCAACAAAACAAAAAACCTTGAAGACATCAACAAGTTTCTAGAGACATATGAATTACCTAAACTGAACGAGGAGGACATACACAACTTAAATAAACCAATTTCAAGCAATGAAATAGAAGAGGTCATCAAAAGCCTACCAACAAAGAAAAGTCCGGGACCAGATGGGTTCTCAGCCGAGTTCTACAAAACCTTTAAAGAAGAGCTCATTCCAATAATTCTCAAAGTATTCCATAAAATAGAAGTGGAGGGAACCCTCCCAATCTCATTCTGTGAAGCCAATATCATCCTGATACCGAAACCACACTGAGACACATCCAGGAATAAAAATTTCAGACCAATATCCTTAATGAACATTGACGCAAAAATTCTCAACAAAATTTTAGCAAATCACATACAAAAATATATTAAAAAGATAGTTCATCACGATCAAGTGGGGTTTATCCCAGGGATGCAAGGTTGGTTCAACATCCGGAAATCAATAAATGTCATTCACCTTATCAACAGACTAAAAGTTAAGAATCACATGATTATTTCAATAGATGAAGAAAAAGCATTTGATAAAATACAGCATCCTTTCATGCTCAAAACACTAGAAAAAATTGAGGTAGTGGGAACATTCCTTAACATTGTAAAGGCCATCAACGCTAAGCCCATGGCTAATATCATTCTAAATGGTGAAAAACTGAAAGCATTCCCCCTATAAACTGGAACAAGGCAGGGATGCCCTCTTTCAACACTTCTATTCAACATTGATCTTGAGACTCTAGCCAGAGCAATTAGACAAACCAAAGAAATTAAAGGGATATGAATTGAAAAAGAAGAACTCAAACTATCCCTGTTCGATGATGACATGATTATATATTTAGAGGAACCTGGAAATTCCACCAGAAAACTCTTAGAACTCATAAGTGAATTCAGTAAAGTAGCAGGTTACAAGATCATGCTCATAAATCCAAAGCATTTTTATACATGTGATAAATCTTCAGAAAGAGAAATTAGGAAAACTACCCCATTCACAATAGCATCAAAAAAAATAAAATGTTTTTGAATCAATCTCACAAAAGAGGTGAAAGACCTCTACAATGAGAACTATAGAACAGTAAAGAAAGAAATTAAAGAAAACCTTAGAAGATGGAAAGATCTTCCATGTTCTTGGATAGGCAGAATTAATATTGTCAAAATAGCCATACTACCAAAAGTGCTATACAGATTCAATGCAATTCCAATTAAAATCCCAATGATGTACCTTACAGAAATAGAGCAAGCAATTATGAAATTCATCTGGAAGTGTAAGAAACCCGGAATAGCTAAAGCAATCCTCAGTAGAAAGATCGAAGCACGGGGTATCGAAAAACCAGATCTGCAACTCTACTACAAAGCAATAGTAACAAAAACGGCATGGTATTGGTACCAAAATAGACGGGTAGATCAATGGTACAGAATAGAGGACATGGACACAAACCCAAATAAATACAATTTTCTTATACTAGACAAAGGTGCCAAAAATATGCAATGGAGAAAAGATGGCCTCTTCAACAAATGGTGCTGGGAAAACTGGAAAACCATATGCAACAGGATGAAATTAAACCCCTATCTCTCACCCTGCACAAAACTCAACTCAAAATGGATCAAGGACCTCGGAATCAGACCAGATACCCTGCATCTTATAGAAGAAAAAGTAGGTCCAAACCTTCAACTTGTTGGCTTAGGATCAGACTTCCTTAACAGGACTCCCATAGCACAAGAAATAAAAGCAAGAATTAACAATTGGGATAGAATCAAACTAAAAAGCTTTCTCTCAGCAAAGGAAACTATCAGTAATGTGAAGAGAGAGCCTACAGAGTGGGAAAATATCTTTGCCACTCATACTTCAGATAGAGCGCTAATTTTCAGAATCTATAAAGAACTCAAAATACTCCACACCAAGAATACAAATAATTCAATCTAGAAATGGGCTAAGGAAATGAACAGACACTTCACAGAAGAAGATGTACAAGCAATCAACAGATATATGAAAAAATGTTCAACATCTCTAGTAATAAGAGAAATGCACATCTAAACTACCCTAAGATTTCATCTCACCCCAATTAGAATGGCGATTATCAAGAACACAAGCAACAATAGGTGTTGACGAGGATGTGGGGGAAAAGGTACACTCATACTTTGCTGGTGGGGTTGCAAATTAGTGAAGCCACTCTGGAAAGCAGTATGGAGATTCCTCAGAAAGCTTGGAATGGAACCACCATTTGACCCAGCTATCCCACTCCTTGGCCTATACCCAAAGGACTTAAAATCAGCATACTACAGAGATACAGCCACATCAATGTTCATAGCTGCTCAATTCACCATAGCCAGATTGTGTAACCAACCCAGATTCCCTTCAGTTGATGAATGGATAAAGAAACCGTGGAATATATATATATACACACACACAATGGAATATTACTCCGCCACGAAGAATGATAAAATTATGGCATTTGCAGGCAAATGGATGAAATTGGAGAATATCATGCTAATTGAGATAAGCCAATCTCAAAAAACTAAAGGATGGATGATCTATTTGATAAGCGGATGAGGACATATAATGGGGGATAGGAGGGGTTAGCGTTAGGGTTAGGTTTAAGTTTAGGGTTAGGGATAAGGAGGGTGGTAAGAATGGAGGAAGGAAGGACTGTATAGATGGAAAAGAGGGCTGGGAGGGTGGGGGTGAAGGGAAAAAAGTAACAGAATGAATCAAACAACATTGCCCTATGTAAATTTATGATTTTTAATTAAAAAAAAGAACACTTCTGTTGGGGCACAGTAACACATGTCTATAATGCCAATGACTTGTGAAGCTGAGGCAGGAGTAAGTTCAAAGCCAGACTCAAAAATAAAAAGTAAAAGGATTGAGGGTGTGGTTCAGTGTTTAAGTGACCCTGGGTTCAAATAAACCCACCCTTGCACACAACAATACACTTCTAAAACACACACACACACATACACACGCACACTTCTAAGTATTACTTGGGTGAAAAAAAAAATCAACAAATTTTAGAATATTTTTAACTAAGTGTAAATGAAAGTACTACTTATTGAACTTGATGGGACACAGCAAAGCCAGTGCTTGACAGAAAATGTATAGCAGTGAATGAAAAAAAAAAAAAAAAAAAAAAGGTTGTGGTCCAATATTTTTATTATCTTCAATGATAAATTAAAGCATGGTCAAAAAATACATATGAGTAGGTATGCATTCCCTACGAAAATGACACAATTTCTACCTCTATAAAATAAGGAAATGAATACTGACATACTGGAATTGCTGATTAATAAATAATAGGATGGAGTAGGAACATGGAAAATTTTTATTGAATCTCTTCTCATAGATCCTGGTCTACCCTGAATTCACCTGTAAGAGTAAGAGGACATTTTTAACTTGTTGAAAGTTTCCTATCTCAAGTGTCTTCATCTCTCTGTTTCTTTTAGAGTTTTCTCTGACATCGCTGAGGGCTGCTGAACTGCAAGCGATTCTCTATTTTGAAATATGAGGAATTAACACCTAGGATGCAACCTTCTGCGATCAGGGAGGGATGTTGGTACAAGAGTCCCATTCTCCATTCCTTGGTGCCTGTAGTTCTGAGCATGTGCCACATCACATCACCTCTCCAGAAGGCTTTACTGTGTTTGAACTTTATTTAGCCACAGCAGTATTCAAAACATCTTTACTACCTTTCTTTCTTGCTTTCTCAACATACCTTCACCCTCATTTGAATTCTGGGAATCATCCCCCAATTGAAGTTCCTATACGCAAGTGTTTAATACCGTGGTTGCCACTGGCAAGACTCAAGCTAAGACTTGTCCCTCTCTCCCCATAGTCCCACAATAATTTTATACCTATCCAAATATTTAATTTAATATTTTGTGATCAGTAAGCCACATGTTTATCTTCTCTTAAACTTGAATTTCTCATATACATCAGCACAAGATTTTATTCAACATTCTGACTTTAACACCCATTATATCTGTAAATAGTGGTTGAATGAATGAATGAATAAATGGATGCAAAATGTGGAGATACAAAATTTACGCATTGCTCTCAGCAGTACTGAGCATTTCTATGACGAATATGGCATAAACTCAGAAGAAAATAGCAAGTGGTTGTTTTCATATCCTCGCCAGAGCCTGTATTTCAAGAATCTGAGTTGTTCTTTTTCTTGAAAAGGAAACTAGAGTGGGTCACCACGGTAGAAATGTCACCTGCCCACACTGACCCTACCCCCCAGGTAGGTGCAAGAAGGTTGACAGCATTTATGCTGAGGATCTCAAGTAGAGTTGGGGATGTTTGAGAAAATGAGGTGGAATGGATGAGTTTAGGAGTTTTTCTAACTCTGGGAGCTAGTCTCTACTTCATTCCACGTTCCTTCTGAAATAGTCGTTCAACGAGTTGGGACCAACACGAAACAAAATGTTTTTTTTTCCTAACTTGTGTCAGGCAGCTTAATGCATTCCATGCCTGAATAAAGGCAAATGAAATCTCAACTGAAAGAGATGTTATGGCAAATGGTTCTTCACAGAGCTGGGAATAAGGGCTATGTTTCCCATGGCGGAACTCATGGTGACAGTATGTCTGATTTGTATTTTAATTGCTAGGATAAAATTAAACAGTCATAAATTCAGACGTGCTAATGAACAAGAAACAGAACTGGTTTTTCTCTGCCTGTTGAGTTGTCTAATGTTCGTTGAGAGAAACAAAGAAAGCATTGTGGATTCAAATAGTACCCCAAAGTGTTACCAGCCCTATAACTTGCAGATGAACAAAAGGCTGTTTACTATCAAATGAACCCTTTTGAAGTGACCCAAATTCTTCATCCATAAACTTGCCCCAAAAGTCATAAGTTGAAGTAGTTTGCTGAAATTTTCTAGTGAATTTCTTTAAATAAGGACATACTATAAAATGAATCTGGTTTTTTTTTTTTTCCAAAGGAGGAAAGAATTTATTTACAACATTTATTAAATCTCTACTACAAAAAATTATACTCAACTATTATATTTTGAACTTTGTCAATAAAAATGCGCAGAACTCTTTTTCTCTTGTTATTTTTTCACTTTTTAAAAATTTTGATTCATTGTACACAGATGGGGTACAACTATCGTTTCTCTGGTTGTACACGAAATAGAGTGATAGCATTTGCATAATCATATATGTACATAGGGTAATGATGTTTATCTCACTCTATTATCTTTCCTTTCCCCCACCCCTCCCCACCCCTCATTTCCCTCTACAAAATCCATCATTCTTCCATTCTTCCTTTACCTCCTCCCTTCACCCTGTTGTGTATTACCATCCACTTATCAGAGAAATCATTCAACCTTTGGATTTTAGGGATTAATTTATTTCACTTAGCGTGATATTCTCCAACTCCATCCATCTACCTGAAAATGACATAACTTTATTCTTCTTTGTAGCTGTGTAATATTCCATTGTGTACATACAACACAGTTTCTTTACCCATTCATCTGTTGAAGGGCATCCGTGTTGATTCCATATCTAGCTGTTGTGAATCGAGTTGCTATAAATAGTGATGTGACTGCATCACTGTAGTATGCTGATTTTAAGTCCTTTGGGTATAGGCCAAGGAGTGGGATAGCTGGGTTAAATGGGGACTCTATTTCAAGTTTTCAAATGGAATGTCTATGTTGTTTTCCAGAGTGGCTGCCCAATTTGCAACCTCACCATCAAGTATACGTATACCTTTTCCCCCACAACCTCGCCAACACCTATTGTTGAATCTGACTCTTGATCCATGTTTTAACAATTGACTGGTACAGTCATTGGCTTCCTTTTCACCCAGTAACTTATTTGGCGGCTCTTCCTTCCCTTAGGAAGATATTGTCTACTCTATTTGTAAAAGAAAGTTAACTTCTATTTTTATGGAATGTTAATATAAATATTACTATCAGCTAGTAATAATGTCTTTATTTCACATAAGAAGTTTCCCTTTCCAAAATGAGTCAGCATAATTTTAGCTTTAAAAACACAAGCATGCCTTTAACATTTTAGTTATTCCATGTGGTCTACTTGTCGGAAAAATGCACTATCTAGAAAGTGTTACAACAGGTCGTAAATTATCTCAGCAAAATATCTATTTACTAGAGATTTTTTGTATTGTCATAGGTCACTTATTTGAGGAGGGGTAAGGTGGGCTTTGTTTTGATTATGCCATTCCCTTATTTCATAATGTGCATTCTGTAGGCATCAAATGTGTACTCTGGAGAACCCCTCAATTCAGATTATTTATATTCTCCTCAACAAATGTTCTTCAGAACTTCATAGGTTTAGAAGATTTACAAAAGAATATGATAAAGTCTGTCTGCACATCTATATACCCACCTTCAAGTTCAGTTCTCCTGAGAAGCGCAAAATAACAAATTTACTTGGTAACCAGAGCAGCAGAGTTAAGAGTATGATAGATGATAAAACCAAAGGTACAAAATGTAACTGCATATGTGGATGATGCAATGTTGACTTCAGTCTGTTTTAACTGTAAAATATTAAGTATTGTAACTCAGGAATCTCCTAGTGACCAAATAATGTAGCTTTTGTGTCAGTGGTAAGAAAAGTGGAAGATATGGAAGAGTCAAGAATTATTGTGTGTGTATAGGTGTAGATGCACCTACACATTCATTTTGTGATAAAAAATTAATTCAGTTTTAGTGTTCTTATTTATTGTAACTTATTTAGTGTTCTTATTACCATGGTGATTGGAAGACTATGAGGCATATGCACACAATTAAAAAAATACTACATTCCAGAAGTGTATTATATGCATGACCTGGCAAATTCTTGGATCCAGGAAAGGAAAGAAGCTTCCATGATAATTTTTAATGCACAGGATTTTATGCTGTTTTTCTGTTTTAGAGGATTCAATTTGGATACATTATTCAAGTATTTCAAATATTTAATATTAACTGAAAAAATCCTCTGTGTGTGTGTGTGTGCATGTGCGTGTGCATGTGCGTGTGTGTGTGTGTGTGTGTGTGTGTGTGTTATTAAGCATAATGCTAGACATTAAGAGAAAAGAAACATGGCTGGTGTCTTTAAGGTGTTGCTATTAGAAGGGACCTGTAGTGTAAGATGACCAAAATAAGAAAATACAAATATATGGTGAGTGGGGTCAGAAAGTACCAATCAAGTGTCCAGACGTTCCAAAATATTGATACAATGGCATCATTTGTTTATATGATGACACAGAAGGAAAACTTCAGATCATATGAATAGAGATTGGAGCCAAGAAACCTGGGAAGATTTCTTGAGCAAAAAAGAGAAAGAGCTTGGGCAGAAAGTCACAAAATCGTCTGAAGGAAAAAATACTAGAAAATCAGAAAATAATATGCTCAGGTTAGGAAGAAATTTAAAAAAAAAATGTGTGGGGTTTTTATATTACAATGATCCCTTTAAGTAAATCATTTTTTAAAAAGAGCCATGAACGCTACCTAGTATAGATAAGAATGACACTCTCATGTCAGGAATATTGATTTAAACTCCTTTCAGTATTAGGTTATGAAATTAATTAAGACATTTTCTTTATTGAACAACTATCCAAAGTCAAAGAGGTAATAAAAAACACCAAAAACAAAACAAAACAAAAAGCAAAAAAAAATCCCAAATATTTATGATCGCAGCAAATTCAGACTTACAAACCAGAGAGCCATTGAGAAGCCTGTTAGAAGTGAAGTGTGTCCATTGCACAGGGGTGTCCTGAGCAATAAGCAGATGACACGATATTTAAAGAAAATTAATTTTTTTCATTAGATCAAGAGAGAGACTTACGAACATTGGGATTGAAAATAGAATATTTTTACTAAAGTCATCTGTATTTTTGTGCCTTCAAAATGTTTTATTTAGGGCTGGGGCTGTAGCTCAGTGACAGAGCACTTGCCTAGCACGTGGGAGGCACTGGGCTCGATCCTTAGCACCCCATAAAATAAACAGATAAAATGAAGGCAGCGTGTCCATCTTTCAACCACAAAATTTTTAAAAAATATTTAAAAGATGTTTTATTTAATTTTTTCTTTCACAGTGGTTTAATGTGTGTGTATAGTTTTTATTTTAACAAACATTTAAAAATTAATTTACCAGCCAGATTTCTAACATAGACTCTTTACATGAGTGTTAATTAGAAAGAAACCAACATATTGCATACTTTCAAATTAGACATTAGTTATTAGTATAAGGTGCCTAAAACAATAATCAAAGATTTAAGACATCAAAACATTTAGTGTTTGTTTTTTTGCTGTTTTTTTTTTTCCTGAAGAGTCATGTGCAAAAGAAAACTCACTTGAAGTTCAGTATTAATTTTAAATTTGCATTTATTGAAATATATCAGACACTCAGAAAATTTAAATAAATGATTGATATGCAGATGAATAAATATCCCAAATGAACACAACTGTGATTCACCATTCGGATCAAGAAATAGAACATAAAGGAACAACATCAGAAAATCTTCCTGCAGTCCTTAGATTGTTTGTCCATGTGGAATGTATTCACTTAAATAAATGTAATAGTTAAACTAACAGACCTGCGTTCAATGATGGTGGGGAGGTTAAATAGGAAAGTAGCTGTGAGGTCACATATTTGTCATTGTAAATAGAATCTAACTTCCCCTTCCCAAACATTACCCTTTATTATTTTCTTTATTCTGTTATAATGGATTTAGAGTGCTTTTATTTCCCCCAGTATTTTAATGTAGATGTTTAAAGTGATTGAATTGGGGTCTGTTTTTTTTTTTTAAATGACACTGTTCATAGCTATATTTTCCTCTCTGAGCACTGATGATTTTTTTTTTGCAATATATGTATTTTGGTATGCTGTGTTTTCTTTTTTCATCCACTCAAATAGTTTTATAATTTCTTTGAAAATTCTACTTTAACTAATTGAGTAGTTAAGACTGTTTTTGTTTAATTTTCCCCAATTCATATATTTCTCAATGCTATCTATCGTTGATGGCTACATTTCTGGAGAATATCACATCTTCAATTAAAAAGAATGTGAATCCTGCTGTTTTGGTGTGAGTGCTCTGTGAATATGTATTTGATATATTTCTTCTGTATTTCTGTTCAACTCTTCTGTTTTCCTAATTGTTAATATATCTAATTATTCAACCCATTATAGAAAATAAAAAATCCATTATTGATGAATTATGTATTTCTCCTTTTAATTTCATCAATATTTAATTTATGAATTTTTAGGTTTTGTTCTTGGGCGCATACATGTTTATGATGGTTAGAGTTTCTTGATGGACTGTTACTTTTAATATAACAAAATATAGCTTTTGCGTCTGAAACATTTTATCTTGAAATAATTTATTTGATATTAATATTGTTTAATATTAATGGTATATGGCTTTGTTTATTTTTCAGTTTAAATTAAGTTGTGCCTTGTATCTACATATCTCTTACAAACAGAATATGGTTGGATCATGTTTCAGATCTATTGTATCCATCTCTGCTTTTCACTTGGAGAATGGAATGTATTTACCTTCAAATAATTACTGATAAGGTTGTACTTATCACTGTCATTTTGTTAATTTATTTCTGTATTTCTTTAATTTTTGTTTTTCAAACTATCAATTACTGCCATCTTTTGTGTGAAATATATGTTTATAGTACATAAGTTAATCTCATTGTCATTTCTTTTACTACATATTTTTCAATTATTTTCTTAGTGGCTAATCTGGTGATTATAATTAGCATCTTAATTTATAGCAAACTCATTTGAATTAATACCAACAATTTCAATAAGTTGTAAAACTTTTCCATCTATCTCTCTGTTCTCTCCTTCATCTTTTTGTTATTGTCATAAAAGTTGCATCTTTACATATTATATATTCATTAATATACATACATAATTATTGATCTATTCATGTCCTGTAAATTAGATACGACAAAAAGAGTTACAATCAAATAGAAAGTGATATCAACATGACAGTGGAAAATGAGGTCCTAGTTCTCATTCCTATAAATAATTATTTGGACATCCATCCATAGACAAGATTTCATGGGATATATACATTTATGGGATAGATATCTTCATGAGATATTTCCAGAATCTAACTGAACTTCTAGCACCTAGTAGAGCAAAAAATCCAGGATTGAGCACAACAAAAGGAAGAAGAGAAATTTTATTTTATCTGCATCACCTCTCCTCCAATGTGACTCAGCTTATTGCCAGTAGAGACACTTTTGCCATGGGAGAAAGGGTCAGGGAAATGAGCACCTAGCTCTTTTAACCTTGAGGAATGCTGTTCCAAGAACTTCACTTCTTTCTTAGGCCACCCAAAACATTAAGGAGATCACAAAACTGAATCATCTGGGGACATCTAGTGATCTTGAGAAAAGGGAGAATACATAACATTCAGCCTGTGTGTCTCAAAACCAGTTCTGGGTCCTGCTAACTGACTGCTCACTCATAGAACTGTGGAGGTGTGGGGAACCTGACCAAAAAGTCCCAATTAATCCAAATGAGAAATGATGAGAAATGGTCAAAAGACCTAAGTATACACTTTTCTAAAGAAGACTCCCCAGTTACTGGTATTATAGGAAGGTGATACGTCGAGGCAAAATTCCACTTATGCAAGGTGAACAAATTCAGGATATGTACTACGTAATATAGTGTCAGTAGCTGGGATACTTTATCATGTACTTAAAATATGCTAAGAGAGTAGCTCTTATATACAGTATTCCTGCCAGAAATGAAACCAAGAAAATTCAATAATAATAAAGAAGTTGAACAGAAATTTTGAGAGGTGATTGATATGTCTATGCTCTTGTGGGTGGTGATGGTTTTATTAGTGTATACTCATTCAAATGCATATAACCATGGTTGTTTTACAACTTTTTGACTTACAGTTTGTTGAGTTTATTGAATGTATACATTAATATTTTCCATCAAATTTGGAAATAATTTTTCTATTAACTCCTTCAAGTATTTTTCCTCTTTCTGTATCTCTTATTCTTTTGGAACTCTTACTAGATATGTTATTTGTGTGTCTGATAATATCTGATCTAAGAACCAAAATTTAAAACTCTATTTTTATTTTTTCTCTTTCCCTTTTTCTGAGATCTGAGACTCTGTTCATTTTCTTTGTTTCTGTTTTCTATGTTTTAGTTAAATGGAGAATTCCTTTATCTCTAAGTTTACTAAATATTTGTTTCTTCCAGGTCATATCTTCTAATGATTTGACAAATGAATATTTCATTTAAGTTATTGTAATTTTCAATTTCAGAATTTTTGCTTTTTAATGTTATCTCTTTATATTATTTCTTTCAAAATTTATGTTAACTTTGCTTATATATGATTTTATATTTCTACATGTGGTTTTATATATCTACATCTGTATCTATCTATCTATATATTTTTGACCATATTTAAAATAACTGCTTTACATATTTTCTAGTAAATCTTTTGGACTTCCTATTTTTTTGTTTTATTTTGTTTTTGTACTGGATTTTGAACCCAGGGACGCTTAATCACTGAGCCACATCCCCAGTCCCTTTTTATATTTTATTAGAGATAGGGTCTCACTGAATTGCTTAGTACCTCGCCAAGTTGCTGAGGCTGGCTTTGAACTTGTGATTCTCCTGCTTCAGCCTTCAAGTTGCTGGGATTACAGGTGTGTGTCACCACACTCAGCTTGATGCAGGCTTTCTTAGGTATAGTTTCTATTGACTGTCAAATCTTCCTGTTTCTTGTTTTCTTGAATATATGATAACTTCTTTGGCAAAGATTAGGCATTTAATGATACATAATGTTGCAACTTTTGAACTCTTTTGATTCTCCTCCTTCCCAAGAGATTTTTTTTTTTTTTCTTTTCTGGTGTTTTATAATGTTGGGATTGCTATTTGCTTGTTTAGTGGAATTCCTGAACTAAATCTGTAAGATCTGTATTCTTTATAGTGTACACACCCTACTTTCTTCTAATATAGCACAGTTTTCAGCTCTTGATTAGACCACAGTATCCTCAAAGACTTCAGACCAGTAAGACTTCCTGTGTTTGCATAACGTTCTAGGTGCATCTTGGAGGTTACCTTGGGTGCGAAAAGGTAAATTTCTGTCTTTTTCTTTAGTACTTTTACAGAATCTCAAAATCAACCAAAGCTGAGAATCTAAAGAATATTCTCTGGTCATTCTGTTTCATGCTTACAATCCTAGATACGTACCCAATCTTCTGCATGTATCATGAACGTCGATCAAAGCCCTGTATGCACATTTCATTACCCTGCTTTTTCTTTTAGCTGTTTTACTTTGCATCATTTTAGTCCTGGTTTCAGTGCTTCTCATAGTTAAAGTGTTAAACATTTGCCTACTACTGAACTCAACAAATTCTTTCATAGGAATTATGGTTTTCTCAGAATGAAGTCTACGTCAGGTCAAATAAAGAATATCCCTTCCGGTGGGGATACCCACGAAACATACAAACTTATCAAATGATGGCAGCCACCTAGTAATGGAGTTTTCAATTAGCTTCTATCCTGTTTTATTTTTGCCAATGCCTGCTTGACTACTGTTTTCCATTGTTATGGGCCCGATGATTTACACAGCTACTGTACAGGTTGCAGATGGAAAAGGGTATAACACATGTGAAATACCACAAAGTTAATTGCATTAAAATAGATTTTGCTTTCTTTCTTTAACTAACACAATTTGTATTATTGTAAGAATTTGATTAATGTAAAAAGTTCAGGATTCAGCAAATGGGGTGACACCAACATTCCTAAGACTGAAGGGAGAAAGAAAGAGATGTCTCACTGTATTTCAGAATTGATTCTTGGTATAGAAGTCACAAGAGAACTAGTAGAGGTAATTCAGGCACTAACTGTAGTTACTATCATTGATTTTAAAACAATGTTAAAAATAGTATCTTGATCTCATGTCATCTAAACTAGCCTACTGTTTGATCTCTCCTACTGTTTGAACTTCCAAATTCGATTGCATGTGATAGTTGAATTTCAAACTCTGTGCCTAATACATCACATCAGTTTGCTTCTGGGTATGGTTGAGTGTTCCTCCTGGATTAACAGGGTCTATCTCAGACTGAGGAATGGACTCCATTTTGAAGTAATAAGCATGCAAAAAAATGGGGGTAGATCAGGAGAGTAGAGCATGCAGATTGGGGAGGGTTTTGGTGTCTTTCAGTATTCTACTGTACAGATGTTCCTTAGCTCACATAAGGTTATGTCCTGATAAGTTGATCCTGAGTTGAAAGCATTACAAGTTGAAAATGCACATAATACACCTAACCTACCAAAGGAGGAAAAGGAAAGTTCTGGGGAATCCCTTGATCAAATTATGTTATGTGCATATTTAAATATTGTGTAATGAATATCACTACTATGTGTAATTATAATGCACTAATAAAAATTCAAAACAATAAAGATAACACATTTGTTCACTTCTAATAAATAACTAAATAATATGAAAGTATGGCTTGGAATTACCAAACTAAAAAGAATATAAAACACAAAAGATTCCGAGGGAACAATTTATTCCAGCATCTAAGAACAGTTATACTATAATAAAAACTGTAGATCCAAGTTTAAATTGTACTTTTACCATCCAGGTGACCTGTATCAGATATAGTATGAAGAAACTTTCAACACTAGTTTTCTTTCCTCTCATTTGTAGGAGGAATTATTTTAACTGTGTTGCCTCAGTGGCAGGTACTGCTATTCTATCAGATTTCTTTTCCCATGAGAGAACAGAAAATCATGCATTTTAAGCCAAAGCACATGGTATAAATTGTAATTAGCGAAAGGATTAAAAAGACCTCACATTCTCTTATGCCATATTTTATAAACCTTGATCTGTTTATCTTCTGGGCCTTAATCTGGTATTTGAACTAGGCACTTCTGGTTTGGCATCTATCAAGATTATGAACTTCCACAGTACAGATGTTCCTCAGTTCACATGAAGTTATGTCCTGATGAACTCATCGCAATTTGAAAGTAGCTTAAGTCAAAATGCATTAGTACACCTAACCTACCACACATCAGAGCTTAAAAGAACAACACAACATAGAGTGTCAGGTATTTACTTCATGGTCACTTGTCAGACTGGGAGTGACAGCTCTCTGCCCCTGCTGAACATTGTACCACACACCACTCACTCAGGAAAGGATCAAAATGTGAAATTCAAAGGATGAGTTTTACTTGATGTGTATCACTTTTGCACACCCCAAACTCAAAACATTGTAAGTCAAACCATAAGACAAGAACAGTCTGTATTTAAATGTATTCTTAAAGGCATTTTTTTAGACTTATCTCAAGCAAATCTACAAATTGCAAGCAGCATTTAGAGACTTTATCAAGATTTAAGGCTTTGTAAATAAAGTAGTGTCAGGAGTAAGTGTAGAACTTCCCATTCTGAATAGCAATTGATGCATAGCAAATTATCCAGAAACATATTGAATAAAATGAAGAAAATTATTCTATTATACCACACAAATTTTGTGAGACAGTAATTCAATAAAGATTATGCAACAAATAAAAGAGTAAACAAGTCTCAAGAATTCCAATGTGTTGGACTTATTAAATGCTAGTAAAGTTGACTCTCCCCATATACAATGGCATAATACTACAGATTTATACTCCAAAGTGCTTTTTCAGACTTTTAAAAATGGTTTGTAAAAAGTATATTTGGTTACAGTTCTAAATACTGCCTATAGCTCAAAATCTTAATGTACCAAAAAAATGGATTGGATCACCATGGAAACAGATATCCCTCCCCTCTACATCTTTTCAACCAATATAGATCACTCCATGCCTTCTAGAGAAGCCTGGCTTATTGTCAACTCCATTCAAACTGGAAATAAGTTACAATGAATTCCCATCTCCCGCATCATTACATTGAACAAAACTTTAAGAAGCATCTTTCAACAACATTACAAGGCAAACAAAATTATATTTGTACTTATTTGATAAAAAAATAGCCTATTTCCCAATTAGGTGCCTGATATTTTCATTTTTAATCTTAAAATATCCAAGAAATGAGGACCCCTAAATAATAAGTAATGAAGCTCAATCTGAGTTCTGAGTCAGGATAGTGTGAAGTTGAAGTGTTTACTCTTTTCCATAGTTAATACATATTCTTTTAGTGGTGACAATAAAATCCATAATATTTAAAAATACATATTTAGTTTTTATCCTCGACTTCAGTAGCCAGTTTATATAAATGGGCTCTTTTGTTCACAAGACTAAAATATCCTGGGACTTAGTAAGCAGTATTTAATACACTCTTAGGTTGTGCAACTTTTAGATGTATTTTTCATTTTCAACTTATCTAAAATATGGCTTTTGGATGGTCAACTAAAGGATAATTTTCTCCCTTCCTATATTTAAAAACAAAACAACCCAAATGCACTTTTTTAATTGTTAATACTACTACAGTAATGAAACAAATATGCTTGAAAATACCCCAAAAAAGTGCTTGGTACCAGATGTGCCTCACAAATTTCAAATCTCTTATGCTTTATGGAAAGACCTTGGATAATTATCTTTTGCAATATTAGAAAACGTCTTTATTATATTTTGCATTTATTTAGTCTTGGCTTGTTTGTCTTCATTTGGAGAAGTTTTATTTCTGTTCCAACTGTATATTGATGAGTAAAAGTAGGTCAATAAAATAGTAAAGTATCTTAGAATTGTGTCTCCATTGCAACTCCAAGATTCATTTAAGCCAATCGGTTTCTTAAGGACTGTGAAATTCCAGGATGTAGAAGTAATGCTTATCAAATGATCATTTCCTAAATACTGTTTGATTGTCAGTGACCAGTTGGGTGTCTTGTTTTTAATGCAAAATAATCCCATGAGCTTTAAGGAACTCATAATCAAAGCAATATCTCCAATACAAGTTCTTGCATAATCTTGGTGTTTTAAATGTATCTTTCATTTAGTAAAAATTAAGAATTTCTTTCTTTACAGAAATACCATACCATAAAATTACCCCAATTCTTCCATAGTGCATTACAATTCATTTCTAAGTTCACATTACTGAATATTTAACAAATTTTTAAGGTTACATATTGCCAAATTTAGTTAGTGTAAATCACAAATATAATTTTTATAATTCAATTTCTGAAGCCACAGTGTATAAGCTACATAGACTTTCTAAATGACAAGTACAATCTGTACAGAATACATTTTTAAAATAGCAATTATGGTTTCTATTATTTAGATTTTGCAAATCACATATACATTTTGTGTTACTCAATTAGCTTCATGCAAACAGAGCATGTCCAAAGGAAGTCTTTCAGGATGTGAGGAGATTTTTCAAGCAAACTCAACAAGCAGTCTTTGAAAGTGACTTTTCCCTATTTTCTTGAAGAAAAAATAAAAGTCCAAGTAGAGATGACAATTCTTTCAGAACACAGTAGTCTTTACACAGATTTAATGGGAAAGAATAACACACTTTCTCTGTGACTCCAAAATAGGGTCAATTCCCAATGTTACAGAAGATGAGGATTCAGTGGAAAGTAAGCACAACAAGAAAAGGCCCAAAGTTTCCTCTCATATGTGGATGCCAATTCACAATAACAGGGTGGGCTAGGGAAGAATAAAGGTAATATGGCTCAAACAGAGGTGAGTGAAGGGAGGGGAGGTGTGTGGAGGTAAGAAGAATGGTGGAACCAATGGGACATTATTACCCTATGTGCATGTATGATCACATGACCAGTGTGATTCTTCATCACGTACAACCAGAAGAATGAGAAGTTAAACTCCATTTATAAATGATGTGTCAAAATGCAGTCTACTATTATGTATAGCTAGTTAGAACAAATTCTTAAAATGCCCTTTCTATGGAAAAAAGTGATTAAGTGGTTAATGATACTTTCACATATAACAGGTAGTATGAACCTTTCAGCCCTGAGACCCTGGAATTTGCTTACCCATCATTTCTCTCTCTTTCTCATTTTATTAACTCCAGCTATAAATTCCAAGGCTTAAGTGCAACCTTAATCCTAAATTGACATACACCCATTCAAACACTTTGTAGCCTTCTCTTCTTTCCCTATGAATTTTCTTTTCCTCTTGCCTCTTTCCTAGTTGGATGCAACATTTCCACTCAGGACTTCTTTTTCCTGTCTTACTTCTTATGTTGCTAACATTAGAGTTTGTGAAAGAACACTGCTTCCCTCCATGTAGACTAGATTCAAAGTTCCTTTATGTAAGTCAACTCTGTTGTATTGATCCTTTGTGTTTTTATTTTAATTTTATTTATCTTTTTTATGCTTTGTATTCCTGTCTTCTACTGGTTTGGGAATTTTTTCTTGCTTTTCTAAGGACTTGAATGTGCTGTGGTATGCAATGGCAGAAATTTGACTGTGGCTGTGGTCAATATTAAGTGCTTCATGACCATGAACTCACATGATACTGTGGAGGAGTGAATGGCAGGTACTGTTTTCTGTGGGCACTTGGTCATGTTCAGGCACCACCTAGGGTCAGATTCCCTGGCTCAGATCCTGGGAACACACCTCTCTTTTCCTGTGATGTTCTTTAGAACACTGTAGTCAGTGGCAGGAATTTAGTTGCACACAATTTAAGGCTACAAACAGTGAGCAATGGGGATATAGATACTGAAAATAAGTCATCTTGGGTAGACAAGGAGTTGGGGAGGTATATTTTCTAGGAAATAAAATATTTGAATCTAGCTTCAGGGCACCTGCCAAATAAAATAATAATACATGAAGATGAATGACACCTTTCTCCTCTAATGGTAAAAGAGACTACATTATGGAAATGGTGCTCCTTAATTTCTCAAATGTTAGAAGCATAAGAACATACGTCTATATTAAAATCTCCTCACCAATAAATACCAAGAATACCATGTCTTGAATTGGTGACATATTTAAAGACAAATTTATTTACAGTTATATGTGTTATAGCAAATACCAAAACCTGCAGCCTGTGAAATTTTTCCCTTTATCCCAATGTTTCTTCCACATGTTTTCTTACTTTGATGGCAGCAGGAAATTTCCCTAATCACTTCACCTCTGGATCTGTCAGCTTTCCCCAGGACGGGTCTGTGAGATTTTAGAATTAAGGAGGGGCGGTAGAGGGAGCTCTGACTGCATTGATTCCAGGGACGGATAGTTTTTTCTTTTGAGTGAGCCATAATCTCACAGTCTGAATGAGGATCTAACACCTGCTGAGTGCCACTGTGATATTCCTGAAGAATATTTGCATATATGAGATAAAGCATCTAAGACCTAAAGCTCAGAAATTGTTTTAATTGTATCCCACTCTCAGAAAGGACCTGAAATTACTGTTGATAAAAGATTGTCTTATCCTATACCTGCACTACCTTACCTTTTCCCAGTATCTTTTCCGTCATCTTAAATGTCAAGCACAGATTTCAAAATCAATACCTAAAAATATTTGATGCAACACTGTAAAATTTAATTTGTGTCTCTGATGGAAAAGGAGAACAAAACACTCTCTCTATTCCTGCTTCCTACTTATTTATCCTTCTGATCAATCGTGTTTTTGATTTCTGGGTCTTGAAGCCTAATTCTAATTTAACTCCCCTGGGTTCCTATAAATCTGTAGTTTATCATTCCATGGACTTCCTACCTGCCTTTTCTAATCACAGGCCAGTGATTTGATGACAGAGCAAGCCAGTGACCTTCTCTGGGAGAGGTCCCTTGGAAACGTGTCTTGGAGGTTAGTGCAAGGGAAAGAACAAACTTCACAGACGTTTCTGCTAATGACATGGAGCAGCAGCAGTAGAACAGGAAGCCTCTTGGCACAATCCAGAAAGGTCATCAGAAAACACCAGTGTTGGATGGCAGAGAATTGCACAGTTGCTTCTTATCATAAACCCAGTTACTCACTTCTGTGTCTCTGTGTGTCTGTACCTGTTCACCAGAACCATCCTTGGACTATGGCCACTGATATTGCCATTGTTCTGAAGTCTGCATAGGAAGTTCTTTCAGCATTTAGGGCTAAGAAGAACAAAATTAAAATTACAAGTCTAACTCTGAAACAAAACAATTTTCATACTTCTGCCATTTATCATTCATTCTGCCTATCATACTAGCTCCGAACTTTCGTTGATTCATAAAACAAGGATAATTAACGCCCACATTGCAAGGCATCAGAGAAGATTTACATGGTGTTTGACACAATGTTTAGCACAATAAAAGAGTTTTTTAAAGCTGGTAATAGTCTGCATACTGTGATTTCTCCTGTCCCTGTTGACTATATTGAGAAAATCTTAAAATATCTACTTTTTGTTATCAAGTGATGATGTGATATTTTTCCTATAGGTACTTTCTTCTGTGAGGTAGAGAGTCCCAATGAAACCAGCACCCAATGAAATCCATCACATAAGGCCCCACTTGCAAAGTATCCCATTAGAGTAAGGCATCTCCAACTATGTCCCGCTACTTACTTATGGCAGCTAGTCAAGACACTCAAAGAGCTGACTCAGAGAGAACTGTGGGAAACAGTAAAGCCAGAGGGAGAGAAGGAACAGGCATTTCCAAAACAAAACTGGGAGAAGTGTGAGACCTATCCCAAGAACTCAACAGAGAAGCCACGAGTAGAAGATGGTTTTCATTTTACTAAGAAGCCACACTCAAGAAAGTGATTTACAAAACCTTTGCTAGATTATGACGTCATTACAATTTCCTGCTTAATCATTTCATTGCTTGAAATTTATAATTTTGAGATTATGAATTTTGAGATTAGTCTACAAAGACTAAGTAAGTGTAGGATTTCTCTATAAGGCATTTTGAAAGTGTGAAAACCATAGTGGTTACTTTGAAGTACTCTACAAGTATAAATTTGGTATCTACTATGTGCATTTGGTCTTGGAATAATAAAATCAGATAAGGTATATCCTTAGTTTTCAAAATGCTCATTCATGTTGCAAATCCCTTATTTAAAATTCTTAAAAAATCAATTTAATTTCAAACTTCAGACTTTTAAATATTTTAAATATTTAATTTCAAACATCAGAATTTTTCAGACTTTTAAATATTTTCATGGATTTTTCCAGTTAAGCATCCATAATATGAAAATCTAAATTCCATAATATTTGAAGTTTTTTGTCTCAGATTTTCAAATCAGAGATGCTCAACCTGTAGTTGAAAAAAAGGCAGGCACAAAAAATTGTAATAATAATTAGAGTGAATTGTAGTTGACATGTTAAGGGTAATCACAAAAGACTTCAGAGACAGTCAATGTCTGAGAAGAGTGTTAAAGAGTGGGTCGGATCTGAACAGGTACAATGGACAAGATATCAGGATGTTGGAGATGTTTTCCTGGGCTGAAGAAAAAAAGTCTCATTTTCCATTTTTTCTCTTTTGGGGAAGTCATGAAGATCTCACATCATGGTGGTAGGGAGGTACCATTGACTAGAGGGAGAATCAGCTAGTCTTGCAGTAGAAGATCCTAGAGCAAGCTAGGTCCTCAGGAAGTGAGGAGGAGCCAAGCTGCTGACAAGGCACTGACAGATGATCCACTGTGGCAAGTTGACAGGTCAGTGCCTTTTTTCTCTCCTCCTCCTCTTCCTCCTCCTCCTTCTCTTTCTTTTTCTTCTCAAATAAATTTCATAATCTTCTTGATGACTCAGGTCCATAAAGGATTTTCTACTAAAAAAAAAAAAAAGTTTATTTTGCTAATTTTTAAACACTGCTGTTTGGCAGAAGACCAGTCTCCCTACAGTGAGGAAGATTCTAATAACCTAAAGGGAAGAATTCTTACCCTAGGTTTGGGGCCATGTCTAGGCACTGACTATTCTTGGACTTATGGACTTATGCATTATTCTCCCTATTTAAAATAAGATCTTTAAGGGCAAGGGTAGTACTTTATTTATTTAAATGGACAACTTAAGATCCTAACTAGGATTTTTCAGTGTTGATGCTCAACTGGAGGAAAAGAATTCAGAGATGAATGGAGAGTTATGAGACAGGATGTTCATTGCAGAAAGATACAGAAAATTACAACCAAGGCTAATGCAAAAGCTAAGCCCAACATATTACTACCAGTAATTTTGGAATGCATAGTCAAGGCAAATCTGGAAGTTCACACAATGGAAGTACCAGAGATGTTTTCAAGAAGCACTGTAATTCAATTTTGATAAACTAGGGTCTCAGCACATACGAGAAGGTTGGATCCATCAATATCAGATTGGAAGCACTTGTTACGGCTCCAAACACTATTCACTACAGAGCAAATGGCCTGGATTGAAAGCTTGTAGTATGTAATTTAAATCCTGGCTTTGCTATAATGTGGCCTCCTACCTGTGGTGAGTAACAATATAACTGAACTTCAATTAACCCATCTATAAACAGAGAGTTATCATAATGCTTCAAGATGATTGCAATAATTTGTTAGAATTATGTCTTAAATAATGTATAGACCTTATATATACCACACCCCTTTTTATATAATGAGACGGAGAACTATTAAAGAAGGGAACCGTCACACAATCACACCTCTATGCACCAGGACAAAACCCTAGTAAGGACTAGATTGAGATTTAAAATAATGCTAGACACTCAGTAAATATTTGATAAATCAAATGAACTGATATAATCACTCTTCAGTATCAGGAAGTCATAGCTGCTTCAGATTCACTAGGAACACCACTGAAAGTGCATTAAAAATGATTTACTTCATTGCACTCTTTTTATATAGAGGAAATGGAGGGGAAAAAGAGATTAATCATATACTCATGGCAACTAGTTAGAAGCAAGTCTAACAAAGTGAGGTGTTAGATTTTTAATTGTTCTTTGCATATGATTTTGTTTTTAAGAATTAGGTTAAGTTAAATCAATAATCCACATGTCCCTCAAAGTAATATTTATTCTTTCTTAGGTTCCAAAGGATTCAATGACTGTTCTTTCAAATAAATAGTTCTTAAGATGCAGCATGAAAACACATAGGCACACACACACACACACACACACACACACACCAACAAAAACACATTTACGGATGGTGTTTTGCTTTGCTTATGTGTGTTGTGTGTATGTACAAAAGTATTTTTACTAGAATTCATCACCATTGAATCTGATATATTGGTTTTGAGGTAGAACAAAGATATCTGAATTTTTATATAGAACAAAAATAATTGAGATAGAATGTTGTAGTTGAAAAATAATTCTTGCATTCATTCCTTGACTTATTTTTAATCATTTATCCACTCAACAACTATTTTAAAATAATGTAGTAAATATCTAAGTACCACAGTCTAACTAAATGAAATAGTACTTACCATTGACTTCTGGTTATCGAAATACAATTGTGAATTCCTTTGTAAATTTCCCCTGATTCTATTCCCATCTCCCAACTCAAAAGTAATCACTCTCCAGATTTTTTTCTGTTCCATTCCCACAAATGTTTATTATACTATTATTATTTATTTATGCAGCTATAATCTATGTTTGCAATTGCCTTTCATGTTCTCAAACTTTATACAATGTTATCATACAGCATGAATCATTCAGTATCTTGCATTTTCAGTAAATATTATAATTTGAGGATATTGGCGCATGTAATTCCAGTTCGCTCACTTCCATTTCAGCCCAGGGTTCTAGTTCATGAATATCTCATACTGAATTTATCCATATCCTATGGAAGTGTATTTAAATAAATTCCAAGTTTTGTTGTTAAACACACTATTGCAATTAAACCCTCTGGTATATGTTTTTAAAAGCACAAGCCTGGAATTAATAACTTTACCAGATGTTAGTTCATGGCTAGTATCTCAAAAAGTACTTGGGAAAAGAGGAAGAATTTTGGGCAGTTAACTCAGTCTGATCCAGCTCAATTTCTTTGCCTACAAATGAGGACAGAAATTCTGGCAGGATTTAATAAAGGTCAAAAGGGTCATCTTTTGTGAAAGTCATGGCAAATGATGACATCCAAAGTTTCTCTCATCTTTCTCTTCCTAAATTGTGTCTATGGACAGAGAACTGAAGACACAGAGTTGTCACTGAGAAACAGCATTTCATGCATTTATCTAAGTCAGAAAAGCCACTCATATAAGTGAGAAAAATCCACATTCAGGATCAATTTAGCGGAGTAACTTTTACTTTGATATTCAGGATCATGGTCATGGAATTTCTGAGATTGTGACCCACACATCCTGATGCTATGTCTGCCTTTCTCTGATTTAAAAAGAGAAGAAAGAAAAAAAAAAAAATAGTACTACTGAATCTAATTTCTTATTCTGTCCCTTTTCTCTTCCCCTATTTTGTATTCATTTCCCTGTCCTTGCTGAGTTTTCTGAGGCTTTTCAACCAAATGCAAACATTAAATGAAGGTTTTCCTGCAATTCCAAAGCAAAGCAATTTGCCTGAAGGGAGAAAAGGCAGTTGTTGATTGTCCACAAACATGGTGCAGCTCAGCATGCACATTTGGAAAGAGAAAGAGAGGTCTCTGCTACGAAGAGGAGGACAGGAAAGGGCTCCTGTTAAGCACACTGTGAGGAGAGGAAAGAAAGGATATGGATGTCTGAAGTACTCCACACCAGGCTGTCCTGAGCACCCTCGTCGCCTTCTCAAAACTGGGCAGAAGACTGCCTGTGTTAGGGCATCTCGAGGTCATGGAAAAAGCCAGTGGCATTTTTTCATTTACCTTTGCCCCGGAGAACCACATTTTCTGTCTGATAGGAGGGTGGTAGTTGACCACCCTCCTATCATGTCACAACTTACCTTTTAGCTACCAAACTGTAAATCATACGTATAATTTTATATAAGGTATAATTTTTGCAAATATGTGTAACATTTCCCTTTAGCTCAGACATTCTACTTCTATAAACATAACATATAATAATATTATGAAATCAGGAAGAAAATTCCTTTGAAAATATATTTATTTCCACATTCTGTATACTCATAAAAATATGGAAATCATTTAATGCATTACAAATGGGAAATAAAGAACTGAAGTTGCATACTAGTCAAGGAAACATAAAAATGCAAGCAGATTTCAATTGTATAAATGCACATATTTTACATTAAAGAAGTACATAAAATGTCTTCAGCAGAAAAATGAAAGTAAAATTTCTTGACAATGGCTGCCTTGGTTATAGTACTATTTATATTTTTCTTCATAGTTTTGTGTGTTTTTGCCATTTCTACAATTGCTATGTACTTATTTTAAAAATAAAATCTGTGTTATGGGAAGAGTAAAGTATTACCATTAATTTTGACTATTTTTTTTAATAATAAAAGAAGATTGGGGGAGAAAGAGTAACCCCTTAGTGGGTTTCTGTTACCAAGTCACTGTGAAAAATATCTGGACTTTTAAATGAAACGGATGGAGTCATTTCTGGAGAGTTTAATGTCTCTGAATTTGTTTCCATTAAATTTATTTAAAATTAAGATCACTCTTGTCAGTGTTTGAAGATTGACATCAATGTCAAGTATGATTCTTCTTTAGGGCATTGACTGTAACAGGGATTCCAACAATTTTCAACCACTATCAAACATTCTGCTCTATTTCTATTGATAAGAGTAATTAAGTAATATGAAATTGTGTGAGCAACTATTGTGAACAAGGAATCACAGCATAAGGTGATAAATCACAATAATTAAAAAATACAACAATACTGAAACAAAAACAATAAGAAGAGTCACTTCCTCTGTCACCTGCTCCTGAAACTACTAAAGGTACAACAATTTCTACTTGAAAATCATAACTTTTCTCAATTAGTTGTCAAAAGGTTAGACAGAAAATGAAAAGTAAAACTTTCTGTCAGAGTGTAAACCCTTTTTGACAAAAATGTGTATAAGTATACAATGAGACAGGCACAAATAGATTCCTTTCATAAGATTTTAATAGTGAAGTTCAGGAAACAATCTATTAAAGGGGGAATGGTTGAAACTTGACATAAACTATTATATATAACACATACATGGTAGATGAAGGTAAAACCTACAGAACAACAGAGATAGATAAGAAATAATATATAAGAAAAAAAAAGCAAACTCTGCAAAATTCTATTTAACTCAAAAACAAAACACATGAAGGAGAAACATTGAATTAAACTGTTATAAAGAATTTTTAAGTTGAAAGTAACAATTATGTTTAATAAGAAAGGTTGCAGGTAGAATTTTCTCTGGTAGTCATAGAAACAGAAAGTAGCAACTACAATAAAACAATATACAGCTAACAATCTGAAGGGAATCTAAAGTAACAGGAAACTAATAGGTGAATCCAAAAGGAAATAAGATAAAGGAAAAACAAATAGGTACAAGTGGAATGACTTTTAAAAATCTTAATAAAGTAGATTTAACTTAAATATTAATTATGCTAAATATGCGTAGACTAAATTCTTCGAATAAAAGATGATGACTGGCAGGTTAGATATATAAACAATATGCTAACCACGCTATTTTCAAGAGAGAACTTTAATATAAAAACATGAAGTTTGAAACCAATTGAAAAATGATATGCAATATAAAAAGTAATGAAAACTATGAAGATATACTAGCATTAGGCAGATCAGCTTTTGAGACAAGAAGTTGGATGTTTAGATAGGAGTTTCATAATGTTAAAATATCAATCCATCTGGAAAACAGAATAATCTTAAATTCTATTGATCCAAGATCATAATTGAAATTACATGAAGCAAAAATGCTTTCAAGCACAAGGAGAAATAGAAAAAAGTCACACTCTTAGAAAAATATGTTAACATAGTTTAGATAGAATAATTAGACAAAAAAATTTAAGAACATAAAATATTTTGGCAAAAATGATTAATAAAGTTAATATGAGATATATACAGAGAAATATTTAAAAAACTACAAATGCATGTTATTTTCAATTTTTGTGAAAAAATGATCAAATATAGCATGCTAAACCACAAACTGAATCAGAACACATTTTAAAGGATGAAAATAATACACAGTTTAATGTCTCAACATGATAGAAAAAATTTTTAAAATGATAACAAAATTATACCTAAAAATGCCTCAAATATTTGAAATTTAAGTCATAAAATTCTAAAGAAACCATGGGACACAGAAGCAATCACAATAGAAATGAGAATGACTGAAAATGGAAGAAAGAAAAGACCCGGAATACTAGTATAAGAATCAGAACATCAATAAAAATCTCAAAGATATTTAAAAGAATTTTTATAAACAATACTATTATGATAATTTATTTGAAAGCTTAGATAAAATGGACAAATTCTTCAAAAACTATACATATCAAGCTAACAAAAGAAAAAGTAGAAAATCTGAGAAATCTGTTTATTGAATATATAGAATATTTAAGTGAAATTTCTCGTACAAATAAAACTCCATGGTCTGATGGCATTACTGAAAAGTATTCAAATACTGATGAAATAAATAGCACCAGTCTTACACAAAATTATATACAATAGAATGAGAAATAACACTCTTTTAATGAACTTAGAATAGATGCATGCCAAAATGTCATTTAAGAATTTAATATATATGTATATCAAAAGTCATTTAAGAAATTTTTAAGGCAGTCTTTCATGAATAAAATATCTTAATAAGACATTTTGAAATGAGCAACTACATTAAGTAAGCAACATAATAACCACATTCAAGTAAGTGGAAATTGTTTCTCAAAGTTTGGATGATCCAATATTTGAGATTTGATCAATGCAACTTGCCACATTAATGAATAAAAATGATACCATTATCTCAATAACTAAAAAAAATTATAAAATCCACTGCCCATTCATAAAATAAGCTCTATAGACACTAGGAATAAGAGGGTACTTAATCTGAAAGAGTCTCTTGCAAACACTTTACAGATAGTACTGCGTGTAATAGTGTATTATAAAAATATTTTCCTGAGATTCATGTTCAGAAAAAGGGTCCCACTATTTCTACTTCTGTTTTAAAAAAATGTATTAAAATATCCAAAAGGAAATAGATACATGACAAATACTCTTATTTCTAAATGTGTGGGGTCACATGATCCAAAGCGAAAAGATATACATTCAGGATTCCCTATGTTAGGTAACATTGAGATTATTAATATTGGTGTCTATTAAAATAATTTTCAGTGACTCTCTTGAGTTTTTTTCCCAAACATCCTGGATGACAGAAAATTATTCAAAGGTATAGGATAGATTTAGTTTATTGGAAACAGTCAAGGATGTGAGGCCAAGAGTGTAGCTCTGTGTTTGAGTAATTGCCTGAAATGCAGGAAGCCCTGGGTTCAAAACCTGGTATCATCCCCCACCCCCAACATATGAGCCAAGTACAGGGAACTGTGTTAACATCTTATTTTATTCTCAGTTCTTAGACCACTACTTAATATATTTCAGTTGCTCAGTAGTGAGTTAATTCAGTAATATGCAAAAGCAAGCAAGATGAATGTATTATGAGAATTTATTTTTGACTGTGGTTTCAACTGGACTCAATAGTAATGCCTTCAGATGAACTCTAGTAAGTATTTCTAAAACAGTGTTTCAATTGACTTCTGAGAATATATGTATATTGGTATCTTTGGCACATTGGGACATAAATTACACAGGTTTATAATTGGGATATAGCATGTTATATTTGAAATTTCACACATTTTGACATTAAATGTTGACGCAATTGTCATTTCTTTCCTCTCTAGCTTAATGATTTTGGTTGTTTAAATATTCTTACTTCTTCATCTCTGTAATGGTTTTATTAATAGTTCATTTACCAAATATGGGTAGGGCTGTTAACTAATCTGTAGTCTCATAAGGTAGACATGATTTCACCGTACCTGCTGTGTGCAGTTCTTAACTGAGGCTCATGAAACAGACTAGTAATTTCTGAGTTCTCTCAGTCATTATCATTTTATGTACCGCAATCACTCACTGAAATTATAGCAATTGCCCAATTCCTATATTTTTACCTATATTCCAATGTTCTTACATATTTCTTGTAAGAATTCAATGGCAACACAAAAAACTTGTCAGGGTAAAAAAATTGAGGATGATTAACAAAGATGCCCAATGAGGGAGCCAAAAGCACCCTCCATTCTCTTTGGACCAAACTCCTCATTTTACTAATGAGAAAGCCGAGGTGTCATGCACACAGCATGATAAGGTTGACGGATGGAACAAATTAGAGATGATTCAATTTGACTCTAGTGGAGAGAAGGTCAGTTTCCTTTTTTCTACATCATCCATGAGTTATCCTTAATTTTATTTTGTGATTACATTTCTCATAGATCTAACAGCACCCTTGATCATGGAGGTAGTGTGGGAAAATAATGGGAGAATTCTAGCCTCTTGATAAAGGCAGTTATCATAGCTCAGACTTCATGTCATTGCTTATTTCATTGTACCTTTGTTATTTTTCTTTTAGAGCAGTTTTAGTTTCACAGAGAAATTGAGTGGAAAACACAGAGACTTTTCATATGCCTCTTATACCCAACTGCACAGACTCCTCACCACGAACAGTCCCCACCAGAGTGGTACCTTTTGCAACCAATAAACCAGCATGGCCAGATCATTATCATACAAAGTCCATAGTTTACATGAGCATTCACTCCGTGTTGTGTAGTCTGTAGGTTTTAACAAGTGTATAGTGACATGTATTAGTGATTATAGCATCAGACCGAATAGTTTCACTGCCCCCCAAAATCCTTTGTCCTTCACTTGTTTATGTCTTTCCCTCTCCAAATCTCTCTCAAACTCTGATCTGCTTAGTGTCTTTATAGTTCTGCCTACTCCAAAATGTCAAGTATTTGGAATAACACAGTATGTAGGGTTTTTTTATTGTCCCTTTCCCTTTCTAATGTCACTTATTGTTCCTCCGTGTCTTTTCATGGTTTGATGGTCCATTTCGTCATAGCACTGAATAACATGACACTGTCTGAGTGTACCAGGATTTATTTATCCATTTTCCTACTGAAGGGCATCTTGGTTTCTTCTATGTTTTGGCAATAAATGTAAAAGCTGCTAACAACATCTGTGTGCTGGATTTTGTGTGGATGTGCATGGATACAAATTTCAGTTCATTTGGGTAATTATTAAGGAGCACAGTTGTTTGATCATATGGCAAGATTATGCTTAGTTTTGTAAAAATTGCCAAACTTTCTTCCCAGGTGACGTGTATCAGTTTGCATACCTGACAAGCAGCACATGAGCCATCTTGTTGCTTCACATCCTCACTGGCAGTTGGTTTCTGTGTTCTGGATTTTAGCCATTCTAATAGGTCTATAGCAGTATCTAAGTGGTGAATTTGTTGGAAAATCTCTAATAACTTATGATATTGAGCATCTTTCCTTTTGTTTATTTGCCATCTCTGTCTTCCCTGGTGAGGTGCTGATGTGGTCATTTTGCCCATTTGTAAGAATGTTTGATTTCTTATTGTATTTTAAGGATTCATTGTAGTTTGGATAACATTTTTTAATATAATTATCAATGCATATGAATTCTATAAAATAGTGAGTTTCATATATACATATAATATACTTTGATCAAATTTACCCTCCTTCTTACCGTCTCTGGACTTCTCTTCCCTCTCCTCATAGTCTATCTCTCCTTCCCCAATAGCTCCCCTTCTACTTTTATGTCATTTTATTTTTTGCCCTCCGATTCCATATATGACAGAAAACCTGATACTTTTCTTTATCAATCTACATTATTTTGCTCAAATGATGATCTCCAGTCCCTCCCATTTTCCTGAAAATGATTTGATTTCCTGCACTACTCAAAAGAGCCAAGTTACAGATGCCAATCAGCCGATGAATGAATAAAGAAAATGTGATACCTATATCCAGTGGATAACACCCTTTGTTCTGATACATCTTTTGCAAATGTTTTTGATCAGTTCATGACGTATCTTCTCATTCTCTTGACAGTGTCTTTTGCTGAAGATTTGCTTGTTGCCTATTTTGTTTTAATGAAGTCTAATGCGTCAATGGTTTCTTACATGGATGGTGGTTGTATAAAAACACTACACGAAACCCAAGATCATCTCTATTTTCTCCTAGGGATTTCATTATTTTGCATTTTATGTTTAACTCTGAGATCTATTCTGAAGGTAGTATTTCTCTTTTGTTCTGAGTTGTTCTCAAAGTCTAAAAACTCGACCACTCTGCAGAGATAACAGAAACATTCACCAGAGAAGATTAAGTAGGAAATAATTTCTTTGATTGATTAAGCATTGAAATGGAGTTTGGTAACACACTGAATCATAGAGGAAAATAATCACCATACCTTGGAATACATCATCTGGAAAGAGGCCAGGCAAATTGCTCCTTATTGATGGTAACAGATTTAATGGGTCATTAATAGTTACTATAGGAGGCAGGTGGAAATGGATCTGTTGTCAAATAAGTGTTGAAAAAAATTCTCTCTTTTTTTTTTTTTTTTTTTCTTTTTGCAGTGCTGGGGATCCAACTCAGGGCCTTGTGCTTGAGAGGCAAGCACTCTACAGACTGAGCTATCTCCCCAGCCCTGAAAAAAATTCTCTAACAGGAAACATAGGTATTTGCCTTTAGAATTTTTAGATCCTTTAATGTATTAATGATTTGTAAGATTCTAAATGAGCTATATCTTAACCAGTGTTTTCCAAATTTATTCCACCTATTTTACATTGGAAAACGAGTGCTTTGAGTAGGAAAAAAATCCTTTATTTTGTTGATGAGCAAACAAACCTCAACACAAGTCATTCAGAATTATGCCAAGTCACTTGGTTATTACTGGCATTGGTACAAACTGTCTGAACTCACACCTTAGTACAAAGAATAAATAAGCCCAAGAGCAAGAACTACTCTTAAAATGTTGAAAAGAAGTTTCAACTAATTGAAACTTGTTTCGTGAATGATTCATGAATGACTGATAACTGTCAGAATTCAAAAGTCTGTAAAAGAAGACAAAAAGTTCCATGAACTCATCAATATTAACATTCATCCATTCAAACCTTGTGAGGCATGCAAATGGGCCAGAAAATGTGAATCCAAACTAAAATATAATTTAATGAAAGCCAATATAGAAATGATAAAATTTGTCGACATGATAGCCCATTATTGTCTCATTATAGCCCAAAGTGAAAGAAGCATGTACATAATAAGGAGAGAAATGGAAAATGTGAATGAACCAAGTGAAATATCTACTAATGAAAAACAAGCTAGCAGTAGTGGAAATATTCATTAGATAGGATTATCAGCCAAAAGGTGCTTTAGAAGAAGGAATAGTAAATATGAAGATATGAGAATAAAATTGCTCCAAGCTGAAGCATGAGTGAAAAAAATGTAGTATTTTAAAAAGACTAACTCTGGTAACCCACAGAACAGTATTAAGTGGTAAAGAGTATTTGCTAGATATGACAATAGCTCTGTATCCAGAAACTCAATAAGAAAATCAAAGCCCAAGTAAAATGAGAACAATAATACCATATCTAGAAAAACTCCAATATAACTACTGACAAGTGGTAATAAACAGAAAAATTCTGAAGTGGAGACAAAAGTCACATTAGAGACAGATGAGTAAATATAAGAATAAGTGCAGTTTTCCTATGTCAAATTATACCAGTTAGAGAATAATGGATGACCTCAGTGAAATGCTGAAAGGGGAAAAATAAAATTAAACAAAGGGAATTATCTCAGGAGAAAATATCTATCAAAATTGAAGGTGCATGCAAGGCAGACTGGACCAAATAACTGTAGAGGCTACTTCTCTAAAGAAAATAGATGGAAAGTAGAGGAATAAGATATTTTTGAAATTTTAGTTCAATCACAATTAATTATCAAGTACTGATATAAGGCATTGTCACAGAGAAATCCTGGGAACTAATGATGTTCTTCACCTTATGCAATATCAGTAGTAGGAGGTCTTAATAAATATGTTTCTAGATTCATTTCCTTCTTCTCTACATGGGAATTAAACAGGAAACACTAAAGTCTTCTCCCATTTTGAAAATTGAAAAATGGAATGTTTTATGTCTTAAAACCTGGAAGAATATAATTTTTAATCCACTATATCAAAGTCATTCAGAAGATCTTTTGTTTCACTTTACTGTTACATACAATTAATAAAATACTTGTAGAACGTAAAAAAAAAAAACAAAACAAAACAAAACAAAAAAAAAAACCCAACAACTGAAGGTGCAGTCAAGATGTACTCCAAAAGAAATCTGAAAAAATTTTTTACAAACATTATTTCACTGGAATAGATATTTTCCAGAAAAAAATTAAATTAAAGGCATTATTCATACAAGAGTAAAATAAAATACAAGATAAAGAATTGAGTTTAGGGGCTGGCGTTATGGCTCAGTGGTTAAGTGCTTGCTTAGCATGTGTGAAGCACTGGGTTCGATCCTCAGCACCACATAGAAATAAATGAATAAAATAAAGATTCATCAATAACTAAAAAATATTTTTAAAAAAATTGAATTTATACTACTTAGCAACAAATATACTAAATATAAATACATGCAAAACTGCCTAAACAATTGAATTTTAAAGTAAAAATAGCGAGCGTATATTATAAAATGCAATAGATAAAGCAATAAAATACAGATAAAAATGGCACAAATATTAAAAGCTGGATAGATGAAATTACAGTGTCATTCTTTTTTTATGTTAAGGGATATCCTATTTAAAATGTTGCTAATGTTGATTAATGGGTAGCAATAATTAGGAGAAATGAATCATAATTCTTACTTTATCCCATACAAAACAATGACTGTGGAACCAACCTAGATGTCCTTTAATTGATGAATGGATAAAGAAACTGTGGTATATATATACAATGGAATATTACTCAGCCATAAAGAATGATAAAATTATGGCATCTGCAGGCAAATGGATGAAATTGGAGAATATCATGCTAAGTGAGATAAGCCAATCTCAAAAAGCCAAAGGACGAATGATATCGCTGATAAGTGGATGATGACACATAATGGGGGGAGGGAAGGGTTAGTGTTAGGGTTAGAGTTAGGGTTAGGGAGGGGGGCAAGTATGGGGAAAGGAAGGACTGTATAGAGGGAAAAGAGGGGTGGGAGGGGTGGGGGGAAGAGAAAAAATAACAGAATGAATCAAACAACATTACTCTATGTAAATTTATGATTACACAAATGGTATGCCTTTACGCCATGTACAAACAGAGAAACAACATGTATCCCATTTGTTTACAATAAAAAAAAATACATTATTAAAATAAAATAAAATAAAGAAGAAATGCCTTGGGTTATGATTAGATGCTTCTGGGAGAAAGGGAACTTGTACATGCCATTGGTGGAAATGGAAATGAGTCCAGTCATCGTGGCAAAAAATATGATGTTTCCTCAGAGCAGTAGAAACAGAACCACCATATAAAAATAAAATAAAATAAAATAAAATGAAGATCTAAACATAAAATTTCTAGAAGATATCATGGATAATATATATTTGTGAAATTGAGATTAACTAAAATGTTTTACATAGGAAACCAAAACCAGATATAATAAAATGCAAAAATAAATCAATAGGAATCCACTAGTATTCCAGCTTTTGCTCTTTTAATGACACCACGATAGTTAAAACAAAGTCATTAAAATATGCAAGAAAATATTTGCAACACATTTAATTAACGATGGCCTATAGTCAGAAACACAAAAAGTGTTCGCAATTAAAATACAAGCAAACACAACCCAATACAAATGAGATAATGGTATCAGTTGAAATTCCAGAATAGAAGATATTGGGATGGGCAGAAAACACATGGAAGGAGATTCAATATTTTCAGCCTTGAGGCAAAATTAAGATTAACCTCATAAAAAAACTTATCTACACACACAAATAAATAAAATTTTAAAAATTGACGACACCAGGTATTGGCTAATATTTGTGAAGAAATTGGAAAAATGCCTGGCTCATGGGAATGGAAAATAGTACAACAAATATTTGGACTCTTCTTAATTATATACTTAATCCTTACACCAGAAAATCCATTTTAAGGCATTTACACAAAATCAAAGAATACATATCACCCTCAGAGATTTTTTTTTTTCTGAAATGTTCATGGAAGAACAATCAGCATACTACTGACTGATGAAATTTTGGTATCTACAAATTGCTAGAATATATAGTGAAGAAAGAGATCATGCTGGATAAGCAGAAAAGACGTTTTAGGTACAAAAATGTATATTTTAGTCTTGATTCAGTAAAAGTTTACAGAAGATCTAAGTCCAGAGTGATGTGAAATTATTTTCTTTAAAACAAAGTCATTTGGACTTCTAGGTTGACCATGGAATGTTGAAGGTAGGTGCGGAAATCAAAAAAGTAGAGACGGGAAGGAATTTTTTGCCATTACTCTAACGAGAAAAAAAAATGCAGATCTTTACTTTGGCAGTAACAGAAAATTTGTAGTGAAAAAGACAGATTTTTAATATATAAATAAACTTTAATATAAATGTACATTGATATGGACATAGATGCAGATATATGTACAAATGTATATGCATAAATATTGATACATTATATGGTCATGAATGTTTATATGAATATGGGTATAGATATAGGTTTGTGAAGTTGTCAAGCTTTTCTGAGGACTGAATATAAGAAAATAAGGAGAAAATAGAATCAGATGTGACTAATAGATTTCTCTCTGAATAGTTTTATGGATGCAGTTCAATTTAAAAGTTGTGTAATGTTCCTCCATTCTCCTCTTACCCCCCATCCTCTCACCCCCATTATGTATCATCATCTACTTATCAGGGAAAACATTCAGCCTTTAGTTTTTTGGAATTGGCTTATTTCACATAACATGATATTCTCCAACTCCATCCATTTACCGGCAAATGTCATTTTATTCTTCTTTATGACTGAATAATATTCTATTGTGTATATATACCACAGTTTCTTTATCCATTCATTTCTTGAAGGGTATCTAGGTTGGTTTCACAATCTAGCTATTGTGAATTGAGCTGCTATAAACATTGATGTGGCTGCGTTACTGTAGTATGCTAATTTTATGTCCTTTGAGTATAAACCAAGGAGTGGGATAACTAAGTCAAACGGTGGGTTCATTCCAAGTTTTCTGATGAATCTCCATACGCTTTCCAGAGTGGCTTCACCAATTTGCAACTCCACAAGCAATGTACAAGTGTGCCTTTTTCTCCCACATCCACACCAACACCTATTATTGCTTGTGTTCTTGATACTAGCCATTCTAATTGGAGTGAGATGAAATCTTAGAGTTATTTTAGTTTGCATTTCTCTAATTACTAGAGATGTTGAACACTTTTTCATATATTTGTTAATTGCCTGTATACCCCTTCTATAAAGTGTCTGTCCAGTTCCTTAACCTATTTATTGATTGGATTCTTTATATTTTTGGTGTAAAATTTTGTAAGTTCTTTATAAATTTTGGAGTTTAGTGCTCTATCTGAAGTGTGTGTGGAAAAGTATTTTCTCCCACTCTGTAGACTCTCTTTTCACAGTATTGATTATATCCTTTGCTGAGAAAAAGTTTTTTTAGTTCGTATACATCCAATTTATTGATTCTTGCTTTGATTTCTTGTGCTTTGGACAGGGGTATGTAAGACGGTGGAATGAGAGAGACATCCTTACCCTATGTACATGTACGATTATATGAATAATGTGAATCTATACCGAGGACCACTTCTGTTTGCCCACGGGCTGCTTCAAGCGGCTCCGCTTACGGAGGAAAACCGCAGCCCATTGCCTGGCTTGCTCCAAGCGGTTCGGCACGGCTTCTTGCTCTTTTCGCTTACCTAAAACCACCGCTTCTTGCGCTTACGGCCCAACCAGCAGGACAGAAGACACATACTTCAGAAGTTCATGAAGCAGCTTTCCCTTTATTCAAATAACACTCTCAATATATAAGCAGTCTCATGCATAAGCAATTGTAACCAGATATGTCCATCCAATCCTGTTAAAGGTCAAGCGATGACTCGCTGGAGCATACATGTAAAGTGTATCTGTCCACGTGCTAGGCGGCTGAACTGATTATATACAGCCAATTGTAAATGCGTTCTACCTTTCTCCATGCATAATCAGAACACCGTTTGCTCTCTTCCAGTCACCATCTTTGGATGCTCGTGTCACAACCCTGGGCCCCTGGTTCCGCCCGCCACAACTCCCCCTTTCTGTTTATATAAGGGACCGTGCCTGTCTTAGGTTGTCCACGGCAGAGCAACATCCTTACCGTCATTGGACAATGAGGCTCTAGCCCTCATTTCCTGTCTTAGGTTGGTATGAGCTCCCCATGAATCTTACCGTCATTGGCTACCGGTCCAGCATATTTAACCAGACTTGGGGGGATGGGCCAGCATCAATTGTGAGGAGAGCTTGGTGAATAATGGCTGTTTTTCTGTGCGGATGTATATGCATTTTGTATATGCACAGGACAGATACAACACACAAGAGACCTCCCCTGGACAAAAACTTAAACCATTCTTTTCCCCATAGAACAGCGGACTGCAGAAATGTGGCCAAATGTTGTAAAGTTAGGAGGATATAGAATAGAATGAAGAAATATAAAGCATGAAGACATAAAATAATTTAAAGTTAGTGGAGTAGTTTAGATAAACGGTAAATGAATTTACTCTGCCAACAAACAAACAAACAAACAAAAAAAAACTGGAATAAAGTGAAGAGCTGAGTCATGGAAGTGGAAAGAAGGGCGACCGCATAAGAATCACGTCAGTGTCCTCAACTCCTTAACCAATGTGTGACAAAGAAAGAAGTTAGAGGGGATCAGAAAAGTAGAAGGAGATCTGTTATATTCCTTTTTAAAAAATTTGTAATTATTATAATTATTTTTAATTGTTATTTATTAATACATTATATTTTTACATAATCATGGAATTCACTGTGGTATAATCACACCATGGACAATGCAGAGTTTGGTCTATTTTATTCCTCCATACCCATTTTCTGTTATTTTTGATTGTGATCATCAGATTAGAATGATAAAGGCTTAAATTCAGATCCTGAGAAGGTATGAGGAGAGCCAATTTCATATTTTTAATGCTTTTTCTGAAGTTAGAGGAAACAAGTTTCTGATGGATTGGATCATGTGCATGTGAAAATCACAGGAATAAGTTTGCTTCAAAGATATTTGCTCTTATCCAAATTGCAAGCCATTTAAATTGAAGAAGACTGAAAAGCTGACTTCAGGAAGCAATATTCAGTGGGAAATCTGGTAATGTGTAAGAATTTCTGCAGAATTAAAACATTTAGTACATATTGGATGATGTTGTATAAAAATTAAATGCATAATTTCCTACAGTGCTTTATAATTAAAAAGAATAGTAATTTATGCAGAGTATTGCATTATTACATACTGAATTACAATATGTTAATTGCCAAACAGCAAGAGGAAATCTAAAGAAAATGAAATAACTATAAATATACCTCCCAAATACAACTACTATAACATAGATACATATATACATACACATATATACATATACACATATACACACAGAGAAAACCTGTAGATATACCCTATGGTATTTATTGTGAGCAGGTATAAATGCATGTAGACACACATATAATTCCATAAAAGTGGGAAATAATGTTTAGCCTAATTATCTATACATCCTTCCAGTAATCTAATTCCTAATTAAACTCATGTAATTTAATTAATAATGTGATTTTTATTTTCATTGTATTCAAAGACAGATTTTGAGGCATCTATATGACATAACCATTTTTAGTCCCCCCTTCCATGTGGATCTCAGGAAATTACTTGGCAGGACAGAATGACCTTAATGAGAAGAAAGACTAACTGATGAATAGGGATCACTTTGACTGTAGTTGATCAGAAAAAAATTTTTATCACAGGCATTTTTTTTCTTGCTACCACTGACTTGATCTGAGAAATTCATTGTAACATGAAAATTTAAAAAGCCTCCCAGACCTTGAGGGAGGAATTTCATCAAATGCTTCTGTTCTAGTAATAGCACATACAAATAGAATACATGCATTTGTGAAATATTAAATATCGATGCAATGTATAGTTATTCCAAAGTCATTCATTTTATATAAGATGTTAGGTCTCCATCCTCCTTCCAATTTAACTTTGCTACTCTGCTCCTGATAGAATTTCTTTTTCAAGTGAAGGCTGTGCATGTAGATATCACAGTAGTGTGGGTTTTAGCTTCACACTACATTCATTACCCAACTCAGACTCGTTATCAATTAGAAATAAAAGAATATGTATAAAATCCTTTTTTAAAAAATATTTGTTAGGTATTTGTGTGTTTTGGTTACATGTGTATGTGTGCCTTTCCATCACAGAGAAATTTCCAAATTTTGGAAAGCCAATTAAGGCCAAATTAGCAACACAGAATATGAAGAGTCAAACTTGATCAAACCTAATCCTCTGTTGTATCCCTAAGACCTGGGCTTTCACTGGACAGCTTTTAGGACTGGTTTTAAATCTTGGTTTCATTTAGTGATGATATTTGATGACGAAAATTCAGAGAACGGAGTTTGTTTTTTCATTCATAACATGAGAGATGTAATTAGCTCAAAGATATTGGGATCAGAGTATTAATTGGATAAATACATTCAATTCACTTGCAAACATTATATATACACGAGAGCATCCGTGAAGTCAAACAGAGACAAGCCTGCTGGAAGGGCATGTAGGACTGATGGCTTTAAGGATGACTCAGAGTTGGCTGAGTCAATAAAAAACATCTGGGATGAGAAGACTTTCTAGTTATTCACACAGGAATAAAACTCCAGAGCATAATGCATAAGAATACACCACTAGTCTAACAGGATCGTGTACTGATTGCAGGGTGCAGGAGAGACGGCTGCTGTCCGCAGGAGCCTTGCTGTGAATGGGGCCTGGCCCAGGGAGGACACGTAGGTGGACATAGGAGGTGAATTAGCCAAGGCTGTACAGCTACATCACATAAATGCCAAAACTGAGTGATAAGATGTCCTTATTCACTTTGAAGTCCTTGCCTTAACTAATTAATTCTCTTAAGCCTGATAATAAAGTCCCAATGTTTAAAAATCAACAGGCTACAGTCTTGATGCTGTGTTTTGTTGTTAGAACTCTTAAGGAGCTTGGTAAGGGGTCCCCTGTCTTTGGAGTGTGTGGAGTAACCCTGGCCTTATGTCACTCCTTCTGGTTTGATATACATCCCTTACTTGCTGGGAATCTAAATTATCCTTTTTTAGACTGCATAACACAATTATTCAAAAATTAAATAACTCCAACATCTTTATTTATTCTTAACTGTGCTGTGTTCCTGCCCCCCGCATCAGACTGGAGTTTATTAAAAAATAGAGAAATATGGTTCCCCAGAAATATTTATACCAGCTGGCATGGTGATCCATGCTCGTAATCCCAGCTACTATGAGGTTAAAGTAGGGAGATGGCAAGTTCAAGGTCACCCTCGGTAACTTAGTGAGACCCTGCTTCTAAATAAAGTAATATAAAAGGGTTGGGGATATAGCTCAGAGGTTGAGCACTCCTGGGTTCAATCACCAGTAGTGAAAAAAAAATTACTTTTTTCCATTAACACTCAGTTGCAGGGATATATTTCAAGTACTATAGCAATAATTCCAGGCTAATTTACTTTTGTTCACTCCATTGAAGAAATAAAAACACCAAAAAAATAACAGACATATTAAGATAACTAAATATACTATAAGTTGAGTCATGATTTTAGGAATTCTCATTTTCTCAATCTTTCATGACATGATGGTACCATTTCTCAGTGATGAAATGAAATACAGCATCAGTAAAATAACACACTGAGATTTAATTTAGTCTTCACAGAAAAAACTAGAAATAACTGAAGGTTGGATTCTCCCTCATCCTCTACTTTTCATGATTCGAAAACTAGTCAAAATTTATTCCGCAAATCTTAGGGAAGCTTTGCTTGTGTTTATAAGTTTTACAAAGACTTAGCATTACATACAAGATAGGTATCATCACTCACTCATTCATCCACTCATTTATTCAAAGTTTCAGGGGCAGTAAAAACAAAAACAAGCAAACCCAAAACAGGCACAGGAAATAGGTTTTGACCAAACTGAGAGGATTTTACATGACATGTTTGGAACTCAGAGTTTTTGTAGTAAGAGAATGACCTGGTCTTTTTTGTTTTGTTTTGTTTTGTTGTTTTGGTTTGTTTCGCTATCATCCCACTTTTCAAAAGGAAGGAAAGTGGAGTTAGGGAACTAGTAGTGGGAATGGGGAATTGTGGAGAGCGGTGACAGAGGATGGGAGAGCAGTGACTGAGATTGGGAGTCTCTGATGACCTCATGGCTGTGGCATGCCTGGTGCCTGGGAATGTTCCTGTGCAAAGGCACAGGATGCTTTACTGCTGTAGCAATGCCCTGCATGAGGAGGTTCTGTGCAATAGTCCTATGGCCTCTGACCTTGATCTCCGGCACACAGCTCCTGTGAATGAAGGAATTCTTATGCTGGACAAACACAATGTTTCACCAGCTCTGTTCCTGTCCGCCTTATGGTAACTTTTAACAACAGACTTTCTTAAGAGCTACTCAAAGCTCCTAACATTGAACTTTGCAACTGTGGATTGCAACTATGGAAAAGCTACATAGATGTCCAAGTTTCTGTAACTTTCCTGAATACAAAGATTAATGTTTTCATAGTCTTTCACCTGATAATGACACATATATAAATAAAGATTGCTGTCGTAACTCTTTAGATCTGCATCTCCATCAGAGGGCAGAGCTCCCTCTGATCCCAGTTTAATCTTCAAAATAAGCATTTGTGAATCTTCATTTTCCAATCCCCCTTCACACCTGGCTGGAACCCAGAGTTTGGCCACCCTGGTTGTGGCATGGAATAAAACTGACAGATGGAACGTAGCTTAAGAGATCATTAGACTTGTATACATGTGAAATAAAGAAGCCATAACATAGAGTAGTCACAGAGTGGTTAGAAATGAGAAGTAGAATTCAAAACGTGTGGTAGATTTGATGTAATTCTGAGCTGCATAATGAAAGAGAGAGAGAGAGAGAGAAAGAGAGAGAGAGAGAGAGAGAGAGAGAGAGAGAGAGGGAGAAGCAACAAGCTTTTTGTTGTCTCTCTCTTCAAATATTTACAGACTTATGGGACCATATTGTTTGTTATTGTATGAGAATGTGAGAAAGGATTTAGTTGTGAAATAAAATATTTTGATGTTTAATGAATAATGACTTGAAAATATCGAATTCTTAAGCTATGGAAGAAAAAACAATTCATTTGATCATATAAGAGTAAAACCACAGAATAAAACCTTAGGACCAGTTAGGTGAACTGAGACAATGCTACTCCATCTCTGATGAGCTGCCTCTTCCTTACCCAGCTTCCTTGCAGTGGTGATTTTATAATGTAAGCAGCTTGAATGTGGTTTGAATTTTAAGGAGGGTGAGTCACCCAGATTGTTGGTGTCAATTCAGAGAAGACAAGATAAGAATCAGGTTGCACATTTACAAGAACTATAAGAGAGGAAGGAGGAATCAAGGAGAATAAAATCAGAATAGACAAGGACTTTGTCCATCTCCAATGTGAATACACTCAATCCCCGTATGCACACTTCCGGACATGGTCTCAAAGTCCCAAAGAATCAGAATCCACAAGGTGATGGGTAATGTGTGTGTGTGCTCATGTGTGTGCATGTGTGTTGTGTATTCAACATCTTGGGAATAGTGAGATATGTGGCTTCACAATCTCAATGTGGTCAGTAACATCCAGCCCAGAGAATTATCATATAGCACAAGGGCAATTCTATTCTATTTATTTCTGAGTGTTGTGCTCAACTCCAAAGCAGCACCACCGCAAGGCAGGCCCACTACCATTCCTGGTAAATAGCAAGCACTAGCATAGTTAATCTCAATAGTACAGTTTCACAGTTTATTTTGTTCATTCTAACAGGACATCTACATGTGTAAATTACTCCCTGTGTGGGCAAACATTCCCTTCACACTCCCCAGGACCAAAATACTTCTCACATCCCAGAATCTCATAGATATGCAAACTCTCTGTTTTCCACTCAGCATTTTTTTTTTTTTTTCTGCTTACCTGTGGGGGAAATTATTTATGACCTCTTGATATCTCACACATTTAATTTTCCTTCCTTTTTGGCTGATATTTTCCCCAGGAAATCTCCCTTTGAGGGCTGTTTGTATCAAGGCATCCAACTCAAGACACAGTGTAATTTGCTATAGCAAGAACTGTGGAAACTGGGAAAGAATTTTGAGGTTTTTCCAAGCTAGATTTGATAAAGAGAAGAACGTTTGATAGCTAACATTTTTAAGTTAATGCATGTAATCATTACCCTTAAATTTTACATTTACCCTGTGAGGCAGGTGCTAGCGTTACTTGTGTTTTATAAATAAGGGACTTAAAGTGAATAGTGTTATCCAGTGTTTTTAGGTCACAGAGTCAAATTCTGGATTGGAAAGCAAATGCTTCAACTTCACCATAAAGGTGGAAAGGAAATCAGTCATGCAGGTTCCTTCTATTTCATCCATTTCAGCACCATGGCTTTGAAACTAGACATGGACTCAGATAATGTTGAAACAAGGTCTATAAAGAGGTCAGAGTAATGCAGTCAACACATCAGCCTCTTGATGTGGTTTCCATATAGTTTTGTAAATCCTCTGCACTCGAAAATACTAAAAGAAACTGAAATCGCATCCGTTGTCTCCATGTTGGGCTACGATGCATCACATACTCAGGTTTTTACAATGAATCTTTCATGAATATAGTACTGTCACATAAATTGGTATCATGCCTATGGCGCATGCCAGATATTAGGGATCTGATTAGCAAGTGTTTGGATGGCTAAATGAAAGTGTTGCATGACATTTAATCATCTAATTTTGGAAATGATCTCCTGTGTCTTCAATATACTATTTTACCCTTTTGCAATTTGCAGTAGAAGGGGGTCAAGTAGTTTGAAAAGTACCCTAAACCTGTAGCACTATAACATACTATATGGGAATTTTGTTAATTTACTCAAATTATATTATCTGTGGTTTCTTGGGTTTGGAAGCCAGGAGTTAGTTATAATAGTCTGGTTATTTCTTGGCATTATTTATAATGACATTTCATTATGGTGGGAAAATGCTATGTATGACATTATTGCTGCTATTATCCCAGTTTATTATTCTAAGTGGAACTATCTAGGCCTTTATTTATGGTACAGTGAGGACACTTTTGGGTAATTGTAACATCCTATTGGCATAACAGTGTTAGTTACTACATAGGGTGGCCCTTTTTCTGTTTAGAAATTTTACACCACCATCAATCCTAAAATCACTTGACTTAATGTTTTAAGAGCCAAATGATAGAAATGAAAGTATTTATAAATTTAATTTGTGGTTGTGCTGACTATCAAGCATAAAACATTCTTCTAGAGTTAAAAAGGTGCATATACAAGTGTAATTTTTTTTTGTATTTGAGTATGTATGCATGTGGTGTGTATGTGTGTGTGTGTGTGTGTGTGTGTGTGTGTGTGTTATTGTGTATGCACATATGTGATGCTGGAATATATGGAGAACATTTTAAAGACAGTAATAATGGGCTTTATCTCTCATTCTGTGAACATCTACCTACTCCAATTAATATTACTCTCTTAAAATGTGTATAGAGGAACTTAGATTGAACATTTCTAAAGAACATTTAAAATTAAAGGATAAATATATAGATAGTATAAACTGAACAAGAAAGGTCCGTTGTTATTGTGATTAACTGGTAAGTGAATTGACTAAGAAGATGAAAATAAATATTTCCAGCTCTATTACATACGTCCTAAGGATAGGACCATTTTGAACCAAAGGTATTCAGATGCTCACAATAGTTAAATTTGCATGAGCATCATTCAAAGATGCTGGTTCAACAGGAAACCTGAGCAGAAGGAATGGCTTCCTTGGGTAGAATGATGAGCTCACTTAATCAGTTGGCATGTCCTTGACAGGGATTAATCTCCCATTAAGAAAGCAGGAAACTTCTCTAAATTAAACATGTGGTAGAGAATTGTCTATCATTTTAAAGAGACATTTTCTTTTTATTTCCTTCATCAAGTACCTTCCATATTAGCCCTTTATGCATTCACAGTTAGTTGCAGCTTAATTGAAACCAAATTATATTGTGTAATAACAAATACTATTTATTGAGCATGGAGTGTAGGTTATGTACTCTGCTAAACACTTTGCTCCTGTAACCATATTCTAAAATAAGCCATATTTTATGTATTATAAATATATTAATCTTAGAGTTGTCTTGCCAAAGCTCACAATGCTAATGTATAGCAGTGCTGGAAACTGGCCCCCTTCAGTTTATTCTTGAAATCATACTTTTAATGAGGTATGTGTATATATATATATATATATATATATATATATATATATATATATATATATATATACTGTCTTAATCTAGTCCATTCAGACTGCTGTCACAGACTATCAAAAACTGGGTGGCTTATAAACAACAGAAATTCATTTATCACAGTTCTGGGGTCTCTGATTCCAAGTTTCAAGTGCTGGTGAGAGCTTGCTCCCCATTTTTTTCTAGACTTTCTCCTGTAGGAAGGGGTGAAGGATCTCTCTGGGACTTCTCTGATAAAGACTAATCCTTAAGTCATACTCTAATGACCTAATTACTTCCCAAAAGTCTCACGCTGAAGATTCAGGTTCAACATATAAGTTGGGAGGTGGAGGTGGGGATAAGCATTTAGTCTAAGGCACCTGCTCTCCTCTTTATGAGAGCAAGGTATAAAAGCAACTCCAGAACTGAACTAAAAGAGTTCTGGATTGTATCCTGATTTCACCATTTTTCAATGCAATGAAATTAGTGACATATCATCAACTGTAGTTTTTGCTTCTACAATGGTATTTTGTAGTAACTGGAATCTTTTATATCTCTATTGTGTGTATTTTTATATACAGTCTAGCCAGTAATAAGACATCCACATATGGATATAAGACAGATTATGTAATCTCTCTATTAATATTTTCTAATTTGTGAGATGAACATAGACATTGATTTTGCCATTGTGATAACGTCATGTGATAAAGAAAATAAAACTATTTAACCTGGTGCTTGATATAGCTCTTACCAATAAAACATGTTTGCTCTCCACATCTTAGAAGTAGTAGTACCTGAATGATAATGTAAAATTATCCATGCATAAATCATGGTTTCTTAACCCAGAACTCACAAAGTGTGCTATTTAGCAGATAATGAGAAATTATAAGGCATATGGACAAAAAAAAAAGGTGTTTGATGACCATACAGAGGTGTAGCCTTGAAGTAATAGTGTTCTGAAGAAAACTATGGGCTGACATGTGTACCTTCAGCTTCAACATGCTACCCTGTAGAGAAGTCAGAGAGTTCTGGGCCTGCTAAAGCTACCAAGGTCAAGCAGGAGTCCTAGTCACCTCAAAGTTCAGCAAGACACAATGAAGAGGTAGATGTTTACAGATAAAGATCAGTATGGATTAATTTTCCTGAATGGTGCTAGAAGATCATAACAATTATATCTGCTAAGAAATAGTTAAAATGCATGTGTTTCATTTGCACTTATTAAAAGGGTAATGCAAATATCAATTCCTTTAATCCTTAAACCCAAAACTGTACACAAGACACACATATGTGCACATACATGAACACCTACTGAACTCCTTTTATCACAGATTAGAGATACTGCTTATGAATGTGTCATAGAGTGAGTTTTCCCATTAACACTGCCTCTTTTAAATCACTAATTTCCGTAACCAGCCTGCTCTCTGTAGCAAGCAGACATGGTTAGAAGTACCAAGACAAGATAGCCTCTTGAAAAACACAAGGGAACATTCAGTGATGTGATGGAGGTTTGGGACTAAGTGGGGATACTCAGTATCACATTGTATAAAGACACAATAGACAGAATTCACTTAAGAGTTCCTGCAAGGAAGTAGGAGACACTCAGAAACTGTGGAATAGAGAGTCAGCAAGCAGAGACTAAGCCACTCACTGCCAAAATAAGTAGGTGGGCTAGACCAACATGGTACACTAAAAAAGTTCTGATGATGACGTGGTGTACGTTGGACAAAGACTACTGAGTCACCGCTTGCTTGGTCCTTAGACTGGCAGAACAGTCACAGGGCAGAAGTGACCAACAAAAATGGTGACTTCCAAGTGGCTGGTGAATAAACTCTGCTGAGAAAAATGCTCCTTGATGCCAGTTCCAGAATGGGCTAGATCCCTGTGTTTGGCTTCAAAACCACTGGAGTCCTGCTTTTGAACCAGCTCCTATGGATTTAGCTGTGAATTCAGTTACCATTCTATTCAGTCATTCATCTTATTTGGATTTAGGGAATGCCAAGTCTCTACTAAGCACCACACTAGGCATGTTGTTGCTCTGCTTAGAATCACTGGTAAATAAAATAGGCATACTCCAAACCTTTATGAAGCTTGGGACATAAAGGAGCATTTAGTCCATGAATCCCTTTGGGCCAGTATACTCATTTCTAATACATAAATCACTAAATCCAAGATTATTGCCTGACATGTGGCAAATAAACTTCATAAGATGATAGAATTTAAACGATTCTTTAGGACTGCCCCAATTCTACCATTCTAAAATAATGAGCATAATGATAATGACAATGACACCACCAGTTTGAGGATGATAACTAACACCTTTTAATGTTCACTCAATGTTCAGCCCTCTGCTAATTACCTTACATGAATTAACTCACGCAATTCTTAGATGAGCACCTGAAAACAGTCATTATCATGCTTCACATTTTACATACAAGAAACGCAAGCCCTAGGTGAGCAAATGTGGATAAAATCTTGAGAAGAGAAAATTGCAGAACTAGGTTTCCAACGCAGGATGACTAACTCTAAAACCATCACTTGAGACCACCTTCTTTCCACAGAAACATTTGCCAGTGATAGATAAAGATGCCTGTGGGTAACAGCAGCACTGAAGTGAAAATACAATCTTTGCAAGTAAAAAATTTAAAGACAGAAGAAATATCTGCTAAATACAATCTGGGATTTTTCTTCTATCCACTGCACTTTAAGAATCCTGGCAACTTTTTATAGGCTCCCTTGCCATTTAACTTACCTCTCCATTATTTTGTTGAAGGCATCACTATGGCAACCCATCTCTTCCAATTGTGTTTACTCTAATCTTTCCATTTTAACGACTGACTTTGAGAGTGCTCTCTAACTCTGCCTTTATGTTAGGAGAACCTAGTTGTAGATGGTAAAATTTTTAAAAAGCGCAACCAAAGAGCACTTTGAGCAGAGTCCCTTAGCTGGGATCATTGGCAGAGAAATCGTCATAATGTTAGAAACAGTAATAATAACAGCTAGTATTTATTAAATGCATATGATATGTGAGGACATTTGGGAAGACCACCCCCATGCTATTTTACTTATACAAATAGCACTATGAGATAGATATTATAAATGAGGAAACTGAAGCACCATGATGTTAAGCAACTTTTCCAAGGTCAAATAGTTTGTAGCTGGTAAAGTGTATGTGACAAAATTTGTCAGAGTCTATATACCCCTCTTGGTTTTTTGCTAGTCTTGGTTGGCTTTTGCAGTGTGATCTTAAGGGCATCTACATCTGCCTGGTTAACCTATGGCAGGTGATTTTCATGTCAGTTGATTTAAATTGATTTTTCCAGCATCAGGATCTCGGACTGTGATTCTTGTGAAAGTGATGTATGGAAGGGAATACTGCCAGGAAAAGGTATTTAATTAGATGTTCCAAGTTTATTCTCTTCTTCTTCCTGTCCTCTTTGTCTCCGTCTCTGTCTCTCCTCTCTCTATCTTTCTGTCTCTCTGTGTCCCTCTCTCTGTCTCTACACACACACACCACCCCCAAAGTTAGACTCAAGGAGAGAAAAACATGCATCCTTTCATTTAGGTCAGGATTTCACCTCTTGTCCAGTGAAATCTGGCTAAGAGGTCAAGCTCATATATGGTCAACACATTACTGACAACAAAGCACATCAAAGGAGTCAATTTCCAGTGCATATTAACAGACACACATCCCCCCAAATATCCTTTATGGTTAAAATAAATATCTGCAATACACAGCTGGTTATAGCCACGGGAATCACAGATCCAGAAACTCAGTTAATAACTTTAATGCAGTTTGTATTATCTAAGCACTGGAGTAGCCCTGAGAGGGAGATGATATTTTTCCTCATTTTGCAAATGAGTAAAGAACTCAGAGAACCAAAAAACGAGCCGGGGGTCACACAGACTCGGCGGGCGAGTCACCATTGCCGTGCTCCGCCCACATCACCGCGCAAGCTCACGTCTCAGCAGCCTTAACAGATCCGGTATTTCCAGGGGAACTGTGGTAGGAGGGAGAATGAGTGTCCTTTTTATGATTCTCTCCATACTTCCTCCTACATTAAAACAGGGTCAAGAAGGCCAGCTCTGGTCTCAGCAGACTTCTTTTAAGGAGCAGCACTAGAGTTTCCTGGAAACCATTCATCTTCCCTCTGTAGCAGGAGATGGTCCACAGCTTGCCTCTCTAACTCCCAGAGTGTTCAGATAAATATCTCACAGACCATCTTTTTTTCTCTCTTTCTTTTTTCCCTCCCCACCTTACTTCCCTCTGTAATTTCCAAGGAATTCATCTTAGATAAGGGCAACATTTTTTTGGCTAGGAAAAAATTCCATGGATTCATTTGAAGTATAAACAACTCTCAGAAATTCAATTTCACTGCCGTGTATGGAGCAACTGCTATGGGCCAAGTACTGGCGTAAGATTTGAAGATGTAAAAGAAATGAAATGCCTTAATGTTTAAAAATATTAAAGACATATTTTTAAAAATACATCTTCATTAAAAAAATGTGATTTAAACAGCTAGGAGTTATTGAGGACTTACTAACCTCCTGGTACTGTATTCTCCACATTATATTCTCTTATCTAATCCATTTAACCTCTATTAGGTATGTATTATCATCACTAGTTTACTGATGACTTATTGAAACTAATGGTAAGAATACCAAGCAACAGATGATTCCATGTGGAATCCAAGCATTCGTTTTTATTCTTTTCAATACCTTCCTTCATGTGTTCTGCAGTTCAGCAAAATATAATAAAATACATAAAAGGAGGAGAGAATAAAACATACTAAAATACCCCCACAAGACAAAGATGTATAAAATGTCGCATTTGAGTGTGGAATTATGGCTTCCATCTTGTACCACAGTCTTCATAATGGGATTATCAGGGAGTAGTGTCCTCAGGCAAGACTTCAATAGAATTGGCAGGACATGCACTTTCATCATTTGTAATTCTGTACTCTGGGATGTTCAGGTGTTCAGAAGCAAGTCAAGAAATAGTAGCAGAGGGGAGTTGTAGAAAATAAATTTGCCTAAAACCAGTTAGATGCACGTGGAAAGTCAGCGTCACAATATCCATAGAAGATGTGAAATGGAAGAGGGAGATTAACAGAAAGCAGGCTGGGAGAATATCAGAAGGTAACACAGAAGTCTGCTTAGGGGTCTACATTCTGAGTTCAAACTGATTTCACCTCATTCTGTATCTCGTTTCCTACAAGGCTTTCTCTAAGACATTAACTCCTAGGAGCTCAGCTCCCTCAGCTTTACTTATATTGTGTCCCATGGAAAATGAGAGTGACTTTTGTTAGATAAGTGTTCAAACACATGGATATATTTATGGATATATTTGTAAACTCAGCTCATACTGTGTCTCTTTGACACTTAGATTTGAGTCTTGTCTTCCTCTGTTGAAGGGGACAAGCTTTGCTCTCTCCCAGATGTGAGCAGCTGTGGAATGAAGCAACAGAGCTCAGTCTATAGGAGACTGAAGTCAGAAATCATACATAGGGGAGTATGCATTCATTTCCCATTTCAATTCCATTATTAGGAGCTTAGGGACAAATTGGTGCAGCCGCTAGGGAAATGAGATATTGGTCTTGACTTCCTCCTTTCCGTAGTACCATTTCCTTGATGCTGACCCCTAGTACATCCCAAGGATAAGGACCCTCATTTTCTTTTTGTTTTCGAGTAAGCTTTTAGAGTCATGAAGGTTGTTACAAAGCTGTAAGCCATGCTGCGGTCTGTCAGAGCTGGTCACAGTAGCCACAGACAGATGTTAAGAGGTTTGATAATAAGATCATCCCAGCATCTAATATTCACAAGGACTGTATTTCTCTCTGTCTTAAAGATGTCATGGGATGCTGACCATGGCTGAGTCTCTCGCCTTTGTCCCCAAGGCAATAAATTTCAAAGGAAGTAATAGTTGAGTTTGCTTGAGTTGGTTTCCTGGTAGTACTATTTTAAAAGACAGGAGTAACCTTTATATTACAACTTTCACCAGCTGACCTCTTCTTCCTACCCATTCTCCAGAGATAGTTGGTGAAGAATCTCCAATTTGGTGATGGATGATGGACCTGAGCCCTTCCTCTTATGGTAACATTTTGCTGAAAGTCAGAGTCCTTAGTGAGATCTGGGGATGTTTTTCTGGGTCCTACAGGTAGTGGTAGAATAAAATTTGAAATGAAAGAGTTAATAAACAATAAGATATTAAAAGGTTTATACAGAAGGAAATACAATGTTTAGATTCCTTAGTAGAGATAAAAAAGAAATTTTTACTATTTCAACAAATGTTATGAGAACTAAATTTTTGACTCAGAATATGAACACACTGGTTAAAATGTTAAGCGTCAGTTCTTTTGACTGGAATTGAGTCAACTTATTGTGAATACTCTGGTTATCTCCTGCTGAATCAGTTCTGATAGGTGATGATAAATGATTGATTAATAAAACATTAGGAATAATTAAATATTACTGAATATGAACTGTGTCTTTGGTAGGCAAGATCTTTTCATGTATTCAGACTTTTCATGGGTGAAAAATAGAAAGAGCTAATAATAAGAGTTAAATTTTACTGAGAAAAAAATTTACTGAGTACCTCTCCTGTGATAGGAACTGTCCACATGTTTTGCAGGTATCATCTTTTTAATTCATACACAGGCTGTAAACTGGGATAAGATCGTATTTAAATTTTACAGAAGAAAAAAATCCCATGCTTTGCCCAAGAATTTGCAAGAATTCTGATTCTGGACCCTGTTCTCTTATCTAGCAATCATACAATTTTAAAATGTCATAAGAATGAAATCATTACTAGTATCATAAACTGGATAATAGCCACCCAAAAATATCAGGTGATAATCCCTAAAATTTGTACATGTTTTGAGATGAGGAGGTTTTCATCAATTATCTGGAAGTTTCTACCTCTAGTCCAAATGGACTTCATAAGAGGAAGGCAGAGGGGGAATCTACGCACAGGAAAGAAGGCAAAATGGGAGACATGCAGAGATTGGACTGATGTGACCACACAGAATAAAAATGGCATTAACTACCAGAAGCAAAAGAAAGGCAATGAATGGATTCTTTCCTCAGTGCCTCCAAAGGGATCATGGCCCTGCTTAAGCCTGACATGGTGATTTCATCCCAGTGATGCTGGGCCAGACCTTTCCCAGGTCTGGTCCCCAAACCTGGAAAACAGTATGTTTATACTATTTTAAAACACAAGGTTAGTAGCAATTTGCTATGGCAGTCACAGGAAACTAATATAGTTGGTGAAAGAAAGTTAACAGAGAACTTATGAAATAGTCCATTATACTTAGAGATCAGGAAAAATATTTGCACTGAACTCATTTAGTGATAACTTCTGGGAGTAGAACTCGATTTGCTGACTCCCAGCCTGACGTTTTCAGCTCAGTTGGAGCATTTCCTATCTTCCAACGAGACTCTCCTCTTGAGTAATCACATAAATGCCCCTTCTGCCTTGAAGGAGCTCTTTCTGATTTATTGCAGTCTTAATCTTAGAAAGCAGTGCTTCTTCCTTACTACATCTCACTTGAGACCCTCATAGACTACCTTGTTTAGACATCTATGTTGCTTTTGAAAGGAAACAGACTTTTAATCTGCTAGCATGCAGTTCTTTCCTGTTGAAAAATGTACAGAATTACCTGACTTCCTGGGGTTTTGTATGGAAAGGTATACTCTTTGTAAAGGGCCATCACTAAGTCAGTCACATTTAATTTTAAATTTAATTGCATTTTATTTTTTTAACTTTAATGATTTCCTTATTAAATTATTATCATTTGGGGATGAAATAAAGCAGCTGCTTTATTTATTTTTATCAAATGATGTATATCATTTAACCATTTAATTAAATACATCAGATATTTGTGAAAGGCAATATTTTTCACAAAGAAGAAGAGAGTTTCAAGTAGAAAATTCTATGACTCCTAGGCACGGACACTTACAGAATCACATTAGTCAAGGTCTTACACTCCCTAGTTTCTTCATCTCTAGAAGTAATTGCCCTTTTCTGATCTCCACCTGACAAGACTTTGTGTGTGTGTGTGTGTGTGTGTGTGTGTGTGTGTGTGTGTGTGTGAGCTCACACATGCACATCCATACAGAAAGGGGAGACCAAAAGTGATCATGGATCCAGCTGAAATTTTTAAACTGTAGAGTCTTGCATACATATGAAGGACTACAGCAGAGATGACTAAATCCATGGTTTTCAGGACATACCTTGACTGTGCTAATCTTCCAGGTGCAGAAGAAGGAAATACAAAGTCATTAAGCCTTTTGTAAATACTATGTTGGGATTGTATAGAGAATCTTCCAAGTCTTAGGGATAAGTCCACATTCAATAGCATTAAAATAGGACAGCTATCATTTTATTACCTCTTCTTTAATTTTTATTTATATTTTAAAATATGTTAACCTTTTACATATTCTTCATGGTCACATTCAGTTGTTACCTCCTTGGTGAAATGCTTCCAGTCCTTCAAGGTAGAGTAAATTTCTTTTTGCTTTGTATCTCACCATAATCTTCACTTTTTGAAACAGCACTTAAAACTACACTGCAATGAGTCTTTTCTTTCGAGTCAGCCTCACTTGCACTGGCTACCTATGCCAGCCTGCACATCCCATTCTTCTGTTTGGTTTTTTTTCAATATCTCTAACTCTTTATTGAAATGATCTTTTGCTTCCTGTATTTGCTCTTTTAACTGTCGATTGGTGCGATCAATCAATGCTTGCATTTGCTCTTTCATCTCCTCGTTTGCTTCTCTGATCATTTTAATTATGTACATTCTGAACTCCTTTTCTGTCATTTCTTCTGCCATGCTGTCATTGGGTTTTATTGATGTAACATCTAGATTTGTTTGCAGCATTTTCTTTCCTTGTTTTCTCATGTTGTTCAGATATCAGTGGACCGCTGAGATATTGCAGATTTCCTCTGTTGATTTACAATGACCCTGAAGATTTCTATATATATCCCCCCTTAGCCTTCAGTAGGCTGAAGTCTTGGAGGAGGTTGATAATGCGGTGCTCCACAAGGAAGCTGCCTCTCTAGGAGTGGTGGCCTTCAGGTGGGGTATATTCCCTGCTAGTGGGCAGAGGTGCCTCCACTTGTTGACCAATGGTCATCCAAAGGGGACCTAGGCTGTGGGCTGAGGCAAGGCCTGTTTGGGCCTGAGCCTCTGGTTTTACCGTCCTTGTGGGAAACCTCACCCAGCATGGAAGACTCACCCGGTGGGGAGGTCTCGCTGGTCAGTTTCCTCGTAGAGGTTCCCCTCAATTTACATCTACTGCCTGGGCTGGGCTGCCTTCCTCTGCAAAGTTTCCAGGGGCCCGGCCCTACCTCCTGGGCCTGGGAGCCTCACCCTTCGCAGATGAATCTCCTTAGGCTGCCCCTCCTCAGAGAATTTGCCCATAGGCCTGGAACCTTAGCTCCGCCCTAAGCCTGTCTCTGTGCGGCTCTTCCACCCAGAAGCCTCCTAGATCCTGGGACCCTGTTCTGCACCTAATCGCCTGGCTGCGTGGCCCCTCCTCTGAGCAGCCACCTGTGGCCCCGAACAATCGCTCTGAGTCCCAGAGACCCGCCACAGGCCTCTTCCTCCAGACAGCCGCCCAGTATGCCGGTGCGGTCACTAGGAGTCCAAGAAACTCACTTCGTGCCTCCTCCTCCCACCAACCACCCGTAGCCCGGGGCAATCAATCACTCCGAGTCGAAGTGACCCTGCCCGTTCCTCCTCCTTCTCCAGATAACCCCCCGGGTGTTCAGGAGCAGTCCCTCTGAGTGGCTCTGAATCCACGTGACCCGCTGCACGGGTCCTCTGGGCAACCGCCCGGAGCTCTGGTGTGGTCCCTCAAGACCAAGCGTCCCACCACGCTTCTCCTCCAGGCAGCCCCCCTGTGTTCAGGAGCTGTCACTTTAAGACCAAACAACTCACCACTCGCCTTCTCCTCTGAGCAGCCGCCTGGAGCGCTAATGCAGTCACTGCAAGTCCAAAGGACCCGCCGCGCTCCTTCTCCTCCTTCTCCTACTCCTCCGGGCAGGCCCCGGGGTTCAGAAGTGGTCAGGGTCCAAACAGCTCGCCACGCAGCCCCTTCTCTGGCAACCGCCTGTAGTTCCCGTATAGTCACCCGAATCCAAGCGGCTGCTCCTCTTCCTCCTTGTCCTCAGGGCAGGCCCCGGGGTTCAGAAGCGTCGTTCTGATTCCAAACAGCTCGCCGCGCGGCTTCTCCTCTGGCAACCGCCTGCAGCTCTGGCGCAGTCTCTCCGAATCCAAGTGGCCACGCTCCTCTCCTCCTCCTCAGGGCAGGCCCCGGTGTCCTGAGTCCACACAGTTCTCCCCGCCACTCCTCCCCCGGGCAGCCGCCGGAGCCCCAGTGGCTGCTCCGAGTCCCAGCGCTCTGCCGAGCGGCCTCCTCTATCCACATCCCATTCTTAACCATGCAACTAAAATATTAATGCATGCCAAAACCTTTTTCCAATGGTGACATCCAGAGAACTATAAAAACCAAATTCTAACATCATGTTTGATCCATCTGCTTTGTTGAATAGCATTCAAAGATGATTTCTGACTCTGAAATGATATCTGTGAATATAACTTTCCCTATTTTATCATCTTCTAATGATTCTACTCCTTACCAAGTGACCACCTAGTTAATAAGTAATGAGTCATCATAGTTACGCCTAGTCCCCAAAATCTCACAGAAGGTCACTTTAGAGAACTTCATGATACATTTGCATTGGTCCAATTGTAAAACTCGGAATCATGAATCTAATCTTCCCTGTGGTTTTGGGTATATCTGTTTATATTCCCTTATCCCTTTGATCAGTAATTTTTGACACACTTCATACATGGCCACTAAACAAATGATGAGATTAAACTTAGGAATTGTAAAATGCAATGCTCTCATTATTTCGTTAAGATCTGAACCTGAAATGAAGTCCTCTGGTAACCCCATTTCATTAAGTACAAGAGTACCAACTATATGGTAGACATTGGAGTTGAGTTATAAGCTAAACACTTTGAAAATGCTTTCAATTTCATTCTGAAGTCAGATGATGGAGAGGATAGGCCATTACAAACCACAGCAAAGAGTGTTTTGATGGGGGAAAGTCCCTTACATGCTAAGGAAACAGACGAAGAGAACCCACTTGGGTCTAGGAGGAGCAGTAAGTGTGGCATAAAACGCAGTGATTCACAGAGGAAGAGGAAGCCTTCGCCAGGTGAAGAGGGACATGGAAAACCATCCTTCTCTCATTCCTCTTCTCTTTCAACACTCTCAGGCACACTGAACTTCCTGCGGTGTTTTAAACTATTTCCTCATAAGCTCACTTCCCTCCACCTTTCTCTACCTTATTTGTCTTCATTTTGTAAAATCCGCTCTGCTGTTAGTCAGGTAGAATAAGTAATAAAGCAACTGTATCTCAATAGTCCTGGTTATAAAATCAAATAGATTTTATATTGGGCCTATTACAAAAGCTATGGGTGACTGTTGAAAACTATTTTAAAGAATGATATTCAGGCTTGCATACCCCTCCCTACTTTTATTCTAAAGACACAATTGGATAGTTCTTGTGATAATTGGGATCATACTGTTTAATGACTATAAACACTCTGTACCTTGGTTTTTAAAAGCAAATTCCAATCGATTTCTAGCACTACCTTTCATGCTCTGCTCTTATGAATGGTGGTAAAGTATTGTAACAGACTTATTCAAGATTTCAAAATACAAGTCATGCTGTCACTAATAAAGATATTTCAAAAGAATTAAAAGTGACCCCGAATAGATCCAAATAGGTCAAAAAGTCCAGATTAACTACCAAGTTCACCTATAGGCAAATACTTCCCTAGAAGTATGATTCTTTACCTTTAATTTTTAACAGTTTCAGCTGGAGAAGATTTTAGTGGAAGCAGTGCTACAATCGGCCACGATCTTGATTATAATACATCTAGAGGAAGGTTGCATGCATTTTGAATGAGGGATAACATAAACAATAGTAAAAGGAAACTGCCAGATTTGCAGACCTTTGCAGCTTGTCCAATCTTAGGAATTTGCTTTGAAGGCTCCCCCTTTCCTGTTGAACTCCATGGAGCCCTTTGTCATCATCCCATAGGTATCAATTTCTGCAGGACACTCACTCTTCATCTCTTTCTAAGCAGCACTTTTGTCTTCACACTCTGACTCCTTTCTTACTCTCAGAAGCTAAGCTAAGGGGCTAAGGTATAGCTCAGTAGTAAAGCACTTGTCCAGCATGCTCAAGGCCTCAGAGTCCATGTCTGGCATCTCAAATAGAAAAATAGAAAAGAAAGAAAAACTAAGCTCCAGAATAACAGCATCTTGTTTTGTTCAGACCCCAAGGCAAGGCTGATCCACCAACCCCTGGTTCCATTCATCTGAAGGCTTCTTGGTCACTAAAAGTACTCATTGATTTTTTTTTTTAAAGCAGTAATGAATATAGCAGTAGTCATGACTAATTATTTACATATTCTATGATATACTGTATCTTGTCTTAAGGTGAGCTCAACTTAACCAGATGGGATTGTTAGGATTATTTCCATTTCTTATGACAGGAAACTAAGCAACCAAAAACACACAATTTATCACTGGCTTAGCTTGGATTCAGAATCAATTTTGTCTGGCTGCAAATATCATACTCTATTCACAGGGAGAAGTCATTCTCTGAACCTCTGTTTGTACATCTACATAATTGAAATCAAAACAGTACCTGGAGCTGCTGTTACCCAGAAATAAATAAGATTAGCATGGCAAAACAAATAAAACACAGTAAGTGCTCAATAAATAACATTCTTGCCTGTTTTTTTTTTTGCTTCTGCCAGACTGCTTGGTAACAAGTAATATATTTGATCGTCTGCTACAGAGACCTGTATATGATATGGCAAATACTTAAGAAACACTTTCCGAGAGAAGAAATAAATGAAAAAATGAATAAATAATGAACCAAAGAATAGATGGATGAATTGTTTGAAGTTTCCTGATAGTTTTTTTTCTTGAATTTTCCTAGGTTTGTAATCTCTTCAGTTTTACTGAGACTAAAAAGATAAATTTGGAAGCAAGTTGCAACTAGTCATCCTTCTTCTTCCTTGGTAAATCTCTGTAATGACATTTTAAAATCTTTTAATTATTGGCCCTTTCTCATGTTTACAATTGATGCTGACCTCCTGACCCCATTCTGTAATAGAGTAAAAGGCAAAAAGTATTGGAGAGACTTAGTTCCACCACTATCAATAGAAGTCCTTTGTTAGGTAACATACAACAATGTATTGTGAATTGATCATTTGTGTTGAGTGACTACCCATGTGCTGCAGACTCCCACAAACAACCAAAAGATGAAAAGTATAGTTGAAAATTTTTATTTTGTTTTTTGTCCTCATAAAATTAAAAGAAATTAAAAACCTAAGTGTGTCAGGCTTGGTGTTGCACACCTGTAATCCCAGTGACTCAGGAGGCTGAAGCAGGAAGAGCTCAAGTTCAAAGCCTGCCTCAGAAACTTAGGGAGACCCTCAGCAACATAGTGAGACTCTGTCTAAAAGAAAATACAAAAAACGGATGGGGTGAGCTAAGTGGTTAAGCACCCCTTGGTTCAACTTCCAGTACCAAAATCAATCAATTAATCAAACAAACAAACAAAACAACAAACCAACAAAAATCCCACAAAAAAACAAAACCTAAGTGTGTAGTGTCAGATGAAAGATGGTTATATCATTAATTATCATGCATTCATGAAAAGCATATTTGATATTCTATAAATGCTGTTGTGGGAAACATTGAAAAGTCTATTGATGAATTGGAGGAAAAGCACAGGTCCACAAAACATGCAGAATACATCCCCATTCATGCAAAACCAAAGGCAAATGCAGACACATGTGTCTACACAATTGTGTACCCAGGCAAGTATGCATGCTTTTGGAGGATGGAATGTGGTGGGATGCATCCCCAGCTGTTGACAGTGGCTACTGCTAAAGAGAGGTAGGAGATTTTAGGCGATTAGGTGTTTCTTTTATTATCTCATGTTGCATATTTATGAAATTAATCTTTAAACAAACAAATAAAAACATTGCTAGAACTTTAAGATTTCATAGGAATGATATTGTAAGATATTATAGAGATGATGAGGCATATAATCACATTTGTATAGATTCTTTGTGGAAAAATCCCTGTGTCATATTCATAACATAATCTTCTTTTTTATAAGTTTTGTTTGTAGAATAAAAACAATTATGATAAGTAAATTTAATTTGATGCATTGCTTGAATTGAAAATCTGGGTCTTTAATCTGCTAATGAAAATGTCAAAAATGATCAAGCCCGCATTTCTTCAGTTTTCAAGTGTGAAAATATAGGCCCAGATAAGGACAACTACCTGGCCAAATCACACAGCAAATTTCCAACAGTTAAGGGAAATATGGCTTGGAATTCACAGGCAGATTGATTATTCAGGGGCTTATTTTGGTGGTAAAAAAAATCAAAGAGTAAATACAATTTGATGTACATTATTCTAAGAGCTTAGTTATCTTTGTGGTTCCAGTGTGCAGTATTTCCACAATACCAAGTAAGCTGAGGTGAAATTTAACAATTAGAAAACATCGAGGTATGATCGTGCTCTGCCACAGCCTTAGCTTTTTCTTTGATCTCAGCCTTGCAATTTGAAAGCCAGAGGAATGATAAATAGTGGTGAAATATAGACAAAGCTTCCTTTTGTTTGTCTCACCGAATAGGGAGATGGTCAAATTGATCAGTTATCAAGGTAAAATGATCTGAAATAAATTCAGCCTCTTTGATGTGGCGTAGGATGACAGTATCAGAGAAAAAGATCATTCTTTCCGCTTTCACATAATTGAATGATTATGTCTGTTGGTGAATGAGTTTTCCTAACTGCAAACTGGTAATGTGGCATCCTGACCTGAGTGCATTTCTGCACAAGGTAGAAAGCACTGACCTGAAGTGGAGGGATGGAAAGAGAGACCTCTGAATTAGAAATAATTGAAGGAGAGGGCAGGTGATGACAAAAAGGCACAAAAATGATTCCACCTGCCCTCAAAGAAATGACATTGTTTCATCTGAGAGTGGCCACAGCCAGGACCTCCTTACAGCTGTGGATTCAGATTCAGTACACGCCAAGCACAGACAGAAGTCTGCTGCACATTTCCAGGGGTAAGAAGGATAAAGTCCGAAAGGGATTAACCATTTTAACCTGGGGCAACCTTGAAAGGAGAATACAGGGCTGTCTGGTGAATAGAGAAAGGAACTCTGTAAGGGAATTGAAAGAGATGTAAAAATTAAAGTATTGGGAGAATAGAGGTTTGGAGACAGTGGATTTTGTTTTGAGGACCTACTGCTTTTTACTCACTCTGCTATGTGAGGAAATTGGTTAACTTTCTGAAATCCCTTCTCTTCCTCCTTCTCTAAAAGATAACAATGAGACCACAAATGTCCTTTCGTGATGACTGAAGAAGATTATGAGAGCAGTAGTGGCCAGCCCAGAGAAGGGGACATGCATAGAACACAAGCCACTTGGCTTTCTTTTAGTCCAAATGAGATGTCTAGCATTGTCAACATTGTCCCAGACCTTAAAGCCTAACCAGGAATCCCTATTTATTTGCAAATACTTTTTTGAGAAATATTTCTTTTTTCAAAATACAATAAGCCTCATTCTTATATTTTTCCTAGTGTTTTAGATATTTAAAACTGCAATGATAATAATCATTTCATAGTATTTTACAGTTGTTCATATTCTACACTGTCAGTTCTTTATCTCTAGTTCCAAAAATTCTATTAATTAAATGATTTCAAATTATCTATGGATAACTCACATGCAAATTGAATTTATATTGCTCCAACCATTGCAAGAGTTTTCTCCCATGATTTTCCATAGATGATATATTCATACATTTTCTTTTTGATTAATTAGTTCAAAATAATTTGCCAGTATAAACTATGTGCCAAGAAATGGGCAAGGAACAAAACCATATATATATAATATATGATTTTATAATATATATAAAAGTATATAAGATATATTTACTTTCAAGAAGCTTAATGTCAAGAGGAAAATACAAATGGACAAGCATTGAGTTTGCTGCAAAAGAAAAATTGTCTGTGATTACAGATAAAAGACACCAACCAACAAGCTGTTTGACAAGGGGAACTACCTTGGTGGGAACAGAGAAAGGTTTTGATCTAAGGTGTATGCATAGGTGTGACTGTTGATGATGATGCTAATGTTCCCCCAGGTGGAAAGATAAACTTGTGTAAAGTTTCCCTGTAACCTGGGTGCAGAAGTGTGCACCTGTAATTCCAGCTATGTGAGAGGCTGAGGCAGGTAGATCACTTGAGCTCAGGAGCTGAAGTTCAGATTGGGCAAGAGCCCATCTCAAAAGAAATTTAAAAAGAAATAAAAAATAAAAAGAAAGTGAGGGAAGTACTATATCTAGAAGTCATATGGCATATTCAGAGATGAATTGTCCTGGTCAGAAAGCAAAGTGCTAAAAGAATCCTTTCCTTATGGTGGATTGGTTAGCAACATGATGAATGCTAAAGTCTCTTTGTGGCACACTTTCCTCCTTAAAACAGGGTAACATTTTGGTACGTATAAGCTATCACTTCCTTTCCATTTGTCCCTATTCCCCATTGTCCCAAGATGGTGAGCCTATGAGCTCTGGTATCTTCCTGCTTCTCTCTGCCCACAGAGGAAACTTAGCTATTTCTTCAGACACTTGTCCTAAAAATAGCCATAGCTAGACTCCTCTTCAATTCCTTGCCTTATCTTCATACAGCCAAATAATGGAGTGATTATATTAAAATAAAAACCTATCAATCCTACATGTTGCAACCCAAGAAAAAATTCTCCACTGTTTTCATGTTCTAAATTCTACCAAAATACACATACCATTTTACAGTCCTACCTCCATTTTCTAGCAAAACACTAAGCATATGTGTGGTAGATGAAAGAATAAAAGAATATTCTCTAACTTCTCTCTCTGCCTTTCCAGTTGTGCATTGCCAGTGATTCTCAAAACATGGAATGCTTCCAAATGTGCCTAGAAACCCTGAACATTCAGATGTGCAAACCCTATATCTTCCAACTTGTATGCATAGGGTCAGGTTTTGGCTGAGAATATGAATATGTAACAAGGATATTCTCATTCAAAGAATGAGAATATGACCTTTGGCTAACTTTCTCTGATCCTCTGGACTTCTGAAAAAGGTAGATTCTCAAATGTGTGGCTAAGCAGCTTTGCTTGTGTTAAGAGTAATCCCTGATTATTAAACTGTATCTGAACTGAAATTCCTATGTGTGAATGACAAAAATTTGATATGGAGCCAAAACTTTAAAATTCCTTAGGGAGAGGTCTCCTGGAACTTGCATGTCTTTTATGAAAATTCTGGAAGCTTTTCTCGGCAGTGGTCAGTGGATACTGGCTCATGTGGGAGACAAGGCTTTAAACTAGGCTGAACCACATACCCGCGGGATGTAAGTTTTCTTCCATTGCCTGAGATTTCAGTGATGGAGATACGTGAAACTATTGAAAAGCAGTTCCTGGGTAAATGTGAGAACAGATATATTAGACTCCTGCAAGGTTGGGCTGACCATCTGGGGTATTCCACTTTTTGACCAGAATTATTCTGAGTAGTTGGAACCAGGCATGGGCTGTGATAGTCTCATAAATCTTATCATTTTTTGAAGCTAAGAAGAAGAGCCCCTGATGGGTATTGTCTCTGCCATTAATATGTAGAGTTTTTCAAAGTCTATGTGATTTCATGCTTTCCTATCTTTTCTCTCACTATGTCTTCCTCCTAGAAATAACTCCCCATCCTTCTCTACCAGATAAACAAAATTCATCCTTCAAAGCTCATCTTAAATGCCGCTTTAACTTTTCAGTTCCTCCTCAAGGAAGAATAATTTGTTGCCTTCTCTGCTTGCATGGCACCATGTCCACATTCTTATTTTAGTGTTTAGTCTCTGCTGCTATAGTTACCATTGAAGTGTCTGTCTCTGCTCTTGAGGGCACAGTGTGATTTTGCATTTCACATATCCAGGATCTTGCACAATTCCTAAACAGAAGATATGATTAGTTATTCATTAATCTCCACTAAATCTCTGTGATGGCTCTAGATGCTTCAGAACTGAGTCAAAATTTTACCATTTCTGCAAGATTTAGACAATAGCTACTTCCTTAGAACATTCTTTTCCTGAAAGTTGTTATGTGCCCCACACCTGGGATTCAGTTTCTTTCCTTTAATGATTCATATTATTTTCTATTGTGTGGTTATTATCAAGAATGTAGTTAAAGAAATTACCATGTCCATAATTTTGTCCTAGAATATCATGCCTGTGACAGAAAGAGTCATATACTAATATTTATATTGGTTAAATACCAAAATTGAAAATTGAATGTAAAAGACATGCTATGGAAAGTTTATTAAAATGCATTAAACTACAGTCTCAGAACTTAATATTCAGATTATTATAAGAAAGTAATGCATCTGTGTAAGTTGTTAAAATGAGTCTGATTTTGCTAAAGCTAAAAAAAAAAAAAAACACATTTTTTCCTTTCCTATAGCTATTACTTCCATTTAAGTAGCAGTTGGTTCCTACCATTTTTTTTAAATCAATTTTTAAAATTTGTTCTAATTAGTTACACATGACAGTAGAATGCATTTGTGCATTTTGATAAATCATACATAAATGGAGATTAATTTCTCATTTTTCTGATTGTAAATATTGTAGGATCACTTTTATATGCACTACATCATCTATTCCAGATACTAGTATTTTATAAGTAAGGAGAAGGAGTGAAGTAAAGGAAAACCTGACTTCAGCCACACAGAAATGTTCCACTCTGTCTCTAGCACTTGAATGGGACATAAGAATTCTCATGCACAATTAGATAAGGATGAAGATACTGAAGCCTGCTCTGATTGATAAAACCATAAATTCCTGTTACTTATCACTTTACATTGGAGAATACACAAAGAACACAGCCTAGTGGCTGTGGTTCAAATATATCCTCCATCTATTAAAAAGTCCATCTATTAAAATCTTTGTCCTTGAAGTCATATGACAATGGTACCTGGAGGTGGGGCATTTGGGGATTGATTAGGGTTAAGTGAGGTCCTGAAGGTATGGTCCCCAGGACAGCATCAGTGGCTTTAGAAGAAGATAGACTGGAGCTGGGTACTTGTTCTCTCTTGACATACCCTCTACCATGTTATGCAGAAGGATGGCCCTCACCAGACACTGAGCAGATAGATGCCTGCACCATGCTCTCTGACTGGCCAGACTCCAGAAACATGAGCCAAAATAAACCTCTCTGCTTTACAAATTACTCAGTCTTCAGTATTTAATTATAGTCACAGGAAAAGACACTAATATCACAATCACTATGTTTTTTTTTTGTTTGTTTGTTTTTTTAGGAAGTTTTAAGTTACTATAGTCCACAAGAATATCGGCATTCCTAAGATTTAACAACATTAGTATTCTCAACAACCCCTTCTTGGGTTTGAACGAATCGGAATCAAAGTCCTGTATTTTTTTGAACAAATTTTAAGAGATCTTAAGTAAAAAATAAAAGTTTCATTTTATGAAGTGGCGATGTTGGCAGAGAGGATGCAATGCAGGGTAGGACACTACCTCTTTATAGAAGATTCAGAGCCAACAAAATATTAAGATCCTGCCCATATACTGGAGAAAATATTATTCATGATACCGCTTTGAGTAGAATTTGACCTCAGCTTTCCCTTCTTCCCTTCATTTAAAGTTGAAAACTTACTACATACTATCCTGTACTCATTTCATTTACAAAACTAAACTTCCTAAAAAAAATTAGAGTCTCATGTCTACATTCAAAGACTAAGTGATAAGTGGCTCAGGTGTTTCTATCTTCTATATCTAAATCCCCTCAGATAAACCAAAGATACTCTATTTCAATGACAAAGAATCTAGCATGAAAATACACAGGTAAAGAAAACACCTACTTGAATTGACTTGTGGGGTTGTCAATCAGCAATTATAATGCCTGTTTTCCTCTGTTTTCCTAGCACCCTGTCCCTGAATGATCTATAGCTTAGAAAGAAAAGTAAGTAGACAGAGAGGTAGGTAGGTAGGCAGGTAGATAGATAGATAGTAAAAAAAGTGCTGGAAATATATAATTTCCCTACCTCATGTCATCAGATGTGATCATATCACAGTAAACACACACACACAACCCATATCACACAGCTTCAGTTTGTTTGCTTTGTCTCCATTACTGCTGTGACTATCTGAATACCTTTTTGTCCAGTAGATATGTCAGTTTTTGGTCTGCTTATTTATTTATAAATTCCTTGTTTTTAATGTTTCAACAGTTTAGCAAATATTATAGGACAGGTAGGAGGGAAATGACTTTAGTATGCGTTCAGTCCACCCTCTGGAAACAACCATGCTACTTTTTGCAATCTATACATTTATAATTAATTAATGCATAAAGTAACAACCTCCACTTATCATCCTTTGCAGGCTTCTCTGAAGATTTATTTATTTTTATTGTTCAGTTTCCCATTTGTATTTTAATTAAAAATTTCCCTCTTCGGTCACCCAAAAATGTGGAAGGTAAACTCTGTGGCCCTCTGGCTGAGAAATACACAATAACTTTTATAAACATTAAACTAATCATTTAGGATTTAGGGTTCTCATTTTAATTTATATACCTACTTGTTGCAGATCTGAGTGAATCTGAAGATTAAGATTTGATTAAATGTATTTAAAAAGTGTGTAAAATCTTCCTCTAGCTCTTTACTGTTTTTTTTTAAATGCATTTCACAAAATGAAACAGGAGCAATATAAATGAGTGTATTATCTGTCGCTTGCATTAATTACAGCCATTATTTTTTTCTTTTTGACTTCAAAGTACTTTGTATCAGTGATAATTGGAAAGTCCATTGCAATTCTTTTTGCAGAGACCAGGAAAGGAGATGGGAATTTAAGCCAACAATTTACATGTCTCACTTTATACCTTGTAGTTTTGTAAAAGTAAATCCAACTTTTACACCATCTTGCATATGCTTGCACTGTAATAAATTAGCCATATTTGCTTGAAATGAATTTCAAAGGGAAAAACATAATGAAAGAAAAAAATCTTTTGATATGCCTCTGAATCCAGAAATGTTGGTAGTGAAATAGCTGTCATTATTACTTCATTCATGAAAGACAGTGGGTCCTCTGTGTAATTTTTTAAGATTTTTTTTAAGCTTCATGATATTTTATATAGTGGATGGAATTTAGTATGTATAACTATTTCCTTACTAATGTGAACATTTAGTCCTGTCCCATTTTTGCTACTGAAAGGTTTCAATAAAACTGGTCATTCCATTTTGTTATACGACCAGGTTTCGGTTTGATTTTTTTGTTGTTGTTTTGTTTGATTTTTTTGTTTTGTTTTGGTTTGGTTTGTTTTTATTGTTCCTGATCTGTTTTCCTTCCTTGGATAAATACCTAAGAATGTAAATACTAGAAAAAGGTAATGCACACTTAAAATGGTCACATATGGAGACAACATTTGGTCTAAAAATGATGTATCATTTTATATTTTTCACAAAGAATTTATTAGACTCTCCACTGTCCCACATAGTTGTCACTACTGAATATTGGGAATAGGTTTCCTTTAAATCATTTTTAAAGTCAGCAGGCTGTTCTTACATTATGCATTTATTTAATTACCATTGAGATTAAAATTGTCTAATTTGCATTGGTTTTTTTAATTTCCTCATTATTTAATGGACTCTTCATATGTTCTTAATTTTTACAAGTTTATTGATGGCTTTTATTTTTATTATTTAATGTCTTATAAAAGAAAATTAATTAGTAGACCAAAATTATATACACTTAAAATACTCACAAATGAATCTTCTATATACAGACATTTTCTAGCAGATTTCAACCCTCCCTATTTGCTGAAGAATAAAGTCTAATCTTTTCAATCTGTTATTTAAACTCCTCCATGGTGTGACTTTGTGCTTTTTACTTATTTTTTTTTATTTTTTGCTTTCACCTTTGTATTATTTGTAAGATAAATTTTATTTCTGCATGCATGAACATAGAATAAAATTGATGCATAAGAAGTACTTGCTGAATTAGTGAACTCACACCAAGCACACGCTGCTCCAATCCTAGCCAGTTTTTCCACAATTCATGTCCAGTGTTTACACCTCTGACACATTCCCCTATCTCTGATGTCTCTAGGAATGTTAGGACAGGGACTGGAATAAATCAGTTGTTCTGATCATCATCTATTTAGAGTCACTTGTAAAAATAGCTTAATAATATGAATGTGTTTTTTTACCATAAGAAAAATAAAAGGCAGTCCTCACTAGATGATGGTAACATGATGGTGGATTTTCATTCTCTTCTCATTAAAGAAAAGGCTACATGAAGGGCTTAACACAATACCTGGCATAATAAATGTTGGGAGACATCATTTTCATATTATCATTACTATTATTATTAGGCACCTGGGATTGAACACAGTGTTGCTTAACCACTGAACTACATCTCTAGCCCTTCATATATTTTATTTTGTGACGAGGTCTCACTGAGTTGCTTAGGGCCTAAGTTGTTGCTGAGGCTGACTTTGAACTCATAGGCCTCTTGCCTCAACCTCCACAGCAGCTGGGATTATAAACTTAAGCCACCATGCCTGACATCATTTTTATTAAAAAAAGATCGAACAGTTTATTGTTCCATATACTTTTATTGCTTTGGCCCCTCTTCTCATGTGGATTAGTCTATTTTCTCTCTCAAGTGATGTGTCATTGCCCTTGTGATTGGTGACGAACAGTTGCATGTTGGCAAGAGTAAGAGAAGCAGAGGATGTGTACATGCTAGTGCAGTTTGATGTGACTTTTTACACTTGAGTGACTCACCATGAGAAAATATGCTCCAGGTACCACCTATTGGTCTTGGATTCTCTGACCCAAAACAAAGTCCCATGGAATGAAATCCAGAGTCAAAAGCCATGATAACCTGAAACTTCATCCTGAAGCAAAGCCACCAGCTGAGGCCCAGACAGAATCCACCAAATCAGAGCTGCCCGATGATATTGTCAGAAAAAAACTTTTACTGTTATAAGTCACAGAGTTTGGGGCTCATTTATTATGTAAATTATCCAGTAGTTTACAGTTAGACCATTTGTGCCCAAGAGTATCCTTAATAATAGTAATAGATTGCCAAGTGCCTACTCTAACTTGTCCCATTTGATCTGCATGTAATTATAGGAGGTTTTTGTTATCCTTAGGCACAGAGGCTTAATTACCAAGTTTAAATACAAAAGGAATAAGTAACAAACAGACTTTAAGTAAGCCTTTCTAATTCTGTTCCCATATTTTAGTGACAATAACATACAATCTCACTAAATATTCAAAATTCTAGTTCCTAACAAGATGAACTATGTTTTAAGGACGTTGCAAAGGTGTCTGATATTCCTTCTCCATGAGTGTGAGTCTGGCCTAATTTGAAATTAAAGATAAAGACTAAAGCAACAATTAAAAATCCCAGCCACTAATGAAAATCACCTATGACAAGTGGTCGTAGATTAAAATGAGGATATTCAGAATCCAGCCTGGATAATTTGAAGCAAAAACTCCAGGGGTAGAGATCATGGATATTTACTTAGCATAAGCTCTTTAGGCAATCTTGCAAAAGCCAGACTTTCATCTCTCCGAGGGACTGCTAGACCAGAAATGATGAATTTTATCGAGAAAACAAATCTGTTTATAATTTATTTCCTAAAAGCCAAGTTGTTTGAATGCACTGTTTTACTTGGGCAAAAGGTCATGCCAACATTATGCCAAGCTAAAAATAAATTCATCGAGAGAAACTCCATGTTCCTCATCTAACTCTTTGACAATATATTATAGTTAACCATGGGGGCTCGTGTAATGGGGGGTGAAGGGCGCAGTGTCAATAACCACCCAGACACAGGGAGCCAGGTAAGAGCAGGCAAGAGCTGCTGACTCGTTTATTGAGGAAAGAGCACACTCTTTTATTAGGTTCCTATCCAATCAGATGACTGCACCATCTTTAAGCCACCAATCACACAGGAGTTTTGTAATTTGCCCCAATGAGACCTTTAGTATATTTTTGTCTTATTCTGTTTCTTGAGAAGGAAGTTCTATAAGATTAATTCATTACTCAATACTGCCCAACAATTTCCCCCTTTTCCTTTTTTGTGCATTGTTAAGTGTCCTCTGGCCAGGAGTAGCACTATAACACTATCAGGTAGCCAACCTGCGTGGACACTGCAGGAGATAGGCAACTGTGCCTGTCTTGGGTCATTTCCCTCTGGAGATCTTACCTGTCATTGACTACCAGCCATCATCAATCCCGAGTGTATAGCACATATTATAAAGGTAATATGTTGATGTAGGGGCTTTTGGGCGTCCTCTGTTTTTTCTTATGATTTTTTCCTTTCTTATGCTTGCTGTCTTGGAGATCTTCCTCGGAAGGTTGTTCTGGTTCCTGTAGATGAACATATTGTGGCTCGGTGCTTACCAACATTGCCATCAATTTGCTGATGTTATCAATTTGTACCTGTAATGAATTTCCTTAACAGCATAGCAAGGTATATCATTAGAAGCATTTTAGTCTAGCACAGGTTTGACATTCCTCGCAGGTACTCACACCGGAGTTTTGCTGGTTTCTGGAAAGACACAAGCATATCCCCTACCTTGAGAGAGAAGGGGATGGGGCCCATGCCATTGAGATGATATGGGGTCTTTCCACCTAATTAAGGGCAGAGGAGAATGAGCTGGTAAGGAACCTCAGTGCTTGTATGCAGGGAATATATTGCTCTCATCAAATGTGAGAAAATTAAGGGGAAAAAGGGCATGGACAAGACCAAATGACGGTCACAACAAGGATCGGTAAGATGCTGTTTAGCAGTTGTTTCCTTAAGGGTATGATGAGTTCTTTCAATTATAGCTTGACCTTGAGGGTTGTAAGGGATTCCTGTTATATGTTTGATGTTCCAAGAACCAACAAATGATTGAAAATCCTGGGACATATAAGCAGGACCATTATCGGTTTTTAATTTTTTTATTTCCCATGGTACTCCCATCATAAGCATAGCAGTTTTACTTCTTTAATAACATGAATAGACTTTTCACCTGATTGGACCAAGCAAAAATATATTTAGAGTAAGTATCTATTATGACATGAACATATTTTAACTTCCCAAAAGAGGAAATATGGGTAATGTCCATTTGCCATAGCTTATTAGGTGAAAGCCCTCTAGGGTTGATACCCTTTTGCTGCAATGGCCCGAGAGGGGCAAAAGGAGCACAGGAAATACATGTGTGGGTAAGATGTTTGCATTGACTTAAAGAAAGCTCCGGGAAGAGGGCATGTAAATTTTTTGCAGCTACATGAAATTTCTGGTGAAGGATACATGCTTGTTCCAATGGAGTTATGGAGGAACTTCCACAGAAAAGGGATCGATCGATTTGGTCATTACCAGACGCAAGTAGTCCTGGGAGACTAGTATGGGATCTAATGTGGGAAATGAACCATGGATGTTTTCTGTTTTCAGTTAGGACTTTCAGTAAAAAGATAGCTTGATCAATGGGAGCGTTTGAAGATTGAAAGGTAGCACAGGCAATGACTTCTGCAAGCTGAACATTATATAGGCTACCAGAGAAAATAGTAAGAGGTGAATCCTGCATTACTGTTAGGGTAAGAACAAGTGCCTTTATTTCTCCAAGTTGCATGGATCCTGAGTGCTTCTCAATATGGCAAATGTCCGGCTTGGAAGGTGACTTAATAATAACTCCATATGATACTTTATTGGCATCGGTAAAGGCACATGGCACACAGGGAATGGGTGGCTTGAAGGGGAGCCATGTAGAGGCTTAGTGATTTGGAGCTCTTTAAGAGATTGAATAGTCTTATCTGGGGGTAAATGATCATCAATTTGTCCAGTATAGTCCAGTAGTAATATCTGAAAAAGGGTGCTTGATTGCAATAACAAAGAAATTTCTAGTTTGATAAATAGAAATTAATGTATCTGGATCTCTATGTAGGAACCTTTTTGAATAATGGTGGACCTTTAAGGCTAACAGTAGAATAGTGTCTAGTCTGCTGGTAATTTTATGATAATCATTCCATGCAGGGTGTACCCATATTAGGGGCCCTGAGGATTGCCAAAGCACACCAAGAAGGAGTCCAAGGGTCTCTAGAACTATTCCCGCCAAAGATTCCAAAAGTGAATGTCTTTGAGTTTCCAAGGAATTGAGTTTATTATTTACTAGTTGAAGTACTTCCTTTGCTGCTGGGAATAAAGAGATTTGGGTTGAAGGCAAGAGCCCTTTTTGAGTAAATCAAAGAGGGGAGTAAAAGAATGTGATGGAATAGCTAGAAAAGGTTTAATCCAATTTAGTTGACTACATAATCGTTGTAGTTGATTTAAGATTATTGGAGGGGCAGATATTAGAGGCCGAATTGAATCAGTAATTTTATAACCAAGGAATTCAAAAGGGGTGAAAGATTGGATTTTATCTTTTGCTATGTTTAGCCCAAGAGCATCCAAATTTGTTAACAGCAAATGGAGGCATTGGCATAACTGAGAGTCATCCTCATGAGCAAGTAAGATGTCATCCATATAATGAAGAATAAAGCAATTGTCCTGCAAAGGACTAGTAGCATGGGAAATATACTGTTGACACATGGTAGGACTATTTTTCATTCCTTGTGGTAACCCTGTCCATTGATACCTAGTTGCAGGGAGTGCTAAATTGGGTTCCCATATAGTAAAGGCAAAAAAAGGTTTGTCCTGAGGGCCTTAATATCTATAGATATAGAAAAATAACAGTCCTTAATATCTATAGCCACAATATGATGGTTTAAAGGGATACACGTAGGATGAGGTAACCCAGGCTGCATAGAGCCAATTTTCTTCATATGTTTATTAATTTCTCTTAAGTCCTATAGCGAGCAATATTTGCCATTTTTCTTCGGTATCACAAAAATAGGAGTATTATGTGGACTCACTCAGGGCTCAATATGCCCAAGATTTAATTGGTCCAGAACAAGTTTTTTGAGTATGGAGAGTTTTGGTTCAAGAATAGGCCACTGATCCACCCAGATTGGTGAAGAGGTATCCTACTCGATGGGGATAGGGGAGGACAAGGGCATTAAAGGAGGAGCAGTGGCCTCTAGAATTGGGGGTGGTCCCTACCAGAGACACCCATCTTATCATGAACAATGATTTCATCGAAAAAGGCTTTGTCATCCGTAGTAAGGACCACATCCAATTGTTGGAGGAGGTCTCGTCCCCAGAGCATATCAGGCACTTCAGCAATTAGCGGACGGAATGCTCCTTTTCCACCATCTGCATCTTGCCAAATGACTGAGGGAGGCAGACTTACGTGAAGGTTGAAGGCCTCCAACACCCGTTATGTTTGGACCTTGCTCAGTTTTCCAAGAGAATTGAGCAGCAGTAACAGCATCAATAATGGTAACATCAGCTCCTGTATCTACTAAACCTTTAACAGGTTTGCCATCTAGAATGAAAGTCATTCTAGGCTTAGTATGTAATGTAGGTAATGTCCAATGAACCTGAGGAGTAGCAGAAGTCCCTCTTACTTGCGGGGCTGAGGGATGCCCCTTTGAGAGTTTGAAGGTACCGCAGGATAAAGAGCAGAAGACCTGCAGTCTTTAGCCCAATGATACCCTTTTTTACACTTTGGACAGGGGATCTTTGGTCTGGGATTACTGTTTGTGTTCGGGGTTATTGCGAAGGGAACAGAAGCGTAAGATATGACCAGGTTGCTGGTATCCCCAGCAGATAGGGAGTCCCGTAGGTGAAACAGCAAAAGCGGCTGGGGGAGAGGCAGACTGCAGAGAACCAGATAAGCATCCCATGGATGCAACAAGAGCAGAGATTGGGGCAGAAAAGGAGGGACCAGGGTCAGAAGGAGAGAGCAGAGGAACCTCTCTGGAGGCTTGAATCCATTTAGCTATAGGTTTGGCATGGAGAGGAGCAATGGCATTTTTAACAGCAGTAGTGGCTCCTTCCCAAACAAGTTGTTTAACAGGAATATCCTTAGCGAGCTCATCAGAAATAGTGCAATCAACACATCAACAGCTGTTTGGACTCCTGTGAGGAAGTGCGGAAACCATTCATGTGGACCTTGAATAAGGTTTCTAAAAAGTTCAGAAGATTTAGGAGTACTAAGCGATTTAAGGGACTTCAAAGCGAGGTCTTTAACCTGATCATAATAAATGTGACGGCCTACAGTGGCTCCATGTCAAGGGAGATAGGCTCTCCATCGACAGCACCTGTTCTGGCTTGTGAATCAGCCTCCATGTCGCAAATGGTCCTCCATTGTACAAATTGACCAGGAGGTAAGCAGGCCTTAAGAATGCTGAACCAGTCAAAAGAGGTCTGTAATTTACTTCCCCCGAATTCCGAGGTACCAGAACTACAGTCTATCCCCAAACGTATCAAGATCAGAAGTTGTTACTTTAAAGCCTCTCTGGAACAGAAGAATTTGTAAAGCGGATAATTGAGGCATTTCCGGGTAGAAAGGAGGTTGCCCATGTTGAGGGGATGCAGAAGAAAATAGAGGAAAAAAAGAGTGCAGAAAACAAAGAAGTGGCTCGACAGAGGAGAAAAGTGAAAGGAAATCATGAAAGAGAAAGTGAAAGTAAAAAGGGAGACAAGGGAACCCTAAAAATGTGGATCAATGTAAATGCTTAAGCAGGGGACTTGCAACGTTTTTTAGGCGTTGCCGTATGCCTGCCACAGTGTCTCGGATTGTTCCCAAGCCAATTCAGGCAAGGGTGGTTCAGCATTTAGGTGTGATCAGCACCGAAGTGAATGCCCCGACAAACCGAAAGTGTTGCAGCTCAATGAAACTAGGGAGAATATGACGAGACAAACAAAAACGGGGAAAAGGAAGGAGCCTATCTCACCCTATAGGTTCCATATAACACAAAACAAAGAACAAACCCCCGAGAGACACATATAGTGTCGATAGGGGCCCTTACCCGAGAGCCCAAGAATACCATGGGGGCTTGTGTGAGAGCCGAGAAAGGGGCCGACCAGCGGTGCTGGCCCCACGTTGGGCACCACATATGGTTTACCACGAGGGCTAGTGTAATGGGGGGGCGGGGGTGAAGGGCGTAGTGTCAATAACCACCCAGACACAGGGAGCCAGGTAAGAGCAGGCAAGAGCTGCTGACTTCTTTATTGCAGAAAAAGCACACTCTTTTATTTGGTTCCTATCCAATCAGATGACTGCACCATCTTTAAGCCACCAATCACATAGGGGTTTTGTAATTTGCCCCAATGAGACCTTTAGTATATTTTTGTCTTCAGTTCCATTTCTTGAGAAGGAAGTTCCATAAGTTTAATTCATTACTCAATATTGCCCAACAATATATTTTCATGTAAAGATCATGACATTAGAACTAAAAATGTCTTGGGCTTCAAACCTATCTCTGTTTAAATAGCTGTGTGACTTTGGCCAAGTACTAAACCTCTCTGTATTTAACTTTCCTTAGTTAAAACATGGGAGAGCACACACAGGTCCTTACTGAATAAGATTTTAGAGCGGACACATGGAGATAGCATCTTTAGAACAACTTGCTGAATGGTACAACTTAGTAAATATTCAGTACACATCAAAAACCATGATCCCTTACTTGAGAATCAAGCAGTGCAAAAAAACGTTTTGGGCTGTAAGAAAGAAAAGACTCTCCTAAAAATTCTTTTTGAGTCCAGCCAGCTGTGGACTCTTGAGTTTCCCCCCCTATACGACCCCCCAAAAAAACAACGACAACACTATCCAGGATACATAGCCTACATCCTATGCCTCAGGGTAATGTTGCATGAACATTTCGTGTCTGGTGCAAAGGAGAAGGTGATTCCTGAGTTTATCTGCTCCCAGTACCTGGCCAGAATGCCAAATTTACAAAATGAGTTGTCCCAGGTGGCAAACCTGATCTGAAATCTCCAGTGTCCTTTTTTCTTTTTTCCATTTTATAACTTCATTAAAATATATTATAATGAAATATGACTGCATCTATTTAGTTACATGTGGTCTATATTTATCTTCCTATTTTTATTTAGAGGAAGATTACTTTCTGATATCTAAAATATTGTTGGCTTTTTAAATATATTGAACATCAAATAAAAAATATTATAATTGTGTATAAAACAGTTTACTCTGTTATTGCAATCTATCCTGCATGTTTTTCAAATAGGCAAAGCAAATTGTCAGCTCTGTGTTCACAATGGGAAATAGAAACTTAAAACTTAAACTTGATATGCTCAAGAAACTACAGGAAACATCTGTAAGAATTGTGGATCTCTCAAAAATCCCAACCCAGTATTTACTCCACTAAAATTTACTGAATCTTTGGAAGAAACGGTGTCTTCAAAACTTAGCATGCGTGTCAAGATAGAGAACTTCAGTTTCTCATTTATTTTATAAGTTATCACACCTTTCAATTCCGAATGAAATATTTTGTTAAATTATTTTCTAGCTCCGTTGGTAGAGTGTTTGCCTTGCAAGCACAAGGCCCTGGGTTTGATCCCCAGCACCAAAAAAAAAAAGCAAAATTATTCTCAACAGTGTAGACTGTTTCTTTTTTAGAAATCTATACATTGCCATAGAGATATATTGCTCCATAGATACTCGGATGAGGTTTCTAGAGACAAACTCTGAAGCAGGAGCAAGCAAGAAGCTAAGCTGGTTCCAGGGAGATGAAATTTATGATGGACACAGTGTCAGAAGAAAAATAACCACCCACAGCACTGAGTGGAGATCCGAGTTTGGATGTGTACAAGGGCATGTCAAGGTCTTACAGTCAGTAAGTGGCAGAGTTTGGAGCCAGGCTGTTAAATATTGTGATCAGATGTGTTGAACAGGTGACATGATTTTTGTCTGGGTGGGTAAGGTGTTCACGTGGAAGTCAGAAGACATTTTTTATTCACAATCTGTAATGTGCTCAACACTGGTAGTCATAATGAAGCGCAGGACACCACTTGGGTAGAGTGTATGTGTGTTAAAAAAACACTTTGCTTTCTTCATAGTACTTATTTGGAAAGAAAAATCAACAAAATGTTGCAATAAGGGCTGGGCAAATTCTTGTTTGTTTTCTACATGTCCTAATCTTAGCAAATGGATAAACTTACATGCTATTGCTAGTAAGGAGGAGCTCTTTTTCTTGGAGAATTAGTTCAGAATGTCTATACTATATCTAGTTTAGTAAAAATGAAAGTTTGCATGAGGCAGGGATCTAGACTGAATTATGGTCACAACACTGTGAGAAGTGTATCACATTTAGAATTTATTTTTTGTCTTGATAATATTGATTTCCTCTTGTCTTTTCAAGTACTCACTGTCCCCACTCCTGGGTTTCCTCACTACGCACTCTTTTTTAAAAATTTTTATTTTTACAGACTACATTTTGATTCATTGTACACAAATGGGGTACAACTTTTCATTTCTGTGGTTGTTCATGATGTAGATTCAGACCATTCGTGTAATCATACACATACATAGGGTAATGATGTCTGTCTTCTTCCACTATCTTTCCTTCCCCTGTCTGCCCCATTTCCCTCTACACAATCCAAAGTTCTTCCATTCTTCTCTTACCCCCATACCACTGGTACCACCATTTACCAGTGACGAGTTCTGTTCCCTCTAATGTTGAAGTTCGAACTCGAGAGAAGCACGCCAAGGCAAGCATATTAAGCAGGTTTTATTTAAAAGTAGTAACAATACAGACTTCTCCCAGGAGGGAGAAGGGGGCCATGACTGATGTTCTAGAATCCCAAGAAGTGAGCGCACCCTACACCTTTCATAGGTTAAGGTCTCTTTTGTTCTCCAATTCTCTTCCCCGCTTATCTCTCCTTCCTGCCTATGTGACTAGGCCCAGTTTTGCAGGTGAGATGCACAAAGTGAGAAGCAGATGGGGCAGGGGGAGGACCAAAGTGATTCAGCCAGGCAAAGGTCCAGGGGGCATTAATTAGCACCTCCTTGCCTGCAGTCCTTGATAAGGGCGGGTAAATTTGGTAATCAATGGGCTCCAGGAATCCTTGACATTCCATTCTCCCAGGGGCAGCCTCCAGTTTCCAGAGGCAGATGGCTTTCATGGCCTCCATTTCCTTGATTTGACCCGATCCCCTATTTCTACACTTACTGCCTGTCCCCAATTCTAGCTTCACCACCCCACTTAATGTATTATCATCCACTTATCAGAGAAAACATTTAGCCTTTGGTTTTTTGGGATTGGCTTATTTCACTTAGCATGACATTCTGCAACTCCATCCATTTACCTGCAAATGCCATAATATTATTCTTCTTTATGGATGAATAATATTCCATTGTGTATGTATGCCCTTCAATAGATGAATGGATAAAGAAACTATAGACACTCTTAACCTTATGATGGGATAACATCAAAGTCAACCCATTATAAATTGTAAATATCATAAGTCTAAATTGCATTTAATTCACCTAACATATCAAATATCATAACTTACCTATATGGGACACCAGAGATTTACCTTTGCGATAGCTACTAGTGCCTGGAAGGTATGGTAATGGATATTTTTAGTCCCAAAAAGAGGAACAAAATTCAGAATTTTAAATAAAACTTTTGCTAAATGTAATCACATTTTAACCTTGTAAAATCAAAAGATTAATATAAGAAAAAAGGTTCATTGGCAATTTTTAAGGTCATAAGCTCAGTCTACTGTAGGCTCTGTAAAAACAGAGCCTGCAGCTAAAAATCTAAAGATGCCTAGAAGAGTTATGAGAAAAAAGTCTAAATCACATACAGAATTGTTTTTCCTTTGAGAGAACATGATTGTGGCTATGGTTCTAAATATAACTATTACTTCATGCAACCACATTCAATAATTATTTGAAAGTTTTTCTTTGCACTGCTACTGTTCTCTGTCCTTCATTTTTCTTTGCAGCTAATTTGATGGCAAACTACATCCAGGAATACAGAGAAACTCATCCCCTAGACATCACATTAATTGATATCTGGGAGTCAGGTAAGTCTAATGAGACTGAATCAAGTGATCAGTGAGAAATGCTGATTTTCAAATACATTTTATCTAACCATTTGAGCTGCCTTGAAAATTGGCATAATTATATACTCCAAGCCTCTAAGATATGGTAATTCTTGATTCAGATATTTCATTTCACAGAAGAGAGAAGGGGAAGGAAGGTTTGATGTAAGTGACTTCAGTACCTATTGACTGTAACAGAATGTACTTTTTGAACACACATGAAAGAAATGTAAATTATTAAATTACCTCAAGTGATTCTGAAAAAGTAGACCCACCCTAACATCTACTACCCATAAAACCTTCTCTTTGCTTTTTAAGGGGGAAAAAACTTGTAATCAAAGAACTATGAATATTCTGAACAAAAATGGGATTAGAAAATTTATGGTGCTTACACAATGAGAGAAAAAAATGAGATTTTTTAATTCACTGGGTCACATCCTATCCATTCCAGATTCTATGGTTAAGTGGTTTCCCCTGACTATAAAGGATTCATTATGAAGCGAAAGAAATTTTTAGAAATACGTTTTACTGAACAGTGGCAAGAAAATCATCATAAAATTACTTGGAGTTTAAAGCTGAGTTGATGCACGTGTGTGTGTGTGTGTGTGTGTGAGACTGAACAGTGGCAAGAAAATCATCATAAAATTACTTGGAGTTTAAAGCTGAGTTGATGCACGTGTGTGTGTGTGTGTGTGTGTGTGTGTGTGTGTGTATTCACACCTGCCTGCTCCCACACATTTTGCATTATTCTTATGAATGCAAGACTAAGTATAAATGAGAGGCCAGGTTAATGTTATGAACCCTGTTTACAGATGATCACTGGGTTGTTTGGGACTTATAAACTCAAAGAAAAGAAATTTCTTTCTTTCAAAAAAGTAAGCATTGCTCTAATCAAAATGCAGTCTGTAAAAATAAAAAAAATTAAAAAATTTTAAAAAGTAAGCATTGCTATCTGCCTACTATGATTGGATAGTCCTACAAGGTGCTATGAAGCCACTGGGCCAAGGTCTCTGACCAGAGTAATGCAACAGTGAAGGAGAGGATACACCCGTGTAAAAGTAGCAAGGTAAACACTGCAAAAGCAAAAGCTCCCACTAGATGTCCTCTCACCTGAATTGTCACAACACACCCTAATAGCTCACCTGATTATAGGGTCACCACTTTCCAATCTGCTTCCATTTCACTGTTTTCACATCTGCCTTCCACGGTCCTACAGAGTAATTGTTTTTCTATCATATGAAAAGCTGGTCACATCACCTCTCCAATATTTCTTTTGGAAAAACAAATCCCTTTATGGAATTTTCTGAAACTATGCAGACACTGCAGATGAATCACAAGCAGATTGTAATTTCTGAGAAAAATAAGTTTTCCCCTTGCTTTTCAATAACAGAAAATGGTTTTGTGTGAGATATTTGATACATTGATATATGAACCAAGCCATTGATTTTTATCTCAGAAATATAATATTTATACAATAACAACAAGAAGAAAAAAGCTGATTGCTCATAAGAAAAAGAGGCAAAGAGTTATGGAAAATGACTATGGGAAAGAATTTTTTTTTTCAGTATTTTTAGTTCTTCACCAGAAGAGAAGTTTTATATATTCAAACAGATCTACAGAGATGCAGAAATACACAGTTAACCTAAAATACCTCTAAGGATCTTTCTTATTGGAACCCTAAATAAAGCATTGTATTTAATGAAAATGTCTTAGAAAAATAAGACAATGATTACTCAATAATACATCATTGGGTATGAATTATGATAGTTTTATGATAGTAGAGATCATGCCCCCCAAAACAAACAAACAAATGAACAAATCCAGAGTTCAAAGTAAAAATAAAATAAAATATCGACATTATTGACAAGGTCTGCATTTCAAACCATGTCTATGGTCTTTAAACCCAGTTACATCCCAGTTTTTATGTCAGTCATGTGCTACTGCTTATTAATAGGATCTTAACAGTAGTAAGAATACAGGTGTGGTGTCTATTCCATTTGTCTTTAAATACCTACATTTAATTGGACATGAGTTTTGAAAAAAATTTCCCTCTATATGCCTCACCAATCTTTTATCTTTTATCACCAATCTTTCAATTGTGTTGCCATCTTTCATCTCACGTTGATCTACTGGTGTATTCATATCTGCTGGTGTTCAGATCACTGCAGAATCCCTTGCTGTTTTTTCAAAATCCATTCAATTTAAACCAACAAAGTCAAGTTTTAAGTCTCCAGGCAATCACCAAGGAAGAGATTCTATGCCAGTTTTGCTAAAGATGTGTGGAAAGTAAAAGGTTTATTTCAGGGCCTGTCACAAAAACCAGAATGGTGACAGAGAGAGAGAGAGAGAGAGAAAGAGAGAGAGAGAGAGAGAGAGAGAGAGAGAGAAAGGAAGAGATACACAGCCGTTATAGTTGTCTGTGGTTTCATCAATCTATCCATTTTAAGATCCAACCTCCAACATTGACCTGTCTCCTTCTGACTCACATGATATCAGAGAAAATGGCTTACTAATCCTTCACTATCTTGCTCTTCTCCTTTCTTCAAACACATACGCACCATGGGTATTCACATTAAAACTCTCCCTTGCCAAAACTCAGACTATAGACTCTTATGGATATAAATGTGCTCTCTTTAGTTCACGCTAAACCCAATAATTGGAGAACAATAGCATTGTCCTGTGAGCAAAGAATAAGAGGGAAAGGTAAATGAACTGCAATTATTTGCATGGATCCAAGAAAATCAAGGGCCATTTAAGATTCATCCTGTCTAACTGTTATAGCACGAGACAAAATGGAACAAGGATCAATTTCATTCAGAACATCTAAAATGAAATGGTGACAATTTTTCACGTGAACAATTGAATTTTGGCATAAGTGCTTATATTCTGAGAGGTTTTGCAATTTGAAAGGCATATCCAGGAAGGCTATGGAACTCTTTGCTATAGTGCCATCAGTATCACATAGGCTACCACCATTTTGAATGACAGCATGTGTTTCCCTCACCCATTGTGCAAGACTCCCTGAGCATCTATTATAAGCCAGTGTGGCACATACACAAACATCTATTCATCACTTTAGCATTAATTTGATTACTCAGCCACTCTCTGAAACATATTCCATAAGCTCTTCTCTTCTACGTGGTTGTTATCTTAGGCAATAAAACAAGCAAAGATCTGTGTAGAAAAAAATAAGATTTCTATGCGTGGTAAATTCAGAGCTTTATGGGAGAGGCAAATAAAAATTTTCTTCAATACAGAGTAGTATTGATAAAACAGAGTTGTATCTCAGATGGCACAAAGAATAAACTGTTAAAATGATCATCAGAAATTTCACAGAAGCAGTGAAGGAGGACGGATATGTTTGGTGGCCAAGAAAATGCATCTGTAAATTATTTTGTCTGTCTGAGGACCTACATGAATTCCATGAACCAAAGCTCATATCAGTGGTTCTGAGGTGCAATTTTCTGCCTATAGAGATATTTGGCAATATCTGGAGTAATTTTCCATTCTTATGATTTGGAATAATGCTATTGGTATCCAGTGAGGAGAGTTCAGAGACACTCGATCCCACTTTGCACAGCTCCCTCAGCCAACCACAAAATTACTCATCCCAAAATATCAGTAGTGGTTTAATATAAGTAGCTAAAGGACCAAGAGGGAAAGATATTATAAATGAAGACAACAGACTCAAATATGGATATTTGACATCTTATGGGTGACAGTGAAGATATCATAGTTTTTTTTTTTCACTAAACAAAGGGCTCACTTTTTCGCTTTATGTATTTTGTACTTAATAATCTTATATTTTAATTCTTTACATACATTACTATGATGACCAGTTAGACTAAGCACAATTCAACAGTACATCAAAGGTAAAAAGCAACATGTTAATCACAATATAAAATGCAAAGTGAGGGAAACTGAGTTACTTCTCTTTCATTGTTACAAAGTGCTGAGCTACATCTGCAAGGTTAGCTTGCCTAGTAACAGATTTATGCATTTATAGGTAAATTTATTCAGAGCTCAGGATTTTTGTTTTGTGTCTTTGGATACTGGATGTACTACCAAACAATACGTGAAAGGAGTAAAACAAGTCCCTTATCACACTGGATACTTTCAAGGGTTAAGTTTAGAGTTCTAGAATTTTAAATAGAAAATCCAAAGTCCTAGGGTTTCACATAATAATCACCTTTCATATTTGTCCAGGATAAACATATAAGTGGAAGTATGGGAGAAACAGTTGTGACTGAAATTGAATGCTGTGATAATGATAATTAGACTATGGTAGTAATAGTATTAATTTGGATAATTATGCAATCACAAACTAAGTCAATGGAGTTGGAGAAAGATACAAATGTCAAGCCCTACTAAAGTCTCCAAAGTAGGACTTAGTGATGAAAATAGTTTAAGATAGCTCACTAAGTCATGCAAAAATGTATGAACAAAATTTACATTTGAAGTAAGACATAAAGAAATATATGTACTTGGAGCAGTAATCTAAAGCAGCCTAGACTTCCCTATCTGCTCTTTGTTTTTCCTTATTATTCTTTTAAAACATTTTATCTTCTGAAAACTCCAAATCCTTGGCAATTTCTTGGACAACATCAGTACTTATCATGGAATTTAAGAACATTGGCTCACATTATGGATTCCAAATTGATCTTGTTTCCTGAATGTTACTAAGGAAATTCTCCCAGTATAATGTCTGATGTGAAGAGCAAGTAGGCACTTGGATATTACAAAGACAAAAGTATATCCATAGGATTCTCCTGTCAATATTTAATATTTTGTGTATTAAAATTTTTCTTTTAGTATGAAATTTAGAAAGCCTCTCATTGTGTGTGTGCCTGTTCTTAAGCAAAATAAGTATCTATGACTCTTTTGAAAGATGCTTTACAGATGGACAGGGCCTCTGTTTTTGCATTAAATAGAACCAAATGCCGTGCTACATTTGTGTGGCAATGAACATTTATGCAAATCTGAAGAGTAGGCAGGTGCAAGAGCAAATTTCTTAATGCCATTTGCTCTGAAAATTACATAAAGCCTCTAGATCTATGCTTTTTATAGTAGCTAAAGGAATTTTGTTTGGTATATTTAAACAATAACACCTGCTCCAGGCAGAAAAGTAAGCACCCATACAGCAGGAAATGGGTTGCTATTGGTGGGAAGAGGAGTTCCAAAGCTTGTTTCCAATAAGTAGTAAGACAATGAAATAAAATACATTTTGAAAATTCAGGGGTGGCGGTGGAGGTAGAAGTAGCAGGGTGGGAAGGGAGAGATTTTGCCTTTCTCACTGACAGATGCAGGCAAGTGGCAACAATTCATTTCAGCCAAGGAGATGGCAGAAGTCCACAGGACTCCATCTGGGGCCTGTTTCTTTGGCCCGTGAAAACTGGCAGAGCCATCTTCAGGGTAGGTAGGCTAAATTTCCCTTTTCCTTTTCACAGTGGCCTAAACTGATAAGCCCTCGTACAATGACCTGATTGACCATCTTGAGCTAGTAACTGTGATTTGTCTTTTGCTGGATGAACTCACTTCCAGACTTTTAGCAGGTTGCCACAGGATCCATAGTGATTAAGCTCAATGGTTTGTTAATTCATGTTTCTTTTGACAAAGCTGAATCCTCCCTGATGATATACATTTAGGTAACCCCATTTCCAAAGAGAGGCAGAATTTCTAATATTTTTGTTTTTGCACCTTATTCCATGATTCTTAAGGCATTTTATCTATTCCCATGGGTGCCAGAAGTTTATTCACATTTTTGTCATTCCTTTAAAGAGAGTTACATGAGACCAAGAAAGAGTAGCTGTGGAAATGGAGCAACTCATCTTTCTTCCTACGAATATCATTAGCTTCTTTCAGTCAGTCAATCGATTCATATACTTTTATTGATTTTCCTGAAGACAATGATGTTTTGACTGTGATAGCCACTGTCCCATTAATCTCCAAGGTTGATCAGCTGCTCTGACTCTCTGGACTCATGTTGTATTCTCTTAACACCCCCCCCACACAAAGGAAACTAAGAAACTACAAAGTAAGGTAAAGAATAAAAGCTTCTTAGAGGGATGCCTGCTGTGTATTTTTTGTAAAGGAGAAGCCAGGACTGAACATTTTTTCAGTAACCTGTACTATGTTCGGTGTTAGAAATCCTGAAATGAATGACTGTTTTGCCCCAACACATAGGAAGCCCAAAATGTTTCTCAGATATAATTGTAGGAATACAGAACAATATCACAATTACATTTATTTATTATTTCAAGTGATGGACTGGACATTCTTAATGGGGTGGTTCTGTGGCATCCTCAGTGCTAAGTAATTCTGTGGTCTCAGGTCGCGATCTTTCCTCTCATGTCATTACTAAATTTTCCTTTTGCCCCTCCAGATTCATCCATCTCCACATTCTCAGCCTTAATGAATTCATTCCCTCAGTTCTTCCCTGAAGGGTTCATTAGAATTATTTCCCTCTATCAGCAGCCCAAGCCATTCTCCATGTCATTCTCTCTATAGGCTTTTATTTTATACTCCTTTCTTTCCAATACCCCTCTTGGGTCATAGGAAGCAACCTCTCTGCTGTTATTAATTCTGGAGTTCAGGAAGGAATAACACTTTTATTTTCCAGACATTCTACATAGACCATTTAAAAATATTCCCTTGAATAAACCCTCCTAAAATTATAACAATTTAAATATATTATCCACTTCCTTCTCATAACCTAATTCATGCATTACTTAAGTTTAAAGAGGTAAAGATTTGTCTATGGAAAAATATTAACCCAAATGGTAGCATTTCACAGTTTTCCATGTTCATGAAACTTGAGGACCTAGAGAGAAGATCTAATGGTTTGATGATGACTTAAGTCAAATTCCTAGGAGAATGGGCTAAAAGATGGAGATTTATGTACTAGTGTGTCCTCAAGATCAGTACCTGCAATGGTGTGAAGGAAGGGTTGCTCAGAGAGAGGAACTGAATTGTGATTGAGTTGGAACAAAAAACTCAGTTGCTTTGGGAACTCTGGAGATAAGCGGGCCCTTCAATATTACCCTTTCATGGGCTGAGCTGGCCAGGCTTGGACATTGACCAATCAGAGGATATAGACTGAGTAGGAGGTATATAATCTTAGATGAGGCAACTCTCTTGAGGAAATTCTCTAAGAAAGACCAACAGAAAGCCTTCTTCTGCCTACGCTCCAGCTGCCATGAAAGAAAAGCTTCATCTAAAAGTTAAGATCCAAGTGAGAGGACCAATACATTTGGAATGCATTGATTTCAGGTAGTGTTTCGGGAGTATCGGGAAAGCGGGAAGATACACACACACACACACACACACACACACACATACACATATCATGAAGTTTCATTAGAAGAGCTAATTAGTTGTGACTTTAATCAAATTTCTACATTTTCTGAAACTCAATTATTCCTAAGAAGCAAGAAGTGGCTACATCTCCAAGGTATTTAGAGGTTTACCTTTCTTTGAATGCTCCTGGTTCCTGTTTTCAGGTACATTCACATGAAATAATGGAGAGTCACATAGGTTGTCATATCCACTTGTCTTCCTGAATGAGTCCTTAACTACCCTGAATCAAGAAAATAGAAGTAAGTGATTTTACTGTATGTCTACCTGGAAAAGTCACTGTTGCTATTTCTAACATGAAGAACACAGAATGCTTTGTTATCTCTTTTGAATTATGATTATATACGCATACATTTTTCAAATTGCTATGCTCTCAAGGTAAGACCACTGATTTTTAAAAAGACTGACATTCCACCAAATTTTACTTAGTAGTGTTTGGAATGGAAACTCTTATTGATTCTTTAAATTAATTCTACCTCAGTTTCCTCATCAGGAAAAGAAAGATTTGCTGTTGTTGTTGTAAATCTATAAATGTATAAAATACTTTGCAGAGTGCATGGGAGATAAAAAGTATTCAATATCTGATGTCACCTCTTCCCTTTCTTGTCACATGCTTTTATCTCACAGTTCCTTTTATGCTTTTATTCTTTTCTGGATGTCTCCTGTTTTCCTGGAATTTTTCTTAAAAAAACAAAAAAAAAATATGTATGTAACATTTTTTTGCAGTGACTAAACAATGGCTCATGCTTAATAACAAGGTTCTTCTAAGTACAATCCATAGGCCAAGAGTATCAGAATCACCAGATTTTCTTTAAAAAAGTAGCATCATAATGCTTAGTTCATACAGGCTGATTCAGAGTATTTGAGGTTATACCCTCATCTATTTATCACATTTCCAAAGTTAGTTTTATCAACATGGAAAATTGGGAACCCTGATCTAGAAGATGCATAAAATATATTTGCCCACTAAGCATGATTGATAATCAATCCCAATGCACTTCCCTTAAAGGAACGAATTTAGTTAGTAAAAGAAAAAAATCACGTATTTTAATAATTTGATTCTTTTTTTATTAATGGTCAATAAATTAAATGATGAGAAGGCATTCTGAACTTAGATTTATCTTATCTTGTAATAAGATAAACAGGGATCGGTGATGGACCCAATTAGATTCCCCATGGATTCGTACATGAGCCAAAATGTTGAAAGAATTAAAAAAAAAAAAAAAAAAAAAAAAAAAAAACTTTCCTCAAGCTGTGGTTATCAAAAAGAACTAAAAAATGAACTCTCAGATCTTTGGCATCCTGCAGGATGATCCAGGTGTTTTTATTAGAGAAAGATGTAGCATGATTAAGACACAAAACTTGACACTAAAGAATTACAAACATTCATGTAATTAAAAACATGAGTAGTAGTAGACATTTTTGTCATTCTGCTTTACCATTTTTCTGCTTTTGGAGTATGGAGGATAGCTCTATAATATATCTGTGTATTATTGTAGTATGTAATGTTTCTAAAATCCTACTCCATTTGATCTGTTTCTGTTTCTTCAGATTTGAATTTAGAAGCTTTTTGGGAGAATGAAAGCATTTCTTTGATTCTCCTATTGATTTCACTCTAAATATTGAGGCTATGTGCTTTAGCTTATCTTCAATCAAGAACCATTCTGTTTCTGAAACCTTCACTTGGCTTGGATCTGTTCTTCCTTATCATCATTTGTACATGATCTCTAAGACTATAGTTCTGCTTCCTTTGGAATTGGGCTGTTCTTTCCCAGTTAAATGTATCCTAATCTTTATTAAACTACCTTTCCCCCCAGTATTTAATGGAATTTTAGAGCCAGGAAAGTTTTAGGAACTGGTACTAAGATAAATCTCTGATAAACATTGGAAAAAAAACTGGGGATAGTCCTCAGCTAAATGTATAAATAATGAAGGAACACATAAACAAATGAATATCTCCTTGGTAGATTCAGGAATGTCACTATTACGAACTGTGCTAATGAATAATACTCATCTCCAGTTTCCAATATATTGTTGACCACTTATGACAGTTGATTACAACTGTACAAAAGCCTTTTCCCATCCAAATTGAAAACATTCCCTATCCAAATTTACTTCTAACCTGCCTTAATTTTTACTTAGTTCTTTACTTAATAATGTCCCTGTGGTCTCCAATCTGAACATCCTTCTGAATGTTTTTTATATCTTCTCTTGTATATAATTCCTATTTCCTCTTTGGCTTGTTTACTTTAAGACTTTCTCCATTCACTATCCTCAACTCTACAAAACTCAACTCTTATGGTGTTCAATCATTTTTAAGTCAGATATAATTTCTTTGCTCTCCAAATTAGGAGGAGTATAATACTATGGCCAAATGATCTTCTTACTCATCTTTCAATGTATGAACTATAGCCCAATAATGTTAATATTTACATATTTTCCTGTTTTCTCACATCAATTCCTATTTGAATGCAAAGTGCAAATGTTATCTCTGGAATCCGTAGTTTGTGTCCTCAAAACTCCCAATGACTTATGGAAAACTCCAGGTAAGGTTTTGGTGTATGGATCATTCAGACAAGAGACCAGTTTAACTTTGTCATTCAAGAGGAATGCTGAGTGATCCAGGTAATGCAAACTGCAAAATTAGTATGTTATGAACCATTACAACTTATGCAGAAAATATTGGATCGCTCTGTCCTACAGTGTCAGTTTGAGTCAATACAGCCATAAAGGATATGTACAGTCTTTAAATTGTTGCTTTACAATCACCTTGGAAAACAAAATGAAACCATGGAAAAGAATCACAGTAAATCTTAACACATTTTTTTTTCTGAAATATTTTATTTTGTAAACCAACTCTAAGAGAAAACCTCAAAGAACACACAGCACATAGTGTTTTAAAAAGCAAATTAGTATATGGGTATGTGTGTGGGTAGGTGTGTGTAGACATTTTTTCCCAGAACAAAAGTTGTGGTACAGGTTCTTGGTGACAACTGACAATCAGAATCACATAACAAAAGGGAGCATTAATCTAACACTAGATTTATTTAGCTTTCTAAAATTATACAGCGCAACATATGCAACAAGTTCTGCATCTTTAATGCACTGAAAGTTCGGACAGCCTTTGGAGTGAATACACAGCATCTTCTGCTTCCTCCCCATGCAGGCTATATATGGTCTGCATGAACAAGACCCAATTTAGGTGGTTACTGTGATACTGAGAAAAGCAACCACCTCGTTTTCTACCTGTCATTCACATTCTGAGCCATGTGAACCATAGACCTGCTGGACCACCCAGCTCTACAAAACCAAATTTGTTTCCCAAAACAGCAACTGAACTAGAATGACTACACTTACCTTAATCACAGAGTTCCCAAGGAAACTGCAAAAAATTAAGGAACATCAAGGTCAAAGTCCCTCCTAGCCAACCCTGCAGAAACCAGGCCTGACATTGATAACAACAAAAACATGGAAAATGGTAACACATAGACGTGTAAAATTTTATCGAAGAAAAAGTATTTAATCCTGAATGAGATACTCAGGAGTGGCTTCAAAGAGGAGATTACATTTGAGTTTTGTTCAGGAAGTGAGGAAAATTATTGGTGGTAGGACAATAGAGCTAAGGACCATTTAGGCACAAAAAGAGTAGGTAGGAAATAGAGTTGTATTATTTGAGGTGGGACAGGACAATTTAGGATTTTAAGATGTTGGAAATGTTTTGACTATAAATTCAAGAAAGATGGAACTGGAAGACTGGACCCAGCCGATTTGACCACTTTGATTTGAAAGCATTAATACTTTTTTTTTTTTTTTCAGTAGTTACATATTTACAAATGATTTGACTTAGGTTTATGTTACAAAAACACCGACATGGGGCACTATATATTGCTATGTTATTTATAGTTATGGAAAACAGAAATCATTTAAATTAGCAAAAGAAAAGATTATCAAGTAAACTTTGCCATCTCTGTTTGAAGGAACCTGTGTGTTCATTGGAGAAGAATTTACATGTTGGATGTGTGTGCTTGATACTTCAAATATATTATTCCCTCTGAAATGAAGAAAAGGTACAAGAATTAGACCAGGGAGACTAGAGGTACCAAAATTTCCCAATTTGGATATATTCTTTCTATTGATGTTTTAATAAACTCTTTTGAGCTTTATTGCTTATTGATGGAACTTGTCTTGGGATAAAATGTGGGGTTTTATACAAGCTAGGCATTTCAGTTCCCCAAAATATATTCTAACATACATTTTAAAATAATGTTAGTGGAACATTAATATCGGACCAAGTTCCTATGATTTTCCTGACAATATTGAAATGAAAATATGTCAGAGGGACAAAAAGATAGTGATTAAATCCGAGGGAATTAAGGTGATTTGTTCAGAAATCTCCTACATTGTTACAGTAGTACCTCTATGTCTTTGAAAATTTATATTGAACAGGCATGGTTCTTTTAAAAAGTTCAGTTCTAAGAGATAATAGTAAGATCAGTGCATTAATTAAGTATAATTTAGAGAGAATTAGGATGATACTTGTTATATTCTTCTCATCCAAGATTCTATGACTATTTTGGTCCTTATTACAAAAAAATGTATAATAATTTCGGGAATGCTCACTTTACAATTGCACCGCCAAGATATTTAGATCTGTGCCTAAAGCAAATCTATTTCCCTAAATCTATTTTTGCAAAAAAAAAAGTTAGTTGTTGAAGAAGTAAGCTTTTCCCCTACTTTTTTCATTTTAGAAATTAATTCTATATTTGCTTATTAATAATTTGGGAATTTAAAAAATTTAAATTAGTAAATAATACCTCCCATCCTCTCCACATTGGATGTAACCACACCAACTGTTATTATGTGTTTTCTTCTAGAGATTTAAACGTCATTTAAAAATGTACACCCTGACATTTTCTTACCTAAGATGAAGACATAATCTTTCATCCAGTATAAACATTTGTTTCATAATGTTTCTGTTATGGTTTAGATATGAGGTGTCCCCTAAAAGCTCCAGTGTTAATGTGGAAACATTCAAAAGGGAAATTATTGGACTGCAAGTACTGTAATCTAATCATTCCATCTGGGTTTGAAGGGACTGACTTGTTGGTAACTAGGCAGGTGGGGTGTGAGGAGTTCCATCACCAGGGGCATTTCCTGGAATGGTTTGCCTTACTTGTGTCCCCTTTCCCTTTACCTTCTCTGCTTCCTGGATGCCATTAGCTTAGAAGCTTTCCTCTACCAGGGCCTGTGGCCATGATGCTCTGCCTTCCCTCAGGCTCAGAGCAATGGAACAAGCCGATCAGAGATGGAACTTACACAACTTTGAGACTCACATAAACTTCCTCTTTTAAGTTGTTCTTGTTGGATATGTTGGTCACAGTGACACAAAGCTAATACAATTTCCTTTAGTGTTTATATAACATCTAGTTGGCTGATGATAATTATTTATATTATGGTTTTGAAATTTGGAGCATTTGTAGGTCATCTGTAGTATTGAACTAGTGGTGGTGAACATATTTGGAAACACAGCTCTTTTTGTTTCTGTGTTTACTTCTTTTGTGTGTTCCTTTTTAAATGTTTTTTTTTTTTTTTTTTTTTTTTTTTTTACCATTTATTTCCCTAAGTTAACCAAAACAAGATTATCTATTTTGCCTCTTATAATCATTTTGATAAAATAATCTAAATAAATGGCATTTTTCACTAGGTGAAGTCCTTTACTAACGTTTCTCAGTTTCAGAATGACAGAAAATTTGCTGATTTGAGACACTTAGAATTGAGTATAAATTTACTTTACTTTATGAATAAAGTTTATAGAGATTTCATCATGAATGCAACTCGGATCATTTATTTTCATGCCCCATGTGATGAAAAAAATCTATCCTGAAAAAAAATTTGGATGAAAATAGAATTTTGCAACTATAAACACATTTTTTAATTCCCCAGGCAAACTGTGTTAGTTTAGTTAATATACTAACAGGGGCAAGAGGGAGATGGAGGATTCATGCTTAGTAATTTGCAAAAAAGTTTTAAAAAGTCACTATTTATCAAAATGTGAGCAAGTTATAGAGAAATCAACAAAAATACCATAGGGCTAGTGATGACATTTATAATTACCGGGGTTGAGGAAACAGGAGGAGATAATGAACACTAGAACACAGAGAAACAAACTAGGTACACAGCTCTGGGCTTTTTTAAGGGACTTGGTGACCCACAGTGGACTGGCATGGAAAAAATATGAAAAATGAACACTCTGAGTTGGATCTTCCCCATCCTCTGACCTCATTTTATATCACTCATTGGCTCAATCCATATGACAGGCAGAAAACAAAGGACCTGGCCACATAAAAAGATCCATTTCCAGGGATAGATCAAGACAGAGAAACACCAAAAGGAGTTCTAGGTTAGCAAATGAAAATGTACACATCCTTAAAAGGACTCCAGGACAAATCCTGGGGGAGGGATGGGCATATTACTTTATGAACATATAATCATTCTTTGAATTTTTTGCTTTAAAAAATATATATTTGCTTTACAAATACATAGTATTATATAGTCACACAAGAAAAAAAGAATTTCCTTGAAAAAATTCCTTCTTGATCTTCAGCTTTGGAATATCATAGCTAACTATTAATAATTATAATGCCCATAGTGTATTTACTTTTATTTGTTTGTTTAGTTAGTTGGCTATTTCTGCATGGCAGTACAGACTATACAGACATGTACTCTCTCATTTGATCCTCCATAGGTATTAAAATGTTTCAGTGGCTTGCCCACAGATGCACGATCTAAGCAGAAGCAGAGCCAAATTTTAGCATAAGCAGTGTCTAGGACTAGCACAATTGAATATTATGGTCCATGTGAAGTGAACATCACCCTCCACCCAGGAAAAGATCACCACCATGTTTAATCATAGCCCCTTCTATCTCCCTGTGTTTCTTGCAAAGCAAGTGCACATGTGTATATATATGAGTACACACACATATAGAATACATACATACATATATATATGTACATATATATATACACACACACACATATATATTCAGGTACAAGAATCTCAAACATTACCTATCAGATTTAACTCCACAATATCTATCCCAAGACATCTTATGAGACTCTCAAAGGTATAATATGATACATATAGTTGTTGTTTACCTCTCTGTGTCTCTTCCATTTTAACTAACGCTTTAAACCTTTCTTCTAGGAATTTGTTCTCTGGAAAACATGCTTGGAAATGGAGATAAACCATTAAAATATTTTAGTAGAATGTTCTTATGATCAAAGCTCAGAAAGGGAGATGTCAACCAGACGGTGACTGGCTTCATTTGTTTGGTCTAGCTATGACAGAATCCCCAAACCTGAGTAATTTACAAACAAAAATGGTTTATCTTGTTTCTGGGAGCTGGGAAGTCCAAGAGAATAGAATCAATGTGTGCTCAGCTTCTGGTGAGGGGCTTTTGATGCTCCAACTCATGGCACACATTGAAAGGACAAGTGGGCTATACAGAAGAGACAAACATGAGGACAGACTTGGTTAGAGAGAACCACTCTATAGAAACTAATCTAGTCTTGTGAGAGAAAGAGCTTTCTCATGCAAGAAAAGTAAGTGTGCATACATTAGGGCTCCATCTCCATGTCCCAAATGCCTCCTTCTTGTCCCCTCCTCCCAACACTGCCACATTGAGGAATTAAGGTTTCCATGCATGAACTTCCAGGGACACACTCATATAAAGTAGGCTCTGAACCTTTGTACCACTTACATGATCAATCACTGGATGTGGGAGACTCCAACAGAGAGAAATGACTCCAGAGATGTGGTTTTCTTCATCTGAGATGATCTACAAGGAGGACTGATAATTGCAGCCAAAGGTTGTCTTGGCAGCTCTCCCACCAGGTAGAAGAATAAACCTTTAATTCCTGAAGGGAGATCTGTGCAGAGCATCCCAGCATCCATTATAGTAATTATGACTTTTCTTTAATTCATAAGTGAAATAATATAAATTATGCATCTGCATATACAAGGGTATACATGTATATTGTATGCATAAATGTTTCCTTAGAAATATTAAATAAAGAGGTTATGGTATAGTCATTTAAAGAGAGTTAATGCAATAACATCAAATGAAATATTTAGATATTTACATACAGAAAAAATATAGATGCAGTTCTATCTAATATGTGCTATCCCTAGGTAGAAGAGATTCATTGAAAAAGTTTATAAACTGCTCAAATGCAAAAATCAATGTATTTATACATGGAGTTTGTTATAGATTCTTAAATGAGGGCACTTGATTTCTGTTCATTAGAGGCACAAATTTTGAATTCTACATCCAGATGATGAATAGTATTGCAAAGTCTTATTATTATTAAAGAAATATACATAAAGCCTCCTATGAATGTCCTTGGTTTTATGTGCACAGTTGAATAAGTTGTTCATTTTCGTATTTAAGATGAACAACTGTCATTCATGATTTTGGCTGTCTACCTCATCATAAACTCTATCAAACTGTTAAAGGGTAAGTCAAACTGCCATCTAGAATGTATTCTGAGGGGTGAAAACAGAGCTGAGTAGAGACTTCGTAAAACAGGAAAGGAAACAACTATGTTCTACACATTTTATTTTGTTTAATCCTCACAATACCCCCTAATAAAGAGTTATTTCCAAATGAAAAAATCTGAAAGATTTCAGATAAGCTTGTCCAAGGTCACACATGAAATATTTTTTACAAAGACAGAATTTAAACCTAGTTCTGTTGACCAAAAGTGCAAGTTTTATTCCCCTATTCTGTTTTACATGCTAGGAGAATTTTTCAAGGTAATGCTTAACATTTGTGATGTTTAATGGGAAGCACATATAAGATGAGTGCCCTGGGGTAATATAGTCTGCTTTCTTTTCCCATTTTTATTCCATCTGCAATGCTCAACACGGATTTCTGACTATTTCTCTTTGGAAGAGAATGGGTATAGATATGTGGGGGAAAAAAAAAAAAAAAAAACTCTTAAAAATGTTAAAATCTCCAGCAAATGAACCATTAAAGTGCTCAGATGAAAGTCAAATGAAGATTCTTGTGATTCACTCTGAGCTGTGGTTTAAGATTCTTCAATTCTTGGACAAGCCTGCACCTGTCCACAGATTCTACTTTTCCTCCTTTAATAATTCAGCTGCTGACAGTTGGTGCTTTACTTCTGCTTCATTAATCTGCTCCTGGGAAGTAGTATTTTCTCAAAATTTCAGTGACATTTTCATTTCTCATCTTTAAAGGATTCCTCTCCTCCTCTTCCAGAGGTCACACATTTCTTCCATCTCAGATAGATGGACCCTCTCATTCCTATTCAACCTGGAAGTGTGCAGATTCAGGGGCTCATTCTTTCCCTTCGATTTCCCACTGCTCATTTACATCCTTGCCCATAAGATGGACACGCCAGTCACCTCCCGTTTCCCTCCAGATCACAACTCAGCAAGTTATCATTAGCAGAGATGTTTTGGATTTTTCTAAGAATACTAGATGCTCTTTGTGTTACCAATGAAAGGTTGATCAAACAAAAGAAGAATGAATAAATAATGTAACTTTCTCAAAAACATTTGCAGTGAGAAAAAAAATTGGCTAATTTAAATATATTATAATTTTTCCCCATTTTCTCAGGGCAATCCATATATGTACTTAATGGTCTTTTCTTTTGTTTCTGCTGAATTAATTGTGAATAGTTTTAAGCCCTGAATTGGATGTCAATGTATTCAAGTAGCCAACTATGTTCTTCTTCCAAATTCTCAAGCATACTAATGTTATCCATATTGAGTCATATTTTATCAAATTGAATTTTATAACACATGCTGATGTGTTTTTCATGAGTCAGAATATTGAAAGTTGCAAGTTCCAGAAAGGAAGGAATGCGTTTCAAGGAAAACAAATTTTTTAGAAAATAAGAAAAAAAGATTTAGAAGCAGAATCCAGCTCCTACTAATATGAGGCATTGATCTAATTGCTTAATTTTTAAAACCTCACTTTTTCCCTTATCTTTAAAATGGTAAGAATATCAGTGCCTCTCTCAAAGCATTGTTGTGAGGATAAAATAACTATTAGTAAAAATCTAAATATAAAATGTGAAAAAGGGGTAATTCTTGATTGATCTGTTATGATTAACAGAAGAATTTTGGAGGTCTATAGACATGAGTCTCCAATGGCAACATGGTTATCTAACTGAGTTTTGGAGTTCACTTCTATGAAATGAGAAACAAAACAGCAAATTTACAATGTCCCGTCAAAATTCATTTTCCAAAGTCTTAATCTTCAGTATCTTAGAATATAACTGTATCTAGAGATAATGTCTTTAAAGAGGAAATTAGGTTAAAATGAAATATTTGGGGACAACCCAATTCTTTTATTTTATTAAATTTTTTTTACAGATGCATTTTGATTCATTGTACACAAATGGGGTACAACTTTTCATTTCTATGGTTGAACACAATGTAGATTCACACCACTCATGTAATCCTAATATACATAGGGTAATAACTATCTGTTTCATTCTACTATCTTTCCGTCCCCCACCCCTTCCACCCCATTTTCCTCTACACTATCCAAAGTTCCTTCATTCTTCTCGTCCCCTTGCCACCCTCTGCCCCCACCCCCTGTTATATATCGTTATTCACTTATCAGAGGAAACACTCAGCCTTTGATTTTTTGGACTTGGCCTATTTCACGTAACATGATATTTTCCAACTTTATCCATTTACCAGCTATTGCCATAATTTTATTCTTCTTTATGGCTAAGTAATATTCCATTGTGTATATATAACACAGTTTCTTTGTCCATTCATCAATTGAAGGGCATCTAGGTTGGTTCCACAATCTAGCTATTGTGAATTGAGCAGCTATGAACATTGATGTGACTGCATCACTGTAGTTTGCTGATTTTAAGTCCCTTAGGTACAGACCAAGGAGTGGGATAGCTGGGTCAAAAGGTGGGTCCATTCCAAGTTTTCTGAGGAATCTCCACACTGCTTTCCAGAGTGGCTGCACCAATTTGCAACTCCACCAGTAATGTATGAGTGTACCTTTTTCCCCACATCCATGCCAACACTTTCTATTGCTTGTGTTCTTTGTAAGAGCCATTCTAATTGGAGTTTGGCCTTTTGGCTAAGATCAAGTGGGGTCAACCCAATTCTAACACGATGGATGTTCTTATAAGAGGAGATGAGGACACAGACACACTCAAATCAAGAGGCAACAATGGACAAGGTGACAATGTAGCCATTTTCAAGTCAAGGAAAAAGGCTTCAGGAGAAACCTAGTCTGCCAATATCTTGCTCCTACACTGTTAGCCTCTAGAACCATGAAAAATAAATTTATGTTGTTAAAACTGCCCAGTCTGTAGTACATTGTTATGCAATTCAAACAAATTCATACACTTAATCTTTAATTTTAAAGAGTGCAGCATAATGCCCCTACCTAGTAGTAACTTAATAAATATTTACCTAAGTTTTCTCAATTTTAAGATGTACAACTTCTGTTTTTGCTTTGTAATTACTTTTATAAATGTATTTTCCTCTTACAAATTGATTTTCTTGATGTTTCCTGACACAACCTCTGCTTAGTACCTTTCAAGTCATTGTAAACTAGTGCATTGATGAATTTTGGTAAAGCAAATAAATATGCTTGTGAATGATAAAACAGTAGAGTTACAGACTAAAAAACTGTCGCTATTCTCTAGTCAAATCAGTTTAAGAAACCATGACTCAGAGTTAAACAATTTCATTTCGAAAAATTTGCAACAAATTTAGTGTATGCATCTTTATTTATTCAGACAAGTAATTTTCTAAGTTTCTCTGTCCCTACAACCTTAAATGTAGACAAGAGTGACTTATAAGCCTATTGTATTATCTGATATGCAAATAAAATTTCTGAATATCATGGAAAACATCCATTTAGACTTCCGAAATTTAACACTATTTTTTATAGTAAAAACGGAATGCATGCTGGAGGATGATTGAAACCTAGGGACAAAGAAGACTTGAGAGTCCCTATTATTGAATCCCAGTAGTTTGCATGTAGGAGATCTTTCATAGCTTTGGTTAAAACATGTTTGTTTGGTTTTGTGTCACAATCTCAACATTGGAGGCATCTATTCTAAAGTGTTCCTGGGTTGATTAAAGTTCACCCTGGACTAGCACACAGTTGGGTTTTATTTTTGTAATAAGTTCATTGAGTATATTTTCAGAATGTTTCCATCACCCACAAGAGAAATCATGTACTTTTTAGTTTCTCATCACATACTGAGAAACATCAATACTGATTATTTACCCAGGTTCAGGAAACCACAGATCTATTTTCCTTATGAAAAGGGAATATTTCATATAAGGAAAATCATACTCTGTGTGGTTTTCCTTTCACAAATCATATATCTTCAAGGTTCATCCTTGTTGTGACTTACATAGTGATTATTTCCAGTTCATGGTTGAATAATATTCCAGCAATTCAGAGCACTAATCTCAGTCTCCTTAGCTGCCTCATGTTCTACCTATTCTGTATCTCCCTGATCTATAGATTGTCATGCGTTCATAACAGCTCATGAGCTGTTGCTCACTGTCTGAAAAGAGAGGGCATACAGATATTTTTAGTCATGTGGATTTTTGATGTGAAGACAAGTACTATGAGTTACCCTGTTATGGCTGGCAAAAGATAGATGTATGCTTTTCCTTAAAGAAAAATCTAGTGGTTATTTCTAGGATCCATGGAAATATTTGGTGAGCAATTTCTAGGAAAATTTTGCCTTTTAGGCCAATATGATTTGAGAGAGACATAAAATCATAACTTGGGAAAAATTAAGAAATGTATATCTGTTATGGAGTCCAAACTTGAAAATCACAGCATTTATGTTATAACAGCTTTGATGACTTTGTGCATGGGGTTTCCATTCACTGAGATGAGTATAGATGATAAAGCAGTTTTGTGGAAATAATTTGAATTTCAAATTTAGAGATATAGAAATTCGTGTCTGCTATATATCCAAAAATATGTCCCTGTTAATCTTAGTAATGCTACTGTGAGTCATTGCAGTTAATTAAGAGAAAGTTTATGATCAAAGATCAATGAAGTGACTTTGGTTTCAATCGGGCTATAACATAAGACAAAATCTTTTCCAATGCACACTAAATAGCATATTTGATATATATTTATCAGTTTCTTGGTTTGATTTTTCTAAGAACCTGAAAGGAGGTAATTTTGATAAGCTAGTGCACAGTGATTTTGCATAAGGTGAGATACTCCATAGACCAGGGACTGAGACTCTCCCTGAATTCCTACTTAATTAGACAAGATAGAAAAGAAACTTTTTGGTGGGGAAAAATGAGTGGATGGCTGAGTAAAAATGTAAAAGTTACTGAGTTTTAGAGACTTGTGAAAGTCAAAATATACCAGCAGCACACTGCAAGCTAAGTAGCGATGATCTAGTGTTCCTTGGAGGAACAATATAACTATAGATTCCTATGACTTTTCTCTCCTGAGGGCAGGTATTTCCAATGAACAGTTAGTATTGTTTCTTCCATTAGGTCCTTTTAAAAATAGAAATTAATGCCCTAGCATTGTGGCTTTTGTAGCAATCTCTTGTGTTTTAGAATAACACAAATCGATTTACCGTGGCAAGAGTCCTCTCACATTGTAAACCAGTGAAATTAAGTTTATGAATCTGAAAAGATGAAAAATCACCCCTGAGACTGAGGAAAATGTGAGAATAAGACTGAGAAGCCATGATTCCCTATCCATCTTCCTACACCCTTACACGGCCTCTGTTATCTGGGACAAAAAGAAAGCCTTTCACTGTGCCCATTAAAGGCTGTGAATGTGACCTAGATAATTCTTGAACAATTTAAGTTGAAACATTTTCTTTAATGTCCTCTGAAAGGAAAAGCTAAACCTTTATTTCTCAGAATGAAATTGTGGTCAAAACAAGTGTTTCAGAGAGGCTAGATTGAGATGAAAAAGGATTGTACTTGCAGGTAAGCTGTCTGAATATATCTGGTCATTCTCAAAAATAGTCTCATCATATTCAAATCACTAGAAACACTATGTGTGCGTGTGTGTGTGTGTGTGTGTGTGTGTGTGCGCGTGTGTATGTAAGTGTGCATGTGCATCTCTGTGTGATAATGCTATAAATAGTTTTCTCACTAAAAATATGGCACTTCCCCCTTTTGTTGAGATCTTTTTTGTTACTTTTCTAAGACAATGAATTATGGCACCTTCCTGTTTTAATTAGAACAGAACAGAGGGGGATAACCAGAATGATTGCCTAACTAGATGCTTAGGCATTTTATGGATGCCAAATAAAATGTCGTTGAATGATTAACAATTAACACTGAAATAATATCAGAGGAATACAAGTTGAAGACATTTGAACTGTGCAGTGTAGCAGGTGTATACCGAGAAGGTTGGCATTCTCATTATACAAAATTTATTGGGAAAAGGGTACTGGGCATGATTTATCCAACTCCCAAGTATATTATATTTAAAAGAAGGAGGATTTCAGGCACCATGTTGCATGTCTGTAATCCCACCTACTCTGGAGGAGGAGGTTGGGAAGTTCAAGGCCAGCCTGGGTCATTTAGAGAGTCTCTGTCTCAAAATAAAAATAAAAAGAATTCAGGACATAGTTCAGTGGTACATTGTCCCTAGGTTCAATCTCTACTATCAGGGAAAAGAAAGGAGGAATTTAGGTTACTATAAAAGAAAACAGTAAGAATTGTCCCATGGTAGTTTAATTTGATTAAGTAGTTTGATTTAGGGAGAGAAACACTATTTTCTTTGAAGATAAGCTGAACTACATGTCTTTAAAGGCTACCTTTAGGAACAGTTCTCTAAAAGATGTAAATACCTCAAGATTTCAATAAATTATCTGTTCTTCCATTAATTCAGTCATATTTAACTTTGAGTATCTACTTTATTTCCCTAATCAGAGTAGTTTGTAACAACAAGAATGGTGAAAGAAACATATTCTGCTCTCTCACAGTTCCAAGTTCGATGGAGCAGACAAAAAATAAACTGATAATGCCTACATCATGTGGTAAGGACTATGACTGAGGAAGAAGAGGGAACCGAGCGAGCAGAGAGCAAGGACCCCTGAGGACAGACATGCTTCGGGATGGGATTGAATGTTCCAGCAACCTCACAGAGAGGTGACACTTCTCAAGGTATTTCTCTTAGTATTCTGGTAAAGTCTGACCCATCACTGTGTTTAGGAAGTGATGAGACAGAACAGAAAGGCCATTTATCATTCAATTATTTTCCCTGGAGGATACGTTCATATAGTAATATATTTTCTGCACAAGTGTCATACTGTCTATCATGACACTCATTAACAAATTCCTATGGAGTAAATCAATATGAGGTAATGAAATATTTTGGGTTCAGCTGTGCAGATTTTTCTGGGATTCAGTTGACTTACTTCTACAGATTTAACCAATCAATATTTACAACCTGAAATCTCCAAAATATTGATAACATGAACTTCAGAGTATTCTTGTCAAAGGATGGAGAAGCTCATATCACCATCATGCCATTCTATGCCTAGGAAAAATGTTGCCCAAAATAATAAAAGAGTTCTTTCCAAGTACCTGAGTGCAATGTAGCAAGGTGAAAGAGGCTGTTACCCCAAACCGTAATTTGAAGTAGCTAAGCAGAAAGACAATTTTTTTGTTGTTGTCGTTCAATACAACTTTTCCTCACTAGTTCTGCCTCCATTTTGGAAAAGAGAGTTATATTACACATTTTTATAAAGTGTAGACACAGTAGGTTCTATGTACCTACTGTTATAGATAAGATGTTTCGGTAAGAGGTACTGTGTACCTTTAAAAAACCAATAACTCAATTCACTTTTAGGTATCTATTCATCTTCCAGGCTTCTTCTTGGATTTGTATGAGGTGGAGCTCACCTGGATGATAATAATGTTGCAAAGTGACTCATGACATTCTTGTACACTGGTGCTAGGTGATGGATAAAACAATTAGGGGATCTTTCTTAATCTCAGAGTTTAGGAATGAACTATGTCCACATCAAACCACGGAGAACAATAGACATTTGTCTTTCAGAAAAAAAAAGAATCCGTTCTTTTCATATGTACTTGTACCTCTGGGTTTATAAGGGTCATTGCACCTATTAAGTTATTTTGTGGCTGATGTCACTAAAATTACAGATCAGAAAACAACTCAATGCTGGAACTTCCTAGACTTATTACTACCATTTGAACCATGATGGATTTGTGCTTCATTTCCAGAATGATTAAAAAAAATTATGCAAGACCCTATATTTGCATCACATTTTTCTGTTTCTTGTAAGAGCAGCTTAACTGATGTGTTCACCAGGTTCACAGATTTCAAAGTTCAATGAGATGCCTTTAAAAACTGAATCATGACACTTTTCACTGTCTGTGTAAACATCACACTTCAGAAATGCTATCTTGACAACACAGTCACTTTACTCTTTGAGGAAAAATGTGTTTATATTTGCACATGTGTTTATATGCAAATGTAACTCATTCATGAGTTTTATTTGTTTCCTGTCATCTGTCACACAATGGTGTATGTGTTATACACAAACTCATATTTTCTATTAGGGTTCTTGCTTGTTTTGTATTGGAAAATAAAAAGGTTTGGGCACATTCTGTTGTTGTGAACACTAGCTCTCTTCCCATACAATCAAGAATCCATCTTTTCTGACTGATTCACAAAATTAATGAAGTCCATTAATATGACTTCAAAGTTTGCTATTCTTAGTTTTATTATGTATAAGAAAGTATTACATAAAATGTCATTCATGAATATGTTTTTCCTTATTTATTCAACACTAGAAAAACAGGACACACAAAGTTGGAAAATGCCCTGGAGTTATTTGTCTATCCTGTCATGGAACATTTAATTTAGAGGTCTATATAACTCACAGAAAGACTTCCATGTTTGCTCTGTTTGACTTCTGATATGTCTGTCCTTATCTTGGCAATGAGAACAAGATTATGGGTGGATAAAAGTAAAATGTATATCATTTATCATGCTACGTTGCCAGGAACCACGAAAACAAAGAACAATCAATTATGGTCTGATTCCCTCACTAAGCCACTTTGCTTCTAAGCAGTCTGGAAGGAGCAGAGACATGCCTGCAACATGATGGATTCTTTAATGGAGACATGAGCAAGATGTTATTTACTTATCTTTGCATACCCCTTAATGTGTGCCCTCAGATCCTTGAATGAAAGAGGAACTCAGTAAATGCTGGCTAAATTAATATTTGGGAAATGAGTTGATTTCCTTAAAAATTCAGGTAACAACCCTTTGTGACACAAGATACTATTTTATATCTAAAGATTTCATATGGGATAAAATCTAGCTATTTACCTACCCAAGGATATAAATACACTCATATTACATTTATATCTTTATATCTTAACTTGGAAAGTTTTTTTTTTTTTTTTAACTTGGAAAAGTTCTATAAAGCAAATACTTTCTCTAGTTAACTCAATCAAAAGCCATAGGAAAATTATTACAGCAACAGTCTACCATTTACTTTTCCTCTAGTAGGTAAACTATGTTATGTAAGTGGAGGTGATTTCACCATGATTTTACTCTTACATTTCTAAATTTTATTACTTAGTCACCAGAAAATTCTATGCAGGTCATACTTTTATTTTTCTATCGAGAGTCCTGGCAGTTTGATTGCTAAACAGACACTGACAATCCAACTGCTTTTTGTTATAATGCAGACTGTTCACTTGCTGACCCTACCTAGGGATAGTGGAGATCTTCGGGTGCAAGCACCCCCATCTTTGCCACCCTAGCAATCCTTCAGGGTATTAATTATCCACTCAGAACATAGAATGGGAGACTACCTGGATCCCGAGCTCAGAGTCAATTAAATTTCTAAACTTGAAATCAAGAACAAAGAACATAACATCAACTTGACTCAGAAAGGCTCCTCACCAAGTAGAAATACCTTTGATTGAATGTCAGTGGACCTGGATTCTAGTCTTAATTCTAGCACTGACTCAGTAGTGACTAATTGCAAGTCCCTATGTCTCCACAGCGAATGATAATGGACCAGTCCCCAAAGAATCATTTGCATGGATTTTGTACTCTTTCATAGAAGGGGATAAATGACCTTGAAAATTCTTTCTTCACAATATTTTAAAATTCCAATTCTTGATGACTTCTGTTGTAAAATTCTGATATTTTCTGTCTCATTGGTTGTGCACAGATTTCTTTCAAGATTTCAATAATGAGGGGTATGAAATGGCACTAAGAACTATAAAATGCAGGATTCGTTTCCCTGATTATAAACTGACAACAAAACAATTGCTAATATAATGAATGAAAGTGTTAGGCTTCTTTGTATCTCCACATTGTTTGACAGCAAAGATTTCCAAGATAACACAATAAATTGTTAACTGCACAACATTACTGCATTATGCCAAGACACTAAGTCAAGTAGAACTATGCCCTACTCTGCTTGCTTGTGCAATCAGGCTTGGGCTGATGTCTGCAGGAATTTCCATCCATATGTTAGGCAATGGCCTGGAGTAAAACATGCTCAGGATCAGAGTTCTTTGCCAGGTTAGGCTATTGCAGTGCTTTCTGGAACAGCTGGAATATGTTCTCCAAGAGTACACAATAGCACCTAAACAGCTGTCTTATCATGATTTAGAGAGATTGAATTCATTCCCATGTTTAATTCATCATAAAACTCTGTTCTGATATTTTAAAATACAATTCTTTTTTAATGGTGGTATTTTCTTATAAGTTGCCTTTTCTTTTTGGTTGTATCCTTGGATGGATCTCAATAACAAAGTCATCGTTTGGGATTTCTTTTAGAGGAAAAGGCAACAAACCATGTATAGAGCAGGCATCACTACCCAATGACAAGATTCCAGTAGCCCACAGAGGAGCATAAATTTACAAGGGTATGGACAATAAAATGTGAAATCCCAGGTCCTCTAACAACTGGATGACTATATAAGTTTCAATAGAAAGTAGCTAAATTCCTAATTAAAGTTTAAATTACTAGTTGATTATTTGTCATAATATCAATTCCGAATGAAATATTTTGTTAAATTATTTTCTAGCTCCGTTGGTAGAGTGTTTGCCTTGCAAGCACAAGGCCCTGGGTTTGATCCCCAGCACCAAAAAAAAAAAGCAAAATTATTCTCAACAGTGTAGACTGTTTCTTTTTTAGAAATCTATACATTGCCATAGAGATATATTGCTCCATAGATACTCGGATGAGGTTTCTAGAGACAAACTCTGAAGCAGGAGCAAGCAAGAAGCTAAGCTGGTTCCAGGGAGATGAAATTTATGATGGACACAGTGTCAGAAGAAAAATAACCACCCACAGCACTGAGTGGAGATCCGAGTTTGGATGTGTACAAGGGCATGTCAAGGTCTTACAGTCAGTAAGTGGCAGAGTTTGGAGCCAGGCTGTTAAATATTGTGATCAGATGTGTTGAACAGGTGACATGATTTTGTCTGGGTGGGTAAGGTGTTCACGTGGAAGTCAGAAGACATTTTTTATTCACAATCTGTAATGTGCTCAACACTGGTAGTCATAATGAAGCGCAGGACACCACTTGGGTAGAGTGTATGTGTGTTAAAAAAACACTTTGCTTTCTTCATAGTACTTATTTGGAAAGAAAAATCAACAAAATGTTGCAATAAGGGCTGGGCAAATTCTTGTTTGTTTTCTACATGTCCTAATCTTAGCAAATGGATAAACTTACATGCTATTGCTAGTAAGGAGGAGCTCTTTTTCTTGGAGAATTAGTTCAGAATGTCTATACTATATCTAGTTTAGTAAAAATGAAAGTTTGCATGAGGCAGGGATCTAGACTGAATTATGGTCACAACACTGTGAGAAGTGTATCACATTTAGAATTTATTTTTGTCTTGATAATATTGATTTCCTCTTGTCTTTTCAAGTACTCACTGTCCCCACTCCTGGGTTTCCTCACTACGCACTCTTTTTTAAAAATTTTTATTTTTACAGACTACATTTTGATTCATTGTACACAAATGGGGTACAACTTTTCATTTCTGTGGTTGTTCATGATGTAGATTCAGACCATTCGTGTAATCATACACATACATAGGGTAATGATGTCTGTCTTCTTCCACTATCTTTCCTTCCCCTGTCTGCCCCATTTCCCTCTACACAATCCAAAGTTCTTCCATTCTTCTCTTACCCCCATACCACTGGTACCACCATTTACCAGTGACGAGTTCTGTTCCCTCTAATGTTGAAGTTCGAACTCGAGAGAAGCACGCCAAGGCAAGCATATTAAGCAGGTTTTATTTAAAAGTAGTAACAATACAGACTTCTCCCAGGAGGGAGAAGGGGGCCATGACTGATGTTCTAGAATCCCAAGAAGTGAGCGCACCCTACACCTTTCATAGGTTAAGGTCTCTTTTGTTCTCCAATTCTCTTCCCCGCTTATCTCTCCTTCCTGCCTATGTGACTAGGCCCAGTTTTGCAGGTGAGATGCACAAAGTGAGAAGCAGATGGGGCAGGGGGAGGACCAAAGTGATTCAGCCAGGCAAAGGTCCAGGGGGCATTAATTAGCACCTCCTTGCCTGCAGTCCTTGATAAGGGCGGGTAAATTTGGTAATCAATGGGCTCCAGGAATCCTTGACATTCCATTCTCCCAGGGGCAGCCTCCAGTTTCCAGAGGCAGATGGCTTTCATGGCCTCCATTTCCTTGATTTGACCCGATCCCCTATTTCTACACTTACTGCCTGTCCCCAATTCTAGCTTCACCACCCACTTAATGTATTATCATCCACTTATCAGAGAAAACATTTAGCCTTTGGTTTTTTGGGATTGGCTTATTTCACTTAGCATGACATTCTGCAACTCCATCCATTTACCTGCAAATGCCATAATATTATTCTTCTTTATGGATGAATAATATTCCATTGTGTATGTATGCCCTTCAATAGATGAATGGATAAAGAAACTATAGACACTCTTAACCTTATGATGGGATAACATCAAAGTCAACCCATTATAAATTGTAAATATCATAAGTCTAAATTGCATTTAATTCACCTAACATATCAAATATCATAACTTACCTATATGGGACACCAGAGATTTACCTTTGCGATAGCTACTAGTGCCTGGAAGGTATGGTAATGGATATTTTTAGTCCCAAAAAGAGGAACAAAATTCAGAATTTTAAATAAAACTTTTGCTAAATGTAATCACATTTTAACCTTGTAAAATCAAAAGATTAATATAAGAAAAAAGGTTCATTGGCAATTTTTAAGGTCATAAGCTCAGTCTACTGTAGGCTCTGTAAAAACAGAGCCTGCAGCTAAAAATCTAAAGATGCCTAGAAGAGTTATGAGAAAAAAGTCTAAATCACATACAGAATTGTTTTTCCTTTGAGAGAACATGATTGTGGCTATGGTTCTAAATATAACTATTACTTCATGCAACCACATTCAATTATTTGAAAGTTTTTCTTTGCACTGCTACTGTTCTCTGTCCTTCATTTTTCTTTGCAGCTAATTTGATGGCAAACTACATCCAGGAATACAGAGAAACTCATCCCCTAGACATCACATTAATTGATATCTGGGAGTCAGGTAAGTCTAATGAGACTGAATCAAGTGATCAGTGAGAAATGCTGATTTTCAAATACATTTTATCTAACCATTTGAGCTGCCTTGAAAATTGGCATAATTATATACTCCAAGCCTCTAAGATATGGTAATTCTTGATTCAGATATTTCATTTCACAGAAGAGAGAAGGGGAAGGAAGGTTTGATGTAAGTGACTTCAGTACCTATTGACTGTAACAGAATGTACTTTTTGAACACACATGAAAGAAATGTAAATTATTAAATTACCTCAAGTGATTCTGAAAAAGTAGACCCACCCTAACATCTACTACCCATAAAACCTTCTCTTTGCTTTTTAAGGGGGAAAAAACTTGTAATCAAAGAACTATGAATATTCTGAACAAAAATGGGATTAGAAAATTTATGGTGCTTACACAATGAGAGAAAAAATGAGATTTTTTAATTCACTGGGTCACATCCTATCCATTCCAGATTCTATGGTTAAGTGGTTTCCCCTGACTATAAAGGATTCATTATGAAGCGAAAGAAATTTTTAGAAATACGTTTTACTGAACAGTGGCAAGAAAATCATCATAAAATTACTTGGAGTTTAAAGCTGAGTTGATGCACGTGTGTGTGTGTGTGTGTGTGAGACTGAACAGTGGCAAGAAAATCATCATAAAATTACTTGGAGTTTAAAGCTGAGTTGATGCACGTGTGTGTGTGTGTGTGTGTGTGTGTGTGTGTGTGTATTCACACCTGCCTGCTCCCACACATTTTGCATTATTCTTATGAATGCAAGACTAAGTATAAATGAGAGGCCAGGTTAATGTTATGAACCCTGTTTACAGATGATCACTGGGTTGTTTGGGACTTATAACTCAAAGAAAAGAAATTTCTTTCTTTCAAAAAAGTAAGCATTGCTCTAATCAAAATGCAGTCTGTAAAAATAAAAAAATTAAAAAATTTTAAAAAGTAAGCATTGCTATCTGCCTACTATGATTGGATAGTCCTACAAGGTGCTATGAAGCCACTGGGCCAAGGTCTCTGACCAGAGTAATGCAACAGTGAAGGAGAGGATACACCCGTGTAAAAGTAGCAAGGTAAAACACTGCAAAAGCAAAAGCTCCCACTAGATGTCCTCTCACCTGAATTGTCACAACACACCCTAATAGCTCACCTGATTATAGGGTCACCACTTTCCAATCTGCTTCCATTTCACTGTTTTCACATCTGCCTTCCACGGTCCTACAGAGTAATTGTTTTTCTATCATATGAAAAGCTGGTCACATCACCTCTCCAATATTTCTTTTGGAAAAACAAATCCCTTTATGGAATTTTCTGAAACTATGCAGACACTGCAGATGAATCACAAGCAGATTGTAATTTCTGAAAAATAAGTTTTCCCCTTGCTTTTCAATAACAGAAAATGGTTTTGTGTGAGATATTTGATACATTGATATATGAACCAAGCCATTGATTTTTATCTCAGAAATATAATATTTATACAATAACAACAAGAAGAAAAAAGCTGATTGCTCATAAGAAAAAGAGGCAAAGAGTTATGGAAAATGACTATGGGAAAGAATTTTTTTTTCAGTATTTTTAGTTCTTCACCAGAAGAGAAGTTTTATATATTCAAACAGATCTACAGAGATGCAGAAATACACAGTTAACCTAAAATACCTCTAAGGATCTTTCTTATTGGAACCCTAAATAAAGCATTGTATTTAATGAAAATGTCTTAGAAAAATAAGACAATGATTACTCAATAATACATCATTGGGTATGAATTATGATAGTTTATGATAGTAGAGATCATGCCCCCCAAAACAAACAAACAAATGAACAAATCCAGAGTTCAAAGTAAAAATAAAATAAAATATCGACATTATTGACAAGGTCTGCATTTCAAACCATGTCTATGGTCTTTAAACCCAGTTACATCCCAGTTTTTATGTCAGTCATGTACTGCTTATTAATAGGATCTTAACAGTAGTAAGAATACAGGTGTGGTGTCTATTCCATTTGTCTTTAAATACCTACATTTAATTGGACATGAGTTTTGAAAAAATTTCCCTCTATATGCCTCACCAATCTTTTATCTTTTATCACCAATCTTTCAATTGTGTTGCCATCTTTCATCTCACGTTGATCTACTGGTGTATTCATATCTGCTGGTGTTCAGATCACTGCAGAATCCCTTGCTGTTTTTTCAAAATCCATTCAATTTAAACCAACAAAGTCAAGTTTTAAGTCTCCAGGCAATCACCAAGGAAGAGATTCTATGCCAGTTTTGCTAAAGATGTGTGGAAAGTAAAAGGTTTATTTCAGGGCCTGTCACAAAAACCAGAATGGTGACAGAGAGAGAGAGAGAGAGAAAGAGAGAGAGAGAAGAGAGAGAGAGAGAGAAAGGAAGAGATACACAGCCGTTATAGTTGTCTGTGGTTTCATCAATCTATCCATTTTAAGATCCAACCTCCAACATTGACCTGTCTCCTTCTGACTCACATGATATCAGAGAAAATGGCTTACTAATCCTTCACTATCTTCTTCTCCTTTCTTCAAACACATACGCACCATGGGTATTCACATTAAAACTCTCCCTTGCCAAAACTCAGACTATAGACTCTTATGGATATAAATGTGCTCTCTTTAGTTCACGCTAAACCCAATAATTGGAGAACAATAGCATTGTCCTGTGAGCAAAGAATAAGAGGGAAAGGTAAATGAACTGCAATTATTTGCATGGATCCAAGAAAATCAAGGGCCATTTAAGATTCATCCTGTCTAACTGTTATAGCACGAGACAAAATGGAACAAGGATCAATTTCATTCAGAACATCTAAAATGAAATGGTGACAATTTTTCACGTGAACAATTGAATTTTGGCATAAGTGCTTATATTCTGAGAGGTTTTGCAATTTGAAAGGCATATCCAGGAAGGCTATGGAACTCTTTGCTATAGTGCCATCAGTATCACATAGGCTACCACCATTTTGAATGACAGCATGTGTTTCCCTCACCCATTGTGCAAGACTCCCTGAGCATCTATTATAAGCCAGTGTGGCACATACACAAACATCTATTCATCACTTTAGCATTAATTTGATTACTCAGCCACTCTCTGAAACATATTCCATAAGCTCTTCTCTTCTACGTGGTTGTTATCTTAGGCAATAAAACAAGCAAAGATCTGTGTAGAAAAAATAAGATTTCTATGCGTGGTAAATTCAGAGCTTTATGGGAGAGGCAAATAAAAATTTTCTTCAATACAGAGTAGTATTGATAAAACAGAGTTGTATCTCAGATGGCACAAAGAATAAACTGTAAAATGATCATCAGAAATTTCACAGAAGCAGTGAAGGAGGACGGATATGTTTGGTGGCCAAGAAAATGCATCTGTAAATTATTTTGTCTGTCTGAGGACCTACATGAATTCCATGAACCAAAGCTCATATCAGTGGTTCTGAGGTGCAATTTTCTGCCTATAGAGATATTTGGCAATATCTGGAGTAATTTTCCATTCTTATGATTTGGAATAATGCTATTGGTATCCAGTGAGGAGAGTTCAGAGACACTCGATCCCACTTTGCACAGCTCCCTCAGCCAACCACAAAATTACTCATCCCAAAATATCAGTAGTGGTTTAATATAAGTAGCTAAAGGACCAAGAGGGAAAGATATTATAAATGAAGACAACAGACTCAAATATGGATATTTGACATCTTATGGGTGACAGTGAAGATATCATAGTTTTTTTTTTCACTAAACAAAGGGCTCACTTTTTCGCTTTATGTATTTTGTACTTAATAATCTTATATTTTAATTCTTTACAGTACATTACTATGATGACCAGTTAGACTAAGCACAATTCAACAGTACATCAAAGGTAAAAAGCAACATGTTAATCACAATATAAAATGCAAAGTGAGGGAAACTGAGTTACTTCTCTTTCATTGTTACAAAGTGCTGAGCTACATCTGCAAGGTTAGCTTGCCTAGTAACAGATTTATGCATTTATAGGTAAATTTATTCAGAGCTCAGGATTTTTGTTTTGTGTCTTTGGATACTGGATGTACTACCAAAACAATACGTGAAAGGAGTAAAACAAGTCCCTTATCACACTGGATACTTTCAAGGGTTAAGTTTAGAGTTCTAGAATTTTAAATAGAAAATCCAAAAGTCCTAGGGTTTTCACATAATAATCACCTTTCATATTTGTCCAGGATAAACATATAAGTGGAAGTATGGGAGAAACAGTTGTGACTGAAATTGAATGCTGTGATAATGATAATTAGACTATGGTAGTAATAGTATTAATTTGGATAATTATGCAATCACAAACTAAGTCAATGGAGTTGGAGAAAGATACAAATGTCAAGCCCTACTAAAGTCTCCAAAGTAGGACTTAGTGATGAAAATAGTTTAAGATAGCTCACTAAGTCATGCAAAAATGTATGAACAAAATTTACATTTGAAGTAAGACATAAAGAAATATATGTACTTGGAGCAGTAATCTAAAGCAGCCTAGACTTCCCTATCTGCTCTTTGTTTTTCCTTATTATTCTTTTAAAACATTTTATCTTCTGAAAACTCCAAATCCTTGGCAATTTCTTGGACAACATCAGTACTTATCATGGAATTTAAGAACATTGGCTCACATTATGGATTCCAAATTGATCTTGTTTCCTGAATGTTACTAAGGAAATTCTCCCAGTATAATGTCTGATGTGAAGAGCAAGTAGGCACTTGGATATTACAAAGACAAAAGTATATCCATAGGATTCTCCTGTCAATATTTAATATTTTGTGTATTTAAAATTTTTCTTTTAGTATGAAATTTAGAAAGCCTCTCATTGTGTGTGTGCCTGTTCTTAAGCAAAATAAGTATCTATGACTCTTTTGAAAGATGCTTTACAGATGGACAGGGCCTCTGTTTTGCATTAAATAGAACCAAATGCCGTGCTACATTTGTGTGGCAATGAACATTTATGCAAATCTGAAGAGTAGGCAGGTGCAAGAGCAAATTTCTTAATGCCATTTGCTCTGAAAATTACATAAAGCCTCTAGATCTATGCTTTTTATAGTAGCTAAAGGAATTTTGTTTGGTATATTTAAACAATAACACCTGCTCCAGGCAGAAAAGTAAGCACCCATACAGCAGGAAATGGGTTGCTATTGGTGGGAAGAGGAGTTCCAAAGCTTGTTTCCAATAAGTAGTAAGACAATGAAATAAAATACATTTTGAAAATTCAGGGTGGGGTGGTGGAGGTGGAGTAGAAGTAGCAGGGTGGGAAGGGAGAGATTTTGCCTTTCTCACTGACAGATGCAGGCAAGTGGCAACAATTCATTTCAGCCAAGGAGATGGCAGAAGTCCACAGGACTCCATCTGGGGCCTGTTTCTTTGGCCCGTGAAAACTGGCAGAGCCATCTTCAGGGTAGGTAGGCTAAATTTCCCTTTTCCTTTTCACAGTGGCCTAAACTGATAAGCCCTCGTACAAATGACCTGATTGACCATCTTGAGCTAGTAACTGTGATTTGTCTTTTGCTGGATGAACTCACTTCCAGACTTTTAGCAGGTTGCCACAGGATCCATAGTGATTAAGCTCAATGGTTTGTTAATTCATGTTTCTTTTGACAAAGCTGAATCCTCCCTGATGATATACATTTAGGTAACCCCATTTCCAAAGAGAGGCAGAATTTCTAATATTTTTGTTTTTGCACCTTATTCCATGATTCTTAAGGCATTTTATCTATTCCCATGGGTGCCAGAAGTTTATTCACATTTTTGTCATTCCTTTAAAGAGGAGTTACATGAGACCAAGAAAAGAGTAGCTGTGGAAATGGAGCAACTCATCTTTCTTCCTACGAATATCATTAGCTTCTTTCAGTCAGTCAATCGATTCATATACTTTTATTGATTTTCCTGAAGACAATGATGTTTTGACTGTGATAGCCACTGTCCCATTAATCTCCAAGGTTGATCAGCTGCTCTGACTCTCTGGACTCATGTTGTATTCTCTTAACACCCCCCCCACACAAAGGAAACTAAGAAACTACAAAGTAAGGTAAAGAATAAAAGCTTCTTAGAGGGATGCCTGCTGTGTATTTTTTGTAAAGGAGAAGCCAGGACTGAACATTTTTTTCAGTAACCTGTACTATGTTCGGTGTTAGAAATCCTGAAATGAATGACTGTTTGCCCCAACACATAGGAAGCCCAAAATGTTTCTCAGATATAATTGTAGGAATACAGAACAATATCACAATACATTTATTTATTATTTCAAGTGATGGACTGGACATTCTTAATGGGGTGGTTCTGTGGCATCCTCAGTGCTAAGTAATTCTGTGGTCTCAGGTCGCGATCTTTCCTCTCATGTCATTACTAAATTTTCCTTTTGCCCCTCCAGATTCATCCATCTCCACATTCTCAGCCTTAATGAATTCATTCCCTCAGTTCTTCCCTGAAGGGTTCATTAGAATTATTTCCCTCTATCAGCAGCCCAAGCCATTCTCCATGTCATTCTCTCTATAGGCTTTTATTTTATACTCCTTTCTTTCCAATACCCCTCTTGGGTCATAGGAAGCAACCTCTCTGCTGTTATTAATTCTGGAGTTCAGGAAGGAATAACACTTTTATTTTCCAGACATTCTACATAGACCATTTAAAAATATCCCTTGAATAAACCCTCCTAAAATTATAACAATTTAAAATATTATCCACTTCCTTCTCATAACCTAATTCATGCATTACTTAAGTTTAAAGAGGTAAAGATTTGTCTATGGAAAAATATTAACCCAAATGGTAGCATTTCACAGTTTTCCATGTTCATGAAACTTGAGGACCTAGAGAGAAGATCTAATGGTTTGATGATGACTTAAGTCAAATTCCTAGGAGAATGGGCTAAAAGATGGAGATTTATGTACTAGTGTGTCCTCAAGATCAGTACCTGCAATGGTGTGAAGGAAGGGTTGCTCAGAGAGAGGAACTGAATTGTGATTGAGTTGGAACAAAAAACTCAGTTGCTTTGGGAACTCTGGAGATAAGCGGGCCCTTCAATATTACCCTTTCATGGGCTGAGCTGGCCAGGCTTGGACATTGACCAATCAGAGGATATAGACTGAGTAGGAGGTATATAATCTTAGATGAGGCAACTCTCTTGAGGAAATTCTCTAAGAAAGACCAACAGAAAGCCTTCTTCTGCCTACGCTCCAGCTGCCATGAAAGAAAAGCTTCATCTAAAAGTTAAGATCCAAGTGAGAGGACCAATACATTTGGAATGCATTGATTTCAGGTAGTGTTTCGGGAGTATCGGGAAAAGCGGAAGATACACACACACACACACACACACACACACACATACACATATCATGAAGTTTCATTAGAAGAGCTAATTAGTTGTGACTTTAATCAAATTTCTTACATTTTCTGAAACTCAATTATTCATAAGAAGCAAGAAGTGGCTACATCTCCAAGGTATTTAGAGGTTTACCTTTCTTTGAATGCTCCTGGTTCCTGTTTTCAGGTACATTCACATGAAATAATGGAGAGTCACATAAGGTTGTCATATCCACTTGTCTTCCTGAATGAGTCCTTAACTACCCTGAATCAAAGAAAATAGAAAGTAAGTGATTTTACTGTATGTCTACCCTGGAAAAGTCACTGTGCTATTTTCTAACATGAAGAACACAGAATGCTTTGTTATCTCTTTTGAATTATGATTATATACGCATACATTTTTCAAATTGCTATGCTCTCAAGGTAAGACCACTGATTTTTAAAAAGACTGACATTACACCAAATTTTACTTAGTAGTGTTTGGAATGGAAACTCTTATTGATTCTTTAAATTAATTCTACCTCAGTTTCCTCATCAGGAAAAGAAAGATTTGCTGTTGTTGTTGTAAAATCTATAAAATGTATAAAATACTTTGCAGAGTGCATGGGAGATAAAAAGTATTCAATATCTGATGTCACCTCTTCCCTTTCTTGTCACATGCTTTTATCTCACAGTTCCTTTTATGCTTTTATTCTTTTCTGGATGTCTCCTGTTTTCCTGGAATTTTTCTTAAAAAAACAAAAAAAAAAGTATGTATGTAACATTTTTTTGCAGTGACTAAACAATGGCTCATGCTTAATAACAAGGTTCTTCTAAGTACAATCCATAGGCCAAGAGTATCAGAATCACCAGATTTTCTTTAAAAAATGTAGCATCATAATGCTTAGTTCATACAGGCTGATTCAGAGTATTTGAGGTTATACCCTCATCTATTTATCACATTTCCAAAGTTAGTTTTATCAACATGGAAAATTGGGAACCCTGATCTAGAAGATGCATAAAATATATTTGCCCACTAAGCATGATTGATAATCAATCCCAATGCACTTCCCTTAAAGGAACGAATTTAGTTAGTAAAAAGAAAAAAAATCACGTATTTTAATAATTTGATTCTTTTTTATTAATGGTCAATAAATTAAATGATGAGAAGGCATTCTGAACTTAGATTTATCTTATCTTGTAATAAGATAAACAGGGATCGGTGATGGACCCAATTAGATTCCCCATGGATTCGTACATGAGCCAAAATGTTGAAAGAATTAAAAAAAAAAAAAAAAAAAAAAAAAAAACTTTCCTCAAGCTGTGGTTATCAAAAAGAACTAAAAAATGAAACTTCTCAGATCTTTGGCATCCTGCAGGATGATCCAGGTGTTTTTATTAGAGAAAGATGTAGCATGATTAAGACACAAAACTTGACACTAAAGAATTACAAACATTCATGTAATTAAAAACATGAGTAGTAGTAGACATTTTTGTCATTCTGCTTTACCATTTTTCTGCTTTTGGAGTATGGAGGATAGCTCTATTAATATATCTGTGTATTATTGTTAGTATGTAATGTTTCTAAAATCCTACTCCATTTTGATCTGTTCTGTTTCTTCAGATTTGAATTTAGAAGCTTTTTGGGAGAATGAAAGCATTTCTTTGATTCTCCTATTGATTTCACTCTAAATATTGAGGCTATGTGCTTTAGCTTATCTTCAATCAAGAACCATTCTGTTTCTGAAACCTTCACTTGGCTTGGATCTGTTCTTCCTTATCATCATTTGTACATGATCTCTAAGACTATAGTTCTGCTTCCTTTGGAATTGGGCTGTTCTTTCCCAGTTAAATGTATCCTAATCTTTATTAAACTACCTTTCCCCCCAGTATTTAATGGAATTTTAGAGCCAGGAAAGTTTTAGGAACTGGTACTAAGATAAATCTCTGATAAACATTGGAAAAAAACTGGGGATAGTCCTCAGCTAAATGTATAAATAATGAAGGAACACATAAAACAAATGAATATCTCCTTGGTAGATTCAGGAATGTCACTATTACGAACTGTGCTAATGAATAATACTCATCTCCAGTTTCCAATATATTGTTGACCACTTATGACAGTTGATTACAACTGTACAAAAGCCTTTTCCCATCCAAATTTGAAAACATTCCCTATCCAAATTTACTTCTAACCTGCCTTAATTTTTACTTAGTTCTTTACTTAATAATGTCCCTGTGGTCTCCAATCTGAACATCCTTCTTGAATGTTTTTTATATCTTCTCTTGTATATAATTCCTATTTCCTCTTTGGCTTGTTTACTTTTAAGACTTTCTCCATTCACTATCCTCAACTCTACAAAACTCAACTCTTATGGTGTTCAATCATTTTTAAGTCAGATATAATTTCTTTGCTCTCCAAATTAGGAGGAGTATAATACTATGGCCAAATGATCTTCTTACTCATCTTTCAATGTATGAACTATAGCCCAATAATGTTAATATTTACATATTTTCTGTTTTCTCACATCAATTCCTATTTGAATGCAAAGTGCAAATGTTATCTCTGGAATCCGTAGTTTGTGTCCTCAAAACTCCCAATGACTTATGGAAAACTCCAGGTAAAGGTTTTGGTGTATGGATCATTCAGACAAGAGACCAGTTTAACTTTGTCATTCAAGAGGAATGCTGAGTGATCCAGGTAATGCAAACTGCAAAATTAGTATGTTATGAAACCATTACAACTTATGCAGAAAATATTGGATCGCTCTGTCCTACAGTGTCAGTTTGAGTCAATACAGCCATAAAGGATATGTACAGTCTTTAAATTGTTGCTTTACAATCACCTTGGAAAACAAAATGAAACCATGGAAAAGAAATCACAGTAAATCTTAACACATTTTTTTTTCTGAAATATTTTATTTTGTAAACCAACTCTAAGAGAAAACCTCAAAGAACACACAGCACATAGTGTTTTAAAAAGCAAATTAGTATATGTGTATGTGTGTGGGTAGGTGTGTGTAGACATTTTTTCCCAGAACAAAAGTTGTGGTACAGGTTCTTGGTGACAACTGACAATCAGAATCACATAACAAAAGGGAGCATTAATCTAACACTAGATTTATTTAGCTTTCTAAAATTATACAGCGCAACATATGCAACAAGTTCTGCATCTTTAATGCACTGAAAGTTCGGACAGCCTTTGGAGTGAATACACAGCATCTTCTGCTTCCTCCCCCATGCAGGCTATATATGGTCTGCATGAACAAGACCCAATTTAGGTGGTTACTGTGATACTGAGAAAAGCAACCACCTCGTTTTCTACCTGTCATTCACATTCTGAGCCATGTGAACCATAGACCTGCTGGACCACCCAGCTCTACAAAACCAAATTTGTTTCCCAAAACAGCAACTGAACTAGAATGACTACACTTACCTTAATCACAGAGTTCCCAAGGAAACTGCAAAAAATTAAGGAACATCAAGGTCAAAGTCCCTCCTAGCCAACCCTGCAGAAACCAGGCCTGACATTGATAACAACAAAAACATGGAAAATGGTAACACATAGACGTGTAAAATTTTATCGAAGAAAAAGTATTTAATCCTGAATGAGATACTCAGGAGTGGCTTCAAAGAGGAGATTACATTTGAGTTTTGTTCAGGAAGTGAGGAAAATTATTGGTGGTAGGACAATAGAGCTAAGGACCATTTAGGCACAAAAAAGAGTAGGTAGGAAATAGAGTTGTATTATTTGAGGTGGGACAGGACAATTTAGGATTTTAAGATGTTGGAAATGTTTTGACTATAAATTCAAGAAAGATGGAACTGGAAGACTGGACCCAGCCGATTTGACCACTTTGATTTGAAAGCATTAATACTTTTTTTTTTTTTTTCAGTAGTTACATATTTACAAATGATTTGACTTAGGTTTATGTTACAAAAACACCGACATGGGGCACTATATATTGCTATGTTATTTATAGTTATGGAAAACAGAAATCATTTAAATTAGCAAAAGAAAAGATTATCAAGTAAACTTTGCCATCTCTGTTTGAAGGAACCTGTGTGTTCATTGGAGAAGAATTTACATGTTGGATGTGTGTGCTTGATACTTCAAAATATATATTCCCTCTGAAATGAAGAAAAGGTACAAGAATTAGACCAGGGAGACTAGAGGTACCAAAATTTCCCAATTTGGATATATTCTTTCTATTGATGTTTTAATAAACTCTTTTGAGCTTTATTGCTTATTGATGGAACTTGTCTTGGGATAAAATGTGGGGTTTTATACAAGCTAGGCATTTCAGTTCCCCAAAATATATTCTAACATACATTTTAAAATAATGTTAGTGGAACATTAATATCGGACCAAGTTCCTATGATTTTCCTGACAATATTGAAATGAAAATATGTCAGAGGGACAAAAAGATAGTGATTAAATCCGAGGGAATTAAGGTGATTTGTTCAGAAATCTCCTACATTGTTACAGTAGTACCTCTATGTCTTTGAAAATTTATATTGAACAGGCATGGTTCTTTATAAAAAGTTCAGTTCTAAGAGATAATAGTAAGATCAGTGCATTAATTAAGTATAATTTAGAGAGAATTAGGATGATACTTGTTATATTCTTCTCATCCAAGATTCTATGACTATTTTGGTCCTTATTACAAAAAAATGTATAATAATTTCGGGAATGCTCACTTTACAATTGCACCGCCAAGATATTTAGATCTGTGCCTAAAGCAAATCTATTTCCCTAAATCTATTTTTGCAAAAAAAAAAAGTTAGTTGTTGAAGAAGTAAGCTTTTCCCCTACTTTTTTCATTTTAGAAATTAATTCTATATTTGCTTATTAATAATTTGGGAATTTAAAAAATTTAAATTAGTAAATAATACCTCCCATCCTCTCCACATTGGATGTAACCACACCAACTGTTATTATGTGTTTTCTTCTAGAGATTTAAACGTCATTTAAAAATGTACACCCTGACATTTTCTTACCTAAGATGAAGACATAATCTTTCATCCAGTATAAACATTTGTTTCATAATGTTTCTGTTATGGTTTAGATATGAGGTGTCCCCTAAAAGCTCCAGTGTTAATGTGGAAACATTCAAAAGGGAAATTATTGGACTGCAAGTACTGTAATCTAATCATTCCATCTGGGTTTGAAGGGACTGACTTGTTGGTAACTAGGCAGGTGGGGTGTGAGGAGTTCCATCACCAGGGGCATTTCCTGGAATGGTTTGCCTTACTTGTGTCCCCTTTCCCTTTACCTTCTCTGCTTCCTGGATGCCATTAGCTTAGAAGCTTTCCTCTACCAGGGCCTGTGGCCATGATGCTCTGCCTTCCCTCAGGCTCAGAGCAATGGAACAAGCCGATCAGAGATGGAACTTACACAACTTTGAGACTCACATAAACTTCCTCTTTTAAGTTGTTCTTGTTGGATATGTTGGTCACAGTGACACAAAGCTAATACAATTTCCTTTAGTGTTTATATACATCTAGTTGGCTGATGATAATTATTTATATTATGGTTTTGAAATTTGGAGCATTTGTAGGTCATCTGTAGTATTGAACTAGTGGTGGTGAACATATTTGGAAACACAGCTCTTTTTGTTTCTGTGTTTACTTCTTTTGTGTGTTCCTTTTTAAATGTTTTTTTTTTTTTTTTTTTTTTTTTTTACCATTTATTTCCCTAAGTTAACCAAAACAAGATTATCTTTTTTGCCTCTTATAATCATTTTGATAAAATAATCTAAATAAATGGCATTTTTCACTAGGTGAAGTCCTTTACTAACGTTTCTCAGTTTCAGAATGACAGAAAATTTGCTGATTTGAGACACTTAGAATTGAGTATAAATTTACTTTACTTTATGAATAAAGTTTATAGAGATTTCATCATGAATGCAACTCGGATCATTTATTTTCATGCCCCATGTGATGAAAAAAATCTATCCTGAAAAAAAATTTGGATGAAAATAGAATTTTGCAACTATAAACACATTTTTTAATTCCCCAGGCAAACTGTGTTAGTTTAGTTAATATACTAACAGGGGCAAGAGGGAGATGGAGGATTCATGCTTAGTAATTTGCAAAAAAGTTTTAAAAAGTCACTATTTATCAAAATGTGAGCAAGTTATAGAGAAATCAACAAAAATACCATAGGGCTAGTGATGACATTTATAATTACCGGGGTTGAGGAAACAGGAGGAGATAATGAACACTAGAACACAGAGAAACAAACTAGGTACACAGCTCTGGGCTTTTTTAAGGGACTTGGTGACCCACAGTGGACTGGCATGGAAAAAATATGAAAAATGAACACTCTGAGTTGGATCTTCCCCATCCTCTGACCTCATTTATATCACTCATTGGCTCAATCCATATGACAGGCAGAAAACAAAGGACCTGGCCACATAAAAAGATCCATTTCCAGGGATAGATCAAGACAGAGAAACACCAAAAGGAGTTCTAGGTTAGCAAATGAAAATGTACACATCCTTAAAAGGACTCCAGGACAAATCCTGGGGGAGGGATGGGCATATTACTTTATGAACATATAATCATTCTTTGAATTTTTTGCTTTAAAAAATATATATTTGCTTTACAAATACATATATGTATTATATAGTCACACAAGAAAAAAAGAATTTCCTTGAAAAAATTCCTTCTTGATCTTCAGCTTTGGAAATATCATAGCTAACTATTAATAATTATAATGCCCATAGTGTATTTACTTTTATTTGTTTGTTTAGTTAGTTGGCTATTTCTGCATGGCAGTACAGACTATACAGACATGTACTCTCTCATTTGATCCTCCATAGGTATTAAAATGTTTCAGTGGCTTGCCCACAGATGCACGATCTAAGCAGAAGCAGAGCCAAATTTTAGCATAAGCAGTGTCTAGGACTAGCACAATTGAATATTATGGTCCATGTGAAGTGAACATCACCCTCCACCCAGGAAAAGATCACCACCATGTTTAATCATAGCCCCTTCTATCTCCCTGTGTTTCTTGCAAAGCAAGTGCACATGTGTATATATATGAGTACACACATATAGAATACATACATACTATATATATGTACATATATATATACACACACACATATATATTCAGGTACAAGAATCTCAAACATTACCTATCAGATTTAACTCCACAATATCTATCCCAAGACATCTTATGAGACTCTCAAAGGTATAATATGATACATATAGTTGTTGTTTACCTCTCTGTGTCTCTTCCATTTTAACTAACGCTTTAAACCTTTCTTCTAGGAATTTGTTCTCTGGAAAACATGCTTGGAAATGGAGATAAACCATTAAAATATTTTAGTAGAATGTTCTTATGATCAAAGCTCAGAAAGGGAGATGTCAACCAGACGGTGACTGGCTTCATTTGTTTGGTCTAGCTATGACAGAATCCCCAAACCTGAGTAATTTACAAACAAAAATGGTTTATCTTGTTTCTGGGAGCTGGGAAGTCCAAGAGAATAGAATCAATGTGTGCTCAGCTTCTGGTGAGGGGCTTTTGATGCTCCAACTCATGGCACACATTGAAAGGACAAGTGGGCTATACAGAAGAGACAAACATGAGGACAGACTTGGTTAGAGAGAACCACTCTATAGAAACTAATCTAGTCTTGTGAGAGAAAGAGCTTTCTCATGCAAGAAAAGTAAGTGTGCATACATTAGGGCTCCATCTCCATGTCCCAAATGCCTCCTTCTTGTCCCCTCCTCCCAACACTGCCACATTGAGGAATTAAGGTTTCCATGCATGAACTTCCAGGGACACACTCATATAAAGTAGGCTCTGAACCTTTGTACCACTTACATGATCAATCACTGGATGTGGGAGACTCCAACAGAGAGAAATGACTCCAGAGATGTGGTTTTCTTCATCTGAGATGATCTACAAGGAGGACTGATAATTGCAGCCAAAGGTTGTCTTGGCAGCTCTCCCACCAGGTAGAAGAATAAACCTTTAATTCCTGAAGGGAGATCTGTGCAGAGCATCCCAGCATCCATTATAGTAATTATGACTTTTCTTTAATTCATAAGTGAAATAATATAAATTATGCATCTGCATATACAAGGGTATACATGTATATTGTATGCATAAATGTTTCCTTAGAAATATTAAATAAAGAGGTTATGGTATAGTCATTTAAAGAGAGTTAATGCAATAACATCAAATGAAATATTTAGATATTTACATACAGAAAAAATATAGATGCAGTTCTATCTAATATGTGCTATCCCTAGGTAGAAGAGATTCATTGAAAAAGTTTATAAACTGCTCAAATGCAAAAATCAATGTATTTATACATGGAGTTTGTTATAGATTCTTAAATGAGGGCACTTGATTTCTGTTCATTAGAGGCACAAATTTTGAATTCTACATCCAGATGATGAATAGTATTGCAAAGTCTTATTATTATTAAAGAAATATACATAAAGCCTCCTATGAATGTCCTTGGTTTTATGTGCACAGTTGAATAAGTTGTTCATTTTCGTATTTAAGATGAACAACTGTCATTCATGATTTTGGCTGTCTACCTCATCATAAACTCTATCAAACTGTTAAAGGGTAAGTCAAACTGCCATCTAGAATGTATTCTGAGGGGTGAAAACAGAGCTGAGTAGAGACTTCGTAAAACAGGAAAGGAAACAACTATGTTCTACACATTTTATTTTGTTTAATCCTCACAATACCCCCTAATAAAGAGTTATTTCCAAATGAAAAAATCTGAAAGATTTCAGATAAGCTTGTCCAAGGTCACACATGAAATATTTTTTACAAAGACAGAATTTAAACCTAGTTCTGTTGACCAAAAGTGCAAGTTTTATTCCCCTATTCTGTTTTACATGCTAGGAGAATTTTTCAAGGTAATGCTTAACATTTGATGTTTAATGGGAAGCACATATAAGATGAGTGCCCTGGGGTAATATAGTCTGCTTTCTTTTCCCATTTTTATTCCATCTGCAATGCTCAACACGGATTTCTGACTATTTCTCTTTGGAAGAGAATGGGTATAGATATGTGGGGGAAAAAAAAAAAAAAAAAACTCTTAAAAATGTTAAAATCTCCAGCAAATGAACCATTAAAGTGCTCAGATGAAAGTCAAATGAAGATTCTTGTGATTCACTCTGAGCTGTGGTTTAAGATTCTTCAATTCTTGGACAAGCCTGCACCTGTCCACAGATTCTACTTTTCCTCCTTTAATAATTCAGCTGCTGACAGTTGGTGCTTTACTTCTGCTTCATTAATCTGCTCCTGGGAAGTAGTATTTTCTCAAAATTTCAGTGACATTTTCATTTCTCATCTTTAAAGGATTCCTCTCCTCCTCTTCCAGAGGTCACACATTTCTTCCATCTCAGATAGATGGACCCTCTCATTCCTATTCAACCTGGAAGTGTGCAGATTCAGGGGCTCATTCTTTCCCTTCGATTTCCCACTGCTCATTTACATCCTTGCCCATAAGATGGACACGCCAGTCACCTCCCGTTTCCCTCCAGATCACAACTCAGCAAGTTATCATTAGCAGAGATGTTTTGGATTTTTCTAAGAATACTAGATGCTCTTTGTGTTACCAATGAAAGGTTGATCAAACAAAAGAAGAATGAATAAATAATGTATACTTTCTCAAAAACATTTGCAGTGAGAAAAAAAATTGGCTAATTTAAATATATTATAATTTTTCCCCATTTTCTCAGGGCAATCCATATGTACTTAATGGTCTTTTCTTTGTTTCTGCTGAATATATTGTGAATAGTTTAAGCCCTGAATTGGATGTCAATGTATTCAAGTAGCCAACTATGTTCTTCTTCCAAATTCTCAAGCATACTAATGTTATCCATATTGAGTCATATTTTATCAAATTGAATTTTATAACACATGCTGATGTGTTTTTCATGAGTCAGAATATTGAAAGTTGCAAGTTCCAGAAGGAAGGAATGCGTTTCAAGGAAAACAAATTTTTTAGAAAATAAGAAAAAAAGATTTAGAAGCAGAATCCAGCTCCTACTAATATGAGGCATTGATCTAATTGCTTAATTTTTAAAACCTCACTTTTTCCCTTATCTTTAAAATGGTAAGAATATCAGTGCCTCTCTCAAAGCATGTTGTGAGGATAAAATAACTATTAGTAAAAATCTAAATATAAAATGTGAAAAAGGGGGTAATTCTTGATTGATCTGTTATGATTAACAGAAGAATTTTGGAGGTCTATAGACATGAGTCTCCAATGGCAACATGGTTATCTAACTGAGTTTTGGAGTTCACTTCTATGAAATGAGAAACAAACAGCAAATTTACAATGTCCCGTCAAATTCATTTTCCAAAGTCTTAATCTTCAGTATCTTAGAATATAACTGTATCTAGAGATAATGTCTTTAAAGAGGAAATTAGGTTAAAATGAAATATTTGGGACAACCCAATTCTTTATTTTATTAAATTTTTTTTTACAGATGCATTTTGATTCATTGTACACAAATGGGGTACAACTTTTCATTTCTATGGTTGAACACAATGTAGATTCACACCACTCATGTAATCCTAATATACATAGGTAATAACTATCTGTTTCATTCTACTATCTTTCGTCCCCCACCCCTTCCACCCCATTTTCCTCTACACTATCCAAAGTTCCTTCATTCTTCTCGTCCCCTTGCCACCCTCTGCCCCCACCCCCTGTTATATATCGTTATTCACTTATCAGAGGAAACACTCAGCCTTTGATTTTTTGGACTTGGCCTATTTCACGTAACATGATATTTTCCAACTTTATCCATTACCAGCTATTGCCATAATTTATTCTTCTTTATGGCTAAGTAATATTCCATTGTGTATATATAACACAGTTCTTTTGTCCATTCATCAATTGAAGGGCATCTAGGTTGGTTCCACAATCTAGCTATTGTGAATTGAGCAGCTATGAACATTGATGTGACTGCATCACTGTAGTTTGCTGATTTTAAGTCCCTTAGGTACAGACCAAGGAGTGGGATAAGCTGGGTCAAAAGGTGGGTCCATTCCAAGTTTTCTGAGGAATCTCCACACTGCTTTCCAGAGTGGCTGCACCAATTTGCAACTCCACCAGTAATGTATGAGTGTAACCTTTTTCCCCACATCCATGCCAACACTTTCTATTGCTTGTGTTCTTTGTAAGAGCCATTCTAATTGGAGTTTGGCCTTTTGGCTAAGATCAAGTGGGGTCAACCAAATTCTAACACGATGGATGTTCTTATAAGAGGAGATGAGGACACAGACACACTCAAATCAAGAGGCAACAATGGACAAGGTGACAATGTAGCCATTTTCAAGTCAAGGAAAAGGCTTCAGGAGAAACCTAGTCTGCCAATATCTTGCTCCTACACTGTTAGCCTCTAGAACCATGAAAAATAAATTTATGTTGTTAAAACTGCCCAGTCTGTAGTACATTGTTATGCAATTCAAACAAATTCATACACTTAATCTTTAATTTTAAAGAGTGCAGCATAATGCCCCTACCTAGTAGTAACTTAATAAATATTTACCTAAGTTTTCTCAAATTTTAAGATGTACACTTCTGTTTTTGCTTTGTAATTACTTTTATAAATGTATTTTCCTCTTACAAATTGATTTTCTTGATGTTTCCTGACACAACCTCTGCTTAGTACCTTTTCAAGTCATTGTAAACTAGTGCATTGATGAATTTTGGTAAAGCAAATAAATATGCTTGTGAATGATAAAACAGTAGAGTTTACAGACTAAAAAACTGTCGCTATTCTCTAGTCAAATCAGTTAAGAAACCATGACTCAGAGTTAAACAATTTCATTCGAAAAATTTGCAACAAATTAGTGTATGCATCTTTATTTATTCAGACAAGTAATTTTCTAAGTTTCTCTGTCCCTACAACCTTAATGTAGACAAGAGTGACTTATAAGCCTATTGTATTATCTGATATGCAAATAAAATTTCTGAATATCATGGAAAACATCCATTTAGGACTTCCGAAATTTAACCTATTTTTTATAGTAAAAACGGAATGCATGCTGGAGGATGATTGAACCTAGGGACAAAGAAGACTTGAGAGTCCCTATTATTTGAATCCAGTAGTTTGCATTAGGAGATCTTTCATAGCTTTGGTTAAAACATGTTTGTTTGGTTTTGTGTCACAATCTCAACATTGGAGGCATCTATTCTAAAGTGTTCCTGGGTTGATTAAAGTTCACCCTGGACTAGCACACAGTTGGGTTTTATTTTTGTAATAAGTTCATTGAGTATATTTTCAGAATGTTTCCATCACCCACAAGAGAAAATCATGTTACTTTTTAGTTTCTCATCACATACTGAGAAACATCAATACTGATTATTTACCCAGGTTCAGGAAACCACAGATCTATTTTCCTATGAAAGGGAATATTTCATATAAGGAAAATCATACTCTGTGTGGTTTTCCTTTCACAAATCATATATCTTCAAGGTTCATCCTTGTTGTGACTTACATAGTGATTATTTCCAGTTCATGGTTGAATAATATTCCAGCAATTCAGAGCACTAATCTCAGTCTCCGTTAGCTGCCTCATGTTCTACCTATTCTGTATCTCCCTGATCTATAGATTGTCATGCGTTCATAACAGCTCATGAGCTGTTGCTCACTGTCTGAAAAGAGAGGGCATACAGATATTTTTAGTCATGTGGATTTTTGATGTGAAGACAAGTACTATGAGTTACCCCTGTTATGGCTGGCAAAAGATAGATGTATGCTTTTCCTTAAAGAAAAATCTAGTGGTTATTTCTAGGATCCATGGAAATATTTGGTGAGCAATTTCTAGGAAATTTTGCCTTTTAGGCCAATATGATTTGAGAGAGACCTAAAATCATAACTTGGGAAAAATTAAGAAATGTATATCTGTTATGGAGTCCAAACTTGAAAATCACAGCATTTATGTTATAACAGCTTTGATGACTTTGGCATGGGGTTTCCATTCACTGAGATGAGTATAGATGATAAAGCAGTTTTGTGGAATAATTTGAATTTCAAATTTAGAGATATAGAAAATTCGTGTCTGCTATATATCCAAAATATGTCCCTGTTAATCTTAGTAATGCTACTGGTGAGTCATTGCAGTTAATTAAGAGAAAGTTTATGATCAAAGATCAATGAAGTGACTTTGGTTTCAATCGGGCTATAACATAAGACAAAATCTTTTCCAATGCACACCTAAATAGCATATTTGATATATATTTATCAGTTTCTTGGTTTGATTTTTCTAAGAACCTGAAAGGAGGTAATTTTGATAAGCTAGTGCACAGTGATTTTGCATAAGGTGAGATACTCCATAGACCAGGGACTGAGACTCTCCCTGAAGTCCTACTTAATTAGACAAGATAGAAAAGAAACTTTTTGGTGGGGAAAAATGAGTGGATGGCTGAGTAAAAATGTAAAAGTTACTGAGTTTTAGAGGACTTGTGAAAGTCAAAAATATACCAGCAGCACACTGCAAGCTAAGTAGCGATGATCTAGTGTTCCTTGGAGGAACAATATAACTATAGATTCCTATGACTTTTCTCTCCTGAGGGCAGGTATTTCCAATGAACAGTTAGTATTGTTTCTTCCATTAGGTCCTTTTAAAATAGAAATTAATGCCCTAGCATTGTGGCTTTTGTAGCAATCTCTTGTGTTTTAGAATAACACAAATCGATTTTACCGTTGGCAAGAGTCCTCTCACATTGTAACCAGTGAAATTAAGTTTATGAATCTGAAAAGATGAAAAATCACCCCTGAGACTGAGGAAAATGTGAGAATAAGACTGAGAAGCCATGATTCCCTATCCATCTTCCTACACCCTTACACGGCCTCTGTTATCTGGGACAAAAAGAAAGCCTTTCACGTGCCCATTAAAGGCTGTGAATGTGACCTAGATAATTCTTGAACAATTTAAGTTGAAACATTTTTCTTTAATGTCCTCTGAAAGGAAAAGCTAAACCTTTATTTCTCAGAATGAAATTGTGGTCAAACAAGTGTTTCAGAGAGGCTAGATTGAGATGAAAAAGGATTGTACTTGCAGGTAAGCTGTCCTGAATATATCTGGTCATTCTCAAAAATAGTCTCATCATATTCAAATCCACTAGAAACACTATGTGTGCGTGTGTGTGTGTGTGTGTGTGTGTGTGTGCGCGTGTGTATGTAAGTGTGCATGTGCATCTCTGTGTGATAATGCTATAATAGTTTTCTCACTAAAAATATGGCACTTCCCCCTTTTGTTGAGATCTTTTTTGTTACTTTTCTAAGACAATGAATATGGCACCTTCCTGTTTTAATTAGAACAGAACAGAGGGGGATAACCAGAATGATTGCCTAACTAGATGCTTAGGCATTTTATGGATGCCAAATAAAATGTCGTTGAATGATTAACAATTAACACTGAAATAATATCAGAGGAATACAAGTTGAAGACATTTGAACTGTGCAGTGTAGCAGGTGTATACCGAGAAGGTTGGCATTCTCATTATACAAAATTTATTGGGAAAAGGGTACTGGGCATGATTATCCAACTCCAAGTATATTATATTTAAAAGAAGGAGGATTTCAGGCACCATGTTGCATGTCCTGTAATCCCACCCTACTCTGGAGGAGGAGGTTGGGAAGTTCAAGGCCAGCCTGGGTCATTTAGAGAGTCTCTGTCTCAAAATAAAAATAAAAGAATTCAGGACATAGTTCAGTGGTACATTGTCCCTAGGTTCAATCTCTACTATCAGGGAAAAGAAAGGAGGAATTTAGGTTACTATAAAAGAAAACAGTAAGGAATTGTCCCATGGTAGTTTAATTTGATTAAGTAGTTTGATTTAGGGAGAGAAACACTATTTTCTTTGAAGATAAGCTGAACTACATGTCTTTAAAGGCTACCTTTAGGAACAGTTCTCTAAAAGATGTAATACCTCAAGATTTCAATAAATTATCTGTTCTTCCATTAATTCAGTCATATTTAACTTTGAGTATCTACTTTATTTCCCTAATCAGAGTAGTTTGTAACAACAAGAATGGTTGAAAGAAACATATATGCTCTCTCACAGTTCAAGTTCGATGGAGCAGACAAAAAATAAACTGATAATGCCTACATCATGTGGTAAGGGACTATGACTGAGGAAGAAGAGGGAACCGAGCGAGCAGAGAGCAAGGACCCCTGAGGACAGACATGCTTCGGGATGGGATTGAATGTTCCAGCAACCTCACAGAGAGGTGACACTTCTCAAGGTATTTCTCTTAGTATTCTGGTAAAGTCTGACCCATCACTGTGTTTAGGAAGTGATGAGACAGAACAGAAAGGCCATTTATCATTCAATTATTTTCCCTGGAGGATACGTTCATTAAGTAATATATTTTCTGCACAAGTGTCATACTGTCTATCATGACCTCATTAACAAATTCCTATGGAGTAATCAATATGAGGTAATGAAATATTTTGGGTTCAGCTGTGCAGATTTTTCTGGGATTCAGTGACTTACTTCTACAGATTTAACCCAATCAATATTTACAACCTGAAATCTCCAAATATTGAACATGAACTTCAGAGTATTCTTGTCAAGGATGGAGAAGCTCATATCACCATCATGCCATTTCTATGCCTAGGAAAAATGTTGCCCAAAATAATAAAAGAGTTCTTTCCAAGTACCTGAGTGCAAGTAGCAAGGTGAAGAGGCTGTTACCCCAAACCGTAATTTGAAGTAGCTAAGCAGAAAGACAATTTTTTTGTTGTTGTCGTTCAATACAACTTTTCCTCACTAGTTCTCGCCTCCATTTTGGAAAAGAGAGTTATATTACACATTTTTATAAAGTGTAGACACAGTAGGTTCTATGTACCTACTGTTATAGATAAGATGTTTCGGTAAGAGGTACTGTGTACCTTTAAAAAACCAATAACTCAATTCACTTTTAGGTATCTATTCATCTTCCAGGCTTCTTCTTGGATTTGTATGAGGTGGAGCTCACCTGGATGATAATAATGTTGCAAAGTGGACTCATGACATTCCTTGTACACTGGTGCTAGGTGATGGATAAAACAATTAGGGGATCTTTCTTAATCTCAGAGTTTAGGAATGAACTATGTCCACATCAAACCACGGAGAACAATAGACATTTGTCTTTCAGAAAAAAAGAATCCGTTCTTTTCATATGTACTTGTACCTCTGGGTTTATAAGGGTCATTGCACCTATTAAGTTATTTTGTGGCTGATGTCACTAAAATTACAGATCAGAAAAACAACTCAATGCTGGAACTTCCTAGACTTATTACTACCATTTGAACCATGATGGATTTGTGCTTCATTTCCAGAATGATTAAAAAAAATTATGCAAGACCCTATATTTGCATCACATTTTTCTGTTTCTTGTAAGAGCAGCTTAACTGATGTGTTCACCAGGTTCACAGATTTCAAAGTTCAATGAGATGCCTTAAAAACTGAATCATGACACTTTTCACTGTCTGTGTAAACATCACACTTCAGAAATGCTATCTTGACAACACAGTCACTTTACTCTTTGAGGAAAAATGTGTTTATATTTGCACATGTGTTTATATGCAAATGTAACTCATTCATGAGTTTTATTTGTTTCCTGTCATCTGTCACACAATGGTGTATGTGTTATACACAAACTCATATTTTCTATTAGGGTTCTTGCTTGTTTGATGTATTGGAAAATAAAAAGGTTTGGGCACATTCTGTTGTTGTGAACACTAGCTCTCTTCCCATACAATCAAGAATCCATCTTTTCTGACTGATTCACAAAATTAATGAAGTCCATTAATATGACTTCAAAGTTTGCTATTCTTAGTTTATTATGTATAAGAAAGTATTACATAAAATGTCATTCATGAATATGTTTTTCCTTATTTATTCAACACTAGAAAAACAGGACACACAAAGTTGGAAAATGCCCTGGAGTTATTTGTCTATCCTGTCATGGAACATTAATTTAGAGGTCTATATAACTCACAGAAAGACTTCCATGTTTGCTCTGTTTGACTTCTGATATGTCTGTCCTTATCTTGGCAATGAGAACAAGATTATGGGTGGATAAAAGTAAAATGTATATCATTTATCATGCTACGTTGCCAGGAACCACGAAAACAAAGAACAATCAATTATGGTCTGATTCCCTCACTAAGCCACTTTGCTTCTAAGCAGTCTGGAAGGAGCAGAGACATGCCTGCAACATGATGGATTCTTTAATGGAGACATGAGCAAGATGTTATTTACTTATCTTTGCATACCCCTTAATGTGTGCCCTCAGATCCTTGAATGAAAGAGGAACTCAGTAAATGCTGGCTAAATTAATATTTGGGAAATGAGTTGATTTCCTTAAAAATTCAGGTAACAACCCTTTGTGACACAAGATACTATTTTATATCTAAAGATTTCATATGGGATAAAATCTAGCTATTTACCTACCCAAGGATATAACTACACTCATATTACATTTATATCTTTATATCTTAACTTGGAAAGTTTTTTTTTTTTTTTTTAACTTGGAAAAGTTCTATAAAGCAAATACTTTCTCTAGTTAACTCAATCAAAAGCCATAGGAAAATTATTACAGCAACAGTCTACCATTTACTTTTCCTCTAGTAGGTAAACTATGTTATGTAAGTGGAGGTGATTTCACCATGATTTTACTCTTACATTTCTAAATTTTATTACTTAGTCACCAGAAAATTCTATGCAGGTCATACTTTTATTTTTCTATCGAGAGTCCTGGCAGTTTGATTGCTAAACAGACACTGACAATCCAACTGCTTTTTTGTTATAATGCAGACTGTTCACTTGCTGACCCTACCTAGGGATAGTGGAGATCTTCGGGTGCAAGCACCCCCATCTTGCCACCCTAGCAATCCTTCCGGGTATTAATATCCACTCAGAACATAGAATGGGAGACTACCTGGATCCGAGCTCAGAGTCAATTAAATTTCTAAATTGAAATCAAGAACAAAGAACATAACATCAACTGACTCAGAAAGGCTCCTCACCAAGTAGAAATACCTTTGATGAATGTCAGTGGACTGGATCTAGTCTAATTCTAGCACTGACTCAGTAGTGACTAATTGACAGTCCCTATGTCTCCACAGCGAATGATAATGGACCAGTCCCCAAAGAATCATTTGCATGGATTTTGTACTCTTCATAGAAGGGGATAAAGACCTTGAAAATCTTTCTTCACAATATTTTAAAATTCCAATTCTTGAGGACTTCTGTTGTAAAATTCTGATATTTTCTGTCTCATTGGGTGTGCACAGATTTCTTTCAAGATTTTCAATAATGAGGGGTATGAAATGGCACTAAGAACTATAAAATGCAGGATTCGGTTTCCCTGATTATAAACTGACAACAAACAATTGCTAATATAATGAATGAAAGTGTTAGGCTTCTTTGTATCTCCACATTGTTTGACAGCAAAGATTTCCAAGATAACACAATAAATTGTTAACTGCACAACATTACTGCATTATGCCAAGACACTAAGTCAAGTAGAACTATGCCCTACTCTGCTTGCTTGTGCAATCAGGCTTGGGCTGATGTCTGCAGGAATTTCCATCCATATGTTAGGCAATGGCCTGGAGTAAAACATGCTCAGGATCAGAGTTCTTTGCCAGGTTAGGCTATTGCAGTGCTTTCTGGAACAGCTGGAATATGTTCTCCAAGAGTACACAATAGCACCTAAACAGCTGTCTTATCATGATTTAGAGAGATTGAATTCATTCCCATGTTTAATTCATCATAAAACTCTGTTCTGATATTTTAAAATACAATTCTTTTTTAATGGTGGTATTTTTCTTATAAGTTGCCTTTTTCTTTTTGGTTGTATCCTTGGATGGATCTCAATAACAAAGTCATCGTTTGGGATTCTTTTAGAGGAAAAGGCAACAAACCATGTATAGAGCAGGCATCACTACCCAATGACAAGATTCCAGTAGCCCACAGAGGAGCATAAATTTACAAGGGTATGGACAATAAAATGTGAAATCCCAGGTCCTCTAACAACTGGATGACTATATAAGTTTCAATAGAAAGTAGCTAAATTCCTAATTAAAGTTTAAATTACTAGTTGATTATTTGTCATAATAATACTGGAAGTTCTGGAGGTAGAGTGGGGGTTGAATAAAGTTATCCAGTACCCAAGTGTTTCCACTGTCTGTTTCATCTTCATACATGTAAAATTTTTACATTGTGTGATTCTTTCCTTATGGGTGCATGGTAATACTGCAGATGGATGCTGCATCTCTAAATGCCTCATATTTTCCCCTAGAGTAAGAGTGCAACACAATTTTTCCTAAGGAGAGTATATTTTTTTATGAGAAGAGAATCCACCTCATCTAACTTGCTTCTTATTAGCTAGAATTGGGTAAGGTGAATATTCTTAGACAAACATGGAAAAAAATATGATATGTAAAGATAGTAGAGATGAATGGTTCTTTGAAGGTGGTAATCAGAAATTTGTTTTAACTAGTTCTCCATGTTGATTCTTTTAGAATTATCCACTTATCCCACTTGGGTAGTCTATCCTTCCTAGTTCAAAGACACTTTACTCAATACTTAAATAAGAACAGCAAAGCAACAGAATAGTTGTAGTAAGATGGCAGAATGGGAATCCAATTTTGAAATACTCTTATGAATGCACCCCAATTGTTTAGGTTTCAGTTTTCTCTTGTTATGAGGTTCATTTTGCCAATATGATTCTCACATGAAAAGAACAAACAGAATCTGGTACAATGAAATTCATTTATGACATGCAACAATGTAAAAGGAATCAACAAATAAACAAGAAAATGAAGAAATCTGATTTGCTATAGGGTTGTGGAATGAGAGTTGAGAGATGAAAGTGAGAAAGTAAGAAGGCATGAAGTTCGACTTTTGAAAGATTGTGTACAGAACTGTCATGGCACCCATGACTTTTCTTATTGCTGTTGTTGCATAAAGAACACATGCTTGAGTTTGGACAAGATTCATAATTGTACTGTATTGCTATAGTACAATACCTATTGTGAATCAACCCAGCACCAAGAGAAAGCAATTAAATTACAGAGAGAAGTCCTTTCCTAAATGAATAGCTAAAGTGAAGCATTTTGCTAAATTAACTAGTTAAAGAAGCAAACATCCAAAGGAATTAGTTGATTGAAAGCATACATTTATAAATTGCAGTAGAGACCAAAAATAAATTTCTAATCATAATAAAGGCACTTAAAAGGACAAATAAAAAGCAGATGTTATTGGGAAAGACTCATGGGGCACAAAAAGATGACAGAAAAATATGGACAAAGGAATTCAGACCACAGTGCATGTTTTGCATATATATTGTCTACAGGTCCAATTGGTTGTATAGTAAAAAGGAATTAGTACTGAATTCCATTATAATTATGCAAAACTAGTACCACAATGAACTGTCTTGCTCTCATTCTATAGTGTAAGTTCAGACATTCTTAATTATGATTATTTTGTTGTTATAATACTTTGAACTAAAGAATCCCTCCAGACAGTGCTCTAATAGTAAAGCATACGTATGAATATAATGCCAGGTGTCCAAAAGAGGTTATCAAAGAATACAGTCCTTCTACCCTCAAAACAATGGTGCATTAGCAGTGATTATTTCTAACTGCATTTGCTGTATGTACAGAAATGTGTAACATTTTAAAGTACATAATAGATAAATAATTAATATTATTTTAAAGCACCTTGTTATGTTATCATAGAGAACTGAGGGAATGTACTTGTGTTCTTTCCTGGATTATGTAATGACAAAAAAAAAAAAAACCTATGACTTTTTAATTATTGTAGTCTGAAAAGATGGCTTACACCTGATCAACTTGGTAACCAGCAGGAAAAGAAATCCTCAGACTGTAGTACTGGATATAATTTATGCCTGACTAGACTAATTTGTCAAGGACAATCAATTTGGTCACTGAAAAGAAACAGGGCATGTCTGAAAAAGACTCAAAATATATTTGCACTTCAGAGCTTATACCTGTCAAATAGGATATTCTTCACCGTCAAACTATTGTTGCTCTGACTTAAATTCTTTCCACAATGGAACAAAAGTATAGTAATTTTGAAAATAGCATTTTAAGTGAAACTATTTATTTATACGTTACACTGTATTATTGTGTTTTGGAACCAAAAAAGATTCATGCGATATAAAATGCAGTATGTTTCTGTGAAAAAAAATGTATTGAACACAACAATACCATTTTATGAGTAAAGTATGGAATTCTGAATTGTATAAATAAGTTCAATGCATCGGAAAACGTTATGATAAAAATACATCAAACTCCACAGAATTCCCAAGTTCACAGTTACAATCCTGTCTTAGTCATTGTCTTACACTGTGACCCAGAGGAGACCATTGCTCCCTTGATAAATCAGAGAATAGAACCCATGTGATCTCTTTCTTGACGAATTCAGACTTGAGTTTTTCAAGTTTATTTTGAGAATATACATGAAAATATGATTTACAACGATTTTTACTGAGAAGTTTCTATAAGTTGTAAAACCAGAGGGCTATTATTATTGCTTAATCTGTATTAGTATTTTAGCAAGAAGCAGATGGAACACGGAAATTACAATATTTTGAAGAGGATTTAATAATTCAAAATTTAAATACATTTTGAAAGTAGAAAGTTTTAATTTAAGCTACAAAGTATTGTGCATTTATTTCTCCAAGGCTTTGAAGTACCAATAGGAACAAAGGGGTAACTAAATAGAAGGAATTAAGGAAATCTGAAAGGAAATGCCAATACTGCTGCACCTTTGAGGGCTGATTTTGTGTAGCCTGGGAACCAACAGTCAAGAGGTGATTCCTTGAGAGGAATCAATACTTTTATCTCATTTCCTTCCCTTCTCCTCCTATACTCTGTCATGACTCCCCATTGGCTAAAACCAACAGAAAAGAAGGAGTTCCATAGTGAACGTCACACCTATAGATATTGGCAGCCCTAGGGTGAGTGGGGAGGAAGCACAGAGCAGACTGGAGAAGTGTAGTGCTGGATCTTGAAGACCACAAAGAGGGTATCTTGCTCTGTTGGTTTCATTTGCTTTTAATGTAATTATTGAGCTCTATCTAAGCATTTCACTGTGTGAGTTTCTACAAATCATCTTTGTGTGTAGATTAATCTATTAGATACTGATTTATCTTGGCAAAAAAACAGGATATGTTCATCTGATGCTGTGGTCTTCCAAATCCAAACCTATGAGTGCCTAAACAGTGACTTCCCTGGAGCCTTCCTTAGAGATAATACCTACATGGTGCTTTGAATTGTACACACAGACACAAATAGAGAAACATCCTACAGGTATATCACACACATGCACATGCACTTGAAATAATTCAAATCAATGACTTAGTAATAATTAGTACTAATTATTGGAATTTAATTATATTGAAATCTATATAGCAAATTGCTTGAAAGCATAGGCTCTGAACACAGATTGCCTGAATAATCCTAGTTTTTGCCATTTACTGTATGTATGTTCTTGGGAAAGTTATTCAATGTCTCCAAGTCTCAGATGTCTTACCTATAAATAGATTGTTTTGCTAACCCTGATTGATTTTGGGTGGAGGAAAGGATGACAGGAAATAATATATATGAGGAGCTAAACTTGGTTCAGTTTTAGGGGTACTGGATTGCTAAACTAGTGGTTGTGGTATTTTTCTCAGACAACTCTTCCTACTTCAACTGATATTATTACTACATAGAGTAAGGAAAATCCTTAAATGTTTTGGAAATGTATATCAACTCTACCTCTATCTTTTTAAACAATTAAATGTCAGGCAAGGTCATAAATATCATTTCCTTTCCCTATTTGATTTTACTGAAATCTGCCATTCAGTTACAAAAGAAATAATATAGAAATTCTACATATTCTCCTCCAACCAAAGCTGTAGAAGTCTAAAATGGGATACACTAACTAAAATAATATACTTTTTGTGTTGTTTGCCAATGATTGTATATTCATGTGTCTATTCATATTAAATTTCCAAAGTTGATCTAAACAAGAAAATTTGGATTAAGTTGGAATAAATACGTCTTTCACTAGGGGAACGTTTTCTTTTAGTTTCTTATTTTATAAGATTGGAGAAGACTGAGAATGTAAAGTGTTGGAGTTGATATTTCCTTTTCAGAAATTGAAGACTAAGGATATAGTTCAGTGGTACAGTTGCTTTCCTACAATGTACAAGGCCCTGGGTTCAATACACACAAACACAGTAACACACACACACACACACACACACACACAGAGAAGGAGAGAGAAACAACCAGATGAAACACCTATGATAAATTCTGTATTACCCACTATGATGGAGAACATTGATGGTTACAAATCAGAGAGATACTGAAACTGAGGTCATACAGATTTTTGTATATATTTGAAATATTGAAATATATTTGACATGACAAGCCTAATTCAATTATAAAAAAAAATTATATTTTTTTATACTCTCTACTTCTCTACTTCTCTAAAAAACCTATTTATTGGGAAATGGAACCAACCTTTATAAGTCTCACACATAAAGATCAATGGTAATCGTTTGCCTGTACAATTTTACTTGCTAAAATTACGTGAATAGTTGAGGTAGGTGCCACTGTAGATAATGTATGTCTTGGTGAATGTTATGAATAGTAATCAATCTATTTGGAGACTTTTTCCTAGTCCAAGATGGTAAGAAAACACTATCCATTAATGCCCTGGGAGATAATATAGAAACGTAACCAAATTGCATAAGTATTTCTCATTCTGCCCTTAGTTGAGACAGAAATACAAATACTGGACATAGGAAATCCTTTTTTACCCCATTTTACCTCTACAAAATGAGGCCTTTTGAAAGGTTATCTAATAATCCGCACATTATTTACAACATAAATTCCACGCTTCCATCAGAGGTCAAGGGATAAGTGTCAGACTTGCAGTAGGCTCAAGGCCAAGTTCCATGACTTACTGCTTGTCTGAAGGAACCAAAGTAAAGTAAACTTTGTGTCAGTTTTCTCCTCTATAAGAAATAATAAAACCATCTTAGAGGATTTTTGAGATATCAAACATGCAGCAAAAGAGTATCACAATCATATTAACAGGATGCATTTTCATAACTCTTTTCAAACAAAAGTACCCAAAAGTTAAGGTCAAATTCTGAATCCTATAAGTTTGAGGAAACCCATTCCTTCATGTTTTTCTTCTTATAACTAAAGAGCTGTGAGAGTGACATAAAAGATGGAGGCAGAGCAGAAAGCACAAAGAAGCCCGGCTGCCTACAGGGCATGCGACTTGCACTACACTGAGGCAACATTTCTTTTTTTCCCTTCTTTTTTTTTTCTTGTAAATATCCCATACAGGAAATAGTAGAAAACTCCAAATCTAAACTACTACATGGCAGAGATCAAATAATAATAATAATAATAATAATAAATAGTTGTTTCTATTATTATTATAATACATGGTGCCAAGTCCGTAACTTAGGAGGCTGAGGCAGGAGGATTGCAAGTTCAAAGCCAGCTTCAGCCACTTAGTGAGGCCCTGAGTAACTGAGTGAGACCCTGTCTAAAAAATATAAAAAAAAAAAAAATAAGAAAGGCTGGAGACTTAGTTCAGTGGTAAAACACCCCTGTGTTTAATCCCCAGTACCACATTAGTAGTAATAATAATAATAATAACAATAACAGCAAGAGGAGGAGGAGGAGGAGGAGGAGGAGGAGGAAGGGAAAGAGGTGGCTGTGGGAGCAGCAGCTTGAAGTAAAAGCCATTTATCCCCCAGCTGTGGGATGTAAAGAAAGGCAGGCTAACAAAATAAATCCTTTTTCTGTCAAAGTGTGCTCAACTATAGTCAAACACCAATGAAAAACCAGCACTGTCCGGTTCCAGTGGGTACAAGTGGGAGTCGATCTTCAACCGTACCTCATTCTTACCTTCAGAAAAAGGCAACAGTGCTCCTGTTAGGTTATGTGTGGGGATAAGGTATCTCCCAAAAGCTCCTGTGTAAATGCAAGAGGTAAAGTGATAGCTTTTGAGCTGTATAACCGAATCAGTGGGTTGATCCATTGGTGAGTTAATAATTTATCTGGATTAATGGGTGGGGGTAGTAAACTACACAGATGTGGCTGGAGGAAGTGGATCACTGGAGGCATGCCTTGGAGATAATATATTTTGTGCTTGGCTCCTCTGGCTCTTTCTCTCTCTTCCATCTGTGGTAGCGACACAGTTTTCCTCTACCATGCCCTTCCACCATGATGTCCTGTCTGATCTCAGGCCCAGAGAAATGGAGTCAGTAGGCAATGGACTAAAACCTCTGACCAGAAATAAACTTTTCCTCCTCCAAAAGTACTCTTGTCGGGTATTTTATTCACAGTGATGAAATCCTAACACACACAACTCCCATACCCTAACCCAGTGGTGTTAGCAAGACCCAAACATGGATCTGGCATTTGGTCACTTGCCCACCAGAAGTTGGTGGTGGCTTTTCTATATTTGCTACTGAGATAGAGTCAGTGGAGTAAGAAGGATCAGGTCTTCCAGTCTCCACATGGTGGAAGGAGTGTAGTGATAAGGAAGAGATTCATAATAGCATCAATACATATGGAAAAAAGCATTATAAGTAAGGACTGTTAAGTACCGTGTGTTCCTACTCTTAATTTCAGTGGGCACTGTTGGGAAGTGGGTGCTGACCCTCGTCCCTATCCAACATCAGCAATATGAAATAGAAGGAAGGTGTGGCTGCTGGAACTTTTTGCCCCCTTTCGTGGTGCATAAAGTGATGGTACTCATATTTGAAGAATTTTTAAAATAATATTTATTACTTAGATATATGTTAACTTTAGATCACATATCATACAGCCATGCTCTGATTATCACTGCTAATACTTTGTTAAATGTTTTCTAGAAACAGAAATATTTAGCAGCACGGTTTTATCATTGGCAATGACGTGTTTCTAATCAGTTCTGAAGAGTCTTTTTAAAAATTTCCAATCAAAAATTTTTAATCACACATTATTAGTTTTTATTAATCAATCAACATTATTTAGAATAAATATTCAATTCAATATTTTCAAATGAGGGGACAATTTCCCAAAACAAACCATCTCAGAATAGAGTATTTCATTAACAAATATGAATACATAACTGAAAATATTTTAAAGAAAGTTCATGCCACATAAGGCTATAAATAAATGAAGTTTTTATACATGTGATTTTGAAAAACTGTACTTTTGATTTTAATTCAATATTTAGAGAATTTTTCCACTTTTCCTAAATTATTCCTCATGCATCTAGATATAGATCTTTTTCACACATAATAAACACTATTTGATAACAATTCAAAACAATAGATCTTGCATTTTATGAATATACTAGTTGTGATTATTTGAGGGAAAAAAAATCGCAAGATGCAGGTCAGTCTGTCAAAGGACAACTTTGAAATGAGCATTTATCTAAGGCTGAGACAGTCCATCCCCTTTACTATAATTCCAAGTGTTTTGGACCCATGTTGACAGAATTTGAACTGAACCGTTAAGCAACTTAGTCTTAAGAGTTTTGCTTTGCTACTTGTATCTCAGCCCCTCCTGAGTTTGAACACCAAACCAGAGAAGATTGCCCAAAGATATGTGAAAGGCCATATGCCACCATTTTTGCATAATTGACTTTGAACAGATTGTGATAGGGTCCAACAGTTTAATTTGATGATCTCAAGTCACTCATCAGAAACTTAAAGTAGGTCTAGAGACCTCAATATTGTTGATTCACGAACTATTGGGAAATTAAAGTGATGTTTTCTTGACAAATCAATGTATTTTGAAATGTTGCTCACTTAACCCATTATCAGTTTCTGGAGAAGGTTAATCATTTTGCCTACAACATATAAGTCATGGAACTCCACTTGCATGACTAAATTTTTAAGAAGTCATTTTATACAGGTAATCCAGAAGATGAAATTATATCACAGAAGTTGGAACCATTTATAAAACAAATACTGTTTCCCAGAAGTGATACTGAAATTCTTAATAGCAAACATGGATTATATATGCCAAATATTCACTTTCACTTCCTTATTTTCATTTCCTTTACTTATTTCTTTACTCATTCATTCATTAATTCATTCATTGGTTTCTTTTAGAGGACCACTTTTTCAACACCTTATCCACACACATCTTAAAGAATTAAAAAAAAATCATTAGAAGTATACTGGAGAAAATTAGCATTTCTATACTTGGTTGCAGTTTTTCTTTCTTTCATCCTTTTTCTTGTCTTCTTTTTTTATCCTTCCTTCATTGTATTTTCCTTTGTCAAAAGATGCCCTAAATTGTACTAAAATCTTACTATTTTCTCAGCTCTCTGTTGGTCCTAGCAATATAAAGATAAGAACTGGAGATATTTACCTTTCAGTGGGTTTCTGACCTCCAAAAGGGAATGCACTACACATCATGATGTGTACTCTAATAGATTTAAACGCAAAACTGGGGAGTTCAAACGTATGATAAATGGATGTTGAGAGTCCTACAGACCCAAGTTTATAACCAATCTTCATAAAAAGGCAGGTTGCTTCTGCTTTCAGTGTTCACATCTCATGGGAAAGCTCTGAGCAATCCATTACAGCACATGCCAAACTCAGAGTGGTTTGTCCCTCCCCTTTGATGCAGGGAAGAAACAGGATGAGAAAGACTTCACTTAGCCTTCTGACCTCAACCATAATTGCAAATACTCTCTTGCTGATAATAATGCTAGTTGGTATACTGGGAATGGTTTCTATGTTGATCAGAGTTGTGTCTACCTGTGACTACTTACATTAAATCATTCAGCTTCTATGCTTAAGTTTCAGTTGTATAACTTAGATTTTAGTGTTTTTTTTTTTTTTTTCCTTTTCTTTTTGGAGAATGTTAATGCAGAGGAGGAGCAGGAGGGATAGGAGGAGGAAGGAGAGAAGGAGGGGGAAGGTAAGAAAAGGAGGAAATAAAAGGCAAAAACTACGTGGCAAGTATGAATAATTGATATTGGAGGATAAAAGATGACATTACAGAGAGATTAGATGTCATCAAACATGGTTTCATGGGAAGCTAATATGTATTTTGATGTAGTTACAATCCTCCCAGTATTTGTGAATTGTGTTTTTATTATCTTTAGAGTTTTTTTTTTGAACCAAGCATGAAATTCAGATTATTTATTTATTTATTGGATGGTACTGTCTCCTTTGATTCAATCAATCTTTCCACCAGTCAGGTACAAAACAGATTAACATGTTTATTGGTTTAGTGATGCTTAGGGAGGTGCTTGTAGAAGAAATGACAAGAGGTGACAATGCCTGGACAGGGGATTGCAGAGCTGATGGAAGACCGAAGGTGACATGTCAGAAATATGACAGAAGAGGAACTAACTTTAGGTTGATCTTCTTTATCGTTTGAGTCTACTTATATTTTTAGTCTTTGATATTCTATATTACTTTGCATCTTAGTTCAAGGACAAACCAGAGGTCATCTTGAGTTTTGTTCCTTTGTACTTCTTTCATTCAATGTTTCAAAACTGAAGCCAGGTGTGGTGGCAGACACCTGTTAAACTAATGGCTTGGGAGACTGAAGTAGGAGGATCTTGAGTTCAAAGCCAGCCTCAGCAAAAGCAAGGCACTAGGCACCTCAGTGAGACCCTGTCTCTGAATGGAATACAAAATAGGGCTGGGGGTGTAGCTCTGTGGTAGAGTGCACCTGGGTTCAATCCCCCAGTTAAAAAAGAAAGAAAGAAAGAAAGAAAGAAAGAAAGAAAGAAAGAAAGAAAGAAAGAAAGAAAGAAAGAAAGAAAGAAAGAAAGAAAGAGCATCTACATGGTCTCCATTATTTGTTTTTTTTTATTCTGATATCCATCATCTTCATCTAGACATATCTCAGGGAGTGTTTCATCAAATTCCTTTTATTGAGAGGAATGTCAAGGTAGTTCACAGATTAAAGGAGAAAGTGTCTAGACCCCACCACTTAGAGCTGGGCACTGGGTTGTGAAGGGAAAATCACGGCCTGTTTCTGCCCTTCTGCTTAGCTGTGCCCAGTTTTACACAGAAAATCTCTTCCAATATTATAGTTGAAATGAATGCCATAATTCTATAGTAATCTCCCACTTTCTACCACCCAGACTTTGTACATGCATTGAAAAAAAAAAGGAACTTGTGATTCCAGAGATTGAATCCAGGGGCACTTAAACACTGAGCCACATTCCAAGCCCGTTACAAATATACATATATACACACATATATATATATATATATGTATATATAATGTAAATTATATATATATAATGTAAACGTGTATATATATATATATAAACAAACTTTTATAGCAAAAAAAACCCACTTTTAAATTCAGTTGCTGTAAATTAGCTACTGATAAGACCCCCCTCCCCTCTTTGGTTCACACAGAATAATGTCATTGCCCTTGGATTAACACTTGAATCAACAATTAAAAATAAAGGAAAGTAGTGTATGTTTTTCCAGACCCTGTGTCACGGGCCCTGTATTCACAGTGCTGTGTAGTTTGCTTAGATTGACAGCTCAACTAGATCTACCTGGAATGGGAGACAGTTTTCTGAAAGATAGCATGTTGAACAAATGAAATGAATATGTATCTACTAATGTGTTTAGCATGCAGCTTCTTTTGGTTAATTAGCTCACTAGCTTTTGATCTTTGATCCAATGCCAGATTTAAAAAAAAAAAAAAAAAGAAAAAATTAGCTTATGTTGCTATACTTCTATTATTTATTTATTTATTTTTTTTTAATCTTCTCATGTCCCTGGTTCTTTTCTTTTGATATTCATCAATAAATTGACACAGGATCCATGTGTTTTCTCAGTGTTCCTAACTTATCTGGTTAAACAGGCTCATCAATTTGACCTAATAATTGATGAAAGATTCATTCTTAGATTCTCATTCTGATTCTATCTTTCATTCACATGCCACCTTTTAAAATGCTAAATTTATTTCCATATTTACACCCATGTCATACTTTGGTGCGATTAATTCCTTCTCTCTCTCTCTCTTTCTTTTTTTCTCTTCTCCTTTAATCTCAAGAACAATGTAGGAGCTAGCTAGCTCAATGTAATAGAAACAATAAGCACAGGTATTCAAATAGAGCTGAGTTTAATTCTGGTAATTTGCAACATGTTCTAATTATAAAAAGGCACTAATTTTCCCCTTTATAAAGTGGGAGAATGTAATTTTTCATCCTAAAATTATTTTTAGGATCTTAGCTTGGCAGAGTATCTATTTACTTCTTTAAGATATAACCATGTACCTATGCATAAATATATCAAACATACCATATAGCAAATATATAGCAAATATATTTTTATAATTTTTTTTTTTTTTTTTTTTTTTTTTTTTTTTTTTTGCTGAAGTGTTCTGCTCAAAGAAAAGGGTGCTGTTCTTTACTCTTGATGATATTTTGGTAGGTCTCACTATAGACAGAACAAAGTTGTAGCTCCAACACACAGCTCATAAGGGCCTCCACAGGAAGCTACCAACGTATTTTATATTCAAGACACCACAACATTTTTATTTCATTTCTGTGTACCTTATCTTTTATATATTCTTTGCTTGAGATGGGCTTTTGTGTTTGCCTGCAATGTTATTTGCTTTCTATTTAACCAAATTCTTGCTCATTCTTTCAATTGGATTATATGACAGACAATCCATGAAATGTTTTCTAGTTTCCAAATTTAATTGTAAATTCTGATATTGAAATACTGGACACAGACCTCTTAGAATATTTCATAAACTATATATTTGTGTGCAAGTGTATTCCTTCCTTAGCCATTTAGTACATTAAAGGGCATAAAATACTTTTGTTTTTCTTTTTGAAGATTTCTTTGTAATATACTGTAATTTTGGATGTGGATTATTACCAGATATAGGATGAATTTTCACAGGAAATTTTATAAGACAAGAGGGAGCTAACTCCATGTTAGAAGTAGGAAACAGATATTTTTGCTTAAAATAGTATTTGTAAATTTCAACCCAGTACCCTAAATAGAGTTGTTTTTCAAAAGAATTTCACATCAGTAGATGAAAAGAAGACTTCGTAAGTGGATGGATGTGTAATTGGACAAATACCATGTTAGATATATAAATATGCATATATGTTATGTTTAATATTTTTATATTTATGCTACAAATTAGGTGCTGTTCTTCTATTCTGATGGAAACACCTCTTGAGTGATTTATCGTTCTCATTATTTTGAAACATAAATTCTTTGAAGAAAGGTTTTTCAATTATTTCTTCAAACTTTGTATTTTTTTACCAACAATGCTATCAATTTGCATTATACCTTCTGGTACTGGCACAAACAGATTTTTTTCTTTGTTGCTTTAGGAATGGTAAGGAGTTGCCAGTGTTCAGACAATGGCCCCTTGATCCTCTTTATGCCATGTTCCCAGTGTTCAGGAAGCAAAGAACGTAGGCTTTTTTTTTTTTTTTTTTCCCCTAGGTCCTCAGGGAATCTTTTGAGGCTACTTTGCCCTGAGCAATCTTACTCAAGCATGACATGCATCTTATTTCCTGGAGGGATGTTACCCACAGAGAACAGATAGCTATTAGCAAAGTGGGAGAAATTAATTTTAGTATCTTTTTTTAGGAGTGATAGTTTTCCTTTATCAACTGATTATTATAAGTGTGCATAAGATATAGCATACGTTCATAGGGAAGATTAATAATTTCTTAATAGAAATATAATAACAGCTTTCTTAATTTCAGAACAGAATTATTCATGACCCTTTACAAAGTTAAGCCTGTTGAGAAGAATATTAAAAGGTGATTCATATTTAGTGAATAATGGGCATTTTGTTGGCCAATAAGTTCTCTGAATAATGGAGCAGGATACAGTTGATGATTAAAAGAAGCATTCTCAATTTCACACCTCTGTCACTATAACAACATGTGCCTGTGCATATCCTGAGCTGGATCCATACTAGCCCTCCAGCTCCTTTATAACAGTGTTATTGCTAAGTGGATAAGACAATGATTTATTACTTCTCTTACTCATTAAATCAAGCTATGTCTGTTAATGTCTAATATATGCTAAACACTATTTTAGGTAATTGTTATATGGCAATTAGTAAAAATAAGATCACTCCTGACCTCATAGTACACAGTTTCCAGGGAAGAAAGAATGTCAATGCATAGGTCAACCAATGTTCATGCAATTACATGGTGAGAAATAAATGGTGTGGTGTTAATAAATAAAATACAACTCTGATGAAGATTAATTAACAAAACCTATATGGACAGGTATACTTTGAAAGACCTAAGAAGAGAGCAATAATAATAAAAAAAAAAATCACAGGAAAATTCATAGGACAAGAGGGAGCTAACTATATGCTTGAAATTCTAAAATGAACTGAGAATATTTTCAAAGTTTCAGAAAACAAACAACAAAAAGTAATATTATTGGGAAAATGCAAAAAAAAACGGGGGACCAGAAAATGGTGAAAGAAGGAATAGCTCAGAGTTTGTACCATTTTTTTGTTTGTTTGTTGTTTGGCACTGGAAATGGAACCCAGGGGCACTTACCAACTGAGCCACATGACCACATCTCCAGCCTTTTTTCATATTTTACTAAGAGGCAGTAAGAGGCAGGGTCTCGCTGACTTGCTTAGGGTCTCGCTATATTGCTGAGCCTGGCTTTGAGTTTGCAATCCTCCTGCCTCAGCCTCCCAAGCTGCTGGTATTATAGGTGTGCTTGAGTTGATAAAAGGTTTGAATATTATTTTATGTTCAATGTATATGAGATTATTATTTAAAACCAAATAATGTCATACTCTAAATTACATACTTAAATATGATTTTGACTCAAATGATTTAAATGAGTAACTACAAAAAATACAGGCAAATTGGGATGGTTAATTTTATGTGTCAGTTTAACTAGGTCAAGGGATGCCCAGATATCTGGTAACAGTGACTTCTGGGTGAATCTTTGAGGAAAAAGATTAGAACTTGAATCCATTAAGAAAACCCTTTGGGGGGGTTGGGGGGAAGGAAAAATAAAAGATTGAGACAAACATCCTTACCCTATGTACATGTATGATTATGCAAATGGTGTGACTCTACTTTGTGTACAACCAGAGAAACAATAGTTATACTCCATTTGTGTACAATAAACCAAAAAAAAAAAAAAAAGAAAGAAAAAAAAAAAAAGAGGAAAACCCTCATGAGTGTGGGTGAATATCATTCAGTCCCTTGATGGTCTAAATAGAACACGAAATGCAGAGGAAGAAAGAATTTGCTGCCCTTCTGAGCTGAAATATGCATCTTTTCTGTCTTAGACATCAGTGCTCTTGGTTCTCGACCTTTCTGAATCAAACTGAATTTCCTGTTTCTCCCTTGGCAGATAATGGAAGTTTTTGGCCTCCATGATCATGTGAACCAATTGATATTGTCCACACGTATAATCTTTCATATCATGTGGATTCTGTTTTCCTCTTCAGAATCCTGCTAAGGCACAACAAAAACACAGGGAAAGGTTTGAGTCTGTCTTTGATGATTTCAAAGTGAAGGAAAGGAACCCAGAGATATCAGGAGCTATTCCCTCTAAACTGATTTCTTCAGGATGTGCTTTAGTTGAACAAGGACCCTGAAGGGAGAGGAGAGGATTTTGCTAGCCTGGAGCTTATATATATATTTTTTGTAATATTCCCTATGTGAGTTAAGCTGAAATCAAGATATGTCCTATTTTTATGTTTTCTAAAATACTCTTTAAAGATTTTGTACTTCAAAAGGAATCTAGGTTCTTTAACTTATTCTTAAAATTAAGAGGAAACAGTTTCTGCATAGAAGAACCCAACACTGGAAAATCACCCTTATGGGAGAAAATGATTCATGCATGTGTCTGCATAACATGTATATGTACACATATATACTTATATCTCAATGATTTCATATATAACATATTTATGACATTTTATGCATTATTACAAATGTAAAATTATTAGTTAATGGAGCACAGCTCTTCAATACTTCCATGGTTTGTGAAAGACAACCTGAAACTTGAATGAGATCATATGTTGTTAGATTTTTGCTGTCTGGAGTCAGTGTGAACATCTATATATTGGGCCTAGTAGGATAATCTGTATGTTAATAATTATTTATGTCTGCCTGAGTAAAATAATTAAAACTATTTCTCCTTTGTTTCTTCTTTTGAACCAAGAAGGGTAGTCCTGTAACTTCTGCTTCCCCCTAAAATTCCATTTTCTCTGAGAAATATTTAAGAAGAGCAAAAGGCTGGCTCTTCTTGGTTTTACAGCATGGAAATCTTTCTATATGTAAGTTTCCTCATCTGGAAAATTTTGATCTATGTGATTATGGAGAAAAATCAAATGGATGGAATAAGATCATATTTTGAATTTTTTCAAGGCTATAGAGAGTATCAAATCCCCTATTCAATTTGACAAAATTTTATTTAACCCCTACTGTGTGCTATATATATTGCTTGTGTAGAGATTCAAAATGAAGCATCTGTTTTCAAGGAGTTTGTGGTTCAGTGAAAATAACTGATGCATAAATTACAATGACAACCCAGGAAGATAAGGGCAATCATTGAACTATTATTAAAATTATGATCCTGTATATTGTGAAAATGGATTTTATTTTCTTTGAGTTTCCAAATAAAGATGACTTTTCTGGAATCGATCCCAGACTTAATTGCTTCCTTATCAATTTCTCAACATCTCTAATGACAGATCCTATATAATTGGACAAAACAGTGGTTCAAGAAATATCTCCAGCCATATCAAGTTGAAAGTGGTTTCCAGGTCCTTTTCTGCAAGCTGATCAATATAGCTTGCACACCACACTGTCCACTCTGAATTTATTCCTGTAATTTATCTTAGTTTTGAGTGTAGCCATGGTTAATTGCTAATCCATATTCATTGAACATCACAAATGAGGGCATAGTCAAGGGATACTTCTTGTACCATCTCATCTACTGTATAAAGTGAGAGGCTCAATTTTTCATCTTCTCTTACATTTTTGCATGACTTGGAAAAATAAAGAAGAAAGAATTATTGGTCCAGATTATCAAATAATTGGCATAGTGATACTTAGAAGGTGATGACTTCATTAAAACAGCATCATATCTTAAATTACCACCACATACCAGTTGAATTTCTTTTATTGGACTGTTGAAATATACATTCTTTTGTAAAATTGTATTTCTGAGTACTCCAACTCTAACACTTAAAATGTGATTATTTGGACTATTTCATGAAGTCTAGTTGAAATGGTCTCAAAATTAATGTGAGGCAAGAGTTTGTTAAGCTAAAGCTTCTGGTTGAAACTCCTAGATAATTTCAAATCAACTTTGTTCTTTTACTATGAGACCAAAAGTTGTTAAAAACTATATGGTAGATGGGTCACTGAAACTTATATTGATAAAGAAGTAAAAACAAAAACATTTCTGATTCTGAATATGTTGATTTTGAGGATTTGTACAATCATGGACAATTTTGTGATATTATTTTTCATTGTTTTGTTTATCTACCATGACACTCAAGTCACGATTTAATGACAATCTTCTTTTTTCTGTTATCAGCAGTATATATAAAATATATTTCAGAGTTACCAATTCACTTACATATTTTCCTGTTTCCTTGTGGATGAAATGCAAACTTTTCATGGCTTTCTTAATGTTATGATTTTACAGAAGAGAAGACTAGGCTTTAGATAAACCAATTTAAATAAGATGTAGACCATATATCATGGATCTGAACTTGGGTTTCTCTAACTAGTCTAACTATAAGTCTAGTGTTCTTTACTGTTATAATCTACACACTCTGCAGGGTTTATCTGCTCAAACATAAAGAGAATGTAATTGAAGAGTTATTTCTAAAGTTGAAGGTAGGACTATGGAATAAACAAGTGATTATGAATGACACAGACTAATAAAAGCTGAGAGTTGTTGTCACTCTTAATTTGTATGGGGTGAGAGAGTAACTGAGTTACTTAAAGTCTTTTATGAAATGGACTTTCTGGAACAAGGTCATCCAATTGTATCCACTGGGGAATTCCACCATTTCAATAGCCACAGAAAGAAAAGAAAATAAGCCAGAGGAATAATTCCCAAACACTCTCTTCTTCTTTATTGACCAAACCCAACAGAAATTGCTAGACATGGTAGCCCAGTAAATGCTATCCTTACAAATCACAGGATAGGACAAGACAGAGAAAGGGAAAATGGTTCTGGTAGGGCAAATAAAGAACCAAAATCTCAGCAGCCTCTCTTTATACACCTGATGGCTTTAGGTGTCCTTATTGGTCATTTTCTTTGCACCCTGTCCATTCTTCACATAAATTCTTATCACTTTCTATATGGAAGTGTACTTTTAATAGCATTAACCCTACCATAGGTTGTGAGATCTTTAAGAAGATGGACTGTGTCTTTTTTCTTCTTTTTTTCATAATTCCATCCCTAATGACTGAGATAATATTTGGCATGTGTTTTCTGCTTAAGTAAACTTTCTAAAGTAAATGAATGATAACTAATAAGTGTAAAGAAAAAAGAACCATTTACAACTTGAAAACTTCTAAACTTATATAAATGAACCAAAGTATTGATTTTGGTATGGCACAACTTTGTTGTTGTTGTTATTGTGATTGAAGTTGTGTGTGTGTGTGTTTGCATGCATACAAGTTATGTGTATATAGGTGTATAGCTTACCTAAGAGTAAGGTACATAAATATTAAGCTTACACATTGTTCAATATTACACTTGTATATATAAAAATGCAATTGATTTCCAGTGATTCACTTCCAAATTAAGGAAAGAAGGTCTTGTCCTGATCAGTGCTAGGAGCTAATGAACAATGAAGAATCTAAATTTCTGTATAAGAGAGCCATAGAGTTGTCTACCTGTGTATTAGAGAGCTTTTCTTGTGGTTCCACTTGCATAGTAAACCCTTAGATCCTTAGATCGCTTTTCTCTTGAAATGTTTGTTTTCTTTTTCTTTTCTTTTTTTTTTTTTTTTTTTTTTTTGCGGGAGGTGTTGATTGGAAGATCAGCATGATAAAGGTTGACTTGTATATTACATTATACAACTCCTAGGGGGACCGTTCATCCTATAATCCACAGCAGTAGAACCAGCTTGCCATCTTGACACTATGCTGGCGTCCTCACAAGTAGCTGAAGTTCTCCCAAGCTACCCTTTGGCCCCTGTCCCTAACACCTACATTGCCAGCAAGGTCACAAAACTGCTGAAGATTCTATGTGTTGGTTAAATGAATAAATGTGCTCACAGTTTGATCCTAAACAACCCATCCATTTAATTTAAACAACTTGGCACCTGGTCCATGAACCTTATTACTTATAGTTCATCTTGAAATCTGTCTAATAGTTATGCTTATGTCATAAGGTAAATGATTGGCATGAGCCCAGTTTTTATCATTTCAGAGATAGTAAAACAGTAAATAAATAAATAAAAATAAAAAAAAAAGAAATCCCAACATCAAACCAAAACAAAAATAACAACCACAATGGGTTTGATGAGAATCAAATTAAATATACTTAGGAAACAAGTAACTCAATGCCTACAATAAAATAAAAGAATGACGAAACCACTATCCTCATCCAGATAATTTCCGAAATCTAGTAAGGGAGTGAAACCGAACCTTTTTGTTTCTTTCTGGCAAGTGAGCCTCTGGCCTTGACCATGCATGCTAAGCACATGCTGTAGCACTGAGCCACAAACTCCACCCGAAAGCAATGATTTCCATTACACAATGAAATAGCACTTTAATCCAATACCTGTTTATTCTTCTAATTTAAGGTTGCCCCTAAAATACCATATCATATTATAAAACTTTCCCTCTTCCAAGTTATTTATTTGCACCAGTTTTCTAAAAAATTAATAATATTGATGTGGAACAGATCAAAACACTCATACTCATGTATGTAATATTTGTTCCAGAACATTCTTGCATATCTTCCTTCTGTCATGAAATCGTGAGTTTTTGTGATACACTTTTACAGATATATACATATACATGGATAGATATATAATATATTTATGTATATATGTTTGTATGTGTATACACATATGTGTATGTGTATATATATATATGACTTTAGTTTTTTTTTTTTTCTTTTCCTACCGATATTTGAAAGATTAATGAACTTGCTACTTTGACAGGTAGAAAAAATAAAGATTTGGGAGAAGTCCACTTTGTGACTTCAATGAACTGATTTTGTTCTGATTAAAGAATAATGCTTAGAACTTCATATTGTCAACACAAGGGAAATTAGCATGTCCATATTTGAATTTAGTGCCTCATTTGGCATGCAGCATAATACCATAAATATGCTAGTACATGCCTACATAACTATTTGTGGCATGAATCACATGTAATATTTTCTCTGAGTTGGTTATAAAGCACATTTGGAAACCAAAATTAAGCAGATGACATTTTATTATTCAGTTGGACTGATGTAATGTAAAATTTAATTACATAATATTTCACACACAGCTGTGACAAAACATATAGGAGTTTCCAAGATTCACAAACTAAGCTGACATGGAGATCTTTTGGGAAGATGATTGAGGAGGGTTATCATCTCTGGATAAATGAGAGTCTATTAATATATCCTGAGGCACTTTTCTTAAATACACAAATGCTGCTTTCACTAAGTTCCTCTGAGAGAACAGATATGCTCTGGAGAATCTTTTACAACAAAGCAAAACAAACAATGCAAAACAAAATAGCTCATCTGAATCCTGTTGAAAAAACATCACATGTAGTTGGCGAGCTTGCCCCACTTAAATCTCCCTTGTGTTTACAAAACTTCAGATTTTTTGGTATCTAATTGCTAGCAAACAGTGCATAATAAAAGGCTCTCATCAAACCAAACAGGATTTGGGTTCATTTTGTGGCTACATTTTCTTCCTATAAATTTTTTTTTTCTGAAATGTGCTCAATGAAAAGCCATTTTACACCTAGAGCGACGAATTTAATTAGAATGAAGTGGATGAGTTGCCAATACCACCAATTCAGAAACATTTATTGAGTCTTACTGTTTGTTCAGCACAGTGCAAAGAAAGAGAGAGAGAGAAGTGATTAGTTTTTTAAATTTTTTAATTTGTTCTAATTAGTTATACATGACAGAAGAATGCTTTTATGCATTTTGATAAATCATACATAAATAGAGTATAATTTCTCATTTTTCTGATTGTACATATTTTAGGATCACATGGGTCATGCAGTCATATATTTAGGACTTTGTATTTGATGGTATGTGGCACTGTGGCCAACTGGCTCATGATCTGTGGAAGAGGTCCCTCAAAATTCCCTTCCCATGTTTCTACTCTCAGCATCCTAACATCAGACTAGGATAAGGAAGGGAGAATCAAAAGGTCACTAAAAACTAGCTCCACATTTTCAAACCAGAATTTCATGATTCCCCTCCCAACATAGGCCTTGGTTGCTCTCACTCAGCAACCTTCTGCGATGGGGCTTCTTACAAGCAATCAGGGCTTTTTCAAATGCATTTCTTTGTTTTTAAGATCTTTTCTTATATCGGTGCATTATATTTCTACCAAATAGTGGTCTTTGTGGTTATGTATCTCCATATGCACATAACATAATGTGGTCAATTTTATTCTTCGGTTCTCTCCTTTCCCTCTCCTCATCCCTCCCCCAGATCCCCTTCCTTTACTTTACTGGTCTCCTATTTTCATGAGATGCCCCTGGACCTGCTTTGTCGTCGTCGTCGTCGACGTCTTCTTCTTCTTCTTCTTCTTCTTCTTCTTTTTTCCTTTTTTTCTATCTAACTTCCACATTGAGGAAAACATGCAGTCATTGACAGAAGAGTCTGGCTTACTTTACTTAGCACAATGCTTTCAAGTTCCATCAATTTTCCTGGAAATGACACAATTGTCTTCCTTTGTATGGCTGATTAAAACTGCATTGTGTGTATGTGTCTGTGCGTGTTACCTTTTCTTTATCCATTGTCAGATGTGTAGGCTAATTTGACTATTGTGAATTGTGCTGCTGCATACATGAGTATGCGTGTATCGCTATACTATGCTGACTTTAATTCCTTTGGATAAACACCAAGGTCAGATGTGTTTCAAGGTGAGACGGAGTATGAAGAATGGAACCTAGAGAGCCAGAGTCATCAGCACAGTCTTTTTAAAAGGCAGCACATTCTGCCAACCTCATATTAACCTGTAACAGAAAAATGCAAGGCTGGCCAGAATGGGTGGTAAACATACCAGGAGAGTTGGCACTTTGACCATTTCTGGAGTGAAATTGCACACAAAATTTTCCCAATTCATTAAAGGTGGCAGGAATCTGACAGCAAATCTGTAGTCCTAAAATTAATGGCTGCCATAGGAGACCTCGATGTCAGTTTCTCCTTAAAGGACTTCCTTAATTCAATTGTCTAAATGTTCATAAGGGCAATTGATTGTCTTCCACCCTTAAACCATTCTTGCAATTACAGAGCCGACTTTGACATTTCTCTAATATTCTGTGACCTACCCTGAGGTGTTTCTCAGGGCTTCATGCTCCTATCCTTGTTGTTACTCCTCCTTACTATATTAATCATTTAGAATTTCAACCATATTTTAGGACGCAACTTGGACATAATTTCTTTAGGATATCTTCTCGAGGTTTCTCAGTGGTTCTAACGTACCACTTGAGTGATTCTTTGGGGTTGCCTGTTTTGTTTAGCTCTGTCATCAGATTGTCTATTGTCACGGAGGGTCTTCATCTAAGGGTAACCATTCTCGAGCTCCAGACCTGCTGCAGCCTAAGTGCTCAACTAAAGAAGCCAAAGCAGCTACGAGAACTTTCAGGAATTTGTGGGTAGAACTCCAGGTCTCAAGAGGGAGTTAGAGTCATTGCACTTAGGAGTTCCCATCTTATGAAAGCTATGCAAGTAAAGGCCATTTGCACATGCCACTTATAGGGGACACCTCTAAGTAAAAGAAAGTTGCCATGACAATCTCTAATTTCCACACTTATTGAGGACAAAATAAGAATGTCACTCTGTTCAAAGATTTTTCACAATTTTAGAAATTGCAATTGAAGATCCACTCATCAAGAAACCATATCCGAAGAGCTCAGGATTTCCTATTTATTTTCTCACTAGTACATATCACAGATAGCCCATCATATATTTTACATGAGGTAGGTAGGACATATAGTTTAGTAAGTAGCTATATGACTCTCTGGTGGGACTGCAACATAAGAGGAACAAATCCTCTTCAGTGTCCCTGATGGACATTTGAGCTCAAATCTCATATAGAATAAGGAACTAACTCCCTCGTGACTTGTACAAAGCAAGCAGGAGAAGTAGCTGTGTTGTAAAAAGAGGAGACAGAGGGACTGGTTTGGTTATTGGCAGTATTCCTATTCTTCCATGCCCTGGGTGCAGTGCTTCTTTGATGTTGGAGTCCATAAAATCAAGAGATGAATATTTTTATATAATTATAATCAAATCCTTTGTTTTGGGAAATAACTTGAGATAATCTGTTGTCTGTATTGCCTCAAACAATGAAAAAAGCAAAAGAAAAGGTGGAAAATTTAATCCAATTATTTTAAGTTTTAAAAAAGTCAGTCATTTCCAACCTAGTGTTTAATCATTGTTTTACTATTATTCTGTTTCTTTGTGCCCTTGAAAAATGGTCACACTACACTAGTGCACTATTCCACCTTAGAAACTACTGATGCTATGCAATTCCTTCATCTTTTAGATGAAGAACCAGGTCTGCTAAGGGTGAGTGACTTGGCAAAGTGAACTAGGCATTAGCAAAATGTGAGTTTTATCTAATTACCTTCTATTTGGTCCTGTGGTTTGGCTTACGCTGTCTTTTCCTTTCCCTGATATTACCTCTGAAAGCCAAGTCTTCACTTCCTGCTATAAATAGAGATTTGCATACTTGAAAATAAATATAATTTCAGCGATAGACTAGGTATTTGGAAGAAACGTGATTTCAACTGCATGTTACAGCATCAAATGCCATGATGGGTGAATATGTGTAGTTGTATTTTGTTGTAAGCAAAGAAAATAGAATGGAATATTTTACTGTACTCAAGTTGCTACAGTCTGGGTACTCCATTGGAAGTGAGTGCCTAAAAGTAATTTATTAATAATGGATGAATTCTGTGTACTAAGCTCCAGCTGGCACAGCCCACCAAACCCAGCCTGAGCCCTGGAAAGAAGATAAGCTGATAATACTCTGCAAGCAGACTACCCTTATTCCTACATAATTACAGAGAGTAGAGTATTGGTGCCAACCATAGTTATGGAACAGGGTTTCTTTCTAAGACTGATAAAATTAAAGCAGACAAAAATGAGTTCCATATGTCCAGCCTCCCTCACCGCCTCCCCCCCGATACATACACACATGCAACCAAAGAAAACCTCTAAACAGATATTTTCAGCCAAGTAGTGTGTCCCTAAAGAAGTAGCCACCTCATCAAGTGATGCCCATAGGTCATGGTGACAAAAAATGTTTCTATGAGGGACAGCCACAAAAACAGGGTCCTTTCTACAAGGGGTGCTCCATGCTTCCTATAAAGTTGTGATTCTGTGAGTTCTTCCCTTCTCAAATATGAATTTGGATAGATCTGGTATCAAAGCCTTGCTTTTCTACCTCCTGGTACAATTTGAAAAGTTACTTGGACAAGTTACCTAACTACCCAGAGTTTTCCCTTCCTTATATGAAGAAGGGGTATCAATACTTCCCTTATGGCTGGGTTAGATGGTGCATGCCTGTAATCCCAGCTGTAAAGGAGGCTGAGGCAAGAGGATTGCAAATTCAAAGTCAGTCTCAGCAACTTAGTGAGGCCCTAAGCAATTTAGTGAGACCCTGTCTCAAAATGAAAATACAAAAAGGCCTGGGGATGTGTCTCTGTTGTTAAGCACCCTGGGAGTCAATCACTAGAACCAAAAAAAAAAAAAAAAAAAAAAAAAAAAAAAATGCCATTATAAAAATTAAATAAGATAATACATAAAAGTTGGCATAAACTTTGTGTTGAACAACTGGTGCTGGTTATCATGAAAGATGTTTGAAAATGGCTGAAATCACACACTCTGAATTCTTAACAAAGAGACATATAAATAGAATAATGCAGAAAATGATCATTCACTCAGTCATCTGTGAAGTAACAACATAGACAAAATTTGGAGACTCACAAGAAATGCAGAGTCACAGAAGTCACCTGACATTTACTGAAACAACATGTTTCCATTTTTATCAAATCCCTAGTTGTTTTGTATGTGTGTTAGAGTCTGAGCAGAGTAAATTTTGTGAAATAAGATACCACCCATTTTTGTTGGGATTGAGAGCCTGCTAGGTGCCAGATATTGCATTAAGCTCCTTCATATTCATTAGCTCATTGGTTCTTCACACACACAAAAAAATGCAATGAAGGAAAGGGTCATTGGACATTTTTTAAATGTACAACTTGTCAGAGAACTGTGTCAGAAAACACAACTTGAATTTCCTAAGCTGGTTTTCAGTACAAGACATTTTTTCTTAAAAGTCTTACATATTTTTCATTATTTAAAATTATTCAGGAGGTGGCAGAATTCTCAAATGGGAATGTAAGGAGGTTCATTGAAGATATTATTTATGCATTGTGAATAAGGTATGGAAAAATCACAAAAATAGTTAATGGTATTTTGATATTGCCACAGCTGGTCCTAAATTGGGTGGAAGTTCACAAAATCTAGTCAAAAGGCCTGCACTGAGAGGAATTGAGAACATTGTTCAAAGCATCTACATAGCTGAGGCAACTTCCTCCTTCCTCATTCAACAAACTGTGGAAATAAATTACCCCACCTCATGTTTCCTTACTCCCTCCTCTCCTGGCTCCCTAGTGGTCAATCTCAACTGGAATCCATTGATGCAGGCTGTATAGTGGCAGCCCCAGGTCCTGCGGCACAGGGAGGTGGTGAAGTAGAAGTTCCATGGAACATGCCCATGAGTACACAGGCCCACTAATGTGCATTTAGTAAAGTGAGAAAAGATGTACTGTGAATATGTGATATCGAGCCAGTTAGAAAATCATGACATGTATGAGAACAGAAAGAAACAGAGAAAGCATGGACTTACGTGCACAATGACTATACGAAAAAATCTAAATTTCAACATGCATGTTGTCCAGGGGTAGATAGTTGTATCTCTGCTTTTTTAACATTTTTAAAAATTTGCCTACATCCAACTTATTTTCTCTATTCCATTATTTTTACATATCTAAAATGATACATTAATATAGCCAAAACTCAAATAGTACCAAGGGATTTACAATACAAACCATGAATACCTGATTCCATCTTTTCTTCCGTTTAAGGTGGTAAGTTTTGACTCATTTAGGTGTTATGTTTTCTCTGTATATCTAAATTAAATGTGATAAACTAATCCTTCATGGTTTACAAAACTCATATATTATTTATTGATCATCTGTTATGGTAACCTGGTAATTAGCTCCTTTATGTATCTCATTTCTCTTGTGCCATCCTTTTGCTAATATTTTTATATCTCAATTATTGTTTAAAAATCAATATTGTGCGTGCTAATCTAAATTCCAATCATATCTAAGCCAAATATTACACGAACATTCTCAAACATTATTTTTTCCCTGGGATTGATATTTTAACTCATTTGATATATACAAATGGTTATCAGAATACTTATATTTTTTTAAAGAACTTGCAGAATATTTAAAAGCATTAAATTATCCAAGATGACCTTTTGCATTTAGCTTCCCTTGAAGTGACGTTGCCTTCTGCCAAACTCCAGACCAGAGATATAGCCAAGTGCTTCTGGCAATGTCAATGCCAAGACGGGACCTTAATACCCCATACTCCAAGGGAAAGACAAATGTTCTCTAAACATACATGGTGAGATAATATCATATCTTATTGTGTCATAGAATGGTAGATTCAAAGCTTTGATCCTAAATGCTCAATAATTGCACAGAGTGTTGAACTGATAAGGTTGAGCTGAGGTACTCCCATGTATTGTGTAAAGCCCCCATCATGCCATTTGAAGGGCTGGTGACCCTATATTGAAATTCTCACAGAACCAAGCCTTGGGACTATTTCCCAAGTCCTGTCTCCAATTCTGCTAGGTCTCTAATGTGTTGATGTTGGAAGCAGTGAGCAAGTGAAGCCCACATGCCTGCAATTGTTCCTATAAGATTTCCTCCACACAGGCTACTCTAAGAAGCCTGTGTATGTGGCTTTCTTGATCATGTGTCCTCCTTTGTTTGACCCTGAGCAATATTTTCCTTCCATGTTCTAATCCATAACAGAATTTTTCCTGAAGCCTTTTGTGTTAATTAATGCTGAAATTTATTTTGGCTGTTCTCTCCAAGATCTACAGTCAAAATTTGAGATTATAAAATTCCTTCAGAATCTATTTGCCTTTTTTGATGTAGAGTCTTATTTTCTATATGTCATGTATTAATTTTAGTGTATTCTGTGTTTTTTTAATGCAAATTTTTTCTAATATTTCCTACAAGGAAATGTCTATATAATATTTAGTCATCCCATGCTCTTCTATCTCACTTGATTGATACTGGGGTTTGGTATAGAGATGGAGGGTAGTTTTTAGATGAGAATTCTGAAGGCATTGCTACAATGCGTTGTTCTATACAGCATTGATGCTGACAAGTCCAATACGATATGCCATTTCATTATTTTGCATTTGACCTGTTAGTCTATTGGCGTAAAGGCATACCATTTGTGTAATCATAAATTTACATACAGTAATGTTGTTTGATTCATTCTGTTATTTTTTCCCTTCCCCCCACTCCTCCCACCCCTCTTTACCCTCTATACCAGTACTTCCTTCCTCCATACTTGCCCCCCTCCCTAACCCTAACTCTAACCCTAACATTAACCCTTCCCTCCCCCCCTTTATGTGTCATCCTCCACTTATTAGCGATATCATTCGACCTTTGGCTTTTTGAGATTGGATTATCTCACTTAGCATGATATTCTCCAATTTCATCCATTTGCCTGCAAATGCCATAATTTTGTCATTCTTTATGGCTGAGTAATATTCCATTGTGTATATATACCACAGTTTCTTTATCCACTCATCAATTGAAGGGCATCTAGGTTGGTTCCATAGTCTGGCTATTGTGAATTGAGCAGCTATGAACATTGATGTGGCTGTTTCTCTGTAGTATGCTGATTTTAAGTCCTTTGGGTATAGGTCAAGGAGTGGGATAGCTGGGTCAAATGGTGGTTCCATTCCAAGCTTTCTGAGGAATCTCCATACTGCTTTCCAGAGTGACTGCACTAATTTGCAAACCCACCAGCAATGTATGTGTGTACCTTTATCCCCACATCCTCGTCAAAACCTATTGTTGCTTGTGTTCTTGATAATCGCCATTCTAACTGGGGTGAGATGAAATCTTAGGGTAGTTTTGATTTGCATTTCTCTTATCACTAGAGATGTTGAACATTTTTTCATAAATCTGTTGATTGCTTGTACATCTTCTTCTGTGAAGTGTCTGTTCATTTCCTTAGCCAATGATGAATCTTCAGAAAGAGAAATTAGGAAAACTACCCCATTCACAATAGCCTCGAAAAAAATAAAATACTTGGGAATCAATCTCACTAAAGAGGTGAAAGACCTCTTCAATGAGAACTACGGAACACTAAAGAAAGAAATTAAAGAAAACCCTAGAGATGGAAAGATCTCCATGTTCTTGGATAGGCAGAATTAATATTGTCAAAATGGCCATACTACCAAAAGTGCTATACAGATTTAATGCAATTCCAATTAAAATCCCAATGATGTACCTTACAGAAATAGAGCAAGCAATTATGAAATTCATCTGGAAGAATAAGAAACCCAGAATAGCTAAAGCAGTCCTCAGTAGAAAGAGTGAAACAGGGGGTATCAGGATACCAGATCTTCAACTCTATTACAAAGCAATAGTAACAAAAACGGCATGGTATTGGTACCAAAATAGACAGGTAGATCAATGGTACAGAATAGAGGACATGGACACAAACCCAAATAAATACAATTTTCTCATACTAGACAAAGGTTCCAAAAATATGCAATGGAGAAAAGATAGCCTCTTCAACAAATGGTGCTGGGAAAATTGGAAATCCATATGCAACAGAATGAAACTAAATCCCTATCTCTCACCTTATACCTATGTTTTTAATGATCCTACACATTCCTCACTTCAGGTCAACATTCTAACCTGAATGGTTGAGTATCGATCTTCTGATGGAGTATCTGAAGTAAGAGGTCTCTTGTTTCCCAGTGATACAGAGGACTAAGTGGGGAAGGAAGTTGTGATCTCCAGGTATATGGGATGAAAGAGAAACCAGAGAGAAATCAATTTCTCTATAAAAGAATATATCATTGTGTGTGTGTGTGTGTGTGTGTGTGTTGTATGTAGCACCACTTCAGAAAACTAGTATGACAATATTAACCAAGAATAATTGGTATTATTTTATTAATTCTGGCAATTCTGCTAATCTAACTTAAAGAGTGGTAGGGAGAGGCAAATACTGTAGTAAAAAAAATTCAAGTGAAGATAGGAAAGAAGGTGCAAAGATATAAAATAAAAAGAACTTAAAGAGATAGGAAGAAATGATGCAATCTAATAACCAAGGTATTGTACCACACAGAAATAATATATTGGATGCACATGGTAGGCTGCATAAAGTTGTTCACAATAATGACTTCACAGCTAAGAAAACATAGTTTTTAAAAATTGGACACTAAATTATGCATGCAATGTGACCAAAACCATGCCAACACTGAATAAGCGTAGAAATAAATACAATAAAAGGTACTGAATGTCAGGCTTTGAGTAGCTAAATAACTTAGTAATTTAATTTTTGTGTAATTTTTCAAATATTATCTGAACAATTCTACTGTTTCTACATCAAAATGCAAAATATTTTTAAAGCATAGGCTATATATGCCTTGTCATAATGTCTGATTGTACTCATACTGTGAGTCCTCCTTCCATCGCACTATTGACATATTGGATTAGATAACTCCATATTGTGGATGGAGGGTCTACCCACTAGATGCCACTAGTATCCTTTTCAGATTTGTGACAACCAAAATAAGTCTCTGGGCAGTGCCAAATGTCCCCAGGGTGGAACATTTGCCTTCATTTGCGAACAATAACCTTGCTAGTTGTATGCCTTTAAGCAAGTTATTAACTTTTGGATCTCCTATTAGTGTACTTATCTATGCTTGTAGAATTGTGATTAATAAGTGTGTTTGATTTATCTCGACCCATTATCTGGTACATACTTGGGTAAATGATAGAGAAACCTCAGCTCTTGTGACAAAAGCAATAATCATTGCTAGTTTAGTCACTGCTGTTGTTGCAATAGGTTGAATTGTCCCTCCAAAATTTCTATGTTGTAATTCTATCTCCTCATAACTTAGAATGTTATTCAAAACTTACATGTGATGACATTTTTTTTTTTTTTTTCTGTGCTGGGGATTGAACCTAGAGCCTTGTGGTTATGAGGTAAGCACTCTACCAACTGAGGTATATCCCCAGCCCATTAAGACATTTTTAATGGAGATACTTATGTTAAATTTAGGTCACTAGGGGGCATTTGGAGCCATACATGGAAGAGGGAAAACACCCTGTGAAGATGAAAGTATGCATTCCAGAGAGAACATGGCAAGCCAAAATGTTAAAGATGCCAGAACACCAACAGAAGTTCGGCCAAGAGTCATACAAAAATTCAAAGCCCTCCAAAGAAAGCAACTGTGCAGACACCATGATCCCTGACCTCCAGGCTTCAGAACTATGAAATAACAAATTTTGGTTGTTTGAACCATGCAGTTTATGCTCCTTTATTGTGACAGCCCTACCAAACTCATATATGTGTGATTTTCTTTTATTGTTGTTGTCACCATTGCTTCTTTATTAATCCACCGATATTTAGCAGCAGTTGACTCCAGTGCAGATGTTTGCAGAGTGTTAAAGATGCATGTTCCTTGACAGTAAAACATGACATGAATAAAGAAAATAAAGGAGTACTCTGCCTCTTCTACAACCAGCATAAGGATTTATTCTGAACATATTAAATGCTACCTGATCCAGTCTAAACATGAAGAAAAGGCATCATTTTTACTTCATTTTCTCAGAATTATTTAGGTTTAGAAAGAGTCTCAAAGATTTCATTAGTTGCTTTGGACATTTGGGGATACAATGTAAATATAGATCATAAAGTCTTTGAGAAAAATCACTTTATGGGATGTTGGTACGGAAAATGTGCAAACTTCACTTAAGTCTTGGACCTGCTCTTTTGTTTTGGACTTAACACAAGTCCTTTAACTTTCATGGATATCGATTTTCTTAACTACAAATGACGTGAGATGTGCGGAGTAAATGATCTATAGGTTTCCTTGAAGCCTTGATATATTATATAGGGATAGAGTGAGCAGAAAAGAAACAAAGGCCAATGACATAATTTTGTTCATCTCTCAACAATATGTACTGTATATATTTGTTTGTTTCAACTATTTCTTAAGAGAGGTAAAGTACGTCACAGGAAAGAAATAGCTATTAAGAAGAGTCCTAATCTAAGTGTGGGCAGCACCGCCCAACAGGATGGTGGCTTGGATGAAATAAAAGCTGGAAGAACAAGGAAGCAGATGCAGATGCAAGCTCGGCTCTTCTTGAATGGGTTCTTGATTGTTGCTTTGATCTTCTGAGGATATCAGACTCTCACTTCTTCACTCTTCCAAGGTGGACTCTGCCAGTGATTCTCCAGGTAGTTTCCAGAAGCCTTAGTCTCAGACTAGGGTAGCATCGTGATTCCTCTTGGACTGTGCAGTTACTGGGTCTTCCAGCTCTCCAGCTGCAGATTGCCACTGTGGACTATCCAGCAGCTAAACATGTAAACCAATCTAATAAATCTCTTTTTTGTAATCATAAAAAAATTACTTCAGAGTGGACTTTAAAAGGTATACTTGCACAGACACACACGTGCACACCATGCACCTGTGCACACAGACATGCTATTTATTGTGCAATCTTTCTCACTTTATAATCATAGAACACACAAATAAAGTCCCTTCAGGAGAAAATATTGATATACTTCTTTCATAGAAAGTGCATATAGTCTTTCCATGCACTCCGCCATAATATGAGATTCTTCACATAAAATAAGAAGCCAATGAATGTTTCCATGATTTCTTATTCCTAAATGTTGTCATCTTGAGTTGAGGGTAATCAGTAAATAAATATTAGGTTTGCAGTGTGGCATAATTTCATTTTTCCTCCTTTCTTCCTGGACCATGATATCTCATTGGTGATAAGAAGATTTATTGGTGTGTGTGCTCAAAAAGTAGAAATCAACCAAAAACTCTTACAAAAGACATCTACTAAACAGAATGTAACAAATAGGTAATATTAACACTGGAAACTGAAGTTCAGAAAAATAGAACTTCCCAAGTGCCACAAAGCAGCTAGTAAGATGTTGACTTTATGTTATTCTAAAGTTAACAAGAATCCTTCTTTTTCTTCTTTCATACATACTGCATGTGAGAATAAATGGATGATAATAGTGATTATGAAGAAATATGGATGATAAATATAGATGGTTGGATGGGTGGGTGGACAGATGGACAGAAGAAAGGACAGTCACAAAAAATGCTTTTTTCCCTAAAAACAGAAATATTTGGAATTATCATATTTTAAAATTTTATGATCAAAATGTTTCAAAGTTCTGTTGCTTAACATTGAAATATTGTACATTTTATATCTCCAAATAGGAAATATTTGTTATTATTGAAATCTATCCTGATATATGGTATATATCATGGGCCTGATTTAGATTTATAGCAGTTATTTAGGCAATAAACACACACACAAACACGAAGGAAGGAAGGAAGGAAGGAAGGAAGGAAGGAAGGAAGGAAGGAAGGAAGGAAGGAAGGAAGGAAGGAAGGAAGGAAGGAAGGAAGGAAGGAAGGAAGGAAGGAAATGAGATGTAGGTAAAACTCAGCCCTGGACTAAAGGATCTGTCTGCATTGAGAGCGAGTATTCCTACCAAGATCCCTAGTTGATAGGGTCCTCTCAGGCAATGTATACATTTAGATGGAAGCAGAATTTACTTATGAAAGATTAGAGAATAAAGACCCAACCTAAAATGTGAGTGTTTGATGACAAATACCATTTTCCGTCACTGCAATCATAGTGATTGTAAAATCAGCATGCGTATCCTCATGCCACACAGAGTTGCCGTTCATCAGAGAATTCTGAATTTAGATGCAAGGGTTTGAGTGTCCCCTGAGGCTTCATGTACTGATATTTCATGCCCATTATGAAGTGTTCAGAGGGTAGCAAATTAATCCAACTATGATGTTTAGAGGTGGGGTCTTTGGAAAGTGACCACGGGCTAGATGATGTTAGAGTAGAACCCCAAATTGAATCATTGTACCTTTATAAGAAGAGGGAGAGAGACCAGACAGACCCATACACATATACACATGCACAACTGTGTCTTGCCATATGATTTCCTGTCCTGCTGTGTGACCCTGCAAATAAGAAAACTATCATCAGATGTCATCTCTGAAACTTGAGTCTCTAAAACTCTGAGACAAAAAGCAAACATTTTTCTTTATACTGTGGCCCACATTAGGTATCATGTTATAGTAATGAAAAATGGAGTAATACAGTAGTCATGCCTCTGTTTGCACCCCTCCTATGTACTCACATGGAATGACATGTAGAAAAACATAGGTAAACACATGTCAAATGTATGTATTCTAACACATCTAGTCATTTTCTCACATTGGACTGTATTCCACCTTCACTGATTCCTTCTCTCCCTTGATTTTTAGACATCCCATCCATTTATATTTTCTCTTCCTTCAGTGCCCTCCCTAAGAATGTGCTATAACTAAACACTGGAACTCACTGCCATTTTGGATTTGTCCATGAGATCAGATGCCTCTCTTGCAATTTAGTAACCTGGGTTTGTTTCTCTGCCCCAGGTCCATTCCAGCAGGATTCTAATGAAGGATGCCCACTGTGAGGTGCCAGAGAAAGCCTGGAAAATCAAGTTACTGACCACTTAAAGTTGGACAAAATAGTCAATCAACATTTTTCTCTTCTTCCCCCTTCTTTCATTAAACAGGACAACACATCATGGATAGAAATTGGTGCATGGAACAATGAAATGGGCACCATTGTTATAAAAGAGATGAATTGGAAACAACCCATAGTTTATTCCTAATAGTATGTCCTGTAAGAGAGTGCTATTTAGCTTTAGAACAAAATGGAGGTTCATTTCAGTGAGGGTGCACATTGGAATCCATTATAATCTCTCAAGTCATCCCTATCTTCACTACTAAGAGTCTAAAAGGTGACAAAATTGGAATTATGTTCAATTTGTTCCCAGTTGATTAGTTTATGTCTCAAGGGGTATGGTACCTGGCAGGATGAAATAAGTTCTTACTTGAATATATGAATTGACCTTTGTAACCCCACCACTGAGGAATATAATGCAGATTTTTGTGTTTTGTATTACTTATTATATATTCAGATTTGTTATTCTAATTGTTCCTTAAGATATTCATTAGTAAACAAACCTCAATCTATGTAAATAACATATTCCTGAGATTCCAATTTGTCTATGTCATGTGTTCTCACAGAGAACAGGGGGAGGAACCAACAGGCAGGCGGCAAACATGTTCGATTCTACCTTTCCTTGCTGTCTCCAAGTTGACTGGCACAGTGCCAAAAAAAAAAAAAAAAAAAAAAAAACAAAAAGAGGAGCTCCCTAAATATTGTTTTGAAATATAAATTGATGTATTGTAGTGTGAATGAGTGTCATCATCTTATATTTTGTTCCTATTTTCAAAATATATGTTAAGTGGTAGATTTTCTTTCATTTTCTCTCTCCCTCCATCATTCTCTCCTCTCTCTTGCATTTTCTCTATCTCTCTTTGATTTGGAAGATTGAAGTGAACCAATCTCAGGTCTAAAATAGGCTGATCAACACACCCTGGGTGTGTGTTTATGGTTTAAATACAAGGTGCCCTCCAAAAGCGCACGTGGGAGACAATGCAAGAATGTTCAGAGATGAAATGATTTGATCATGAGAGTTGTAAAATAGTCAGTGTGTTGATCCAGTGATATGGATCATGGGGACATGCCCTTGGGGTCTCTGGTGAATGGAGTTCTTTCTCAGCTTCCTGGTGCCATGTCCTGATTTGCAGCCACTCCTTTCTGCTACAATATTCCTCCTCATCTTGGGCCAGAATGTGGAACTGACCAAAACCTCTGGAACCATGAACCAAAATAAACTTTCCCACCTCTAAGCTGCTCTTGTCAGATCCTTTAGTGACACAAAGTTGACTAAAGTAGTAAGTAAACGGGTAAGCGTTGTTGTGTGAGCATGTTCTTAGAAGTCTCCCTACTCAGTCTCAGCCATGCCATGGGTTTTGACTATTTTACCTATGCAAATAATTTTCTAGTTAATGTCTTAAGTTAATGTTAAATCAGAATCTCTCTGACCTTTGAATCTGAGTGTAGCTCAGCTAAATTGTTCTCTATTAAATGTGACCCACTGATTTCAGGTTGCCTGGTTTCAAAAGCATCTGTTTTGTGTTCTCCATCTCCAGTACTATACTGTATTCAGACCCTACATTAAGAGGGCACTTCTTTCTCCCTTCCAAACCATGACTCTGCACCTTTTTGCTGGGTATCCTATCATCAGTACCTAAGATGTACTCAGTAAATGTTCAATGATTTTGGAGATCCATTCCCTAAGACGTGGTGTTGTAAGAACGATTCCATGCTAAATTCCTTTTACTTCCAAAGGGCTTACACTATTCCCTATAAGAGTCAGTACTCCAGAACAGCAGCCAAGAAAGACCAGAACTGCAGGGAGATTCCTTTTCCTGCTGGTGAGAAAGGAGCTTTTAGAATGAAGCTTATTGATCCTCAGTAAGTGAAGGTTGCAATTGTGAATTCTCACTCCATGGTATGCTTACGCCCATTCTAGAAGTTGTGCTTAATCCACTTAGCTGATTCTATTGAGCCAATCCATGGGACCTCCCATCCTTTAGTGAGGTATTCATGGGAAGCCTTCTTTCAGGATGTAAGTCCATTCTGAGTCAATCAGGGAGCTACCTTTTGCAGAAGCACAGCCATTAGGAACTAATCTTTGACGAGGGGAAATGCTGAGCTCTCATTGGCCAAAATGAAGTGCTTGTAAGATTTCAGCTAAGAAGACCCTTGAGGTCACTTCTGCTTTATAAAATCAGCTGTTATCAAAAGTTAGAGAGAGTAAAATTGTTAGTTAAATTTTTTACAAGCTGAGGAACGGTATTGGTTAAATTAGATTGTTATATTTTGTGCATGTACAAATATCACCATTACATACATCTATAATGACCAATAAAAATATGGAACAAGATCTGAAAATTTCAAAAGCAAACATGAATGTTATTCAGATTCATAGCACTCCATGATTCATGAAACCATGAGAAATTACCTGATGGTATTAGACTACTACTTAGATTCCCATCCAGGTTTTCTTCTATGAAGGCTGTATTGGGGATCTGCCTCTGACACAAGCCCTTGTGGCTTAGTCTCACAGAACAGATGTGCGATTTTAGCAAAATGTCTAAATTAATGCAGACCTACACAAATTGTGTGCGTGCACTAATCAGTTTTATGGTCAAGGGTTACTGAAGTGATCACACCTCCTGTGCAAACTATCTGGTTGAGATTTAATTTTAATGAATGTATATTATATGATAGACACCGAGCTGATGCATTTCCACATGCAAATGCCTAACTTTCACAATAATTGTGTGAAATTTCTGGTATTCTCCCCATTTACAAGTTGAAATTGTGCTGAACCCACACAATTTAAATGTTTCTCCTAAAATCAAGACATTTGTTTATGTCTCTCTGTGGTTGCTTTTGTCCTACAAAGACCTTATAGCCTGTAAAGTCAAAAACATTCAGGGATTAAACTTAGGAGCACTCAACCACTGAGCCATGTTCCTAGCCCTTCTTTGTATTTTATTTAGAGACAGGATCTCACTGAGTTGCTTTATGCCTCACTGTTGCTGAGGCTGTCTTTGAACTTGAGATCCTCCTGCCTCAGCATCCTGAGCCATTGGGATTAGAGGCATGGGCCACCACATGCCTGGAAAGTCTAAAATTTTATTCAGAGTCTTGCCACAAAACTGGGAATTCGGACTCTGATCATGACCTTTAATGCTGTCAATGCGCCTGTGCTTTATTGTATTAAGTTGCCTTAGTTAACACTGAGTCAAATACATATTTTAAATTCAATTATTGTAAAAACCAGTCATGTTGGTGCACACCTGTAATAAAGCTGCTTGGGAGACTGAGACAGGAGTATCTCAAGCTTCAGGTAAGCCTGGCAACATAGAAAGAGTGTCTGTCAAACTGAATTTTGAAAAAAAAAAAAAAAGTTAGGATATCCTTCACTGGTAAAGTACTTGCCTACATGTGTGGAACCTTAGGTTCAATCTCAAGTACAAAAAAAAAAAAAAAAAAAAAAATAGAAAATTTAGTATATTTTCTAAAATGTTGCTCCTCTCTGTTTAACCATGGAAATCACCCACAGCAATTATTTGTGTTTGTGTGTTCAGACACAGGGATGCATGCTGTGTACTTTAAAATATTGACAAATCCTTTTTTGGAAAAAGACTGAGCTTTTACATGAGAGGTTTCATAGGAATGATCTATCTTCATATACATGATTCTGCCTTCCTGCATGACCCACCTTATATGTCACTCATCCCTGCAACAACCAGCTTTTCAGGTAGATATTTAGGACAGCTCTTCTCAGCAGAGATACTTTTCTGTGTCTTGCTGTCCTGGTGTTATTCCGATGCCATTATATGGAATATCTGGAAGTACCTATTCTCATGCAGGATAAAACTAGAAAAGCAAGGCTATCAACATCCTTCAGTTAATCTTTTACTAATAGGGTAGAAGGGCTGACTTGTATAAATGCTCCCTTCCTTAGTTCAAGGATGTTCAACTCTGGATCCTTAGATGATCTCAAAGACATCAAAGCCCAGGTGTCTACAATGATGACTTTTTTGAGAGAGTATCCTTAAATTGGCTTTTTCTTCTTTCCTCGTTTCCCCTAATTCTTCACTCCTGATCTATTACTAGGGTCACTTCAGAAATAAACTAACTACGTTTACCACTCAGATCACAGAATAGAAAACAGTGAGCACATACATATTGCATAGTATGTGTACTTAATTACCAACAATTGTCCTCTACTACATTTCCTTGGACATTACATGATTCAGTTAGTATAGTACAAAATTACTACTGAATGCTTGAGGGTTGACAGTGGAAATCAAAACTGCCTGAATACCCAGCATGCACTATGCTGTGTAGCTGAAATGTAACCTGAGTACAATCAGGGGGTGGAGGAGAGGAAGTGCTAACAAGCTAGCACAAAGACTAGGGCCTCACATGAAATGTGTTTTCAATAGCGTATTTATTATTGAATACATTAAAGATGCTACAATTTAATATCACATAATATTGTTTTTTTGTTGCAATATATGTAATATAATTATACGGAAAACTGGCTGTATCAAAAAATAGTTGAGGTGATTTGTAATATGAGAGAAACCAAAAAACATGGAAATTTAAAGCAAAGCAAACACACTCATATAAAACAATGATATGCTTTTGACCAAGTCTGTGAGATTAGATTTGTTTATTAGAATTCATTCTGTTTAACCTTTGTTACCCGGTTTTCATATTTTGAAATTGTGTATGTTGCCCTTCATTTATTTATTTATTTTTTTGGACACAGAAGCAAGGGTATGTGAAATACAGTATATTATGAAAGTGCTCTTTGCAGTAATATTAACGTTCATTCCACTAGTACAATGTCTCCTTTCAATGGAGAGCAAGATGGTATTTATCAGTCAGCTCTTAATTTAACTGGCATCTCCAGGTGTAAGAGACGATAGATTCTGTCCCATTTAGAGAAGAAAAAGACATGCTCTTCAAAATATTGTTTCTTATACTCACCTTCCATAAAATCTGATGTCATAATATTATATCTTTACCCTGCGAAGGTATTTTTATGTCAGCTCCAGAAATTATGATGTCTAGTACTATAACATTTGTCCTTGATCCACAGAAGAGAGGTTGCTGGAGAAAATATAGTCTCCCAACACAGGTTAGTGTGATAGAGAGGTTACAGGGCCTAGAGGTAGACTCTCATAAGTGTAAAACTGCGATGGGTGTATGATGTATGTATTTCTGTGACCCTCTGTCTCATTCCAGGGGGGTGAACTTCTACTGTAAAAAATTGCCACAAACTTATGGTGGCTTCAAACAAAAGAATCTATTGTTATTACAATTCTTTAGGTCAGAAGTTAGACACATGCCTAATTAAGCTAAAATCATAGCATCAGCTACAGTCTGTTTTTATTGTTGTTTATTTTGTTTAGATCCTCTGGGAAAGAATCTATTTATTTGTCTATTCTACCTTCTGGTGGCAATCCACATTCCCTGGTTCCTGTCTGTGGTTTTGTCCTGCTATAACATAATAATGGAGACAAAGTTATTTGTAAAGACAAAAAAAAATTTTTTTTGGCTAAGTTCTATAAGCTAAAATGTCCAATATTGAGGGTTCCCACATGGTGTAGATGTTCCCGTTGAGTCATCCATGACAAAAAGCTTAAAAGAGAAGAGTGGGAGAGAGAAAGATAGAGATAGAGATAGAGAGCTCTCATAATGACATTCATCTATTCCTGTGGCAGAGACCTCCTGGTCTAATGACCTCTCATTATACACACTTCCAAACACAACTGCATTGAGAATTAAATTTCCAAACTTGAGTTTTGGGGGATGCAGTTAAACCATCGTTTTTCTGTTTGCTCTGTTTTCAAAGTCAGTAAAATGGCATTTCTCTAACCATTCTTTTGTAGTTATGTTTCCCTCTGACCATAGCTGGGAAAGGGTCTCGACTTTTAAGGGCCTATGTAAGTTGACCAGGTCCACTCACCCATGTAAATAGAGACTGTACTAAGGACAACTTTCTTCTCTCATGGTCTATAATCTTAATGTGATCTGAATACTCACTTTTGCCATGGGAGAGAGATTCTGTGCATTGGAATGCAGATGTGTTTGGGGATAAAGGCATGATTCCAAGAAAGATTGAAATATCTGTGTGCTAGTCAGTTTTCTATCACAGTTACACAAATACCTGACGAGAGCAATGTAGAGGACAGAAAGTTTACTTTGGCTCACAGATTCAGCCTATGCACTCCATTGCTCTGCGCATAGGTGAGATAGAATGTCATGGCAGAAGGGTATCAGGGGGATCACTGCCCCTTTCATGGCAGCCAGGTAGCAGAGAGAGAGGCAAAGGGCCAACTGGCAAGGTGAACCCTTCCAAGGCACACACCAGAGACCCACCTCCGCTAGCCTCTTCTCACCTGCCTTCCATTGACACTGTTATGCCATCCAAACTAGAAGGGACCAGTCAGGTAACAACCATTATAATCTAATCACTTTACCTCTGAATATCCTTGTATTAACAGATAACTTTTGGGGGATACCTTATATCAAAACCATTGCATAAATGCATTCTACTGTCATGTACAACTAATTAGAACAAATTTTTAAAATTAATAAGAAAACCCATTTTTTCCTGCTTTTAAATTCTTAAAATTGTTCCTTTTAGATATACATGACAGTAGAGTGTCTTTTGACATATATATGTGGAGTAAAACATATTCTAATCGGGATCCCATTCTTGTGGTTGTACATGATGTGGAGTTTCACTGGACATGTATTCACATATGAACATAGGAAAGTTACGTCCGATTCATTCTTCTGTCTTTCCTATTTCCATCCCCCCACCTTTCCTTCATTCCCCTTTATCTAATCCAATTAACTTATATTCTTCCCTCCCACCCCCTCATTGTGTGTTAGCATGCACATTCTTGATTTAACAAAATGGCATGTGCAAAGTACACACCAGGCTAGATCATAATGGGTGATGTGTAATTATAAACTATATTCCATATTTCCCATTCCCTTTCAGCTATTTAATTTCCAAGCAGTGTTTATAAGTCAGACTTCTGAACACCAGTGATTTTTGAAGACCAAGTGCCACCATATTCCTGGGTGATGGTACTAAATCAAAAGCAGACAAACGTAGATTATGTGAGAGAACGTTTCTGTTTAGTCAAGTAGAAAAACATTCTTAGTAGAGATTATGAATTCACCATGAATGAATAAGATATTTAAAATATCATGACTATTTATGCAATCTCATTGTTTATTCATCATCTATTTTTATATCAGATTTCCTACTAGTAATGAAAACCATCAAGGGTACAATTTTTTCTTATTTATTACAATAAAAACACTTTGTACCAAATCTTGTATGTGAGCATGTGCATTTGAATAACATTTTACCATAATTATTACAGAATTGTATTGAGAGAATGCATAACACATTCATATAATAGTTTATATAATACATAAATAAATGCTAAGCATAATTCTTCAATGTGAAAAATGCATATGCACATTTATTTGTGTATATATTTATAGGATTGATCTATTGTCTCATAAGATGAACCAATGAATTCAAGAATTTAGCATATAATACTTAGATGTATATATGTTTGTTTTTACAAATACATAAGTATGTATATACATATATACATGTGGGTATATATGTATATATGTATTTGTGTATTTATGTACAGGTTCATGTATCAGTTGACACACTTTGATTTTCACTTCTTATACTGTGTAACTGTCATGGCATTTTTTTTTCCAAATTTCCCAAATCATGAAATACAGTACATCAGTTGTGATTTTAAGCTAGTAATTTTTTTTCAAATTTTTCAAATTAAATGTTTTAAATTTATTTCATCAAAATTGGTAACAATTTAAAGTCAAAGTCGGTCTCAAAAATCCTAAGCAATTCATAGACATTGATGGAATAGAAGATAATACTGCGGGCTATCATGGAAGGCAGACAGAGATTGGGAGTCAAGTATCATGAGTTCTCAAAATGGAAAGAATAGAAATCTACATTTGAAAATTCAGTTTTCTAGAAAGCTGGCTGTTTGAAACTTCACAGCAGCATGCATATGTAAATGTTAAAAATAAGATGTTTGCTTAGTCTGCTGTGCTTGTGTATAAGTAGATTCAAGGGGGGGGAGATAAGAAGAAAGGAAGGAAGGAGAAATAAAAAAAGAAGAAGATGAAAAAGAAGGAAGGAAGGGAAACAGCCAAGAGGAGAAGAAGGACAATAAGAGACACAGAGAGATATTAAGAACGTCAGAGAGAGGTTTAGGTTGAAAGGCAAGCCAGTATATAAGGGAAATGAGCCAGGGTTTAAGTAATCAGTTTCCTACTGGTGGAAAGGATGAGTTGTTAGAATCTGTCCTCAAATAGCCATGATGTCACATTGATTTTTTTTTTCTTTTTTCTTTTTAAAAACATTTTCACCCATTTTAAACCATCCAGATACTCAGGGTATAATAGAAGATTTTTAGAAATCATGGTACCTCTTCAGAACCACAGGATACTTTCAAGTAAATGACAACTTTAGTGTATTTACCTGTTTCTGGAAAGTACCCATCAAACTCCCCCAATGCTAAGTGAACTCCTAGTGCCATAGAAAACAGGGTTTGGAAACACCCCAATTCGGTTCAAGACTTTTTTGATTGTAGCACATACCACTGTCTTGCCTTAGACTCCTTTCATTCCCTTGGTCCTTCCTTCCTTGAAATAAACTCATATGCCAGCATGAAGCAGAGATTTAGGGTAGCACTGGCTCCTGGTTAGACTGCTTAGGTACAGGTGCAGACTGGCTGTGAGACCGTGAGGTTAAAGCCAGTTATCTTCTCTTCACCTCTATTGTTTTTTCCTCAGTGCGCTCATAATGACATGGATCACTTAGGATTCATTGTTTATTATAAGGACATAAAGAGTTGATTTCTATAAAGCAGTTAGATGAGTACCAGGCATAATCATACGAGCTGAAATAGAGTCCATATCAGCAGATTCAAAATCAATGCTTCTTTGAAGAATTCTCAAAATCCTCAAGCCAATTTCATATTCCCACCATATTATTTTTTACCCTTACACTTTTAAAACAAACTTGGGTACAAAACACCTGCTGTTTGACCTTCAAAAGATAAACTGGAGTCTCTCTCTCTCTCTCTCTCTTTTTTTTTTTTCCTACCACGTTGCTTCCATGCTGTGAAAATATTAAAAAAAAAAAAAAAAAAAAGTATACCAAAAAAAACTGACAACTTGAAATTGCCTGATAGTGATTGTGTTGGCATTGCCAAAGGTTATAAGGTTTGGCTATTCATGAAAGAACATTATGAATCCTTAGAAATAAACAACCCTGCCTAGACAGGATGATATTATTATTCTGTTTTTTAAACAAAAGCAATTTAGTGTCTTCTAGATAAGCTCCACTTTCATATGTTGTCACCTGGGGCCAGGGAAAATATCAGTGGGAAACCAACTGGTCGAAATAGATAGGGTTATTTGCTCTCTAAGTGTCTTTGGACCTGTGAAATGACGATATTACAGCCAGTTTTCCCAAAGGCTGTGGTAGGATTATTGCTCTGAGGGAGCTCCTTACCTGTGCATTAAAGTAACTGGAGTAGTTTCCTTCTTAGAAGTCTTAAGTTTGTCCCTTTACTCAAAGAAATCAATAAAGCCAGTTCCTGATTTTATTCTAGGTATTTATTTGCTACTGATATAAAATGAAATGAAAAAAATATGACTTCAAAAGAAGAAATCATCATTATAACATGTCATTATAACAAGATGTCACATATTTAGTGCCAAAAAAGATATGTTAACTGTTTCATGTGTATTGTTTTATTCAATCCTTGACTTAGACAAGATGCTGTTAATAACAACATCATTTTATAGAATCTTCTAAAACTTGGATTAGTAAAGTGAGAAGAGAAAGTTAAACTCAGATCTCCCTTATTCCCAAAGTCCTGCTGTTTCCACTGAATTCCCCTCTCTCTCAAAAATATTATTTTACTGAGACATGTTTGTAGGAAATACAGTTGAACTAGAATGTTACATCAGGTGGGCTAAAAGAATATGCTATTTGTTAAGTGAAGACCCTAAGAATATGGCAGAAAAGGAAAACTGCATACAAGGATCTTTATTTCAATGCCAATTTTAGTTCTAATACTTAATAGCATGTTTGTTTAGCATATTCGTATTCTTGCCCCTTATCCATTGATGTGTGTGTGTGGGTGATAGAGCTTGTGTGAATTCAAGTTAATCACAGACCTTCATAAGTTGTTTCCCTTGGAAGCTGGACTTATGGTAAAGACTTATATGGAAGTTTTTAAAAAATTTAATTTTAAAAAACAATTTTACTTAAGATGTAATCCTAGGAGGCACAATAGGGAAATGTGAAAGAAAAGAGAGTGAACACTGAGTATATTAATGAAAATTACAGTTGTGGGCCAGTGGGTCTGGATTCCTTTTGAGACCAATGGGAAATTGCAAACAATGTATATCAGAACCACCTACCCGGTGAGGAAGCTGGATCATTTGTCCGCCAATTCCTGCCCATAACAAGGCATGGAATGCTCTAGAGGGCAGTCTGAACTGCCCGCTGGAAGTAAGCCTGCTCCAACTGCAAGAGAAAACTCTCAGTCAAGTGTCGCAACTTCTGGAAGCAGAAAACCATAAATGCATGCCACAATGAAACCCCCCATTCTGTACAAATAATATGAACCACAAACAAAGAAAAAAATATAACTGCTGGGCACACTGACAGCCTTTTTTCTATGCATAAATGGGGATAATGATCCATGATCTGTCCAATAGATATCATTAAGAAACAACTAGTGTGAGTTCTAAAATGATCTGAAGGAAATATTTCCATGAATGCTCTTCATTATTATTTTTAGTGAAATCACCTATGCCATTATTATAGCAAAATATTATTAAATCATCTTAAGGGGTTCTCCTCCATGACAAAAATCTAGCATTTCTCATTCTATGTATCTTTGCTAAGTTTATGACAGATATGTAAGAGCTTATTTTTTATGCCATTGTTTTTCTGCCTTATGGAGATAGAAGAAGTTGTAATCTGGAAGTGGTAATGCTTACCTATAATCTCAGCAAAAAGAGAGGCTGAGGCAGGAGAATTACAAGTTTGAGGACAGCCTTGGCAATGTAGTGAGACCATTTCTCAGAAACAAAAACAAAAACAAAAAACAAAACAAAAAAAAATAAGCAAAAGAAACCCTCCCCCCTGAAAAACAAACAACAAAACCCAATGACAAACAAGCAAAAACAAGGAGAAGTTGACTGTCCACAATCTGGAAAATATACCTCGTTAGACATTTGTTCTGCTCATGTCTTGATCTTGGACTTCCTAGCCTAGAGAAGCATGAAGAATAAATTTCTGGGCCTTCCTAGCTGTTCAGTCTGTGACGCCTTTTTATAGCAGCTTGAATTGACAAAGACAAGGGAGCATCATAGGAGAGCCCCACAAGTCCACATGAGGTGTCCCCAAATTTTTCTGGTTAAAAACCGGGTTGTCCATAAGCAGGGTGTGACTAACAGCTCCCCAGACTACAGCTTCTCTGGAGTTAAAAGAAGGATGTGGAAAGCATCAGGCAGAACTGGAGAAGGGCAGTAGTAGAAGACTTGGAGCTCTAGCCCTGCCAGAGTAGACAGCTTTCCTTATTACCTTCTTCCCAGCACTGTACCATTCCAGGTATAATAAAGGTCATGCCCTCAGAGCAAAGACCACATACAAAAGTAAGATATGTTCTACCCATGAAGATAGCCTACATTTAAGATTTTATAAGATTTTCAGTGGAGACACAGTGGAGGTCACATCTTCAAAAGAGAAGATATGGACAACTTGGGCTTTCTATAGATTCTTGCTAATATAATATTTTTAAAAATCCTGTGCAAGTTCATAGTGATTAACCCATAGTCAAACATATAAATCCATTCCTAGATACGTACCTGAAAAGAATCAAAACATACTTATAGTCAAAGACTTGTAAACATTTGTAGCAATTGTATTTATTATTGCCACAAAGTAGAAACAACACACACCCCTACCAATAGGTAAATGGATAAATAAATCATGGTATCACCATATAGTGAAATACTACTGAGCAAGGAAAAGCAAGGAACTGCTGAACCACGTGATGAAATAAATCAGTCAGAAATATCAAACAGAGAAAAGAAATTAAAAAGAATAAGTACTCCACACTCCCTTTCATGGAACCAGGGAATACACAGTAGTATCAGGACAGAGCAATGGTCCAGCAGAATATTGTCTTATTTTGTTTACTTCTTGGTTTCTTTCTTTTCCTTTTTTTTTTTTTTTTTTTTTTGACTAGATGATTTTGCTAAAAACAAAAGGGAAATGCGATTCATTTCTCATGATTGAGGAAAGGTCATATATCTTGATTTGGGGTATTGAAAACATAGTGCTATGAACTAAATTACATCTCCCTCAAATTCATATGTTCAAGTTCTAACCACAATGTGACTGTATTTAGAAATAGGACCTCTAAAGAATAATAAAATGAATTGCTATCATAAAATGGAACCCTGATCCTACAAAATTAGAGTTAAGATAATAAGAGACACCAGAGTATGAATTTTATTATATATGTTATGCTTTGATACAGTTGATTAAATATATTGTAGGAAGAGTCCACTGCTATCAGTCTGATTTATTGAGAAAGGGGATCAATAAGGCAGGTAGAATGCTTATTTATACTCTGCACATAAATTCAGTAGAAAGTACCAAATAAAAAGGAAAATTGAAAAAAAAACAAAACAAAACTACTCTGGGTTTTTGGTAGAAGAAAGAAAATGTGTACAAACCATCCATGCTACCCTGTATTTATAATCCATATATTTCTAGTTTCTAGTCTGTTTTGTGAAGAAGAAAATGGATGATTTGAGGCAATGCCTAAGTTTCTGGATTAAGTGACTAGGGAAAAATAAAGACAATTATTTGAAATACAGAGGACCATTTAACCTAAAAATTGCAAAGAAAGATGTTATGAAGATATACGAATGATGGCTCTGAGTTGCCTTGGGGATATCCAAAAGGAGATGCCTCTGAGGTAGAGATTGCAAAGCTCTGAATTTCAGAATGAGTTCATTCATACCTGACTATAAATTAGAGAGTCCTTAGCATTAAAATGAGAATTATGACCTTGAGAATGGATGAGATCACCAACTGGAGAGATTAGAAAATGGAAAGAAATTAACTGAGAACACATTAAGATATGAATCTATAAGACATAGAAAGAGGAAGTTGAGTCCATGAAGGAAGCAAAGAAAGATCAGAGAGTGAATAAAGAAAAGTGGTGTCACAGGAGTCAAGAGAATAGAGAATTCTGGGGAGGGCAACATCAATAATGTCAAATGCAGCTGAAAAGCCTAGTAAAAGAGTCCATTAAAATCTGAAACACATTTATTGGATTTGGCACTGAGAACTGGGACCAGCCAGGGACAAGAGAAAGGGCTACGAGAGAATCTGCATTCACATCAAGACTCAAGGTGATCACTGTGCCACTAAGGATACCTTCCTCTACATCTAGGAGCCCAGACACCCCATTCTGCAAAACAAGACGGTATAAAGTAGATTGTAAACAGGGTGAACTGCAATAATAAGCACCAAGCATTTTCCGACTTCTAATCCCCACCCCACATATAAGCTCTGTGATGTGAGAACAAGAATATTACAAAGAAATATAACTATTCATTTTAACTTCACCAGACAGGAGAGGTTATTTTATACTATGATAATGACATATCGACATCTTCATGGCTTAACAAAATTAGCTTTTATTTTCCATATCCACACTATATATCTAGCACAAGTTGGTGGTAGATTCCCACCCACATGTTCACTCTGTGTTCCTTTAGGATGCCATCCCTTGAGGATGTCTTCTGATTCACTGTGACAAAGAAAGAGGGAGCTAAAATAGCAAGTTTTGGTAATTAAAGTCTTTGGCCTGGAAGTGACAGTCCTCTGCACCTAAAATCTTTCTTTGACATAATGAGATACTTAACCATATTCAATTTGAGAAAGTTAGGGGAGTCAAATTTTCTGATGCACTTTGAAGAAGAGAAGAACCAGGAATAGTAAGGGTGCTTTACCATCTAAAATGGTATCTTGATGAAAGATTAAAAGATTCTAAAAGAAGATATGCTTCTGACCTTATTGAACACAAGACTTTCTTGGATGCATCTTTGTTACCTATAATATTTAACCATGTTTATGCATTTTTTTCTAGGAAAGCATAATTTTTCTAGTTATATAATATAATTAGTTGATTAATTACAGAGAAAGGCATCATTGTTCAGTGGAGGGAATCATGGATTTTGGGGAAAGTAGGCATGGATTTGGATTCTGGATACATGAAGTAACTATAGGCAAAATAATCTTTCCAAGTTTTGCCATTTTTATTTACATAATAAAGATGACCTATTGTAACATATAGCCTTCTAGCTTTATTTTTCTGAAATGAAGTGAAGTAAATAAAGTCACTGAACAAAATCCCTGACACAGATTGCCAAAGCATTTCTTCTTTTAATTTTTTTCTTGCCATTCTTAATCTAGTCAGATCCATGGGATTTTGAAATGATTGAGTACTTCCTTTAATCTTTAGAATCTATTTACAGAATGAGTCCATTACCCTTTCCTCGAACAGTTGATTGAAAATGCCTTTGGCTGAATGTATTTTGAGTGTTAGGAGAAACAGCCCTAATCATCCCCTATATTGCATCTAGCTCTGGTGAATACCCTTCATAGGAAAGAGGGATGGTGCTACTTTGGGGATCAGATTTTTTGATTCTGAAGGATTTGTAAATCCTTCCTCTGGGTTTTCTGTTCTTTCGCCTTCTCTGGTATTGGGAGAATCAAGCTATGAAATTCCAAAGCAATAATATCTTAGCCCTCCCTGGTCTTGACCATCCTACATAATTTACTCCTACTAACATAGGAGAGAGGCAGAGGTGCTTGAGAATATTTTTTGGTTATAGTTTCTCTGCAGCTTTCACTTAATTGCAAAGATTTCCTAGAACCTATACATCAAAGTCAATGCTTTAATCAAAATGGTAGTTTAGCCACCCAAATTGTCAAAAGTCAAAATATTGCCTAGTCAGTTATTTTCTATCTTCTTGAATGACTGACAACATAAGAGGACATTTCTGTTGTGAAAAGAAATCTTCTTTTTTGAGGGAAATAATTACACTGCTTCCCTGAACTCCTTCCAAGTTCTTGTGAAATTTGTGCTACTATACTATCTTAGGAGTGACTGCTGATAAAGTGGTAAATGTCTTCTCAAGGTCAAAGAAGTGGTGTTGGTGAATGATACTGCTTCAGAAGGAGACAGACATTCTTGCTTGCTATTTGACCAGTGGGAAGAACATATGATAGACATTTGGGCCATGGTCTGATTGATTTAACATGTGATTACATATCTTAAGCTATCAGAGAAGTACTCAGAACTAACTGCTGTTTTTTTCCTTAGCAAACATCAAGAATTGGAAAGCTGATAACTTGCCACAGACTGTCAATGATATACATCAATAGTGATATATTCACCATGAAAGGAGAACCACCTCTTGGTATGTTCTTTGCAAAATGAGTACTAAACTTACGTTATTGTTGTAGGAAAATAGTGAAAGTTAAAAAATACAGTAACCTTTCCATAGAAATAATTTATTGAAGTAACAGAAGTCACAACCCAAAGAAGTCAGATAACAGTAAAATATGATCAACCTTTAAAAATCAGATCAAACTTAAATTAACATTTGTGCCAAATAGAAATTTCAAATTTAAAAATGTGATCATAAATAGTAACAACCATGAACACAAATCAAAATCCTTTTCCATTTTCACAAATGCTTTTCTCGTTTATTTTTTAAAGAAAAGAAATAACTCACTTATATTCCAGTAGAGCTGGTTTTAAATGAATTTAAAGCTGAAGGATTGATTAATAAGAAGTATTGACTAATCCTTCTAATCCTTAAGCAGATTATCTGAAAATAGATTGGTTTCTGATGACCACAGATGGCGCATCATGAAGGTACTAGAGCTTTTGTTTTAAAACAAAGAATTGTCACTACATTTTAAAAAAGTCCTAAAACAAAAATGCATACACACATATACACTCACACAACATCAACTTTTGCTAAAGCTATAATAATTAAAAATAAATAAATTGACAAACTACATATTTTCTTATAGAATCATATTTCAGTAGTTTGTATTTCCGGTTTCTAGAATTCTTCCAAGAGTTGGTGTCTTTTACTTGACTGTAGAAGTCAGGAGTCAGAGTAATCTAGTGCTCTAGATAGATATGTGTCTATTTATATATTTACATTGATAGATGGAGAGAGAGAGAGAGAGAAGAGGAAAGAAAGAAGGAAGGAAGGAAGGAAGGAAGGAAGGAAGGAAGGAAGGAAGGAAGGAAGGAAGGAAGGAAGGAAGGAAGGAAGGAAGGAAGGAAGGAAAATAGAGATAGAGAAACAACAGATGAAGAGACACAGAGGCAGGGAAGGAAACAGAGATAGACTTCAAGGTCTGAGCACAATCTGCCTGGCAAGCTAGGGAAGCAGGAAATGCGGATGTGCATTCTGAATCTGAAGAATTCTACAGTTAGAATAACCTTGCTCCACATACCTCGTCTTATCCTTGAAGACCTTCCACTGCCTGAAAGAGGATGAACCCATACAATGGAGGGCAATTTGCTTTATTCAAAGTCTACTGATTCAAATATTAGTCACATCCGAAAATATCTTCATGGCCACAACTAGATGGGTGTACAGGTGTTTGATCAATCATTTGAGCCTCTGAGCCCCACAACCGACAGAGGTTGACATGTGTAATTAACCATCACATGGGTATATTACTTTATTTATTTATTTATTTTTTTGTTGCTTTGGATACTTCGCTATTTTGTAACATATTATTTCTTAAAATTTTCTTGTAGATTTTGTAGATTTGGGGATTGTGGACTTAGATCCAGGAATACATCTCTTGAAATTTCTCTAAAATTAAATGCATGATTCTTGATGATATCTGCAATAATAGAGATTAAAATAATTTCATGTGAAGTTAATTAACATGTAACCCTAAAATGGAGTATAGGCCTATCAAGTCCATGGTCTCTTTCATAATTGCTACCCAATGACCTGTGTTCACCAAGAAAAAACATGTATCAAAAAAGCAAACCTGCCACCCAGACCTGTTATCATGGGTTTATTATCTTTCTAAAATAAAATAACAATAATAATAATAATAGTCACACAATAAACAGGAGTAATATAACAAAGAGTTAAAGGAGATTTCAGCCTTTTTGGCCCTAAATGGAAAGCCCTTCCCTTGAGTGTTGAGGATCTTGTTGACAAAATCAACAAAGCCTTGAAGGAAAGCTGTTCTGGAAAATTCAGAAGTTCACTTAAGAAGCTGCAGCAACACAGTGGATGGAAAAATCTAGGAATCACCATGCAGAAAGAAGGGGAAGTAGGTTTCATTCCTCTGTGCCTTCCTTGCTCTTCCAGGCTGGCATTGCCTGGTACTGTAGGCAACTCCTTGACCAGCATTCTCCTGGAAGAAGGAGGGAGAGGCCTGATCCTGCAGGCCTCCCAGCCAGCCTAAAGACACCACCCCAAGCCATGAGGACTTGCTTTGCTTTTGCCCCATAAAGAGGGCCAGGGAGGCTGTCATAGCTGCAACATCTGACAACCCAGACTAGAGAGGGGCTGTGGGCACCAACCCTAGGCACACACTGCACCCCACAGCCTTTATCTCAGAGCATGTCAGAGCCCTCCAGCTAATAGACTCCACCTATCACTTCTTTCTACACTGTGGATTCCTTCTGCTCACCACCATGGACACTGCAGCTGGCTTTGCTGAGAACCCAGGAAGCGTCACCACTAAGAAATCCAACAGTTCCAAAAACTGCCACATGCCACTGACAGTTTTTGTCACTGAATGCCCTGCAGTCTGTTTGTTTGCTGTTGCATTTGCAGACTCCAAATGTCCAAGCCACTGCTCTCCCACATCCCTAGAGCTGCCCCGGATCCCACCAGCATGGTCACTAAGTGAAGCCTGCTAGCAAACCTGGGTCTCCACTTTTGGCATCTGCATGCTACCAGTTCCAATCTCCACAGCTGTGTTTATGCATGCTGCCAACCCAACCCTGCCATCAGCGCCCCACCACCACTGCCATGCATGCTCTTGCAGCTGCCTGTGCAGCACTGCATTTACACATGACCACCCAGCCCCAGCCATTCAGTCACAGTATATGCTGCTGTGCCATTCGCTGTTTGTATCACCATCCACCTGCCTGCAGCTGATTGGCCTTCATAGCAGAGGCCCAGTACACTGCCACTCCCACAGTTAGGTGCATCGAAAAGCCTCACAGAGCTATTGCTAGCAATGTCTTATACAAAACAAGAAAACATCATTTGGACAACTTAAGACATACTATGCAAAATCACATAAAGCAGGCAAAAAGAGCCAATCATTTTTTAGACAAAGAAATGACAAAGGTGAAAAATAGAGAAAATAAAAAGAAGACAATTGTGGAATATAGATTCTATATATTGCTCTTATTTAAGCCTAAATTACATGTGGATTATTTGTGTATTTCATAGTGCAAATGTAGAAAACCTGGAGTATTCATTTCACATGTTCAGGTCTCATCCCTGTTAGCTTTCATTGCAATACCTACTTTTGGTACACATACATCTTTTGAGACCCTCTTCATATTGGTCATTGTTGTTTAGCTATAAACTCCACACTCCTGGCTGATTATTACTATGACATTTTACTCTTCTTTTTTTCTAATAACTCTGCTTTCTCATCATATTGCCTGTTTGTCTTAACTGTTGTCCATTTTTATTTATATCTGTAGTGTATGAGATCCCTCTTCAAATGTGGGACAGTTTGAAATTCTTCAAGTATTTAAATCTTTTATTTAAAAATTCTTAAAACAGCTGAAATTATTTGATGAATTAAAAAACTCAGAAGCACATAAAATCCTTATAAATAACCTTTGTGTACTCTATAATATTTTAAAGTTACACATGATATGGATTTTTGGATTTTATAAAAAATAATCTCAGCATTATAAAAATTCCTAGTAAATATCTTTGCCTACCTAGTACTTATCTTGCCCATAAAATTTCCTAAATTAATGTTTGATTTTTTACATTAACATTGTAAGCATATCAGTTATTTAGGTGACTAATTATTTAATAATAAATATTAGAAGCAGACTCAACCTATGAGCTGGCTTTCTATAGATGGGAAAGTCCAGGCACCCAAATTTCAAGCAGGAAAAACAAACAAACAACAACAACACCAAAAAAAAAAAAAAAAAAAAAAAAAAAAAAAAAAAAAACAGTATGACTAATGACATAGGGACACACCATTACACAGAATTCAGAAACTGTATTCTGGTGTCACTCACTATGGGAAACAAAAAGGGGTCTGGAGAGTCTTTTTTTTTTTTTTTTTTTTTTTTTTTTTGTCAAATTATGAAGCATTCTCTAATTTATCCTACAGGTGATAGAGTATCATTAAGACCCTTCTCTGTGGTCACTATTTGGGAAGTCAACCTGGATGTACTGAGGATAAAGGACTGAGGGAGAAAATGATAATATGCAATGGCTGAAGAGGGAAAATAGGCCTGAGGAATTTTTGGAGTCAGGAGCAGATAGAGGAGATAAAATTGGTTAAATGATAACTTACTTAAATTGGAGAAGGAATTCTGGAGAATGATAAGGGTGATTGATTTGTGGATGGGAACATCCTTTTCAGCCCTAAAATTGTAACATTTTATAATAGTCCAAAATGGTCCAGTGGAATGTTTGAGATTTGAAATTAGGGGACTTTCGGTTAAAATCCCACCTCTGCTACTTTTTTTTTTTTTTTTTTTTTTTTTATGTGAATCTGTTAAGTCCTTTAGTCTCTGGAATCTGTTTCTTCATCTGATAATTGGGACAAGTGTTGACCTCTGTTTTAATGGCTAGGTGGAGTCCAGGGCCCTATAAAGAGTAAATAATCAATGAAGTGAGTCTGTGGTCACTTAAGAGGAGACAAACCAGGTTTTGTTCCTTGTGTTGCTACATTTTGCACTAGAGTCAGACTTGATTATGCACTGCATTGCTGGGGTAGGCTCATATTGAGCAAATAGATTCTCTCTTATTCATCATACTTCCATCACCTATGACTAGGTGTATATATGCACCTTGTTTTTATTATAGAAGTGAGCTCTTAGAAATGTTCAGTGTCCATCTGGCATTGATCCCAAGAAATGACAGATACTTAGACCAAATTGCACAAGATTGAAAGTGCCATTTGTTCAGCTATTAAACCAATCAAAGGATGGCTTTGCCAAGAAAGAAATCTTCAGTGAGGCAAAAATCTGTGTAAGATAAACATTTTTTTTTCTCTTTGTCCTGGGAGAGTACAAATAGTAGCTTCATGTCATCAATATTCAAAGGTGTTCTAAAATATGATTAAGTTAGACATACAAGGGACATCTGAAATAGTACTTTTTAATCCAATTAATGTTTGTAATTCTCCTTAAACTTATTCTCTTCAATAGCTGTTGAAACAAACAACAGAAGATTTGCTTTGAATAAAGTATATTTATGTAATAAATTACTAATTCCCCTCCCTGTTTTAAAATTAACATAGGGTTCTGTGAGATAATATGCTAAATTTAAGAAGAAATAATATTTTATATTGTGAACAAACTGAGCCAAAATCTGCTTTAGCTAGGTGGTCTTCTTATTTGATATTTTAATTTTTATTCTACTATTTCTATTTAAAGTTTCCCAAGAACAAAGAGAAAAAGTGTCTCTCCATTGATTCAGTCTTCCTCTCCCTACAGCACAGACAGTAGGTAATATGTATTTAAGAACAGTTGTGGATTATGATATTTAGGCATATCATCAAGATGTTTTGATAAAAACTCTAAGAGATACTTCCCTGGACAGGGAATGGCTAGCATGAAATTGGGCTTTGATTGCTGCATTTCCTGCTTTTGACTTCCTGTTGTCTCAACATCACGTGCACAGAGGTGGTACGTAAGCAGAGAGATGATTGTTCTTGTTCATTCTTTTAGTGGTACCGGTCAGATAAGCATTCAGGAAGCTGTGAAGTGAGCTGGGTTGGAGCAAAATCAGAATAGCAAATACAGACATGGTTAGAATCAGTCCTTTCCTTGCACCCAGGTCCATTTTTTCCCAGTCTTCCCTCTCCTTTCCCATGAAAAAAAAAAAAAAAAAAAAAAATGACCAGAAGGACTAGCTTGGCAGGGAGCACACTGTAGCAGCCTGATTTGAATTTACCCTAGACTCAAGCTGGGACCTTCCAACACTTCAATAACCCCATCTGTTATTTCAGATTGAAACCAAGTGGTTTTTTGTTTTGTTTTGTTTTTTTGTTTTGCTTTCTGACTCCTTCTATGTGATTGTCATATAGATCCTTTGGGTATAGAACCAAGTCAGGTACGTGGTGAGGACCTGGAAAGTGTCCATAAAACCTCTGAATAGATAGGTACATTCATTCCTTCATGCATTGATGATGTCATTTAGAAGATTAAAATGAATGCATTAAGTATTCGTCATGGTCAAACGGTGTTCATCTTTGCATGATGTCCAGGAATGAAACCATAATGTGAAGTAATAGTTTTCTACCATTCTACCATTTTATCCATGGTGATAGTAATAATAATAATGATAATAGCTATCCTTAGAACCTAAATCTATTAGGTGTCAAACACTTTATACTCAAGACAAAAAGTGCCCCCTGACTCCATTCTGTTGGAAATATTCATAAAAACAGATTATTAAAAATGTAGAAGCCTAGATGATTCCTTATGATGAAACTAAATTCTCTCCTTTGCCAGAAGCACTAAGGTTTTTGGCCTCTAAAATATGTTTTTCTTGATGGCAACTGTTGTCAGCGATCGATAAATGTGGAAGAATACTCAGAGGCATTGGAGGATAAAATTGCAAAACTCGATGTGCAAACACACAGCTGGAAAAATTATTATCTCATTAATGTTCAGGTCAGTTTTGTGCACATTATTTTTAATTATTTGTGTTTTTTCCCAAGGATAGCAAATAAAAATTCTGCTACATTGGAAATCACTGTAATATGATAACACTCTTGTGTTTTTCTTATAGAATTTTTTTTTTTTTTTTTTTTTTCTTTTGAACTGAAAGCTATTGCCATAATATTCAAGGTAGCAAGAGACTCTTAGGGCTTGAATCCCTGAACTGAGACCACTCCAGGGACTGGTGAAGAGCACTGTATCTGAAGTGGCCCTGCTTATCTGGAAGTGGATATGGAAGGGGTCAACAACTCCAAAGCCCTGTATCTCAACTAACTCGTAGGGAGATTTAGTCAATGTTAACTAACAAAGCTGTACTATGAAAAGGTAGTTATTTTCATTTGAAGTCAGCAGGTTCAAATGTGATTCTCTTCACTACTGCCTGTTTACCTTGTTTCATTAAACCTTCCTTTATCATACTAAGCATAAGAAATTTACATGCAGTGTGTCTGTGAGAAACAGGTGAAAGAATACATTTAGTATCATCAATGATTGGTGAGACTGAAATCTCACTCTATACATGCCATTTGTTAACAATTTCCTTTGTCTCTGTTATTTATATGCTTAGTGGGAATACCTGAAGAAAATAAAAAGATCATATATCTGGTTAAAATAGAAGTGAAATGTTCACAACTTTAAACCACAGCCCAGTGTTTCTCTTCTTTCTTCCTTGGCCTGCCAGCAGAGTACTGCCTTCCTCCCCAGGTTTCAAAATTTCTATTTCATTTAGGTTTTTGTTTTGGTATTTTCCTCCATCTCTCTAAGTAATGTGTGTAACCGAATGATCTCCTAATTTAATTCAGACTTCCTGTATCATTTCCCCCTACTGATACAAGTGGATTGACCTCCTTCACACTTCTGTTCTTTCTCTTTTTAACCAAATAAGTTACGTCTCAATTTTTAGATTAATCAATATTCTTCTTGTCATTTTTATGTTTGTGTAAGTATTGTTCATTACTGAGACAAGAAATGTACTAAAGTTTAATTCCTTCTTTTGAACTTCTCTGCCTTTAGTTTTGCATTGCTATAATTTGGATCATCAATGTTCTTCACAGGTCTATGTGGTAAAGGCTTGGTTCCCAGTTTTGCACTTTGGGGAGGGGTGGGAACCTTATATGATGGGGCCTAGTAGGAAGTCTTTAGGATTTTGGAGGGTACCTTTGAAGGGAACTGCTGAGCCTCAGTTCCCTCCTCACTGTGTAGATTCTCAGCCATGAGCAAATGTGTTTGTTCTGCCACACACCTCTGTGATGATGAGCTTCCTAGCCAAAGCAATAAAGCCAACCAATCATGGCCTGGAGCCTCCAAAACTGTGATCCAAAATTAACTTTTTATCTTTATGAGTTGATTATCTTGAGTATTTTGTTATAGTGACAGAAAACTGACTAATGCAAACTTATAGATAATAACTCATTTTTCTTTTAATTTTCTTCAAAAGTCTGTCTCTATACCTTCCAATGTAGAGTGATTTGAATATGATCTCCCCAACCCATGTTAACTTTTCGTCCACAATGATGAATACTGAGAGGTGGAGGTTAGTGGGAAGAAGTATTTGAGTCAAGGAAGCAGGGTTCTCATGAATGAATTAGCACCTTTCTCATGTGTTGAGTTCTACAGGGAGAGCAGGCTGTTGTAAAGCCAGTCTACCTGTCATGTCTGTCTTCTGCACACCGCTACTTGCCTTTGCATTTTCTGCCTTGAGTTGAAGGATCATGAAGTTATCACTGGAAGCTCAGCAGATTCCTCCACTTGCTCTTGAACCTTACAGCCTCCAGGTCCATATGCCAAAATAAACTGATAACAATTACTTTCCTGCCTCACATACTCAGAGACAGAAAGTAGACTAAGACACAAGACCTCTTTAAAAGTGCTTCTTAATATGATTCGTGACAAAGTCAAAAAGTCAGATATATTATTAGTGAATTTTGTTTTTTTTAGCCTGAAGACTTCCAGCTCAATTTCTGCAGTCCCCTCTTACAGCCTGCTCTGGTTGTTTCCCAGGCTCAAGTTATAATTCATCTCATTTCTTGTCTTTCTTAATAGTTTTGTCCCCTTACTGTCTTGTTTTTGTCAGTAAGTTTGCTAATTTGAGAGGAAGGGATTTTTTTTTTTTCCCAGTAAGTTCTTGAAAAGTGTACATAATGAGGAAAAGAAAGGTGTTGTGGTGAGAAGTCACACTGCAGAGAGGGTAAGAGCATGGTGCTCCATAGATGAGAGCTTCCTGAACTTGAAGAAAGAACAGGCTTCTGAAGACTTCTAGTCCATGATGCTCATTTGATCACAGAGGAGGGATGGAAGAAAAGAGAACTGGCAGAAATGCTGAAAGTTGTGTTATCACCTGTTCAACAAGCCAGCATCTCTCCTCTGGTCTACACCATCCTCTGGTCTGCAATCTGGTACGTTATGCACTAGGTGACTCTGGTAGTTCAAATCTGGCTGGGACAACATGCCACATATCTCCCTAAGACTATGGTCTATTTACAGGTGAGGAAAATGGAAAAAGATTTGTAAAAATGAATCAAATTGTCTCACTAAAATGTAGCAGATTGAGGTGTCTAAAAATACACACAAGTGCAAACATGCAAATTCACATGTTTGGGTGAGGTCTGCATTTGAAAAATCACTGTTTTTAGAAGGTCATGTCTATTATTGAGGTTAAAATTAATCCTTCTTAAGTAACCAAGTCCATGTTTGTGTTTCATGATTTTTCCTTTGTTCAAAATTGGGAACGGTAGTAGCAACACTCTGTGTTATTATTGCTGAGCCCCAAAAGCTCAGCTTTCTCTAAAGGTCAACTAGAAATTTTCAAAAGGGCAAAGCTGATTCCATGCAAGATCTGTGCAGGAGAATCTTAGGGATACTTAAGAAATGTTTTCTCTCCTTACATGAAGCAATGTTCAAGGTGCTTCAAATTCCTAATCCATTTTAAACCACATTGATTATAATAAACTCTCTTTACAATTGAAGGTGAATAGCATTGTCCCTATAAAGTTAAAACCTTAACAGAAAGCTATTGGAATTTTCTGAGTAATGTTGATATAGTATGGAGATTTCCCATCAAGATAAAAGAATACATCCACAGGTAGAAACTGAAACTACTTTCATTTGTTCAACTATAATTTGCGTGTCCCCATTTCTGCTACTCTCCTTGACACCTCAGCTACACAGAACAGCAAGTTATCCTACCTTCAAAGAAGGAAATTGACTAAAGATAAAGCAAATGTGAAAGCCAATAACACAAATGCTTTCCGAGAATTACAATTGGTTAATAAAGTATTATGCAATATGAAACAATCTCCAATGTGTACAGGTAAGAAATGCAAAGTCCAAATGAGGAATAATTCACACTGTATAATTTGATTTAAAAAATCAAAGGATAATTACTAATATGTATTTGCTTAAATTATTTCTCTTGGGAATATGCAGAGAGCTATTGAGAGAATATATCTGGAATATGGATCAAGGAGTCAGTGATGAGTGCTTTGCTTTTTTATTGTGTATAATTTTATACTAATTACTAAAAATCACTATCTGCCAAAGATAAAAGACGGACGTTTGGCTAATTGTAGGAATCTATGAAGCTTTTGTGGAAGATATATCCCTGTACTTGAGTTACTGCGCATGAAGATGAGCAACAAGTTTTGCAAGATGAGGGAAATGATATGGCAGTACTGTCAGAGGTGGGAAATGTGAGTTGTGCCCTTTCCCTAGAGGACGGGAAGTCCTCCCGAGAGCAAGGTGGCAGCCAGAGACAGCAGCATCCAGGAGCTTCCATTACACTGTGAAGAACCTGTAGTTTGTGATAAAAATTGAAAATTAAATACTCCAGATGGACGATATACCCCAAAATAAATATTTATCAATTTCAAACAGTAATATTTCCCATGAAATTCACTTTATTAAGAAATTATGTATGTAGCAATTTTTTTAGGATTATTAAAAAGTTAGTATTGTGTTTGTTAGCCAAAGCAGAATAACTTCACTTCACTTTCAGAAATAGCAGATTCGATTCTTGAAAAAGTCACCAGTGTAGAGTCCCTAAAATATTAGATGAACATTACAGAAATGCACTATATTGCTGAGCTAATCGTACAAGAAGGGAAGAGAGATCTGAAAGGTCAAACCTTTAGTAGAAGCTGAAAACCAGGAAGGTATGCTGACATTGATATTGCAGCTAACCTGGGGATGACTGTCAGTTACAGTCCCATGAGCTCATGTTTGTACAACCTCAGTGAGAAATGGACAAAATGAGAGACTGAGCAAGGGCAGGTGTGAATGCTGAGACAGTAAGGGCTAAAACCTCAGTAAAAAGATAGACAAAAATACAGAAGAAAGCAACTTAGGACTTGGGAAATCAAATAATAAAACTGGCCTCCTAGTATTATTATTTCAGTCTTTTCTTGTAAACCTATCTATGAAGAGGATGTTTATCCTACATGCCATAGACTATCCGGGAAAGAGCACCAGCTTATCATTGCTCCACTTGGCAGAGTCATGAACATGGAATAAAGAATATGTTCATATTACCATGTTGCTTCTATGTTGACAATACCATGATGCCTCTCTTGCTCTGAATTATTTCATCACTATGTCAGAGAGCATCTCAGAAGGAGGATGGAAAGAGAATGATCACAATCCACAATCCAGTAAGTGGCCACTGAAGTCTAGGCTTTGGATAAGAAGTCTCAGCCCTGTCCCTCCCTACCCATTGAGTCAATCAGCATTGGATACATGAGAGAAAACTGTAGGTCAGCATAAGACTTATGTAATATCAAGAATGAGAACCACCAACAAATATATTTCTTTAGAAACAAATTTTGTTGCTCTTGCCCAATTCAATAGGAATCCCCTTTGAGTTTAAAAGTTTGTAAATTTTCTGTCACCCTGTTAACACATGTTTTCAATAAATTTATAACACTGTTTTCTAGGACATTAAGTGGAAATATAAATGGCCTCTCAGATTTTGAGTTTTTCATTTATCACTATGTGATTTCAGAGAAATTGAAATGTGGGAGTAGATGGAGTGGGCACACTTGATTTCTATTTGGAGCAAGCAGGGAAACAGCACACTGTATTTTAGATGGTGGATATTGAGATTCCATTTCCAGATAAAGGACAGATGACGTTTTCTCTTCACATCTTCCTTTTTATCTTTGTTTACTTACTTTTATTGTTTGTATTTACTTAGGACTTGCTGCTTATAAATGCTGAAGTTCATGTGACAGGATTTTGTATTCCCGCCTAGTCTTCCTCATCGATGTATCTTGCCTTTTCTTTAAAAGTTTTTGTAGTTGCTGTTGAATCACAACTGCCTTATGCAGGCATCCTCTACTGCAATCAACAGTCCACTCTTCTTAAGATAATGAAAATTTCCTTCAGACCTAAGGACCCCTTATTAAAAAGTATAGCACAAAATATAGAGACATTCAGTATCCTGGGTTTCTGGCATTACAAGATATCGTACTTGTTACTGCTCATCACAAATACATTCTGGAATAGAGGAAGCCAGCTACAACATAATATATTAGGCAAATGCCATATTTCCAATAATACACAAAAATCCCCCATACCAAATCCTGAAGTGTGTTCATTTTATATATATTCAAGGGTCTCACAATATATAACATTTTGGTCCTGCCACCATAACCAACAAAAAGGCAAATTCCAGCCAAATCATTTGATACCTTAGTTGTTTGTATTCTGCTAATCTTTGAAAACTCTAAAGACAGTGAAAAGCTCCAATAATCGCATGTCAATTATCTGGTATGTTTTCCTTATTTGGCATTCTGAATTAGAAAAAAGTGAAAACTGACATTCAATCAGCATCTACGATATATTATGTACTGTCGGCGGCAGTTGGCCCACATTTTTATTGCTCTTCGCACCACAACCATATATCACTTTTAAAAGTTGAGAGAATAGGAAGATACCTAAAGCTGATAATGCTCTCGTATCATACAACTGATGAATAGGTAAACAACTGATAGAATCAATCAGTTTCAGAGTCAATATCCAAGTCCGCCAAACTGATGGTCCTACATTAGGTAGAAATTAGTGTCCAAAACCTAGCTAAGTTGCACACTAACTTATCAGAGCTGATTCAAGGGGAACAATATAGAGAATTGAAGGCAGAATCTGAATTTTTCCTAGGGAAAATAACCCTTCTTTTTCTTGACTTTTTGTCTTTCATTTTTAAGAAGAAGAAAAAAAATCCATTCCCAACAACAGATTTGGTAAAGGGCAAATTCGATTCAATCCTCAAGTGTGAGAAATCAGAATCAGTTGACAGAGAAGTAGCATTAGGTACTAGGACAAAAATCCAAACCAAGGAGAGGTGACCAGTTGAATAAACTCAAGGTAGGGAACAGAAACTGTAGTTGACTTTTGACAAAACTGGGATCCAGGGATCTAGTCCAATTTAAATTAGGGAATATGCAGCTCATATTGGGACCCTCTGGCACTGAAAGAAGGCACTAGTAATAGTTAGATGTAGAGAAAACGCATAACCCACAACTTTTCTAACAGAGTCCCATGTGTGTGGATTCTGTACGTGCACCCTCAGGCCAGTCTCAGTGGGCAACAGGGTGTGTCCAGGTGCCAATTCACGCCTCTCTACATTTTTCCAGCTTCTCACATTATATCTGTTCTTAAAAAAAAAAAATATCCTGTAATGTCCTAGATAAACTTCCAAAGCTTTCTTTCCTGAAGACCAAAATTTCTACATGTTCTAAATTATTTTCTATGAATAGGGAAGTGGGTTTTCTCGTCAAGTAAGTAAATGAGAAAGCACCACTTCTCTCTCACTCTTATTTTTTTTAATCTTCCACAACTAGGGGAAAATAAGAAGCTTCAAAACCAATATATATTTTTTTCTCCTGGGTAATGTCAATAAGCTAGTTCCAAAGGTATGAGGAAATCCATACAGCAAGTCCATCATCTGGATCTTAACATCCATAGAAAGCTTTTGTGGAAAGGATGATCAAGCAGCCTTGAGAATCCCAATTGCATTTTTTCCCCTTCTCACAAATTAACACTTTATAATGTTAATTCTTTAAGATCTGCTGAGAAAATCTTCCAGCAGATGTTACTTGAGTCTATCAAATTAAAAAATCTGTATTGCTTTCCTTTCCTCAATACTTCTAAGAATGAAACCAACAGAAGAACTGAATGATCTCCATTTCCAATTGGGCTCCCACAGTCTGAGCCTGTGCCTCAGCATCACTTTAGTTATAAAAAATTTTTCTTTGGTCCACCTTATACAAACTTTTGTTTGTCTACAAAATGAATCATCACAAGGTAGCAATAATGTTTCCATTGCAATGAACACAAGCTATATAATCACTAATCAGAGTCATCAACAATGCAAAGTGACCATAATGAGTCACTTTGACTCAATGAGTTTCAGACATTATAAGGAACTTGACATAGTGAACACCAGCAACAACATATTCATCAAGAAGATGCAGATATCCTTTTTGAATTTTGAAATATTGGAGGTGGTTTTCATACCTCTGTCACTAATTTGAAGTACTTAAGAAACAGGGCATTACTGATCGTAATAACATATGAAGACCCATGGAATTTTTTTCTTTTTCAGAGATAAAGGAATTAAATTGTTAGGAGAGAAGAAAATGGTCTTAGTGTTATGTCACTAGCAAAGATCAGAGGTAGACCTGGAGTCTGGATTGAGGTCAGTCCTGGCTCAGAACAGTATTTTTCTCCAGCTATTTGTTAGAGTATGACTAACAAATAAAAAAAAATACACTTATGGTATACAGTGTATGGTGTATTTATTATGAAATGGTTACCACTTCAATTTAACTGTGCATCAATTACCACACTTAGCCTCCATCTGTATATGTGTGTGCAATAAAAACACTTGCAATCTACTCTTAGCAAATTTCAGATATACATTATTAATAACCACCATGCTACACATTAGATACTTAGAACTTAAACATTTTAACAATTGCAAATTTGTACTTTCACCAAAATTTCTTCCTTTTTTTTTTTTTTTTTTTTTTTTTTTTTACTCCCCAGTGTCTGGTAGCCACCATCCTACTATGCACTTGACATTTTTTTTTTTTTTTAGGTTTTTCATACAAGTGGGATCATGCAGTATTTGCCTTTCTGCATGTAGCTAATTCCACTTGGCGTAACATAATGTTCTTCAGGCTCAACTGCTGGTGCGTAGGCACCATCTTTGCCCTGGCGGCTGTCTGTCACTCTGATACCTGCCAGAACTCCTAATTTTAGTACCGCTGTTTTCCTTCCATGTGGGCCATCCTGTAATCTCTATTTAAGTCTCCTATGGTAATACTGACCTTATCCTGGCCTCCTTACCCTCTTGGCCTTATCTTTTCTCTGTCTATTGCCTTGGTCTCTCCTTGTTCTCTATTTACAAAAGCATTTATGTTGCTTAACCTTTGATAACATGCATATTAAATAAAACAGACTTAAGAAAATGTTTCTGACCGTTCTTATTCTTCTTTCTCTTTACATTTGTCCACATTTTATAAACCTGAAATGAAATACAACATCACTCTATAACCCTTAAGCTTAATATTGTCAACTTAATTAAAAAAAAAAAAAACCTGAACAAACCAAAAACTATGAGATACATAAACGGTTTTTAAAAAGCAATGAAAAAATAGAACAGAAATAGACTTATTTGAGGAAAATTTGAACACTAAGTGTTGTTAGGTCCTCATTTTAAAGTAAACAAAACTGAAAGTCTTCTGGAAGGACATTAGAAGTATTCCCCAGACTTTGACAACAATCTTCTAGCTGGTTTCCTGGCCTGCAGCCACTTTCTCTTCCATTTCATTTCCATCCAACTGCTGAATTGATCTGCTAAAATGCAAAATGCATTATTTTATTCACCAGTTTAACTGCCGCCTGTGGCTTCCTGTTGCTCAGAGAACAGAAATTCATAAACTCTGAGGTCCCTCCATAATCTGTCCCAACCTCACCCTCTACTTCTGCATTCTGTGTCTACCCTGATGGTGCCACAGGAGACCCTTCAGATAAAGAAAAGAAAAATTCCCAAACATCATAATTAATTTATCTCTCAGTGATTCAGCACATACCATTCTTTCTGAATCTTTTGGAATTAGAAACACCTTCTACCCTCTGAGATCAAATTCTAATAAAGAACATGGAATTCAATCTCACAGGGTAAAAATTTACAGTCGTCTCCTCTTATACATTGATCCTTCCTCAATTCATATTCTCATTAAAAAAGATGTTAGTGTGTGTTTTCTAGGTTTTTTGTCCACTTTGGGATGTCACGAAAAATATACTGAAATAGAGAAAAAAAATATCTTTTCTTCCCTCATGGCACTTAGGGTCTAGAAGCTGAATATAAAAATGTAAAAGAGCAAGTAAGCAATAAATTTTAAAATAGTAATAAAGATAACAAATAAAAATCTGGATAATAGCATTACAGTGCCAGAGAAGTATAAGCATTGCTATAAACTTGGTGGTTCAAAAAGTGTCTTTTAGGAAACTTTCTTTAAGGAAGGAACAGCTACCGGTATCAAGAAGAAATAGAAAAATATATTTCAAATATACAGAAGAGAAATACAAAAGTTCTAAGGATAACCATATTTTTTTCCTTCTGTTTGGAAGACAAGCAAATGATGACGAGAAAATAATCATTTGACTAGAATGTGGGAAGTAAATGAATATTGGCAAAAGATAATGCACATCGTACCACCAATGGAGGCCTGGGGACAAATATCCACTTGTACCTCTCCTGTAGTGTTCTTGCAACTATTTATATAACAATATTAAATCATTTTTCCTGTTAGTTTTCTTTGTATGCCCAAATGTTTAAGCTCGTATAGACTATGAGATACTTCCACAAAAGTACAGTTCATGGATTTTGTCCTATGTTCCCAGGCCTAGAATGGCCCAAGAAAATATATGAAATGTATAGATGGATATATTCATTTGCCTCTTTTTTTTTTCTTATTCAAAAACTGCTTACTGAGACCCAGTGTAGAGCAGGTGCTATGTAGAGACTCTGGGGCTAATTGGTTAAAAAAAAAAATTGCAGTCCTTGCCTGCTTTATAGAATTTACAGTTTAGTAGGAGAGTCACCAAATACAGCAATTAAAATATATTTAAAAGCACAATAAATAATGTCAAGTAGTGAGAGTTATGTTTTTAGGGATCAAGTAAGTGACTACAATCTGAAGAATAAGAGGAACTCAACATGCAAAAAAAAAAAAAAATAGGAAGAACTTGCATGAAAAATTTTCCTCGAAAAATCTAAGTTAAGACCTCACTGTGGAGGATAGAATTCAAAAGATTGAAAGCTAATTTTGCAGACCATGTAAAGGATTTTGGCTTTTACCCTAAGAACAATAGGAAGTCAATTGTTTCATCTGAAGTAACCACTCAAGTGTTAATTAACTCAGCTCAGGAGATATTTGGAGGACCCACCTATAGCTATCCAGCCTTGCCCCTGACTCCTATTACTTCAGTACAATATTTAAAAATAACTGCAGTGATTTTTTCTGACTACAGTATCTTACCAATAAACTCTGCCAGTATCCTCATTCACATACCTGTGCTCATGTCATTCACGTGTCATTTATTTGCCCTGGAAATGCAGCACTAACCTTAGTCTGTGTGCCCTGAACCTCTGTGCATTTCTGCTGCCATACATGAATGAATTCTTGATGGGAGGAACAGCATCCTGACTTACAACAAGAGAGCAGACATCTCTTGCAGGGTCATGTGTACAGAATTTACTATTCATAGTCACCAATGACAATCTGATATCTGTCTGGCCCAACCAGAAATTGTACATAGTCTCAATGTGGGATATTAAGCTCTGTGGTACATTTTCAAGGTTATTCTTCATATATATATATATATTTTTTAATTTGGGTAAAATTTGCTTATACAGGAAATGGATGATCCTGCCAATCAGAAATAAAACTTACAATCCTGTTCCTGTCTTTCAGAACAATTGAGAAGATGATTTCTATGCCAAATCAGCCGACATCTTGGATTAGTTAATGGAGGCAGACAGAGAAAACCTCTAAGAAATAATGTAAGTATCTTCCAAGAAAAAAAATAAAAGGCAGGATGAAAATGATTCAGGAATAATATTCCCACACTGGCCACAGTGTTCTGGTTTTACTATGACAGTAGGCAGAGCTTCTGTGTAAGATATGTCTGCTTTATTGGACCCTATTGACCACTAAACCCTGACAAAAATGAGAGAAATGTCCACAGAAATATATGAGGGGGAAAAAAAGAAGAAGAAGAAGAAAAAAAAAAAAAAAGTCACAGAAAATATGCTTCTATTCTCTCCCTCTCTGCATGGGGTATTTTTTCATTTGTTAGAAGTTGTGTACACAAAAGGTATAGAATTCTACATGTCTTTGCTTTATTTATTCATTGCAACAGGATTTCTCAACCACTGCATCATTGATATTTCATGCTGAATAATGTGCTGTGAGGGACTATTCTGTAAATTTTACCATTTCCAGCAGCATCTCCAAACCATACCAACCAGATGTCAGTAGTACGTTCAAAACACTGATCATGACACAAAAGGATTTCCAACATATTTTAAAATGACCCCTGCTGACAACCGTGAAAATTACTGTATTACAAAATGAACTAAGGGAATAATGTGAACAGTAAAATTACTAGGTAATTCATCTTTCTATATTCTTCAGAACTATCTGTAACCATGTATGAAGCACTGGAGATTTCATATTTGTGTTCTTTCAGGTTTGATTCTTTTATTATCTCATTTAATTTTCATAAAATATCTTCAAAGCTGCTATTATTTCCTATTTCAACTAAAGCTAAAGCTCAAGTTTATAGACACGTTAAGAAGTTTGCTTAAGATCTATAAATAATGAGGGGTAGTAAAATTCATAAACAAGAAGTGGGAGGAATGGGATAAGAGCCCATATACTCTCAGGTAAACCACTGACAACTGATGAGCATTTTAATAATCTAATATAATATCAGTTTTATAACCAAAATTTGAAAATCATTAATTTACTGTTTTCATTTCATTTCAAATATGTAATAAAATTCACTCATAAACAAAAGGCATATTTTCAATACACATCCATATTCTATTTCATTTTTATCCCTCATAACAATCCCTTGGGGGCAGCAGAGCAGTAGTTATTATGGTCATTTCATAGGTATGGTAACTGAAGGTAGCAAAGGTAAATGACTCAAAGAAGGACTTGTAGTCATCACATGACTAAACCTGGATTCATTTAATAAACACAAACACACACATACACACATGCACATACACATTCATTTATCATCTATTAATCTGTGCATCTCTATATCTGTGTCATGTATCACTTAGCACATGGATACATTCTGAAAAATGCATTGTTACATAGTTTCATTGTGACATGATCATGGGTATATTTAGATAAACCTAAAAATGTATAAATAACTACAAACCTAGGCTATACGGTGTTGTCTGTATATGTACATACATATGCATTCATATATGTATGCACTCCCCTATGTATTTATACATGTGTAATATCCTTTTGCTCCTATTGAACAAAACAACACAGGATTAAATCAAATCAAGAGAAAATGATACATCCAAGAGAAAGATGAGGGAAATACAAGATTTGTAAGGCTGTTTTGTGCTTAGCACAACATAATGATATACAGTAATTTTCTTTAATAAGTAGAAGAATTGCATTCTAAAATAACCATAAATGGTGCAGTATGGTAAATACATAAGCCAGCCACCGTCATTCATCACCGAGCCTTTTGTACTGTCTACAAGTGCATGTTCTGTACATGGACACAGTAGTCTTGCCTGCACCAGCATCACCACAAACGTGGTAATGTGGTTTCTTATGATATTGTGATGAGCATAACATTGCTGAGTGATGACAATGACAGTCTATGGCACCATCACTGTAGACTGCCATCAATAGAGATGTCATTTTGGGTGAACTGCAAACACAAGCACACACACATAAACGACTATCAGAATATGATAACAACAATGTTTTGAGTATATTGATTCTGAATAATTGTAAACAAAGTCTAATCCACATTTGAAGATTCTCTGGAGATGATGAAGACTGTGAGGAACAGGTGGGGAAAAGGTCTTGGTGTCAAGGAGGGAGGTAATTTACACAACACACAGTGGATTCTGGTGAGTCCAGAGGCTTAGTGTTGCAAACTTATGAAAGGGACTGTAGCCAGACTTCCAGGATTTGGTGCTACAAGAAATCTATTTGGCAAGAAACCAAAATAGCTTAGGAGATACCACCAATGGGAATAGAAACAGAAATAGAGTTCCAGTGGAAAAAGTCCAAGGAGGCCAACCAGGAGACTATAGCAAAAATATGATCTTGTGACAATCGGTGCAGGGAGAGACTAACATGACCAAATGCTATTGCTCTAACTGGTCAAATACTGTTCAGAATTTTATCTTGATGTTTGATCTCTTCAGGATTTAAGAATAACTGATCTACAAGTACCCATTAGGTTCATTAAGTCCACATGGTGGATCATGCTCTCCAAATCTTGATGATCAGTTTTGTCCCACCAGGTTTTGAGAGAGGGGTACGGGAATCTGACTTGTAACCACACATTTGTCTATTTCCCTTGGCACTTCTATCAGTTTTCCATTCACGTACAGATGGTTTGACTTAAGTTTTTTTTTTTGGATTTTGCAATGGTGTGAAAGAGATGCACTGGGGAGAAACCGGACCTCAAAGTCTGAATTTTAATCTTTTCCCAGGCTAGCAGTATGTCCCACACTACTCCTTTACAATGCTGAGCAGCAAAATTAGCAGAGCATCAAAAGGACAAGCAAACCATACTCTGTACACTGTGGCGTCCAGCTAGGGTGCTCAGTAAGTTAAATGTACTGAACACATTCTTGACTTGTGGTCAACTCGTGATGGATTTATTGGGTGTAACACCATCATAGGTAATGGAGCATCTACATTTTAAAGCTCTGTTATTAGGCACATCAATGTTAAGGTTGTTATGCTCCATCAGAGGATTGGCCCCTTTATAATTATGACACATTCTTTGTTCATGATTACATCTTTGCTCTGAAGAGTATTGTCAAATATTGACATTGTGTATTACTAATTAATATTAATACCCAATTTTCTTTTAATAAGTATTTGCATGGTTAATTTTTTCCTTTATTTAAAAAAAAACCTATAACCTAGTTGTGTCTTTATAAATAATATTTCCTTCAGTCAGCATATAATTGAGTCTTACTTCTTTATGCAATGGGGTATTTACTGCTTGCATTTAAATTGAATATTTATGATTAGTTTTGTATCTAAAATCTTATTATTGGTTTTTATGTGTCCCATCTACTTATGATTCCTTTTCTCCTTTTTGCTTGCATTCTTTCGGATTCATTCATTTTTATGATTCCATTTTATAACCTTTTTATGCCTATTAGCTATAAATCTTTGTTATTTTGGTGGTTGCTTCAAGGTTTATGGAATTCATCATTATCTATCAGAATCTATCTTGAAATGATAGAATATCATTTCACTCACAATAACTTACAGTAGTTTATTTACATCCCTCTCTTACTGAAATTTGTGTTTTTGTCATACAATTTACTTCTACTGATGCCAATAAAGCTTCCAGTAAATTATTATTTTTAAATAGACAATTGTATTTTAATGAGACTTAAATAATAGCAATAGTATATATTTCACCATACATTGAGCCCTTCTCTGTAGATTGTACACCTACATCTGTTGAGGTAGATTTCTAGATGGAGTGATCTTTCTTCTTTCTGAAGGATATCTTTTTAATCTTTCTTATAATGTGGGTCTGAAAGTGATTAATTCTTCTAACTTCATTATACCACAAACACTCTTTATTTTGCCTCAACTGGATTTTTGCTGGCTAAAGTATTCTAGTTTGACAGTTTTATTCTTTTACATCCTTCGGTATATTGCTTTGCCATCTTCTTGTTTTGTTTATTTTCTTCCAGGTTTCTGTTGTTATTGATGTCTTTTATTGTCCACCTCCATTCTTGCACAACGTGTACCTTGAAGTTTTTCTCTTTATCATATGTTTTGAGCAATTCGATTATGATGTGCCTTGATGTGTGCTTGATATTTATTTTATTTCTTAAATTTGTTTTTCATATTAATGAAATTTTTAAGTTATTCAGCAATACATTTTTTTAAAAAAATATTCTGGTTCCTGTTCTAACAGCTGGAATTATAATTGCACAAATATTATGTCATTAGAACTTATCTCACAACTCACTAATAATTTTTTGAAATTCTGTATTCATGTTTTCTTTGTAATATTTGCAATTGTTGTATCTTCAAACTTGCTATAAATATTTTTTCTGTGACATCATATTTCCAAAGAGTCTATCCAATGTATATTTCACCACATGCATTATAAGTTTAATATAGAAAGTTATTTGTTTTTTAATCTGCACTGTCTCTACTTATCTTTTGACACATATAAAACATAGTTATAATAATCATATCAAAGTTCTTTTCTATTAATTCAAATTAGTTTTAGTTAATTTTTTCATCTTCTCATTCTAGGTAATATAATCCTGGTTTTTGTTTCTGTATGCCTAACAATCTTTTAGATCTTTTATCATTTATTCATATGGTAACTTTTTATGTTGGTGCTGGTTATTTTTGTTTTCTTATAAATATTGCCGAGTCTAGTTATTCAGCAGAGTTGCACAATTTGGAAACAGTTTGGAACTTTCAGGTCTTTCATGATCCCACATGTGAAATAGATCAATGGTTTACCTATGTCTACTCTCTTGTATGTTTTTGAATTATTTTCTAGTCCAGCTATTGGGGAAAAGTGGACTTCCCACCCTCTACAAATGCCAGAACTCTTCACTTTTTTTCTTTGTAGGTAGTTCTTTCTCAGGTATTGTGGATTCCTACACTACAAATGCAGCCAATGTGGACCCTTTGGAGCCATGTGTAGTTTCTGTGTGGCAGCTCTTTCCCCTTTCCTTGGTCTTCCGTCCTATGGGGCCACTCCGTCAATGTATTTCCCATTCTCAGTTCCATTTCCTCCCTGCACTGCTGCCTAGATACTTTCCCCAGGTGATAGGCTCTGCCAATGGATGGTCTTCCCTCGTTTACATGACTTCTCTCAAACATGATGCTTTCCATGCTTTTGTTTTCGGATGTATGACATTTTGAAAACTTGCTTTATTTCTTTCATTTGTTTGGGGGGTTATTTCAGGTCAAAGGCAAATCCAGTTCCTGTTATTCCATCTCTTTCAGAGTGGAAATATCATGCTTCATTTCAAGTTCAAATTTCAGTGCATGAAAGGTGACTGCTGCACATTTTCTTCCACTTGTCTCTTTAATTATTGGCATGTTAGCTTTTTTCATCTCTTGACCATTTCATTCATCATAGCATGGGGGTCTACAGTCCTAGCAATTATGTACATGGCTCATGATACACATTAAATGTTGGTAAAATAAACAAATACAACTTGGTCCCATTATTCTCTTTCATCTTGTATTTGCTTATCTTATTTAAAATTTAAAAACTTCTGCTATTACATGTAATTATAATGCACTGATAAATTTTCTTAAAGCTATAAATACAACATTCATTGACCTCAAAGGAACTTTGCTAACCAGAATATTAGGTCAGCAGAGGCACATTGCATTTCCCTGTGTGTCTGTCTGTGTGCCTCTGTCTTGCCCTCTCTTTTTGTTTTTTCTTGTTGTCAATGGAGTAACCCCGCTGCATTAAAAGGCAGGATGCATTCACTCCTTGCTATGTCGGGTGACCAATTGTTTGGGCACCAGCCGAGCTGCCTCCTCTCCTGTGCCACTGCTTCCTGAATTGTATCATTGCCTTTGGTTTGCTTTACTGGGAAGTGGAAAATAGGCAGGAGATTGTCAAGAGGTGAACAAGCCAAAGTAAACTCTCCTAGTGATGACTCAGGGGGTGACATAAGTCACCTCTTACCTGTGACATTTCTCTCACTCCAGTAACACATATTACTCTGAAAAATGAACACAGCAAAAGAAAAAAAGAATGAATGAGCCATCAACCTGGGACACTGTTTAGTGGCAACCAGCTTGTTTATTGCTCCTTCTGTAATGTGAAATGATGTTGGACTTTTAAATCATTTCTTTCACATTTCTTTTAAGCAGAGAACTCCAAAACTAGAATTTACCTGGAAATAATTCTTCTTTCAAACTTCTCATATTTATCAAAAATATACTATATTTAAATCAATTGAGAGGGAGAAGAATCAGTAATTATTAATCCAATGCCAATTTCCAGAAATTTTGATAGGATTCTTTGATTGAAGAAATAAAACATGAAAAACAGATTTAGCATTTATACAGGTCAATGACCAATAATATTCCATAGAACACTAGATCTAGAATTTTGGTTTCCTATCTTTCATTTTTTTTTTTTTTTGTACCAAAGTTTGAAAACACGGGGACTTAACCACTCAACCACATTTCCAGTTCTTTTTTATATTTTATTTAGAGACAGGGTCTCTCTGAGTTTCTTAGACCCTCCCTGAGTTACTTAGGGTTTCACGACATTGCTGATTCTGGCTTTGAACTCCAGAACCTCCTGCCTCAAACTTCTGAGCTGTTGGGATTATAGGTGTGCACCACTGTGCCCAGTTTAGCTCTAGAGTTTGGTAAACAAAGTATGATGGTGTTGATGGGGTGAGAATACATGTCATAGACACTGAGCCTATGTTATTCTGCACTGGGGACTGAGGAAAATATATATAGTTTTGACAACAGTTTTTGCCTGACTGTCATCCATACATTAGGAGAATGTTCACATGCAGAAATGGCTTTGGTTATATGAGTTAGAAAGCTGTTCTTTTTTTCTTATTGTTCCTTGTTTGTTTTGAAATGAGGGTCTTGCTAGGTTTCCTGGGCTCAAGTGATCCTCCTGACTCAGCCTGATGAATAGCTGAGACTGCAGGTGTGCACCATCATACACAGCTTCAGATAACTATTTAGTAAGGCTAAGTGTCTTACCTATGGTTACTTATCTAGTAGATGCAAGATCCAAGGTTCAAAGCCAGGTCCCTCTGATCTAAAATGTAAAGCTTTTTGTTTTACTGGATTACTTTAAACAGTCATATCTGTGTTGTTAAAAGAACATCCTATTATTGTGGTAGGGATTACATGATCTAGGTGTGTTAAATCAAGCTCCTGATGTTTATGTGGTCAGGAATATATGCTCCCGAGTGACTTAAAATTTTACACCCGGAAGAGGCTGGTCCTTTCTACCATGCTTCTTATGCTGAGACTTCCATCAGCGAGTGATTTTCTTGCTTTAAATTTAATGCTGACTCCGTTCAAGCAGAAAATAGATTTGAAGACAATGAAAAATGCACCACTTTATTTCCCTAAGGCCTCCTCTGCACAGTAGGCCTTGAGCAAAAGTAATTTTATAAGGAGAGACAAACAACTAAGTTAATCTTCAAATGCAAAAATTTATTGTTTTTTTTTCTAAATTATTTTACTAAGTATTGATTTCCGGGTTCTTATTATCCATCTTCAAATCACAGGGCTCAGCGTAGAATTTGCTTACATTCTGGTAACAAAATTCATAATCAAAATGAAACAGGGAAAGAATCTCACTATGGTGCATGTTATTTTTCTAACTGAGGGAACCTCATAAATTTCTGATAAGAATAAATTGCAGTGAATGAAAAAAATCATCAGAAGTCAAAAATTAAAGCACTCCAAATGGTAACCAGGTTCAGAGAGTTTTCATCTCCCAAGGGGGAACAATTGATTCTTTTAAGTAGAACATTTTTATTGTTATTTTTATGTGGTTACCATATTTTAGAATATTTTCTAATATAATAACATTGTGCTTATTGAGAAGTATTATCTATCCTGAGTTTATCAACTTAAAAATTGAGAAAGTAAACAGAGTTTATGGGAATTAACAAACAATCATGACAACACACATAACTCTGATGTCCAAATTACTCCAGACTTTTATGGAAGCCTATAAACCCTCAGAGTCTTTGACCTGATTGGTTCCAATGGGTTCTAAGACAGCAGATTTCTTGGAGTCTGATATACCAAATTCATGTCCACAAGGAGAAATAAAAAATACATGGAAATTGATAATTAAGGGTATATACAGGTCGAGAGGATGGGCAAGTTTAGAACCAAAGGAGGGTAGGATTTAGCAGAATATCAGAACAAAAATTGCCTCATTTCCCATCATTAGGGTTCTTGCCCTGCTTGGTGCTTCTTAATAATGATAGCTTAAATGTCGTGAGAGGAGAAGGCCAAGTACGTGCCTATAAAACAAATCTACTGTCTTCTATGGGATAGTAAGATAGTTTAATGATTATGAAAATTCTTCTATAGCCACCATGTCATATGCATCTAGAAAAATTTACCAGAAGAGGGACCTGTGTCACTGATTTTCAATGCTCATGTGCTTCATCCTTTGAACAATACAGTCAGCATGCTTCCCAATTCAGTTTCTTGTATTTGAATCCATCTACTTGTGTTTTAATAAATTGTCTAGACTGTGATGCATTGAGTTTGTCATCTAAAGTTAATGCAATGGTACTCAAATTTTAAAAGTGTTTTCCAAACTTCACTGGCCACTTAGGATCTTAGAGATATGTGAGTGGAGGTTCTATAGATCTCTCATGATCCCAAGATAGAGCGGTTGTAACAATCTCCCGGGTAATGCCAATGCTGGTAATACAAAGACCATGCTTCAAGGACAAACAGTTTAAAGTAAATATGCTCTGAGATCTGAGAAGAGGGATTAGGTGAAGGCAGTTTATTTGGTAATATGATAACAGGGAATAGAAATACAGGGAAGACAAGTGACACAGAAGAGAAAAAGTCAATAAAAAAAAAAAAAAGGCCATTGGGTTGGCCATCAGTATGAGCAACTAGTGATCAACCCCAGAGGGAAATTCTGACGAGCTCTATAAGATGCCCATCAACAGTAACTTCCTGGAGGAAAACAGAGGAACATATTTATATTTATTCAGCAGCTCGTTCCCATTGGCCTACAGCAGTGGCATAAGCCTGCATTTCCAGGTGGCACATGAAGGACTGCAGAGCATTTATCTCCAGCAGTCCCATCTGTACACATTAAAGAAGCCCTAAGGCATGAAACAAAACTCTTTATGAAACAGGCCAAGACAATGTGCTGTTTGTGTTGCTCCTGCAGGAAGCTAGGCTAGGTCTACTTGAAACCAGGTGTTCCAGGAAGCATGGGGTGGCCTAGAAGACTGAGAAGAGATTCACGATGACGGTGAGATGAGGCATGCTGTGTGGCCTGGGCTGATGTCGTGGGCCCCCATGCTCGGTTACAAAACTCACGTCTTTGAGAAAGAAACTCCAAACAGTCCCTCACGATACCACACTTCTTCCCCCAAAATAAAGTCAGGAGCCCACCATTCTCACAGTGGAAGCAAAGGCACATTGCCAGTCAGGAAGCCTCCAGGGCAAGTGAAAGCACTATATCTCCCCTTCCGGATTGGTGGAGGCCTTTAAGGGACTGGTAAAAGTTAGTGTAACTCTCAGACTTTCTGGACAGCCCCTCTCTCAGCGCTTTCCAGTTTAAGAAGTGGTCACTAGATGAAAAAAAAAAAAAAAAAAACAGACCCAATCCTTCTTCCTATTCTCTAAAAGTAAAATGTATCTTATCATGGAACAGTTGTGTGCTGTTAACATTTAGATCCCTGTGCTGGTCGAAAGTTGAGGACAACTCTGCTTTGGAGAACTATGTCCTTTAGCGTTGCTGATGAGCTACTGGGACTCCCTATCTCTATATCCCTCAGTTAATCTCCTAGATCATCATCACTAATATAAAATGGTCACAGAAAACAGACCCCTTTGGGTACAAGGCCCATTTCCACCTTCTGAAACCAAAGTAGAACTGATGGTCAATTAAGAGCATTGCAACATTCCCCAGCTGATCAGCTTTCAAAAGGTTTAGATTCTGTAATAAACATTTAAACTGGAATTTATTGTTTTGCTCAGGTTGGGGCTGATAGGTTCTCTGCTTCACTGTGATGTGTGCATTATTTTCCTGTTATGATGACAAAAGGTTACTGAGACCTAGGGGACATTTAATGTGTCAGTAACACGTAGACAGTCTCACACATGATTTCCTATCTGTTTTGCGTATGAGAAACTGACATATTCAGAAAGCCTTTGGGATTAAATGGAGCATTAAATGACCTACATTTGGCAAGAGGCCACATCGTGTAGAGGGAGAAGAACTTTGGTCCAAGTATAAGAATAAATTCTCTGGATTCTTGAATTGAATGTCAGCTACTATCAAACATAAACTGGGTAATTAGATTTATTTTTTATCATTTCCAAACCTCAGTTTGTTTGTGCTTAAAACAAGGAAAATACTCTTTATACTAAGGAAAGCACATGTTTTAGTTTTTCTCCATACCAAACACAGGGTTTGACAATAGCAGATTAAATGATGTTTTATAACCATAAAAGGAACATATGGAGGTTGTTCTGGAAGTTTGCAAATAAAAAAGGAGGTAATTTATGTCTTTAATTTATACACTATATCCTATAACTTATATGATTTTTTCAATGCCCTTTTTATTACTTCATAGTCAATTTTCACTATTTTCAAAGGTCTTATTTACTCAGTTAATTTCCTGGAAACAAAATCAATGACTACCAAAATAGTAAAGCTGGTGAAAACACTGGTGATGATAGAAGACTTTTTATGTGAATGTTATAATTTTAAAATATTAGTGTCTATTTTTTTCCTAATAGGCAATAAGCAAGGCTTATTTTTCCTTTTATCTGTGAAATTCTGAAAGGAAGTTCCCTGATTTGGTGTGCATAGTTGATCAGAATGGGCTTTCAGAAGTAAGCCAGGTATGCCTGCTTCCAAGGCCATTGCTTTTTTTTACTACCACTGTGATGATTGTACAACCATGCTTTGAATCTGCATTTTATTCATCTTCCCAAAAGTCAAGCATTAACTTCCTTCTTCCGAATGTCACTGCAATTCCCAGAACATCTGGAGAGCGAACAGTCCCATCAAGATAACTATGCTCCATACCGGTGTCCCGTATTGAAGGATATCTGTGAGTTGTACACCAGCATTCTATATAATGAAATTGAGGGTCCCATAAAGTGGTATTTTCAGGGTAGTTGGAGATTGCCCTTCTTGTCCATAAAAAAATCAAGTATAATTCAGTAAAAATTAGGCTCATTATAACAAAGCTATTCTCAAATATAATTATTCAATATTAACATTGGTTATTTACTCTGGTTTAGGAGACTAGTATAACTCTATTCTTGGTTGCCAAGAATATTCAATAAAAGTATCCTTCTATGAGACAGGAAACTCCCTTACTATGAAAATATAATATCACAAAATTGGTCTGCTATTAAGCAACTCCTTACTGTTACCAAAAATTGGATTAAATAACACCTATTTTCTTTTCTGCCAATGAGAAAAAGATTCTCTAAAGCCCTGTTCCCTGGGAAGCTCAAATCCACTGGACTCTTCCTAGTGGCTAGGGAGAGATCCTTGGATAAGTGTCATGAACAAGGAGTCAGCCCATTGGCTTATACCCAGCGTTAGGAAGAACAAGTTGAGTAACATATAATCTATCTTCCATCATCTCCAGATAAGAATGGGTATCATATCTCTTTCTTCTGAGAGTGAGAAATCTGTTAAAATGATGGGGAAGATGTCTTCATTTGAATAAAAATGCAGGCTACTCATCACCTTCTAACCAGAAATGTTTGCCAAAACACTTCTCACTGGCAGCAGGTGTGTTGTTCTTTCTTCATGGTTTGAGAAGTCTTTTCTTGGTACTGAAAGCAGAGAAACATAGAGATGTGAGTTTAGCATTTATTGAGTACTGCTTAGTATGCGAGCACTGGTCAATGCTAGGGACTGAGAGAAAAATAATGGATTTATCCTACAGTTGAGTTCATCTTTCCATGGGAGTGACCATGGTATACAGGTGTCTGAACTAAAAAGTGGCAGGTGGGAGAATATTTCTTTAATCAGCAATGACAAATATGTGAGTCAGATAAGAACTCCACAGTTCCACAAACACCTATTTAAACTCATCCAGTAATTCCCCTTCTATATATGATAAAAATCCAATCATCTTATTTCCAAGTTCTTACTTTATCTTATTCCAATATGCTCTAAAAAATCTCATCTTCTATCATGCTTCACCACATTTGCAATGTTCCAGCAATTCACATGGGTCTTTTTTCTGCTTTTTAAATACATCAATTTCATTCTTATCCTCTTCTTGGAATGCTTTCACCTCAATTCTTCAAATGATTGCATTTTTCTAAATTGTTTTATTTCATCTCAAAGTCATCTTCTCACCATGATAGCCAGGAATGATTACACATATAAATCGCCCTCTTTCCCTAACACTCCCTCCCTCATTAATAAGCCAACATGATCTAATTTCTTTCTAATATGTATTGCTGTCTGAAATTAGTTTGCATTCTTATGGTTATAATTCTATCTTTGCAACTTCCTACTCTAATATACAGGTGCATACCTATATGTAGCAAATATGCACACACATACATACACACACACACACACACACACACAAGTCATTTAGATTAGAGTAAGATGTATCTCTCTTGTCTAACATTAATACCTGGAAAATTGACTTGCACAGGAAGTACTCAACAAAGACATGGGAAACTATTAGTTTCAAACAAAAAGGTAAATATCACTGTAAACAAAGAAATAAAGAAAATAATTAGAATTTCACATTTTGAGAGAAGGAAACTTTAAGAGCATTTCCCAGAAAAATCTAGAATTCAGAACAGAGTAATAGAAGTGGATAACTTTTATGAATTCATCAGTAGGACTTTAAGTCTGAGAAATGAATCAGAGAACTTGGGATACATCAGTAGAAACCTTTCTAAATGAAATGCAAACAGAAAAAGAAAGCAGAATAGACATCCAAGAACAGAGGGCTATTTTAAAAAACGTGTGGCACGCACGCAATTGAAATAACAGAAGGAGAGAAAAGAGACTTAGCAGAAGAAATATTTGAAGTAAGAATGACTGAGAATTTTAAAATATGAATGACAAACACCAAAGTACAGGTTTTTTTTTTTTTAACACTCAGAAAACTCCAAGCAGTATGAATAAAAAAAATAAAAAAAAATCCCTCTGTCTTATCATATATATACTACAGAAGACCAAAGACAAAGGTGACATTTTGAAAGCAGCCAGGGGAAAAGCCATTACCTACCCATTGAGTGACCAGGATAACGATTGCATTGGATGTGTTTTCAGAAACCATGTAGGCAAAGAAGTGAGTGGAATGAAATATTAGGAGAAATAAAAACCTCCAACCCGAAATTCTATATCAATGAAATTATCCTTCAAAAGTGAAGGAAAAATAAAGCCTTTCTGGGACAAATAGAAACTAAGGGAATTCATTGCCAGCAGGTTTACACTACCAAACATTTTTCTGAAGAGTTCTTCTGGGAGGATTTAAATTAAAAAGATCTGAGATATGAATCTACATAAATAAAGGAAAAGCATCTGGAAAGAATAGAGAAAAAAGAATATCTATTTTTATGTGTAGTGTTATATGAAGACAGGTTTATTAAGATGTATTTTATAAATTCTAGATAAAAAATATATTGATAAGCTATGAGTAGATTAAATATAATATAAAACGAGAAATTAAAAATAAAGAAGGTATAAAATATTGGGTAGTAAAGAAGCAGAAAGTGCAAACAAATAGAAAAGTTTAAAACATAGGTGCTAATCAAAATGTCAGTAATTGCTTTAAATGTGAATGACCAATGAGAAGACAAAGCTTGTTAGAGTGAATAAAAATAAAAGAAAGAACAAGAGCTAAAGCCAACTATGTTTTTTATAAGAAATCAACTGCACTACAAAGACTGAGACAAGTTAAGAATAAAAAGATGGAGAAAGACTATGGTAAAGTAGTCAAAATAAAGCAGGAGTTTCTATACAGATCACATACAAAGTGAACTTCAAGACATGGAAAAGCACCAAGGATAAGTAGAGTGTTTGTAAAAGGATGAGGTCAATTCAACAAAAAGACACTATCATCCTGAAGGTATATGCACCTACCATATACAGAGAGTTATGCTAGATAAAATTCCTTAGGGGTAAAAATACAAATCCATCCTTAACATTGGAAATTTCAATAAATCTTTCCAATAATTGATATCTCAGGAATGCAGAAAATCAGTAAGGAAACAGCTGAATACTCCAGCACTGTCATCTTGATTTAATTAACATTTATGAGACTACTCTGTCTAGTGATAACAGAATAATTCCTCCCATGCTCTCAGAAAACATTAAGCAACAGAACAAATTATGGGCAATGAAACATACTAACAAACCTAAATAAATCATAGCACATGAATTAAAGAATAAAACTCAAGGTGAGTTAATATAGTATATTACATATTATACTGCATCTTTATATAGTTTGTATTATAAAATACAGTGTGTTATTACTAGATATAAATGGAATTGATATGTTATACTAATAAAAGTGAATCTATGACACCAAAATGTCTGATACAGTAGAAGTAGACAATACAAGGAAGTTCCCAGCATTAAACACATATATTTGAAAAGAAGTTCTAAAATTAAAAATGTAAGTTGCTAGTTAAGGAAACTAGAGGAAAAGAATAATTTTAACCAGGAAACAAAATCAAAAGTTTCCATCAAAACAAAACAAAACACTTGAATACACCAATTGCTGGTAAAGATATCAAACAACAAAACCTCTTTGACTCATTCCTTGTGGGACTAAGGAATAGTACAGGAATTTTGGAAAACTAACATAATTTTTTACAAAGTTAAATACACTCTTAACACATGAATCAGCAATTGAGTTTCCAGCTTTTTACCCAAAGGACTTAAAAACTATATGTACACAGATACCTGCATAAGAATGTTGAAATCACTTTTATTCATAAAAGCTGTTTTTTGTGTTTTTTTCTTTTAAGAAAAAGTAGCCATAATGATCATCAGTAGTAAACTTATTATGGAATATTTATATAATAGAAGAATATTCAGCAATAGAATGAATGAGCTATCTAACCAGAGAACACGTGTGAAGCTTAAATGTCCATTGTCAGTAGAAAGAAACTGAAAGGGTGGCATTCTCTGTGATAGCAATAATATAACACTCTGTACAAGGCACCCGACAGCAAGGGGTGGAGGCTAAACAACTGAAGCAGGAAGGGAATCTTTAGGATCGTGCAATTATGACTTTGGATATTATTATTGCAAGTACCTGATGCTATTAAAACACACAGAATGTTATTGCAGGAAGAATCAACTTTTGAAAAAGTTTTAAGATCCGCCCTCACCACTTCTGGACCCTGGAGACTGCCTGCCTGAACCCCATGCAGACATGGCTACCACGCCCTGCGTGGACCCTGCACTGGGCTGAGGCTCCCCAGCGTGTTTGGAGGCTGGTGCAGACATTTTGAATTATCCCTGAGGGTGTGGCCACCATTTTTGTGTGGAGCAACTCCCTTCCTGAGACGCCAGCAGGAGGCTGGAGGCCCTTTGACAGGTACCACACTCACATCAAGATACTGAGGACTGGGAGGTTTGAGTGATGGTTGACTGTGAACCATAGATTATTTTTCTTATTTTAAATTTTAAATTTTTGCTGCTTCTTTTATTTCTATTTTTCCTTTATTTACTTATTCTCTTGGAGTCTGTTTCTCCCTTTTCTCATGCTAAAGAAAAACTTATTTTAATCCCTCTATCACTCATTCCTTGATCAGGTATCTCTATTTACCCACTTTTTATCCCATTAACAGTTATATCTTACACCCCTCCCCATCCACCATTAGAAGTTGTAGAGCTCATTGAAAGTCTATTGGCTATACTGTAGATAATAATTGAAATCATCCTATATGTTTGCTGCTATACTGTTAATGTCTTTATAGGGGCTGTCGAGCGTAGGGCTGCATATTGTTTGTGGGGGTGCTGCTGATATTGATCTTCCCCTGGGGTAAGGGGTGGAAGTGTTGGAAAACTGCAGGGTCACAATAAGCCTGCAGAGGGGAAACTTCAGTACCTCAGCTCTTCACTGCTAGAGGGGAATATACAGAAACAATATGAAAAAACAGGGGAGGAAAGTGTCCCTAACAAACCAAGATGGGACTTTGATACAATCCAATGACAATATGGCAGTAGAAATGACAGAAAAGGAGTTTAGAATCTACATAATTAAAATAATCAGTGAAGTAAAAGGTGAGATAAGAGAGCAAATGCAGGCAATGCATGATCACTCCAATAAATAGTTAAAAGAGCAAATGCAGGAAGCTAAAGAGCACTTCAATTAAGAGAGATTCTGGAAAAAAGCAAACAAACAAACAGAAATACTTGAAATGAAAGAAAAAATAAACCAGATTAAAAACTCAATAGGAAGCATCACCAACAGAATAGATTGCATGGAAGACAGAATCTCAGAATACTAAATCCTCAAATATTAAATCCTGAAAATAAAGTTGGACAAACTGAGAAGATGTTAATAAATCAGGAACAGAAACTCCAAGAATTATGGGATATCATAAAAAGACCAAATTTAAGAATTATTGGGATTGAGGAAGGCATAGAATGCAAACCAAGGGAATGAATAATCTGTTCAACAAATTAATATCAGAAAATTTCCCAAACCTGAAGAATGAAATGGAAAATCAAATATAAGAGGCTTACAGAAAACCAAATGCACAAAATTACAACAGATCCACACCAAGGTATATTATAATGAAAATACCTCACATACAAAATAAAGATAGAGAGAAAAGCATCAGATTACATATAAGGGAAAACCAACATGGATATAAGCAGAATTCTCAGCCTAGACCTTAAAAGCTAGAAGGGCCTGCAACAATATATTTCAAGTTCTGAAAGAACATGGATGCCAACCAAGAATCTTATACCCAGCAAAACTAACCTTCAGATTTGATAATGAAATAAGATTTTTTCATGATAAACAAAAGTTAAAAGAATTTATAAGAGAAAGCTTGCACTACAGAACATTCTCGGCAAAATATTTCATGAGGAGGAAGTGAAAAATGACAATATAGCAATACAAGTCAACAAAGGGAGGAACTACCCTAAAGGAAAAGCCAATCAAAGGAGAAACCAAGTCACGTTAAAAACCAAAAATAAGCCAAAATGAACAGGAATACAAATCTTATCATAAAAATAACCCTGAATGTCAATGGCCTAAACCCAATAATCAAAAGACATAGACTGGCCAATTGAATTAAAAAGGAAAACTCAACAGTATGCTTCCTTCAAGAGACTCATCTCATAGAAAAAGACATTCACAGACTAAAGGTGAAAGAATGGGGAAAAACATACTATGCACATGAACTCAGTAAAAATTTGGGGGTCTCCATCCTTGTACCAGGTAAAGTAGACTTCAAACATAAGTCAGTCAGATGTGATAAAGAAGGACATGTTATACTGCTTCGGGGAACCATAAATCATAAGACATAATGATTTTAAATATTTATGCCCCAAACAATGGAGCATCTATGTACATCAAACTCTTCTCAATTTTAAGAATCAAATAGACCAAAACACAATAATAGTGGGTGACTTTAACACACTGCTGTCATCACTGGATAGATCCTCCAAACAAATCTGAACAAAGAAACTATAGAATTAAATAATACAATCAATGACATAGACTCAACAGACATGAATAGAGTATTTCATCCATCATTGAGTGAGTATACTTTCCTCTCAGCAACTCATGGATCCTTCTCCAAAATAGACAATATGCTATGCCACAAAGAAGCCATTAGTAAAAACAAAAAAAAAAAAAAAAAAAAAAATACTACCCTGTATCCTATCAGACCATAATGGAATGCAATTAGAAATCAATGACAAAATATAAAACAAAAACTACTCCTATACTTGGAGACTAAATAATATGTGAATGAATGGTGCGATGGTAACAGAAGACATCAGGGAGGAAATAAAATTTGTTTAGAGGTAAATGAGAACAACAATACAACATATCAAAATTTCTGGGACACTCTGAAAGCAGTACTAAGAGGAAAGTTCATTGTACTGAGCTCACACATTAAAAAAATAAAAAGTCAACTCAATGACCTAACATTACATCTCAAAGCCCTAGAAAAAGAACAGATCAATACCAAAAGTAGTAGAAAACAGGAAATAATTAAAATCAGAGCTGAAATCAATGAAATTGAAACAAAAGAAACAACTCAAAAAATTGACAAAACAAAAAGTTGGTTCTTTGAAAAAGTAAACAAAATTGATGAACCCTTAGTCACACTAAGAAAGAGGAGAGAGAAAACTCAAATTACTAGAATTCGTGATGAAAAAGTGAAGATCACAACAGACACCATTGAAACACATAACATAATTAGGAGTTACTTTGAAAATCTATATTCCATATAGATTATGGAAATAATAAAAAATATCATAGACATTGACAAATTTTTAGAGACATATGATCTTGCCAAACTGAATCAGAAAGGTGTGCACAATTAAAACAGATCAAATTAAAGCACTGATATAGAAGAAGCCATCAAAAACCTAGCAACTAAGAGAAGCCCAAGATAAGATGGCTTCTCAGCTGAATTTTACAAGACCTTTATAGAAGATATAATAGCAAGGCTCCTCAAAGTATTCCAGGAATTATAAAAGGAGGGAACTCTTACAAACTCATTTTGTGAAGCACTCTGATTCCAAAACCAGAGAAAGATGCATCAAGGAAAGAAAACTTTAGACCAATATCCCTGATGAACAAATGCAAACGTCCTTAACAAAATTCTGGCAAATCACATACAAAAACATATTAAAATGATAATATACCATGATGAAGAGGAGTTTACCGCAGGGATGCAAGGTTGGTTCAATATTCAGAAATCAGTAAGTGTAATTCATCCCATCATTAGACATAATGTTAAGAATCATATAATTATTTCAATAGATGCTGAGAAAGTGTTTGATAAAATACAACACCCCTTCATGCTTAAAACGCTGGGAAAAAAGAAGGAATAGTAGGAACATACCTCAACATTGTAAAAGGCTATCTATGCTAAGTCCATGACCCATGGCATTCTAAACGGATAAAAACTGAAAGCTTTCCTTCTAAAAACTGTAACAAGACAGGGATGTCCTCTTTTTACACTTCTATTCAACATTGTCCTTGAAACACTAGCCAGAACAAATAAATCAAAGAAATTAAAGGGATAAGAATAAGAAAGAAGAACTCAAACTATCACTATTTGCCCATGACATGATTCTATTTTTAGAGGGTCCAAAAGACTTCACTAGAAAACTTCTAGAACTAATAAATGAATTCAGCAAAGTAGCAGGATATAAAATCAATATGCATAATCTAATGCATTTCTATTCATAAGTGATGAATACTCTGAAAGAGAAATTAGAAAAACCACTCCATTCTCAATAGCCTTAAAAAAATACTTGGAAACCAATCTAATAAAAGAGGTGAAAGACCTCTACAATGAAAACTACAGAATACTAAAGAAAGAAATTGAATAAAACCTTAGAAGATGGAAAGATTTTCCATGATCTTGGATAGACAGAATTAATATTGTCAAAATGGCCATTCTATCAAAGGTGCTATACAGAGTCAATGCAATTCTAATTAAAATCCCAATGTCATTTCTCATAGAAATAGAGAATGGAATTGTGATCTTCATCTGGAAAAATAAGAGACCTGGAATAGCCAAAATAATCCTGAGCAGAAAGACTGAAGCAAGAGGTATCACAATACCAGACCTTAAACTCGACTATAGCAATAGTAACAAAAACAGCATGGTATTGACACCAAAATAGACAGGTAGACCCATGGTACAGAATAGAAGACACAGAGACAAACCCACAAAAATAGTTACCTCATATTAGACAAAGGAGGTAAAAACATACAATGGAGAAAAGATAGCCTGTTCAACAAATGGTGCTGGGAAAACTAGAAATCTATATGCAGTAAAATGAAATTAAACCTCTATCTCTCACACTGCACAAAACTCAACTCAAAATGGAACAAGGACCTAGGAATTAGACCAGAGACCCTGCACCAAATAGAAGACAAAGTTGGTCAGAATCTTCATTGTGTTGACTTAGGATCAGACTTCCTTAACAAGACTCCCAAAGCACAAGAAATCAAAGCAAGAATCAATAAATGGAATGGGTTCAAACTAAAAAGGTTTTTTTCATCAAAGGATATAATCAATAATGTGAAAAAAAGAGCCTACATAGTGGGGAGAAAATCTTCTTCCCATGCACTTCAGATAGAGCACTTATTGCCAAAATTTATAAAGAACTTTCAAAACTTTACACCCAAAATACAAAGAACCCAATGAATAAATGGGCCAAGGAACTGGGAAGATACTTTACAGAAGCAGATGTACAGGCAATTAATAAATATATGAAAAAGTGTTTAACATCTTTTAATTATGAAATGCAAATTAAAACAACTCTAAGATTTCATCTACTCCAATTAGAATGGCTATTATCAAACAATAACACAAACAATATTAGATGTTGGCATGGATGTGGGGAGAAAGGCACACGTTTACATTGCTGGTGGAGTTGCAAATTGGTGCAGCCACTCTGGAAAGTAGTGTGGAGAATCCTCAGGAAATTTGGAATGGATCCACCTTTTGACCACTCCTCTGTTTATACTCCAAAACTTAAAATTAGCATACTACAGTAACAAGGCCACGTCCATGTTTATAACAGCTCAATTCACAATAGCTAGATTGTGGAGTCAACCTCAATGCCCTTCAACAGATGAAAGGATAAAGAAACCGTGGTATATATACACAATGGAATATTATTCTGCCATAAAGAAGAATAATATTATGACCCTTGCAGATAAATCAATGGAATTAGAGAATATCATCCTAAGTGAAATAAGCCAATCACAGAAAACCAAAGGCTGAATGTTTTCCCTGATAAGTGAATGATGATATATAATGGCAGTGGTGGAATTGGGTGGGGGTGGTGAGAGACTAATGGGGGAACTTTAGATTACGTAGAGATAAATGAGAGGGTGGAGGGTGCGGGGGTATGAAAGGTGGTAGAAAAAGTCAAATATCATTGCCCTATGTACATATATGATTATAGGAATTCTATGAATCTATATCATTCACAACCATAGAAATGAAAATGTGCACTCCATTTATGTACAATGAATCAAAATGCAGTCTGGGAAAATTTTAAAAAATAATTTAAAAAATTTTAAAATTTGTTTTAATTGATTATACATGACAATAGAATGCATTTTGACACATTGTACACAAATTAAATATGACTTCTCATTCCTCTGACTGTACATGGTGCTGATTCACACCAGTAGCGTAATCATATGTGTGTATAGGGTAAATAATGTCTGTTTCATTGTACCCCTTCCCACCCCCACCACCCCATCCCTCCTCTCACTTCCCTCTGTACAATCCAAAATTCCTTCATTCTTCCTTACTCACTCCCCACTAGGAATCAGCATCTGTCTGTCAAGAGAAAACATTCAACCTTTGGTTTCTTGGGATTGGCTTATTTCACTTAGCATGATACTCTCTAGTTTTATCCATTTACTTACAAATGATATAATTTCATTAGAAAGAATCAAATTGAATGCATGTGCATTTAAAAAATTCCTACAGAAGATCTGGGAAATCATAAAAGGAAAGCAAGCTGCATTACAAGTACATGGAAAACCTCACCGAAGAGATTGGGGAAAACATTGCTGACTTAAGGAACTTTGGAAATGCTTGAAGACTATAAAACTTGAAGTCAAGGAACTGTCCATAGCCATTGTACTCTAGTGGATAGTGTCATTTCCTGTAGTAGTGTATGTTAACAATTCTGATAATTCTGGAATTGAACAATGAAGTGGGTTGTGCACAGTAGTAGCCAGGCTTCTCGCTGTTGGAGTTTACCCAGAAATGAGGGAAAGAGTCTATAATGATGTCTGTGGTACAGATTAGAGTTGAGGTCATTTGTATGAATTCCTATTTCGGTTAGATATAGAAGTTTACTTTAATAAGTATTAAAAATGTGCACATACATGTGTGTTTTCTTGCTCTTTTAACTGAGTGGGTCTGGAAACAATAGCCCCTCAGCAGCAATGAACACATCTAAGGCTCCAATCTTGGTTTCTAACGAAAGGAATGAGGGCTTCTGGGAAACATTGGTTCTGGAGCAGGAGATGTACAAGAGGAGCCGGTAGCATTCTGAAGTGTCAGAAAGTGAGAATATACTAATAATGTGTCAGAAACAGAAGCACAAAGATTAGGGGTAGAGCAGGGGACTTGGGATATAACCCAAAGTGTACCTGATGATGGAAGCTAGAATAATTCGGTCAATAAAATAAATGAGAAAGGAAATGCAAAGTATAAAAGCAATATCTATAAGCCCATGCTATACAAATAATTTAAGAATAATTATTAAAAAAACAGAAAAGAAGAAATAAACTTCCTATGCAGAAAATAATTTATGTAAACACTGCTGTTTAGGGGACAGAGCATAATTACTCAGATTTGTGCTCTTCCTAATGATTTTCTTCCCAAGAGCACGGCATAGAAAGGGAGACAAAGAGCTAACCTGATATAACAGAAGTCTGCCAAACCCCACCTTTGCCATATGACCAAGCTCAACAGCAACAGTGCCTCCTCACGTTGGAATATATACATCCTCAACATGATAGAACAAAATGGCATTTCACCTCGGCTGTCTTCCTACAATACCCATAATCATAGTCTCATCCCAGGAAATCATAGTCTCATCCATTCAATTGAATGGATGGTTCATCGGAGATGGATCCAGTACTCAAAACTCTTAAGAGCTTCGATAACGAAGTGATGAACTGTCACAGAGCAATGATGAGCCTGAGGGGAAAGGATGACCACAGGGAACGTGGTATCCTAGATGTAATGGGAAAAAGAGTAGTAGAGAAAAACCAAGGAAATTAGAATGAAAAGTGGACTTCATTTCATAATATGGATACTGATACACTATTAGCTTGTTCATAGTGATAAGTATACAATAAAAATCAAAGATCTCAATAATAGGTACAATGGGTAACACTTCCTGTGGCATAGCCAATGAGAGCAGCCTTTACATCGTCTAGTTAGACTCATTCTGACAGTCTGCCACCTTCTGAGTGGGAAAGGTAGGGAAACTCCAGTCAATGCCTCAGGAAGGAGGACCATTCATACAGCATCGGGAAGTTCAATATCTAGACATCAGCATAATTCCACTAAATCACATACAGAGGTTATGATTTTCACTAAAATACGGGATTTGCAGACTAAATCCTATCTCTGCCATTGTATGTAAGGAAACCATGTGTATAAGGGTCCTTTCCATCCTGAGGTAGCCCAACGAGGACACTTAGGCAGCTGATAGATTGGAGATCCTGTGGCATTCTCTTATCCTCAACTCGTGAAATGCTGGTCCTGGAGGCAAATGTTTAAAACATCAACATCTTCTTCTCAGCTTCATTTCACATATGGTGTCCATTCATTTGTCATGCACATAATGACGATTCCAACCTGCTCTTTTTAAACTATTCCACCTTCTTATTTTGTGATTTTTAGAATGTTTTTTCACTGATTCCTTTAGTTCTGCCTAAGAGGTAGAGCTCACTCAGAGAGAAAAATTTATTTCATGATATTCACCATTACTTCCTTCTTATCTCTTTTTATTTAGGGGGAAAACAAAGTAAAATAATTTATTTTTTTTATCTTAATTTTTTACAGACTGCATTTTGATTCATTGTACACAAATGAATCATTTTGTTTCTATGGTTGCACATGATGTAGATTCATATCATTCATGTAATCATACATGTATGTAGAGTAATGATGTCTATCTCATTCCACCATACCCCCCTCCTCTCATTTCCTTCTAACTAATCTAAAGTTCCCCCATTCTTCTCTCACTCCCCGCCCCCCCACCCCCATTATATATCATTCTTCACTTATCAGGGAAAACATTATAGCCTGTTCAACAAATGGTGCTGGCAAAACTGGAACTCCATATTCAGTAAAATGAAATTAAACTCCCATCTCTCACCCTGCACAAAACTCACCTCAAAATGGATCAAGGACATAGGAATTAGACCAAAGACCCTGCACCTAATAGAAGACAAAGTAGGCCTGGATCCTCCTCATGTTGGCTTAGGATCAGACTTCCTCAACAAGACTCCCAAAGCACAAGAAATCAAAGCAGGAATCAGTAAATGGAATGGACTCAAACTAAAAAGCTTTTTCTCAGCAAAGGATACAATCAAGAATGTGAAGAGAGAGCCTACAGAGTGGGAGAAAATCTTTTCCACACGCACTTCAGATAGAGCACTCATCTTCAAAAAAGAACTTACAAAACTTTACACCAAAAATACAAAGAACTCAATCAATAAATGGACCAAGGAACTGGACAGACACTTTACAGAAGAACACATACAGGCAGTTAATAAATATATGCAGAAGTGTTCAACATCTCTTCTTATCTCTTTTTTTAAAATACATTTATTTCTAATTCAAATTTACTTCATCCAATTCAAGAATTTTATCTTTACATTTCTCCACTAAACTTTTGTAAAATATAGCTGTGCGTCTCTTAGGTAGAAGTTGCTCAAAAATGTGTAAAAACATAAATTGAATTATCTCAAGCTACTTGGTAACCAACTAGCTTGGTAAACCAATACAGGTATTATATCCTATTTTCTGAACATGCTGATATTTTATGGACAGTTTCACGTATAGGCTAAACATGTCACCATCAACCAAAACATCTCTAATGTGTTAAACTTTAGAGCATAAGAAAGTCCTTTTACCTATAACCTTAAAGTCTTTCAATGGAATAATTTAAGAACTGAGCAAATGGTTTACTTTAATTTTTCTGTTAAAGATATCATGTAGCTCTACAGTATCGAATCTCATTTAATAAGAAAATCATTCTGGATCATTTAAAAATATAGATTTGTTCATTTTAAATAACCCAAGAGGTCCAAATTCTATAGCTGTTAGATGAAACTTATGCATTGTATTAATAAAAAATATTAAATATTTCCCAAAGATGTTCTGATGATTATCCAGGTTATGGAAGACTTAATGTAAATATACAGTTATATAATTTGTTATAAAATTTTCTGCTTAAATAATCATTAATGAGAGAGTATTCTCTAATCACTAGAATGACATTTTATCTTTGATAATTAACCCCCAAATAATTAAAGGTCATATCAGGACTATTTCATATGTCATTTGAAAAATCTAAGCAATGCTTAATTTTTTTTCAGACATATTTTGCTAAATCAACCTAATTCCTTTTAACAAGTTTTTGAGAAATTTTCAATCTGATATTTGGTGTAGTGCCCAGAATGGTTGATTTCTGAACATTTAATTTAAATCTTTACTTCCACTTTACATTTGAAAATGAACAATGAGTGCATTGTTTCATCAGTGTTATTGAGTATCTAGTGTCACCATATTTCATGTTCATGGAGAAGTTGGGAGGCAGAATGGCTCAGGTGAAAATTTGACAATTCAGCCGAATTCCCATCCCTACTTCAGTACCCATTATCCATACAATTTTGCAAAAGTCAATGTATTGTGACAAATTCAATGTTCTTTTTAGTAAAGTAGAATTTAGGGTGGCTGTGTAAAGCTAATATCTTTGGAGTACTCAACCATGTTTTCAATAGGAGATGTCAACGGGGATCTCTCCTAGAGTTAGAGGTAGACATGTAATTCGAATACTCATAATCAAAGGGTTCCCAAAATCTACAAAACTCTATAAAAATGTATTTAATATTTCTCCTTGGATGATGATCATGAAAGTTTGGAATATTTTGGCAGTTTTCCTTCCTGACAAATAGAAACATTTCGCACATGGGAGAAGATACTGCCAAAACATATAGAGGAAAAATCTATTAGTCAAAGAGAGAAAGCCATGGTGGAGGGTTCTTGTTTACAGGAGCTATCGAGCCTCCAGCCACATTCAGTCATGAGGACCCTCTCTGTAGATAGTCCTATAGCGGGTCAGAATCTTCCCATGACAGACATCTCCAGGGGAAGTGACCTATTTCTAGACTTGTCTCACTGGACACTCTTCTTCCAGTATCTGAACTGGGTGAAGATAACACAGAGGAAATGCAAGAATGCATTTGCTGATTATGGCCATAACCAATCATTGACAGAGGTGCCATGTATTTTCCTAGAGAAATATTCCTTACACAAAAATAGCAAAGTTTATTGCTTTACAGACTCCTGGAATTTCTTTTCTTTCAGCCATTTTCCAAACTTGGGTCTTTAATCTTCATTGATTACAAAAGTTCCAGATATCTTTCTAATGCATTCCCCTTTTTACTTTTAACTCTGTTGCTTTTTGCAGCTTGCAAACAGGAACCATACTGGTGTTAGTTACACCAGTTAGGTTTTAGTAACATTAACCTTGCTATATAATGTAAACCATAACATTATTTTCTTAAGCTAATCTAAATTTATTTCTGTCACTTTGGAGTCAAAAAGTTTTGGTGAATACGGTTATAAGAATATTTACTGCAGACAATCGCTATGGAAACCAAAGAATGTAGCATATGAAAAACATTTAACAGTATTAGGAACTTAAAATGGGATCATAATATTTATTTTTTGGAACTAGAAAATGGTCTTATCAAAATTAGTCACACAGTATATTCTGTTACTTACCATTTGCCCTTCTTGAAGGAGTTTGAAGTAATTGCTTAAAAGCCCTTAAAATTAAGGTTTGTCCTGTTTGATATCTGGTTTTTCACATTAATAACTTTGAATAGGCAGAATTTTGTGGTATTCACTTTGTTTAACTTACTTCACTTCTCAGAAAACAACTAAAATTGCTCTAATATAGTTCACAATTTCAAAGCAGTTGAAAGACCTGGTAGTGAGAGTCTTGTGCCAAACTTCCCATAAATAATTCATTGATGTTACAAAAAGTCACATGCCAGTCTGCTTAGCTCAACAACCAACTACCCCTGTGAAATGTAAATTATCAATGGCATATGAGTCTACTCATTTTCTTTAGGTGGTTGAATAAGAAAAGTTACTCAGAAATTTACCCAGAAGAACCAATGTTTCGAAAGAATATAATTTCAATTATTCAAATTGGATTGCACAAGAATGGAGGTAAAAACTGGTGTTCCTTATTTTGAAAAGGGGGATTCCAGGAATACAATCACAATAACATAAATCATCCACTAATTATTTACTGAGAATCACAATGTTTTCACATATTTTCTTCAAAAAAAAACATGCCATTTCTTTGCAAGTATTTTCAAACCCCATTTAGCAAAGAAAACGAAGACTCAAAAGATAATGTAAACCAATCAGAGTTCCAAAGCTAATCACTGTTACAATAAAGGTCCAACCCTACTTACTAAGAAAAAAAAAAAAAAAAAAGAAAAAAAACCCTGCTACTTAGAATTGTTTAATTTTTTCCCCCCACCAGAGCCAAAACTGTATGTTGGGAGTTATTTTTCAAAGTCAATATTTTTCTGAAGAATGTGTTCTGCTTAATCACATTGTATAATAAAGTCACTGAAGTTCTCGTTTTCTTCATTGCTGATAGAAAAGCAAAAAGGTAAATTTATTCTCCCAAGCTGGAACACTTATCTGTTCCTGGTTGTAGATGTAAGAACTCCAGGTCCGGGGACCTTCAGACTTGAGGTTTCCAGTGTCCCTTTCCTTTCTCAGTCCTTCAGCCTTGCCCAGGGAGTGACTTCACCACCTACCTTGGTTCTTAGGTCTTTTTGGAATTGGAATGAATTAACACCACATGCTTTCCTGCCTTTCCAACCTACTTACAGAAAGAATACCACGGGACTTCAGTCTCCATAACTGCAAAGAACAGTTCCCATAATAAATATCTTAAATGTCAACATTTATCTAAATCTTATTAGTTCTATTTCTCTGGAGAATTTTAATATGGTCTCATATGTCTGACTAGTTATTACTAGTACTTAATGAGAAAAGAGTTATGCAAGAAAGGTTATTATTTTAGGAAGCAGAGATGAGAAGACCTACAGATCTGCATAGAAGAGCTGTGTTCAAATCTAGCCCTAGGGCAGACTGCCTAATATCTGTAGGACTTATTCTGCACAAACTAAAAAAGGGGGGGCAATTAGAATGGCGATTATCAAGAATACAAGCAACAACAGGTGTTGGCGAGGATGTGGGGAAAAAGGTACACTCATACATTGCTGGTGGGGCTGCAAATTAGTGCAGCCACTCTGGAAAGCAGTGTGGAGATTCCTTAGAAAACTTGGAATGGAACCACCATTTGACCCAGCTATCCCACTCCTTGGCCTATACCCAAAGGACTTAAAAAAAATCAGCATACTACAGGGATACAGCCACATCAATGTTCATAGCTGCTCAATTCACAATAGCCAGATTGTGGAAAACCTAGATGTCTTTCAATTGATGAATGGATAAAGAAACTGTGGTATATATATATATACCACACTGTGTATATATATATATACACACAATGGAATATTACAGCCATAAAGAATGATAAAATTATGGCATTTGCAGGCAAATGGATGAAATTGGAGAATATCATGCTAAGTGAGGTAAGCCAATCTCAAAAAGCCAAAGGTCGAATGATCTCGCTAATACGTGGATGAGGACACATAATGGGGGGAGGGAAGGGTTAGTGTTAGTGTTAGAGTTAGGGTTAGGGAGGGGGGCAAGAATGGAGGAAGGAGGGACTGTATAGAGGGAAAAGAGGGGTGGGAGGGGTGGGGGGAAGGGAAAAAATAACGGAATGAATCAAACAACATTACTCTATGTAAATTTATGATTACACAAATGGTATGCCTTTACGCCATGTACAGAGAAACAACATGTATCCCATTTGTTTACAATAAAAAAATAAAAAAATCAAAAAGGGGGGCATTTCTTTCTTATTATAATATCAAAGTAATGAAGATAAAGAGTAGTCATTATGATGCTCTGAATATAAAAACTATTTCATCAATCAAAATTTGAAACTTTTTAAGTAAATATTATGCCCCTTCATGTTTATTCCCCCTTTGAAAATCACCATTCTTTAGTCTATTAAGATTTTCATGCAGTATTTTCAGTTGGAACTATGCAGTGTGATTGGAGATGACCTCTGTTAAATGCAGGGAGCCACTGACAAATAAAAATAAACCTTGCTTCTAGTTATCCTTTCATCAGCCTTTGTCTCTATGAGAAACTGAGTAACTTCATACAGAGAGAGTAAAGGAGTTTCCTCTCTCCTCTTTGTAGTTATCATACTTTATTGGGAATTTTCAGAAAGAATCCCTGGGTAGAACGGTTTTGTCAATTAGAGTGTCCTTATTCCATTCTAGAGAGCAGTTCTGAGTGGGCAGTCTAAAGTTCCCTTGATTTAATTCATCTGTGGGTGTAAAGCATGTAATTTTAAACTCCATATATGTCATTGCCCACTTTTACTTCTTTTCTTAAATGTCTAGTAAACCTCATTTATGGGAAGGATTAAATCAACACCATCGAGTGATGCTATTTAAATTGCAAGTGTACTCTGTGCCTTCCCAATGGAGCCAACAACAATCAATATTATAGTCCAATTTCAAACATTTTATTGTTCACAAACAAAAATAAGTTCACATGTCATTTGAATGTATACAGATTATTTCTCTTTGGCTTTTCTATGCCTTGGAAAAATAGAAAAAAAGCAAAGTAGTCCTTCTTTAAACAAGTTTAAATTTTGAAAGAATTTAAGTTAATATCTAGGAAAAGATGATCTCTGCCAATGACACTTTTATATACTTATTTTTAAAAAGTGGATAGAATGAACTTTTAATTAGATTAAGAGTTTGATGGATTTATTGAGTATTTCCATAGAATCCTATCTGAATCTATCACATTTTGAGTAGGCTAAAGTCACAAATCCAGACAGTGGCCTGAAAATTTTGGATATTTGCTTTAGTACAGAGCCATAACCTATAGAGCCAAGTCCTCAATGCAGATGCTGACAAAACCTCTACTAATAATTCTTTATTGTCAAATATAATTAAAAAACACTGATATTGTGGTTAATTAATTTTTGATTAATAATTATGATTAATAGATGAAGATGATTATAATTAATCAATGAATGCCTAAAACATTTGAAAGAGAAAGACATCTGTTTGACTTATATGAGCAAATTAGTTACACTGTAAATGCATTCCATACAGCATTAGTGAGTCTTCCATCCATTTATTAACTTAACAAATCTATAGATTCTATGCATGCAGCTTACTTTGCTAAAAATCAATTCTTTATTTACAGTGTGTTGTTTGGAAAAAGATGAGATCAACACACACTTTTTTGTTCTGTCTTCCATTGCTCTTATGGGATGCACTGTTCCAGAGAAAGGAGCCCAGGTGATTCATATGAGCTTATATGTTAATTACAGTAACTATAGCTCAGAAACCTGAAAATAAAATGTATTAATAAAGCCAGATTATGTTCTGAGATATTTTTGATTAAAGTATCATCTATATCATAGCTATTTAAGATGGAATATGAGGTACTTGTCTTTCTGTGTCTGGCTTATTTAGCATAATGTCTTCCAGTTCTATTTATTTTGCTGGAAATGATAGGATTTCCTTCTTACAGGAGAAAATAATTCATATATACATATGTATATTAAATACATATAATATTTTATTTATCCACTCATCTATTTATGGGAACCTGGGTTGATTCTATATTAATAAAGGCACATTTTTGGTACTGATGATTTAACCCAGTGATCCGTTACCACTGAGCTATATCCCCACTTATTTTTATTCTTTTTTTTAATTTTGAGACAGGGCCTTGCTAAGTTGTTGGCTTCAAACTTACAATCCTCCTGCCTCAGCCTCCTGAGTCACTAGAATTACAATAATAAACCACTGCACTTGGCTTAATAAAAAATGTTTAACAATTATTATCTCCATAGTTTTGTGTATTTATGCATCTATCTATCTAGTACTCATTAGAACATTCATTTTCTAGTCTGTTCAGTATTTTTAAATTTTTATTCTCCCCTCCCATTAATTCATCTAAATCTTTTGTTTTTTTTGTTATAAGCTCTTTTGTTGTCTCTGTCCTTTATCTTATTGTTACATACTAGGAAAAGATAATCTGGTGATAGAGTTAAGAATAGAAACCATGTATAAGTCCCATTTGTCATAGCATATGATAGTATTCATCCTAGTTCTTTAACCAATATAAGAACTAAAGAAGGGCTGGGGATATAGCTCAGTTGGTAGAGTGCTTGCCTCGCAAGCATAAGGCCCTGGGTTCAAATCCCCAGTATCGCAAAAAAAAAAAAAAAAAAAACTAAAGAAGTAAGAACCCAGGGAATGACCTGACACCTGAAGAACTTTTCATACGTTGTCCACAGAAGCCATCTTCCTCCATTGCTCCAGAGTGCCAAATAGGTTTTACTTCTGTATTGAAGTCTGTTGTGATTGGGTTTAGCATGTGCTTGAGCAATCTTCTAAGGACTTGAGAATAACTAGGAATAGAGTTCCATGTGTGCCCAGGTCCAGCTCTAGCAGGAATCCATGGGTTCCACACTGGTAACGGGGCGCGGGGAGACAGCATCGGTGATGGATGGAGAATGAAAGACACAGACACTAGTTCTGGTGCAATCAATCCCACTTTATTCTGGGAAAGGCTGGGTTTATATACATTTTTCTTCAGGCTTTGATGACAGGCTTGTGATTAATAAAATCAAAGAAGTTTCCAAAGCATATGCAGAAATTGTTTTTACCAAAAGATTATGAGAAAACAGTAACCTTACAGATTATCCTTACCTAATCACAATTGTTTTAAGAATATCTAACTATGTCAATGAGCTAATACAATGTTTATTTCCTTAATATCTAAACTCTATATGACCTAAGACTATTCTTATTACTTTTGCAGTAAAGCGATAGGCAAATAATGTCATGTGACTATCTCTACTAGGTCCTTCTGGTTAATATCTAAATTGCTGAGTTAAGGGCTACAGGAGGGCAGTGGTCCCAATGGTTATTGTGTACCAACGTTTATTATAGAGGTGGCAGATTCTTTGTAGGAAGGAAGGAATGTTGTGAAACCTTACTCTTTTACCTTACCACCACACATAAACAAAATCACCATCTGGATTAAACCACCCTGTAGGAGACAGGGGGAGATCTATATCTACCTTCTCTAAGGGCTTGCCTTTAGGGGGATACCAGGGCTTGCCATTGATAAAATAAGCTGGTCCATATCTAGTAGCTACTGTGGGAGGTGCTTTGTGCTTAGAACTTGGGGAAACATTGTTATCTATAAGTTTCTGTGCCCCAACAGGTTCTGGCTGTGCCAGTAAATGCAGTGTTTGGTTTTTAACATAATAAAAACATTCTTCTGTAGTGAGGTTAACATCACAGGGTTTCAACATGTGTTTTGTCTCCATGATGTTTTTCTGGAAATTTGTAGAATTATTCCCATCACCTCTAGCAAGATCCCCAGACTGAAGTGAGTAATATATTATTAGGAAAACTCCACAGAATAACATCCGAGCTAGGGAGGCATACCTCTGGCATGCAATCCTTTTAGGATGAGTCTCTGCAATCATCCTTCAGTGGAACTCTGTCAAGCACTGTAAGGAGAGCCAGGCACCCCTGCACATGTGTAACTCATCATACTTGGTATATTTTCTGTAGGCAGCTCATTCATGATCCTCACCGTTGGTTTCAAGTCTGCATCTTGATGCCCTTGAGTTCTGCTACTGAGTTATAATTCCTCTAAAACCCTATGCCTCTTCCTCTAGCTGGTATTATTCCCTGCTGTTCTGGAGCATCTGGAGTGATGCGTTGATTGCTATTTATGTTAACCAGGAACCCAGATCTACCATGTCAGTGCTGAGCATTCACCTGACCCAGGCTAGGACAATCAAGGCCTCTCCTTGAGACTCAGTGTTGGGGTCATAGAGACTCAATTAATCAATATGTGGAGGTAGAACTGGAAAATCTGGAAACACTGGCTGCTTTAAAGTAGGGTGGTTTGACCATTCTGTTAGCTAAGCAGAGAGACAAGCCGAGAGCTGCGGAAGCTCCCTGTCTCACAAAAGTAAGTTTCACCATCAAGCACATCAACAATCCCTTTCTCCTGCTTTATGACTTATGGGTCATCGTGGATGCAGGTTGTTCCCTGTTGGAACTTTGGCAATAAACATCTATGACCACGATGACGTTATGATTTGAGTTTGAAGGTAACGTGACCTAGGTTTGCACTTCTCTTTATGTTTCATTTTTTCTTCAAAAAAAAAAAGAATCCTTATGCTACTGGTGTGCATTGGTAACTCCTGAGCATAACCGAGCTCTTGCATGATTAGGGCTGTGGCAGAAATTTAGGAAACAAAGTGAAAGAAAAGGGAAGCAGAGGCATGTAAAGGGAGAAGGACCATGAAGGGGAAGAAGATCATGGAGCTTTAGCGGACCCCTAGGAAGAAGCAGAGTAAAGGAGGCCATTGCCTCCCAAGCACTAAAATACTAATCTTTCCTCTCCATTCCAAATTTCATATGAACAGCTATTTCTACCCCAGAATTCCATACAGTGTTTCATTTGCAACATCCTTATTTTCATTCTCAGATTATTAGAGTATTCATTCTTCATGGCTAACCTCAACGTCAATCTTGCTGGGGTGCATGCCCTGATCTCACAAGCTCCATTTAATCACTCTTTCATGTGTATTCTCTTAAGATTGCATTTAGGAATTTGTTAAAGATTAATTTCACCCTATTATAATTTATTAGTAATAAACGAGTCCTCCCTCCACTCTAAATTTTTATTAAGATAGTGACTAGATCTGGTGAGAGATGCGTTCAGAACATGTGCTGTGTAAGATTAAAAGAATAAAAATAAATAAGTATAAAAACCTTGTTGTTAGGTCCTAAACCAGATTTTTTTTAAAACATAACAAACCTATCTTTAAAATGGCAATATACCTACCTTAACAGAAAGTTCTCATTCCAACTTTATGGATAAGAAAATAAAACTCGAAATATATATAGAACTAGTTAGCTGTGGAATTAAGTTTCCCAAAGCAAGATCTTTCTGATGCCAGTGCCTCTCAAACTCAATAATTGCTAAAAGGAACTTCCACTTTGTTGCTGGTTTGATTGCCTAACTAAGATGAAAGGCTGACCTTGTATCACAAAACTTTGTTTACATTAACATGAGGTGGACTAAGCCACGGTTTTATTGACAGTCATTAACAAGACTTTGATAAGTGTCTGTAATCTTTCTTCTTTAGCAACTTGGGAAATCTCTGCTTTAAACATTTCAAAGAAAGTCAGGTTATCTCATCTTATACTGATTCTCTGCATATGCATGTGAAAGAAAAAAAAAAAAAAAAACACAGGGAGCGACAAAGACACTGTTAAATCTCTAAGGAGTTGTACCTGTCAAGTACTCAGTAAGGAAAGTGAAGGTGATAAGTTTATTCTTAGAGTAGGTCAGGGGCTTCGCATTCAATGAGTGGTCATTTATATTTCATTAATTCAGTATGTGTTATAAGTCAAGTTCTGGCAAATTGAAATATCCCAGCCTAATATCAGGAAAAAAAATGGGCTTAATAATGCAATGGAATTCTAAACAGAGGTGAAGTTGTGAAAGAATATTGTTTCAGAAAAGAACATTGTGCTTCAGCAAAATTTTACAACCGGAACTTTCTGAGCAGGCTTCAAGCATACCCAACACCTATATTTTTCTCAAATAATTCCCTACAACTCATAGATTTATACTCTTCGAAGAACTATCCACTAGAGGATACAACTCTAATATGTTGTCCTCCAATTACTTTCCTTTCTTCATGCAAGACAAAAGGAATCTTCCACCCTCCAAATGTCCAACTCACTGTATATCCCTTTCTCTTATGAACCAAAAATGAATAAATAAATTTTACACAATTACCCTGACCCTGAAATTGATTTTAACACTTTTTAAAACAAATATCTGATGGTCAAACAATCAGATGAGATAGCATTTAAAACACAATTTTTAAATGAGTAGATGAGACCAACTATATACAGTTATTTGCACAAGGATTGAATTTTAATTCAGATCTGTCTTCAAATGTTGTTCATTTAAATTTTGTCATGCTGCTGATGTCTGCAGTCTCCAATTATGTGCTATCAATTTCTATATCTAACTATGAAATTTATCACAAAGCTCCCTACATGACTGGATGAGAGCAAAGTAAATGCTGAAATGTATCATGGGTACATGAAACTATATATGGATGGTCTTTTCTACCCTGTAAAGCAGTCTTGCTATCCTCATCTCAATATCGAAGTTGATATTCAATATATACTCTTAGCAAAGCTAGAGTTCCTCTGTTATTTAAAGGAATAAAGCAACATACATTCACAAAGACAAAATCCATATTTAAATATTTTAAGATATTTAATAATTCAGGTATTTTATTACTTCAACACAGTTCTTAAGACACAATTATTCCAAATTAGTGAAGTTGGCTTGAAAAGAATCTGCAACCAGTGAACAAAGAGAGTCATTCATGAACTGCAGAAAGACTACCAAACCCCATCATTGCTCATGCAGGCCTTAGAAATGCCAGGCACCTCAAACCTTAGTTCTCCCTTGAAATCATAGGCTTATTTGTTAGAGGTGGCAAAGACTCAAAAGAATGCATAACTGACACAGAGAGGAGACAGAAATCTTAAAATTCTACGATCCCTTTGGAGTGCTAAAATTTACAAAGCCCTTTTGGGACCTGAGGGAGTCACTGACAGTATTGAGCCCAGCTGGGAAGGAGAATCATAGTGCCAGAAAATTGAGAACACCTCTAGGGGCCCAGACAAGCCGGTGACTGGTTTGACAGAACCAAGGCAGAGAAAGGCAGCACTTACAGCCCTCTCAGAATCTCTGCAAATAGAGTTTTCTGGAATCCAAAGGAAGACTGTTTAAGATCTGCCACCCACACTGACATATTTATTCCTCTGTGCCACCACATACAAACATGTGCCAACACTGACTTCCATCCCTCTTTTTAATCTCCCTTTCTCTTTCTCTCAGGGTTTCCTGAAAGGCAAGTCACAGGGAAAGGCAAGTTTGGATCATGCAGAAATGCCTGCAAACAATTGAGGGTAATGTTATCAACACAAGCCTTAACTGATGTTCATTGAAAAATAAACTAAATGAAAGACTGTCTAAGTTTATCTGCTAGGTGTTCAGGATTATTGAAGTAGAAAAAAATATTGAAAGGTACAGAGTGTGTAGCCTGGCACAGACTAGAGTGCTCAATAATTGTTCAATAAAGAAGCAAATGAATGATGGTACAGCATTGATGGGTTGAAAATAGATCTTTTTTTGTCTTTGTTTTGTTTTGCTCCATGGGTATCATGTTCTTCATAACCTCCTTCTCCAGATACAGCATTTCAGTTGAAATTTTAAAAGCAGATATATATTTTTTACCAGTGTTATTCGTTTGTTGATATTTCTTCTAAGTCTGTCCTTTAGCTTAGTACATTAAAAAACGTGTGATGAGTTAAAGTTAACCTTCCTTTTCAAATAATCTACAAGGCAAAGCTAAAACTCTATTTTTAATTTCTTAAACTTAAATTCCTAAGACAAAGGTTGTTGATTTAACAATGATGAGACCCTCCATCTTCATTAATCTTAGGCAGGTATTAGTTTCTATACATTCCCCATAGAGAGAAGCACCAGGAAGAAGTCACCTCTCCTCTATTTAGTGTAACATAGAAGCTTCAACTTCATGTGACATGTTACCATGAATCGAGTACACAATATTACCCTGTCCTCCAACCAAGACCAGCCATGGACAGTTGAATGTTTTATGTCCTTTGTGAAGGTCTTAGGGTCATTGCAATGGATCTTAAGTCTGTCTTCCAGTGTGACTAACAAAGTTCCAATCGTCTCACCTGTTTCAAGATACAGATGGAATAAGAAAAATAAATAATGACAAGTAAAGAAAGGTATTCCTTGTACAAAGGGGAGAAACCACACGACACTCCTGTTCCCACTGTATTCATGAGAATTACTGAGACTAAATGTAGTCTTCATCATGATTGGCACGTGGCCAGCAGATTACCTCATTATTATGGAAGAAGGGCAATAGAGGTATTGAGGTAGTCAAGCAAATGTTAAAGCAGGTCTAACTCAGTTAGAATCTACAGGTTGGTGAACAGATTTAAAAGTCATATCAATTGGCAATTCATTTACCAAACCAGTCTACAGTCAGAGAGACACATGACCAAGTTCTCAGTGATCTTCTATCCTAGATCCACACATGCAGTTAAGTCTCCAAGTGTCACAATTACTTTCAAAGGATAGAGCTGAATCTTAGGGAAAATACATTTGAATTAACCTATCTCACTTTAAAATATTCACATAATTTTATTATATTAAAGAAACCACTAAGTGCTTAGAGGTTCTGCATGGAATGGAGATGGTGGAGTGTACTGTAAATTGCAGACTCTGGACCTGCCTATAGCTCTAACCTACTCTGTCCCTTGGACAAGTTAGATAAGCTTTTGGGGGCCTCTTTTCACATCTGTAAAATCAAGGGGTGAATTAGTTTCCAGGGCCCTTCAGCTATTACACTCTCTGGATTTGATTGTCACTTTCAATCAAGTTTAATTTTCTTCAAGAATCAATCTCTTCACCTTTGGAACTTTGTTTCATTTTATGGGTCTTAAATTTATATGTGTACCTCATGGTCTCAATATTTCCAAATCCTTATTTGAGTTTTAAAGGCAGCAAAGGTTCTATTTTTAGTAATTCCCCAAAGGAATTGGAAGAGAGACTCATCTCTGGCTCATTACCTCTGAGAGTGAGCTCACTGATGCCTGCTGTTTCCACACTCTGTACCCAGCTCCTGCCTGTAATTGTTACCAAGGTCAACACAGGTTCATCACCTCTGTCAAATGGGGGAATGAAAATGTGCTTTCTCATGTTGAAAACTGACTTGGGTCTGGGTCCCTGGGGCTTGAGGTTATTCAAGAATGATAGGTAAGGAGTGCCACACCAATCAGCTATGAAAAACACGCAAACAGGGAGTTGTTAGCGCCACCTTCAGTTTTATGTCTTCTCAATTAAAATTTTTAGTCAAAGAAAATCATGGCTGCCTCCAGATTTAGGGATTCAGAGTTCCTGGGCTCATCAAACGAAGCTGAGCAGATGTCCATTTTCTTAAATACTGACTGCTTTCTATTGCTATGAAGTCAGAGGCTTGGCATTCCAGCTGGAAGCTTCACTAGATGGCAAATAGAAATAAGAAAGGATTAGAGGCAGACGTTTTGAGGAATGGGTTTGCAGTTCCTTTAACAATCAGGACAAAGCAGATTTTGGTTCTTATATAGTAGACTCTAGACTAGAGTCCCATAATAATGCACGATACACTCCTGCCACGCACTACATAGGCTAAACCACAGATACATTACTAAGATCTTAACAATCATGAGAGTACCCTGTCTCTAGCTACAATCTCCAAAATTTGGGAACCCCAAGTTATTTCTGTTTTTGAGCTCTAGATTTGAAGTAAGGAATTCAGTTTAAAATGAATTCTCTAGTATAATTCATCTTGTTTTAATTTTTCTCACCAAAAAAAAAAAAAAAAAAAAAAAAAAGAAAAGCACTGCTTTTCTCCAAAGATGGTGCATGGATAGATTTAAGGGAAGGTCTTGAATATTCCCAACTATCTCAGTAATGAGCAGACAGACCTTACACTGTAATTTAACCATTTTCAAATTGTTCAAATTGACTTTCTAGGTAGGAATGTAAATCCACAGAAAGTTTCTCTGAATTAAAAATGTTGCTGTCCTTTCTTGTGAAAAGAAGAAAAAAGTAGTTATTTAGGCTACCTTATGTGATAAGGATCGAGTCAAGTATATGATATAGATTAATTTAATCCACACATAAAAGACATTGGGAACCATCTTTCCAGATGATGGAAGTGAATGTTGGGCGATTACAAGCTTAAGATTAGTGCACTCATACAGGAGTGTAACTATAATTCAGTTCAGATATATCTTTAAACCTGGTATCTCTCCATCTACCTAACCATGGAAATTGTAAGTTGCTCTGTTTCTGCCTGCTACCAGTGAGAAACTCTTGTTATGGCAACACTAGCCATCTGCCCCAGCACTGATTCTTTATGCCTGGGTACTATTAAAAACAAATCCCTGGATTCATTTTTGCTTTTCCCCACCCTCAAAACCTTCAGGGTCCTCTATCTGATTATGTCTGTGACCTTTGGGGCTTGAGTACATGACTTTTCCTGATGACTTGGGATCACTTTGCCTCACTGGCACTTTTTGCTGCCTCAAAGAAGAACCTGTGCTAAGTCAGGATTTGTCATGGACAAAGCAGAACCTAGTTTTTACATTTGCTAGATTCTTGTTAATGCAACGGTTTGGACAGCTGAAAAGTGGGACCATTTGTACACAGACACACACACACACACACACATATATATATATTTATTGTTATTTGTACACACACACAAATATATATATATATATTTATTGTTATTTATCTTTTTAAAAATTATCTCTAGTTATTTTAAGGTTGTCAACTTTCTGGTTTTTTTTTTTTTTCCTCTTCTTTCTTTCATTCATTTATTTTGTCACTGTTTTTGGAAAGTCAAGAATTTTGCAGATTCTGATATAGCTAAATATCATCAACCAGAAATATCATTTGGTGGAAGAGAATTTATACATTTCACTCCTTTTTTTATCTGTGTTGAACTGCAAAGGGTGGAAAATTGAATCGTATGCTACTATCCGGTCAACAAATGTGCCCACGCTAGCAATGCTTTATGATGACTTTTCAGAGCAGTAGCAAGTCCAATCCATGATTAAATACAAATTTTAACCTTCTTGCTTCACACAGAAAATGAGATTTGTACCGTGGACTTTTTTCTGAAATGTTGAACCCAGCTGAAAGTCTCATCTTGCCATCCGGTTTTCCTTTCTACCATTTCTATTTGCATTGCATTAACATAATGCTGAAAAATGGAAGCACCAAATATTTTTTTTTTCATAACTGAGCAGTGAGAGAAATGGAATATCAGGCACTCTTTTCAAATGCCTATTACTTTAGGATAGGGGCAGTGCACTACATTAAATGATTACAAATTGATTTTTCCTTGAGCTTATAGTTTTTTTCATTTTCCCTATTTGTGACCATACATATTATATGAGGAACAAAGCATTCTAAAATATATATTTTATCATTACATGTAAGCCCATATGTCAATGAAAAGTATACACATGACACATAATAAGTATTTCTCTTTTCAAAGTCAGCTATTTAATGGGTCATAGCTAACCTTCAATGTGTACATATTTTCTAGCTACCATTTGCATTGCACAGATATTAATACCCTATTTCAGTCCTAAACCAAATTTCTTTATATTTTGAAAACACCCTGATATGAGAACATGCAGTTGCAAAGAGTCATGCTTAATAGTGAATGTAATCCATAACATACCCACCATCTGAGGAGAAACAGTGCTGCTTTGATCTTAAAAATTTTCTAAGGAATAGCTATAATTGAATGGGCTTAAAATATTCAGATAATCCAAATTGATATCTTCAGGAATTTGCAAAAGTAAGTCATTTTCCTTTGAGGGTTACAATAACTATATTTTTAATGCTTTCCTGTGAATTATGACAATGTGGTTGAATTCAAATGTTGCCATGTCATTCTTGCCAATGTATCTTTTGCTCCAAAATGCATATTCAAATTTAATGTGTCAAAGATAGAGATTGTGCACACTCACTGGCATGTTCATGGAAAGGTGAGTTACTGTGTCCAATATTCCTAAAATTAAAAGCAAAATACACGATGACCATGTATTTACATGTCCCTAAGATGACAACCTGGGACCAGTGTATCATTAGTTGATTCATTTGTGAATATATTTGCTTACTAAACTACCCCTGTGCTCCAAGGTTTTTAATTTACAGTGGAATAGACTTGTGTTAGCCTACGAAGAAAGCAAGCCACAACATTTAGCAGAGTAGCTACAAAGTCATGTGTTTTGTTTTGTTTTTGGTCTTTTACATATGGGGATATATTATGCCAGAGATAGATGCTGACTAGCAGCTTTTCTCCAGAGAGCATATAAAAGAAGCATCATCAATGTAATATGTTGATTTTAATTCTTTTGGATATAAACCAAGAAGTGGGATAGCCAGGTCAAGTGGTTGTTCCATTCTGTTTTCTGTGGAATCTCCATTCTGCTTTCCATAATGGTTGAACCAATTTGCATTCCTACCAGCAATGTATGAGTGTACCTTTATCCCCACATCCTCACCAACATTTATTGTTATTTGTATTCTTGATAATTGCCATTCTGACTTGGGTGAAATGAAATTCTAGAGTAGTTGTGATTTGCATTTCAAACAAATAAAAAAATTTTAAAAACAAAAAGAAAGAAGCTTCATGAAACAATTATAGTAATACATTCCGGTGGCTGATAGTGTCCTCCCTGAATGGAATTCTGTCAAGCACAGGTAGATGAGATAGCCTAGAGATAAAGGTTCCATGCTTAGATCCAAAACTGGGAATTTCATCTTACCTGAGGCTGCCTGGATTGGAAAAATTTGGAGGGAAGATGGTAACTGAAAGAAAGGCTTCTGTTCAGAAGATGAAACAAAGTAATTATAATCTAAAGGAAGGGCTTTTCCAAATATAGTATCAGGGCTAGAAATGGGGAGTGAAGACTGTGTATTAACAGCAGTTGGAACTGGTTCCTCATTTTTTTTTTTTTTCCCTTAGAAATCACCCACTTTCTCCACATTACTCAGTCAGGTGTTGGAAAAAGCATAGAATGGGAACAAAAGCAGCCTGACTTATCCAGACAGGGGTGAGGCTATTTTACATAAGACAGTGTCTGAAGCATTCATTTCCACCAGTACTTGAATTCTCTGCAGGACCCCAGGTGAGCACTGATGTGCTCTTGTTCTCTGACTTCCACTTGGCTAGTTTCCTGTGGTTAATGGAGTCTTTCTGAACAGAATCGATTGCTTTTCTGCTTTCCTACTTACAATCTCTTTCCAGTCCAACATCATCTTCTAAGACACCAGATAATAATCTTTGAAATGTAGTCACCTTTGCTTCTAATATTGTACAGCATTCATGCCACCATGGTCAACTGCCTAACAAAAAACCTCACAAAAGACCAAGACTGAACATTTCCATGTTTCTTAAGTGGAGCTTTATAGGAAGCAGAGCCTAGGGAAAGGATCCAGGTACAATTGAGATGTAGTAAAGAGATGCTCTCAAGAGCAACTAGTAAGTGCATGGAGAGTGCTGGACCAGGGAGGAGAGAAGTTGAACAAAGGTGTGATTTCTTCTACTCCCATATTTGTCAATGGGTGTGCGCTACCTAGGAGTTTGGACAAGGGGATGGACAATGCTCAGGTCAGGTTCATCCGGATCTTTCCATGGGTATGGAGGCTCCAGTACCCAAAAAGACAGCCCAGAAATTTGTAAATCCAAGCAGTGAATGATAAAGCACACATACAGAACGTGAGTGATGGGTTCAAAGAGGTGTGAAAATGGATTTCCTAGGCTCTAAGGAAGAGACCAAATTCTACTATTATTTGCATTAACTTTTAAAAAATAAAAGAAAATATTTTGAGAAGCCTGAAGGTTACAGGCATTACCATCCTATAAGCTTTTATACAGTTATTATGCTGGAACTCAAATTTCTTGCTTTTTTTACATGTCATTTTTATTATTCATAATTAATGGATATGTCCAGTTATAGTCTTGTCTATTACTGAGCAAAGAAAGAAACAGTTTGCATTTATTTAACAGATACTGACAATCTATGGTGTGCAGAGGATTTTTTTGTACACTGCTGCTTTTAGGTCCAGTTTCACACTTATAGTCATTTACAGCATCATTTCCAACACAAAGAACAGTAACCTGTACATTTCAGCATTTGAGAAAGTGATTTTGTAATATCAATACTTTGAAAGTGATTCACAGGGTTTATGAAAGGCAGTAATCCTTAATTTTTCTAACAAGTGTATTTATTCTTCCCACATGCTTATTTGTATGTTGTAAATGTACACAGTGGTGGGATTTATTGTTACATATTCATACATGATGTAATGATATAATATGGTCAATATCATTCCCCAGTATTTCCCCTTTCCCTTACCCCCTCCTGTGATCTACTAGATCAGATTCTACTTATCTTCCTTTGATAATCATGAGGTCCCCAGACTTTCTTTATTTTTCTCTAGCTTCCACATTTAAGAGAAGCATGTGAACTTTGACTTTTTGAGTTTGGCTTACTTACACAACATAATGATCTCAAGTTCCATCCATTTTCTTGCAAGTGACATGATTTCATTTTTCCTTATGGCTGAATAATACTCCATTGTGTATTTATAGCACATTTTCTTTATCCATTCATCCATTGGTGGACAAGTAGGCTGGTTCCATAGTTTGGCTATTGTGAACTGAGCTCCTACAAAAATGGGTATAATGCTATAGTAGGATGATTTTAACTCTTAGGATAAATGCTGAGGAGTGTATAGGTGGGTCATATGGTGGTACCATGCCTAGTCTTTTTTGGAACCTCCATCCTGATTTCCATATTGGTTGTGCTAATTTACAATCCTACCAACAATGTAAAACTGGTTCTTTTTCTCCACATTGTCCCCAGTATTAATTATTTTTTATATTCTTGATGACTGTCATTCTGACTGGAGTGAGATGAAATCCCAGTGTATATGACTCAAATTTCTGAGAAGGGAATCTAGAATCTTAAAATGACAGAGAAGGATTTTATTAGGTCTGGACTAGCATGCTGGTGGATTAAGAACCTGAAACCTTTTTTAGGTATGATACTCTTCTCCATAGAGGCTTTTCATCCTCCAAACATCTATGCATTTATCATAGACTCAGTTTAGAGTCCTGAATGGTAGTGTTGTCCATAAAATACAAGTGAGCCCCAGCCTTCCGATTAACTCCCACTCTCCATTTGCTGCACTTCAGTGAGGAAAGACTGCCTGAAAATGAAAGGAAAGTAAAAAACAAACAAACAAAAAACAGTGATTGATTCTACATGCATACAGTTCATATTGATTTTGCCATCTGTTTTAGCATTAGAATTTTTAATGTGTGGATCAGATTATACAATACTAGGCTCTGTCTTTTTCAAATCAGAATATTAATCTAACTCTAAGCTGTTTGCATCTGTAGAAATAAGCATTTTACTTATAGTTATTGTAAACTATAAGTAAATATTGATAGACAAACCAATAAGATGGGTTTTTGTGCAGAGAAGGAAGTTTCAGATTGACAGTAGAAAATTAGAACTGCACTGAAATAGGTACCAGATATGTGCGAGCACATATCGTGTTCAGCAGTGTTATAGATGCTGAACCAAGACTCGATAAACTTTGGAACCTCAACGTGAATAGCAGGAACTATTACTTACATTACTGGAACTGGATCAATGACTTGGACCTAGATCTTTAGGATGAAGTCCACCTGCATAGGCCACTGAATTCCTCCTAATGCCTGGATATTAGAATTCACAGTAGAGGAGGAAGAATCTTTAGGGTCCAACTAGCCCACATCATCCCATAGTCCATGGAGCCAAATTGAGATTCAAAAATGGAAAATATCTTTCCCATAGACACTTGGAAAATGTGGTGACATCAGAAGTTCTAGCAAAGAGTGGCCTAAGACCCATTGTTATATGATTGCAGGCCTTCCCATTTTTCTTTAGAATTCCTAATACATCCAACCAATATCACATTATGCTCTTCCTTTCCATTCTCTACAACATGCCATGCCGTGCAGCTGGTCCTTGGTTCACACTCCGATGGCTTTATCCATGTTTACTGAGGCCCTTCTTTCTCATGTACCTCCCCACCTCTGCATCCTCCCCTCTTATTACCACCCTCACTTCCTCATCAAAAGTTCCAACGTGCTTACATGTATTGAATTTGCAAGTTCCCTTCATGTTTTCATGCTTTATTACTGCTTGTTCTCTTTTTGAAAAATGTTCTTGTCTTTCCCTGGCTTTACCTGGCTAAAGTAAATCTAACAGGTATAGAAATGTTTCTTTTCTTGGTGCTCCTATAACTCCTGTGTCTGTTTCTACCAGACTATATTTCACTGATCATTGTGTTGTTCTTGCAATGCCTCTGTCTCCCTCAGCAGGCTGCACAGATCTACAACACAGAACTCTCATCTTACTCATCATTAAAACAAAGTACCTGGCATATTTGAAACATTTCGTAAATAATAATTGTTGAAAATATGAAATCAATACCTTGCATACTCTTGGTATACTGTTGTTTTTTGGAACATCCAGAAGAGTCATTTGAAAATGATTATGGAATGCAGAGTTTGCAGATAGACAGCCTGAGTAATAATGCTCTGTCTCCACTGCTTACAAACTCATTCTTGTACTTTGGAACCCAGTGGTTGAGCATTCAGAATCAGATTCTCATTGTGATGCTGCTGCCTGTGCAAACAAATATCCTACTGCTAGGCTGAAGTTTGCTCAAAAGTGGAAAACTGAACTCGTGCATACTTGTATCCTGTCTTTCTCAGGATGCCTATGGTTTCAAGTAGCTACCACCCAATTCATACAGGAGTTCTTCCCTTGATTCATCTGATGGAAAGATGAGTTGGTAAGAAGGAAGGCATTGCCAAAAAAAGTATTTCACATGTTATCTTTAGTAATTGTTCCTCCCTTTCAACTTGGACACTCTTATTCACTTCCGTACTTACATAGAATCTCCCCCACAAGGAGCAAAAGATTCTCCCAACAAACTTACATTCAAAAACTCTCAATTCAGGAACATCAGTGGAAAGTTCAGTTTTCGTGTTGCCTGAAGAGGAGTTGTTTTGGAGAAAATCCAATTAAAATGCCTTGTACCACATTAATTTCAAGGGTCATCCCAGATCAAGAACCTATCTCTAATTTTAAAAACCATGGGGGAAAGATTGCCTCCCCAAATCACCACAGGTGAGAGAGAGGAGGAGATTCATGTTAGCAAAGAATAAAGGGGGAGTAGTTCATCATAGCGTCCTTGACCTCTCTGCTGAAAGAGTGTGCAAAGAAAAAAAAAATCTATCATTGCCCTACTCACTAAATATTTATTACCTTGTCTTCAATCTGTGCAATCCCTCTGGATCAAAATTTGAATAGTTCTATTTTCAAAAGGACTATTGTTGGAAACAAGGAATCTAAATATAAAAGATATCCTGATTCCAATAAAAGTTTCCCCAAGCTAAAATTCTCATGGGGAATTCTCAAACACCCACAAACACACACACAGACACACAGTGAATTTTTGCACCTATTCATAGATTTACATACTTTCAATGAGAAAATATCCAGTCATGAATTATGTTGTTTTCCTTCATACACATATGCTATATCTTGGCCAATTTTCAGGATTCCTGTCTAGGCCTACCATTCTCTTTGACATGGTTTATTATTATGAAAGTCAATATTAGTGTTTTCAAAGATGTCACCATGTCATTTATTTGTCTTTTTTTATGTCAGAAACTCAGATAACGTCAGAGAATGCTGCCCAAGTAGATACAGTCAATGATTTTCCACCAAAATACTGTAAACCATTAAATAGTGCCATCTTGACTTAGAGGTAGGTGAGCAAGAGGAAAGCATAGTCTACTCAGATGGTTAAGAAGGAGCCTATTTTAACTTCATGCCTGACTCCTTTTGAAAAGTCAGTTTAACCAAATACCATTTTTCCAGCACCAAAACAAGGATTATAGAACCTAATGGAGTTTTCACCAACAATGTACAGTAGCAGTGAAGAGTGAAAAGTTCTATTATTGAAGTGTGTCTGTGCATGTGTTCATAATGATTTTATTAATCTCAAGATTCTGGGTAATTTTTCCTCTCACTTGTTTGTCTTAAATCTCTTGATGTTTTTAGTGCAGATTTGTAGATGGTCTTCATCCTGTTTCTAATTCTGGAAGTAAGGGGAACAGAGAGCGAGAGAGAAGGAGAGAAAGACAGAACAAAGGAGAAGAAATGAAACCCAGCAGAGACTTTTCTGCCTCGAGTATACATGAAGTTCCAAATATTACTCCACATTAGTATTGTTTCCACAATACTAAGGCCTTAGAGATGTGGCAAACCACTAATGATCTTTACAGATTAATCTAATCACAAAAAGGTCTACAAGAACTAATGCAGAGTGTCAACACTGAGTCTCCAGCAGATTTTTGTTTGTTTGTTTGTTTTTCTCTGATTTTCATTGAAAACAGCGCTCATCATCTGTGAATGCTTTTCTTCTTCATTAGTTTCTACTTCAGCATCCAGCGTCTCAGGCATTATTGTCCCTCCTTCAGTATGCCTTACAAATAATATCATTCTACTATCTCAGCAAGCCAACCTGCACCTAGTACTGATGAAACTTTCTGTGCATACAGAGGGCATCAATAACCCAGCGGCAAACAGCATAAAACAAAAATAACAAAAGGAGAAGCCAGGTTAGAATATTGACTTTTCGATTCCCAGTCATAAGAAAATAATTTAAAGTAGTTACAAAATCAAACAAATATTAGGAACCAAAGGGTATAGGTTGTCCCTCAATCTCTTCAGTCTTCACAGAAATATTCTAGCCAGCCATGGTACCAACCTTTCATAGGTAGGAATATTTGTTCTGGTGATGGAAAGAAGAATCCAACCAAAGACAGAAGTATGTACCATAAACAAACTGAGTAGGAAAAAAAAATAATTGTTCAGCTACAATTGACTTTGAGGAAAGTAAGCTCCATTTTTCTGCTTGATTGTTTAATCTGAAAGTTAACAAAGGAGTTTCTCTCTGTCAATAGATTTTTCTGATAAATCAGAGATATGATTTAATTATGTACTAGAGAAAAAATTCTTTGATGATAGCTCCAACTCAATATTGTGCAACAGTAGTATTTGCCAAATTACTTTTTAAGCCTCTATGAAAGGCTGAACATTATGGGTGGCACCAAAATATCACATACCACCCTGACGTGAGTTTTTTTTTTTTTTTTTTTAATATACAAATTTTACAAGTTAGTTTTAGTCTATAAAACAGACTCATCCAGGGTCACACTCCTCATGAGCGAGTCAAGGCAGAACATCAATCTGCATGATTCTTAGTCCATGCAATCCGTAACAAGGTGGAGATATTGTATTTCTATTTGTGTGTGTGTGTGTGTGTGTGTGTGTGTGTATGTGTGTCTGTGTGTGTGTGTATCACAGTAGATTTGTTTATAATGTGTATGGTTATATTACATTTCATATATCATTTTACATAAATTTTTAGTAGTTTTTACTTAATTTGATTCAAAATACCTTGAGTGAGAGAATACATAAAGGCACATACCTCTTAGTTGTTTTAGACCAAAGACAAGGTTACTAATTAAAATTCTTTTCAAAACCTTTGAAGTTTTTGTTATGTGAAAGATACCAAAATAAATGTAATATTGTAAAACCTACATATGTACCAAAGATACGCCATATAATTTGTTTTTTAATTGCTTTATTTTGTATGTATTATCACACGATTGTTAAACTATAGTGATTTGTGGAGTACCTCCTCAAAAACACACATACATAGACTGTTTTAAGTTTGCACAGAATGCAACGGAAAGTTCATGGGTGTGAATGTCAGACAGCTCCACCCACCCAATATGCTTAAGAAATTCTTAGTTTTTTCTCCTGTTAATTGCAGGGAAAGTACCTTCATTAAAGAAGAGTGACATACAGATAGTTTGAAATGGAGTATGTGGAAGTTTCTGGCTCATAATTGTTGCACAATGTATATTAACTCCTTTTACATGTGACCAGGAATTGTGAAGGGAGACAAGAGAATTGAAGTCTACAGAGACTGAGAAACGTCAAGCAGAGAGGAAAGGACCTGAAGTTTTCAGTGAGACACAAGGTGTGGTGGTGAAAGAAGATGGGCCTTGTTTTTCCAGTACTCATGAGCAAGGGCTCAACAAAAATCCGGTCAAGTTTATGAAGAGACTCTCCAATGTCCAGACATGACAGATAGGAAGTAGTCACTATTTATATTTTCTTTACTAGCTTCCTTTTTGATCTCTTCTCCCACCATACTGACCTAAACTATTAAGATACCCAGCAACTCAGCATTATTCAATGCCCTTGACTTGACCTTGGTCTCTCCCTTTTGGTGGGGTCTTTGGAAATGGTGTCTTTTGTGTAATGTGCATACCATGACTCTATTCAACCATAGCTAAGTCATTTGATCTTACCAGCAACCTCACCTGAAATATCACTTCATTTAACAAGCCTCCAGGGACTCATCTTATGAGGCCAAAGAATCCTCTAAATGTTCTTATAGCATCATCTGTTTTCAGCCAGTGTTTATTAAAATTATGAATCTGGTAAGATGAATATGTGCTAAAATATGCATGCTGCCCACTCTCATCTTTAAACTGCAAGAAGACCATGTCCTCAATTAAGTACACTCATTTCTCTATCTCCAGCATGTAGCTCAATGTCTATTAACTCCTTAAATCATAACTATAAAAAGAAATAAAGCAACTACTCATATTTGCATCCAGTCCTTCCAACTTTCACTGAAGTGAACTCAATCCTGTAGCTCATGGGAAATGATTCATTATTAATATCTGCCTTGTTGCACCTTTGGGGAAGGAAGTGGCTTCAATCTCTTTTTATCTGACTGTACAAAGATAGGTTCAGGCTGGCTAGTCAGAGAAAGTCAGGCTTGAACACTACTTTGTATTTGAAACTGATTTTTTATCGAATTAGCTGACTAGCCTGCTGAAGGTATTTGCCAATGCAGATATTGCTGTAATGCCTCACTGGCAATATCTGTGAAAAGTCCATGTTCATTCACTGGGAAAACACCCCTGAGCCCATCTCTTTACTGCAAGGATAGATGGAGGAGAGGGATTCAACTGATTCTAAATATCTCAATATTATTATCCCAATATTTAACAAACTTTACTCAGTTTTCTGACAAAGAAATAGATCTAGGGCTTGGAAATTAAATATTCTGATGTCATAAAATTAATTTTTAATATGAAAAAATTATATTAGTCTCTCTCTCTCTCTCTCTCTCTCTCTAAGACAAAGGAAAGGGATGAGAGGTTGCTAAATCCAAAGGGTAAAGAATGAAATTCTACAGTTCACATAATTACTCCAACTCCGTTTCAGCCTATTGATAACATCTACTTAAATCCATCTTAGAACTGAAGTTGACAAGTACAAGCGCTCCTTGAAAATAAAATTTTTCTAGATGGTTATATAACTGCTTGATCCACAATTTTGTCTGCAGAGTACACTAATGGTCCTGTCTAAATATTGCAATATTATTTGCTAAATTGGAAGTCACAAGTTAGGTTTTATCATTACTCCCTGAACCACTGGCCAAATTGTGGTGCTTTGAAAACATTTAACTCTGTCAGTTTTCATCAATTGATCAGATGTAAGCAGTTCCTTAGATTAAATAAGATCAAATGGGATATGTGGCTGTCAGATTTTCATTTGGGTTTTTCAATCATTATTTAAATTATATTTCTGTGTATACAGCAATATGCTAATTTGTTAGACCATGCATGCAGAAGTGGTTTACATTGAATTTGAAAAAAAAAATTAGTTAAGGAGGAGATGGTTCAATCTTGTCTTCTGCAAAATGAAGCAGGAGGTTTATAGGAAGATTTCCAAATATTGTTAATGACAAATGGAATTAAACCTCATCTAATTGTGTTTCTATAGATACACTGTGCTTGCCTGTGTTCCAGTGATAACAGATACTCTTATGCTCATAAGCACATTCATTTGGAAGAATGGAAAGGGTTTTGTGTCAATAGCATCACACAGTACACTCTACTACAAAGGCTTATGTCATTCCAGATTTACATGCCACCTCCTCCTGAGGGTCCCTCTCTACAGTTCAGCTGAAGGACATGTTTGTCTTACTGAATTCTCATACTTACGTCTTCCTCTCTTATAACTTGGATCTGATGTGTCCCCCTAAAGACCATGAGGGTTGTCAGTTGAGCATACTTGAAAGGTGGTAGAAAAATTCAAGAGTTAGGGTATAGTGGAAAGCCTGAGGTCATCAGGGATGTCCCTTCAAAGGGGACTATGCCTACTCTTCTCTTTTTTGCTTCCTGGTAACCATGAGGTCTGCAGCTTGTTCAATGACACAATCCCCAACACAATGTGCTTCCTCATCACAGGCCCAGAAACAATGGGCCAGGGCCATAATGAATCCAAATAAACCTTTTCTCTTTTTAAGTTTCTTTATTTCAAATATCCGTTACAGTAATAGAAAGCTGACTAATGTATCCTCTGTTTGCATATGGGGATGTCTTACCTTTGGAGTGAGTTATTTGGTTGACTTTCTTACGCCCTTTAGCAGAACATGTAGGAATCCAGGATTGCTCATCTCCAGAACCCTGAGCATTGATTAAAAAGCATGGAAAAAAGAGTTAATCTGAACGTTTCTTCATTTTTCTCTCCTAACGTTATATGGACAACAGGTTATTTAGACTATTTCTGTGGACATGACATTGTTCAACCCAAGAACAAACACAGTCAGTATGAGGCCACACCAATCCTGAAAAGTGGAACTGATCCTGGGTTGTCATGAGTCTTTCTATTCCTTAAAAGTTGTTTTTTGTTGTTACTTTGTTGTTGTTTTTGTAATTCATTAAAGACCTCCATGGTTTTAGTGATTATTCCCCAGGAGTACCCCACTTAGTAAAAAAGTGACAATATACATTCTTCAGAGCCAGAAGTGGTGCACACTTATAAATCTGGCTACCCAAGAGATGGAAGCAAGATGATCATGAGTTTGAGGCCAGCCTGGACAACTTAATGAGTCCCTATCAAAATAAAAATTAAAAGCAAAAGGTTGGGACTCTTAACTTAGTGGTAGAGCACTTCTGAGTTCAATTCCGAAAACCACACAAAAAAAGTGGTTGGGGGTGGGGGAAGGATTCTTCAGCATAATATAATTCCCAAAATTCACTTAAAAAAATCTCAAAAATTCAAAACAACATCATGTGAATTTCAAATTTTTTGGTTCATTCTTTAAAACAATACACACCTAGAAAATTTTAAACATGAGAATAGAGAAGTATATTAATGACATAGTGATGATTCTATAATATTAAGTTATATTTCAAAGAATATGGCAAACAATTTACACAGTAGAATCATCTTCTACACGTCAACAAGAAAATGAAACTGTGAGTATAAATGAGTTTGTTCTGTGAGTATGAATTGTCCAGAGGCGTTTAATCGTTAAGGTCATGAATTCTGAATCCTCCTGCTGGAACTGGGTATTTACTAACCAGAGAGAATTATATACTAACTAGATATTACTAAACAGGGAAAGGTACTTCATCTCCCTCTGCTTCATTTCTATAATTTGTAAGGAGAAAATACAAACAATGCCTCATTCAGATGATGAAGTACAATCATACATGTAAAGTGTCATGAACAGAAAAGGTAGTAGAAGAACATTCAGTAAATATAAGATATTATATACAACAAGTACAGAAACTAAAAGTGTTTTTAATAACTGTGACTGTCAATGGTTGTATTTAGATACTACCATCTTTACATATTTTGTTTTGTTTTGTTTTGTTTTGTTTTTCCTTCTGGCTTTTGTATTGTTTTCTAATAAATAAGCTTGACTTTTCCATCCAAAGAAATGTCTATTAAAAATGGTCCCATTAAATACCTCTCATTCCAACTCTATGGAGCAGGCCTGAGGACATTCATTGATTTCTAGGGCTATGTGGGTGTGTGGAAAAATATGTCACTTACAATAATATAATACAATGCCCCTCAAGGCAAAACTCAAGCTCATGAGCAATTAGTTAAGAAGGACCTACCAGCAAACTGTCCAAATTTAAATAGATGGAGAATACCTATCTCCTAGATTTTATGAGGCACCAGACACAACACTGAATTGAATAAACTGGGTATTCCCCAGGGAATCTTAACAGGTAGCATGTAGACAATATCTCTATTTGGTACAATTCTATTTTACTTAAGAGAAACATCTTAACATACTGACTTTTTCAGGGAGTATGGATCAGGTCCTGTTCTTTAACACCAACATCATCTTGCACTATAAATTCAATGAGCAGATATTCAATAAATATTGCTGAATAAATAATCAGGGGACAAACATTGGGAACAAATTATAAAAATTTGAGTTATTACAAATATTTACTTAAAGACTCAGCAAATATATAACATTGATTTTGTGAGACTTCTATTTGTAATCAATTCCTCCAAAATTTTCGGTTCATTTATTTAGTTTCCTGCCCTTTTTTTATATGCCCAAATGCATGGAAGACATATGACCAGACCTAAATATGCAGTATTCAACTCTGCAGCTCAGTGGATCTGATGCATCAGGCAAAAGCTGGTGTTGCAGTCATTTCCTGAAGGAGTTATTCTGCAAATATAGTATCATCTATAAGCCTTTCCTTGTGTCTAGAACTATGTAATGTTTATATAACAATCAGAAAATAGCAACCATTTCTACAACATTTCTATTGAGTTCCTAGAGATCTAGGTTCCTATGATTTTTAATTTTGTAAGTCAATTTGACTGCACCACAGGGTTCCCTGATATTTAGTTAAACATTATTTCTGAATGTGTTTATGAGGACATTTCTGGATTATATTAACATTTAAATCAGTAGACTGCATAAAGCAGTCTTCATTTTGGGTAGGCCTCCTTTAATGCACTGAAAGATTGAATAAGAAATAACTATTTCTCTCTGTCTTTTCAGTTGGGACATCAACCTTCTGCCATCAGAGTCCAACATAGATGAAATTTACACTATTGGTTTATTGGTACATCAACTTTTTGAGAGCAGATCTTAATTTTCTCAGTTCCCATAATTATGTGAGCTAATTATTTATAGACATCAATTAATATGAATCAATTTGTGTGTGTGTGTGTGTGTGTGTGTGTGTGCGTGTGCGTATATAATTTTCTATAGATTCCCAAGACATCCTTCTGACTATAGACAGTAGTGCCCTGGGCTTTGTATTGAACCTGAGCTCTCTCTTGTTATGTATAGGTATCTGTAGGTCTTTGGAAATAATTAGACACACAGAGGTACTCAAGAAGTGATGTGGAAGAAACAAAGTCACTCTCCTTCTGTTATTAGGCAAACCTTATTGATATCATTTTCTTAGCAACTTTTGTAAGGTAATTCTACTTTCAGTAGAACCGAAACAGTTTTTTGCATTGTGTAGCATTTCTGGTTTGACTGATATACCTGTTTTCTTTCTGGACATTCATATTCTAACCCAACTACCCACTCTATATATGTAGTTCTTTTTCCCTGGGGTTATGCTTTTTCTATGTAAATGTTTTTCCTTCCCCAAAGTAATAAGTAAATTGCCACAGTGACTTAACTAGTAATTATACTATCAGTCTTTATTCATTTTAGGTGCCTTGGTCCATTTTAGGTGCTAGAAAGTAGTAATTCGGTAAAAGCAAAGTAAGTTCTCAATTCTGTCACTTATAAAGGAAATTATCATTGTGAGCAAAGTATGTCAGGAAATGTCTTGGACACATTTTAACATAAAGCATAATAACTATTTTATTGAGCACTGACTGTGCAAGTTACATTATGTACATATTCATATCTGTATTCTTATCTAAATTTTTTGTTGATAAGAAAACAAAAGAATCATAGTGATTCCCATAATGCTAAAATCATATGCCTACAGATTTCTGAGGTCAGTTTTGAATACATATCACTGTTGACATACATGAAGCAATTTTAGTACATCATATAAACATTTTGGCACTTGTTCAATCTGGATGTTTTAATGCCTTTAACAAGACAAAGTCTTTGCTTGAATTATTGACAAACATTTCATAGGCAAGCTTACTAAATTGTTGGCTATCTTTCTTATACAGCTTTGATGTTGACATTTTCCTTGACATACTTTCATTTTGCTTGCTAAAAAATTATGAGATTAATTTGCAATAAAAACATTAAATGAGTGTAAACAAATGTTGTGAGTGGATGGGGAGTATAGCTCAGTGGTAGAACACTTTGCCTACTGTGCACAAAGTCCTGGGTTTAATCCTCAACACTAGGAAAAAAAAGAAAAATGAAAAGAAGAAAAGGAAATATTTAAGTATCTTTGCCAGAGTTTCTAAATGATTTCATTTTTATAAGGTGACATCTTGATGTCAAAAGAATTAGAACTCGCCTCTAAGGTTAGGGTCTCATATGTTTCTTTAGAAAAGAAGAGTGTGGCTTTGGTTTTTGAGCCATGTGCTACATTAGTTTCAGCTCAGTTTTCTGTGTTGCAACAACCTCTGAGGATGTTTGAGGAGATGCTAAATAATTCACATAAATAAACTTTCTCTATGTTAATTTATTAAGAATATTTTTTTCCCTTTTCTCTCTCACTCTCCCTCTTTTTAGGTCAGGTAGTTAACTAACATTGGTAGGTTTGCATTTATATGTTTGATTTGGGGGAAGAAGGTCTTTAATATATATTCATATATGATGCATTATATAATTGCTAAACACATTCATTTAATTTTGTAACCATTCCATGTTGAAAGAAGCCAAGTCCTCCCTTTATAGAGAAAGAGACTCTCGCTAGAACTTAGGAAGTGACAGAGCTCAACTTCAGGAACGCCTTTGTCTGGCCATGAAGCATTACTCTTGTACGCCATAATATCACTGCCTGTAGAAACCGTGGTTCCATTTAGAAAAAGATGTTAGACCATAATATAAACATGTGCTTATGTTTAAGAAAACTTGTAGAAATATCTCAACTGAAAATGTAGTGTTTTCCAACATATCCCATTCAAGAAGTTTATGCACTCAATAAACAACCAGTGCCATTATCAGTGACATCTCTCACTGATGTCAGTTTCTGATGTTGGAAAGCATTTATACATTAAAGAGTGACACACAACTTGCTCAATTTGGGTGAGAGGTTATTTTATATTTGGCAAACTCTCTCAAAAAGGAGAGTTATCCTAATTACAAAAGATAACCCAATATATACTGGACTCTCCACATATATTTATTTAATGCAACAATCTTCATTTGCTCAATGAAAAACCACATGCTGAGTGCCCTCCAAGTTCTCAGCAGGGTTCTAGACAGTAGAAATGCCATTATTAGTGAATACAGGCTTGGTTTTTACCCTCCTCTAACTGATGGTCTAGTTGTGATAAAAATGTTTATCCAATATTTATGCATGAGTCAGGTTCAACTGAAAAAGTACAGGGAAAAGATGTGCTTGTAGTGTGACTGTCCTGAGAAGGAGGATTTGTCCTCAGGATGGTGTGCAGGGAACTTTGCCTGAGGAAGTAGTGATAGAGCTGAGAGCTTAAGAATTAGCAAAGTGAGTTCATTGAAGAGGGCCAGAAGGACTACCAGCTGTCAAAGAGTGGGAAGAAAATGGGAGAAGTGACTGTGAGAGAGGGGTCCTGGTGACCTAAACAACAGAAAGAGGATGGACATGGTATAATGAGAAGAGAAAGACCTGCACTTTTATGTCAGGAAAAGCTTCTTTATGGAAATACCATTTAGATTTAGACATGACATTTAATGATACCTTTCTTCTATTTTACCTTTGGATGAAAAAAATATTTATCAGAACAGAACTGAAAGCTGGTTTCAACAACTCAGCATGTGAAAGGTAACTGTGCAATGAAAAAGTCACAGGAATAATGTAATAAATTTGTGGTTGTTCATAAATTTCTTAACAATATAATGTTCCAAATAAAAGTCCTCAGATTTATCTGACATTAGATATTTTTATAATCCCCAGACCAAAGACAGAGGTTTAACAAGGGAAAGAAAGGAAAATAAAAATGTAAGAGTAATTTTCCCACTATGTATCCTAATAAGACTGCATGCTGGATTTTTCTCTGGGGGAGAAAACAAATCTTTCAACAGAAGATAGGAGAAGAAAGAACCTCCCATCTACCCAATTCATTTCAAATAAAAATTGTGATTAACTTCATAAGGACAATAGAAGGAAATATTGAACAAAAAGGTGAAAACTAATGTGCTTTGCCAGATGAATCTATTCCTGAGTCCCTTTTCTATTCACAGAGAGCTGTTTATAGGTTTAGTTTTAATATTTTATGCTGTTATATTTACATTTATAGATCTGTATATTTAAATGATAAAGTGACGTAATCAGCATTACATTTTTGAGAAGTTCTATTGATGGGTCAAAAATGTTTAAAGATTTTTTTCTTAAATACTCTCTGTTCTTCATAAGGTAATTGGAAGGAATATACTTTCCACTCATTGGAAAGAAGAAGTACTGGTGTATAATCAAAGACAGGCATGATCACCTAGCACACGAAAAATGGAATCCTCATTTTGGGAACCTCAATGGACATCAAAACAAGAGGCAACATCAAGCCCTCAGGTCTAGTTTCTTTCTTTTTGTATATATATACACACACACACACACACACACACACATATATAAAATTATTATATATGTATAGGTATATATGTATATAATATTATATATGTATATTATAATGTATATGTATATATGTATATAATAATATATATGTATGTTTATTATATATGTATATATTATATATAATATATATGTATGTATGTGCATATATGTGTGTGTATATATGTATATAGATTTTCCACTGTAAAGGACATAGTTTTAGAATTACTATGAGTAATTATAGAATTACTAAGAGAAAGCATGAATCACCCTCAAGCACTCCATCTAATTGCTACCAATAAAAATTACACTCATAACAACTGAAATTTATTTACATTTTCTATGGACCCAATGTTTTAAGTACATTATTACTAACCTTTGTACTAACCTTGCAAAGTAGGCGAAACTAGTATTCTTATTTTACAGATGAAGAAAATGGTCAGCTAGATTACAGAACAAGTAAGGACAGAATTTGCCTTGCTTAATGTTTTTATTGCAGCATATGGATTTTTAGCTATTTTCTCATATTAATATGTATCTGCATACCTGTTCAATTTTATACTATGCTTGTCTTTATATTCTATATTGATTTATCCTTAATTTCTTAAGTTGTATGTTATTTAATTACCTATGCATGTACATGATCTTTATCATCATCGGTATTAAAATGCACTAATAATCACCCAGTATATGCATCTTATTTTACCTAGCCAGTAATTTATATTTTGAATATTTCATTTGCTTTTTTTCCTTCAATACATAAGCTATGATATAATAATACTATTATTGTAAGTATATTTCTGTATTTGAAATTATTTATTTAGAATGATTTCTAAACAAAAATTGCTTTGTCAAAAGACATTGGCCTTATTTTCCTATTTTTTTTTAAATCTATGACCAAATAACAAAGTTCCAACTAAGTCACATTTGACTAAACACTGTGATTCTGAATTTTCCCCAACCCTCTACAAATCAGATCACAAAAGTTTTGTTGATCAACATAATCTTTCACTTTCAAACATCCTATAATATTTGTGAGTACTTAGACTACAAAAGATTATTATTTTAGATCCTTAAATTCAGAGGAATATATCTCTGTGGAACTAAAAAAGTTGTCCTGCATAAATGGTCTGTTCAAAAAAATATTTTATGCTCACTTGCATTTCTACCCACCCATCTCTTTCTTAATAACATTTTAAATAGCTTGAATTAATATCACAGAACAAAAAAGTTCAGCTAAAATCATTAAAATATGTCAATTTAGTTCTATGTACAATGAATGCCTTGCCTTACAATGATTCTATTGATATATTTTAAAATAGACAAAACAATAAGTATGCAAAATTATAAGGATTATTTAATTTTGCATAATTTTCAAGAACACTAGATTGTACATTCATCTCTGTGTAAATCTATATATGTGTGATTTTTCCCTTTAGATCATATTCATGTCTTCCAAAAGCAAACTTGAATCATTCTCAAAATGTCAACCAATAACTTCTAAGGCATCTAGTCCATACAAGATCAATTATCATCTTTATATAATTGGCCATGAAACAATGTCCCTTTCCTTATCCCAGGTCTAAAAAATTGAAGTCATTTGCCCAAGGCAACAGAACTAGTAATTGGGTATATGAAGATATTCAAGTCAGGACAATATATTGTTGCAAGTGGCAGGTAAAGAAATTGTACCATGGTGGAAGTATAGAAATAGCTGTATTGGAAGATGCATCAATAAGGTGTTGCTGAACAGCAAGCTGTCCTAAAACTTAGAGGCTTATGAAAAGAGAGAGAGACTGGGAAACTTTGGGAGATGTTGTACATGTTTGTTTCCTTGATTGAGGAACTACAGATGTTTGCATATGTTTAAACTCATTAAATTACATATATTCTTAGGTTTGTGCAGTTCTTTGTGCATTAATTATTTTAAACCTCAATGGATCTGTAAAAAAATACACAAAAAAATCTTAGTGACTTCCATCAGCAATCATTCTTATTGCTTGAGAAACTGGTGATCAGCAACTACTTCAGCAAAAAGGTGCTATCCATGACAGCCAGAAATCAGGCATTCCTGTCCCAGATTAGTATGTGCTGGAGGGTGAGGGCAAATATAGGGTTGTAAAAACTCATGGCACAGATTGCTTTCATTGTAATTCTTTGTATTCTTTGAATAAAATGGGACTGGGTAACTTACATGGCTGCAAAAGAGAATATTAAAAGAAGACAAAAGTAAAATGTGAAGGATCAAGAGTTAGTTATAGTGCAAGGTGAACGGTGGTATGCTTTTAGGGGTTCATAGAGATCCTGGCAAGTGGCATTGTGAGTTAATCACTGATGCTTCTTAGAGCACAGTTTTGCTAATCTGTGCTTACACAGACATGAAATGGGCAGTCTACTTTCAATCTGTTCGATGTTCCAGTAGAAGTTTATCTGCAAGAGGATACTTTTTAATTTTTTTTTTTCTTTTTTTGGTACCAGGGATTGAACCCAGGGGGAGCTTAACCATTGAGCCACATCCCCACCCTATTTTATATTTTATTTAGCTACAGGGTCTTGCTAACTAACTTAGGGTGTCACTAAGTTAAGAACTTAGGATCTTCCTGAAGAGGCTACTTCTTAAGAAACTCACAAAAAAACCACTGCAGATGTTGAATTCACTCCCTCCGCCCCCCCCCCCCACCTCCTTTGTGAATAAATACTGTTTGTTTTCACCAGGTTAATCTGTCATTTACAAAGTCGACTTCCTGTGAGCTAGTACTTCACAGTGTCTCTCATGCCATACTGTTTTCCATTCTCTTAAAAAGAATTGTACTGTGAACTACTCAAAAGTTCTTAAAAAAACTAGTAAAACATCTCAAACTAAATGCTTGCAACCATTTTATTTTCCGGACACCGCATAACAGTAAAACGAATACTAATGTTCGTTGGTTCATGGTATATTAGGTAGTTCTGAAATAGTTATCAAGGAAAAAAATGCAGAAGAGATATATTCTGAAGGGTATTAAGAATAAAGTCCAATTTGCTCAATCTTCCTTTCTGAAGGAAAATAGGAAGCAATTGCAATGGACACAGCAGGGAGGCTAAGTTAGACAGAACCACTCTTGCTGTTAAAGAAACAATTCAACTAAAGGTTCTGCTAAAGCAAAAGGCCAGGCGGGTTGCACTCACTCTTAAGCACCTAGACCTTTTGAAAAAAGGAGCTCAAATGCATTCAACTTTCCTTGTTTATACATAAATAAAGTTTTTCAAGACCATAGTAGAAGTCAGAGGTAAAATTGGAACCTTCTATTTGTCTCACTAGGAATTCCCTTTGGCATGCCTTTATGGCATCAAATATTAAGAAAGTGATAGTGATAGTTATTATTTGATGTTTAATATATAGTCCACACATCAACTCCTCTGGGAATAACTCATATATTTAAAAGTCTATAAAATTACAGGTAGAATATTGCAGAAAGAACAAATGAGATTTTACTCAGTATAGATAGACCAAGTATATCACTGAAACAGAAACCTCAGTGTCCACTAAGTATCTTTGATTGATTCTGGTAAAATAAATAATACTGAATGAGACAAGTTCCATTACTGCCTTTATAGTTTAAAATATTCCCTCTGTGTTTAGAAAACCAAAGGCAGGGAAAACTGACTTCTTGTCCTTAATTTGCTCTGACAATTGATCTTTTTTTTTTTTTCCTGACAAACTAAACATAGTCCTACTCTCCTTCGGTTTCTTATTTAGACGTCCCCTTCCTTAAGTTCTTTCTCACCACAACATCAGAACTAATCTCTCACTCATTGAACTTGACATGTCATGCACTATTTGTCCTATATTATTAGTTTTTCTTGAATTTGCATTTGTATCTCCAGATAAGCAGCAATCTCCTCAATGGTAGGTACGATTATGCTTGATCTGCTGTTGGGATCCTTACTCTACACTGTAGAACTATTTTGTTTCTTCTTCTTCTGTTTCTTTACTTATTTATTTTTGTCTTTGATTTTAAAGTTTTATACTTGACACCTTGACATTATATTAAGGTTCCACTGTTTATCACTTGTGTGTACCTTGAGGAACTACATTTTCTTAAACCTTATTTTTTCAGAATTTCTTAATCTGTAAAATAGAATGTATAACTATATACTACACAAGGGATTTTGTAAGTATAAAATGGTATACCTTTATAGTGCTTTAGAAAGTGTATGGTATATGCTAGTTATTAGAAATTTGCGTTGTGATAATACCTACTTTGTATTTGTTAAACAGAACAACACTTGGTTTTGTATAAACTAACATAATATTTAGGATATATTCCGGAATGTCCATTATGTTATTAATGATAATTTCAGTTCTGGGAGTTGAGTCCGTCTGACTAATGCTTAGAGGTTTAATGGTCAATGAAAGTAGCATTTGTTTTTAGGTCAAAATTCCTTATATCCACTCTCCACTGCATTATTGTAACTCCACCCCACCGCAAAGTCAGTCCAATGCCTCGTCCAGCGAGTACAATGAAGACTTAGCTTTCAAATGAAGTTTTAAGGTCTTTATTTTTATGGAAGAGCTTCTGAGCCAAGTGCCTGGTTCTTCCTCCTCCTCCACCGCCACCGTCTTCTTCTTCTTCTTCTCTTGCCGCGCAGCTTTCTCTCTCCTTCTTTTCTCTCCTGCAGCTGCCACTTCTCTCTTCTTCCTCTCTCGTCGCACCACGGCCACCTCTCCTCTCCTCTCCTCTCCTCCCGCAGCTGCTGCCTGCCTTCCTTGCCTTGCTTGCTCCCCCCGCCGCGCAAAGTACGCAGCTTTATGGGATATAACAGCCAATCACCTTAATGGGTCAGGCGTTTGGCTCCTGGAGACTTAATGGTGGGTAATGAGGACATGTACTGATCACGAGCTAAGCACAGACGCGGAGGAGATCACTCAGCCAATAGAAAGCACTTGCAGCTGGGCTTCTCCGCGCCATCTTAGGGCGAGGCCAGCCACCACTGTGGGCCCTACAGGGCAGCGGCCTCCAACAGTCCAAGAGCAATCCTTATACCTTAATGTCCCCCAAATCCCCATTCTATTCTCTTAGTCTTTTCTGTACTTCTCTGCCATTGACTTGCTCATTCTATTCTTCCTTCTGTTCTTCCTCTTACTCTGAAAAAGGAACTCCTTCCAGCAAGCCTTGTTAAATTCATGCTTCTGCTCATTCAAATCTCCTTTGTATTTGCCTTATGTGAGGATATTATTTATCTACCATATCCCCCTATTAATCGGGAACTGCAGAGGAAACAGTTATGTTGGCATTATGTCTCATATTAAACCACACACTGTACATAAAAGGTAACCCATATGGCTCAATAAAAGGAAAGTGTACCCAGTTCATAAAGGTGTCAGAAGGTATCAGAATGTGGCCACTGTGACATTTACCAGCTGGCATTTATTAGTTTTTATGCACTGGAAGAGAAGGAGATATCTTTGTTAGTATTATTGTTATGTGGAATCTCTCAAGAACCTCCTGTCTGCTTAGCGGCAGCAATGAACTGCCTCCTCTTCACACTGCTGTTACATACACACAGATTAATTTCTGTCCGGTGCCTGGGAGCTCCATTAGATTGTTTTTGATGACTAAACTAACAAAACTTGGAAGACCTTTTTATTGAATTTTTCAGATAGTCAGAGGACTTGCCAAGGGGATATTTGTATAAAAGCCAAGGCTTTATTATAGTGGAGATTTCACACAAAGTCTAGGGAGAGAAGACCTTTAATTTTTGTCTTGTAGAAGCCACTACACAACAAAATGGGAAGATGGGAGATTGATGAATTTCCTTGGCTCTTTTAAAGGTGTTCTTATGTGTGAATAGTTGCTAGTATAACTATCTGTGGTGTGGAGTGATGGATAAGACTTCGTGTTTTGCTGACATCATTCAGAATCTCTTGAAAATTCTCTTGTGGGTGTTTTTTAGTATTTTTGGACATTTCTTTTGTTGGGATGTTTAATGGTTTAACTCAAATACGTACTATGATTTAAGCACTGTTCTGTAACTATCCATGTGTAACTTCATTTCATCCTCATACCAACCATTAAAAGGGTAGTATTATTACAATTTTAAAGAAAACTAAAGTAACCCAGATAAATGACTAGAATAATACGATAGTTCCCAAAGTGCATGCTTCTCAGTTGTAGGGGAAAATTTCTAGAAGAGATCTTTGAGTGTTCCAGTGGTAATATTTAGCCAGTCATTAAGGAAAAAAAAGACAAAAACAGTAGGGATCAATTTAAGAATTTTATTTGATGATGCAATTTTTTTCTTGAGTAGTGAGTGCCAATTTGAATAATATGTACATAGACATAGACTAATATTTAAAGGTAAAAGTGATCATCAGATGCATCTTAATATTTAGAACTAATTATTGGCCGTTCTGGCTTTGTATGACTTCAGTGGGAGAAATTTCAGGTGCAGTGCCTTATTAACACATTTGCCCCCAACAGAACAGTTTAAATGTCAGTGACCAGTTACCACAATCTATTAGCTGTGCGAAATTGTTGCATAAAGTACCAATATCATTGCTAACTGTTGAGTCCATATAGCACCAAATGATCAACAAATGTGCATCATGATTGGTGATCAGTCACATCACTTCTTTTAACATCTGGCAGTGATAGAACTCTGTTTTTCTTTGTGCAAAGAAGCAAAGTGTGTACTTCAGTTTCTGTCTTGTCTTCCAGTGATGAACCCATGTAACATTGGAAAAAATAGAGTAATCAAAAGAGAGAGTTAGACAACAAAGAAGAAAGTACAAGAGAGAAACAAGGAATAACACTACCAGTCAAACCAAATGCAATTAGAAAATTTGATAATGGTAGCAGCAAAGTTAAGAGCACCTTGGGAAGAAGTCTAAAGAAGTCACAAATGCAACATATACACAACAGCAGGAATTTTACTACATGGTGCAAATAACTTGAAGGATTTGAATTGAACATAAGTGGAGTTACAGAATAAGTAAAGGAGCATAGGAAATGTAGCATGGCCACAGTTCAAGAGATTCTGGAAAAGTCAGAGAAACTTAGTGAAGGGGAACTTATTGACATAGGTGAATAAAGTATTTGCAGAGAAAATGATGAAGATAATCCAGAGGAACTAATGCTGACAAAAACTTCACATTAAAGGTACTCCCTGAGATACCTTATATCATTGAGAGCATAAAGAAGATGCGCAAAACTTAGGTTTATCACAATTTATTAAGTCATGGAAAAGAAACACAGTAAAATAAGATGTAACAGAAGAAAGCAAGCAATGTTCGAACTGCACCTGATAAGTATTTCTAATAATAAATAAACTAATTTACTTCACAAAATCCTAGAGTTTTAGGTACAGTATATAAAATAATCACAATTTTAACAGTTTGTCTTTATTTCCCATATATCTGACTGACATCTGACTGACAGTAGAAGAGTTTTTATTATTTTGGCAAGTTTTTTTTTTTTTTTAAAGATCACAGAACATGTATGTTTCCAATTGATTTTTAAGGCCATATTTCAGTTTCTAATCGTAGACATTTTTGTGGTTCAGCACTACACTGTGAAGTGAAGATTGACTGTACTAGGTTTTGTATAAAATGATGCAGTTCTCATGACCAGTGGTTACTTAACCAAGGAGGCATAATCAGTGCAGGAATGCCGCTTTAATGCAGGGCTGTAAGACATGGCCTAGGTTTAAGTGATCTAGCTGCATCTAGGTACACTGATACTTAGGGTATGTCTCCAATAAAAGCCTACTTTGACCCAGGCATGATGGTGCACACCTGTAATCCCAGTGACTCAGGAGACTGAGGCAGGAAGATGGTGAATTCAAAGCCAGCCTCAGGAAGTAAGGCTCTAAGTAACTCAGTGAGAACCTGTCTTGAAATAAAATCTTAAAAAAAAAAAAAAAAAAAAAAAAAAAAGTTTGGGGATGTGGCTTAGTGGTAAAGCTCCCCTGGGTTCATTCAACTCCCAATATAAAAAAAAAAAAAAAAAAAAAAGTTGATTCTAATACTACACACAAACACACAAAACCAAATGGTGAGAGTTACATTTTCTCCACTGTAAGAGAAGAAGCACCTAAAATGTCCATAGATGAAATAATTCTCTTATTACTTGATTCCAAACCACAAGCGTTTGTCCCTCTTTTTCAAATACTACATAATGTTTTTTGCACAAAGACACTGAACAACGACTGGCAATATTACTAAATAATCACTTCATGTTAAATTTCATGTATTACATAAATAACATCATAATTTATTTTCTGCTAAAAGCTAGTGTATTGGTTTTTATTTTCAAAAGAATTTTATTTATTTATTTATTTATTTATTTATTTATTTATTTATTGCGGTGCTGGGGATCGAACCCAGGGCCTTGTGCTTGCAAGGCAAGCACTCTACCGACCGAGCTATCTCCCCAGCCCGCATTATTTTTAATATAGATATTATGCTTAGCATATCAAAGATATTACATGGATTGCCATGATTTGTTTCTTGTCAGAGATTTAGTTTTGTTTCTTATTGGAGATTTAACAATAAGAAATGATTCTGATTCTAACAATATTAAATACAGTTGCAAGAAACATCCTAAACTTCAAATTTTTCATATCAGATATTACGTACTAAATGTGATATCAATATCTTCAAGTATTTTGAAATATATTATAATTTTTGGTAGGATCTTTTTAATTTATTTAGATTTTGAGAAAATTGAGTAATTTTATACCAAGAGGATCAGAATCTCTAAGTGTATGTTAACATAATAGTGTACAGAAATAGTTTTGGATTTTAGGCTGACTTTAATGTTCTATAGACATGAGAAAAAAATAAGAGCTATTTTAAATATTATATACTTTAAAAGTCAATTTCCCTTCACCAACATGAACTGAAAAAATATGGATTTACATAAGAAAAAAAGACTGGTTAAAATCCAAATCACTGACAAAATCAGATTCTAGTAAGAACAAGATGCGACAGGAATTTTCATTCATTACTAGAGGGAATGTTGAAGATATATTCAGTTTGGAAGACATTTTGTTAATGTCTTACAAAACTCAGCACACTTTTATCATATGATCCAGGAATTGGGTTCTTTAGAATTTACTCAAAAGAGTTGAAAATTTATGTCCCCATGAAACTTGCATGCAAGAAGGAAGAGCAAGATGGTGCTAAGTAACATTCTTCAGAGATGGTCTCCTTACCAACACACCAGTTTGAACAGCTATTTATGCACCAAATTACCTTCACAAGAGCTAAGGAAGTCAGGTAATAGAACCCAGTGCTGGTTTTGATATGATAATATGAAAAGAAGTAGGAAGAATAGAGTAGCTGGCATCACCTTTCCCTCAACTCCAAGTAGTTGGAGAGAGGACACTTTCTGCTTGGGGGAAGAAGAATGAAGTCCAAGCATTGGTCTTGAAAACCAGTGACAGGCTCACCACAATGAAACCCAGTACTGGGCAGAGCCCTAGAATGCTGCCCCCAAACCAATCTGTAGACTTCCCACTGGAGCTCCATTAGCCAGGTGGCCAAATGCCTGCCTCTGCCAAACTTGGGCTGTAGAGGGAGGACCAACACTCCACCCACTGGGGAGCAGGGCATCAAAGGTAGAGAAGAACTTTGCCTTGGAACTCAGTGGTGGCCCTACCAAGGTAAGAAACAGTACCAGGAAGAAAAACAAGAGGCTCCTATTCACAAGCCAGAGCTCAGAACCTCTAGACCTACCTAAGATTTTTGATCTTATCAAATACATTTTTGGTCAAAATTTAATAATATTAGAAAACAGTAACAAGAAAAAATTTGGAAACTACACAAATATGTGAAAATTGAACAAATTATTCCTGAATAATCAGTGGATCAAAAAAGAAAACATGAAGGAAAGTAAAGGATTTCTTGAAACAAATTTAAATGAAAGCATAGCATACCAAAACCTAAGGGAAACAGAAAAAGCAGTACTAAGAAAGGAAGTTTAGAGCAATCCATGTCTATATTGAATAGGCAGAAAGCTCTCCCACTACTGTTATATCTTGAGGAAATAGAAAAGCAAGATCAAACCAAACCCAACAATTAAGTAGAAGGAAAGAAATAATAGATACTGGAGCAGAAATAATGATGAAGAAAAAGAAAAAAAGAGAAAGAGGAGGAGGAGAAGAGAAACATCAACTAAATAATGATCTTTGAAAAGATTTTAAAAATCTAAAAGTCCTTATATTAATTAACAAAAGGAAAGAAAAAATTCAAATAAATAAAATCAGAGATGAAAAAGGAGACATTACAAATGGTACCACAGAAACACAAAGGATCATTAAAGATCGTTAAAGACAATTGTGTCCCCAAATACTTTATAACCTAGAAGAAATCTACTAATTCCTGAACACACTTTACTAAGAATGAATCATGAAGAACCAGAAAACCTGTACAATGTGTAATGACATTGAATTTAATAAAAATGTTCCTATCAATGAAATGTTCAGGGCCAGATAATCTCACTGTTAATTTCTAGCAAACACTACAGAAGATCTAAGATGTATAATTCTCACATAATTTTTAAAAGAGAGGGAAGGGAATTCTTCCAAACACATCCTGTGGGGCCAGCATTATCCTAATCATAAAACTAGACAAGGATACAAAGAAAGAAAGCTATAGGCCAATATCCTAGATGAACATAAATACAAACATGTTCAACGAAACACTAGCAAACTGCATCTAAGGACACATTGAAGAGATTATTCACCCTGATCAAGTGGAATTTATCCCAGGGATTTAGAATGGTTGAACAAATGCCTATCCATAAATGTGATATGACACATCACCAGAATGAAGGACAAAAATCATATAATCATCTTAATAGATGTACAAAAGGCATTTGATGAAATTTAACATCTAAGTATGACAATAACTCTGAAGAAAGGAATTTGCCTCAACATAATAAAGACCATATACAATAAGCTGATAACTGACATCACAATGAATGAGAAAAAGCTAGAAACTTTCTTTGGAAGATCCAGACCAGGATGAAGATGAATACAAGGATGCTAATTTTCACTGCTGTAAATCAACACAGTACTGGAAGTCCTAGAAATACAAAAACACCTAGAGAAAGAGCTAAAGGATATTTAAAACAGAAAAGGTGTCAGATTGTCACTGTTTTCAGATGGCATAATCTTAAAAACAGAAAAATCTAAAAACTTCACCAAAACCCTCTTTAAACTACTGATAGAACACTGCAAATTTCAAGATGACAATCAACCTACAAAAATCAATAATGCTGCTGTATAACAATAGCAAAATAAATAAATTAGAAATCATGAAAGGAACCCCACATATAACAGCCACACCTTTAAAAAAAAAAACTAGGAATAAATGTAACAAAAGAAGTGAAAGACTTATGTAATGAAAACTATAAAATAATGATGAAAATAAATGAACAGAATATACACAAAAATGTACAGGCATTTGTTTTTCATCAGTTGGAATAATCAATATTGTTAAAATGGGCCTAAAGAGGTAGTATGTGCATTTTAAAATGCCCACCAAAATACTAGTGGCATTCTTCACAGAAATAGAAATAGACAATCATAAAATCTCTGTGATACCCCCACACACACACAATGCAAATTAGATAAAGCAGTCTTAGGCCAAAAGAACAAAGCAGGAAGCATTATACTAACTGACTTCAACACGCACTACAGCTGGACATGGTGACCCATTCCTGTAATCCCTGCAGCCTCCGGAGGCTGAGGCAGGAGGTGCAGAATTCAAAGCCAACCTTAGCAATCGCGAGGCACTAAACAACTTAGTGAGATCCTGTCTCTAAATAAAATACAAAATAGAGCTGGGATGTGACTCAGTGATCTAGTGCCCCTTAGTTCAATTTCTGGGACCTAAACAACAAACAAACACCACACACACACACAGACACACACGCACATACACACACTGTAAAGCTGTAGTAATCCAAAAGGCATGGTACTAGCAAAAAATCAGATACATAGCACAATGGAACAGAATGGAAACCCTTTGAGTAGACCCACATAAGTACAATAATTGATTTTCAACAAAGACGTTAAAAATGAACATTGACCAGTCTTTTAATAAATGGTGCTGAAAATATTGAATATTGGCATGCACTAGAAGGAAACTAGACCTTATCTCTTACCATATGAAAATTCATTCTAGATGGATTAAAAATTTAAATGTAAGATTTTAAATTAAAAAAAAAAACTTGCTCATAAGTGTTTATAGTAGATTTACATATTATTGCCAAAACTTGGACATAACCAAGAGTTTCCCAGTGTGTTAATGGTATACTAACAGCTAAATATATAGTATAAAGCAATGGGATATTACTATTTGGTAATTAAAGGAAATAAAATTTCCAGATAGAAAAAAATATGAGCAAACTTAAGTTGAAATAGCTAAATGCAATAATTCAAAATGAAAAATCTGTCTGCTTTCAAACATACGGCACTTTTTGACATTCTGTCCACTCACTCTATGATAGGACTTAACTTGGGATATTGGTGGTACAGTGCGTTTTGCAGATGGTGATGTACATTGAGTTAAAAATGAACATGAGAAGATCTCTACCCCGGCAGGACACCTGCCGTATTCTAAAAATAAATGTGAAGACAATGGAATCACATCACACGTACACTAAGGTCATATTAATTTAGGCAGGTGCCCTCATGTAATGTCACATAGAAAGTGAAGAAGAAAGTGGAAAGGAGCCCCAACACCATTTACTAGATGCATTCATGTAAATAAATTATTTAGCATGCTTAAGTCTCTTTTTCTTTTTTCTGTGAAGTAAAAGTTTAGAAGTAAACAATTTTTAATGAGCACTAAGATAATACACATACACACAAGCACACATATACACACAAAACCTGTGTATATGTTAGCACATATAGGTGTGGCACATTGTAAATTGTAGAAGGCAATCTTAAAATTTAGAGCATAAAGTAGGAAACGTAGTTTCCCAGAGTTCTATGAACATGAAGAAAATAAGAGTATTTTTAAAGAGTATCTACATAAAAACTTTATTTAACCTCACCATTATGAAAGAAAATATATGTGAATTCACATAAAAAAGAGCTCTGTGGGAGATGCAGCACTGATAGTGGCTATTTTGGGATGTAGAGAGTGGTGGAAATAGTTATTTATTTTTAAAGTTTTCCTGGAAAGCAAAGATATTTTATAAATTGCAAACTTACACACATATGTACAAACAATAGTCAAGGTAGAAGGAAAAACTCCATTCAGAATGCCAAAAAACAGCTGAGTATTCAGACCAATTTATTTTATTTTTTTCAAGTAGTCCTGATTTTAATAATTATTTATTACTACAAAGCTCTGGTGCAATTAGTTACAATTTCAGGTTATCAGTATTTTACTGAACCAATTTTATTTCTAAATAAAAGGCCTACCTCTGCAGTACACTGAAGATTCACATCTTCTCTTGAGGGTGATTTTGTTCTAAATCTTTTTTGGTGAAGAGAGTGGCATATTCTGCCTTTTTTTTTTTTTTTTTTTTTTTTTTGCAGCCATCTGGCCTTGGTGTAAGAATCAATTCCAAGCAGCCGTCGGACTCCATGCACCAAGAGGCATGTCCAAACTATGCTTCTCTCAATATCTTTAGCACAACTGACCTTTTGTTCTTGCAGAAACAGGCTCAATTGGAACAAGAAGGACACTGTCATGCCATTTCCCTGCTACAATATTCATTAGTTGGAGGCCATGATCTTCTGAGTCTCTACAGAAGATTCTTGTTAACAAGCCTCAAGTCAGCAATCTGCTCTTTCCCCGTGCCTCAGTAATGTTTTATCAGGTTAACTAATTTTTGAATGAGCCCATTCCCTTGGCACCATCTCTTAACACTTTTGGACACTGTTCCTTCCAACAGCTAACCCTTGAAGACAGCAGTCTACGCTGCCTAGCATGGTGTTTAAACTCTCCCTACAGACTGGTCTCCCATCCTCCCTCAACCTGTTTTACTGCTGAGCCTGTCTTCTGAGCTCAGCAATTAGCATGAAGCAGATGCTCAGGAATCTGGGGAGCTCTGGGTTTGATATGTTTAGCCACACATCAAAAGGTGAATCAAGGTCTTTCTAGATTCATATCTTCTGAAAACTAGCTGTTGTTTGTTTTAGACTAATTATAAAAAGGTTCCAGGCTCGTTACAAGTATGTAAAAGAGAATGCTCAAGAACAAATTGCATATATATATATATATATATATATATCTGCAGAGAGTGGTGGAACTATTTTCACATATATACATAAATATATATGTAAAAAGAGTATTTGTATTTGAGAATTATAATATACAATCATGCTTTGCTTGATGACAGCAATATATTCTGAGAAATACATCATTAGGCAATTTTGCCATTGTGCAAACATCATAGAGGGAGTGTATTTACACAAACCTAGTTGATGCATATCAATCATTCAACTTGGGGATGCATAAACATGAGAGGTATGAAACTGCTGCTGGTGTAACATAGTATTCTATTTACTGTAAATATCTTTATAAAAATAAAAGGAGCACATTCTAAAATAAGAAAAAGTATAGTGTAGTAAATGCATAAACTAGTAGCAGAGTCATTTATTATCATTATTAAGTATATATACTGTACATAATTATATCTTTTATATGATGGGTGGCACTGTAGGTGTGTTTACACCAGCATTTACATAAACTCATAAGAAAAGCATTGTGCTCCAATGTCAGGATGATTACAAGAAGCAGTAGGTGAATAGGTGTTTTACTGGTCCATTATAATCTTGTAGAACCACCATGGTATATATAGTGGGCTATCGGTCAAAACTTTTTTCAGTGCATGATCGTACTCATACAGTATATGTTATATTTTACATTTATAGATTTCTTAATAGTATGTTCATATAGGCCTAATTGAAGAAAGGGGGTCAGGTACATGACCTGAAGAAAAGATAGCTGATCAAGAATATCTTACGAAATTTTACATGATGATCCCAGTACCTGAGTAAACAGAGACCACAACAAGGTATTGGATATTGTTTTTCTCTGCTTTCCATTACTGTGACAAAATACCCAAAATAACTTAAAACGAGGAAGTCTTTATTTTGGCACATGGTTTCCATCCATAGCCTGCCTTCTTCATTACTTTTGGACCTGTAGGAAGGCAGAAAATCATGATGGAGGACATATGGAAGAGCTAAGCTATTCACCTCACAGCAGCCCAGAAGCACAAAGAGAGAGAAGGTCCATGGTCTCAATACCATCTTCGAGGGCATGTCCCCAGTGACCCAACCTCTTTCCATTAGGCTCCTAAAAGTTTTACCACATCTCAACAATGCCACAGACTAGGGACCAGGGTTTCAACACATGAGCCTTTGGAGAGCATTTAAGATCCAAATCATAATAGATATATGAATACAATACCCTTGCTCTGGAATTTATTTCAGAAAGAAAATATTTAAAGTGGTGCACTTTCACAAATCTGTGAGACAGGAACTTGGAATACTCTAAGATGGCCTTTTTGGATGTGGAGTTTACGTAATCCAATGTTACCACTGTATGACAGTAGCAGGGTTAGATTTTCTCTATCCCCAATGTCTTTCCTTTTTTCCCTCACATGTTCAGTGTCTGGGTCTTAATTCCTATATGTGACCAAGTGGTGACAAGAAAGGTTAATGCCATTGAAAGGAGATTTTTATTATTTATAGCTCCTAAGAGGAGAGAGGTAATAGCATGCTATCCAGGATGGCCAATTTTGCAAAAGAGAAGCAGCCAGACTGAGGGAGAAGTTGAAACCTAAGCTTTTACTGACATTTTCACAGTGAAGACAAGACATGCCAGAATAAAGGGTATGGGATTGGTGTCTCTGAATAATGTCAGTAGGCTCTGACCTAGAGAGGGGGTCTCCAGTTTTCTGGTACCTGGTCATTGATTAACTTAGAGCAGGGGAAATATTGGTTTGGTGTGTGAGTTAAAAGTAGGAGTTGGGGTATAGACTAAGAGTTGGTTAGTTTATATATGAATGACATGCTTCTACTGAATCCTTTGTTCTAAGAACTGGATAACTATGGAAAGGGTAGTCTGTTCCTATTAAGAGAGGCCACAAATGCCAGATCACCAAGAACACAGAAAAGAAGAAACTAGACTTAATAAAATTGGTCCTGAAATGAATGAATGCCTAATAGACATCTACAAAATTTAAGGGATCACAATTAAAATACCACATCCCTGGTAGTCAGTACACAGGATAAAATTTTAAAATAGTCTTAACAATCTATAATAGTGTTCATCAACAGCAAAGAAGAAATGTCTGACTTTACAGAGTACTCTTCTAATGAATCTGGACTAATTGACCTCTGGTGTCTATCTTCCATGCTGGACTCAATAGCCTTGAGAAAGTTTTCCAGAATGAAACACCTAATTCTAAGGAAAAGGCAGGGAAATACAGGGGAACAAAGGAAAGGAGAACAGAAAAGGAGATCAGAGAAAACAGGACTCTTAAACATGCATCTGAAAGAGCAGTAATTCACTTAAAAATGACTCACTCAAGTGCAGCACATCATCATATTTGACCATGATTACTCATGGTCCTTTAAGAGCTAAATCATTCTCTTCCCAGGGTGTGGGCTACCCATGGTCACCCTTCCACAGGATTAACACTAGAGATAGGGAAACAAGAAGGGACATCTTTAAAAGAGTATTATACTGTTATTCGTATCCATGCAGAACTGAAGTTAGCTCAGGGGAATTCCACCAGTTGGACAAGAAAACTATCCTTTGACTTAAATCCTGTTCCTTTTAAAAAAGGATAAGGAGAAGTCCTAATAACCAAAACCTCTTCAGGTGTTCAATTCAAGCTTCAATTGAGATACTGGACAAAAATGCCTTCAAAATTTCTACTTTTTAAAATCAGAGTTTTGACATTACTTCAATATATTTTATATACTAGCATAACAATCTTTTTACTTAGTGGGAGTGAGAAGAGGCATAATTAAAATTTTATGGGCTTCTGGGTCAACAGAATAATAATGACTGTGTTCTATGCCAAAAGAAGAACTGTGAAGATTTCATTCTTGGGGAAAAAAAAAAAAGAAGAAGAAGAAAAGCAATTTCTCTTACTCTTAAGAATATTTCTTAATTTTAGTCTGCTCTATTATTTTTCAGTCATACGTAAATTCCATCAGAATCAGTGATGCTAGACAGCTGGGTAAGGGCAAAGTGAAGTGTCTCACTGCTTATAAAGGGTATCCTTTTATTATGTCTCAGGAAAGCAATATAATACTTCTATTTTAATCAAAATGAACCAGAATATGCTCCTCCTCATTAATAAAAGCCAGATCCTTTTGGGGTTATTGCTCTTTAAATGAATGTGAAATGTGGATTTATGTACTACAAATAAAAATCCTAAAATGGAAGGTGGGATATATATGTGTGTGTGTGTGTGTGTATATATATATATATATATATATATATATATATATATATTATTTGCAATTGATGTAAAATTTTAGCTGGAAATTCTTGGATTTTTTTTCCCTAATGCTACATAATAACTATAATTTTACCTGATGGAAGGTAGTTTTGTGCTCACAAAATTTTAGCCTAGAAGAGAAACCTAGACATGGGACAGAATCCAAAAGCCAGCTACCTGCTGTTAAAGAAAAATTACACCTAGGAAGACATTTTGTTCAACCCACCAATTACATGCAAAAGATTTGGGTCAGATACTTCCTGTCTGAATTAAGTACTTGAATATGACAGGCCCCATTCAGAGATAATATTGTTCTATTTAAAAAATAATGATAACACTAAACGTCCATAGCTTGGAACTTAAGACAGCAAAACCCAAGAAAAATGAAACAGATGATGGTTTTCCCAAGTGCTATTTATGTTTCTTTTCTTCAGCATTCTCAAATTTTGAGGGCTAGCCACTACCTACAAAGAACATGAACCCGAAAAGTGCAAGGTAAATATATGCAGTCATGTGATCATTTATTTACCAATGAGCACTTATGTCCCAGATATTTTAGAAATGCAATATCTCATTCAAATTGCACAACTCTGAACTGTCATTTTTTAATCAGCTCCTCTCTTTGAGGATGGAGGGAATTAAGAGGTTAGCACTCTACTTCAAAGTCACATAATTGTGTGGAATAATGAAGATTTAAGCAAAGTTCTGTCAGGATCCAACTTTTTACTATCACTGCAAATGAGTTTCTATGAATCCCACCTTGAAAAGAAAAAAAAAAAAGGCAAAAACAAAAGAGAGGTCAGAGAAAAAGAAAGAGCAGATTACAACCTTGTGACCTTGGAGACATTTTCTCAGCTGGCACAGAATCCCTCAGTAATTCTACAACAATTATTCTGCAGTTAGCTGCAGTTAATGACTAAGCTTAAAACCATTCTACTTGTAATTATTTTTTATTTTAGTCTCTTTGGTCCTTTCTTCAGGATAACTGGGGGAACTTTAAGTGCTATTGATGACTAGCCCTGTCTGAAATTACCTTCAAGGTCTAGACTCTACCGTGGTCATTTTAAAAGGGATGTCTTTGAAGAGCTAGATGGGTAATGTTAATGTTTTATTTTCCATTCTCTCTGATGGCTGGCTCCACCAGCTGGCTTATATCCTGAGCAATGGTTTGATTAAATGAATCCCTACCTACTTGATGCCTTTGTCTACTACTTGACTTCACTATGCATTGAATCAGAAACAGACTTGCCATCAGACTATTGCACTGATATGTTCTCTGATGATGAAAAAAAATGCTATGCACTTGAGATGAGAGTCAGGAAGGGCTGTACATTGTGTATTCCACTGTTGAAAATGGTTAGCATTGAAGATAAAGAATCACCTTCTAATTAGGGACAGGTGGATGGACATAGCCATTAACGTGAGAAAATTAGTCCTGCCACTTTCTGCCTGTGCAGCCTTGGACAAGTAGTTTATTATCTTGAGATATGCCTTTCTATTAAATTAAGATAACAGGACACATATTACATTTTGCGAAGTTTCAAACGATGCCTTACATGGAAAGTAGTCAAGCATGGTTTATAAAGCTTATACTTCAGAAACTTAGTCCCAGGATTTGAATTCTGGTTCTTACTTGCTCTTGGCAGTTAACCCCTCCCTGCCTCAGTTCACAATATGTAAAATAAGAATAACATCACCCACTTCCTATGGGCTTTGATGAATTGAATTACTTAAAAGAAATAAAAGGATTGAGAATCCTGCCTTTTACATTATTACTGTCAAAACAACAGCAAAAATATCAAAATAGAGTAGCATTAGTTCAGAACATTTAGAGTTGAACAGCCATCGCTAATCAGAGCTCAGCCATGCCCACAGCTGAACCTTTGGGGTGGACCAATCTGCAGTTTCTTAAAACTTTGTTAATTACTGCTGATCTTCTGTACCATGGGTCACTCCCCCAAAACTACCTAAAAACTGAGACAGTACCAATCCCTTTCTTAAAAGGCAGCTTCACTTTTTCCAGGACCAATCATAATCCCCAAATAATAAGTGATATAATTTGTACCACATCCCCCCACCTTTGTGGCTTAAAGTTATCAATAAAGCCACTACTTTGTAAAACTCTCAAAGCACATTTCCAAGATTGCTTAGATCTGTATTCTCCTGGATTGCAATCCTAATCATCCCCAAATAAATTTAATTTTCTTTTGTTCTCAAACAGGACAGTTTTATTCTCATTCAGCAATACTTTAGAGTGCTAAATATATCTGTTGTTTTTAGGGTAAATAAAGACCTATTTTAATTCAAATAAGCACTGAGTATTAAGAAGGGGACAAGGAAGAATTCTGCTCATATTGTCCTTTACAGAGTTGAGAAAGTAAAAATTTGAACTGAATACAGTAAAATTGTATGAGAAATATGGAAGCAGACCATCTAAAAGCCAGTACTCTCAATAGTCTAATCTAAAGTTTCTAGATTAATTCCATATACTTCACACACCCATTGCTTTAAATATTTCAATGACTTCCTGGTTTTCTCAGGATGAAGATCAGAACACTAAATGCTGCCTACAAGTGTCTAATGCCATTGACAACTCCAAAACTCATCTCTGAAATGCTTCCTGTGTCTCTGGGCTTAGCCTCTGTCCTCGCGATTCTTGAATTTCAGTGACCTCACTGGATAGACCTTTGCTTATGCTGTTCTCGCTGGAGGAGAGCCTTTCTCTTTCTTGTCTAGTTTCTTATTTTAATCATTCATATTTCAGATCAATATCATTTCCTCAGGGAATACTTTCCTGACATCTGAGACAAAACGAAAACCCTATGTCCCCTTTCTAAACATCACCAGAGTTCAAAATTATTTTTTGGGGTGATAATGGATACATATTTATTTTTCCCAGTAGACCCTAAGATTCCTGAAAGCAAAGGACCTTCTTTGTGTTTGCTGAACATTAATTTCTCATTGTGTTTTATTGTAGCAGTAGATGCTCCAGTGAATAAATGAATGGATAGATACATTTATATAGACATACACATACAAATAAACACATTTATATATAAAACATATTCACATGTATCAAAATACATGTCAATCTTTGGATGTGTGTGCATATGTGTGTGTTTATATATATATATATATATATACATACATATATAAAAAAGATTAATCTATGTATATATACATATATATTTCACCTAGTACATATATACTTGTATATATGTATATATACATATATATTTCACCTAGTATATTCCTCTGTTTCTGGGGAATACAATCATGAACAAAAGGAAGAATCTCTCTTTTCATGGAGCCTAATTTTCAAGGGACTAAATGAGACAAAAGACAAGTGTAAATTTTAAAATGTGTTGATATGAGGAATACTCAAACATTTAAGGGAATGGGAGACAAGGGATATCTCAGAGAGCAGTTTTGAAGAAATAACGTTTGTGTGTAGGTCTAGATGGAGGTGAAAAGGATGCCTTGAGTGATCCTACCACAGTTACCTCTACATTCTTGGTTGTTGTTCCTGATACCTTCACTTCAGGCTGTCATAAGAGATACAGTATCTTAGAGAGGGACTAGGCTGGCAAATTCATCTGGAGATAGGCATGGCTTCTGTGCTGGCTTTTGCAACACAACTTGTGGAGACTTTCTCTCAATCCAAAGGGTTACAATTAGCCTTCATGGTAAATCATGTGTAAGACACAAAATTTAACAATTATACACAATGAAGAGTGTGTTTATGTGTTCATGTATGTATGTGTATATATATATATATATATAGAGAGAGAGAGAGAGAGAGAGAGAGAGAGAATACACACACGCACACACACACGCTCTTAAATGTGTATAATTGTAAAATTTACTATATATAGTGTGTTTCTTATACATATAAGTATTACACATAAGAAATATTATAAGAAATACATATATAATGTTTGTTATATTATTTTCATTTTAGTGCATATGAATCTACATTAAAAATAGAAGCAGTGAAGTTTATTTTCCTGAGAACATCTTTTCTGTTTCATGGAGATGTATTTCACTTTACTTTACGCCTACTGTATGATATTATTGTTGCATCATCATGTGCATGTTAAAGACCTGTATTATTTCAAGTATTACACAAAGAGCATGGTTAATCTAGTTGGTGAACAGTTCTGTTCAAATTACTTTTTCTACCTATCTATCTAATGTGTTTTAACACTTTCAGTTGAATGTCTTATGTAGATGGAAGGAGTTACGGGGGCACCAACAAAACGTAAATGGTCATTAAAATAAGATATTTATTACTTTAATTACAAATGAAATTTCCAACTATGAAAGAAGTAATTATGGATAATTTTTACATTTAAACCGAAGAACATCAATATTATAGAACTGAGTTAAAATTTGGCAGAAAAGCTATAATATATGTGAGTGAAGTATTAAAACAAAAAATTGGAAGAATTGTATCTAATGCAATTCACTCTGTAAAGTAAAACAAAAATTCTGTTTGTAATGTAAAAGAAAATTTTAAAATAATGAATCATAAAATATTAAATATTTGTTTTCTAACAGTGAAAACAATTTTTAAATTGTTAAGTATGGATGTAATATTAGCCAGTCATAAAAATGGTGGAACTTGTGAACAAAAAAAAAAATAATTTTGAGAGTACAAATAACATTTTTAAAATTTATTAATGGTATGATAAAATTTTTTTAAATATATTTTACTCCAAATGAAATATCCTATTAGGCCAGCCAATACTTGCCTTTCTAACATTATCAAATATAAATTGGCCCCAAATTAGTTTTAGTTTGGGCATCCTTACCACATTTCATATGACTTTCAAATACACAATGAAATGTTAATTCGTGGTCTAAATAACTGAGCTCATGGCATGCTTTTTTGAATTGTTTGTATCTGAAACAATTTTTAAATTAATTTTTTTAAGTTTCTATGAAGATGAATGGTTCTTTAATTATATGAGGTAAAAATCTATAATGATTATAACTTAAAGCCAGTGTGTGATGTTATTGTTTCATTCCACTATATGATATGATCTCTGAAAATGAATGAAAAGTATCATAGGTAGAGTTAGTCAAATCTTTCATTAGATGCTTGCAAAAGAAACATAATTAATTCGATTTTTTGTTCTTTTTAGACATACATTATATTATTTAATGATCTTGTGTTCTTTTTCAATGATTATTGGTGGAGATGTTAAAGATCTTTAAAAGATTTACTGTATTGTAAATTCAAATTCAAGAATTTTTTAAATTTTTTGGTTCATTAAGCAAAAATCAATAAATGGAATAGATTCAAACTTCAAAGCTTTTTCTCAGCAAAGGAAACAACAATGTGAAGAGAGAGCCTACAGAGTGGGAGAAAATCTTTGCCACACCCACTTCAGATAGAGCACTAATCTCCAGAATGTATAAATAACTTAAAAAACCTTACACCAAGAATACAAATAACCCAATCAATAAATGGGCCAAGGAAATTGGCAGACACTGCACAGAAGAAGACCTACAAGCAATCAACAGATATATGGAAAAATGTTCAACACCTCTAGTAATAAGAGAAATGCAAATCAAAACTACCCTAAGATTTCATCTCACCTCAATTAGAATGGCTATTATCAAGAATGCAAGCAGCAATAGATGTTGGTGAGGATGTGGGGAAAAGGTACACTCACATATTGCTGGTGGAATTGCAAATTGGTGTAGCCACTCTGGAAAGCAGTATGGAAATTCCCTAGAAAACTTGAAATGGAACCACCATGTAACCCAGCTATCCAACTCCTGGCCTATGCCAAAGGACTTAAAATCAGCATACAGTGATGCAGTCACGTCAATGTTCATAGCAGCTGAATTCACAATAGCTGGATTGTGGACTCAAGATTTTCTTGATTTGGTGGGATGGCCCAGTAGGGGAAGGGGATACTTTCTATTGGTTCTGACGTTTGGAATTTGAAAGACAGGAATATGACTTCATCACATGGTGGGTGTCTGAAGAAAACTTATATAAGTAAAATCTTATTGGAAACTTTTGAGCAGAAATCACAAACTAAAATTCCTACCTTTATATATTCTTAATTTTCTGGTAGGGATTAAGAAAAGCCCTGAGATACTGGTGAAAGGAATGGAGAATATAAGGAATACACCCCCAAGTCCAGCAGGATAAGGTGCTGTGTCACTGCAAAATGAAGGTCAACATAAAGGAAAAGAGAAACACAGAATAAAAATGTGATGCACAAAATGTCCTTGGTGTTTCTGAGCCTTTAAGCAAAGAGCAGAAGTGGAGATCTAGCAGAAGATTTCATGCTGAATCTAGTTCTTGTTCTTACCAAACCCAAGTTTCCTTAACAAATACCTCCTCTCTGTCTCATCCAGTGCTTACCACATGACCTAAAGTGCATCTGGCAAATCATGATCCCAAGATATTTATAAAGAATAATATTATGGCATTTATAGATAAATGAACAGAATTGGAGAATATCATGCTAAGTGAAGTAAACCAATCCCAAAAAAACAAAGGCTGAATGTTTTCCCTGATAAGTGGATGATGATATATAATGAGGATACCAGGGTGGGGAGTGAGAGAAGAATGGAGGAACTTTAGATTACATAGAGGGAAATGAGAGGGGGAGGGGGCGGGGTATGAAAGATGGCGGAATGAGACAGACATCATTGTACATGTATGATTACACAAATGGTATGAATCTACATTGTGCACAACCATAGAAACGAAAAGATGGACCCCATCTTTTATAATGAATCAAAATGCACTCTGTAAAAATAAAAATTAAAAAAAAGTAGTGGATATAAGGTAGAGGTACAGAGGAGAGTGCAATCTGCTCTTCCTTTGAGTGCTGGGTGATGAATGACCAGTAGAAAGGATTGGAAAAATTGTCTAGGAAGTTGGACTTGATTACACTAGGGAGAGGGGAGTGTAAACGATTTCCTTTTGAAGTCTGTGGCACCTATGTCCAGTCGAATAGAATGGGAAGATGGATCTGGTGGGCGTGATTACATTCAGGATGGAGATTTGGAAAATCCTATCTATGGCAGGCAGGCTGCAGAACACGTGCCGCACACCATACACCCTGGCGGGTCTGTCACCCCTCCCCACAAGTAGAACTCTGTAGAGATGCCAGAAACCCATACATCCTGCTGAGCTCGACATCTTCTCAGACCTAGGGGTGGGTGCAAATATTTAAGTGATCTGGAGTACATACCCCAAATAAAGACCCACTGTTCCATTTAGAACTTGTCCCTGGCAACTGGCACATCCTAAATAGATCTCTGCATCACTTCCAAACAGAGAGTAGCAATCTAAGATATACAGACAAAAGTTCTATAGAGCTATTTCTTATTCTATCCGCCATGTACTGGCAAACACAGATGCTGAGAGCCACTTGAACTAGCTACACTTCCAATCTACTCCAGCAGGTGGAGAGATGAAAGTTGCAAAAGGTTTAGGTTTAATGTTACCTAGCCCCCAGATCCCTCTAAGAGATACTTAGCCAGATAAATAAGGGACAGAAGGACAGTCTGGAGTAGGATGTAAATGCTCAACTTCAGCTACCTCAGTCAAATTTTAATTAACTTTATTTTTTCTTTTTTACTGCTAATTTTTCAGTTGTCTGTCTTACAATTTTTGACGGACACTTATTTGTGTATTTATACACATACAAAAACACATATATATTTCTATAGTTTTCCCCACTATTTTATCATTTTTTTTCCTTTTACTAACATTTTATTTATCTTTGTGTTTTCCTAAGAGTGAGTGACTATTTTTTCCTGTGTGAGTGGGGGGAATCTTTCTTTCTTTGTTGCTGTTTTATTTTCTTATTTTTAATTTTTCTTGTTTTGCTGTTTGACAATGGGGTAAGGTCATCACTTCCAATCCTAGAAAGGGCTGGAGGATAGGCAAACACTCTCCTCTCCACAGCAAAGAATCTGAGACTCCCAGAAAGAGGGGGACATCAGAGTTGTCCAGCCAAGAAGGGAGTAAAGTCCTGCAGTGAAACTTTACATAGTTTAGGACATAAGGCAAGTCACAGTAGGTATAAAAAATATAGATACTCCTCTCATCCAATCAGAATATAGTGGAATGAAATAGAAATCATTAACAAGCTAAGAAACAAATCATTTTAACATCTCCATATTAAATTATGCACTATTGAATGAGGAATTTGTCATACAAGAAAACAGAAGAAATTTTTAAAAAGCTTAGAAACAAATGAGACAGAGAAATATCATATGAAAACATTTGGGACAAAATGAACAGGATAATATATAGCATTGAGTAAGAATAATAAGAGAAAAAATAGAAAAATTCCAAATAAGTGATCTAAAGTTATACTTCAAGATCTTAGAAAAGTAAAAACAACAAACTAATTCCCATTCCATGCAAGATAGAAAATAATTAAGATTAGAGCCAAAAATCAATGAAATTGAGAAGAGAACAAAAACGAAAACAATATGAAGAATCAATGCAACAAAGAGTTGGTCCTTTGAAGAAATAAATAAGATTGATAAACCTTAGCCAAACTAAAAAACAGAAAGAGTACCCTACTCAACAAAATTAGGCTTGAAAAAAGAGATTTCACCACAGACATTTTTGAAATCTAGAGGATCATTAGAAATTATTATAAAAATATTTACTGCAATAAAGAGAAAAACCCAGAAGATACTGACAAATTTCTAGACAATTAAGACCTACTCAAAATGAACCACAAGGATATAGAAAACCTAAACTAAAAATACCAAAAAAATAAGATTGAAGCAGCAATTAAAAGTCTTCCAACAAAAAGAAGCCCAGGACTTCTGAGTTTTCTGAAACTTTTAGAATAATAACTAATGCCAATCTGCCTTAAAATATTCCATAAAATAGAAAGGGAAGGAACATTCCCAAATTCATTCTATGAAACTGCAATCACCCTGATAACAAAACCAAAGATATATCAAGGAATGAAAACTACAGGCTAATATCCCTGATGAACAAAGAAACAAAAATTCTTTTTTTTTTTTTTTTTGCAATTTTTTAAAAATTTGTATTTGTTCTAATTAGTTATATATGACAGTGGGATGCATTCATGCATTTTGATAATTCACACATAAATGGAGCATAGTTTCTCATTTTTCTGAATATACATATTGTGTGATCACATTGGTCATGCCATCATATATGTAATCATGTCTGTTTCACTCTACTATCCTTCCTACCTCCACACCCCTTCCCTTCCCTTTGCTCTCCTCTGCGTAGTGACTTTCCTCCTTATTGTGAATTAGCATTCACATATCATAAAAATCATGTGGCCTCAGGTTTTTTGGGTTTGGTTCATTTTACTTAGCATGATATTATCTGACCATTTACCAGAAAATGCCATAATTTCATTCTTCTTTAAAGAGGAGTAATATTCCATCATATATATACACACCACATATTTTATCCATTTAATAAAATATTTACAAACTGCATGCAAAAACACATTAAGAAAACAGTACACTATGATCAATGGGGTTTTATCCCAGGATGCAAGGTTGGTTCAATACACGCGAATTTAAAAAAATGCAATTCACTGCATACATAGAAGAAAGACCAAGGATCACATGGTAATCTCAATAGCTGTAGGAAAAGCCTTAAACAAAATTCAGCACCCATTCACATTAAAAACACTGAAGAGGGGCTGGAGAGATAGCTCAGTCAGTAAAGTGCTTGCCTTGTAAGCACTAAGGTCCTGGGTTCGATCCCCAGCACTCCCCCCCCCCAAAAAAAAAAAAAAAAACACAGAAGAAATTAGTGATGAAGGAACTCATCTCAATATTGTAAAGCCTATGACAAACCCAAAGCCAATACCATAACAAATGAAGAAAAATTGAATGCATTTCCTCTAAAATTAGGAATAAGATACTCCCTTTCTTCTTCAACATAGGTTTGAAACTAACCAGAGCAATCAGGTCAGAGAAGGAAATTAAAGGGAAACATTAGGAAAAGAAGAAGTTATGTCACCTCTGTGCATTAATGAAATGGTCATATATCTAGAAGACAAAAAAAAAAAAAAAAAAAAAAAAAAAAATTCCACCAGAACACCAGAAGACTTTTTTGAGACGGAAAACAAATTTAGCAAAGTAACAAGATAAAAAAAAATCAACATACAAAAATCAATAGTTTTCCTATAGTTCAATAATGAAACCACTGAAAAAGAAATCAAGAAAACTATCCTATTCACACACACGCAAATGCACACCAAAAGAACAACAAAAAACCTCGAGAATAAATTTAGCAAAGGTGATGAAAGACTTCTACAATGAAAACTGCAGAACACTGAAAAAAGAAATTGAAGAAGACCTTAAAGATAGAAAGGCCTCCCATATTCTTGGAAAGGCAGAATCGATATTGTTAAAATCGCCACACTACCACACTAATAAAAGTGTTATATAAATTCAATGCAATCCCCATCAAATTACCAAATAAAGTCTTCACAAATCTAGAAGAAATAATCATAAAATTAATTTGGAAGAGGAAAAGTCCAAGAATAGCCAAAGAAATCCTAGGAAAGAATGATACTGGAATCGTCACAATACCTTACTCAAATTGTACTATAGAGCTTGAAAACCAGAATGATATTGGCATCAAAACAGACATGAAAACCAATGAAATAAAATAGAAGACACAGAGAAAAACTCAGGAGATAGAGTAATCTGATATTTGACAAACATGCTAAAAACAACTTTGGAGAAAAGGTAGCCTTTTTAGTAAATGGTGCTACGAAAACTGTATAGCCATATGTAGAAGAATGAAAGAATGGTCATACCTTTCACCTTACATAAAAGTCCACGCAAAGTGTATCAAAGACCTAGGAATTAGAGCAGAAACAGCAAACTCTAGAAGAAAATAGAGGTTCAACATTCCAACATATTGAAGCAGGCATCAACTTCCTTAATAAGACCCCTGAAACTCAAGAAATAAAACCAAGAATCAATACATGGAACAGGAGCAAATTAAAAGAAATGATTACACAGAAAAGAAATGATTAAGAGCGTGAAGAAAGACCTTACAGAATGGGAGAGCGTTTTTTCCAGCTACTACTCTGACAGGGAATTAATACCCACAATATATAAAGAACTCAAAATACTTATCACTAAAAACAATGAGAAATGACCAGAAGAATGAAACAGACATTTCTCAAAAGTAAAAAAAAAAAAAAAAAAAATGATCATCAAATACATGAAAAATTTTTCAATGTCTCTAGCAATCATGTATATTAGGGATATGCAAGTGAAAACTACCTTGAGATTTTACCTCACTCCAGTTAGAATGACAACCACTGAGAATACAAATAATAATAAATCCTGATGAGGATGTGGCAGAAAAGTTACTCTCATATATTGCTGGTGGAACTGCAAATTAGTACGTCCATTTTGGAAAGCAATATGGAAATTCCTCAACAGACCACGAATGGAACCACCATATGAACTAACTGTTCCATTTCCTTCGTATTTATCTAAAAGAACTAAAATCAGCAAACTATAGTGATAGTCACCACAATATTTATAACAGCATAATTCATAATAGTCAAGTATGGAACCAGCCCAGGTATCCATCAATGAATAAATGAATAAGAAAATTTGGTATTATATACAAAGTATACTCATCTATAAAGAAGAATGAAATTATGTTATTTGCCAGTAAATGGATGAGACTGGAGAATATCATGCTAAGTGAGACAAGCCAGACTCAAAAATCCAAGTGTCAAATGTTTTCTCTTATATGTGGAAGCTAGAGCAAAATAAAAGGAAAAAAAGTGGGGAAGCCTATGAAAATGGAAGGGATATTAGAGGAGAAAAAAAGAGGAGTTGACAGAGAGAGGTAAAGAATGGGAAAGGGGAGAACAGTGGAACTAGATTGACTAAATCATCTGTGTGAATGTGTGAATGTACATTTCACGTGCTGGATTCTACCTTTAGGTTCTCCAATAAAGCACTATGTATTAAAACAATAAATAGGGTCGGCTAGGGAAGTGGAAGAGTGGAAATGGGTTGGTAGAAGGGAGGGAAGGAGGAGATACTGGGGGCTAAAATGGAACCAATTAAATTCTATGCATGTGTGATTATGTCCAAATGAACCCTGCTATTATGTAGAGCTAATATGCACTAATAAAAACTCCTAAAACTAAGAGACTCTGTAAGAATTTATAACTAAATCAATGAATAAAAATATTTTGTTTTCTAGAACTAAAAAGTGATTTTCTGGAATAAAGAAATTCTTCCCATATATCAAATAACTACAGCGCCACAACTATGTTTTCTTTTTGGTATTAAGCTTCAAACAAAAGAGCTAAATTTGGAGCTCAAAGGAAAGAAAAAATTGTGATGTAGACAAAGGAAGGAGACTGGATGTCAGAATTAAATCTTGCATGAAACAAAAAATGAACTGTGATTTACTACATTTTCCAATAAGAATTCTTATGCAGAAGAAATTATTAATAACATTATGTAGGCTGACTACAAGACTATAAGAAATGAATTAAGAATATTTTTGATATGATAAATGTAGCTGAGCTTTTACATTTGTGGCACACCCTTTTTAATTTCATATTTAAAATAATGAGTTGACTTTTGAATGAGTTGATTGACTTAATTGGACATATGTAATTTTGAAATTAATAACTTTTTACTTCAAAGTCATCTTGCAAAAAGGATGAACCAGTTTTGTCTATGTCACTATTAAGCCAAAACTATTTGGGGCACTTTATTCAGCTATTGGAAAAGTTTAACTTTGAAACTCTGGGCTATGTTAATTAACATTCTTCAAAGGTAAATCTGAAGAAATCCAAGTACAGGTTAAGTTACACTGATGAAAATTGAGCATCTTAATTGAGAAGTGCTGTGTGTGCAAATACGTAGCATCATTTGAAGACCTAATAAAATAATGTAAAATATTTCATTACTACTTTGTACTCTACATGTTGAAAATGATTACATATTGTGTATATTAAATTAAATACAGTACATTACTACATGTAATTACATTTTTAACTATTTTATTGTGATTATTAGAAAATTTAAATCACAGGTATTTTTTATTATGAGATCTGTTATGAAGCACTGTGTCCAGACACTATTAAATTGTATGATTGACACTATGACATTGACACCTAATTAATTTGGCAGTTTTTATATTGAAATAATTTGTCCACTTTATAAATATCCTTTTCAACTTAGATTGAATTTACCTATGCCACCACAAAGTTAGAATCACTGAATTGCAAATTTGATTTTATTTAAATATGTTTCCTGTTTTGGTTAATAGTAATTCTGAGTGATTTAACTCTTTTTGCTTCAGCTGTTACAATTGAGAAGAAGTAACACATGTGCCAAATTTGAGTGGTTTAGTGGAAACCAAATAGGCTCAAATAGGCTTTTAGAGTATACAACGAAGATTTGGATGAGAAGTTACCCTATAGTGTATGAGAAAGGACATGGGAAATAGATAGATCCACCTCTTTGGGTGATTTCAGGAACAATTATTTTGTAAGCATATTATTATATATAATTATAACAATTATTATAAGCATCATAATAGACATACTTGTCATCATCGCTGTTCTGTATCTTTGATTAAGGAATTGCTATATATATTAGGCTTAATAAGAGTACATTAAAGGAATTTTCTCATTGAATTTTCTCAAACGTAGGAGGTGAGCTCTCATTACCATCAGGAAACCAGCCGGAAAATGTCAAGTCATTATATATTCCCCAAAAGAATGAGAATATGAGCGGTGGTCTAGGTGGAGTTATAATTATTTAGGGAAACAACTGTCATCAGTAATAGCTACAGTCTGAGCCCATGTTCTTGGAAATAGCATTTGATATTTAAGGCAACTATATAAGTTGTCTTTTAGTTAGAATCTAAGAAAATACATGAAAAATGAAATATGTTAAAAAAAAAAGAGCATAATCCAATTGTGATCTTCATTTTACAGGGAGTAAAAAGGCTGAATTTTCTTAGGAAAGGTCTAGCCCACGTCTGCTACTTTTCAACCTACCCAATCCAAGGAAGACAGTGATCGTTTGGTTGTCGCTCTTCTGAGGATCTCCTCACTTAGAACGTTTCTTCATGTGGGTTCCAGGCAGCAGCCAGCAGTAAATCAGAAAGGGCACTTGTGTCAGCATGCACTTGGCAGTCTGGAGTTCATAAGATAAGGGTATCAGAACTTCTGCAACAAAGTAGAAGAATAAGTAAGTGGAGCAATAAGAGAAGTCTTTTATTTCTTGCAAAACCAAATGCTAGTGTATGTCTTCCTGACACTGTGCTCTCAACTGAGAACCTTGAGGGGTTAAAAAGACATGAAAGGGCAAGAGGCAAAAACCCAAGGACCTGCTGAATCTTGAATGCTCAGGTATCCTAGCAACACAAAAGGATTTTCATCCTTTTGGACAAAAGGGTGTCAAAGGCTAAAGCCATGATACGTGGGCTGTTTGCCATGTGGCCCACATTCCCCCAGGGCTGCAATTATGAAAATTGTATGTTCTGGGTTTACATTCTCACTACTGTAGTCCTACCCCCAGGGACCCAACAGTCGAAAGAGCTCTTCTAGTCCTGTTCATCTGTATGTGTTTGTGCATTTGTGCATGTGTGTGCATGTATGTGCGTGTTTGTGTGTGTGATGCTAATGCCCTTTCTGTTTTGAATCTTTTTACTTCTGCTCTTTCTGCCTGAAATATTTTCTCCCAATGGTCTTTCTAGGTCTCAGATTAAATGCCATAGAAAGGGGATCACGAACTTTACAACACAAGGCATTTTACTTGTCTATCTTGCTCACTGATAAATTGTCCCTGAGTAGAAAAGTATCTGACTCTTGGTAAACCTTCAAATATTAAAAAATAGTTGCATGAGTTCCTGGCACAGTGGTGCACATCTGTAATCCCAGCAACTCTGGAGGCTGAGGTAAATCCATTACAACTTTCAGGACAAAGGAAAGCCTCCACGATTGGTGAGATGCTGTTTCAAAATTTAAAAAAAAAAAAAAAAAAAAAAAAAAAAAAAAAAAAGGACTGGGGATATACTTCAGTTGGGGAGCACCCCTAGATTCTGTCCTCGGTACGAATCAAAAAAAAAGAATGAATGAATGAATGCAATCTGCTTTCCATATTCACGGGTTTGTGTCAGTGCATTCAACCAGCCATGGGTGAAAAATATTTGAAAAATACATATCTGTACTGAATATGTACAAATCTATTTTGTCATCATTCCCTTAGCAATACACTATAACATCTATTTGCATAAAATTTCCATGCTAGGTATTATAAGTTATGTAGAGATGATTTAAAGTACATAGTAGGTTGTACATAGTTTATATGCAAATAGTGTTATTTTATATAAGGGACTTGGACATCCACATATTTGAGGGAGCACTTGGTACCAATTCTTCACAGATGCTCATGCACATCTGTGTATGAAGTACATTCATTTAGATGGTAGTTTTCAAATGTTGAAGCTCTTTCAACACGTGTAAAAATCTTTTTTTTTTGTTTCAATCCATTTTTTAATTTCACTTATTTATTTTAAATTTATTTTTATTGTAAAAAAATGGGATACATGTTGTTTCTGTTTGTACATGGAGTAACAGCACACCATTTGCATATTCATACATTTACATAGAGTAATGATTTTTGATCCATTCCGTTATTCTTTTCCTTCCCCCCCACCCCTCCCACCTCTCTTTTCCTGCTATACAGTCCCTCCTTCCTCCATTCTTGCCCCCCTCTCACCCCCCATTATGTGTCATAATCCACTTATCAGTGAGATCATTCGTCTTTTGGATTTTTGAGATTGGCTTATCTCACTTAACATGATATTCTCCAATTTCATCCATTTGCCTGCAAATGCCATAATTTTATTATTCTTTATAGCTGAGTAATATTCCATGATATATATATCATGTGATATATATATATATATATATATATATATATATGCCACAGTTTCTTTATCCATTCATCAATTGAAGGGCATCTGGGTTAGTTCCACAGTCTGGCTATTCAACATGTGTAAAATTCTTAAGAAGTCTTAGGAGTTTAGTACTTCATTGTCCTTAGTTTTCAGTTAAGGAAATTAAGGCTTAAGAGAAGACAATTTGCCCAAAGTCAGTTAGCAGACAAGTGGGATCACAGGACTTCTAATTCTAAGCACTGTTATTTCCACTGCAGCAAAAAAAAAAAAAAAAAAAAAAATTGATATATGGATTTGTTGGAGTCTACACTCTGAATACAGATTTTAAATATCTGGAAATGTTAGAACATTTCTCCAGATTTGGATGTTCTCAAATTTGATACTCTCAATTCCCCACATGATACCTGAGATTCTAAAATATTAAATTCTTGTTGTTCCCCAAAAGTACTTTTATATTCAATGATTTTATGGCACTACATATGCTATGCACTTCTTGCCCCTTCTTTCCTTTATCTACTTTCAAAATCTTATCTCCAATATCCCCTGAGCTCTTCAGATAAAGTTGGTCACCTCCTTTCCCGCCTGTCTTCCTGTATTCTATGCTCAGTACCCAATCCTGTTATTACTCTTTCATGTTTTATTTTATTTTCTTCATGCATATCTAACAGATACTCTCACCAGACAGGATATATACTTTAGCTATTAATGAACACACAGTGCCTAGCATTTCATGTTAAAAGGTGACTCTCCTGGGTGTGACAAAAATCTGAATGAGATTTTGTTACGGAGAAGATTGATTTTATATATATAAAAAATCAGAGTCTTTCTTAGCAATTGATAGAAGAAATATAACAATCCTACTGAGTAACAGAGAAAAAGTCTGGATGCTGTAAAATAAAGAAATATGTAGGAGATAAGATAGTCATTAACCTCCTCATACGTATGCCCAATAGCAATCTTCCACAAGGGTCAGGCAATTTGCAGCGAAGATAAAGTTGAGGACATAAAAGAAAGAAAGATTGATCTCATGAAAGCTCTGTTTCACAAACACCTTTGGGCATTTCCAATCAACATAGGTTGTTAACATATGCATTTGTAAGTTTTCCTTCTTTATCTAAAAATGGAAATACTTTTTTAAAGCACTCTTAGAAAATAGAAGAAAATGCTCCCATCTCTTATTTGAAGCAAAATTATGGTAGGAGCTTTTTTTATTGGAGTTATGATTTGTATATATATGTATATATATATATATATGTATATATATATATATATACAGGAAATACATAGCAAAACTACAGAGAGATGTGTGTGCAAGACTAGATGGCAGAGAAGATGTTCTGAGTTCATCTGAAATCACAGCACAGAGAGAAAGAAAAAGAGACAGACATAAAATCATATTTGGTTGAATGATATATAAAGCAACCCTGGGTCAAAACACTAAACAATACTTAGAACTCACACAAACAACCTGATTCTGTAAATTTCTTTCTAAATTGAAGAGCAGATTCCTGCAGGTTTTGAAAAGGAATTCTTTTCTAAATTACTGGGTAATTTTCTCCACTCCAATTGAGCTATATAATCAGACATGGTCAAAACATTGTACTAGGAAACATAATAGAACATGAATTCAACAAAATGGTGACTTCATGGACCTATAGTTGCAGAAAAGGGTCAGAAATAAAAATGGCAGAGATATAAACTGGATTTTAGCTAATTTTTAGCTGGGAAAAATACATTATTGTACTACATTCATGGAGCCTTCAAACTATTGTAATTGATGTATTTTAAATTGTACATTTTATTATATTAGACTTAGACGTCTGAACCCAGGGTGAGATGTGCTTCACATGCTCTTATTTTATAACCTTAATTATAATTGAAACAAAACAAGATACACAAAACCAAGCAACTAAGAATAGACTGTATCCTTCATAGCAAAGGACTCAACTTGCCTCCTACCCATGCTTAAAATTGAGCTAACACTTCTTTCTATATTTATTTCATTTAGTGTCAGTTGTTTTTAAAAATGCAAGGCACACCCCCCTCAAATATGGCTATTGATATTCAGAAAAAGCTTATGTTTATTTCAGTGCAAATCAAGAATACAAGCCTGTTTGGTTCTTGTGCAAAATGTGTGTTTGTACCCAAATCATGGTTTTTAGCAAATTACAGTAGTTGTCCTAATTTAGCCCAAATTAATCACCTGTATGATCTCTTGGCCTTGTACTCTTGGTCTTGGAAAAAGATGGGAAAGTCAGATTTTTGGCTTAGTGAATACAACTGGACTATTGAAAGAATGTTTTTTGTTTTGTTTTTTTTTCTTTCCGAGCAGAGAGATGTGCCTAGTATCGCAGGTTGTTGAATCGTTGGCAAGGCCTCCTGTTGGTGGTGCACAACTGGTGAATGATATTGTACATGGCATATTTTACACATTGCTCCATATAAGTTTTTTTTTGTTTTGTTTTGTTTTGTTTGAATATCAACTGTGTGTCAGACAATATTCTAAAAGAGAAAAAGAAGTGAACATAATAGATGCATTCCCTACTCTCAGGAAATTTGCTTTCATTGGCTATGGAACACAAAATGAAGAATTAAATGAAGAATTCTTGTTGGAGTACCTCATATACATATTTTTTAAACTTTCTCAATAACAGAGATCAGTCATACTTGGATGGAGTCATTATTAAAGAATTTTCTGGAAGTTCAGTTTTGAGGTGATAACGGAACAATGAGACAGAACTGGGCATAAGAAGAGCAAAGGTGAAGGTGGGGAGAATGGGTCTGAACTACTTTGGAGGGATCAATGAATAAGTCAGGCTATTTCAACCAGGAGCTACCCATATGTCAAATGCCAAAATAAATAAATAAATAAATTAAATTAAATAAAAAAATCACATATTGCACAGAGGCTTTTGATTTGAGTTTATTTGCATTTCTTGATTATGCATGTACTTTTACCTCTAGATAAATGCAAGCATACCCATGTTTATAGCAGCTCAATAGTGAACTCCAAAACCAGTCTACATGTCTATCAACAGATAAAGGACAAAGAAAATGTGGTATATATACACATGCATGACTGAGTTTTATTCAGCCATGCATGAGCTCTTCGGTGTGCTTTCTCTTAATAGAATTTTATTTTCACTGACTCATTCCTTTATTGATGGCTGAGGTCTAATATTTCTTTTAGGTTTAAGTTCAAGTATCATATACTCTGGAAGGTTTCCATGACCCTGAAGTTTATGTGTATATGAGGTTTGTTTTGTTTTGTTTTTTTTTTTTTTTTCCCCTTCTAATACGTAATTTTTGTATTTAACCTATACAAAGATATGTATAGCTATTTCAAATAATGAAGGAGGGTTTGGTAAGGATATAAGGACAAGGTCATTAGCTCTGAGAAAGCAGAAAGCCTACCAGAAGTTGGGAAGAAGTAGCACATGTGCTCATGGGAAGTAATCAAGTGGAAAATAGTTCATAGTGCAGAATGAGGCTTCATCCGGGAGTTTAGAAAAGGTGGCAGGAAATTCTTACTTTCTATGTCCTGGAATTTGACAACTCTTCTAATGATAAGAATGTGGTGAAGAGAAGAGTATTTATGACAGGATTATACAGTAACGAGACCTTGTAGTGATGACATGTTTGGCGGACAGGAGTTCTAGTGAAAAGCGACAGGTGGAAAGGGGGCTTCCTGACACTGTTTGAAACTGGCTTACTTAACTGGACAGGTTCTCTGCTCTTGGTTAGTCAAGGGCAAGAGTGTAAAAGGAGCAGCTGGATGGAAAATTTAGTGATCCTTTACCCTGATGTCCACAGCAACCAATCCAGAATGATAGTGATTCCAAGACCTTTGCCTGGAAAACTCTTTTCAGTGGTGTTGTGATAATTTGTCCCAAATCAAAATGCACCTAAAGTAGAGAAGGACTGAGAACTTGCCTGAAGTCATAAAACTAGTTAATGTTATGACTTTGATTAAACAACAACAACAAAATTCAGGCAGACTGACTCTGAATTCAAGTTCTTAATCTTCTTCCAAAACTAAATCAAGGAATAAGATAATCTAGGAATATTTGGGAATAACGAAGCATGTACAGGTAAGACCATTCAGTATGTGAATTAATTAATTATGAAAAGATACTATCCAGACCAATGCTCCTCAATTGTGGGCAATTTTTGCAATTTTGCCAGGAGATAATTTGGAATGTTTTTGGAGACTTTTCTGTTTCCACACTAGAAGCAAGAAATTCATATGTGCCTAGTGTGGTAGAAGTTAGGGAATTTGCAGAATATCCTAAACTATTAGAAAGCGTATCCATAACGAAGAATTGTTCAACTTAAAATTTTAAGAGTCCTGCTGTTGGAACATTTTGCTCTAGACTGTATAGGAATTATTTCCATATTTCTGAATCTCAGGTTTGTTATTTGTTACAAAGAAAATTCATATCTGCACATGAGCTATGATAATCAAAATAAGGTATATTGTGAAATCTAGAGTAGTTCCTGTATATAGGTAAGAGGTTTAACCTTGTAGTGCAAAACAGGCAAATTTCATATTTGCCTTGTTTTGTTTTTAATGTGGTTTTTAAAAGATCACTTTGATGAAAATGATGAACAGGTGGACTGATGAAAATTCAGGAGGGGTGCAAACAATTAGGCATATGATACAATCACCTAGGAAAGAAATATGCAGATCAGTATCTGGGTCAGTACAAGAAGGATCTGAATCTACCTAACATGATTGACTCACATCCACTGATTAATGTGCAAGAGATTATTTTTTGGGGGGGTGTCTTTATTTTATTTTTCTTTTGCCACTTTATCTATCATTATGAACCTGAGGATAATGTGAATTTAATCTTTCCTCACAAACATCAGTGTTGCCTTTCTTATTTCTAAAAACATTTTAATCTATGAAATGAATTACATGTTCACAAATCAGACTGTCTGTCATCTTCAGGTAGGCTGTGTGCACGTGCACACACAAATCCAATTTGGAGTTGTGAATTATTATTTGAAAGGTGTAGGTTTCACATGAGAAATTTCATCATCTGAAATTGCGTTGTCATTGAGGATAATAAGAATTAAATTCAGCTACTGAAAGGAACAAAGACAAATATTGAAAGATGGGAGACTTCTTTAATCCACTGCAGAACTGTTGAGTCTTCTGTGAGATTAAGCTGAGACACCATTTGCAGAAATCACTAACTGTTTCAGTTTATTAAAAGATTAAGAGTAAATCTATTTGGGTAATGTGTGGTTTGCAAGACAAGAAATTTCTTCAAAATCAATGCTTCTGCTTTTCCATTTCCTCTCAACTCACTGAGAGGTAAATCATGGGGCTAGCTCTGAAGACACTAAGGGGACATTCTGATCTTCATTAGTGCAGGGTCGATGCATGAAATTTTATTTCACATCAAAATCTGGAGAAAGTTTTCCCCCCGGAATTAAAACTCTCTTCTGTTTGAACATATAAAACCACAGGGTTTCATAATCCCCATAATTAATATACAACTGTGCACACAACTCTTAAAATAGGGTTTTGGAAATTGCAAATCAAAGCTACATATTTGAAAACTGACAAACTGCAATACCTCTTTTCCTGATTTCTCTTTTTTTCTCCCTTTTTTGTGGGATTAGGAAGGAGTGAGATGTGAGATTATAAAATGAAATGTCAGGAAACAGATTCATTTACTTAGTCTTTGATATTTAGTAACTTCTTTATATACAACATTATATGCCTGAAATGAAAAGTGATGGTTTCTCAGTGATTTAATTTATCCAGTTATTAATAAAATTGTTAAATTCATTTTTTTCCCTTCTTTCTGTCAATAAAGTTTTTTTTCCTAATTATTTATGGAAATCACTGTGCTGGTCACAAGTTATCCAACCAACACAGGATCTGTTCCTTCCAGAAACTCTAGGTCTTGAGGGGAAGTAGGCAAAGAAACATAAACATGTAATAATAAGTATATGATAAGTAAAATGATTGAAGTAAAAACTTGAAACTAAAATGTAATGAGTTGAGACCTTCAGCCTGCTCCATGCTGAGTGTCTTTGAGAAAGGTTTAAGAAAGAAATGACCAGCTTTGAATTGGGTACAGTAGAAAAATCTGGGATAATCCTGTGACTGCACTCCTTTCATGCTTTAAATAGGAGGAAGAAAAATTCAAGCAGGGCCAGACTTTCCATTCTATTGCTAGAGTTCATGTACTTTCATTTCAAGAAACAATTAGCCTTTAATCAAAAGCAACAATGCTTGGGTTCTTGTCTGTCTGTTCTTGTGGTTACATGGTATCCTTGACAGTGTTGTTGTAGTGGCGATTTCAGGTGGTCTTGCCTCTCTCTTGTTCCATCATGGCTACATGGTGACCTGTTGGAGGACCACTCACATTCTGTGAGAGCTCTTTATGTTCAGGCGGGCATAGGCTGACCTGCCAAATCCAAGCGCTCAGCAACCAGTTGCCAGCCATCAGGACCATGCTTAATAATTTATTTTCTCAATAAACTACATGTAATGGAACTTTTCACACATAAAAAGATATTTATATTGTTTCCAGTTTTATTTTTTGCTCTTTATTACAAAGAATGCTGCAATAAACACATACATATATATATACACATATATATGTACATATACATATATTCTAATTTTTTAAAATATATTTTGTATCTTCATAGAAGTGAAGTGAAATTGCAATTTATTGTTCATGTGTGTGTATATGCTCAAAATGGAATTTTTCAGTAACAGAGACAAATATATTAAAAGTATTAGATGCTGATAAATTCCTATTGAACATGTCAGAACCAATATTTAATACTTAAACTCCTTTCAGAATTATATGACAGTTCATGTCACCTGATATTTGCCCAAATAAGATATAATGATAGTGGTTTTTTGTTTGCCAATCTAATACAATTGTGTGTACGTATGAAATCATTGCTTTTGTTTATTTTCCACTAAAATTTTTCTTTTTACTGAATTACCTAGTCCTTTATCAAAATTTCCACTGATTAGTTTTGTTCTTACTAATTTTATATAGTTAATTTTTACTTTTTTCTCTCTTTTTTTCTTATTTTTTCCCCAGGGGAAATTGGCAACACAATTCCCCACTATTATAAATTATGCAGTCCAGTTTCCCACATTTAAGGAAATCACAGGGGTCAGCACATTCAGAGTGCAATAAATAAGCCTCACCCTGGGAAAACCACCTTCATGATCATGGTAACTCCACTGCCAGTTAAGCATATGGTTCTTATATTTTATTAAATCAAATGAATTATTTGAGCTAGGTGCAGTGGTACATGTCTGTAATCCCAGTAGCTCAGGAGACTGAGGCAAGAGGACTGCAATTTCAAGGCCAGACTCAGCGATTTAGGGAGGCACTAAGCAACTTAGCAAGATCGTGTCTCAAAATAAAGAGAATAATAAAAAGGGCTGGGAATGTAGCTCAGTGTTTAAGCACCCATGGGTTCAATCCCCAGTACTCCCCCAACATAATAATAATTAGTAGTAGTAACTAACATCACCAGTTAGGTTATTTGTTGCCAATGTTTAAGGCTAATTTTTGTTGTCACAGAAATTTTTTGATGATGATTGGATTGAAAATCAGAAAGTGTAAAAATGTGTAAATTATTAACAAGATTTCTAAGGGAACACATGGAAAAATTTATATGCAGAAAGAGAAAGGGCAGGACGATGCATGTAGCTTAGTGGTAGAGTGCTTGCCTGGCAAGTGCAAGGCCATCAGATCAATACCCGCTATCAAAGAAAGACAGGGGGCAGGAGGAGGGAGAGAGAAGAGTTCTTCTAGTTTGTGCTTCTTGAAGTTTACCAGAAAAAAATTGCTGTATGATCTTACACTGAGCATTTGCCAAATATTGTTTGCATGTTTCTTTTAATATTGTCACTGTCTTATCTTCTACATAAGAAATAGCTCCAGATTAAAAGAATATATTCTAATTTAGAAGAATATGCCCCACATTCTTCACAAAAGAAACTGCAGTTTATTTTGTATTTTTTCAGTCTTAAACAGGAAGTTGACATTGAAGGGGTTATTGAATAGATGAGAATTGTTGATATAACAATGCCCTTTATTGAAATTCATTTGGATAATATGCCCTCTCCCATCAATCATTCACAGTGGACAGAGAAATAATGTCCTATTTACACCTGTTTCATTTAGAGGTAACAGACGTATGACTTAAGAGGCAGACCATTCCTGTCTTAAAAAACTAACTGTTGGTATCAGGTCTGTAACATTGACCAAGGTAAATAACTTTGGAGAACTCAATATTCTCATCCAAAACACATAGGAAGCTATAGTGGTGTAATATCTGTAACCCATCTTAATTTGTCTTCTTAGGAAGAAGGTACAACTGATTCCTCTAACTACTGTGACTAAACTTAGGTCATCTCACAGAGTTGACTTAAACCTATTTTTTTCTGGTCCTCCCTATACTAGATTGAGAAAAGCTGGATGGAGGAGAACCTCTCACTATATTTCATCAGAACTGTCTTTGTAATCTACTCTTTAAAATCTTGAACAAAATAATCTGTTTCACTGAGAAATTTTATTTTGAGAAATATTAAACACATTCTCATTAATACACTTCTCAGCGTTGTTGTTGTTGTTCAGCCCCCTTTTGTTAATTATTAGCAAAAGTCCAGTATTATTTAGGAATCTGTGCCATCCCCTTCTCCCATGGAAGGTATTTGAACTCACTTATAATTAGGAAGCTATGTAACACTTCTATAGCGACCATAGTAGACACTTTCTCTTTGCTAGTAGAACTGACCATTCAGTCCTGCATTGACCACTGAGAGAAGGATTTGGCCCATGTGTGTGATTATAGTAAAAGGTTTGATGTCTTCTTAAAAACAGACACAATACACAGGGCATTTCTCTTCTCCTGGAGGTATTGACCATGTTGGATATGAAATAAGAAAAAACTGTAGCCAACTGGTTACTGTAGGGAACACCAGTCAGGAAAGAAAGTCCACATTTTTAGACAAAAATTTATGAATTCTTGAAAACATACATGAGGGAACTAATAATGTTTCCCAGGATTTCATTCTTTAGAGACATGATTACATGAATTAATATCTTTCATTTACTATTTATATCAACTGACTTGGTGATTTCTGGTGCTTGCCATCAGAAACTTTTCCACTTATGCAATGGATCTTTTATGATAGTATCCTTTCATTCATTCATTTTTTTCATCCATTCAACAGGCAACTACATGACTGGAACCATATTAGAACCTAGATACTCCAATGGGAGTAGACACAACTTACAAAGTCACTGGTAATTACCCTCATTGGTAATGCAAGACTGGGGCAAATCTTCTTTAGAGCTACTTCTGTTAAATCTAATCAAGGATGAGTTCATGAGTTGATGATGTGTAAGAAGTAGACCATGTTCTCTTCTATCCATCAGATTCAGAATATGATTCTACCAACAAATACACTTACCAGAGAATAAAGGTGGTACTATACAGCAACTGTGATATTTCAGGATCAGAACTCAAAAATGACATGGAATTCCATGAGGATGTGGCCATTCCACACTTGCTCTATGATCCTTAGACTAATTTTAAAGCATTACCAACATAAATTATCGAGAGTTCATAGGAAACCTGCAATAAGTGATTGTCTAATTCTACTTTCATTTCATGTTTAGATTTTGTCCTATTAGTTCTTATATTACATCTTTCTAGGACTAATAAATTCTTTACTTGAAATATGAAAATGTGAGTTAAAAGGAAATGTGTCTGGAAATGATATATGAATGCATTGGCATGGAAGGAGACAAAGTACGGTGATTTTCTATAAGCACTTATCATGTGTCAGGCAATTAGCTTCTTTATATCTTCAAAATAGAAATGCATTTGTTATCCCCAGTTTTGAAAGTAGAAAACTGAGACACAAGAAAAATAAATGATAGCCCTTCAGTTTGGGAACTTAAAGTCAGAAAGTTCAGTAGATGAAATCAAAGTTCCTTCCCCTAACATCAGACTACTGAATTGGGGTTGCATGATGATATTGTTGTATGGGATAAATTGGAGATTTTCCTTGCTGAGGAAAAGGAAGGAAGGAAGGAAGGAAGGAAGGAAGGAAGGAAGGAAGGAAGGAAGGAAGGAAGGAAGGAAGGAAGGAAGGAAGGAAGGAAGGAAGGAAAGGAGGTATTAGCAAGAGAGGTGGGAAGGAAAAGAGAGAGGGAAGGCAAAGGGGAAAGAAAAGAAGAAAGATAAAGAAGAGTCAGAAGAGTTCATATATAAGTAAAAACCTGATGCAAATATTTGAGCCAAAATCACAAACTAAAATTCCTACCAGGTAGAAAAAGGAATGTGAAATCCATGAAAGAAGTTTAGAGTCAACTCAAGGAAAAAGTGATGCTGCAGCCATGACTAACTTGAAAAAATTTTGCCATGGAGAAATGAGACCTCGCTGTTGCCAATTTCTAACTTTGGTAAGAGAAGATGATATTGATAGACAAGGAATTCATGATTATAAGACTGTCCATGCAAAAAAAATCTCATTGAATTTTGAAAGAAACACATAAAACATATGTACACATGGACAAGAATTTTTGACAAGAATAATTATTTCATATAAGCAATTACAAGCTAGTCATACATTTTAAAATGTTTTCAAAAGTTTTATTGATTGCCCTATAGCTGTATGCAAGTTATTGTTGATCTAATTTTTACTGCTACTTACAATTAAATTAAATATCCTGTGGATATCAGTAAAATCATGGAACACAAAGTCCTGGCTGGAGGACCTCTAAGAACATACCAACTATCTACTCACTGATAAGAATAACTTTGTGAACATTTCAGACTCTGGGAATAAGACTGAAACATTCCCTTGGAACTCAGTATCCAAGAAAAGCTGTCACTCAAACCCCAAGCATCAAATAAAGAACTACATCAACTACAAGCATCAAATAGAGAACAATTCTGAGGGCTTCTAAATTTTCCAATTGGTATAAGAGAGTAAAAGAAGGAGAACAAGCTTGACAGGCATTAGGGGAATTCTTTGAAAACCAACGTGTGTCTCACCCCACAGGGAACACTGGTAAAATTAATGTGAAAGTTTTCCATTTGCCACCAAATATTTGTTGTTAGTTTATTGTATATACTCTTTATTAGAATTTAAAAACTTTCTCTTCTCAGTTACTAGGAAATCTCACTTTTATCATAAATGCATGAAAGGTAATTTAAAAAAATTATACTTATATAATGAATCAGATAATATATAACGAATCTGTTAATATGATAAATTATGTTGAATGATTTTCTAGTGTAAACAAGTCTTTCATTTTTAAGGAAAACAAAATAGACCATGACACATTAACCAATTTTATATATTACTAGATTAAGATTGCTAGTATTTAAGTTAGGATATTCATATCAATAATAATGAGTGTGACTAGTCTTTATTGTTAATTATCTTTATTTTGATATTTAAAATTTTGTTGTCTTTATGAAATTAGTCAAGGAGTGTTTCATTTTGTTAGTCTCTGGAAAATTTTAAGTAAGATTGAAATGATTTGTCCCTTAAATATTTGGTAGAATTCTTCACTGAGGAATTATAAGACTGGAGTTCTCTCTGAATCAGCCCTCAACACTTTTTGCTATAATTCGTTAATTTTTTATAAAGCTCTAAAATTAATTGTCTATCTTCTTAAAACTGTACATGCAATGTGTTTATTTTGTCTATATTTTCACATTAATCAACTTAAAATTATTATTGTTATTTTTTTATTGTAAACAAATGGGATACATGTTTCTGTGTTTGTACATGGCGTAAAGGCATACCATTTGTGTAATCATAAATTCACATAGGGTATTGTTGTTTGATTCATTCTGTTATTTTTTCCCTTCCCCCCACCCCTCGCACCCCTCTTTTCCCTCTATACAGTCCTTCCTTCCTCCATTCTTGCCCCCCTCCCTAACCCTAACTCTAACCCTAACACTAACCCCTCCCACCTCCTATTAGGTGTCATCATCCACTTATTAGTGATATCATTCGACCTTTGGTTTTTTGAGATTGGCTTATCTCACTTAGCATGATATTCTCCAATTTCATCCCTTTGCCTGCAAATGCCATAACTTTATCATTCTTTATGGCTGAGTAATATTCCATTATATATATATATATATATATATATATATATATATATCACAGTTTCTTTATCCATTCATCAATTGAAGGACATCTAAGTTGGTTCCACAGTCTGGCTATTGTGAATTGAGCAGCTATGAACATTGATGTGGCTGTATCTCTGTAGTATACTGATTTTAAGTCCTTTGGGTATAGGCCAAGGAGTGGGATAGCTGGGTCAAATGGTGGTTCCATTCCAAGTTTTCTAAGGAATCTCCACACTGCTTTCCAGAGTGGCTGCACTAATTTGCAGCCCCACCAGCAATGTATGAGTGTACCTTTCTCCCCACATCCTCGCCAACACCTGTTGTTGCTTTTATTCTTGATAATCTCCACTCTAATTGTGGTGAGATGGAATCTTAGGGTGGTTTTGATTTGCATTTCTCTTATTACTAGAGATATTGAACATTTTTCCATACGTTTGTTAATTGATTGTAGATCTTCTTCTGTAAAGTCTCTATTCATTTCCTTAGGCCATTTGTCGATTGGATTATTTGCATTCTTGGTGTAGAGTTTTTTTAGTCCTTCATAGATTCTGGAGATTAGTGCTCTATCTGAAGTATGATTGGCAAAGATTTTCTCCCACTCTGTAGGCTCTTTCTTTGCATTGCTGATAGTTTCCTTTGCTGAGAGAAAGCTTTTTAGTTTGAATCTATCCCAGTTATTGATTCTTGCTTCTATTTCTTGTGCTATGGGAGTCCTGTTGAGGAAGTCTGGTCCTAAGCCAACATGTTGAAGATCTGGACCTACTTTTTCTTCTATAATCTGCAGGGTCTCTGGTCTGATTCTAAGGTCCTTAATCCATTTTGAGTTTAGTTTTGTGCATGGTGAGAGATATGGGTTTAGTTTCATTCTGTTGCATATGGATTTCCAATTCTCCCAGCACCTTTGTTGAAGAGGCTATCTTTTCTCCATTGCATATTTTTGGCACCTTTGTCTAGTATGAGAAAATTGTATTTATTTGGGTTTGTGTCCATGTTCTCTATTTTGTACCATTGATCTACCTTTCCATTTTGGTACCAATACCATGCCGTTTTTGTTACTATTGCTTTATAGTAGAGTTGAAGATCTGGTATTGCAATACTCCCTGCTTCACTCTTTCTGTTAAGGATTGCTTTAGCTATTCTGGGTTTCTTATTCTTCCAGATGAATTCCATAATTGCTTGCTCTATTTCTGTAAGGTATATCATTGGGATTTTAATTGGAAATGCATTGAATCTGTAGAGCACTTTTGGTAGTATGGCCATTTTGACAATATTAACTCTTCCTATCCAAGAACATGGGGGATCTTTCCATCTTCTAAGGTTTTCTTTAATTTCTTTCTTTAGTGTTCTGTAGTTTTCATTGTAGAGTTCTTTCACCACTTTTGTGAGATTGATTCTCAAGTATTTTATTTTTTTCGAGGCTATTGTGAATGGGGTAGTTTTCCTAATTATTCTTTCCAAAGATTCATCACTTATGTATAAAAATGCATTAGATTTATGTGCATTGATCTTCTATCCCGCTACTTTATTGAATTCACTTATGAGTTCTAAGAGTTTTCTGGTGGAATTTCCTGGTTCCTCTAATATATAATCATATCATCAGCAAATAGGGATAGTTGGAGTTCTTCTTTTCCTATTCCTATCCCTTTAATTTCTTTGGTCTGTTTAATTGCTCTGGCTAGAGTTTCAAGGACGATATTGAATAGAAGTGGTGAAAGAGGGCATCCCTGCCTTGATCCAGGTTTTAGGGGGAATGCTTTCAGTTTTTCACCATTTAGAATGATATTAGCTATAGGCATAGCATAGATGGCCTTTACAATGTTAAGAAATGTTCCCACTACCTCAATGTTCTCTAGTGTTTTGAGCATGAAGGGGGTGCTGTATTTTATCGAATGCTTTTTCTGCATCTATTGAAATAATCATGTGATTCTTAACTTTTAGTCTGTTGATATGGTGAATGACATTTATTGATTTCCAGATGTTGAACCAACCTTGCATCCCTGGGATAAAACCCACTTGATTGTGGTGACTATCTTTTTAATATGTTTTTGTATGCGATTTGCTAAAATTTTGTTGAGAATTTTTGCATCGATGTTCATTAAGGATATTGGTCTGAAATTTTCTTTCCTTGATGTGTCTCTGTCTGGTTTAGGTACCAGTGTGATATTGGCTTCATAGAATGAGTTTGGGAGGGTTCTTCTGTTTTATGGAATACTTTGAGAAGTTTGGAATGAGCTCTTCTTTAAAGGTTTTGTAGAACTCGGCTGAGAACCCATCTGGTCCTGGACTTTTCTTTGTTGGTAAGCTTTTCATGACTTCTTCTATTTCATTACGTGAAATTGGTCTATTTAAATTGTGTATCTCCTCCTGGTTCAGTTTAGGCAATTCATATGTCTTCGAAATTTTCTATTTTGTTGGAGTATAGATTTTCAAAATAGCTTCTAATTATGTTTTGTATTTCAATCGTGTCTGTTGTGATATTTCCTTGTTCATTCCAAATTTTAGTGATTTGGGTTTTCTCTCATTTTCTCTTTGTTAGTGTGGCTAAAGGTTTATCAATTTTGTTTATTTTTTTGATGAACCAACTATTTATTTTGTCAATTTTTTGTATTGTTTTATTTGTTTCAATTTCATTGATTTTTAGCTCTGAGTTTAACTACTTCCTGTCTTCTACTACTTTTGGTGTTGCTCTGTTCTTCTTTTACTAGGACTTTGATCTGTAGTGTTAGGTCGTTTATTTGTTGAATTTTACTTCTTTAATTGAATGCTCTCCACAAAATAAATTTTCCTCTAAGTACTGCTTTCGTAGTGTCCCAAAGATTTTGATATGATGTTTCTTTGTTCTCATTTACCTCTAAGAATTTTTTAATTTCCTCCCTAATATCTTCTGTTATCCATTCATCATATAATAGCATATTGTTTAATATCCAGGTGTTGGAGTGGTTTCTGTTTTTTACTCTTTCATTTATTTCTAACTTCAATCCATTATGATCTGATAGAATACAGGGTAGTGTCTCTATCTCCTTGTATTTGCTAACATTAGCTTTATGGCATAATATGTGGTCTATTTTAGAGAAGGATCCATGTGCTGCTTAGAAGAAAGTGTATTTGCTCTTGGTTGGATGGTATATTCTATAAATGTCTGTTAAGTCTAAATTATTGATTGTGTTACTGAGATCTATGGTTTCTTTGTTCAATTTTTATTTGGAAGATCTGTCCAGTGGTGAGAGAGGTGTGTTAAGATCACCTAGTATTATTGTGTTATGGTCTATTTGGTTTCTGAAATTGAGAAGGATTTGTTTGACATACATGGATGAGCCACTGTTTGGGGCATAGATGTTTATGATTGTTATGTCTTGCTGATTTATGCTTCCCTTAAGCAGTATGTAATGTCCTCCTTTATCCCTTCTGACTAGTTTTGGCTTGAAGTCCACATTATCTGAACTGAGGATGGATACTCCAGCTTTTTTGCTGAGACCATGTTCATGGTATGTTTTTCCCCATCCTTTCACCTTTAGTCTATGGGTTTCTTTTTCTTTGAGGTGAGTCTCTTGTAGGCAACATATTGTTGGATCTTTCTTTTTAATCCAATCTGCCAGTCTATATCTTTTGATGGATGACTTCAGGCCATTAACATTCAGGGTTATTATTGAGATATGATTTGGATTCCCAGTCATTTGATTCATTTTTTAAATTTTATTTATTTATGTATTTTTTTGGACGACTTTGTTCCTCCTTTATTTGACAATTCCTTTAGGATCATTCCTCCCTTTGCTGATTTGCTTCTTTGTTTTTCATCTCTTCCTCATGGAATATTTTGCTGAGAATGTTCTGTGATGCTGGCTTTCTTTTTGTAAAATCTTTTAGCTTTTGTTTATCATGGAAGGATTTTATTTCATCATCAAATTTGAAGGTAAGTTTTGCTGGGCATAAGATTCTTGGTTGGCATCCATTTTCTTTCAGGGCTTGAAAAATGTTGTTCCAGGCCCTTCTAGCTTTTAGGGTCTGGATTGAAAAATCTGCTGATATCCGTATTGGTTTCCCCCTGAATGTAATTTGATTCTTTTCTCTCACAGCCTTTAAAATTCTGTCTTTATTTTGTATGTTAGGTATTTTCATAATAATGTGCCTTGGTGTGGGTCTGTTGTAATTTTGTGTATTTGGAGTCCTATAAGCCTCTTGAACTTTATTTTCCATTTCATTCTTCAGATTTGGGAAATTTTCTGATATTATTTCATTGAATAGATTGTTCATTCCTTTGGTTTATTTCTCTAAGCCTTCCTCAATCCCAATAATTCTTAAATTTGGCCTTTTCATGATATCCCATAATTCTTGTAGATTCTGTTCATGATTTCTTACCATCTTCTCTCTTTGTCAACTTTGTTTTCAAGGTTAAATATTTTGTCTTCAATATCTGAGGTTCTGTCTTCCAGGTGTTCTATCCTATTGATTATGCTTTCTACGGAGTTCTTAGTTTGGTTTATTGTTTCCTTCATTTCAATAATTTCTGGTTTTTTTTTTTCAATATCTGTAACTTTTTATTGAAATGTTCTTTTGCTTCCTGTATTTGCTCTTTTAACTGTTGATTGGTGCGATCATTCAATGCCTGCATTTGCTCTTTCATCTCATCATTCAATGACTGCATTTGCTCTTTCATCTCATCGTTTGCTTCCATGATCATTCTGAACTCCCTTTCTGTCATTTCTTCTGCCATGCTGTCATTGGATTTTATTGATGTAACATCTAGATTTGTTTGGGGCATTTTCTTCCCTTGTTTTCTCATATTGTTCAGGTATCAGTGGACCACTAAGATATTACAGATTTCCTCTACTGACTTATAATATCCCTGAAGATTTCTAGTATATCCCCTCTTAGCCTTCAGTAGCCTGTAGTCTTGGATGAAGTTGATAATGCAGTGCTCCACAAGGAAGCTGCCTTTCTAGAATTGGTGGCCTTCAGGTGGGGTATATTCCCTGCTAGTGGGCAGAGGTGCCTCCAATGTTGTTCAATGGTCATCCAAAGGGGAACTAGGCTGCGGGCTGAGGCAAGGCCTGTTTGGGCCTGTGTCTCTGGTTTTACCATCCTTGTGGGAAAACCTCACTCGCCAGGGAAGACTCACTTGGTGGGGAGGTCTCGCTGGTCAGTTCCCCTCCTAGATGTTCCCCTCAATCCAGAACTACTGTCTGGGCTGGGCTGCCTTCCTCTGCAATGTTCCCAGGGGCCCGGACCTACCTCCTGGTCCTGGGAGCCTCACCCTTCCCCGACGAGTCTCCTAGACTGCCTCTCCTCAGAGAATCTGCCCGCAGTCCTGGAACCTTTGCTCCACCCCAAGTGTGTCTCTGTGTGTCTCTTCCACCAAGAAGCCTCCTAGATCCTGGGATCCTGCTCTGCACCTAATCACCTGGCTATTCGGCCCCTCCTCTGAGCAGCCACCTGGAGCCCCATATACTCACTCCGAGTCCCAGCGACCCACCGTGCTTCTCCTCCGGGCAGCCCCCTGGTGTTCAGGAGCAGACACTTTGAGTCCAAACAACTCACCACTCGCCTTCTACTCTGAGCAGCTGCCTGCAGCTCTGATGCAGTCACTCCAAGTCCAAGCCACCCGCTGTGCTCCTCCTCCTCTTCCAGGCAGGCCCCGGTGTTCAGAAGCGGTCTCTCTGAGTCCAAACAGCTCGCTGCATAACTCCTCCTCTGGCAACCGCCTGTAGCTCTGATGCAGTCACTCCGAGTCCAAGCCACCCACCTTGCTCCTCCTCCTCTTCAGGGCAGCCCCTGGGTGTTCAGGAGCAGTTGCTCTGAGTCCAAATAGCTCGCCGCACAGCTCCTCCTCTGGGCAGCCGCCCAGAGCCCCGTGGGTTGCTGTGAGTCCAAGAACTATCCTGAGCGGCCTCCTCTATGATGCTCCCAGTTGTCCGAGTTCACTGCTCCAGTAGGGGGAGGGGTGTCTCGCCGGGCAGCTCTACTTCACACAGTTCCCTGCGTTCCAGGACTACCGCCCCATCCAGGACGCCTCCCCAACGGGAAAGACTCACCCGGCGGCTTTGAGTTGGTCCCAAGTCTCTCAATATCTCCTCTTTTGAATCCTGAGTCCTGGAGCAACATGAAATGCAGCCACCCTCTAGTCTACCATCTTGAAACCCCCTATTATTGTTATTAATAGTAAGTATTTACTGTAGAATCTGCAGTGATGGCTTCTTTTCAAGACCTCCTATTTTAAATTATTTATAAATTTTATTGCAGAATTAGTTAAATTTTTAGTTTTTCCAAAACTAACCAAGTAACCAGTCAAATTTAAATTGAAATGATATATAATTTGTTGTAAACTTTGGTTTTTATTCTATTTCATCTTGCTCCCACCTTTTGATCCTTTTTATGTATCTTTCAAACTAATTTTTCTATTTTTTCACTGATTTTGTTTATTTCCTTTTCTGATGCATAGTTCATTGTTTTCTTTCCTTCTTATAAATGAATGGTTTAAATTTTTCCTTTAGGGGTTGGCGATTTAGGTCGGTGATAGAACACTTGCCTATCAAGTGAGAGACTTTGGGTGCAATCCCAAGCAACACAAAAATATAAAATAAAAAATGATAAACAAAACTTTCATTAAGTACTACTTTTGATCAAAATTAATTTTATTTTTTTATTCTTTTAATTATTTTTTGATTCATTGTACACAAATTGGATACAACTTTCATTCTCTGGTTGTACAAGAAGTAGAGTCACACTGTTTGTGCAATCATACATGTACGTAGGGTAATGATGTTTGTCTCATTCTATTATCTTTCCTTCCCACCCATACCCTCCTCACCCCTCAATTTCCTCCGCACAATCCACCTTCCTCCATTCTTGCCTTAACCCCTCCCCACTCCATTATATATCATCATCCACTGATCAAAGAAATCATTCAACCTTTGGATTTTGGGGATTGGCTTATTTCACTTAGCATGATATTCTCCAACTCCATCCATTAATTTTATATGTTTTATTCTTTGTCATTCAGGTAAAAATATGAACTTTTTTCACTCATTTTCTGCTCTCATCCGTGAAATATTAAGCAATAAATTTCTAGAATTTCAAGCACAAGGCAATACTAGTTTTACTTATGCATATGAATTTGGAATGAATTTTATTAACCACAGCATTAAAAAACTGAACTTTTTAACAATTGATAAATGACAAAGACATGGTCAACATGTATGACTGTTCTATGTATGCCTGAAAACAACCCCCAGTGGTGGTTATTGAATGCAGAATTGTATGGAACTTGTTAGAAGAGATGTGTAGGCTATTCTCTTTGTTCTGGAATAACCTTATTCAGCATATGAGAACTGGCCTTAAAGTGTCCTGAGACCAAAGAGTGGCAGACAGATGAAGACTCACACAGAGTGCAACTGATTGGATAATTTAGTGACAGAAACTGGGTCCTGATTGTCAACTAGGAGCACACAATTTGGATCAGAAGTAGGAGTGGGGAGGTGTTTGATTAAATCAACATGAATTCCTCCAAACCAGGATATACCTGGTTTACTTTAAGCTAATATTAAAGAGTCAGGCACATTCCTGGTGCCAGAGAGTGATTTTAAAACTCCACATAGTACTCTGGGTGGTCTTTCTATAGTAATCTGGGAAACAAGGGAGGAAAAATCCATTTGGAGTTACTCTGGGACAATAGGGTCAGATATGACTCAAGATTGATGCAGTCATGTCAGGTCAAAGTCATACACTATACCATTATTTTATGTTATTTTAATATTTTATCAAGTTTTTCAATTGATTTTTCAAAATATTTTGTTGAGGTATGCTTAAGATTTCAGCTAGGCCTCATGGTACATGCCTGTAAATCCCACTGGCTCAGGAGGATGAGGCAGGAGGATGGAGAGTTCAAAGTCAGTCTCAGCAACTTAGTGAGGCACTTAGATGCTCAGAGAGACCCTGTGTCTAAATAAGATTTTTAAAAAGGGTTGTGGCTCAGTGTTTGAGTATCCTGGGATTCAATCCTCAGTACCTCTCAAAAAAATTTGCATATTTCTTCTCACCATTCTCTCAACTTTGGTTTATGTATTTTGAAGTCATATTAATCAGGAGAAAAACAATTAAAATTAGTTTTTTTCAGATAACAAGTGCCTTTTTTGTCTACTAATGGACTTATCTAACTCTACTTTTCTTCTATAATAATATCATATTACTATATAACAGTATATGCACTATACATATATGTTATATATATGCTATATATATATTCACACACACATACCAGCTTAAATTTCTTTACTTTTATCTTATGATCTTCCTTTTACTTTTCCCTTACAATCCTGGTAGTTGTTGCTTGTGTGTTATCACCTTAAATTATGTTTTGAGTGTTCCCAGAAACTTACGTTGATTCCTTCTGCCCCCCTGCCACAACTCACTGAGCTGTGCCTTTGCTTGTGTGGGCACCTAGGAGCACTTCCAGTCAGTACTGCCTTCAACCTTGATTCAAAGTTTTCAGGTCCCTCTACTAAAAAGACTGTGAGTTCTCATGATAGAGATATGAACTGTGGCTAAAGGGGAAGAGACAATTACAGAACTAGCTTGCGCTCACTCTGAGAACATAGCCCCAAAGAGCCCAGAGCAACTAGGGGAGTCTCCCAAACTGCAACCCTGCTCAAACCCTAATTCAAACATCTGACTCTGGCTCCGAGGCATCACAGAACCAAGAAACACGTGTCTGTGATGAATATTTTAGGATACACACAGCATTGGTGCTCTGATATTGTGTGTGCATTTCTTATTATAGACTTTCTTCCCCAAATTGGCTTGGGAATTCCTCAGTTCTTTTTCAGATGCTGCTTTTGTTTGGGTTTTTAATTACTATTTTAAATTCAGTATTGGATGGCTGTTATTTCCGGGAGTGATGGTGTTCTGAGTCAGTCTACCCTGCCATTAACATAAAATGAAATTCTTCTACACATATTTTCTGCTTCTGCTTTGTTGTTCAAGTTTCTTGTTCATGCATGTGGAAATAAATTGTGATTTTACATAATGCTGGCTCATTGACTTCAATACCTTCTTTCATTATGGGCAAGAAACAGATTCCCTCCAAGAGGTATAAATTGCACAAGGGTCAGAACTATTGAATTGCCTTTGTTTAGCCCACAAACAATCCTGACTGAAGTAGGGTTAGTTATTTTCAATTTGAAGAGGTTGTTTATTTTGATTTCCAGACATCTACACACATTTTATATTACCATAAGATTTGTCAATCAAATCCTTCCTTATAAGATCTAATACAAAATGCTGGGTCTTCTCTCCTTCTATTATGAAACAGAGAAAATGACTCCAGAGAATCCATCTAAGTTACTTAGTTTGATTAAATAAATCAATACAAGCCATAATGTCTGGCACATATTAGACTTTTAATATGCTTGTTGGGTGAGTTAAAATGTTATGTTGTACCTGAAAATTACCCAGCATATGTCAGATAAAATTTAATGGTGAGCTTGCAAAATTGTTGTTTGATGTTTATAGTACATTCAAGAAAAGGGACACCTGAAAAATCATAAAAAGAGGATAATTAAAATTCTGCACACACAACTTATATATGTGTGTGCACCACGTGCTCATGTGTGTGTGTTGCTCTCTGATAATGTTTTCTATTTTGTTCTTTTTTTTTTACATGTGTTTTTAAACACATAAGTTAACACTGAATGTCATTTCTGTACAAGTGAAAACTGAGTGCTCTCTGGGAAGTGTGCTTATTCTTCATATAAATCCTCAGCTCTTAAATTGTATGATAATCTCATTTTGGGGGACTCCAAGGTGTGTGTTTATGTGCGCTTAACAGACTTTGAAAATGAGATGAAGACCAGCTGAGTAACATACTCACATATTTGCTGCTTTAGGCATTTTAGTTTTGATTTTCTTTTTAAGGAAAAGTTGGCTCTTGGTGACATTTCGGTCTGTTGCTCCATGTCCACTCTCCTGCCTTTTCTGTCCTGTCCGTGCCCCAAGGGTCTTACTAAATGGACATAATCAGTGAATATCTTCAACATGCTGCTTCAGTATGGATTTGGCGGATAAGGAGCAATAGCAAGAGTAGATGGAGGGAAGACCAGAAGTGCCTAAATTGTCCAGGCTGAGTCTCCAACCAAGGACCACTGCTCCTCTCCAAGCTACCTTTCCTTCACATCTCCCATTCTGGGTTCTTGGTAGCCACTCATTGCCCCAATTTTTCAACTCTAGTTAAATCACTGTTTTCACTAAGCCTCTACTTTTGCCCTATATTTTGTGGTCACCCAGCTCTCCACCCCATATTACTCTTAAAGTTATATGTAGTTAGTGCTACAGGGAACAAAATTTCATTGCCAGAAGTACTCCAATACTTCTGGGCTATTGATTCTTCACATTTAATATTAAAATTAAAATGTTATACAATCACGATACAATGAAGAAAGTCAGTCACACAAAGCCTTGAATTTTGACTGTGTTCATTTAGCCCCTTAGGTAAGTTTCTTTAGCCCTCTCTTTTCAAGTGTATAATCCTCATAGGGAGGATAAAAAACTGTTTTAAAGATTATTTGAGATAATACAGATAAGTGTTACTTAGTTCTTGATGCATCTCATTCTTACATGCATGCCCTTGAAGGCCAAATAGAAAGAAAGCAAATATTTTATTAGTGAATGAGATCAATATAAGACATTTATTAAAATAGGAGTTTGTGTTATTTCTTTGTGAATGTGGCTCCTGTTCCTCCATGAACAGGGTCCTGTTTATTTTCATTATGTCATTTTAAGAATGTTTTGGAAAACAGATGCCCTACAAATGCTCATTTATAAAAATTCTCTTCAGTTCAGCATCCAGGTTTGTTTATTTATTTCTAAAGGCAATTTTTTTAAACCAAAATTAATTTTTGGAGATTAGCTCTAACATTCAGAGACTAGTATAAATAAAGTATTCCCATTAGTCACAAAATCCTAACTCAAATTTTCTTATATGCTACAGAGATTTCATACATCCACATAACTACATTTTCTGGAGGCCTCAGGCAAAAGTAGATCTAGGTCATTCTGTCACTAGGTTTTTCTCACAGCTCTGTTTCCCTAAGACATTTTTCATCTGTCAGGGAAAACTTCCTTCAGCAGAAGCAAGATTATCTCTCAGGTCCTTTTCTTAGGTTTTTGTTCTTACTTACCTCTGCTAGGCTGAAGAGAGTTCCTTGTTTGCCCTAGCATAATCAATAATCGATGTTTGGCCCTGTTTAAATCCTTGAACCGAGGTAAGCTTATGCTGATCTCTGATAAGAAGGAAGGAATCTCTTACTTTGTTTACATGCAAGAACAATTCTACAATGAAAGAAGTGGAGAAAGATGCTAGACTGCAAATGCACACACACACACACACATACGCACACACACACACACACACACACAAAATAATCTATGCCCACCACAGGGACATTGTTTGTTGACAAATGACTCCTAGTAAACACTTCTCTGTATAATGTTTGGCTATGAATCAGTTTAATTCTGTTCTAGACCATTAATTCCATTTTGATTTGTTTTAGTGCCACTAGAAATCCTGAAGTCAGTTCCTTTTCTTGTTTTTCTGGGAAAGGTACCAAGTAAGTTTCAAAATACCATGTTGAAAGGGGTAAGACTGTTCTAAGGCATAGAAAACACAATCTATTCCATTTACTGTGGAATTCAAGTTCGTTTCATATTCACTGCACTTGTGGTAGACTAATAAGTCTATTACTTTAGAACTCAGCAGTCTCCATACGTCTGGTATCAGCTCTGACATGGAAAGAGCCAACAGTCATCACTGCAATAGTTTTATTTCATTTTATTTTTAATTATATATGATGGTGGAATGTATCTTGGTAGAATGTATATACATAAAGTATAACTTATTCTATACCTACTCTTTTTTAGTTTCCCAATCTTGTGGTTATATATGATGTGGAGTTACCCAGGTCAAGTATACAAATACGAGGCTAGGAAACTTTTAATCAATTACTTCCACTATTTTTCCTATTCCCTTCCTCTCCCTCCTTTCCCTTAGCTTCCTTTGTCTAGTCCAATGGATTTCTATTGTTCCCCTCCACTGGGTTAGCTTCCACTAATCAGAGATTAATTTGGTTTTTTGGGATTGGCTTATTTCACTCATCATGATATTCTCCAACTCCATTCATTTACTGGCAAATGCCATAATTGAGTAGTATTTCATTGTGTATATGTACCACATTTTCTTTATCCATTCATCTACTGAAAGACACCTAGATTGTTTCCATAGTTTGGTTATTGAGAGTTGAGCTACTATAAACGTGGATGTAGTTGCATAATTGTAGTATGGCTGTTTTTAAGTCCTTTGGTTATAAATCTTGAAGTGGTATAACTGGGTCAAGTGGTAGTTTCCAAATTTTCTAAGGAATCTCCATACTGCTTTCCATCATGGTTGCACCAATTTGCAGTCCCACCAACAATGTATGAGAGTACCTTTCTCCCCATATCCTCACAAACATTTATTGTTACTTGTATTCTTCATAACTGCCATTCTGTCTAGAGTGAGATGGAATCTCAGTGTAGTTTTAATTTGCATTTCTCTAATTGCTAGAGATGTTGAACATTTTTTCATATATTTTTGACCATTTGTATTTCTTCTTCTGTGAGGTGTTTGTTCAGTTCTTTGACTGAACAAACTAAAAATCAATAATTTCCCTACGTTGATTCCAGAATTGAAGATGCAGGAAAAGTTGAGATTCTGAAATCTGGAAATACAGATGATTCTGAGGAGTAAAGGGTAACCTGAAACCTAAGAGACAATGGAGCCACAAAATGATTGGAACATCTTCATGATTATTTTGACTAAAAATTGAAGGCTGAATGTATACTAGAATGAGATTGAAAAACTCATGAAAGAGAAAGATGATCTTTGGAAGGCCCCCAAAAGTCCTTAGTACTTCCTTCAGGAGTTCTACCAGGTCCCCATGGTGGGGAACCCAGAAAGATCCCCTGTGGTTTTGACAAGGTGGGTTAGTTTCCGTTGCTGTGATAAATACCCCAGGAAAAATGATTTAGACAAGGAAATATTTATTTTGACTCATGATTTTTATCTAAGGACAGCAGTTTCACTGATTTGGTTCTGAGGAGATGTATAATGTCATGGTGGCAGAAAGTGGCAAAAGAAAGCTTGTCAGCAATTGGAAGCCAGGAAGCAGAGAGGGAGATGAGATGCAGGAAAAACACATAGTCCCCAAGGGCACACCTACAGTAACCTGCTTCCTCCAGTCTCCACCTACTTACAGTTTCCACCAACTCTAAGTAGTTCATTGAGTTAGTAATGGAATCACCCACTGATGAGGTCAACATCTCATGATTTGATCTATTCCCCAAATTTTAACTCTGGATATTGTTGTAGTAGGGGTTAATTTCTAAACACGTGCTTTTTGAGGACATGCCAGATCCAAAACATAATAAAAGGAAGAGGAAGAAAAAAATGTGAAATAGAGTAAGGCCTACAGCACAGGACGGCTCTCCAAAGGAAAGATTTATTAGGCTTTATCCCAGCTTGAAAACGGCATTTCTACCAGGATAGCTTGCATTCACTTTCCTGAATTTCCAGTGGTGAGAAAATAGGAGAAATACTTGTGACAATCATAGCCCAGGGCAGAAGTCCATTAAAAATTAAGGTTTACTTATATAATAAAATGATCTCCTTCCTGAAACTTTACCACCATTTCAAGTTCTGGTTAAAAAGCAGCAGATTACAACTGAAAGTACTGCAGAACACAGACTCTAATCTGTGTTTGCTCTGAGCAGTCCTTAGGGAAACCCAAAGTCAATGAGGGAAATGGAAAAAAAAAAAAAGAAGAAGGAAAGGAAGAAAGAAAGAAAGAAAGAAAAAAGGAAGGAAGGAAGGAAGGAAGGAAGGAAGGAAGGAAGGAAGGAAGGAAGGAAGGAAAAAGAAAGAAGAAAGAGGGGTTTGGAGACTCTGGTCCCTTGATACAGAAATTTCAGCCAAATTGACTTACTACTTGGTGCTAAAGACTTGTTTTTATCAGTTCTTGTTAAAATTTATCACATCTAAAATCACACACACACACACACACACACACACACACACACACATACAAGTCATGCTAAAAACAGACTAAATAAGCATTGAAAGCAAATTTAACTATTACATTCGTGTTGGAATTATCGAATAGGGTTTCACAACATATAGAAAGAGATGGATAATGTAAGCAAAGAAATGCAAACTCTAGCAAACAAAGAAAACTTCTAAGTCCTAGAACAGAAATAAACAATGCGTTTGATGGGCTCATTGGTATAGTGGTGATAGCTGAGAAAGCATAGTGAGCATGGATGAAGGTCAATAGAAACTTTATCAAAGAAAAAAATGAGAGAAATAATAAGAATTTAAATAAAAATGAATAAACATCTAAGAAATGCAGGAAATGTCCAAAACTGTATCATGTCCTGTTGGAATATCAGTGGGAGAAGAAAAAGTGAAATGGAAGAATTACTTTGTATACTTATGGATGTTAACATTCCAAAGTTAATGACAGACGCCAAACCACAGGTCCAGAAAGTACAGTGAACACCAAGTGGATTATATGCCATAAAAATTACGCCAGGCATATCATGTGCAACCTTCAGAAAGCCAAAGAAAAGGCAAAGTATTGAAAGAAGCTTGGAGTGTGAGGTTGATATCTTCTACATTGGAAAAATAAAATTCATACCAGGAAAACACAAACTGAAGGAAGTGATCACAAACAGACTTTCCTGAAATAAATGTCAATAGAAATTCTTTAAGGAGAAGTTAGAAGATACAAGTCAGAAACCCAAATCTGCATGTTTAATAATCAGATGTTACTGAAAAATAAAGGTGAACAAAACTTTTTTACTTTATCATTCATAATTATTTTAAAATACAGCTACTTTTAATGGTAATACTAGGAATAATGTATTGAGGAAAAGCACATGGATAAATGAAATAGCAGTGATGTCTAAATACATGGGAGGGAGTAATTGGGAATATACTACATAAATACATATGTGTATTGAAGATGGGCTTAAATTAGTTAAGATGTGTGTCAACAACTTTAAAGTAGATCCTAAACACATTTTAAAAGTAACTATAATTAACATACAAAGAGAGCAAATAAATGGAATTACATTAAATGCTCAATGAAAATCAGATTAGGTAGAAATAAAGGGAAACAAAAATAAATGCAACCAATTGGAAACATTTACAGCAATCTAACTTTATCATGATTATGTTAAATGTGAATGGTCTAAATATGTCAATGAAAACATTGAGATTGGGTAAAGAACAAGACCCAATATATTTGTCTACAACTAACTTAAAGACAAAGACTGAAATATAATAAAAGTTAAATGAAGAGAGTTAAACCACTATTTGAAAGAAACCTGAAGTTGCTACATTTTTTTTGTTTTTTCAGAAAAAGTGTACTTCAGAGAAGAAGGAATCATCAGGGAAGAAAAGGGGAATCACATAATGATAAAATGGCCCATGCTCTGGGCCGGCGTAATTCTAATGATGTATGCACCAACTAGCAGAGGATCAAAATATGGAAAGCAAAACAGATATACTTGAAGGAAAAAAATTCAAAAATGACTATTATAGCTGAGGATTTCACCATTACTCTGATAGTAATCGAAAGAACAAGCAGGCAATCTGTTGAATGCAGTTGAACTCAACAGTATTATCACTATTGTAATTAAAATTGATAGAATTATCTATCCCCAAAAAGCAAAACACACATTACACTCAAGCTTTCATAGAACATTCACCAACACAGAGCATATGCTAAGTTATAAAACACAACTTAAATAACCTTAAAGAATAGGAATCATATAAAGTATATTCTCAGAAGACAAAGGGTTAAACTAAATGTTAATAACATAAAGTTATCTAGAACATTTCCCAATAAATAGAGTGTAATCAAAACAATTCTAAATAACATATGGGTCAAAGAAGAAATCTTGGAAGACATTTTAAAAAATATTTGCACTAAATAAAAATAAATGCACATCAAAATTTGTAGGATTCAATTAAAGCAATGCTTTAATAGAAACACATACCAAAACGTTGTACATGTTAGGAAACAAAAGTATATAAAATTAATAATATGTTTCCATTATGGGAAACTAGATAGATAAACACAATTGAAGACCAATGCAACGAAAATAACAGAAATAATAAAAATCAGAACGGAAGCCAGTTAAATTAATCTCTGGAAAGTAATAGAGAAAATAAACAAAACAAAATGCTACTTCTTCGAAAAGATTGATAATATAGATAAATTTGGAGCCAGAACTAACCATTAAAAAAAATGAGACAAATTACCAATCTCATTAGTAGTAAAAGCATAATAAAGGGAAATTATGCATATAATTTTGTTTCCAAATTTGATTAATGAATGGATCAATTCCTTGAAATACATAACCAATTAAAGTGTAAGGAGAAACAGATAAACTGAATAGGCATATATGAATACTGGATTTATATATATATGTAAAAATCAATGATTAATAACCTTATGGGAAACAATGCACCAGATGCAAATTATTTTACTGAGTATTTACTGAGAAAATATTTACTGAGAAATACTTTACTACGTATTTCTGAAAGAAATGACACTTGACAATTGAACAGAGGAGCTACTTCCTATCTCCTATGATAAGCCTGAAAGTTTGAAGAGAAAAAGTCAAATCTTTATGAACATAGATGTAAAAGATCTCAAAAATATTAACAAATCAAATTTAATAATGTTTAAAAATAATTATATACTGTAACCAAATGTAAAATTGGTTCAAAATTCAGAATCAATGTAATCCACCATATGAACAACAAAGGTGAAAAAATATGTGATCACAACAGTGTGCAGCAGAAATACATTAAAAACCATCCAACATTCATATCTTATGGTAAAATCTATCAGTGATCTAAGAGAGTGCAAATTTCTCACTTGGTAAAGAACATCACAAAAACCTAGGACTAAGATGAAACCTACAACTAATGATGAGAACCTGAGTTCTTTCTCCTAAAGTTAAAAAAAAAAAAAAAAAAAAAGATGAATCTGTCATCTCTTAACATTCTTAGTTAATACCAAACTGAAATTCCCAGTTTAATGCTAGAAATAATGGAATCGACATTGGAAAAGAAGGAATCAAATTCTTATATTGTAGAAGATGATAATCATCCACGTTGAAAAACTCAAAGAATCCCTAAATGATTATAGCATAGTCACAGGACAAAAGGTTCACATAGGTTCACATGCAGAAGTTAATTTCTTTCTTATGTCATGAACAATTTGAACTTGAAATAAAATTTTCATATTACCATTTATAATAGCACCAAACATGTAATACTTGAAAACAAGTATGTACAGGATCTATAAATCAACACCTATAAGACTCTGATAGAAAATAGTGAAACAAAATAAAGGTTTATTCTGTTTTCATGAATTTTGAGACTTGATAGTGTGAAAGTATCAACACTACTTAAATCTATAAATCATATAAATCTATAAATCTATAAATCAACTTGATTTATAGATTCTGTGGAATTTCAATACAAATCTTAGAAAAATATTTTGTAAATATTTAAAATATTGATAAATATTCACAAAACTGTAGTCCATTTGATAATGTATGACTTTGCATATGTTCCTCCCATAGAGTCTGACAAATAAAGGCATCACCAAACATTTTAATAATGTGAAGGTACTTAAGTTGAAGATGTTTGCTGTTTATTATCATACTATATGATATATAAACACATTACAGGTATTTTATGTCAACTATTATATAACAGATACATTAATTTTGAGTTAGTGTTTCAAATGGAGTTTTTTATGGACCTCTGTCACAAATATAAATTTCTTCTAGCATCCCTTTCTATCTGTAGGACATGTGACAATTGAGCTCAAGGGTTCCTAGTGCCTCAGCCATCTAAAACTGAAGCCAAAACAGGCACTTTTCCACTTAATAACTCTCATTTGAATTCCCTTCCTTCACTCACTCTAATAATCCTGTGGAGTGCTATTTAGGTTAGGCAAAAAGGAAGGAAGAATGATCACAACTCAAGACCCTTGGTGTTATTTTTTTTTTTTTAATTATTATTTCAATCCTCATGAACTTAGAGTAAAATAACTGCTATATAGAAAAGGAACTTCTTGGACTGGGGATATAGCTCAGTTGGTAGAGTCCTTCCCTCCCACATACAAGGCCCTGTTTCAATCTATCCAAAAAAGAGTTCATTAAGTTTACCTAAGAAACATCCTGCTAAATACAGATCTTTTCTCTACTACAAATAGTCATGTTCCAAGATTAGCTCTTCTTTCTCACTTGGCCTGCTCTCCATGGTGCTGACGTGTCTCCCCCACTGATTTTTCTGATGTGGGTGTCCTGAGAGGAAGCTTTATTCAATGGATATGAAGACACACTATTGTAAAAACATAAAGAATATGCAATATGTATCATGAATACAGAGGATTCCCAAACTAAGAAGTCCATTTGGTAAAAATAAAACACCCACATAAATCTGGGGAGCTTAGACAAAAGAACAAATAATGTGAAAGGGAAGAGGTATAAAAACCACATATATGGTAAAATACAAAACATACACATAAATGTACACATACTTAAGCAAACACACACTTCATTACTGATATAAAACTAGAATTAGGAAGAGGGATATATAACTCACTGGTAGAGCAATTGTCTATCATGTATGAGGCCTTGGGTTTGATCCTCATGACTGCAAAATAAAAAAGTAAACACACACACACACACACACACACACACACACACACAGCTCCCAAATCCAACAGTATACTAAATTCAGACTATAATGAAACCTACACATTAAATCAGTGATAGAAAAAATCCTTTTAAAATTAAATGTAGTCATGTGGAGTTAAGACTTAAGAAAAGACTGCAGGAAAATAATTTTCAAATACACAGAAGAGCTAAAGAAAAATACTAGATCATAAATGACTAAGAAAATGTATTTGATATATTTATTTTAAATTTTTACTTTTGGGAAAAGACTTTGTAATAATAATAGAAAAACATACTGCCATAATATATAATTTGATTATATCAATATCACTTTCTGTTGTCAAAATATTATTATCAAAGTCACAAAGATATGAACAAAAAAGCAGATTAAAACAATAGACAATGAGGTAACGAACACATATAGTCCTTCCACAAAAATATAAACATAATGATGCATTTTAAATCAATTAAAGTTTTATGTGTGTTGTATGTGGCTATTATTCTTACATGGACATTTATTTCGACAGTTACTACTTCCTACTCAATTGGTATTTCTTTGCCTATCTCACACTATGAATCTGAGAATTATTCCTGCCATTGAAACAGAAGAAGAGAAGATATTTTTGTTGACTTGACACATGTTAAAAAGCACAGAAAAGTATTTAATAAATTTCAAAATTAGCCAGGCATGATAGCACACACCTGTAATTTCAGCAACCTGGGAGACTGAGGCAGGAGGCTTGCAATTTTAAAGCTAATCTCAGCAATTTTGTGAGGCCCTGTGCAAATTAGTGGGACCCTGTCTCAAAAAAATGAAAAATAAAAAGGGCCAAGAATATGGCTCAGTGCTTTAGTGTCCCTGGGTTCAATCTCTGATACAAACAACAAACAAACAAACAAATAAAAATCCAAATTAAAAACCAATACACAAAAAAGCAAGAGTGCTTCTTCCTGACAGAGAGATGATAATCTGTGCAGGCATTGCCATTATCATTGTCATAGAATGGAGGACATTGCGAATTCATGATAAAGTAGTAACACAAAAACATGGGTAAAAGCAAATAAGAAACAAAGTTAAAAATGTTCACAGCCTGATTCAAAGATGAATAAGAAGTCAAAAATCCAAATGGCATGCCTTGAGAAATATGTTTTAAAGGCTGAGCAGTAAGAAAAGAGGAGAAAAACACATGAGATGCAAAGGCCAGTGAAGATTAAATTGTTAACATGTTTTCAATTTTTAAAATTACAATTACCAATGAAATTTTAATTATAAAAATTAACCCTAAACAAAAATTAACATTTCTGGAAAGAAACTTTCAAAAATATTATAGCAAAGTGCAATTTTTGATAACATAACTTAAAGGAACTAGGAAACAATATAGCAATAGGAAAACAGTAATGAGGTCATCAAACTTAAATAAGTGCAATACAGTTCTAAAAAAGCATAATTGAAATAAGAATGAAAACTTAAAAAGTGTGTAAATGGATTCATGAGGCTGAAAGAAGAACCAAGAACACAAGAAGTGCTAAGGAATTCTCAAATTCCACAACACCTCTTTCTTTTTCTATTGTAGAAGTGTGATTTCTCTTTCTCTTTCTCATAAACTCTATGACTTTTGAAAAATTGGTATTTGCCAGTGCCTTTTCTCTTCATGGATTCTCATCAATGAGTTTGCTCTCATTCATCTCCAATTTTAGACTGAATGTCAGTTCCTCAGAGAAACCTTTCCTTTCCATGCAGTCTAGGTAGCATCCACCCACATTATATTCACACTCCTCTAAAACCAGGAACTTCCCATCACTGTGTGTGTGTGTGTGTGTGTGTGTGTGTGTGTGTGTTGTGTGTGTATGAGTATACTTGTTTTTGGGGTGGTGATTGTACTTGTATTATTAGTACTATTTTTGCTGTCATTGAAATCATATAAAAATGTGTTGAATTATGTCATTAGTATTTGCAAATTATTGTTTGTCACACTTATGCAAAGAGACAGAAACAAATCAGGTGCTGCTTAAAAGCATATTCTATCAGACATCTTAACATGGTAATATACACTGGTAATCTACAAAAGGTCCCAAATGTATGTATTTTCCATTAGGAAATTCGATTTGTGTTCTTATTTTGATTTTTGGACAAAGGCAGATTTTTCTATTCACTCTAAATATTAGTGTATTTGTGTGGGCATTCTCTACTATTTCAGAAACACATGATTACACAAAGTGAAAGTAGCAATGGCCTTGGATTCTGACATAAGTGCAAGGGATATTGTTGTAATTCACACCTGGCATCATGAGCTTGGTCTGCAAACTCATGGTCATCATTATAATTAACAGTTCTACTATTACAAGAAAACAACAGTAATATAAAATATTCTCCATTTCTTGCATGCCCACCAGGAGCTCTATGCTGCTCACTATGAACACATGATTTATATCTAATAGCAACCTCCTTATTGACTCTGTCTTACCGTTGGTTAAAACCCACAGTCTAGGCCATATATTGAGTTAGAATTTGAAACCAGATGGGACAAGGTCAAAGGCTCTGTGCTTTTCTCTAATTGGTATTGCCTGTCTAAATTGCTTTGCCCAACATTAAAAAAATAAAGAAAAAAGAAAAAAAAGGAAGGACTTGATTCTTGACTTTAAGGCATTCATGAGGATTACACATAACATGAGAATGTAATCATTCCACTATCTAGAACATAATAGGGCTTCAGTAAATATCCTTGGATAACTAATTCTCTCCTTGAGGGACATCTTTAAGTGTTCACTGCACAGGTATCAGTTGACTTCGGCACAGTGGAAACAGCGGATCCAGGAAGGCTTAGACTTTCTATTGCAAAAGGCAAAGAAAACAAGACTAGAGATACACCTGAGAGAAGTCATACATGTATACTCCTGTTGTTCAACAAACATTCATCAAGCGCTGTGTGTTAGGCAATCTTTTAGTCCCTGGGGAAATCAAGAGTTATACACTGAACACCTCATAGAAAGAAAGACTATTACAGGGTTTGAAAACAATGTGGTGAGGGCTAAAAAGGTGGAAGACAGATGGTATATTGGCTATGCAAACTTAGCTTTTTTTTATAATAAACCTGCCAAGCTATAATTTAAAACATCATTAAAAAAAAGATCTCTTATCATGTAATTGTTTTCCAAGAGAACAGTTATGTAAATAATCTTTTTAAAATGGACTTCCACCTATTTAGTAGATAGTCTATCCAGCTATTACACTTAGCTTTGTCAGGTAAATGGATGATCTTCTGTTCTTGCTTCATTTGCTTTCTTCAATAGTTATTCAATGAAAATAAATAATTCACCTAAATTGTCACCGACTGAAATTCAGGATCTTTGCTTACTCCAGACATGAATTTAAGTAGGAACAGCATAATTGCCTGCTAATTGTTCTGTGATTACATTTACCTTAAGCTGTCACAACTTTAAAAGGTACCCTAATTGCAGCTCAAATAATGGCATTTCTCTCTGCATCATGTTATCTTCGGCTTGACTGTAATGCAAACTAAAGGTTTTTAATTTCTTTGAAACATGATCATCTCATTCTGGACATTAAAGAATTTTAAAGAGAAGCAGTTATTAATGAGGAAAGCTCATGCTCCTTCAGCAGGTCAGAAAGGGAAATTTATCAGAAGGTACAAGTAATGTGTGAACGTAAAAAGGACACTCTAAAATTACACACCTAATTGCCAGCTTGTTTTCCTCTCTATGAAACCAGGCTGGTGACTAAAATCTTTTTAGAGTAACGGTGATTTGGGCCAGGATGGATCACTGACAAGACAAGTGAAACTAATACTATTTATAACTATTGAAATACTGATCCCTTCCTAATGAGACTGCTTTTAGCCTGAGGGAGAGAGGATTTAGTGAACTGAATGGAGGGGACAGAAATGTTCAAGTCTTGGGTTTTCTCCTTTTAAAAAAAGAAAATAATAATAAAGTATTGGCCCATGCTTTGTTATCATGTTAACCTATTTAATTTCTGGGCTGTAAATGACCTTGGATCAATGCCCTGCTCACCTGAGGTCCCAGGTCCCACTTCTCCAAGTCACTGAGATAATGCTGTCAGAAGAAAGAATACAGTGAAACCGGCTTCTCCCCCAGACATGAGAGACCTCTTTGGACCAGAGATGAAACTTCACACCCACAAACAGCCTGCCTCACCACCCCACCTGCCTGAGTCTGGGTTTCTTGGAGAGGAACCGGAGTTAAATAGTCTTTTTGAAAAAAAAATCTCCGCTCTTTTAAACAGAAGGTAGGTGGGAGCTTGTTCTATTTTGGGACCAGTGTGTTAAAGGAAGAGTGTTAGCACCTCAGGCAGAACTTCATGGTAGTAGCAGATATTAGAAAGAATGTCTGAGAAATGTGAATTTGGGATGGCATGATTGCTGTGCTGCCTCTGCTTCCTGGGAGACCCAGCTTCCCTGCTGCCAACCTGGTAGTGTGTATACATGTGGGGGTGTATATGTGTCTACCTAAATATATACATACATATATAATGTCAGACTTGTATATTTTAATATGGAAAGCAATAAAAAAATTAGCCTAAAGTAATTAAGCCATGTGCAGGACTTTGGAGTCAAAGAGCTTTAGGCTCAGAAAATTCTGACCAATTAATTTTACCCCTTCAACGCTCAATTTCTGAAAACATAACATGGGAAAAGAAGCTCAGTGTTATTATGAGGAATGGATGGGATGAAGTCCTTAATGCCCTTAGTATAGTGCCTGGCACATAGAAAGCACCATTATAGTCATTGTCATTATTACAACATTATTGTTAAATTCTCTAAATGTCTAGTGTCAAGGCTATTCATCCTTAAGGTTTGAATTCTATCTCTGGACCATCTAAATCTTTAGCTAAGATATAAATAGATTTTATTACACTGTATATGATGTGAGTGTGTGTGTGTGTGTGTGTGTGTGTGTGTGTGTGTGTTTATGTGTGTGTGATAAATTTGTTTAAAATGTTAAGCCATACGACTTGACCCTGAGTATTTCCCATTTTCAACAAGGATTTATAGCTCCTGAATCCTCCATTATGATGATTTCATTTTGCTTTCTTATTGACAAGTAGACTAATTGCTGCATTTTGCCTGCCCAAAATATTAATTTTGTAGAATCTACTTCTTGAAGTTTTTTTTTATTCTGATTAGTATGTATGTGGGACAATATTTTTCAACATTTTTATCCTTTTTATTAACTCTTTTATTAAGGTAAAATTGGCATACCTAAAATTCATCCACTGCATATGTACTTTTAAATGACACTTGGACATTAGTGTGTAAAGTAAATTTATGCATCATCACAGTCTAGTCTCAGAACATATCCATTATCACAAATTTCTCCTTTCTGTCTGCAGATCAGTTCCCATTCCCACCCATTCCAAGTGACCAATGATATACTTTCCTTTCTTAATAGTTTTGCCTCTTCTGAAATAAAGAACTACACAGTATTTAGTCTTTTGTGTTCAATTTGTTTCATTTAACTTGTTTTTGAGGTTTATAGATGTTGTCATATGTGGTAGTGTTCCATTGTCTGGATGTACCTGATTGTATTTATCCATTTCTCTATTAAAAGGTATTTTGATTCTTTCCAATGTGAAGCTGATAAAAATACAAAAGCTATAAACATTTACTTCTTTACCTTTTTCAAATGAATTGATATTTGAAACCTAATGAATTAAGGTCTTATGTGTACCCAGGATCATAAATGTGATAAATGTGCACCTTAACAGAAAAGGTACTCAGGATTTACTTTAAAGTTTCACAGATTCTTGAGCCCCAATTATTCTCCTATGGTTCCCAAGATTTCCAAATTAAGTTTCTTCCAGGGTTGGGGATGTAGCTCAGAGGCATAGTGTTTGCCTAGCATGTGTGAGGCCATAGGTTCAATCTCTAGCACAGAAAAAGAAAAAAAAAAGTTTCTTCCTAAGAGCATGCAGAATCAGACAAATATTCTTGCTTTCTTGTATAAAATTATAATCACACTGTGACTGAGAGAAGATAGAACAATTGATCCCCCCAAAGAACAAAAGTTATTTATCCAGTTAATCATGATAAACCATACATAAGCAGGGACCTGGGAATGAGAAAGGGCTGTGTGTGACCCTGCTATGTGACATCTGCTCTGTGACAATGTAGGAACAGATGACGCACTTGGAATCTACATCTTGGGAAGTAGGTAACGCAGCTAAACAGCAAGGTGTGCTAAATAATGACTTCACCTGCAAATGAAGGACAAGAAGTGACACCAATCATGACTATCTATCCTCACTGTTTGTTGGAGCAACATGCTGCATGAGAGAGTTGATAAGGACTCAATTGTCAAGTACAGAACCTGTTCACAAGGAACTTGGAATTCTCTGATGCTCCTAAATTAGAGTAAAAGTTTCATTGAGTTTTCAAAACATAGTGTCTAAGTGCCCATTACAAAATCATGAAGTTGTTTTAAATTTACTTCCTGAAAGATTTATAAAGGACCCATAGTCAGGAGCTGAGTTGCTTCTAAACATATTATATAATTATGTGGATATGGTGCCTAACACAGATTAGTCATTTAATTCATTATGGCTGTTAGGAACTGTCCCATTCCATTAAAGTCCTGATATAATAGCTGGGAAATCTGATGTATGAATAAGTAACCACAAATAATTGACTAATGCATAATGGAGTCATAAGCAGTATGCTTACCATGCACAAGAGAAGAATCTGTTTTCATAATTCTGTCTGCATAAAAAAGTAACTTAGATATTGCTACTGAAACAACAAGAAGAGATGAACTTTTCAGCAGCTCTAACATTGGCCCAGAGTAAAAGGATGCTAAGTCAGAACGCTGTCTGCTCCAGGAATATTTAAGATTAAACTGGTAGAAAAGTGGGTTTTATTCAATGCCACCTTTGGGGGAAGGTGGAAAAATCTTCATTATGTCAATAGGTCCATTTCCAAAAGCTCTGAGAGGAAGGGAAATTTTAAAAAGGCAAAAAGACAAAATTTCACAGGTTTCAAACAAATTTTCACTTTCAAGAATTTCACAGGTTTCAAATCCTCCCCAGTCCTGAGAACCTTGATTATCATGTCAAGGGGAGCAAGACGTCCTGAGTCTGGCCACTGCATCTTCTGTATCAGAGGGAGACATCTTCCAATTCAGTCTTTCAAATAGCTCTGTAAGGCCCATATCTACCTCCCTGAGATGGCCCCTTCAGTCTGTCTGTTCTGAACATCTGTAGACTCCATCTTTCTAATGAACTCCTGCCTGTGACCATGTGTGACTTCTCTGAAATTTTTCCTGCAAGATTACAAAGAACTGGAGGACAAAGCCTCCCATGGTTGCTCTGACCCTACCAGCAGGCCCCCTCCACAACAAGCTGGGTTTGGCAGATGAGCAGAAATTCACAAAAATGTCCAGGAAATTCAACAGAGATTCGTTTAGGCAGAAGAAGGCTGTGTTAAAAGACATGAACACCTGAGAATGTGTGGAATGTTCAGAAAGTTTCCAAAGATAGTTCGAGTGAGTGGAGTAAAATTCACTCATCTTTGATTTTAGTTTTCCAGAAGGAAAAAATAAAAATAGCAGTCAGAATGATAGTCCATTGGAAAGGACTCCTGGTCTTGCCCCAAGTAACCACTTCCCTGTCAGATGCTTCTGTAGCCACTATCTATGGGCTGTGTCCAGGTGCAAAAAATGTATTTGAAATATCTCCTCTGCTCTTCAGCATTACCTGGAGATGGAAGTATAGCTGAGGAACCTTTGTCTTCATTTTGTATCAGAAAACTATTCCAGAGATTAAATTGATCTTTCCCTCATGATACAGATGGACACTTTTCTGATTAAAAGTTAGGCCTACTGTAACTTTAATGATATTTTTCAATGGCCTTTGTTCTTTGAAACCAGACAGTTATTATAGAGAAAATATAGATTTGCAACAACAGTGGTGATGACAGTGATGATACTGATTCCTAAATGTGTTCATTTATTCCCTCTCTTACTAATTCTGAAATGTCAAAGATTCTATATTAGATTAGTTCATATTTCAGGTAGAAAGATTTTTTTCATCTGAAAACAGAGCAAACCTCATATCAGACACATTAATACTAAATAGTGAGCATTAAATAACAAATTCCCCAGGCACAGTGGTGCATGCCTTTAATCACAGCTACTCTATGAAAAGATACTGAGGCAGGAGCACCACAATTTTATGACCATCCCGGGTAACTGAGCAAAATCCTGTTTCAAAATAATAAGGGCATCTCGCTGAGCCTGCCCTCTCACCGATGATGGAGGCCAGTAGCTGAGCCTGCCCACCTGCCCCCTTACTGCAGAGGGACACTGCACTTGCCTCCATGCTGACTTGGTACACCCTTGCTGGGGCTCCACAGTTTCTTTGGAGGCTGGTGCAGTCATTTTGAATTATTCCTGAGGGTGTGGCCATCATCATTGGAAGGGCAGCTCCCTTCCTAAGACACCTCCTGGAGCCTGGAGGCCCTTTGGCAGGTACCTCTATTACTCACTTACATCCTACACCCTTCCCCATCCACTTGTTCACAACTAGAAACACTGTAAATAGTAATCAAACTCATCCTGTTCATTAAAATAATGTTAAAGTCTTTATAGGGGCTATCTGTTTAGGGCTGCATTTTCTCTGTATTGGGTGTGACTGGTATTGATCTCCCCTTCAAAGGAGAGGTAGTGGAAAACTGCAGGGTCATAATAAGTCTGCAAGGGGGGAACTTCAGTATCCCTGATCTTCACTGCTAGAGGGGAATATACAGAAACAATATGAAAAATCAGGGGAAGAAAGTGTCTCTAACAAACCAAGATGCTATTGTGATAGAATCCAATGACAGCATGGTAGTAGAAATGACAGAAAAAGAGTTTAGAATCTGCATAATTAAAATGATCCATGAAGCAAAAGATGAGATAAGAGAGCAAATGCAGGCAATGCATGACCATTCCAGTAAACAGTTAAAAGATCAAATGCAGGAAGCAAAAGAACACTTCAAGAAAGAGATAGAGACTCTGAAAAACAAAACAAAACAAAACAGAAATACTTGAAATGAAAGAAACGATAAACCAAATTAAAAACTCAATAGGAAGCATCACCAACAGAATAGATCTTGTGGAAGACAGAGCCTCAGACAATTAAGACAAAATATTTTATCTTGAAAATAAAGTTGAACAAACTGAGAAGATGTTAAGAAGTCATCAACAGAACCTCCAAGAATTATGCAATATAATGAAAAGATCGAATTTTAGAATTATTGGGATTGAGGAAGGCACAGAGATACAAACCAAAGGCATAAACAACCTGTTCAATGAAATAATATCAGAAAATTTCCCAAACCTGGAAAAAGAAATGGAAAATCAAATACAAGAGGCTTACAGAACACCAGGTGCACAAAATTACAACAGATCCACATTAAGACACATTATAATGAAAATGCCTCACATACAAAATAAAGATAGAATTTTAAAGGCTGTAAGAGAAAAGCATCAGATTACATATAAGGAGAAACCAATTTGGATATCATCCGATTTCTCAGCCCAGACTCTAAAAGCAAGAAGGACCCAGAACAATATATTTCAAGTTCTGAAAGAACGCAGATGCCAACCAAGAATCCTATACCCAGCAAAACAAACCTTCAGATTTGATGATAAATTAAATCTTTCCACAATAAACAAAAGTTAAAAGAATTTACAAATAGAAAGCCTTCCCTACAGAACATTCTCAGCAAAATATTTTGTGAGGAGGAAGTGAAAAGCAACAATACAAATCATCAAAGGGAGGAACTACCCTAAAGGAAAAGCTAATCAATGGAGGAACTAAGTCAAGTTAAAAACCAAAAATAAGCCAAAATGACCAGGAATACAAATCATATCACAATAATTACTCTGAATGTCAATGGCCTAAACTCAATAATCAAAAGACATAGACTGGCATGTTGGATTAAAAAGAAGGATGCAACAATATGCTGCCTTCAAGAGACTCATCTCATAGAAAAAAGACACCCACAGACTAAAGGTGAAAGGATGGGGAAAAACATACCATGCACATGGACTCAGTAAAAAAGTAGGGGTCTCCATCCTCATATCAGATAAAGTGGACTTCAAACCTAAGTTAGTCAGAAGGGATAAAGAATGACACTTCATGCTGCCAAAGGGAAGCATAAAACAGCAAGATATAACAATTTTAAATATTTATGCCCCAATCAATGGAGCATCTATGTATATCAAATAAATCCTTCTCAATTTTAAGAATCAAATAGACCAAAACACATTAATATTGGCATTAATATTGGGGGAATTTAACACGCTGTTCTCACCACTGGATAGATCCTCCAAACAAAAACTGAACAAAGAAACTATAGAACTAAATAATACGATCAATGCTATAGACTTAATGGATATTTACAGAGTATTTCATCCATCATCGAGTGAATATACTTTCTTCTCAGCAGCTCATGGATCCTTCTCCAAAATGGACCATATGCTATGCCACAAAGAAGTCATTAGTAAATACAACAAAATAGAGATCCTACCCTCTATCCTATCAGACCATAATGGAATACAATTAGAAATGAATGATAAAATAACAAACAAAGAATACTCATACACCTGGAGACTAAATAATATGCTATTGAATGATGCAATCATAAAAGAAGACATCAGGGAAGAAATAAAAAAAAATTCTTAGAGGTAAATGAAAACAATGACACAACATATCAAAATCTCTGGGACACTTTGAAAGCAGTACTGAGAGGAAAGTTCATTGCATAGAGCTCATACATTAAAAAAATAAAAAGTTAACAACTGAATGACCTAACATACATCTCAAAGCCCTAGAAAAAGAACAGATCAACACCAAATAGTAGAAGACAGGAAATAAGTAAAATCAGAGCTAAATCAATGAAATTGAAACAAGAGAAACAAATAAAAAAATTGACAAAACAAAAAGTTGGTTCTTTGAAAAAGTGAACAAAATTGATAAATCCCTAGCCACACTAACAAAGAGAAGGAGAGAGAAAACTCAAATTACTAGAATTAGTGATGAAAAAGGAACAATCACGACAGACACTGTTGAAATACATAACATAATTATAAGCTACTTTGAAAATCTATACTCCAACAAAATAGAAAATATCATAGACATCGAAAAATTTTTAGAAACATATGATCCTCCCAAACTGAATCAGGAAGATGTACACAATTTAAACAGATCAATTTCAAGCACCAAAATAGAAGAAACCATCAAAGGCCTAACAACCAAGAAAAGCCTAGGACCAGAAGGATTCTCAGCTGAATTCTACAAGACCTTTAAAGAAGAACTGATACTAATACTCTTCAAAGTATTCCAGGAAATAGAAAAGGAGGGAATCCTTCCAAATTTATTCTATGAGGCTAGTATCACTCTGATACCAAAACCAGACAAAGACACATCAAGGAAAGAAAACTTTAGACCAATATCCCTGATAAACATAGATGCAAAAATCCTTAACAAAATACTGGCAAATTGCATACAAAAATATATTAAAAAGATATTGCACCAAGATCAAGTGGGATGTATCCCAGGTGTGCAAGGAGGTTCGACATCCAGAAATCATAAATGTAATTCATCACATCAATAGGTTTAAAGTTAAGAATCACATGATTATTTTAATAGATGCTGAGAAAGCATTTGGTAAAAGACAGCACCCCTTTATGCTTAAAACACTAGAAAAAATAGGAATACTAGAAACATACCTCAACATTGTAAAGGCTATCTCTGCTAAGCCCATGGCCAGTATCATTCTTAATGGAGAAAAACTGAAAGAACTCTCTCTAAAAACTGGAACAAGACAGGGATGCCGTCTTTCACCACTTCTATTCAATATTGTCCTTGAAACACTTGCCAGAGCAATTAGATAGACCAAAGAAATTAAAGGGGAACAAATAGGAAAAGAGGAACTAAAGCTGTCATTATTTGCTGATGACATGATCCTATATTTAGAAGATCCAAAAAACTCCACTAGAAAACTTCTAGAACTAATAAATGAATTCAGCAAAGTATCAGGATATAATAAAATTAATATGCATAAATCTAATGCATTTATATTCTTAAGTGATGAATCCTCTGAAAGAGAAATTAGGAAAACCTCTCCATTCACAGTAGCCTCAAAAAAAATTTAAAAATTGGGAATTAATCTAACAAAAGAGGTGAAAGTCCTCTACAATGAACACTACAGAACATTAAAGAAAGAAATTGAAGAAAACCTTCAAAGATGGGAAGATCTCCCATGTTCTTAGATAGGCAGAATTTACATTGTCAAAATGGTCATTCTACCAAAGGCACTATACAGATTCGATGAAATTCCAATTAAAATCCCAATGACATTCCTCATAGAAATAGAGAAAGCAATCATGAACTTCATCTGGAAGAACAAGAGACCTCAAATAGCCAAAACAATCCTGAGTAGAAAAAGTGAAACAGGAGGTATCACAATACCAGACATTAAATTATACTACAGAGCAATAGTAACAAAACCAGCATGTTATTGGCACCAAAATAGGCAGACCAATGGTACAGAATAGAAGACACAGAGACAAAACCACATAGGTACAGTAACCTCATACTAGACAAAGGATCCAAAAAACATACAATGGAGAAAAGATAGCCTATTCAATAAATGATGCTGGCAAAACTGGAATTCCATATACAGTAAAATGAAATTAAACTTCTATCTCTCACTTTGCACAAAACTCAACTCAAAATGGATCAAGGACATAGGAATTAGACCCGAGATGGGTCAAAGAACTGGACAGACACTTTACAGAAGAAGACATATAAGGAATTAATAAATATATGAAAAAGTGTTCAACATCTCTAATAATTAGAGAAATGAAAATTAAAGCAACTCTAAGATTTCATCTTACTCCAATTAGAATGGCTATTATCAAGAACACAAAGAATCATAGATGTTGGTGTGGATGTGGGGAAAAAGGCACACTTTTACATTGTTGGTGGAGTTGCAAATTGGTGCAGACACTCTGGAAAGCAGTGTGGAGAATCCTCAGAAAACTTGGAATGGACCCACCTTTTGACAGAGTTATCCCACTTCTTGGTTTATACCCAAAAGACTTAAAATCAGCATACTATAGTAACACAGTCACATCAATGTTTATAGCAGCGCAGTTCACAATAGCTAGATTGTGGAACTAACCTAGATGCCCTTCAACAGATGAATGGATAAAGAAATTGTGGATATATACACAATGGAATATTATTCAGCCATAAAGAATAATAATATTATGGTATTTGCAAATAAATGGGTGGAATTGGAGAATATCAAGCTAAGTGAAATAAGCCAATCCCAAAAATTCAAAAGCCGAATGTTTTCCCTGATAAGTGGAGAATGATATATAATGGAGGTAGCGGGGTGGGGAGGGAGATAAAAATGGGGAAACTTTAGATTATGTAGAAGGAAATGAGAGGGAAGGGGGTATAAAAAATAGTGGAATGAATCAGACATCATTACCATATGTACATTTATGATTACATGAATGGTATGAATCTACATCATGTACAACAATAGAAATGAAATGATGTATCCCATTTGTGTACAATGAATCAAATGCAGTCTGTAAAATATTAAAAGATAAATAAAAATAATAATAATAATAATAAGGGCTTGAGATTTAGCTCAGTGGTGGAGTACTTACCTCTCATGTACAAGGTCCTTGATTCAGTCCCCAGGACTGGGACTGAAATTTGGAAGTCTTGTTCCTTCTTTTAGCAGCTTGCTGTTGGTAGATACCTCCTAATGAACATACCATTAAATAGGATCACCAGGCACCAAATATACTTCTTATTTACATCATTTCCACAAATTCAAAAAGTTTGTCAAAATGGATAGATCAGAGAAAATTGAAACAGCCATTTAAATGCTCTGTCTCTCCCTCTCCATTTCTTGGTCTGTCACACATGACAATTAACAGCACTGAAATATAGTACACTCTGTGTTGGGACCAGGGACATTATCCAAACTGGATCCCCCGGCGAGTTCTAACTGGTTGGTCTAAAGGGAGCTGCTAAGAATTCCTGGATGTGACCCTGTGACTGAAAGGCAGTTTTTGTGACCTATCCACATAGTCCACACAGGGTGTGAGAGTCAGTGGGGCCAGTCAAATAGGCTATATCTAGTTATCCTCTAGAGAATATTCACCAGGGAGCAGTTGCATGAGGAATGACCACATTGAGGAATGAATGGAGATGATTCATGAAGGAAGATGTGGAGATCTTAGAGCCAGAAACTGCGTCAAGGGTGACAGAGCCCTGCTGCTGGTATGAGAAAGTTAAACATACTAAACATGGATTCCAAGGTGATAAAAAATTATGAGAATCCACTGCAATGAAGGTGAGTCAACGAACTTAGAGCTGGTTCAAGCTGTATTCACCTTTCTAGAACATTTGACATCTGTATAAAAAGATGAAGAGACCAGGACAATTTTAGCAGAGCTCTCAGACAGAAAGTGCAATAGATTGCATGAGAGACCAGCATGGAAAGGGACTGATTGAGCTTCTGCCAATATTGACAGAAGCCTGTGTGATCCATGCTTCCCCTGCTCAAAGTCCAAGATAAGACTGCAGAGTGTTGAAACAGGAACTCAAACTCTGTGTCTTCCATCAAGGGTTGCAGACATAAAAGTATACGCTTGGGTAACTGATAATATATTTCACAAAATTTTGTTCAGTTATCAGACAGAGACTAGAAGGCTCTCAAAACAGCTAGAATTGTTTTTTTTTTTTTCTAATTTGCTACTTTCCCATTGGAGTGAAAAGTAGGAGACATCGGGAGTGCTTCTGAAGAACCACTCTCTACTATTAAATTGTTTTATTATTGAAACAGTCAATGAGCAGCCTTCAGAGCTGTAGACTCAAATGAACAATCCTCCGTTTAACATCTTAATGGCTTATTCAATAACTCAGTTTGTCTCACACACACACACAAAAAAAAAAAAAAAAAAAAAAAAATTCAACAGGTGACCACTATCTATCAGGCACTAAAATAGGCTTCTTGTAATAATAGAAAAGGGGAAAGGAGAAGCCCCTGCCTACATGGGTGTCGATGGTCTAAGAATGAAAGTCAGACATTGAACATGAGATGAACCATGCATACAAAGCCTGACAAGAGGGAACTGAACGTTCTATGCAAGATGACAAAGATCCAGTGCAAGTTTAAATCAGGGGAAAACCTGGTACAGCTTCAAGGGTCCAAGGTGGAACTTTGGAGATACAGAGAGAAAAACTGAATCTCTAAAGGAGAAGTGCCTGTGTTAGAATATGGCCTAGGCAGTTTGTAAACAATTCAAGAGGAAAAAAAGGAGCCAAAGAGACATCAAAGGGACTCAAATGTATGAGCAGATTAAACAACCCATAGATTATTACTTCAGAACTTTTCAATCGCCTTTGTTCTCTGGAATGTAGCGAGGCAGAAGCAAGATCTCAGTAGAAAGAAACCATCAGCCTGGTGAACCTGGCCAACACTTGATTGAATCATGAGCCTCTGACCTGATCACGCTATTGAACACCTGACAGACCCTGATGTGACCTGAAACCCACATACTAGACCAGGTGTCCTAATGGGGAACCCCATCTTTCTCAGTATTTCCCAATCCTAGGAAAAAGTCCATCCTTTTTGGATCATACGTATTCTACCTATGTACCCTAAAACCAGACCCTAAACCCTTGTGACTATTCTTTCTCTCAAATAGCTCAAATTCTTCCCTGATAATATGTATCTTCGCCATTCACATTCTAGTGAAGTTCTCATTCTCTTTTCTAAAACCTGATTTGCCCTTAAATTCTTTTTTGCAATGTAGTGAAGAACCTGGAAGTTTCAAATCCAGGTCTCTGCCTCCAGAGAGACCTCCTCTGAGCCCCTAATGATGACAAGTCTACAACAGTCAAAATAGTACGGAAATGTTGTTGCGTAGAGGGGAATAAACAGCTCTAAACATTCTAAGGTCTTCCATCTGGGGGGGAAAGTATCTTCAGTGATTACATGAAAAACAGAATAATGACCATAAGAAAGTTAAAGGGTGGCAGATTCCATATTACTTTAAGTATAATTTTCTAATAATCGAATCTGACTACTAATGAAAAGTCTGACTCTGGATGTAGAGATATTCTCCTCACTGGAAGAATTCTCGGAAATGATTTTCAGGTGTGCAGATTCAAATGTTCAGGGGCCACACAGTACACAAATATGAACTCAGAAAAATGGGGAAAATTTAGGAAGAACACACTAATTGAGAAGAATATATTGTGTAAATCATTCATTTTTATAGTGTATTCATTATGTCCTAGCAAATTTTTTATGCACAACGAACACTTTTAGGATATAGAGTCCTCCAGTAGAAAGTTTGTGATCCTTATTAGATTATGTGAAACACAAAAAGATAGTTTAACTAGACTATTTAACGTCAATATTTCTCATTCCTATCCTAATATTCAATAGTTTTATATTTCTCTGATAAAAATCCTGAATCTTGAGAAGTGCTGGGTTGGAAATAATCATTTTCCTGAGTTTTTCACATTATACCCCAAATGTATACCAATTTGTAACCACTGGTTTGAATTAAGAACCCAGAATTTACTCAGCAGCTCTGACACCCCAAATGTCTGAACCATCACTGAATCTTAGTTTCCCCATCTATAGTTTGGTAAAGCCTCCTTTACCAGACCAAAGTAGACAAAGTTCTGAATGTTAGCTGCCTTGATGAAGGAGCACAGCCCTAGTTTGGGAACAGAGAAGGCTTGAAAAAAAGAGACTGAAGAGACAGGACATCTCATCTTTATAGTCCTACAGTCCCTTGAACTGCTATGGATACATTACTCCTACTGTAGGGACTGCACCTGTTTTGCTCATAGAATTTTCAAGAGACAAAGTAGGAACTTACCCACCTCCTTCACTGGTTGTTGCACAGATGATCACTTGATCTACATTGGGCCAATCATAAGATGCAGATTCCCAGTGATCACCTTGCTGTGGAACTGGACACAGGATGGACCAGTGATTTTCTCCCTGGGTTGAATGGACATGGGGAGAAGAGGTTGAAGTTGTGCTGCTCATAATTGTTAATAATAATTTTTTTTGCCATGTTTTAAAAAATATACACAGAAACTGTCAGTAATGAGAAGTAAGAATTGTGAAGCTGCCCCACAGACAAAAGTCGTGATACAGATTGAAACGTCTTAACACACCTAGGTCCCCTTGTTATGGGTTACTACCCAATGGCTGTTTCCACCCTGCTGACCTGGCTCGGTGACTTTGTGAGACTCTCAGGGTCCTGTCCACAAACCCTCCCATTTCATGTGAAATTGTAATTTTATTGTCTAATTTACAGTCCACATCCTAAGAAAACATTAATATCATCTCTCTTAGAGTTTGTGTGTGCTAACATGCCTTGGTAAATAAAAAATGAAAAAATAGCATGATTTTCTTTCTTTCTTTCTTTCTTTCTTTCTTTTTCTTCCTTCTTTTCTTTTATTTTCTATTTTGTGTCTGTGTGTGTGTGTGTGTGTATGTGTGTGTATTTTTGAGAACTCAAACCTCCTAAAAACGTCAAGTCCACAATAGCCAAAAGATACACTGAAATACATCATCTTACCATAAGCATTAGCTAATCGAGAGAGTCTGCCAGTTTTCTGCCTGTCCTTATGAGACCCATGGCCTCTCTCCTCATCCATATTTCTCATGAGCTATAGGACTAAAGACAGTCTCCTCCAAGGTTAACACCCAGATGAGTCAGAATCCTTGCCTGTACACCTAAGTGATATGAAAATATAACTAACAAAGGAATACAGGAGATCTTGTCCTTATAGTCCTTACACCATGTGGGTTTTTGTCACTTAGTAATACCTGGGCAGATGTTGTAGGGATAGATGGCAAACTATGGGGAAATGAGGTGAATTGAGGAGAGCGAGGACATCTAAGACCAGGATTTCAATCTTGACCAGCTGTCTCCAGCCTTGAACCAAGGATTTAGTTCCTCTGAACCTCAGCTTCTGCAACTATTAAGCATAGCAATTGAATAATACATAAAGCACCTTGACATTTAAATGAGATCATGTATGTGAAGTGCCCTGCTCATGGTAGAGATGGGATTAAAATGTGATTTCCTTCCCCCTGGATCTCTGTAAGACTTCCTCTCAGACTGCCTAACCAGAAAATTAGAGGAGGTAGGGGGAGGGACGGAAAAAGGAGAGGTTTACATAAACTCATTTTATCATTATTTCCAAGTTATCTGGCTAACAGCCAAGGCGAGGATAATTGCATTTCAAATGCATATATGCTCCCAGCTGCAGTTATTACCCTTTATCTTTCTGTTTTCAAGATAACGTTCTTCGGGATGTTTTAAGAATATGTGACAGCTTTTCTGAAATACTTCCCTTACCCAAACTAGAGACCCATTCTTAAGCCAGTTTAGGGTTTAGAGGGATGATCAAATCACTGCCCACTACCAACTTTACATTTTAATGACGTGAGAAAATTGGTAAGCCAGAGGGAAAGGATAAAAATAATGATTATAATTCATACTCATTGAGTACTTACCATATGCCCATCACCATCCTAGCCACTTTTATCAATATTACATGTTGAAAGAAATTTTCTGAGAAAGATACCTGAGGATTTCTCCTTATATTTGTTAGAAATGTCATGTAGAAGGCATAGTTAGCAAGATTTCTAAAGGTCAGCAGAGATTTTGATAGGCATAAAGAATAGAAAGTTAAATAAAACAGTATTCCTGACCTCAAGAGACCCAAAAGAAATAATAAGGAAATGTAGGAATAAGATTACAAAATAATAATAAAAACTATTGATTTTTATGCAAATACATAGGATAACCTATTTGGAATGATTTTCATATTTCCTTGTTTTACAGAAGACTGCAAAAGATGCAAATATGATAATAAGTGCACCAATTTGCTTTTTGCTTTTCGAATGCTATGTGCACAGGTAACTCATTTTAGACATAGAGAAAGTGAATATTGATATTTCAATAGTAGGCTAAGCATAGGTAGACCATCAATCATCAAAATATTCTGTTCTCTATGTCAGAGAAGTTAGTTCTTTAGCCTTGGACATTCTTTGGTAGCTCCTGAACAAATACTTCCTAAATTCCCAATAGGTTCTGAGGAATAGAAGTTGGATTATGTCAGAGTGTCTGAAGAGCTTACACAAGAATGCTCATGGAGTATTCAAAGTCTTCATGAAAATATCTGAATAAGGTGGAAAAATGATAGAGAGGCTGATAAAAACCCACAAGGTGCAGTTCCAAGCAACATCCTAAAGTGTGTTAGGGCCTGTGTCCCTCAACCCTGTCACTTTCACTTTGTAAGTTACTTTGTCACTTAGATTTGGTATTAATATGAGTAAAATCATGTAATGGTTTCAAAATTTTACATTAATAATTTTAAATATTATTATTATTATTTTGGTACCAAGGATTGACCCCAGTGGTGTTTAACCACTGATTCACATACCTAGACCTTTTCTATTTTATTTAGAGACAGTCTCACTGTTACTTAGGGTCTAAGTTGCTGAGGCTGGGCTTGAACTTGAGATCCTCCTGCCTCAGTCCTCTGAGTCACTGAGATTATAGGCATGTGCCACCATGATCAGCCCAATGAATTATTTTACTTTATCTTTTTATTAGTGTTTAATGTGCTATTTTTTTGTAATTGCTCTGTTACCTCCTCAATAATCTTTGTTTTTGTAAGTTATCAGTCTTGTGGGAAATGGGGTATGGTCACATTTAGCTTAGAGTAACAGTCAAGATCCAGGTGAGGTTCTCTGGACAATTCTGGAATGAACATGGAATAAGAAGATAAAGGACAGGATTTTAAGGCAAACAGCAGGTTAGGCTCATTAAGAACAGTTAACTGGAAACCTATTTTGCAACTTTAGAATTAGCTATTCTATTTACCAAATAGACATGCTTCTCACCTCTATTGAAATGGCTTTCTACTAATATCAGAGTTACCTGACCTGTTGGTTCAAATGCAGACTCAGAGATTGGAGGTTATAAAATGGCTATATAGTTTATGCAGGAGAAAAAAAGTGTTAAAGAGTTTGGGCAATCCCTAGTCCAGGGCCTGGTGTGTTAATAGATAGAGGAGGGAAGGGAGAGAAGAGGAAGGAAATGAATGGGGTGCAAAGGAAAAAAAATAATCCCCATACCAAAATGTCATACTATTTTCATCATTTTTTCTCATTTCATATAGCAAGTATTCACGTTCATGTTTTTAACCGGATACATGTTGAGAGATGTGCATCTTTGTGTGCGTTGGAGGATCTGAGAAGGGGTTCCTCTGGGGTATGAGAAAAGGTATGAGGAAACAATTCTTTCCCTAATCCAGTTTCCCAGTATTTTGCATCTTTTTAATGATTACAATTAGAAGTCACCTGAACTTTTCCATTCCATAGCCAAAAGTCACAGTTCCATAAGCACCGTCCACAATCTCTTTGTAAAAAACAGTCATGTTATTGATTATTTGGATAACTTCACCTTTTTCCATATTGTGACAGAAGAAATAAAACAAAAAAATGTATCATCTTAATGATTTTAAGTTCAAAGCTCAGTGCTATTAAGTACATTCACTTTGTGTGCAACCATGACTACCATCCATCTCGAAACTTAGGAAGCTGAAATTTTATACCCATTAACCATAACTCCCCATTTACCCCTCCTCCTAAACCTTTTAGCCACCACTCTACTTTTTTTCTATGATTCTGACTACTCCAAATACCTTATTAAAGTGAAATTTTACAGTATTTGTTCTTTTCTAACTGGCTTATTGGACTTAGCAAAATATCCTCAGTATTAATACATGCAGTAGTATATTTTAGAATATCCTACTTTTAAAAGGCTGAATAATATCCCATTGTATGTATGCTCCACATTTTGCTTAATTATTCATTTGTCAATGGGCATATGTATTGCTAATATACTTTATTGTGAATACTGCTGCTATGAGCATAGGTGTACAGTTCTTCCTTCAAGACCTTGCTTTCAGTTCAGGGGGTGTGTGCCCATCAGTGGAATGTCTGAATCATATGGTGATTCTATTTTTAATATTGGTGGGAACTGGCTATAGTTTCCACAGCAGCTGTACCATTTTCAATTCCCACCAGCAGAACTTGATGCTTCTGGAGCCTTTGGTAACATGTCCAAGGTATCATTGCAAAAGCCAAACTTAAGAAGCTTTGGCACCATATTTTATTTCCCCTCTGAGTTTTATAGTTTTATACATTTAGGTCTGTGATCTATTTTGAGTCAACTTTTAATATAATGGTAACAGTCCTACTTCATTCTTTTGTATGGATATAAAGTTTCCCTTCATCTTTTGTTGAAAAAGACTGTCTTTCCCCATTCATTGATCTTGGTCCCCTTGTTGAAAATCACTTGATCCCATATCAAAGGCTTATTTCTGAGTTTTTCTGTTGGTCTAAAGGTACTTATCCTCATGTTACTGACACACTGTTTTGATTATTGTAGTTTTGTAGTAAGTTTTGAAATTAGGAACGAAGAGTGAGTCCTTCAGCTTTCTTCTTCTTCTTCAAGATCTATTTAAGGTCCCTTGGTTCTGACAGGGAGAAATCATCTGGACTTTTACATTCAGTGACCTGATTCATTGATGCTTGTCCTGAAGGTCTAGCTTCTGTAACACCATCTGCAATGCTTCTGTAAAATTGATTAGTCTATTGATTATGTGAATTATTTTTATATTTCTTGTAACACTAGATATATGAAATGGGAAAGAATCCAGTAGGATACTTAATGGTAGGAGTTGTGCACTAGATAAATATAAGTGCTGTATATTTATTCAAAATGCTAAAGTCTGAAGAATAACTATTGTAGTGCAATGACTTGAAACCTACTCTGTTAGTGTTTATATTTTAACCTGTGCAGCCCTCCTGTTACCTGAAGTCCAGAGTTTATTGAAAATACTGTGAAAGGGAATGAGATGGGATTCAAAGGTAGAAGACATGGTTCTCCTAAAAAGAAAAGGAGATTTTGGGGGGAGGGATAATGAGTGTAAGGAAAGAGTTAAAATTTGCTTAGGAGTTTTAAAAATAAAAAAATTTAAGAAGGATAATAAAGAAACTGGAGGAAATTTTACCTCCCAAACCCTTCCAGAGTAGAAATTTTCCAATAAATGTCCTGGGCCTGTCTCTCCGGTGATATTGCTTCTGCTGTGATTGTTTCTGTTATTGTTCTTTGGGGTGAGGGTGGAGGACTTGTTTGTGGTTTTCCCCTCAGGCCTCCCCTTGCAGGCTGTTTCCTTACTTTTGCTAACCATTTATTGAGTTCACACGTGGAGCCACGTTTCACTTTGTACTATCTTGAAGGTCCTTCTGTTATCACAGGAATATTGCATCATCTTTCTTGTAATTAGGATATAGTTAAATGTGCAACTTGACTTTGCAGCCGGTTGTTATGCGGGTTCTGTGTAATCTTGGCAATCTCCTCATTGATGATTCACGCTGTACGTTAGGAGGTATAATGGTGCCAGGGTTCCAGGAACATGCTCATACAAGCTGGAGCTTCCAATTTATTACAATGTGCATGTCAAAGTACCACTGTAACTCAGAGTAAGGTAGGGTAACTGCTCAGGTTAAACTCCTCCCTGTTGACATAAAGGGGCTGCATAAGAGCCCAAGCCAGGGCAGCTTTTTTTTTTTTTTCTTAAATATAATTCTGTGGAAAACTGGACTTTTTTTATTGTAGCCTGAAACATATATAAATGGAAGGTATGAGAGGAGAAATTTAAGACCAAAGCGACTATAATACCTATATATATATTACAATTGCTAGTTAAAAGAATGGTAATTTAAAGACCATTTGGAGAGAATTGGAATGTTCCAATATTGAGAGAGACTTAAAATGTTGACATTCATACAAATCTGTTCCTGTGAACTGATTTTCATCATCACTTTATCCATTGAGTGTGGGGCCAAATTTCCAATAATTTGTTCCTTTCTTCAAAAGAGATTCACATATCTCATTTCTTACTTGATAACTCTTAAGATATAGAAAAATGAATACTTAACACAGACAAATAATACTTGTGACTCATACCCTTCTTATTTATTCTGAACCTATTTTTTTCCCCTGTATTCCCCATCTCAGAAAATTAAGGCCAATCGCTGAAGTGGCTAATAACGTAATTTCTTTTAATTCTGTTCCCACTTCTAACTTGTGCCTAAGGCATGCACAAGTACTGCTCCCTGTAGCATTACCACCCTCTGACTCCAAGATACTAGCTTCTCTTACTGGTGGCATAAGAACCTCCTTAGTATCTCTTACATCCATTTCCATACTTGCATATCCCAAGAGTCAAACATAAGCGTTGTAAAAACGTAAACTAAATCATGATTCACCTTTATTTAAAAGTGTTCAATGGTTTTACTAATGAACTAGAATAAAATCCAAACTTTTTTCCTGAGCAATAGATCTGACCTCTGTCTACATTTCCCCTTGTTTCCTCCCCTATCTTTTGCTGTTATCCTTAAGCTGCATTCATCTTTCTCTTCATCAAAATGACAAGTCTATTCTTATATTTTCAATAGTCCCAGTCTTTGCTGGAATTCTCTTTATGAAACTTGGTATGGCAATATCCTTTTCAAGCTCAAAGCTCAGAAGTTATTCTATAGAGATATTATCTTCGCTGCTCAAAGTTGTGCATTTGGCAATCCTCATTTTATTTACTGTATGGCATATTTTTATACTGGTGACACAGAATAAAATGAAACTTGTTGCTTTCCTGCCAATTCTTTTTAAATTGTAAGCTTCATGGAGCGTAAATTTTGTCTGTCCTATACAGGCTAAATTCATAAAATCTACAAAATTTTCTGTCTCTCAATAGTTTTTTATAAAATATATATTGAATATATTCGATGGATATTATTTTATGTTAAGTTTTATGTTAGGTTTTTGGCATTCAAAGCTAAGCAAAACAGCTGTGATAACTTTTGTCACGAGGCTGGCTTGTAGAAGGGAAAACTCACATTATCTAAATATTTATGCCCATAGGTAAGGTTAGTATGAATCAGATGGAAAGGAAAATAATGGCAGCATATAGCCATATAGCTGGGGGTATCAAGAAGAGCTTTCTCAAAGAAATAGTCTGCTGTTGTCCCAATTAAAAAAAAAAAAAAATGCTGAGTTTAAGGGAATAAGAAAAAAAAAAAAAAAAAAAAAAAACAGTACTGGGTATGTGGAAAGGCCAGAGTCCCAGGTATCCAGGTAAAAAGAGAAGCATATGCAAATTCCATGAAGCAGTAGGAATTAAGGAACTGAGGGAAAAAACAGTGGGGTTTACCAAGAAATAAGAAGTTTCAGGTGAGGGCAGAGAGGTGGCTGGGGCCCTATGAGCTGATAAAGGACTTGATGTGCATTTTGAAAACATCAGAGAAATGAGGATTGATGGTCTCTCCCTTTACTACACTTCTGGTTCTTGGGACTCAGATAAAATGGGTTTAAGAATATAAAATGGCAATAATAAAATTACGTAAAATATATGGTAGCTGTAGTGTTTTTACAGAGGTGGTAGTGGATGAGTTGTATTTGAGGTTTTCAGGCAAAATCGAACAGAAAGGGGATTCTTCTCTCTTTATGCTTCTTTTGAACTCTCCCTAGGTTTACTTCAATTAACAATGATCCTCTCTTCCTTAAGACTTGGACTTCCTTTACCTTGTCCCCACCTATGAAAGACCATCTTCTCTCAACCCAGGTACCTTGAACCAAGTTTTCGTAAAGAGCAGTTGGTTCACTCCAGAGCTTTACTTAGAAAACTTGTGATTGCAGTCTTTTCCTGCTTCTTTGAGATGTAAATCTTCTCCCAGTCTCTTGTCCATTTTACACTGGCAGAATGTCTTTCTCAAGGACAGGAAGCCATTCTTCTGCAATGTAGTCACCATGGCACTGGTGACAGAGATTGGGGAGATAGAACCCAATCTCTGTGGCAACTTTGGAACCTAACTTCCGTAGGGAAGCTGGCTATCCAGGTTTTGGTGAATGCAGACATGTATTTGAAACAAGAATGAGAGAGAGGCTTTCTAGGTAAGCAAATCTATTTTCATGAAAGTAAGTCTTGTGTTCTTGTCTAGTGAAGTTATGTAAAGAATAAAGTGCAACCCAGAGGTGCAAACAGGTGTCAGTGTGAGAACAGTCAGTACTAGATAATGCACAGCTTAGTGTGGATTTGTGCAGAATGTGGGCTTCACCCAGGTCAATGGTTCTCAAGTGTTTTCCCTTCAGATATTCCTGATAGCTTCTGATCTAGGATGCCTTCTCACAAGGGACCATAGATTGAGCCCCCAAAGCCAGCTATGCATTTGTTTTTTAAAAGCATCTTACTTCAGCTTAAACATGTGTGTGGATATGATATTCCAATCATGGTTAGTTAAGTGGCTATGCCCTGAAAGACATATCATTTCCAAATGTTTAGAAACAGCAATCCTATGCTTACCTTCCACTGTGCCTCTCCCAACACATCACTTTAAACTCCTGTTTGTGTCCAGTAGTGAAAGAGACCACTTAGAACAGCTAGCCCCAGAGACAACAAAATATAAGAGTGACGTGGTAAGATTTGTGATTTAAAAGCATAACTCTAGTTGAGAACGCAGAAGATGGATTAGAGAATGTAAACAAAATAGGCACCCAGTAAATATTAGTTGAATTGCATGCTCAGTTAGCTCTCATGAAAGCCAAGTTTATACAAAAATATGCAATCACATTTGCAAGGCACAATCAGCTTTCAATATTTCCTCTTGAGAAATAAACATAGGGCTTAGACCTAAACTACATGGAATCACATCCTGTGCAATGAAATGCGCTATCAACTGAATTCCTCCTCTAAAACCTCAGGAAGTATAAAATAATATATCGTCACCATATCTTTGGTCTAGCAAACAACCATGGCTTATCACAGTGAGAGCAATAATTTGCTAAATAAGTAAATTTTTTTGTTTGGGAATAGAAATTGTGAAATTATTTTGAGGACAGAGTTCCTTTTCTCCAATATGAAAGAATTTTCCCAGAATGCAAAATCTAAGTAAAGACTAAGCTTTTGGTATAGTTGAACTTGGCCGTAGGAAGGATATATCAGCTCAAATGAGTTTCCTTCAATCTCAGTCTGACCTATGTAGCTTTTGTCACCACTAAAACTCTTTATCCCAAAGTGATTTCCTGGACAATCATATAAAAAGCCTTTAATCAAGCCTGCAGTATGTTGCTCTTTAACAAAGCAGGCTTGATGCAAGCCATCTATAAGAGATCAGCTTTTCTAGGTGAGGAAGAAATGAAGGGAAGCCCAAATCTTAAGAGAGAGATGTCGGAGATGGGGGGCTTGGAGAGTTGGAAAGCACTTTTGTTCTGCAGGATGTGTTGTGAATATTGCAGTCTAGTTGACTGAAAAGGCAACAGTCCGAGCTCTGAGTGGTTATTGCAAGCAGTTTTTTGCAAATTTGAGAAAGGAGAGGACTATCCTGGGCAAGGATGTTTGAGAGAACCATGCTTTCTTATGCCATCCTCAGGTTTTCCTCTACACAAGACTGACTTCTTAACATTTTGAGTGCATTTTGCTTATGTAACATATATATTATCATGCTCTGCTTTCCAGGAATGCAATGAAATCCAAGAGAAAATACCCAGTGTGAAGAAGCTTCCTGTGTCAAATGTGGTCTTAACATTTCTCTCAGCTTGACTGAAGTTCAAGTACCATTTTTCCTGTTTACAGACTCATAATATCACTACTGCTGGAATCTGACTTCAGAGAACTTCAATTATGTTCTTGTTCTTTTTTTCCCCCCTGAGATGTAAACCTTCTCCTAATCTCTTCTCTACTTTACATCCCAAGAAGATCTTTATTAAAGATGTGGGACCCATCCCTTGGAAATGCAGCATCCCCTCCCTCCTGATCTTTGTGGCAAGGTAAGAATCTACCTTCAGTTAACAAACACATTATCACATTGACCAACCTCAGTTTTTAAAACCCTTCCGGAAATTTTCCACTGGGCCATTCTAGGGTATAAAATTTCTCCCACTTTCTGTTTGAGCTGAGTTGAGTTCAGTCTCTTTTGCCCATTGCAATACCTCAAATAAAATCTTTCCTTTCTTTTTAATCTCTGTGTGCTGCAAATTTCTTTGACACATGCATGTGCATTCTATTTCAGAGATGTTGAAATTCTATCTAACATTTTATTTAATAGTGCTCCTTCAGAAGGGACTGAATATTTACTTATTGTTTTACATTTAAAAGGTTACTGACAATATTGAAGTATGAGTAAGAATCAGAAATAGTATTAGCAAAAGAGAGTAGGGTGGTGGAGCTATTTGGTGCCAAGGCAGGCAGCAGTATCATAAGCAGCATTTCCTTTGGTTTATGCACTATGAGTTCTTTCAGTGAATCTAAAAAATCAGGATACCCAAATACAGAATGAAAGGAAGCATAAACATTTTCTTAATATTTATATGCTTGAAATATGATGAAAAAAAAAGTGGGAGGAATTGCATTTTCTCCTCTGATCTTCAGAAGGGACAATTTGGGTATATCAACATTTATTGACAGTTAATGAAAAATGCTTTGTGCAATAATTTAAGGTGGCAGAGGAGGAAGAGGGTGAGGATACTTTTCTTAGCATAATCAAGTCAGGGTTCAAATGATTAGATCCTATAAAATTTAATATATTAGAAACTATATGAATTTTCCTTGCAAATTCAGTAAAGATTTAAGAAGAAAACCACATTTTTGCAAGATTTGTAGATACTATAGGAAATAAACAACTGTAGCCTACAGTAAAAACCCCTATACCTCAACCTGCCCTGCATACCTGGCATTTGTATCTATAGGGAAATAATTTAGCATCTATGTTGCTCCATGGCAAGACCTAAATCCCCCTTGATGCAGAACAATAACAGAAATATCCAATCCCCATGATGTATCATTAATAGTTCAGACTTTAAAACTATGAAGATATAAGGTGATTGATTATTTCAACGGGTTGATTGTGATATACTAGGAAGTGAAAAAATTTAGAATAATTGTATAAGAAGTAAAAAAATGAATAAATTAAGAAAAAATGAAACATTCATATCAGATACTCTAAAAAGTTCAGGATTGGTCAAGGAGCACTGGATAATTTCCCTCAAAACACATTCATGGGCTGGAGAGATGGCTCAGTCGGTAGAGTGCTTGCCTTGCAGGCACAAGGCCCTGGGTTTGATCCCCAGCACCAAAAAAAAAGAAAAAAACACATTCATATGGGCAATTATTTCAACATTTGTAGGTATTTACAGTTTTATTTTGAGAGGCCTACAATATTACATACATGATAGATGGATTGATAGATAGATGATAGATAGATAGATAGATAGATAGATAGACACACTGTTAGTATAAATTAGAGAAGGAAGTAAGAAAGACTTATGTAATATATGTAAGCTGTTAGTTCCATTTTTTTTTTCACTTCCAGAAGTTGGCCAGATATATTTTCTAAAAGGCAAAATGAAAAGTATCTACTGAAAAATTATAGGAGGATCACATGGACTCTTAGAATCTATGACTTTATTGACAGTTTTATTCATGGGGTTGATATTAGTGTTAGGTGCTTACTATGTTATAGGCATTGCTCTAGGTTCTAGGAATGCAGCAATGAACATAACAGAGACACTCTCTTGTTCTTTGGAGTTTCTATTCTAGTTACCATTGAGGAGACAAATATATCACATGCAAATTGACAAGTGTATGTAGAGAGTTCCCTGCCATCAAATGCTTCTGTATTTGGAAAAGCAAGAAAACAGCGTCATTAGTATAAATGAGCAAGGAAGAGGATTGTGGGAGACAAAGTCAAAGTGTAGAGAGAAATCAGACCCTTGAAGACAACTATGAAGGTTTTCGTTTAACTCTTAGAAGAAAGAAAACCAGTGGGTAGTTTGAACAGAAAAACTAATGAACTTTCTTTGAAAAAGTCATTCTTGCTTAGGGCTGAAACTAGACCAGGGGAAGTTGAACACAAAATGTAGACCAGAAACCCATCCTGAGGACTTCAAGATTTATGAGGTCAGACACCAAACAAACTCTGAAGCCAAAGCTATTGTGATTTGGTGAGGGGATGATGGGGTAATACAGACAGGGACAAAGCATGACCTGAAGTATATGGCTAGGAAAATGTGATAAATGCTTATTTACCAAAATTGACTGTGGGAGTGGTGATAGTTGGGTGGATGAGAAATTACATGTTGAGTTTTCAATAGGGGTAGGCCATTGACTCTGTTGTGAAGTAAGGGAAGCTATTTCAACAGGGAGATACTCAATGCAGAAACCCAAAACAGGTAGTATGTAACCAGCAAGTCAGAGGAGACCACTTAGACCCTGGGCCTTATGGAGTAAGTGTAAGGATAGAAAAGTGCCATTATTTTCATGTTGGTTAAATGAAAGAAACAACCAAGAAGATAGTGGAGAAAAGTCAGTAAGCGAGCAGGAGAATGAAGAATGATGAGAAAATAGAGGAAATCTGGAGAAGAATTGATCAACATCCTCAAATCAGCCTGGTTGGTCCAGTATAATCAGGATTAAGACTTGATCACTGAGTTAAAAAAAAATAAGATTATTGGAGTTGTTATGATTTGAATGTGAGGTATCCCCCAAAAGCTTATGCGTGAGGCAATGCAAGGAGGTTCAGAGGAGAAATGATTGGGTTGTGAGAGTCTTAACTCAGTCAGTGAATCAATCCCTGATGGCATTAATTGAAGTGGTAGGATGTGGCTGGAGGAGGTAGGAATTGGGGCGTAGCTATGGGGTATATATTCAGTATCTGAAGAGTGGAGTCTCTCTTTGATTCCTGATCACCATGATGTGAGCTGCTTCCCTCTGCCACCTTCTCCTGCCAAGATTTTTAGCCTGATGTGGAGCCCCGAGAAATGGAGTCGGCCTTCTATGGACTAAGACCTTTGAAACTGTGAGCCCTCAAATAAACTCTTCCTGCTTTACAGTTGTGCTGGTTGGATCATTTAGTCGCAGCAGTGAAAAAAAACTGACTAAAACAGGAGTCTCATCGAACATACGGTTGATGGATCGGGTTGAGATGGAAGCAAATTATGGTTATAATCAATTGAAAAGATAATGGAACCAGGCATTGGCACATAACTGTAAAACCAGTTAATCTGTAGAATAACAAGGAGCATCTCAAATTTGAGGTCAAACTTGGCAACTTATGGACATACCCTTTTTCAAAATAAAATACAACGATCTGGGGTAGAGCTTTCTCCGGTTCAATCCCTAGTACCACTTACACGCACTCACACACACACAGAAAAGATGAAGGAAGGAAAATATTGTTGCTAAAAAAGGGGGAAAGAATATTATTGCTATAAAACTTTTGTTGTAAAATAAACATACAGAAATAGGGTGACTGTTGAAAGATAATATATTAAACAGATTTACATGAAACAACATCATGTTTATGATTCTTTGGGGGAAAAATTTGATGATACATACGGAGATGGAGCATTATTGAGGAGAAACCCTTAAGGAAGCTACCAAAAATAATGAAACTAATGCATAAACAGAGAAAACAGCATTAGCTAGGATGCTAGATAATTCATCCAAAGTTACAAGAAGAAAGAGAGAGCATAGGGGTACAGACACAAGCGTTTACATAGATGTAGTAACTGAAGTGTATAGACATTATTTTCTAACTTCTATTTGAAAATGTTTGCAGTGAATGAGGAGAAACAAGAATATTGCCTCAGAGTAGAAAGAGATGAGAAATTTTTACCATTTGGAGAAAGAGGAAGGGATATGACATAGAAGATCAATGAGAAAATTTCCTGACATCTCTGCAGCCTGGCTTGATAATAACCTGGCAAATTTAAGGAGAGACCACTCAGAACGGTTGTGTGCCTCCTCCTACAAGAATGAAGATGGGCTTATTCAATGTTGGAATTTGGCTGAGGAGTATTTTGAAAAGGAGAAAGAGCGGGGCACCGTGGTGTATAACTATCATCTCAAGTGACTCCGGAGGCTGAGGCAGGAGGATCGCAAGTTCAAGACCAGCCTCAGCGACTCAACTTAGAGAGAACCTGTCTCTAAATAAATACATAAAAATGGGCTGGGGAGGTGGCTCAGGGCTAAGCAACCCTGGGTTTAATCCCTAGTACCAAAAAAAAAAAAAAAAAAAAAAAAAAAGAGTAGTCAATAGTGGTGAAATTATAATTAGCTAAAGAATTTAAGGTTGGGAGAATGTGAGAGAAGATGAGAAATGATTAAAAGGTCACAATGTCAAAATTTTAAAAGTCTAGGTAGGTGGGAAAGTTTTTGAAGTTGCCATACTTGAGGAAGTAAAATAGTGTGGTAGGTGCTCAGGTGCTTGGCATTTCTGTTAAGGATGGGAGGCATCTTTAGTTTTATCAGGGTCTGAGTTAGGACCATAGGCGACTTACATAGATGATTGGAAGAGAAGTAGAAAATTGAGAGAATTGAAAGAATTATCTGTATGGATATTAAGGCCACTAAGACTCTTTCAAGCAATTGTGTTTGGGAGAGAGAGAAAGAGAGAGAGAGAGAGAGGGAGAGAGAGAGAGAGAGAGAGAGAGAGAGAGAGAGAGAGAGAGAGAGAGAGAGAGAGCGCCATGATCACATTCAAGCCAGGAAGGAGAATGGCAGGGGATCTGAAGATTAGCACCTTGGAAGGCTGAGAGTATAGCTTGGCATCATGACCTAATGTTCAAGTCTGGGGATCTGAGGGGAGAAACAGGGTAATTGCTATGAAAAACCATAAAGACTGCAGAGCTAGCCTACTCCCTTTCTCTGCTCAGCAGTTTGAGAGATATGGAGGAGGACCAAAAGCCAAGAACCCAAAAGGAAAGGAGGGTGTTTAAGGGAGAGATGGGGGCACATAAGGCAAATTGCTGAAGCAGTTCTGTGTTTTTCTGATGGCAGAGTGAAAAGGTTCCAGCTAAAAAATAAACTGGAAAAACTACTGCAAGACAGATATTATCTGCTTCTAATAGGGAAACGGTGCACTGAGAAGTTATTCGCTCAAAATTGTAAACCGTGTACCTCTGAGATAGAATTTGAATGTCAGTATCCCTGCAACCCTTAAGAACTTCCAAAACCTTTCCCTATCAAGACTTAGAAACTCCTTAACACAATTAAGGAAAGAGTAAGGGCAGGGTGGTAAATATATCTGACCATGTAACGCTCTCTTATTTTCCAAATTTATTCTGTATAACATGCCAGAAACTAGAGGTTATCTTTTCAAATTTTAAGATAATTCCCAAAATTACTTTTTTCTGTGTAGCTCACATTGAATATATGATTATCTTCATAGATTGACAGCACGGTATATAATGTAAAGGGGTAAAAATGGAACCGGTTATGTTAGATGCTAGATTTGGACCAATCAATTAACCTTTCTGAGTCTGTTTCCATGGTTATGATATTGGGATAACAACATCTACCTTGTAGTTATATAACATTAAAAAGATGGTGAGGGTAGTTGGAATGGACTTTAATTCAAAAAATGTATTTCTATGGCTGGGGAGATAGCTCAGTTGGTAAAGTGCTTGCCTTGCAAGCACAGGGCCCTGGGTATATTATAAGGAAGAAATAATATAATATGTTGTAATAATTTTTTTCTTATACTTTTTTTTTTCTTATTCTGGGAGACCAGGAAGTAGGAGGAGAGATGTAATTTTAAAGCTGTTTCTGTACCTTTATTATGTAGACACAAATTCTACTTAACTAAATGTAGAACAGGTTTTCTGTTCTTGAGTGGAGCACAGTAACAGATTTCACATACCTTAAGGTTAACCAAAGGATGGACATGAATTGGGAGGATACTTTATACTAAAAAATAAAAGAAAGATATTAGGCGTAGGAGGAATTCTGATGATAAAGAATAGGAACTATTGAGGGGAAGGATAAAACAGTATGAAGGGAGGAGGTAATGAAATTTTATGAATGGGATGTCTAATAATCAAATTTAAGTTGTTTGCATGTCATTGGGACAATACCCCTCAGTTACATAAGGTTTTCATTAAAATCAGCTCACACAACATTACTCTATGTAAATTTATGATTACACAAATGGTATGCCTTTATGCCATGTATAAGCAGAGAAACATGTATCCCATTTGTTTACAATAAAAAAAAAATCAGCTACATATAAATACCTTATTAAAAGGAGAATTTAACCAAATGTTGGGGAAAGAAAAATGCTTTCAAAGGCATAAATTACTTAAAGAAAGACTGCATAAACTGAATTAACCCTACTCTTTTCTGCTCCATACTCCCTCATCTGCTTCTTCTCTACAATTTCTATGGTCTGAGAGCAGACAATGGTCTCTCAGGGAGTCACTAGCTTCTTTGCATTTCAGGAATCAGCTTAAAGAGAATACATTTAGCTTTATGATTCAAGTGTAGACTGCACAATATATTATCCTTCTGTCTCCCTACTGAAAATACATGGATGTAAGTCTCATTTTGTAAATGGAAGTGACAGGTACTCAATCTGAATAGAGATTATTTTCCCGAGAAAGAAAAAGGGATGTTGGTGATATTCCTCTGAATGGAAGTGTCCTGGACCTAGGAACAAGTACCGCCAAAATGTAAAGAGGGATGATTGTGCAGAAAGATTTGAGGAATTGGGGCGTTAAAGATGTCAGCCATAGAAGCAGTGGACGCATTCTCTGAGCGTGATCCTATTAGTAGAAAGGATCCTTCAAATACTAAATATAACAGGAACTGCAGTCAGATGCTTATTTAAAAAATTGTATGGCTGCATCCTATGCAAAAGGATGGAATATAATCATTTTCATTTACCCAGAACCAGGTGGTCTTAGGAACACTGTACAATAGGACCAAAGTGATCGGGATCCCTGCTAGGGAATTACCTTGGATTCTGGAAAGCATGGGGTCTGACTCAATTTCATTTGATGTGGAAAAAGAAAGATATCTGATATTTCTGGAAGCCAAGTGTCAAGAATAAAATTAAATCAGGTCACACAATTCAATCAAAAATAGAAAGTTAAGTTTCTTATCTTGACACAGGATAGGAATATATTAACAAAAGTAGAAATGCCTTTATAACTTCATGGTTAAGACCACAGGACTACTGAGAGACTGCTTGACTTAGAATCCTGATTTAGAATTCATGCCTACCTCAAAAGGTTATTGTAAGCCTTGAATGAGGTCACTTAGGTGAAATAGATCATCCTGGGTCCAGGCACATAGGAGGTGCTCACTAAGTATTAACTTTATCAATCATATTACTCTGAGTGATTTTTTGAATTTTTCTAATTGCATATAATTTCTCACTATGCAACAAAAACCTAAAAATACCCCAAATTGGGGAGCATATAATCTTATGTATGGATCAGTTCACTGGAGAAGAGCAAGAATACAGATCTGAATTTCTCTGGGATATAAGGAAATCTCTCTGCTGGGTTCCCTCCCTCTAACACAGGGATTCTTTTGAAACTTCTGGTGGTGATGTGCTATGCCACAGAATATACATTGCTGGTGGGGCTGCAAATTAGTGCAGCCACTCTGGAAAGCAGTGTGGAGATTCCTTAGAAAACTTGGAATGGAACCACCATTTGACCCAGCTATCCCACTCCTTGGCCTATACCCAAAGGACTTAAAATCAACATACTACAGAGATACAGCCACATCAATGTTCATAGCTGCTCAATTCACAACAGCCAGACTGTGGAACCAACCTAGATGTCCTTCAATTGATGAATGGATAAAGAAACTGTGGTATATATATAATGGAATATTACTCAGCCATAAAGAATGATAAAATTATGGCATTTGCAGGCAAATGGATGAAATTGGAGAATATCATGCTAAGTGAGATAAGCCAATCTCAAAAAGCCAAAGGATGAATGATATCGCTAATAAGTAGATGATGACACATAATGGGGGGAGGGAAGGGTTAGTGTTAGGGTTAGAGTTAGGGTTAGGGAGGGGGGCAAGAATGGAGGAAGGAAGGACTGTATAGAGGGAAAAGAGGGGTGGGAGAGGTGGGGGAAAGGGAAAAAAATAACAGAATGAATCAAACAACATTACTCTATGTAAATTTATGATTACACAAATGGTATGCCTTTACGCCATGTACAAACAGAGAAACAACATGTATCCCATTTGTTACAATAAAAAAAAAAAAAAGAATTGCCATTGCTGAAGAACTACATTGCTGTGATTTCTATTCCCTCTGAACAAAGAACCCTCAACCTTCAGCATAAGCACAATTAGGAGAGGTGTAATATTTAAACCATAGACACTATCAGGTTGTCTTGGCATTGTACTATTTTTCAAGATAAGCAGATGCTTCCCTACCAGTGACAGTTGTCTTCCTGGGGCAATCAGCCCCCAGTTGAAAACTTTTAACACTAGCATTTCTTTTTTCAGCTTTCAGTGTCAACATTTAAATATGTTATGAGTGTTAATTAGCTTACACTTTGAGGGGGAAAAAAGTAAAAGGGTTTCTGAGAAATAGTAGAATGTATAATCAGTTCCTGTATGGCAACTTATTCCTTTCTTCTAGGAAATATCAGCATGCTCCAAATAAGAATCACAGGAAGGATATGCAAATTAAGGACAGTTAGTGTTTTAATTTTATAAAATTGGTGCAATCAGGATGTATGCCACGTAAGAATCGCTAATATTTCTACTAGAACTAAAATTATTGTGGATATTGACTATGGTTTTGAAGATTGTTTTTATATATAATACCTTTGACTCGTGTACTTGTTCTTCCGAAACTATGGGTTCTGTACTGATCATATACAGACAATTTTATTATCATCATTCCCTAAATAGTACAGTATAATAACTATTTACATAGCATTTATATTTTATTAGGTATTATCAGTAATCTAGAGATGATTTAAAGTATAAAGGAGAGTGTGTGTAGGTTATATGCAAATGTTAGATACCATTTTACATAGAATCTGCAAATTTGGGTTATCTACAGAGGTCAAGGACACTTTCCCCATGAATACACAGGGATAGCGTCACAGTTATTCCTCAAGATACTCCAAGGACACTTTTTATTAAAGAAAAGATTGATATATTGAAGCATGAATGGTAGAATAACTTGCCTTATTGGGAAAACCAGTTTCCTTTACGGAGGACCAACAAGCCCAAGATGCCCTGCTAACCTAACAGGTATCTGTTTTCTTTCTCTCTGATTTGAGAATTAACCTCAGTTTTCTTTCTCTCTGATTTCCTGCCAGGTATTCCTACTGGTCTTACCCAGTTCCTGCACCTAGGCATGAGGACTCGTTGATCATTGACTTTGTCTGTTCCCTGCTGTCAACAGGTTACTAAACACTGCTAATACAAATAAAACTAATTTCTCATGGTTCTGGAACCTGAAAAGTGCAAGAGCAGGTGCTGGCCTCTAGTGAGGGCTCCTTATTGAGTCACAACAGGGCAGAGGTCATCTCATGGTTAGAGAGCATGTGGGAGATAAAGAAGGCAGAGGCAAGAAAACGTTGATGGAGGCCGGACCCGTCACAGGCCAGCAATTCAACAACTCAGGAGACTGAGGCAGATGGCAAGTTCAAGTTCAGTCTGGAAAACTTAGGAGACCCTATCTCAAAATAAAAAATAAAAAGAACTGGGGATGCAGCTCTGTGGTAGAAATTCCCCTATGTTGGATCTCCAGTACAAAAAGAAACAGGAAAAAGGAACAGCTGGGGAAACTGAAGGAGCTTTTTTAACAAAGGCATTCCTGTGATAACTAACCCACTCCGGTAACAATGTCCTACTAATCTATTCATGAGGGCAATGTTCTCATGATTTATTCAACTCTTAAAGGTCTCACCTACTAATACGGTCACAGTAAGAATTAAATTTCAACATGGGTTTTGGGGGGAACATTCAAACCATAGCAATATACTTTGTGCAGTTTGGATTTTAGAAACAGAAAGTAGAGCATGAAAAAAAATTAGATGTGAAGGGCAAATAGAATATAACAGACATGAGAGAATGTTTTGCATTCATCTGAATGTGACTAGAGGGGATGCTGTCTATTTCAAAAGTAATTCATTATAGCGTCTTTGTTCTCCAGTTTCAAAATTCACTTTTGAAGATAATTCTCTTTTATTCGGTTTATTTTATTTTATTTTTAGAATATTTTATTAGTGCATTATAGTTATACTTAACAGCAGTTTTCATTTTTACTTAATCATGCAAGCATAGAATATAATTTGCTCCATTTCAGTTCCCAGTATCTCCTCTTCCCCTCTCCTCCTCTCTCCTCCTATTCTCTTTTCTCTATTCTACTAGTCTTCCATCTATGGATTTATGTTTTTTTTTTATAATTGGTGCTTTATGGGTGTATATGTGTGTGTTTTGTGTGTGTGTACTTCACTGTGGTATATTCATATAGATATATTGCATAATTTGGTCAGTACTGCAAAGAACAAATAAAGTAAAATAAATAAAATATGCAAGTTTTATATGTTGGTTCTGGAGAAGCAGCTCAGATGTAGAACAATTGCCTAGCATGTTGAAGGTCCTGGATTCAATTCCCAGTACTGCTAAAAGCAAACCAAGCAAACACAACAAGAAAATAAATAAATAAATAAATTATATAGTTTAATTGAAGATGTCTTGATTAAACAATACCATAGCTTATAACTAATGCACAACATAGTTGTGAATACAAATATACATATATGAGGATGTGTATGTGGGTAAGTGTACTTTTACATTCTTGGGACTGCACGGCAGCTATCAGAATATGATTTCCTGCTTACTTATGAATCAGTGTATCCTCTCTATAAATAGCTATTCAGAAGCAGTGGTCTGTTGCCTACCAAAAACCAAGGCAAGCCCTTGAAGCTATTAGTCATCAACACCAGTTTTGTGAATAGATGGGATGGGATTAGGTATAGATGATAATATCAGAAACAGGCAACTTCATCTCAGAATGTAACTTCGTGTCAATACCATCCTCTTTTCAAATTAAAAATAAGTAAAAAACATTCAATCTTGTAACTTTTAAATTGTTATCATTTAAACTATTTGGAGTTCTTTGGGATTCATGGATATGGATGTTCATTCCCTTCTCTAAATTTGAGAAGTTTTCTATCAGGATTTCTTGACATTTTCTTCACTCATTTTCTGTCTTTCGTCTCTCTGTTCCTTCTGAGACTACCATATCCCCTTGATTCACTTGATGTTATTCAAGGTTCCTAGGCCTTCATTACTCTTTTGGTTTGTTCTGCGCCACTCTCTCAGTAGTTTCTGATGACTCCTCTTGGAGTTCAGTTTTCCCTCTCTTTTCTTCTGCCATCATTTTAAGCCTGATGTTGAAGTATTCTATGGAAAATTTCAGTTTAATCGTTTTGTTCTTTAGCTCCATAATGTCTGTTTTTCATTTTTTGCCTTTTTGTGGTTTTTTTGTGGTTTCTCTTTGTCAAACACTTAACTTCGTTTGGGTATTGTATTCCTGACAATGTTTTGTTCATCACTGCATTGCTTTTTTATTAGCACATATTACTCACACAGAACATTGGCATTCATTGTGTCACATGCAATGTGTGAAAAATAACATGTTTTGATCATTTTCTTCCTCCCATTACCTTTCATTATCATCCCGTCCCCCTCCCCTCATTGTCTTCCTCTTCACTAATAACCTCCCTTCTCTATTTATGTCCTTTTCTCTTTACTTTTTAGTTAATACATATGAGAGGAAACGTGTGATACCTGTCTTTCTGACTCTGCTTTATTTTGCTTAAATATGATCTCTAGTTCCATTTATTTTCCTGGAAATGATATGATTTCTTTTCTCTTTATGGCTAAATAAAACTCCACAGTGGATATCTACCACATTTTCTTTGTTCACCTGTTGACAGGCTCATAGGTTGAGTCCGTGTCTTGGCTTTTGAGAATGGTACCATGATAGAAATAAGTATGCAGGTGTCTCTACACTGTGCTGACTTTATTTCCTTCAGGTATATACTGAGAAGCGGTATAGGTGGAGTATGTGGTTGTTCCATTTTTAGTTATTTGAGGGAACTCTACAATGATTTCCATAGTAACTGTTTACAGTCTCACCAACAGTGTTTAAGAGTTATTTTTTTCCCATTCCCTTGCCATCTTAATGGGGTGAGATGATATTTTAATTTAATTTTGATTTGCATCTACCTGATGGCTAAAGATGTTGAAAAAAAAAAATTGTAGGCAATTGGTCATTTGTACTTCTTCTTTCAAGAAGTGTGTGTTCAATTCATTTGATCACTTATTGATTGGGTTATTTGGTTTTGTGGTGTCAAGTTTTTTCAGTTCTTTATGTATTCTGAATATGAATTCTCTTTCAGAAGAGTGGCTGGCAAAGATCTCCCTTTCTGTAGACTGTCTCTTTATCAGTTGTCTCCTTTGCTGTCACTCTATTGCTTTTAAAGTGAATTCTTTGTCAGGTAGTTCAGAGATCTCCATTTCTTTAGGGTTGATTATTGGGACTTTATTTGGTTTCTTCCATGGTGTCTCGTTCCCTGGTTAGTCAAGATCCTGTGACTTCATATTGCTGTCTGTGTATTTGAAAAAGCAAAATGCCTATTCCAATCTTTACAGAATGGCTTTGAGAAAAAAAGTCCTTCACCAGTAAGCCTACTCAGAAATTACAGGTGGACAATCTGGCAGGCACTGTAGGTGAGCATGCTATTGAAGTTTCCAGGCTGGCTGACTGACCTGGTGTCTGGGTCAGCAGGTAGAAAGACCCTGCCCTTACGTCCACAGGGATAAGGTGGTACCTGAGATCACTGGGACTACCTTGGTATTTAGGTCCACTTAGTTGCACCTATCAAACAGATCCACTGTGGTGGTTCTAGAACTTTGGTCCTGGGGACTGGTCTGGCACTATGGTGATTCTGAAGACAGAGTTTAAAGAGACTAGCCTTGCTGCAGTGTACATAGAAGCTGGTCTAAAACCTAGATCTGTGAGGGCAAGTCTGGTGGTCAGGTCTCTTGGAATCAGCTTGATCCTAGATTCTGTGGAACATTAAACTGTGGGCGCTGAGCTGGAGCCCGGATTCGTTGGTGATGACCTGGTACCTGAGACTCTGGGGTTCAGTGTGAGGCCTGTATCTGACCCACCAGTCTTGATGACTGCTATATGGGAGCTGGCGTTGAGCCTATGTCCTGGCATCTGGCCTTCAATGTAGGCCCCCAAGGCTGGATGCATGGGGTCAGGCCTATGTGGAAGGAATTGGACTGGAAACTGCATCCATGGGGGTTATCGCAATTCCAGGGGCTACAGAGTCTGGCCTGGATTGTGGGTCTGCTGAAGCATGCTCTGGCTCTGGGACTTCTACAGTTTGAAGTTGGGGGAACATTAAACTGTGGGCGCTGAGCTGGAGCCCGGATTCGTTGGTGATGACCTGGTACCTGAGACTCTGGGGTTCAGTGTGAGGCCTGTATCTGACCCACCAGTCTTGATGACTGCTATATGGGAGCTGGCGTTGAGCCTATGTCCTGGCATCTGGCCTTCAATGTAGGCCCCCAAGGCTGGATGCATGGGGTCAGGCCTATGTGGAAGGAATTGGACTGGAAACTGCATCCATGGGGGTTATCGCAATTCCAGGGGCTACAAAGTCTGGCCTGGATTGTGGGTCTGCTGAAGCATGCTCTGGCTCTGGGACTTCTACAGTTTGAAGTTGGGGGCAAGCCTGCAGCTTGGGACCCCTGGAGCAGACCTGCTGGTAGGGGGAGACTGAGTGTATGAGTACTGGGCTGCAGCCTGAGTCTTCAGGGTCCACTCTGGATCCTGGGGTCACTGGGGCCAACCTGGCCATGGCATGAATCTGGTGCTGGGGGTGTTGGCCTTGATTCAAGCTGGTCTAGAGCCCTGACTGGGCCTAGAGCCTATGCCTGTAGGGATCAGCTTAGAAGTGGGGAAAGCCTGGATCCTGGTGCAGTGTAACTAGACTATAGCCTGGGGTTGTGGGCATCAGTACCATAGGAGGTGGTGCGCCTGGTGGTGGGATTACCAACCACACGTACTCACGTCTTTCTCCTTCACATAAGCAAAGGGTGTCTCTTCGGGTTGCATTGGCCATGGGGGAAGACTGACCTTGGTGATATAAAACCACTTCTGCTATCTTCTTCCATGCATCCTTTCTTACTTCTGTGTTAAACTCAGATGGTAAAAATTCTTCAGCTGGATTGCTCAGCTCTTCTGGAGGTATTTTTGGCAACAATAGTTGTTCAAATAGAGGGAATAAGTGGCAAAAAAGTACTGCTTCACCTTTATGCTAGTGTTGCTCCCAGAAACCCCTTAATCAACAATGATTATAGAATCCCTTGACATCTTACTTATATGGATTCTCAATTTTTGTCTTTCTCTTCTACTAACGTAGGTTTCAAGAGAAAAAAGACTTTTTCTGACTCGTTAAGAATGAATTCTCAGTATCTAAAAGTGTGTCTGGGGTATGAAAAGCACTTAATAAGCTGGACCTGGTTGCATGAATCTGTTATCCCAGCTACTTGTGAGGTTGAGGCAAGAGGATGGCAAGTTCAAGGCTAGCCTGCCTGGTCATCTTAGAAAGATCCTGACTCAAAATAAAATAAAAGGGCTGGAGATGCAGCTCAGTGTTGAAATGTCTCTGAGTTCAATTCCCAGTACCAAAAAGTAAAAATAAAGTAGATAATGTTTCAAATTGACTTGAAGAATGAAAATCAAAATGGTATTTTTTTTAAATCCAACTAACTTCTTTTGCTTTATTCTTGTGGAACATATGAAAATTTTCCCCAATATTGAATGATATTTTGAAAAATAAATTTATATAACAAGAACATTTTCATGACTCCTAATTTACAGATAAGTAAGTACCCGAATATTCCATTTTAAGTAATTCTTACAGTGTCATGTTTCATATCGTAAGTGACTGTAACTCAGATAAAATCCAGTTCTGCTGACCGGAAAGAGCACATAATTTTTACTACTTTACTCTGAGCGCAGAGAAGCCTTCCCAGGTTGCTAAGAAGCTTGAGTGTGACTACTAAAAGAATTAGACTACACTGTCAAGTGTGAGCACATTCAAATGCAAATGAAGGGTTAAGTGTCAATCAACAAAGGTGGGTAAAGGCCACATAGGGATTCTAATCCTGATTAGTTTCACTCAGTTTAAATAGACTTTTACCCACCCACTCCAATAACAAAGTTGATCATTTTCCTGTTATTGTCCCAAAATTCTACATCGAATGCCTTTAAGTTTCACTCCTAGACTTTTCTGTTCTCTTGGAAAAAATAACATTGCTGTACATTACCAATTCCACAAAGCTCCTGACAGCAGAATGGGAATCTAGCATGAGACTCACTGAATTCTTCTTTCCTTGGCTCAGCTACACCCTGAAGTCTGTCTCATCTTTCGTACATTCTGAGTCTAAAGCTAGGATCGACTTCTTGAATCTCTAATCATTTTTTTCACATTCCCATAGAAATGTTAGCATAAATGAGCCTGTATTTTCAAAATTTCCTATTTGGGGAAAGAAAGATCTCCTTTAAAATTTCATAATCTGAGACCATGGGTCAGATTTTTGAAGCTGAAGTTTAAAACAGTGCTAGGCAAGGAACAAAACAGAGTCTTTCCATTCAGGTATCACCCTCATACGACAGTTTCCCCCTCTACTGCGATTTGGTTCCGAGTATACTGCCCAGGATACAAAGAGCTCCTTCGAATGACTGAGTTTTAATATTAGAAGAATAAAGAGATTAACAAGGTGGTTGGTTTTAAAAGTGGGCCAAGGGCTATTCTCAATCAGAAGTACCTGAGAGCCCTATTAAATATGAATATTTCTGGGGTCCACACAGAATCATTAAATCTCTGAAATTGGATACAGGAATTAAAATTTTAAGCAAAGATCCCCCAGGTGATTGTTTGAAATCATGTGTTCCTTGTATCTGATCTGTGTTAGCCTGTTCACTTGTGCTCACAGGAACTGGTTCCCTCCAGAACTAACAAGCTCTGTGATTGCACAGGTCTTTATATTTAAACATCTCTTTGTACTAGATTTAAATGTGTCTCTCTGTAGCTGCCTACGCATTAGGTCAAAATAAGATCACTTTTGACAGTTTTACAATGGTCATAGAATTCAGAATTTTGGAATCTTTTCTAAACTGTAAAAAACTGGGAAGATCTAGAAGACACACTGTCAGGGGTAGATCTTTAAAGCAACAGAGACACCCATGGACAGAAAACAAAGCTAGGTTATTCAAAAGAGATAGAAGAAATGGAATCCCTCGCTGGTTCCCTTTGCCAATAGCTCCTTTTCCCTCCGAATTCTTTTACACTGTTGAAAATAACCTATGATTTGAATAGGCTTTCAGTTCTTAAACTTATGATAGGCCATTTTTCAAATTTATGAAAAACATGTAATCCAAAAACAAATTGAAAAAGATCACATCAGCTCCTTTAAAAGGTTAGCTGCCAATGAATCATAAAATGGAAAAACCCCAGTGGTTCTGATTGGTATAAAATACCCTTCGGTGTCTAGCAATACATACCCATGATGTTGAGACTCCTGAAAACCCCAACATAAAGTTCTAGAATCTTCCAGAGTGATGACCTTATCAATCCTCAACCAGTTACATCAGTCATTTCCTGACTGTATCTCAGTAGCAACTGTCGCCTCCTGTTGTTAACCACTTTTTCCGTCTCCTTCCTCTCTCCTCCCACAACCAAACCACCTCCTATTTACCTGGAAAGTGTGTACATGTCTGAAGCCCTAACTCAGATGTCTCTTCTGAGTGAAAGCTTTCCTAAATGTGTAATGGGTTTGAGGTATCTTGGTGAAATCTGTATTGGTTTGATAGATTGCTGCCAACCTTAATGACAATAGTCACATTTTCCTAGATTATGGAAAGTACAGTTTTAGTTAGCAGTCACTTTTCAACATATTCATTGCAGAAGTGATTGTTTTACCTAATGGTTAAGAAGGCAGGATTCAGTGTCTGACTTCTGGGTTCATATTGACAACTACAAGAGAAAAAAAGTTAGCCCCTTAACCTCTCTGTGCTTTGGTGTCCTTTTCTATGGATGAAAATAATAAGATAATATATACAGGGCAATTTATAGATAATAAGCAAATACTGTGAAAAAAAAATCACCATGAGGTTTAACTTGTTCCCACCTGAAGGGTTTTTGGAACATAGTAATTACTAGTTAAATGTTAATCACTTGAATTATTTGAGATGCTAGTAATATGAATAGTATTTGAAATTTTTAAATTAATTTTTATTATTCCATTTCACAGACAAGAAACTGCGATTCAAACATGAAGGCCACCTTTCCCAACATCATTTGTATAACAAGTATTGCCACAAGAGATGTGCTCACATGTGTAAATAGTCTTTACCTGCCCTTATTCTTTGTTGCAGATCCTTTACTGATTTTACTTTGCACCTAAGGATGCTAGAATATTATTTTCACAATCTCCTAATTGTCAATTCTGATCAACACTACAACATGCCCAGGCCAACTTACTAAGAGGCAGCACAGATTTTATCACATAAATTGTAAAATAGGTTATGAATAAGTATAGCATTCTGTCATCTGGCACCTCATTTGGGGTATTTATATTTCTGCAATACTAAATATTCTCTGTTCCTCTATTATTCTTTTATGTCTTATGGTTCTAAACCATCGGGAGTATTACACTGTTAAAAATACCCCCTGAATTGAATGTGCTTTCAATTCTTAAACTTATGACAGGCCATGTTTTGATTAAATCACAATATGCCAAAAATATAAGTAGGAATGTATATATTTTTAGGTAATTAACAGTTGGAATTAGAGATGAATAGCAGCACTTCCTCCCCCTAACCATTTGGTTGGTGATTATAACTGATATTTTCGTCCAGGCCAATTTTTATCATCAGTCTTTCTTACAGAAACTTACAGCCACTTCATCTTTTCAGCTGCTGTAATTCATCTGACTTTATATAAGGACCATAGTAGACTGAGTTAAATCAGACAAGAAAAATACTACTTCTCAGACTTTTAGTCCCCAGTGGTGTTAATCCAATGGGTTGCATTCACATATATTCACAGTAATTGATGGGGAGGGCTAAATAAAAGACTTTGCCTTCTCTTGCTATTGAAATTCTTCAAAATGTGTTGTTCTTGATAGTTCTCACACTCCTAGTTTGCCCGTATTGTTTCCCTTTTCAATAGTGATACTTGACAAAGCTACTATCCAAAGCTACATCTTCAAAAGCACAGATCATGACATTGATTGGCAAAGCTTGCAGATTCCACAGTACTCTTTGCCTCAGTTCAGACAGACCTTCGAATTAGTACTGGAATCGTTATGATAGATGCCTTTACTCTCCTGCCGGTGGCACTTTGTTTCAAAAACGGGTAACTCCTTTGGTCGGGATATTTGTACTTTCGGAAACATTTGCTTTATGAGACACTGTGCTGGCAGATCATATAGGTCACTCTAAATCCTGATAACCCCTTACTAATTAGGCATTGTCCTCATTTGAGAGGGGAGAAAGCTGAAAACATAAATGCTCAGTTATCCATGAAGGTGGAACAAGCAGAGCTAGGAATCCATTCTGCCTGGAATTATCTACCTCAAAAATATGATCATGTGCTTTGGGCGTGATATCCAAAAAAGTCATTTCCCAGAGCCATAATCAGAAACATTTTTGCTTGTTTTTTATGATTTCATATTTTACAAGTAAGTCTTTCATTCATTCTGAATTGACTATTTTCTATAATGGAAGAGACGGAGCCCTTAATATTATTTCTCCGTTTTACATCGATGGCACCCTTGTTAAAGCTCAGTTGGCTATAGACACATAGATTTATACACCTTAAACATACACTATTTTAATAGTGCGTAATACCTCAATAAAGTTGTGGGGAAAGTCTTGTGTTCTACTTTCCACCTATGTTGGATTAGACATTGAAGGTTTAAAAAAAAAAGTGCAAGATTGAAAATTAAGTGAAAAAGAACACTGAGAGTTTGAACCTAGGGAGCTAGCAGAAATGGAAAACCTGAGACTGGCAAGGAGAGAGCCTAAGGATTGTTCATGATCGTACCACACCTGCAATGGGCTGCTGACAGTGTTGGACATTATCTACCATTCACCTGCAAGATATGAAATGACTCCACCTTTGAATCCAAAGTTCTCAGGAACATGATGATTAATAGAAAACTGCAAAGATAAACAGGAGGAAAAGAAGAACGAATTTTGTTTAGCTCTTCTTCAGGTAATAAAATTTTTTTATAACATTTTTCCAATTAGGTGCTCTGGTTAGCATAAAAAATTTAAGGCATTCAAATAAATCATGAAAAAATATATAAAAGTAACGTTAGTTAACATCAAAGGCTTAAGGAATGCAAATAGAACGTAAGTTCTTTATGTATATAAATATATATGTGTGTATATATATGCATATATATATACATGTATATCTATCTGTCTGTCTATCTATCTATCTATCTATCTATCTATCTATCTATCTATCTATATGCATATACATGTATTTATATTGGTACAGGGAATTGAATCCAGGGCACTTAACTACTGAGCTACATCCCCAGTCCCTTTTACTTTTTGAGAAAGGGCCTAGCTAAATTCACTAAGTTGCTAAGCTTAATTTTGAAGACTGATCCTCCTGCCCCAGTCTCCAGAGTTGTTGGGATTACAGCCATGTGCCACTGTGTCTGTCACATAAACTCTTTTGACATAAATTACACATCACATCACAAATACACCTGAAAGCTGAAGATAACATTTATTTTGAGTGTTGTCATGTGTTGTATTTTTCCTACACTTCTAAAATTTATTTACATATTTATTACTTTTAACCTTGAAAAATAATAATTTTAAAATAACATAAATATCCTAGATGGCTAAGTAATTCCTTTGGCTTAGAAAAATATTTCTATTTATTAGTGTCATAATTATTATAACTGCTTTTATTCATTCAATTTTAGGTCTTTAGCGTCTTTGGATTTTAATTGAAGTCCTTCTGAGGGATGATCCTAGTTTAACTCAAATCAAACTCCCTAAGAAAAGGATTCATGACACATGATTCTTGTACAGTTACAAGCTGCCAGGTTTTCTAGTGTGTCTTCTACTGAGGTTTAATTCTACCAAGGCCCAGGTCACCATGGAGACCAGGTAATCCGTCTCCTCCAAGGGAAGTAATACCTGCTGTATCATGATTTCTACAGACACTACAGAAAGTCACAGGTACCTTTCCTGTCTCTGGCTGCGAGAGCAGCAATACACAACCCACTCATGAATGGTGTCACATAAAATTGATTTTAATAAGTCCATGTGTCTTCTCATCTGTTAAAAAAGTGCTAATTTGTGAACAACAAATTTAAAAATTAAAGTCACAATTCTGGGAAAATCCCACCTGTGTAAAGATATGCAAGTACTAAAAAGACTGAATATTCTCCATGGACAACACACATGCATAATTGACAAACCATAAGCTTCAGAATTAGAGATGCTGAGTTTGAAAGACAATGGTAACTTTCAGCAATTGTGTCTCTTAAATTCAGTCTATACCATACACAAGACTCTGGGATAAGTGTGAAAGTACAAAATTATTTTAGGAAGTGGTCAAGGGAAAGAGAACTAAGAAATAAATAACCAATAAAATGGAAGGGAATTATTGTAAGATGCACAGAGACACAAGGTACTATTATAGGTAACTAGGGCTTAATTTCATTAGGAAACTCTGGGAGACAGTAGAGAATGTGCCTCCCAGTGATGCCTTCAAGAAGGCAAGAAAGCTGGTGTAGATCACAGACTCCTGCCAGTCAGTGATGAAAAGTGAGTGAGAAGCTGTGGAGAGGATACCAGCAGTGTCTGTGATACTAGCTCCTTGTCATGGTTCTGCCTAGTAAGGGCAGATGTCTTCCTTCAATCAGACTCAAGATGTTGACTCTACACATTGAAGGGTGGAATCAGGACATCCTTCCCATCTCTTTTGTGCTTATCTTGACCTGTCACTTTCTGCAAAACTATGAATAATGATAGGAGGCATTCAAGATTTTCCTAAACCACATATTTAGAGTCTGAGAATACAAATACTATCAGTAGGATCACTTGTTTAAGATTATCTAAGGAAATGAAGTAATTATAGTATCATAATTCTCCAAATTGCTACTAATATTTTCTAGTCCTATGGGTTATTGGACAAATCGATACCTTGCTTAGAGATACACATTTTCCATATTGACAAAGGATCATCAGAATGAGGCTGCTGACCTAGTACTAGTGTCAGCAAATATAACCACCCTCCCCTTCTATACTCCATGACTATTTTATCATGCCAAAAAATCTCAGTATGTTCAACAGAACTCCCCAAAGCCTGTAGCAAGATGAAAGGCTTGAATCTACAGATAGAGCACCATTTCTTTTCCATACTTATATTATTTCTAGCATTATCACAGGATCTAATTGTCTCAAAATCTGGTATTTTCTGTACTTCTTAAATTCTCAGATTATTGAAGTTTAAAAAATCCTTTATTCAAATAATTTTTTTTTGGTGAGTAATAATTGTATAAGGTAAAATGAAAACAGACATCCCTCCCAAACAAAACAAACCAAAACACAGAAATGGTTCACTTTAGGCAGGAGTGCATATCCAGAGTTCTACCCATTGACTCCTGAGGCACACGTGAAGAGCTCTGGAGACCTGGAAATTCAGTAAAGTCAGACTAATGAGCATAGATACTGGACCAGCCCATACCTATCTGAGGTTGAGGCCAGGACTGGAAGCAAACACTGTGACTTCCCAAAGGCATTATTTCCAGTGCTCAGAATCCAGAGCACCTTATTATGCCTCACACAGCTCTCTGATGAGGAAGGTCCTATAAATCTCTTCGGTGGACTTTCACAACACAAATCACTCTTGGTTAAAATTGCTCCAGTAGGATTTAGAGGCAGGAGAAAGCACAGTCCCAAACATTACTGTGAAGATAAATTGCTCCAAAAAAGGTGTGCTGTCTTAGAGATGCAAGATCACAGCATTCAGCTTCCCATGCTACAAAGATAGACCATGAAAAAAACAACCAAAATAAGGGCAAAGGTGTGGTAGATGGAAAGCAGAGAAACTTATAAATAAATAAGTCATGTGAAAAATGTAAAAGAAGCGGCCATTACTGTATAATGGGAGCTATCAGCAGTGCCAAAGTTGTAATTAGGAAAGAAATCAGAATTCAGATAACTAAGCTGTTAATTCTGATTTCAATTCTTAAAGAATTTCTTCATTATGGTCTTGAAAAAGCAGTCTATGATTTTCTGCGCCCTGAAAATCATTGGAAGGAGATTTATTTATACTGATTTAATGGTGTCATATAAATGATTATTTTTCTTTAACCTGACTGAATGTCACCTATCTTTCACTAAGGTCCAATTTGAAAGTTTTGTCAACAAGAGGTCAAGCACTGTTTGACCAAACAGAGATCATCATAAAGATTTGATACTCTTTTTCATTGGTGGAATAATGCTTGTTAATTTTTCATTAACTTTATAAAATGTAGTACCCTGTAATTAAACAGAAAATATAAAAATTCCTTCTTTTATATGTTAAAATCTAAAGGATTTTGTCTACTACCAAAATTTTAGTACTATCAATTGTTTTAAAATCATACTGTTTCATTCTAAATTAACTTGTTTGATATAGTTGGAGATAATTTATTTTTATCAACTTGTCTGAATTAGAGAAATGTTATATTTGGAGTGTTGTATATTTTCAAATTCCTCCCTTGTATCATTTATCCAACTCATTCAATTGTTCACTTATTTAATTATTTGTTTTCCTAATAAATATTTATTGAGCCTTGACAAAGTGTCAGGCACTGAAATACAGTGGTAACTTAGGCCGACACAGTGGATGCATTTATAGACCTCACATTTAATTGAACCAATTTTTATTTTCAGTTAGGTGGTAATATTACTTCATTTTACAGGGAGACTAATTTGTGTCAACTGCCTTGCTAACTCTAATTATTCTGACATCCTTGCAAGGTGGCATTATTACAGCTATTTAACTGGTATGGAAACTATTGGCTTAGATAGGTTAAATGATGTGTATATAGTAAAAATGCCAAATTAGTCAGTAAGTCGTATATGGAAACAAAGTATTCTTGGCTAGTTGAACAGGAAAGTACCTATCATATCTCACTAAACTTAGAACTTTGCAAAGGAGAGAAATAATGAGTAGATGTCTCATAGATTAGAAAAGGTAATTGCAACTTAGCTCTGGGACAGGTCAACACTGCAGCTCAAAGTTATGACAGGCATTAATAAGGGTATAACTCCACTTTTCAGTTGACATGTTGTAGCTTTAAAACGTAAAACCAACTTTCACAGGTAGCCCTGGGTCTGTATGTTCTTCCCTACATTTTCATGTGAGAGCAGCCTCCCTCCCCTGAACCCAAGCCACGTTTGATTTCATCAGTCCAGCTTTGGGCCCTTGACCACAACACTTTTTTTTTTTTCTTTTTTCTTTTGCACAACAGCAGAGAGAGCTCTGGGTCAATTGCTCTCATAGTCAAAGTTGTGATATAAAGATTCGAAGTTGTCGGTGGTCATATGTGCTAGTTTTGGAAATGATAACTCGAAAGGAAAAAGAAATGTGATATGAAAGGAGAAACAGAGACAGGAATTGATCTAGTGGCATTCAAAGCCCTTCTTCCAGGTGTTCTGGGTATCCAGCATTTTGGTCTAACCTTTGCTTGAATTTGTATAACTGTAGGTGAAGCAATCCTCAACAATAAAACTGTTATCACACCCAAATATTGTTCTCAAGCCCGTCATTTATTGTTTGAATAAGATTATCCAAGTAATTCCATATCTCTGGATAACTTTTCCCTCATCTGTAAATCCTTAACCATGACTACCTATAGTGATATGAGCATTAAATTGGACCTCATATGTAAAAGCACTTGAGATCACACATCCTCACACATTTAAAGAATGATGATAAATTTCCCTTGGGTCTCCTGGCATCACTCACAAGGCTCCTTGAGTGTGTGCATCTCTTTGCCTCTCCAATCATCAGTTATCCTGAATAACCCACGATTCTCTGGACACCTCCTCTCTTCTTTGCATACATTAGTCCTGCTTCTTGGGGTATCATTTTCCCTCAGCCCCATGATGACTCCTTGAATATTTTCTAGTTCTTCAAGATCAAATCATTGCCCTCTGTGACAGCATTGAAAATCTTTTCTCTATTTTGGGGGACTTACTAGGTAGGGTCTTAGGTATCTTCCTCCACCCCTTTCCAACTTGCCCCTGCCTCTTGGGTTTTATTGCATGCATCAGTCCCTTGACCACTGGTGGACCCTTGCTACAATCTTCAACAAACAATTTTTTAAAACAATTTTAAAAATATGGATCTTTTATAATGTGGTGTTGGTTTGGATTGTTGAAGGACTAGAGAAGAGGCTTGACACTTATATAACCTGAAGTTCTTATTTGTTGGGACAATGCATAGCACATCAACTGCATTAAATAATTTTTTTCTGTGAATGAAATAATGCATCTCTAATCACTGAACAGTTACATTCTCCATCTTGCCCTACTCAGTCATATTGTCTTACACAATCTTGTTACACTAAGTGAACAGAAACTCCTCAGGCAAAAACATTCGGTTGGTTAGCTGCTTTCCTAGCGTCCAATACCTACTATCTAGTACACACCTTGTATCTAGTACCTGATCCTTCCATGTGCCTCTACTCTTCCATCCTAATACCTGGTCTGAAAGTAGGCCTGCTTAAACTGTTAAATGTTATATTTTTTAAGCTGAGTTGATCAGTAGTTCCCTCTTGCTTTCCTGAGCAGTGATTCTCCCAAGAAAGTAGAAAAGTCCTAAGAAAATATGTTGATCCATGAAAGAAGGCAGAAAACCTATTCTCTCTTGTCTTTGTCTTTTAAATTGCAGTGAAGTGATTTTTTTTTTTTTTTTTTTTTTTTTGCAAATTTTATTTATTTTCAAGGAGAAAGTATCCTTAGTGGTCTAGTGACTATTACTGGGGCCTCAGGCTTATCAGAGGGATGTAAATTCTCTTTGAGTTTACCCAGATAACGTGGCTGTGTGTTGTGCTAAGTCCCACCATTTGCTGTGCTTTTATTTAATCTAATTTGCTATACATGACAGTAGAATGCATTTTTACACATTGTACACAAATGGAGTGCAACTTCTCTTTCCTCTGACCGTGCATGGTGCAGTCACACCAGTAGTGTAGTCTTACTTTATATATAGGGTGATAATGTCTATCTTATTCCACTGTCCTTCTTATTCCTCCCGCAGCTCCACTCCGCTTGCTCCCCTGGGCACAATCCAAAGTTCCTTGATTCCTCCCCACCCTCCACCCCCATTATGGATCATCATCTGCTTATCAGAGAAAACATTCGAACTTTGGGTTTTTGGGGTTTGCTTATTTCACTTAACATGACATTCACCAGCTCCATCCATTTACCTGCAAATGCCATAATTTCATTCTTCTTTAAGGCTGAGTGATATTCCACTATGTGTATGTACCACATTTTCTTTATCTATTCATCTGTCATAGGGCATCTAGGTTGGTTCCAAAGTTTAGCTATTGTGAATTGAGCTGCTACAAATATTGATGAGGCAATACCACTGTAGTATGCTGATTTTAAATCCTTTGGGTATAAACCAAGGAGTGGGATAGCTGGATCAAATGGTGGTTCATTTCCAAGTTTTCTGAGGAATCTCCATACTGCTTTCTAGAGTGGCTGCACCAATTTGCAACCCCACCAGCAGTGTATGAGTGTTCCTTTTCCCCCACATCCTCATCAACACTTACTGTTGCTTATATTCTTGATAATTGCCATTCTGACTGGAATGAGATGAAATCTTAGAGTAGTTCTGATTTGCATTTCTCTAATTGTTGGAGATGATGAATTTTTCTCATATGTTTGTTGATAAATTTTATTTTTTCTTCTATGAAGTGTCTGTTCAGTTCTTTAGCTCATTTATCAACTGGGTTTTTTCTTTTTTGGTGTTAAGTGTTTTGAGTTCTTTATATATATTGGAGATTATTGCTCTGTCTGAGGTACATGTGGTAAAGGTTTTCTCCTATTCTGTAGGCTCTCTCTTCACATTTTTGATTATTTCCTTTGCTGGGAAGAAGCTATTTAGTTTGAATTCTTCCCATTTATCGATTCTTGATTTTACTTCTTGTGCTTTAGGTGTCTTGTTAAGGAAGTCAGGTCCTACTCTGACATGATAAAGATTTGGTCCTAATTTTCCTTCTATTAGGTGCAGGGTCTCTGTTCTAGTGCCTAAGTCTTTGATCCACATTGAGTTGGTTTTTGTGCAGGGTGAGAGATAAAGGCTGAATTTCATTTTGCTACATAAAAATTTCCAGTTTTTCCAGCTCCATTTGTTGAATAAGGTATCTTTTCTTTAATGTATGTTTTTGACACCTTTGTCTAGTATGAGATAATTGTATTTATGTGGGTTTGTCTCTGTGTCATTTATTCTGTATCATTGGTCTACATGTCTATTTTGGTGCCAATATCATGATATTTTAGTTACTACTGTTCTGTTATAGTTTAGTCTAGTATTGTGACATGATTCTCTATTTAAAAGATCCAAAAAATTCTACCAGAAAACTTCTAGAACTAATTGGTGAATTCAGCAAAATATAAAATCAATACCCATAAATCCAATGCATTTCTATACATTAGTGGTGAATCCACTGCAAGAGAAATTAGGAAAACTGCCCCATTCACAACAGCCTTAAAAAATAGAATACTTGGGAATCAATCTAGCAAAAGAAGTGAAAGACCTCTACAATGAAAAGTACAGAACACTAAAGAAAGAAATTGAAGAAGACCTTAGAAGATGAAAAGATCTCCCATGCTCTTGGATAAGAAGAATTAATTTTGCCGAAATAGCCATAATACTAAAAGTGCTATACAGATTTAATGCAATTCCTATTAAAATTGTAATGACATTCTTCATACAATCAGTAAGGTGATTTATTATGAGCTTTTAGCAAAGAACTAAATGACAGAATAGCCAAAGGTCCTTTCTGGGGTTAGCTTTGTGGATTATTAAGATACAGGGTTCATCTAAAAATTGCTAGAGTTGTTTGAATTGTACTGTTTGACAGGTGCTCTATGCCTTCCATACAGAGTTCTCACTCATAAGTAACTAAGGCAGTAGGTAGTATTATCCTAGTTGGTAAAGATGAAACTAAATTATTCTTCACTGAAGATAAATAGGTATTCCCAAAGGCAAGACATGAGTATTCTCTGGAATTTAAACCCTGCTCTTTCTTTTCCCAAATTCATTGTCTAAATAGATTTGATCCAATTTCATGACTATAGCAGCAGCCAGGAGAGCTGGATAAAAATCAACAGAGAGTTTATTTGAATCACATGCTGGGTTCTAACTTACAGGGTCAATGTCAAAGAATGTGAGACAACCCTTCTAGATGGCTTCAAAATGTTCACAGGTGTGATGATACTAGGTTGATTTAGTGACGTTCTCTAAAATAAAGTTACCTTTTTGTAGTTCAATTTAGGAGAATTTATTTAAATCTGTTCAGCAGACTTAGTGAATAACCAAATATGTGACCAAAAATTGGCCTGGGTTATGGCAACAAAAACACTAAAATGACATTAAAACATGACCCAACTTCAACCCAGGCCTGCTAGGCAGCTGGATAGAAAAGAATAAAATGAAATACCCAATGAAAGGAATTGAAAGTGAATGTGAGAAAACAGAACAATTACCTCTCCTTGGTGAGGGAAATAAGAAAATCACCCTCATTGGAGAGGGTATATTTATTTAAAAGAAAAAAAAAATCTTACATTACTTTTTAATAAGACAGGATCTACTTGGGAGTCTCTCCAGCTAAAGCTTTTAGTTCTCACCAGAAAAGTAGTTTGAATATACTTGGCCTTAAAAACAAGAACTTTCTCCCTATATATGTACTTATTTATTTATTTTTAAGGCCAGCATATTCACAGAATATTGTAGTAGCTCAGAAGAGAGCCCCTCAGTGCCCAAGTGATTTGATTCTTCATATTTTTCTGTTTGACCTTTTGTTTTTATTGAGTAACTTTATAACCCACACATAGGACATATAATACTGCAGGATAGGATTTATATTTTATTCTTTTATATTTTGTGGACTTAATTATTTATTTATTTCCAAATCTCAATTTGGCCTATGAGAAAACATGATGAATTTTGGAAACCTCTCTATAACTGACATTGTCTACTGAAACCACCTTTACAGTTTTCTCTAAAGTATTATGAGAGTTAAAGTTTAATGATTCCAAATTAAAACTGGTTTATAAAAAACTGCAAATGCAATTCATAAGAACATTCATCTAAATTAAGTTTCTTATATATTTCTGTGCTTGTATCTTTGATGAATATTTTACAAATGAAAGAAAAAGAAATTATTCAAATAGGTAAGGTATTTTTGAGAGATCTTCTCCACATTTCTTGATGATATAAATGAGGTTCTAAAAGGGCAAAAGACTTTCCCAAGGGTGCAGAGCATACCTGGCATTCAAATGCATGTCTTTTCATTCTCAACTCACATTTGTTCCATTACAGCTCTCTCCTAAAAGTAATATGTGGTGTGGAGATCGATTCTCGTAAATAATCTTTAAGCCTTCTGAGGCGATATATAATGTGAAAGGGGGATATAAGACATGGGAGACTGACTTTCTAAAAGTTGAAAGTGTCATGTCTCAGTGATGTTTATTAATTTTGTAAATATACCATGGTACCCCATCTTGAGAACAGAGTATATATTCAGGAAGAAGTTAGTTTTTTTTTGTTCTTTTCTCTTTGAGGATGTTTGATAAGAAAATAAATTATTTAAGCACTTATGTTAGCATCATGAATTCCATTACTATCACTTACCCCTCAAACACACAAAAAACATAGCTTACATATTTTAATGTCATGATCCTAAAGTTTCCCTTGCATTGATCTTTGGGGTACTTGATCTAGATTATACTCTGTCTAGTATTTTACTCTGTACCTTGAAAAGTAAAGTGCATCTTTAAGCTAAATCAGGCAACTACTGCAACTAAAAGTCAATAAACGAAAGACAAAGTACCAGTGTAGAGCATTGGAGAGAAATAACTACATCATATCTACTTGGAAGATATCTCCTGTGCCTTCTGATTTTTTTTTTTTTTTTTTTTTTTTTTTAATGAAAACAAACGGCACTGGTAAAAGATCAGATACCACCATTGCAAACCTGTTTGAACAGGAGTAGAAAGACTTGGTGTTTAACCTGAACCTAGTCCCTTCTTCCAAGAGGATACACAGGTGTCCCTCTGGGTTTCATAGAAGTTCAGATCAGAGAGAAACAGCATGAGACCACAGACATGCACAGAAGCTCTCAGGCTCCAGACAAAAACCACTAGTCAAGGGAACAGTAGCACCTTGGCACAGTTCCAACAAGGACAGTTAATAATGTCTCCCTTACCAGTTGCTGTTTTCCATTTCACAAATCCAAATAAATATGTGGTCCTTTCCTAGGCTTTACTTTAGTAGCATATGAATGTCACCAAGTTCTCTCTTTCTTGCATTCAAAGCTTGAGAGTATTGCAACAGATGAACATTAACACCATTTTCAATGATAGAAGGCCCATTTCTGACTTTGGCTTGACAAAAAATAAATGGTAGACATTTGTGAAAGCTGGATTAAAAGGGGAGAAAGTTCTAACAGAGATTGAATCACATCTCAACCGTTTCAGAGAAGGGAATGTGATAATCCATTAATTAACAAAGGTTACCTCATCTATGGAGAAATGTACCAGTGAGATATTACTAGCTTCCTCTTAATAAATGAGGAAAATTAGGGCTTTGGAAGCTGAGTGACTTCTGCTCCCACATAGGCAGTGAGTGGGAAGTCATGATTCCTGCCCTCTGCTCTTTCCACTACATTGTGCTAATGACCAGGTCTAAATGAAATTTAAATGTCACATCTCTTCCATGACTCATAAAATGCCCAGTACCATGATAGGCTGATTTATTGTGTGTGGTCAGACAAGAATCTATAGCATAATAGACTATAAAAAATGCAACTGTTAAAAATGGCCATATGTTCTCCTTTTACAGATGAGGAAATGGAAATAGAGAGGGGAAATGACCAATGATTGATCACTAATAGAATATACAGAACTCCATTCTGATTGTATTGTTCTCCTCTATAAGGTTATCTGTAGACTTCCCATTGAACCTCAAATAAATTCCATCTCCTCCATTACTTTTTGAGATTATTTCTGCCTCCTTTTTCTGTATAACGTCTACTCAAGGGCTCTTATGGTTATCCCATTACAGGTTTTGATTTTCCCAGTTTAAGGTTTTCAAACATTCAGTACTGTGTTACTAAACTTATCTCCTCTGTCCTTCCTTAAAAGTCCATTCTTAGCCAAGACTTTACTCATAATTCTGGGCTCAGGTTCAATGCCCTTCCTAGATTGAATGAAACCTCCTGATTCAATTATTTTCTAATGTCTCTTAATTTTCTTTTGCACTTGTCAAAGTTGGATTGAGATAATTATATTTTTAAATTTCTATTAAAAGTGAGGGCATGATTTAAATGACTGGAAGTTGAATCAAGAATATCAGGAAACTGTCATTTGCAGCATTATGATGAACTTAGAGGATTTGATGCTAAATGCTAGATACCAACAAAAACCACATTCTCACTTATATGTGGAAACAAAAACAATTAGACTGATAAAGAAGAGAGTAGAACTGTGGTTTCCAGAGACTGAGCAGTAGGGGGGAAGGAAATATATTGGTGAAAGCAATACATAGTTGTGCTTAAACAGAAGAGGTAAATGATAAGCATTTAAGGGAATGGATATGTTAATTAGCTCGATGCAGTCATTCCAAATGGTATACATATATCATAAAATTGCTGTGTACTCTGTAATTAGATATGATTATAATTTGACAAAAAATTGATTTTAAGCAGTTTGCAAACAACTTTATGATTAAAAAAAGAAGAGAAAAAAAAAGGAAAAGAATACAAGGTATGACAGATTCTGAAAGACCGTATCCATTTTTCAGAGAACATTTGAATTCTGTTGTCACAATGTCAACTTCCACAAGTGACCCCCGTCTTAAAAAACTCAGCACTATCTCTTATAAAGAAACTGTTCTAGGGCTGGGGATATAGCTCAGTTTGTATAGTGCTTGCCTAGGGGAACCCAGCACCACAAAAAAAAAAAAAAAAGAAAGAAATAAAAAAGAAACTGTTCTACAGCTATTTAACCGTCCTTTTCCACTTACATTTACATGTCAGAAATGTTGATCACCTATATCAGAATTATGAGCCTGAAAATGCTATAAAGGAAATATATTTTTAAATCAGTGAAATAATCATTTACATAAAAACATTCAAAGGTATTTAAATCAAATTGACTTTCCACTTGTATGTCATTTAAATAGCAAAGGAACGACAACTTGTGATTTTGTACTAGATTTATAATAATGCATTTAAATAAGATATTAAACAAAGGTTGGGATGTGCAAAAATGACCAGTGCATAACTGAACTTTATGAAGAGGAGTCCTGTGGTTCAAAGTTATTTGCATCTTTACATTGTGATTCTGAGTGAGCCTGAAGACCAACCAGATTAACAGAGAATGTTTAAATGTTCTTATTTTAGTGGAACTCGTTCAGGTTTGATCAATGAAGTCTCAATATGTTCTTTTCTAACACCCATCTCACAGTCCTATGTGTAGTCTGTCACTGGAACAGTATTTTTTTTGTTGACCTTCACTTTTATTACATTTGAAGAACTATTGTCAGTTACTATTAAACATCTATTTGGAACAATCTTATCTGCCAAATAGTTTTCACATGGCACGACTCTGATGTCTCAGGCCTTAGACTTGAGCATTGTTTTATTTAGGACTGCCTTTTAGAAATGAGATTTTTAAAATTCCAGCCACTTTTTAAAACTGAAATACATGTCTTTGATCTTTCTGGTATCTATATACATCTGTGGTCTTTCTCTAAAGCAAACAAATCTCCTCCGACTTTGAAACCTTTCGTTTGAAATCCATCATGAGTTCTCATAATTCTTTGGTGCATTTTATCCCTTTTAAATATAAGTCTAACTTTCTCACGTCAGAAGCAGAGCTCAATCCCCACTTGCCACAATTTCCAGTTCTATAAATCTTCCATGATTGTTATGATTTGAATATGAATTATCCCCCAAAGAGCTCATAAGACAGACAATGCAGGGATATTCAGAGTTGAAATGATTAGTTATGGGAGCTGCAACCTAACCAGTGGATTAATACATTTTCTGGGTTAATAATTTCAATAAATTAATATTAGGTAACTATAGGCAGGTGGGGCATGATTGGAAGAAGTAGTTCACTGGGAGCTTGCCCCTGGGGATTATATTTTGTCTCTAGCCTCCTTCTCTCTCTCTCTCTCTGTCTCTCTCTCTCTCTCTCTCTCTCTCTCTCTCTCTCTCTCTCTCTCTCTCTCTCTCTCTCTCTCTCTCTCTCTCGTGTGTGTGTGTGTGTGTGTGTGTATGCCTCCTGGATGCCATGAACTGAGAAAGTTTCCTTCACCAGAACCTCCCATCATGATATTCAGCCTTACCTCAGACCCGCAGCAATGAAGTTGATCAAGCACAGAATGCTGTGGACTGAGACTTCTGAAACTGTAAGCCCAAAATAAATGTTTCCTTCTCTAAATTGTTTGTGTGAGGTATTTTGGTTAGAGCAATGAAAACCTGACTAGCGCAACAACCAATCCAGATATCTGCCATATACAACTTCATCCTGGTGACCACATCCCCAGGGAACAGCTAGATACAACTTACTTGAATACCCTACTGATCCCAATATTCCACATGGATTTTATGGATATGTCACAATGACAACTTTTATGTGACATGGTAACTTTTCAGAATTCGTACTTGCTTACTTTAAATTCACCAATTAAATCACACTGCAAGGACCCTATTTGAAAAACACCCTGCATCCCAATAAAGGTGTTGGTACAAGTCCCTCTCTCATTCTCTACATAGTCTCTGGCTTCTCTATCTGGCCTCCAAGCATGCAAGGACCACTAAGTAATACAGTCTTTATCTTGTGTCTCTCCCAATGAATGAAGGAATGGTTTTCATCTTTAAAATACTAGAATAGAGTTAAAACATGTATATCTTGGAATTTATCTGTCTGATATCTCTGCAGAAGAATGCTGATCTCTACTTACATTGGAGTTCAGCATCATGCCATAGATTTTTGCATACATTGAATTCACTTACACTTTTACTCTGAACACAAAGTAGCACTATAACATTAACCACCTCTCCACCTGGTTGCTTATGTTACATCATAAAGTAATCATGAAAATGAAAAAGACAGATAAAAGCATGGTCAATAAAAGCTAGTACCAACTAGAACCTTTCTGAAACACTTGTGGTTAGCCAAATTACATTTGTGTGTGTACATATATGTGCATTTACATGTATGTGAATATATGTGGTGGAAAGGGTATATTATGTGTATGTGTTTCTTACTGACATCCAAACCATCCACATCGTTCTTTCTGAAAAATAAAACCAAATGTTATTGTAGTTTTGATGTTGAATATCCCTCAAAGTCTCATGTGTTAAAAGTTTGGTCCTCAGGGAAGCACTACTAAGAGGTTATGCAATCTTTTGGAGGTGGGACTTTGTAGGGGTTCTCTAGGTAATTAGAGACAGACCCTCAAAGGGAAAAGTGGGACCCTGATCTCTCTCAATCTCTCTGCTCTTGCTTAAAATATGACCTTTTGCTCTAATACATGTTCTCCTTCCATTCCCATCTGATGCTCTCACCAGAACTGAGCCAGTGCAGGCACCCTACCCTTGAAACTCAAAAATTGTAAGCTAACTGCAGCTTTTCTCTTTATGTGAGTCACTTCAGGTATTTCATTATAGCAATGCAAAGCTAAGAGAAATGTTTCAGCATATGTAATGTTTATCCCATTTCATCCTCCCAATAATCCTGTGAAATAGTTTCATTAGTATAAAATGGTGAAACTGAATTCAGAGAGATTAATTAATAACTCAAGGTTACACATCAAATGGATAATTAAATTCAAATTTTAAAGCAAAATCATAGAAATGTTTCTACTCACTTATGCATTTTAATCTGTGAGGAGCAATACCTGCAGACCTGATCAATTCAACAAAAACCCAAGAGCTCTATGTAGAATTTCCCTAATGGTAATTCATTGATTTTTCTAAATTTAGAAAGAGTTACTATTAGGCCATATGCAGTAATTCTCAAATGGAGATTTACATCTTACTAATGGAAGTATTTCTAAAAGATCTATTTTTACAAAGGAAAAAGAAAAAAACTAAAGATTTGTGTTGAAGAGTCTGACTTTACCTCTTCCATTCCTGCCAATCGAAGAGAAAAAGTAGTGAGATTTCCTTCTACCATTGATCATTTTCAGTTGCTCTAGATGGTTGAAACTAGTGGAGGGAGCAATGCCAAAGATCTGTCAGAAAGCATGCTAGTGTCTATAATGACTTTCAGAGCACATTTTATAGACACGAGAATAAAAGTGTTTTCATATTGAATGATGGCAAATTTTAATATCTGTGAAATGTCTACTGGGCTCCTATTTGAAGGAATGTTCTTGAAGTGTAGTGTATCCTTTGGTATAATTCATTGTGTTTTTCTATTCTATAGTTAGGCAAATGGCCAATAAGGGATTTGAAAATTACTGCGTAACTTCTACTTATCATGTGAAGACCTCAGAGTCTCCTCAATGAGGCATACGTCTAACTTCCCAGAATGGATACAGTGGTCTCTTTTACCTAGTTTTGTCTCAAAACACCTTTAGTTATTTTCATATAATCCCATAGTGTTCATTGCCTCATTCATCTGCATATTTATTGAGTGTTTGCTGTAGAGCAAATTCTGTTCTCATTCTAAGATTATACTTGCAAATAATTCAAAAATTACCACTGCTCATTCAATATTCCAGTGAGGAGGAGATACAAAGAAAGAAAATTATTTCAGATGTTCACAAGTTCTAGAAAGAAGATAAAAAGTGACTCCATAGCAGATGGCTGGAGGGAAGAGTAATTTAAATAAAGGATTGAGAGAAGATAAAGGTTGGAAGGTGACCATTGCATGGGGACCCTAATGTCAATGGGGTCCAAAGTGTTTCAGAGGAGACAATCATAGACTCAAAAGTACTGAGCTGTGAAAGATCATCGTCCTTGTCAGAATACAGGGGAAGCCAGAAGAGTTGAAGTTTACTGAGCATGAAGGGTTATATCTGAAAGGATGTCAGAAATATGCCCTATAAGAATGCGATATATTGCCTTACTTCTGTCTAACATACTTCAAATTCTCTGGATTCTTATCACCTATCTTTAATTTTGTGAACCTCAGAAATCAACACCTTTGACGTTGAACTGAGATATCCATATTTGCTTAAAACAAGTCATAGCAAGAAACTGCCTCACATCATGGGGGCATATGTGTATGCATTGTGTTTCACATAAGCATCTGTCAAGTAAAAATGTGCATGGCATCACTTAGTTTAGAAAGTAGCGTGGGGAAATGGAAACAGATTGAGAAGGAAGACAGGCCAATGCTCTAACCCCTTCATGTCACTTACTATCTCTGCTGCTTTGGTCAAGAATCAACCTTCTCTTCCAACAAATGTCCTCATCTGTAAAGTGGGGATGTTAATGGTGGATCTGGCAGCCTGGATGATTGATTGGTTATACAAAAGATTTTTATGAGATGGGAGGATGAAGAACTGGGTTCAAGAGAGCACAGGAAAAGAAAGAGCCAGCAAAGAAAATGATGTGCATGACTAGGCTGGGAAAGTCAAGAGTGAGTTCTATGAGCTCAGAATTTGTAGCCATATTCAAAGAAAAAGGAAAGAGATCATTGCGGTGTCCTTCATGGATCCTTCAGGGAATAAAGTTAATAACTTGGTGCCTCACTGTGGTCTTTCATGCTTAGTTGTTTTATTTCATTTGTTTGCTTATAGGTGAGAAGAGGTCATCTTATATTCTAGCTTATATCCAGCATGGTGTCTGACACATAAGAAACATGCAATAAACCAACCAATGCAAGCAGATGAACTGAGGACTGTATACCATACAGACAGTTAGCAAAAGCCTTAGTGTTCAATGCAATCTGTTTTTCACTCCACATTCTGCTGTATTCATATGGCAGGCAAGGTAATTGGTGAAAACCGAAGGACTATTTATTTTCTTTGTATTTATTTTTTTAAATTATTTTTTATTTTTATAGACTGCATTTTGATTCATTGTACACAAATGGGGTATATCTTTTCCTTTCTATGGTTGTGTACCATGTAAGTTAGGGCTATTTAAATAACTAGTGTAATGAGTGCCTGAGAATATCTTTGAAAGCAGAAGTTCTCTAAGAGTTTTTCATAGTAGATTCCTTGATCACCTGCTTCTGAACCACCGTGGGAATGTCTTCAAAACCAAATTTCAGGTTCCCCATGCATCAGACAGATAAGAATCTCCTGGAAAGGGGCCTACAAATCTGTATTTAGTGATAGTCACTTAGGTGATGTGCATGTTTCCAGAAGTTTGATAATATCTATCTTAGTGCTTAAAAGCATTTTGTTCTCCATTTGAGTTTTATTTGTAGATGATGTAAAGCAAGTCATTAACTCCAATCAAAAACAGAATTGTAAAAACATGAATGGATCTCAAAAACATACTCAAAATGATAATTTTGATAAAGTTAATTATGAGAGGGACTAAAACAGAGAAGTAGCGAATGTGGAAAGATGTAAGACTTTTTAGATGACAGTAAATCCAGTGCTAATCATCCATGTGATGTGGTCACTTCAAATGTTAATTAGCCTTTAGCTATAGTAAGAGAAATTGTGTACTCATCACAAATGAAATAACAATGACTCTTTAACTGTCAGAATTGTCCCAGGAATTCTGTGTTCACTCTTAACTACTAACTTTTAAAAGGATACCAGGCAAAATAAAAGGGCCCAGGTTTAAAAGCAATGTCTTAGGTGTAATAACCAAAGAAACCCAGTTTTTAAAATTTAGATGAATACCTATAAAAGTATGAAAATTAACATTACTGGAAAGCTGATCTGAGAGAGTGAATAGATTCTCTCCGGAGGGGACAGAAGACATGGAATATTGTTAAAAGTACAGAGTAATTATTTTGGCTCAATATAAGGATACTTCTACTTCCTTCTGCTATTTAAAAACACACACACACACACACACACACACACACACGCATATCTATAATATGTGCATATGTTTCAATTACAGAATTTAAACTAATTTATAATTAGTACATATAAAATGTATGTAATTTATAATATGTATAAATTACAGAAACATTGTTTAAAATGTGGAAAAATTGATATCTATAATTCTTCATTCTAAAATGCATTTTATTTGTCTAAGCTCTTGTGATCTTGTTCATAGAGAGCTCTATATTTTAAAAAAATTATATCATGCCATGACAAATCTTATTCCACATTATACTTTTGGATATTTATGTGGATTTGTCTCTATCATCTTTATGGTTGCAAATTAACCATCAAGTGATATGCCAAAATGAACCATTTCCCTAAAAATTGGCTGTGAATATTTGAAGAGCTTTGTGTAACAGAAGGTAAAGAACAAAATAGGAGACCTCACAGTAACAGGATCTAGGACTCAAGCCATGTCTTGAGGTCAATTCTTTAGACAAGCATATTTTATAAAGAATATGTTCACAAGTAGGCAAATAAACTATTTTAGGACCCTCAGTAAGCAGAAGAACACCTGTGCTCTGGAGGAAAGAATGGTCTGGCTTTAGAAAGGAAAGTAACAATGAGCACTTGTGAGGCATCATGGGAACAGACAGTACCAGAAGGAGACCATGCGTTGCATGCACAGAGGGTCTTTATGTCATGGAGACTATAGGGTTGTGATATTAAGGGTTAGACCTGAGGAGGATAAGATTGCCATTTGCTCGAGTGGTCTCAGCCTGTTTCCAGAAGGAGAAGCATGAATCAGGAAGACGAAAGGGCTTTCAGCATTAATTGTGCTGAGTTACACACATTGCTAGGCATGAAAAACTTTGCATGCGTGTGAATTGGGCATAAAGGCATTAGAATGAGGATATTCTAAATGTCTAATCTTCCTTATCTCACCAACGCCTTCCAAGAAGTTTATAATGACTTCACATAATTGTTCCCATTTTACAAAAAGGAAAAACAAGAAATGAAAAGATGTGTAATCTGCATGGGTACCTGAAAAAGATATTCTATATTACCCGTCTTCCTTCCTTCTGTCCAACCATCTCAGACAAACTTAATTTGACAAGCAAGTCCTCTGGGAAGACTTCAGAATCAATGAGTGTTCAAGGTGTTTCCCTTGGGCTAATACCAGTTGCCTTAGTAGGTTTGACATTATACATGAAGAATAGATATTTGTATACTTGACAGTTTTTTAATTTGGTTTTTATAATGCCTAAAACCAAAGACAATCAAATACAGTATTTCTGCTTTATTTGCAGAAGGCATCCACTGACAGATTTGGTTGACTGTGGGACTGTCTGTAATTTCTCACTTAAGAGGGTAATTTATGCATGACACTAATTGGTGGTGAAGTGATTATCAAAGCTACACATTGTGTCATTCCTTTCAACTTCTCTGTCGTTGTACCCTCCATTGGTATCTGTCTTTTTTGAACTTCTCTGCCAAGGTAATTATATGGTCATACGTAAATCACCCCCTTCCACCTCTGAGATTTCTGAATGAAAACCAGGAATGGAATTACTGTGGATCCATAATCATTTTATACACATCCTAAAAGAATTTTCAGAATTTAATATTAACTCTAAGGTTAAAATTAATTTCGAAGAGCAGTTTTAGGACATATTATCAAAAATTAACTTCAATGGTAAGTTTAGAGGGTTTTAAACTTAAGTCGAATGAAAGCTTCTGGATTATGCATTTATTCTTTTTACTAACTTCTTGTTAAGGTACTCTGTAACTTGTCCTTTATTTTATGACAAGATACTTGAAAGGTTGATTTGAATGAGTCATAGTCATAATTATTAGGCAGTATAAAAAGATAATAGATTTTGAAACTTCTTTTTCATTTTTTTTAAGGTCTTAAAATACTACACCATGAACTCTTGCACTACTGAATCTAAAACAGGGTCTGCTGACTGTCTGTCTGACTTCAGGCATCAACCTAAAGTCAAAGCTGAATAAAACAATAAAGCCTCATATTGATCAACTTAATTTCTATGAGTTATTGCCTTATGTATAATGTAGGACTTCCGGCCATATGTCCTTTCTTTCACAATCACAGCATGATTTTAACATTCAGGGAAGAATGTCACCCAGTATGGCATCAAAACAAAGACGTTGCTTATAGGGAAGTGGCTAGATATTGTCACTGTCTTTCCTTTTATTGTTCAGGCCAAACATCTTACTAAGTATGACTCTCTATTCCCATACCAACATCTGATCACTCAGAAAATAACATGGATTCAAGCCTCAAACCATCTGCAGAGTCAGCATTTTCTAACCTCCTCCATATCTAGAACCACCAGAATCCACCAGAGCCTCTTGCCTAGAATATTAAACAGCCTCCTTGGTGCCTGTGGTTCCTCTCCTCCCACCCTTTAATATGTGCGCCATCTATTGGTCAGGATGAATATGACCTCAAATGTGAATCCCGTCAACCGGCTCCAATACCTCCAGTGGTCTCTCAATCCCTTCAACATAAAATTACAATGTCCTCAAAGGTTTACAAAAATCAAGTAAAATAATCAGTCATGGGCTGGCTTTTGGTAAAGGTGAACTGCATTTATGAAGGTAGGTCCATAAAATTTCGACAGAGGTGAAAATTTCCTATCACCTACTCATGTGCTTGTGTTTCCTGTTAAATGTTATTAGAGTCAATAAGATTTTTAAAATTGTATAAAGTAAAAAGGGTATGTGATGGTTTTTAAGTATGGTGTTCCTCAGAAGCGCCCCTGTTAATGTTTAGAGGCAAAATATTAGATTATAAGAACTGTCACCTAATCAGTGGATTTATCCGTTTGATCGATTAATCATTTGAAAGGACTAATGTACTGTGTGGTAACCATAGGCAGGTGGGGCAGGACTGGAGGAGGTAGGCCACTGGCAGGGAGTCCCTGAAGGGTTTCTGTTCTCTGCATCTTCTCCCTGCTTTCCTGCTTCCTGGCTGCCATGAGGCCAGCAGATTTTCTCTGCCACACTCCTCCATGCCTTTTGGCCATGATGTTCCTCCTCACCTTGGACTCACAGCAGTGGAGTGGGTCATCCATGGACTGAGATTCTGAAACTGGGACCTGACCACACTTTTTCTCCACTAAGTTGTTCTTCTTGGGTGTTTTGGTTACAGCAATGTAAATCTGACTAACTCAAGGTGAGAGTAATCGAGTTATTTTAACCTAAGTGTACAATGTTGTAAATGTCCACAGTACTGCACAGCAATGCCCCAGGTCCCTACATTCACTCACTAGTCACCCATTGGCCCAGAGCAACTTCAAGTCCAGCAAGCTCCATTCACTGTCAACACCCTTTGAAGAGTATATCACATTTCACTTTTCACATGATGTTTTAGTGTACCTACTCTATGTTTTCATGCATCATAATTTTCTGGAGATTCATGCAGGTTCTTATGTATATGTCAGTATTTTTTTTCTTCTTATTTCCAAGTAGTATTTTATGATGTGACCCACAGTTTGTTCAAATATTTACCCCATGATGGGCGTGTGGATTATTTCTACAATTTTTCTTAAAAGTTTTATGGTATTATGTTTTACATTTATGTCTATGATTCATTTTGATATTTATATCAGGTGCTATATGTAGGGCTATTGTTGACTGTGGTTTTCCCCCCCACGGGTTCTTTTGGAAGCCAGGCTCCCAGAATGCAATGTAACAAAAGGCCCAGTCTTTAAGAAGTGGCACAGAAGAGAAGGTTTCATTAAGGCAATGTCCTTGGGAAGGATTAATGCTATTCTTGGAATGAATTAGTTCCATGAAAGTGGATTGTTTTATATAAGAGAAAGACTGGCCCAGATCAGTCTCTAGCTTCAAATCGTGCCATATGATCTCTCCCTGTTGCATGTATTCCCACCATGATGTCATTTATGATGTTGTGATACAGACAATGGGCTCTCACCAGATGCCAAACAGATGGGGCTATGGAATCTTAAATTTCCAACTTCCTGAACTATGAGATAAATGAACCTATTTTCTTCATAAAATACCTAGCCTCAGGTATTTTTTCATGATAATAGAAAACTGATATGCTTATAATTTTTTAAATCTAGCTCCAGCACCACTTATTTCTGGAAAGCAGTGTGGAGATTCCTTAGAAAACTTGGAATGGAACCACCATTTGACCCAGCTATCCCACTCCTTGGCCTGTACCCAGAGGATATAAAATCAGCATACTATAGTGATGCAGCCACATTAATGTTCATAGCTGCTCAGTTCACAATAGCTAGATTGTGGAACCAACCTAGATGCCCTTCAATTGACGAATGGATAAAGAAACTGTGGTATATATATACAATGAAATATTACTCAGCCATAAAGAAGAATAAAAATATGGCATTTTCAGGCAAATGGATGAAATTGGAGAATATGCTAAGTGAGATAAGCCAATTTCAAAAAACCAAAGGATGAATGATCTTGCTGATAAGTGGATAATGATACATAATGGGGGGTTGGAGGAAGGCAAGAATGGAGGAAGGAGGGACTTAATAAGGGGAAAAAGGGGGTGGGGGGCAGGGAAAAAAATAACAGAATGAATCCAACATCATTACCCTAAATAAATGTATGATTACACAAATGGTACGCCTCTACTTCATGTACAACCAGAGAAACAAGTTGCACCCCATTTGTTTACAATAAAAAATAAATAAATAAAAGGTTATCTTTTTATTGTCCAATTTTGTAATCAGTTGGTCATATTTCTGGAATCCATTTCTAGTTTGACAGATCTATGAACCTATCCTTCCACCAAATTCACAGGTCTGTTGATACACAGTAAGTCTAAATCAGTAGACTGATTCTGTCCCCTTTATTTGTCATTTTCATGATTTTTAAAAACATTCTAGTATGTTAGACTTTCCATATATATTTAGAATAATTTTACCTGTATCAGCAATAACAAGGCTGGCATTTAGGAGAAGTTGCATATACCTGCACATGAATGAGGAGAACTCATATTTTCATTATTTTTACTCTTTTGATCTACAAATGTTATCTACCTTTCCATTCAATTAGTTTTTCTTTTCTTCTTTTACCAAAGTTTTGCAGCTTGTAGATTGTTAAGTTTACACATACTTTACTTTTTGAGATATTTATAAATGGCACAGCATTTTTAATATTAATGATGTTAAAATTATTTGAACATAAAATACAAATCATTTTTACTTAATTTTTTTTGTACCCTGTGACCTTGCTGAGCAATTTACAAGTTCTTGAATTTTATATTTTAATCTGTTTTTGACCAAGTGTATTTATTAGTTGTAGATTTCTTTAGACTTTTTAGGTAACTCTTTCATCTGCAATAGAGGCCATTTTTCTGTTTTACTTTTCTCTCTGTATGTCTTTTATTTTTTACCTTAATACCCTTGCTGTAATTTCCAGTTCTGTGTTGATTAAAAACATTAAAAACAAATATTCTTGTCTTTTTTCTACATTTAGAAAGCATTCAGCATTTTAATGTCAGGTATTTTATTAGCTGTAATTTTTTGTAAATGTTCTGTATCAAATTTTAAAATTCCAAATTACATTTTTTTGAGAACTACTCAAACTTTATGTTAGAAATTGGGTGTTTTGTGATCATATGTTTATTTCTTAAGGAATTGATTCATTTCATGCAAGTTCTAAAGTTATGTTTGTTGTGCTGATCATGGTCTTTTCCTTATAACTAGTTAGATTTCTGTAGGATCTGTAATATCCTCTTTCCTAATATTGGTAATCTGTGTCTACTGTCTTTATTAGTATTGCTAGAGATTTCTGAATTTCACTGATGTTTTCTTTCATAGATCAGACTATTTTATCTTTTTTGCTTTTGACTTTATGGTTTTCTCTGTTCATTTTCTTCATTCTGTTCATTTTGCTTTAGTTTATTTATTTATTTATTTTAGTTTGCTTGTTTTCTTTGCTGTGTGGGGGGATCAAGCCCAGGGTTTTAAGCTTACCAGGCAAGTTCTCTTCTAATGAGCTACCAGCCCCTTTTTCTCTAGGTTATTGTGGGTAAAACACTAGATTAAAGGTATTCTTTTCTAATGTATTCAATTTGTGCTAAAAATTCTCTCTCAGACTGCTTTATCTGTATGCAACAAGTTTTGAAATGTTACATTTCCATTTTTATTCAATTTAGTGAACTTTAAGTTTTTCCCTGAAATTTCCTTTTCTTGATCCAAAAGTTATTTGGTAATATGTTGTTTACTTTCCAAATGGTTAATAATTTTCTTTTTTTTTTTTTCTGTGAATGGATTCTAATGTCAAAGAACACACTGATTGATTTTGATTATTTTTCACTTGTTGAGGTTCATTTTATAACTTGGGCAACTATATATTTAGTATACAGTATGGGCATTACAAAAATATGCTTTCTGCTATTGTAGGATGATAAATTCTGTAAATGCCACTTGGAGTTTGCTGGCTAATTGTATTGCTACATTTTCATCTAGTTGTTCTAACAATTTTGAGAGGATATGGAATATTCAACTATAGTAGTAGTTATGTCTATATTCATCATTCTTAGTTTTGAGGTCACAGACTTAACAGTCATTTCATTTGGTGCATATATTTGATTATGTCTTTTTGGTAACTTTAGCCTTTTATCAGTATATAATGTCCCTTTGTGTCTTTTCTATTTTTTTGTTCAAAAATATATTTAATCTGATATTAACATAAAGTATCTGCTTTTATCCTGTTACATTAAAGCTGTCCTTATCATTATATTTAAACTGGAATTATATAAAAAGCATATGCTAGAAGTTTTCTAAAATCCACTCTGCCAGTATCTTTTAATTGGCATATTTATACTATTTACATTTAATGTAGTTATCCTATTTTAGTGTTTAAGGCTGCACTTTTATTTCTGTGTTTTGCTTTTAATTGATCTATTTTCATTTTCCTACTATCCTGTGGGTTGTTTTTAAATGGTCTTAGGATATAATTTTTATCTGTGGTGGTTTTGAGTGTGAATTTTGTGTAGTTTTTTAGAGGCAAATTTAGATAGTACATTATTAGTACAGAGCACATCATGATAAATTGATATCAGCATTTTATCAGCTTAAGTGAAGTATAAACCCTCTACCTCACTTTTCATGTCTTTATTTTTCACCCTTTATAATCTGCAGTCAGGAGTACTACATCAACAATGTTGTCATATCAGGTTCAGTCATCACACATAATTCAGCAAGTTTAAGAAAATTTTTTTCAAAAGCAATTACAATATCCATGTGTTTGCTTATCATGTTCTTTCATCTCTCCTACTGTTTGGAGTTCCTTCTTTTACCATTTTCTTCTACTGAGAGAATCCTAGTCAGCCATTCTTATCAAATAGGTCTGCTGGCCATAAGTTTTTTTGATTTTCTCTCTTCTGAAAAAAATCTTGCTTTTCATTTTCATTTCTGAAAGATATTTTCACTGGGTATGTAATATGGACTGGAGTCCTCTTTTTTCAGCTGGTGAAAAAATATTGTGCCGCTTTCCTCCGGTTGACCTCCATGGATTCTGCTGATAAATCATCTAAATTTAATTTGTGCTTGATTTGTAGAAAAGATATTATTTGTCTTTAGTTCTACTTTAAAGAACTTTTTCTTTGTGTTTTTATCTCCAAAATTTTACTCCAACATGTCTTAATGTGAGTTTGGGTCTTACCTATTTGGGATATGCTCAGTGTCCTGAATCTGTAGGTTTATGTCTTTTGTCAAATTTGGGAAGTTATCAGACATTATGTATTAATGTACATTTTCATTTCTGCCTTCTCTCCAGAATACTCTGATGACACAAGTGTTAAATCTTTTTTTATAGTCCCACATATCTTCGATGCTTTAATTATACTTGTTCAATCTTTTTCCTTCATGTTTAGATTTTTTTTATATCAGTCTACCTTCTATTTCACTGATTTCTTTTTTTTCCCTTCCAGTTGTATTGTCAATCCCAACCACAATTTCTTTTAAATTTTGGATACTCTTGAGTTCTAAAATCTTATAAGAGTCTACATGATGCTTTTGATTCCTTTGATGGAGCATTTTAATTCTTCCCTGCAATTTTATATTTCTTCATTAGTTAAAGCAGTTTCATAATGGCTTTCTGAAGCATTTTTATGAAGGTCACTTTATCATCTTTGTCAAATCTAATATTTCCATTATGTTTATATTGGTAAGGCTTGATTTTCTTTTGCAATGAGAAATCTTCCTGATTTTTTGTTATGTAGGCAATTTTTGAAACTTGGATATTAGGAATCTAACACAATATTCTCCATCTTATTTAAAGGTTTCATTTTAACTGGCTTCTTTTTGATGCCATTCTGTTAGAAGAAGAGTGATTGCCCCACCTTATAATCAGAAGAGGTAAGAATTCCAGGTTGGCCAGCCAATCCGCATGGATCCATGTGGAGAGCATGCTTCATTTCTGGGGAGTACACGTATGGCTTCTGACTTCCCATTGATACTTTCTTGGCTGAAGGGGGTAAAAGCCATCTATTTATTGCTTCTTTTATGACTTTTCTTGACATCACTGGTGAGGCTGAGGTTGGGGTGATTATCTTGTTAGCACTGGGCACTAGGAATATTTTCAGGGAATTTAGATTTTTATCCTTGATAGGTTGTCACAGGCACCCGAATCCAGCCGCTAGTGGTAGAATAAGAGTCATGGTAGAGAGACGGGGTTTCCATCTCCACCTCGTGTCAAGGAAACCCACACTGACTCATCGCTTGGCTTCCTCTGCTGAGCAGTGTCAGCTTCATAATGCCCTTTGGGGATGAAAAATCTCTTTTGTTCACATAGTTTTTTAAGACACTCTCTGGGCAATAGAGTTAGAGTGCCTTGGCATAGCCTCATGGGATAGAAGCCTACTTTCTCCATTGAGTCTTTTGTTCTTTTAAGAATGAGGTGAGACCACAGCTTTTCTTGCAGTGTTTGACTGAAGTAGAGCAGATATCACCTCAATGCTGTTTTGGTAAACTCTTGTTCTGCTCTGTTAACTAGAAAAGCAGGGTTTTATTGGAGTTAATTCTGTCTATGCCCATTGGCTTTTGTCTTGCTGGCTTCTTCCCCTCTAATTCTGATTATAGGTGAGGCAAAAAGAAAACCAAAGGGATTCATCCTTTTGCTGTTCTTTGAGTTCCAAAGTTGATAGTTAACAGACTTTATTGCCTCAGGTACACCCATGACTCCATGACTGATGTGATCCTACAATATGTACAATCAGAAAAATGAGAAATTATACTCCATTTATGTATAATTTAACAAAATGCATAAATGCATTCTACTATCATGTATAATTAACTAGAACAAATAAATTTTAAAAAGTAAAAAAAAAATTTAAAAGTCTCTAGCTAGTGTGAAATTTTCTTTCCCTGTTCCTATGTCCACCTTAAATATCAAGTCCAAGACAATTAGTTATACTTAGAAAAAAAAGAGAAATGAATGTCCACTCCATCTTCCAGGAGGCAGAAGTCTCTGCATCCTGTTTAAATAGTCTTTCATTAACTTTCCTCCAATTACCCAGACTGAGTGAACAATCTGTCCTGCTAGAACCCTAACCAGTACATATTACCTATTTATAATGGCATCTTCCAGAAGATTGACCCCTGGACAGGATTAGTACCAGGTTCATACTTTTATTCTTTGAGAAATGCCTAAATATTTTAAAAGTCACAAAACATTCATAATTTCCTCATATTATTATTTTTGGTATTATTATTTCTATTATGATTGTTATAAAATCCCTTAGACCAATTAAATAAATGGGAAAGACTTTTAATTAGCTTAGACTAGGAAAGTTTTGCACTTAAAAACAACCCACAGTGTCGGGATATAGCTCAGTTGGTAGAGTTCTTGCCTCACAAGCACAAGGCCCTGGATTCAAACCCCTGCACCACAAAACAAACAAACAGACAAACAAACAAACAAACAAACAAACAAAAAACAACCCACCTGGGAAGGGGAGTGTGGCAGAAGAACCAGGGAATACAGCAGAACCATAGTGGCTTAGAACAAGAGAAGATGAATACTTCAAAACTGGGAATTATCCCCCATTGCAAGAAGTGATTACTTCTGTCTTAACATTTGCAGTATAATTTAAGAGTTTAGTTTTTACCCCGGGCTATGGTATTCTTGAGAATACAGACCTATTTTCTAGATGTACAGTGCATAGGTGAGTCTCTCAAAAAGAGAAGGTGATGAAAATGTGAAACATAAAAACCCAAACCAAAACAAAAGAGAGAGAAGGTGGGTGCTAAGACTTTTGGGATGTAGTCTCCATAAACCTACAGAGTGACTGTACATTATAAATTTCAGAAATGCTAGATGAAAAATGATTTCAGAGCATATTGTTTCTTGAAAGAAACATCTTTAGTGGAAGATGTATTTTCTTGCTAAAGAGTTGATAAGGTCAATAAAATAAATACTATATAAAATTTTCAAATATACATTGGCCTTGCCCAAGGATAAAGTAGACACAACAGACAGGAACTATGTAATTAAAGTAGCTGAATTAATGGCATTGCGTGGAACTGTACACATTGTTTCTTTATCATTCTATCATATTTTAAACCTTAATTTCAACTAGCCCCCAGAGAACCTTTTTCTTTCTTGGCCAATAAGAAGCCATCTTACTTTTGTAATATTTTTTCCCATTATAAGTTAGAGCTTTCTGAAATCATGTTTCTGAATTGCCAGTTAATAAAGGTCAGTCATTCAGGAATTTGATTGGCTCGACCTGATTTCATTAGGTATGATATGGTAATACAGAAGATGAAGAAAGCCCATCTTATTAAGATCAGCAATTTGAAAGCCAAGAATCATTTTGGAATAATAGCATGCAGAATTCTTCAAGCTATTGAAGTGTACAGAAGATGTTAAAATAAACTATGGTGCTCTAAATGGAGAATTCATCCTATGCAAAAAAGATGAATTTATGCTAATTGTTCATTTAAAGTGGATAAAATTGCCTTCTACTTTAGAAAGCACTGACCTCATCAGGGATTTGTGAAGTTGGAAAAAGGAAAAAAATAATGAGAGAGAGAGAGAAAGAGAGACTGTTCTTATTTTTAAAGAGCAGAAAATAATAAGTAAAACAAATCACTGGCACAACATATAAGAATTCAATGATAGTATGCATACATTCAAATATACATCAAAAGCATGTATAAAAGAATCCTATCTGAATACCAATAGTTATTTTCACATATCATGTAAAGAATTTCAGTTCCAATGTATGCAGTTATTAAATTGCGAATTGCCAGTAGATAATGCTGAGGTATAGCCTTGGTTGAAATGAGTTGAAGAGTATCAAGCATGCAGGATTCTTGCCAAAAGATGAGAGCATATTTTATCAGAAAAGAGAAATTCCATCTGCAGTAATTTCAAGCACTCTTACATTTTTGGGCAGCAAAAATAATAGGTTTTACCAAAAATATCTAGAGAAAATAAATATTTAAGTCACATCTAAAGAAGAAAACACACAAACATTTAATTCTTAGAAAACCATCAAGAAGACAAAATACCACCCAAATCAATGCACAGGGAAACCAGCTAGAGGGGTGTAACTAAAAGCAATAAATGCAGAAATGGTCAGTTATTTGCTGAATAGACTTTCTATCCCTTCTTTGCCACCCTCAGGATGAAGATATTAAAAGATATTTTATACAAAAGACTGACAGATTATTTAATCTGTCCTCCACCCATTTCACAGATGAGAAAACTGATAGGGTCACGGTAAAAGGGTGTCTGTGGCTAACACAATATCTACATTTCTTTTTTCATCCCAGGCCTTTAAAAGACAAAGTAGACTGAACCTATAAATTATTTCTTGTGAACTTTCAGCAAGAAGGTGACAAATAAAAATTACACTGCTTGACAAACCTCACCAGCACCTCTCTAACAGTGCCAGGGAAAGAAACATTTATAAATAGACTTGTTATGTAAAGGGAAAGAAGGTGGCAGGAGTACATCTCTTTTCACCAGCCATTGCTATCCTACCCCAAGTCACAGATGAAGTCGTTGACCTAGAAGGTCTAGTATAAGATTATATGTTTGAAAGGTCTAAGTCGAAGCCGATTATGGTGTCTACATTGTTACAGTGTAACTAGAATGGTGCAGTTTCCATATGCTACATTCAGTTGTGCAATATTTTCTTATTGGCTTTGTTAAGGTGTCAAATCTCATGAGATCCAATGTTCAATGCACACTGTGGTAGTTTGCAACTCCCAGCAGGTAAAAGCAATACTTTTGAGCTAAACTTCTGCAAATGGGATCCAATTTTAGTCTGAACATAAAAAATGTTTCATTAGACATGTTAGGAGGAAGAAAGGAAGGAAGGGAGGAAAGCAGGAAGGGAGGGAGGGAAAGAAACATACCTTGTGCATTGTTAAAAACTGTCTGCTTTAAAAATTCGGAGAAAATCCCCAGATGAAATGATCATATCACAGCATTACCAAATGCTTGTAAATTCAAATATCAGATACAATCTTTGTAAATTCATACCTTATACCTTATGCTTTGTAAATCCATACTCTATGCTCCAACAGTTCTGAGAGTATAACTTGAGTGTGGAGGACAGTAGAGAAAGAGTTTAAACAATTTCTTAAAATAATATGAATATAAACTACCCAGAGGATTTGTGTTTTTTCTAAGCACACACAAAAAAAGTAAGAAAATTATTTAGAGACTAATGGAAATAGTTCGTTTCCACATATTATGTCCATTCCCTTCATGTTTCAAACTAAATCTCAAATAATTATAGTAAAAATAGTACAATGACCAGAAAGCTGTTTTATCACATGTAATTGCCAGCGTTTTCCCTAACACAGAAGGACAAAGGGCAGATTACCCAATCACTTGGTGGAACTGGGTTATATCTATGCAGTGCCATTTCAGGGTCTAAAATTTAACCCCTAATCTTCTGTGTGTCCATTCTATAGCTGAGAGGGTCTTGAGGCATATGAAGGGGCAGATTGTGTTCAAAATGAAAACAGTTGAATAAAAGGTGGTGTTTCCTATGTTATCATTCATTCTGCTTGAGAAAACAAGGGCCAAGTGAAGCTTAAACAGGAATATTTGAGGCCATCACTTTTTACTGTAACAACCTTTGAGTGAATAATGCACAAGAAAATTGAATTAGGCATTAAGAAATGAAGTATTTGAAAATATCATTAAAAGCTACAGCAGTGAATTGGCAAGTCATCTAAACAAATTCACCAGAAACTGTGCTTCAACGGTACAACAAAGGGAAAGGCGACCTTCTCTTCACTTGGTTTAATTTATTCTATGTTAATTTAGTCAAAATTAATGAGTTATTTGGGTAATAAAGGGAGAAAGGCAAATGTACATTTTTCAGTCTATGCAAGAAAGAAATGAAAATTCAATCACATAAGCAACTGTTTTTATGTTACCCTGTTACTCTGAATTATTATTTTAATAGAACTTTCAATTGGCAATTAGAGAATTATATTTTCTGAACTTGGTGAATCACTTTACTTCAGTGAGATTTGGTGTGCTGTTTAAAACACTGGGGAATAAAACTAGATCTGTAATTTCTATACATGATGTAGAAAACCCTCAATAATTGTGAATTCATCAGAAACCACAGTGGGGAAGGATGGAGGGAACAAGACAGACCCAAACCATAATTCAAACTGTAAGAGTTACACTGATTTTAATGGTTTCCAACTGCCATTTCTATTTCTACCCCTGTTTGTCAGAGATGCTTCATTCAAATGGCATCATGAACAGTTAGATTACACTTGACATTTAGGATGCTTGATGGATTTGGCTCTGTGGCTTAGAAATTAGAATATGTTGTAAAGAGCAGAATGGCAAAGAGTAGTATGTTGGGGTTATATGTAAATTACCACAACGTGGATAATCTGTAGGAACAAAAAGTATAATTTTCACCTTCAATTTAATTTTTTCCCTTAAAGAGGAAATATTTTTTTAAATCCAGTATAAATGAGCAATGTATCCTAAATTATTCTTGCTGACAGTGTTTTCAAAAGCAAACATTATCACAAAATGATAACGACATTTTAAAGTTTATTTTGGATTTTTCAAATACACAAAAAAAGTTGGGATAATTTTATAGTGAGTAAATATATACCCACCAGACAGAGTTTACAATTTCAATTTTACTAAGCCTCTACTAGCACATAGCTATCCATTTATAGCTTGCTCATCTGTCCATCAGTTCATCTCTTTTGTACATGTTTAGGTGCATTTCAGGGTAACTTGTTAGGTTAGTCCACTAAATACTTTACCACTCATTATTGAGCTAGTGTGAAAAACTTAGGGACAGTATTTTTTTAGGAAAATTTATATAACTGAAAACATATGTCAATATTTGCTGAACCTGTATCAAACTGTAGAATAATTCCATCATTCATGAAACTTCTCTCAACCCTGTCTAAACCCTCAAAAACAGTGAATTATACCATATAGGTTCTCCTTATAAGTCTGCTTCAATGACCATAATATTTTGACATTCATCCATGTTTTTATTTGTATCAATAATGCATTTATTTGTATTACTGACAGTGTTTCATTGTGTGAACATAATGTTCCCTTTATAAATCTATTCCTTTATTGATAGCTACTTGGACACTTCTTCATTTAAGGCTAATGCAAATGAAGCAGTTATACATATTTTTATAAGCAGTTTTGTAAACCAATATTTGTATTTGTCTTACATGAATACCTCAGAGTAGAATTGTGAGATATAAGCTTAATATTAATAAGAAATTGTCATATAGTCTTCCAAAGTGACTGTGCCATTGTTTATTCCCATCCAGTAATGTATGAAAGCTGACTTTTGTTAGTGGCTAGTCTTTTTATTTTAAGTGGGCACATGGTGCTATCTCATCATTAATTTGCACTTTCCTGATCACTTATCCTATTAAAATCTTTTAGATTCACTGGTCATTTGCAGTTCTTCGTTTTTGGAGTGTTTGTTTAAATTTTTGCTCACTGTTTTTTCAATTGTCCATTTATTATTGAATAGTAGTTCTTTGTCTTAATGTCAATATCAGTTCATTTTCTTTTTTCAGATTTTTAGATTGTGAATATTTCCCACAACTTGTAACTTATCTATGTTCTTTTCTATGTTATTTTTGAAGGAGTTTCTTTTATAATAAAATGTGATTTATCTCATTTTTTTCTCTCTCTCTGTCTGTGTGCTGTGAAGAACATTTACCCATAGTCCATGGATGTATTTTCTTACATTTCCTTCAAAATTTTTATGACTTTCATTTTCACATTGAGACCTCCTTTCCACTTCATGTTCGGTTTCTGTATGATGTGAGGTTGGGATTGAAGTTATCTCCCACCCGCTCCACCACACACACACTCCCTGGGAATATCTACTTGACCCAGCACAATTAACTGAAAGAATTCACCATACTCAATGGATTGCTTGGTACTTTTGGTGCAAATTCAAATAACAGAATAAGGTTGCAATTATTTTTGGAGTATGTTTTCATTGTGTTGCAATTATCTATTACTTCTTTTATTAATATTACAGTTTAAATATTATGGTTCTTTACTAATAAATCTAGAAGTATCATTTCTTTAACTTGTAGTCCTTCTTCAAGTTTGCTTTATCTCATGCCCTGTGTCCTTGAAAATTATTGTTTTAAGACCTTAAAAAAATGGCCGAGTATATGACCAGGATGTCACTGGATCTATAGTTTTGAAGAACTGACATATTTGCAATATTGAGTTTCCTAACCAATGACCATGGCATACACCTTTATTAACTTTTATATTACTACTGAGCTCCATGAATTTGTTCCATTAATTACTAAACATTTACACTAATTTATGTAGAACTATTTACTTTTAATCTCTTTTTCTGATTGCTACTACAATGCAAAAATGCAGGACAATTTTATATACTAACTTGTAAGTTGTAAACTTGCTCTATTTAGTCGTGAGTGTTAATATACTGTGAATTTCTTAATATACTCTGTTCTAGTTAGTATAAATGCAAATAGAGACGATTTTACTTTTTCTTGTCAATCTTTATGCCATTCAATTCATTCTCCTACTTTCTTTCAATCAATAATGTCACTTTAGATAGTGCTGAAATGAGGCATGATAATGCGCATACATCATTTTTCCTAATTCTTCCAGAAAATCATTCCATATTTTGGCATTAAGTAGCTAAAATGGCTATGGGTTTGTTGGAATGCCCATTATCAAAGTGAGGAAGTTCAGTTCAATTCTTTAGTCATTCAGGTTTTCATTTACTTGTTTCATACTGTGTGGTTATTATCATTCAAATTATTTTTTCTGTATTTATTGAAATCACCTTGTCTTTTCTCTTTTATTCTAACATAGTAAACTGGATTTTTTGAATGATGAAGTAATCTTGTGTTCCCTATAAAATTTTTAATAAATTTATTAAAATCCAAGTATCATAAACTTTGCCTTTTTATGTACAACTTAGTGGTAACGGTGGCACATCACTGTGGCTATATTAAATATAATAATTTCAGAATATTTTAAATAGCTTAAAAAAATCCAGGACTGGTAGTCATCCCACATCATCCTTTCTCCCAAATCACTGGCCACTCCTCATCTCCTTTGTGGCTCTATGAATTTGCCTTTTGTACATGTCATAAAAAGTGAACTCAAAACGTTTGATCCTGTGTCATGTTTCTTCACTGAGCACATTATCTTCATGGTTTATACATACCATTGCTTGTGTTGGAATTTCTTTCCCTTTTATAGCTAAGTGAAGTTCCATTATTGGATCAACTATACTCTTATATTTACCCCTTTGTCAACTGATGAGCTTTCCACTTATTTCAACTTTTGGGCTGTTATGAATAATGCTTCTATGAACTTCTATGTGCAAGAGTTTTGCATGGATCTATTTTCATTTTTTGTATTTTTCAATTTTCTTTGTCATATACCTAGAAGTGAAAATACCAGCCAGTTGGTAACTCTGACTTTTGAAAAATGTCCATACTGTTTTCCAAATGGGCTGTACCATTTTACCTTCTAATCAGAAAAAAAAAAAAAAAATTTGTCTATACCTTAAACAAAACTTATTATTGTCCATCTATTTTTATTATAGCCATTCTAGTAGAATGGTAAATGTGAAGTGGTATATCATTGATTTGTATTTCCCTAATTACTAATGATATTGAACATTTTTCACATACTTATTAGTGATTTATATATGTAATTTGAAGAAATGGCTGTTCAGACCATTTTCTCAGCTTTTCATATAGGTTTTTATCTTCTTAATATTAAGAGGTAAGAGTTTATATATTCTGGATGCAAGTACCTGATTTGATATATTGCTTGAAAACACTTTGTTATTCTCAATTTATTTTTATTTTTATTTTTACTTTTTGTATTAGCATGCTATGACTTTCTCTATTTCTTTACTTTAAAAAGTTAATGGATTTCAATATTTAGAGTGGTTTTAGTTTACAGAAAAAACAGTAGAACTTAGAGTTTCAATATACTGTCTTCCCCCACTGCACTATTATTAATATCCTGTATTTGTGTGTTTCATTTGTTATAATTGATGACCCAATATTGAAGCATTATTTTTACCTAAAGTACATAGTTTACATTAGCATTCATTCTGCATTTTATGGTCCTACTGATTCAGAAAAATTCATTCATGAATATACCTTTACCATCTTATACAGAATAGTAAACTGCTTTTAAAAGTCCTCTGTTCCACCTACTAATTTGTCTTTCCTTTTCCTACCTCTGCACAACTGAGAACAACTGCTCTTTTTCTATCCCTGTAACTTTGTACTTTTAGATTGTCATGTAATTTGAACTATAGGGATCTACGGAGTATGTAATCTTCTTAGATTGACTTATTTCATTTAGCAATATGTGTTAACATTCTTCCATGTTTTTCCATGACTTGATAGTTGATTTATTTACATCTCTGAACAGTATTCAATAGTCCAGAATTATCATCATTTCTTTATCCATTCACCTACTGAAGAAGATTTTGGTTGCTTCTGAGTTTTAATAATTATGAGTAAGGTTGCTGTAAGTATTTCTATGTAGGTTTTTTTTTTATGTGTACATAAGTTTACAACCCATTCAGATAAATATCTAGGAGTGAGGTTATTAGATCATATGCTACATATGCTGACTATATTTAGCTTTGCAGATGTGAGATATCTTTTCAAATTTTTAATCAGTGTCCTCTGAAGCACAAAAGATTTTAATTTTTATGGAGTCCAAGTTACCCATTTCATGTCTTTTGCTGTTTGTGCTTTAAATCGTCTAAGAATATTATGGACTCTCAATCACAAAAAACTAAGCCATGTTTTACTTTAAATGATTTATGGTTGCAGCTCTTGCAATTAGACTTTGGTTTAGTTTTGAGAATTTTTGCAACAAAAAAATCACTTAACCAAACCTGTCAGTATAGGTTTTAAATTCATGAGTGCACTAGATACCATCATATTCCTCCAAAGAGTGGTTCATGGTTTATTTTGCTTGCTTGTTTTAATAGCAATTAATTTGATTGGATTGGAACTGTAAAACCTGTTGGGTGTCATTTCGAACGTGAAGTCAATTCTCTAATCCTTAGCTGTGCTGTTTGACTTCCATTCTGCTTCACATATGCAAGGTTCAGGGAAAAGAACATGCTCCCTGCCCTGGTTTACTCTTTTCCGGGCTCTACTCACCACATTGTCTGCACTATTGTAATCTAAAACTCTGTCAATTTATCAGAGTAAATTAACAGTAAAAGATAACAAGCTAGCAACTCCTATATAAATATTTACATGTTTTGGGAGAAAGAGAGGGAGGAGAAATGCAAAATAGTTTCTTTGGGTTTCAAATTTTAACTGATCTTCATTATCTGAATTATGACTTTTAGTTTGCACCACAGTTAGGTTTTGTTTAAGTGCTTCAAGGAATTACGCTTTATTTATACAACCTCTGCCTCTCCACCTGCCACCATGTAGGAAACCATTTAAATAAGGTCATCCAATTTGATAATTGTTTAATGTAATTGCCTAAATTAGCTGGAAGTGGATGCTGCATATTGATGTGTGGTCGGTAACTACCCATTGGAGGAAATTTTGTGGAATTGCCCTGTTGCTAATAACTATGCTTGTTCTTAATAAAAATCTGGAAGAGGAGTCCACCCTTTCAACTGATTAGAATTAGAGTAAATTTGCCTAGATTGTACAGACCAGCAGAGATGAGATGTTCCTGGGAGAGTAAAATAGGAGAAAGGTTTTATTTCTTCCTAGACTTGACTTCATTCCAAAGATCTTTGTAAATTTGGATAAAAGCAAGCAAAGCTTTTGTGTGGACTTGACCTTTGTTTTGGAATTCTGCAATTTAGTAATAAGAGGGCAGATTGATAGTCTTCCATACTTGGAAATAAAAAAACAAATTCAGGTGAAAAACCATGCCCCTAAAGGAAGAAAACAGGCAAGTTACGTTCAGTTCCTCCAGAGAGTGACTTGGAACACATAAAGGAGTCTGTGCATAGTGTTGATTTTAAGGATTACAGAAAGTAGTCCAGACCATGAAATAAATCTTGTACTTTGGACCACATTAAGAGTTTCACAATTTTTTTTTTTTGTGTGTGTGTGTGTGTGTGACAGAGTAACTAATTAGGACATCCTAAGAAAAACACTAGGAAAGCCCAATTTCCCAAATATATTTCACTTATCCTTGGTACTAGACACCAAACGCACACACACACAATAGTATAACAGGTAAAATAATAGATAATTATTTTTGAGAAATGCCATATATTTTATTGTCTCTTAGCTATTTGCAATGTTCATGAATATACAAAAAGTACCGAGAAATCTGGGACCAAAGAAAGTTATTGAGTTTTCTTTCTTTTCCACTTTTCCCTCCTTTCCTCCCTCCCTCCCTTCCTTCTTCTTTGTCTTTCATTATCTTTTTAATACCTCCCCTTCCCTGCCCATATAATATCTATTAACATAGATACAACCTCTGGGACACTTTCCAGGAGAATAGATAAAAAGATACAAAAATATTTAGATAAGTCCAAATGTAATGTATTCCCACTGACTATCACATGCACGACTCTAGTGCTGAAAGCTGATAAGCCCGATAACACTGGGTAAGAACCAGCTGTTCCTCCACAGGCTCAACGTGATGCATCCAATGAGCACATTTCTGACAATCTTACAGGAGCTGCAAAAGCAAACAAACAAATTGAATATTAAATGCAGTTCCTCAAAAAATACAAGTAGGACTTTTCTTTTATGGGACAAAATTAATGTTTTCAAAAACTCATCTCCCTTCTTCTCTGCAAATCCGACTCATGAACCAAGACAGATCATCTCTTACCCAGCACCCAGTCACCTGCTTTTGCAGAATTCCCATGAATGTTCCTAAACTCTGGAAGGCCAGATCCAGCCCGAATCTTTCCTCACGACCTCTCTCACCTTTGCTGGAACTACTCCTTTCTGTTCTTTCCCTGTGAATCCATCTCAACTCCTCCCTAGATTTCTGTCCAGGCTGTTTTACCAATTTCTTCTATACACGACCATTAATTCAGGTGAAGAAGGAAGGCCGGGGTTTGAGGAGAGAGTGGCCAGGAGGCTGTGATGGTGCAGATATTTTGCCCTCCATTCAAGCAAAAACTTTTAAATCAGTTTTTTGAGTTATGACTTATGATACTAAGAAGCTTTTTCAATTAGAGTGAAACATAATACAGATGCTGTTTAAAAATAGTTTTTTAAAAGAAACAAAAATAATCCAAATAATTATTGTTACAGATCTAATTGTGACAGGTAAAGTGAACTCCAAAGTAAGAAATACATGCATATTTCATCCTTTGAAACATCAGCTAAGCATCAACTACTGAGAGAACAGACTGCATTGAATAAATTCTGTCCAAGCATTCCTAGGGATTTTGCTACTGAAGGTAGATTTCTTCAACAACCTATCTCATGCTGGTGGTCAGGAGCTTCAATTCGGTGAACACTCTGATCTTGAGTGATTTGATTCACCAACAATTGGTGACGGTGGATACCTAATGAGGTAGGGGTTGTCTTGAATGTATAATGAGAATTTCTTGTGAACTCTTTTACAATAAATCCATATTTTACCCAGGGTGAAAATTTATTTTATGTATAACTGATTGTGATGTGTTTTAGCATTCAGAAGGGGAAAAGAATACCATTTCGATATTGATGGAAAGACATGAGTCCTTTGTATCTCAACAGAAATAGATGCAATGGTTTATTTTTCTGTTTTATATGATGCCCTTCAATTGATGAGTGGATAAAGAAACTGTGGTATATATATACAATGGAATATTACTCAGGCATAAAGAATGATAAAATTATGGCATTTGTAGGCAAATGGATGAAATTGGAGAATATCATGCTAAGTGAGATAAGCCAATCTCAAAAAGCCAAAGGACGAATGATATCGCTAATAAGTGGAGGATGACACATAATGGGGGGGAGGGAAGGGTTAGTGTTAGGGTTAGAGTTAGGGTTAGGGAGGGGGGCAAGTATGGAGGAAGGAAGTACTGTATAGAGGGTAAAGAGGGGTGGGAGGGGTGGGGGGAAAGGAAAAAATAACAGAATGAATCAAACAACATTACTGTATGTAAATTTATGATTACACAAATGGTATGCCTTTATGCCATGTGCAAGCAGAGAAACAACATGTATCCCATTTGCTTACAATAAAAAAAAAATAAATAAAAAAAAGAAAAAAAAAAAACAAACGAAGGGTGTGTGTGCACAAACATGTGTGTTCACATGTTTAAGTTCTTGCACATTTCTTTATTTTATATGATTGCACTGCCTTCGACTGCTGGATTTCATAGGAGTCTGAATTGCTGTAGGTTTTGGAATAAAGCAGTGGCAGAGAGGTACACTCATGCATATTATCAGAGTTTGATGCATCTTTATATTTTCTGCTTCCTCCATTAAGTTTCAGTATAATTCTTCCAAATTAAGAAGTTAAAAAAAATCCAAAAAGTGATGGTATTATAAGAAGGCAATATTAATTGTGATGACTTATATCAAGGTTCTATGAATTTCAGCAGATAATTTCAAATATTGTTTCCTTATCATGGTAATATAGTTATTAAGCTAGCAAATTACGGAAACGATGGTCCACACCCAAACTAACAAATCACATCATAAGGAATCATCCTCCAGGGATACATGGCATTGGGTCAATTCATCCCTACTATCCACTCTGCTTCCCTTAACTCTTTATGGACTTGTTGTGACTGTCAATATTGTAAAAGAGAAGAAAAATCACAAAGAATTTGAGGGGGTAATACTAGGTTTGGGGGAAGGAAGCTATAATTAGTAAGCCATCCTAAAGTTAAGATTACATACCTATTTCTACAATAGAAATACCTCAGACTGGTTTGTTTATACAATAAACTTTTCTTTTCTCATAGGCCTGGATACTGAGAATTCCAGGATCAAAGTCCTGGTACATTCAGTGTCTAGAGAAGATTTGCATCAGGTTTGTAGGCTGAGGTAGGGTTTGCCTTTATTGGATATTGATACTTTTGTTGTTGGTTTTATCATCATTTTCTTAGTTGTTTCTACTCTTTTATTTTGATATAGGAAGTGTTTTGGTATTGCATACCTTAATCAAAGACATTTATAAGTTGACAAATGATAATCATACATCAAAATTCCTAATGAAACACAGGAGCAATCTTCGTGTGAATGTGAAAAATCTGCTGTTTATGAATATGGACTGACCTCTAGAACTTAAGCTCTTTCTTCCCACTTATAACCCAGATAACATAAATAATTCAGAATAAGCAATAAGATACATTAAATTTCATATCTTAAAATATCCCTTAATCTCCCTCTTTTTGAAACCAGTCTTTGAATTTATTTTTGTCAAATTTTTTTCACAATACATGTGTTGAAACACATACATTTTTATTATTTAAAATTTGACCTAATCTTGATCTTTGATACTTGCATAAAATTAACCTTTGAATAGCAAATTGCAAAGACATCTGGTAGTGTGATACAATAATATTCACTCAAAAGTAGGAATTATGTAGTATACAAGTATCTTAGAAGAACTAAAATTGCTAAAAGCTACGTATTTAATTATGCATGACCTGAATACTTTTGGAACAAATTTAATGTGTTCAAATAAGCAGTGTTTCAAAGGATGCTTTGGAAAAGAAATGTAAACTGACATCCCCTTTTGTGACTTATTTTCTTCCTCAATAGAACTTTACTTCTAAAAGGGAACATGAAAAAGATCCACTTAGTAGGTCACTGTTATTAGAAAAAAATGCAAATGAACAACTAAACTTCACTCCACAAATCAAGCTTCCTACTCTCCTGGGCATTATTCAGTGCTTGGTTTAATATTTTCCTAACATTTTAAGAGTTTTTCCAATTAAATATTAATACTTTTCTCAAAGAGAAAGAGAGATTTATTATCCTAAAGAGATGGTGGAAGGGAGAGATAGTGATCTGCATGAGCAGTTAGAATGAGGGACTGAAGAGAAAGGTTCATTAAGGAAAACATGCTGAGCCCACTTTCATGCACCAAAGAGTTGCAAGTGGAAGCTGGATTTAACTATGTGGTGGGATTCAATGCAAAGTCAATATGGTTTCCAAGGGATTGGCGCTACTGGCCAAGGAATTACCCAACTATAACATCAGCTTAGAAGGTCATAGAGGTGTTAGAGCATCCATTTTTTTTTTCTGTCTCTATTAAAAAGCAAACAAAGAAACAAAAACTACCTACTCTTTAGGCATCTTGTTATTTCAACCTGCCAATATAGAGGTGTCCCCATGAGAATCCCATCCACCTGACACCCATGCCTACTGATTTTGATGCCTTGGTCCACATCACAGATGCCTATGTGAAGACTACAACAGTGATTTCTGAAGCTACCTGGAGGAGGGTTGATGACTGACAGATCTCAGCTACTTATCTTTTGGGGGATGTGATATCAGCTGCAATGAGCTGCTGGGAGGACACCCTCTTCCTAACAGCGTCCTATATCATTTCCCTGGACCAAGTGGCCACCATTTCCCGATTAATCTCTGAAAATCTATTCCAGCTCTACAGTGCCCTGTAAAAAATGGGAGCAAAGGCTAGGACTGATTTGCATTTCATACCTCCCTCTGCTCGATCCTGCTTTATTTACTTCCTCAACAATGTTCATCTGGAGAGCACTCCCCAATAAAATATTTACATTAAAATATCCAAGAGTCAGCTTCTTGGAAAATCCAATGTGTGATATCTATCATTAATATTGCCTCTGTCTGTAACTGTGAAAGTGAGGCTGTTATTTGAAACAGTTGCAACTGCTCTTTGCCCAACTGAACCCACTCTGCATGGCTCTCTGCACTGCAGCTTGCTGTGGTTTCTTAAGGCCTCTCAGCTTGAGCTATTTTGCAGCTACAGTTTATGTCAGGATGGGAGGCTGTTCTTCATAACAACTATGACTCCAAATTTCTGTGATTCTGGAGTGTTAAATTTAATTGCATGAATTCTCAATTTTTGTGTGTTTTTCAGAAGGAGGGTACACTGTCTTGTCACTCTCCTGAAACTGTACATTCAAGGGCCTGGACTGTCTCTATCATATAGTTTATATTTTGCAACACAGAGATTTCAAAGTTGCTGAGACAGAAGAGGAAAAGTGATAGAGAAGTCATGCTTCCTCTGAACTGTTTTTGTTCTAAAGTGAGTTACATCATTTGTGGTTTCAGTGCATGAATCAAATATGGTTGTGTCACCCTAAGCCAACTTTATGGTCCACTGGAACCTACACATAGATACCTGGTGCACCATCAGTTAATACAAGATTCCCCTTTTAGCAGCTACATAATTCTCTCTAACCACACTTGCCAAGGTAAACTTCTGATCCAATCTGTCAGTCACGCATTAAGAGAAGTACCATAAATATCTTTAAATTGGTAACATTTTCTTAATATTTTTTTCTATAACATACACAAATGAAAAAAAGAACACACCTTTTTTGGTTATCTTGAGAATGAATACAATCAAATACATCCCTGAACCTCAGTATCTTCATCAAATAATAAAAAATAAGACAGGCAGGGCAGACTGGAGGGAATAGGTCACTGGGGTGCATGGTCGTAGTGATTATATCTGTCCCTGGTCCCTTTCTGTCTCTCTGCTTGCCAACTGCCCTGAATTGAGCTGCTTTCCTCCACCACACACTTCTGCCATGATGTTTCTGTCTTTGAGTCGGTTATTGATAGACTGAATCCTCTGAAATCATAAACCTAAATAAATCATTCCTTCTCAGGTATTTTGGTCACAGTGATGAAAATCTTATTAACATACAGGTTTTGGCAATTCTTTCTCCACATGGAAGGGTGTGTGACAGTAAAGAATGTTGCCTGTTTCCAAAGATTCACACCTGGTGGGATGAAGCAGAACTTCTCAAGTAAGTCCTGCCAATCAGACTCTATGGTCAGTCTCATTTACATCTCCCACACATGACCTAGTACTGGTTCTGTTGTTCATGAGCAGTTTGACTGACATCAGTTTTTCTCATGAGAATTCTTGGGACTATTCCACGAAACAAGGTCATGGTTACTAGCACATTATGCCCATTTAAAGGCAGTCTTGGATAATGACCTTCCCACTGCCATATCCATCTTCTCCAAATTCACTGAAATCTCAACATGAAAGATGAGTCTTTCACTAATTTCCAAAATAGGAAGTAAAACCGTAGGATTAGTATGTCTGATAATACTAACACTCAAGGGATTAGATCCACTGTATTCAAGGACTAACATGGTCCCCAGATTTGAAGAGTAGTGACTAACTAAGCATTATTCAGATCCCTGTCAAATTGTTTTTAAGCTTCTTTTGGGGAAGCCATCCCAGGTTCCCTGCAGTTGACCTGCCAATCCCCATCCCATGTTTCTCCTTTTCTTTCCACACCACTGCAAGGACATTCCATTAGACTGTATTTCTGCTGGATTTATTATTTTCGCCCTCACTATTCAAAATATCCCTTTATGAAACATAGGCCTGCCTCATATCTTTTGGAAAAGACTAACATCTTCACCACTTGTCTTCTTTATGGGAGGCCAGGACCATAATCCTGGCTAATTTTAAGACATCTAGTTAAATCTCATATTCATGGTCACAACACTGACTAATTACCTGTTCCACAGGCATCTTCCATTCCCCCTAGAAAAGGACTTCAATTGTTTATCTCTCTAGTCTGATTTGTCAAATGCCCATTGGACATATACACCCATTGGGCATGCTGCTCTTATTTTAAATTCAAACAAAAACAAAATGGGATTATTTCCACCATGATTGTCATTTTCCTTCTCTGGGCATGGTGCCACCCTCCAGTGATTTACCAATATAGAGATATATGTGTTTGTTTTGTTTTACCTTCTCCTTTCCCTTAGCCCATAATACTCCACCATAAAATTTTAATCTAACCTGCTAAATATCTTTGAAAGCTTCTATTTCTCTCTAGCCTCATTAGCAGTTTCTTGGCCCAGATTGCTACAATCTGTCACCTATTTGCTTTAACAACCATGTATCTGCTTAACTCTTTATACATGTTTCCCTCACCCTGGTCCATGGAACACACCACACCCAGTATGAGCCTCAAATTTCTGATTGTATTATTCCTAGGATAAATTTTTAACATTCTTACTCTGACTTACACTGTCTTCTTCAGCGATGATTTAGCTTACCTTTCAAATCTCTTTATTTTTTGTCCCCCACCAATGCCCCAGTCACAATACACTCATTTGTTTCCTAAAACATACTCTGTGATTTCATTTATATAAACTTTGATCTTATTTTATTATTAAACTTGTTTCAATTTTCTACCTGTCGACAGCATGGCAGACTTTCTACTTGGCACACTCGTTACTAAATTCCCAGTAATCAACAGTATTCTTCACATGGCAGATGAATACCCAGTTCCTACTGAATGGATCCATGTCACAAATACATGCTGTGCATCCCTCATGGATACTGCTCACTTGGATGTTGAGTCATCAAGAACTCCTGACTTCAGAGAAAGAAATTGCATGACTAAGTGTGAGAATATGGACTTTGGGGTTAGCCTTCATATAAATATTGTTTGGGTCAAGCTTTTTTGTTTTCAATCTTAAGCAAGCCATTTAACTTCTTTCTTTATCTGAAAAGATAACATTAAAAAGTTACAAGGGTTGGGCCGGGCATAATCCCAGTGGCTCAGGAGGCAGATGCAAGAGAGTCACAAGTTCAAAGCCAGCCTCAGCAACTTAATGAGGTTCTAAGTAACTTAGTGAGATTCTGTCTCAAAATAAAATAAAAATTAAAAATAGGACTAGGGATATGGCTCAGTGGCAAAGCGAATTCAATCCCAGCATCAAAATAATAATAAAAAAAAAAATACCAGAGTTGTTTTTTTGTAAGCCCTAAATTAAGATGGTGCATTTAGAGATAGCATAAGGCATAAACAATTGATTTATGTCAACGATTATTATTATTTTCAGATGAGGCTTTACTATGGCATTCATGGTGGGAAGAGAGACTTCTATTTCCTTAAAAAAGTGCTTAAAATTTTGCAATCCTTTCCCCTTTGATTCCCATCGCCTTAATCATTTATAAGAACAATTTAATTACAGATTCCAGTCAATGCACCTTATCTTAGTGCTTTTAAAATTCCATTGAAGTCAAACTTGTTTAAGCAGTGAGAGAGGAGGTGATAGTCTCCACATCTGGTGACAAAACCTGACATGTGGCTTGTCTGGTTCATCAATTGTAGACAGCACTGATTTATTTATGTGATGCACACAGCAGAATTCCATGTTCAAGGCTCTATAGATGTTGAGATGTATTTCAAGCTGTTCAGGCATTTTCAAGGTTTAGAGACAATTCAGGAATTGGGGTGTGTGTGTGTGTGTGTGTGTGTGTGTGTGTGTGTGTGTGCGCGTGTGTGTATCTAAAAGTCAGCCTCAACAACATTTATATATATATATATATATATATATATATAATTTGTATTAACCACTTCTGTGGAAAATTTGTGCTTGGTTTCAGCAGTGCTGTGTCCCTGGGTAGCATCACTATTCTAAAATGTCTTCCCAGTTCTTTAAAATACCTGTAATGGTCTAAAATTTGTACTTATGACACTTTCAGCATTTTTCAATTCTCCATCTTGATTCAACATAATATTAATTCTCTGCTAGACATTTGTATTATCCATCCAACTTAACTTTCTGCATTTCCATTCCTGGATCCTATGCCAATCCCCAATTGATTATCTATTCAAAATGTAAATTTTCATATCTCAACTTCTATCCACAAATCATTCAGTCTCTAACAACTGGTCTTTAGCTAAAGTTTCAACTTCTTTCTGTTTCCTACCAATCCTTCTATTTTTGCTTGGGTACTACTAGAATTTTAATTCTAACTCATTCATCCTTGTTTTTTGGTTTCAGTACCATACATGGGATCACTCACAAGCCGTACCTGAAGTCTTCCCCTGATACACATCTTTCCATGGCACAATCCATATTGCCAAGTTAACTCCTCCTATTTTGGACACATTAGATAAACCATGTCCTGCTCAAGAGAATTTTCCCAATCCCCATTCAGATTTTTTTGTTGTAAATTCTCACAGAACAACGTATTTTATTTCATCACATTTACCTTAGTGATTATACACTGGGCTATCTACTTATTAACTCACATATTAACCACTAAGAATTCAGGGAATTATTTTTCACTGTATTCCCACCTTTCATTGAGTGCTTGGGTACGTGACCTGAAAATAATGTAGGGGAGCACCATCAAATCTAAGTTGAGATGTAAGAGGAATTTAGAGAAAATTGAAACTAATACTAATAGTAAGAGTAATAGCTTTAATTGTTGAAAGTTTGCTATGCCCACTTATACTGCTAAACAGGTGAAGAAGTTTAGTAAAGATCATTGACACAGGGTTACAATATGATCACAATGATAATGAACATAAATGACATGTGAGTTAGCCCATGGAGGCAGGATTAATAGACCTACACTGGTGATGGATTAAAATCCAATTTTTGAGGACTAGGAATGTGGCTTAAGGGTAGAGCCCTTGCCTAACATATGTGAGGCCATGGATTTAATCCTCAGCCCTGACAAAATAGAAGAAAAGAAAATTCAATTTTTAAACTAATCAGAATTTAGAAGCATTGATTCAGACCCACTTCTGGTGAACCAGTCCTACTTGATGTTGAAGAGAAGGAAGTGGATGTAAAGAAGCGATGTCTTTCCAAGAGATTTCCAAGGGATATCTCAGACTATAGATGTGACTGTCCATTGATTCTTGGTGGGCTATTCTATGACTGGATTAAGATATGAACTTATTTTAAGACTCTAGATGATTTAAATATCACCTACTTCTTATCTAGTTTCGTTCATGAAATGATGTAGGAAATGAATATCCAGAAAAAAAAAATTACTGCCTGATGGGCAAAGGACAAGAGTACCATTTGATGAAGTGGAGAGATGATCTACAATGTTTCAGACACTGTATGGGGTGCACTAGGAAATACATGTTCTGTAATACTTCTCTCAGCATTAGCTGCCACTACTCACTGTTCCAAGTTGATTATGGGCAAATAGAACAACATATAAATTATTTATAAAGTCTACATAACCCGTGCAATGGGAGGCAGGTATGACACACAGCAATGGAATTATCTTTCAAATTTTTCTGACTCCAAGACTGTAATGTTTCCATTCTATGCCAATTCAAACTGTAAGAAAAAAAAAGACAAAATATTTTTTGTTTTTAACAGAATTAGAAGCTAGTGGCATCATTTTATTTTAAAATTGTGACCAGAGGAAAATAATTAGATGATGGTTCTTCATCTTTTCCCTCCCCATGCACATTACATCTTTTTAAAAAAATTTTTAGTTTATTTTTATTTTTTTTTATTTCTTGAGTGTAATTTTAAATTTTTTATTTGTTCTAATTAGTTATACAGGACAGTAGAATGCATTTATGCATTTTGATAAGTCATACAAAACTGGAGTGTAATTTCTCATTTTTTGAATGTACATGTTGTAGGATCACAAGGGTCATGCAGTCAATCATACATGTACATGAGCTAATGATGTCTGTTTCAGTCCACTGTCCTTCCTACACCTATACCTCTTCCCCTCCCTTCACTTCTTGAGTGTACTTTTAAGGGTATAATTGCTAGTGCACTTGAAATTTCATTCAAACTTTCTGAATAGTTTGGGCAACTGCCCTACCAGTTTCCCACGTGACTACACCATCACTAGTACTCCCCTTCTCACCAGCAGGGAGCAGATTCATTTTTCCATGTCCTCATCACACTGGTTGCAGGCTCCTTAATTATTTTATTTTATTTATTTATTTGTTTATTTTCTTTATTTTTACAGACTGCATTTTGATTCATTGTGCACAAATGGGTACGACTTTTCGTTTCTGTGGTCGTGCACAATGTTTCATACCATTCGTGTAATCCTGCATGCACATAGGGTAATGATGTCTGTCTCATTCCACCATCTTTCATATCGCTGCCCCTCCCCCCTCTCATTTCCCTCTACATAATCCAAAGTTCCTCCATTCTTCTCTTACCCCCACACCCGACCCCCATTATGTATTATCATCCACTTATCAGGGAAAACATTCAGCCTTTCACTATCTATCTGTCTCTGTAGATCTTTTTTTTTTTTTTTTCACAAATAGGAGAATATTTTATTTCAGAGCTGTCATCTTTCAAAATTATTTACAATGTCATAAATATTTTGAATGATAAATATTATTTAACAAATAGTATGTTTTTTCAAAAATATTTTTATGTCCCTACCCAAAAGAGAGTATCAAAAACCTATGGTTCAGAAGACTGACCATATAAACAAAGGTGTATATTTAAACAAGTGGCATAAAGCATTTTAACTCAGTATGAGATAATTTTTTTAATATCAAGAAAGATCACAAAATTAGAATGGGCTGGGCTTGATGGTGCATACCTGTCATTCTAGTGACTCAGGATGCTGAGGCAGGAGACCTGTGAGTTCAAGGTCAGCCTTGGCAATTCAGCAAGGCCCTAAGCAACTTAGGAAGACCCTGTCTCAAAATAAAAAAATGTAAAAAAGGGCTAGTGGTAATTCCAGTATACCCCCCCCCAAATTAAATAAATTTAAAGTTAAGAATAGTTCCTCAAAAATGAACATGAAATGCTGAGTCAAATGCATTAAAGAAATTCAGTTTTGTTTTTTTTTTTGTTTTGTTTTGTTTTTTCCTTGTGTGTCCTGGGCAAGGAGTTATTTGAAAGATTAAAGTTATCTTTTGAACAAATGAAAAAATGTCAATAAAAAGATGTCAGAGTTGGGAGGGAGCTTGCAGATCATCTAACATCACCTCTCATTTCAAAAATGAAGAAACTGAGGCCTAGAAAAGTTAAATGAGTCAAGGGGCTATGTGACAGCCAAGGTCACACAGGTTGCTAATGGAGAAGGAGGAGCAGAGCTCAGGTCTTCTTTAATGTTATTTGCTCCCCAGAATCAACTTTTATTAAATAGCTACTCTGTACTATTTTATACTGGACACTGTGTTAAGCATTCTATTTAAATATAAGTTGGGGATGTATCCTACCCCTCATATATCAGAGTCATATGAATCACAGGATAATAATTACAAGATATATTAATGGTTACATGCCTTTTATCCCAGTGACTCAGAAGGTTGAGGCAGGAGGATCACAAATTCAAGACCAGTCCCAGAACCCAGTGAGACCCTGTCTCAAAATAAAAATAAAAAGGACTAGGGATGTAGCTTAGGGGCAAAGGACCATGGGTTTAAACTCCAATACCAAAGAAAGGAAGAAAGAAAGACGGGAGGGAAGGAAGGAAGGAAGGAAGGAAGGAAGGAAGGAAGGAAGGAAGGAAGGAAGGAAGGAAGGAAGGAAGGGAGGGAGGGAGGGAGGGAGGGAGGGAGGGAGCAGTTCTGTAATTATAAGACATATTAACATAAGGGATTGTGTCCTGAGTTCCAAGTACCCTGGAGGATACAAGAGATTTAAATAGCCAAAAGAAACTTTTTAAAAAGAACAAGCCAGAAAAGATGAGGAAATAGAGGGAGCCTGCTTTTTGCTGTTGCTCTGCAGCTTGGGATTGAAGCAGGGAAATACTGCTTTTCAGTGACTTAGGTATCTGAGGGAATTCACTGAAATTCAATATTGGACAATCAGAGATTCAGAGAGACCTACAAATCCTCGTGTTTCAACAGAGTACAAGGTGAACATCAGAGCCAAGCCAGTGGTGGCAGCAGTCCTGGATCACAGCAGAGGGGAGGGGTAACACAAATGGAAAGAGAAACACAGAAGACAAATTTAGCACAGGAACACCTCTAGAAGAGAAAGACAGTCTGAACTTAGCTGGTTCCAAGGTTGTACAGTGAGCTGGTGTTTGAAAGTGCTCCATGTTTCTCACCTTGTGAGCAGAGAACTGAGGCAGGGAGCCAGACTGAGGATGCCAGGCTGGAGCTTGCCATGGCAGGAAGCTAGGCGACCACAGCAAACATTTCCTCACAATCCAGCAGTGACTACCATGTGAGCCAGGATGCACCTGTAATTCCAGTGACTCACAAGGCTGAGGCAGGGGAATCACAACTTTGAGATCAGTCTCAGCAACTGAGGAAGATCCTCAGCAACTCAGTGAGACCCTGTCCAGACACACAAATAGAAGTCACCGTACATCATTAATGCACTTTGATGCATGCGAATGGGAATGGACAGCACTTTCCACTCAGATCTTCGAGGAAAGAGTTTCAGAGGTTTTAGTCCACGGACTTCAGGCTCCATTCCTAGGGCTCAAGGTGAGGCTGAATGAACATCATGGTGGAATAATGTGGTGGAAGGAAGCAGCTCACATGGTGATCAGGAGGGAAAGAGGGAGAGGAGAGGCAGAGGTAGAGGTGGAGAGGGAGAGAGAGCTCTGTAGATCTTAATCAAGTTCTTACTTTCTCTTTTTGAATATTGGTGATAAAATTAGATGTAAATATCAATGCAAACATCAATGTTAAGAATATAAGAATGTTAGCATAATATTGGCTTATTCTTCCATTCTTTTATTCGTAACCTGTAAACTTGCCAATTGATTAAAATGTATAAAATGATACTACAATTTGATCTCTTAGAAATAATTTTCATGTTTTAGGCATAGCTAACCTGAATAGTGAAAACAAACATCAAAATAAATGAATCCCATATGTGAAGAAGGACCACAATATAGCAAGAAATAAAGACATGACTACTTAGCTATTATCTGGTAAAGTTATTTTTATGTCTTTGGTGTTGTTTATAACAACCTGATCTAATAAAAAATTATTTAAAATATTTTTAAGAAGTCTTTTAAGATGAATTCCTATTCCTTATCCATTCTTCATTTGCTGTGTGACAGATAAGATATGATAAATGGAAGAATGGGACATAAGTGACAATGGAATAAATGTAAGTTCCTGAATTGGATTTTAAAATCTTGCTGAGAATTATAAGATTGCAGGTATGTGCATTTGGTTGAGGGAGATAATTAATGGCACTATTATGAATAACATGCTGTTGTAGAATAGAATAAATAGAAAAATAATATTATTTCCAGAAAAATTGGAAATGGAAGTCCACTTTTTGTTATGACAACCAAGCAGATATTATTTGCTAAAGTCAGATATTTCTGAGTATTATTTCCTAGGAGAAATATAATTAATTACCAAACTTTCAGATTCAAATGATAATGATTGTAAAATTAATAAAAATCAGAATCCCAAATATCTTCATCCTGGAGATACAATGGAAGTAATATTATTTTCACACCTTAGGAATTTTTTAACCCCATTAAACATCCAACCTAATATGTTAGACATATTATTACATTTTAGAAATACTATTAATCAGCAGAAGCTACATGCCAGGTTTGGCAAAGAAAAGACAAGACTCTCATTGCCCTTTACCCAAGAAGTGAGGAAATTTCTCCACAGCATTTCAAAATGCTGCATCTCAGCAGAGAATTAATTATCGATTGAGAGACCTTAAAAACAGAAGTGAAATTTTAGTGAGGATCTTGAGCAAATGAATAGATGAATAATCATCCGTTCCTATTAAAATAGAATTTACAGAATATTCCAGTGCCACACTATGAGCACCAGACATAGAACTTGATCTTCGTCATTACGTAACCAAGTGAGAAAACAGACATATTTAAAGGTCATCACTAGCAGGATTTGTATTCTGCAGTCCAACAATTGAATGTCTATTCATAAAATAATAACATCTCAAGATTTAGTTGCCACTAATCCAAATTCCTGTTTATATGAAAAGAACTTTAATGTCATTAGAGAAATTCAACAAGGGAGAAGTTGAAACTGGGAATTATAAAATTAAGGAAACAGGGTAATAGCCTTATGGTTGATATATTTACAGTATATACAATACAGTTGGGGTGGGCATAAAATGAACCCTCAGTTTTTCCTCTTGTCCCAGTGGTAACAGCCTGGCTTATGAAGTTATCCAGGAGTGGCAGAAATAGGGTAGAATACATAATTGCTCAGGAGAATATGAAGAAATGTCTCCTCAACTATACTAAGGTACTTAGCAGACCATTGCCCTTTTCTCTAGGTTCATTTCAAGAACTAGTTATTTTCCAGAAAGTAAAAAAGAAAGAGAAAGTTGGGGGCAGGTTTGATCCAATGATAATTGAAGGGAAACCAATAGAAGAAAGGGATCAGGGAATGAAGCAAGTGAAGGAAAAGGAAAATACTGGGAAATGATAGTGGCCAGATTACATTGTTATATTGTGTGCATGTACAAATATGTAATGGTGACACTCCACCATTATGTATAATTATAATGCACCAGTAAAAAAATATGGAAAAAAAGCTTTACATAAAAGTCAGGGCTATCAGTCTTAGAATGGACCATGCAGGGATAGGATTGACTGAAAACAAAAATAAGCCAAGACTAAACATGCCATGTAATGTGCACATCACATGAAATAAAGCAAACCAAATGTGCATGCATATTTCAACAAAACAACATGGTTTAGAATCAGTAAAGTTTACACTAATTGAGTTACTTAAAATGAAAATTGATGATCCAGAAGACAGACTGCCTCATTTTTTGACACAAAAGCAGCACTATCTTACTTCAGTGACCCAAAAGTCTTATTTTCATTAAACATAAATATTACATATAAAGATTTTCATAGGTGGCCTTGTATTATTGTAAATATACAAGTTCCCATGTGATTTTGAACTTCTGACCAAAAATTGTAGGCCTGAATGGAAAGCATTGTACAGTCTGTAAGTTTTACTGTTTATCTCTCTGTCTGTCCATGTGTGTAAGAGATTGACGTATTTATTGCACTGAATTTTCAGTTATGTTGTTAACATTTATAGATTTCAGGGAAACCTACAAGGCACAATTTTTCAGCCTTTTCAGACCATCACATTCTTCTTCAATATAGAGGCAAACATTTCAACAAGCAAAACTAAGTCGTATTATTAAATGTTCCAAAGAAACATAGTCCCTGAACATTAATAAATACTGATCTTGACTTAGCTTGAAGCCAGTGTCTCATACTCTGGTTGCCTTGAGGTCTACATACACTATAATTTACAGTAGTAGTGCAGCACTTGGAAGGAATCGAAATTTGGTATTTTTTCTGTACATTAAGAATGTTTTGTGGAATGTTGCCTAAAATCAGAATTGTTCCTAGTCAATGAAACAGATTTAGAGCAGTGTGGGTGAACCTGTACATAGATCTGGGTTAAAAACCTGTTTCCAGTATTTGCTAATTTTTTCTAGCAAGATTAAGAAAGTTATCTTCTCCCAACTGCATTCTATTTACTACTGAAATGCAGATAATATCTGCTCCACTGATGTGTCATGATAACTTAGGTTCAAGGTGTGACACCTGAACGGAGAATACACTTGGTGCATACTTGTTGTGCACTAAGGAAGGACTAAAGAAACAAAAGCATACTTATAAATAAAAATTAAACCCTGAGATTTTTCACAAATGTTCTCCAAGGTGCATGTATTTGTTGCAGGTGGTTTTCATTTATTTTACTCTCTTCGATTGTATTCAGATTAGCTATATAAACATACCTGACTCCTGTGAGTGACTGCCATGTACCTGGGTGTTGCCAGAATTTAGTGCCTATATTTGCATTTGGATGTTTGGTAGCATTTATATCAAGTGGTACTAATGCACAAAGAGCACAAGTAAACTTAATGCTTGTGATGTGATCATGTCAAGTAAAGCCATAAACAGAACAGAGTGAGCTGAACCAAAGAAGTCGCTTCAGTACTTCAAAACAGATCATTTTAAAATGCACGAACTCATGATGTGACACACACACAATAAGAAATGCTATGCAAATTCAAAAGAAACTTATTCTTGGTAGTTGGTGTTATTTCCACATTATGAATAATAATTTAGTTTAGCAAATTATAGTTCTATTTTTTTTCTTTTGATGTAGTTGGACACGTGGGGATCTTTTCATTGTTTTAGTATTTTATACATGATTCTTGCTTTGCAGTTCAATGTATGCTAAAGTTTAAGGGACTTATAACTTCTTTTATAACTTCTTTATATAAGTGTATATTTTAAACATATGAAAACAATGATAGGTCATTATTTTATTTTTACCCTTTATAAAGTACAATAAGAAGATACTTTATTGTTATAGGGAGAACAGTTACTGTTCTTAAATTCAGGGTATGAGATCAAGTACAAAGTCCTCCAATTCCCGTGAAAGTTTCTACATTAGCTTAACCTCACTGACCCTCGATTTATTCCCAGATAAAACAGGGATCATAAAAATTCGTCATGCCTACCAAGCAATGTGCTTGAGAGAATTAAATGAAATCAAAGATGTGAGAATGCCTTATAATCTATAAAGCTCTGAATTAATGTAAGGGATTATTCATTTCATCATTATTAATAAACATTTGAACTCCCAACATCACAGCGATGTGTAAGTCATCTTCAGAAGAAAATATCTAAAGCCTAAGAATGAAAATCAATTAATGAATTCATTGTTCCCTTTCAGAATACAGAGGGTTTATCTCACAGTACTCAAGTTTTCTGCCACAAACATATTTCTGTTTTCTTGGGCTTGGAAAGAAATTGCAATTTTTTAAAAAATATTGTGAGTTAATGTGCCTAAATTAAGAGTTTGATTTTAGACAAAAAGTTAGGCTTTCCTAGGTTCCTTGGGAGAATCGATGAATTTCTCTCTCATTTTTGTTGTATCTCATCTCAGAAGTAGCCTGTCTCTGTAGTAGTTCATGCAGGGCTGATGAAAAAAACATTATCTGTACAATATCTAATATATATATGCATATGAGTTATATGTTGTGAAGAGAAATGAGAACATGAATTTATAATGACGAATAACAAAGGAGATTTAAATGATTTCTACAGAAAATGACACTGTAGATTTATTTTTTTATTTATATTTGTGTCTATTTCCTAAAGAATTTCTGGCAGTTACATTTAAACAATACAAGCGCATACATTTCTAACACAGTCAGAAATAGAATATCAGGTTCAAAGAAAAAGAAAATATGCAAATTTTATTGTACAGTTTTTTAGTTGCTTAGAACACACCATAATCATGTTAATATCTGTGCAACATTATGACCAGTGAATGATGATCTAAGCATTGACATACACTTAAATTCAGTCAGTACTATGCAATAAATATGTCATATATATCCATACATGTATATACACACATATATATAAAATCACTGACCAAAATATATAAACTGTAAGTTATATTTGAATCTTTCTTGTTATGAACCTTTTTAATGCTTTCTAAAGGAGTGTATGTATATATCAATTTGTTCAAATAATTAATCTGTAAGAATTATTTATCTCCAGCAACTATTTCAAGGACTCAGGTTATTTACTTATTTATGGACTCAGTCATCTGCAATATAGTTATTTACTTATGTTGATACCACCTTGCTTGAATAAGAAATTCATTAAAAATGCATCTCTCAGGATGAAAAAAAGTAGTTTCTCATTCTTGTTTTAATATTTTGCCTATCAGTTGATATCTTCTTGACTTTATAGTGAGAAGAAAGCTGATTGAGATCAGGGCATATGTTTTCTTTAATTTTTAACTATATAATGTTTGACATATCATAGGTAGATTCTGAAGGTATATTTACTATATGAGAAGTAACTCATTAAAAAATGGTGGTTGAGATTTGGGAAGGATGGGCTTGGTGAAAGTTCTGGAATTTATAATCATAAGTAGACAAGACCTAAGAATTTTCAGAGTTAAGTAAATTTAACAGAGTAAGAATTTAATAGCCCTAGTAACAACTGACTTATTCCGAGGCTGTGGTTCTGCATGTGGGCTCTCTACTTTAACTTCCATGGGGAATTGCTCTTTTAAATACCAGACACCATTCTGTCTCAGTAGTACACAGAAGAGAAGGAATCAAAAATGTTATAACCTTTCTTGCATCTTCATTATCCACTTATGTATTATTCCATTTAATTATAACAGTCATATTAAAATAGTATTACCATCATTTTATAGATAAGATCAGTAGTGCAAAGAGAGATTATGCCAGCCACAAATTTTGAAGAGTAATAAATGCATTTGAACCTGGTAGTATCTTAATTTAACATCCACACTTGCTAATATCTCCACTTGCTTTGTAAAATATCACATTTCCTGGAACAATGGGCACTGTGTATGCAAAACCTGATGATCTGTTGGGAGGGCACGGCTGTGTCTGAAGTCTTGGAACCGTGGGTACTGCCTTCACACTGAAAGAAGTAGATCTGCTCTCTAAGATAAGACCTTTTTTTTTTTTTTTTTCAATTTTCTTTCTTTTTCCTGGTTTTGAATTCTTCTATACTCTTCTTTGCATACCCAAAAGTATTTAAATCATAGACTGCTTCAATCAATAGTTTCTCTCTTATGGAATCATCACTGGAGTCCCTAGTTTGTACAAAGCCAGTTATGGTGTCCTAGGTTTAACAAAGAGGAATTAGAGAACTTCATATAGCACGTTGGATTTTACTGGACTACAAGAATTGAATTCGAGTTGGACTGGAGAAAGGAATCGTATAATGCACATAGGGAAATATCATAACTTTAAGTCTGAAATGTGAACAACGTATTCAGGTAAAATTCCAACCCAACTGACTGAATTTCACTTACAAAATGCCAAAAAGCCTAGTGACACTGAAACTAATATACATCCAGAAGTTGACATTGTGTATGTCTCATTTTTTATGAGATCAATGAATTCTAAATCTTTCCTTTGATATAGTTAGACAAGTTTTGATATGCTGACTTTACACAGAGGAAAAATAACATCTCCACCATAAAATTTAACTTTCATTGCTGGAATAAAATCTGTACTTTAAACATTTGAAAGTACAAATTGAGAGTACTATCTGCCCTGACTGCACAGACTTTTGTCTGTGAGGGCATGTGTGTGCATGTGTGTGTCTAACAAAATTACCATTCTTTTGTGGGGGGACCAGGGATTGAACTCAGGGGCGCTCAAACACTGAGCCACATCCCCATCCCTATTTTGTATTTTATTTAGAGACAGGGTCTCACTGAGTTGCTTAGCACCTCACTTTTGCTGAGGCTGGCTTTGAACTCATGATCCTCCTGTCTCAGCCTCCCAAGCTACTGGGATTACAGATGTGTGCCACCACACCCAGCTATAAAATCACCATTCTATCTCATATTCTGATAGATCCCTAAATAAATATATGCATGTTCCTACTATGTCAAGTGTTATGACAGCAGTAAATATTAAATATCACAATTTCCTCCAGATTTTATAAACTATTCTGATAACCATTCTGGAGAACACAAGGAGAATAAATGTCTAAAAAAAATCTCCATACAAAACTCAAAAACATAGATGACATATATTAAGCTCCTCACACCTTGATAAGAATGTGTCATACATGAAATATGTGGTGGTTTTATGATTCACAATCAAGTTTTTTTTTTTTTTTTTTTTTTTTTTTTTTTTTGTGGTGCTGGGGATTGAACCCAGGCCCTTGTGCTTATGAGGCAAACACTCTACCAACTGAGCTATCTTCCCAGCCCTACAGTCAAGTATTTTAAACTGAAGATTAATAATGTGATTTCTCTTCCATCATTAGAGTCACTAAGTATTAAATGAGAGAACTAATTGAATAATTTTGTGTGAATTTCTTACATCACCAAGCAAAGAAAATATCGTATATAATAATATGAAATAAAGTTGTGGGGGCAGGTCAGCTGAAGCAGATACTAAACAATTGTGACAGGTCAGTAGTGAATTTCTTGGCAGCCCAGAGGTGTTCAAAAGATACTGATATTTTTGTTCTTTGGATTTTAATGCTGCAACCTAAATTCGCTTATGAGTTCTGAAGATCATATGTTGATATGAATAGGTTACCACAGGGTCATTGTGTTATTTGATCCTTAACACTGCTCCTACTTTCAAACAAAGATATTATGCCTTTTTCAGCATAATCTGAGCTGTCTACCCCTGTAAAATTATTGCAAGTCATGAAAAGTACTCAGATTGTGTTAGTTCATGGCTTTGGATGGCTAATGATATCTTTATTCCCTTCTGGTATCAGCAACTCAATTCACCCTTGAAGAATTGCTTCTCTCCCCTACTTGCTTAAGGTATTTGCAAGCAAGGTCATCAAGATAACTTAGATATTCCCTGGGCCAACTTGTGCATATGAATCATGACTGGATTTCCTGAAGTGTGCATTGGGAAGAGCAATGGCCAGGACCACATGTGTTGTAGCTGCTTGATCACAGGCCTTCCATGATAAGATGTTCCTTGGCAGGCTCACCCTGAACCCCCAAATTGCCCTGGTTCCTGGCTCATGTCTTTTCTCAGATCTGATTCTTCAATTTTGCTTTGATGTCCTGAACTTTCCCATGATCTACTTATATTAAATTCTTTTCTTCCCTTTTTTCCTTTCCTCTTCTTTTCTTTTTCATTTTTCCTTTTCAACTTGCCCAGTCACTTCCTATTGCTGGCAAACCAAACCAAACCAAACAAAACGTAAATGAACGACAAAAGGGAAATGAAAAGCACTTCACAGAGAGAGGCATTTCACTAGAGAAGCCTCATAGTTGGATCTTCCATTTTACACCACCCACCCGGTGCTCCGTCTAAGTTCAGAGGTTTTTCCAACTGTTGAGCCCTCGCGTTCTTTGTAGACAGGAGTGGTCTTGTGAGGTAAGAAAAGAAAAGAAAAATGCCTCCTTAAATGGAATTGCATAGGCTTCGTGTCCCTTTACATTTAAGTGACTTCATTTTACCACATTGACTCAGGATAGTGTTCCGTGATGGGGACACAATGACCCCCAAATATAGCACTTTGACATGAGAGAAAACATAAGCAAGAAGGTTGCCCTCTTTATCCTGCCTTTCTCCTCTAAAGCACCTGGGAGACGTTTTCTTACCTTCGCCTGAAACAAGTCATCAGACAATCACGTGAGAGGTCTCTTCTCTATACCTAGAGAAAAGCTTTTATCTCTGAAGACATGAAGAAACGAAAAGGAAACTATAGGAGAGGGCTTCCTATGTTCTTCATAGTGTTTTACCATTAGATGATACTTTAATTCAACAACTTCTCCACAGCTGTCCACTTATTCCTCAAACCGAGCACAAAGAATGCACACAGTTCGGCGGTGTAGCAGTGTGGAGTGCATGCTCAGCACACATGAGGCCCTGAGTTTAATCTCAGCTCCTAAAGAAAAACACGAACAACAAAAAAGACGTATGTTTCCCATTTGGTTCAAGTCTTCATTTCATACTGAAGGCTTGCATGCCATGGAAAGTTATCATTAAATACATTTGTGTTTTTTTCCCTTTTTAATCCACTTTTTGTTTTAGGGCCTCAACCACGGAACTGGGATGGTTGAGGAAAAGATCTTTTAATGTCCTCTTTAATGGCACTGCAACTTAAGCAAATGAACACAACCTGAGAAAATCTGCATTATTAATCCATTAATACAACATTATTCAAAGACTTTTTATACACCTACTGTACAGTGAGATGTCTACTTAAGAAAGAAGTTTACAATAAAGCCCAACATTTTAAAATGCAGCTTTGTGTGCAGGAAGTTCGCTAGGTCTGACACTTGTTATATGTGGTGAGCAAAATGGAGTCATGTTGATAAATATTTGGTCTTCACCAAGAATATATTTAAAAACATAAGTACTGTCATTTTATTATGCTGTTGTAACCCAGTTCCTTTAGTGATTATCCTGCTACTGATTCCTATAGCTTTGATGTCACAGGTGAGCAAAGCCCGCTTTTATGATTTATACCATTTACTCAAGAGCTCCACACTGCATACACAGTTAGCATTCAACTCAACCCCAGAGCCCAAACTCTTCATAACCAGTTTTGTCTCCCTTCTGGATGAGCTGTTAGAGCAAGAATTAGAAGACAGAAAATAAGCCAACTTCTAGAAGTGGCTGGAGCTGCAGAGAGACGCAGAGGCTGTATCTACCGGATGGAACTGAGAAGCTTACATGTGCTCATGGAGATGTCCATCTTTAAAAGTGGAGGAGTGAGGCAGGAGCCAGACTGGAGACATAAGACTTACAAAACAGGAAAATGTAAAAACGAGTAGGATATGACTCATGGGGGAAGGAGAGGGGAAGGGAGAGAATTGCACTCTGTGGTTAGTAAGGGAATGTTCATCTTCCTGAGTCACAACAGGAGTGGTCAAGGAGGGAGCGTGTTTGGATCCACCTTCGGATAGCCCCTCAGTCTCCACAGGGCCCCTTTCCTGCCCTTTCTTCTTTGGTAAGGAAGAGAGGACTGTATTTGATAGTTTAAACCCATTCATCCAATCGCAGGTTGAATTCTGAGCAGCATTAAGCCTACCATTATGAAAATGCCCTATAATATAGATTTGCCCTCTTCTAGAGCCATGATGTTTATCTAACCTGAGTTTCCTATCAAATTGGCCAAACCAAAGAGGAGAGAAAATTGCCAATCTTTTTGAGTATGTTAGTAGGCTGTTAAGAAATAAGCACATCTTTCATTTTTTTAAAGTATAATGTGAATATTTATTTTCTGTTCCATTTAGGGAGAATCAATATTGCTTGATGCGTGGATAGTTCCACGACTCCCCCTTATCTCTTCTTATCAATTGTTAGTTCTCTAGAAATACGGACCTGGTCACAAAAAGAAGGGAGACAGTATTGTGGGTTAGAAATAAGATCAAACGGACAATCTGGAATTCCCTTTCTGATTCTGTTGCTAACCAACTGAATAATCTAAGTGTGCCCATAATGCTATCTGAGCCAAGTGCTTGTGCATAAAATGAGGAAATTAGATAGTGGGTGGTGTATTCACTTTTTTCTGTTTTTTTTTTTTTTTTTTTTTTTCCCTTTATTTATTTTTTCATTTTGGTAGTAGGGATTGAACCCAGGGGTGCTTAATCACTGAGTCATATCCCTGGCCCTTTTTCACATTTTATTTTGAAATGGGGTCTCTCTAAATTCGTGATGCTGGCTTTGAAATTGCGATCCTCCTGCCTCAGCCTCCAGAGCCCCTGGTATTACACGTGTGTACCACAGCACCCATCCACGTGTTCATTTTTCACAAAACTGTGCTTCCTCCTTCATACCAGTGACATGTCTTACAGACGCAGTTGTTAGAACCACACATGTAGGTTGAAGAATGGCCCCTTGATTCTATCCTAACACATGGACTTTAATACACACTGTTTAGTAGACTGCACTCGGGAATTTCAAGTTCAGTGTGTCAGTATATTGAATAACTTAAATGATCCTTTGGAAAAGTTGCTGATAGGCAACACCATTTTAATGAAGGTTCTTTCAAGAAGTTCTAATGTGTGCAATATTGAAACAATGACATTCGTGACTTTCTGCACCAATTAATTTCCTTCCCAAGATAGCTGATATTGTTATAGTTGGTTATCAATGACCTTGAAAAGAGGAAGAAGTTTCCATAGGAATGTGATGAATTACATAAATTAAGTTTTATGGGGACTTGGACATGGGGCATAATACCTACTAGATGACTCAAGATGGACATATCTAAATTAGCATAGATATACAGAAGATTTTGAGGAAGACGTTTCAACATCATGTATGTAAAGTAGTAAGCAATGATAGATTTTTAATTTGTATTTATAAATATAAACATATCTCCATGTACTTTGTTGCATGCCCAATTTTTACTATTTCTCCTATTGCAGTGTAACCAATAATGTACAAGACATCAGCTCTGATACTGAGTTACAATAGGAATATAAAAAAAAATTTCTCTTAAGAATAAAAAAACAAGTAAATAAGTGAATTATACTAGAATCAGCACAGCCTCTCCATTTATACTTAATGTGGTTTAAAAAAATACAGCATGCAGTTCAGTAAGATATGCTTATAAAACACCTGGTTTTCAAAATATGTCATGAAGATTCTATTCTGTCCCTTCCCTCCCTCCTTCCTGGAAGCATTTTTATTTATTTATAGTCTATTTGAATTAGGAAGACATTTCTGCCCAAACAGATCCTCCCCCCCTCTTTTTTTTTTCCTTTGCTTCTATACAATAAAGAAATAAAGGAGCTGCATCATTATTTAGTACACAACATAGTACTGTAAATTCTATGTTGAATTCCTACCCAAAGACAGAGGAGAATGAAGACTGGTGTCAGCACTTCTTAAGTATGGGTGAACATTGCACTAGTAGCCCAGTGAGATTGAAGAAAACACTTTTAAACCTTTTCATTTTGTCACTGTTATGTTAAATTCAATGACTTCTTCAAATGAGAGTAGTTCACTGCTGGGATCCATCTATCTATCTATCAATCTATCTATCTATCTATCTATCTATCTATCTATCATCATCTAAATCTTTATAAAGTGATTTTTTTCCACTTCATGAAATTTAAAATAACAAAGTGAGTATTATCACTCTAAACGATTTTGTTATGCCAAAGGACAATGGAAATCGGCAGTGAAAAGTGTACATGCATTCAATAAAATTTTAAGCGTTTAAAATGCATTCCTGTCCAAGTCCCATTTTAAGAAGCATTGCATAAATTGCAATGTGACCCCCAAGGCCATCTCACTAATATCTCTTTATCCAATAGATCTTGTTTGAGAATTCCCTTGAAAGGAACGAAGCATGTCAGATAAATTAAATGAAAAGAACAGATGTAGATTAAAAGTGATGTACATTCTAAGCCTGAACTTTTAATTTCACTAAATATTATTTTCCAATCTTCATGATCACATTATATTGAAATGTTGGAACTTCAATTTCCTCTACTATTTCATTTAATAAAACCCTTGTCTCCTCTGAGCTCTTAAGGAGATGTTAGCTTTAAATCACATTGACTTCACCCTTTGCAATTTACATATGTTGAAGAAATAAAAGCCTTTTCAAGAGTCACCATGGGGCCTGAGAGGCCTCAAAGGAGTATTAAGACCTTGAGTTTTATGTGAGCTGCCTCAAACACAAGCCACAAATCCTCCCTGTGGAATACTAATGGCTTTTGTGTACAGTGACAATTCCTTGTGATTTTTTTTAAAGTGGCGGAGCGGCCCGTGTATAAAACAGTCTTTGTGCTGGTGATGGAGATATTCAACTCTAGCTCTGAGGCTAAAAGCAGCTTTCCATTTGGAGGTATTTCATAGTCCAGTTTACACTGAAATAAATAGTGGAACCCATAGGAACCTGGAAAGTAGTGCATTGAAACTGCAATTCTTATTTCTATAAAGATTTATTCAAAAGGACATTTTAGATATGTAGTGTTAGGAGATTGATCTTTGATGTCTGATGACTGATTTACTGTAAGTTATCTTTTTCTTCTCAAAGCATCATCTTTATTTATTAATTTGTGTTGCTGAAATTTAACTCAGGGTCTCATACATGCCAAGTATCTACCCCTGAGCTACACCTCCAGCCCTATTTTATGTTTTGAGAATACAGACTTGATTTAAATATCAGCAGAATTGAAAAATCAGTGCAGGGATTCTGATTTTCTAAAATGACCTCTGTTCTGTCTTTATAAAAGTTCTTTCTTATACAGTTCACTCGCATTTATGTGGCCGAGGAAGTTTTAAAACCTGACAGAAAACCAAAGATGGGGTAAGAAATTCTCAGGGACGTTTACTTTGGAGTCACATGGGGTGTCTAGCAAAACCCAGAAGTTCATAAAAGCAACAATGAATAACTCACAGTTGAGAAAACAAGCCTTCAATCCTTGTTTTCAAATCTGGCTACACAATGTATCACTTCAGGAGATAAAAATAAAAAATGGGTATGCCTGGGACCTGCCCTAGAAAAATTGAATCAGAATCTCCAGGGCTGCCCTGTCCAATACCATAGCCACTGGCCACATGAAGCCATGCAATACTTGAAAGGTAGTTAGTCTGAACTAAGATGTGCTGTAAGGGTAAAATACACATTGGATTTCAAATATTTACTCTCAAATCAGCCAACATACTGACAAAGACTCTCTCTTTGACCAATCTTTAAATGGGCTCCCCTGAGCTCTCTTTTCAACTGGACCTTGTCCTTGAGCCCTGTCTTCTAGCCCACCAAGCCCAGCCTTAATAAAAATTCTGCTAAGTTCGTTTAGAAAGAATTCCCTTTATTCTTGATAGCTAACCACCCTTCATATCTGATCAAGTTTGCCTTCCACCCCTGATTGTCTAAGCCCTTGAACTCCTTGAGCAAGAATCCTGTTGAACCAGTTTGGCAAGCTTTCTCCTCTCCTTGATGTCTCCTCTTAGTATTTGTCAATCCATTGACCCTCTCCTTCTGCTTACTGGTGTTCTCACCTGTCTGTGCTATACAGAGTTGAGGTCAGGCTTTTGTCTATTGAAGTAGCCTTGACTGATATCTCTCCTGCTGTCTTGGATGGTTTCCACTGAATAATTTGTCTTTAACAACACAAAAAAATATAAAAATGGCAATGTTCCTTTATGGATCCTATGTTAAAGAGGAATGAATACATTTGGCCCAGGTGTTGTGACATACACCTATAATCCCTGCTACTCACCTACTTGGAGGCTGAGGCAGGAGGATCACACAATTTTCTAGGTCATCCTGAGTAAGTTAATAAGAATTTATTTTAAAATAAAATAAAAAAGGACTGAACACATAGCACAGTATAGATTGCTTGCCTAGCAAGTGCAAGGCCCAGGGATTGATTCCCCATACTACCACCACCACTATAAAAAAAAAAAAAAAAAAAAAAAGGAATATATTTAAAATATATTTAATTAAACTAAATATATGATAAAATTAATTTCATCTTCTGTATCTCTTTACTTTTTTCTAAGGTAGATGGTCACATATTTAATATTTATTATGTTTTCATTAGTTAGCCCTGCTCCAGGAGTTATGTTTAGGCACCAAAAGTTCAGAACACATTCCATGCGTTTCATTAAATCAGCACAGGATAAAAGAATAATACACATATTGCACAAATATTGTAGATCTTACTGTATGACAGACTTGATGTGAGCTTCACGCTTATACACTTGCCATAGCAGCACTCTTTAGTAAATGCTGTTATTACCCACATTTTATGCAGGGCAAAATGAAGTACAGAGAGATAAAGTGCTTTGTCCAAGGTCATTGATGGAGGAAAGAAGAGTCAGGACTTAAAGTCAGGGCATGTGACTCAGGCTCACATAGTCCTACAATTGGAGGTCGAGTCTTTGCTACCCCCTTACCTGTAATTTCACTTTCCATTTTTCCAGTTACATGTGGTCAACACAGTCTTAAGAATTCAATGAAAATTTCCAGAAATAAAGAAAGCATACATTTTAAATTATGCACTATCTGAGTAACATAATGAAATCTCAGACTGTCCTAGTCTGCCCTATTCAGGACATGAATTATTACTCTGTTCAGCACATCCACACTGTGTAGGTACCTGTCCATTACTAATTTAATAGTCATATCAGTCACCAGGCAGACCATCATGCTATTGCAGTGCTGTGTTTAAGTAACTTGTTTTACTTAATAATGGCCCCAGAGGACAAAAGTAATTATGCAAAGAAGTCACCAATGCATACAAGAAGGAAGGACAGATTAACTCTGGTACTATGTGGTAATGTTGCAGGAAAAAATAGTATCTATAGGATTTGGTGCTATCTATTGTTTTAGGCATCCACTGCATTTTAGAACATACTCCTTACAGATGAGGGAACTATTATATTGAAGCAAAGGTTATGTCTAGATTATTTTGTATTTGAAATACTAGTATAAATAAAATCATTATGAAATATCATAAATTTCATACTTTCTACATATAAGTGACTTTTGAAGCCCATATATATATATATATGTACATACCTGTTTGATCATCTCAAGAAGCATGTGGTTGGTGGTGTCATCTCCATTCTATCAACTAGGAGACAAATTTTCCAATAAATCAAACTTGGCCCAAATTCATATCAAATTTCCTCTCATGTATGTCTCCTATAAAAGGTTGTCTTGGTGGCCTTGTTTCTCAATTTTCTGACCTCCTTCACATTACAGCAATGAACTGGAAGCTCCTACACTTGAGGTATAATCCATATTTTCATCTGACTTACATCGTATGACTTATTGACAAGGGGGTTACTGAGATAGTTAGTTCGGGGATTAGTATTTTAATCTTTGCCATGGTGTTACTTGAAGTATGGCCTTGAGCTAAGAATGTGGGTAAAGGTCATGGAGCTGTCAGATACAAAGATCAGTCTGTAAGAGAATGGACACCAAGACATCCTTTACAAGGCCATTCAGAAAGAGGATGTTTCCTAATGCCTTTAAAAAAGAGAGTACAAGTGTGTTAGCATCATAAATCTCAACTCAGAAATAGTAACTATGCCAGGATTTCTCATACCCACCCCCAGTGTTGAGATCAGAAATAAGATTATACTTCAAATGATGGTGTCATTTGTAGAGTATTATTATGAGGATATCCTGAGCTGTCGATGGTCTTTAAAATATACTTCATGCTGCAGTATATTCTTTATAAGTAGTTGCATTGAGAATTCTATTGAGAGTGAGAGATTGATTGGTTGTTTTGTGTACTAATGGGACTCTTCTCTCCTTTTGTTCTCAGCACTGCCTTTCATGGTCCTCATTTCTATTGCCTGTGCTATGCACATATCACTACAGCTGCAGATAGGATTATTGAACTAAACAAGGCAAGGATGAGAAAAACGCTGCAACTGAGGGAGCATCAGCCTTGGCACCAGTGGGCCATAATCTACTGACTCCTGAGTGACCTTGGGCACAGAACCTAAATTCACCCATTTTATTCTCATTGTATGGGAAATAAAGAAATATGCACTACTTTTCCATTTATAGGAATTAAGTGAGATTTGTATAAAAGTTATGGAACATGGTGCCCAGGTTCAAGTAGATAGTCAATAAAAGTAGAAATTCCATTTGACCTTTCCTTTCCCTCCAAGCCTTTGAGAAAGAGTAGACTTAACTTATTCACAAACCACTCACATAAATACACACATGTGCACACACACAATTCAATCAGGTGGGAATCACCCTAGCTTGTGCCTTTGTAAGAACATGGACCAAAAATACCCAAAAGATTTTAAGAAGGATATTCCAACACCTGCAGTTTGCAAGCTTCTAATCCCTTTGCCCTTTCTACACATCGTCTTCTCTCTTCACCCACAAATGATCCATATTTTGATTTTCAGTCTAAAACCAAACACTCCTCACTCCTGCCTGCACATCTTGCCTCGCATACCAGATATGTTCAGACACACTCCAGTCCCTGATGCATTCTATAGAAGAGAGTTTTAACTCCTGATTATCCATCCCAGGGGAGAACTAGTTTCCTGAAGTGTGCATTCTCCTGTGTGTCTCCTTTCTCTTTTACATATAAATTCCCTCTATGGTCATAGTAGCCAATTTATGCTAAGTCCCCTTAACATTTTTAACTTACAGATTCCATGCTGAATTCTTCCAGGAGATCAAATGAAATGGAAAATTCCTTAGAAACTAAGATTCAGAACAGGGAGCCCAGGAGCCTAATAAATCAGAAAATATTCACCCCTTCTTTCCCTTTGAAATAATTTCAAAAGTACAATTATGACCAACTTTCTCTACTGTGTAGTGTGTGGTAGAGACTGTAAGTTGTCTAAAGATCTACCTCTTGTTGATTGAGAATTTTAAACAGGTATACACATATTATTTCCATGTTTATTTTCTGAAATTTTATCTCCCTTGTGGTGGCTGGTTGTCCTGATATGGTGTAGTCTGAGGTTAATGATGAGGTTGCCATTTTCTGAAGGTTCTACTGGAGCCTGATTATTCACAGTCAGATGTCTGTATGTTGGTATTTGAAGTTGGAAGAGTCACATTCTCCATGTTGTCCCTGTCTATGTGTTTCCTTGACATTCAATAATCCAGCCCAGGATTTCTCAGATGATCATGCTCGTGTTCCAGTTACTTCTACAGTGAGATTTGATTAGAATGGATGAGAATGGTGTTCCTTTCCCAGGATCTTTTTCTTTTCCCCACCTTCTGGAAACCAGATGTGATGATGAATTAGCTTCAATTATGTAGAAGATGCTATTGGCCTGTGTTTAGCTTATTAATAGATAAAAAGATACCAAGTCCCTTGAAAAATTATGAGGAATTCAAATAACCCAGTGACATGACCTGGTCAACTCAGGTAAATTATTTGAGAGACATAAATAACTGTCTTCTTCTTTAAACCGCTATGTTATTGAGTCTGTCCATACCCCTGAAAAAAGCAGGTAGAAAACAAATTCAGCATGAATTCTTATAGTAGGCAACATGAAGATGAACTACATTATGTTCAAACATTACAGTACCTGTATCCTAAAAACAAAATGGACACAGCACAGTCAATGGACTCCAAATAGGAATTTTTTTAGTCAAATATCCCATTACAGAATGAGGGGTTTACAATATAATGAGAAACCACTGATGCTGTTTCTAAGGATGAAAACCATCTGTGGGAGGTCTTAGCCTTGATATGAAACACCAATATCTATGAATAATGAAATTAAAAAGCCAATATAATGACCTGGGCTATAAGTTTATGTTATGAAAAATACAAAATTACCATGCTGACTCTGATACCTTAATGAGAATATTGATCATAAGATGAATTGTTCCATTTTCCTTACACTTAATTGTATATACTGCGTGGGCAATTGCAATTTGTGTGTTTTACAGGATACTTGAAGGGGGAGATCTAAGGGATACCATAAAACTTGAATCCTTCTTCTCTGAGGGATAATTACCTGTGGTTATTGACTACACTTTACCAGAATGTTGTTAGTATTTTTAGTTGTTTTAGAAATAGTCTCAAAGCTGTTGCCAGGAAGGTAAGAAATGGGAAAGAAATGAGTTCTTTCCTTTTTCACAGTGACAGAAATTTCTAATTCATTCTTCAGAGGCCAAATACATTAAATCTAGCCAAACTTATAATGTATTAACTAATTAACTAAAAGAGTGTCCTAGGGGGTAATATGTATATATATATAATGTAATATGTAATATATGTCATATATTTTATATAAACTATATATATTTAATGTATATAATATATATATTAATATATACATTTTTTTTCTGGAAAGAGGAAATGAGAGTTTGATTTAATGGTGAACTTAGCAATAGATATATCTTGTCCACAAAATGGAAAAAAAATGTGTTTCACTGTGTTAAAGACCCTCACACACTATTTCGGATTTTAGTTTTCTTCATTTGGAAGTGCTTCCATGGTTTTAAACTCGAGTTTTCTCACTTAGGGTGTTTCTCATTAACTCCCCCGCATTGTGCTTGCTTATCTAATGATCTCCCCTTCTCTCCCATGTTCCAGTTTCTAATCGGTTTCCTTTTCACAGCTCTCTGGGTATCCAAGAGTTTCTGACAATAAAAGAGTTGGGCTTCTGCTTAAAGTGCACTAGAACTGAAAGGGATTTGAGTTTCTCAATTTTGACCACCTAATTCTCCAGACGATGAAACTGACGTGAGAGATGGGGATAGCTCCCTATCATGTTATTAAATAAGGTGTGCCTGAGGGAGGACTGGATTCCAGGGCCTATCCGGAGTCATCAGCAGACGTGTGTTATCAGCACAAAGCCTCCACTGGATTTTCCTTTCTCCCTTAGTTAACATGGCCCTGAATGTAATATTTCCCAACTCTCCAACGTTAACACTAAAGAGAAGCAAACACTTTCCTCATCTTGAAGAACAATTCCCAATAGGTCAGAATGATTAGAAAGTTATGACTAAAAACAAAAACAGAAGCGTACTTTTCTTTTTTGTGACCTCAGTTGTCACTTACTCTTGCCCATTCAAATCCTATCCTCCAGAGAGCCATCCCAAACTATTCTAGAATGATATCTTCTTTTCTCTAATTCCTAAAACAGAAGGAAACTTTCATTTCTCAGGTGACAGTGAAGTAAGAATTTTTTCTGCCTTCTGAAATACTTTTCAGTTTCTTTGTATTCTTCTTCAAGTTTTCTATCAGTAGACAGTCTATTTCTTTGAGCTGGAAGCCATGCCTTGTATAAGGTATTGATTTATCCATAACTCATAAGTGGAGTAAACTTACAGTGGTTGAGTTCTTATTATGTGTCACTTACTCTGCCAAGAATTTTATGGATATAGTTTAATTTAATCTTTAGGAAAACCCCCTGAAGGTAGGACTTACTACCCCCATTTCACATAAGAGGAAAACTGAAGCACAAACTTGAGATGAAAGAACTTCTCCAAGAACTAAAATTTAGTGAACAGTAAAACAGGCATTTAAACCAACCTCATCTATCTCCTAACAGTACCCTTCCGTTAACACTGTCTGCAATTTGTCTTTACAGTTTGTCAGACAGTAGGAGCTTAATGAACTCTTAACTGTAAGAATATTTAAAATGGTAGAATTGAGGATAGTTAAGAATATATATACATATGACAGACATAGATTAATATGAATACCTGTCCACATTTATGCTTGTAAGCTTATAAGCAAGCTGAATCTTCACAAATGCAGTCTTTAAAGAATTGATTTCTTCTTTATTTTTTGGTCAGTAATTTTTAAGAATATTTACTATGAGCAGTGTCTACATTTGTATTTCATATCTAATTTATGTGTTGAAAGGGAAGAATATGCTAAGAAGGATGCTAGCCAGTTCCTAGAGAACCTTTTCCAGTCATCCCATGCATTGCCTAAAAACGGTTTTCAATGCATGAGTTAACACAAAGCCTATAACAAAGACATTAACTTTAGAAAATTTTTCTTAGATATGAGAAGGGCCATTTAAACAGAAAATAATTTTAATCATGATAATGAACTTAATGTATTTGTAAAGTAACTCTTAAAAGGGCAGTGTTCTTCCAGTAGAAATTGTGGCATTCAGGCAACAGATATGAAGTTTGCAAAGTAATAAATAAATGAATAAATTATTTTCAAAAGTAGAATCATTTAAGTATTTTCATTAGTGTCTACCTAATCTCAAGCATGCTAGACATACTGAAGCATATTCAAACATATCATCCTGTTGATCTTATTTTATTTTATTTGTTAATAGAGATTAAACCCAGGGGAACTTTACCAATGAACCACGTCTCCAGCCCTTTGTATTTTTTATTTTGACACAGGGTCTCACTAAGCTGCTGAGGCCAGCCTCAAATTTGCAATCCTCCTGCATCAGCTTCCAGAGTCTCTGGAATTATAGGCATGTGCCACCATGTCCAGCTCATCCAGTGAATCTTAAAAGTTGTAACACTTTACAGGCATCTCTAAATATTTCTGAAAATGTGTTTTACACTTGAAAGTTGGCATAAACTAGGCAGAGTTGCTGGACTTGTTCTAGGAAGAGGAAATGAAGTCAAGTAGAAGATTCACGATGAAGTTTCAGTATGTAAAGCAAAGCTTAGTAAATAACATGCTGATCAACATCATTTTAGAACAGAGAAATGAACCAGATGTGGTGGCCCACGCCTGTAATCCCAGCTACTTGGGAGGCTGAGGCAGGAGTATCGTGATTTCAAAGCCAGCCTCAGCAAAAGCAAGGCGCTAAGCAACTCAGTGAGACCCTGTCTCTAAATAAAATGCAAAATACTACTGAGGATGTGGCTTAGTGGTTCAGTGACCCTGAGTTCAACCTCCAGTACCAAAAAAAAAAAAAAAAAAAAAAAAAAAAAAAAAAAAAAAAAAAAAAAAAATTAAATAAACCAGGAAAGGTTAAGTGAATCAATCCCAAACACATTTTTTAACATCAGTTCAAGTGATCATGTAGTCTGATTTCATATTTAGTAGATGGGTACGAGAACAGGAGGAGTGAAAATGTGGATGAATACAATAAACAGTTGCCATTTTTAATAGCATTAGGGTGATGTGCTGAGAAAGTGTTGCACATTATATTACATATCTCCTCCTGTTGAATAATTGCAGTAGCAGAGGTTGACCACTACATAATTATAGAAAGGTATATGCAAATTTTTAGCTTTCTTAATATCACATTAATAATAGTGGTTTCTGTGTATACATAATCCATTAATATTTAATGACAATGATTGAGAGTAATGTATTAATTCATAACACCATACTTCATTAAAGAGATTTCTATCCTCCCCTATTCCATAACCGATGTTTCAATAATTTGTTTATTAATATGATTCCTTATGTTATACAGGGACCAGATCTAAGATGATGTGAATAAATAGCAAGTGTCTCTGGATGATGGCCTTTCTGTCTAAATTAAGACCTCGCAAAGGTGGGACTGAAAGGGGGCATCAGGATAGTAATATCTAAGGGAAGCAGGTTGCAGAGGTGATGTTTTAATACTCATTGATCTGAATGGCATTTTTTTTTTGTTTATTTAACTACTTTGCTGTAATACAATTTGTATTCAAAGAGCGATGCCTTCATGATATTTTACATATATAGTTAACTTTCTATAGTTGTAAAAACGCATAAAAATCATCATTAATACTCCTCGCTCCATGGCACTGATCTCTGCCCACATCTCACAGGAAGCACCCAGCCAAGAGACACCACTGAACACACACTTATTATGTCTGAAGTAGCATCTGATCACTGGGATTACCTGGGTCAACAACCTACCACATCCTCAGGGTGCTCACAGCCCAGGGCACACCACACAGAGAGTTGAGAGTTGAGATGAACTGAGCCTATTCCAAGAAGTGCATCTTACGCAAACCTTCCCAGTGGTCACCTCTCCGCCTTCCTCTAAGCATGCCACCCTGCAATGTTGTCACCAGGTTTCTCTCAGGCTTGTTCTCAGGTCATTCTCAGCCATGACTCTAGGCTTCAGTTTTCAATGTGGAATTCTTAACTACATGGACTCTCTTCTTTCCTTCTACTATATTTTCCTCCTCTTCTTCCCTCTCCCTCTCTCTTTATCACCCTTTTCCTGTCCTCTCCACCTTTGTCTTCTGTCCTTTCCTATTTCCATTCTTTTTAAAGGCAGAAATTTATGGATAAAACATAGCATTGAGTCAGAGATGCTCAGTATTGCTGATGCTGACATAGGACAACTCAAAGCAGCACTGTTTTCACTGACTCCTAAGTTATGAATAGCACATTGAATGCGAACAGAAAGGGTACAAAGATCACATGAGAAAAAAATTTAAATTCATCAATAGTCAATGACCATCTCTTCAATTCTTAAGCTTTCCTTCCCAAGGAAATAAAACTGAATATTTGAGACACATTGGCATAAATAAGTATAATTTGAGTGATGGGTCTGATAAAACAGTTGGTTTGTGGCAATAACTGATCCTAATTCTTGGACTCTGCATCACTCCATAGAGTGGCTGAAACATGACCATAATTATATATTGTTTTCTTGTGCATATTTGTAGAATTTTAATGTATATTCCCATTACTAAAATAAGCATATGTCACAGCATCATTTTAAATAAAAGTGAAAATGACATATTTGCAGAGTGATTTCCTGATAGCTGTCTTCCTTTAAAAATAATTCCCAGAAATGTATATTTGATTCATGCAAGGCTAGTACATAATATATAATAATAGTTGTGTGGGCTATTTCTATAGTTACACATTACCTACTCATCTCAATTAATTGATCAAAATAGCAGCAGCTACCAGGAATACCCCGCAGACCATCCAAGTTTCTGTTGTTGGTGGGTTTTTCTTTCTATTCCAAAAGTTGTTTTAGTTTTTTAAAATAAGTATTTGGAAGGAAAGTGGAAGATGAATCTTAATAGTAGATTATTTCAAGACCATAAGATTATTTATAAAATATCAGTATCCTATCTTATCATAGCTTAGACAGACATAAATCATCTGGTCTTTGGATCAATGATTCTGTTGCTAAGAACTCACACAAGAACATCATTTTACATAATAATACATTTATAGAAACAATAAGAATTGGAAATTACATTGTGAAGAAAAAGTAAAAATTTTTGAATCTATACATACCATGTTAATTTATGAATTTGAAAATTTGAAAATCTCTGAGAACTATAGCACATAAATTCTAGAAATAGTCTCATATCTACCCTCAAATGTATTAACCACTTTATTCCCCCAACATAGGTTTTAAATGACTTGTAGGCCTATATTGGCTATTGAGAATTGAATCATAATATGTACTTCACTAAAAAGCACTAAAATTCAGGACATTGTGGTCCAAGACACATCATGTTTGATTGCTTCAGGGCCATCGGTTTGTAACTATGTCAACAGTTATTTCACTCAGTGAAATGTAAATAATGCAAAAATCAATAGAAAGATGAAGCATTCTAAATGATACAGCCCTGAACTGCTAAGTTCTGTCCCTCAGCTGCCCAGTGTCTTCTACAAGGAACAAAAGAGTTAGCTGGACTCCAGGGCTCCAAACAAGTTTGAGATCCAGTTTGAGATCCAATACTGTAGATCATGGCATAGCCACAGGAGTTTGAAATGAGATTAAAGTTCTTCCTTCCAACATGGTGGTATCAAGTCTCTTGCAGTCATTTAAATTTAAAATAATTAAAATTTGAGATGAAATTATAGTTTTGTTGCCATGGTGGCATGTTCAGTAGCCAGATGTGATGACTGGGTACCATATTGGACATTATGGATAAAGCACATAGAGAGTTCCTTAGACAGCACTGTGAGCTTTAAAATGGCAAAGAACCTCTTGCTTATCAGAGCATACACAGCACTTAGCACAAGTCATAGCCCATGCACAGATTTATTAGAAAAAGTATGTATATAGCTATAGATGTTATGTTTGCTCCAAGGAAACAAGTGAGGAAATGCATCCAAAGCTTGACCTGAATGACCTTGGAAGGCTTTTTCTAAAAGATCCCAAATTAATGGAGGGAGGGATATTTAAAAATGTGGATGTGACTATATTTAAAACTTCGTGAGTGACCCTGAAGAAAAACTTTAGGTCCCTATCTAGAATGTTTTGTATGCATTTGTGACTATTTGTGGGGTACTCTCAAGTCAGGAAAGGCAGGTCAGTGTGCTTATTTCCTTAAAGCTCTATACATCCAAATTTAATACCTTCGAACATTTTCTCTGCCTCAAGCACATTCAACCATGTTGGCACCACATAACTTTAGCAGTCAGTGTTCTTCAGTTGTTTACTGTTACTATTCTGTCTTTACAACATCTACTTTTACCCTTCTCACTTCATCTCCTGCCTGTGTTCAGACACCTCTGCTGAACTCCAGATTTGCCTTATCTTGGCACCTGGAGAGTAGAGTAAAGGGCAAGGCTGCCTCATTCAAAGATGTGCATTTGATTGACAGGTGCTCCTGCTGTGTTTGCACATATTATATTGTTTGAATTTATTGGAAGTTGTTGTACTTTCATCTTCTTTGTGTTGATTGTTTTCCCATCTCACTTAGAAGTTCGTAGTAAGACAGGGAAAGAGTTTCCTTAATGGGCCAGAAAAATGAAACCAACAATCAAATAAAACTGTGAAAGCTACCTCCTCAATGTCTTTGTTTAAGCTGAGTTCCATACTTGGTTATAAAATAGCAACAACAACAACAACAACAAAGTAAGCACCAATAATATGTCCAAAGCAAGAGAGGAAGATGGGAACAGAAAAAGAATGTGAGGAAGGAACCTGGAAAAAGGAGTGGCTTTGGAGAAAAAAGGAATCTGTGTAGAACATCCCCCTGTGCCTCAATCTGGGGTGCTCACTGGTGTGTCATCTGGAGCAGCACGTGGAGAAGGAGCTGCAAATGGACAAATGCATGCAACTTGTTAGGACATGAGTGTAAACAACTACAAAACCCGAGAAAATGCACAATAGTGTGTCTATCCAATGCTCCCCAAATATCTCATTTTCCACAGATCATTTATGTTCTCCAATGTCCCAGTTTAATATATCTCACTGAGCTGACATTATGTATTTTAAAATCCATAAAGTACATTATGACATAAGTGCCATCATTTCATATTAAAATAATGGAAGAGAATTCCAAATGTCTCGCCTTGAAATAATATGATGAATGAAATTTGGAGTGGCATTAAGCTAAATTACACAGAGCTTAAAGCTCAGATATAAGAGAAGTAGAGTCTATTACTTTGGTTTCTATAGATCCTCAGTAATTCACACCAAATGAGAATTTAGATCTTTTCTGTATTTGTTAGAGTGTTTCCATTGTTCCTTCTTCTCCATTCTCAGGATCCTGCTGTTGAATGGCAACAAATCTACTTTCTTCAAACTCAAATACTTTAGCCTTTAGCTGCACAAAGCGAAATAAATTGTAACAGATCAGTGAGGTCTGTAGATAGTTTTTAATAACTAAATACTTCTAAACATTTAAAGAAGAATTAATCCTCATTTTCTTAACAAATTCTGCCAAAAAATAGAAGAGGAAGAAACATTTATCAATGCAGTCATAAATGCACTGTCAACTCTGATAACACAACCAAAGACATCACGGGAGAACAACAAAACACACAAGAAGACAACAAACCAATATGTTTTTTTTTTTTTTTAAATATGGAAACAACATATTAAACAAAATGTTAATATGTTAGTGAACCCTATTCAGCAACATATAAATAAAGTTATATACCATGACCAAGTGAGATTGATCCCCAGGGTAGAGTGTGACTCAATATTTGGAAGTCAGTTCATTTAACACATTAATAAAATAAAAACAAAGTCATATGCTCATCTCAGTAGAAATCACCAACATTCTGTCATTATAAAAAATTGACAGGAATAGAAAGGAACATCTTCAGTCTGCTAAGGGACACCTACAACAACCCCACAACTAGCATTATAGTTCATGTTGAAAGAATGTATGCTTCTTCCTCAGACCAAAAACAAGTCAGAGAATTCTAATCTTGCCACTTACATACAACATTGTACTAGAGGTTAAAGTCAGGATAAATAAGCTAGAAAAATAAATAAATATCATCCGGATCGAAAAACAACACATAAACCTATTTCTATTTAGTTATAACGTGATCTTATATATGGAAATTCCAAAGGAACACACTTAAACACTATAATAATGTATAAATAAATTCAGCAAAGTTTAGGATTTAAGATCAATATGCCAAGATAAAATGTATTACTATATACTTGCATTCAAAAATGAAAGTAAGAAAATAATTCAATTTATCAATACATTCAAATAATGAAACATTTAGGAAATATTCAACAAAAGACGTGCAAAAACGTATACTCTAAAAGCTTAAAAATGTTCAAAGCAATTAAAGACTATCTGAATAATTGGAAAAACAATTCATATTCATGGGTTGAAAGACTTTAACATTTTAAAAATGGCAACACTCTCAAAAATTTATATAGATTCAATTATATCCTTATTAGAATCCTAGCTGACTTCTTTCTGTAGGAATTGACAAGATGATTTTAAAATTGATATGGAATTGCAAGGAACCCAGAACAACCAAAACAATTTTGCAAGAAGAAGAACAAAATAGCATTTGAAGTTCCTTATTCAAGGGTATTGTGAAGCTGTGGTAATCGAGACAGCATAGTACTGGTCTGAGAATAAACATACACATTAATGGAAATAAAATTGAGATTCTAGAAATAAACCCACACATCTATGTTCAATCAATTTTTGACAAGGCACAAAACCTTTCAATAAGCTAAGAAATATTTTCAGTAAATGTTGCTAAGAAAACAGTATAGCTACCACAAAACAATGAAGTTGAAACTTCAACTCAAGCGAGCATAAAAAAATTAGGGGAAAATGGATCATGGTATAAATATTACAGCCAACATATACCATATTTAAAAGAAAGCATGGGGGGAACCTTCATCACTTTGAGCTTGGCTGAGGAATCTTTTATATGGCACCAATATTTGGGGGAACAAAAAGCAAAGATGATTGTATCTACTTGAAATTTAAACCTGTTGCAATTGAAAGAACACCATCAAGAAGGTGATGGGAGAAAATATTTGCAAAATATTTAAAAATGATTATCTGATAGGATACCTGTATCCACAATATTTAAATAATTCTAGTCATAGTGATAGTTGACATATCTGGGGATGTCCCAGTAGAAATTGAATTGCACACTCCAAATAGGGTAATTGTATGATAGGTGAATTATATCTCAATTAATTGTTTTTAAGTGAAGAAAAAGAAATAGTAACTATATGGTAACTAGCTAGTGAAATGGCATGGAGAATGATCAAACTAATGGAAAACTGGTTAAAGAAATAAGAATTTTATTTAAGAAGAAAGTAACACCAAGTCCCATTATTATATATAGTAAGGGATATGCCAGTCTAGCCTGCTGCTCACAGATTCAAACTGTAGCCAAAAAGAACCATCTCAGGTTTGGAGAGGAGGCTGCTCTAGGGTCTTCCACTTGGTTGTACGGAACACATCCTAATCTGCTCCTCTTCTCCACTCTTGTCCCTCTGATCAGTTTTTTCACTATTATATGTAATAGTGGGATTCATTGTTACATTCTCATTTAAGAGCTCTTTCTTTAAAAAGAATGTAACAGTGAGTCCCACTATTATGTATAATTATAATGTACTAGTAAAAATATGGAAAAAATCAAAAGAATTATTTCTTAAGGTAGCCTTAAATTTTATTCTCCTCAACTTTCATGCTTAAAATTTTTATTAATATTTAATTTTTTATTTGTTCTAATTAGTTACATATGAATTATGCATTTGATCCATCATGCATAAATGGAGTATAATTTCTCATTTTACTGATTGTACATATTGTAGGATCACATGGGTCATGCAGTCATATATACATTCATATATGCACATATGCAGTCATATATAAGGTAATAATGTCTGTTTCATTCTTCTATCCTTCCTATCCCTTTAACCCCTTCTTATCCCTCCAGTCCCTTCTACCTAATCTAAAGCAACTATTCTTCCCTAGACCCCTCCACTCCTTGTGGTGAATTAGCATTCACATATCAGAGAAAACAGTCGGACTTCAGTTTTTTGGGTTTGGCTTATTTGCTTAGCATTATATTTAAGATACATTCCCAGATCAGTCTGGTTTTCATTCTGGGTCTCTTGCAATTTCCTATGAATTTTAAAATCATATTTTCAATTCCTGTACCCAAACCATCAGTTTGGTCTTGTTATGCTTCGGTTTTATTTTAAACTTAATCTGAAGAAACATCATTTTGTACCACAAATACATTGCAAAAAAATTATAAAACTGCATATAATTTGAATGTCTGAAGTAGGGGAATATATCATTAAATAGTGGTACATCAACATTATTGAAAGATATGGTAATATAGAAAGCATCATTACTATTATGACCCTCAAAACACAAAACTATTCTAATATATTGGTAAAAAAGTGGAGGACAATATTGTACATATTGTATCCTCACTATGTTAGGTAGGTAAAATGCTTAATAAGTGTAATAGCTACCGATAATTAACTGCCAGTTCTTTATTTGAGGATGTAATAGAAGCATTAAAGCATTAAAGATGTTATAAAGACATCTCTAAGACATTAAATGCCATAGATTTTAAGCCTGGCATGATGGTGAATGCCTGCAATCCCAACAGATTGGGAGGCAAAGGCAAGAGTATTACAAGTTCAAGACAAGCCTCAGCAATGTAGCAAGGCCCTAAACAATGTATCAAGACCCCGTCTCAAATAAAGATAAATAGGGCTGGGGATGTTGCTCAGCACCCCTGGGTTCAATCCCTGGTACAAAAGCAAAGCCACAAATTTTAAGATGTATCATCAATTAACAATAACTCTTGGAGAGAAGGAAAGAGGAAATAAAAGCAACATAAAACAATTGCTAAATTCTGCAAATCAATTATAAAATTCTTTTGATTTCAGATTAATAGTTTCTAAACAAAATATTAAAAATGTCATTTTCCTAAATTAATTAGGTCAGTCCTTTTTTCCCCAATCTGAGGTTAGGTCAGACATTTGTTATGAACTGCAGCCCTTTCAAAATTCATAGGCTGAACATTTAATCTCAATATGAATATATTTGGAGTAGAGGTCTTGATAGGTAATTAAGGTTATCATAAATATAAGGATCTGGTCCTAGTAAAATAGAATTTTGTTGCCTTATAGGAAGAGGAATATAGATCTTCCTCTCCCTCTGACTGCTTCTCCTCTCTCCACCCCCTCTGCTACTGAGTTAAGGCTATGTGAGGATATGTTGAGAAGGTAGGTATCTTTAAACAAGGAAAAGAACTCTGGTCAGAAACCAGATTGACTGGCACCTTGATTTTGAAATTTGCAGCCTCCAGAATTGTGAGAAATCGCTTTTAAGTCATGTGGTCTGTGGTATTCCTTATGGTAGCCCAAGGCTAACATAATTTGTCATGGAGTTGTCATTTGCAGGGGAGAAGGGTCCATGTTGTCACTCAATGTTAGGACCTCCCTGACATCCTAGATGGATTGTTCTTGTTAATATGCATAAAAGGTCACTCTTTGGGAGGTATGAGTCAATGAATTTTATCATTGCACAGTCATGTATCTGCTACCTTAGTACCATGCAAAACCACCATTCTAAAGCCTATGATGACAATCTAATCCTTAATGTATTCAGAGGAGTGTGGGGGAGTGGTGATTAGCTTATGAGGGTAAATCTTTATGAAAAAATGAGCACCCTCTCTTTCTCTCTCTCCCTCCCTCTCTACCATGTAGGGATACAACAGCACCAACACTCAGACCAGGAAAGGGGCCCTTACCAAGAACTAAAACAGCTGGCACTTTGATGTGGATTTCCTAGCCTCCAGAACTGGAGGAATACCTTTCTGTTAGGCAACTTCTGCTCTGATATTTTTATTATAGCAGCCCAAAACTAACTAAGACATACAATTAGAAATGTTTATATAACTTTTGTATATTTTCCTCTTTTTCATATACAAAATTTTCCTTGTTAACTCTTATGATAATCTTTAATGAAGTTCGTATTATATGGTACTAACTGTTACTCCATGGTTTCTAATGATTAGTTTATTGAATGTCACATGGTTTACTACTCAGTCTTTCTGTGCTTACATTTAACCACGGTTCTTGGACAAAGTAGAACCTTATGTCGTTACTGATCGAAATCTCTACCTTCTAATTTGTGGGGAGACAGGGTGAATCCATCCATATCTAAGTCAAGCACAAACATATCATCTTGTCTTTTGATTTTGTCTGTCCAATTTTCAGTTTTCTGCTCCTTTTTCCTTTAATTGAATAAACAAAATTAAATATACAAACAAAACATGTATTACATACCCACATGCACATATGCACTATTTCTGTTCAGTATGTGCTCAATGGAATTTCTATGTGATCTTTCTATTAACTTTTTGACAAAAATTCTGTCTGCTTTACTGGCTATACTAGCAATTGCAATATGCATTTTGACATATCACATTTTACCTTCAGATAACATTGCCTTAGTTCATTAATAATGACAGTGAGGTCAGGGAACAATAAGGCAGTCAATGTAAATAATAAATAATTGGGTCCAATTGTGAAGATGGGGGCTGGTTTGACAGGAAATAAAATACTAATACCTCCAGAGCTCATCCTCCCCCTCCACCTGTTGCTAAGGTAACCAGCCCCCAGGGATTGGTCCTCCCTACAAGGGGCTGTTAATGAATGCCTGGGCCATTCCCTTCCTTTCTTGCCCAGGGTCTCTCCACTTTTGGCCCACCTCTTGGATTACTTGTCACCTAAGCATGATGGAGGAAGTAGAAGAGAATGAAATCAAAGGAATTTTAAAATGTATAAAAGGGGCAGAACACCCCCTTCTTTGGATACCAGCTCTGGATCCCCTTCTCTGAAGAGAAGTCTAACTCTCTTCTATCCTTTAGCTAAAACTTGTTTTCTTTGCTTGCCTCAGCGTTTCTTCTTCACACCTGGGGAAACGGAACTTGGCCCTGTTTGATTCTCGTCATCAATGGTGGTATCGTATTTGGAGGTCCCACTGAGATGATCACCAAGGTAAACTCCTTCATATGCACCCCACATCTTTCTGAGGTGCATCTTTCTGACTCTTTCTTTCTGGAGGATCTTAATAGGCACCCATCAGCTAATTAAACTCAGTTAGTGCAAGTCGTCATGTTACAAGACCCGGATGAGAGGATTCCCAGCATAGGCAGTTCCAAATCACCTGTCCTGCAGGTCAGGCATGTTGGTTTCTGCTGAAGCCATTTCCCACATTTCTACACAGGCCCAAAGAGTGTTTGGCATAAGTACACAGTGTCTCTAATCCAGGTCTGCCTTTGGATGCGTGGAGGTGGACAAAGGGTTGGAATAACTGTGGAATTCTGACATGGCTGACTCAGGTGAACCCAAAGCTTCCATCTCTCTATTCCTTTCCTGACTGCCCCAGTGGGGTATCCACAGTGATCTGTTGATAAATGGCCAATACACATACCTTCAGATGGGCCATGCTGCCCTTTCTTGGGCTTGCTTCTCCTGAGTACTCCCCTCCCTCCAATCAGACTCTAGATTTTTAGACTCTAAGGTTGAGGGACATGGAATAGTTCACAAGGAACTGCCTTGGTTCCCTTTGTTCACAGCCCTTACAAGCCTATAGAAACTCTCCCCACTGTTCTTCCTATGTGCTTTGCAAGCTTCTTTGAATGAAAATAGGGAGAGTTATACCCACAGCCCTCTGAAGATTCTTTTAGTCCATAGTGAGTGTAAACTCTTTATTCCAGCCTTTACCTCTGGTTTTCTTCTCCTGTCAAACATGGTCTCAATAATAATTCTCTATATGATAGATAATCCTCGCCATCAGAAGGAAATACAAATTTTAATACATTCTATAGCTTAGTCAGTTCTATAAAAAGGAAAGATATTGTCTGAGGTTCCCACCTTGTTAAAAAAAAAAAAGAATTATGTCAAAAATGTAAATTAGGCTCAGCTTTGATCCTCCATTCTAAGTGAGGCCAAATTTTACTTTCCAAAATATCATTAACTAATGGGAGGTTCAACACAGACAGATTAATTTCAAACAGGGTTGCATGTTCTCCCAGGGAATCACAAGTCACATGGTAAGGGTGAATAATCTGGAGGTTTGCATCTTTTTCTCATGCATAAAAAAGCACATGGGTCATGACCAAAATGGTAAGGCAGCAGTTAAATACAGAGGTTATACATGGAAGACAGGGCAGAAACTGCTGACCAGCAGAGGCTTCAGGAGCTAGAGGTTTGACATTGGGGAGATGTTCCCTAGCCATTGAGACAGTTCCTCGATGCAGGCACTTACAGAACCTGTTGTCTTTTGCTCAGTTCATGTTCATTTTGTTCAGAGGAAAGTCTCATCTTCAGAGTCATTAGGGTGATGTCTCATAATTTTCTACATCCAAAACAAGTCTAATTACCAACTGGGGGAATAAAAAAATGGTTAAAATGCTCTAGACATGAGGCTTAGTTCAAAACAGCAGCCTCACTTATTTTCTGCCACTTTTCTATCACACTGAGGCTTGCATTGAAATGTAATTGCACAGGCTTGCAGGACTTGTAAATCTCAGTAGGGAACAGATTTGGGACCAAAGTGGGGGGAAAAAAGTGTGCCACTTCTAAATCCAGGCTGCTTGTGACTCCTGTCTGACCACCCCTTTCTTAACATTGAACACTGCAGCACAGGGATGGAAAATGAAATGGTCAAGTCTTCCTTACCCTGAGAACCTTTACCCAGGGATGTCAGGGCTCTCTCTCTCAGTCTTTCTATATCTGAACTCATTCTAATCAAGCCAAAAAGTGAACTCTGATCTGATAAAGATATTCTGCATGCTCCTTTGCTAATTATGGCTGTGTCTTATTTTCTCTTTTTTTCTGTAGAACTCTTGTTTTGTTTTGTTTTAATTCTATATTCTTGAGCTCATGGCTTTAGTGTGAATTCATATTTGATCCTATGGGCTTAGAGTAATATGTTTTTTGATCAGTCTATTTTTAACCAACCATACAGGGTTTTACACTATTTTGGTTTAAGGGCCAATTTTTAAGGGATAGCTCTCAAATACATTGGTAAAATTTCCTCTTATGAGATCCTAAGTAGACTATAGACATAGTGATGCTGGAAATAGATCTAGTAGAGGCTTTAATAAACATCTGTAACATTGCAGCTACAGCATCTTTTTTTCGTTCTTATTTTGTGTCTGTGCACACACTTGCGTATTGTGTAGATATGTCTACATGTGCTTGTGTCCATATATCATGTATATGGTACCAAAATTGACATATAGATAAATGAGTGTGCATAAAAATTTAAATTTAAATAAAAAATAGATCAAATGCCTTCATTTAATGTGACTTAAAAAGGGGGTTCAATTTAAAAACAGATGAGAGTAAAGACGTCTTTAAAATTACTAACTCACAAATTTTTCTAGGTGTCCAGACAATTCATAGAGTGTTGGTTTCTACAAAATGTCTAGAATGTAATATTGATTGTTTGTAGGATTTTTCTTCATCAAGGTAGAGTCTCTTCATCAAGAGAGTCTGTTAGCTACACTTGTATGATACCTTGGTTTTCACAATTAAAAGTGAGGAAATTAGATTTACATCAATGGGATTAATCTTAGTTTCTTAGTTCATAGTTATTATACAAACTCAATATGTTTATGCTCCTGTTAATTTCATATTTTTGTTTTCCTTGTTAATTTCACTCTCTTCTGTTATTGCCTTACAGAAGTGTAACTCTAATACAACAACCTGAGTTAATTGGAGGTAACAGGCCATCATCTACAGAGGACAGATAGGATGTAGGACTAACTTGCACTTCTAATACTGACCCCAATTAAATAAAAGGTGCAAATAACTGTAAAGTTATAGACATGAAATTTAAAACCCAGCACTCTTACTTTAAGACTGGTGAAACTGGCTGGCTGCATGTTTAAGACCAAAACTTGGAAGCTAAATTTAAGGAAATAAAAGGGTCAAGAATAGCCAGTATTTGGCTCTTGCTCTCTGAGTCAGCTTGCACCCAGAATAAGAGACTTCTCTAAGGGTTTTGCAACTCTGGGCCACAAGACCTCACAATCAGGAGGATCACTGAGACCCTGGAGAACAGTGTACATGCTGCAGAAAAGAAGGGTCAGGAGAAGGAGACATCCCTGATGCTTCCAAGGGGAAATCACAAGGTCAGCAAGACTCTAACCCATCCTGGCAGATGGCACTAAAGGAGCTGAGAGGCTCTCTCAAGTTCCCCAGGAATGACCCACTGAGGGAACTCAACCAACCCTTACCAATAGATAGGAACAAGGTCAATTTAACCAGCTCGATCTTAAACAGTGAGCAAAAGCTATAACCAAAGCACATCCATCCCTGGGCATTTATAAAAGAAAGACAGTAGTTCTTTTAATGTAACTTAGGATGGGCACTTGTAACCCCACCAAAATAACTAAGACTGGAGGGGATTCTTAGGAGTCTCTGATAACTATCAAAGAGGGTCTCAGAGCCAGAAGGTTTTTCTTAGTCAATAGTCAATTTAAAACCTACAAATCTTCCTAACCTCCAACACAGGTAGACTTGATCTGTGTTTGCTAGTATGATTAAATAGCCCTAAGTAAAAGGAATAAAGGGATCTCTACTAAGCAAAACAATCATGCTAATAAAGAGTTATTTTGTAAAAATCAGATGACATTACACAGCTTATGTACAACCTATGGGGACATCTGTGACATTATTAAAACTTAGTGTTTTGTTTACATTGCTGATAACTCTGGCAATGTTAAAGATTTACTTTCCTAAATAAAGACTTGTCCTCACCAGTCTTATTATGAGAACGACTTCTTAGCTCTTGCACTTCCTGGTAAGAGATTACTGTTTCCATCATCTTCATGATATTCATTGACATGTTCCAGGTGCTGCAACATTTATTTTGTATTAATCTCATTCCAGTACTCCTGTCTTTTTGTTTTTCTCATAGAAGCACCCACCCCCAGAGGATGTTACAAGGTGTTTTTTTTGAACCAGACTTTTGCCATAGATCCCTCTACTGACCCAAAACATTCCTGAGAGGGAAACCCAAACTGCTGGCACCATATCACCACCTCTCAGCTCAAAGCAGCCAGAGCAGTTATCATCCATGTTCCTCTAACAGCAAGTAGAGTTGCATTCTCAGAGTGGGGACAGAGGCCAGGAACAAAAAGGACAGTCTTTGTAAATAACAAATAATTAGGTCCAACTGGATCCCCTTCAGTAAAAGAAGTCTAAGTCTCTTCTATCCTTTAACTAAAACTTGCTTTCTAGGTTTGCTTTGGTGTGTCTCAGGTGTTCAATCTTCACATCTGGGGAAATCGAACTTGGACCTGTTTGACTCTCATCATCAATGGTGGTATCAATAGGACTTGCTATATGTGGATCCTATTTGAATGTGACTCCAAAAGCTTTGTGTTTTGAAAACTTAGTCTCCAGTGTGTGATGTTGAGCAGTGTTGAACCTTCAAAATGTAGGGCTTGGTGGAAGCTAGGTGCTATCCTCTTTTTGACGATGTTGTTCTTTTGAAGTCCAGTGAGATCCTGTGACAGTGGATTGTTCCTAAAAAGAGCAAGACTGGTTCCTTCCCTGCTTTCTAACTTCCTGTCTTATTATGTGATGTGCTCTCACCATTGGGATGCTATCTGCCATAAAGGACCTTCAGTAGAATGTGCACAAGCCAATACCATACTCACATGGTTTCAAAGTTCTCTTTAAAAACAATTCCCAGTTTCAGGTATTTTGTTATAGCAATGGAAAACTGATTAATACAGGACCATACAAATTAGAAATCTCTTTCCTTTGCTATTTTCTACTTTGGGGCATGCATTTTATTTCTACATGTGTTATAAACTGAAAAAGACATCAGCATTATTTTCTCTTTAAACTGTCAACAGTAATTAAATAAAGCTTGAAACATGCAAAAATGTCATCTTTCTAACTACATGTTTCTCTTTTCTGGGTCTCTTTATTCCTTACTGCAGATTGCAACTAACAACTAACTTCTGATACCATAGCCCTTAATAATAATGAAGCTCTTCAATTATTTCCTATACTTCAAGCAGATTGTCTCAGGTGATTCTGAAAATGTCTTTACTTCTGCTTTAGTTTTTAAGTGTACTTTATCATTGCCTATAGAATTCTAGGTTGTGATGTTATTTTATTTATTTATTTATTTCAGGTATTTTAGATTGTACCCAAGGGTGTTTAACCACTGAACCACATCCGCAGACCTTTTGATTTTATTTTTTATTTTGATACAGAGTCTCTCTAAGTTGCTTAAGGTCTCATTAAATTGGGGAGACTGAGTTTGAACATGCAATCCTCCTACTTTGGACTCTGAATTGCTGGGATTACAGGGTGAACAATCACAACTGCAGTGATGTTATTTTTATTTACTTTCGGCACTTTAGCCTACATTTTTTCCTCTGATGAGAAGTCAGCTGTCATTCTTATCATTGCTTTCCTGATTAAAATGTGTCATTTTTTCACCCCTTGGCTGATTTAAAATTTCCTCTTTCTCTTTGATTTATAGCCTAGTACAGATAATATGACTAGATTTCTTTATCTTTGTTTTGTCCTGCATGATATTTGCCAAAGTTTTTTTTTTTATTATTTTATTGGTGCTTTATAATTAAACATAAGCAGGATTTATTAAACCGTATTCGTACATGCACACAGCATCATTTGATTGATCTCATTCATCATGCTAAAGTCTTTTGATTCTTTGGTTTGTTTTCTGGTCAAATGGTGTATTTCATCAGCTTTGAAAACATTAGCTGTTGGAAACGCAGGGAACTTAGAGAAGTAGAGTTGCCCAGTGAGACTCCCCCGCTAGAGCGATAAACCCAAACAACCCAGAGCATTGTAGAGGAGGGAGGCTCAGCAAGAGGCTTAGGAGCAGAGTGAGGGTCCAGGACCACAGGCAGCTGCTTGAAGGAGGGGCTGCCCAGCAAGGCTCTTCGGCACAGGGTGAGGCTCCCTGGCCCAGGAGGTAGGTCTGGACCCCTGGGAACGTGGCAGAGGAGGGCTGCCCAGCCCAGACGGTAGTTCTGGAATGAAGGGAACTTCTCACAGGGGAGCTGCCCAGTGAGACTTCCCCACCTGGTGAGTCTTCCCAGCCGGGCAAGGCTTTCTCACCAGGCAGTAGAACCAAAGACACAGGCCCAGACCAGCCATGCCCCAGCCTGCAGTCTAGTGCCCCTTTGGCTGACCATCAGTCAACAAGTGGAGGCGCCTCTGCCCCCTAGCAGGGATATACCCCACCTGAAGGTCACCATCCCTAGAGGGGCAGCTTTCTTGTGGAGCACTGCATTATCAAGTTCTTCCAAAACTTCAAGCTACTGAAGGCTAGGAGGTGAGACATTGGAAATCTACAGCGACACTATAAGTTAACAGGGGAAATCTGCAATATCTCAGAGTTTCACTACTAGAGGGGTAGATACCTGAGCAATATGAGAAAACAAGGAAAGAAAATGTCCCAAACAAACCTAGATGCTACATCAATAAAATCCAATGACAGCATGGCAGAAGAAATGTCAGAAAGGGATTTAAGAATGTATATATTAAAATGATCAGAGAAACAAATGATGAGATGAAAGAGCAAATGCAGGCTTTGAATGATTGCATCAATCAACAGTTAAAAGAGCAAATATGGGAAGCAACAGATCATTTCAATAAAAAGTTAGAGATACTGAGAAAAAAACCAAACAGAAATCCTTGAATTGAGGGAATCAATAAACCAAATTAAAAATCCATTGACCCTTTCCTTCTGCTTACTGGTGTTCTCACCTGTCTGTGCTATACAGAGTTGAGGTCAGGCTTTTGTCTATTGAAGTAGCCTTGACTGATATCTCTCCTGCTGTCTTGGATGGTTTCCACTGAATAATTTGTCTTTAACAACACAAAAAATATAAAAATGGCAATGTTCCTTTATGGATCCTATGTTAAAGAGGAATGAATACATTTGGCCCAGGTGTTGTGACATACACCTATAATCCCTGCTACTCACCGACTTGGAGGCTGAGGCAGGAGGATCACACAATTTTCTAGGTCATCCTGAGAAGTTAATAAGAATTTATTTTAAAATAAAATAAAAAAGGACTGAACACATAGCACAGTATAGAGTGCTTGCCTAGCAAGTGCAAGGCCCAGGGATTGATTCCCCATACTACCACCACCACTATAAAAAAAAAAAAAAAAAAAAGGAATATATTTAAAATATATTTAATTAAACTAAATATATGATAAAATTAATTTCATCTTCTGTATCTCTTTACTTTTTTCTAAGGTAGATGGTCACATATTTAATATTTATTATGTTTTCATTAGTTAGCCCTGCTCCAGGAGTTATGTTTAGGCACCAAAAATTCAGAACACATTCCATGCGTTTCATTAAATCAGCACAGGATAAAAGAATAATACACATATTGCACAAATATTGTAGATCTTACTGTATGACAGACTTGATGTGAGCTTCACACTTATACACTTGCCATAGCAGCACTCTTTAGTAAATGCTGTTATTACCCACATTTTATGCAGGGCAAAATGAAGTACAGAGAGATAAAGTGCTTTGTCCAAGGTCATTGATGGAGGAAAGAAGAGTCAGGACTTAAAGTCAGGGCATGTGACTCAGGCTCACATAGTCCTACAATTGGAGGTCGAGTCTTTGCTACCCCCTTACCTGTAATTTCACTTTCCATTTTTCCAGTTACATGTGGTCAACACAGTCTTAAGAATTCAATGAAAATTTCCAGAAATAAGAAAGCATACATTTTAAATTATGCACTATCTGAGTAACATAATGAAATCTCAGACTGTCCTAGTCTGCCCTATTCAGGACATGAATTATTACTCTGTTCAGCACATCCACACTGTGTAGGTACCTGTCCATTACTAATTTAATAGTCATATCAGTCACCAGGCAGACCATCATGCTATTGCAGTGCTGTGTTTAAGTAACTTGTTTTACTTAATAATGGCCCCAGAGGACAAAAGTAATTATGCAAAGAAGTCACCAATGCATACAAGAAGGAAGGACAGATTAACTCTGGTACTATGTGGTAATGTTGCAGGAAAAAATAGTATCTATAGGATTTGGTGCTATCTATTGTTTTAGGCATCCACTGCATTTTAGAACATACTCCTTACAGATGAGGGAACTATTATATTGAAGCAAAGGTTATGTCTAGATTATTTTGTATTTGAAATACTAGTAAATAAAATCATTATGAAATATCATAAATTTCATACTTTCTACATATAAGTGACTTTTGAAGCCCATATATATATATATATGTACATACCTGTTTGATCATCTCAAGAAGCATGTGGTTGGTGGTGTCATCTCCATTCTATCAACTAGGAGACAAATTTTCCAATAAATCAAACTTGGCCCAAATCATATCAAATTTCCTCTCATGTATGTCTCCTATAAAAGGTTGTCTTGGTGGCCTTGTTTCTCAATTTTCTGACCTCCTTCACATTACAGCAATGAACTGGAAGCTCCTACACTTGAGGTATAATCCATATTTTCATCTGACTTACATCGTATGACTTATTGACAAGGGGGTTACTGAGATAGTTAGTTCGGGGATTAGTATTTTAATCTTTGCCATGGTGTTACTTGAAGTATGGCCTTGAGCTAAGAATGTGGGTAAAGGTCATGGAGCTGTCAGATACAAAGATCAGTCTGTAAGAGAATGGACACCAAGACATCCTTTACAAGGCCATTCAGAAAGAGGATGTTTCCTAATGCCTTTAAAAAGAGAGTACAAGTGTGTTAGCATCATAAATCTCAACTCAGAAATAGTAACTATGCCAGGATTTCTCATACCCACCCCCAGTGTTGAGATCAGAAATAAGATTATACTTCAAATGATGGTGTCATTTGTAGAGTATTATTATGAGGATATCCTGAGCTGTCGATGGTCTTTAAAATATACTTCATGCTGCAGTATATTCTTTATAAGTAGTTGCATTGAGAATTCTATTGAGAGTGAGAGATTGATTGGTTGTTTTGTGTACTAATGGGACTCTTCTCTCCTTTTGTTCTCAGCACTGCCTTTCATGGTCCTCATTTCTATTGCCCGTGCTATGCACATATCACTACAGCGCAGATAGGATTATTGAACTAAACAGAGCAAGGATGAGAAAAACGCTGCAACTGAGGGAGCATCAGCCTTGGCACCAGTGGGCCATAATCTACTGACTCCTGAGTGACCTTGGGCACAGAACCTAAATTCACCCATTTTATTCTCATTGTATGGGAAATAAAGAAATATGCACTACTTTTCCATTTATAGGAATTAAGTGAGATTTGTATAAAAGTTATGGAACATGGTGCCCAGGTTCAAGTAGATAGTCAATAAAAGTAGAAATTCCATTTGACCTTTCCTTTCCCTCCAAGCCTTTGAGAAAGAGTAGACTTAACTTATTCACAAACCACTCACATAAATACACACATGTGCACACACACAATTCAATCAGGTGGGAATCACCCTAGCTTGTGCCTTTGTAAGAACATGGACCAAAAATACCCAAAAGATTTTAAGAAGGATATTCCAACACCTGCAGTTTGCAAGCTTCTAATCCCTTTGCCCTTTCTACACATCGTCTTCTCTCTTCACCCACAAATGATCCATATTTTGATTTTCAGTCTAAAACCAAACACTCCTCACTCCTGCCTGCACATCTTGCCTCGCATACCAGATATGTTCAGACACACTCCAGTCCCTGATGCATTCTATAGAAGAGAGTTTTAACTCCTGATTATCCATCCCAGGGGAGAGCTAGTTTCCTGAAGTGTGCATTCTCCTGTGTGTCTCCTTTCTCTTTTACATATAAATTCCCTCTATGGTCATAGTAGCCAATTTATGCTAAGTCCCCTTAACATTTTTAACTTACAGATTCCATGCTAAATTCTTCCAGGAGATCAAATGAAATGGAAAATTCCTTAGAAACTAAGATTCAGAACAGGGAGCCCAGGAGCCTAATAAATCAGAAAATATTCACCCCTTCTTTCCCTTTGAAATAATTTCAAAAGTACAATTATGACCAACTTTCTCTACTGTGTAGTGTGTGGTAGAGACTGTAAGTTGTCTAAAGATCTACCTCTTGTTGATTCAGAATTTTAAACAGGTATACACATATTATTTCCATGTTTATTTTCTGAAATTTTATCTCCCTTGGTGGCTGGTGTCCTGATATGGTGTAGTCTGAGGTTAATGATGAGGTTGCCATTTTCTGAAGGTTCTACTGGAGCCTGATTATTCACAGTCAGATGTCTGTATGTTGGTATTTGAAGTTGGAAGAGTCACATTCTCCATGTTGTCCCTGTCTATGTGTTTCCTTGACATTCAATAATCCAGCCCAGGATTTCTCAGATGATCATGCTCGTGTTCCAGTTACTTCTACAGTGAGATTTGATTAGAATGGATGAGAATGGTGTTCCTTTCCCATGATTTTTCTTTTCCCCACCTCCTGGAAACCAGATGTGATGATGAATTAGCTTCAATTATGTAGAAGATGCTATTGGCCTGTGTTTAGCTTATTAATAGATAAAAAGATACCAAGTCCCTTGAAAAATTATGAGGAATTCAAATAACCCAGTGACATGACCTGGTCAACTCAGGTAAATTATTTGAGAGACATAAATAACTGTCTTCTTCTTTAAACCGCTATGTTATTGAGTCTGTCCATACCCCTGAAAAAAGCAGGTAGAAAACAAATTCGGCATGAATTCTTATAGTAGGCAACATGAAGATGAACTACATTATGTTCAAACATTACAGTACCTGTATCCTAAAAACAAAATGGACACAGCACAGTCAATGGACTCCAAATAGGAATTTTTTTAGTCAAATATCCCATTACAGAATGAGGGGTTTACAATATAATGAAAACCACTGATGCTGTTTCTAAGGATGAAAACCATCTGTGGGAGGTCTTAGCCTTGATATGAAACACCAATATCTATGAATAATGAAATTAAAAAGCCAATATAATGACCTGGGCTATAAGTTTATGTTATGAAAAATACAAAATTACCATGCTGACTCTGATACCTTAATGAGAATATTGATCATAAGATGAATTGTTCCATTTTCCTTACACTTAATTGTATACTGCGTGGGCAATTGCAATTTGTGTGTTTTACAGGATACTTGAAGGGGGAGATCTAAGGGATACCATAAAACTTGAATCCTTCTTCTCTGAGGGATAATTACCTGTGGTTATTGACTACACTTTACCAGAATGTTGTTACTATTTTTAGTTGTTTTAGAAATAGTCTCAAAGCTGTTGCCAGGAAGGTAAGAAATGGGAAAGAAATGAGTTCTTTCCTTTTTCACAGTGACAGAAATTTCTAATTCATTCTTCAGAGGCCAAATACATTAAATCTAGCCAAACTTATATGTATTAACTAATTAACTAAAAGAGTGTCCTAGGGGGTAATATGTATATATATATATAATGTAATATGTAATATATGTCATGTATTTTATGTAAACTATATATTTAATGTATATATATATATTAATATATACCTTTTTTTTCTGGAAAGAGGAAATGAGAGTTTGATTTAATGGTGAACTTAGCAATAGATATATCTTGTCCACAAAATGGAAAAAAAATGTGTTTCACTGTGTTAAAGACCCTCACACACTATTTCGGATTTTAGTTTTCTTCATTTGGAAGTGCTTCCATGGTTTTAAACTCGAGTTTTCTCACTTAGGGTGTTTCTCATTAACTCCCCCGCATTGTGCTTGCTTATCTAATGATCTCCTCTTCTCTCCCATGTTCCAGTTTCTAATCGGTTTCCTTTTCACAGCTCACTGGGTATCCAAGAGTTTCTGACAATAAAAGAGTTGGGCTTCTGCTTAAAGTGCACTAGAACTGAAAGGGATTTGAGTTTCTCAATTTTGACCACCTAATTCTCCAGACGATGAAACTGACGTGAGAGATGGGGATAGCTCCCTATCATGTTATTAAATAAGGTGTGCCTGAGGGAGGACTGGATTCCAGGGCCTATCCGGAGTCATCAGCAGACGTGTGTTATCAGCACAAAGCCTCCACTGGATTTTCCTTTCTCCCTTAGTTAACATGGCCCTGAATGTAATATTTCCCAACTCTCCAACGTTAACACTAAAGAGAAGCAAACACTTTCCTCATCTTGAAGAACAATTCCCAATAGGTCAGAATGATTAGAAAGTTATGACTAAAAACAAAAACAGAAGCGTACTTTTCTTTTTTGTGACCTCAGTTGTCACTTACTCTTGCCCATTCAAATCCTATCCTCCAGAGAGCCATCCCAAACTATTCTAGAATGATATCTTCTTTTCTCTAATTCCTAAAACAGAAGGAAACTTTCATTTCTCAGGTGACAGTGAAGTAAGAATTTTTTCTGCCTTCTGAAATACTTTTCAGTTTCTTTGTATTCTTCTTCAAGTTTTCTATCAGTAGACAGTCTATTTCTTTGAGCTGGAAGCCATGCCTTGTATAAGGTATTGATTTATCCATAACTCATAAGTGGAGTAAACTTACACTGGTTGAGTTCTTATTATGTGTCACTTACTCTGCCAAGAATTTTATGGATATAGTTTAATTTAATCTTTAGGAAAACCCCCTGAAGGTAGGACTTACTACCCCCATTTCACATAAGAGGAAAACTGAAGCACAAACTTGAGATGAAAGAACTTCTCCAAGAACTAAAATTTAGTGAACAGTAAAACAGGCATTTAAACCAACCTCATCTATCTCCTAACAGTACCCTTCCGTTAACACTGTCTGCAATTTGTCTTTACAGTTTGTCAGACAGTAGGAGCTTAATGAACTCTTAACTGTAAGAATATTTAAAATGGTAGAATTGAAGATGTTAAGAATATATATACATATGACAGACATAGATTAATATGATACCTGTCCACATTTATGCTTGTAAGCTTATAAGCAAGCTGAATCTTCACAAATGCAATCTTTAAAGAATTGATTTCTTCTTTATTTTTTGGTCAGGAATTTTTAAAATATTTACTATGAGCAGTGTCTACATTTGTATTTCATATCTAATTTATGTGTTGAAAGGGAAGAATATGCTAAGAAGGATGCTAGCCAGTTCCTAGAGAACCTTTTCCAGTCATCCCATGCATTGCCTAAAAATGGTTTTCAATGCATGAGTTAACACAAAGCCTATAACAAAGACATTAACTTTAGAAAATTTTTCTTAGATATGAGAAGGGCCATTTAAACAGAAAATAATTTTAATCATGATAATGAACTTAATGTATTTGTAAAGTAACTCTTAAAAAGGCAGTGTTCTTCCAGTAGAAATTGTGGCATTCAGGCAACAGATATGAAGTTTGCAAAGTAATAAATAAATGAATAAATTATTTTCAAAAGTAGAATCATTTAAGTATTTTCATTAGTGTCTACCTAATCTCAAGCATGCTAGACATACTGAAGCATATTCAACATATCATCCTGTTGATCTTATTTTATTTTATTTGTTAATAGAGATTAAACCCAGGGGAACTTTACCAATGAACCATGTCTCCAGCCCTTGTATTTTTTATTTTGACACAGGGTCTCACTTAGCTGCTGAGGCCAGCTTCAAACTTGCAATCCTCCTGCATCAGCTTCCAGAGTCTCTGGAATTATAGGCATGTGCCACCATGTCCAGCTCATCCAGTGAATCTTAAAAGTTGTAACACTTTACAGGCATCTCTAAATATTTCTGAAAATGTGTTTTACACTTGAAAGTTGGCATAAACTAGTCAGAGTTGCTGGACTTGTTCTAGGAAGAGGAAATGAAGTCAAGTAGAAGATTCACGATGAAGTTTCAGTATGTAAAGCAAAGCTTAGTAAATCACATGCTGATCAACATCATTTTAGAACAGAGAAATGAACCAGATGTGGTGGCCCACGCCTGTAATCCCAGCTACTTGGGAGGCTGAGGCAGGAGTATCGTGATTTCAAAGCCAGCCTCAGCAAAAGCAAGGCGCTAAGCAACTCAGTGAGACCCTGTCTCTAAATAAAATTGCAAAATACACTGAGGACTGTGCTTAGTGGGTTCAGTGACCCTGAGTAGCAACCTCCGTTACCAAAAAAAAAAAAAAAAAAAAAAAAAAAAAAAAAAAAAAAAAAAAAAAAAATTAAATAAACCAGAAAGGTTAAGTGAATCAAATCCCAACACATTTTTTAACATCAGTTCAAGTGATCATGTAGTCTGATTTCATATTAGTAGATGGGTACGAGAACAGGAGGAGTGAAAATGTGGATGAATACATAAACAGTTGCCATTTTAATAGCATTAGGGTGATGTGCTGAGAAGTGTTGCACATTATATTACATATCTCCTCCTGTTTGAATAATTGCAGTAGCAGAGGTTGACCACTACATAATTATAGAAAGGTATATGCAAATTTTAGCTTTCTTATATCACCATTATAATAGTGGTTTCTGTGTATACATAATCCATTAATATTTAATGACAGGATTGAGAGTAATGGTTTAAGTCATACAACCATACTTCATTAAAGAGATTTCTATCCTCCCCTATTCCATAACCGATGTTTCAATAATTTGTTTATTAATATGATTCCTTATGTTATACAGGGACCAGATCTAAGATGATGTGAATAATAGCAAGTGTCTCTGGATGATGGCCTTTCTGTCTAAATTAAGACCTCGCAAAGGTGGGACTGAAAGGGGGCATCAGGATAGTAATATCTAAGGGAAGCAGGTTGCAGAGGTGATGTTTTAATACTCATTGATCTGAATGGCATTTTTTTTTGTTTATTTAACTACTTTGCTGTAATACAATTTGTATTCAAAGAGCGATGCCCTTCATGATATTTTACATATATAGTTAACTTTCTATAGTTGTAAAAACGCATAAAAATCATCATTAATACTCCTCGCTCCATGGCACTGATCTCTGCCCACATCTCACAGGAGCACCCAGCCAAGAGACACCACGGAACACACACTTATTATGTCTGAAGTTAGCATCTGATCACTGGGATTACCTGGGTCAACAACCTACCACATCCTCAGGTGCTCCAGCCCAGGGCACACCACACAGAGAGTTGAGAGTTGAGATGAACTGAGCCTATTCCAAGAAGTGCATCTTACGCAAACCTTACCCAGTGGTCACCTCTCCGCCTTCCTCTAAGCATGCCACCCATGCAATGTTGTCACCAAGGTTTCTCTCAGGCTTGTTCTCAGGTCATTCTCAGCCATGACTCTAGGCTTCAGTTTTCAATGTGGAATTCTTAACTACATGGACTCTCTTCTTTCCTTCTACTATATTTTCCTCCTCTTCTTCCCTCTCCCTCTCTCTTATCAACCCTTTTTCCTGTCCTCTCCACCTTTGTCTTCTGTCCTTTCCTATTTCCATTCTTTTAAAGCAGAAATTTATGGATAAAACATAGCAGTGAGTCAGAGATGCTCAGTATTGCTGATGCTGACATAGGACAACTCAAAGCAGCACTGTTTTCCACTGACTCCTAAGTTATGAATAGCACATTGAATGCGAACAGAAAGGGTACAAAGATCACATGAGAAAAAAATTTAAATTCATCAATAGTCAATGACCATCTCTTCAATTCTTAAGCTTTCCTTCCCAAGGAAATAAACTGAATATTTGAGACACATTGCATAAATAAGTTATAATTTGAGTGATGGGTCTGATAAAACAGTGGGTTTGTGGCAATAACTGATCCTAATTCTGGACTCTGCATCACTCCATAGAGTGGCTGAAACATGACCATATTATATATTGTTTTCTTGTGCATATTTGTAGAATTTTAATGTAATTCCCATTACTAAAATAAGCATATGTCACAGCAATCATTTTAAATAAAAAGTGAAAATGACATATTTGCAGAGTGATTTCTGATAGCTGTCTTCCTTAAAAATAATTCCCAGAAATGTATATTTGATTCATGCAAGGCTAGTACAGTAATATTATAATAGTGTTGGTGGGCTATTTCTATAGTTACATTACCTACTCATCTCAATTAATTGATCAAAATAGCAGCAGCTACCAGGAATACCCCGCAGACCATCCAAGTTTCTGTTGTTGGTGGGTTTTCTTTCTATTCCAAAAGTTGTTTTAGTTTTTTAAAATAAGTATTTGGAAGGAAAGTGGAAGATGAATCTTAATAGTAGATATTTCAAGACCATAAGATTATTTATAAAATATCAGTATCCTATCTTATCATAGCTTAGACAGACATAATCATCTGGTCCTTTGGAATCAATGATTCTGTTGCTAAGAACTCACACAAGAACATCATTTTACATAATATACATTTATAGAAACAATAAGAATTGGAAATTACATTGTGAAGAAAAAAGTAAAAATTTTTGAATCTATACATACCATGTTAATTTATGAATTTGAAAATTTGAAAATCTCTGAGAACTATAGCACATAAATTCTAGAAATAGTCTCATATCTACCCTCAAATGTATTAACCACTTTATTCCCCCAACATAGGTTTAAATGACTTGTAGGCCTATATTGGCTATTGAGAATTGAATCATAATATGTACTTCACTAAAAAGCACTAAAATTCAGGACATTGTGGTCCAAGACACATCATGTTTGATTGCTTCAGGGCCATCGGTTTGTAACTATGTCAACAGTTATTTCACTCAGTGAAATGTAAATAATGCAAAAATCAATAGAACGATGAAGCATTCTAAATGATACAGCCCTGAACTGCTAAGTTCTGTCCCTCAGCTGCCCAGTGTCTTCTACAGGAACAAAAGAGTTAGCTGGACTCCAGGCTCCAAACAAGTTTGAGATCCAGTTTGAGATCCAATACTGTAGATCATGGCATAGCCACAGGAGTTTGAAATGGAGATTAAAGTTCTTCCTTCCAACATGGTGGTATCAAGTCTCTTGCAGTCATTTAAATTTAAAATAATTAAAATTTGAGATGAAATTATAGTTTTGTTGCCATGGTGGCATGTTCAGTAGCCAGATGTGATGACTGGGTACCATATTGGACATTATGGATAAAGCACATAGAGAGTTCCTTAGACAGCACTGTGAGCTTTAAAATGGCAAAGAACCTCTTGCTTATCAGAGCATACACAGCACTTAGCACAAGTCATAGCCCATGCACAGATTTATTAGAAAAAAGTATGTATATAGCTATAGATGTTATGTTTGCTCCAAGGAAACAAGTGAGGAAATGCATCCAAAGCTTGACCTGAATGACCTTGGAAGGCTTTTTCTAAAAGATCCCAAATTAATGGAGGGAGGGATATTTAAAAATGTGGATGTGACTATATTTAAAACTTCGTGAGTGACCCTGAAGAAAAACTTTAGGTCCTATCTAGAATGTTTTTGTATGCATTTGTGACTATTTGTGGGGTACTCTCAAGTCAGGAAAGGGCAGGTCAGTGTGCTTATTTCCTTAAAGCTCTATACATCCAAATTTAATACCTTCGAACATTTTCTCTGCCTCAAGCACATTCAACCATGTTGGCACCACATAACTTTAGCAGTCAGTGTTCTTCAGTTGTTTACTGTTACTATTCTGTCTTTACAACATCTACTTTTACCCTTCTCACTTCATCTCCTGCCTGTGTTCAGACACCTCTGCTGAACTCCAGATTTGCCTTATCTTGGCACCTGGAGAGTAGAGTAAAGGGCAAGGCTGCCTCATTCAAAGATGTGCATTTGATTGACAGGTGCTCCTGCTGTGTTTGCACATATTATATTGTTTGAATTTATTGGAAGTTGTTGTACTTTCATCTTCTTTGTGTTGATTGTTTTCCCATCTCACTTAGAAGTTCGTAGTAAGACAGGGAAAGAGTTTCCTTAATGGGCCAGAAAAATGAAACCAACAATCAAATAAAACTGTGAAAGCTACCTCCTCAATGTCTTTGTTTAAGCTGAGTTCCATACTTGGTTATAAAATAGCAACAACAACAACAACAACAAAGTAAGCACCAATAATATGTCCAAAGCAAGAGAGGAAGATGGGAACAGAAAAAGAATGTGAGGAAGGAACCTGGAAAAAGGAGTGGCTTTGGAGAAAAAAGGAATCTGTGTAGAACATCCCCCTGTGCCTCAATCTGGGGTGCTCACTGGTGTGTCATCTGGAGCAGCACGTGGAGAAGGAGCTGCAAATGGACAAATGCATGCAACTTGTTAGGACATGAGTGTAAACAACTACAAAACCCGAGAAAATGCACAATAGTGTGTCTATCCAATGCTCCCCAAATATCTCATTTTCCACAGATCATTTATGTTCTCCAATGTCCCAGTTTAATATATTCTCACTGAGCTGACATTATGTATTTTTAAAATCCATAAAGTACATTATGACATAAGTGCCATCATTTCATATTAAAAATAATGGAAGAGAATTCCAAATGTCTCGCCTTGAAATAATATGATGAATGAAATTTGGAGTGGCATTAAGCTAAATTACACAGAGCTTAAAGCTCAGATATAAGAGAAGTAGAGTCTATTACTTTGGTTTCTATAGATCCTCAGTAATTCACACCAAATGAGAATTTAGATCTTTTCTGTATTTGTTAGAGTGTTTCCATTGTTCCTTCTTCTCCATTCTCAGGATCCTGCTGTTGAATGGCAACAAATCTACTTTCTTTCAAACTCAAAATACTTTAGCCTTTAGCTGCACAAAAGCGAAATAAATTGTAACAGATCAGTGAGGTCTGTAGATAGTTTTTAATAACTAAATACTTCTAAACATTTAAAGAAGAATTAATCCTCATTTTCTTAACAAATTCTGCCAAAAAATAGAAGAGGAAGAAACATTTATCAATGCAGTCATAAATGCACTGTCAACTCTGATAACACAACCAAAGACATCACGGGAGAACAACAAAACACACAAGAAGACAACAAACCAATATGTTTTTTTTTTTTTTAAATATGGAAACAACATATTAAACAAAATGTTAATATGTTAGTGAACCCTATTCAGCAACATATAAATAAAGTTATATACCATGACCAAGTGAGATTGATCCCCAGGGTAGAGTGTGACTCAATATTTGGAAGTCAGTTCATTTAACACATTAATAAAATAAAAACAAAGTCATATGCTCATCTCAGTAGAAATCACCAACATTCTGTCATTATAAAAAATTGACAGGAATAGAAAGGAACATCTTCAGTCTGCTAAGGGACACCTACAACAACCCACAACTAGCATTATAGTTCATGTTGAAAGAATGTATGCTTCTTCCTCAGACCAAAAACAAGTCAGAGAATTCTAATCTTGCCACTTACATACAACATTGTACTAGAGGTTAAAGTCAGGATAAATAAGCTAGAAAAATAAATAAATATCATCCGGATCGAAAAACAACACATAAACCTATTTCTATTTAGTTATAACGTGATCTTATATATGGAAATTCCAAAGGAACACACTTAAACACTATAATAATGTATAAATAAATTCAGCAAAGTTTTAGGATTTAAGATCAATATGCCAAGATAAAATGTATTACTATATACTTGCATTCAAAAATGAAAGTAAGAAAATAATTCAATTTATCAATACATTCAAATAATGAAACATTTAGGAAATATTCAACAAAAGACGTGCAAAAACGTATACTCTAAAAGCTTAAAAATGTTCAAAGCAATTAAAGACTATCTGAATAATTGGAAAAACAATTCATATTCATGGGTTGAAAGACTTTAACATTTTAAAAATGGCAACACTCTCAAAAATTTATATAGATTCAATTATATCCTTATTAGAATCCTAGCTGACTTCTTTCTGTAGGAATTGACAAGATGATTTTAAAATTGATATGGAATTGCAAGGAACCCAGAACAACCAAAACAATTTTGCAAGAAGAAGAACAAAATAGCATTTGAAGTTCCTTATTCAAGGGTATTGTGAAGCTGTGGTAATCGAGACAGCATAGTACTGGTCTGAGAATAAACATACACATTAATGGAAATAAAATTGAGATTCTAGAAATAAACCCACACATCTATGTTCAATCAATTTTTGACAAGGCACAAAACCTTTCAATAAGCTAAGAAATATTTTCAGTAAATGTTGCTAAGAAAACAGTATAGCTACCACAAAACAATGAAGTTGAAACTTCAACTCAAGCGAAGCATAAAAAAATTAGGGGAAAATGGATCATGGTATAAATATTACAGCCAAACATATACCATATTTAAAAGAAAGCATGGGGGGAACCTTCATCACTTTGAGCTTGGCTGAGGAATCTTTTATATGGCACCAATATTTGGGGGAACAAAAGCAAAGATGATTGTATCTACTTGAAATTTAAACCTGTTGCAATTGAAAGAACACCATCAAGAAGGTGATGGGAGAAAATATTTGCAAAATATTTAAAAATGATTTATCTGATAGGATACCTGTATCCACAATATTTAAATAATTCTAGTCATAGTGATAGTTGACATATCTGGGGATGTCCCAGTAGAAATTGAATTGCACACTCCAAATAGGGTAATTGTATGATAGGTGAATTATATCTCAATTAATTGTTTTTAAGTGAAGAAAAAGAAATAGTAACTATATGGTAACTAGCTAGTGAAATGGCATGGAGAATGATCAAACTAATGGAAAACTGGTTAAAGAAATAAGAATTTATTTAAGAAGAAAGTAACACCAAGTCCCATTATTATATATAGTAAGGGATATGCCAGTCTAGCCTGCTGCTCACAGATTCAAACTGTAGCCAAAAAGAACCATCTCAGGTTTGGAGAGGAGGCTGCTCTAGGGTCTTCCACTTGGTTGTACGGAACACATCCTAATCTGCTCCTCTTCTCCACTCTTGTCCCTCTGATCAGTTTTTTCACTATTATATGTAATAGTGGGATTCATTGTTACATTCTCATTTAAGAGCTCTTTCTTTAAAAAGAATGTAACAGTGAGTCCCACTATTATGTATAATTATAATGTACTAGTAAAAATATGGAAAAAATCAAAAGAATTATTTCTTAAGGTAGCCTTAAATTTTATTCTCCTCAACTTTCATGCTTAAAATTTTTATTAATATTTAATTTTTTATTTGTTCTAATTAGTTACATATGAATTATGCATTTTGATCCATCATGCATAAATGGAGTATAATTTCTCATTTTACTGATTGTACATATTGTAGGATCACATGGGTCATGCAGTCATATATACATTCATATATGCACATATGCAGTCATATATAAGGTAATAATGTCTGTTTCATTCTTCTATCCTTCCTATCCCTTTACCCCTTCTTATCCCTCCAGTCCCTTCTACCTAATCTAAAGCAACTATTCTTCCCTAGACCCCTCCACTCCTTGTGGTGAATTAGCATTCACATATCAGAGAAAACAGTCGGACTTCAGTTTTTTGGGTTTGGCTTATTTTGCTTAGCATGATATTTAAGATACATTCCCAGATCAGTCTGGTTTTCATTCTGGGTCTCTTGCAATTTCCTATGAATTTTAAAATCATATTTTCAATTCCTGTACCCAAACCATCAGTTTGGTCTTGTTATGCTTCGGTTTTATTTTAAACTTAATCTGAAGAAACATCATTTTGTACCACAAATACATTGCAAAAAAAATTTATAAAACTGCATATAATTTGAATGTCTGAAGTAGGGGAATATATCATTAAATAGTGGTACATCAACATTATTGAAAGATATGGTAATATAGAAAGCATCATTACTATTATGACCCTCAAAACACAAAACTATTCTAATATATTGGTAAAAAGTGGAGGACAATATTGTACATATTGTATCCTCACTATGTTAGGTAGGTAAAATGCTTAATAAGTGTAATAGCTACCGATAATTAACTGCCAGTTCTTTATTTGAGGATGTAATAGAAGCATTAAAGCATTAAAGATGTTATAAAGACATCTCTAAGACATTAAATGCCATAGATTTTAAGCCTGGCATGATGGTGAATGCCTGCAATCCCAACAGATTGGGAGGCAAAGGCAAGAGTATTACAAGTTCAAGACAAGCCTCAGCAATGTAGCAAGGCCCTAAACAATGTATCAAGACCCCGTCTCAAAATAAAGATAAATAGGGCTGGGGATGTTGCTCAGCACCCCTGGGTTCAATCCCTGGTACAAAAGCAAAGCCACAAATTTTAAGATGTATCATCAAATTAACAATAACTCTTGGAGAGAAGGAAAAGAGGAAATAAAGCAACATAAAATGCTAAATTCATGCAAATCAATTATAAAATTCTTTTTGATTTCAGATTAATAGTTTCTAAACAAAATATTAAAAATGTCATTTTCCTAAATTAATTAGGTCAGTCCTTTTTTCCCCAATCTGAGGTTAGGTCAGACATTTGTTATGAACTGCAGCCCTTCAAAATTCATAGGCTGAACATTTAATCTCAAATATGAATATATTTGGAGTAGAGGTCTTGATAGGTAATTAAGGTTACATAAATTATAAGGATCTGGTCCTAGTAAAATAGAATTTGTTGCCTTATAGGAAGAGGAATATAGATCTTTCCTCTCCCTCTGACTGCTTCTCCTCTCTCCACCCCTCTGCTACTGAGTTAAGGCTATGTGAGGATATGTTGAGAAGGTAGGTATCTTTAAACAAGGAAAAGAACTCTGGTCAGAAACCAGATTGACTGGCACCTTGATTTTGAAATTTGCAGCCTCCAGAATTTGTGAGAAATCGCTTTTAAGTCATGTGGTCTGTGGTATTCCTTATGGTAGCCCAAGGCTAACATAATTTGTCATGGAGTTGTCATTTTGCAGGGGAGAAGGGTCCATGTTGTCACTCAATGTTAGGACCTCCTGACATCCTAGATGATTGTTCTTGTTAAATATGCATAAAGGTCACTCTTTGGGAGGTATGAGTCAATGAATTTTATCAATTGCACAGTCATGTATCTGCTACCTTAGTACCATGCAAAACCACCATTCTAAAGCCTATGATGACAATCTAATCCTTAATGTATTCAGAGGAGTGTGGGGGAGGTGATTAGCTTATGAGGGTAAATCTTTATGAAAAAAATGAGCACCCTCTCTTTCTCTCTCTCCCTCCCTCTCTACCATGTAGGGATACAACACACCACACTCAGACCAGGAAAGGGGCCCTTACCAAGAACTAAAACAGCTGGCACTTTGATGTTGGATTTCCTAGCCTCCAGAACTGGAGGAATACCTTTCTGTTTAGGCAACTTCTGCTCTGATATTTTTATTATAGCAGCCCAAACTAACTAAGACATACAATTAGAAATGTTATATACTTTTGTATATTTTCCTCTTTTTCAATACAAAATTTTCCTTGTTAACTCTTATGATAATCTTTAATGAAGTTCGTATTATATGGTACTAACTGTTACTCCATGGTTTCTAATGATTAGTTTATTGAATGTCACATGGTTTACTACTCAGTCTTTCTGTGCCTTACATTTAAACCACGGTTCTTGGACAAAGTAGAACCTTATGTCGTTACTGATCGAAATCTCTACCTTCTAATTTGTGGGGAGACAGGGTGAATCCATCCATATCTAAGTCAAGCACAAACATATCATCTTGTCTTTTGATTTTGTCTGTCCAATTTTCAGTTTTCTGCTCCTTTTTCCTTTAATTGAATAAACAAAATTAAATATACAAACAAAACATGTATTACATACCCACATGCACATATGCACTATTTCTGTTCAGTATGTGCTCAATGGAATTTCTATGTGATCTTTCTATTAACTTTTTGACAAAAATTCTGTCTGCTTTACTGGCTATACTAGCAATTGCAATATGCATTTTTGACATATCACATTTTACCTTCAGATAACATTGCCTTAGTTCATTAATAATGACAGTGAGGTCAGGGGACAATAAGGCAGTCAATGTAAATAATAAATAATTGGGTCCAATTGTGAAGATGGGGGCTGGTTTGACAGGAAATAAAATACTAATACCTCCAGAGCTCATCCTCCCCCTCCACCTGTTGCTAAGGTAACCAGCCCCCAGGGATTGGTCCTCCCTACAAGGGGCTGTTAATGAATGCCTGGGCCATTCCCTTCCTTTCTTGCCCAGGGTCTCTCCACTTTTGGCCCACCTCTTGGATTACTTGTCACCTAAGCATGATGGAGGAAGTAGAAGAGAATGAAATCAAAGGAATTTTAAAATGTATAAAAGGGGCAGAACACCCCCACTTCTTTGGATACCAGCTCTGGATCCCCTTCTCTGAAGAGAAGTCTAACTCTCTTCTATCCTTTAGCTAAAACTTGTTTTCTTTGCTTGCCTCAGCGTTTCTTCTTCACACCTGGGGAAACGGAACTTGGCCCTGTTTGATTCTCGTCATCAATGGTGGTATCGTATTTGGAGGTCCCACTGAGATGATCACCAAGGTAAACTCCTTCATATGCACCCCACATCTTTCTGAGGTGCATCTTTCTGACTCTTTCTTTCTGGAGGATCTTAATAGGCACCCATCAGCTAATTAAACTCAGTTAGTGCAAGTCGTCATGTTACAAGACCCGGATGAGAGGATTCCCAGCATAGGCAGTTCCAAATCACCTGTCCTGCAGGTCAGGCATGTTGGTTTCTGCTGAAGCCATTTCCCACATTTCTACACAGGCCCAAAGAGTGTTTGGCATAAGTACACAGTGTCTCTAATCCAGGTCTGCCTTTGGATGCGTGGAGGTGGACAAAGGGTTGGAATAACTGTGGAATTCTGACATGGCTGACTCATAGGTGAACCCAAAGCTTCCATCTCTCTATTCCTTTCCTGACTGCCCCAGTGGGGTATCCACAGTGATCTGTTGATAAATGGCCAATACACATACCTTCAGATGGGCCATGCTGCCCTTTCTTGGGCTTGCTTCTCCTGAGTACTCCCCTCCCTCCAATCAGACTCTAGATTTTTAGACTCTAAGGTTGAGGGACATGGAATAGTTCACAAGGAACTGCCTTGGTTCCCTTTGTTCACAGCCCTTACAAGCCTATAGAAACTCTCCCCACTGTTCTTCCTATGTGCTTTGCAAGCTTCTTTGAATGAAAATAGGGAGAGTTATACCCACAGCCCTCTGAAGATTCTTTTAGTCCATAGTGAGTGTAAACTCTTTATTCCAGCCTTTACCTCTGGTTTTCTTCTCCTGTCAAACATGGTCTCAATAATAATTCTCTATATGATAGATAATCCTCGCCATCAGAAGGAAATACAAATTTTAATATCATTCTATAGCTTAGTCAGTTCTATAAAAAGGAAAGATATTGTCTGAGGTTCCCACCTTGTTAAAAAAAAAAAAAAGAATTATGTCAAAAATGTAAATTAGGCTCAGCTTTGATCCTCCATTCTAAGTGAGGCCAAATTTTACTTTCCAAAATATTAACTAATGGGAGGTTCAACACAGACAGATTAATTTCAAACAGGGTTGCATGTTCTCCCAGGGAATCACAAGTCACATGGTAAGGGTGAATAATCTGGAGGTTTGCATCTTTTTTCATGCATAAAAAAGCACATGGGTCATGACCAAAATGGTAAGGCAGCAGTTAAATACAGAGGTTATACATGGAAGGCAGGGCAGAGACTGCTGACCAGCAGAGGCTTCAGGAGCTAGAGGTTTGGCATTGGGGAGATGTTCCCTAGCCATTGAGACAGTTCCTCGATGCAGGCACTTACAGAACCTGTTGTCTTTTGCTCAGTTCATGTTCATTTTGTTCAGAGGAAAGTCTCATCTTCAGAGTCATTAGGGTGATGTCTCATAATTTTCTACATCCAAAACAAGTCTAATTACCAACTGGGGGAATAAAAAAATGGTTAAAATGCTCTAGACATGAGGTTTAGTTCAAAACAGCAGCCTCACTTATTTTCTGCCACTTTTCTATCACACTGAGGCTTGCATTGAAATGTAATTGCACAGGCTTGCAGGACTTGTAAATCTCAGTAGGGAACAGATTTGGGACCAAAGCGGGGGGAAAAAAGTGTGCCACTTCTAAATCCAGGCTGCTTGTGACTCCTGTCTGACCATCCCCTTTCTTAACATTGAACACTGCAGCACAGGGATGGAAAATGAAATGGTCAAGTCTTCCTTACCCTGAGAACCTTTACCCAGGGATGTCAGGGCTCTCTCTCTCTCAGTCTTTCTATATCTGAACTCATTCTAATCGAAGCCAAAAAGTGAACTCTGATCTGATAAAGATATTCTGCATGCTCCTTTGCTAATTATGGCTGTGTCTTATTTTCTCTTTTTTTCTGTAGAACTCTTGTTTTGTTTTGTTTTAATTCTATATTCTTGAGCTCATGGCTTTAGTGTGAATTCATATTTGATCCTATGGGCTTAGAGTAATATGTTTTTGTGATCAGTCTAATTTTTAACCAACCATACAGGGTTTTACACTATTTTGGTTTAAGGGCCAATTTTTAAGGGATAGCTCTCAAATACATTGGTAAAATTTCCTCTTATGAGATCCTAAGTAGACTATAGACATAGTGATGCTGGAAATAGATCTAGTAGAGGCTTTAATAAACATCTGTAACATTGCAGCTACAGCATCTTTTTTTCGTTCTTATTTTGTGTCTGTGCACACACTTGCGTATTGTGTAGATATGTCTACATGTGCTTGTGTCCATATATCATGTATATGGTACCAAAATTGACATATAGATAAATGAGTGTGCATAAAAATTTAAATTTAAATAAAAAATAGATCCAAATGCCTTCATTTAATGTGACTTAAAAAGGGGGTTCAATTTAAAAACAGATGAGAGTAAAGACGTCTTTAAAATTACTAACTCACAAATTTTTCTAGGTGTCCAGACAATTCATAGAATGTTGGTTTCTACAAAATGTCTAGAATGTAATATTGATTGTTTGTAGGGTTTTTCTTCATCAAGGTAGAGAGTCTGTTAGCTACACTTGTATGATACCTTGGTTTTCACAATTAAAAGTGAGGAAATTAGATTTGACATCAATGGGAGTAATCTTAGTTTCTTAGTTCATAGTTATTATACAAACTCAATATGTTTATGCTCCTGTTAATTTCATATTTTGTGTTTTCCTTGTTAATTTTCACTTTTCTCTGTTATTGCCTTACAGAAGTGTAACTTCTAATACAACAACCTGAGTTAATTGGAGGTAACAGGCCATCATCTACAGAGGACAGATAGGATGTAGGACTAACTTGCACTTCTAATACTGACCCCAATTAAATAAAAGGTGCAAATAACTGTAAAGTTATAGACATGAAATTTAAAACCCAGCACTCTTACTTTAAGACTGGTGAAACTGGCTGGCTGCATGTTTAAGACCAAAACTTGGAAGCTAAATTTAAGGAAATAAAAGGGTCAAGAATAGCCAGTATTTGGCTCTTGCTCTCTGAGTCAGCTTGCACCCAGAATAAGGAGACTTCTCTAAGGGTTTTGCAACTCTGGGCCACAAGGCCTCACAATCAGGAGGATCACTGAGACCCTGGAGAACAGTGTACATGCTGCAGAAAAGAAGGGTCAGTGGAGAAGGAGACATCCCTGATGCTTCCAAGGGGAAATCACAAGGTCAGCAAGACTCTAACCCATCCTGGCAGATGGCACTAAAGGAGCTGAGAGGCTCTCTCAAGTTCCCCAGGAATGACCCACTGAGGGAACTCAACCAACCCTTACCAATAGATAGGAACAAGGTCAATTTAACCAGCTCGATCTTAAACAGTGAGCAAAAACAGCTATAACCAAAGCACATCCATCCCTGGGCATTTATAAAAGAAAGACAATAGTTCTTTTAATGTAACTTAGGATGGGCACTTGTGGTAACCCCACCAAAAGTAACTAAGACTGGAGGGGATTCTTAGGAGTCTCTGATAACTATCGAAAGAGGGTCTCAGAGCCAGAAGGTTTTTCTTAGTCAATAGTCAATTTAAAACCTACAAATCTTCCTAACCTCCGACACAGGTAGACTTGATCTATGTTTGCTAGTATGATTAAATAGCCCTAAGTAAAAGGAATAAAGGGATCTCTACTAAGCAAAACGATCATGCTAATAAAGAGTTATTTTGTAAAAATCAGATGACATTACACAGCTTATGTACAACCTATGGGGACATCTGTGACATTATTAAAACTTAGTGTTTTGTTTACATTGCTGATAACTCTGGCAATGTTAAAGATTTACTTTCCTAAATAAAGACTTTGTCCTCACCAGTCTTATTATGAGAACAACTTCTTAGCTCTTGCACTTCCTGGTAAGAGATTACTGTTTGCCATCATCTTCATGATATTCATTGACATGTTCCAGGTGCTGCAACATTTATTTTGTATTAATCTCATTCCAGTACTCCTGTCTTTTTGTTTTTCTCATAGAAGCACCCACCCCCAGAGGATGTTACAAGGTGTTCTTTTTGAATCAGACTTTTGCCATAGATCCCTCTACTGACCCAAAACATTCCTGAGAGGGAAACCCAAACTGCTGGCACCATATCACCACCTCTCAGCTCAAAGCAGCCAGAGCAGTTATCATCCATGTTCCTCTAACAGCAAGTAGAGTTGCATTCTCAGAGTGGGGACAGAGGCCAGGAAACAAAAAGGACAGTCCTTGTAAATAACAAATAATTAGGTCCAACTGGATCCCCTTCAGTAAAAGAAGTCTAAGTCTCTTCTATCCTTTAACTAAAACTTGCTTTCTAGGTTTGCTTTGGTGTGTCTCAGGTGTTCAATCTTCACATCTGGGGAAATCGAACTTGGACCTGTTTGACTCTCATCATCAATGGTGGTATCAATAGGACTTGCTATATGTGGATCCTATTTGAATGTGACTCCAAAAGCTTTGTGTTTTGAAAACTTAGTCTCCAGTGTGTGATGTTGAGCAGTGTTGGAACCTTCAAAATGTAGGGCTTGGTGGAAGCTAGGTGCTATCCTCTTTTGTGACGATGTTATTCTTTTGAAGTCCAGTGAGATCCTGTGACAGTGGATTGTTCCTAAAAAGAGCAAGACTGGTTCCTTCCCTGCTTTCTAACTTCCTGTCTTATTATGTGATGTGCTCTCACCATTGGGATGCTATCTGCCATAAAGGACCTTCAGTAGAATGTGCACAAGCCAATACCATACTCACATGGTTTCAAAGTTCTCTTTAAAAACAATTCCCAGTTTCAGGTATTTTGTTATAGCAATGGAAAACTGATTAATACAGGACCATACAAATTAGAAATCTCTTTCCTTTGCTATTTTCTACTTTGGGGCATGCATTTTATTTCTACATGTGTTATAAACTGAAAAAGACATCAGCATTATTTTCTCTTTAAACTGTCAACAGTAATTAAATAAAGCTTGAAACATGCAAAAATGTCATCTTTCTAACTACATGTTTCTCTTTTCTGGGTCTTTTTATTCCTTACTGCAGATTGCAACTAACAACTAACTTCTGATACCATAGCCCTTAATAATAATGAAGCTCTTCAATTATTTCCTATACTTCAAGCAGATTGTCTCAGGTGATTCTGAAAATGTCTTTACTTCTGCTTTAGTTTTTAAGTGTACTTTATCATTGCCTATAGAATTCTAGGTTGTGATGTTATTTTATTTATTTATTTATTTCAGTATTTTAGATTGTACCCAAGGGTGTTTAACCACTGAACCACATCCGCAGACCTTTTGATTTTATTTTTTATTTTGATACAGAGTCTCTCTAAGTTGCTTAAGGTCTCATTAAATTGGGGAGACTGAGTTTGAACATGCAATCCTCCTACTTTGGACTCCTGAATTGCTGGGATTACAGGGGTGAACAATCACAACTGCAGTGATGTTATTTTTATTTACTTTCGGCACTTTAGCCTACATTTTTTCCTCTGATGAGAAGTCAGCTGTCATTCTTATCATTGCTTTCCTGATTAAAATGTGTCATTTTTTTCACCCCTTGGCTGATTTAAAATTTCCTCTTTCTCTTTGATTTATAGCCTAGTACAGATAATATGACTAGATTTCTTTATCTTTGTTTTGTCCTGCATGATATTTGCCAAAGTTTTTTTTTTATTATTTTTATTGGTGCTTTATAATTAAACATAAGCAGGATTTATTAAACCGTATTCGTACATGCACACAGCATCATTTGATTGATCTCATTCATCATGCTAAAGTCTTTTGATTCTTTGGTTTGTTTTCTGGTCAAATGGTGTATTTCATCAGCTTTGAAAACATTAGCTGTTGGAAACGCAGGGAACTTAGAGAAGTAGAGTTGCCCAGTGAGACTCCCCCGCTAGAGCGATAAACCCAAACAACCCAGAGCATTGTAGAGGAGGGAGGCTCAGCAAGAGGCTTAGGAGCAGAGTGAGGGTCCCAGGACCACAGGCAGCTGCTTGAAGGAGGGGCTGCCCAGCAAGGCTCTTCGGCACAGGGTGAGGCTCCCTGGCCCAGGAGGTAGGTCTGGACCCCTGGGAACGTGGCAGAGGAGGGCTGCCCAGCCCAGACGGTAGTTCTGGAATGAAGGGAACTTCTCACAGGGGAGCTGCCCAGTGAGACTTCCCCACCTGGTGAGTCTTCCCCGCCGGGCAAGGCTTTCTCACCAGGCAGTAGAACCAAAGACACAGGCCCAGACCAGCCATGCCCCAGCCTGCAGTCTAGTGCCCCTTTGGCTGACCATCAGTCAACAAGTGGAGGCGCCTCTGCCCCCTAGCAGGGATATACCCCACCTGAAGGTCACCATCCCTAGAGGGGCAGCTTTCTTGTGGAGCACTGCATTATCAAGTTCTTCCAAAACTTCAAGCTACTGAAGGCTAGGAGGTGAGACATTGGAAATCTACAGCGACACTATAAGTTAACAGGGGAAATCTGCAATATCTCAGAGTTTCACTACTAGAGGGGTAGATACCTGAGCAATATGAGAAAACAAGGAAAGAAAATGTCCCAAACAAACCTAGATGCTACATCAATAAAATCCAATGACAGCATGGCAGAAGAAATGTCAGAAAGGGATTTAAGAATGTATATAATTAAAATGATCAGAGAAACAAATGATGAGAATAAAGAGCAAATGCAGGCTTTGAATGATTGCATCAATCAACAGTTAAAAGAGCAAATATGGGAAGCAACAGATCATTTCAATAAAAAGTTAGAGATACTGAGAAAAAAACCAAACAGAAATCCTTGAATTGAGGGAATCAATAAACCAAATTAAAAGCTCCATAGAAAGCATAACCAAAAGGACAGAACACCTGGAAAACAGAACCTCAGACATTGAAGACTAAATATTTATGAACAAACAGAGAAGCAAGATGTACCCCATTTGTTTACAATAAAAATAAATTTAAAAAAGAAAAAAAATAAGCTGTTATCTTTTCAGGTATTTTTTTCTGATCCTTTTTCTCTTGCCTCTAATTGGGGAGCTTTACTTTGACATTTTGTATACAGATTAACACTGTTCTATGGATCTTGAAAGCATTTTCTCTTTGTGTTTCAATCTGATCTTTTATTGTGGGCCCGTCTTAAAGTTAACAGCTTGTTTTGGACAGAGTTTAAGGTGGTCCCTGTGATCTCCTCTTCATGGACTTCCCACCTTCATGTAACCCCTTTCCTTGAGCCCTGGGTTTTGGGGCAGCCAATGCCTTGCTTCTCCCCACTCTGAACCTGATTATATGTGACAGTTGTCTCTGTAGGCTAGAGTCCCTCTCTCCTGCCACTTCTCTCCTTCTTCCCCTTCCTTCATTCATTGCCGATTGCAGACTTTGAAGAAGAAATATGTCATGAATCCTACAGCTTGGAGGTCATTAATTGTTCCAAAATGTGAGAAGACTTGGAAGCTGATCTTTTCCTTAGAGGAACGAGTGACAGCCACTGTATAAGGCCATAATCAGAAGACTTATCAAAACTACACTCCAATTCCTGCCTCCAGGAACACATGAGAAAATAAGCAAACCTTACTTCATGAAGCTATGTTTGTGATAAGTGTACTGAGCAATAGAAAACTAATGCAATTCCATTTCTTCTATTTGACCCACATGATGCTCGATCCCTCCTATGAGTCTTTTATTTCTGACATCTTATGTTTTGACTTGTTGCATTCTTTTTCTCTCTTCCATCTGAAATTTTTCCACCTGTTCCGGCATGGAATTCACCATTTCCTGGATCTTATTTATTTGTCATTTTTAAAGCTGAAATTCCTGTGTGACAATTGTCATATTTGTCTATGTCTATGTCTACTTTTATTGACAATATGCTCACTTGACTGTGAATAAAAATTTCCCCTTCTTTGTGTTATGCATTTTTATTGTAAGAGAGTATGCAAACAGTAGAGACCTAAACATTCATAATTTAGCTTCCTTGACGTGTAGGGTCTATCTTGGTCCCTTTTCCTTTGAGGTGACTATTGTGGAGACTGGGTCTAATCTGTGACATGTGTGTGGAATTTGTGGTAGTTTTGGTTAGATTCCGTGCACTATGGGCTAAAATATTTTGAAGACAGGCCCAGTGCAGTTCATTTAGCAGAGCATCCGATGAGCCCTGGCAAGACTCGATATCTCTACACACTCTGCCTCACAGAGACCAGGTTTCCAAGACCTGCTTTGTCACCCAGAAGTCATCCTGTTGGAATGCTGGAGAGCTCTTTCTTTCTTCTTTCTTTTTTCCTATTGCTAACTTTCACTTTCTACACCTGCTGATCTCTTTCTGATCTTTTGCTCAGAATTTGAAGGCACCCTGCATTATTCTTGGCAAAGAATCAGCATCTTTCTGAAGGACTATGTGTGTTCTCCTACTACCCCTAACATTCAGATTCCTGGTGCCTTCCTTCTTGATGAAGGATTCTGGTGCTTTGGTGCTCTCTTTATCTTCCCTTCATACTTACCTGACACCTTGATGAATTCATTGAAGGAACAGGAGGGAGTCAGTGAGGATTTCCATGCTTGTCCCTCCTCTGAGGTTCCTAAGAATTCATGTCCCCAAATTGGTCTTCAAACCTTTGACACCACTGTGACATTTTTCTTCCAACCGGTCTTGGTACTTTCTGTGTTTTAATCAGAAGTATTGAGACAGTGCAGGAATTAGAATCTCTATAGGTTGGTTGCCAAAATTGTCTCTTTAGAGTACCCTGAAATGCCCTCTGCATTTCCAAAACTCTTACCTTCATAAAGCAAGCACGAGTAAAAGAACAGGGGTTGCATTTTACATACACTATTTTAGAATAGGAATTTATGATGAAGAGAGAGAGAGACTGAATCTTCATGGAAGTGCCCACACGCCATTGAGATGCATAGTTGCAAATCTTGAGCAACATGCCCTTAGCCAATGCCCTTATAAAATGGGAGAACACACAGAGCATAGGGAAAACTGGTGTGAAATCCTGCATTTCCACCTGGACTCCACCTCCGGTCAGGCCCCAGATCCAGCCCCTCTAGAAATATTGGATTCCCAACATAAGTCACTGCTGAGTCTCCTCTCAATAGCCCATGTTCTACTCCTTTGTATTTAGAGGTTTATTCCTAAGTAAACCTCTGCCTATGCTTTTGTCTGTTTCCTGCAGAAATTCTTCCTGTTATATATGCCAAGAACCCTGCTGGTGCTGAGTTGAGCTCTCCTTCTCCTCTGGGATCTCCTAGGACCCTTCTCCAGAGTCATTTGTTCACTGTAACAATTTGATACATTATTTAGCAATCTATTCTTTTTTCTATTGTACTAACTGTACACTAACTTAGACATCATGGTTAGTAGCTTGGAGTTAGTTGGAAATTATCTTTTAAATTTTGCTCATCAGCAAATAGAATTTCAGTATATAAAAAAAGAAAAAGACAGGAAAAAAAAAGAAGAAAAACAAACTTGATATGATAATGCACCAAAGTCAAGAACACTGATACCATTTTTGGAACCAGGAACATTTAATGAGTGAAACAAACATCAGGGTATTAGATAAATTAAAGCAGACAACAGAAAAAAAAAAAAAAAACTTGATCAAAGAATAAAATATGGGACCATGATCAAAGAAAATAACTTATAAAGAAAACAATACTTGATTTTCAATAGAGACACTTAGAAGGCAGAGAATTTATTAAAAAATTGCGTCAAGTTGTAGAACCAGATGTTTTATGAGTTCGTATCTTATAATAAATATTCTTTGTTATTTCACACAAATTGAAAATGGAGTGGCCAATAAATAACACTGTTCTCACTTACATAAAGCAAGATTCTTCAAGAAGAAAAAAGTTGATTTGTTTTTATTTACACTTAGAAATAATATAGATAAAAGCTACTTTTCAAGATAGAAGAAAATTCAAAGGATAATTGTGATATAGACACCACATGATTGGACTAAGTAGTCTTAATGATTTCAAAACTCTTAAATTACCTCCAAATTACCCAATTTGAGAAATGTACTGAATATCGGTTTTTCTCCCAAGAGGGTTTTACAGATCTGGCTAATGGATCTTATTGAAAAAGTCTGATACCTGTCATGGCAATCTGGGAAGAAGGGCAGTTTTAGGAATCATTATACATTTTTATTGGTGCCAAATTCTACATCCAGATTAACTTTGGTAACCTCTCTACTTATTTTTATTCTATTTCTTTTCATGTAATTTGTATGTGTTTAGCATTGATAGTGACTTTGGGGGAATTAAAAACATTAGTATATGAGGTCATTTATCCTTTAAAACTCTTCATTAAATAGCGAAATGGTGTATCCTGAACAACGGGAAAGATGGTTAGACATGTTTCTTTATAAAATGGTGTTTGTGCATTCGGCTGATTCATAGTAGATTTTTGTACCTAACCTTATTGCTTTCTCATTATACAAAAACAACAGTTAAAGTGCAAATGCAATTTAGAAATTAACAACTTTCATTATGAAAGTTAGATTTCCTTGTTTGAGTTCCAGACTTTAATTCTGCACTGTCATAGCTTCTTGCTTACGGTATTTTATTTGTTTAGACCTGTATTGCTAGCACTGGATCCATAGCCTGCATCTACCAGACACTCTGAATGTATTTCTGAAGTAAATGAGCAAAGATTTCTTTGGAAAATAATGTTTGTCACCAAGTGTGTACATACAGCCCTATGCTTCCTCTCTTTCTGCATATACACATATGTAGGGTATACAGGTAGTCATATATCACTTTGCAGAGATGTGATCTCAGAAATGCATTATTAGATAATTATGTCATTGTGTGGACATTGTAGAGTGTACTCACTCAAGTCTAGGTGATACAGACTACTACATACCTTGGCTATAAGTTTTCACCCATTGTTTCTACACTACAAACCTGTACAGCATGCTACTTTACTGTAGGCAATAGTAAAGCAATGGTACCTATGTATTTAAATATGGAAAAGGTACTGAAAAAATGTAATAAAAGATACAAAATTGTTACATCAGCATCTCCACAGACACATGAGCCACCCATTGCAAACATTAGGTGGTTGTGAATCACCTAGGCTTTCAGGAATTTTTTAGCCCCATTGGAATATAATGTGATCATAATAGTATAAGAGGCCCTGGTTGTGTGCACTGTAGAATTAATACAGCATATATAACTATAGAGATATGTAATAATTAATCATCGGTGTTATGGGTCAAACACTATTCTTAATTCTTTAGCTGTCTTAATTCATTAACTTCAACAATATTCCCTTGCTTTGGATCTGTTTCTATGCTATTTTCTTCTCCTTTTTATTAATTTTTAAAATTTGTTCTAATTGGTTATACATGAAAGTAGAATGCATTTAGATGCATTGTACACAAATGGAGCATAACTTCTCATTCCTCTGACTGTACATGGTGCTGAGTTATACCAACAGTGTAATCATACATGTATATAGGGTAATAATGTCTGTCTCATTCTACCATCCTTCCCATCCCTACCGCCCCACCCCTTCCATCACGCCCCTCTGCACAATCCAAAGTTCCTTCATTCTTCCCTACCCATCCCCAACACACACTATGGATCAATGTTGGCTTATCAGAGAAAACATTCGACCTTAGGTTTTTTGGGATTGACTTTTTTCACTTGGTATGATATTCTCTAGTTCCATCTATTTACCTGCAAATGCCATAATTTCATTCTTCTTTAAGGCTGAGTAATATTCCATTGTGTATATGCACCACATTTTCTTTATCCATTGGTTTGTTGAAGGGCATTTAGCTTGGTTCCATAGTTTAGTTATTGTTAATTGAGCTGCTATAAATATTGATGTGGCTGCATCACTGTCGTATGCTGATCTTAAGTTCTTTGGTTACCCAAAGTCATATAGTTGCTAATGAGAGAGCTGAATTCAGACAGACCATTTTGTAGAAATCTACTTTTCCAAACATTCCAACAAAATGAGATGTTTATATTTGAAGACAATATTATTCTTCCTTCTAAATCATTAGGTAATTTTTCTATTTCATTTTGTCACACAAATGCTACTGTATTCATGAATAAGCATGAAATACATGCATAGCTTATAAAGACCTAGACTTTTGTGGGAGTGAGTAGGAGCTTTCATAAGTGCGTGTGGGCATGTCTTGTTTTTCTTACTCAGAATGTAGCAGGTGCTGACTCCAGATTTAAGTGGGACTAGGGAAAGAAATAAGGGAGATGGTGGGGGAAAGAAAGAAAGAAGGAGGAAGAGAGAGGGTCTATGTGAAGGGATGCATCTTTCCAGGCTGACGAGACTGATAGCCAGGAACTGTCATCTATACTTTTCTCCAATCCCATTATGTTGGCAATAATGGGATGCAAAAATCTATGCAGAGACATTCTTTGTTCAAGAAAACATTTACAATCTGTTTATTCATTTGCAGTTGTCCAAATGATCTGCCCTGAGATAATTGATGTACCATTCTTACTGTCATCATTTAAATAAGAAAAGTAAGAATCGAGATAGTTAAATTAATGGAGAGGCCACATAGTTCTGAGCTGGAGCCAGGACTTTGTACCTAGTCTTCTGTTTGCAAAATTGATAATCTTCACTATGGTCTATGTTAATCCTCACCTAAACCCGTGACTCCATAATAAATAATTAAATCCTAGTTCTTAAATATCCATCTTTTCACCAAACTTGGGTCTAATGTCTGAAAAACTTTTCAATAAATCTTGAAAATCTCTAACCTTTTCTATACTCACTGGACATATCTGAGTTTCATAAACCAGTGTGGTTAATCTTTCTATGAAAATCCCTTATGATGTGTTGTCAGAATTTCTTCCCACTTATAGTATCAGTTCAAACAGCTTTTCAGAGATAACTGTAATTCTGAGAAAAGCCTAAGTCCTTTATGGCTAATCCTGCACGTGGTACCACCATTCAGTTTATTTTTAGCACATTCCCTTCAAGTGACTGTCTCACTCTGACATCTACGGTGGCTTCCAGCTGCATCTGTCCTCCCAATGGGACCCTGAGGGAAAAATCAGGAATGAGTACAGGGCTTGAATGAGTTTTTTTCAAAGTCTCCCTAAATATGAAGCTCCCACATTACAGTTTTGGGGAACTCTTTACTTCAGTTTAACGATAAGCGTTGACATTTGGAGGTAATAAAAACCCACCATAGTAAGTCATTCCTTATTTTTGGTAGAGCTGCACGATCTCAAATATTCATGCAGTAAATTATTTTATATGCAATTTCCATTTTCAGGGAAAGGCAATTTGAACTGAAATTTAACATTTGCTGCATCAGCCACTCCTGCATTGTGTATGCATGCGAGCATCCATTCAATTATACATTTATATCATTCATTCAAAAATCATAAATCTAGCTCTTGTCATATATGAGATGTTGGATTCTAAGAATGTATGATGTGAAAAGTAGCCTCTAGTTTTCACCTTCCCTGATCTTGTAGAGGGAACTCTGTGAGCAAACATTTAAATTGCCTTATTTTTCACAAAGTTGCTCCCCTTCAATTTTTGAAGTTTTATTGCCTAATTTCTTGGGATTTTCCCCTTCCTTTTCACTATACAGTCTCAAATATTCTAACGTGCAAGGAAAGAAGAGAATGAAGGAAATAAAGAGAGAGGAGAAGCCTTTCAACAATAACAGGTTTATTTGGGATAAACCTGAGGAGGTGAACCGGTGGAGACTGAAACCAGGCTTCCACAGACAACTTGGGGTAGATAAAGGGGAATGAGGGAGCTGGGGATCTAGGCCATTGCTAGGGGCTTGTCAGAGAAGGGTCCCTGTGTTGTTACCTTCATCAGGAACTAGGTGTTTTCAGGATTTCAGTCCCAGATAACTTTCTTTCTTATGATGATGTGGTCAGGTTTCTTTGTATGAAGATGAATTGTTGTCCCGGGTTTAAGCCAGACTGTGACTTTGAGGTGACTCTGGTTCCAAGGAGCAGAAGTTTCCAAAATGGAGTTGCCTGTGTCAAATTCATCCTAACATAAAGTATTTTCTCAAATTTTCATTCATTTCAGGTTTTATATCAGCAGTGATATGGCATTATTTCAATCACTGCTACTACAAATGTGATTACGCAATATTTCTTAACTAGTTCTTCATGGTAAATAGGAACTATATTGATTTCTGGTAACATTGTTACTATTGGGCTTTCTGGTTATTTTTACCTGTTTTTGTTTTGGAGCTGCTGGTTTTATCAGGTTTAAAAAAAAAAACATAATTTATAATTAGTGAAAATTTTACTCTCTACTTCTAAAAATTACTTCTCTTCTGATTTTATTTAAGATTATACCTAGAATGCAATTCAATAACCAAGTTGGTATAATCCATTCTCATCTTGACTCTTAAACTTCATGAAATTATTTCCAATCTAATATTTTACTATATTAATAACACTTGTGTTTTCAGCATCCCTTTTTCTAACATCTCTTTTTATTATGTTAAGGAAAATAATTACTACTTGATTAATAGCTTGTTGTAGGTATGGATTTTTGAATTTAAAAATACTCTTTGAGTGCCAAAAACAGAGGAGATGTCTTTTTGACAAATGGTGCTGGGAAAACTGGTTACCCATATGTAGAAGAATGAGACCAGACTCTCATTGCTTACCCTCTACAAAAGTCACATAAAACTGGATCAAAGACCTACAATTAGACCAGAAACTATGCAATCCCTAGAAAAAGGCATAGGGTCAGTACTCCAACTTACAGGGACGGGGGACAAAGGAGGAGAATTTTAAAGGGAAAGAGGGGAGGGAGGAGGAAGTTCAAGGGAGTGATATTGGCCAAAGTTTATTTTTATATTGTGTGCATGTACAAATATGTAGCAACAAATCCCACCATTGTGTACAATTTTATTTTCTTGTTTATTTATTCATTTATTTTTTTTAACTTTTTGGACACAGGATTGAACCCAAGGATTGTTAACTATTAAGTCACATCCTCAGTCCTTTTCATTTTTTTTATTTTGAGCCTGGATCTTGCTAAGTTGCTAAGGCCTCACTAAGTTGCTGATCTTGAACTTACAATGCTCCAGCCTCAGCCTCCCGAGTTGCTGGAATTACAGGTGTGAACCACCATGCCTGGCTCATTATGCACAATTTTGATGCACAAATAAAAATATGGAAAAATATCTTTAATATTTCTTCAAATAATTTATCATTATTGATTCATTCTTTTGAGGAATTATAATAATTAGCTCTCCAGTGTCAAATTCCTCATGTGAATTTACCACCAAATATTACTCATTTACTTTGTAAGTCAGGTGTAGGCTCAAACTAGGTAGTAAGGAGGAGTTCAGCAACTAGACTATCCACTGTAGATAGGATCAAGGAAATAGGAGGTTGCCTTGTACCATGGACTAGTGAAGTTTGTTATTCTGTGGTTGATGGGCAAGGGGAAAGGGAAGAGGAAAGCAGCCCAGAGAAAACTGCCTGACCAGAGGTGTGATTCCTATGAGAAAGATGCAGACAACCAACAGTGACTTTGCATGAAGAGAATCAGTGGAAGAAATTCCCACCCTGTTTCTCCCCATGTGACCTGAAGTCAGAAAGCAGGAAAGTCCATTGATTCTGTTTGTGAGGGTCTGACTTCCAGGGCTCAGAGTGAGGTAGAACAACTCTCTCCCTATTTCTCCACAGAGTTTTAGTAACCTAATATATTCCAGGCCTTGTGCTATCAATGATCAGTCCATTACATAACAAGTACTCAAAACAATGGAATCTAGACTTCATTAAGAATTATAAAAGGAATGATGAGAATCCTATGTTAAAAAGTTAGGGGTAGTAACTAGGCTTAATCAAGGTATAAATGTGGCTTGAGCTTGGTGTGCAAGGGAAGACTGACTTAGGATGAGGATAGAAAGGAATCAGGAGGTATTGAGTGAAAAACAGTTAGATGTTAGGTTTATTCTAAGTTTAATGGAAGGCCATTGCAAGGTTTTACACAGAAATGTTATGATAAGATCATCTGAATAATTTATTCCTTAAAATAATGCCAGATAAAACTCCTGTCCCAGATGATTGTTACAGGTAACACGTATGTAGGTAAGCATGGGACTGAACCTAGGGCATTATGCAGGCTATGCACATGCTTACCACTGAGCTACTCCCGATCCCTTCTCCCAGAGGGTATGGTAAGTTGTGTGGTTAGTGGTGGGGACAGTTTCTTAACTATGTTCTTGTTTCCTTATTTCCAGATATCATCTTGCTGATTTATAGTTTTATAAATGTGAGGAATGAATTTGAGTTGCAATTTTTAACTCTAAACAGAATATAGTGTTTTGATATAGTTTTAAAATGCCTTCTGTATTTGTATTTTGGCAACTTGCTTTTGTGTATTTATACTTATTTTCTTGACATATTTACTAGAAAATGTTCTACCTTATTGATGCTAAATTTCCTGAAGAACAACAATGTTATTATTTCCAATGCATGTATTTATTTTCTACTGCTTTACATTTTTAGTTGTGATAAGTTCTCACTTTCTTGTGCTTTTTTTTTTCCATTTATAGAATGGAATTTTCTTTATTGTAAGTGTAACTCATAAATAACTAATTTATTATTTTAGCTTCATAACAATATCATTTAAATATCTAAATTTGTTATGAGCACGTTATTGATAATATTTTCTATTTTTGGCATGTAGTTACAAAAATAAATCCTTGTTAACCATACGGAATAGCAATTCTAGGTTTCCGTGTACCTATAAGATACGATTGCAAGAATAATTTTTACTTTATTAATGCATTTATTCCTAAATTTTACTTAAAATATATTTAATTCAGTGCAATATTTTTTCTAATATAATTTCACATTTAAGAAACTGATAATTTTCTCTATGGCTTCATATAAAATCACTTGGTGTATATTTCAAAAAGTAGCAAATTCTATTTTTGTGAGGTTTAATATGAATACTTTCTGATAAAATTTAGGTATGCTTTTCATAATGAATTTCATTGACTCTTTTGTTCAAAAAACAATTGACTCTTTTCTCGTTGGCCTATATTGTACTCTTTTTTATATGCCTATTTTCACACTAACAAGTCATTGTCTCATACATTGTATTTTTATACTATATCTTGATACCAGGTAGTATAAACTATTAAAATTGTGTTTGCTTTTCAAGGATATATAAGCTATTTTGGATTCCCTAACATATTCATATAAGTTGTAGAATCATTTTAATTTCTACAAAACATATGCTGGCATTTTGTCTGGAATTTTGAATCCATAGATGAATTTGTGTGGAATTATCACATTAAAAATATCAAAACTCTTATCCATTAACATGGTATATATCTTCATTATTTAATGTTCTTCATTTTTCTGATACATCTTGTGTTATGGTCCCCCATGGAAATACTTTATACAACTTTGGTTATGCTCAGTGATTGCCTTTTCCATGACTTTAAGTTAATTTAATGTTAACATCAGCCCAAATAATTATCACCAAAAATTGATGAGATCTCAGTACATAAGGACAGAAGGTATTATCCAATTATCTTTAATACATCCAAAATTAAAATAAATTTCTACTCAGCAATTAAGTCATCCAGTGAAATGTAAATACCTGAGCAACTTTTAATTGGATTATGAGTAACCTATTGTTGACTCCTTTCCTAATATATTCTTCTAGTTCTCTTTCTAGTGTGACCTATGAGCCCCTTCAATTTGTGAATTCAAGTGCTTTTCTACATATGTGACATTTTCTTAGAAGTGTAATGCTGTTAGATTGTTTCATTTTTTCTTTTTTAATGACAACAGTGACATAAATATTGAACTACTTTTTATGTTGTCCATTCCCAATATATTCTTTGTGAAACTTTTTACTATTTTGTTTCATTCATTTTCTCTCATTTGCTTTTTTCAACCTTTCTTCCATTTCCCTTATTAAATTTTTATGAGTCTCCATTGAATAATTTTAAAAAGTACAAGTCACCTTATAATTTAGATTTTGCTTCTGGTATAATTTTGTTTGCCTTCCATTTGTGTCTGAGTTCAATCAATTCTTCATTTTTACTCTGACTTTTAAAATCCATTATTATTCTTGAACAGTTCATTTTTTAATACATGTATTCTCAAATGTTTGCTTCATGGCACTTCTGTTTGGAGTGTTTTCTTACAGCAATTTTTGGCTTCAGAGTTGGATTTTTTAAATATATATCCTTTATTTTCTATTTCCTGGAGGAATTTTTTCAGTTGATATGTTTGGATTTCTTTTTCTCCATTTTGTTTAATTTTGACAGTCTCTCTCTATGGATTTGTTAATCTCCCCCTGTTCACTTATTTGACATTTTGAGGTTTTACAAAATTCCTAGTTAAATATCACCCACTTCTGTCTGTGCTGCAAAGGCCAGATGCTGGAGTGGATTTGTTTGTTCTGCTGGTAGCGGGTCAAGTAGTGTTTCCTCCAATTTTATGACTTTGTTTTGCAGAAACCTAAATTTTCCTCTTTCCTTTTTACCTCTCCATCACCAAAGGAAACTGGTTCTTTCAATTTGAATTATTTTATTCCTTGGACTTTTATGTTTTATTGAAATCCATGTTATTTTCCTGAAATCTCATACTTAAGCCCACAATAAGTAGGCCATCACATTGACAGAAACTACCACTAGATAGACTCATGTACTGGAAATGGTATAAAATATTAAAAGTTTCTTTCTAGTTACTTATCATTCACTACTGAGTATGCCTTAGGTAGAAATCCAGGTGTCATCTCCCTTTTTTTTCCTGGTCATAAGGATCTCTTACTACTTATCTGATCTACTTTCAGCCGCCAATATCTACGTAGTTCCGGGGTATCAATAAAAATTCTTCTGCTTATGTCACTTTTGTCATTGAATGTATTTATTTTATTTTTATTTTCTCAGATGGGGTCATAAGGGAATAGGACTGATATGACAAAGGAAATAAATTTTAAGACTTATTCTTCATTGAAATACCCATTCTGCAGAGATGCATATTCTCTAAATGTTCTTTGCAATTTACCAAAATTACCTAAACTTTTTCATATTATTGTGTATCTCAGAATTTTAAGAACCTATTTGATAATCTCAGTGGGGGGTTAATACTAATACACTGTTTACAGAGATGGAGACAATACTTAACACCAATAAACTTTTTTTCATGTTATGCTGGAAATGCAGAGAAATACTTAAGCTTTTAATTGCATCAATTTGTACTTTTACAAGCTCCCCCTGTGATTGTGATTCATAGTGATTTGGGGAAACCAGTACTGAAAATTCTGTACTAAAAGGAATGTGAGTGAAAGAATTGGTGTAGACAAAAGTCCTAGTTGGCTTTTATATTTGCTATTAGGAAGCAGTAAAGGATTGGGCACCAGGGAACATGACTGCAATAAATTTCTCAACTTTGTATATTCCACAGGCATTTGGGGGCTTATAACTTCCCTGATGGGCTCCCCAGAGTGACCAACTAAAAATAAAAAAACTAAAAAAGCAATTCAGCTTTTAGCTGAATAGCTTCTACACTCATCACCACAGATAGTCCAGAAAGGCAGGCTAGAGCATTTGCCTCTGTGCTGAAGCTGGGCTTGGGGAGGATACCCATGGCACAGTTGATATTAATAGTTCCAGAGAACAGAAGTTATATCAAACCCCAAGGCAAGGACAGAAAGAAACTGTAGTGAGGATATGACAGACCAGTTTGAGGGACTTGACCAAACAGTTCCCCATTCACTGATGTACTCAAACAAATGCGGTTTCATGTCACTGTCCCATTAAACCAAGTAACTAAGGGAAAAATTTCACAGACTATTAGGTCAATGATGTATTTCTAAATCAAGCATAGAAATGAAGGGAACCTCATATATCCCAGAGTGAGCTAGCATTCCCAGACAGTGAGAAATGCCCCCACTTCTACACCTGCCATACTATCTCATTTCCAAATAGGATTGCTTGAGTGAAATGAGTGGTGGCTTATCTCAGCCTAAAGTTAAAAACATACATAAGAATCCCATAAGTGTTACTCATTTCCTATTTATAGATCTCTTAAAAATTTTGGTCATCATTTGCATAGATTAATTTTCCTCTTGTCAAATTTCTTATACTGATGATAATCCCTATGTCCAACTAGTACTCGGCATCAACCAGGCGTTTTCACGTGTTATGATATGAGATCGATCATGCTGAGTTCAAGCTCTATAACATGTCTGTTCATTCTCACCATGGATGAGTCTTGCCCCTTCACCTAAACCCAGAAACTAGGGTAGTCAGCAGGACAAGATTTAGCTGCAACATGGCAGAGACATTGATAATTAAGTAAGTGCTCTCTTCAAAGGTGTTTGTCTTCATAATCCAGAAATTAAATCAATGATCAGATGTTTTGAAACCAAATCCAAAGCTCTTGATAGCAAATCTCATCTCTTCAGCTCAGAACTGGCTGATAGGTTTCATACCCTGGCAGTGTTTGAGGGATTGATAGGTTGAACAGATTGTTGCTTAAATTATAACAGGTGACAAAAACTGAGCATTTACTAGGTGCAGAGATCTCTATTAGGTACTTTGAAACATCACATCTTTGTCATAATTCCCCTAAGAGAAAGGGAAATCTCCAATTTAAGATAAGGCAGCAAAAACACATACAGTAGAAGGAAAATGCCTTCATTCCTTGAGAGCAATATTAAGTTATTTTCTGTTTAGTGACATAGATGATTTCAGGCATTGACAGGTTTTCTCTAAAACCGTTTGTATCCCAAACTTCCAATGTCACCTTCAGCTTGGAGAAGAATAAGACAAGGGCCCTGCAATCTCAGCAAAGATGATTTCACTTCTTAAATTTCCCACCTGCTAATGCAGCTACCTGAACATGTATTTTTCTGTATCAGATCTGCTATTCCTAATGCTGGTTTTTCAGGTTCCTTTTTATTTTCTATCTATTTATCTACCTATCTACCTATCTGTCCTTTGTCTCCCTTTTATTAATCTCGGTTATCTTGATTTTTAGCTAAATATTATAGGGGTTCACCCAGAGTGCTTGATACCAGCCGTTTATAGACTACATTCTATGGAACAAGGAATACCTGAAATAAATCAAAGATAAAAATATTTCCTAATCATAGGAAAAATGTTTCAGAGAAGTTGCTATCTGAAGTCCACCTTTAGAGAATCACAGTCAACTTCAAGAAATTTGTTTCTGAAAAGTTCTGAGGAGTTTTTAAAACTATTTGTATTATTTTTTATTTTTACAGACTGCATTTTGATTCATTGTACACAAGTGGAGTACATCTTTTCATTTCTGTGGTCGTGCACAATGCAGGTTCATACCACTCATGTAATCATACATGTACATAGGGTACTGATGTCTGTCTTATTCCACCATTTCTCATTCCTCTGCCCCCTCCTCCCTCTCAGAGGAGCTCTTTTTTTTAAATTTTTCAATTTGGTTTGGTCTAATTAGTTGTACATGACAGAAGAATGCATTTATACATTTTGATAACATATATAAATACAGTTTTAATCTCTCATTTTTCTGATTATACATATTGCAGGATCACATTGGTCATGCAGTCATACATACACATGAGGTAATAATATCTGCTTCATCTGAGGAGTTCTTTAGAAATAAACATGTTCATTTTACTGCACAGAATACTTCCACATATATTCAAGCTTAAATCTCCTCACACATACTTCTTTCCAATACTATTCACATATTCTGAATAATAATTTGTTTATGTATTTTCTCCTCTGCAGGAAACTATCTATGAACCCTGTGTGATGTTCCAGCCATTACACAGGGAAGCCCTGTTTTGGAACTCCCAGGCAGAATCCCCTAGTGCAAGAATGCCCAACTCACTTTGGCACCTTGTTCTAACTCACAGCTCAAGTTCAAACACAGCCCCAGAGATGGGAGTAACCCACCAAGAACCACATGCCAAAAAAATCTGTTTACTTCAAGACCCGTGCCACATCAAGAAACACATACTGAATCAAGACTCCTCCCACAATGAAATCTTATGCCTACTGGTCCCCTTTGATATGTACTGCCATAAATAAAGCAAGCACATGCTTCTTCTTTGTTTGATCCAGACCCTTCTGAATGGCTCAACTGATCACACGCCTGGTTTAAAAATATTCCTGCTGTTTTGTCATATTTTCTGATATAGTACTTTCATAGCTTTTATTTCCTAGCCAGCCCCCCTCCAAAGGGTATCTATTCCCTCACCCAGGGAGGACATGAACAAGACTTCTGTGCTCCTATATACAGTGATATCTGTCTTTAGTAAATCCCAGACAATGAAATATTAAATTTATTAGTGAGTTCAAGTATCCCCTCAATAGTCATCAAACATTCTTCTAAGGTTGGCTGTCTTCTTGTCTGTTTGTAAGAGCATATTTATGGTCACGCAGTATTTACCATTTGCTCTTTTTCTACATCTTGATGTTTTTGTTCTCATGATCACTTGCTCATTTTTCCAGGGAGGTTATATGGTCACCTCTAAGTTCTCTGAAAAACCAAGCTAGGAATAAAGAAAGAAGAGTCCAGAAATTCGCCTGCATGGGATTGACAGCATTTCCCAGAAGCAACTGCTAAATAGCATCCAGTGTTCAGTCCTTGGTCCTTGCAGGTTGACTCTCTTAGATAATAGAGAAATGAAAGTCCATCCATGTCCACTGTTTGACATGCCCGAGGAGGAACATTTAGAACAGGACTCCACATTAGATTCTTTTCCTGGTAAAACACTTCAATACAAGTGACTTTCAACATAGACTTGATAGTGACAACTTAATTATCAAATACTCTGGAGAGAGTGCAATAACATTAATGCAACTTGACACATAATTATCATTTTTCCAATAGAATTACCATGTGGTTGCAGCTCAGTTCTTGCTCTGATCAAGTATCTGAAGTGCACCTGTCCCTTCTGATGCTAGGTTTACCCTTCTTTCCTATCCTCAACCCTAGGTATGTGTTCACCAACAATGGCCAGGGACTAGAGAATGTTTCCAACTGATAAAAATCTCATACCTTTTCTTCCTTGAACTGTTTTGTAGTAAGTATTATCCTAATTCCTAAGAAATGATAAAATCATGGTCATGAATATTCACTGGGTAACTGTTATGTGTCAGACAATGAGCTAAAAGTTTGACTCTGAGATATAGTCATTTTATTCTCAAAGATGACAAAACTAAGGTTCATATAAATTAAATAATCTTGCCATAACCATAAGATCTATATTAATATATAGATCTGATATTTCAATCCATGTCCATGCATTACAAAGAAAGTTGTTCTTAACCTTAATTGTACACTGGAATCACTTGTGGAGTTATGTAAATAGTCATACTGGATTCCACGCTGGGAATCTGGAGTAAGATTTCAGTATTATTCTCAGGTGTTTCTGATGCATATGAGTTTGAGAATCACTGCTGTACATGACTTTTACAAAATCCCTAAATTGCCAAAAAATTATGCTTATTCATTTTTGAATGTACAAATCAAAAAAGAAAAAGTGCATAACACAGTGAGGAAAAGTCCTATTTACACAATAGAAATTGTGTAAACTCCCTACTTACACAGGGAAAATTAAGTAGATTGAAAGTAGTATATATGATTCTGATAAAGTGAACTGTAGTAGGGGAAAGGTTTTGGGAATTTAGATGGAACTTGGTTTAGATAATCTCAGGCACACTATTTATTCCAGAAATCTAAGAATCTTCTTTTCCCCCATTTTTTTCAATTCATCTCTAATATTGATAGTATTAACTACAGATACCTAATATGTCTTTAAAAATAACTATCACAAGAGAAGAGGAATCTAACATTTTCACACTTATGTTTAAATTATCTTATGGGATTTCATTGCTCTTGGAAACACAATGCAAATATTCAGTGTGGTCTCCCTTCTGTGTTAGGCAGGACTGGCCTTACCAGTTGGCTTAGACCTGGAATCCTCTCCGTGCTCCATCCAAAAGCTTCAATATTCGTTTTCTACCAGGCCCTGTACACATGACAATTTTTTCTGACTGGAGTGTCATCCATTTTTTTTTTTACCTTAATCTGAAAATAATTTATATATTGCATCTCAACACAAAGTTCCCAGATCAAGAAAAGATCACCTTTCCTATCACCCCAGTCATCAGGCCAGATCTCTCTATCTCTATTGAACTATACTGAGTTTCTAGAATTTTAATTATATAACATCTAATCTTTTAAAAACTAGACTATCGAAGTGAAGTTTCCAGGTAAGCTTACAAAGAATAAGCAACAATTTGCTGTTGTTGGATGAAGTAGTCTACAGATACGATTAAACCCATTGGTTGGTTTGATTGCAGTGGACTGCACACATATCTGCTGGTTTAATAGCTACATGTTTGTTGTTGTTATTCTTTGTTCCTGTTTTTTTCTCCTTCCACACTTTTTCTACTTATTTGAGCTTTTGCTTGTGCATTTTTTGCTATTGTACATTTTCACCTTTTTCTAGTGAATCAATTAGATTTCTTTATTTCTACCTATATTAGGGGTTACATGAGTTTGCAATATACATTCGAAACTAATTCAAGTCTAATTTCAAAGAGGACTGATGTGAGTACCTTAAAACAACAAAATCTTCCTAATTTCATCCTCTTCTTTCTTTCATCGTTGTTGCCACTTCTTTGGCATGAGTATGCATACATCGATGTAAACATAAGCAGGCATAATCAAACATATTGTTACTGTAATGATTTTGAAAAAACGTTATCTTTCCAATCAATTAGAAAAAAGAAAAGTACTTTACCCCTATTTGTCCCTTCTTTGATGATCTAACTTTCTTTATGTGGATCCATGTTTCTGACCTACATTATCTTTCTTCTTTGTAAGGAAGTTTTGAAACTTTTTTTTTTTTTTTGCAAGTCACATCTACTGGCAACAGATTTCCTCAATTATTCATTTTTCTGAGATTTTATGTTTCCCTCACTTTTGAAAAATACTTTCCACAGAAAGTATTTGAAGTTAAGAATTGTAGATTGCACTTTTTTTCCCTCAAAATTCTAAATCACTCCATTTCCTCTTGCCTTCATCTTTTATGAGAAGAAACCTGTTATGTTTCTTAATCTCTGTTTCTGTACAGGGATTTGCTATTTCTCTTTAGTGACTTTCCTGAGTTTTTTCTTCCTCTGTGACATCTGAAATTTCACTATGATATGACTATATGTCTGTGCCTTTTGCTTGTTTGTTTGTTTTGCTCAGCATTCATTCAGCTTGCTGTTCTCTGAGATTCCTGGGTGTCTGACATTAATCTGGTCAAATTCCCTGTCATTATCGCTTCAAACAGTATTTTCATTTTTCCTTCTTCTTGCATACCCATTATGAGTATGCTCCACCTCTGTATTTAACCAACTGTCTGGGATTTCTATTATGCTTTCCACTCCCCCTCTAACCCAGTCTTTTAAAATTCTCTTTGCTTTGCAGTTTTGAAAGTTTCTATTGTCATATTATCAAGCTCAGAGATTCTTTCATCAGCCATATCAAGTATACTAATGAACCCATCAGAAACATTCTTTATTTCTGTTACGGTGTTTTTGATTTCTAGCATTTCTTTTTGATTCTTCAAATTTGCACTCCTCCTCTCACATTATCCATCTGTTCTTGCATGTTGTCTGTTTTTGCCATTAAAACTCTGAGCTTATTAATCACAGTTTTTGTTGGTTTGCTTGTTTTCTTTGGTTTTTGCTTCCTGGTCTGAGCACTGCATTGTTCTTTTCACATCTTCCCTGGTGTCTGGTACTTGTTTAGTTCTCTTCAAATTGATTTTAATCTTTCAGTAAATCTTGACACATTTTTCTGGAATTTTTGTTGTTGTTGTTGTTGTTGTTGATGTGAGATATTGGTAAAAGGAAGCATGGAGAATAGGCCTTTGGTAATGAAGTGGGGAGGTAGAATAGAAACTTTTCTGGGATTCTATAATTAAGTATAGGTCTCTGAACTCCATCAGTTCATAGTCTGCGAATTCCAGCAATGTTTCTAATTCCCATCCCCCTTTGGGGTGAAGGATAATTAATGGATGGATGCTGATTGGGTATTTCCTTTCTCTCTGTGACCCTAAAGGTATTTGGAACTGGATATTCCCCTTCCTCCACTTTGGTAAGATTCAAAAAAACACCAGTGAACTGGGCACTAGTAAGAGTTGTTTTTTTTTTTTTTTTTTTTTTTTGTTTTGTTTTTTTTTTTTTTCCTGAAGGAAGGCCTTGTCCAGATCAGAATACTCTGGCATTATTTCAAAATAGTTCTTTCCCCTGTCCTCCTTATGAATGCATAATGGGATTTTTCTCCAATATTCACTGGAAGGAGCTAATAGAGTTCCTGGTGGTAAAACTCACAGAAGCGAAGTTTCTCCCTGTGAATTGGTCCCCTTGGAGTTTCTAACTGAGTTGCCCATCCTGAGCTTCCAGCTTTTTCTCAATAAGGATTTAGGTATTTTTTTTTTTTTTTTTTTTTTAATCAGGGCACAGTTCTCAAAAGAGGTTTCTGCGCAGGTAAGTGGTGATTTTCTGCATTTACCTATCCCTCCAATTTTTAAGGCTGTGGTTTGCACTTTGATCTTGAGTCCTCTGTTTTGTCAGCTATTTGTTCATGGTTGGAATAGAGTAACCACTTTGCAGCTCCTCACTTGACAGACTGGATACTGGACACCAGAAATCTTTAGTTCCTTTTCAATGTGTTTTTGTTGTTGCTTAAGAAGCAGCGTGGTGATTACATCTTGGTTAGACTTTTCATTTGGTTTGACTTTTATTGTGTGCTCTTTTATTTTATAGGTTTATGGATGCTTACATCAGCTTCTACAATAATCCCTCTGGGTAAATGATCTTTATTTGTATTCACACCATTAATTTTGTTTTTAGTTATTTGATTTTTTAAAAACCTACAGTGTACTGTCTTTGAATAAAAATCTTCCCAAGAATCAGAAAATCAGAATCTCTTTCCCTCCATCTCCCTATCACACACACACGCGAGTGCGCACGCGCACACACACACACACACACACACACACACTACTATCCTTGACATCAAGCATGTGAATTTTAGTAGGGAAGTCACAAAATAGGTGACTATTGATTTAAGACTCAGGGACAATGATAGCCAAGGACATCAACATCTTTTAGCGAGGCGAGGGCAGAATGGAGACAAAGTTTGGGAAGGTCCTTCTAATAGATAGAATTAACAGGATGCAAGGTTGTGGAATTGAGAGCAAGCCCTGCACACAGCATGTTTGGGAATTTGCAATTAATTGAGCATTGTCTGAATGTGTGATACCTTCTGAGCAGTGACAAACTATTTTGAACCTAGCATTTCTTTAATAAATGTATGGGACCTTGGAAAATTCCTTCTCGAGCTTATCGCTTAGTCCCATTTCTGAAGTATGCCATGTCCTATTTCTTGAGGCCCAGAAACATGAGTAGGGGACACAAAGAACTCATTGCTGAGCGGGCAGTGGAACTGGCCCTTCCCACTTTTTTTTCCTTCCTCTTATGTAGTATTTTTCCTCAAATCATGAATTAGTCTCAGGCATGGGAACTATAGGTCCAACCTCTTTTTGGAAATGGAAAATCAACACTGGAAAGCAAAGGAATTGCCCTTTTGTGGGGTGGGCAAATCTAACTGGCAAGAGCTCTCTGTAAATGTTTCTGTTCCCCATCAGCCGTCGTGTTCATGAGTGAGCACATTCATTTTACACTATGGGAAATGAAAGCCATTCCCTCCAATTGTGCAGCAAAGATAAAGAGAGGTAACATGAAAGGAGGGACTTCTAGAGATAGAAACTGGGCCAAGGGTGTCAAGGAAACTAGTCAATTTTGAACTCAATTAGGAAAACTGAACTCAGTTTTGATACTGCTAGTCCTTGTCTTTTGCTGGTTATTTTCCATCTGATGTAGATACAACTATCCTGCATACTGCAGAGTGCAATGTATGTGGATTGTAATTAGGGACATTGGGGGTGTGACATCATGGAGTGCTAATTCCTGAGCACACACTGTGACTAATCTAGTGTTAGAAAATGAAAGTGGACCTTTAGGTCTGTTAGCATATCCACCATTTGAAAAAATACCCTTGCTATAACTTACCTGAAGCCTTCCGGTAATTTCTCAAACAGATTCCCTGACTTCTAGAGTTTAGTTTCAAAACATTCTGTACACTGTTATCAAGACAATTTTCATGAGATTTAAGACAGAAGATTTCAGAATCCTTCAGGGCTTTCCTGGCTCTCAAAGTCATTTATCACTCCATGATCTCTTTTCAAAAACTAATGCCACTTTTCTCCTATATTATTGGACACACTGCATGTTCTCTCGTTCCCCATGTACTTCGACAATTTACCATTTTTCATGAAGCTTCTCCCACCTGAAATTATCCTTACCTCTCTTTCAAAGCTCACTCCACCAAACCCACCAGGAGTTCTCGGATCTATCTAGTTCAAATTAAATTTTCCTCTTTCTTTCCCCATCTCTCATTAAAAGTTTAAACTTCTATGTCTTTATTGAGGTACTGTGAACAATATGCTTCATATCTCAATTTATCTTACTAGATGGAGAGTTGCTGGCAGAGAAACCCATTATTTTTCTGAATCCGTTTGGACTTCTGTAACAAAATACCATAGACTGGGTGGCTGATAAGCAACAGAAATTTATTCGTGAAGTATAAGATCAAGGTGCTAGCAAATTCATTGTGTGTGAAGGCCTGCTTCCTAGTTCATAGATGACTTTGTTTTGTCTGTGTCTTCACATGGGAAGGGAAAAAAGAGCTCTCTTGGGCATTAATCCAATTCATGCAGATTTTTCCACCAAGATTAATTACCGCCTAAGACCTCATGTCCTCATAAAATTATTATGATTTCAACATATGAATTTGGGGACAGGCACAAACATTCAGTCTAAAGCATCCCCCACATCACTACCCTAACCCGAAATCACATAGATACATCACCTTGTTGATTATAACATTGTTGATTTTTGTGGGTGTGTTTTTTCCCCTTAGAAGTATTTCCTAAGGAATTCTTCAATTAAATCATAAATTGGAGTCCCTCATTTAACTTAATTCTCTTCACCCCAACACATTGTAATATGGAGATGGGTCTTTGATTGCCTTCAGTGATATAAAGTGGTCACAAAATTAATCCTGGGAAGACAATATAAAAGAAATCATCTGCATGTTTTTCACATCCAAACTTAAGTTTGTCTCCTTTTCTTCCTCTACTTCTTTACTTGCATTTGTTCTTTTCTTTCCTTATTCTATTCTTTTTTTGTACATTTATACACTTTTCACTTTTTTTTGTTCAGTTCTATTCATTGGCTCGACTATACTATATGAATTTGTTTTTTACAAAATTGGAAAAAAATCCTCCTACTCCCCACGATGTAAAATAGTTAAATACTTTGTTTCTGCTTTATTGTTAGTCTTGATGTAGTACTATCATTATTACTATTCATTTGCAATTATTGTTTTCATAATAATTAATTTCAAGCTCTTCTCATTCTCAGGGCTGCTATGTTTCTGTGAGGAGCTCTCCAGACATGGAATGTAGGAAATGAATCTGGTTTAACCTGAAAGAGTTCTCTATAAGAAAGTATTACACTAACTTTTTTCCCTCTACCTGTTAACTTTCCTCAAGTAAGAATTTGAGGGTAATTTCTTCTTGATCATTATTTTCTGTGGTACCTATGTAGTTCATAATTCAATACCTTGAGCAAGAAATGTCAATATGGACCTAAGGATGTTTACCTTTCCTAAATTCCTTAGTGTGTGCATCCTCATTCTACTTCAACTGAAGTTTTTATCAAGAAGAAATAAGGAGTTTTATACTTTAGGTGGCAGAAATTTCCCAGAAAATAAAGTTTCCCTCTGCCCCAAATCAAGAAAGACAAAGAAACACATATATTTCCATGACTTTTGTGTCAGTTCTAAATTTTAAGATACTTTGGACTTACACCTACGTGCCCAATGCATAGAGAGTATGGTTTGCACCTAAGTTTTTGTGTTCTTAAGACAGGATATATTGTGAAGAAAATCTACACTACAGGATGTTATGGGTATTGTATGAAATGAAGTATGGCTAGTGGCACACACTGGGTGGGTGCTTACTATGTGTCTTTTTAAATTTTCTGCTGGATGCATTTAAAGAACTTTAGCAGAAGGGGAACAGATTTTGGCATCAGACGATTCTAGTAGGCAGAAAGCTCTCTATGATTAGGAACCATGAGTACCCTTATCTCCATATGACTCCAAACACCTAGCAGATTGGGCCCAGCAATGATGTACTTTTTGAATAAAACCACAAGGGAAATAATAAGTCTAACAGGGATTAAATATTGGTTCTGTTACTTATGAGTGGTCCAGTTAAGACCTGGGTTATTTAAACCTTAATTTCTTCATCATTGAAATGAGTAGCATACTATGAATTTTCCTGAATGGTTACCATTTTTGAAGGAAAGCACCTGGCAAGTTTACTAAATGAAATGAATGACAAATAAATGCTATGGAATGAATGGATAGTGGAATGAATGGATGGAGGAATGGCTAGATGGAGGGATGGGTGAACTGTAACAACTCAAAGAAGAAGCAGATGCTGAAGTATGCGTGAATATAGTCACAGGTCAGCCTTAGCAGTACATATTTGGATGACAATGGAGTTATTATTGTCTTTAATTTTCTGACCTAATTCCAAAGTTGCTAGTAAAATTCCATATATCTCTTACATATACAGTTGAAATATTGGTTTCATTCTACCAGATCACCCCTGGTTCCTCACTTACACACTGGAAGTTACACATACATTCAAAAAGAAACAAAGTCTGAATCCAAGCATCACATACTTTCTCCCACAGGCACCAAATTTGTGCCTAGGATTCATTCTTTACTCCTACTCCACTCAGTTCTTGACAAATTTGTGAATGAGAAGTAAAAAGAAGCCAATTATTGGATTTGAAATTATATTCTAACCTCATGAATTAGACTTATTTTTCATTCCTATTCTGTAAGTTATGAGAGATCCTATTTTTCTACTGACAGAAGTTAAATTTCTGGATTTATTCTCAGATTGTTAACATAAGTCTCTGTTTGCTTTCTTCTTCTGCATTCATACATAACATCAACCTTAGAATATGGTGAAAATTTGGTTTACTTCTCTCACATGTTACTTAGTTTGTCTCTATTTATCAGCCTTATTTTTATGCATTCATTGTTTCTTTCTATGCAATTACAACATCCCTTTTTAACAGACCGGAATATATTCAGATGTATGCCTTCACTGTCTTTTTGTGTATGTGTATGTGTATGCTATGGATGCATGCATTCACAGTTGAAAGAAGCTATTTCTTTTTTAAAGGGAAGAAACATTAGCCATCTTAATGTTCCAGACTATATACTGAATTACTTAACTGACTAAGTTCATTAGCATTTCAGTAATGTAAAACTTTAATTGTGCTATGAAATTGCTTTCATCTTCCTCTCCTCTGTAATGAGAAATGCTTCATCCTATTGTAAAACTTTTGAAGTGTTGTACACAATTCTGGGTCTCTGTGACCCCTTCAAACACTATCTTTAGCAGGCAAAACTTGCCACACTTTTAAGAATGACTTCCCAATTCCTTCACATATCCAATTCCATGCTAATTTCTCAGCCCATCACTTCTCATTCACAATTTCCAGAACCTAGCTCCCTGGAGAGTTTCACCACACATAGACATGCATACGTTCGTGTGGTGGGAACTAATCGTCACACCCTTTAACAAAAATTTATTACAGATTGATCTTCATGAATCTGACAATTTAACCAATATCTGTTTCATGCAGGAAAACTGAAAGATCCAGGAGGTAGAGATGGTTTCTGTTTCTCCTGACTTTGGTTGTGTTCAGTGTCTGGTACTCCTTATCTATGTAAAAGTGAATAAATAAATGAAATAATGTATCAGTTCCTAACTTTCAATAATTTTAAGGTTCCTGATTAGCTGGGGGGCGGGATCTAATTTGACCACTGGGATTGATTAGACTCCCAGGCTAAATTTAAAAAAAAAAATGCAGTATCTGCATTATAGTAAGACTATGAATAAAGGAGGGTAACTATACCAGTACATAAATATAGGTTGAATGAAGGCTATTCTGTGGATGATGCCTTACAAACTCTAAGATGACTCAAGAAACAAGTCAGATCCTCTTGTCTTTTCTTTGATTTTTGTGGGGGAAGAACTTGAGGCCATAGAAGTTAAGTTCACAGAAATCAGTGACAGACATACTTTACTTGTTCATCCAAAGTGACAGCTGACACCCAGGAGTTGCTCTCACTGCCACCAGTACTCCTGCCATCCTTCATCTTTAAGACTGTCTCCCTGGTTTACCTGTTCTCTCTCTTCAAACCTCCCCTGTTTGCAACTGTAAGGCGACTATCATTGTGTAGGCAAGCTGATAGCATCAGGAAATAATTTAGTTTGTATGGCTCTGCATATTACATGGGAATTTTTTCTTTATTCTGAGTTGTTTGGGGATATTCCTATGGAAGACATTTTTTATACTAGTTTCACAACTAAATAATTGCACAAGTCATTTTGACTCCTTGAACTTTAACCTTCTCAACTGGGAGTGAAGACAGTGATTTCAATTGAATGGGTTATTATAAAAATTACATTAGAAATGAAATTTAAATTCAAATGAAACATAAATCACAAAATGGATGAATAGACCATGTTTTATATCTTCACTCCAATGTCTTAAAGATCCACTTCTAATTTAATTTAAAAAAAAAAAAAGTGGACAAGGAACTGGAAGAGGCAGAGAAGAAAAAGAAAAGGGAAAGAAATTGAAAGAAAAAAAATTCCATGTGTATAGAAAATCAAAGAATAGATGACAGTAATTAAACTTGTAAATTAAATGGCAGTTATGAGGCAAAAGGGCAAGATGTGTTGTCTTGTGTGTCTATGTGTGTGTGTGTGTGTGTGTGTTTTGATGGATTGAAATCAGCAGACTGAAAGAAAATTCTGCCTTAATCAGGAAACTTCTCCTGAAATACATGATTTACACATGTATTTAATAGTTATCAGAAAAAATGGCTAATAAATAATTTATTGAGTGAATTTTATTCATCTTAAGACCCTGACCTTTCTCTACAAAGATAACTGCAGTTGCTTCCGGCTATGAGAATCACTTGAGTTTTTTTTTTTTTTTTTTTTTGTTTTGTTTTGTTTTCATTAGTGAAAGCAGTTTTGGCAACTCTATTCACGAAATTAGATGTCAACCAAATGCTCAAATATTTACGAATTGACATTTTGTGTCTTTTAAATATTCAGTCTTTCTAGGTGCATCAGTCTTCCCCAGTGTATAGCTATTAAGAATTGGTGGCAAGAAAAGTCATAGAAATAAAAAGGAGGTTTTATAACACATGGCTGGAAATCTTAATGTGATTTCTCAGATCAATCAAACCAATGAGCATCAAAGTTCAGTTTCAGCATCAGTATTTTTATGATAATTTTTTTCTTTTTTTTTTTTTCTATTTCCTTCTATGGTTGGGTTATAGAAGGCTGCAGGTAATGTTTGTGTTGTAAAATTGAGGCCAGTAATTTAATCCCCCCATAAAACTCACTCACAATTACAATAGCATTGAAATGGTACATAAATGAGTTCTTCATAAAGCAGAAAAGAAAAATGGTACAACAGTTAAGCTTTTTAATGATGGGCACTAAAGCAATGCTGCTGATTAGATTCTTTGCTAATTACCTTCTGTTACTTAGATGGGATGTATTTCAGCAGAATTGAAACATCTATTCATAAATAGTTGTTTTCTTGGTAACAATATGAAAACATTTGATTCTGAAGTTAGAAATTACCTCTCAGAGCCTTACCGACCAGTCCTCAGTTTGTCAACAAAAGGAATCATGTCCCATCCAAAACACAGTCATGTGGCTTCTGCTTAGCTGGGGAATATCTATTATCTGGAAGGTGGTAAGAAAGATCGAATAGTAATATTTGAGCTGATTATGAAAAAAAAAAAATCGGAGTAAAGAGCCTTCTAAGGAAAGAATCTGAAATGTAAAAGCACCGAGGTAAGATGAGCTAGTGATGTAAAATAAAAGAGAAAGTAGTCCAAGATGGATTTGAGAGTTAGGCAGGAGTCAGCAGGCAAGAGGGGTTTAGACCCAAGAAATTGGACTTTTATTCTACGAATTATTGAAAAGTCTAAAGGGTTTAATCAGAGGGAAGCTATCATGAAAGTTAAGTCTTAAAATCTGGGCACCAAGTGGACAAAGGAATGTAGGAAGTAAGAGTGGAAATAAAAGTCACATTAGAAGATTGTTAGGGACCGAATGTGTTTCTTCAGAATGTATATGCTGAAGCTATAGCCCAGGATGTAACAGTAGTTGAAGACAGGGCCTTTTAGGAGATAACAAAGGTTTAATGAGGGCATCAAAGTAGCATCCAAATCCAATAGGGCTGTTGTGCATTAAAAAGAGGTCATAAAAAGGATTAGAAAAATACATGCACAGAGGAAAGGACCCAGGAAGATGAGGACGCAGCAGAAGTAGCCTTTTGCAAGCCAGGAAGAGAAGCGTAGGCAGAAACCAACATCTCTGGCATTTTAGGCTTGGAAATACAGCTTTGAAAACTGTTAAGAAAAAAAAAAAAAGGAAAAAGGAAAAGAAAAAAATCTGTGGTTTAAGGCACCCAGTCTGTGTTATGGCAGCCCAAACAAACTAATTTAAAGGTTATTGAGTAACTCTGGTATGTAATGAAGGTGGTTTAAGTTGATTAAAACCCAGATGGAGACACATGAGCAGGTAGAACTATCTGCCTGCTAATGAATTGGGCAGAGGATAACATAAAGAAAAATGGCAATCACAGACTTACAGGAGTATGGTTGAATCATTGCCTACTCAGAGACAGACGGGAAGGAGCACATTAAAGGAGGAGGGCAATTGATAGTTCTTTTTATTATGTTAATTTGGAGATCCTATTGAATGTGTAAAGACATGGGGTACACAAATGGGGTACAACTTCTTGTTTCTGTGATCGTACACGATGTAGATTTGTAGATTCACACCGTTCATCTAATCATACGTGTACATAGGGTAAAGACGTCCGTAAAAATAAAAATAAATAAATAAATTTCAAAACAGGATAAAAAGACACGGGGTACATGATAAGTAATTCAGAAAGATACATATTTTGCCAAGTTGCAAAAGAACACTATACTACTGGTTAATTTCACCTCCAACTCCAAAATGTCTTGCACACGTGCTCATACAAACACACACACACTCTTGTCACATTCCAGTTGTATTAAATTATGACTCCATTCCAGGATTGTGCTATTCTCTGGTGAAAGAAAGGACCTAAAATATATTAAAATCTTATAGCCGAGAGGGGTACAAATTGAGCATGAGGGTATGGAAGGAGGACAAGGAAATAATTAAAATAGAAGGTGAAAAGTGCTGCCCAGGCATTACACGTGGATTGGAATGTGGCCGGGAAAGCAAAGGTCCCTTATCGTCCCCTCCTAATCTTCAGAACCTGTGAACACTTTACATTACATGGAAAAAGACGGTTGCTGACCAGTTGACCTTAAGATGGGAGCATATCCTAGATCATGAGTCCTTAGTGTAGAAGAGGGAGAAGAAAGGGCCAGGGAGAAGCAACCTGAAAAGCGTTTGGCTGGCTGCTGCTGCCTTTGCAGATGGAGGTTAGGTGCCACAAGCTAAATAAACACCCTTGGCATCTTGAAGGTAGAAAACTCAAGGGAGTGGGGTCTCCATTAGAACCTACAGACAGAACACAGTACCGCAAACAGCTTGATTTCCTACTAGTGAAACCAGTGTCAGATTTCTGACCATCTGGAATTCTAATCAATCTGTATTGTCACTAATATTATGATAACTTTGTTTTATTATCTGCACAAAATTAATACAAATACCTAATGCAGACTTCAGGATTAAGGAGGGATTTCTTTAGGAAATAGCACCCTGAATGACTAAAGGATGAATAGAAGTTATTCTGCATGGAAAAAATGAGGTGGGAGAAGCATAACAGTTGATCCAAAAAAAAAAAGACCGTATACCTGTATTTAGGTGCATATTGAACAATCGTATTTGTACTGTTTTTCAGCAAATGCACCAAATAAATATCTGAAAGCTCACGATTACGACCTCATTTGCAAGTTCTTCAATATCGAGACTTTATTACAAAGGCCATCATCATGAAGTTAGATCTAAAAGAAAGATGACTCCTGATTTCACATTATTTTCTTAAATAGTTCAAACGGTAGACATTTATGTAAATGTATAAAACAAGATTAAAAACAAAGACTGCACACAGCTATGTCCAAAGTGATTGAAATCCAACCCTTGACCCATGCATTAGATGCCTAGAGCAAGTCTATTGTATGAAAATAAACACATACTCGAGAGAGTACCATGTGAATTAGCCTCCTGAGAGTGGACACCCCAGAGGTATAAGAAAGGGGATGAGTTCACTGACTAGAAAAGCTGAAGAAGGGATCTGCAGAGAATCAAACCAACTAAACACTTAATATGTGAAACATTGAAATGAAAGAAATGGGGTTGATAGAAAATAATTTATGGAAATTTAAACAGAAAACAAATCCTCTGGCACAATGAAATCCCATTATGACACATTTGTTCACTTCAGAGTTTCTAATGTACCAGAAATTAAATCATACAATTTCAAATGGAAATTCATTTAATGGAAAATAAGGTGGTCTAAATGGAAGGTCTTCTCTACTCACACGGGCATTATAAAGGGACTCACTCTTCTTTTTTTTTTTTTTTTTTTTTAATATTGATTTTAGATGGACACATGCCTTTATTTTATTTATTTATATTTATATGGTACAGCATAACAGGGCATCTCTCATAACAACAAGAACAGTGGTGGGCTGGGGTTGTGCCTCATATGTGTGAAGCAAGTGCTCCACCACTGAGCCACACCCCCAGCCCACCACTGTTCTTGTTGATGTAGCAATGGACAGAGCATCTGATGTATGATATATTTAGTCTAATAAAAATGTTTAGCTATTGAACCATCAAGAAACTTACTAACATGATAAGCACAGAAAGTATTAACGTGTGCTGATGTTATAAGGGTTGTTATGAGAGGTCCCCTGTCATGCTGCATCTTTTTCAAAATTTATGATAAATGTTTATTCTTAAAGTAATACAATAATTAACTTTCATGGTGATTAAGCTTTTTTTTTTAATCAGGAAAATCTCCAAAAATAATAATGGAGATGATTTTTTAACTTTGATGGTTTGGGATATCTGCCTTGACAAAAGGCATGCGGTTTGCTGCTCAAGGAAAAAGAGAGATGAACTCACATTATTAGCTCTTCTAGACCTCTGCCTACGAGAGTTCCTGAATGCCCTGGGTTTCTCATGGAGGGAGAGCAGGTTACAGACAAAAACAAATGCAGTTTCAATCTCCAGAACTACTCCCAGCCCTCTTAGAAATCAATAACACTCATATCAAAGACTTCTAGTAAAGAAAACCATTTAAATGTGTTCAACATAGGGCTCTATAAATAGACTAGACTCTGTAGCTGATTTTCATATGTTACATATTCTATAACTACTGCATTTTATCATACATCAAACTGTCTGCAGAAAAATGCCAACAAAATCAGAACTGTGAGAAGCATAAGACTCTCTGCAATGTTTGTTCTACCAGTAAATTACCAGTTACTTTAATCAGTTACCATCTCTGGTGTAACAGTGACACTTATGGGTGTCATTACCATGGGTCACTTATGGGTGGCGTGTGATATCCTCGTAACCTACCTGAAGTGAAGTAGACTCATGTAATTCAGTCTTGATAATCAGTCCTTTTTATGGATAGAGACCTATATTATCACCCACCTATTTTAGCAGGTAACATCAAATCATAATATTTACTAAATGAATGTTAGGAATATGAAAACAAAATATCTCAAATTATAGAATATAAATCAATTTGAACAAAGCAAAATTAAGTGATAATATATGGAACAAAGCAAAGTCAGTCATCTTATTGAGCTTAAGTGTAATTGAATGGACACCAGACTCACAAAGCCAGATGATTTGACTTTGTGTAAGTCTCTGTGATATTATAAAATTTAAACTGAAATCTAATTTTAAAAAAAAGTTTTAAAAAAAGATCTAGTTAAAAAGAGAACGATAGGAATTAGGGGATTAGTTAAGACATACAAAATATTGGAAGAGGAAGTGAATAAATGGAGTATGAATTGAAGAATGATGGGAAGACAATTATGAATAAATATTATTAATTGTGATCCAACTGCCAACGTATTTTATGGGGAGCAGAAGATAGATCAAGACGAATGAATGTCCGTAAATATTATTTAAGCTGATTGACTTTATAATTTTCCAAAGATATATTAAAATGCATATGTCAGTTCTTTTGGAAATAAATTGTATATGAATTAAGCACTTGGTGGAAAGAATCTTTATCAAATTATTAAGTGTAGTTATCAGCAATATTAATAGTACATTTAATCTGATGTCAGCTAACTCTTTCCTGGACCTAGAAATTTGTTGAATTATCTTAGTGGTTCTTCCTTTTTTGTTTTCTGGTGGTGCTGAGGATTTGAACCTAGGGCCTTATGCTAATGAAGCAAGCACTCTACCAACTGAGTGCTTATCCCCAGCCCCTTAGTGGTTCTTTCTACCTCCCTCTTTCCTTCCTTCTTTCCTTCCCTTCTTTCCCCTCCCTTCCTTTCTACCTCCTTATCTTCCTTCTCCCTTCTATTCTTTCTTTTCTGCATCATCTAATTAATTGTGTATAAAGTACAGATGATTATAACATCTGCTACCTGGAGATCGACTGAGGAATACATTACAGATGCCTAGCATATCAGCAATATGCTTTGTATTTTTAGGGAAGCTAACACTTTGCTAAGATCCTCCAAATGGTAAGTGAAGGAGCCTTTTCAGACATGGTCCATGTCCAAGTTTCTAACTGTTTTGCTTTCTGGCATCCGAAAGTTCAAATACGGTAAATACAGTAGGTGGCAGGGTCAACTGACATCCCCTTAGACAAGAGATTATTTTAGCTGCTGTGCTGTCTCACTAAGGAACTTTCTACCTTGGTAGAATCACATAGCCTATTGTGATTCAAAGTTCTGTTTCAAAAAACAGGCCTAAAAAAAAAATGATTGGAGGTTGGCTTCCAGGACATGGATGGTCACTGACCACGTTATATCATTCTGAAGGACTACACAGTTTCATTTCTCTGAATGGTTGTTTTGCATGTACCTGTGCAAAATACTTGTGGTCCAAACAATCCGTCCTTACCTAACTCAAGTGTTGGTGACACACTGTCTCAAGCAACATAGTGGAAGCTAAGAATATGAACATGTGTTTGACTGTTGAACCCATACCTTACATCTTCAGACAACAGCAATAGAACAAACTATTGTGACTTATCTTACAGAAAAAAAAGGCCTTTTCTATGCAAATTAGTGCAAACATTATATCATGCACGTACAGGATGCATAAATAATCCAACTGAATTCCAGTCAAAATTAATTGAGTTTGAAACCAAGACATTCCAGTTATTAATTTCACACTAGGAATATTTGAAAGCAAAAAAAATAGAATATTGGACTATTAATACTTTAAGATTAACATTAGCTCTATCTTTTATAAAGTGGCAGAGTATAATAAATCAAATCTCCTTGTCTGCTATGCTTTATATTTCTATATATTGATTGAGAATATATGTGTATAAGTATACATATATTCTCCCTGCCAAAAGTCCTGAAAATTTAGTGTTGCTAAGTCTATTCTGTAAATGAGGAAGCAGGTTTAGAATATTTCCTTTGAATTTGTCTTTCATTCTCCATTTTTCTTCCTTCTTCCTTCTTTCTTTGTTGCTAGTATTTATTTCCCCACAACTGTCACCTTCCAATAGTAAGCCCTGCAGACAAATGCTTGGCTGTTAATGAAGGGATCTGAATTCCAGATAGCCCAAATTCTGGAAATTCAGGTGACCTGCACCATTCATTTCACCTAGTAAGAGTCACTCTGATCTCTCTGGTCCTTCTGAATATCAATTATGAGAGTTGTTATTGCCTGCCTTGGACTTTTCCACATCATCTGAGAAATACTCATAAAGTGCGTTGGGAAAGGAAATTATCTGGGGTGGAATGAAAATAGATATGTAAATCCCATTTCCTATCACATGTAGTATTGCATCAAAGGGATATAGCTTTTCATGTGCTCCTTCCAAAATATATATCAAGCAACAACTAGGCATTTTGAGAGAGTCGTAAATAAACAGTCATGCAATGTTACTACCATAGAAGCTAACATGTCAGTGTAAGGAGAAAAGTAATAAAAATAAATTGTCAGAATTAGTATGAAAGAAGACACGGTAAGGAGTAAAACTGCATGTATAGGGCCACACAATGAGTGCTTCAGGTCTTCCAAGATGTATCTGAAGGGATGACTTTTGAACTGGGCAGTAAGTAATGAGAAACCACCTGTGAAAAGAGACCGTACTAGGACACTTAAATAGAAAAGAGTACCAACAAACTCTCTGAAAGTCAAAAGTTTCCAATATTCCAAGAGGAAGTGGAAAATCAGTGTGAAGGAGAAATGACCCTGAGTGACCCTGCTTCCTGGTATTGATGCCCTTGGGTAAACCCCACCTCTTGAGAGTTCAATGTGAACTGTGGTTTTCTTCTTGCCAAAGGAAAAGCTGCAAACGTAACAAGATGCCTCTTTAGTGATAACACTTGATAAAAGTGTATCTCTGTCTTACTGGCAGAAGGTCAGCCTTGTTCACCTTGATGAAGAAAGAGGCCATCGAGGGGAGGCTCATTGGTGGTAAATTGGGGATTTACAGCCAAATGGAATATGTGGATAGTTCCTGGCCAGCAGCCAATGAGAACCGGCATCCACTAGTCTTGGAAGCAGGTTTCTCCTTGGCTCAGCTGTCAGATGAGACCCTAGTTTTTGCCAAACTGCTGATCACAAGCTTGTGGCACATCCTGAAACACAGAATCCAGCTAATCCCAGTCTTGATTCCTGCCCACAGGAACATTGAAATAATAAATGACGGTTAGACCTCTAACTTTATGGTAATAGTGTTATAAAGCAAGAGATAACTGATGGATTCACTGTGGCTGGAAGGTACTGAAGAGGATAAGGGGGAGGGAGGTGAAGACTGAGAGGTCAACCTGGGCTTGGGTTGAGGGAGTGCTTTTATCTATGACCAGGAGTTTAACTTGTTCTCAATGCAGTGGACTGCTATCAAAGGGAAAGGTAAGAATGGCCACCTGATCTGATCAGCCCTTGTAAAAAGCCACTCTGTTCACTGTATGATAAACTCTGGTTAAAGATATAAGAAACTAGAAAAGCAGTGATTCATAACAAGGACGAGACCTCTGCCAGTTCCAATAGTCAAAAGTAGCTTTGCCAAGGAAGAACTGAACCCACATTTGAAATTCTTGTAGGATGTGGATGGGCTAAGAGGAGTGGGGGAAGGCTCCAATCACAAAAAATGGTGGAATGAATCAGACATGACTTTCCTATGTTCATATATGAATATACAATCAGTGACATACGACCTCATGTACAACCAGAAGAATGGGATCATAATTAGAATAAGTTATTCTCCATGCATGTACAATATGTCAAAATACACTCTACTGTCATGTGTATCTAAAAAGAATAAATAAAACAAAATATCTGAGTAGTTACAGATGTGTGAATAAATGAGCATGACAGAGAGACCAAGGTCATGTTTTGATTATAGCAGGTTATCCACATCAAGAAGTAAAAATGATCTGGATTAAGAAGTATTTCACTTTCACCATCATAAGAGGAAAATCAACAACCTTAGACTTGGAGAGTCTGAGTCTCAGGCTGAAACATTCATAAGTATCAATAATGAGCCTCCTGTGGAGATTCTTTATGAAAGTACTTCTAAATGTAGCAGTGTGATCGAGGCAAATAAATTTATTCACTCCCAGAAAGGAAATACTGAATCTGTTAAAGAAATAAATTGGTTGAGAAAACAGATTTTGTGCATCTAATGAAGTACCCATATGCAGTGAATCACATCAGAACATTGGAGTTGCTTTAAACATGTAAACTGTAGAAGAAAAAATATAATGGTCTTTAATTTTTTTTTTTTTTTACCATTTCAGTGTGTTGGAAAATCGAACTGTAGGCATTTTCTTTATTTTCTTTATTTATTTTGGTACTGAGAATTGAACCCAGAGGGCCTTTACCACTGAGCCACTTCCTCAGCCCTTTTTATATTTTATTTGGAAACAGGGTCTCACTATGTTGCTTAAGGTCTTCCTAAGTTGCTGAGGGTGGCTTTGAACTTGTGATCCCCCTGTACTTGTGATCCCCCTGTCTCAGCCTCCCACGTTTCTGAGATTACAGGTGTGTGCAACCGTGCCCAACTGGGTATTTTCCTTTTACACTGGTTGCAAAAACAGAAGAATGAAGAAGCCAGTAGAAAATGCACAGAAGTCAACAACTGAGAACCTGAATGAAGAAATGCCTCACTCAGTACCAGGACAACACAAATAAAATTAAACAAACTAAAACAGGATTTCAGATTTGAGATGTGCTTGCCTCCCCATGTTTGCATTTCTCTTTGTGGAGGTTTAAAATCTATTGCAACTGCTTTCAGTTTAAACAGAAAGCACAGCAAGCCTCATCATAGGTTTTGGAGAAATGATGCTTGTGAAATATGTCAGCTTCGTGAAACTAGGACAATTCTTCACTGGAGTACAGGTTCTTGACAGTTTCTGCTCTTGGGAGAACCAAGTCCAGGTGTGAAAGGCGGATGGAGAAGCCTTGATTGTTAATAGTGAGACAATCCAACCTCCTGGTAACTCTTGGTGGTACCTAAGCCATGGAGAACGCAAGCAGCAAAAACCCACAATAAGTACTTCAAAATTTGTGCTCCAAGGATCTACTTTAGACCTCAAATAGAGGTTTTGGTGTGGTTTAAAGAAGGTTTGATGAAAGAGACTTTGAAGCAGAAAAAGTAGGATTTGTTAATTTCTTTCCAACCTGGGTACTTTGGCTCAGAACTCAAACTCCTTACAGTAAATACTGGTTCATTATGGGACAATTCATAGAGTTGTACTTATAGTTACAAGTGAGCCAGCACCTAAATACTACTATCACGACCATAATAGGTAATTTTTTTACACTAACCTTGTAATCAAGATAATCTGATATTTTAAGAAAGTAATTGAATATCTTCCAACATAAATATAAATAAATTTAAATTTATTTTATGTGTTACACTTTATAGAGACTGCATTCATGATAATGAAAAACAAATCCAGTTAAAAAAATTCAGCCATGATTTATGAGTGCAAGATCATTGTTATTTATATCATGGTGCAATTGATAGGAATTTTACATCTAGTCACATGGCTAGGATGATATATAAGTGCTAAATTTACTACTAAAATTTGTTCTTTTAACTTATATTTCGTTCATTTTATCATGTAAATATGTACATGCTTATATTATCATTTTTATTTTTCACTGATATATTCCAAGCACCTGATACAGAATCATTTGGTATTAGACACACAACATTTATTTTGTGAATGAAACTATTATCTTGTTATTCTATTATTTGAACTTTCCACAGATTATATAATAAAATACATTTTTTAAGCATATGCATGACAGTGGACAAATTTTTACTTCCCAAAATGTCTCTATTTTGTTTTGTTTTGTTTTGGGTATTAGGGAATGAACCCAGCAGTGCTTAACCACTTAGCCACATCACCAGTCCATATATGTGTATGTGTGTGTATGTGTGTGTGTGTGTGTGTATCCTATATATCTTATTTAGAGACAGGGTCCACTGAGTTACTAAGTGCCTCACTAATCTGCTGAGGCTGGCTTTGAACTAGTGATCCTCCTGCCTCAGCCTCCCAAGTTGCTGGAATTACAGGCATGCATCACCATGCCCGGCTAAATATCTCTATTTCTAAGGAATTATTTGATACAGTTGGATTAATTGGAGTCATAGGTTCAGGTTCAAGTGTTCTTTTGTTTTTATTTTATGTATTTAGTTTTAAGTGACAAAAAAATTGCATGTATTTCTGGGGTGCCCTTTGATTTTTTTTTTTATGCATCTATAAATTGCATAATGTTCTAATTGGGGTAGGAATATGTATGTCTTTAAATATCTATCATTTCCTTGTGGTGAGAGCTATCACAATTCCTTCTTTTTGCTTTGTGTAAAAAATTTTATAGTGCTCTCATATCATTATTTCCCTCCTATGAAAGATAGCACCAAGACTCACTCCTCCTGTGACTTAGTATCTGTAGACAACCTTTACCTATTTTTCTTCTCCTACTCTCCTTAGCCTGTGTTAACCACTCTTTACCTTCTTGACTTCTATGGGATCAACATTTTCGGATTCCATGTATGAGTGAGATGATACAATATCTGTCTTTACACAATTGTCTTATTTCACTGAATGTAATGCCCTCCAATTCCACATTGTTACAACTGACAGGACTTAATCATTTTCCAGGCCTGATAGTATTCCATTGAATATATAGATTCATTTACTTTAGCTATCTGTAGGCATTTAGGTTGTTTCCATTTCTTGGTTATTATGACTTGAGCTATAGTAAATATGGAAGTGCAGATGTCCCTTGGATGTACTGTTTCCTTTCCTTTGAATATATACCAAGTAATGGGATTCTTATGATAGTTCTACTTGTTGAAATACCTCCAAATATTTTTTTTTATAATTCTGTTTTCTACCATGGGGCTAATTTACTTTTCACTAATTTACATTTTCACCAATACATGCAAGGATTTTTTCCTCAATAGCTCCACCAACACTTATTATCAAGAGTCATTTTTTTTTCTCATCACTACACAATGCTGACGTACTAGTCAAAAACTTAATGAATTATAATTACAGAATGAATATTCTAGTTATGGTTAACAAGAGAAACTCCATCTTTAATTTCCATTGTATTCTTCTTATTATTATTACTATTATTACAGAAACATCAAATCACAATAAATATGGAGCAGAAAACAAATAATCCTTATTTTTAAGTTATGCTTTATACAAAAATATCAGGAAGAAATTCAATATGTGAAGAGCTTGGTTTGACCAAGATTTGCAACAAGTACTTAAATTCAACATTGTTTGTGAGACCAAAGCACCCAAAGAAGATACTTGCATGACTAATAAACACATGAACAGATAGATAGTCAATATCATTCCTCCTTAGGAAAACACATGTAGAAATCAATACGAGTTGAGCTGCTATGAATATTGATGTGAATGTGACACTGTCATATGCTGATTTAATTCCTTTGGGTATAAACTGAGGAGTGGGATAGCTGGGTCAAATGGTAGCTCCATTAGAAGTTTTCTGAAGAATCTCCATACTGCTTTCTATAATGGTTGCGCCGATTTGTATTCCCACCAAGAAGGTACGAGTGTACATTTTGTCCCACATCCTTGCCAACAATTATTGTTATTTGTATTCTTGATAATTACCATTCTGACAGGAGTGAGATGAAATCTTAGAATAGTTTTGATTTGCATTTCTCTAATTGCTAGAGATGTTGAACATCTTTTCATTTATTTGTTGATCAATTATACATCTTCTTCCATGAAGTCTGTTCTGTTGCTTAACCCATTTATTGGAGTCTTTGAACAGATGATTGGACAAATAAAATTTGATACATATATATATATACATACACATTTGATACATATATATAATGCATACACATACACACACAGGAATATTACTCAGCTTTAAAGAAGAATGAAATTATGGCATTTGCTGGTAAATGGATGGAGTTGGAGGATAGCCTGCTAAGTGAAATAAGTCAAACCCAAAAAAGTCAAAGACCCAGTGTTTTCTCTGATATGCAGGTATTAATTCTCAATGGGAGAGTGCTAGGGAAAAATAGTTACTTTAGATTAGGTAGAGGGGAGTGAAGGGAGGGGAAGGGGTCTTAGGATAGGAAAGATGGTAGAGTGAAACAGACATTATCTCATGTACATATATGACTGCATGATGGATGTGATCCTACAATATGTGCAATCAGAAAAATGAGAAATTATACTTCATTTATGCATGATTTATCAAAATGCATAAATGCATTCTACTGTCATATATAGCTAATTAGAACAAATAAAAACATTTAAAAAAAGAATTAAATACGAAACACTGTTACTACTTCACATCCTCATGATTGCTAAAGTAAAAGGTAATCACATGTGTTAATAAGAATGTGGAAAAACTGAAACCCTCATACACTGACAGTGGAATTGTAAAGTGGTACAATCACTTTTGGTAAAAAAATGTCTGGAAACTCTACATGGTTAAAAAGTTACTATTAACCATGTGATACAGTAATTCCATTTCTAGATATGTATTCAAGAAAAACTGAATGTGCATGTTCACTCAAAAATTATACATAAATATTATTTATGTATAATTACATAAATACAAAATGGAAACAGCCCACTTATACATAAACTGAAAAGTGAATAAAGCAATTGTGGTATGGTCATACAATAGAATGTTATTCAGGGATGCAAAAGAATGAAAAACTGATTCATTCCACACACGGATGAATCTAGAAAATATTGTATGAAATGAAAGGCAAGACACAGAAAATCAGGTACTTTATAAATACAGTATTAAGAAGTGTCCAGTGTATACAAATTCATAAGACAGTAGATTAGTGATCATCAGGTGTGTGAAGAATAAGTTTGTGTCATGAACACTGCTGGACATAAAGCTCCTTTTTGTGTCAATGAAATATTCCAGAATTAAATAGTGGTCATGATTGTACAGCTTTGTGAATATGCTAAAATTGGCTGAGTTGCATATTTTGAAAAGGTGAATTTAGTGGTGCATGAGTGACATCTTAAGAAAGCCTGTTATTGAAATAATCAAAATATCTTGTCCACTGGGGGGGGAAAACGTGAATCCAATTTCACATTGTATCTAATGGATTCTGTCATGAATCCTGTGCAGTGGCAGATAGTTTAATATCCCCTCTGTTATATGATTCTAAGCAGTCACATGAATGATACTGTGAGTGTAAAGCCTTGTTTTAAACTACCACTCTCTAATTTTAAGCCGGTCACATATCTCTAGAGAGAAATTTTATGACCACAAATCTGTATTGTTTGAACAATCTCTGAAGAACTTGAATTTTCTTTCCAAATTCGTGGTATATGTCTTTGAAATACATGAGAAGTCTGCTCAGTCTTAATCAAATGATGAACTGGAGAAGCAAGGAGAGCACGACAGGAATGGGGTATTTCTCCCTCTGATTCCTCCACGTAGGAATCTTAATGCTGAGAATTGTCCCCCATCTCCGTCCCATTCATTTATCTCCACCTGGCTCAGAAGCGTGGACCCTGAATTTGCCTGGGTGTTAACTCTTCTGGCAATTCTGTCTTTCGGTCATCCTTCCCCAGTATCCGCTCCCTGGCTCTCTGCTCTGGCTGAGACAGCTTCCTTCCTCCCACTGATGCACGGTGCTCACCAAGTGTGCTGAGTTTTTCACTGACTGGGCAACTTTTGAGAAGAGGCTCTCTTACTCTCTCTGTGTTGCTTTCACCATCACATTCCTACATCCCAGCAGAGTATTTGATACTTGATACACATCCAATCGATATTTCTTATGAGGTAAAAATGTTTAATGTCTGTAACAGAAGTGTACGTTTATTAGAGTGTTTGCACTACTGGCCAAAGTCCCAGTCACTGACGAGTGTCTGATTTGACTGGGGTAGTCTGTACCAGCAGATAAGGGTCAGACTAATTCATTTTAACCACCTAAATAAGTTTCAAATATCAAAACACAAGTTTTCTCTCAGATATGACCTTTCCCAATGAACTATTAATCTTTCAATAATTGAACTTTATTAGTACACATGTCAAGTCAACTCTTTGAGAAATGTCAGGCATCTCAAATAAACAGGCACCATCCCAATGGTATGACAATGTCAGAAAAGGAGGAAAATGAGTAAACAGGCATGTCCTAAGGAAGAAAATATAAATTAACGATGACTTTATCAAGATTCCACAAGGAAAACAGATTTAATAATCACCTTCAGCCATTTCTCTTTATACAGAAACACTATCTTTTCCTGGTATCTATTTAATTAAATAGTCTTTACACAAAATCAATAATTAGTCACTCTGAAGACAGTTGAGGGATTTTAAGGTCAGTACAAGTCATAAACAGTCAGCTTTACTAAGTCAGACCAAATCAGTGAATAAATTACAAAGGAAAAAGAGTTGGGAAGGGGGACTCTGGAACTAAAAGATGTTTCTAATTGGTATTGGTTATTCATAGGCAGTTTTGCCAATAGAAAGTTTGTTACCTTAACAAATAATACATTGAAGATAACAAATCACTTAGCAGCATGTGAAACATTGCTTTATGGGTAATTGTCTCCAACTCTTTCCTTCTTGAAAAGTTTGTACTGATAATAGGAGCAACTATTTATTACATAGCTATTCTAAACTAAGTATCCTGCTAGGCAATTTTCATAAACAATTTTTTATATATAGAAATTAATGTCAAAGATTATAATTCCACAGTTTGTACAGCAATAAAACGATAATGTTAGGGGAGAAATAATTTCACCCATATTATATGATTATTAGTGAGCAGAGCTGGAATTCATATCCAAGGGTGTTTGACTCAAAAGTGAAGTGTTTTCCTCTAGTAAATCAGATCAAATTAACATATAAATAAATGAGTTAAGGAATGAATATATTATTTTATGAACATTGCACTACTTTGGACATAGTGGGATAATCACTTTATTTCAATTAATCTTTAAAATGCTGTTATAGAAATTTCAAACACTATATATTTGATGAGTCCCCCAGGTAACCATCATTCATCATCAATAGGTATTAATTCAAAGATCATTGTTTTGTGCATCTCTGGATTATTTTGAGGCAAATTCCAGATGTATCTTTTTATCCTTAAATATTTCAAATTCAGGGGCTAGGGTTGTGGCTCAGTGGTAGAGCACTCACCTGGCATGCGTGAGGCCCTGAGTTTATTCCTCCACAACACATAAAAATAAAAATATTATGTCCACCTACAACTAAATACACACACACACACACACACACACACACACACACGCACACACATATATACATATATATATAATTTCAGCTTCATCTGTATAGCACAAGGGCTTATATATTTTTAAGCATTCACAATGTCTTTTTTGTACATTAAATAATACTTTGTTAACATTAAGTGTATAAGCATTGTACAAAGCCAACATTTAGTCCATTGATATTGTACTGATTTTATGTACCAGAATCCATAAAAAGCCATATATGTGAATGTGTCTCGCTTTCTTGTTCCTCTTCTTTCTTCCTTTCTCTTCTTTCTTTTCTGTTTTTAATTTTCCTTCCTTCATTTCTTTCCTTCCTTCCTTCCTTCCTTCCTTCCTTCCTTCCTTCCTTCCTTCCTTCCTTTCTTTCTTTCTTGACAATTTTTTATTAGGTCATTTGGATAATTCTTTGCTGTGGGCATCTTCCTGTATGTTCCTGTATGTTACAGGATGTTTAGCTGCATCTCTGGCTGCTACTCAGTAGGTGACATTAATGCATTCCCAAAGGCAACAATTGAAAAAAAAAAGTCTCCAGATTTTGCCAAATGTCTCCTGGAGGAAAGATTGCACTTGGTTGAGAACTATTGATGGAAATCAAAATTTTGTTGTTGTTTTTCTACTCTTGTTTTATTTATTATTATTGTAATTTTAGACTAAGTGGTAGGAGACATTGTGTCTTTATAAGCCCTCTCTTTTAGGGGTGGTGTCAGCCATCAGTGAACGTCTTCCACATCTAGAAGATCATACAGTTCTTCAGAATGGTGAAGTTCTAGTTCTATCGATTCTTCTGTAATTTTTATTTTATTCGGTGCTGGGGATTGAACCTAGTGCCTTATGCTTGCGAGGCAAGCACTCTACCAACTGAACGATCTCCCCAGCCTGTCCTTCTGTTATTGTTTTAAAGTTGAGGTAATTAGATTAAGAGACCATTTTCCTTATGAATTGCTGGGTGAGTCTGAGATACAATTTGTGTAATAAGGATAAGATAATGCTTGGTTATTTTCCTGTTATCCATTTACTAAAGAGTAAATCCTGAAGTTATTTAAAGATAACCAGAATGCACTGAAGATTTTTTTTCATTCTTATAATAATGTACTCTTTTATAAAACCATATTGCATATATTTTAATCCATACCAGTTATTATCCCCATGTTATCTTGCCTTTGGTCAGTTCAGCCTCTTTAGTCTGACCTTGGAATCCTTAGTTTTGACATAGCTCTGGCAGTTATGATGCCTTTCTTAAGACTTTTAGGTAAAGAGCTATTCCAGTCTCATCTTTTTAAATTCCTGTTCATGCCTAGAAGAAGACACTTCTCCACGGAGCTATTTCTTAAAAATAAATAAATAAAATTCCTAACTAACTTACATTAACTATATTTTATTTCTTTGGATTTCTTTAGATTCTTGTTTATGCCACTTAGTTGGGATGTTATAAAAAGGGGTAGATATTCATTTTTGCAGGTCTGATTTCAGCAGTCCCTGTGAAGGGTAAAGACATTGAAGACATGGTACATGTTACTCATCCTAATAACTTCAATACCTAGAAGGGTACCTAGTGAATAGCTGGTGTCCCAAAATGGTTGCTATATAAGGAAATAAATGATTTCTATTTAATTAGTACCCATGACATTAACATCTGTGCTAGCTCAGATACCGAATGCACGTATTTTCACTAACTTCCCTTTTTCTTTCCCGACCCTCAATGTGGGATGCAAAGAACGACACCATTTTGAAAAGGGCATCTATCTTCTTTATTAATGGCACCAAAAATACATTAAGCAGAGTGGCTATGATTTTAAGTTAAAAATAAAGCTATCTGTCCACATTAAACAAGAATAAGAGTCAAAGAAAATCACATTAATTTGCACTACCTGTAGAACAAATTAGCAAATGTTGTGACCATCTGTGAAAGACACCAGGGCCACATAAGACATGGAATTATTTAATGTGTTAAATCCATTTAAAATGTTTGTATCCTGTTAGTTCTAACATAATTACTATGTTAATTTCTGTGTGTTTTGCATATTAAACGGAGCGCACTCTGGGAAGCTAATGGCCGCTATGTCAGCTTTTTATTAAATCACAAAATAAACATGCACAATCCTGCTTCAGAAGATAATTAGTTTAGTATTTCTGCCAGAGTTTAAATATTGGGTACGCTTTGAAGATTTGACTTCCATTTGGGGTGGCGGTGAGCATTTGGGGGCTTCCTGAGTGTTCAGATGCTCCTCAAGGCAAGAGCACTTGCAATGGGAAAGAATTCAAAAGTTTCATTTTTGTTTTTCAGCCTTTGTTTTCAGCATCACAGTTATAAAAATGACCAAAAGACCTTTATGACATATTTCTACACAGAACTATACTAGGTATGAGGGGATAAGACATGGAAATAATAAAACCTGCTCCCTGGGTGGAAATCACCTCAACCAAGTCTGCGAGATGGCAACAACTCCAGAGTCCTCAGGTTTTAAGCAGAAGTCACAGAAAAGCGAATGGAAAGCGCTGGCTCATTCTGGCTCCAGACAGAATATGCACATCTGTTAGGTAAAGATGAAAATAAATCATACCAAAACAACATCAAAAGCCAGACCAAAACCAGGCCCTTGTGCAAGGGCCTGTGCACAAGAGCAGGCTCTCTCCAGTAAGCTCATCTTCTTCTCCAAGCAACATCACAGCCAGTCTGATCTACGCGGGATGCTACTTGCTAGGCAGGGGCTGGGATTGTGGCTCAGTGGTAGAGCACTCACCTGGCATGCGTGAAGTCCTGAGTTAGGTCAAGATCATTGCTCTAGGGTGCAGAGTATGTGGTCTGGTCTTTTTTTTTTTTCCTCATTCACTTCTCCCATCTTCCCTGATCATTAACCGGGGTAAGATTCTTTCTTTCTTTTTTTTTTTTTTTTTTTTTTTCGGTACAAGGGAAAAGTGTTATTGTGGGAACTTTCATTGACATTTAATTTCAGCTGCATTAGAGTTTGTATCATCACAGGAATGCCCCCTTAACTCTGAGACTTCATTTCCATTAGTTTTAAGTGGAAACAATACTAAATCTGTCATATATCAGATGCAAAATCGAGTGAGATAATTTATGTAAAGAACAAAGACCTGCTTTTGTTCTATGGCACATGCCTCATGTATATGTAATTTATGTAAATTCGAATTGTAATTGCATTGTATTCTTTCTTTCTTTATCAGTAGTGGTCATTTTAGGGAGGATAGAAATGGTTAGTTTTTTTTTGTTTGTTTGTTTCTTTGGTTGGTACTCGGGATTGAACCCAGGGGCCCTTTACCACAGAGCTATATCCCAGCACTTTTTGTTTATTTTTACTTTGAGACAGGGTCTTAGGTAAATTGCTGAGACTGGCCTCGAGCTTGCTATCTGCCTCTGCCTCTTGAGTCACTGGGATTATAGCTGAGCACCACTGCACCTGACTTAGTGGGTTTTTTTTTTGTTTTGTTTTGTTTTGTTTTGTTTTTTAATGCTAGAGAAGAAAAAACTAAGATTGCCAGAGGCAATCTTATCTTCTAATGCCAAAGAAAAAGTGTTAATATTACTGCTATAATAATATCAAGATGTTTTACTAAATTTTAATGTGCTTCTAAAGTATAAAAAATTAAGGTATCCATTTTACATTTTTATTTTATTAGATAATATTTTCATAATTTGTATGACATTTTTCTTTATCATTTTTAATCATATTTTACATGTTTTACCCTTTGACTTTAAAAAGAAATCCTGGGTGATGGCATGAGCACAGGTATGGATATTTTAAAGGGTATGTAACTCGCAATCCAAAGTGTTAAAGGCAGTGACTGAAGGAAGTCAGTGACGAGTCCCAGGTCTCCTTACGTCAGACGGTGACTTTCCTTAGGAGAGTGGGATATTAAGTCTATTTCTCCCTTCTATTTGGGATTTTTTTTTTTCTATCTGACTTATCCTTCATTCTTCCCCACCCACCTTGGTTGTTTTCACTAGAAGACATTCAAAAATTCAGCAGGTGAAAGGCGAGCTTTCAGGAAGTTTCATTTTTCTAATGCCTGACAGCAAGTTAAAGCATATACAGATTGACATAAAATTTGTACATAAAAGGATTCAAAAGTCTCTGCATTCATAAAAGATGCTTATTAATTTTTGTTGACTCAGGATCATTATGGTTTTCATCAATGATTACCCACGGCTATAATAACATGGTGCCTGTTGGCAGCATCCTCAAAGTGGATACTGAAGATTCGTGATGAAGCCTCCCTGGACCAGTGGATGCAAAATTAACCACTCGTCTGCCAACGTCCCCAGAGTAGTACTTCCTTGCCATTTGCATGACACAATTTTTATGCAAGTTTTTCTACTGAAATTTTGTGAACACATTACTCTGTTGTGTAGCTTTGGCTGAGGTAACTGATTCCTTAAAACTCAGTCTCCTGGTCTGTGAAGTGGGAGAAATATAATACCTGTTTTACTGCATCATCTGCTGAAAGGATTTAAAAGATAAATTCGGCCTAATAACTAGCATGAGTTCTTGCACTTAGTAAATTCTTAACACGTGGGTCTCCTTCACCTCTGTATCCAGCTTCATTTATTAACTCTGTGTTAAAAAAAAAAAAAAAAAGTTGAATAAGTTTCTTGTTCATTAAAGATTCCTGGGAGTATAACTTTTTAAATAATTACTGACTGTATTAATCAATACTTCCTTGAATAGGTCAGCATAGTGGTGAATAATATTACAAGGCATATTTATTTTTCCTGCCCCTTTGTCCAATTGTTTTAGAAAACGAATTTCCCTTGATCCCTCACCTCCACCCCTCTCACTTTACCAAATTCCTTTTTATCCAGAACTGTTGTCACCCAAGCTTTCCTTAGGAGTGGGGAGGTATTTTCTTTCAGAAGTACATGATTAAAATTTAAGGTCAGTCTATCAAATTCTCAGCTTTCACTTTTGCTCCTGCCCCAGGGGCAAAATGTCAGGACTGAATTAGGTTTGACCTCAGGTAATGTTATTTCCCAACATCCTTTTTGATATCACACATAAACAAACTTTGGGCAAACTGTATTGGTGGCTCAGGTAGAACAGTATTCTGAATAAAAGCAGCTTAGGTTCCAACTAGGAATAGTCTCTTTAAATCTCTGGTTTATTTACAAAGCGATGTTCAACATTCATAATGTGATATGCTCATGGAATCTGTAGGGTGACCAGGCCAGTCTGAGTCTGGGTCCAAGGGCATTCTTGGCACAGGGAACTTTCAGCACTAAAACTAGGAAAGTTGGGGACAAACTAAAACAAGGTGGTCACCCTGTGCTGGAAATGGCCATGAAGTAAGTAGCTTCTGTGGATAACATTTATCGTCATAAACTGAATCCTGTGTTTATTATCTAGTTCGTGTGCTGGGTCACATTTTCCCAGAATGTGAGCTTATGGAGGACAGAGACGTAAGTTAGGATTCCAAGTACTGAATGATGCTAAAAATTTCAAAGAGGCATACTTCATTATTTGAAAATGTCACAGGAGATAAAAATCAAATTCATCTATATCTATCATATTATAAGCCTCAAAATCCAGACTGATGTGTAATCATTGCTAATGTTTTCTGTTCAGCCACACACTGCTTATCTCTGTCATGTTATTTTCCACAGACTGAAATATTATCCCTGTATTACATGTGCTTCGGCTCATTTCCTCTAAATCCTTGAAAGGTCTTTTGATGATTCAGGATTATGCTCAAAGGAAGTGACACCATGAGGTCCAACTGCAGATGACTTGAAGGGTCTAATTCAGAGGCCTGGCATCCAATGCCCTCAACAGGGGAAGCTTCTCAGTCTTGCCTGTGGTAACTCCATGTGGCAGACGGGTCAGGCTTCACCCACGTGGAGTCTTCTCTTTGCATTTATGGTCTCCTCTGACTTACTTGGGCACAAGCTATGATATTTGCATTCCTTCTTTATCTGGTCACTTCCAACAAATAAAGTAATTCCATGACAAGTCTACTTTGAAGCTGCTAATTAAAAGTAATCAAAGTGCTTTGTCCAGATTCATTGTAATATTTATTATATTAGAAGACACAGAGAAAAACCCACATAAATAGCTATCTCACACTAGACAAGGGTGCCAAAAACATTCCCTGGAGAAAAGATAGCCTATTCAACAAATAGAACTGTGAAAAATGGAAAGCCACATGTAACAAAATGAAACTAAACCTTTGTCTCTTGCCCTGCACAAAACTCAACTCAAAGTGGCTGAAAGACTTAGATACTAGAACAGAGACCATGAGAGAAAAACTAGGCCCAAATCTTCACCATGTTGGCCTAGGACCTGACTGCCTTAACAAGACCCCTAGAGATGTTAGCGAGGATGTGGGGAAATGGTACACTCATACATTACTGAGTGTACTAGAATGCAAATTGGTGCAACCATTATGGAAAGCAGTACAGAGATTCCTCAGAAAGCTCGAAATGGAATCACCATTTGATCTAGCTATCCCACTCCACAGTTTATACCCAAAGGACTTAAAATCAGCATAGGACAATGACAATACTACATCAATGTTTATAGCAGCTCAACTCACAATTGCAAAACAATGTAACCAACCTAGGTACCCTTCAACAGATGAATGGATAAAGAAAATGTGATATATATATATATATATATATATATATATATATATATACACACACACATATACATGATGGACTATTACTCTGTTTTAAAGAAGAATAAAATAATTGCATTTGATGGTAAATGGATGGAATTGGAGAATATCATGCTAAGTGAAATAAGCCAAACCCAAAAAACCAAAGGTCAGATGTTTTCTCTGATATGCGGATGCTAATTCACAATAATTAGGTGGGGGATAGGAAAGAATAAAGTTACTTTATATTAAGTAGAGGGGAGTGAAGGGAGGAGAAGGGGCAGGGCATTAGGAAGGATAGTAGAGTGAAATGGACATTATTACCTCATGTACACATATGACTGCATGACTGATGTAATATTAGAAAAATGATAAATTATACTCCATTTATATATGATCTATCAAAATGTATAAATGCATTCTCCTGTCATGCACAACTAATTAGAAAAAATAAAAATATTCAAAATATATGCAGTAAATTGGAACTATTAATCCAATCATTGACTATAATCACTAAGACTGTAGAAATGTTCTTGTGAATCTTTAAACTCTTGACTTGGGGCACAATAGTGAAGAAATAGAACTAAGCATATATTTATTGAAAAACATTATTGCATGAGAACTTACAAAGTATTAAATAAATGAAGATGTTATTAATCGTAAGGTATAAAATACTAAAAATCTTCTTAAGTACTTTCTTTTCACTCTTGTTCATTTTTTCATTTTAATTGTTTTAAAAAATGATAACCAATTCAATTATTTAAACGTGAACTGTATTATTATAGCTTAAGTATTTGTTAAAAGAGCTATTTGAATGGGCCTAATTGCACTTTTTCTTTCTACTCAATTTGTCTATGTTTCATTGAATTTCCGTTGAGGAAATTCTACAATCTGAAAACCAAATAAATAGAAAGAAACTTGCACCATGACTTTTACTTTTCATTTCTGAAAAACTCACTGTGTAAGATCTGGTTTTCAGTGTTTTCCTTGAAGCTCCCTATGAAATGAGCTATCACGTGTCCTGGTCGTGGTAAAGCTTTTGCAAACTCCTTTCAACATTGACTCTTTTCACATTACAGCAGTGCTGTAACAATTTTGGACATCAACCTTCATTTCTAGCACATTTCAATAGGGAAAGTTTTGCATGAAGATACAGTACTGAGTCTACAAATGCCATATTACTGTCAGCAGGGCCTGTTTTTTCACGAGTATTCTAAATTTCCTATATGTCCTTAAGATTCAAGAGTGGCTCTGTCACATATCAACAGTGGCCTTGGGCAAGCCGACAGAACTATGTAAGTCTTAGTCGGTTCTCCTGAAAATCTTACAAATAATACCTCCAGTGCAAGGTTTCCTGAAGGTAAACAAGACAATATAGATTTATTGCAAAGTCCCTGTTCTCAAGGAATGTGAGTTTACTTCTTTCCTCTCTTTATTTCTGGAAATTTTTTACCTTTGCCTACCCCATGAATGCTGTTCCTCATATTTTCTCTGCCTTGAATTTGCTGCCTGTCATCTGCCATTCAGAATAACAAGCTCTTGGCTCATCTGCCTTGCATCTTGACTAAGAAGGACTCTTTTTTCTCTGTTCCTAGACTCATTATTTCGCTCACTGTGATGAGATATATGACATGTTCCTGCTAATATTCTATTTCCTTCCTTCTCTATGCTACATAGATTCATCTTTATTATTTTAGAATATACAGTTATTGTCAAAGAGATGATATGTGCTATGATTTCAAATATTATTTATTATATACAGATCTAGTATGTATGACTATGAAATGGCAGATTTTTTTCAACTTATGTATTGTGTTCCATTCTGGCCCTTTAGTATGTTTCTAACATTTTATTTTTGAAAATTGACTATTACATATTGTGGTAGTTCTAAATAAAAAAAATAAAAATGAACACTCACATGCATGCATCACACACACACACACACACACACACACACACACACTCCTCTGTTTAGTCATTTAAACATGGCCTGTAGAATAAAATGTACAGAAATATTCTATCAAACAGTAGAAAAATATCAGTAACACAGCCACCAATAGGTATGAAAATTTACTCACTCTTACTTACATATTCATGGAGCCATTGTTTTTTAGATATACGGTGACTCTCTAATAGTAGAAAGTAAATCCAGACATGGGACTAGAATTGAACAAGGATGAAAAATTGCTTGCTAACTTATTGAAGGAAGACAGTATTACCTTCCATGCATTTAATGGTATGTCCTGATAATGGCCAACTCATGTTCTAATATCCCATAAAGTTTCTGAAGGGTCATCAGATAACTGACACTTGATCCTCCATAAAAGTACATAGTGATTAAGTCAATTGTTTTGTTGAGTCACACAGATAATAATGACTAAAGTCGCTCTTTTATCATTCAATTAATTAAGATCTATTATGTGCCGAGTATTGCCATTTAAGACACTGGTGAGCAATTCAGAAAAGAGATCCCTATTTCCATGGTGCTTCGATTGTAGTGATTCTGAAAAGTAATGAAGAAGTAACCTAGTAAATAGATTACATTTTCACAGATTGGGAGGAAAGTAACACAGGGATAAGATGAAGAATATGAGGGAAGATCAGCTTTAAATGACTGCTCTAAGGAAATGACTGCTGAAGTAATAAATACAGATGGAGAAGGACACAGTCCGGCTTACAAGATTCTGGGAGAAGTGAAATCTAGAGATAGGGAGGAGGAGGGCAAATATGTTCAGCAGTACTGAATCTCCAGTCTTAATTATCAGACCAGTGCTCTGTTCCAAATCACTGCTGACTTCTTTCTCACCTGTTTAGAGAAGGCCTTTTCAGATGATAAGTGATTTATGTAAATCCCATATATATTGGCACTTCCCATGTGACACTGTGAGGACCCATTTCATTTATAAAGTGCCATCAGTTTCTCTATATATCCATGATGGTGCAAGGTGGTAGACAAGACTCTTTTTCATCTGTCTGCTAACCCTGTTCCTGCCCAGTGCATTAACATACTGTTCAAGCAGCTGGAACTCTTCACTAATGAGGCCAGTTGCAAATGCAATTCTTGTAAGGGTCACTTGGCTTTCTATTTTGTTCTGGCCCAAGGAATCCTCTCCAACTGACAACAGACTCATTGAGTCCCTCCAGGGCAGCAACTCCATCATTAATGTTCCTTCTTCTCATTGTCCCTTTCTCCTCCATGCCCCAGGTTCCCATTCTAGTACCTTACACAAAGCAGATGTTCAATAAATTGTTTGTTTACTACTTTTTGTCCTTTTTATGATTTCCAAAGAACTTGAAGAAAATTGATTTATATCATAGTTTCAGTTTTCATGAAACATTTCTTTAACTGACTTAGCCTTTGTCAGGTATTGTATTACTGAAGACTGTCACTCCATACTGTGTTATTTCCCTTCTCTTCCCTTTACCAAGCATTTTCTTGAACCTGACCCTTTGGTTCTATTATTTGTTGTTATCCCCATTCTTTCACACTCAGATCCATCAAGAAAAATCTGAATGGAATGTCACCTCTTCTGTGATCTGTTCTTGAATCTGCCTTTTCCTCAAAAGCCCTGTAACATGTTGCAGCTGACCATATTATGTCCTCAGTATCTGTTACATCCTGCTTTCTGCAAGTTTTGTGTATCTTACTTCTTTTAATGTTCTAAGCTCCTTGGCTACTGATTGCATCTTTGCATTCTCCTTTAAACCTTCCAAGAATACTTCTCTCCAGGGAAGAACTCTAGATTTGTACTCATTCAGAACTGGGTTCAACTATTTTTCTTTCTTTTTTTCTACCCCCTTCTTTAAAAGAAAAACACAAAATCTTAGTGTCCTTTGATTATATAAGATTCAGTTTTATCATGTGAATATAGTGTGCTATAATCTCCAACTCATGAGCTAATTACAACACTAAATGCAATAATGGATATAAAGAAGTATCATGTGAGATTCTGCTTCTACCACTTATTAAAACTCTGTGATTAGGAGAAATATTTAACACCTATTACCTTAAGATTAATTTAAAATAAGTTTAATTTTAGCTATACAATTTTGTTTAAAAATGATGTTTCCAACATTTTAAATTCATTTTGGAAATTAAATGAGAAAATGACCATACAGTACCTAAAATACTTAATTCTCAACACATAAAAAATTGCTCAATAAATGTAATTTGTTTCTTTTGGTTTTGTTTTCATTTTTCTTGTATGCCAATTACACTATTGGTCACATAGTAGGAACTCACCAAATACTATTTTATTGATTATTATATATACTACTTAAATATTTATTAGTTATCAGTTATGTGCTTGGACAATGTAGCTAATCCTCTACTTAATATTTGTGATATTAAAGTGAACACAAAAGATGTAGTTACTGCTAGATGAAGCTTATAGGTTAGCCAATAAAATACATATTATACATATATAATGTATATAGTTACATGAATGCTGGATTCTATGGGTAAATAACACTGGGGAAAAAAAAAAAAAAAGACAAACGAACCAGTTTCCTGAATAGATTCTGGGTCAGAAATTCTATTCTACGGCAAAAAAGCATTCTTCATTTCTTTTTAAGACATATATATGAGTTTTTCTATAAATGATAAAACATCAAATTGGGTAACCCAGACAGTTTCTACATTTGGCTCAAAAAGTAATAAATTCAAAAAATGCAAAGCACATTTACTGGGCAAAACTGAAAACCAAAACAAAATGGACCAAGGAGCTTTCCTGGCAGTTTCCCTCACTTTTTTATTGCTTATACAAACTGCTTTTGCAAGATGTACTTCGGACAACTGAATTATGAGCCTTAACTTTAGAATTGTTCATCAATTTATCTTCTGTGACTCAACAGGATCTGACCAGAAGCCAAAGTCATAATTCAGTTGTTCTAAACACATAATATCATAGGGGGAAAACATCCTGCAAATGAAAAGTTGGGAAGCACAGTTCTGTAGAAGCATTTTTTTCTTCCTCTTACCTTTATAAAGAAGATTTTAAGACTTTCTCATCTAGAGTTTGTGCCACTAAAGGAAGATGAATTTAGGGGGTGGGGGGGAAACAGAGAGAGAAAGGGCCCCTGTCTTCTGCCACCTAGATCATATTTTAAATCACCCTTCAAATCATCATTTTCTTTCCTTTCCAAGTTGATGTACCTATTTTCTCCCCAACAGTAGAAATAATTCATCTTCACTGTATGAATAATATCTGGTTAATATTTTGGCTCTCTTAACCATCTCTTGTCATATAATTCATCCCAATTAATTTGATTTTCTTTTGCAATTGCCATTTAGAAAAAAATTATACTGTACACATATTTTGTGCATATTGAAATAACAGACATTTTTAACCAGGAGCACTGTTATTTGTTAATCTAGTGAAATCAGAAAGAGCGAATGTTCTTTTTGCAACATTAGTGTGTTCATTTATCTGTGAAAATTAAGGATATATGTTAATAGATTGTTTCTCTGAAGTAATGCTGTTATATTGGCATTTTGAGCAATGAATATTCAAGGAAGAAAGAAAAGGCAGGGGAAAAGGAAATCTATGCTTTCAATAATAGACATCATCGAATGCGAACTTATTGAATACCACCCCATTTTTTCCCTTTCACTTTTTTCTTTCTTATTGTGCTTATGACTAGTGTTTCTATAATTTTTGTGTTATGCTTTGTATATATTTGTGTATCCTCCTATTTAAATTTGAAATTATAAGGTGTGTGTTTTCTCATGGTATTAATTATGAAAAACATAATTTTCATGGCTGTTTAATGATCTCATAGAATACGTGCAGGTGTGATAGGAAAGACATAACTTTCTTCATCCCTCAGAATCTTTCTATCCTCCCTGCTTGTTGGAACTACGTGGTCTAAGCGTGGTGATTAAATGCACTTGTACTGGGTGTGATCATCAATGCTTACAGGAGGGAAGAGGGATGATTTGGATGGTTCTTGCTGAATGGCCCCCACTAATGACCAAAACAAAGTGTCAGAGTGAAATGGGGCTTACCAGTGGATGGACAAAGCAGAAGAAAGCAGGACTCTAAATGCAAAGAGGGAAGAAAGGAGGAAGAGATTTTCAGCCATGAGCATATGAGCTTAGATTATTCCTGAAGACTAACTGAACTCAAATGTCATCATACCATTACAAAATACGTGGGCACAGAAATTAAAAAAAAAAAATTTAAATGGGTTCTCAAATGATCATTCTTTGTTTCCTTCTTTACAAACTCTAATAGTCTTTAAGTCTTAAGATAATCTTGATGTTTCAAGAAGGATGAGGTGGGAAGAGTAAAGAGAAAAACATCTAACTGAACAATTAGTTTTCCTTTTGTAATCTGAGCTAGTTTATATTTTGTTGCCACTAAATATTACCTACTTAGGTATGTGTTTACTTAGTTTCCTGTTTGCTTCCCTTACAAGTCTGATACAAGCCAGTTCTTTAAAATTGTGTGTACAGTTAGATGATAGACATTTCTAATGAATGACCTATGGACTTGACAATATCATTAAAACTTTTTCCACACATTCATGGAACAATCAAACACATATTAATCAAAAAAGTGGTATAAATTTATAACAAATGAACAAAACACGCCCACTTCAAAAATTTAATTTTTGCCATGGTTTAAATTCCTGATGTACAGAAAATGTCAATTGAATCACCCGGTGCCCAGGAAATGCAAGGAAATGAGTAATTACTCATCATTTGGTCAAAAGCTTTCTCAGCAATCAATGTAAGAACAATTAAAAAGGTTGGGAGGTGGGGATGGAGGTTGTTCTGTGAAGGAAAGTGCTGAACCAAAGGGAGAGTCCCTCGGAAATTAATTAGAACCCAGTTGGAAGTCAAAAATAAGATCTTAAATGATCCTGTGCTCCCTACCCATGTCACACAAGTGGAGCTGGAATCCAGTTTCTGATACCCTCCTCCTGAATTAATCATTCCTGCCCTGGTCCACAGGTGGCGATTTGCTTCCAACACCATTTGGAGTAAATATTGCACTGGCTTCTTTTAAACTGAGTTGTGTACCTGCCTGTCTTCCTTGCTGAATTATAAGCCTTTCAGGCTGAATGTTTATCTGTGAACAAATCTCTAGTCTGTAGCATAATATCTGAACTGTTTTGTATTTGATAGATAGAAAGCATTTAAAATTAAAATGTTATGTCTTTGAACATAAAAGACTATCTATATGTGAAAGAAATGTACAGAATGTCTAAGTCTACTTATTTTTATTGCTGATATCACCCTTTTTTATGAAAAGGGAAGTCAGATGTGTTTACATTGGAGAGGAGAAGAAGGCAGACAAAAAGACAGAGAACTGGATCCTTATGCCTTTAACATTTCTTTCTTAAGCTTGCTCCCTAATTTTATATGAAAATTGTTATAGTGGGCAAATCTCCAGATATATTAACTCATTTGCCTTTAATTAAACATGGTTTACTATTTTAAACATATGAGTAATTCAGACAGCAGATATAAGAATAAAGACGATGATATAAAATATAAATAATGAACTGTTCAAAACAGAAGAGACTAAAACATTTTCCCCAAAGTAACCTGCCACTCACAATTTCAGATTTAAAAAAAAGAAGAAGAATTCTCAATTGAATTATCTTTGGTTCATTTAGGCAAAAGTAAATGTATTTCCACTTCTAAAAACACAGTTCCTCCCTTCTCCAACAATTAGAATATCAATGATGAAGTAATTATCATTTGGGTGTATTAGCTTGATTTACTACCTCTGAACTATGGAGCCTGAGAGGGTTGATACAATTTCTTTTAACACACTAAATATGACAAAAAGAATAATGATGTTGAAGACTAAAACTTGGCATCATACAATAGCTTACCAAGCACTTTCACATAGTTTGTTAGGTAACAACACCTGAAACTTGGTGAAAGCACATTCACTCCAACCCACATATACCTATTTACTTATTTATCTATTGGTAAATATCATTAGATGTATTAATTAATTTGGCAATTACTACATAATGCATACATTCATTCAGTCATCACATTGTGCACTTTGAGTCTATAAAATTTTTATTTATCAATTTAATGTTTCTAAATAAAAACAAAACAAAGAACAGTAAAAAGAATATGTGACCCATGTTATGTATTGGACATTGTTTGTCAGGCATGAAACTACGTTTTGGTAGATTGTCATTTAATTTCACCATATTATTATAGGTTGGCATTCATATTAGTATCCTGAGTTAAACAACAGAAGAGAAAGCATCTCAGAATGTTAATTTTACAAAGGTTACACTACAATTGTGGGGTTGTGGTAGGATTTGAATAAGTGCATAGTAATTCCACAGCCTGCACTGTATTCTGCTATTGTATTTTGTGTTCTTTACAGTAATGCAAGAAAAGTTTTGTCCTGAAATAAAAACTGAATGACAATTTACAATCTGTTGGCCTTTTAGTCATATTCTTGGTATTTTATCTTCATAAAAGCAATGAAAGATAAGTCGCATTACCCTGATTGTGTGTATGATAAAGATCTGACTCAGGACTACGATAACTCATAGCCAAAACTCTCATAGTTGACACTCTAGCTGTTGTAGTGTAACTTTGGATGTCCCAGTCTTTTCACCAGGTCTTTGAGTTGAGCACAGTGGGTTTCAAAAGTAGGAAAATAAAAATAAAGGATCCAGAAGTAAATATGACACACATATACATATATAGATACATTTATATGTACATATATATATTTTAAAATACACATATATTATATATATATATATATATATTTATGGACAAAGCTTAACAAACTTGGATCTAGGAAGCCTAGAGACACTAGGGAACACTTTGTTCCAAAAAGAAGGGTTTAAATTTATCATCTTTGGAGTCAAGTTTTAGCAATTGCACCACAAATGGTTCAGAAATGACAAGGCTATTTTTTGCTCATTTCCTTGGTTGTTTAAAGTAAGCTATGAACAATCACCTAGTCAATTAGATGAAATCAATTGACTACCACAAATACAAATACCAATCACTATGGGAGAAATGTTAGCTGGAGATGCAGTCTTTCAGGTTTTTTTTCAACAGATTTGACCTTGGACCTTAAAGACTAGACTTCCTACAGTAAGGAATATTTTAGACACTGGGAAGATCCCTCACTGGGTTTGGACAATCATGAAGACTCAACTTTGTTTCCATTTCTTCTTTTTATACCTTACTTCATTCTGATTCTGGCATGACCTTGCCTCCAGGATTTTGATTTTAGGTGACCTGTCAGAAATTCAAGTGACATATTCTTTATATTTATCCTACTTCTGGCTGTGTTGGTTAGTGCAGTAGACACAACTGAATGCCACCAAATATTTAAGATCCACAATCTAGGAAAATGGTGGGTTGTGCTTTCCCAAATTCTTTGAGTTGGGTGTGAGCATGCCAAATGGTAAATATTATATATCTGCTCAGAGGGTGTTTGGGGAGGAAAACAATATTTACATTGATGAACTTTGAGCAAGTTGATTATCCTATATATTTGGATGGACCTCATTTAATCAGTCTAAAGCCTGAATGGAACAAGAAAACTGGCTTTTCTAAGGAAGAAAGAATTCTCCATCTGACTGCCTCCTGACTGCACCTGTACCATTGGCTTTCCTGAGTCTCTGCCTGCTGGCTTTCACTGAGGATTTGGACTTGCCATTTTCCATAATTGAACCAGCCTATTCCTTTTAATAAGGTTCTTTTGATAAAGAGGCACCTCCCATTGGTTCAGTCACATTGGAGAGCCTTCGATAATACAGCATGAGAAATGTTTTGTCAAAGAAACAGGAGTTGACATGATATGTCACTCTGGGTGAAATTTTTAAGAAGGAAATCACGATGAGTCAGTTTATTTTTGTGCCAGGGCGATAAAGGTAGATGTACATATGAATTGTCACAATGAATAAGACTCTTTGATCTACAAAACTCTCTGTGTGCTAATAACTGAGATTCAGAGATTGTCATTTAGACTATATCTAATCTGTACTAACTGCTACCAAGAAACAAATTCAACCTAATTCTGTCCTTCAAAATGATATCCTCCTGATTTCTTTCTGTTTTCCCTCCTTAACTCTTACTGTATATAGATTGAGAATTCATGAACATACATTAATTGATTACTGCAAATCTTAAAAAACTTCCAAGCTGAACACTTATTTAATTCAGATGAATGTAACATCATGACCAGAGTGTGTTCCATCATTTCCAAACTTAAACCTCTTCAAACAACCAACCGTCACCCTTTTTCTTGCGTGTCTTTTTGTTTTGTTTTGTTTTTTGACTAAGGGAAATGAGCCTCATAAAATTCTACATTATAACAATGTCCAGGAAGAAATATGCTTTTCTGGAATTGGATGTGTTAACTATTTGTGTCATTCAAGTATAGCATGAAAATCAACCTTTTCAGACTCACATACAGGAAATGCAACTTTTCACTTTCCAAAGCCAAAGGCTAGAATTTACCTGTGCTAATATTCATAAGGCATCTTTGGCATCAATTTGTACTTAAAACATCCTGATAATGATAACTATAAGTGCATCACAGATAAATGTGCTGAATGTTAGAAGTTGAACTTTTTAAAGAAAAGATAAGAAACAGAAAAGGGATATATGTTGTGCTTTGCTTCACATCCAGCATTTGGAAATTTGCCTGACCTCTTATTTTTATTTTTTTAAATTAACAGCAGCAGCAATCATTGCCATTTGGCCCCCAGGCACAGTGAGTTAATTAAAAAAAAAAAAAAAAAAAAAAAAAAAAAAGAGCTTCGAAATATCTTTTAAATCATTTTAAATAATTCAGTCAGTGCAAATGTTGAAAAAGCATCATTTGGATTGACAAACCAGAAGAAGTAGGCCCCAGGGGTCAGTAAATCTGGATTCAGCTAGAGTTGTGCATTGAAAAAAATTTTAATCAGGACATCCCTAGGAAAATAATGCACATTCCCAAGGAAGAACTTGGGCTGAGAATGGAAGCTTGGCTGAACCCAATGCTGAGTGCAAATATTTAGGAGACTGTCCACTCTGTCTCCCCAACTCAGATTAGAAAATGTCTCAGCAGTTTCAGATTTTGGTCTTTGAATATCTGCATAATAACTTAATTTGGAATCATATGCCACATCGGAATACACACCATCAAAGCATCAGCATCCTGTTTTCATTGCCCATTCCCTAATAAGTCATTGAAGGGTTTTCATTTACTATGAAATGTCTTGAGGTTCTCATGAAAGGTGATTTTAAAAGAATAATCTTAATAAGTCATCAAGTTCCCTCAGCCTGCACACATTTTTTGGCAGTGCAGGGATATTGCTTTCTGCCATCTGTGCAGAATAGAATTTGAATTTTTGTTCAGGGTCAGTTAAAATGTGCTTAAAACGCAATGTGTATCTAGGCTTTCATTCTTGCTCTAAACCCTTATTATGCATTGTTTGGAATTTAAAGTGGTTGCACTAAAATCTTCGCTCTCTTCTGCAGCTGACATATTGTACTAATAAAGTTCAAAATACATTCTTTTCAGTAGTAGTTGTTTATTTCATTTTTAGGGCAATCTAAGTCTAACAACATCTCATGTGGTTCCTTTTGAAGGTGCACCCTGAGAAAGGAATAATTTAAGAATCCAGGAAAACATTATACAACACAAAATGTACCCAAGGGACTTGTACAAACTAGGAAAAAATTTTCTTGGCAACCATTTGAGACCGATTATCTTTCACATTTTGAAAGACAAGAAAACCAAGTCTCAAAATTGGTACACAACTCTTAAGACAGAACCAGATTATTAACTTAGGTCAGGATTGTGCTAAAGCACACATTCTGTATATTACAGAAACAAGTTCCAGTAATATTCTGTCATTTTGTATAGATAGGAATAAATTCTGATTATGCGGTAAGGATTGTTTAATGCTGTTTGGGAAGAAAACAATAAAAAAAAAAAGAGGTCTTCTGTTTTTAGACTTTCTAACTATACTTTCCAAGGTAGCACCATAGGAAGTATCCTTTAGGTTAGTAAAAGGATGCTTCTTCTCAAACACAGCACTAATTATATCCTACTTTGTGATCTTCCTTTGTCTACAGGATAAAGTTTAAATCATTTAATATAATACCAATAATAACCTCTGCTCATTTTTCCTTCTTTATCTCCAACATGCTAATGTCTCTATGTCTTGTGTGCTAGCTTCACTGACTGACTTTTGTCTTCCAGAATATGATTTTTCTAGAATTTTGCTCAGTTCTGATTTCTCTACCTGTTTTTCTTTCCATAATTTTTGAGTTAAGCACTTACTTATTTACCAAATATAATTTGAGGGGAAACTCTAAAACTTTTTCAGGAATCATGTTCTTGTTCATTCCCCTTAACCACAACCATGCTTCCCAACTGTGACTCTTAGGTGTGCACACTTTCTTATGGGGTAGACTGGATTTCACAGCCTCAGGGATGTTCAAGGTAGATAGTAGAATAAAAGCCATTGAATTTTTACTTAATATGCAAAGACCTAAAGAACAGGTTGAAAAGGTAGATGAAGAATGAAATGTGTAGTAGGAATCTTTATTCCATAAGTAGATTTTAACCAGTCTTGTTTAAAGAAACCTTTGTGGTATGATAGATGTGACAATCTGTTTTATTATAGTAACGCTTTTACTCCTTTCTTCAGTCTACAACATCATGTTGTAAACTTCAAATTTACACAATAAAATTTATTTAAAAAAATATCATGAGGGACAATTCAAATAACTCTTGAAAGAAAGCACAGGAAGCCCTTCAGTAAATATTATGGCAATGCAAAGCAAATAAATTCTATGATCATAAAGATTAGCTAGATACATTTTATGAGGGAAGATAATTTTTTAAAATGGGGTTTTCATTAAATTGGTAGACACTGATCCAGAGAAATAGACAGGTCACATTAGCTTCTTTTTACACAGAGATGGATTTCAATAGAAATTCTTCTTCCATCATAGCAAACACACTTAAGTTATTGCTAACAAGAGAGAAAAGCATGGATGTTCACATTGCCACCTTACTCTAGCTTCTATGATGTTCTCTCTCTTTCTTACACATGCACAGACATACACACACATACACATAAGCACATGTTCTTTTAAAATACACTTTGCTACTTACAAACAAAAGGTGACTGGTACTATATTTTCTAGATGTTTCCTTTTCTGTCTTCCTCTTTGTAGTTACAGTAATAATTAACATTCATTCAGGTTTTCTTTTCTGCTTCAGTGAATGCCCTCATTTTATCTCTGAGAAGAAACACCATAAAACTCATGACACACAAATAAAACTCAAAAAGGATGTAATAAGCTCTAGAACAATATAGGCATTACACTGAGACAGGATTAGCTTCTTCTGAAAGTAGTAGGGTTTAGTGCCAGAGATATGAGTGGACCTTCAGGGACCTACTTAGTGGAATTCATCCAAGGATTGGCACTGGGAAATAAAGGAAAAGAAAGCAAACAAAATAGGAGAAAAGGGAGATGGTCATGCCATGGAGGGAGGCTGGAAAAAGAGGAGAGAGACTTTTCCAGTGCCTCCAATATCTGCACTCCCCTCTCGTCCCCCGAAAACCCCTTGCTCATTCAGGGAATCAATAAGATATCATTGATTTGTAACTATGGAGAAAGATCAGGCAGACGAAAGCAGATGACAATACTGGGGAAATGCAGAAAGACAGTTGCTCTGCAGAGATGAATTAATCCCCCAAAACCCTTACACACACACACACACATACACACACATGCACACACGCTCCTCTGTTATCGTTTTTGGACTGTGCATTTTGGGAGATATACACCTTGGAGAATATAAACTCAGGGCACATGGCTCTGTGTATCCCAGAGCCCCTGAAAGGATGCGAACTTAAAACCCCAATGTTAGAGAGGTCAGTGCAAAGCAATAGTGAAGTCAGGAAGTCTTTGTGAGGCAAAAGGGTTTCAGATGAGATGGTGGCTCCCATTTTTTGTTTGTTTTCATTTTGTATGGAAGATTAAACCCAGCGGCAATAGAAGAGCAGGCAATACCCCCAGTCCATTGTATTTTTGAAGCAGGATCTCACCAGTTTGCTGAGGCTGGCCTCAAACTTGCTATCCTCCTGTCTCAGTCTCCGGAGTGACTGGGATCACAGAAGGGGGCCACCACATACAGATAATGGCTGCTATGGATAAAGAAGTCACAACACCATTGTTTCTAGGAAGCACAACTCTGGAACCAGACAAAATGGGTATGGATCTGGGCAGCACCAATCCCAGGGTGTAACCTTGACCTTAACGTGCCTCTGTGTTCAGTCTCACGTCCAGGCCTTTCCTCACAGCCCTGCCCTCCATTCTCCCAGTTCTGCTTCCCATTCACTGAGCCCTCTGCCTACTGATTTTTGCTAGGACCTCAAACCCTACCCCAGCCTGTGTAATGAGCTTATAATGTGAGGCACAAGTGCATCAAGTGTAATAAAGTTTTCTTCCCAGTACCTGCATTGAAAAATTAGATGGTAGTTAATTTAAAAATTTTATTTAACTCAATAGGTCCAAAACATCAGCTTTTTAGCATGCCATTTATATTAGATACTGAAGTATCAGCAAGGTATTTTACATTTTTATTTTATTTTTCCATATTAAGGACTTAGAAAGGTGTCACACATTTTGCACTTAACACACACCTCTAACTGCACAGCCCACATTTCGGGTCCTGCATCAGCTAGCTCAGCTCCGGCGCCTGTGATCATCAGTCCCTTCCCTTCATCTTTGCTTGTGAAGTTGCTCTAATCCACTGTAATAGCGTTGAGAAAAGCTGCTCTTTCCGATCAGATTTCACCTCCATATTATACACTCCACGGTGCCCTGCATGCCTTTATTACGGCAGTTTCATGCTAGTGAATCACTCTTGGTGCTATCAGTTTAAGAGCTCTCACCCCCATTAGGTTGAAAGCTCTAGGATCACTCCTTTCATATGGGCAGTCATCCTTCTGTATCCACAGTGGATTGGTTCCAGGATCCCCTTCGGATACCAAAATCTGCAGATGTCCAAGTTCCTTGTATAAAATGCTGTAGTGTTCACATATGTCCTATGCACACCCTCCTGTGCACTTTAAAGCCTCTCTAGATGATTTATAATACCTAATATAATAGAGATGCTATGTACATAGCTGTTATATTTTATTGTTTAGGTAATACTGAAAAATAGAAAACGACTATACTTAGTACAGGTGCACCCATTTTGGCCTATACAGACAGGACACAAAGGAGAGAGGAGGAACACATTGTTCAAATAAGAAGTGCTGGAGAGGAGCTGAGGAATTGTGAAGTGGCGGGAGATGACAGCAGGCTACGTCTACACATCATTTCATGTGTGTGAATTCAGCATAGCGCTCAGCATGAACCAAATTCAAAGTTTGGTGTTTTAGAACTATTTGGAAATTTCTTCCTGAGTGTTTTCCATTTGTGGTTGGTTAGTTGAATCTCTAGATTATGAAACTGGGTCTGAATGTATCTTTTTTTTCTCCCCCTAGTGCTTACATGATGCTCTTGATGAAGAGGTATTCTTTAATGCTTACCATTCTATAGTGCCTCTGAGCCTAAGATGCAGCCCACTGTTAAAATAAATTCTAAAATCACTCTAAGAGTCGTGCATCCTTTGTCTACTTCCTTAAGCTTGTTGAACTTACACGTTCTCACCTGTAAAGTAAGATAGACACACTCATGTTAAAGGTAGACTTTTGACAATTTGCTTTGTTTGTTTGTGTTTTTTTTTTTTTTGGGGGGGGGAGTTATTTATGACATTTAATAGATAAAAGCTGTATTAATTCTCTTTTCTGTCCTTTCTGTCTTATGAATGGTATTGCATTTCTATAATTCTGCGTTTAGTTTGATCACTCTTCCATAGATTTCACAGAGCATGCTTAAGAACACAAATCAGATAAAGCAGAAAAATGTGACTGAATTTTAATAGTTATTTTTCTTTTGGTGTTTGTTTTAAAAGTTAAAGATGCTGATTAAAATATCCATTTATTGACTAATGTCTGGATTGATATTCTACACATTTAAATACTTCCTTCAAATTTTTTTTTTTTTTTTTTTTTTTTTTTTTTTGGTACTGGGTATTGAACCCAGGAGCACTTAACCACTGAGCTAAATTCCCAGCCCTTTCTTCTTTTTTCTTTTGAGACAGGGTCTCACTAAGTTGCTTAGCGCCTCATTAAATTGTTGAAACTAGTCTCCAACTTGCGACCCTCCTGCCTCAGCCTCTTGAGTCACTGGGATTACAAACTTGTACTAGCATGTCCAGCTGAAGCGTTCAATATTTTAAGGTATTTTGATCCTTGGAATAAAAATTTATTTCTGCATACAAGTGATCATTTGGAGATAGAAGAATAAACCACTTATGCTGCCAAATGTACCAATATTTTAATGGAAAATAATACATTTTGTTATTTCTAAAGTTATCAGATCACAAGTGCTAGGGAGGGATTTGATTGACTTTAAAATCATTGTAAAAAGTAAGTAATCTGAATTATTCTGCTCAGGCTGCCACAGCACCATACCATACACTTAAACAATAGACATTGATTTTCTAACAGTTTGAGAGGCTAGAAGTCCACAGCCAAGGTGCCAGCAACTTCAATTTTTGATGAGTGCTCGGTTCCTGACTTGCAGCATGCTGCCTTTTTGCTTGTCTTTTGTTGTTATGCAATCTTTTCTCAGTGTGCACCTGATAGGAGAGAGAGAGGGAGAGAAAGAGAGAGAGAGCGAAATATTAAATATTCTCTCCTGATAAGGACAAGAGCCTTATAATAGTATGATATTATGACCTTGCTTAAACCCTCAACTCCAAGTACAGTTACACTGGGTCTCAGGGCTATGAATTTTGAATTCTGCAGTATTACAATTGAGTCCATAATATCCTGACCTCTCTTTTTCCACAATGTATATATGTCTTGATGCAAAATATATTCACTCCACTAACAAACCTGAAAGTCTTAATCCATTCTGTTATCAACTCTAAAATCTAAAATCTTAAATTTCATCTAATTATCATCTAAAGCAGGTATGGGTAAAACCTGTTACAAGATCCACCCTGAGACAAAATTCCTCTCTAGCTATGAAGAGCAAGACATGTGCTTCCAAAATAAAATGACATGACCAGTGTACTGGTTAATTTGAAATGTCAACTCGATTGGATTAAGAGATACCAATGATTAAGAGACCTCTGGGTGTGTCAACGTGAGCATGTCTAGGAATGATTGGAATATGAGATAGTGAACTGAAGTGAAGACCCTCCCTAAGCATGGGAGGCACCACCCAATAGGATGGAATAAAAGTTGGAAGAACAGGAAGCAGATGCAGATGCAAGTTTGACTCTTCTTGAATGGGTCCTTGATTGTGGATTCCATCCTCTGAGGATATTGGACTCTGATTTCTTCACTCTTCCAAAGAGGACTCTGCCAGTGATTCTCCCAGTAGTTTCCAGAAGTCTTGGTCTTGGACTAGGGTAGCACTGTTGATATTTTTTGTTCTGTGGCTTCTGCATCTTGAACTGTGCATCTGCTGGTTCTTCCAGCTCTCCAGCTGCAGACGGCCACTGTGAACTATCTAGCTTCTGATCGTGTAAGCCAATCTAATATATCCCCTTTTTACAATCATACTTCCTGTTGATTCTGTTCCTCTAGAGAACCCTGATTAAATCAACCAGTCAAAGAGAGACATCCCCGTTCTAAGGGAGAAATAGGAAAGGAGAAATGGGTGATGGGTCGCTAAGCAAGTCCTAAACCTAGCATGGAAGATACCATTAGATCATAAGAATAATCCTCTTTGACTTCAGGTCCCTTTTCTAGGCCCACTGGGTCAGCACTGTCACCCCACAGCCCTAGGTGGCAGCTCTGTTCCTATAGCTCTTTTTGATCCCTGAGGCATTGGGTGGGGACAGCCTGGCCTGCTGAGAATGAAGAGACAGTCCCTCCCTTTGAGGTCAAGAAGGACTTGTTCTTGTGGTGAGAGTGGTAACCTTGATTACTGACTTGCCTCTGGGTCAGGTTTACCTTACCTTAAAAGATAGCTCACATCTGCCACTGGATACCTCTATTTTCCCATTCTGTAGCATCCCAGAAATTTCACAGCCATCCTTCAATCTACCATTTCCTCCACCACTTTGTCCCAGCTGATGATGTTTCTGCTGGTTCTGATTCTGTCTCTATTCCTGGCTTCTGTTTGGATGGTCGATGAAATGGGTAGTTCATACCAATCTAATTAGATCAATTATTTATTTAGCCACACTTTTGGGATATCTTCAAAATATACTTCCTTGTGTCTTTTGTTTGTTTGTTTTGTTATTTTAGATATCAATTGCTAAGAATTATTGATATATTCAAGTTTGGATTACTTTTTGCTTAACAACTCTTTCATTTAATCTCTCTCCTCTCACATCTCACTAAAAGTGGTAAGGAAAACCAAGCTGTTCCCTCAACTTTCTGTTTAGAAAATTTTTCGGCTAAATATTGATATCAGTCTTACAAATTCTTCCTTCCACAGAAACTACTACACAAAGCATCCAAGTTTTTTTTTTTTTTTTCTTTTGCCACTTTTTAACAAGTATCATATTTACTCCAGTTTCCAACAACATATTCCTCATTTCAGTCTGAGACTTCAGCCCAATGGCCTTTGATGTCCATATTTCTACCAAAAGTTGTATTCATGATGTCACATGGATTTGCAAAAACAAAAGAAATTTTCTTCAGAGCTCCACCTTTCCTGAGTCTTCATTTGAATCAGCCTTAATGTCCCTATTTATACCAGCAGTTCCTGTCATGCAATTTCAGTTTTTGCTATCAAGCACTTCAAAATCCCTTCCTTCCATCCTTACTCATCACTCAATAACAAAAATCTTTATTAGTCAAGATTCTCCAGAGCAGAAGAACCATTGGAAATCCTCTCTCTTGTTCTCTGTTTTTATACATGTGTATTCTGGAGAGAAATTTAATGCAAGGAATGACTTATGTGATTATGGAGCCTGGAAAGTTTCAAGGTCTGCAGAGTGAATTAACAAATTGAAGATTATGGAGAGCAGATGGTACAGTCCCAGAGTGAAGGCTGGTAAACCTGAGACCCAGGAAGACCTACTGTGTCAGTTCAAGTGCCAAGACAGGAAAAAAATTTTTAAAAAGTTAATGTCCAGTTCAAAGGATGTCAGGCAGAAATTCTCTTACTCAGGGAAGATTGAACTCCTTTGTTCTATTGATGTCTTCAATTGATTGGATGAGGTTCATCCACATTTCAAAGGGTGATATGATTTACTCATTCTATAGGTTTTATTGTTAAATTAATTTAAAAAATCCTCACAGAAAAACTTAGAATAGCATTTCATCAAATATCTAGGATCCAATAGCTCAGTCAGGTTGATACATACAATTTGTCATCCTATACTCTTTTCAGAGAATACTTTTCCTGTGATGTAAAGCCCAGAGTCCAAACAAAGGAAAAACCATAGAAAAGGGAACTAGGTATCATTACTACCTGGGAAATGCTATTCCATGGTCATTCAATGTTGAAAAGTTAATTTTCAAGTAACTGAAACTTGGACAATTAAAGGTGAACATTTCTGGCATACCTGCCAGATTGAGTAAATCTAGAACACAACATCCATTGGCCCTATCCTTGTCATCTATGAGTATTATTTTTTATTTGAGTTTAGGCATCTCTGGGTTTATGAAGTATAGACACTGATACATGATAAATATTTGTAATATTACATCACATCAGAGAAATATTGAATGGGTGAAGGATGAATTGTGTTTTAATCCCGACTGATTAATTTTTTTCAGGAAAGAAACTTAAGGTCTCTGAACCTACTTATCTTACTAGCTCAACCTCTGTTCTGCATATATTTCTGAATAGTTGTGAGTTTTCATGGAAATGAAATACACCATATTACATGAAGAACAGTAAGGTTATAAGTAGGTGTTATACATAATCCAAATTTAAAATGTTCTATAGCTCTAATTCACCCAAGTCACTTATTTCCTGAATTATACATTGAGCATGCACTCCATGTCAACTGTGGTAGGCTCTTGGAATTTATTTTAATAAGAAAGCAAAATCAGAAATAATTGTGCATATATTTAGTACCTAAAAGGAAAGCTGTAGAGTTTTAGTCAGCTTTTTGTTGCTGTGACCCAAGATGAACATTTTACCCAGAAGATGGCAACAATACTTGTCCTATAAAATGTTCCTTAAGGGTCAGGCAGCATCTCTTCAAAGATTTATGGAAGACCGGAAGACCGAGAAGGCTGCAGCTGGAAGATCACAAATTCAAGACCAGTCTCAGGGACTTAGAAAGACCCTCAGTAATATAGTGAGATCCTGTCTCAAAAAAATAAGGACTAGAAAAAGTAGCTCAGTGGTAGAGTGCCCTTGAGTTTAATTCCCAGTACCAAATTAAAAAAAAAAAAAAAGATTTGTGCAAATGCATGGTTGATGCCCATAGTGCTTGTCCATGTAGCACAAGAGAGATGACCTTAGCATGGGAGGTCTGGAAATAGGCGTTTCCCAGTACGTACCTCTGCCCTGAATGCCCTTGACAGCATCTCTGTAAAGCACCAGATTTTGAACATGACCATATTTTGACAGACCTGCCAGGTTACATTAGCTACAAAACACTTGTCGGGTTTGACCTACTGACCTGATTAGTGGCTTCACTCAACATTATCCATCTGGAAGCAGAAGCATGTCTGCCAAACACAATGGTCAGAGCGTTGGCAGGGCTGAAATGAGCTGTTCTTTCTAATGGTGCCTTGCTAACAGATTCATTTACCTCCTAGGACCGCTACTTGAATGTTACAGTAATGTCATGCTTAGTGGCCTGGAAAATACATAGCCTTTGAAACCACACATTCTAGAGTGTGAATGGATTTGTCTACTTAATTGTCAATTACAGTGCCACCTTCAGGCTCAGATTCTTCTAAATCTGTGAAATGGGGGCAATGATTTCTCTCTCATTGGGTTGTTTTGAGCATTAGAGGTAGTGCCCTGTGGTACAAGTCAGAAGCATTGAACTTAATTTCCTGTTGAGAATTACATCAAATTGCTTTATAAAAAAAATCTCACTTCTTTGGGAAAAGGCCGCCTAACTTAGGCACAATTATCATCCCACTTTAAAGAGGAAGAAATGAAGTTTAGCAAAGTAAACTTACCTTCTGTGATACCCTAAGAAGGATCAGAAATAGAATTTTGGGTTAGCAGAAGGACCCCAGGATTTTATGCACCACCAAGGAAAATTCCCTTCTGGTATCATTGGTATAATTTACTCTTTTCTGATTAGGAGAACTGGTTATTGATCACCCACCAAAATTTGAAATGACCTGGGCAAAAGCTTCAGAAAGTGTCCTAAATAAAACTTCTATCATTTTAATTGTGCTCAAGTCCTTGTAAGTATGACAGATAGATATGTAAACGGATTTATTGTGGTCCTCAGCTGCCCTCACCTGTGCTAGGCTTCCTCTAGAAAGCATAGTAGTGGAATTACTTTAGCTTAACACAATTTACCATTCGCTGGGCTAAAAGTTTTGCAGAAGAGGTCTCTATTGATTCATTATCCTTAAAAAGTTCCCCTTTGATGGTAGGCAAATAAATATAAGAAACTAAGCACAAAGCATAAAAATTGGCTGAACCAACACTTTCCAAGGGAAAATGCAGACCTATTTTTTTGTTGTGTGTGTGTGTGTGTGTGTGTGTGTGTGTGTGTGTGTGTGTGCGTGTGTGGTTGCTCTCAGTTTGTCTAATAAGGGAAACTTTCTGCTCAGATTCATCCTCTTAAACATGCATTATAATGAAGATTCCTCCTAGAACAAATTGAGCCAGAACACAGACGAAATGAATGAATGTGGTATATTTCCAAAGGCACCAAAAGAAGTGCTAAAGACATTAGGGGATCAGGTGACCAGAGGTGTTTTCAATAGAATCACTCAAAGAGAATTCAGATCCAAATGCATTTGCAAATGCACCAACAGCTTGATTTAACATAAGTCTAATTTGGAGTAGCTGTAATGTTTTCAGTAAAGCCCAGGTATGTCCTTCCCTATCATGAAAGAAAACATCTGGGTCAAAACTAATCATGGTTTTCAAATAAGTACCCCTCAATTCAGAAATGTACCCACTACTATATCTGCTTAATGCATGACTTTGATCAAACTACTTAATTTCACAAAACTGGGAATTAGGTAATTAGCTTGACTGAAGGAGGAAAGTTACAAAGAACAAAGATTTTGCAGATTTCAGGCACAAATGTCAGCTTTACTGCTTACTAAATTATCTTAAAAATAAGAAAATACTTTTGAAATTAGAGTGATATGAAAATGAATTCATGTTATACATGTGAAACTTTGATACACACATCAATACAGATGGTTCCTGACTTACAGTGGTTCAACTTAGGCTTTTTTCTAATTTACAATGGTGCAAAAGTGATAAGTATTCAGAAGAAACCATATGTCAAATTTTGGATTTTGGTCTTTTCCCAAGCTAGGGATTTGTTGTATGATACTCTCATGATGCTGGACAGTGGCAGGGAGCCACAGATTTTAGTCAGCCAAGTGACCACGAGAATAAACAACTGATACTTTACGAGTACTATGTTACTAAACTGTGATATTTCAAGGTTAGGTGTATTAAATTAATTCATGGATTACAATATTTTCAACTTAATGTAGGGTTTAACTGAATGTAACCCCACCATATGTCAACAACATCCTAATCATGTATGATTTTATTTTTCCTTCAAGTATTACCCTCCAAAATTTTCATGATTCTATTATTCCAAATCTGAGAAAGGAGAAATCATGATCTCCATGGAGAAGTTCCTTAAATTCCCTAGGCCTCACTTTGCACATAGATTAGAGGGAATTAGATCAAGATGGAAAGAAATTTGAACCCTTCTTATACACAGTAATGGCTTTCTGAAATATCCTATTGAAAATAATTCTAAGGCTGCGTGAAGTCTCTGTAGGGAAAAAAAAATTCTGTCATTATTAACTCTGCCAAGATACGGACCTGCCACATACATTCCATTCTGGAATAGAGAATTCACAATATTCTCCAGAATTATAGTTCAGGGCTATGGAATTTGTTAAAGCTTGTACTGGAAAACAGGTTTGAAAGAAAAATGATGTGTTCCTTTAGTTCTAGTGTAGTAACAAGCTGCTTTCATAAATAGACATTGAACAAACCACATGTGATATGCTAAGGCCTGAGGCAGGCTTAGTGGCAGATATAAATTCGCGAAAAATACCCTGTCCTCAAAGAGCAAACAACTATCTACTAAGGATTAATTAATGGGACTGTAATCTTATACAGGAATCTCATCACTAAAGCACTGGTTCTGTCCACGAGACACTTCATGGACACAGAGTGTTCATGCTCACAGAGTAGATAATTGCAAATGTATTGGAAAGAATACCTCTACAAATTATACAATTATTTATGACACTCATATTTAACAAGCATTTCACCTGAATGATATTGAGCTCAACAATTTGTGCAATCTCACTATAAATCATGAATTAGGCAATACTGTGATTTTCCTTTGTTCTATTTATAAACTTGTTTAGAAAGGTCAAAGAATGTATCCAAGGTCCCACAGTATTTATTAGGGCAATGACTTGAAGTAAGATCTGCTTGCCAACAAGTTGATTGCTTTTATATGCAGTAAATTTCCTCTTGTAAGAAGAAAATGAGTGGGTTTGTGATAGAAGGGAGTCACCTGAGTCATAGTGAAAGACGGAAAGACCAGTTGTCGCTCGGATTTTTTTTTTTTTTTTGGTAGAGCCTCACAAGAAAACCACTACAAACATGTGTCTCTGATATCACTTTTAAAAAAAAAATCAACAGATTTATTCTAGGCAAATAAGTTAAAACTGAAAAATACTCAAAGAAATCTAAGGTAGTTTCTTAATTTTACAATCGGGAAAGCACACAACAAAAACAAAACAGGCCCCAGGCTCAGAAGGAGAGTAAAAACCTTGAAAAGTCATCAAAAACTAGTGGGTGAACATCTGCCAGGAAGTGGGCTCTTTTCCTGAGCCATTTCAGTTACATCACACTCAAGCAGGATGTCGATAATTTCGTTTACAACGTGGAGAAAGCATTAATGCCTTGACCAGTTCTGGTCTTGTAAGTACTGTGGCTTGCTTGACTTACTTGATTCTTGGGGCTTAGCACAGTGGAATACAGTAATGCAAAAGCAAAAAGCAAAATTGTAGAGGTCGAATTAATTTGAAATTTGCCTTTAAGTATGTCTTCGAAGAAACTAAAAACAATAAAAAATGACAAAAATTAAATAAGAAAATCCCGCACATCCTATATGTGTAATAAATAAGACACAATATGCTAAAGAAGAGAAGCTAAGACAGAAGCCTATGAGACCATTAATGTCCATGGTCATAGAAGCTAAGGACATTCATTGTGGAGAGGGCTTACAAAATGACTGAGACTGCATTGTGAATAATTCAGTGAAGAATATTGGGATAATGGCAATGTTATCAGAGCAGAGAAAACAAATTTAAGACATTGTGTGGTTTCTAGACAAGCAATTGACACATAGACCCAGCATCAATTAATCTAATAAATGTATTTTTCAGTTTCTCACCTGCCCTAAGCATTTTGCTAAGCATTGTGCATTTGTAATGATTGAAATAGATTCAGGTGCAGACAACTTGACTGAAATCCTATTTCTCAAATATAAGTAAGATTGAGTCCCTGATATCAGAGAGATACCCATATTTTCAAGGTATCAAGGACCAGGTTATCAAGATGCTTTGACTAATAGTGAAACCGAAGAGTAGAAAATAGTAGTTTTTTTTTTGTTTGTTTGTTTGTTTGTTTGTTTTTATTAGTCTACATCACAAGCCCAGGACTGAGGTGTTACTAAGTCTACATTTGGGGCCATGGAGCCCCAGCCGGAAGGAGAGGGGACATCAAGAGTGAGGGATCAGGAGACACTGTCAGGTCATGACACATTTATTACTGTATTGCACATCAGTCATTTCTAGCTGTTGCTATAAGAAATTGCACATAATGCAATGTTTCTGACTTCTGAGGTTTAATTAGAATCTGTTTCTGTAATAGTGTATGAAATGAACTGAATGCTCACATAAGGATCTGAAATAATAAGTAATCATCCAAGAAATTGAATTTTCTGAGATAAAATAAAAATGGTCATTTAAGTTATAATATGGACCTTAGATCTGGATCAAACTTAAAGACTTTTTTTTTCAGCCGCATCATTTCATGGTGAAACATCTATAAAATAGAGATGGTAGAAGGAGGCTCATTTAAGGTTACACAGCTACTTGGTGGGACAAGGATTTGTTTCTAATTTTTTATTTGTTTCTTTTAGTTATACATGATGGGGCAAGATCTTGTTCTCCTGGTTTTCTGAGTACATTTTGTATCATAGTGCTCAGTTTGTCAAGATCATCATTGTTTTCACGTCTCCCCAAATGATCTACCTTTAATCCTTCATTTCTCTCTTTACTGTAGCTCTTCACTTGAACAATTATTCAAAACCTATCCCATCCATGACTTTCTCATGAGGATTTCTAGTCCTCTGGTCTCAACAATATTAACACCAGGAAAACAAAACCAGGTAATTCCTCTTTTTCCCTTCAAGAGGTGAGGCATTTTTATCAGTAAGGAAAGATGGGCATTCAAAAGAAAAATGGGATACTACCCCAAGAATATGGTAAAATCAATCTTGACAGAAAAAGAACAATATTTGGAACTATAACATATCTACAAAATCAATTTCCCCTGACATGAAACCCTACTCATATAATTTGCCTGTGCCACAGCTTTCAACATCTTCTAATTGCCAAGTAAATTGTCATAATTTATGATTCCGTTCTTCCAGAACTCCCCAACACTGGCTGATCTATCTTTCCTCAAATTTTCCCTGTAGCACTAGAATCTATACTGTGACTTGACTGAATGGTATTCAAGTTGATTACTCACAATATCCACTTCTACACTTTGAATATTTTAATTAATCAATGAGTGTATAGTAAAATAAAATAAATTTGCACATTTTAGATCTCATTGAAATTTAAATGGCTTAGTTTACTAAATTGCTTTTCAGGGTTTGTCACAGGACTGTATTTATGTGGATTATTGATGGTTGTCAGTTGTTGCCTTTATGTTTCAGAACCTAATACCCAATATGGTAGCATTGAGAGATGGAGCTTTTAGGGAGCTGGTTAGTCCTGAAGTATATCACCTCATAAATGATATTTTTTCCCTTCTGAAAGAGGTTGAAAGAAACTATCTTGCTCCCTTCTGCCATGTAAGCAGACAATAAAGCCACCTTGTATGAAACAGGGAGAAAGTCTTATATTCTAGTTCCTTGATCTTGGACTTTCCAGTTTCCAGAATTCTGAGCAATAATTTCTGTCATTTATAAATCACCGATGTTAGGGTATTTCGTTATAGCAGCCCAAACTGACACACACAGAAGTTGATACCAGAAGTAGGATGCTGCTGTAAAAAATCATCTAAAAATGTGGAAGCCATTTTGGAAGTAGGTAATGGATAGAGCTGGAAAAGTTTGGAGGTACAAACTGGGAAAAGCACAGAGCATGTTAGGAGGTGATATATTTCTCAGTTTATATCTTCTTGGAAGAAAGATTTCATTTAGGAGGTGTAGACAGAATATGAATGAGGCTTCATTCATTTAGGATTATACTAAACTTTATTTATTTTGCATTACTGGAGATATAACCCTGAGTGTCATAAGTGCTAGGCAAGCACTATACCACTGTGCTGCACCTCAGCCCCATAAAGGATTTAATTATTAACATGAAAGTTAACTGCAGGAAATGTGGAGTTAACCATCCCAAGGGATGAGGCTTTCATGTGATGAGATTTTATATTTGGGTTGGAAACCTCCCTCCTCATGTATTATGTACTTGGGGTGGTGACGGCTATTTCCTCCTGCGACTTAGTCAGTCTGCACTGATTTGGCCATGTTGGTAAACCAGACCCAAGGGGGAGAAGGGAGCAGGTGGTCTATGGGTGGACTTTCCATCACCCAGGTATAGGGCTCTTTCATCACCCTAGATGGAGTCAGTCTTATTCTTCCTTCCCTCAGGCTCCTGCTCATGTCTACCTACTCACCTGCTCTAACAATCAGACCATAAATGATGATTCAGGTGAAGAATCCACAGAAGAGAGTTAGAGGGAAAGCCTTGTCTTCTCAGAGATTACTTAATAGGTCATGAACAGAAAGTAGAAAGACAGATGATAATGACCTTTATGTCCTTGCATGGACTTGATGATATGTCAATGAAAACTAGAGGAAAATCTACCTTAGTTACAAGTCGGCAAAGAACTTGCCTCAATCGTGTATGTCTTAGTGTTTCATGGAAGACAGAGCTTGCAAGCAATGATAGAGGTGATCCATCAGAGGAAACATCTAAGCCAAGAGTTGAGGGTGGGGCAAGAGATTGATCACAGTAAAACACAAGAGAAAAACAGATTAAAAGGGCACAACTTCTAACTATAAAGGAAGTAGAATTTAAAGATTTGGAAAATTCTGGCCATGTTGTAAAGAATGAAACAGCTGATTATAAGAGCACTTCGAGGGTGTGGACAGGTGACCACTTGATAAGTAGATTAATATGGAGCACAAGCATGTTGCTTCCCACAGAGACAAAAGAATGACCCCACAGTCATTTCAGAGATACCCAGGCTGCCTCATCGAGTCCAGGTCCAGAATATAAGTGCCTTGAAAATTGGACAATTTCAAGGGTCTGCTCTCTGTTTTGGTGCAGCTCTCCCTGGCTTCCCCACTTGGACTCAATAAACTTCAGGCAAGACTTAGACTTCCCCTCTGGAAGGCAGAAACAGTAAACCCTGACAATGTACACAGTGTCATCCTTACCCTAGTAGAGTGTATAAACTGCGAGGGTGTGGCAACATCAACTAGCACCTCAAAGAATGTTGCAAAAGACTTTGGAGCTAAAGCAACAGAAGAGGAGCTTCTGAAGAGAGTCCTCGTTAGGGAATGCCTAGTGGGACTATGGGAGCAGGGTTACTCTAAAGACACAAGTATGGGAGAGCCAGAGGCATAAGGCTCCAATCAATGACTGCAATAGTATGGGTGATACCCATCAACGCCATGGAAATTAAGCCCCCTATTAGCCTTGAGAGCTCAGTCCCACCACAGCATGCTCGAAAGGTTGAACTTGAAATTCAAGATTATTCTGCAGCTCTATGATTGCATTCACCATGTCGAGTTTTAGAATTGGTCCAGATCTGTCATACCTACTTCTTTGTATCCTTCTTCTCCCTTTTGGTATGAAATGTCTGTCTTGTGTTTTTCCCATAATATATTTTGGAAACTAATACTTTTTCTTTATTTTGAAGGTTTACATCTGGTGAGAAATTTGCCTTATGATGAATTATACCTTTATGCCTCACTCATATCTGATTTAGGTGAAAATTTGGATAATTGGGATTTTAGAATTTCAAACTCATGCTGGGTTCAATTATGGGGGCTTTTAGGATGGGAAAGGATGTATTTTGCATGAGGGAAAAACATTAATTTTTAAGGGCAGCATACGATGGCCTGAATATTAGTGGCCCCTACCCTAAATTTATGTTGGAACTTAATACCCAATGTGATAGTATGAAATGGTGGAGTCTTTGGGGAGTGATTAAACCATGAGGACTCCATCCTTGTGAATGGAATTAGTGTCTTTTAAAAGAATTTCATAGTGCTGCCTTACCCCTTTCCACCAAGTGCATAAAAAGTAGTAAGTTACCATATCTGCAACAGAGAGCTAGCCCTCACCAGACACCAAATCTGTTGATGCCTTAATTGTGGACTTCCAGGACTCCAGAATCTAAGAAATAAATCATTATTTTTAAATGCCTCAGTGTAAGGTATTTTGTTAAAGCAGCCCAGATGGATAAAGAAGGCCTAATACAAATTTCATTTCTGATACTGCTATCTGTGTATTCTCTCTTTTTCTTATTTAGCATGGCTAGCTGCCTATCACTTGAACTGAAATTTTTTTAAAAAATCATCTTTGAGGTTCATCTATTTTTCTCTCGTTTTCTTTTTTTTTCAATTTCATTGAAGTCTGCTCTGATTGTTTCTATTTATATTCTTCTGAAGGCTTTAGCTTAGCTTAAATTGTTCTGTTTATGTACCTCTGAAACATAGGTTATTGATTTTAATGTTCCTTTTAAATTTTCTAATATCCATTTAATGTTATAGATTTCCCATTCTATACTGACTTATAAACAATTCACAAAATTCTCTGTCATAGATTTATTTCAATTTAAAATAAGACATTTTAAAAAATATCTTGAGAACTTTGACCTATGTGTTACTTAGAAGTGTGTGTGTGTGTGTGTGTGTGTGTGTGTGTGCGTGTAATCAGTAAATATTTGGGAGTTTTCCCAACTCTTGGATATAATTATGTGGTTTGTTTAATTTTGTTTGAAGCTGAGAACATAATTTACATGATTTCTATTCCTTTAAATGGATGAAGATGACATAATGTGTTCTATCTCAAAGCATATTCCATGTTGTTGGTGAATGGTATGTTCTATATATGTCGATTACATCATGTTGATTTTTAGGTCAGCTATATTTTTAGGATGTTATGCCTGATTGATGTATCTGTTACTGAAAGAGTCATGTTGAGTCTCCAGTTACAATAGTAAGTGTATCTATTTCTCTTTTCAGTTCTATAAGTCTTTATCTCCTTTAATTGTATACTCTGTTATTAGGGATGTGCTATGATTTGAATAGCAAGTGTTTCCAAAGACTCATATACTGAAGGCTTGGGCCCTAAAGTAGCAGTGTTCAGAGGAGGAGTGAATTGGAACTTGTAGGAGGTAAGAACTGGTTGAAGGAAGTAGGTCACTGGAGCCCTGCCTTGGAAGCAGATTTCTTTTCCTTGTCCCCTTTCTCTCTTTTTTGTTCTGATTTTTATTTTTTTTTCCTTTTTCTTTTTTCTTCCCAGCTGCCACTAGCTGTGCTGATTTCCTCTTCCACACCCTTCTGCCATGTTGTTCAGCCTCACCTTAGATCCAAAGCAATGGAACTGGGCAACCATGGACAGAAACCTCTGACAATGTGAGCCAAAATAAAATTTCCTTTCTTTAAATTGTTTATGTCCGGTATTTTTATCATGGCAGTGAAAAGATACTGTTTCTTGAATAATTGACATCTTTATGATGCTAATGCCCCTCTCCATCCCTGATGGTTTTAGTTTCTGAAACCTCATTTGTCTAAAATTAATAAAGTCCTCTACCTTTTTAAAATTAGTGTCAGCATAAATATCATTCTCCATCAGTTACTTAGCTTGCCTGAGCTTTGATATTTGAAATTAATTTCTTGTAGACCACATATATTATGGGTCTTTCTTTCTCACTTTCTCTGACAATGTCTTTTAGTTGGTGTATTTTCATAATTATCTTTTTTAGCAGGTGTGTGGGTGGGCACTGTACCAGGGATTAAACTCAGGGGCACTCAGCCACTGAGCCACATCCAAAGCCCTATTTTGTATTTTATTTAGAGACAGGAACTCATTAACTTTTATTTTATTTAGAGACAGGAACACTTAACTTTTTGCTGAGACTGGCTTTGAACTTATGATCCTCCTGCCTCAGCCTCCTGAGCCGCTAGGGTTACAGATGTATTCCACTGCATCTGGCTCATCATAATATTTTAAAGCTTTATATTTGTTATCATTGGCTTAATATCTATCATATTTGTGTTTTATATTAATTGTATTTTTCCCCATTGGGTTTTCCTGACTTATCTGTTTTAAGATGAGTGATTCATAAGATTATGTTTTATATCCTCTTAGCATGCAGAGTATACTTTAAAGAAAAATGATAGTGTTTCCCTAGAATTTTCAACCTTTTTCATTTTCTAATGAGTCTAATCTGAGCCTACCTTCACATATTAAATACCACCATATGTTGTTCAGTTACTTTAGACAAGTATTTCCAGTTTCTGTTCCAACCAATCCTTTATGACATTGTTCTCATTCATTTTACTTCTCATGTGTTATGATCATTCAATGCGTTATTACTATTATTACTTCAATCCGTTTATCTTTTGTCTATTAGTTAAATTAAGAATAAGAGAAAGTTAGCTGCACATATTTCTTCTCTGATGCTTTTCCCATGCTCACATAGATTAAATATTTGATCTATATAATTTTTCTCATCCCTGAAGAATTTCTTTTTAAGAAGTTCTTGTAAGACATGCCTGCTGTGATGAGCTTTCTACTTTTGTTTGTCTGAGAAAGTTTTAATTTCTTCTTTATTGTTGAAGGAAAATGTCATTGAATATAGAGTTTTAGGTGGTTAGGGGGTTGTTCATTTTTTTTTTTTTTTTTGTGGTTTTGGGGATTGAACTTAGGGATACATTACCACTAAGCTACACTCTTGGCCCTGTGTATTTATTATTTTGACCTGGGGCCCCAGTAAATTGCTCAGGCTGGCCTTGAACCTGTGATCCTTCTGCCTCAGCTTTCAAAATTTTGGGGATTGCGGGTGTATACCACTGCACCTGGTTGTGGGTTGGTGTTTTAAGTTTTCTGTGAGTAGTTTAATGAGATTCAATTCTCTTCTTTCTCACATAATTTCTGCTGAAAGGTTTACTATAATTCTCATCCTAGCTCTTTAGTAGGGAAGTCACATCCCTCCACGTGGCTTCTTTAAGATATTTTTTGTTTCTTTTTGGTGTGCTGAAATCAGAATATGATCTACCTACTGGTAGGTCTTTTATTATTGTTGTTTGGCAGTTACCTTGCTTTGTGTTCTTTGAGGTTCCTTCATTCATTCATGAAGTCCTTAGTCACATATTTCTTTTGTTCTCCTTCTTTCTTTTCCTGGTATTTCAAATAAAATAAGTATATTTTGTTATTTTTAAAAATTGTCCAGTAGTGTTTGGTGGCTGTTCTGGGTTGGTCCATGCTTGTTTTATTTTGTTTTTTACCCTTTTTTCTCCTTGTGCTTCAGTTTGAGGAATTGCTCTAACATCGAACTCACTGATTTGTTTATTGGTGTGTCCAGTCTCTTGATGAACCTGTTAGGTACATTTTTCATTTTTCTCACAGTCACTTTGATTTTCAACACTTCCTTTTGATTATTTTTCAGAGTTTCCAACCCTCTGCTTATATTAACCATCTGTTCTTGCATGCTGTCTACTTTTCCATTACAGCCCATAACCTATTAATCATAGTTATTCAAAATTTCCTCTCTGATAATTCTAACTTGTGTAATCTCAGAGTTTGGATCTGATGCTTGCTTTGTCAACTCAGACTGTGTCTTATGTTGATTTTTGGTGTGGTATTTACAATTTGTTTGTTAAAAGATGAACATGTCGTATCAGGTAATGGTAGCTATGACCAACCAGTCATGAGAGTATTTACTTTCCTCTGGCTAGTAGAGGGATGTCTTTAATAGGTTGCCAGGTTGTAGTTTCCAGAGGCTTTAAATTCCTCTAGTGTTCTTGTTTCTGTAGATCCTCTTTACTTGGGTTTTCCCTGAGTAACTGTCCTCAGAGAAAGCCCATGTCCTTCAGCTTTTCCTTTGTAATCCACTGTTGTTATACTGGAGCTCTGCTGGCATGGTATTGAAGTGTCAAGGAGGGGAAATGCAGATGCCATAATCTATAATCATACTATCAAATGTCAGTCTGTTAGCAAATTTGTGTGTCTAGGATGTGGCATGTTCATATGTTTCTCTGATTTTTTCCCTATCAAGGGAGAAAGGAAGGCTCAAGGGGACTGAAGTTAGGTCATTTATCTTCTCCTACATTGGCTAGAAGCTTTGGCTAAGTACTTTTCCTTGAAGAGAACACTCTATGAGGATTTGATAATGATCAATTGTCTCATTCACATGCCAGATCCAAGGAAGAATCTCTCCCAGCTACTCCCCCATGAAAACCTGGTGGGATTTCTGGAGGTAAAACCCTCAGAAGAATGGGGCTACTTCAAAGACTGGTCCTACCCCAGCCATCTCTCATTCTCATGCTGGTCCACCTTCATCCTCCAGCAATTGATCAAAATGACCATTTCAGTCTGTTTCCTCATTGCTGCAGTGTCTTATACTGCAGGTAAGCAGAAGCAGATCTTTTTTCTTTTTTTTTGCGGTGCTGGGGATCGAACTCAGGGCCTTGTGCTTGAGAGGCAAGCACTCTACTGGCTGAGCTATATCCCCAGCCCCAGAAGTGGATCTTGACAGTGACTCTCTGTATTTTACCTGCCTTTCCAGGTTTTGGTGTGATAGTTAGCTCTTAGAACTCAATGCTTTCATGAATCTAAGAAAAGTTGTTGATTTTTTATTTCTTCAGCTCTTTCTGTTTCTTTTAGGATAAGAGTGACAACTTCCAAACTGTTTTTTTTTTTTTTATTGTAAACAAATGGGATACATGTTTGTACATGGAGTAAAGGCATACCATTTGTATAATCATAAGTTTACATAGGGTAATGTTGTTTGATTCATTCTGTTATTTTTCCGCTTCCCCCCACCCCTCCCACCCCTCTTTTCCCTCTATACAGTCCTTCCTCCATTCTTGCCCCCCTCCCTAACCCTAACTCTAACCCTAACACTAACCCCTCCCACCCCCCATTATGTGTCATCATCCACTTATCAGCGAGATCATTCGTCCTTTGGTTTTTTGAGATTGGCTTATCTCACTTAGCATGATATTCTCCAATTTCATCCATTTAATGTAGGGCTAAAAACCAAAAGTCCATAGATATTTTATATATCAATTATTTTGCTTGCTTTTTAGAGATGAAATGAGATAACCAACTTTGTTGTTCAAAAATGTGGCCATAAATTTATGTAAAACTTCACATAAATTCATTTAAAAATGTATTAAAATTCTACTCTTGAGCTCCTGTCACAGTGACTGAATGTTAAAGTTATTATATTCAGAAATGTTCCATCTCTTTCTTTGCAATTTTTATTTGAATTCCAGGAAATTTCACAGCAGCCTACCCGTGTGGAGTAGGGAAGGAGTCACTTGGCTCTTGGTTGTCATACACCCTCTGATGTTTACTGTGGCACTTAACTTCTACCAGGTCTCTGCTTATTGGATCACAAAGACAACATTTGCCTCTTGCCTGTACCAATGGCATGGCCTCCATCACCAGGTTTGGTGACTCTTTTTGCCAATTCTCCTCAAATCTTGAACACATCAAAAACAACCTATTGTTTATATTGCTCACACTATCTTTACATGGGAACCTCAGGTCCATCTTCATAGATATCCTACATAGCAACTCTTTCTGCTATGTAGGATATTCTGCTATTTTTAAAGGGAAAATGATTAATAAGGTTAATTCTGGAAGCATCTCCAGATTTCCTTTCCTCTCAATGCATAAACCTGAGAGTCTATCAATTCTTCTCCCACAGATCAGCCTCTAAGAATAGGCTTTTCTTTTGGTCATACGTATTATCCCTAAGGAAAGGAGGGGCAGTAAAACACCATATCCCTGAATGTGTCCTATCTGTTTCCCAAAACCTAGCCAAGTTAAGAGAACAATGAGAGCCAACCTGGGCTGGAAAGTCCCATGGACACTGGTTTTCTCATATGCATACTGGGAATTAAGGGAAGTTAGTGTTATTGTAAAAACAGATATGTGTATACCAAGACAGTTGCTCCTTGGGATGCTGGTCTGATATGCAAACTAAGCAAACAAATGCTGATGATGTCACTGCTTCTGAAATAAATATATAAAACCCTCCTCTGAGCGTGGACAGGCATGGACCAAAGACCACGTCAAATCCCAATTCTTATCTCTTCACTCTACTGTCTTCCCTATTTAACTCTTACAACTATTGACTGGTCTTTGGTGTGATAAACTCACACTAAATGATCATATACTTTTGTAAATCTATTGTTTATTATATAGATAATATACCTGGACTTTTTAGATTGCATGTTTTTAAGCTTAGAATCTGGTCTTTGCAATGTTTACATATTTGTAGCTCAAGGGACGAGGTTTGGCTTGTGCCTGTTCTCTGTTACAATTATGTTGTATTAAGGTGCGAATAACATATTTCCAGTGCTGAAGAGAAAGACATGAGGTAAAATTTTGGGGAGAGATGACTCTACAGGAAATAAAACAAAATTATAGATCCATACAAATATCTAATAGATAATCTTATAAAGATAAGCAATTTTTATTATAGTCATTGTTGCAAAAATTAAATGCATAGCAGTAAAATTAAAATACTATTTTTCAGGAATTTCTCTTACTGAATTTTTATTGTTTTAAATTTTTTATTTTTACAGACTTCATTTTGATTCATTGTACACAAATGGATTACAACTTTTCATTTTTATGGTTGTACACGAGGTAGATTCATACAATTCATGTAATCATACATGTACATAGGTAATGATGTTTGTCTCATTCCACCATCTTTCATATTTTCACCCCCTCCTCCCTCTCATTTCCCTCTAAGTTATCCTACTGTGACTCATTTTTATAAATACTGATTCAAAATTTTTGGTGCATAAGATCACATCCATTCATAGAATGTAAGCTAATGACAAGTTCTATTGTTTATGTATTAATGGCTCCTGGAAAATGTCAGTCATTAAGGTGCACTCATAGTAGGCATAAAGGATGGTAAGTGGAAAACTTATTTGACTAGTGAAAATCATACATTTTTGTTTCTTCAGTTGCTTAAACATTGTTCTGATATGACATTGGATTGGCTATAGAAAGGGATAGAAAATCTGAGGTAAGAGTATTTTTATCACTTGCCCAAATCAATGAGATTGCCAGTTGGAATGCACAGTTATTGACTTTGAAGCTATTATTTTCCTTCTTAGGTATCAGTGTTGTACTGATATGTAGATACATCACTGGCTTTGCATTGTGTTAAGCACTAAGTATAGAAGACAAAACCTATGGGTGACAGCAGAGTAAGAAATCTGAGCATATTATTTCTTCCCCATTACTTCAAGTACCTTTCTCCTTAGTACCCAACATTCAACCAAATCTAAAAATAAAATTACAAAGAAAGAAAGAACAAATGTTGCCATAAATCGATTGGGACAAATTTTGTACATGTGTGTTGGGGGTCATCTTGCCAGGCTATCTTGCTCTTTTCTGTTTTTCACCTAGTACATTATTATGGATTTTTCAATGGAGCATTCAATCTTCTTCTTAATGCTTTTTTTGTCTTTTATCAGTCCATGGACAGAAATTACTGGCATTTTCTTTGTTTAAGAAGAAAAGTTGCAATCAGTTTATTTTAGATGTGTTACCATAAGTACTTTATTTTCTGCTTGTCAATGCTCTGGGTTGGAGAGAAACACAAATTAGTGGAAGAGAGGAATCTGTGCAGCAAGCTTTTTCACACTTTACAAATGGTTACAGAGTGATAATTAACAATGTGCTAAATACTAGGTGATAATGCTCAACAGAATAAGGTGAAAATTAATTGTCTGAGATACGATATCACTGGAATGGTTCATTTCCTTAAAAGCAATTGAAGCAGATGAAAATTGACAGTGTCTAGTTTTGAGGAAGATAATACACTATCATCAACTCAATTGAATTGAACCACTCCTAGTCATTACCATCATCTTTCATTCATGCTTCTGTTCATTCAACAAACATTTATTGAATATCAATGTTGTGCCTGGCGTAATGATAGATGCTGAGGATAAGCAGCGAACAATAGGCACAAGGCTCTGTTCTCATGGGAATTGCACTGTATCTGTTTCTGTCACCACTGATATCATTGCAGTTATCTCCAATGTCACTAACATCATCACAATGTTATCATCATCAGTACCACCACTGACTCTAGGACAAGTTCTGGGTTTACAGGGAAAGCACTAGATGGGAAAGCATTAGAAGACCATTAGACCCGATGGAACAATCTTACCCATTCCTTCTCCTACTTACTCCTACCTTTGTGACTAAAGTTTAAAATTGTATCTCCTCCAAGATAAATAAATAAATAAGTAGACTTATTCCACAACTTTTTCACCACTGTGACCAAAAGATCTGACAATATCAAATTTAGAAGATGAAAAGTTGATTTGGAGCTCATGGTTTCAGCCCATAGATGGCCAACTCCATTGCTCTGGGCCTGAGGTGAGGCAGAACATTATGGTGAAAGGGTATGGAGGAGGAAATTGGTTCAGGAAGCAGAGAGACCTCCACCCACCAGAGACAAAATACAAACTCCCAAAGGCACTACCTCAGTGACCTCTTTCTTCCAGTCACAGCTTACCTGCTACTTTACCACCCGATTATTCCCCATCAGTGGGTCTGTGCAGAGATTATGTTAAGACTCTCATAACCAATTGATTTCTCCTTTAAACTTCCTTGCATTTTCTCACACATGAGCTTTTGAGGGACATTTTATGTCTAACTAAACCACAACACTTAGAATATGTTGGATATTGTGTGTGTGTGTGTGTATATATATATATATACACACGCACACATATATATGTACTGGGGATTGAACCTGGAGATGGGGAGTGCTTAACCACAGAGCCACATGCCTGGAACTTTTTTTTTAATAATTTATTTAAAGTCTGATCTTGGTAAGTTGTTGAAGCTGTCCTTGAACTCATAATCTGCCTGAGCCACTGGGATTATCGGTATATATTCCAGCTTTCAAATTATACTTTTAAAATGATTTCATGAAATAGTGTAGTCTGTAATGACTGCTGTAGAACACATGATCAGAAACAGTCACCAGAGGGGCCAACCATGAACTAGAGAACTGCACCAGGGTTTCATCTGCAGACATCGCTTCCCCACATCACTGTCAATTAACACTTCAAATTACAGTACTTTAACTTCAAACTCCCTATCCCCATTTCAGATGGGTTATGTTATTCTGATGATATTAACTCTCTATTCACCATGCAGTTATTACCAGCAATCGCTCAACTGGTCAGTCTGGTCCCCGACATATTAGATGTGGGAAGAAAAACCATCATCCATGGTCCTAATGAGCATGATGAAGCTAAACTAGGAGAATAATAGTGGAAACTGAAGAAGGGACATAAATCCAAACTAGAAGGTAAAACATTACAAGTTCTTAAAGGAGAGGATCTGAAAACGATGCAGGTATTATCTAAGCAACACATAGAAAAATGGTGTTACCATTCACTGAAACTGTAACTCCAGAGGATGAGCAGAACAAAAAGAGTAAATGATTAGTCCTGCTGTAGATATGTTGATAACTTTGTCACTTATTGAAAAAGTTACCTTGAGAATAGAAAGATATGAATGTGATAGATTTTGTTAAGCAGTGTTGGGCTAAAAATCATCACTGAAATGAGGAGTGAACAAAGGAAGAATGATGGTTAACTGCATCTAGAAATATTAATGGTCAGAGATCAAGCAGGCAACTTAAAGATCAGTCTTAGCCTTTTGTACTAATCAAGGACTCAAGAGGCATGTATTTATGATTGTACAGATAAGAGAAGGAAAGGAAATTTATAATATAAACCAAGTTAAAATATAAGGGGAGAGAACGGAGGGTGCAATCTTAGGGAAATGAGAAAGTAAAATAGAAGTACTGTGGTCAGAGAGATTGAAGGAGAGTCAGGAGCCCAGAAATGAAATAGAGGAAGGATATGGACTCAAGAGGATTCAGAAAGAGAGATAAATTACACACCATTTATGTATGATTTATCAAAATGTATAAATGCATTCTACTGTCATGTATAACTAATTAGAAATTTAAAAAAATTTTTTAAAGAGATAAAGGAAATAGCGTTAGACTTGTGGCCAGAATAAATGTGAGGCTAATCCCTTTCTGGTTTAGAATCTATGATCATTTTGGTGAACTTAATTCACATAATCATGAGAGAGCTTTGGTTTTGAGGGTAGACTTTAGTACATTGGCAAGTATAGGTGAGGACAGGCAGAATTTTATAAAATGTGAAATGCACATTCAGGAGATAATATGCTCATAAATCATGATCATAAACATGTTTGTTTCCTCAGCCTTGAAAGGGTTTTCTCCAGGTAACTACCACCCTTCTTTCCCTAACTCAGGCCTCTGCTCCACTGTCACCTCCTTGCTGAGGCTGTATTGACCACATGTGGTTCTGGCTTGCTATCCTCACTAGACTCATTCTCTGTCCTTTGTCCTTCTCTGGGTCTCATCGAGCCAAGTCATGTCCCCTATAATGATAGACTTCACAGACATTTTATTTCTGATGTGGTTTGTCCACCCAGGAGCACCAGTCAGACAGTGGGAGGGAAAAAAAGGTGCTTGTTTGGGATATTTATTCCTCTGCTCATTTTTTGTAAGATTTACCATTAAAGGTCACAGTTCCTTGCCATGTGACTTTTTCCACAAATTTTACCCTGTATTTTATTTCTTGATTGCTTCATGCAGTCATTACACTCCACAGAAATAGGAAAGAATCCTGTAGAGTGTACCCACACCTAGTCCGGATCTTTTTATTAAAAATCCTTTTATTAAATTATACTCAATAATCTCAATTTGGTTGTGCCATTTGATTCCAGCAAGAACCCTAACCAAGATGCAATCAGATATAAAATAAAAACCTCCTATCTATTATTTCTTTAGCTTGCTTTATTTTCCTTCAGAACATTTATTATATTTTAGCATGGTTAAATCTCAATTTGTTCACTTTCTATCTTTCTTGCTATAATGTAAGATCTGTGGATCAGTCAGTGGGTTTTGTCTATTATGCTTAGTACTCTTTCCCATCACCCAAAATAATGCCTGGCACATAGCAAGTTTATACACACACACATACACATGCATGTACACATATATATGTATTCATGTGTGTGTGCATATTCACACATGTTTATGTATATTTGATGAAAATGCATACAAATCATATACCACATTTATCATACCATTACTGTCACTTTATTTTTATCTCTTCCTCCAATATCTTCAGAAAAAGAAAAATATATACTAAATTATATTGACACTATTATAAACACTAATAAGTAATCCTATCTTAAAAATTTCAATCCTAAGAACCCTAAGTTTCAAATGTAAGAGAACTTTGCATGCATGACTTACTCAAAACTGCAACTGTGTGTGTGTGTGCGTGTGTGTGTAATGGATATTTCAAAACTACTTCATACATTTGTAAGGACAGATTATCTGTTTACCTACAACTATTCTAAAGTTTTTAAATTGACTGAAGAGACCTATTTTTCAGGGAGTGTATGTATTCTGAAGGGAAATTAGAGGAGAGATGAGAGTGAAAGAGGAAAATAATGTGCCCATCTGTATTTTAATTTAACAGAACCTTGTAAAAAATTACCGTTTGAAACCATTTTATATTCACCAACAATCCAGAGAATATTCAGATTGCCAAAAAAAAAGATAATTGCATCTTTTAAAATTTTAAGCAGTATGATGTGTTTAACTGTGAGCTATTTTTGAGTATTTAAGCCTCACATATACATTTTTAATTTTGATTGCTCCAGTGAGCCATGCAGCTTGGTCGCTAGAGATATACTTCAGAAAAGCACTACAAACAGAGCTAACTAACCACTTATACTTGCCCACTACACAATTATACTTGAGATGGTTTTTAAAAAATTGGTGCTCTTTAAAAAAATAGTATGTGTCGTAGTAGAACAAAGTGAGAGGCATGGATTCAGAACACCTCCATGATATTTCCGTAATTATTTGTAACAATTGTACGGAAACAGTATAGCCTGGTATGAGTTCTCATAATGTACAGTTATTTTCACATGAGTCATATCATTTCATACTCATAACAAACTCACAGGGGATGTTATTATTTCCCTAATTTCATGTTAAAAAATATCTGAGTAATGAAACAGTTGAAGAACTTATTTGAGATTTCAGTAAAGGGGTGTTGAAGCTAAGACCCATAATGTTCCAGGCGGATGAAATTGTATTTTGATTCTCTCCCATAGAATCTCTGGGATTTGGGTAGAAACTTTACACTTTCTGACTCACAGATTTTTTTTTTTCAACTGTAAAATTGTGAATGGTAACATGTGTGTTATTTGGATGAACATTAAATTATATAATATGAAACTCATTTAAAAAATTGTATACGGCAAAGGAAATAATACTAACATTAGTAGTGGCAACCCAAGAAGAATGGTAATTTTGTTATGATTTTGCTGTTAATTTGATTCTAAATTCTGCTATTAGATTTGAATTATTTGGTGTCAATACTATTCAGTTCTATATAGTTGCAAATCATTGATCATTGTGTTTTCCATATAATATCTGATTTTCTTTTCCAAAATTACCCTGAGAATAAAATCAGTGAATTTACTGAGATAAGAATGTCCTGTGCTGGTGTATATTGAAAGGCAGCCTTAAGCATATTGACATGCAATTATCATAATGCAGAAACTACAACAGGCAACACAGATCATCCTTTTTTCCTAGCCTACAACTGGTAGAAACCAGCCTTTGGCTGAGACAATATTATGTTTCATTTCTTATGTTTTTCCCACCAACTCTACCATTACTTTCAGGAGAATCATGTAACTTCCTGTCATCTCAACTTCCTAATTTCTAAAATTGGCACAGTGCTAGAAGTTTCTCATGCCTATAAGAGAACTGAGAGATTTGGACTCTGCATTAGTCAAGATAGCCTAGGTCACACTTGGTTTCCAAGTAACCCTCATGTCAGTTTCATTTCATAAGAAGCAATTTTTTCATGCAACATGAATTGTTGGTTTGAGAAGAGTCTATCCAGACCAGCTATCCTCTGTGTACTACCTGAGCATCCCTGGCTACATCTGTCTAAATGGATGCTCCACAATCCTTGCTTTTTGGTAATCATGATTTGGAGAGTTAAGCACCAAAAACTAAATGCTTCCATCTGAGACTGATACATCTAATTTGTGCTCATATTTATTGTTGAGAAACAAATCATAAAGTCAAACAAATTATAATGAGAAATTGGGGACTGAGCTCCTCCTATGGTCTCCGAAAAGAATGAAAACCATATCTTGGTGGAGAGCAGCATCACCCACTTCCAATGAGATTACAGCTGACAAGCAGAATCTTTTTGAGGAATGTGAAATCCTAAGATTCCACACTGATGTCTATCACAAAGCATTTTTCTGCATATGAAGAGAACATGGCTTTAAGTCAAATCATTTTCTGCTGTAACAGTTTATTCTTAATTTAATATTTTTAAAATAGAATTTTATTTTAAAATAGAATTTTATTATATTTGCTATCAGAGAGAACCTAAAAATTATTTCAGTGTCATAATAATGGTCTCAGAGCTGAGAAAACAATGAATATTGCTCAAGGAGGCAGACATCAGAATTAGGGAGACTTGTGTATTTATGTAAAAGTCATCATGATCAATTTTCAGCTTACACTGAAAGAAAGAATGGTCTAAGACTTCACTTTTACATTGATATGTGTAGACACTGTAGCAAATTACAGATGAAGGTTCCAAAGGTAATGTGTGAACACTAAGCAACTACAATAGAACATACTAAAAAATAATCTGCATTTGGCATTTTAAGCCCAGCATTAAAAATGCATGGTTTGAATTTAGACATTTTCTTTTATGGTTTTAATCATTCTTCCCCAATCCCTTGTTTTGTATTCATGGATTATGGAGATAATGAACCCTTAAGTTCCCAATTACAGTTGCTACATGGACTGAGAAGAACACGTGCTGTTGGCTCCCTAACCAGACTACTTTTTTGGGATGCTACGTCCACTTCCCACTGGTTGCTTTTGGAGTTGACCGCTAATGGCTAACACTGTGCCCTTCCTTATCAGAGTACCATCCTTGACTAACAGGAGCCAACATGCTTAGAAATATCTGTGATGCTAGGAGGTCTTACAACCCATACCATGAAGACAATCCATAGTCAAGGGGTGACGATGTCACATAGCAGTCTTCACTTCTTGCCTCCAAAGAGGGCTCCATCAATAGAAAATTAAACTCCAGATTTTTACCTGAAATATGAGGTCAGGCTGGAATCTGGTCGAGGTAGTTTTCCTATCCTGACCTACTCTCTCCTTCCTCCATATTTCTCCTATGAACACTATTCCAACAAAACATTGTCACAAGAAACCTTGACTTCAAGGACTGAGCTAAGATGCTGAGTATATGAGCCATTGTCAGGGAAGTCAGTATTCTAGTGCCCAGCACCAGCCAAGAGCTGCAGTCACAGAAAGCAAAATTAACAACTTTATTCCAGTATGGGTTGACTGTGAATTCAACAAACAAACAAAAAAAGTAAATTATAAAGACTTAAAATAATATCCCCAACCCTGGAACACTGCATTGAACCACGGAATATTGATTTACCTCATATCGATGGACTACTTCGAATCAGCCTTGCAGATAAGGGGAAACCACTGAATTCACTTTGCATGCTAATTACATTAAAATTGCAGTGGACTTTTAGAGGTAGGAAGTGAAATTAAAAATATTTTGATAACGTGAGTATTACTAATCTCTCAGATTCCTGGGACAAGAACTCTTAGTAATGCCTTGTGGAGTTTGCAAGAAGACACTGGAGTATATTTTCTTGCTATGTTATCTTTGTTAAACTCCCAGTTGCAATAGATCAAGCACATTCTAAGGGACCTGAAGGCAATCTTGTGTCCAGAGAAAAAGGATTAGAGTTTCAAAGGCTTGTAAAGAATTGAATGAGTTATGGACAATCCTGAACAATTTCCCATGGTGACTAACTACTACCTAGTAGTTGCACCATGAACTTGTACATAAGAAATAGTTACTATGTTCTGAGAGATATAAATAGATGCACTGAACAAGAGCTTTCTGATTTAGTAGCAGCTGAAATTCACTTTTTAAAAGTAGCATATTTCACAAATTATTTGATTATTAGAAAATATCTTCTTAATATTTTCTTTAAAAAGTTCAAATCAATGCTTGGAATCTAAGGTAACATTTTAGTTGCTAGAAGAAAATGGAGATTATTCTCCCTTCTTTATAATGTTGAAGTATGAAGGTAAAATAAGTACAATTAGGGGATAAACCAAAAACTATTGGATCAAACAACAAACAGACATGTTAACAATGGATGATGATGTTGGAGTCTGTATTTCTGCAACTTTTAGCATCACCAGTGGTCAAAGTTTTCTCTCCAGAGCACCCTCATTTAACCCAAAGTGCTCATACACATGAAGAGTTCCCATCCCCACTCAGCAAAGCCTAAGTAATCAGGATGATTCCTGGGCAGGTGAGTTTTAACAATTTCTGTCATTCTCTCTGAACCCAGGATGATTCTAGATATATTGTCAGGATAGAATAAGTAGGAAGACTAATCAATCTATTTTTTGTCTCATTTAACTGAAATATAGAAATTTCCCCCTTTTCCAATATGTGCTTTGTCCAGCAGTGGCAAAATATTTAATATTGAACTAGCTTACCTAAAGAAATCATTCAAAATTATCAGGCTATCCCACTAACACCTCTCTAATCCAAAATGGTCAATAATGATAAAAGTATGCAAAGCAGGTTGAAAATATTTGAAAAGCAAAAGTACAATGTTTTTGCCAATTGTAGTCAGTGATTTACGGAATTTATATTCAGCTGTGAGAAAGAACTAGCATCTCTCTGAGCAGCTGGTACTTGGGAATGGGATGGGTTTTTTTTTTTTTTTTTTTTCCACCTGATCAAACTTAGGGCAAGGTAGGACCACAGTGAAAAGAGATAAAGGTATGGAGCTCAAAACACCTGTGTTTCAACCTGACAGTGTTTTCTCTTTGATATTGGACGAGTTATTTGGCTTTTCTAAGTTTCAAAATATTCTGATAATTTGAAAATAACATTTACTCTTTTGCAGAGCTGATGTGACACTTTAGTAAGAGAATAATAATAGGTAACATGTGTTGAGTGCTGATGATGTACCAGCACCTGTGCTGACAGTTTACTATGAATAGATGACCATGTTTAATCCTGGTGGAAGCACAGTTCATGGGAACTCTGAATTGGCATTTTGCAGATGAGGAAACTAAAACATACAAAGTTAAAATACTTCAACAAGGAGTCACAGATAAAGGATTCAATATCTTAGCTCTGATCCCAGATAGTACAGCGCTTGTAAAGTATAGAAATTCAACTATAAGATCCTCTGAGTTTGTTTTCAATGTGTTAGTTTTGGAATGTACCATGAATATCACAGACAGATTACCTGGTTTAGTCTCTTAACATTTGGGGATTAAATATAACTACCAATAACAGATAAATTTTATTAGTTCATAGTAGTTTAAATTTTCCTAGCAACATTACTTCTAAACATTTCTTCCAAATGCTACTCTTATTATGAGTGTGCCCTTTCTTTTTTGTAAAGTTTTGGTAAATATGTGCTTGGCAATGCCTCCTGCAACAATTAGATGTTATATATGTCAATTCTATAAATGTAATAAACCTGGGGTGGATGGGGTTTTGTTCTCTCACCTCCACACACCGGGCGGCATGTGCAAACTTTTCATCTGAGTTAGTCTGACAAATGGGAAGTATAACAGCAATATTAAAAATATTAAAAATAGATAGTCAAGGACTGGTATACGCTTAAAATTCAAGATTTTGAATGTTATTTAAAATTTTTGCACACAAGCACTTCTTATCCAGCATTTGTTATGCCATTTCACTATCCAGGATGGATATTAAGTGAAGTACTTGATGATTCAAGTAAAAGATAATCTGATTTTTCCCCAAAACTTGTCAATAATGAATGAGTTTTAAAATTTAAATCAAAACAATGGATTTTTCCTGGTACATTATTGATGTCACACTTATTCTAATATTTTCAAAGGACAATGTATTATTTACTGCCTCTACTAAAAAAATCTACCATGAATGTAAGTATTAAACTAAAATAAAATAATACAGAACTTAGCATCTTAAACATTCTGCAGGGTGGTTTATTGGGAATTTAGGTAGAGAAAAGCATAACTGATTTGTTCCCCAAATGCCTGTGAAAAATATATTTTTTTTTACGTTGGTCAGTGAGATATACATTTTTTATAATGGCTCAAATTTTATAGTCAAACACTAAAGTGGCTGGTAACATGTCCATGTGAGTTCCTGTACCTAGGCTGACCTGTGTATCACAACAAGGAAGTAACAAGTACCTCTTCACAGTCATAGAGTGATATCTGAACAGAAGAATATTTTAAAGACTTATTTCAGAATTAGAAATTTACTATGATTTGTTTTCAGAAGTGTTTTTCTTCTTTTAAAAAATTCCTTATCTAAAAACATCATATGATTCATAACAGTGTGCTGACTGAAATTGTTTATTCAATGAATGAATGAACATGTGCAGGGTTATGTAAAGGAGTAAAAGAGTGGAGTAAGGTAGGGAAGTTTCTGGTGAACAGAAAAATCATAAATAAAGATAAAAATTAAAGCATCATAGTGTGCTTTTATAAAGCCTTTGATTTGCTTAAAATATCCTTATTAAAATTGTATTTAAGTTGAAATTTGTGTTGTGATACTTATAGATTCACATAGAGCTACAAAGAACTAATAGAGAAATCTTTTGCAGACTTTGTCCAGTTCCATCTAATGGTAAAATTTTGCAAACTTATAGTATAACATTACAATAAGGATAAAACTGGTAACATCCATTCATCTTATTCCAATTTTCTCAGCTTTACTTGTGCATTTGCATGCATGTGTGTGTGCATACTGAGTTTTGTACAAGTTTTTCACCTTTGAAGGTTTTTGGATCCATGGCCACAGCCAAGATAAAAAGCAACTCCATCACCACAAGGAGACCCCTATGGTGTCTAACCAAATCTATCTCCACCTCACATTGCCTCTCCTTGTCACCAGACATACCTGCTGCCAATCACTACTCTTTACTTCAAAAACAAGCAATCAACAGATATATGAAAAAATGTTCAACATCTCTAGTAATAAGAGAAATGCAAATCAAAACTACCCTAAGATTTCATCTCACCCCAATTAGAATGGCGATTATCAAGAACACAAGCAACAATAGGTGTTGGCGAGGATATGGGGAAAAAGGTACACTCATACATTGCTGGTGCGGTTGCAAATTAGTACAGCCACTCTGGAAAGCAGTATGGAGATTCCTCAGAAAGCTTGGAATAGAACCACCATTTGACCAAGCTATCCCACTCCTTGGCCTATACCCAAAGGACTTAAAATCAGCATACTACAGAGATACAACCACATCAATGTTCATAGCTGCTCAATTCACCATAGACAGATTGTGGAACCAACCTAGATGCCCTTCAGTTGATGAATGGATAAAGAAACTGTGGCATATATACAATGGAATATTACTCCGCCATGAAGAATGATAAAATTATGGCATTTGCAGGCAAATGGATGAAATTGGAGAATATCATGCTAAGTGAGATAAGCCAATCTCAAAAAACTAAAGGACCAATGATCTCGCTGATAAGCGATGAGGACATGTAATGGGGGGTAGGAGGGGTTAAAGTTATGGTTAGGGTTAGGTTTAGGGTTAGAGATAAGGAGGGTGGTAAGAATGGAGGAAGGAAGGACTGTATAGAGGAAAAGAGGGGTGGGAGGTGTGGGGGGAAGGGAAAAAATAACAGAATGAATCAAACAACATTGCCCTATGTAAATTTATGATTTTTAATTAAAAAATAAAGAAAAAAAAACTGTGTCATTACAACATATTATATGAGAGGGGAGTGAAGGGAGGGAAAGGGGTATGGGGATGGAAGGGACAGTAGAGTGAAATAGACATTATTACCTTATGAACATATTTGACTGCATGACCCATGTGATCCTACAATATATACAATCAGAAAAATGGACATTATATTCAATTTATGTATGATTTATCAAAATGCATAAATGCATTCTACTGTCATGTATAACACATTAGAACAAATGAAAAGATTTTAAAAATATATGAAGAGAGTCATTCATATGTAATCTTTTGAGAATAAAAAAATGTTGTACATAATTTCCTTGCACCTTACATGCAAGGTGCTTATTATGGTTTGGATATGAGGTATCCCCCAAAAGCTCACATGTGAGACAATGTAAGAAGAATCAGAGGAGAAACAAGTGGGTTTCGAGAGTCTTAACCTTATCAGTGAATTAATTCCTGATGGGATTAAATGAGTGTTAACTGGAGGTAGGTAGGGTGTGGCGGAAATTGGGGCATGGCATTGGGGTATATATATTTGTATCTGGTGAGTGGAGTCTCTCTGCTTCCCTCTGCCACACTCTTCCACCATGATGTTCAGCCTCCCCTTGAGCCCTGAGGAATGGAGCCAGCTTTTTATAGACTAGGACCTCTGAAACCATGAGTCCTCAAATAAACCTTTTCTCCTTTACAGTTGTGCAAGTCAGGTCAATTAGTCACAGCAGCAAAATAGCTGACTGAAACAGTGTTATCAACAATTCATTTGGTTTAATGTTGGTTTGCATATTTCACATTTTTTAACTATTCACCTATTAACAGATGACCTGATTCCAATTTTTTTTCTATTACAAATAAAGCTGCTATAACTACTGAGTACAGGGGTGTGTGTGTGTGTGTGTGTGTGTGTGTGTGAATTTAAATGTCCCTTTTAAAAGTATAAATACCTAGAGTGCTATTGCTGGGATATATGATCATTACATGTTCAGTTTCATAAGAAACTGCTGCCACTATTTCCCAGAGTGATTGTACATTATGCATCCCCACTGGCGATGCATATGTGATCCACTTTCTCCACATCTATACCAGTATTTGATATGCAATGATGTTGCTGTTTTTCCTTTGCTTGATGACTAATGGTGTTAAACATCTTTTCATGTAATTTTTTGCCATCTTTCTGTCCTTTATAGTAAAATGTCTGTTCATATATTTTGCTCATTTTCTAAGTGCTTGCTTTGCTCTTGAGTTTTGAGAGGATATATATATATATATATATATATATATATATATATATATATATAAGCATGTATATTTTTCTTTAATAGTAAAATGTTGCTAGATACATAGTTTGCAAATATTTTCTCCCAGTTTGTTGGTTTACTTTTCATCATCTTTATGCAGGTTTTTAAAAAGTAAAGCTTCATTTAGTTTTTCATTTGGTTTTTAATTTTGCTGAGGCTTAATATACTAATTGCTCTTTTTGTGGATCACACTTTTGACCTTGTCTTCAAACTATTTGCCTAGTCCTAGGTTCTAAAGATTTTCTTCTATATTTTTTCTAAAATTTTCATAGTTTTATTAATTTTTTATTTTTAAAATTGTTATTTTATTTCTTTATTTGTTCTTTTTAGGTATAATACATGACAGTAGAGTGAGTTTTGACATATCATACATACATGGAATATAACTCATTCTGATTACAATCTCATTCTTGCAGTTGTATGTGATGTGGAGTTTTATTGGTCATGTATTCGTATATGAACATAGGGAACATTTTAAATTTTAGCACGCTATTCATTTTGGGATGATTTGGCATATGATCTGAGGTTTGGACTGAAGTTCTCTTTTGCCTCTGGATGTCCAAATGTTCCAGGAACATTTGTTGAAAACTAAATTTTCTCTATAGAATTACTCTTGTACTTTTGTCAAAAAAAACTGTTGTAGATATTTGTGTGAGTCTACTTCTGGGTTCTCTGTCCTGTCCTACTGAACTGTGTGTCTATCCCTCTGTGATGACCTTACTGTCTTGATTATTATAGATGTATACAAGGTCTTAATATAGAGTAAAGTGGTGCTATCGATGTCTAGGGTGGTCTATGCACGTTAAGTGGATCCTATTAGTTGATTGTATTGCTCAGAATTATTATATACTTGCTGATTTTCTTCCTAGTATTTCCACCAATTGTTGTGTTGGATGTTGGAATTCCCAGCAAAAATTATTTGTCTATTTCTACTTGCAGTTCTTTTCATCATTGCTTCTTGCATTTCAAGGTTCTGTTGTTGACCTCATTTAGGATTACTGGGTCTTGGTGAACAATCCTTTCATCATTATCTAATGCCCTTATTCTTGGTTGTAATTTCCGTGTCTCTGAATTCTACTTTATCAGATGTTATTATAGCAATTCCTGCTTTTTGAAGTCAATATCTACATGAATTTTTTATGTCCTTTTACTTTCAACATACATAAATTATTGACTTCTGAGTTTTTTAGGAGAAAAGAGTTGGGTTCTATGTTGTTTTCCACTCTGCAAATCTCTCTTTTGTTTTGTATATTAGACCATTTACACATTTAAGATAAGCAATGATACATTAGCACCAAGAAGTACCATTTTATTATTTGTTTTTTTCTTTATTTCTTCTGGTCCTTGTTCTTGCATGTCTCCCTTGCTTTTCTTGATCATTACATAGACTTTTTTTTTTTTTTTTTTTTTTTTTTTTTGCTTTTTGTGGCTACTGGGGATTGAGCGTCCAGGGATGCTTTACCACTGAGACACATAAGCAGCCAAATTTTACTTTTTATTTTGAGACATGTTCTCACTAAATTGCTTAGGACCTTACTTGTTACTGAGACCGGTTTTGAACTTGAAATCCGCCTTCCTCAGCCTCCTTAGTGGCTGGAATTACAGGCGTGTACCACCTGCAGGATTCTATCTTAATATATTTATAGAATTCATGAGTCTATATTTTGTAGTTTTCTTAGTAGGTGCTTTGGGTACTATGGTATACACAGGCGAATTGTTATAGTGTGCATTATCAACATTATCAACCTCTTCAAGTAAAGAATTGAAGCTTCACTTTCATTTAGAATCTTTTATATACCCAAATTTTAAGTATGTTTGTCTTGAGTATCATATGGTATTATATCTGTCTTATTCAGCAATTATAATGTATAAAACTCATGAGGATAGGGATAGTCTATGCTATATGCCCATATTTCTGTTCTTCCTTTGTTCCTTCATCTTTCTTAGTTCTACAAGATCCTTACTTTAATTAATACCATTCTGTCTGAAGATCTTTCTTTAACCAATCTGTAAGGGGTACTTCTATGAGCAACAGATTCTTTTCATTTTCTCCATCTGAGATTTTCTTTGTGTCCCATGCCTTCCCAAAGGGTGGCTTTATCAGAAATATCATTTCAATTGGCAGTTATTTTCCAACACCCCTTGAAAAACCAGTCTGCCACTCCTGGACTCTACCATGTTAGCTGAGAAATCTGTTGACATTTGAAATGCTATTCCCCACAGGTAATGCATTGTTTCTCTTTAGTTATTTTTAAGATTCTGTTTTTTTGAACTAGATTTCAAAAGTTTAATTGTTGTGTGTCTGGTGTAGGTTTCTTTGGATTTGTCCTACATGGGGTTTGCTCACCTTCTTAGACCTGTAGGCTGGAATTTTAGTTTTTAGTGATTATTTCTTCAAATTTTCCTTTAGGCCTATTATTTCTCCTCTCCTTTTGATACTCCAATGATATGAAAATTGCAATGATTTTGTGTTATTGTTCCTTAGGTTTCTGAGACTCTGTTCGATTTTTTTCCAGTACATTTTCTCTTTGTTATTCAGATTGGCTAAATTGCATTGATCTGCCCTCAAATTCACTGTTTTATTCACATGTCATCTCTATGCTACTATTGAGCTTATTTCATGAACTTTCTCATTATTTCTGTTATTGCGTTTTTCAGTTCTGCTATTTCCATTTGGTTCTTTTTTATTTAACTTTTATTTCTTTGCTATCATTTTCTGTTTTATCCTTTGTTTCATAAATTTGGTAATTGATTATTGAAACACTTCCATGATGGTGGCTTTTAAAATCCTTGTCAGATAATCCCACCCGAGGATTCATGGGGATGTTATCACGAGTTTACCATTTTTTCTCATGCAAGTGTTTTCCACTTCTCAGGGCTTAGCAGGATGTGTGATTTCTCTTGTCTTCTTGAAATTTTGTCTACTGTGTTTACAGACTGTGGATTGTATTGAAAAGGTTGACTTTAGCAGGCAGTCACCCTGTTGAGGCTTAGGATATATGCCTTAGACTTCACTTGTGGGCTAGGGTTCCAGTGGGAGGGTTTTTATAATTTTTTATTTGATTTGATTTTTGATACTGAGGATTGAACCCAGAGGTGTTTAAACACTGAGCTACATCCCCATCCTGGGGATGTAGGGATGGGTCAACATGTTCTGTCCAATGGTGGTTTAATATTCAGAGCTCTTACAGTGCTAGCTTGAGATGCTTGGCTTGTCTAACAGAAGTGATACTTCATTGCCTTCAGCCATTGCTGCCTATGGGGACAGAGCCAATATCCCCATCCTGGGCTGCTGGATATCTCTTCATAGGGCAGAGGTGTGGTAGGTTCCCTATCTTTTTTCCCTTCCCCATCCAGCTGCCTGTTGTCTCTCCCAGGACAGGAGTCTCAGGCCCCTTGGAGTCAGAGATGATCTTCCGTCAGGAGGTTTTGCTGCTATCAGGTTGTTCTTGTTCTGCCCAAGTCCTCACTGTCTCTGGAAAGGGACAGTGTCCTAGGCCTGGCCACTCGTTACACCTGATTCTCTGCCTTTGCTTGTGTCCTAGCTCCAGTGTCTCTGAACTCCAGTGGAAATGTTAGGGAAGAAGGAAGATGAATCTCAGGACAAAGAGGATCCTAAATGAAACTGCTTGATGGGGTTAGGTCTCTTCTTGTGATTCCACCCAGGATTTCTCACTGGAGAAGAGGAGTCCCAGTTCCAACCAGGTAAAAGTGTGATCGTCCTGAACACCTGCTAGCAGAGCTCCTGAGAGATCCTCTTGCTGGCAGTGTTGGTGTAAAAACCAAGGGAAATGGCCTCAGGGACTCTGTCCCATCCAGGGGAGGAGTGAACCTATCTGGGCTCCCATTCCTTGCCAAACTGAGGGTGGAAAGTGCCAGGTCTGGAAATCCTTCTGTCCTCCTGATGGGTGGGTGGGGAGGAGATTCAGGATGCTCTGAAGCTGGACTGCTTTTTAAAAAATGTCCAACTGTCTCCTACCACTGTTAACAATTTTCCTTTTGTTGTTTTCTGTATTGTTTCCAGGATTTATGCTGTGTTCAGCAAGGAGGAGCAGCAAAGAATGGGTCTGTGCCATCGAGTCTGAATCCAAAGTTCCTTCTTCATTGTCACTCTTCACTTGAGGATGGGTATTATTTTCCCCCATTCGCCAGTGGGAGAAACTGAGGTTCAAAGTCACGTGGTATTTTTTCAAGGTCACGAAGTGATCAAGTGACAGCAGAAATATCAGGCTTGATCTGTCATTGCTAAAGGAAAAACTCTATCTTTCTACATCCTTTCTTTATTTGCAAGTGGGACTAGTATAATGATATATTTTAAAAAGAGGGCAAATTCTGAGGAAACATTCTTTGTGCTATATCATTTATCTGAGGATGAAAGCATATATGTGCTCATTAAATAGTGTCATAGTGAACCCAGAAGTTGGGAAGATAAATGGAAAACAAATACTAGCCGGGAACAGCCAGGTAAAGGCCTGGGAGAGAGCTGTCCAACGTATAAGGTATTTCCCTTAAAGAACAGTTGCATTCAAAGGGCAGGTGTGGTCTTGGGAAAATGACTGGCTCCATTCTATTGCTGGCTCCTAGGTCCCTCTGTCCAAACTAGTTTCAGGAGGACTAGCACCAAATATACTGAATGCACTTTAAACTAGGAGCTTTCCAGAGGGCAAGGGCAGCTGAGTTGATTTGAGACTGTCTTCCTAGTCCAGGAAGAGTAAAAATGGCTAACTCCTCTGCTTTGTCTTTCTCTGCTAGACATTTCAGATGCAGGCAGGAGGGCAGTCTGGAGCTGACAACACCAGCGGTAATTACTGAGGAGACACTCTGTAAGGATATGCTTTGTTTTGTTTTGTTGTCTTCAAATACCAAAGGCAAATAATGAAGTGTTTACGAGAAGTGAGAGATCATCCCTCATTCCTTTTCACGTTGATGAATTCCTGCATAAGTAAAAAAAAAGATAATGCTGAGCTATTGAGTAAATATGAATGAGTTCCAAATACATATCCTAGGGAAGTGGAGTTGGGGAGTGCTGTTGTACGTGAGAGGAGGAAGAAAGGGGGAAAGCTAGGGTGGGCTATGGGGACAGAGGAAGGAAGCTTCAGATTCTCCCTCCTGTAGTGTGAGAGGTAAAACTCAGAAGCAATTTCGTTTTTCTTTATATTTTTGTATTTCTTTAATAAAAAGAAAATTTTATAAACTAACGTGGAGGTATAGACTTGTAGCTTTTATCTTGATAGTTTCCAAGGATGAGATGGACGTCTGCCCATGTGACAATGCTTAGCAATCCTTCCCTCCTTAAAACCAGGATTTGATGCAAATTCTGATGGCACCAGGCAAATGAGTCTAATAAAAATGCTTCTGCTCCAAGGCCTTCTTATGTGTGATGCAACTGATACATGAATTCCATAGTGGAAAGGGAGAAATGTAGGTAATGTCCATGAACACTGACCATGTGCTAGGCACTGCCGAAAGTCCATGTGTACAATCCTTTCCTCAGTTTCCTTATTCTGCAATAGAATTAGACAATTATTTGATGAGCAAGTATCAACTCAAAGAAAATTTTAAAAAATTCATAAAGAAGCATTGCTGGTGGGTGAAGTGACATAACTGAGATTTAAACCTAGGACTTTTCATTCCTATTTTTATATGTAAAACTATTAAATAATGAATGAAATTATTTTGTTTTATTGTATAAACCCTAGAACCTTTATGTGATGATCTGAAATGCTATTAATAGGAGGAGGCAAAAATAAACACTACAAGAAAAAAAAAGAAAAAGTATTTAATTTAGGATAATTTAGAATGTTTTCCCTCAGAAGTACCTGTGGTTCCAGGAACCAACTTAGGGAACTCACTAGAACAAAATGGAGAAAAATCAGGGTAGGTGGTTAGGATTATAGCAGTCTTAACACCAATTTCTGCTCACCGAGCTTTATCTTTTCTATAAACTTTCCCGTGTTTTTAGGGTTTAGTCCTAAAAGAAGAGAGGTTGAGACCTCTTCTTATGACAGGTTTAACTCTCCCTATCAGGAGCAAATGTCATTCAATAACTATAGCATGGCTTTATTTATACCTGAAAATTTGTTATTTCATCTCACAGAACAGCTTTCACCCTTTAGGTCTCCACAACAGAAACTGTAGACTGAATATCAGATGAAATATTTAACCTTATTCTGTATATTATCTGATTATCTGACAAGGTTTATCTATAACAATAAGAGTTATTAAAATCAGAGTGGCTGCAAATTATTCAATACCCCTTAGCTTTAACTCATTACTATGCAAGTGTCTTAAAAATATATCTGAGCCAGGCACAGTGGTGTACACCTATAACCCCAGCAACCCAGGAGGCTGAGGAAGGAGGATCACAAGTTTGAGGTTAGCCTCAGCAATCTAGTAAAATCCTGTCTCACAATTTAAAAAACAAATAAGAACTAGGAGTACAGCTCAGTGAAAAGCATTCCTGGGTTCATTCTCCAGTGCCACAAAAAATAATTTAAAAAGGTAAAACAGAAAGAAATATGACAATATGCCAAAAAATGAATTGTGAAAGTCACACCTTCTGGTAGTCTGTGTGGATTAAATGCCTTTCGTCTTCACATCAATTTGTAAGTGCTCTACAGCAAGGGGACATTTAAACCATTAGAAGGGAACTTCTCCTTTCTTCCTTCCACCTCAGCCTCTTCACTAATGTCACTTTCCCCCTGTTTCTTCCTCCTCCTTCCTCTTTGTCTTCTTAGCCCCATAATTCTCAGCACAAAGACAGGCATCCTATGTCAGTTAACACACATGGAAGTCGAGTCCTGGTGTCATTAAACAACTTGCCTGAAATCTCAATGAGTAAGAGTCAGAGCTCAGTGTGCATCCAAATCACACATTCAAGCATAGATAGGTCTTTGCTACTCCAATTCCAGTCTGCTTCTCCAATTTTGCCATTTTATGGATGGAGATATCAAACCGTGGTTACTGAATTACTGAACAATCTAATTTAGTGTGAGTTTGAGAACTGCTGACATTTGAGCCTCAATATTTCTCAAAGCTTACTGCCAGTGTATCCAAATGGCCTTTGATAAAATGGTCTCCTATCTTTATAATGTGATTCTTTGGGGATAGAAACTTATGTCAACCAAATCTACAGGTTTGTCATCTCTGGGTCTGATACCAAGTGGGAGACAGTGTGAACAGGGAAACTGGTGAACCAGGAGGGGGGACCATGCCAGAAAATGTGGACAGGGCTCCATTTATAAACATGAGAGCTGGTTTCAGACTCACCTTCTCCAATGGCTCTTTTATACCTCTGTCTTTCCATTTTTTATTGCATCAAGCAAATCATGGCAAAACTCTTTTGGTTGCTTCTTCTCTTGGTATTTTTCTCTTCACTTGTCTTCTTTGTCAACACACTCTCTCTTTTACTCTTTTAGATACTTATTAACAAATACTTTAAAAGCTGGAGGAGTAGGATTTGAATAAAAAGGAAGGAATGTGAAGATTTTAGTATACTTTACATTTGTTTTAGGCTTTTAATGAGAACTAAAATTATGTTTACAAAGAGAGAAGGTCCTGATACATTATGAACTGTTGGTCCCCAGAAAGTCCATTTAAACTTGATCAGCCTCAATTTACATCTGACAAATACAACTCACAATTCATACATGCCTGACAAGAGGTTGGATGGATGCTACACAGTAGGCATCCATGGGGCTCAGTTTTACATGGCGAGAACAAATCAGGAGGATGACCATGGATTGACTAAGAATGCACTAAAATATGATTTAAGGGGTATGGGAATGGACCTTGAAAGTAAAATATTAAGCATTTTTGTTTGTTTGTTTGTTTGTTTGTTTAACAAGGTCTGAAATATGGTTAACAACCAATCACTTTTTACAGAGGATCATTAAAGATAGTGTGGATGTGCAAACATGTATTTGGTTCAGGGAATATATTAATGTGCACAAGTCATTGACTTAGAGACTATAAAAGCCAAAAAAGAGATTTATATATTTATATTAAGTACTCCCTTCATAAGTTAAAAAATATCCAGAAAGATCTGCTAAGTTGCTCCCAGCCAAAAATTACTCAGCAGTAAAATGTAAACAGATGGTAAAACTTTATACGCTGTAAAACAGACTAGAGATGATGACACCATGGCTTCTCAAAATAGAATCAGAATAGGAACAGCAATAATAATTAATAATTAATACTTACTGTGCATGAACAATAGACCAGGTACTGTCCTCGACAATTCATGATTAAAAGCATGTTTAATAATACTTCTTTATAAAATAGATACAAGTTTGTCCCTAGATTGCTGGAGGTTAAATAATCCAGAACTTCTTCATTTGATGTACCCAATTACCTCCATGTCATTAATTGACCACATCTTAACCATTGTTGGGATATATGAAAAATAATATTGCAAAAAAGGAAATTAGTAATGATGTTTTACATTTTTTTAAAACATCTGATTATTTTTGATCAAAAAACTATTATAAACACATCTTATTAGCAGATTTCTAATCTATTTGTTTCTAATTGCATGATGATATGAAACATTTACTATTTGTCTCTGTAGGTCTGGGCCAAACAGATTTTCTTAACTATAGTCAGACAAAGGAAAGAATAGGAGCTCTTGGCATTTTCATTATTGAGCTCTGAAAACAATTTCAGCATGCTGAACAGAGTTCCTTTGGAAAATTAATTTTAAATGGGAAAGTCATTCTTTCTTTGGTTACATGGCTGATTATTTTTAAATGTATATGGCATTGCTGCCATTCACAATAATTACATGTCAAAGATTTCTGCCTTCCTCTGTATTCCATTCTGTCATCAAGATGTACCTATTACTATTTTTAACATAGTATGCTCATTTGTATATATGTACACTAGACATGCAATCAGGAAATATTGTATTAACTAAAGAGCTTTCTAAATGGACAAATTTATCTGTGTTAATATCAAATCATGTCACATTTTATTTACTTGGATAATAGGACATGGATGGATGCCTGTTCCAGGAAAAAGTACCTTACATTTCAACGTGGTTATTGGTGGTGAAGATGTTAATGGGTAATGTAACAAGGGGGATTTTACATGACTTGGGAAATCTACATGACATGAGGAAAAGTTAATTTCAGCCTCGCCTCATTAATCAGATCTGCCGCCAGCTAAAAATTGTCACCTAAGTACGTTGTGCTTTCTGCTGTGCAGTGCTGATGAAGATACTGACATACAAAACACAAGTAATTGGGCCTGGTGCTAGGAGGAGGGGGGATAGGATGTGCAGGACTGAACGTGTGTATATCTGACCTTTCGGAAGAATTGCTTGAGGCACTTGGGGGTGGTACCTGTCATTGCTAATGGAGACTGTGGATTCAAGACTGTTTAAACAGTCCTGCATGTGAACTGCTGCAAACTGGAATCAACTGCAATAGTCCCTGTTTTCAGGTCTTCACACTGGAAATCAGGGAATGCCAGGCAAGAAGTGGGTCTGGTTAAAGTAAACGCTGGGGCGTGGGAATTTTGTCAGGAGCAGGGAACTTCTTCATTGTTTCGAAATTTTAACAGGGACTGATATGCAAAAGGCCTGCATCTAATTCAGGAGGGATAAGGGAGTTATCAATGATACAGTTTATGTAGAATACTTTCATGTCCATGATTTCCATTTCTCCTACCTCAAAAGGAAAATATTATTCACAATTTAAAAATGAAATGCACATTTCAGTGATAATAAAGTATATTCCCCGACTGGTATTTACACAAAAGTGATTTTTAATTTTTTGATTTGTGCTGTTTTCCGAGTACTGGGGATTGATCCAAGGGGTGCTCTACCCCTGAGATCTATCCCCATCCCTTTTTATGTTTACTTTGAGATGGGTCTTGATAAGTTGCCAAAACTGGAATTGAATTTGTGACCCTCCTGCCTCATCCTCCCAGGTACCTGGGATTGCAGGTATGTACCACTATACGTGACTGAATTTGCATTTTGTGACTTCCCAAACCTTGTTCTTTCCAATGGAAAGATTTCCAAAAAATCTATTGAGTTACAACTTTCAGATAATAAAATTTACACTTCCTAAGTACATAGTCCAATAGGTTTAGGCAGATACACGCATAACCTTGAGAAAATTTTCATCAACTTGAAAAGTTCTCTCATCTCTACTTGAGGACACTCCCTAACAAGTCAGCACCTGAGGCAAAATATCACTTTTTTCTTTTTTAAATGTGTGACCTTGACACTGTCATATATACAGAAGTAGTCTTTTGTAGCCTCTTTGGCCCAGTACATTGTGTATAGAGAGTCACCCATGCCACTGCCTGCATCAATGTGTAATCACTTTTCATTGCTAAGGATTCATTGTGTATATTATTATATACCACAGGTTATTTGTTCAAAAATCCCCAAAAGGATGTTTTGCTTGTTTCCATTTTTTGACTTTTATTAATAATGCTGTTATAAACATTTATCAGCATGTTTACGAAGACACAAGTTTTCATTTCCCTGGGATATATTGTGGGCATATGAATGTAGGTCCTTGATCCTTGATAGTTGTAATTGATATAGAAAAGCATAAAAGTTGTACATATTTACGGGGTACCATATGATGTTTGGATATGTGCATACTGTTTTAGTCAGATTTTTTGATACTGTGACTAAAAGATCTAACCAAAACAATTTTAAAGAAGGAAGTTTATTTGAGGGCTCACAATTTCAGAGGTCTTAGTCCATAGAAAGCTGGCTCTATTCCTTGGGGCTCCAGGTGAGGCAGAACATCATGGTGCAAGAGTCTGGCAGAGGGAAGCAGCTCACAAGGTGATCTGGCAGCAGAGAGAGAGGTCTCCACTTTTCAGATATACCCCAAAGCCACGCCCCAATTCCCACCTGCTCCATCCATATCCTCCACTTCAATTACCACTCAGTTAATCCCTATCGGGGGATTCATTCATTCATTGAGTTAAGACCCTTAAAACCCAATCATTGACTGGGGATATAGCTCAGCTGGTAGTGTGCGTGCCGGGTAGGCACAAAGCCCTGGGTTCAATACCCAGCACTGTAAAACAAACAAACAAACAAACAAACATTCCTCCTCTGAATCTTCTTGTATTGTCCCATTTATGAGTTTTTGGGGGACATCTCACATCCAAACCATAACACATATGTTGTATATTTGAATCAGGGTAAATATACCTGTTTACTCGAACACTCCTCATGTCTGTGTAGTGACAACATTCAAAATGATTTTTTCTAGCTTTTCGAAATATGCAATGCTTAATCTGTTTCTATAGTCACTTCACTATGCGAGAACACTCTAGACCTTCTAGCTTATAACTTGGCATCCATTTATCAGTGTCTCCCCATCCTTCATTTGCTCCTACTCTCCCCAGCCTCTGGTATACACTATTCTACTCTCAACGTCCATGCTATCAAGTCTTTTAGGATCCACATATGGATGTGATTCATGCAGTATCTGGTTTTCTCTGTTCAGCTTTATTTTCCTTAACATTTTGTTCTCCAACTTCATTCATGTTGTGGCAAATGACAGGATTTCTTTTTTTTACGACTTAATGATATCCATTGAATAGATGCACCACATCTACTGCTCATTTTTAAATTGGGTTATATATTCACTTATTTACTTCACTATTGAGTACTTGGAGTTCCTCGTACATTCTAAATAGTTACTCCTTTCAGATAAGTTGTTTGTAAATATATTCTCCCATTCTGTGGGTTGTCTTATCACCCTGTTGATTTTTTTACTTTATTATGGAGAACATTTTTAATCCAATGTAATCCCTAGCTTTGGTTTGTTTACTTTGTTTTGGGGATCTGTGCCTAGAGAGAGAGAGAGAGAGAGAGAGAGAGAGAGAGAGAGAGAGAGAAGCAAAGTAGGAAATATATAAAGTCCTTGACTACTCCAGTGTCCTGCAGTTTTTCCATTATTTATTTACTCTCATAGCTTCAAGTCTTACATTTAATTTTCAATCCATTTTGAATTTATTTTTATAACTGATGTGACATAGGAGTGTAGATTCATTATTTTGTATGTAGATAAACAATTTTCCCAGGGTCAAAAAGACTGTCCTTTCTCTACTATGCATTTTTGGCACTTTGTAAAAATATCAGTGAACTGTAGATGTGCATGTTCACTCCCAGGGTCTCTATTCATCTCCATGGGTCCTCATTAGGCCAATGTCACACTGTTTTTTTTTTTGTTTTTTGTTTTTTTTTTGTAAACAAATGGGGTATAACTTGTTTCTCTGTTTGTACTTGAAGTAGAGGCATACCATTTGTGTAATCATACATTTACATGGTGTAATAGTGTTTGATTCATTCTGTTATTTTTTCCTTCACGACCACCCCTCCCACCCCTCTTTTCCCTCTATACAGTCCCTCCTTCCTCCATTCTCAGCTCCCTCCCGCCCCCCCCCCCCATTATGTATCATCATCCGGGTATCAGCAAGATCATTTATCCTTTGTTTTTTTGAGACTGACTTATCTCACTTAGCATGGTATTCTCCAATTTCATCCATTTGCCTGCAAATGCCATAATTTCATTATTGTTTATGGCTGAGTAATATTGCATTGTGTGTGTGTGTGTGTGTGTGTGTGTGTGTGTGTGTGTGTGTGTGTGTGTGTGTGTATCTCACAGATTCTTTATCCATTCATCAATTGAGGGGCATGTAGGTTGCTTCCACAATCTGGCTACTGTGAATTGAGCAGCTATGAACATTGATGTGGCTGTATCTCTGTAGTATGCTGATTTTAAGTCCTTTGGGTATAGGCCAAGGAGTGGGATAGCTTGGTCAAATGGTGGTTCCATTCCAAGTTTTCTAAGGAATCTTCACACTTCTTTCCAGAGTGACTGCACCAATTTGAAACCCCACCAGCAATGTGTGAGTGTACCTTTTCCTCCACATTCTCTCCAACACCTGTTATTGCTTGGATTCTTGATAATTGTCATTCTAGTTGGGGTGACATGAAATCTTAGGGTAGTTTTGATCTACATTTCTCTTATTACTAGAGATGTTGAACATTTTTTTCATATATCTGTTGATTGCTTGTAGATCTTCTTCTGTGAAGTGTCTGTTCATTTCCTTAGCCCATTTGTTGATTGGGTTATTTGTATTCTTGGTGTAGAGTTTTTTGAGTTCTTTATATATTCTGGAAATTAGCGCTCTATCTGAAGTATGAGTGGCAAAGATATTCTCCCACTCTGTAGGCTCTCTGTTCACATTGCTAATAGTTTCCTTTTCTGAGAGAAAGCTTTTTAGTTTGAATCTATCCCAGTTGTTGATTCTTGCTTTTATTTCTTGTGCTATGGGAGTCCTGTTAAGGAAGTCTGATCCTAAGTCAACATGATGAAGATCTGGACCTACTTTTTCTTCTATAAGGTGTAGGGTGTCTGATCTAATTCCAAGGTCCTTGATCCATTTTGAGTTGAGTTTTGTGCAGGGTGAGAGATAGGGGTTTAGTTTCCCTCTGCTGCATATGGATTTCCAGTTTTCCCAGCACCATTTGTTGAAGAGGCTCTCTTTTCTCCATTGCATATTTTTGGCTCCTTTGTCTAGTATAAGAAAATTGTATTTATTTGGGTTTGTGTCCATGTCCTCTATTCTGCACCATTGATCTACCTGTCTATTTTGGTACCAATACCATGCCGTTTTTGTTACTATTGCTTTGTAGTATAGTTGAAGTTCTGGTATTGTGATACCTCCTGCTTCACTCTTCCTGCTAAGGATTGCTTTAGCTATTCTGGGTTTCTTATTCTTCCAGAATAACTTCATGATTGCTTGCTATATTTCTGTGAGGTACATCATTGGGATTTTAATTGTTATTGCATTGAATCTGTGTAGCACTTTTGGTAGTATGGCCATTTTGACAATATTAATTCTGCCTATCCAAGAACATGGGAGATCTTTCCATCTTCTAAGGTTTTCTTTAATTTCTTTCTTAAGTGTTCTGTAGTTCTCATTGTAGAGGTCTTTCAACTCTTTTGTGAGATTGATTCCCAAGTATTTTATTTTTTTCAAGGCTATTGTGAACGGGGTAATTTTCCTTACTTCTCTTTCTGAAGATTCATCACTTATGTATAAAAATATATTAGATTTATGAGCATTGATCTTGTAACCTGCTAGTTTACTGAATTCACTTAGGAGCTCTAAAAGTTTTCCGGTGGAATTTCAGGTTCCTCTAAATATAATAATCATGTCATCAGCAAATAGGGATAGTTTGAGTTCTTCTTTTCCTATTCATATCCCTTTAATTTCTTTGATCTGTCTTAATGCTCTGGCTAGAGTTTTAAGGACAATGTTGAATAGAAGTGGTTAAAGAGGACATCCCTGGCTTGTTCCAGTTTTTAGGGGGAATGCTTTCAGTTTTTCACCATTTAGAATGATATTAGCCATGGTCATAGCATAGATAACCTTTACAATGTTAAGGAGTGTTTCCACTGTCCCTATTTTTTCTAGTGTTTTGAGCATGAAGGGATGCTGTATTTTATCTAATGCATTTTCTGCATCTATCGAAATAATCATGTGATTCTTGGCTTTAAGTCTGTCGATATGGTGAATTACATTTATTGATTTCTGGATGTTGAACCAACCTTGCATCCCTGGGATAAAACCCCCTTGATCGTGGTGCACTATCATTTTAACATATTTTTGTATGTGATTTGCTAAAATTTTGTTGAGAATTTTTGTGTCGATGTTCATTAAGGATATTGGTCTGAAATTTTTGTTCCTCAATGTTTCTCTGTCTGGTTTAAGTATCAGGGTGATATTAGCTTCATAGAATGAGATTGTAAGGGTTCCCTCCTCTTCTATTTCATGGAATTCTTTGAGGAGTATTGGAATGAGCTTTTCTTTAAAGGTTTTGTAGAACTTAGCTGAGAACCCATCTGGTCCCAGACTTTTCTTTGTTGGTAGGTTTTTGATGACTTCTTCTATTTCATTACTTGAAATTGATCTATTTATATTGTGTATGTCCTGCTGGTTTAGTTTAGGTAATTCGTATGTTTCTAGAAGCCTGTTGATGTCTTCGAGATTTTCTATTTTGTTGGAGTATAACTTTTCAAAATAGCTTCTAATTATGTTTTGTATTTCAATTGTGTCTATCGTTATATTTCCTTGTTCATTCCACATTTTAATAATTTGAGTTTTCTCTCTCTTTCTCTTTGTTATTGTGGCTAAGAGTTTATCAATTTTGTTTATTTTTTCAAAGAACCAACTTTTTATTTTGTCAATTTTTTCGATTGTTCCTTTTCTTTCAGTTTCATTGATTTCAGCCCTGATTTTAACTATTTCCTGTCTTCTACTACTTTTGGTGTTGCTCTGTTCTTCTTTTTCTAGGGCTTCGAGCTGTAGTGTTAGGTCGTTTATTTGTTGATTTTTTCTTCTTTTATTGAATGCGCTCCATGAAATAAATTTTCCTCTAAGTACTGCTTTCATAGTATCCCAGAGATTTTGATATGATGTATCTTTATTCTTGTTTACCTCTAAGAATTTTTTAATTTTCCCCCCAATGTCTTCTATTATCCAGTCATCACTCAATAGTATATTATTTAATCTCCATGCATTGGAGTAGTTTCTGTTTTTTATTCTGTCATTTATTTCTAATTTCAATCCATTATGATCTGATAGAATACAAGGTAGTATCTCTATCTTCTTATATTTACTAACAGTAACTTTGTGGCATAATATATGGTCTATTTTAGAGAAGGATCCGTGTGCTGCAGAGAAGAAAGTGTATTTGCTCATTGTTGGATGATATATTCTATATATGTTCGTTAATTCTAAACCATTTATAGTATTATTGAGATCTATGTTTTCTTTGTTCAATTTTTGTTTGGAAGGTCTGTCCAGTGGTGAGAGAGATGTGTTAAAGTGAACCAGTATTATTGTGTTGTGGTCTCTTTGGTTCCTGGAATTGAGAAGGATTTGTTTTATCGTATGTGGATGAGCCACTGTTTGGAGCATAGATATTTATGATTGTTATGTCTTGCTGATTTATGCTTCCATTAAGCAGTATGAAATGTCCTTCTTCATCCCTTCTGACTAACTTTGGCTTGAAGTCCACATTATGTGATATGAGGATGGATACTCTTGCTTTTTTGCTGAGTTCATGTTCATGGTATGTTTTTTCTCATCCTTTCACCTTTAGACTGTGTGTATCTCTTTCTATGAGATGAGTCTCTTGCAGGCAGCATATTGTTGGATCTTTCTTTTTAATTCAATCTGCCAGTCTATGTCTTTTGATTGATGAGTTCAGGCCATTAACATTCAGGGTTATTATTGAGATATGATTTGTATTCCCGGTCATTTGGCTCATTTTTGTTTTTTGACACGACTTGGTTTCTCCTTTATTTGGCTATTCCTTTAGGGTAGCTCCTCCCTTTGCTGATTTACATCATTGTTTTTCATCTCTTCCTCATGGAATATTTTGCTGAGAATGTCCTGTATTGCTGGCTTTCATTTTGTAAATTCTTTAAGCTTTTGTTTATCATGGAAGGATTTTATTTCGTAGTCAAATCTGAAGGTAAGTTTTGCTGGGTATAATATTCTTGCTTGGCATCCATTTTCTTTCAGAGCTTGAAAAATGTTGTTCCATTTCCTTCTAGCTTTTAGGGTCTGGATTGAAAAATTTGCTGATATCCATATTAGTTTCCCCCTGAATGTAATTTGTTTTTTTTTTTTTTTTTTTCATCTCACAGCATTGAATATTCTGTCTTTATTTTGTATGTTAGGTATTTTTATTATAATGTGCCTTGGTGTGGGTCTGTTGTAATTTTGTATATTTGGAGTCCCATAAGACTCCTACTTCCCAGGCCTGGTTCCCTTGCCCTGCACCAAAGCCTCTCGCTGGGCTGTCCTCCTCTACAATGCGCCCGGTTGTTTGGGTTCCCAGCTGCAGCGGGGGAGTCTCACTGGGCAACTCTACTCCACAAAGTTCCCTGCATTCCAGGACTACTGACCCGTCCAGGGAACCTCGCCCAGTGGGAGAGACTCACCCGGCGGCTCTGAGTTGGTCCCAAGTCTCTCAATACCTCCTCTCCTTGAATCCTGAGTCCTGTCAAGGGGCCTCCAGTCTCAAGTAGATGTCTCAGGAGGGAAGTCGCCCTTGTGATGATGATGGCCACGCCCTCAGGAATAACTCAAAATGCCTGCATCAGCCTCCAAAGAAGCGGGGCGCACTGAGTCAGCCCAGAGGCAAGTGCAGTGTCCCTCAGCAGTAGGGGGGCAGGCAGGCAGGCTCAGCGATGGTGTCTGACCTCGGTGTGGGAGCCAGGCAGGGTCGGATGGCAAAGGACCTCAGTGTCACCATGCTGTTTTGATTACCACACTTTGTAGTACACTTATTCTGAAGTCAGGAAGTACAATGCTTACTGTTTTGTTCTTCATGCTCAAGATTAACTTGGCTATTGTGGTATTCTTTTGTGGTTCAATGTGAATTTTAGGATTATTTATTCTCCTGTGAAGAACTTCATTGGTATTTTGATAGAGATTGCATCAAATCTGCAGATTGCTTTGGTTAATATGGACTTTTGAACATTATTGGTTCTTCTAATCCATGAAAGAGGATTGTCTTTTCATTTTCTGATGTCTTCTTTACTTTCTTCTGTTTTTTTGGTTTCATTGTAGAGGTCTTTTGCATCTTCGTTAAATTTGTTTCTAAGTGTTTTATTTATTCATTAAAGCTATTATTAATGGTATTGCTTTCTATTCAGATAAATGGCTATAGGTAAATAGCAAGGTTAGTGGTTTTTGTCTGTTGATTTTTTGTGCTGCAACTTTGTCAGGATTTTTTGTTTGTTTCTTTGTTTTATTTGGTGTAGGGCCACTAGGCTACATCTGCAGCCCCTTCTGATTATTTTTTTTTCAAGCTAATATATCCAGATTGACCTTAAATTGTGGTCCTCCTGCCTCTGCCTGCTGAGTATCTGATATTACAGGTGTGTACCACCATGCCCAGCTGTTGATTAGGTTTAATTATCATTTGGGTGGAGTGCTTTGGGTTTTCTACATAGAAGGTCATATCATCTACAAATAATGACAAATTTTTCTTCCTGTTTTCTGGTTCGAATGTGCTTTCTTTCTTTCTCTAGCTTGATTACTGTGCCTAGAACTTCCAGTACTATGTTGAATCAGGTCTGATGAAGTTTGCATTCTTGTCCTTTTCCAGATCTTAGAAAGAATGCCTTTGGTTTTCCACATTCAGTATGATGTGAACTGTTGGCTTATTATATGTGGCTTTTGTTATGTTGAATGCATTCCTTCTGTTATATTTTGTTCAGAATTTTTATTTGGAAGGCATATTAAATTTCATCAAATGCATTTTCTGTATCCAATGAGATATTTATATGGTTTTTATCCTTCATTCTATTGATGTTTTCCTTATTAATAGTTGTTTGTTTAATTGTCTTCTCATCCCTAGGATGGATCATATTCGATCATGATAGTCTGTTTAGAGTACTGTTTAATTCAGATTGCTAGTATTTTGTTGAAAATTTCTGCATCTACATTTATCAATGATATTGGCTTGTAGCTTGCTTTTTTTTTTATTGTTGTGTCCTTTGGTTTAATATCATGGTTGTTGTTTTGGGTTTATCTATTGTAGATTTTCATTTTGTGGTATGTATAAGGTTTACAAAAATATCTTTTTTATTATAACAAATAATTTTGAAATGATCGCAAGATAACATAATTTGAATGTAAGAAAAGAAACAAAAAAAAAATAGAGAAAATATGCCAACAAAATCCTCTGTTCTTACAAATCATTTATCTCCACATTTTGAATTTTTATCTCATTTTGTATGTTCCTATATTTTCTATCCCTTAGCATATTAATGTAGTTATTTTTAAACCATTTTGTTGTTTTATTCTTCATATGAAGATATGAATGGCTTACTTACCATGCCTATAATATTAGAGCATTCTGAATTTGTCTATATAGTTACTAGCAATTTTATACCTTCCGTTATATTGTTCTTTTGATGAATATAGTACTGCTACAAGACTACTCTACAAATTATCACCTTAGATCTCTTTCTTTTTGTTAGAAAAACCCCTGTGAGTAGGAAAAAACTGGTAAAGACATAACCTCACAGATTTTGGTCTCTGAATGGCTTTATTCCTCTTTCATTTCTAAAGGGTTGCTTTACCATTGACAGCAATCTGAGGCAGTTTTTGTGGGTTTACGTATTTATTTATTTTTCCATTTGTACTGTGAAAAATCTCATGTTCTCCTCTCCTGGCCTAGAAGGTTCCTGCTGAGAAGTCAGTTATCAGGTGCTTTACCACTCCCTTTGTGTTTTTGTTTCTTTTCTCTTGCAACCTTGAGAATTTTTATCGTTTATCTTTTTTTAATTGTTTTTTATTCATTCTAATTAGTTGTACATGACAGTAGAATGCATTTATATATTTTGATAGATCATACATAAATGGAGTGTAATCTCTCATTTTTCTGATTATATGTGTTGCAGGATCACATGGGTTATGCCGTCATATATGTACATGAGGTGATAATGTCTGTTTCACTCTACTATCCTTCCTACGCCCATACCCCTTCCCCTCCCTTTTCTCCCCTCTACTTAATATAAAATAATTCTATTCTTTCCTATCCAGCCCCCACATTGTCAGTTAGTATCCAAATATCAGAGAAAACAGTCAGCCTTTGGTTATTTGGGTTTAGTTTATTTCACTTAGCATTGATATTCTCTAATTCCATCCATTTATTTTGAGAGCTCAATTATAATATGTCTGGGGGTAGACTTAGTAGATTTAAATCTGACTGATGACCTCTAACATTTCTGTACCTGGATATTTGTATCCTTCTCTAGGTTTGTACGTTTCCAAGTATTCATTTTTTGAAAATCTTTCTATTCCTTTGATGCTTTTCAGGGCCTCTTGAACCCCAATTACCTGAATGTTTGCTATTTTAATATTGCCCCAAAGGTAATGGGAACCATTAACTTTCTTCATGCTTCTTCATTCTTCTGTTCTCCCTGCGGTTTTGATTTGCATCTCCAAATGGTTAATGATATAGAACATCTTTTCATGTACTAATTCACCATTTACATATTTATCAGAGATGTGTATACTCGGATAACAAACTTTTAATTTGGGGGGGGGGGTGCCAGGGATTGAACTCAGTGTCATTTTACCACTGAGCCACATTCCCAGCCCTATTTTGTATTTTATTTAGAGAAAGGGTCTCACTGAGTAGCTTAGTGCCTTGTTTTTGCTGAGGCTGACTTTGAACTCACAATCCTCTTTTCTCAGCCTCCTGAGCCACTGGGATCATAGACATGTGCCAATACTGCTGTACCCCTTCCCCTCCCTTTATTCCCCTCTACCCAATATAAAGTAACTCTATTTTTAATATTTTTAATAAAAATAACACATACCACCATTTATCTCCTCTAGACTATTTTATCTGTAGTTTTCAATTGATTTTGGTCATACATGAAACTTTAAACTATTCTTTTAATGCAAATAATATTCCTACAAAACTACTATACAAATTCAAGTGCTCTAATAAATTATATCCCATGTATATAATATCTAGACAGTTATCTATTTGTTATTCAATATATTTATTTTGCATTCAGAATAACTGGCATATCCTTGATATAAAAGAGGCTGGATTTAATCAGGTATTGACAAGAACTAAAGGTTATATTTGCTATTTTGCATTATAATGTTTATAGAAATTTAATATTAGATAAACTAGCTTCTTTTTTTCTGAATGACTATATGTTTTGAACCTAAAAATTTCTAAGATACATTCATATTATAGGAAATGGGATCTATCCCCTGCTCTTTTCCTTTGAGATGTCAATAGAGTCTGTACATTGTGTGTTAGGACTATTCCTGGAAGCAACTTTTAAATGGAAAACACAAACATAATTGTATTTAGACATGATAGTAAATCACATAACCGTGTTTTATAAAAATATAAATTAAATGACTTTTAAACTCTATTTCCACTTATTCGGATGGCAACAATGTCCATAGCCACTCTAATACCACCTTAGCTGAGATGAAGTGTGATACAGAACAAGTCAGAATAGGAAGAGAGGTAGTCTTCATCAATTGTGGTTGAAATATTTTTGTTATGAAAATTATGCAAAGCTCTAACACCACATGACAATGTTGCACCAATATACTATCAGAGTAGTATGTAGATACATACCACGAGTCTTACAGCTGGAAGAGTATGGTCAATGAGGGAGACAGACAAACTACAATGAAGAATTTACTAAGTACCAAGATATTTTTCTAACATCTCATCCCCAGAAATGAACTTGTTCCTAGGATATTACAAATGCCAAAAAAACAATAAATTTGGTGTTATGTTTTTAATTCAAATAACTAAAAGATGTAAGCTCAGCAATGACAGCGAGCAGGATAGAAATAATATATACTTATATACTTATTGAGTCTTTTCCTATTATCATCACCAGGAAGAAAATACAGAGGTAACATCACATTGAATGCTTACAGTGCATAAACCAAAATGCTGGGCATCTTTTTGTGTCATCTCACAACTTTCTGAATGTTGCACTAATGTTGTCATTGTTGTGTTTATGGTCATTATTATCATTATTATTATTATTATCATTTTCTTATTTCTTTTTTTATGAAATGGCATTTATTTTATTTTATTTTACTATTTCTTATGTGGTTTACACGTGCTGGGCAAGTGCTCTACCACTGAGCCACAACCCCAGTCCCCATTGTCTTTCTCCTTCAATTGTGTGATGAGGAAAATGACAGACTAAGAGGTGAGACTACTTGCCCAGTGTCTCGCAGTGGGAGACAGCTCTACGAAATGGAGTCAGCTCTGTGAATCTCTTAATAGAAAGCCCAAACTCACGGGAAGTGAAGAGAAAATTGCCTTTTCTTTCTTAATGTAAAAATGTAAAACATAGACCAAAATGTGGATAAAGAAACCTGCAATGGAACAAATAGCTCTAATGAGAAATTCCATGCAATTGTTATTCCAGAATCAATTTTTGCCAGCGTTCCAGGAACCCCTCTGTACTTGTACCTGATAGAAGCATCATTACTTCCTGATAAAATTAAGCCTACCATTTTTTTTTGTTTGTTTGTTTTGTTTTTTGTTTTTTGTGGTACTGGGGATCGAACTCAGGGCCTTATGCTACAAGGCAAGCACTCTACCAGCTGAGCTATCTCTCCAGCCCCCCACCATGATTTTTGTGATACTCATTTATTTTTTTTTCTTTGTAGTTTACCAACAAACAGATATTATTTTGATCTAAAGAATATATTTGTTTTTCTCCTTGGAAGTTCATACAAGTGGAACCTTAATACATTTATTTTCTATGCCTGTCTTATTTTGCCCAATCTAACAGAAGTTAAATTATTCATTTGCTATAGGTGGATTTAATTCATTCCTAAAATTTATTTATATATTCTATACCTGTTGAAACTTTTTGTCCTAGATTTTGACTATTGTAGCCAAAGTGGTCATAAGCACTCATGAACATATCTTGTGTAAGCACAAAAGTTTCTCCAAGGGACATTGTCTGGGATGATGGTTCATAGATTAAGCATCTTTAACTTTAGTAGCTCTTGCCAAACTCTTACCCTCTTTTGGCTTTTGGTCCTTCCTTTTTCTTTGTTTCTCTTCGCAGGTAATTTTTTGGCATTACTATTGTTATCATAACTGGTCTACCTGTTATTTGAGAAGTTCTTCTCTCTCACAGTGTCATTTTGTCAATTAGCATACCTGACCCAAAGCAAGTAGATTACAGAACCTAACAAACATCAATTAGGCATTTTTTCTTGCTTTTCCTTTTCAATTTGTAAGTGATATGGGGTTTTGCCTGTTGAATTACAAACCAAAGGGACATAGATTCATGAATGCTGGCTGACCACTCCATAGAATGCAGGGGTCCTTTCTGCCGTGACAGAAGGAAACCTCAACAAAAGCATAAAAAAATGAGGGAAGAGAGATGAATGGAGAGAGGTCTGAGTCCCCAGTTATAGTTTATGATGTCCTATTACTTATAGTTTTTACTTGTATCTGGAAAGTACAAAGTCGTGTTTGAATCACATGATCAACCCACAGGAACAATCAAGAAACTGGATGAATTATGGCCTAAAATGTGAAATTTCACTATCAAATGCAAGATCCTCTGAGGTGAATTAACAGGAAGGGAGTACCTTCAGCAGGGAAATGTAAGGACTTCTAGATTGCTCCAATAAACATTCATATGCAAATATGACCTGCATTTCTGACACTTGAAACAAACAAGACTATCTTGACAAATATAGACAGTGTCAAATATACATGTATTTATATACAGATACAACCAGACTGAAATAATGTATATGTTTTAAGAAACAGCCTTATCTATCTCTGAGAGCAAAGCATTTTTGTGAGGTTAAAACAGAGAAGTATAAACAGAATATTTTGAAAGCATTGATCTTTCTTAAAAATTCCTTGAATGGTATCCAAGAGAGATCTGTGGGCTATCTCATACTTTTTCATACTTCACAAATTATCACAAGAAAGACTAAATGAACCACCACACTCCATAATAAAATTAGAAATGACTTAAATTATATTTGATTTAAAAATTACTATCAGGACCATTCAAAGAAACTACGACTAGAACAGGAAACACACACACACACACACACACACACACACACACACACACACACACACACACACACAGAACCCACATGGGAAATGGTTGTTGGAACCATGGATGAGTATCCTTGAGAAAATTCAGGAAGAAGGTATCTTTCCAATATCTGAAGGTTGCAGATAAAAGTGCATGTCATTGGGTACACTACAATTAGTATAAGAAAGAAACAGTAGCCACATTGTGGATTCACTGTTTATGCCTGGATTATTGCAATGTTCCCATGACCCCATTCCTTAGCATAGTCATTACTGTGATTTTTTTAATAGAAAATGAGCATCACAGTCCTTTAGGTGACTCCTAAGTACTCAATGAACTGTTCTTGACAGTACAGTAGCAGAATCCTATGAGATACAAGTTCTGAAGTAGGATTAACTGGGGTTGGACAAAATTGTGACCCTGGACAATTTTTTAAAAATCTCCCTCTACCACGGTTTCTTCATGATTTCTGCAATAACTGAGAATAGATTGCAAGGCCTTAAAAGAGAAGGACCGTGTCTCTGTTGTCCTGTGTAGCCGTGACCACAGGATGCACTCAATGAATATAATACTTGTTGAACTAAGATAAAACTTGAAAATACACATACACACACACACAAAAAGACTTCCTCACAAATAGAAGTGTACATCATTGGAATACATCCCTCACACATAATCTCTGATATCATCCTGTTTGTCTCAAGGCAGAGGAAACCCCAGGCAATCCTTCCCACTCTATATTTTAGACAGTTTTTTCTCACAATACTTAGATCTCTTTGAAATTATTATATTGATTTATCTCTTTAATTGTCTGGGGTTAGATTGTTGCTTGTGTTGCTTTTGTCTTTCTCCATGATTCTGAGTTATTTAAGGATAGGAAATATTCTTAATTATACCACCTACAACCACACACCTGTAGGTCAGGTCTTACCTCATAGTAGACACTCCATGAAGCATTGCAGAATTTAAAATTAAATATTGACAGTTATAGTCTAATACATACTGCACTATTTGTCAAGGATATCTTGGAAATTAATTCAGCAATGAAGTGGCAATTTGAATTGTACGTTACCTAATGCTAAAATTTTGCTTCTACATGACCTAGAATCGCCCTACTGAATTCTAGCACCATAGAGTGGATAAGAAAGATCGTACTGAAATCTGTGCTACCCAAAACTCAGCCAACCCTATTGCTTCCCCAGTACATTTCCTTGTTGCCAATTACAGGACTCATCTGTTCTCTTTGCCATTTAGTTATTGAGCTTTTCTTGGCCAGGCATGCCACCCAGGGCCAACCTAGGCATTAAGCTGACTGTCTGGCCTTCATTAGTTGTGTCTAATCCATTCCCCAGAAAACACCCCCAGGCCATAAAATGCATCTGTGTGTTGTTTTTATTAGGTCATCTGATTGAGCAGATGCTGATGGCTCCAGAAAAGGAGTATCTCTCCCTGCCAACCTTAATTTGTTCTGTTTAAGTTGCAGGCAGGGCCCATCAATAGTGCTATTTCTGTGTTTTAACATGGCATTTCAGACCCCATAATGATTCTGTATTAGGAAATCTTAAAAGTTGAGGGCCATTTCTGAGGCTCCCCTGATGACTCTCTTTTAACATGTCACTGGTTTGGAGATCCCACAGGCATTCGACTGATGTCCTCACCCCTATGTCATACTACATTCACCTTCCTAGACCCTTCCCAAATGTAAATGGTTACCTGTCTTAGTTAGCTTTGCATCCTTGTGACCAAAATACCTGTGAAAATCGAACAAGAGGAGAAACATTTTTGTTGGCTATGGTTTCAGCAGTTTCTGGTTGGCCGCCTCCTTCACTTTGAACCTGAGGTAAAACAGAACAGCATGGCAGAGAAGGGTGTGAAGGAAAGATGCTCAGCTCATGGCAGTGGGAAGCAGGGGCTGAGGGTGAAGCCAGAATTAAGGAAAGGTAGTTAGTGTAGAAATAGGGAATCGGGTCAATTCGAGGAAATGGAGGCCATAAAGTCATCTGCATCTGGAAGTTGGAGACTGCCCCTGGAAGAATGGAATGTCAAGGACCTGCAGAGCCCAGTGATTACCAAATTTACCTGCCTTTATCAAGGACTGCAAACAAGGAGCTGCTAATTAATGCCCCCTGGGCCCTTACTTGCCTGAATCACCTTGGCCCTCCCCCTGCCCATGGCTTCTCACTTAATGCAAAACCAGGCCTAGTCACTTAGGCAGGAAGGAGAGATAAGGGGGGGAGAGAACTGGAGAACAAAAGAGAATTTAACCTATAAAAGATGTAGGGTGCGCTCACTTCTTGGGACTTTAGAGCATCAGCCATGGCCCCCTTCTTCCTGCCGGGAGAAATCTGTATTATTACCTTTAAATAAAACCTGCTTAATATGCTTGCCTTGGCGTGCTTCTCTAGTGTTCAATCTTCAACATTAAAGGAGCAGAACTCGTCACCGGTAAAGGGTGGTATCAAGGGCATGCACTGGGGAGAAGATACAGCACCCAAGGGAACCCCCCAGTCATTTGCTTCCTCCAGTTTTTCCCCACCTCCCTTCAGTTTCCTTTTCCCAGTACTCCATTCAATTACTAATCCACTAAGTGGATTAATCCATTGGTGAGGTCAGAGCTTTCATGATCCAATCATTTTCCAAAAGTCCAGGCTCTGGTCATTGCCGCATGGTGGAGGGGGGGTGTCAGGCCTCCAACATGTGAGCTTTGGGGAGAGCTTCAAGAACCAAACCATAACACTACCGTTCAATCACCAATCATCTTTCTTCCTTAAGCAATTCTTTAACTGCAAAACAAGTTGATTTAGGATTTCTAATAGCAAGAAATATATATAAAAACAGAATCTCATACTTCCAAGATGAAAACGGAGATGTTTTCTCATCGTCTCTCCTTTATGATGCTTAAATTCCCTCTGAGATGTCCCAAATATGTAAGTCCCATCTCTCTTGGAATCACTCCATTGATCTCCCTTTTTTATGCCTGTCGATTCATTTTTAGCAAGGAAGGGTTATAAAGGAACAGCACTCGATTTTGAGATTTTTCTTTTTGTATACAAAGACAAAATTCTGCCTTCCTATAGCCTCGAGCCTTCCCAAATGTAAATTGGTTATTCCTTGCATCTCATAAGCTCCAGATCTTTTTCCTTCCAATAATAATAGTATCCTCACCCAAAATCTTTTTTACATTTCTTTTCCTGGTTATTTCCCAGTAACTTTGTCCTCCAAAATGGAGCTCAGACTATTCCTAGCCCCACAGATGCATTGCAAACGCTATTTAGGAGTGAAAATATCTCTGGGTGATGCAATAGCTGTGACTAAGTCTGCCATGTAGGTTAACATCATGACGATTGATTCAAAGAAACCACGGGATGCTTTCCTTTATTGATAGAAAATCAGAAGATGAGAATATCCTTATCCTCCTTTGTGCCGGCCTCCTTCTTTAAAACCCACATTGATGTTACTAGGCTCAGGGCTTATTTTTCATTCCATTTCCCCTTTACAAAGTTCATCAGAAATAGGCAAGAGGTGGCTGACATTCAGAAGGATACCCAGGGAGCAGCGGGGGGAGAGGAAAAGGAGCCAACCCAGATTCCCCTCCTGTTTCATCCTTGCATAGAGGGTCAATGAACTCAGATCCTCCAACCAGCTGGCTTTTCAGAGGATAAAATGTTCCTTAGGATTTAGGCCTTCACAGGGCTGCATTAATTATTTCAGGCCACTCGATCTTGTACCGCATTAGCAGTTTTTTGTTAATTGGTATCCTAGTGGCTTGAAAAAGTCATATAAATCCAGTGAAATCTGTGTGCAGCAAACTTGCTTAGGAAGAAAAAAAAAAAATTCAATGTGGCATGGCTCAAAGCCCTGGAGGATCGATAGGAGTTATCTGGGCAGAGATTTCATTGTATTTATATTACACACCTTGCCTCCTTCAAGCTGTTGCCTGGTTTTCTTGATCTGACATGTGGGAGTGAGGACAAAGCCAAGGTCAAAGACCACGAGGTAAGCTGAAGGCCAGAGGCATTTTGCAACTCTGTGATGAGCATACCCAGACCACAGGAAGAGTCTCAGGATGGTTCTGAGCCACTGATTCGGTCCCAGCACTCTTTAGCAAGAAAAAAATTTTAAAAATGCTATTTTTATCAAGGTTGGTGGCAGCAAATCTACCATGAAACATGCTCACTTTCTATGACACGGTTTTCCTTTTATTATTTTAGACTGCAATATGACTTTCCATAATCAGGTCAGATCAATTCATATCGGTCCTCCATTTCCTCTCTAAACTCTTATAGGATGTGATGGACAGTAACTGTGGGAGGAGAGGAATAAGAACTGAAAGAAGTGACCTGAGTGGAAAAAAAAAAAAGTGACCAGCTCTCAGTGCTCACTGAGATTTAATATAAATCATGTATTAAAAATAGAGATTAATCTCATGAAGGGTTCAAATGGGCATAATGGGTAAGAAAATCTAAATCTTAATATTTAACTTCATGATAGAAATCTGTCTCAAATTGACAGATCCATATATATGTAAAAAAATATAAAATATATAAATATAAAATAAAAAATATATGTGTATATATATATATTTTTTTTTTTTTTTTTAAGTTTTCAGGTCATTTAATGATTATCACATTTTTCCTGCTGGTGCTGGGTTTTAATGTGCTGCAAAAGATAGCTAAATGTCTGTTTAGGCAAACAGAAAAGATTAATGGTACCAGTTAAGTAAGAACAGCATATATTTTTATCTTACTTCAAAAAGCCTCCTATTTTCGTATTTGTTTCCTGCTCTAGGACCTACAGTGACTTGCATTCACTGTGGCTGTGCTTCTAATACAGTAGTCGCTAGCCACATGTGGCTAATGAGCACAAGAAATGTAATTAGCTTGACTAAGGAACTGAATCAGGCAGTTGAATCTAAATGAGCTGTAAGTTCGAAATGCACACTGAATGTCAATGACTTAACATGAAAATGTATACATCACACACATATATACGTTAAAATGGTAATATAATTTGGATATATGATATTAAATACATTATTAAAGTTAATTTCACTTTTTTGCTTTCTAAATGACCTCCAGAAAATTTTAAATTAATCGTATGGCTCACAATATATTTATATTGTCTGATGTTATTCTGAAGCACACGTTTGAACTTTTATTTTTATAAAGTCTTCGAAGTCTAGGTACACACTTATTCTAATATTTATTTATTTGTTCATTCATAAAACAGTTAAGTGACTGTCTAGTCCATTCAGGTTCTCCAACATCTTTTGGTATTTGGAGAAGAGATTTAGGCTGGAGATACAGATTTTGGAGCTGTCCATTAGGGAAAGGGATCAGTATTTTGATTGAGGGTAGACTATTTCATGGTCTTAATATTTATTTAAAATTCATGGTGATGATGTCATTATGAAAAAAATATTTGGTGTTATTTGTAGAAATCTAATGCAATGTGCTTCATAGAGCTTTTTGTTAGGATGTACTAAACTCAAGACACATAGGAAGATTAGGAGGCATGACCTCAACCTAAGTTTTTCTAATTTATCCAGGAAGATATATTTGCATGGAAACAACTCCAGTAGTGATTAGGGGATATTCACTAGAATAAGGGCAGGAGTACACAAAGCAGAGAGGATCCTTACTGGTCATAGGAAGCGCTTTTGGATGCAAATGGTGAGTCTTGAAGAATGATCCAGACTTCAATGATTTAGTGGAAGCACAGAACCCTCCAGTCTATGGAATGCCTGAAGGTAAGTGGGTTTGGATTGGAAATCAAATTCAAATCCAATGAGCTCTTGGATATCTTCAAAGGAAGTGTGGAGAATAAATCAAGAGGTGAGATACATGAAAATTAAAAGGTATTCCAATGACATTTGCTAATAAGGACCTCCTCCTTGCCATGAGCTGGCACCTTTGCAAATAGTCAAGATTCATAGTCAATCATCAGAGGGAAAATAAGAGTAAAAATAGGAGTGAACCTTTGGGTAGATATTCCAGATTTATTTGATTAGATGAATGTCATTATTCAGTAGTTCATTGGCTGAAGAAAAATAAAAAAACCTCATTAGTAAAGACATATGTTAGGAATACAGACTGATTTAAGGAAGTAACTGGGTGATTTTTTTTTTTTTCATGAGGTGACTGTGTATTGAACTCAGGGGCACTTGACCAATAAGCCACATCCTCAGCCCTATTTTGTATTTAATTTAGACAAAGTCTCACTGATTTGCTTAGTGTCTAGTCATTCCTGAGGCTGACTTTGAACTCCTGATCTTCCTGGTTCAGTCTCTAGAGCCACTGGGATTACAGGCATGCACCACTGCACCTGCCTTATTTGGGCAAATTTGAATATGAAACTCCTCCCAGAAGCCTGTTCTCAGCTCTATGAAAACATATTTACCAATGCATGCAACAGATTTTTGAGGAAGGAAGCAGAACTCTTTCTGGAGATGCAGAGGATGTGGTTATTAGGAAGTGCTAAAAGCACTGGCTGGAAGTTTAGATAAACAAGAATTAGAGCCACTACAAATAACCAGGGGGTACTGGCATTTGTTAGTACTCTGGGAGATGTTAAATCTATAGAAAATGGAACTCTTAACACTGACTCTTTCAAGCAGCTCAGCAGAAACCTCGGTGTTAAATATGGGGCACATAAGTTAAAGTCACCAATATTTACCGATGTCTACTTCTATACCAGGCATCTTCAAGTGGGTTCACTCATTTAATCCTATGAAATAGACTTATTGAGGCATTATTCACATCACAAAACTGACTTACACAGGTGTAGATATAGGAAAAAGTTGAACCCACTCCTGAAATATCTTCTACTGAGAATATGTCGATATCAATTGGTTTTCTTTTCTCTTTCTTATGAAGAGTTAGAGGACTAGATAGAACAAACTTTACAAATTTAGCAATCCAAACTTTCCATGCAAGATGTTGGAGTCAGTTTACCTAATAAATATAAACATATGCATATATATATAATATGTAATATATATAAGTAAATATACTATGTATAAGTAATACATATATTGCTTAATATTACTTACTATGAACAATTCAATTGATTTGATACAAAGAGTTGGATGTTTGCCCCACCATATCCTTCTATCTGATGAACTGGTGAATTTTTCAGAATCTGAAAGAATGCATTCAGGGATGCATAAGTTAATCAGAACTTCTTAGCTTCATTTGGATGCTTTCTAATAAAGTCAGACATGGAAGTAAGACTAATGTTCTACTTCTTTAATAGCTTTCTAAACCTGCTTAGCACTAAAATCACCTGGGGAGCTTTCTAAATAGCTCTAATGCTTATACCCCATCCCCAGAGATTCTGATTTGATTCACCTGGGGTGGGTTAGGGTACACTGATATTATTCAAAATCTCCCTCAGTGGTTCTGCGATGTTAGCCAGAATAAACCCATAATGCTAGAGTTAATCCTTTCAGAAAGTGGAGGTAGTCAAAATCACACTGATGGTAGGAACATACTTTTCTCACTTGGAAGTAGATTGTATTATATTTAGATTATGTGTGTGTGTGTGTGTGTGTGTGTGTGTGTGTGTGTGTGTGTATTCACTCTGAGTGATCACTGCCTAACAAATTCAGGAAAAATCAGACCTCAGTTATGAATGAGCAGAGACTTGAATGTGCTACACATCTTCAGAATCCTTTCCACCATGCAGGACAGCCCTTTTCAAAGCCCCAGAAGTCAGGAAATACTAAATATTCCTTGTCCTTTTGTTAAAGATAGGGTTGGATTGATTGGCTGGCCAGGTCTTGTTCTTTTCCAAGGAAGGGTTGGGAAAGAACAAGACCGGTAGAAGGGTATCAAATAAAAGTAGAAGGAAGAATTGGTAGGAGAAGATCAGGGAGCTAGAAGGAGTTAAAAGATGGAAGATGTTCTATATAACCTCCAGAAGATGTAAAATGTGAGGCATGATCCGCCTCCACCCACTGTGGGTGGAACAAGGGATAAATTCATTTTTACATTCAAGAACTCTTTTGTTTTTTTGTTTTGTTTTGTTTTGGGTTTTTTTTTTTTTTGCTTCTCTTTGCTTTCCCTCACTTTTTTTTCTTTTTCCTGTACTGATAAAGACTTGCTTCGAGTACTTAGAGAAAAATGCAGAAACTGTGAGTTGGATTTCCCTAGTCCTTGATTCATGGCACAACTGGAAGGGCCCCTCTGGGGCTGGGTGATTATGTAGATTTCAACATCCCTATGTAATGACTTAGAGGTCCAACAGCTTGCCCAGGTTTCTGCTGTAAGTGATTGAGCCAGGACTCAACCCCTATTGTTCTAAAGGCTGATGTCTTTGTAGGATCACCTGTGATGTTCTTTTTCCTTATGTCACTTCCTTTGCAGGCCAGAGAGAAAGCAGACAGAGCTAATTATGGTAAACAGACTCCTTTTTGTCTGACATGAATTCCTCCAGGTGCACACACACAACATACCAGGAACACTGGGAAGACAGGGAAAGAGGACCCTGTGTGAGGCAGGTAGACCCTGTAGTGTGGTTTCCTCCTGAGTTGAGGAGGAGAAAGAGGATGCACCATATTTGCGTTCCATTGCCTTGTTGGCCCCAGGGCCTTTCATTCCAGGAAAGATCGGTGGTTCTCTCTTCTTTTCTCTCCACACATTTCTATAGTTCCTAATACCCTTGCTTAGCAGTTTTCCAGCTTTAGTAGCCTTAAGATAATGTAGATGGCTTGAAAAAAAAAAAAAAAAAAGGTTTTGAGATTCCACCCTCTAATTTCAGATTTAGGCACTTTGAGGGTGGAGCCCAAGAAAGCTACATTTTTAACAAATTTTAGATGATGCTATTACAGCATCTTAAGAGACCAGCTTTAGGAGCTTATCTGTGGTTTCAAATTTGATTCAACAGTAACCTCTTGTGGCAGTGTTAAAAAAATGTCTGTTACAATCTGGGACAATAGCATGCATTAATAATTCTGGATATTCCAGGGGAGGCTGAAGCAGGAGGATTGCAATTTCAAGTCCAGCCTGGGCAACTTAGTGAGACTCTATGTGAACAAATACAAAAAGTAAGTATGTAAGTGTTGTGGATATAGCTCAGTGGTAAAGTGCTGCTAGATTTAATGCCTACCACATTAAAAACCAAATGAAAATACTGTTTCTACGCAGCACCAGGGCCAGCTGAACCGTAAGGTCTGAACCAAATGATTGCTGGGTCCATCCCACTTTTTCACACTGAGATATTCTGAGAAGGGCAAGAACAATGGGAGTCCAGAGATGCCTACTTGAAGTCAGTCACTCTATCTTTTTTTGATGTTATTTCTTTTACTACTTAATAGTATGACCAAAGGGTTGATCCTTTTGATGATGCCCTGAGTTTTGATGAAATATATTTTGAATGACAGAAAAAGCAATTCTCTGAAATCAAGCATGTGTTATTGTAATTCCCACATCTTCTATTTACATGTGTACAAACTAAAGATAACATAATTATTTCATTTCATTTAATAATGATTACATGTCTCTTTCAGTTACTGTCTAAAATGTACCTTAATTTAATAATACTTCTTAATATAACAGCAATAGTGTCAATTTTTATTCATATACCCCATAAATGTCATTAATTTTGTTTTTCTCACAAAAATTTAATACTGTAATTGTTCATAGTATATCATATCCTGGAGTTGGGGAGAAAATATGTTTTTATGAAGTATGAAATGTAATTATTCTTTTAAAAAGATCAAGATGTCATTCATAGCAATGTTAATAAAGATGAAAAGATGCGAATTTACAAGACCTGGATGACCTCATTCTCTTGTTAATGATTCCAACAGAAGAGTGGGAAAATGGGGGAAAAATTATTTTAATGTCAATTCCAGCTCCATAGGAGCTGTGAGACAGCAGCTCAATATTAGGATCCTCATTTGAAGCTGAGGAAATGAGTTTCAGGAAGTCTACAGTACAGTGTCAGATACAGCGACAGAGAATTGTCCTCCTGCCATGCTTTTAGAGAATGGAAAAGACTGGAGCCCCTGCTCATTGTAAGTCATGCAGATATATAAATTAAACTTCCTACAAATTTTAGTGGACTTGTGCAAGGGAATAAATCCTCCATGATCACTATTGCTCCTGTCAGGAATGTAATGGATTGCTTCTGCCAAGCCGGAGTGCTAGCCCAGGTGAGCAGCTTGACCTGGTTTGCCTGTGCGGAGCAGAATTTGCCTGTAATATCCAGCTGTGGGCTGGGGTTTCACTGCAGCCCTGGGAAGTTTCTTTCTAAGCAACTCTGAACTACAGAAAATGCTGCTTTAGTAACCTCAATGCCACAAAATTGCCTTAAAATGATCTGAGGGGCAGCCTAAACCTGGCACCACCTGGGGGACCCCAAAAATATGATGAATGGTAGAGAAAGAAGGAGATTAAAATTTTTCCCTGTGCTACTGACCTGATCTCTATCCTTGTAGCTATCTATTCTGCAATTATATACAGTTTAAATAGATTATTTTATTTATTATGATAATTTTATTTAGAGCATCAGAGGCTTTAGGAGGTAAAGTCACAGATTTACACAGTTAGAAGAGTAGTACAGGATGATTTGAAACCAAGATGTCTGATAGCTGAGTTGTTTTTTGAACCACCCTATGGGTATTCCACAAAGATCAGGCAATTGAGTATTACCAGTGCTGTAATTCAATTATTTACTTTCTTAATTTTTAGAATAAAATATTTTGCCTCATTCTAAGCAATATTATTTATTAAGGCACAATTTGAGGCTTTACTGATAACTCCCTGCCAAAAAAGAAAAAGAAAATAAAGTATATGCCATGTGTTTTGTTTCTAAATTGTTGTCAAGATATATCAGGAAAACATATTGACCCAGCATACAGTTTCTTTAAGGAATTTACAGCTTTGACATGCTGCATAACTGGTATCTCTCTTCTTCTTCCTTTCCATTTCTTTCTGGATCCTTCCTTCCTCCTCTCTTTCTCCAGTCCTCAGGAAGCCAACTAAGTCTGTTTTGGTCTTATTAGACCTCCCACCATCTCCACATGCTTTGCTCAGTTTCTTCCTCCAATATTTGGTTGCAAATTAGGTCACCACCTTCACAGATCCCTACTGGATAGCCTCCAGTTTCCTAAGAATCTCCTGGAAAAAAGAAAAAAATGTCATTCCAGAGAATGACGACAATAGACAACATTATGGGCCTTCCTGTGATCCTGTGTGCCAGATTTGGTGGAAGTCCTCATCTCATTCCAGCTCTTTTAAACCTCTCTACAATTTCAGGTAACACCCATCAAGTATCCTATTTTTCAGACGAGGAAATGGAAACTAAGAATGGTTGTCTCCTACTAAGAACACCTAGGGGGAAGAGATAAAGATAGGATGGGGACCTAGATAATCACTCTTGAGCACAAACTTTTAACAGCTTTCTTCTAAATTTGAGGAATTGAGAAAGTTCCCCTTGGTGATTTTCGCTCCACAGTTTTTCACTCAGTTCTTTAGATTTTTTTTTTTTTTCTCAAAAAGTCACCAAATTGTTTCAGAAGGAACCCCAGCCTTACTGTAAGACATGAGGCTTTGATTTCTGAAACATGTGAATGTTCCAGCATACATCAGAACTTTCCCTTCTCAACCCTGACCATGATCTTGTCTTTTAAAGAACATTCATTTCCAACAATATAGAGGGAGCTTTCTATTTATATAAGTTAAAATGGGTTCTTTCCATTTCAAACATAAAAGTTAAAAAGCTAAGATTGGGTAAGTACCAGAAATTGAGTGTTATGGCTTGATTCATGATCTAAGACTGAATTTGCTTGAGTATTATTCAGAGTCCCTGGCTCACTGCATTGCTAGAAAACCAGTCATGTAATGAAGAAGTCAACGTTGAACTGATTTGTATTGAGAAATAAAGAAAGACAATACAAAAAGTAAATTTACGTTTGTCCTATATCTCAGGGGAAATCTGGTGAACTGGAGAACCGTGGCTTTTGGAATTAAGAGGATTTCAATTAACACCTGGCCACTTAGGGACATAACATTAACCAGTTTTAGTTCCTTATCTAAAAATGGGGTTATGAGTCCCAGAGGGACTTGGGATGAATTAACTGTGTGAGAGGTCCATTCAGCACTTGGACATGTGGAAGAGATTTGCCACCGCCACTCTTTCAACTTCTTCCCCATCAGCGACACAATCATTCCGCTAGAATTCATATCCCTCAAGTACAGGGATTAAACAAACATCTACAAAGTCCTTGACAGATTTAACTGTCCCTCTGACAGATGTTCCCTCCACAAATTTGAAAAGACCCATAGCAACCTTCTTTTCTCAGATCCCAATTCTGTGAAGCCTGGATCCAGATGTTTTAGCATTGATTACAACACAAGTCATCCCCACAATCCAAGAGGGTCAGAATTACTAAAGTGGTTAACCTAAGAAAATCCATCTCGCTCTGTTCTCTCTCTCTGTACCTACTGAGATCTTTCATTTCTAGGTACTGTGCTTCTGCTTCCCCATGACATGCTGTCTCCCATCCCCTGGTCTGTGGTATGTGGTTCACTTCAGCTTCTGATTCCCTTCACCACCATCTTAATTTTTGGTACCTACTTTCTCTCTGTTATTCTTCTATTCCTTCTCATTTCTTCAGAATTCCTTTGGTGGAGACATGGAAAGGGAGGAAGGTCATTGTGGAGGCAGTAACCATGTTCTCTCTCTCTCTTTTTTTTTTTTTTTTTTTTTTTTTTATTACCAGAGGTTGAAGCCAGGAACACTTAACTACTGAGCCGTATCTCCAGCCCTTTTTTCTATTTTATTTAGAGGCAGAGTCTCACTGAGATTCTTAGGGCCTTGTTACGTTGCTGAGGCTGGCTTTGAACTTGAAATCCCTCTGCCTCAGCCTCCTGAGGAACTGGGATTACTGGCCTGAGCCACCTCATCCGTTATGTTGAAGTGTGAAAAGATGAGAATAAGAATTGACCTCTTGGTACATGTATCCCAGCTGATGTGTCAGTTAGGTATCATTTTGCTTTATAATATCTATCCTTCCCTTGACTAAGCTCTTGAGGACCTTATCTTCACCACTTATTGTACCTCCATGCCTGACAACAGTTGACCTGGAGAAACTAGCCATTTCCACTTCATCCTCATCTCAGAAGCCAACATTAAGTTGGCCATCAAAGCTTCAGATGAGTGGGTACAGAGTGACATGACTCTATCTCCATCCATGGATGGTTGGATCAGAGGCAAACCTTTCTGCCAAGGAGGTTCCATTATGTTTTTTCCCTTAAAAAAATTTTGGAATTCAGACTCTCCTTGTTCAGTCAGGCTCTGTTTTGAAATTAGAGGTGATGGGAAGTCAGGTTTGTGGCAGTTATATTTGTCTGTATGTTGGCCGAAGAAGAAAAAGCAAACAGTAAAAAGAAATGAGAGAGGGAATAGAAGAGAGGAGGAGAGAATTAAGTTGGGAATGAAATAATATGATGTTCTCAGAGGAATATAGCTTCCTTCAATCCAGTGGGGTTTTACAACATGGTTTTAGGCTCCTGATGAGTCTAGTGAATTTTTCTGCCCTTCGTAGACCCCCTGAGAAGACTCTATGTTTTGTTTAAGCTACTCTTTAAGGATTACGGACTGTATTGCAGGTCATTTCAGAAAGAAATGGCATTTGATGTAGAGGTGACAAACCTGTAGATTTGGTTGACATAAGTTTCTATCCCCAAAGAATCACATTACAAAGATAGGAGACCATTTTATCAAAAGCCATTTGGATACACTGGCAGTAAGATTTGAGAAATATTGAGGCTCAAATGTCAGCAGTTCTCAAACTCACACTAAATTAGATTGTTCAGTAATTCAGTAACCAGGATTTGATATCTCCATCCATAAAATGGCAAAATTGGAGAAGTAGACTGGAATCGGAGTAGCGAAGACCTATCTATGCTTGAATGTGTGATTTGGATGCACACTGAGCTCTGACTCTTACTCACTGAGATTTCAGGCAAGTTGTTTAATGACACCAGGACTCGGCTTCCATGTGTGTTAACTGACATAGGATGCCTGACTTTGTGTTGAGAATTATGGGGCTAAGAAGACAAAGAGGAAGGAGGAGGAAGAAACAGGGGGAAAGTGACATTAGTGAAGAGGCTGAGGTGGAAGGAAGAAAGGAGAAGTTCCCTTCTAATGGTTTAAGTGTCCCCTTGCTCTAGAGCACTTACAAACTGACATGAAGATGAAAGGCATTTAATCCACACAGCCTACCAGAAGGTGTGACTTTCACCATTTTTTCTTTTTTTGGCATATTGGTGTAGTTGTTTCCTTTTTACTCGTTAGTTTTCATGTGTGTCATACTGGGAATTGAGCCCAGAGGTGCTTTACCACTCAGTTAAATCCCCAGCTCATTTTTAAAATTTTATTTTGAGAGAGTCTGATTAAGCTGAGGAGCCTGACCTCAAACTTGAGATCTTGTGGCTTCAACCTCCTGAGCCACTGAGGTTATAGTTGTGCACCATCATATCTGACTGCCATGGTTCATTGTGCTATTTTAATTTCAGCATTAGTCATTTCATTTTTATCTATAAATTCTTTCTTTTTTCTACACCTTTATTGGTTTAGAAATATATCATTCATGCTCATGGCTAATCTGTCCCGAGTGACCCTAACTGAACATTTTAGAATATTTGAGTTTCATCTCGAACTTGAAAATTCATTCACTGCTATATTCTTGGAAGACTGCCTGAATGCATCCATCTGTTATTCAAGGAACTTACTGAATACATACTACCTGATTTTTAATCTTTTCTCCATTTAATATATTTTTTCTAGCATTTCTAACTAACAAAAACTCCAGAATTTTTTTTTTTTTTTATATAAAGGACATGCAAAGGCTACAGTAGGAGGTGAAGATCTTTGGAGAACCTTATATGTTAATATGAGATCATGTGAAACCAGATTTGATGTCCTGATGTTACTGTTTGACTTGTCTACAGCCCTATCATTACATTGGTTTTAATTATAGCTATTATCCTCCTTGTCACTTTCTACCAACTTTTACCATTTTATTTTTTCTCTCATATTAGGGAAAAATAATTTAATCTTTAGTCCTTATTTGCATAAAATTTGAATTGTTCTGAATTGAGAATCTAAGTCTCAGTTTTTACACTAATTTTGAAATTCATTAATGAGATTGTTTACACAATCCTTTCCACTCTATTATCTCTCATTTTTTTCTTTAATCCATAAAATGGGACTAAATGCACCCATCATATTGTATTTATGTTGCATGTTCCTGTGTGATAGAAAATTAAAGTTTCATCTTACTGAAAGAGAAACGCTAATGTAGCATTTCATCTTTTATACACTGCTAATACTATTCTAATTGTTTATTGGTAATGATAGATTTTTTTCAGGTTATTTGTATTTAGCCTCATTTTTTCTTTTCATTCATCTGTTATCAACACTAAGTTAAAATAAACTATGAAGAGTTATGTGACCTTCGAAATCTTCATTAATAATTCTTCATCTTCTTCCTCGCTATCATACTAGGAGTGTAGAAAGTTTTGGTAGTGTGAACTTGAATAGAAAGCATAAATGTGGAGAAGATTGAATCACTTGGTAATGAAAAGAGTCAGATTTTTGCCTTATCCACACCTGCACACCATTGCCAAAGTCCCCTATCACTTTAGACTCCATGTCTGAGAAGTGTGATATTGATTGCCATATTGCAGAAGCCAGCCTAGCAGCCCACATCCCCAGGAGAATTGCCGACTCTGGCAGCACAAGATGGATGACTGACAGCCGGCACCCAGTCCTTTTTTTCTGACAAAGCTTTCATTTGACATTAATTTTCTATCTCCTCTCCTGTTAGCAGCTGCTAGTTTCCAATCTAATGCCCAAATGCCAATCAGCTACTAGTTATTTTTAATTAAGACCACTCACAAATTTCTCTCACGTCACATGCGTGGAAAGGAGGGGAATCCTTTTATTCATAATCGAATTTCACGTGTAAATTGCCTTCATCACACTTGTCTGGCAGTCCTGTAGCATGCCAGAGAAGAGAAGCACTTTTTCCTGTTCAGTCATGCATGGACTCCGCACCTTGTTTCTTGGACACACAGCTATGATCATCTGTTTTTATTTGTATCTCATTAAGTCTGCAGCAGCTGGGTATTGACCATCCCAACCTGTGACCTCCATTGCCCACGACAAGATGGCACTAGATTCACTTGGTCAGCCTCTGAGATGGACATACAGGAATTACTTTCAAAAGAATTATTCTGGGGTGGGTAATGGTGATTCTCTGACAATGTATAAACTTCATCTTATGACCTGACAATGATCAGGATATTTATCTTGGTTCATAGTCAAGGTTCACTTGAATATAGGAGGTAAAGTAACTTAAGTATATAGAAAATAAAACATGTTAAGCCCCTTTGATGTGTGCAATAACTTCCATTTTTATTTTCTAAGAGCATTCTTATTTTTATTTATTGATTTATGTTTTGGTAGCAGGGATTGAATCCAGGGGTGCTTAACCACTGAGCCATATCCCCAGCCCTTTTTATATTATTTTATTTTATTTTATTTTATTTTATTTTGAAACAGGGTCTCACTAAGTTACTGAGGGCCTCACTAAGTGCCTAGCTTTGAACTTGTGATGCTTCTGCTTGAACCTGCCCAACAGCTGGGATTACAGGTATGCATCACCATAGGCAGCTATTTGCTAAGAGAATTCTTCTACACATTTAAAAAGTTTACATAAAAATGGGGGGAATTTGCCTTTTTAAAAATTGTATGATTGGGTAGTTATGACATTGTAGGAATACACAAAGTGGAACTTTCTTTTTCAAATAAGAAAAAAAAAGATGTAATCTGGAACATACAATTATTATAATTAGAAAATGTTTCCAAATTTAGTTCTGGACTTGAAATCCAAAACATACTTCTGGTGGTTGCATCCATAACTGGAGAATGAAGAAGTGGGGAAGGTCCTTTTAGTCTTTGATCCACATAATAGATATTTTGGATATACCTATCCAAAAGAAGGCAGCTCTGCCAGGCATTTAATCATGCCAAACACTTCAAGAGCACATCCATTCAGGGCCCAAGTGCCTGGCTGGCGAGTTCTGCTTGAACCTGAGCTGAATTCACTCCTACAAGGTCTGTACATGTTTCCTAAAGCTAAACACTGACTATGGCACCCTCCTGCTAAAACTCTTCCAGGGGTACCCCTCCCTGAACACATTGTTGTTTGTGTCTCTGTAGATTCTAAAACTCCCTGGTTGAATTTCCTTCCACCTGCCCTTCCCTAGTCTTTCCCTTTTTAATCTTGACAGACATCAGAACATTCAGTATGCATGGCACTCTTCCATGTTCTTTACATGTATTATGTCATTTAATTCTCACAGCATATGTGTTTGCAGATGCATGAGCTGAGTCGTAGAGTGGTGCTGTAATTTTCCTAATGTGATAATAGCTGGCAGAGCTATGACTGGATCCCAGAGATTCTGCCTATGCTTTTGAGGATTTTATTGCATGGTTACCCTAAAGTTACTCACGGACACACTAGCATAAAGCATCATTGTAACAATGATTCAGTACCTTGTCTGTGTCCAAAAGCTTGTGCACAACCACTGCTTATTTAGTATCTGGTTTTGTAATTGTTCATGTCTCTTTCCCTCAAAATCCCATGAAAGAAGAAAATACCCTTTATTTTTGCACAACTAGCGTCACATGAAGGACACAGATTATAGGCTGAATAAACAGTTATTTTTCCCATGAATAAATGCATGTCCGTTGAAGGGATAAAAATGCAAAATCATAGGAATTCAGTGTGAAGAAATACCATAATGGACAATTTTATAGAGAGTGAAAAATGCTTGCAAGACATACCTGTCAGTTTCATATGGGGGGTGTATATGATCTTCAAATGATCATAATGTGTTGTTTTCTTTTTATTGACCGAATACACTCATTTAAATATCTTAAATATCTATCGTTCTTTCTGTACCTACACATGAATAAAAATACATCTGAAAATTTATATTCCAAATATTTAGTAGTATTTTTTGGCAGATAAAGTTATAGAAGCTTTCCTTTTCTGCTCTATTTATTGCCCTATTTTTTGCCTTGCATGATCAAACTCAAGGTTAAAGAAATCCTCACAACATGAATTATTAGACACACAGCATTTCAAGAGCTTCTGTATTAACAGTCATACACAAATCTGGAATTTAAAATAGGAATTCTATACCAGAAAGAGAAATTTAGTAGCCATAGCATAAAAAATGGCCATTTAGACTATGAGATAGATAACTTCAAAAATTAAAAAAAGAAGAAAAACGGAATAAGAAGAGACGGATAACATACTTTCCTTGCTTAGTCATTCAAACCGTAAAAGTTTATTCTCTCACACATATTTGATCATCCTCCTCCCACAAAACATTTGGAGATTGCCATTGACGATCTCAGTTGGAGAAGCTGCAAATCCATTTAGCACATTCTCATGGAATATCTGCTGTGCATCCAATAGTACTCACATCATTTAATGTATTACATATAAACGATACACAAGCCAGGGACGTGGGTACAAATATTATTAGCATGTTACAGATGAAGACATGGAAATGCAGTGATCAACATAATTTCTTGAGGTTATCATTAAATGGATGAGTAAGGATTCCAAGAGACCTCGTCTCTAAATTACGCCAATGGAAACCAAGACACAAAACTGCAATAGTCATGTTTATGTAAATAATATTGTAGGTTCAGAATGGAAGACCAACTCATTGAGCTGGAGGAACTCAAAGCATAGATGTTGATTTTAACATCAGTTAAAAAACTCAATACAGAGGGAAATGAGAGGGAGGAGGGGGTGGGGGTATGAAAGATGGTGGAAAGAGACAGATATCAGTATTCTTTGTGCATGTATGATTACAAGAATGGTATGAATCTACGTCGTGCATAACTATAGAAATGAAAAGTTGTACTCCATTTCTGTACAGTGAATCAAAATGCAGTCTGTAAAACTAAAAAAAATAAATAAATAAATAAACTTTTTAAAAAACCCTCATAATCCCAATGGAGTTGATTTCATATAGGCAGCTTTTGTTTTGTTTGCTGGCTTTGTGGCTTATTCTCTTCTTTACATTTCCTTATTTCTCTCCCTTTATCAATCTTATGAAAAGTGACACTCCCAACAGAACATTCAGCAGACACTTCTGGTGCTTTTGTAGAAAGATTAGCTTGAAGATACGCAGCAGCTTCTGTCTAGTTCTCACGGAACCCCAAGAAAATATGGCAAAAGAGTCTGAGTACCCAGAGAATGTCATGCTGTGAAGAAATTCAAATAGCCACATGAACAGGCCCCGTGGGAGAGGGGAAAAGAAGAGGGAAAGAGGAAGAGAGATGGAGACAGAGACACACAACAGAAATTGTCACAACGTCCTCAGTCATTCCATACTCCACAAGTCCCCACACACTGTGGAGCACAGGGAAGTAGCCCCTGATTACCTGGACCCAAAGATTATTGAGATCTAAAGGTAATAAGGTGATGAATGAATTCACCAAGTTTTGTCATAGCTATTTGTTCCATATCTACCATAGTAGATAAACAGAATGGAGTTCATGTCTCTTTCTAGAATAGGTAGAATTGAGGAATAGTCTTTCTTTCTCTCTTTTCTTCCTTATCTCTTTCCCAGACTGCACTTTCTGACCTGGCCTTGCAAGGTGCACTTCTGTCAGTATAGAGAGACTTTAAGTTTAAGGGGGGTCATGGTTTTACATTATTGGCAGAATGATGAGGAGTATAATACTAAAATTTGGAACTGAAAGGAAAGTAAAGTGTTCACGCACATATACCTCCATTCAATTGCTCAGTAAACCATCCCCACATCTCTGAGTCTGTCTTTATCAGTGGCACACACTCCCTGCTGTAGACTGATATAAAACAATCTCTCACTGACACTTTGATAATCTGTAGAAAGAGATGCTCTCAAAAGTCTGATTTCTGTTTGGTAGATCTCCTTCGTTTTGATGCAGCTTCTCTTGTCAAGTGAGAATTTCAAAGATAAATACAATTTCTGAAGATCAACCTCTTATATTTGCAAAAAGTTCTCATAGGATTCATTTTATACATTTTTTAAACAATGTATCGTTGTGCAGTGGATTTTTACCTTTTATCTGTGTTCAATTTACTCAAACTGTTGTTTTCTATTCTTACATTGTTTTCATTTGTCTATTCAGTATTAAGATCATGAATTACCTATTACCTTGATTGATTTCATATCTTGGCTACTGTGAATAGGGCTGCCATCAATGTGTGAGTGCAGATATCTTTTCCACAAAATTCCATCAGTGAATGAATGGATAAAGACAATGTGGTACAGATACACAATGGAATGTTATTCAGCCATTACAGAGTGAAATACTGTAATATGTAATAACACAGATGAGTCTGGAAGACATTACATGAAGTAAAATAAGTCAGGTGCACCAAGACAGATACCACATGATTTCATTTAGATGTGGAATTTAAAAAGTTGAGCTTATAGAAGGAGAGCATTGAATTGAGCTTACTAGATGCTGGGTAGAGAGATGTTTGGAAAGTGGAAGTTGGACAATTAGTGCCAAGGGTCAGTTAGGTAGAAAGTGTCAATTCTGGTGTCCTAAGGAAGAGTATGGTGAGACACGGTACATATTTTGTACAAATCTGGAATCTAAATATTCTCATCACAGAAAAATGATAAATGTTTGATGTGATGTAACTGCCAATTATCTTTACTTGATCATTACACAATGTATAGATGAATAAAAACATCACGTTTAACCCATAAAATGTTTCATTGTGTGTCAATTAAAGATAAATTCTAAAAATTAAAAACAAATACAAAATTAAATTCCTAAGTAGAAAATAGAATTATGGAACAAGGAACATGGAAAACAATTGTTTTAGTTAGCTTTGGCATTGCTGTGACCAAAATACCTGACAGGAAATCCTTAGAGGAGGGAAAGTTTATTTGGGGCTCATGGTTTCAGAAATCTCAGTCTTTAGAAGGATGAGTCATTGCTCTGGGCCCAAGATGAGGCAGAACATTATGTCAGAAGGGCACCAAGGAGGAAAGCTGATGCCCTCAAGTCATGAAGGAAGCAGAGAAAGAGAGAGGAAGGTGCTGCAGGGAAAACAGCTCTTCCAGTGACCCACCTCCTCCAGCCATGACCCACCTACCTACAGTTACCACCCAGTCAGTCCATTCAAACTAGGGTGGGCTGATTAGGTTGTAGCTCTCAAAATCTGATCATTTCCTCTCTGAATAGTCTGGCATTAACAGGAGCTTTTGGGGGAACACTTCATATCCATGCTTCAACAGTTCAATAAAAACCTACTCCAACTTCTTATTTGCATATGAGTTAAATGAGGTCCTGAGATTATAAATGAGTTTTTTCAGGTTACAGTCTCAATGAATGCCACTGACTATAGTGCAGGGTCTCTTCACTGCACCACTATTGACATTTGAGGTTGAACCATCCTTAGCGGCAGGAGGCTGTGTTGTGCAGGATGTTTAGCAGTAGCCTTGACCTCTACCTACTGGATGCCAGTAGTCTCTCCCCTTGCGACAAACAAAAGTGACTTCTAACTTTCCTAAATATACCTAGCTGGGTAAAACCACTCCTGGTTGACAATCACTGCTTTAGACAGTCTAATACATGAATTCTTTCTACTCATTTAGTTTTTCCTTGCTGTCCCTGTCACCCAGCCTGAAATTAGAATGCTCCCAACAGAGACAGATTAGAATGTGCTTTCCTTTGCACAGGCACCAGAGTGTGATAGATTCAACAAACACAAAACTTCCTTGAATGCCCTGACTAAATGGCAAGGAAAAGCCAACTAAAGAGCAAGCCTTCTTCCCCCTCTATGCCCCTTGAGAACTCTCTGTCTGTGATCTGCTGCTCTAACAGCTCACTGAGCAATAAGTGAAGTCTGATACTTCAGTGCCTGCTTTTTAAACTAAAAACTTCTTCTCAGCAAAGAAACAATCAATAATGCAAAGAGAGAGCCTAGAGATTGGGAAAAAATCTTAACCACATGCACCTCAGATAAAGCATTAATCTCTAGGATATATAAAGAACTCAAAGCACTTAACACCAAAAAACAAATAACCCAACCAATAAATGGGTTAAGGAACTGAAGAGACACTTCACAGAAGAAGATATATAATCAATTATCAAATATATGAAAAAATGTTCAACATCTCTAGCAATGAGAGAAATGCAAACCAAAACTACTCTACGATTTTATCTCACTCCAAGCAGAATGGCAATTATCAAGAATACAAGCAACAAAAAATGTTGTGGAGGATGTGGAGAAAAAGGCACACTCATACATTGCTGGTGGGAATGCAAAATGGTGCTAACATTGTAGAAAGCAGTATGGAGATTCCTCAGAAAACTTGGAATGGACCCACCATTTGACCAGTTATCCCCTCTTCGGTTTATAATCACAGAACTTAAAATCAGCAAACTACAGTGACATTGTCACATCAATGTTTATAACAGTTCAACTCACAATAGCTAAACTATGGAACCAACCTAAGTGCACTTCATGGATGAATAGGTAAAGAAAATATGTTCTACATATATGATGGCATGTTACTCAGCTTTAAGGAAGAATGAATTTATGGCATATGTTGGTAAGTGGATGGAGTTGGAGAATATCATGCTAAGTGAAATAAGCCAAACCCAAAAAAACCAAAGGCTAAAGGTTTTCTCTCATATGGGGAAGCTAATTCACAACATGGAACTGGGAGATAGGGAAGAATAAAGTTACTTTATATTAGGTAGAGGGGAGTGAAGGGAAGGGAAGGGGTATGGGAATAGGAAAGACATACAGTGAAATAGACATTATTACCTCATATGCACATATGACTGCATGACCAATGTGATCCTACAATATGTACAATCAGAAAAATAAGAAGTTACACTCCATGTATGTTTGATTATCAAAATGTATAATGCATTCTACTGTCACAGAATCAGAACAAATAAAATTTTTTTAAAAAGGATGAATGCAAAAAGATGAATTATATATGCAAAGTAAAAAAATTATATAGGCAAAGTTAAAATAGCTCCCAGAGTGGTAAAAAGTAACCATAATTTCCTTGAAGTCACTCAAATATATATTAAAAAAGGTATTAGATCACTATCTGTGAAAAACAATATTGGTCAAAAAAAATAAATAAATAAAAAAGCCAATCCCCAGTCTCATCACACAAGGAAAAACAGCCCTTTAAAAATGAAGACATTCTGCTTGTGGACTTCAGATACATTCTTCTCAATTTAACTTGTTTTCTCTAAAGATGACTTGAAGTTTAAGTAAGGTTGTGATTTCCCTATTGTGGAAAAATGTGTGCCATTTATTTTAAAGTCCTCAGACTCACAAAAGGAAGTAGTTCCATAAAAAGATTTTTGTCCGTTCACAATTCATGCAGCCAATGGCTCAAGAACTCACTCTGCACCAGATGCCCTGCTGTGGATTTAATTGTTTAGAAGACCCAGTAGTACAATAACGGAGCAGAATCCACAGGCCCAAAAGAATTATGCCCATGAGAGAAAGATGTAAGTGGAGTCCACTGTGCTAACTTTCATGATAGCCTTAGCCTCCTAGACCTGAATTCAACATGTGAAGAGGGACCCAAGTAAGACTGAAAGTTTTGTGGTCACACACAGTACAAGCAATTTTCTAGGCCAAAGGGATACCATGTACAAACAGAAAGATGTTAGAGCTTCTGAGATGGATGCCCAAATTGTTATGTACCCATCTCCTTTGTCCCCAAACGAAATCCTGATGCACAAGACTAAGCTCCCTCTTCTCTGACTCCATCAGATCCACTGTGTTTTGTGCTGCCTGATCCATTTATCTTGTGTGTTTCTTTGTCCTGGTAATAAGCCTCTGATTTATTTAGGCAAGTAAAGATTAACACAACTCAGAAACAAAATTTCATTCAGAAACTGAGTTATAGATCTGTACCTCTCTTCCTTCTCTTTTTAAATCAAAGTAATATTACTTAAACCTCATGCAGTTTAAACAAAATCCTCCTAGAAAGTTTCCATTACAGAGGCAGCGTTATTTAATATAAGTTGGTGAGATATCCATACAGTTCACAATGACACATTACGTGTACTTCTAAGTATAGAATACAATGTGCTCTTGGGTATTCACCCCAAAACACAAGCATTATGAATTTCACTTAACCACAGTTAGACGAGATATCTTCATGAACCCAACTCATTGTGCCACATTTTGCCTACTATCTGCCTTTCCTTCCTTAGCTAGGACATCAAAGACATGGTGACTATGGTAGATGTTCTTCAAGCTGTACTTCAGATCAGCTTCCACAACTCCCACAAACTTACCTCACTTCACTCCGTCTTCAAAACCATACTCATGTAATGAACCTTTTCACAAGTCCTACTGAGCTGTGGACTGGATTAAGTGTTTTATATGAAAGTTGTCTCAAATGTAGTTCTTGCCCACTGGGGACAGGCTTTGTGAGGAAGCTTTGTTGAAACAACCATATCTTTTTTATAATTCTCTTTTAAGTGGAATAAATTTATATTCATTTTATATAGGAGGAAACTATAACTGAGACACATGAAGAGAAACTAACAGCAAGGTTACCACAAGAAACTCCAACATAGCCTTCTTAACATTTTTGTTGAAATCAACATTTTTGTTCAAATCCCAGAGAGTGTCCTCCAGTCCTAAATTCATGCTGAAGACAAGGCTGCAAGTTCAAGTTTTCCAAGAAGTCCACGAACTAAAAGATATCTTCTTGGTTACTCTAAGTTCAGAAAACTCTAAAGTTCACCAGAAAAGGTAAAAAAAAGTTTATAGGAAATGTGTTTTTTTTATTTATTCATATTTTAATTAGTCTATTAACATGTGGAAGTAATGCACTTAAATGGGACCTTGGCAGGAAAAGCACATTTTAAACAATAAGAAACCAGGGGAAACATTGAATATAGCTATTATTTTTGGCAGCAGTCTTTTCTTACATCTTTTTTTTTTTCTTTTTGTTTCTCCTCTCTGGTAACAAAAGGGGAAAAAAAGTTTAAATGAGAGAAGATTGCACAGAGTTGGGGATTAACATTTAATTTACATAATGTCAGTGTGTTAAAGACTATGTAGGTGCAGTAGTATAAAATATTCTTAGTTAAAAAGCAGCTCAAAATAGGAACCTCTTTTATTTTGCACATTTTACCAAGTTCATTGTGCGGCTAAGTTAAAAAAGAACACCATTTTCTTAGCAAAGGCTGCACAAGATATGCATAGAGGTATGTAATTATTTAGGAAGAAGAGTAGTTCTCATCTTGATTCACTCCTCAGGTGATAAAACAGAGATATCACTGATGATATAATTTGACCCTCCTGGCTCATCAAAATCGGGAAGTCCACACAGAAACATAACAGCAGATTTTGTGCTTTAACAATTCAAAGGCACTGATGTTGAAAAGTCTTGTGTGTGTGTGTGTGTGTGTGTGTGTGTGTGTGTGTGTGTGTTAAGTAGAATCATCAAAATCTCCCTCTGAGAAAGGCACAGCAGTCTGCATAGTAGCTCTCCCTCTTGGATGCCGCTAATGCTCCCTGGCAGCTTTCACTCAGAAAAAGCTTTTGCAGAAAGACCACAGTGCATTCTTCTCTACCCAGCATGCTTAGCTTAATTCCCACCATGTAACAGTGTACCAGGAACCTGAATTCATAATTGCACCAACTCAGCAATGAACTACCCTTTTTCAGAAACTCAGCTGTCCTTCAGCCAGAAGTCTTTGGCTTGATTTTTATCTCAATGATCCTGTATGGGAGTAAGGGAGAGTAGGAATGAGAACCAATGGGCCAGAGTTGAGGTCAATGGAGTTTAATGCACACAACATGGGATCCACAGGGTTCAAAGACAGTGGGGGAAATGCTTCTTCCATCCTTGCATTTTATTTCCATTCAGATATAGGAAACTCCTCCTTTCTGACCCTTGTGAGTTCCCTCCATGCCTTTACATTTTTCATCTTGGGGAATTTGGAGTGACAAGCATGTAGATAAATTCATGAAAAATGGATATATTCAGCTGTACATTGTACTTCTTCCTCTTGGGGTTCAAATCCACATGTGTGCAATGATCTGTCAGTCACGCTATCTAGACAAGCCCTATCCAACTTGCTAGATCTGCCTCCCTGAGCCATGGCTGCCTGGGAGTGGGTTAAAGCAACGGTAAGCCCCTCTGGCTGAACAGAGTTACTGTCACATCCTCTGTTCTAATCCAACCTTAAATGGTTACCAGTGACATGTCCCTTTGTATTTTTTTGTTGTATTTCAGGTTATTCAGGATGCATGTTGGAAAATGGATGTGATATATATCATCTGAGTGATGATGATGATATCCATTTGATAATTTTAGGATAGAGTTCAGATGAAATGAAAATATCAAAAATACCTTAAAGAGTATCTACAAAGGATTATCCCAACTCTTACTGGATATATTCACAAACAAAAAAGTTAAAAATAATTATAATGTTGGCAAGAAAATAGTCCTGGCGCCTGGACTGTGCTTTCTACACAGAAATACCCAGAATGATTCCTTGTACAGATGGTTCTGTGTGTGGCCCATTTTCCTGAATGAGACAACACAGTCAACTATCTGGAAAATACATGTTTTGTCATTTGATTATTCCTTTCATGTCCACCACATCAGTCTTTCCCCCCAAATCCTGTGTCCTTCTAGTTGGAAATTTTTTCATCCTTTCTTCTCCACTGGGCAATTTCATCTGGTTCATCTTTAAAGGCCAAACTTACATGACTTTTCCTTTGTAAAATTTTATTATTTGTCTTACCTCTGTGTTCTTGAAATTTTTTTATGATCAATTTTCACTCATATTAGCTGTACAAATTAATGGGTTTCACTGTGACATTTCTATAATATACATATTGTGCTTTAATCATATCCATCACCCCTAGTGTCCTCTTTTGCCTTTTCCTATGTCTGCTCCCCTCTTCCTAGCCTTCACATTCCTTGTCCCCCGTAACAGTCCTTTTTCTAATTTTGGGGATATATAATATATATTACATATTACAGAAAACATGAAATACTTGTCTACTTGTCCTTCTCTATCTGGCTTAATTTACCACTTATGAATGACTGATAAATACATGAAAAAATGCTGAACTATTTTATCAGGGAAATACAAATCAAAACTACCTTGAAACCCACTCCCCTAGTTAGATCAGCCATCACCAAAAAATAACAAATGCTATTGAGGATGTGGAGAAAAATACAACTCTTCTAAAGAGGAGAGTAACATAAAATAGTATGGCCAGTATGGAAAAATTATGAATGCTCTTCAAGAAAACAAAAATAGAACTACTACTCAATTCAGCTATACCACTTCTGAGTGCATATCCAAAGAAATGAAGTCAGCATACAAAAAATATAGCTGACTACCTATCTTTCTTGTGGCAGGTTCACCATAGCCAAGATATGGAACCAGCCTAGGTGCATTAATAGATAGATAATGGACAAATAAAATGTGGTATATCTACATAGTGGAGAATTATTCCAAAATAAAGAATGAAATCGTGTCATTTGCAGAAAAATGGATGAAACTGGAGATCATCAGAACTTCTTATTCATATCTTTACAATGCATTCATCACATTTTAACATCATTAATTTTGTGTTATGGATTAAATTTTAGGTGGCCCACAAAAGCTCTGGTGTTGACACAGGAATGTTTGGAGGTGAAATGATTGGACTGTGAGTGTTGTAACTTAATCAGTTCATCCTACTTTGAATGACTTGGTTGTAACCCCAGGCAGGAGGGTATGTTTGGAGGAGGTAGGTTCCTGGGGTGTGCCCTGGTATCGTTCATCTTCTCTGCACTCCCTTTGCCTTCTGTCTCTGCTTCCTGGTTGCTATGCACAGAGCAGCTTCCCTTTGTCACACCCTTCCACCATTATGTTCTGTCTCACCTCAGGCTCGAGCAAAGAAGTTGGCTACCATGGACAGAACCTCTGAAACAATGATCCCCAAATAAATTTTTCTTTCTCTAAGTTCTTCTTGTCAGGTATTTTGATGATGGCTAACACTTACACACTATTTTTTGTCTTCCTGACAAAGCTAAGCCCTTAGAAAACTGGGACTATGAATTCATCATTTCTGTATCTACAGAAACGAAAAAATATTTAGTACTAAATATATGTATAAGGAATTGCATACACAGTCCTCAAAAAGTCTAATTTGTATTACAAATTGTGAAAAAATAAAACAATTTCCATTTTTCTTTCTTTCTTTCTTTTTTTTTTTTTTGATATGAAGTATTGAACCCCCAGCTTTACTCATGCTAGGCAAGTGCTCTACCACAGAACTGCACATCCACCATTGTATATTTATTTTTGAGACAAGATGTTGCTAAATTGGCCATGTTCACCTGGAACTTGCAATCCTTCTGCCTTAACCTTCTTTGTATCTGAGATTATAGAACTGTGCCCCTGCATGTGGCTATCATCTCCATTATTTAAAAAGAAATACAAAATCTTGTTTAAAGCATGGATCATCAAACCCTTTGCTTTGCCTTGGTCTCCTTACATCACTTTGCATTTATGAAGTTGTTAATTAGTTTCTTCTCACTCTAGCTTTATGACTAACTATTGAGTATTTGTGTTCATAAACCAAATGATGTGGGTTCTTATGTGATCAAATTATGTACAACTGATAGCAGAATGTGTTATAGGGTATTTACAACAGCTTTGTGAAACTTGAAAACTATCTTTAGCAGAATTCCAATCAGGAAAGAATGGTTTTTTCCACAGACACTGTAATTACTTTTATAGGAAGAATGCATTCAGCAAAGCAAAATATTTTAACGAAGTCTAACAATAAAATAGTAACTAACAATTATTTAGCAATCATTATATGCCGGACTCTTTTTAAAGGAGTTCATACATGCTCATTAACACGTTTAATCCTGATGACAATACTGATAGATGTTTTTAACTTCCCAGTTTGCAGTTGAGAAAATGAGACCATGGAGGTAGAAGGGAGGTAGAAGGGATCTCTGTTACCATCTGATCCTTGTCATTCAACTGAGTCCTGCACTCCTAACATGACCAGTGTCAACCATTATTGTGAAAAGAAAGCTCATACAATTTCAAAATAGCTCAAGCATGTTATCTGCAGTTTTTGAACACATGAAGGGCTTAGATCTGAAGCAGTACATTACCTTTTTTCCCCCCTTCTATTGCTTTCATGTGTCATACTGACTCCAGCATCATTATCTTCAGCCCCACCCTACCTCCTGGATTTATCTGCCTGCTATCAATACTTCTCAATCCCTGGCCTATGCACCTCTTTTCTGACTACCCTGTCTCCATTTCTGAAACACACCAACATCAAGTGGGACCACCAAGCAAGACAGATCCCTCCTCACTTCAAAAATCACTTCTTTAGCAGTTTCCCCAACTAGTCAAACTCAAGCATCCCATAATCACATCTTCCTGTAAATTCATCAGTCTCTCAATTTATTAATTTACTGGTTGTGTATTATCTGTGTTACTTCACTCACCTTGCACTTTGGTTTCTCAAGACTAAGGACATTATTTCCAGTACCACTCAATTACTTTGGTCAGTTCTCAAAGCAAAACAAAACAAAGAATACTCAAAAGATTGATTGGAGTGTACAGAGAAGGGGAGAAAAAACTGGACGTTGTAGTTATGGTCGTTAGGTTGTTATAGGGAAGAACCTAAGGATATTCACATTGTAATATTTTAGTGTAAATATAGCTTTATGTGGTAATTTTGGTACAATACTTGTTTTAGTCAGCTTTTTCACTGCTGTGACTAAATGATCTGACCAGCATAATTATAGAGGAGAAAAGGTTTATTTGAGGGCTCACGGTTTCAGAGATCTTAGTCCATAGAAGGCTGGCTCCTTTCCTTGGGGCTGCAGTGAGGCAGAACATCATGGCGGAAGAGCATTGTAGAGGGAAGCAGCTCACATCATCAGGAAGCAGAGAGAGAGAGAGAGAGAGAGAGAGAGAGAGAGAGAGAGAGAGAGACCATTCTACAGATACAAAATATATACCCTAAAGCCATGCCCTGATTCCTACCTCCTCCAGCCACACCCTACCACTTCTTTTACCACTCAGTTAATACCTATTAGGGAATTAACTCACTGGTTGGGTTAAGACTCTCACAACCCAATCATTTCTTCTTCAAACCTTCTTGCATTGTCTCACATGTGCGTTTTGGGGGGATACCACATCTAAATCATAACAATACTGTATATAAGTACATATAATACTAGAAACACATTTTGGTCAGTTTCTAGCTGTTATAACCAGAAAAACTGATGGGAACAATTGAAGGAGAAAACGTTTACTTTGGGGCTCACCATTTCAGAGGTCTCAGTTGGTAGATGGCCAACTCCATTGCTTTGGGTCAGTGGTATAGCAAAACATCATGGCAGAAGAATGTAGTAGAGGAAAGTGGCTCAAAACATTTTACCAGGAAGTACAGAGAAAGCGTTCCACTTAACAAGGATAAAATACACACCTTAAAGGCATGCCTCCAGGGACCTAGCCTTACCCTTCCTGCCTATAGTTACCACCCAGTTAATCCCTATCAATGGATTAATATGCTGATTAGGTTAATGTTCTCATAGCCCAATCATTTGACCCCTGAACATTCTTGCATGGTTTCACATATGAGCTTTTGGGGGACAAATCACATCTAAATCATAACATATTCACCTGACATCTATGCATACAAATTCACCTGATATCTAGGTATATACATACAAATAATATTTAGTAACTACCAAATCCCTAGACTATGAAACAAATATTCCTAACATTCTCAGGTGCCACATATTGGAAACACATATATAAAGTGTCATTGAGATTCTGGACACTATGTAGTCAAATAATTATTGTCAGGCTTTTGTTCCTTCTTTCTGTCCTGGGTAGAGAACATCTCCAGTTACTATCATAGATACAGACAACACCGGAGTGTAATAATGTTAATACTTGCATCATTCCTTGTGTGTCAGTCAGTGAATTTAGGGTTCTATGTATGTTTTTCTTTTGTCTTTTTGGTGTGTCACAATGTTGTGAGAAATAAACTTATTTATCAATTATAAATAGGGAATCCATAGTTCAAAAAGTTTAAATAAATTATCCCTAGGTCAAGGAGCCAGAATTCCATCCCAAGTTTGATTTCAAAGCTAATGGTCTTAACAACAATGATATTACTTATTAACTCTCTTAAGGAACCAAATGCAAAATTGGAGAAATATAATTAACCACCCCCATCCTTCCTCTTTCTGATATCCTAGTTCTGTTCAGAATGGAAAACTAAATCTAAATAATTTTCTCTTGTGATGAATTGTCCTTGTGGAGTGGGAGAAGAATTTTGTCAGTATTTATTTCACTTATTGTTTTCAAATCCACCACTACACATACTGAATGCTTTTCCTGTTCTCAGTCTTCTATGTCAAGAATCATTTTCATATCAACTAATAGTATGTCAGGGGTATTTTGTTTGCAATTATTTGCGTCTTGCCGAAATAGGGATTGCTGTCGTTCCACAGCATAATCTTGGGGTTGAAGTGCTTACTTTACTTGGCAACTATATTCCCAGGTGCAAGGCAATAGATTCTCAAAGAAATTTAACATGAGAACAATACACCCTTGGCAACGGTAGTCAAGACAGCGTTTTGTGTTTCTTCCTTCAAACTTGTACAGCTTTAGATGGGAGTCTTTCCTTATCTCTTGCAGTTTGCTGTCATTTAAATTGGTTTACAGTATACAAAGCTATATGAAAAGTCATAAGGATAACAATTAAAGGAGAAATGTGACCATTATAAGTTATATTTTATTTTTGATTGACATAATAATTATACATATTTATAGGGAGCAATGTGATGTTTCAGTACAAGTACACTTTGAGTTCTGTTCAAATCAGGGTAATTAACATATGTAGCATGTAAACATTTATCATTTCTTTGGGGTGTGAACATTCAAAATCTTCTGTAGCTGTTTTAAAATATATGGTACTTTCCAGTCAACTATAATCACCTTCCTATGAAATAGAACACCAGAACGTATTCCTCCTATCTTAGTAAATCTTGTACCTTTTGACCAATTTCTTCCCTTCCTCCCTCTTCATCTCCATTTTTTCAAGATTTCACTCTACTACTATATACTTATCTCTTGCAGCTGCTTCTAGAATAAGATCATATTAAAGAAGTTTCAAGTAATAACAAACATTATTTATTCTGTGTAATCCATTGACAGGATCAGCTTATATATTTCTTGCTATATTCTGAATGTGTAGCATATTTTAGTACACATTGTAACCTTAAAATATTGTCAAATGATTATTAGACAATTTCTGTTTTATTATTTATGTCCACCCATCTATCTTTCAAGCAATTTGTAGTATCTTTACTAATTAGAAAACACTACCTCAGGAGGACATATCTAAATTCATGAAATACTATGATAATAGGAAATATTTTCTTTCCTATGACTGTCAGAGAGGGGGTTTCCATTTTTAATGGCACTTTCCTTTTTGTTTTTCAATTATTATTATCTTGGAAGAAACAAAGACCATACTTGTTCTTTTATAACAATGTATTAGCTATAAGAATTTGAAGAAAACAGTTGAAAATTGGTGATAAAAAAATGTTGGGAAGAAAATTGTGAAGAGATTTCTCTTAATGGGCAAAAACAAAATGTATGTGTCACAAGTTAATGCTCACCAAAGAGTGGTCTTAGCAAAAGATGATTATAACAATCAAGTGGATAGGATGTCCCATTCCTAAATACCAGTCTCTCTTGTTATTATCCAATGAACTCAGCACTAATGTGGACATGGTGGCAGTGAGAGAGGTTATGCATGAGCTCAGCAACATGGACTTTCACTCACTATGGTCAACCTTACTATGGTCACTGATGAGTGCCCAATCTGCCAGCAAAATGGACAAACATTAAGTCACAGATATGTTACCATTCTCTAGGGTGATCAGCAAAAGAACAAGTGGCAGCTGGATTATATTGGACCCCCTCCACAATAGAAGCATATTGTCCTTACATGAATCATAATTACTCTGAATATAGATTTGCTTTCCCTATAATGTTACCCAAACCACCATCATGGACTTCTAAAACACCTTATCCACTATCATGTCATTCTACACAGCATTGCTTTGGATCAAGGAACTCTCTTTACAGCAAAAAAAAAAAAAAAAAAAAAAAAATAGTGGCAATGGCACTACAATCATGAAATTCATTGATTCTGTAAGTCAGTTTTCAACACTGTGACAAATACCTAAAAAAAATCAACTTAGAGGAATGATGATTTATTTTGGCTTATGGTTTCAGCTCTACTGTGTCTTGGCCTGTGGTAAGGCAGTCAGTACATTATGATGGAAGAGTGTAATAGAGTGAAGTTGCTCACCTCATGGTGGCTTGGAAGCAGAGACAGAGACAGACAGAAAGAGACAGAGATAAGAGATGAGAGAAGGAGAGGAGGAGAGAAAAGGGACCAGGGACAAGATACAGTCCCTACTGCTTTCAACTATGTACCACTTCCTGTGATAATTCCAACAGTACATTCAAATTTTGAATCCTTCAGTGGACAATACACTGATGAGCTTAGATACCTCATGATTCAATCACTTCCCAAAAGTTCACTTCTGAACATTGCTGCATTAGGGACCAAGCCTTCAACCCATGAGCCTTTTGGGAGCATTCCAGATCCTAACCATAACACTAGTCTTAGAAATCTATCTCACTGTCCTGAAGTTGATGGCTTGACTGAATGGTGGGAAGAACATAGGAAAACTCATTTACAGTTACAACTGGGCTACATGACTTTAACAAGTCCTTCAGAAGACTAAATGTGCTCTGCATCAGAATTCATTATATGATACTATTTCTCTGATATCCAGGATGGTCCAGAGATCAAATTGTGGAAATGGGAGCAACACTGATCACTATTACCCCTAGTTACCCCTAGTGTTCCATTCATAACAATTTTTTTGCTTTCTGTTCCTGAAATTTTATGCTTTGCTGATCTAGGTCTAATGACATTTTCATTAGAAGATACAGTAATATAGCAATGATTCTACTGAAGTAGCAGTGAGCCTGCCACCTTGGCTCCCCCTTGTCTCTGAATCAATAGGTTAAAAAGAGAATTATGGTGTTGTTCAGGGAGATTAGTACAGACTACCAATAGGAAACCGGCTGCTTCTTCACAATGCAGGTAAGAAAGAGTATTCCTGGAACACAGGATATTGCTTAGGGTCTCTAATATTATTTCCATGCCATATGACTAAGGTCAATGGAATCTAGGCAGGATAATTAATGGATAAGATCAAGAATGATAGCCTGGCTCACCCTGCCAGGTAAAAAGTCATGACCAGCAGAGACCTTATTAAAAACCATGGTAATACAGAATGGATAATATAAGTATTAATAAATACCAGCTATAACCAATTATAGAAATGAAGAATGTAATTTTCATCAAAGTGTCTTCTTTATTATGAATACATTTTTGTGCAGATACATTCAGCAAATGTTTTGTTTTTGTCTCTGTCCTATTGACTTATCATTTAACATATGATACATTGACTTCATATGAGCATTAAAGTATTGCTAATCTTTTATCAGAGTATTAAGTTATGGAATAAGCACCACTCAAGGACTTCGACTCCTCTTCTGGAGAAGGGGTTAATATGCTTCTGATTGTATCCAGCATAGTTGTATCAAGTTAGGGAGAATTATGACCTTATTAACATTTTATTTGGAGATTAAATAATTTAAAAAGATGTATATTGGTGCCAAGTTGACAAAGGATGGACACATGATGTTTAATTTCATATGTAAACCTGAGTGGGCTAAAGGATGTCCAGGTTGATGGAAATCATTATTTCTTTGTGTGTCTCTAAGAGTGTCTCTGAATAAGCTTAATGTTTGAATCAGTAGACGGAAGAAAGAGGATCACCCTTGCCAATCCATCATTTAACTTGTTCAGTGCCTGAAGAGAGCAAAGAATCTGAGTGAAGTCAGATTTGCTGTTTCTACTTGAGCTGACATCTTATTCTGCCCTCAGATACTGGTGTTTCTGCTTCTTCAGCTTTTTGACTCAAATTGAGACATATACCTTGACCCCTCAATTCCAGGTATTTGGACTTGGACTGAATTACACCATCAATCTTCCTGATTCTCCAGCATGTAGGTGGCAGATCATGGGACTTCTCAGCCTTCACAACTATAATCCCTTTAATCTATCTATCTATCTATCTATCTATCTATCTATCTATCTATCTATCTATCTATCTATCATCATCATCATGATCTATTTATCATCTGTCTCCTATTAGTTATGTTTTTCAGAAGGAGCCTGACCAATAAGCCTTGAAATCCACAAAATAGTCTGAATCTCAGTTTTATCATGTATTAGGTATGTGGTTCTTTTGCAGTTTTCTTGTTTTGACATAAGGTATAAAACATTAAAAATATTTTGAGATGTAAATTAGTTAAGCAATAGCCAAAGTTGACCCACAAAGAGTTGCCAAACTTTATCTATAGTTTGTTCCTATTGAGGACATATTTCTATACACTCTCTATTTTTATATGATGTTCTGGATGTGTCCCTAAGCTCTTTTGATTAATTCCCTTGGAAAGAGTGTCTTGAAATTTCACATTGATGGCCAAATGTGGACAAATAGGTTGATGTTTGACCAGGTTAATGACAACTGGTTGAATAATACAACTTGCTAGCTCTTTTCATATCTAGGAATGCAGTGCAGAATTGCAAGAATTAGGAATCAGAAAATAAAGAAGCAAACAAAAAAAAATTTAACTGGATTATTACATCGACCACTAAAAGATCTTTATAAATTATGAGATTTTTAAATATCAGCTTTCCCATGTATAAATTTAGCCCACCAATTCAGAGAAGTAAGTGGGAAAATTAATATAAATTCTTTAGGATAAGTAAATCACAACAGAACTTGATACATGTTAGCTTTTATTTTCATATGTTTGCATATTGAGTTAAAACAAAATCAAGAAATAAGTTTTCCTAAGATATTGACATAGTGGAATAGATTGAATACACGATTTTGCTTATTGTTTTTGTCTTTATACTTTTCCATACTTTCCAGTATTTATAAATTAATTTCTGCAGGTATTTCTGAAACACTGCAAAATATGAGGATTCTATTAGCATTATTTTTGCTATATTGTTACAAGGTGTGTAAACTACTTTTGCATGTTGTCTCATATTTGATCAGGTACACATTCCTTCTTATTTTAATTTTCATATAAGTTTGTTTTCCAATTTTTCCTACATCATTTTATTTTTTAGTTTCCTACCATAAACATTTTGTTTGGATTATTATAAATAAACAATAATTTTTAGAAATTTCTATGGAGCAATATTGTGTAGTAAATTCCTCTCAAGTCACACTCAAAGGGAAGCTATTATTACTGTAATTGCTATTCTGCTTTAGAGCACAAAGCAAGGTCAATATGAACAGGAAGACATTGTTTAATAGCTGATGATCAGAGGAAGAGACCTTAATGTTAAGTATTTCATTTAGGAAAGGACTTAGGAAAGCTTCCTTATAATGATTGGTTAATGTGTTAATTTTATACTTGGGAAGAAATGGACATCAAAAAAGAATTATATGATCCCCAGTGACCACACGTTTAAAAAAAAAATCTTAATGAATGCTAAGCTTTCAAATTAACTCATTGTTCTTTTGGCAACTCAGTCTGTAGATTTAACAGAACAAAAAAATGTAGGTCATTCTAAAAAGGAAAGAAAAGTAGATAAGCTAAAATTTGTTTTAGTTGGGACTGAATAATATCTATCTATTGAAAACACACCCGTGAAAATTTAGAAGTGTAATTAGAAATATCATGTAGATATTTCTTGGTTCTGCAATAGAAATGCTGCCATTCTCAAATAATCCCAGACATACTCAAGCCAGACTACAATTTTAAAGGGAAATAAATAATTCAACGAATATTTACTGTCTCTCATCATTTTACCTTATTGAGAGAGTAAAAAAAAAAATGGAGCATGTATAAATATTCTTTTATTCTCCCCAAATAAATTACATTAAAATATTTGAATTACTTGCTTATAGAAAGAAAAATTACAAAATTTTTATATTCAAAGATTTAGTTGATCCATTGGTTTCCAATCTTGGCTACCCCAGGATTGTAGAGTTCACAAAGGTAGATATGACTCTAGGTAATATTTCATGGTATTTTGAAGATTCATTATTTTCCTCATCAAGAGGCAAAATTATGAGTCATATATTTCTTCTTTTGTCTTTAATGATAGCATTTTACTGATTTCTCATGATGGATGAAATCTTTAACTGATATGCATAAATATGTAAGTATAAATTCAAGTTGATTGTTGAATAAGATATACACAGTGCTGGCTTTCACATTGGGAGGGTGTCAAAACATGAAAGATCACACTAAAAAGGGCATAGGTGGATGAAGAAATAAATAATTTTAAAAATGATTGGGATATGGAAGGTGGTATGGGGACATGAGCACAATGCATTTCACGAAGTCCTGATTTTATGGAGGAAGCAATGACAGAGAGAAAGCCAGAATATAGTTAGACCAGGATAGCTGAACAGAGGGTTTCCCAAGCAGAGATATTAGCACAAGGGAGGCTTAATGTCCATTATGAATAAAGGACAAAATATGATGGAGGGGGATGGGATCGAGGCCCAATACAGTCAAGCAAAATCCAGTAGTGCAGGAGTCTTAGGATTCTACTCTGGCCCGTATAACTATCCATAGGAAATTCACTTGTTGATTGAGGGTTTTAAGAAAGGATTCCAAACAGTCCTGATGGAAAGCTGTCTTATCATTCAGTATTGGGTATACAATTTTAGCCCAAAGATCTACTCCTTGATTAACTAGGTCCATGATAACAACCCTTCTCTGAAAAGGACTAGCAAGGTAAAAGCTATTGAATAGTGTGGGAACCTTGAGTAAACATTCACATTTCAGCAAAGAGCTATATGCTTTGGAGAGCCATAGAGCTTATTCATGAATAGAATCGGGGAATCTCATTAAATTTACCTAGAAAATATAGACTGTGGCAAGTTCAGCAAGTGAGCTGATAGTTACCCCTTGGTACCCTGGGGTATTAGTATTATAGCTTATGCTATAATAGTATTATGTTATACTACTAAACTCCAGAACCAGTCTGACTGGAGAAGAGGGACATGAGCAGAGGACACATAGAAGTGTACAGAGGTCAGATTTGACTCACTCACAGATTATTCTATGCCTATCATTTTTTTTTTTTTTGCTTTGTCACTAGCAGAATAAAACATGTTAATTTCCATTATACAATGGTATTTCTCCCAATAGAAGGTGTATATCAAAATATTCAGAGATTACAAAGGGGTGTTACAATGAAGAGTCACAAATATGTGTAGTTCGTTACTGTTCCTGGAAGATATTAATCATGCGATAATATAGTCAATGCATGAAATAATCAAACATCAACTGTATTTTTGAGAATATGCATATGCATAATTTAGGATATGCTTATTGCCAGGATGCTGAGATTATTTTGTTTTGTTTTGTTTTTGTATTGCATCCTCTCTATGATTCAATTCTATGAGTAACTCTGATTTGATTCAATTATAAATTGTCTCTATCTTACATTGAATACAAGCAAGACTGGAATCATGTTTTGTCTTTGATTCTCCATCTGAAGAGATCATTTATGCATAATCATCCAATAATAACTTGATTTTCCAATCTTAGATTTTATCTTCTTTCTGAGCTTTTCCTCTTAGGTTCCTCAAGTCCTGCTTCTATTTCTCAGTGTTCTTCATTTGCTCTTAATACTTTCTTTTTGGACCAAAATTTACATCAATTTCCTTTTAACCAAGTAGATCCCATCCTATATGACCCAAGTCGATGGGAATCTCTTTATTTATGGAACTATTAGAACATTTTAAATATTTCCCAAAGAAGATGTTACCTTTGCTGAAGATAGCAGGAAAGAGCCAAACCAGCACTTTCAAGAGGTTATCATTGAAGAAAATTTTATCAGATCAGCACTGAGTAGTAGTCACTTGAGCCAAACTACAAGTTTGGGTTGGGTTTTATACTGATGGATTAATTAAAATACAGGGATATAAATTTGATGAGATCACTCACTTCTTATCTAAATCACTTCAAAGGCTACTCATTGATTTAGGACATTTAATAAGATCCAAAATGGTCTATACAATCATATTCCTATATATCTCTGCAGCAAAGTTCATCCTCTGTCAGCTCTCTCCTCCATGCACATGTATACACAACGTGCACAGGTGGGTATATATGGTATGTCTTTCTTTAATCCTAAATACACCTGTCCTCTCTTAGTTCTTTGAACTCATCATAATTTTTACCCACATAACTTTTTTCAGTGGTGTTTCTCTTCCTTCTACATCATAATAATTAACTCTCCTCATTTCCAGAGCAGAATCCAAGCAAGATTTTCTTAGGTAGCTAATTCCTACCAGGTTATATTCATTAACACAAACCGATAGTCCACTGTCTACCAGGAGTTATCTTAGACACTGGCCTCAAAGCAACACATTAACTGTCTTAGCCCATATTCTCATTTTAACACTCCTGTAGATTATAATACTAGTGCCACTCAATTTTCATTAGTCCTGATACTTGAATACTTATTTCTTCACTCATACACACTCATACATACACTCTCTGAAGCAATGAAACATGGTTATGTATGCTTTGTGTTTTAGTCAAAGCTCACAGCAGCTTGACACCCAATATTTGTAGAGTAAGCCAAGGAATAAATTACCACTCAATGCCCCAAGGATAGAAGAGTAATGAGCATCTTTGGTTTTGACAAGCTTTGAAAATGCTGTCTCTCCTCATTCACGAGTGAAAACATTACCTACTTATATACCACCCTCTTCTAAGCTGATGGGAAATTAGACAAAACACAAAAGCAAATACAGAGAAGACATACCTAGAGAGAAAAGGATCATCCCTCAGAACCAGCCATGTGCAGAGCCCAGCCTGCTCTGATCCATGAACTCCATCAGCTTAGACTTTCTTGGGTCCAAAGTACACTGTGGTTATTAAACAGATCAAATTTTGTTAAAATGTTGATCAAATCTATTATCAGCAGATTGCCAGATCAAGCCTTCTCGGTATTCAGTCAACCTCTCTCTTCTAGATATAATCGATGTGTTAATAGTCCTGGGAGACATTCTAAGGGAAGAATGTCTCTTTTCTTGAACTCTTTACCACAATTTTCCTGTAGTTGCAAATTTTCATGAGTTTCTGTTGATTTCTGTTCTGATTCTGATTCTATTGTTTCCAATTTTGTTGATTTCTCTCTGTAGGAGTGACAGAATTTTTGTTTATTTTTAATCAAATGGAAAGAAGATAAGTTTGTTGGTTGCTGTCCCATAGTAGACAGCAGTAATTATTTAAGGAGAGAGAGAGATGAGTGAGACATGGAATGAGGAGCAAAGGAACTGAGTTCTTCCATTAGTTCTGTTATGATTGCTTTAAGGATTGTCCTCAACCTATTCCTTTGCCAAGAGTTAGTGTAACATATTAAGTACTTCTATAGCTCTAATTTCAACCTAACTAAAACTTTGCCATTTTTTATTTGAAAAATTTGAAACATTTTACTTCCTAGAATTGAGAATCACCATTAAAGGAAAGCAGAGGTCTTTGATAGGTCTGTTTTACAAAATTAAGTCATGAACTTGTTTTTTTCAGTGTTTAAATTATGCTACAGTTCCGCTCTTTCAAGGCATATTCTTGTTTTAAAGAATTTAGCATTTATATGTATGTTATGGTTTTATTTTGTAAAAGCAAAGGAATTCAGAATAGCAAGGAAATTTAGAAATGTTGAAATAAGACAAGTCACTTGCAGTATCATTAAGTTTATTTCATTTCCCATTCTCATTACTAACACTGTCAAAATAATAGGTTCAATTTGTGTTATGTTCTCATTACAACCTTGAATGAGGCATCAGAATTTTAATGCCTCATATTTTCAAAGAATTAGAGATCATGCTGTATTCCATTGACCTTTTCAATATTCCATATAAATGGATTGCTAGAAATCACCTTTGAGAAAATGTGTTTGTACCCGCCTGCTGTCAGTACTTCTTTCCTTCTTTAATCGGTGAGGAAAACTGTAGAAACTATTAAGACAGATGCAAGTCCCAGAAAGGTCACAATGCCTCTAGGTGTGCATATATGCTTGTGTCTAAATACACCTACCTATACATACACATACACATGTACACACACCTGTAATACTGAATATACTTGAAATACTTTTTATGATTTATGTATGGTGGCATAACTGCCATCTGAAGTTTAGAATGCATTCAAAATACAAAGTTCTGCATTGTCAATTTAGGAAACTTTTTTCTTATTCTCCTTTACAAATCACAGGCTTGAGGCTGGGATTCAGTGTTTGTAGTAGAATTAATCAAAATTGCCTACTATGATATTTTCTGATACTTTCTGTGTTTGTGAGATAAAGAAATAATCTCATCTGAATTTGCTATAATGGATACTCAAAAGAATGATTGCTAGCCGGGTACAGTAGTGCAGGCCTGTAATCCCAGTGGCTCAAGAGGCTGAGACAGGAGGATTGCAAGTTCAAAGCCAGCCTCAGCAAGAGTGAGGCGCTAAGCAACTCAGTGAGACCCTGTCTCTAAATAAAATACAAAATAAGACTGGGGATATAGCTTCAATGGTTGAGTGCCCCTGAATTCAAACCCTGGTATTCCCACTCCCCAAAAAAGAAAAGAATGTTTGCTAATAGTTTGTAAAATTTATCTAGAACTTACTAAGAGGTAATTAAGAGTCTAAGCAATATATTTTTATTAAAATATTCTCCTCTCATTACTATACAGTTATCATTGATACCTAGAGCACATGAATGAGGAAACTGAGGCACAGAGAGATTCACCCATTTCCCACTGTCACATAGCCACTGATGGACCCAGGAATAAATAACTTAAAAAAGAACACAGGGGAACAATCCCTATATTATACTTAGTAGAATATCAGGACTAAAGTCATATTATAAGGCTTGATTCACTTTCCTGAAATGTTTATTTCAGGTACTAATTGTTCATACAAGCTTAACTATAATTTAGACATACTACTCTTTTATTATTTATTTTTTATTAATTCATCAAGATAAGTGATACAATGTGAAATAAAAAAGATGGGAAGAAATCAGATTTGTAGCACTTTAACCTCTTGATCAGTGGATAAAACATGAAATCATAAGTGGGTAAACAGGAATGTTATAAGATCCCTTGCCAAGTCTTATTGCAATTAAATTCAGAGTCAAGGGTGCTTTCATTGCTATCTTAATAGCAGTATATTATCATTCTCCACTAGATCAAATGTAATATTTTGAATGGATGTTACTTCAAATCGTAATAAAGGAGTGTTACAAAAAGACTTAGTACAACTCTTTTTTGAGTAAGAGTATATATTCATAATTATCTAATAGCATGTAATTTGCACATTTACTTATAAAACCTTATTGTTGTTTATACATTGAAAAATAAAAGTGGGTGGGTATTGAAGAGGACAGTTTATATGTTAAATTGTTTTAAGGAATTCTTTAACCCCACATTTAATTAAGAATGCCAACAAATTTTTGTTGGTAAAAATCATTCAACTCAATTTTTTTTTATACTTTAAACAATCATTTAGAGCTGCTTGATTGTAGGTTCTTTAATTAAAACTTTAAACTAAATTGAACTTTCCTCTCCACCATACCTAATATACATATGCGTATTTTACAGACACCTAAAACAGATTTCTAAATTTTAATACAGATTTTAAAGACTATAATTTCCCATATCTTCTTTGTGGAGTTTGAGGGCTTAATTGCTATGTTATGGCTGCACTTATCAGAAAGCACTGAAAAGTGCTAATTACTTTGTACTTTGGTTAGTTATGAATGCATGCAAAATTTAACTTTTCCCCTAGAAGCAAATAAAGTCCACATTTATTATGTTACATAAGACTTACAGAACGGTTTAAAATAATTAAACCGGAGGCACTCTACTGCAAGTTTCAAGCAACTGTATGGTGCATAAAATGAATCTTGGAAAATTCCATAAAAATATAGTAAAGCATAGTAATTTTAATGAGAACAAATCATTGATGAGAATTAGAAAACTGTGTATGTGTTTGCATTTGGACACACGTACAGATACATATTGTCTGGCCCAAAGATTGGGAAGAGTAATTGAATGACATAAAATGAGCATAGAAAGAACTGTTTTTTAGTCATCTGAATCACCTGTTCCAACCATTTTCCTGTTGCCTGTATCCTATGCACGTGCTTGTTCTTGGATCCAATAGAAGGCTCTGGCTGACAATCTTTTTGAGAAGACTTCCATCACTTGGGAACTCATCATTACCTGAAGTAGTTTCCTATTGTATTTAATTCAACTACAGCTATTTTAATAATAATTGTTGTGTTTAACTTACATGTACCACATGACTAACCTATGTTGCAATTAGTTAATTAATACAAGTAATATTTTTAAGCATCTGCTGTATATACGCATTATTCTGTGTGTTGATTCATAGTAATGGATTAAGAGGCAGATATGCTTGCCTCCATGGAGATTGTATGTAGGAGTGGGAGGTGGGCTATGTGATGGTAAACACTGCTAAATAATGAGGAGGAAACATTTAGCATGGAAAGGACATATGCTATGATTCAGACACAAACCTTGGCAGTGGAGAAATCATTACCACATTATATACTGAAGATTTTGAAGTCTTTTCTGCAGTCAAGTGTTATAAGACCTGTATGATTCAACAGAGGAACATGAACAAGTTGTCCTTGCCTCAGGATTCAGCTGTCTCAACTATTGCATTGATACCATAATGCGGGTCGGGGTGATGGAACTGGCAGGGGTGGTGTGGTCTTCTAAAAGAAAAATTATCAGGTCCTTTATATTCTTTTCAACATGAGAACTCTTAAAATGTTTCAAGACAAGTCTCAGTTCATTTGAGGAATTTCAACTTGCAATTTATTTTTTCTGGTTTGTAAATGGTTCTTGACATGACTTTCTTCAATACCTTTTCCATTCTCCTCCAAGAACAAAAACCAAAAAAAACCCCCGTGATCTAATTCATGTTCTCCAATTCAGCATGTGTGTCTGTTTTTCTTTCTTTTTAATTGGCAAATAAATAATTATTGCCTATTATTTATAGGGTATAATGAGATGTTTAATATATGTATACATTTTAGAAAGATTAATTCAAGTTAATTAACAAATGCCTTATCTCATCTACTTTGTATGTTTGTGTGTTTGCCTGTATGATAATGTTTAAAATCTACTCTTGTTATTTTGAAATATACATTATCATTGACTTTGGTCACTCTTTTAGTTGCTGACCAAAATACCCAGCAAGAACAAGTTAAAGGAAAAAAAGTTTATTTGGGGCTAACTGTTTCAGAGGTATCAGTCCATAAACTACTGACTTCATTGCTCTGAGTACAAGGTGAGGCAGCACATAATAGAGGAAGGACCCAGTGAAGAAAAGCTGCTCAGCTCACATCGGGATCAGGAAGATAGAGAAGGAGCAGGAAAGGAGCCATAGGGAAGATGCACACTTCCAGGGCCTGCCTCCAAAGACCCACCTCCTCCAACCACAGCCCATCCGCCTACAGTTACCACCCCGTCAGTCCATTCAAACTAGGATAGACTATGTTACGTGTCACATAATCTCATCATTCACCACTGAATATTCTTGAATTCAAAGGAGCTTTTGGGGATACCATCTGCCCAAACTATAGTGGTCACCATATTGTGCAAGAGGTCACTAAACCTTTTTCCTCTTACTTAACTGTACCCGTTGACCAGCATTTTCCATTCTCCATCCCCTACACCCCAGCCTCTAGTGACCTGCCTTCTACTCTCTGCTTCTATGGGCTCAACTTTTCTAGAATCCACATATTAGTGAATTCCTGGGGTATCTTTCTTTCTATGCCTGGCTTATTTCACTTAGCACAGTGTCCCCCATGTACATTTAGCACTACTCAAAATAGCCAAGACATAGTAATAACAGAAGCGGTCATCAACAGATGATTGGGAATGAGGTATATATACACAATGGAATGCCTTACAACCTTAAGAAGGAGATTTTCTCATTAATGTTATATGTAAAATGAAAAAAAAAGTGATTTTTTTCTAAATTTTTATTAGTCCATGTAGTTGTACATAATGGTGGGATCTGTCAAACATTTATAAATGCACACAATATAACAATCTGATTTGACCAATATCATTAACTGATATTCCGTTTTGCATTCTCTCCTCCCTTCCCCTTTTCCCATTACTCTACTGATCTCCCTTCAGTTGTCATGAGATCCATCCCACTTTTCTTTTCCTATTCCCTCTATTGCTTTTAATTATGAGAGAAAACATACAACCCTTGACCTTCTGGGTTTGGTTTATTTCGCTTTGCATAATACTCTCAAGTTTCATCCATTTTCCTGCAAATAAAATAATTTCATTTTTGTTTATGGCCAAATAAACTCTCTCTATATAAAATATTTTCTTTGTGTGTTATTCTGTTGTTGGATACCATGGCTGGTTCCATAGTTTGGCTATTGTGAATCATGCTCCTATAAACATCGGTAGGTATGTATGTATCACCAGAGTATGATGACTTAAGTTTAAAGATAGGAATTTAAAAGTGACATATTGAAGGAGAAAAATTCACAGAATGACTTTCTCATACAAGAGAAAAGTTTTGATGGTCCTAACTACAGAATAAAAATAATATTTAGGAACTACAGATACATATGCCTTGATTTCCAATGCATTTCAGTTCCTATAAACCCATCATAAGCTGCAAATACTGTTAAGTTGAAAAATATATTTAAGAGAGGGACCTAATAATACCATAACTCAGCAGTGTAGTATGCTGTAGGGTATCTGTTGTTCACCATCATAATCCTGTGGCTAACTGGGAGCTGTGCTTCCTACTGCTTCCCAGCATTCAACGCCTGAGGGGGGAGAAAAAAATCAAAACTTAAAATTCAAGGTATGGTTTCTACTAAATGTGTGTGACTTCCACAGCATCACAGAGTCAAAAAAAAAGGCTATTCTCAAGAAGTAATAAATTCAAATTAATTAATTAAGTAATCAATCTGACTCTAATTAATTAATTAATTAAGAAAAGAAGGAAAGAAAAGGGCTGGGTTGTAGCTCAGAGATAGAGTGCCACTGGGTTCAATTCCAAGTACTGGAAGAAAAAATAAGAATCACCTTCACCACAGAGCCTGTGTGCAGAAAAAGAGCAGTTTGGAGATCGGATGATTGTGGTTCTGCTTCTCTACTCAAAGGCTCCAAATTGTTTAGTTGACTAGAAAATCCTGCTCTGCTGCTAGTGTTGGTCTCCTTCTCCTGGGCCTCTCATAGGACCTGAGCCCAATATTGGGTAATTAAGTTCTGTCTCACTCAGCTTCTGAGCCCAAGTTCATCCTGTTCAGAGGGAGCCTTTGTCCCACCAGAGAGAGAGATGTGAAGTGGTCCTTACTGGCCTGTCCTGTAGCCATAAGGGTGCAGGGAGTAAGAGGCTTCTCTAGTGGCCCCTGCTCCAAGAGCCCCTTGGGACTCCTGTTTTGGTTTCTTGGTTTCTTCCTGTGTCTACACCCAGGGAGACGCCTTGACTCTTGGCCTCTGCCATTGGAGGTGGCCCCTTTTCTTGTTCCTTTAATAGCTACAAGCTAAGATCTAGATCCCTATGTAGAGGCCCCCAAAGATTTTCTTAATTGGGATGGGATTTAATTGTAAATTGCTACATCTATTTAAACAAAACAAAATAAAACATAGTTTTGACCATATAGTATTCCTCAACGGTGTGCCAGAGAGAACTCAGCTGATAAATTTTCAGGATATTTGCAAGTTGAACTGTTAAACACAGCTATTATTAAAGTTTAAATTACATAAACTTATAGATAATTTACATTAAAATAAAGGTCATCAATACTCAAAACTTGCAGCATATCAATTTCTCTCACCACAGTTTACTATTATCTGTGTTCTTGGGTTATTTACAACAATCCTTATTTGTAGAGTAGAAAACCATGATGGAACTGCAACCATAGGTTGGCTATGGAGCTAAGAGTTCAGCAAACGACAGCAAAAGCATTCTGTGAGAATTAATTGGCCCTATAGAACTTAAAGCATATCATGTATTTTATTATTGTGTATCAAATGTGTGTTAGACATCCTCTGTATCAATAAAATTTATAAAGTGGTTTATTTTTTTCATCAAAAAAAAATATCAAAAAAATGGAACCACTGTTATTTGGTTACCTTCTATACATTGAGAAGGCAGGTATTTTGTCTACATGCATATTAGGCAGAGATACTGACTGGCCATTTTTCTACAGTTTAAGTTCTTCTCTCTTTCCCTCACTCTTGCTCCCTCCTTCCTCTCATCATCTATCTTTTCCAACTTCTAGTCAGACGTTCATATGCCAAGTTTTTTTGGTATATGTTTTAAATTATTCTGTCTTGTGCACCGCTTTTCCATGAAAAGAGCAAAAAATCCTAAATCTGATAGACATGGGACAGGGAATTATTTTTCTTTATAAAGGAATAACCTCTTCTAGATATTTTAATACCAAAGTAAGTCAATCAAACTATAATTGACTCTAATTGGGACTCCCACAAGCTCTTCATATTTTAAAAAGAGTACATAGAGTTAGGAGAGGTGAAAAATTCATCTGACTTTAATTATTTAAAAAAAAATTCTGATCTTCATAAGAGCATGTCTCTGATTCTGAATCAGGAGAAACAATGCTAAAGCAGCAGCCTCACCAAATCAGAGCTAGCTCCTTATTTTAAGTCAACAGATAGGTCCCATGTTTTAACTCTCAACCATAATTTTCCAGGACTTGTTATAAAATGATAGATAAATTTTATTATCTTAAGAGATCTAAGTCATACAGAATTGTGATTTTCCTAAGGGAGAGTGATGTAAATAAATTTTGATTAAAAAATACCTTTCTTTTGGAGAAATGGTAGTTCCTCCCACTGAAGGTAGTAGTAGTCCCTCACTGAAGTGAGGTGAGTTATGGTTGTTGTTTTAATTTAAAACAAGCATCCTCTTGCTTGACATAGAAAGCTCGGAAACATAAGGGAGGCAAGAGTTTCTGTCTGAACTTGATTCTGAGCTTCCCATACATATAAGGCAAGACAGATTTCATTTTAGAGTGAAACTCCTTCAGATTCTATATAACTCGTAACATCTATGTTTGCTAGGATAAAGATGATTGACAATTAGTTTAATATTTGAACATAGTGGGTAGAGAGTATTTTGAATATTCCCGACACAAAGAAATGATATATGTCTGAGGTGAGAGATCTGATCTGATCATTAAACATTATATACCAATTACACAGATCTGATCATTAAACATTATATACGAATTGAGATGTCACACTGTACCTCATAAGTATGTAGAAGTACTGTATCAGTTGAAAACAGAACAATTTAAAAAATTTTGAAAGACCGTCAAATAAGGAAATATATGTTTGCCCGAATTGGTGCTATCAATTAATAACTAATATTAATCCTAATCTCCTGATATCTAATCATCTACATTCTCTCATCGAGATTCTCACCTTTCAAATATGGCTCTGTAGTGGAAGAGCATAGAGGGATTAATACCAAAACCAAAGAGGAACTGCTCAGAGAGGGGGCTTGTATGCCTTTGCTACAGTGCAATCTGGAAAGACATATGATGCCAATATATGATTTGTTAGGATATTTTAAAAGCCAAATATGTCTACACAGAATAATTCATTTTTCTCTTTCTGATAGACTACAGCAGAAATGGTTTATTTTAGAGATAGAGATAACACTATGCTCCATGTAAATAGATGTATTGGAAATGACACATGAAAAGTTTCTAAATTACCCATGATTAAAGCATTGTCAAATAAGAGCCATGATAAAAAAGCAAATGGAAATAAGAGTGTTTCGATGTTAGCAGTAAGTGAATGTTGTTGGATAGCTGAAGAACTGTCTACAAGGAGAGGTTTTGTAGAATGCAGAATAAGAGCAACAATCTCTTGTTCATCCTTCTTCATAAGGGGACTCACTAAATGTGCTAAAATCACCAGAAAAAAGAGAAGGTACTGGTCTGTTACACTTTAAGTAAAAGAGTGCACTACTAACTTTAATTGTGATCCTAATCGCTCGCTCTACCTTTCACACAGGTGAACACACTTAGTTCTTGTATATCCAGTTAGAAGAATTCGATGAATTCACTAGTGAATGTGTTTTATAACTTGGACAAGGAGATCTTTCATGATCCAGAGCAAGAGATTTGCTGACTGTAATCACAAGATACATTTATCCTTGAACTAAAAAAAAAAAAATGCAAATATTTCTCAGCACTTTATTAGACTCAGAATCATTTGAGATTGCCTACAAGGAACAGACTACTGAGAAACTCTGTCCTAAAGTTTATTCAAACATTCTCTTAAACCTTAGTTTCATGCATCTTGGAAAGGGGGGCAAATCACTTCTGAATGCACAATTGTAAATATCTCTTTGCATAAGCACATTAATGATCAAATATTAGGTTACCCTTTTGTGACATTTCCTGAGCTTTAATTTTTATTTAATTGAAAGTATGTTAGAACTGCTGTAACATTTAGAAGCAAGGCTCTGGGAAAGCTAGGCTCTCTGTCTCTTTAAGTACATATTTATCCAGCAGGCTAACATTTTGAGACAACTGTGCCAGCTGTTAACAAGATTTTATAGGTTTAATGTTGACACATGAAAATTATAATTTATGCTTTATCAATTGTTGACATGGGTGATGATTAACAAAAGACAAACTCAATTGTGCTTTTCAATTAAAAAGATGTACCACAGCATACAGTTTAACCAGATATTTTTCTTTTTTAAAATTTTCTCTCATCTCAGCAAAATGGGATTTATCTTTTAAAAAATAATAAATAAAAACAAAGCTTGAAATCCTCAAAAAGTCCTCTCTTCCTTCCCACCTATCGATTTATGAATATTATGGAAAGCATTCCGTTGTAACTTGACACTCCTGATACCTCACTGTCCTCCATTCTTGGAGGTAAGGACTTAATTCCTAACATTTCATTAGTGACTGCCCATGATATTTTTAAATTATACTCACCAGCCAAACTGCAAGGCCCCTAACATTCATTTAGTTGTTAAAATCTTGGGGGAATTCTCAAAGTACTTTATTCTCTCACAAATATGGTAAGCAGGTATCTGTATTCCCATTTCACAGAGGAGGAAAACAAGCTTTGCAAAAGTAATTAGTTGATCACTAGCAGACTCAAGATTTGACCCTAGATTTCCCATCTTCAAGTTCAGTGTTTTTCCACCATAAACAATCTGTATCTTTTGATGACAAGAAGGGTGTGTGTGTGTGTGTGTGTGTGTGTGTGTGCTGGTTTTCAGGGAACTCTAGTGGACCTGCCCAGGTCTTTAAACTATATCCTAAGACACCTTGTGAAGTTAAAATATAACATTCCTACATGGGGATGTGTGCCTTTCTGCATTTTAATAAAATGAAGAATATTGAATACAACAATACATTCTGTATCTCGTTCTTGTTGGTTATTTTGCTGGTCAGCTTAGCTGTTGAGATTATTTCAGAGAAATGAGCTTTGAATAGTGGACCATATTTAAATTACTCTGGTTCAAATGCATTAGCAGATTGTGTCTCCGGCACAAATTAAGTCCCAGAAATATTTGCCTTGCAGCAATGGGTACGAAGCAAGAAACCAACTGATCAGTTCAAGATTAAAGCTCAATAGAAGAAAGGAAGTGCTAGCTAGCACTGAGGGATTTTTGACAACCACGCCAGGTCCAGTGAAAATGTCCCTAGCAGTTAATTTTTTTTGGATCTCTCTCTCTCAAATATCCACCCACCGAGCACAGTTTCCTTTACTTATTATGTAAATAATTTATGTTAACTTTTTACTTTATCATCTATTTTGCAATATATTCTAAAGTGATATGATATATAGAAATTTGATCTTTTTAAAAAATTGGTGTCATTTTTATTCACTATATCCTATATTCTATGTTTTATTCTATTTTGTACTTTGTTCTAAACTCCTGAATCCAGAATGGTGCCTGACACATGTAATTCGGGAACTATTTGTCAAATTAATTTGCTACAAAGGAAGGTAGAAAATGATTCTTACATAGGGAAGTATTAGAGACTCTATGACTTTTAAATGGCCCTATTCTGAATCTTAAATATTGCAGAAAAAGTGTCCATAACATCATCACCAATTCCTGTTTCACATATTTCATGCCACAGGTCAGAACTGCTTTTCTTTCATCTACTCTCATCCTCAAACATGTTAAAAAAACTGTTAAAGGCAGTTCAAAAGGGGTGGGGATAGCCTGGTGAGGTTGTGAATAAAGTTTTTCTCATTTATGTGATCTCTTTTATTAAAAAGGTCTCCCAAGCTTGGACCCATGAGCCAGGCTTAATTAAAGTTATTTGCTTTTAGCTTAGAATATGAATTGCCCCTTCTCTCCTGAAGGAGGTAGAGTCTTCCACTGACAGCAGAGTTGAAATCTGGGGGCTCTGTTTTCCATATAATTTGTCCCTTTGTCCTCAAATGAATTGCTTTAATTAAAATAACTTAGTGACCTTTTTCTTGCTCTCTTGGCTGCAGGATTTTTTTTTTACAAGGCTCAGATTTGCCCTTGGATAGTTAGAAATATTTCATGGAGATACTCCTTTTCTTTCTCTTAGGAACACCTTTTTCTTTTCTTTTTTTTTTTTTTTTTAACTTCTTTTTATGGTGACTGGCTATTTCAAATGAAGTCTGCTATGAATATATGTAAACACCACAAACTTAACAGACTTTAAAACAGAGCAAAAGCAATGTTCTCCTAGGTTTGAATCTTTTGCACCTAAGGCTATGTTTGTGATTTAATAGGACCGAAAACATGCTTGATGAATGAGAGAAGAAATTAATCACATGACCACATATAGATGATTTGAAATGACTGCAATGTAATGAAACTGCTTTTTAAACAGACTATTTTAAATAATATTCTTTAATAAATATGATTACCACAAAAAATGGGGGTGGCTAGATTTACTAAAGACTTATTATTCATTCATTGAATCAAAAATATTTATTGAGCCATATAATATGCCAGTCTTTGTGGTTATTCAGTAAAGCAATGATCAAAACAGATTCCTCTTCTTTGCAATCATGTCCTTATGGGAGAAACAGGCATTAATCTGAAAGTCACACACACACACACACACACACATGATAAGCTATGTGAAAGAATAATTTTACAGACACAGAACTCAACCTAAACTGGAAGTGGATGAAAGGGGGTAGCAAGGAAAACTCTCTGAGAAGGTGGCATTTAATCTAAAGAAGAATTAGTAGTGGTGCAACAAGCAGAGAGGAGAAAGTTATTCCTGACAATGGAATTAGCTGGTGCAAAAAGCTCAGGAGACGTCCCATCTGACGAATGATGGACAGCAAGAGGAGAAGCAGAAAATGAGATTGTAGATAATGTGGATTAGACCATGCGGATTACTGAAGTCATGGGAAAGACTTGGAATTTAGTTCTAAGGCCAATGGCAAAGGAGGAACTGATGCTGTTTTTATTTTAAGATGTTTCCATCTTCTGTGTATAATACTGGATTAAAAAGAAACACGGATGGCAGTCAGTCGAGTAGATATAAGGTTCCTGCCAAGTGGCACATGATGGTAATGTGACATGGGGAGTTTAAGGACCAGCTGAGGATCTAAAGTGCATAGAGGGTTTGGTGCACATGTGACCACTTTACTAAAAAAGACAACTTTAAGGGAATCATAGATGTGGTGAGGATTAAGCATTTTGCTTTGAGCACATTATGCTTGCCTCACTGTGAGAAATCCGACACAGATGCCAAGTAGACATTTTCCCACTTACAAACTCACACACATCTACTCATACATGGGTCAGCAGCTGACATAAGGGATCCATACTAGAGATAAAATTTTGAGAATCAATGGTTTATAAATAGTACTTATAGCAAAGAAGACTTGAGAACTGCTGGTGGAAGAGTGGAAGGAAATCCACAGTGATGTAAATATCATAGACAACAATCACAGCACGTTGTAATAAGATGTAACTCAGTGGTCAGAAATGCTTTTGGGACTAGAAATGGGGAACTGCACCAGGAAAACTACATTCTGCTCATACATGAATAACGTAGGATTCGAGGAGAAGAAGTAACGTGCCAAAATTGCATAGTGATAGAATAAAGAATTCAAACCAGTTTAAGAAGAATAAAAACCTCCAAATTATTATCTCACGACATCATGATGATTTGAATACTAATATAAAGTGATTGAACTTATTTTCTGGTGCAGACAGAACAGAATAATCAGAGCCTGGCTCTTTCAAGATGTGTAGATGGGTGTAGATGTACTCTTATTAGAAGGTACATTAGACTTTCACCTGCTCTGAATTGGCCACATTCCTGAATATCTTATAGTTTTTCAAAGGTCTTCTCTGGAATTTCTCCTATATTTTAAAAATTAGATACATTAACTAGTAAGGAGTTTGGGGAACATGAAAATGGAGCTGCCTTGGAGGAGTGAAAGAATGGAATGATTAATAAACATGACAAATAGATTTCTACAGAAAAATAACCTTTTCATTTCAGGAACGTTGAATGACTCTATATAGAAAAGCCGCCTCTCTGAATCACTGTGTACATGTTCCTTCCTAAAATATGCACAGAGTCCTTGATTTGTCTACTGCCTTCCCTGTTTATTAGTAAACCCAAGAAATGTCAGAACTTTGTGATGTTATTTATTCTTTATTGACAGCCAACACATACTGCACACCAAATAAATAATTGTTGAGTCATCAGATGGATCATTGGTATAAACAAACTTCAGAAATGACCCAGGAATGGACATCTGTATGAATCTCACAAGGCTTGAATGCTGGTATAAGGAGGATAGACATAATTTCTCAGAATAAAGTTCATGTATAAGGGGTGGTGGGAAATGCCAGTGTTGATTGAGAGTTGTCCAGAGAAACCATTGAGATAATCACAAGGTGTGTGTATTCCATACAACAGAAAAAGCACTGGTGGTAAGTAGGGGTTAAAATGAGAGGGGGAAAAAACAGCATTGAGATGACATATCTCTTTTTTATCTACCTTCTCTCAATAATAAATGTATTCATGGAGCTTCATAGAAAGCTCCACGCCTTAAAATCTCCTGTTGTTCTCTTTCTGCTCAATTTCTAGGGTTCCACTACAAATGAGAAGAAATGGGCAAATTTCAGAAATTTGATGTGCATCAGTCTGTGGTTCCAAGTAGTAGAATTTTAAAAGGTACTAATTAGCCTGGCATGGTGGTGCATACGTCTAATCCCTGAGGCAGGAGGATTGCCAAGTTCATAGACAACCTCAGTAATTTCGCAGGACCCTAAGCAATTTAGTGAGACCCTGTCTCTAAATACAAAATGGAGAGGGCTGGGGATGGAGCTTAGTGATAGAGCACCCTGGGTTCAATCCTCAATACTAAAAAGAGAAAAAAAAAAATGTACCAATTAGTAATATACTAATTAACACTGAATTTCTGCAAATATGTTATGGTTTCTTTAATTTATCAAAGATGCATTTTACAACGTCTCAGTTTCATAAGCTTACTGTGGCATTTGTGTGCATGGATTGATTTTGAAATTAAGCTGCTATGCGGGGAATACTATACAGGAAAATAAAACTTCCCATAGGGACCACTTATAATTTTTTTCCTATAGCTTAAAATTCTCCAAAATAAAGTATTTTTTTAAAAACTTTCTGCCTTGCTAGTCTTTATTTCTTAAAAAAAATATTTATTTCTATTTTTACAGACTGCATTTTGATTCACTGTACACAAATGGGGTACAACATTTTGTTTCTATGGTTGTGCACAATGTAGATTCACATCATTTGCATAATCATACATGTACGCAGGGTAATGATGTCTGCCTCATTCCATTCCCTTTCCTTCCCCTGCCCCCTGCCCCCTCATTTCTCTCTACACAATTTAAAGTTCCTGCATTCTTCTCTAACCCCCGCCTCCCCGTAATGTTTCATCATCCACTTATCAGAGATAATAAAGTATTTTAGATGTGGCTAAATTCTTAATATATTTCCCAGAATTTCACTACAGAGAGGAAGTTAATCTCACATTATTTATTATGGAAAGAGATATTGTTTGTATATGTACAAAGAAATATTTCTCTTGATTTATTTATAGGTATATGATATAAATATGAAATTTAGTGACTATCATCTCATGAAGCAGTGATTAAATCATAGTATTTCTGTGTCCCTGGTATTTGTTCTTCCTTTAAGGCACACGTCTACTCAGCCTCAGTACTACTGAGGCTTAGGTCCAGATTTGGTGCAGAAGGTTCTCCTCTACAGGAATGGTGTTTACCGATGTCCCTGACTGTTACCCACTAGATACAATTTGCTCCAAGCCCCAGTTGTGAGAACTAAAAATATCTCTAGACATTGCCAAATGTTCCCTTTGCTAGGGTAAAATTATTCCAGGTTGGGGGCTACTGAAAAAGAACAGTGTTTCCTAAAATGTTTCCCAGACATATTTCATATGTGAACATCTCTGGTCACTCTTAAAATTAATTAGATAATAATCTCTACAGAGACTGGGGATATAGCTCAGTGATTAAGTGAGTACCCTGGGTTCGAACCCCAGAACAATGAAAAAATGCAAACAAATTTCTAGGAATCCTGAGAGAGAGAGAGAGAGAGAGAGAGAGAGAGAGAATTTTACAAATATGTTTGATGATATTGAAGGAATTGGAAAATTAATATGTAAATGTACCATGAGATAAGCACAAAATGGAACTCAATCCTCAGGAAGAACAAAGACTTTGATTCTGTGAGTTTAAAGTATATTTTTGTGATTTGCCGCTGCACAGAGTAAAAAAATATATATATATATATATATTTGCAATTGAAAGGCATGTTTTATTGGATTTGCAATCGATAATTAATATCACACTTCATGAGAACTGGACTGCTAGTTAAAATGTCAATTATTTCTATAAAGACTCAGTGCTTACCACAGAATTAGTGAGTAATCAATGTTAGTCTCTCTTTTTTTCTACTTTTCTTTAATTGTTCTCACTGCCTCCCTCCCAAGAAAAAAATGGAAATAGACATATCTTGGCTACTTCACAAGAAAACATAGTAAAGGGAGCTTGTGAGAATGCTTTCAAAAGTACAAACATCACTTATGTTAATGGACCATTATTATTATTACTCCTATGGTAAACTGCTATTTTAAAAATAGAAAATCAAATTCCAGCTCTTCCTCTTTTCTTATGATCTGCCTTCACACACAGACCAGCTGTGGCATATGGTCAATTCTTGACTGTTGTGAATGGATTAGCTTCGTCGTCGATTACCCACGTGCACTGGGGGCTGACTCATAATACAACTGAACAGCTGCTAACACATCTGTCTTCTCCCACTCACCACAGGATCCCACAGAGACTTTCCTCTACTATCAGCTCATACAACTCTACTCATTTACATTCTCCTCTGAAATCACCCAGTCTGATGGAGCCTCCAGCCTAAGAATGTTAAGGGAAGGCAGCTGACAGGAAGTAAGTCATCAGGCATGTTTCCGAATTCTCTCTCCCCATCATGTTGAGGCCCATAGAAATCACCCTTTCTCTTACTACAAAAATAGGTAACTTTTGTTGGATGAACCACAATTTTCTTACCAACATACATATTATTATCTCTCAGAGTAAGACAAAATTGGGAAGACAAATCACAGGCAGAAGGCATTCATCATGATTTCAGAAGAGTACCCAAAAGGGAATTTTATACTGTATATAATCCACTGTGGCATCTTTAAAACATGACCATAAACTTTTTGACATTCCTTCCACTTAAAGTTGGGGACTGTACTCTTTTTCTTGGATCCCAGCTGCCTTTAGAAAAGAGCCAACCAGCCCAGTATTGCAAAGGGATATTATGTGTGTTCCAAGCATAGGTCATAAAGGTGCTGCGGCTTCGACCTGATTTTCTAGATATCTGGAGCTAGAGAACTAACCAAAATGAATCAATCTGACCGCCTAGATGCCATGATAATATGAGAAAGCCCAAACCAGTCTTTTGGGACACCTGTGGAGAACACCCGAGACTACACAAAGAGCCAGAGATGACTTTTCAGGCCCCATCTACTCCAATCCATTTGCCCCATATAATGTCAACATCCCAAACTCTCAGCCTAAACCTTCCTAAACTCCTAAACTTTAGAAATTAGGAAAGAGGAGAACATGACTGTTTATGGTAGAACATTAAATTGTTGGGGAACTTGAGTCATAATAAGTAGTTGATACATCCTACTCTAACTTACACACTATCATTATTGTTGTTTAAGAACCAGACTCTTCTCAGATAGTAAAAGCATGCAAAGGCCCAGTGACTTAAGTCTTTCTCATGTACTTATCAAATGCATGTTAGCAATGACTTCTTTACAGGTAGTTGATTTGTAAGTCAAAACATGTATTTCCTGCACTCCTGGAAAACAGACAGCACAGAAGAGAGATGTGTGTTAAGTGTAAATAAGTGAATGAGTGAATGACTAAATTAATGAATAAATAGTAAAATTACCAATGTAGAAAAAATAAAATTTATAATGAGGTCACATGCCAAGAAAACCCTATGACCTAGAGTTGTGATTGGGTGAGTTGGGAAAAGCAGGCAGGAGGGCAGTGGCCTCTCAGGGTCCTGCACTGTGTCTCCAGCCCTGGAAAGGTGAAGGCCTCATCTCCTAGCTTTTCACTGTCATATCCTGACGTCTTGGCTGTACCCCATTTCAAAGCTCAGCAACACGATTGGACGTGACATGTAACAATACATAAAACCCATTATATGAACTACAACCTCCAAGCTTCCACACACTCTGGGATCTTAGGTTTTTAAACCCATGTTTAACCAATTAGGAAATGAAAACAAACTCACAAGAAAAAAAAAAAAAAACAAGAGAATAAACCTTTTATCAGATGAAATTTGGACCTCAGGCTCCAACAATTTGGTTATGGCTTTGCCTCGGGATAGTTAAGGAAAACAGTCACTGACTTATTGGCACTTGTGTGCCATCTGTGTTCCTGCTCCTTCTCATTAGTGCCTAGCAGCAAGAGCTTATTTTATTTGATAAATAATAAATTCAATGAACCTCTGCCATTCTAAATGCTGTGAAGAAGCTAAATAAGACAAGGGGAAAAAAATGAACAAGGCTATGTCCTTCAGAAACTTACACTGTGAAAATATCAAATCTGCTGTCCCAAAGACATATTTATGTATTCTGTAAGAGTTTATTAAACACCTATTTAGGGGCCTATTACTAGTTGCTGGGTGCTGAAAGAGATACCAGATAAGTATCAGATATGGTCTTTGCTGCAACACTATATCTGTTCTTTCTTATTGAAAGGATTAAGATAACTTATCACGTAATTTCACTCCAGGTTGCTTTTCCATTATAAAGCTGCCATATCTTAAGCCAAAGTTGAACTTTTACTCCTACATCATTTCTCTTCTGATTTTTAAAATGGTTCCTATTAAAATTCCTTTTTCCTTTTTATTATTCCTATTAACAGCACTAAAGAGATTTTTCATTTATAAACTTTTGTAACTTTTATGGATCTTCCTAGGAGGCATCTTAGGTAATAGTTAATGGCATAGACCCTGGATTCAAGAATTTTTGGGAAACACACCTGGGTTGCAATGATTTGACCAGATGTACATTTTAAATCTCTCTGAACCATCGCTTATAATTTAGTACATAATATTCTTTACTTCATATGGTTCAATTAAAAATTAAACTGAAAACAGCACAGCATTTTACACATATTGAACACTCAATAAAATAATGCCATAAAATTATAGCAATGTCATTTTAACCAGCACTTAAAACACCTTTTTCAGATACATAAATGTAGTATTATCTTCCCCATGGTATAGAAGACAAAAGTTTGAATACTACCTTATTTGCCTATAGCCACATAGGAAGCTGAAGAGTTGATATTAAGATCCCAGGGTTCTGATTTCACACCCAGAGGTAATTTTATAATTCCCAGCATGTATTATTTTTAAAATTTCACATCTGTCTCATTTAGCTGTATGGCTATGAATAACAATTATATTAAAATGTATTCTATCTTCATGTATAACTAGAAAGAACCAATAAATAAATTTAAAAAAAAAATTCAATTCTTTCCTTCATCTTTCACATCCATGCAAAAATGTCTATCAGCCCTTGCTCCATATTTTTTTTTCAGATCTTCCCATCTATGGCATTAGACATCACCTTGTCCAATCCATTACTGTGTCACAAGGACAAAGGCAAGAATTGTCCCAGTAGTCTCTTGGGGACACTTGGTCCCCACTTTCCCATGTGTAACACAGTGTGATTCACTTATTGGTGGTTCAGAAAGTCTGACACAGCATGGCTCTGCTGGCTCCCCTTCACCTCTCAATGCCCCTTTCCCTTGGTGTGTGACGGTAGGTGTCACATTCCATAGCCTTCTTTCCAGTACCAGCTCAGTATTTTCCCTGCCTATTCCATTTCTGCCCATCCCAACCCTTCTATGATTGACTCTTACTAGGAATTCAATAACACACTTCAAAACATCCCCAGCATGAAGATGCTCCTGTTCCTGACCATGCAACCCCAATTTTTTTTCCCCTCACAGGTGCATTCTTATATTCTACTTGCTTTGTAACGTGGAGTACTATAAAATCATCTCATTGCTCATTCTTCTTATTTTTTTTCCTTCTCCCACTAACACACAAGCACTAAGAAACTTTCAAATTTGTTACCAAATGCACATAATGTAGGAATCCCCGAGGCACAGAATAGACATCCCATCAATGGTTTTGAAATAATGAGTTAACTGTGTTTCCTGAAGATTTTTGAGACTGGGACCACTTAGAATACACACGTTCCACAAAGATTGCATTTCCAAGAAGCAGGATATCCATTTAAGCGTCTCTCACGATAAATACAAAAGGTCAACAGAGAGCAAGAGGCCTTAGCATAGTAACATCATAAATGGTAATTGTGTACTGTAACAGTAGAATTCATAACAATAGATTGTTTAATAATTAATGCAGCTTAAGAAAAAACTATATGTCTTATCATTTAATCCTCAGGACACTGTTAAAAGCAGATGTTACTGTCCCCATCCTACAGACAAAGCTACTGAGACTCAGGAGAGCTGATTTCCACCACAGTCTTCCTGTTCCGGAGTGATAAAGACAGGATTTAAACCCAGCTGTATCTAGCTCCAAAGACACATGATATGTAAAGTCTTATTCCATGAAGCCACCTGATTTCCTCTCAATATCTGTTCATTATTTTCAGCAACAAATATCTTGCTAATTCCATGAGAATGAAGAGAAACTGCTTTGCTATTCATCAGCAATGTATCTGTTCTTGGCAACTGGTAGAAATGGTTCTCAGAGGATGGAAACATACCAGTGTCCTTATCATCCCTACATTTTAAAGTCCAATATATTTGCAGAAAGACTTAGGTTTCTTCTTGCTACAAGTTTTCCTCTTAGGGGACATAAAGACAGATTGAAAGCAAATGTCTCCGCACTGAGTGATCATTCCACATAGAAACCCCAATGGGACAGAGGAGTTCAACATGGGGTGCAGTAAGGGGGATTGTGTCAGTGCCCCCCCACTGAGCAGGATGAATGAGGGGGGCCTTGTGAGGTTGAATGCTCATAATTGGGGTCAGCACACTGCATTTATTACTATTTTCCCTTCACTGAAAGGCCCTTTCCTATGATTTCATTTCATTTCCAGTTCCTTGTATTTTAAACATTGAGTGAAATGCAAATGCGACATTTAAACTTTCAGAGGGACATTGAAAATGAACAGCTCTGTGCAGAGAGTGTTTGGTATGAATTGGTGAGGTAGTGAGGAGAGAAAAGGTTATTATATCCAAAGGAAATTCAACTGAAGAAGAGGAGAGAGAGAGAGAGAGAGAGAGAGAGAGAGAGAGAGAGAGAGAGAGAGAGAGAGAGAATAACACATAAGTTCCTCACACACACAAATGGGAAAACAGACTAAGAAGTGTATTGAATATGAATCTGTTCCCTCCTCAAATTGTTTGAAGAAATAAAACATTGAGAAAGTCTAAGAATTTTATCCCAGCCAGGGAAATGTAGATAGTCCCCTTTTCTGGGTGGGTGGATGAGACAGAGAGGTTCTGTGAAGGTGAAATCTCAATCCCTTTTGATGAATAATATTTTAATTCTGTGCTACTAATTCAAGAGGACTTGAAAATATCACATCTGTTGTTGGGGAGGGGGGGGAGGTTGGATTCTTATCAGTGATGATGTAAGTGGGAAATAAACGTACACATGTGTTCCTATTTGTAGAAAACACCTGTGTACTTTGTAAATGATGAAAGAGAATGGGATAATCAAAACAGCAGGGAAGTAGTAGCCCAAGGCTTTTAGGACAGGGAAGATGCTGCAGCTAAGTAGCCATAATAAGTAAAACTCCTGTGAACATGGGGAGCCCAGGTGAGTTAGGAGAGTTACCCAGTAACCACTATGGAGACCAGGGGTTGGGAAGGGAAAGAGCAGGAGACTCTTCAGTGTGTACGGTGGGTGGGGTTCCAATGAAGGAGTGTCCAGCCAGCCAGAGGTCAGACTTACATGGCCATCTTGATCAAAGACACTCACAAAGAAGAGATTTCTCTAAATTCTCTCCCTTAGCATTCCCAGTGAAGCACTCATATTATGCAAAATCGGCCCATGCACATCACCTCTTTGCCTATATTTCAGCTTGTGTTCTCTCTTCCTCTCTTGCTCTCTCACCACCACCCCCTGCTTTCTGTTGTGTAGCTAGGTTAATGTTAGAAACACACTTCTTCAAGAAGTAGAGTCTCTGCCTTTTGGTCTTTATGCAGCTTTGAAACAGAAGAACCCCTTACAAAGATACAGCTGAGAACATTTTTGGAGGTTTAAAATTCAAAAGTAATGTATTTACATGGCCACAGTCTCCCATAGAGTGGGAGGCAGTCTTTATTTCCTTCCAAAAAGAAAGGGCAGACATGGTAGCAGAATCAAGGAAGTTCCTATGTTGGACTATGAAAGCCCTTCAAAAAATGCTGCCAGTGATGTTCTTCAAACTTCCAAAAGTGTTGCACTGTGGTCTTGGCACAGTCCAGATGTCTTTGCATAAATGTCACTGCTTCAGGGTCAGGTACTTGGCACAGTCATCAGAGTCCCATGAGAAGGGAGCCTTTGTTGGTAGTGTACATGATATGCTTACTTGAAATGCCTGACGACTGGTATGCTTTGGGCTTCTCAATTCACAATGGTGCAATCCTGCTTCAAAGTCATGGATGTAGACTTTCATGCTATTTTTCGCCTCTCAAAACTATGTTCTTTCTCTTCCAGGAAAGCGAAATCTAAGTCCATTATCTCATCCTTCTTCAGCTTGTAGCTTAGAGATTGGTAATAACTTTTTCCTGGAGAGGAAAGATGGAGTCAGGTAATGAGGCAGTGCCCTTGCCAAATGTTCTATTTTTCAAAGAATCTTGTGATCCTAGTCTTTCAGGAGTTTCCATGTAGCAGACCTTGGGCCCCAGTGAGTTCTACAGAGATGGATAGCAACAAAGGTTGCCAAGTGCCCACCCCATTCCCAGCCCAATGATTTTAAACAATTCACAGATTTGAGGCCAGCACCATTCATTTTCTGTGTAGACTTAGTGAGTCTTTTGTTTTCCTTTCATGTAAAATAAGATTAACAATAATTGCTCTTTGTAATCTATAATATGGTTACCAGCATGAGTAATACCAGTGTGTTACCAATATAAATTATTATGAAAATTGCCATTTTCATTTTGCAGGTCAAAGTGTCAGATGTTCTGAAGCTAAGGGCCTGTCTGGCGTGTTGATGCAGTACCATGGTACCTGCTAGAGTTTCACAGTATTCTGGTGTGTGTGGTGTGTGTGTGCGTGTGTGCATGTTCATGCATGTGCGTGGGTGAGATTTTAGTCTTCCATTGGGCCTTTTTACTACTGTTTAGTTCCCAACTCTCTGGTCAAGCCCCTCTACCTTCCACTTGATGAATGGCTGTAAAATAAGATACAACCATCAACCTAAATTCTAGGTGGTTACCATTGATGACCTAGCTATTCTTTATTTCATTCAGCTGTTTCTCCCCTTATCTGAGCTGAAGATCTTTGTCTCCACTTTTCCTCTGTTGATATTTACCTCTGATCCTTTCAACTGGACAGTTGTTAAGAGAAGAGTTACAGTCAAGTTGTGGACACTGGAGAAGGCCATTCAGGCAAAGTCAAACTCCAGTCACTCAAAACTATGGGAAGCTGAATGTCTCACTTTTCTCTTTTTCTAGGTTCATCCAGACTTTATAAAGTAGTTGAGCAAGCACGGGAAATTAATCTCTGTGAATCTCAGTTTCCTAATGTCAAAAAAAAATGAATAATGATAGTGCTTGTCATAGTATCAATTGCATTAGAGAATGCATACAGATAGAAGTTGGAGTAGCACCTGACTTATAGCAAATAGCAATCCATTTAGCTATTATTATTAGTAGTAATTCATCTTTCTTCTTAACCAAGCTGATTTTTAGTTCACTACCTGGTCTTTTAATAAGTTATTCATTATTAGACAAAGAAGTAAAACAGAAAAGGGCTAATTCCTCCTGGTACCCCAGTGCTTGGGCTCAATAATTTTAGATCTCTTTAGAGGAAGCTGATGAGCCCTACTTGTGTGATTGATGTAAGACTGGTGGTGGAGATAAGATGGCCATTGTCCTTATGTTTCCTTCCATGTGGATTGAACTCTAACAATTTCACATTTCTGGCCTATTTCTTCTACTCCTCATTCACTGCTTCCCAAGAGTGGAGGAGCTATTTAGTCTGATTGATGACTTTAGACAGAGAAATGGGGCATACAAAACTTAGACTGTATTGGTACATGTCTCCTGAAAGCTATCTCAGTCATGACCAAATAGAGCATGTCCTTTGTTTCTGTGTCTTGCACAATTCCTATCAGCTCAGGCCCTCACATGGGGAGGTCTTCAGTTGTACATCAATTCTTGTTCCTGGGTGGGTACGTTTGGCTATTTCTGAGCTTCAATATTAGGAAGTCTACTTTCTGGCAATATGCAATGTAAGATTTATTATATAAAATTGATGTTTTAACTCTGTATTACTTTGCCAGGGTTATCATCACAAAATGCTACAAGGCTGTGGATTGAACTACAGGAACTTACTTCCCATTGTGGAGGAGGCTAAAAGTTCCACATCAAGTTGTAGGCAGATCTGGCTTCTCCTGCAGCATCCTTCTCCGGCTTGTGGATGACAGTCTTGTCACTATGTCCTCATATGGCCTTTCCTGTGTGCACATATATCCTTAGAAGTTTTTCCTCTTGATGAAAGGGCACAGGTCATATTGATTTAGGACCCTACTTTTATGACCTCATTTACTCTTAATCACCTCTTAATAAAAATTCCCTCCAATGAAATTATTATATCACATGTACTATGGCTGTTATTCGGCTTTCCATCACTCTAAGGAAATACCTCAGATAATTAAGTCATAAAGGAAAAAGTTTATTTTAGCTCACAGTTTTGGAGATTCCAGTGTTTGTTCTGACCATCAACTGCAGGTCTCTGCTGAAGCAGTGACACGGCAGAGCAAGACCAGTCATCTCATGTCCAGAAAGCCAAAGAGAGCCAGGAGGGAGCAGGGGATCCACAATCACTTTCAAGGGCCTAAAAATCCCCCCTAGTCCCCACCTTTTGGGGGACTACTTCCCAATAGCACCACCTTGGGAACCAAGCTTTAACGCATGGGCCCATGGGGACAGTCAGATACGAATTATGGCAGAGGTCCTATGGATGGTCATAAACCATGTGTTTTAGTCAGCTTTTTTGCTATTGTGTCTGAAAATAAAATGAGACAAGAATAATTTTAAGGCAGAAACTTTATTTAGGGGCTCATAGTTTAAGAGATCTCAGTCATGAAAGGCTGGTTCCATCCCTTGGGCCTTGAAGTAGGCAGAATATCATGGCTAAAGTGTGTGGTGGAGGAAAGTCAATGAAAGCATGGCACCAGGTAGTATGGAGCTCTGCTCAACAATGACAAAATGTAGACCCCCAAAGGCAAGTTCCCTATGACCTACCTCCTTCAGCCACAACTGTCTATAGTCACCACCCAGTTAATCCTTCTCAGTGGATTAACACACTGATTAGGTTAAGGCTTTCTCAAGCCAATCATTTCACCTCTAAGCTTTCTTGCATTGTCTCACAGATGGACTTTTGGGGTCCCGTAATATCTAAACCAAACACCATGCTATGAGCTGAGATGTTTTGTCCCAAAGAGCCAATTTCTGTCCTCTTAGGGGTGCTTTTTTTAAGCATTGGAAATTTAATGGGAAGCAGGAACAGAGCAATGACAGAAGTAGGCAATAGGACTCATCTCAGAGCTTGTTGACCTCAGCCAAATTAGGGCTGTCCTTCTCAGCTTCACAGACCTCAGTGAGAGGGTGTATGCCCAAGGACCATAAAGGGGGCTTCCTTCAGGACCTGAATCCAGTCCTAAACAAATAAAGGCATATCACAATTATTTTGTCCATAATACATCACCATGTGTTAAGGCTATATTTTAATATTGATTGTGTGCCTTAACATGTAGACTAGATATTATTCATCAGATTTTGTTTTATAACATTTGAGAGAAAAAGAAACCTCAAAGTAACATGCAATTATCCTTCAGAATAGTTTAAACTGAGTCATATGATTCTTTTGGAAGGGATAGCCCATATGAAGTAAAATACTATAAACAGAAAACAAAAACTGGACTTTCAAGTGTGAGCTCAAAATTACTCTGAGAAGAATCTCAAATTATAGAGGTAGACATGCTACTGGGCTGCTTTCTCATAAGGACAATCATACAGACACCTTCTGGATAAGTGCTATGCACACATAATTATTCAACAAAAGCTAGCGATACTCCTGGCAATAATAGAAAAGTATGATAATAGAAAATGAATGGCATGAATGGCAACAAACCTTTGAGAGCATTTCTGTGGAACCAAGCACAATTTCATTTAATGCATCCAGCAACCTAGGAGGCAGGTCAACATTCTCATCCTGCAAACAAATCACAAAGAGGTTTAATAAGGCAAGTTGCCTGTTCATTGTCAAACCAAGGACTATCTGATTCCAGTGCATATGTATTTCACCACTAACTCTTGGGCTCCTCTCTGCTCCCAATACCAGGATAGAGATAATGAAACTAATTTTCACATGGCAACACTGCTCTCCTCTTTTTATCCTATAAGGAGGATCTCTCTGGGAATTGCCTGCATATGAAAGAAGAAATGAAAACTTTGGAGAGGAATTTTGGCCAGAGACAGAACTGCAGCAGCATAAAGTCTGTTACATATAAAATCATTGTACCCTCAGAATACACACTCCTCTGAAGTATCATTAATAAGGATTCTTCCCTTACAAATGAGGACACCAAGGACTAGAGAATTCAGTGATCTAGTCATAGATTTCCATCCAGATTAATGCATCAAAGAGACCAATAACTTCTGACACCAAGTTTGCTGTCAGACCAGTGACTTCACCCTGCTCCTACCCAGAAAGACATCATCTTCTCCTAGCCTCTGTTCCACTCTATTGCCTGTCCTGACCTGTCCTCCCATCTCCATTTCCTCACCACCACCAAGGTTTAGAAGTTTGTAAGTCATTTGGAGGAGATCAGCTTCTCCAGCATCCTGACACTCTTTTGCTAAACAAGTCTACAGTACAAAAGGCACAGGAAGGATTTACATCTTTGACTCTTTTCCAGCAGATATTACTTATCTTGAACTGCCAGCAGAGTCTCCACTATACGACATGCTTGACAGTGAAGAATAGCTTTTTGCTGCTTTGCTGGGCTTGCATGGGGAAAAGAAATCAGGAATCATTGCTTGATGGGATGAATATTCAGAAACATCTCTGGGAAATCTTGGCAAGGGGGTTTGAGCTGAGACACCTGATCTTAGAGGACATGAAAATGACCCCCCCACCCACCCACACCATTCAATGAGCCCTTGCAACGATTTTGTGCAGACTTGCCAAAAAAGAAAAAAAAAAATCATGAAAGATGGATTACTCACCTTTCATTAAGACCAACTCTTTTCCCAGGAAATCTATTCTTGAATTACATATCATGTGAGAATTTTTTAAATAACCTGGTACTTTAAAACTTGAAACCAATTGCGTCTTGTAAACATAATTATAATGAGTGGTCATTACAGATAGTGCTGGGTATATGTCCCAATAGTGCCTTGCACACATAAAACAGTCAAAAATGATAATTCGTATTAATTGCACTACCAATTTAATCTATATACATTTACTGTTTATTATTTTTTCTCCAAAGCACTGCACATGCTGTGTGACAAAGGAGGTATTTGTATTTTATACTGCTGGTGGTAAAATGAAATCCATCTTTTAAAGTTTGTCTTCATAATCTCTAGCACAGCATAGAAAAATATCAATTAATGAACTTCTGTGCAAAAAAAAAAAATTCACAGGGAATATCCAGAAATTCTCAGATTGCATAATTAACAATTATTAAATGTGAAAGATTAATTTGGCAGAACAATAAGAATTAAAGTCAAAATATACTTTTAAGAATTTTGATAATACATTTGAACAAAATCTACTCAGTTTGTGGCAGATTTTTCCTATTAATAATAAAAATGTTGCAGAATTGTACAGAAGGGTCAATTGTACTGAGATCAGCAACATTATTGGATCTTGTGCAAAAGAGATTATTTTATACTTGTATGTTTTAGTAGAATGACTGACCTCTGAATCTAAAATCTCATTTAAGCTTAAAAATTCTTCAGAATGAGATATAAAGTGGGAATGAACCCAAGTATGCAAACTTGGTAGTGAACATTAGTTCAAAATCCTACTTTGACATATATGAAAATGTGTTAAAAAATAAAACACGTTTGATAGGCACAAAGATATTTTTTTCAACATAAGCATAAGCAAAGTGTCAAGAACCAACATAATATAAATTATTTTGAGGGTTTCAGTCACAGCACATATGTACATTTCCCCTTTCTACTCCAATATCCAATGCTAGCAGTATAAGATCCATCTTAGAATAAATTAACGGAACGTGGGTATACCTCTCACTGCAAAATATATGTATTCTTAAAATGTTCAACTTTAATTTATTCCATATATTATTTTCTATTCAAAATGCACATGAGAGGCTTATCTGAATGGTTTCTTCTCAGGTCAATTCCTCACACGTGGCTGCAGTGAATGCAAGAATTATACACTTCATAGAGGCAACTGCATAACTAATTCAAGGGACAGAGAGTCTCAGTGTCAGAGCAAGTTATTTTCCAGTAGGACTAACCAGCATTGTTCCAAATTAGCAATGTATTCTTCTGTGAACTAATGTAGAACAAGTGCAAAGTCCAGCTGCAGGGCTGAAGTTGTGTTTGGTTCCTTAAAAGAAAATACAAGTATAAGAAGTAGTAATTAGATAATGATAAAAAAAAATTGCCCAAACTCATTCACTCTTGCTAGTATATCTGAGTTTAGAGGTCTGCTCAGGGCATCTTAATTTTTAATAAATCTCCTAAGTGATTCTTATCAGCATTTTAGTTCAAAAATCAGTCTTTGTGAACACCTCTGCACCTCTAGAAGCATCTTTCATATTGCCTGGAAGAGTAAAAAATCTAATCAATATTTGATGACCTGCAAAAGTGATTGATATCCTAAGGTACTGGAAAGGCAGAAGGGAAGTAGCCACATGACTCTATTCATAGAAACTCCCAATGGTGTTTGTATGTTTTAGAGTTCTAGGGGTTCCCCAGGCCTCAGGGCAGGTGACTGGGAGATGGAGCAAGGGAGAAGCTAGGAAATAGTCCCCTTTTCTCATCATCTTTTTCAGCAGGTTTGCATTTTGAGTTTCCACACTGGATGGTGTTTTCAAAAACTTTTCTGATGCTGGAGGAAAAATGTCTGAGTATTTTTGTGATCCATTTATACAGAGAAAGGAGGCATGCAGAGACAAATTCAGGGCCAGTGTATGAATTCAGATCCTCTGACTCTTCGTCCAATATTTCTTCAAGCTTGGATTCCAGATGAATGAAGAGCCTGGGGAATGGAATCACACCTTGGAGAATTCTTCTGTTCCTGACAGGCAGCCAGTTTTTGCCGCCGCACACTGTATGGGGTTCTACCACACAATTATGCATCGTCCCATCTCTGCTAACACTGTGATTTTCCTCCTGGCCTGCATAAAATGCAGCTCATTCATATATGAGTGAAATCTTCATTCAGGATCAGGAAAAGTGGAAAGTAGGATGAAGAGTAAGAACTTAGCACATTTGACTTCACTTTGAACAGCAGGATTGGGAAACTAGTAGTCAGGTAAAGCAATTGAGTGGTTATTTACCTACAAATATGTTTACATTTTTTGTTTATTCATTTGATTGTTTCTTTAAAGTGACTTTTATTGTTTTAGTCAGCTTTGCATTGCTACAATTAAATACCTGATATGAATATTTTGGAGGAGGATAAGTTTATTTTGACTTATGACTTTAGAGATTCAGATCATGGTGGGCCAACTCCATAACTCTGGGCCTGAGTGAGGCAGAACGTCATGGTGGAAGAATGTGCTGGAGAAAAGCAGCTCAGGGCTGACAGCTAGGAAGCAGAGAGTTCTACTCATTGGGGACAAAATGTAAACCCCAAAGGCACACCCCCCAGTGGCCTACTTCTTGCAACCACACCCTACATGCCTGTTTTTACCACCCTGTTAATTTATTCAAGTAGACTAATTCACTGATTTGGTTACAACTTTCATAATCTAATCATTCCACTTCTGAACATTCTTGAATTGTTTTACATACGAGATTTCGGGTTGGGTTTGCTATCTAAGCCATAGCATTTATCAAAAATGGCAAAAGAATTGCTGAGAATAGCCAGGTCAGCAATCCAGAAAGGGTTCCTCAAACTTGGTACTATTGACACTTTGGGACAGAAGATCTTTCCCTGTGGAGTATCCCTGTGCACTATGGGAAGGCAGAATGAGCCTTGACTCATTCCGAGTAGCACTATATACCAGTAGTATCTCCCTCCCTCACTTCCATCAGTTGTGATAAACAGAAATGTCTTCAGACATTGCCAAATGCTGGCTAGGGTCATTACCAAGTCATCTCCACTTGAGAACCACTAATACCTAGAGAAAATAAAATAGACTACACTGTACAGAAAATATGCAATGATCTGCACTGGGCAAAATGTCAATTAGAATCTCAGCCTCCACTTTCTTTGTATAAGGTCTTGGTGATCAACATTATCTAATGGAGCTAAGAAAATAATCCTTGTTTCTTTGTCCTCTTCCATTTTTTCCATGTTGTCTACTAGCTGTGCTAAGATGCCCACTATTTGTTAATGAAGGTTAGTTTCTAAATTGGTTTTATCTCTGTCCTTGTTACAGTAACAGTCCTTGATAATAAAGTAACTGATTTCTACTAAATGCTTATTTTTTCTTTTCAGTGAAATCTTCAATGAAGAATGTTAGTGGAGCCTGTGATATTCCACTTTCTCCCTAATCTGGGTTATCTGCATCTTCATCTTTATTTGATCCTACACATGATTCCACAAATACCTGATTCATTTTCTGTGGGTTAAAGAGTAGGCTAGTTATCTATGGTTAAAAAGAATAAGAAGTTTAAAGTAACTTTGGGCAATAAAATTACCAGCTGCTTTGAGAACATTTCAAAAGCTGATCCTGCAATGAGACTAAATATAGGCCAAATGCCACTTCTGGCAATACTCTTGAACACTCCAGAGAAGGCAACAGAAGAACTCGGGACATTACATTCATAGTGTCAAATTCCACCATATGTATTCTTCATACTCTTGCAAATACTCTTTGCTATTCCTTCACCCTTCTACTTCATTTTTTTTTTATATTCCATTTACTTAGAGCTTAAAATAATTTTGGCACAGTACAGCCCCTGAGTTGTGAGTTGAATAAGACTCAATCCTCCCTCACAGTCCATTGTGGCATCTGCTATTATGAGTAGTAACTAATGTATCAACAGGTTACCAGCCTGTTATGGAGGAAGGAAACACAGTTGTTCATGGAGACCTGAAAATTACTTTTCACAGAGAGGACAGAGACTTGAAGAAAAAGTAAGAATTTATTGAGCATCAAAGTAAAGATTATTATATACTTATGAAACAATATTACTGGGGCAAAGAGATCTGAAATGCACGCTATTTACAAAGAAGTCTCAGCTTTCAAATATTTGGTTGGAGGAAGGCAAATGATGTGGAGATGCTTAAATGGGAGAAGGGTTATGAAAGACTGTTCAGCAAACCCATAGGATTTTGAATTTAAAATGGATCTGTTAAGACAGGTTATGACATCAGATATATATTTCTAGAAACAGAATTCAAGTATATAACAAGGTGAAGTGGTTAAGAAGAAGGGAAAGAAAGAAAACTAATTATAGAATTTATTCAGTAATTCAAACAGAATTTGGTGAGATCTAAAGGAAGTACTGACATTAGGGATGTCCTACTTGTGTGATCTGTGCAATTGGATATTTGGGGCTTTGGGGCTGACTGGACAGAGTGGTAAGGAGGAGGATACTGATGTGGATGGTTCCTAGCTTTGTAATAAGTGATCAGAGAAAAAAATAAAACCAATAAACCCTATTTAGTATTTTAATTTGTATAATTTGCTCATGTGGGGGACAGATTATGATTGCTAGTAGTATAGAAGCTAGCGAATGACAGACAGATTGGATTTCCTGACCTAATTACAGTTTTTTTTTTTTTTTTTTAAACTTCTGATTCCATTGCTTTTCACTGTGACAATGAGAGTCCTCTGGACACATCAGAGAAGTTCTTGTAGCTCATGCATGGGTTTCTCAAGAGACTCTTTCTGAATTAATTACCTGTGTCATCTCAAAGATCCAAAGGACTTTATATTTAGTGACTGTAACTCTGTACTTACTGGAGAGACATCTTCTGCACAGATATTCATCAAAGGCCAAACAGCCCACTGGGGCTCAGTCAGCTTTCACATTCAGGGAATGCTACCAGTGGGAAAGGAAGAGGTATGCTTCACAGTATTATCTTATTGATTGATTATGGAAATTTGGAGATGTCTAATTTTGTCAGTTTCACACTGACTATTTAAGATAATTTTGTTTATTGGTTAGATATTCCACTACCCCTACTCTGATGATTCATGTCACATTTTATCTTCACTCTCTTAGCACTGTAATTTGATATATATGTAGAGACTTGTGAGATCAAAGATTTCAATTCCTCCATGTTATGGATAAGGAACAATATGATGCAGAAAGATACGGTATTTATCCCCAGGTGACAAAAAGCAAAATTTTAAAGCAATGAAGAAAATAATTGAGCAAATATGTGTGTGGTCAAGGCTTCTTCCTTCTGAGATCTATGGCAAGCAAAGATGGCTGAGAGAGGCATTTGAGACTAGGGTATTAAGCTTTGGTTATGGAGTTAGTAGCCATTGTGGAAGTCCGAAAAAGATAAATTTTAAGGGTCATGTAAAGAATCACTACCAGAGAAACTTTTCCCCCAGGAGGGAGTAAGTAGATTCATGATATAAGGCTGACAAATTGGTTCTAGGTGATCATTTGCTTCCATACAGATACTGCAAGTGAGCTGGCCTGAGGCTGAGAGGCAAAGGAGATCCAAGAGACAGAAAGAATCGACATGTAGAAGGAACAGTTCTGAAGAAGACTCTAGGCTGTTGGAATGCTGGGTACTCAACATAGACCTTCATGTCTGGAGCAATCCACTGTAATATTCAGGTCAGGACTTCTGGTCTCCTAATGGCAGACAAGTGAGACTCCACTGTAGTCCTAAAGGTTGCTATTTAGGAAACTACTACTCAGAGCTTCTCTTAATATATATTTACTTCAAAATAATGGGGGTCAGAATGGAAGAAGTATGCCTCAGGTGCATACTGCTGTCTACTTTTCCCCCTTTGCCTTTGCCCATCTTTCACAATAACCGTCTTATTAATTTTCTGTTTTCTGCATCCAGTTATTTGCATCAAAAATAATTACCCAAAGAAAGGTATCTAAAGTTTCCTGAATACACATTTTCAGGGTCACTCAAACGTCCTGGGACTTTATCACTCTTTAAACAAATTATGTGAATGTGTGTGTGTGTGTGGGGGGTGTCTATATATTAGGAACAAACTCTCTCTAGGTCAGAAGACATACAAATGAAGTTGCTGGTTTCTTCAGAGTCTAAATTGTAGAGAATAAGAACAATTTGAGTCTTCAAAGTATTAAATAAACGAGTTTCCAGGCTGCTATCCCCCAGAAACTCATTGAAATCATGTGCTTTTTCCACTCAAAGATTAGCTCTGACGGTGCTTCTGTAAATGAAGACCAGGAATTGGCACTCTACTCACTGAGGTATTCTGTAGCTCAGCTGTGGACTCCACAGTGATCCCGCATGATTGCAGGTTTAGTGAGTAGCAAATCCTATAAATAAGAAAAAGTTCCAAATCACTTTCAGCTTGGCTGCCTTGAAATATGCAGAGTATCCAGGGTAAGTCTCCATTTCAGTTTGGCATTGGGATTTCAAATGAGATTGCAGGGACCCCTCTGACTCAGAAGCAACACGACCACTTAACACTCACCCAGGAGTTCTCCAACGCTCAGCAAGTTTGCCAATTTCCCCTTTGAGTGTGTTAACAAACCAGAAAAGCATGACAGAGAAAAGCTTAAATTTGAAATAGTGGCCCTATATTAAAATACACCAGTGTCTGCACCACCTACATCGACTATTTTCATGTGAAAGGGTGAATATCACTCCCCCTCCTCAACCTCCAACAAATATTCACATCCTGGCAGAATGTTTCCCTCACCACTCACCAAGAGTAAACCAGAAAATGTGACAAAATACGGTGGCTTTTTTTTTTTTTTTTTTTCAATCAAAGTTACTTTTAGGCAGTTTCCCTAACTTTAAGAGTAAGAAATCATAACTTTAAACTTTAAACACACATATGTGCACACCCAGTACACACACAAACACAAGCACAATCAATACTACACACGCATAGAAAAGTAGAGCAGTATAGAGCATGTGGAAATAGCCTGTGGCTTTGGCCTGTTCTCTAGAAGGAACCCTAGTTCAGTACATTGTACTAACTATATATGTCTTTGCATTTCATCCCTTACTGAGGTCCTCAAGAAAATCCCGACACAATCAGGAAGGTTCAGGCGTCTTCTGCCCCATCTCAGCAGGACCCTAAGTGTGCATTGCTACCTTGGAAAAGCATTGAGAATTAACTATTTTTATGGTCACTCACTACTATGATCTGAATGTATCCTCACAAAAATCATATAGAAACTTAATCCTGACTCCAAAGATGTTAAAATGTGAGGAATTAGGAAAAGATTAGGTCAGAAAAGCTCTACGCTCATGAATAGATTAGTGGCCTCATAAAAGAGGCTTGCAGGAGCTCTGGAGTCCTGCTTGCCTTTGCACCTTTTCTGCCAAGTGATGATACTACTGAAAGAATAGGACTTCACCAGACTCCAAATCTGCTAGTGCCTTGATCTTGAATTTCCAGCTTCAGAACTGTTGGAAAGAAAAAGAAAAAAATCTGTTGCTTATATACCATACACCTAGTTTATGGTATTTGTTATAGCAGCAAAAATGGACTGACACCTATTTAGTCTCATGTTCAGATGTCTTTCCCTCTACTCTCCTACATGCCACCTATGGTCCCCAATGCATCACTGAGATCCACGCTTCCATCACTTCACACAGGACATTTGCATCCTTTAAATGCCTTTCTTTTCCATCAACTGCAGACAGCCTCTTTTCTCAAGGCTTTTTTTGCATGTCCTCCTCTCAGTGAGGAAACCCATGTGTCCTAGGAAGGCATAATTCCTCAGTGAGTTTAATAGAGCATAATGTACACACTCCTTATAGCTGCAATTATATTGTGTTGAAACAATTTGCTTATCTATCAGTTTTCCCCAGTAAATTGTGCACTTAATGAGGGAATGTTAATTTCCACCACTTCCTTAGCAGAAATTCCTAGATCGTTGACAACAGTGGTGGATTCCAAAGTTCAGTGTTCATCAGAAACTCCCCGAAGTTTGCTAAAGCATAGTTTGCTGGACCACAACCACATAAAGTCTGATTTATTGGGGCTGGCATCAGGCCTCGTGATTTGCATTTTGAACCAGTTCTCACATAATGCTGATACCATTGGTGCAGACACTTTGAGAACCACTGACTTAAGTTGAGAATGCAGTGAACTCTTCTAGAAAATACAAAGTGATATGAAGCGCTTGTACCTGAGGCACCTGTTGCCAGATTGATCTGAAGTTAAATATTTGATGTTCCAGTTACTCATTTTTTATGTGGGTGTTTCTGCCTGTGTGCGTGTTTTGTTGTTTCCCAGAGAACTTGGTTTTGATCACTGAATAACAAATTGTTGCAAACATAGTAGCTTAAACCACATTCATTACAGTTTGGAAGTTTCTCAGAAAAGATAAACAGAATCTCTGTATGATCTAGTAATTTCACTCCTAGTTAAATACCTAAAAAAAAAAAAAAAAAAGAAAGAAAGAAAGAAAGCAGGAACACAATGAAGTTTGTGAGCACTCATTCCCAGCAATATTATTTACAATAGCCAAAAAGTGGAAACAACTCAAATGGTCATTGACAGATGAATGAAAAAACAAAATGCCATATATCTATACAACAGAATATTATTCATCAACTGGAAAGAATGAAGGACTGATGCATGCCACAATGTGGGTAAATCTCAAAAACATTAAGCTATGCAAAACAGCCAGACAGAAAGGTCACCCATTGAATGACTACATGTAGAAGAAATAGCCTGAATAGGTAGATCTATAGAGGCAGAAACAAATCTTTGCCTGCTGGGGGCTAGGGAGAAGGCTGTGCAGTTCCTGCTTAATTGTTACAGGGTTACCCTTAGAGTAATGAGAATTTTTTGGAAATAGTAGTGGTAAAAGTCAAACAACATGTTCAGTGTATTAAATGACACTGAATTGTATGTTTTAAAATGATATGTAATGTTACATGAATTTAACCTCATTTAAAACATGGTTTTCAAATCATATCTTTTTACAGTTTCAATAGGTTGTGAGTTTGAATGTGGGTTAGGTGAGTCTTCAGCTCAGGGTATCACAAGGCTGCAATTAAGATGTTGGCCAGGCTGCATTCTCATCTGAAGTTGAACTGGAGAATGATCCTTTTCCAAGTTCCCTAAGTTGGCTGAATCCATTTCCCTGCAGCTGTGAACCTCATGGCATGTTGCTTCTTCAAAGCAAGTGAGAGAACCTCTCTGACTTCTCTTACTCAACCTCAGCCTCTTAAGGTCATGTACCATTGCTAAAGCTCCTTCTCTGAATTCTACTCAGATAATTTGTGCTCATCCTTCAGTACTGACATTCTGCATGCTGGCTGTGACTCGCATAGCTGTGTTCCCAAAATGACTGATCACCACCTCTGCTTAAGCACCACACGGTTCCTTGAATTATACTCATCTGCTTTCCCATCTAAAATGCTGAATTCTGGTAAAGAAGATAACACGTCGTCTTCACATCGCTGAATAGCTGGCAACTCATTTATAGGGCTCACTTGATTAGATCAGACCCAGTCAGGATGATTTCCTTTTTGATTGACTCAAAGTCAAATGCTTTAAGACCTTAATTACGTCTTCAATGTCTCTTCACCTATAGGAGGTCACAGAATCTGCCTGCACTCAAGGCAAAAAGGTTATGTGTGGAATGACTCATTAGGGTCACTATAGGGCATGCATTTCACAGTAACTTCCAAATTATAAAGTGAGAAAGTAACAGTACTTACCCTTGAGTCTATCATAAGTATTCAGTGGGGCAAAGTTAGCCCAGTGCTGGTATATAGTGAATGCTTGATAAATATTAGCTAAGATAATGAGTATTTACCTCATTTATCATTATGTCAATTATCATTACCTAATTCCACCTAAGATCTATTCATTGCACCGATAATAAAGTAATTGAAGCTGCAAAAGAAAACCTAATCATGATTATTATATTTTACAGCTGGAGAGCAGAGACCAAACACATCTGACTCCAGTGCTTCAAAATACATTTTGATGGAAAATAAATAGCATCCTAGCCCTTGCAAGGAAGTTACAGGTAGGCTGCTAAGGAGATGTATGGGAGTTTTCTGAGGCTGTTCACAGTCAGAGTGCATCTCTGAGGCGGGCTTTAGTGGAGCGATTTTTCACCTGAATAATGATGGCAATCAAATCAATGGGAATTGATAGTGTTTGATGCAGCTACCTGATGGGTGCCTCCCCCCTGGAGATCTAGGTGAGCACTTCCAGGCTGTCATTCCAGAGCCCTGTGCTCTGAAAAATCACAGGATTTTCTTTGCTGACAGTCTAGGCCTATCTGGATCCTCATGTAGCACTGCCAGAAGCAAAGGCAGCAAGCCATGGAGAAAGAGGATCCAGCTCATTTCTAAACAGAGGAGCACGGTGATGAGGCGGGTATGTGCGGACTCCAGCACCAAGTAGATTTGGATTCTATAGTTGGTGTCTGTTGTTGTTTTATCACCATCAAGTTTTATTATTGGGTAATTGTACGACCTAGTCAAACCTAGGCTTCTTCATCTCTTAAATAAAAATAACCATTTCCGAGTTTCAGTATTGAGTTAAATAATTGCCTTCCATTAAACATGGTGCATTCTTGGTAGCAATTTTGTTGTTACTTCTGTTGTTGTTTTCATTGGTATTATTAAAATAACTGATAGAATCTGACATATGATTTGGGGTCAACAATGATCCCCACTTATGCAAAAGTTTTAATACTAAAATTTCAGATGAAGCAAAGGGATTGGACAATGTTAACTTTCCTGAAAGCCATGTTCTGGAGCTAAACTAACTAAATAAGAATCTCTGTTTAATAGCTATGTAGTCTGGACCCCATCCCAATATATTGTTACCATTCATGTCATCTATAAGTTGGTGATGTTTAGAGACCACCATGAGGATTGCAGAATTTGACCCAACAGATTTCTTAGCCAATGCCTACTACATACTAAGTGCTCAGCTGGGGTGATATTTGAAAGAAATAGGGAAAGAAGCAAGAAGTATAAATCCTTCCACTGACTCCAAAATATTGGTTATTTAGCTGTAGCAGGGTACAATTTTGACGTTCTGCACCATGACCTAAGCTCCCCCTCCATAGTCTACATTGTACTATCTTTCTCTGTGAAAGTTGTGACTCATATATCTGTGCTCCCAAGATGATCAACCACCAACTCTGCTTAAGTACTACACATCAGTTTGAAGTACAATTAATTTTGCAGACTCTTCCTTTTCATCTAAAATGGTAAGTTCTAGTAAAACACGTATGGCAATCTGTCTTCTTCACATGATAAAACAGTTAACACAGAGCCTAGCTAGTAATAGTTGCTTAATTAATCCACATTATAAATGAGGCATTGAATAAATACATGAATGAACAAAAAAACTAATGAATGCTCTTTCACGTTACCTTGTAAAGTATTATTTTCCACAGAAACATATTTGATGTAATGTACTTCCCATTTGCACAGAGAGATCCCGTTAGAAACTCCTTTCTGCCCTCATATCTCTTTTTAAAACTCAACTCTACAAAAGAAAATTTCTTCCAAAAAATTCTTCCTACAAAATTCTCTTCAGTGTTTTGTTTCCATTGAAACTTTTGTGTTTTCCATTGTCAAATGAATTTGACAATAAAAAAATTCTATGAAAAAAGAAATAAAATATTTTGTTATATTTGTACTGTATATGCTCATTTATTTAGTTACTTTCCTTTAAGAATTATACTTCTGGTTCCATGCTCTTCATTATTTTAAGATCTCAAAGTTTCTCACTCTGTTCCAGCCCTCACCGGAACTTCCTAGTGGACAATCCTTTTAAGTTATCTATAATGTCACTAAGACTTGATGTACCATTGGTAGGAAATGAGGGTTTATCCGCCATGACTCAGAAGGATGAGAATCTCATAGAGGGTGTTCCACTCCAGGTATGGAAAAACCCAAGTATACTGTTTTCTGATCCCAAATAAAGAACTTGGAGGGTTCAGTGGAGAGGGTCTGGACATTTTATTACTCATGTGCTGACGGGCTGGAATACAGTGGAGGATCCCACTGTGCCTACAAGCAGGGACTGTACAGGTCAGGTGGCATGCCCTCTGCATGGATGGATTTCCTCAGATGTCTTTTGAATACATTCTTTTTCTTACAGCCCAGGTCTGCTTCTATCTTCCCATAAAGACTGGAGACAAGAGCCACCTTCCCCTTCCTATGTTCTTCATTATCACATTCTTTAGAGACATTCTTATCTCACTCCCTGGACCAAGTGCCTTTCCTAGGCACTTACAACTGCTTAATTCAACAGGGGGAAGAGTGGTAAATATCTTTGTTTCATTGATTGGAATCCAAAGAAATAGATGACAGTTCACATGAGCGTACACTGCTCACTGGTAGGGAATTAGGTCAAAGAGAAATAAAAAGAGGGGGGAAAAAAAGAAACAAACGTAAAATTAAGAGTGTCAGAGAGTCAAAAATTGAGAAGTACTGTTCCTTTTTCATTTTTTTTCTTTTTAACTGACATAATAAATGTAAGCGTTTGTGGAGTCCAGTGTGATAATTCAATACGAGTGTACAATGTGTAATGATCCAATCCAGAGAGTGAACATTATCAGATTCTTATCATTTCTTTGTTTTTGGAATCTTCAAACTCCTTTCTTGTATTTCTTCATAAAAATGTACAATAGGTTGATATAAAATGTAGTCTTCCTACTGGGCCATAGAACACTAGAAACCATTCCTCCCGTATGACTCTTTTGGGGCTCCTAATCACACCTGCCTCCATCTCCCTTCTCCCTCCTCCTTCCCCTCCTGTTCTCTAGTTACCCTTTTCTACTTCTCTCTTCTACTCACTTCTTAAGCACTTACTATGGACGAGGAATCACTCAACACTTTGGATATTTAGCAACTTCAATGAATGTCAAAATGGCATCTCTACAACTCCACATTGCCTCAAAGTTTACTTCCCATAACAGAAACTATCCCTGAACTATTACCTGAAGCAACCATGAAGTGTTTTGTTCTATGGATTTTTTTCTCTTGGTTTTATTGTTTGCTCTGATTTGACTGATATTCTCTGTATCCATAGTGTAATGGTTAATTTGAATTGTCAATTTGATTGGATGAAGAGATGTCCATGAGTAAGTGGCTTCTGGTGTGTCAGTAGGGCTTGTCTAGGAATGATTGGAATGTGGGGTAGTGATTTGAAGCGGAGACCCTTCCTAAGCATGGACAGCATCACCCAATAGGATGGTGGCTTGGATAGAATAAAAGTTGGAAGAACAAGAAAGCAGATTCAAGCTCATCTCTTTTTGAACCAGTTCTTTTTTTATTTTTTTTAATTGAAAATCATAAATTTACATAGGGCAATATTGTTTGATTCATTCTGTTATTTTTTCCCTTCCCCCCACCCCTCCCACCCCTCTTTTCCCTCTATACAGTCCTTCCTTTCTCCATTCTTACCACCCACCTTATCCCTAGCCCTAAACCTAACCCTAACCCTAACACTATCCCCCACTAACCCCCCCTTTTATGTCCTCATCCACTTATCAGCGAGATCATTCGTCCTTTAGTTTTTTGAGATTGGCTTATCTCACTTAGCATGATATCCTCCAATTTCATCCATATGCCTGCAAATGCCATGATTTTATCATTCTTCATGGCGGAGTAATATTTCATTGTATATATATGCCACATTTTCTTTATCCATTCATCAACTGAAGGGCATCTAGGTTGGTTCCACAATCTGGCTATAGTGAATTGAGCACCTATGAATTTAAGGGAAGCATAAATCAGCAAGACATAACAATCATAAATATCTATGCCCCAAACATTGGCTCATCCATGTACGTCAAACAAATCCTTCTCAATTCCAGAAATCAAATAGACCACAACACAATAATACTAGGCGATTTTAACACACCTCTCTCACCACTGGATAGATTGTCCAAACAAAAATTGAATAAAGAAACCATAGATCTCAATAACACAATCAACAATTTAGACTTAACTGACTTACATAGAATATACCATCCAACAAAGAACGAATACACTTTCTTCTCAGCAGCACATGGATCCTTCTCTAAAATAGACCATGTCTTATGCCACAAAGCTAATGTTAGCAAATACAAGAATATAGAGATACTACCTTGTACTCTATCAGATCATAATGGATTGAAATTAAGAGATAAATGACGGAATAAAAAACAGAAACTTCTCCATTACCTGGAGATTAAATCATACACTATTATATGATGAATAGATAACAGAAGACATCAAGAGGGAAATAAAAAAGTTCTTAGAAGTAAACGAGAACAAAGACACATCATATCAAAATCTCTGGGACACTATGAAAGCAGTACTTAGAGGAAGATTTATTTCTTGGGGCGCATTCAAAAAAAAGAAGTAGAAATCAACAAATAAACGACTTAACACTACAGCTCAAAGCCCTAGAAAAAGAAGAGCAGACCAACACCAAAAGTAGTAGAAGACAGGAAATAGTTAAAATCAGAGCTGAAATCAACGAAATTGAAACAAAAGAAACAATCAGAAAAATTAACAAAATAAATAGTTGGTTCTTTGAAAAAATAAACAAAATCGATAAACCCTTAGCCACACTAACAAAGAGAAAGAGGGAGAAAACTCAAATTACTAAAATTCGGAATGAACAAGGAAATATCACAACAGACACGAGTGAAATACAAAACATAATTAGAAGCTATTTTGAAAATCTATACTCCAACAAAACAGAAAACCTCGAAGACATCAACAAGTTTCTAGAGACATATGAATTGCCTAAACTGAACCGGTTCTTGATTGCTGCTTGCATTTTCTGAGGATATCCTATTCTCGAATCTTTACTTTACCAAAGAGTTAACTCTGCCAGTGATTATCCAGGGAGTTTCCAGAAACCTTGGTCTTGGACTTGGGTAGCACTGTTGATCCTTCTTGTTCTGGGGCTTCCGCCTCTTGGACTGCACAGCTGCTAGTTCTTCCAGCTCTCCAGTTGCAACAGCCATTGTGGATTATCCAGCTTCTAGTTATGTAAGTCAATCTAATAAACCCCTTTTAATAATCATACTTCCTGTTGATTCTGTTCCTTTAGAGAATCCTGACTAATACACATAGCCTTCATGCTTATTTTCAATTATATCTTCTCATACCTAAAACCCTCACAGGATCAGTCTTCCAGGAAATCCTGTCTGCCCAATCCTCACCCATGCCAATACCTTAATTATGCATTGTTCCTGTTATAGTAGCCTAAATGTCTTTTTGGTTGCATTTTCTTACTCATGCACCTTATAATTTGCCAATGTGTGGCAGCTGAATAAATGAAAGAAAGAGTAGATGAACATTCTCATTTTTATCATTCTTAGAAAACCTATAAAATAGGCATTATTCTTTGAATCTTAGATAAAAAATATATTATAAGATCCCCAGAGTAACACTATCAACTTCTGGTTTCAAAACCATGTCTATCATACTTACCGTCCTGGCATTCAGAAACACTATGATAGTTATATTAAAATATAACTTCACAGAAGATAAATGGTTCATTCTTAGGAAAGACAGTCACTACAGAAAACTATATGGATCTGAAAAACAAAACAAAACAAAAACTAGGATAATTTCTGCATTCTTAAAGAGAAAAAGAAGAGAAAAAAAGGAAATAAACATTTCTGAGTAATAAGAGAAAAGAAAATGCATTTTGTGATATGAAATCGATGTTTATCATATATGCGAAGGAACCACAAGTGAGGAGGAGTCATATTTCTTGCAAAGTGTGGTAAAGTCTTTCATGAACTCATATTAACAGAAGGCTTCGGTGAAATGAAAAGAGCAAAAGGGTTGAATCTAGGCAAAATGAATCCTCTTTTCAGACCCGCAGAGCGTCACTGGTATTTTTTACATGACTTTGGTTGATTCACTTAAGCTTTCTAGCCTTCGTTTTCCCATCTGAAAGCTGATCATCATGATGTCAAAGTGATAATGCTGCTTTAAGTTGCAAATTAGATGATGAACATAAAATACCTGGCACGCTACCTGTCATGTGTTAAATACTCAGTAAAGATAATGGCAGGGGTGATCATAATGACATCTGTCATGCCATTTCACCTTCCTGAGCTATCCCGTGTTTGGGTGAGCCTGTTTTGCATTATTCAAAAGATTGTAGGGGAAACCTAAAGAATGATGTTCATCGTAAGGCGTGTTATGCACAGGTAGGACCATGTGGGTGTTAATGACAGCACCCAGGACTGAAATGACTTTTTGCTTTTGTTATGAAAGCCAGTGAGTTTAGGCAACCGGGAGAGCTCAATTACTTACTTATCAGCTCCTTCTTCCTTTGCAAAGAAGGGAGGTGCAGACAAAGAGTAAAGTCTAAAGGAAAACAGCACCATTTTATAATCATTACATAGGTTTGTTCTTCAAACTACAGTGCAAGTTCTCTGAAAATTAGTGCAGGGCCTAATTATTAACCTGATCACAAAGGATTCCTCACTATGTCTTCAAATCATGCTAGCCAATGCCTGCTTGAAACCTCAGAGACCACAGTCTCTATCTGAATATGAGTAGAGGGAACGTGAAGCTGACTTTTCTCTGGCATGTCATTCCTTTGTCTTACCTTCCTATTGAGTCTCTTAACACAGGCCGGAGAGTGGGTTCTCTGAGAAGCAGAAACTATGACAGAGTTAGGAGAGCAAAAGGTGTATTAGGAAGCCCTTCTGTGAAAGGACACCAAAGGAAGCAGAGCGGACAGGTGTAAGTGTCAGATCACAACACAGACCTGTCAAAATCTTTGGCAACCCAATGGGGAAGCTTGGATCAAAGATTATCAGAGGAGTCTCACATTGAGTGAAAATGGACATCATTTTGTATCACCACATTCCATAATTGGATTGAAACCCAGTGAGGGAGTATGCTCTAGACTACAAAGTTGCTGAAACAGACCTGGGAATGCTGAAAGTGGAGGGCTGTCAGCTACCAGGATCCTTGTAGCTGGACACTGTGTTTGTTCTTCCTTGAAGGGAAACTCAGTGGCACTACTCAATATCCACCAAGAAGATAATGACCCCCCAAGACCAAGTGCAAAACACAGCCAGAGATCCTATACACGAAACTCAAAATTAATGTTCACTCTTCTGGGGAAAATCTGGGCCATTGAGGGGCAGAAATTTGGTGTCTTCTGTTCAACTTTTAAAATGATGAAACACGGGATGGTAACCCATTAATTACAAAGCAACTTGATTTGCTCCACATTTTGTTCTTCTGCCAGAGAACCTTTCTATTAATTTGCAAGTACTGATAGGATAAAATAGAATTAGGAAAAAAATAAATTGTCCCATGTTAAGGAGTTGAAAATTAATTAGAAAAAGAAAAAAAGAAGATCATAGTATTAATTCTACTTTGACACAAGTTTTGAGATGTTTCTTCTGGTGTATATTTTCTCCAGGGGTTAAGTAAGCATAAGAGAATGAATGAAAAGCTGTAGTATATTAGATAATTTGGAATAACAAATTCAAATATTCAGTGAACACAAACTATTCCAATTAACTTGTACATTTAATCATCTGCATGCTTTCTTGAAATAAAATATTTAAGCCTCTTTCCTCCCAAAAAAAGGCAATTTTTCTCAGAAATCCACTGAAGCCTGAACACTGAAATATGAGGATCCACTCAGTCATGAATTCTACCAGACAGAGAGACAAATAATCCCACATAGTTTCATTTAATCAACTAAGCCCATTTGAGAAATGTTGGGTTGAAGTACTAAGTCAAGTTGGAGATTACACATGTCGGAAGAGTTAATGGCCTTTCTCTTTTGAGGAATTGCTAGGAGGACAGAATTATATTTAAACTTGCAGCTGGGTTAAATAAGAAAGGATTTTATTTAGTATATGCCATATTACTGAAATTCACATTGTGAGTAACTATCAATCAACATTTTATTGAGCACCTATTGTATGCTGGGAAGAATGCTGGGCTTAGGGACGTGTCGGAAATTAAAAGAATTAAATGCTAGGATGTGATTCACATAACTCACTAACTAGTTAGCTAAGGCCATTTAGCTCCCATTGACTAAAAGCTTTCCAACAAAATGACAATGAAAGAAGTGTGACTCTCTTAAAGCTGCAATGATATTGAAAGGAATGTCAACAAGAGAATTACTATGAGTTACAGTGTGGGAAGACTGAGCTGAGGAGAAACCAATGGTTCATTGCTAAGCACATCCATGATCTACTAATCAAGAAATTAGGCTCTTTAATTTAGCCAACACACATATTCTGCTCCTCTCCTGTTTCATTGTGAAAACTACTAACCTCTATGCTAGGAGTAACTGGGAAGTGAAGATTAGGTACTGCATTCTGTTACCTGAAATCAGATAGGTTTGCAGATAGAAAAGGAGGAAAAGATAATGGAGAAAGGGGAAGACAATCAGGGAACTGCATGTCCTCATATATTCTTTCAAGTAGAGAAACTCATGGGCAGTTGGGTAGTTTCAAATCATAAAATATATGCATATCTATCTCATTTATTCACTCATGAGTTCTATCAGGAGGAAATAGCAATAGATGCACACAACTGCTCTCATCCAAACATCATCAATTAGAAGGACCACAGAAAATGTTTTCTCAGAGCAGAGCCTCACTTCACTTTGCCTAAGAAATCAGCAAAAGATACCTTGTAACTAGAATTTGAGATGCACATCCTGAGGATTCAGATATTTATAAATAAGAAGGGAGTAAAAATAATCAATACACCCTTAACTCCAACAGGAAGGAAACCACTGTTCAAGTTTAACACAAAACACACAATTTTTACACACACACACACACACACACTGACCTCAACAAATGAAAAGAGATTTAATGCTTGGGGTTTATGTTGAAAAATAATATTTTTCCAAATGACAAAGAGTTTGAACATTATTTGATATTGAGGGAAATTACAAAGTAGGATGTTTTTTAAATCCAGCCTCCAGGCTTATACATACATTTTGAAGACAATGCTTCCATTGCCCTTTGTGAAACCATTGCTAAGGCAGAGCAGAGGGTTTTAGGTCTGGAAGGAAGAGTGGGCATCCATTCATGAATGTACATACAGGAAAGAAAAAAACAGCATGTGAAAACAGTTGGATTCTGAAACAAAGTGACATTTTCTACACCAAACACCACCATCTTTGGTCAGAGTGTCTGAGACAGGGCCATGTGGTAGGCAGTGGCAAAAATTACAGCAAGCAGGAGATTAAAGAGGAGAGGCTAAGGCAAGGGCTGAGAATTCAAGTTGCTGAATATGACTCTTTCAGGCCACCAGAGTCCTGTGTGCTCTGGGCTTTATCTTCTTGGAGTTCTGAGCAGAGGAGTTTCTTTTGAATCTTGCCAGTGAGTCCTAGACACAGAACTGGAAGTTGAGGACACAGCGGTCAAGGGAGGCAATGGGACATATTGAGAACTATACAATGAGTTACTGATTTTATTGCCAAGGAAAATCCACACCACGTATTGCTATAATATGCATAATCATCCTTGAAAAGAACTCCTTCTGCCTACAAAGACATCTGAGACAGTCAAACGTCTGTGCGATTTTTTTTGTGTATTTCATGCAAATACTGTTTTTTTTTTTTTCTTTTGTAAAATCTGTTCCCATCTGTCCTTTTTAAGAACATTCTAAAAAAACAAGTTTGGAACAAGCACCTGGCTATTTGTGTCAATTATTGGGTGCTTCAGATGTTTTCCATGAATAACACTAGGAATGGATCATTCCCTAATGGTTGTTCAGTTTCATTATTTATTAAAACTGAGGCCCTCACACATTTTGACTGTGAAAAGATAAAAATGGAAGGTGAGAATTTGGATAGAGAGAGATCTGCAGAACCAAGTGGCAGGGGCTTGGCATCACTTGAATTGAGTTTGAAGTTGGTTCATGATACTGATTGACCATCAGAACGTGGGTACTTACAGATCTCGACCTTTCTCCATTAAACTCCCTAAGACAGATTCTCCAGCGTTTTAATTAATGTTTACAGAAAAGTATATAATACATGTACACATGAATAAAAGGCTGAGGATTAGACCTTTCTCATAAGGATTACACAAGGATTATGTTTATAAATACCTTACTCAATACCTGGAGCAGAGTGAGAAGTTAGCAAATGGTTATTCCCAGCTCCTACCATTCCTCTTCCATCCCAACTCCATTGCTAAATTAAGAGCTGCTGTGGACAGGACATTCATCTTCTTCCATACCTTCATCCCTAGCGCCTTACCGTATGCCTTAGGATTGCTCGATAATTGCTGATCATTTTAACAGCTCGCTCTTAGCTTTGACTCTCTCATCCATAAAGTCAGGTCAGGATGGAAAAACAAGGCTCCAAAGCCTGAACTGAGAATTTCACATAACATTTCTCAAACATGTGAAACATTCATGTCAAACACTGACAAAATGTGAAGTCATATTATAATGCAGTTATGTGTTATTAATAACAGAGATACATTCTGAAAACAGTTGTTTGGCAATTTGGTCATTCATTGTGAATATTACAGAGTTCACTTATGCAAACCTAAATGCTACAGCCTAATATACGTAGGCTGTATGATATATATGGTTATGTGTTATATATACACGCATGTACACACGTACATATATGGCTGTGTGGTATATATGTGGCATACGATAATCAATGTACGTAGTAACCGGAAGATGCTTAAGGCTGCTTTCAGTGTGACATGATAAACTGTTTTACAGTAATGTTTATATAAGTAGAAGAGTATGCTCGAAAATAATGATTAAAAAGTATAACAGAGTAGGTACATAAACCACCAACATAATTGCATATTATCATTATCCAATGTCAAGTACGCTTCCTACCTGTATGCGCTATACTTTTATAGAACTAATAACACAGTAAATTTGTATACACCCCATCACCACAAACACATGAACAATGCACTGGGCTTCAACATTACAACAGCTATGATGTCACTAGGCAGTGGGGATTTTTCTGCTCCACTATCATTTTATGGAGTCACTCTCATATATGCAGTGTGTCATGACCAAAATGTCAGAAGGTGGTGCAGTCAAAATGTTGTCACACAGTGCATGACTATTTAGGGGATGTGTAGCATCATAGTGACTAACATGCTCCTGTCAAGAGCTAGACCATCAAGCACTAGCTGTGCAACTTTAGGCCAATTTAGTTCTTTGCGCTTCCATTCCTTATCTTAAAAGAGGGGATGATAATTGGTACCTATGTGTCAGGATTGCTAGGTTCATTAAATTAGTTAATAAAACAAAGCACTTAGAACAAGGCCTGACCTAGAGCAAGCACTGTTTAATAACTGCTATTTTATTATAATCAATTTTCCCCGCAGAGATGAATGAATGAGACATTTAAATGCATACAATCCATTCTGGGTGAGCCTGTTGTTTCAAAGTCTACAATAGCAGGAGAAGGGTCTTTGTTTAGGTTTGGTGGTTTCTACCACCAGCTGTTACCACTAGGAAGATCTCTGGTGCCACTTGCTTGGAGCTCTTGCAAACCCCAGAAGATGTCTGCCATCTGTTGCCTTAGGCTTCTGTGACTGCAAGTTTCACCTCTCCCTTCCTTTCTGCTCTTCCTCGTCAGCTGTCGCCTCTGGATTCCAGGCTGAAGCCAATGTCAGTCACTTTAGCAAACTTGGAGGCTGCTGTGGGCTGTTCTTTGAACCCCTTCCAGCAATCTCATGGTGTTCATCTGTGCGGAGAGAAGTCTGTGCAAAGAATTCTCAGCACTTGAGAGCTTCCAAGCACATCCCTGCTGTCTTTGTACATCTCTATTCCAAATATCTATGACAGAAAGTTGACATTGTCTGAACTGGGAGTAAAAAGTTACTTTGGGTGTGCCTTGGTTGTTTTTGTTTGTTTTAAGAGTCAAGTATTTTGAACCTTGGTGCAGGGCATATTGTCTCAGTGATACCAAAACAGGCTTGATTCTGTGTTTTATTTCTTCAGGATTTCTCAGTCATGTCACTTTCTTGGAGGCATGTTTCAGGATTTTTTTCATCTCTTCAGAGACACCTGCTTTTAGCTCTAGACTCCACTGCTTCCTAGCTCTGGACAGGTTATTTTAATTGATTTGTAAATTCTGCAAGTATTTCTTAATACCCAATGTGGGTCAACATGCTGTGTTTTTATGCTCCACTGCATCCCAGTACTTACACACATTCCCCACGCTCTCCAAAAACCTTCAGTTCAGTGGGAATGCAGAGACACTAATTAATATGCATACAGATATTTGCATAAGTATTAATTGATATAAGTTAATCAACAGAAATAAAGGGTTACAAAAGCAGGGAATAATATTGCCTACCTGTGAACATGATGAAGGAACACTAACAAGTTATATTTGAGCAGAAATCCAAAAGCTGAATATTAATTTAAATAAAGAAAGAAGGTTCCAATCCCAGGACATAGATGTGCACTTGTTTAAAAGCACAGTTGCTGGAAGGAACAAGGCTCATCTCGGGATCCTGAAGGACTGCAAAAGAGGGCTGAAGAGGCATCAGTGAAACTGAGCATCCTGGAGGTCAGACTAAAGGAAGGAGTCTGCCTTCTCATTTCAGCTGTAGACTAATAAAACTGACCCTGTAATCCTGTTAGATTATCAGTTCCTGTTGTGATTTTCTTTTTTTCCAGTGCTGGGGAAGGAAGCCAGGCTCTTGCACATTCCAGGCAAGTGCTCTACCACAGAGCCACATGATAGCCTCTGCTGTGAATTCTATGAGCGACAGAACCTTGGTGGAGTAGGACAGACCTTTCTGAAGCCCACTTGAATCCTGCAACACTGGCTGCTACTGTGCCTCCAATTCCACCCAGCATCTATCCCCTCTAAGTTAAACTGCTCCTGGTTCAGTGTTCCTAAAACATACTTCATGCTATTTCCTCGATCCAGGGAGGCAGTTTATATCATTAGAGTGGTGCAAAAGAATTTCCAGTCTGGCCCAAAACCAAACCTCATTATTTTCTGATGGTGTGGCTTCAGGGACCTTTGCTTAAAAATTCGTCATAGTTTCCTACCTCGTCCCCTGGATCTTAGCTCACAACCCCTTGATAAGTTCTTCATTCTCACTTTAGACCCTGTGGTCCAGTTTAACCTCTGTGCTTCCAGGAACAATAGCAAAGAGTCTCTGCTCATTTCTATGACTTGTTAAAACCTCTTATTTTTATATTCACATTATTGGTCCCCATTAAATATACACTATTCAAATATAACGGTCATGAGTTTCATTTTGTATTGGCTAGCATACCTCATCTCATTGGTTCTTGTTTTGTTTTTCTGTTTAGAAATAATGTAACTAAAGGTGATGAAATTGAAGAGGTCCCGGCCCTAAACACAGTAAAATTGAGAAACTACTTACCACTTAAGAGATTATGGACAAAGTAAATCAAATACTTCAGAATTTCTATTAAATGGGTCTCAGAAATTCAAGCCCAAAACAGTTACTTAAGTTCTTTCAATAAAATCAATCTTTGAGAATTATGAGATTGTTCAGTAGTAATTTTTAGGTCTTCATCAGGTTGGTCAAGGTTCAGTGCTTTCTAGAACATCTACCCAGTGAATCCAAAACAGGCCGTAAGAGATCGCATGGAAAGAAACGAACACCCACAAGTAGGAAATACTCGTTCCAATCATCTTAAGTTAACCACATTGGACATTTGAATTTAATATTTGTGACACTCAAAACCTTACACACAAATAATTATGCTCTGACTTTAAGGATCAAACCAGAAATTAAGGTATAGTACCCCACTTCTTCCAACATGTCTCAGTCATAGAGCATGGTATTTCCGCCAACTGGGTTTTCCACAGTTTAGAATGTCTTCATTATCAGTAGTTGAAGCTTTGCCCCAAGTAATCCAGGTACCCACATCTTATTCAAGTTCCCATAAGAACTAATGTCCTGTCCTTCATATTCAAGAGATAATATTCAATCCATGGACTTGAATACATATGATTACAGCTTTCCTGTCACTGAATGTGGGGAGAGAGAGAGATGTAAAGTCTTTGTCAGCTTTAGCTGCCATAACTAAATGCCATAGACTAGCGGGCTTAAACCACAAAAACTCAATTTTCTCACAGTTCTAGAATCTAGAACTGTGTTGGTTTCTGGAGGGACACTTTCTCCCTGACGTGTAGATAGATACCCCCTATTTTCTGTGTCTTCACATGTTAGAGAGGGAGAGTCAGGGCCAGAGACAGAGAAAGGAAGCTGTCAGGTGAAATGCAGAGGACACTAATCCTACCCTGAGCTCATCTAAACTCATTACCACACAAATACCCTCCAAATACCAAGCACTGGGCGTGAATTTGAATTTTACATATGAATTGTTCATATGAATTTGGGAAGGAGTGCACAGTTTATAGCAAATAAAAACTGGATCAGTTCCTTTTCAGGAAGCTGAATAATAAATCAATGAACAGTTACTTTATTGTTAGAAACCCCCTGGAAATGTATCCATTTGTGTTTTCGTGTGTGTTTAGAAATTCCTTTAGACTTTCAATTAATGCAGGGGACTGAACTTCCAGTCTGGAACATTAGGTCCATTCCAGACATTCAGATACCCAATTCCATCATCCTGAATTTCAACAAATGCATGACCTTTGAGCTTTTATTATATTTACCATTATAGGAAATATAAATATATTTCCCTAAAATAGAACCAAGCATGCATTTGCGGCTAAAAGTTACATTTGCATTGCCTAATACACACTCATATCTAAACCAACTGAATAATTTTACTTAGTAAAAAATCATCAAATATCTAACACATACTGTAGCAGGAGTAAGAACTATTCACACAGGTGAAAATTTCTTGGAAATAATAGCTTCTCAAGATCTTTTTCTCTCACAGTCACAATGCTATCAACAGGAGTTCAGTGCATGTTTGCTGATGAATGTGTATCAGATGACCAGACCAAAGCTGATGGAAAACTGGTTCATTCTAAACTCAGCAGGGGATGATAGCAGGGGGTGGGGTGGAGGAACTCTGAGTTCACTTTCAATGTGACACTTTAAGGTGATCTTCCCCCTCAATGAATGTCTGGTTCCTCAAATGAATTTACTAATCTCTTAAGACGTGATGGCATAGACTGTATCCGAGAACAGCATTGTGATATATAATACACATCAGTAGAAAAAATGTATAAATGAACTCTCAACACGCCCCCCCATACACATATACAACAGTAAAGATAGCAAGGCTATGAGCATGTTTGTCTGTTTTTTTTCCTCTGTCTCTGAAATAGATTTCTGTTTTCTTTGACTGTAAGGTGGTATCTGATATCAATGTCTATGAGAGGAGAATTAAATATACATTACAAGTTATAATTCTATTTAAATATTTGTTTAAAAATCAAATCATTAGCTAGCTAAAATAATAATCTGTGATCCCAGTTGCTGATATGAATTAACAAATTAATATTCTCCTGATTTTTTATTCTACTATCATAGGGGAACTTGATATGTGTGACTACAATATATAGGTCTGACCTTCAAGATGCTCATAATCTAGCTGGGGAATCAAGTACACAAATACATAAATCATAATGTATGCTTTTGTAATCAATAATTTCTATATTAAGAAGAGGTGGTCTGTAAACTCAAAAGGAGGGAAACAGAAAATTGGAATGGTCAGCCACATATGTATAAATTATTTCAAAGTATGGAAGAAGTTTTAAATTACACTTGGATCTCCAAAATAACCTTCATTTGACTTCCCCTAATACGAATATCTTCCTTATTTAAAATATAGTTCTCAAAACCAGAAGGCTAAATCTTACAGGAATTTCTCCATAGGACCTATGATCAGGGGTGAGCTCTATTTCTAATCCCTCTTCTTGGTTATAGCAATTAGTTTGGGCATGGCTGAATGACTTATAATAGACCAGTGAGACTTAAACCAGGTGTTTTAATTGAATTATTGGGAAATAGATTCTTTTATGCTAGAGTTTCTAGGTATAGAACGATTTAATCCTGGAGCTGCTAGGGAGGAATATTTCAACTTCAGAGATGATCAGAGACGTAAGAAAAATTCCTAGCTCCATTACCATGTTAAATCCACAACTAAAGTTAGAGATCTACCCATGAATATTGAGTTATATGACTAATCTCTTTTTTGCTGAGAACACTTTGAGTTTGGTCTTCTGTCAAATGTTAAAGATATATATGTCTGATATATGTGCACGAGCAACTTCTGGAAGATAGGAGCATTTGAAGTCATACATGTATATATAATTATTTATGTAATTTATCTTGGGAAGGAAGCTGCAGATAAGCTGTAGGAGAGCAATGTGTGCCCTAAGTGTGCTAACTTGTCAAAGCCTGAGTTTTCTCATATGAGGAGTGGCGTCTATCCCATTGATAAATGAGGCAATATGTTGAACACACCCAGCACAGTGGTCTAGAGTTTGTGGCAGGCACTCTTCCCTGCCATGAATGAATGGCATTGCTCCTTTCTTTCCCAGAATACATGGGGCCTCTCACTGTTATCAACCAAGATGGTTCCTGGAGAATAAGATCTTAAGGGGGCAAAGAGTTTCTACTAGGGCTTTTGGTGAATTTCTCAACTGTCCTATTCACTCCCTTCCTTGGTGGAAATGGTGACTTATCATATGCTGAAGGGCTGAATTTTCCCATTATAGTCAGAATTTGTACAAGAAGTTTGATATAAAAACTGCCACGATTATTTTCCTGTTCTCATCTTTGAAAGTTGCAGCCGGGCTGGGAGCCTGTTTGCCAAGTTTTCTGCCTGGAGGAAAATTGTGTGGCTGAGTTATAAATACATTGATGGATCCAGCTGGAACTGTCTCTGGTAATTTAATATGCAAAGAAATAATCTGAGTCATAGATGGAGACGAGCAGTTTCTTTCAGATAAGAGTGCTCTAAGTTTGGCTCTGCAGATGACTTAAAAGAGCCTTTTCTCTTAGAACAAGAGATGGGCTCGGGGCAAGCACGGCTAACCTGCCCTTGACTTTAGCCTTCGATGGCCTGTCCTAGTCTGTGTTCTAAGCACCAGCACTGGGGCTATGTCACCTGAATTCTTAGTAGGCTTTAAATCAAAAGAAAATCTGAATTGTTTTCCAGTGTTGAAAAGAATATGGATTTTAACTTCTCAGAATTATATGTTTTTTTTTTTCAATATTCCCTCAAATTAAATCATATGTATGGCACCTACTATAAATGAAATAATGCTAAACAGTAGGAGGGGCAGGGAGATCAAGAAATATGAATTGCAATTGGATGCTGCCTTCAATGAAGGGCTGAAGTCATAATTTAATTTGAAGTCATAAGTTGAAATCGCCCTTAAGACCATACACTTCACTATTTTAAAGAGTTTCAATATGATAATGCTATTATAATGTTAGTAATTACATTATTAATCATTTATTTAGCATTTATTATAGCAATCATTAATTATTAATGCTATAATTAGTGTTTTCTTAATAATAGTGATATCATTTGATAACAAATGGGGAGAGTTTTAGGTAAATACTATTGTATAAAAATTTACCCCAAAATGCAGTGGCCATGAACAGCAATTTGCTTCTTCTCATGAGCAGATGGGGTGGTTGGGAGAGTCTCTGCTAGTTTCTCCTGGATTGGTTCTTGCATGGCACACATCAGAAAGGTTCCAGGTGTTCTTCTTTGCATGTGTAGTAATTGGTGCTGAGGGTCTGCACAGACACCTCCACTCTCCTTCAGGTGACCCTCCAGTAGTAGGTCAGGCTTCTCAGGGCTGCACTTCAAGGTCTCTGGAGGATCAGACTCAGAAGCCACACCATTTCTCTTCCTCTACTTTCCATACACCAAAATAAGTCCTGAGATTAGCCCAGATTCAGAAAGTAGAGAAATGGAAATGGCATTCATGAGAAAGCCGAGGCTCAGAAAGGTTAGGCAATCGTATGAATAGTAAATAGCAGAGGGAAGAGACAAACACAGCCATCCACGAGACAAATGGGTTTGTCTTTTCCACAGTATCAGACTGTATTTCCAGTTAGAGCATTTTCATCTACATGGAGTCAGGTTATCGTTTATCATTCTCGTGAGAGACTGGCTGTGGGTATTTTCTCAATAAGGAATACAATTTCATAGAACTTTGTGATTTTGCCACAAGCAAATTGGTAATTTAAGGGTGCACTGATGCAGAAATCCCTGCCACATGCCACACCCCATAATATCTTCAAGGTACTCATTCTTTCATTCCAGATGTTCCCTGGATTTCATTCTTAGGGCATGAGATTGAACCAAGGAGGGTAACTAAGAGGTTGTTACAGGGAAATGATGACTCAGACAAGGGTCTAGAAATGAGGTCCAGGTGGGTCTGAGGTATCATTTTAAGGTAAGACTCTGAAGACTTACTCGTCTGCGGATTCACTCCTCTGTGTTCTGGGATTTATTGTGAGGAAGGAGGTGCTGCCCCAGATGTCTCTGTGTTTACAGTTCCCTTCTCAGAGAATGCTGGGGATCTTTCCTTCCAGGTTTCAGCTTCTGTTTGCTCTGCTGTAAATCCCATGTTTGTTCCACCAACCTAAGTGCTGTAGCAACTTCCTGTGTTCCTAGGTTGCAACATAGTTGCTACTATTTTTCTTTCTGTTTTTATTCTTTTTTGTTGTGGTGGTTTTTAGTTTTTTTTTTTTTTTAAACCAATATTACTAATTCCTAGTTAAATTGCATTAGTCCTAAGTATTCACGGTGGTTTCTTTTCCCTTGCTTGGGTTCTGGGGTGACACTGATGTGGTGACGGTATTTATGAAGGAGGTAAGGAGTAGAGGGGGTTGGGGTTTCAGCAGCTGGATAGATTCAAACCTCTTGCATGTATTTGGAGTTACTCATTCTCATTCTTTAAGACTTGGTTTAAAAATCAACCCTCAGAACTCTTTGTCTTGAACTCTCTAGGTGAAATAAATTCAACTTGGTCCTGTGTTTTGATTTTTACATCAATTTTCACTGATTCAAATGTGAATTTTTTTTTTTTAATTTTTGCTCAAAAATATAAGTTCTGCAGTGATAATGTACTCATTCTTCTCTGTTATATCCCAGTGTATATGTGAGTGAGTCATAAATTAGTGCTTATAAAGGAAAAAGGAGGAAAAGAAGAAAATTAGGAGGGCAGGAAGAGCAGGAGGAGTAGAAGGAGGGCAGGAAGGAAAGAGGAAGATGAGAACCTTGAATTGCTTCAAAAAACCTCCATTGACCAGGCACTGTGGTGCATGCTTGTAATCCCAGCTGTTCAGGAGACCGAGGCAGGAGGATCCCAAGTACAAAGCCAGACTCTTCAACTTAGTAAGACCCTAAACAACTTAGCAAGACCCTGTCTCAAAATAAAAATAAATACGTAAAAAAGGGTTGGGGTTGTGGCTCACTGGATGAATGCTGCTGAGTTTAATCCTTTACATACACACAAAACAAACAACAGCAACAATAACAACAAAAACCCTCCATTGTCCAGCAACACACACACAAGCCCTGTGTCAATGAGAACTTCCTGGTGTCCTGCCAGAGGCAGTCAAATCCTTCTGAAAACATCACTGATATCAAGAACCACTGCATTTCTGCTTACATCTGCCTTGATATGTTCGGATTCTTTAATGCACCCACCAGGAACCGCCCACACCCGTCTGTTAAGCCTCAGATGACAACAGATCTCTATGGGTGAGCCTTTCCTTGTGTCTGTCACCGTACTGTCTGGATATCTTGGGGTTTTTTGTGTCTGATTAAACATACTTCAGAAGCCTGATGCTGCTGTTCTTCTCACTGTAGAGTAATACAGGCAGAGGGCAAGCCTCTTCAAAACATCCTCACCTCCACCCAAGCACAACTAGCCATTCCATGATCAGATTTGCTCCCAGGTATAATACCTTGAAAGCAGTGTGAGCCGGGGGGGTGGTGGGGGAGAGTGCTTGGCATTGAGAATGACTTTGACAGGTTTATCCCACCTGAGCCAGTTGCTAGCTTGTGATTCTGACTGATCTCTTCTCTCCAAGCATACATCGTCCCATTGGAAAGTAAGAGAGAGTCACCTAATGATAATCGAAGTCTCCAAAACACTGCACACGTTAAATAAGCATTTGTTAACTACCAGAAAGAGTGGTAGCCTCTCCCTGAAGGGTGTGAGTATTCTGTGCTTTGGCCTGGGTACAAAATAAAATTCAGGGCCTGCTCTACTGATGGGCTCATGCAGTATCAGCATACCAAACCTCTGAATCCTGAATCCTGATCAATATTAGATTACTACATCTGTTTACTGCATCTATTTGGGGACCATTTTGCGCAGTCATTAAGACCCCTGATACTAGTGAGAATCTCAGATAATCCTGTCTTGCCCAGTCTTCACTTGACAGAAGTCATGATCACTGGCCCCAATTTTCTCCCACATGTCTGTCTTCCTGAGAGCCCAGGGACCCTCTGTCTCAGTTTCCTCTTATCTCCTCGTCTCCCACCTCCTCATTCTGTCTTAATTCCTGTGTGTTTAGGCTATAAAGAAGTCACATGGCAGACATGGCAGGACCAGTTCCCCTCCAATTGGTTCTTCCACAGAGAGGTCTGGAAATGCTTTCTCACCTGGGCTACATGCACTTTAGCTCAGTCAACATTGTATTACTCCTCCTTTCTCTCTTTTGTAATAACTTGCTGACCTGATAAGATGAGCACCTCATTTCCTGTAGACTTCTCTCTTTGTGCTATCATTCTGTTTATTTGTTTACTTGTAAGAGCACATCACAAGATGAGAAATAAATACCCTTTCTGGTCATTATCCTTCCCTGTGTAATTAGCTGGATCTTCCTAGAAGAAAGCCTGACCTCCTGACCACAGGGTTGCCTGATGCTTACAATCTAGAACTCACTGCCTTCTAGGTCCTATCACTGAGGTGACCAAGTGATTTTTAAAATGAAAAGGAGCACCTCCACAAGGAATCCCAGGGACAACAGGTGTCATTAACTGGGACTTCTCTGGACTAGGAGAGATGTGGGTTCAACTTGCGTACCATCTGAACTGCACACCCTCCCTCAGGCATCAAAAGAGCTGTGACAATCTGCTCTTAATATTCTTTATTCCTCCTTAATCTTTTTAAAAATTTGCTCTTATTAGTTAGACATGACTAGAATGTGTTTTGACAGATTACTTATATACATATATATCTTCTCATTCTTCTCTTCTTTTACATGATGTAGAATTACATTGGTTATGCAATCATATATGCACATAGGAAACTAATGTCCCATTCATTCTACTATCTTTCCTAGACCCATTCTCCATCCCTTACCTTCATTCCCCTTTGTTTACTCCAATATACTTCTATTCTTCTCTACCACCTCCCCTTATTGTGAGTTAGCATTCGTATATAGGAGAGAACATTCAGCCTTTGGTCTTTTGGGACTGGTTTTTACTTCACTTAACATGATAGTCTCCAGATCCATCCATTTACCAGCAAATGCCACATTTTCATTTCTCTTTATGCCTGAGTAGTATTCCACTGTGTATATACAGTACATATCTTTATACATTCCTCTGTTGAAGGGCACCTAGGCTGGTTCCATAGTTGAACTAATGTGAATTGAACTACTATAAACGTTGATGTGGCTGCATCGCTTTAATATGCTGATTTTAAGTCCTTTGGTTATAAACTGAAGAGTGGGATAACTGGGTCAGATGGTGGTTCCATTCCAAGTTTTCTGAGGAATCTCCCTACAGCTTTCCATCATGGTTGCACCAGTTTGCAGTTCCACCAAAAACGTATGAGTGTACCCTTTTCCCCACATCCTCACCAACATTTATTGTTACTTATATTCTTGATAATTGCCATTCTCACTGGAGTGAGATGAAATCCAGTGTAGTTTTAATTTTCATTTCTCTAACTGCTAGAGATGTTGAACATTTTTTCATACATTTTTTGATCAATCCTCCTTAATCTTCTAAGCACACACAGAATTTTTAACACCTAATACCAATTTGTCCTTTTGGTAAAGCATTCCTTGACCATTATCAACTTGGTTGAAGGCTGAATTATTGTTCATTTGGAAGCATTGACATGAGCCCCAAACTAATATTATGTGGACCTATAACAATACCCCTTGTTCCTGTGTAAGCCATTGTAGACCGAGATAACTCAGCATCAATGCCTTATTCATCTTTGCATTTCCAGTGCCCGAAATGAGCTTTCCAACATATATGTATACATAAATGTTTCTAGTCGCATCGTATATTTCATTTTGTCTTGACAAATGCCATTTAACCATATATCACCACTATGTAGGACTCTGTTTGGAAATTGCTAAAGAACAGGTTGTTAAAATGGCCAGATTTCTGGCTTATCATTAGTCCAAGGGTCTCATTGGTTTTCTGAGAGCTCCGTGTACGTTTACCTTTGGAAATACACTTTATGATTGTATGTTCCCAAGAAGGGAAGATGAAGATACGTATGTCTAATTTGGTTTAAAGTAAACTAACCACAGGGCAGGAAGATCTAGACAGATAAGAGACAATAAACACATTTATAAATGTGGAAAACAACACAAAATATTACACATTATAGAGAGAAAGAGCTTAAGTTGATATATGAGGCACCAACCATGTGATTGTTTTAGGTGGAGTGGTCAGGAAAGTTCTCTCGGCCACCTTCAAGTTGCGTTTGCAGCACGAGAAAGAATGATAAATGTGAAAGTGGAGAGAGAGATTCAGGAAGTGAGAAATAAAAAGATAAAACAATGTGCATTTGTACATTTTCCTGTTTTTTAGAAAATTTCCCCAGTTATAGAAATATTTTCTTGGACTTACCACAACTATCTTATAGGATCTTAGATAAACAGAAAAGTAGAATACCACTGTATTTTATTTCTCTCCCTCCATTTTTTTTTTTAATTAATAGATTTAATTTTTTGAGAATCATTTTAGGTTCACTGCAAAGTTGAATAGAAAGTGCATGAAATATCCACATGCTCCCCTCTTCACACACACACACACACACACACACTGCCTGTCCCTATCAACATCCCAACTGGTCACATTAGTTAACAGCAGATGAGTCACCATTGGCATGTCATTACCACCCAAAGTCCACAGCACACATTAAGGTTCGCTCTTGGTGCTGTGGACACCATGAGTTTGATAAACGTAGAATGGGAAGTATTCATCTTGACAGTGTCACACAGCACAGATTCACCACCCTGAAAACGCCCATGTTCCACACATTCATCCTTCCCTCCCACGAACGCTGACTTCCTAGTTTTGCCTTTTCCAGACTATTACACGGACGAAATCATACCGTCTGTAACCTTTTGACTGGCTTCTTCCACTTACTGACTTAGCTTCAGCTTCTTTTTGTCTTTTGGGGTAGGCTCATCACACGTGTATTTTTAATTTGGCTTTATTTTACTTTGCTTTATTGTGATAAATTACAGAAAATGCCTGTTATGCATCCTGGGCTTCATAATTTCAATTCCTTTGAACCTGATGATAGGGAATTTTGAGTGTATAAACCTACTGAACTCAACATAGGTAAACACACACACCCATACCCTCAAAAAAATTGTTTTAAAAGTGTATTCTTAAAAAAAAAAAAAAAAAAAAAAAAAAAAAAAAAAAAAACACAGTGGAGAACAGGACTTTTGAAAAGGGAACAAAAATAAAACTTTGCAGAGGATGAAAAATGTAATATACCACCAAACACATGCACTCAGCAATCCTAACGACAGATTCACTGTCCTTGGCATTTCCCTACCAGCAGCCTCTAAGAATAAACAATAAGAAGGAACAGCTTGTTCATCTCTTCATATGCTGCCCCAAACATATGTTATCAAAACTTTCCCTCTTTAAAAATATCATTAAAAGCATTAAAGATAAATCAGACCATTGTGGGTTTAATTATTCAGCATATTGCTTTTTAATTATTTATTAATGTTCCATATTTGACAAACATTTCCAGAAAATTGGGGAGGTTATAATAAAAAGATTAATTGACTTCATTAATATGCTGGAATAAGCCTAGTTTGTGTATCAACTGGGCGAAGCACATCCATCTTCTCTCAGAGAACCCAAGACTAACTCCATAACCTTGGGAAAACAGGAGGCTGTGTTTCCGCCTGCACTTCCTCATTGGTAAACTAGAAATAGCTACATTGTCTATGCTACAGGATTCTCATGGGGAGGAAAGAAATAAGGTATGTAAAGAAGTAGCACAATGCCTACACATAACAAGTGCTCAATAAATATTTATAATTATTTAGTTTTATTTCCCATTGCAGGGACCGGGTACTTGATATTTCTAAGCTGATGAGAGGGGCCAGGGAAGGTCCTGGAAGGTGTTGACCTTTGAACTAGGTCTTGAAGATGAAATGAGGCACTCCAAATGGACAAAGCTCATTTGGGAACAGCATAAGCAGGATGCCATGTTTAAATACTATCTCCTCTTCCTGTGAGTGACATCCTGTGGGTACCATACAAGATTATATTCTTAAACTATAGTAGAATGGGAAATTCAAGGGAATACTTAGAACAGAGAGGGTGCTGTTGTAATTTCCCATCTGGGTTTTAAAAAAATCCAACCATCTTAAACTAGGCAGCATGTGCATAAATAGATTTTCGATCTTAAGATCAGAGTAGAGTCTCAAGAAGGCACCACAGATGTGATCTTGTCCCAAGTTCTTGTAAGAGAGAAGAAACAATCCTGATCTTTAGCACCTTGGATAAGCCTTCAGCCTTCTTAAATTTAGAAGGGAGGAGGATCTAAATCTAGTATAATTGGTGGTACTGGTTGTGGCTCTGTTGTAAATGGACTCTACTGTATTATTTTATCCGGGATGACTAAGATCATTGATCCACCTGTAAGAGAAAAGAAAATAAATACTATTAGTGAAAAAAAGTCAATAAATACGGCACCATGCACATTATTTACAATACATATTTTGTGGGGTATACCAGGGGCACTTGACCACTGAGCCACACCCCAGTCCTATATTTTATTTTATTTAGAGACAGGGTCTCACTGAGTTGCTTAGCACCTCACTTCTGCTGAAGCTGGCATTGAACTTGTGATCCTCCTGCCTCAGCCTCCAGAGCTGCTGGAATTATAGGTGTGTGCCACTATGCTGGGCTACAACACATTTTTTAAATCTCCTTACAACAAGTCTATGAGGACAACAGCAGAAATACCAGTGTATGAGGAAGGAATTAGGGCACATTGAAATGGTAGGAAACATACAGAGGTGAATTGTGCTCTGAAACCCACACCCCCTGACTGAAAATCTATGCCCATTCTGTGAGGATGCCATTAGATGATACCATCTTTTCTTTCTTTCATACTGGTGATTAAACCCAGGAGTGCTTTCCACTGAGGGACATTCCCAGATCCTTTTATTTATTGATTGACTTTGGGTAGCATCTCAATAAGATTCTTACGGCCTCTCTGAGTTGTTGAGGATGGCTTCAAACTTGCAATCCTCCTGCCTCTAGAATACTTCTAAGTAGTTTTGTCTCTAACCCATACCTGCTAATCAATTACAACATTTTATTCCATTAGCTTCTCTAGTTTTGGAATCTAAGCATCGAAGGATTCCAACACCCAGGAATCCAAGGCCTGGGAATGAACTCACAAGTCTGTTCCCCTATGCCTTTACAAAAGCAGATCTACCAGGGGACTGCAGTTCCTCTGACTAGAGGGTCCCTGAATGTGTCCCTACTGGGCAGAATTCAGCTAATTCTCCTAAACCTATACTACGGCATAAATCCAGCTTCAAACCAGTTGGCATGTGGGATAGGCACATGGTACGTCTATTCAGAAGGGTTGAGGTCTGCATTTTGTTCCTGTCACTCAGAGTAATTCTGGAGAATAAATTGATAACATACTAACTTCAGTCTCCTCACGAGAAAATGGGAAAATTAAATGTCCCCACCACAGACTCATTGTGTTTTTATCTCATCCCTTTGAAAACACTTAGCACTGTTTTCAGTGCATAATAATATTTACATTAACTCTTTGTGTCTTCAGCATCAAATCATTTTTTTATGATTATTTGCTACTTCGATCACCTCCACTCTTATGATCAGGAGAAAGTAACACATATAAAGACAGATTGATAACAGGTCAAGCTGAGAGTCACCTCTCAGAAAGAAAGTTCAAGTGTACATTTATAAAATATTTTCATTAATTGAAACTAAAACTTATTTTCGTGATTGGGTCAGGTGGAAAATAGGAGCAGGCAACATAATTGAAGAGTAAGAGATAGAAAAAATAGTAATGAAGAGCAAACTAAAGAGAAAGAAAAATGATAAAGCTATCAGGAAAAGATGGTAGTTTCTGCTAGCCTCTGTTGACCTGTAGATCATGCTAATTATTTGAGACAGATCACTTCAGGGAAACTGATATACCATCAACAACTCAGCTTTCTTTTATAATTAGTTCTTATTTGCTTTTCAATCTGCCATTGTAATTATGGCTCCACTTTCCTCTATTTCATATAAGAAGGTGAGAGACAAATTGTAAATGCATGTATCCTCTTGAATATTTTAGCCTTACCTGGAATATCTGAAAACAGAAATTAAGAAGATATTTATAAACACTAGTTTTATTGATCTGGTACTTGCTGGGGTGCTTTCATGAAATATTTGTCAGGGATTTTAAAGGATTTTATTTAGCCATGAAACAACTTGTTTAGAATTATTCTTGTGTCAGGAAAAAAAAAAAAAAAAAAAAAAAAAAAAAAAGGAAATAAGCAATGCTTAAGTAGAAACAGATTTTAGCTAACTCAGCTCCCTGGAAGAATCAATACCATATCATAACTTTCCCCCCCTGTTGAAATAGTGTGGTTTAAAATATAAAGATTCCATTCTTCCTTGGGAAAAACCAATGTTTAAATTTTCCACCTGACATGTTAGAGTGTTATATTTCATGTCAGGTTGTTTCAACCATGGCAAATGATAGGAAGCCTCAATGATACCATGATACAAATTCTGCAGCTCACATTGAGTTATCTTAGTGAGACGTATCAGCTTGAAAACATACATGGGAAAGACGTGCCATCCTGAAAACCAGAGATAATGCCCATGGGTCCCAGAGATAGTGGTGCTCATCATTTATTTCTGATGCCACCACAAGGTAACAGAGCAAGATAGTAACAGTATTTGTTCAACCCGATAAAATTAAAACAACAGAAAGATTTGTTTTCACTCCATGGGCAGGTAAACGTAGAAAAAGTCGTGTACAATGAAAAATTCATTGCACATGTAAGCTTTATTATTATAAATCATTTTTCTTCAAAAAAAGGAATAGAGAGTTAGACTCGGCATGTTTAACTAAATTGACCACCATCTTCTCCTCTGCCATCTCAGAACCATAGAATTTCTTCTACATTGTTTCTTTGCTTGGCTGTGAATCAAGAGTCAGATGATAACATTGTTTTATTTATTTATTTATTTTTCCTGTTGTCACAAACCCTATCCTATTTCTCTTATGTTACCTCTGGCTTAAAATTTTATAGCAAATTTTAAAATGATTTTCTTAAATTTAGTTCTCTCTTTAAAGCTTTTCATACACTGCCACCAAGTTTTTATTATTGTTCAGTATAGCGTCATTCACTTCTTCCATTGGATTTAGTTCCAGTTTTGGATGACATCTGAGTAACCAAGAACTGCTGGCTCACCCTCTCCCCATTTTCCACTGAAGTAATTAGAAACTCATAGACATCCCCAACCTCTCCTCCTAAGCAGCCAAAGAACTTTGATGGAGTTCTGGAAACTGAGTAGGTATAGACACAGCTCATCTCTAAAACAACCCACAGCATCCTAAAATGAAACTAGTGTTAGAAAATTAAGGAGATTCTCTCATAAAACATCAATGCCAAAATTCTTTAATCAGGGAGAACTGGATAAAAGGACCACCAACCAGTCCCCAAAATACAGAAATTAATTTGTAGCAGAGGTAAGGGAGTGGCAAGAATAATAGGAAGATTCAGACCGGAAAAAAAAAAAAAAAAAAAAAAAAAAAAAAACATGAATTAATCATCTATATGTTGTCTGGGTTAAAAATCATTTATGTGTTGTTTGGGTACAAAGCATGAGGCTGAGTCAAATTTGCAGGGGTGGGGAAGGAGGAAGCAAACTAATATTACTCCAAAATGTCGGGGCATTCCAAGACCTAGAACAATACTGAGAAGTGGAAAGCCCACATTGTTGGCCATGCAACACATCAATGAAGTCTGTCCATTTAGATATTTAGGGCTTTTCTTGGCTCAGAAAGAATGTATTTTTCGATTCTTCAATCACCCTTCCACCAGTGCATATGATTTTCATATGAGGCAGGCTAAGGATTCCTCCTTTCTTATACATAATCAGGATCGCAATTGCTATATCTACTCTCACACAAGAATATCCAGAAAACAGTTGGCTAGGAAGTAGCAGCTACAGAATTGGCTGTACACAGAGGGTTTGGCAGGAAAGTCCCAGGAGGCATGTGAGTAGGAGATGACAGTTGCTAGGGATGCTAACTGCCAGCTGGTCTGAAGGCCTGACACAGGGGTAAAGCTATTTCTCCTCCTTCTAGCAGATCTACGCTAGATAAAAACAGGTACCAAAATGGTATGTGTGTTCACAAGAATTCAGAGTAGCCCACTTGCCACTGTGGCGCTCCAAGGGAATTCCAGACAGCAGGATACTGGAAAACTCCAGCTAGCAGATCTTTCTTCAGGTGGTTGAAATTAAAATAAAATACATATATTCGTTGCTCAATCTTGACATCTTTTTAGAAATATATTGGACATAAATGGAAAGATGTACCACTCAGACACAGATAACTGCTAGAAACGCATACAGTTGTCCCTTGGTTTCCACGGGGATTGTTACAGGACCCACGCAGATACCCAAATCCACCAGTGCTCGAGTCCCTTACATAAAATTGTGTTCTCTTTATTACATGTAATCTAGGTACACCCTCCTGGGTACTTGAAATCATCTTTAGATTTACTTCTGATACCTAGTACAACTGAAATACTATGTAGAGTTGCACTATTTAACTTTTTTTTTTTTTTTTTTAATAATGATGAAATGAATGAAGATAGGGTGGGGCACAGCTCTGTGATAGAAGGTTTGCCTGGCATGTGCACTAGGGGTTTGGTATCTGGCACTGCAAAAGTGAATGAATGAACTAAGTAAATCGTGTGAACATGCATTCCCTCCTCACAGGTGGCTGGCAGGAATGTGCCTACTTAGCACTCGAATCCTTTCATGTCCTGACTCTAAATATCATTCAGCTCTTCTCTTCATGACTGCCTTCCAAATATGCCAACATCAACTGACTTGAAAGGAGAGGAAACCTCTGGCTAAGGCACTCTGAACACACAGAAATGGAAAAAAAAAAAAAATATATATATATATATATATATATGTATGTATATTGACAACTTCATGTTGCTTTCATAACCGTACAAATCAACATTCAGAATTTAGGGTTAAAAGACATCTGTTTCTCTCCACAGGATTTGGCATGCTCATCTCATTAACAAAAGGTTTAAGTGTTTCATGTCAAAGAGAAGATCATTTTGGAATTACTGAATGACATGTTTATCCGTCCACATCTGTACACAATTCCCTTTTTCTCATCAGTTATTCCAGATCATGTCATTCATTAGCCACAACCCATGTATCTAGCACCTGTGGCTCTCTTCAGAGCCTGTTCTTTCTGTCTGTAATCACTTTCACAAAGCAATACTTTAAGATCCTAATAAGATGTCACCAACAGCCAGAGATAGTCCCCCTCATTGTGTACCCTACAGTACCTGCTCACCTCACGTTTTGCAAGTATTAATCCCAATGCAGTACTATGTAAGAGGAAGTTTTTGGAGGACAGTGAGCGACCTTTTCTGGGTTCTTTCTTGGACACAGCTGGTCTCACAGAATCGTAGATGCATACTGAGAAAGGAACTATCCAGGTTTTGCAGCAGGCATCCCAGTCCTTTGGCAGTGAGTCAGGGGGCTCAGAGAATGAAGGAAATGAGCTGTGGGGCCCAAAGAAGAATCAGAGGAGGCCACCCAAACCACTGTTACCTTCCTCACAATTGTTCATCTCTACTATTTTTTACTTTTTCACAATTTTGCTTCAGGCTCAACCAAAGGTAGTGTGAATGGCGGAGACGAAGCCCTGAAATTGCCATCGATCCTTAACACACTAACTAGGAATTACTCTATCCCTGAAAATAATAAGAAAGAATTGCCAGAGCCAAAGTAAAGCAATGCTACTTCCTTTTCTTAGAGATCACCAAGAGTTATAATCAGAACAAAAACAGAATAAACCAAATTTCTTTTTTCAAGTCTAAATGCATTCATTTCTTTGTTATAAAATGAGGACTGGATGGGATTTGTTGAAAGTTCTAAGCTATAAGAAGAATATATGAAATGTCTTTTATGTACCTACATTTGTATGCATACATAGAGCATGTGTGTCTGCTATGTATGCATAGATATGTATATATGCTTTATATATTTCTGATGTACACTTACATGCACACACACAGGTACACATATACACCTATCTTCCTTATTTAGCTGTATATTTCTACAACTCGGCCGTTGGAATTTGAGAAATAAAGCCAGAGATGCAAGTTTGACCTTCCACCTGTTTAGCATTTGCAGTCACACCTGAACATGTGACCATCATCCAATGCTATGTATTCAATATTATTCCATTCTAACTTTCTTTATCCTTTGGTTTCTCCTGTCTTCTCTTTTTTTTTTTTTTTTTTTTCCCAATATTAGGGATGAAAACCAGGGCTTTGTACATATGGCAAGTATTCTACCACTGAGCTATATCCCCAGCACTTTATTTTGTTTTATTTTGAGAAAGGGACTTTGATAATTGCCCAGACAGGCCTGGAACTGGTGATCCTCCTGCCTTAATCTCAGAGTACCTGGGATCACAGACCTGCACCACCAGGTCTGTCCACTTCTTGAGTGTCTTAAGGGAAGTCCTTTGTCTGATTCACCCTTCTATCCTGAATCCCTGTCATGAAAATGGGGAAGACCCAAGAAAACACAGATCAAGTGCATACATTAGTGAGCCGTTCTAATATTCAAAAGTTTTGTTTTACTTATAGTGCACTGAAATTTCTCTCCCTCTTCTATGACAGATCACATTTTATTCCAGAGGCACAAAACAAGAGGTTGATTCCTTTTTAAATGATTGATTGCAGCTGGAAAGACTTCTCTTCTGATAGATTGTTAATCACAAAAGTTCATGATTTCTTTGAATGTCTCAATATTGATTTGATCCACTTACTATCTCTTGGCAAGTGATGGACCCTGTGACAATAGATCTCAGGTTATTGAGTTTAGGTTGCCTGAGCCCAGGTTGGAATAGGACCTGATACAAGACACTTTTTAAAATATCATTTTCTAGATTCTAATTCTATAGATTGACATCAAGCAAGGGTTCACTGCCTGATACTCCTAGAAGCCAATACTATGGCATAAAGTTTTGTGGGGAAAATTTTTGAAAAAAGCTTTTTCTCATGATTAACTGGAAAAGATGTGATGAACTGGGAGAAGTTCAGCTTTCCCTTCCTGAGTAGTTAGTAGTGAAAAATTTTATAGGTGGGCAGAGGGGAGAAGCTGCTTATTGAATGGATGGCAGAAGAGCAGAGTTTTAGGGTACTATGTCACAGGCATAAAGAGACCATATTCCTCTTTCCAGGTCACATATTACTCTTCAAGGGGTCATCTTGTTCAGCACAGAGGATTTGGAACTTGTTTCATCAGAAGGTCACTGACCAGATGAGCTGGGTTAGCCTGCCCCTGTCTACTCTTAAAAAACTGGTTTTATCTTTTCCTTGAATGGATACTGGAGACTCCTGAAAAACATCTTATATGCTTTGTTTGTTAAAGGGTGTAGATATATCAAGGCCTAAGCCCATTTCAACATTATTCCATTTGATTCAGGAGTTGTTCAGACAAGGACATATATAAAAAAAATTCTAGGAGATTCTAAAATACCAATAATTTATTCAACACTGTGAATCTAGAAATACAGTTATTCATATAGAACAGTGTTTGCCCAAGAAAGCTCCTCTCTGTTATGAAACTGGGGTGGGGAAGGGATGGGTGAGGTCAGGAATGGAATGATCAGAAAGTGCAATTCATCATAAAAGATGGAAATGCACAATGATAATATTCCAAAATATGCAGTATACGTTAGAGATACTAGAGTTGAGGAAGGCTGCTAAGAAGTTCACATTTTTAATAGTGATTCCAGGGATAAGTCTCTTATCTTTTAATTACTGAAGCCATGCCAATTGCATCAAACAGAAAGTCTCTATTTCGCATTTTATCTTTTTTTTTTCTTGTAACTTTATTTTATTTATTTTTTTTTAAATTTTTAAATTTATTTTAATTAAAAATCATAAATTTACATAGGACAATGTTGTTTGATTCATTCTGTTAATTTTTCCCTTCCCCCCCCATCCCTCCCACTCCTCTTTTCCCTGTATACAGTCCTTCCTTCCTCTATTCTTACCACCCTCCTTATCCCTAACCCTAACGCTAACACTAACCCCTCCTACCCCCCCTTATATGTCCTCATCCGTTTATCAGCGAGATCACTCGTCCTTTAGTTTTTTGAGATTGGCTTATCTCACTTAGCATGATATCCTCCAATTTCATCCATTTGCCTGCAAATGCCATAATTTTATCATTCTTCATGTCGGAGTAATAGTCCATTGTATATATGCCACAGTTTCTTTATCCATTCATCAACTGAAGGGCATCTAGGTTGGTTCCACAATCTGGCTATAGTGAATTGAGCAGCTATGAACATTGATGTGGCTGTATCTCTGTAGTATGCTGATTTTAAGTCCTTTGGGTATAGGCCGAGGAGGGGGATAGCTGGGTCAAATGGTGGTTCCATTCCAAGCTTTCTGAGGAATCTCCATACAGCTTTCCACAGTGGCTGCACTAATTTGCAACCCCACCAGCAATGTATGAGTGTGGCTTTTTCCCCACATCCTTGCCAACACCTGTTGTTGCTTGTGTTCTTTTTTTTTTTTTTTTTTTTTGGTATTTTAATTTTTTTATTTTTAATAGGTCTCACATTTTTATTGACAAACATATTCTTCCATTAGATCTTCCAAAAGATTGTTTGAATATATGTAAACTACAGACTTTTGTATGTCAATTTTGTACTTGGTAATCTAATTGAGCTATCTTACAGTTCGTACTAGCTGTTTTTTTTTTGTTTGTTTGTTTTTTTAATTGTGAACAAATGGGATACATGTTGTTTCTCTGTTTGTACATGGCATAAAGGCATAACATTTGTGTAATCATAAATTTACATAGAACAATGTTGTTTGATTCATTCTGTTATTTTTTCCCTTCCCCCCACCAGTCCCACCCCTCTTTTCCCTCTATACAATACTTCCTTCCTCCATACTTCCCCCCTCCCTAACCCTAACTCTAACCCTAACACTAACCCTTCCCTCCCTCCCCATAATGTGTCATCCTCCACTTATTAGCGAAATCATTCGTCCTTTGGCTTTTTGAGATTGGCTTATCTCACTTAGCAACTTAGCATGATATTCTCCAATTTCACCCATTTGCCTGCAAATGCCATAATTTTATCATTCTTTATGGCTGAGTAATATTCCATTGTATATATATACCACAGTTTCTTTATCCACTCATCAATTGAAGGGCATCTAGGTTGGTTCCACAGTCTGGCTATTGTGAATTGAGCAGCTATGAACATTGATGTGGCTGTATCTCTGTAGTATGCTGATTTTAAGTCCTTTGGGTATAGGCCAAGGAGTGGGATAGCTGGGTCAAATGGAGGGTCCATTCCAAGTTTTCTAAGGAATCTCCACACTGCTTTCCAGAGTGGCTGCACTAATTTGCAGCCCCACCAACAATGTATGAGTGTACCTTTCTCCCCACATCCTCGCCAACACCTGTTGTTGCTCGTATTCTTGATAATCGCCAATCTAATTGGGGTGAAATGGAATCTTAGGGTGGTTTTGATTTGCATTTCTCTTATTACTAGAGATGTTGAACATTTTTCCATATGTTTGTTGATAGCTTGTAGATCTTCTTCTGTGAAGTGTCTATTCATTTCCTTAGCCCATTTGTCCACTGGATTATTTGAATTCTTGGAGTAGAGTTTTTTGAGTTCTTTATAGATTCTGGAGATTAGTGCTCTATCTGAAGTATGATTTGCAAAGATATTCTCCCACTCTGTAGGCTCTTTCTTCACATTGCTGATAGTTTCCTTTGCTGAGAGAAAGCTTTTTACTTTGAACCTATCCCAGTTATTGATTCTTGCTTTTATTTCTTGTGCTATGGGAGTCATGTTAAGGAAGTCTGGTCTAAGCCGACATGTTGAAGATCTGGACCTACTTTTTCTTTTATAATCTGCAGGGTCTCTGGTCTGATTCCAAGGTCCTTAATCCATTTTGTGTTTAGTTTCATGCATGGTGAGAGATATGGGTTTAGTTTCATTCTGTTGCATATGGATTTCCAATTCTCCCAGCACCATTTGTTGAAGAGGCTATCTTTAATCCATTGCATATTTTTGGCACCTTTGTCTAGTATGAGAAAATTGTATTTATTTGGGTTTGTGTCCGTGTCCTCTATTCTGTACCATTGATCTACCTTTCTATTTTGGTACCAATACCATGCCGTTTTTGTTACTATTGCTTTGTAGTAGAGTTGAAGATCTGGTATTGCAATACCCCCTGTTTCACTCTTCCTGCTAAGGATTGCTTTAGCTATTCTGGGTTTCTTATTCTTCCAGATGAATTTCATAATTGCTTGCTCTATTTCTGTAAGGTACGTCATTGGGATTTTAATTGGAATTGCATTGAATCTGTATAGCACTTTAGGTAGTATGGCCATTTTGACAATATTAATTCTTCCTATCCAAGAACATGGGAGATCTTTCCATCTTCTAAGGTGTTCTTTAATTTCTTTCTTTAGTGTTGTATAGTTCTCATTGTAGAGGTCTTTCACCTCTTTTGTGAGATTGATTCCCAAGTATTTTATTTTTTTCGAGGCTATTGTGAATGGGGAAGTTTTCCTAATTTCCCTTTCTGAAGATTCATCATTTATGTATAAAAATGCGTTGCATTTATGGGCATTGATCTTGTAACCTGCTACTTTACTGAATTCACTTATGAGTTCTAAGAGTTTTTCTGGTGGAATTTCCAGGTTCCTCTAGATATATAATCATGTCATCAGCAAACAGGGATAGTTTGAGTTCTTTCCCAATTTGTATCCTTTAATTTCTTTGTTTTGTGTAATTGCTCTGGGTAGAGTCTCAAGAAAGATGTTGAATAGAAGTGGTGAAAGAGGGCATCCCTGGCTTGTTCCAGTTTTTAGGGGGAATGCTTTCAGTTATTCACCATTTAGAATGATATTAGCCGTGGGCTTAGCATAAATGGCCTTTACAATGTTAAGGAATGTTCCCACTATCCCTATTTTTTCTCATGTTTTGAACATGAAGGGGTGCTGTATTTTATCAAATGCTTTTTCTGCATCTATTGAAATAATCATGTGATTCTTGACTTTAAGTCTATTGATATGGTGAATTACGTTTATTGATTTCCTGATGTTGAACCATCCTTGCATCCCTGGGATGAAACCCACTTGAATATGGTGCACTATCTTTTTAATGTGTTTTTGTATGCGATTTCCTAAAATTTTGTTGAGAATTTTTGCGTCGATGTTCATTAAGGATATTGGTCTGAAATTTTCTTTCCTTGATGAGTCTCTGCCTGGTTTAGGTATCAGTGTGATATTGGCTTCATAGAATGAGTTTTGGAGGGTTCCCTCCTCTTCTATTTTATGGAATACTTTGAGAAGTATTGGAATGAGCTCTTCTTTAAAGGTTTTGTAGAACTCGGCTGAGAACCCATCTGGTCCCGGACTTTTCTTTGTTGGTAGGCTTTTGATGACTTCTTCTATTTCAGTACTTGAAATTGGTTTATTTAAATTGTGTATGTCCTCCTCGTTCAGTTTAGGCAATTCATATGTCTGTAGAAACCTGTTGATTTCTTTGAAATTTTCTATTTTGTTGGAGTATAGATTTTCAAAATAGCTTCTAATTATGTTTTGTATTTCAACCCTGTCTGTTGTGATATTTCCTTGTTCATTCCAAATTTTAAATTTGGGTTTTCTCTCGTCTTCTCTTTGTTAGTGTGGCTAAAGGTTTATCAATTTTGTTTATTTTTTCGAAGTACCAACTATTTATTTTGTCACTTTTTGTATTGTTTCTTTTGTTTCAATTTCATTGATTTCAGCTCTGAGTTTAATTATTTCCTGTCTTCTGCTACTTTTGGTGCTGTTCTGTTCTTCTTTTTCTAGGGCTTTGAGCTGTAATGTTAGGTCGTTTATTAGTTGAGTTTTACTTCTTTTATTAAATGCGCTCCATGAAATAAATTTCCCTCTAAGTACTGCTTTCATAGTGTCCCAGAGATTTTGATATGATGTTTCTTTGTTCTCATTTACCTCTAAGAATTTTTTAATTTCCTTCCTAATATCTTCTGTTATCCATTCATCATATAATAGCATATTGTTTAATCTCCGGATGTTGGAATAGTTTCTGTGTTTTACTCTTTCATTTATTTCTAACTTCAATCCATTATGATCTGATAGAATACATGGTAGTGTCTCTATCTTCTTGTATTTGCTAACATTAGCTTTGTGGCATAATATATGGTCTATTTTAGAGAAGGATCCATGTGCTGCTGAGAAGAAAGTGTATTCACTCTTGGTTGGATGGTATATTCTATAAATGTCCGTTAAGTCTAAATTATTGATTGTGTTATTGAGATCTATGGTTTCTTTGTTCAATTTTTGTCTGGAAGATCTGTCCAGTGGTGAGAGAGGCGTGTTAAAAATCACCTAGTATTATTGTGTTGTGGTCTATTTGGTTTCTGAAATTGAGAAGGATTTGTTTGACATACATGGATGAGCCACTGTTTGGGGCATAGATGTTTATGATTGTTATATCTTGCTGATTTATGCTTCCCTTAATCAGTATGAAATGACCTTCTTTATCCCTTTTGACTAACTTTGGCTTGAAGTCCACATTATCGGAAATGAAGATGGATACTCCAGCTTTTTTGCTGAGTCCATGTGCATGGTATGTTTTTCCCCATCCTTTCACCTTTAGTCTATGGGTATCTTTTTCTATGAGGTGAGTCTCTTGCAGGCAACATATTGTTGGATCTTTCTTTTTAATCCAATCTGCTAGTCTATGTCTTTTGATTGATGAATTCAGGCCATATAAAATTATTATAGAGATATGATTTGGTTTCCTGGTCATTTGGTTCATTTTTTAAATTTTATTTATTTATTTGTTTGACACAACTTGTTTCCTCCTTTATTTGACAATTCCTTTAGGATAATTCCTCCCTTTGCTGATTTGCTTCTTTGTTTTTCATCTCTTCCTCATGGAATATTTTGCTGAGAATGTTCTGTAATGCTGGCTTTCTTTTTGTAAATTCTTTTAGCTTTTGTTTATCATGGAAGGATTTTATTTCATCGTCAAATTTGAAGGTAAGTTTTGCTGAGCATAAGATTCTTGGTTGGCATCCATTTTCTTTCAGGTCTTGAAAAATGTTGTCCAGGCCCTTCTAGCTTTTAGGGTCTGGATGGAAAAATCTGCTGATATCCGTATTGGTTTCCCCCTGAATGTAATTTGGTTCTTTTCTCTCACAGCCTTTAATATTTCTGTCTTTATTTTGTATGTTAGGTATTTTCATTATAATGTGCCTTGGTGTGGGTCTGTTGTAATTTTGTGTATTTGGAGTCCTATAAGCCTCTTGAACTTGATTTTCCATTTCATTCTTCAGATTTGGGAAATTTTCTGATATTATTTCATTGAATAAATTGTTCATTCCTTTGGCTTGTTTCTCTAGGCCTTCCTCAATCCCAATAATTCTTAAATTTGGCCTTTTCATGATATCCCATAGTTCTTGTAGATTCTGTTCATGTTTTCTTACCATCTTCTCTGTTTGTTCAACTTTGTTTTCAAGGTTAAATATTTTGTCTCCAATGTCTGAAGTTCTGTTTTCCAGGTGTTCTATCCTACTGGATATGCTTTCTAAGGAGTTCTTAATTTGGTTTATTGTTTCCTTCATGTCAAGGATTTCTGTTTGGTTTTTTTTCAATATCTCTAACTCTTTATTGAAATGATCTTTTGCTTCCTGTATTTGCTCTTTTAATTGTCGATTGGTGCGGTCATTCAATGCCTGCATTTGCTCTTTCATGTCATCATTCAGTGCGTGCATTTGCTCTTTCATCTCATCGTTTGCTTCTCTGATCATTTTAATTATGTACATTCTGAACTCCTTTTCTGTCATTTCTTCTGCCATGCTGTCATTGGGTTTTATTGATGTGACATCTAGATTTGTTTGCAGCATTTTCTTTCCTTGTTTTCTCATATTGTTCAGGTATCAGTGGACCATTGAGATATTGCAGATTTCCTCTATTGACTTACAATGTCCCTGAAGATTTCTATATATATCCCCCCTTAGCCTTCAGTAGGCTGAAGTCTTGGAGGAAGTTGATAATGCGGTGCTCCACAAGGAAGCTGCCTCTCTAGGAGTGGTGGCCTTCAGGTGGGGTATATTCCCTGCTAGTGAGCAGAGGTGCCTCCAGTTATTGACCAATGGTCATCCAAAGGGGACCTAGGCTGCGGGCTGAGGCAAGGCCTGTTTGGGCCTGAGTCTCTGGTTTTACCGTCCTTGTGGGGAAACCTCACCCAGCAGGGAAGACTCACCCGGTGGGGAGGTCTCGCTGGTCAGTTCCCTCCTAGAGGTTCCCCTCAATTTACAGCTACCGCCTGGGCTGGACTGCCTTCCTCTGCAAAGTTCCCAGGTGCCCGGGCCTACCTCCTGGGCCTGGGAGCCTCACCCTTCGCAGATGAATCTCCTTAGGCTGTCCCTCCTCAGAGAATCTGCCCGCAGGCCTGGAACCTTCGCTCCACCCCTAAGCGTTTCTCTGTGCGGCCCTTCCACCAAGAAGCCTCCTAGATCCTGGGACCCTGCTCTGCACCTAATCGCCTGGCTATGCAGCCCCTCCTCAGTGCAGCCACCTGGGGCCCCGTACAATCGCTCTGAGTCCCAGAGGCCCGCCACACGCCTCTTCCTCCAGACAGCCGCCCAGTATTCCGGTGCGGTCACTAGGAGTCCAAGAAAATCACTGCATGCCTCTACCTCCCACCAACCACCCATAGCCCTGGGCAATCAATCACTCCTAGTCGAAGTGACCCTCCCCGTTCTTCCTCCTTCTCCAGGTAACCCCCCGGGTGTTCAGGAGCGGTCGCTCTGAGCGGCTCTGAATCCACGTGACCCGCTGCACGCGTCCTCCGGGCAACCGCCCGGAGCTCTGGTGCGGCCACTCGAGACCAAGTGACCCACCGCGCTTCTCCTCCAGGCAGCCCCCCTGTGTTCAGGCGCTGTCACTTTAAGTCCAAACAACTCACCAATCGCCGCCTCCTCTGAGCAGCTGCCGGAGCGCCAATGCAGTCACTGCGAGTCCAAACGACCCGCTGCGCTCCTCCTCCTCCTCCTCCTCCTTCGAGCAGGCCCCTGTGTTCAGAAGTGATCTGAGTCCAAACAGTTCGCCGCGCAGCCCCTCCTCTGGCAACCGCCTGTAGCTCTGGTGCAGTTACTCCGAATCCAAGTGGCCACGCTCCTCCTCCTCCTCCTCAGGGCAGGCCCTGGTATTCTGAGTCCACACAGCTCTCCTCGCCACTCCTCCCCTGGGCAGCCACCGGAGCCCCAGTGGTTGCTCCGAGTCTCGGTGCTGTGCTGAGCGGCCTCCTCTACGACGCTCCCTGTTGTCCGAGTTCACTGCTCCAGCAGGGGGAGGGGCGTCTCGAAGCAGCTCTACTTCACAAAGTTCCCTGCGTTCCAGGACCACCGCCCCATCCAGGACGCCTCCCCAACGGGAGAGTCACCTGGCTGCTTTGAGTTGGTCCCAAGTGTCTCAATATCTCCTCTTTTGAATCCTGAGTCCTGGAGCAACATGAAATGCAGCCACCCTCTAGGCCGCCATCTTGAAACCTCGTTGCTTGTGTTTTTGATAATCGCTATTCTAATTCGGGTGAGATGAAATCTTAGGGTAGTTCTGATTTGCATTTCTCTTGTTACTAGAGATGTTGAACATTTTTCATAAATCTGTTGATTACTTGTAGATCTTCTTCTGTGAAGTGTCTGTTCATTTCCTTAGCCCATTTATTGATTGTATTATTTGTATTTTTGGTGTAGAGTTTTTTGAGTTCTTTATAGATTCTGGAAATTAGCGCTCTATCTGAAGTATGAGTGGCAAAGATATTCTCCCACTCTGTATGCTCTCCCTTCACATTACTGATAGTTTCCTTTGCTGAGAGAAAGCTTTTTAGTTTGAATCTATCCCAGTGGCTGATTCTAGCTTTTATTTCTTGTGCAATGGGAGTCCTGTTAAGGAAGTCTGATCCTAAGCCAACAAGTTGAATGTTTGGGCCTACTTTTTCTTCTATAAGATGCAGGGTCTCAGGTCTGATTCCAAGGTACTTTATCCATTTTGAGTTGAGTTTTGTGCAGGGTGAGAGATAGGGATTTAGTTTCATTCTGTTGCATATGGACTTCCAGTTTTGCCAGCACCATTTGTTGAAGAGGCTATCTTTTCTCCATTGCATATTTTTGGCACCTTTGTCTAGTATGAGAAAATTGTATTTATTTGGGTTTGTGTCCATGTCCTCTATTCTGTACCATTGATCTACCTTTCTATTTTGGTACCAATATCATGCCGTTTTTGTTACTATTGCTTTGTAATAGAGCTGAAGATCTGGTATTGCGATACCCCCTGCTTTGCTCTTTCTACTGAGGATTGCTTTAGCTATTCTGGATTTCTTGTTCTTCCAGATGAATTTCATAATTGCTTGCTCTATTTCTGTAAGGTACACCATTGGGATTTTAATTGGAATTGCATTGAATATGTATAGCACTTTTGGTAGTATGGCCATTTTGACAATATTAATTCTTCCTATCCATGAACATGAGAGATCTTTCCATCTTCTAAGGTTTTCTTTAATTTCTTTCTTTAGTGTTCTGTAGTTCTCATTGTAGAGGTCTTTCAACTCTTTTGTGAGATTGATTCCCAAGTATTTTATTTTTTTTTGATGCTATTGTGAATGGGGTAGTTTTTCTAATTTCTCTTTCTGAAGATTCATCACTTATGTATAAAAATGCATTGGATTTATGAGCATTGATCTTGTAACCTGCTACTTTACTGAATTCACTTATGAGTTTTAAGAGTTTTATGGTGGAATTTCCAGGTTCCTCTAAATATATAATCATGTCATCAGCGAACAGGGATAGTTTGAGTTCCTTTTTTCCAATTCATATCCCTTTAATTTCTTTGTTTTGTCTAATTGCTCTGGCTAGAGTCTCAAGAACGTTATTGCATAGAAGTGGTGAAAGAGGGCATCCCTGGCTTGTTCCAGTTTTTAGGGGGAATGCTTTCAGTTTTTCACCATTTAGAATGATATTGGCCATGGGCTTAGTGTAGATGGCTTTTACAATTTTAAGGAATGTTCCCACTACCCCAATTTTCTCTAGTGTTTTGAGCATGAAGGGATGCTGTATTTTATCAAATGCTTTTTCTGCATCTATTGAAATAATCAAGTGATTCTTGGCTTTAAGTCTGCTGATATGGTGAATGACATTTATTGATTTCCAGATGTTGACCCAACCTTGCATCCCTGGGATAAAACCCACTTGATCGTGGTGCACTATCTCTTTAATATATTTTTGTATGCAATTTGTGAAAATTTTGTTGAGAATTTTTGCATCGATTTTCATTAAGGATATTGGTCTGACATTTTCTTTCCTCGATGTGTCTCTGTCTGGTTTATGTATCAGGGTGATATGGGCTTCATAGAATGAGTTTTGGAGGGTTCCCTCCTCTTCTATTTTATGGAATACTTTGAGAAGTATTGGAATGAGCTTTTCTTTAAAGGTTTTGTAGAACTCGGCTGAGAACCCATCTGGTCCTGGACTTTTCTTTGTTGATAGGCTTTTGATGACCTCTTCTATTTCATTCCTTGAAAGTGATTTATTTAAGTTGTGTAGGTCCTCCTCATTCAGTTTAGGTAATTCATATGTCTCTAGAAACTTGTTGATGTCTTTGAGGTTTTCTCTTTTGTTGGAGTATAGATTTTCAAAATAGCTTCTAATTATGTTTGTATTTCACTCGTGTCTGTTGTGATATTTCCTTGTTCATTCCGAATTTTAGTAATTTGAGTTTTCTCCCTCCTTTTCTTTGTTAGTGTGGCTAAGAGTTTATCAATTTTATTTATTTTTTCAAAGATTTATTTTGTTAATTTTTTCGATTGTTTCTTTTGTTTCAATTTCATTGATTTCGGCTCTGATTTTAACTATTTCCTGTCTTCTACTACTTTTGGTGTTGGTCTGCTCTTCTTTTCCTATAGCTTTGAGCTGTAGTGTTGAGTCGTTTATTTGTTGATTTCTACTTCTTTTGTTAAATGCACCCCATGAAATAAATCTTCCTCTAAGTACTGCTTTCATAGTGTCCCAAGATTTTGATATGATGTGTCTTTGTTCTAGTTTACTTCTAAAAATATTTTTGTTTCCCTCCTAATGTCTTTTGTTATCCATTCATCATATAATAGTGTATTATTTAATCTTCAGGTATTGGAGAAGTTTCTACTTTTTATTCTGTCATTTATCTCTAATTTCAATCCATTATGATCTGATAGAGTACAAGGTAGTATCTCTATCTTCTTGTATTTGCTAACAGTAGCTTTGTGGCATCAGACATGGTCTGTTTTAGAGAAGGATCCATGTGCTGCTGAGAACAAAGTGTATTCGTTCTTTGTTAGATGGTATATTCTATATAAGTCGGTTAAGTCTAAATTGTTGATTGTGTTATTGAGATCTATGGTTTCTTTATTCAATTTTTGTTTGGACGATCTATCCAGTGGTGAGAGAGGTGTGCTAAAATTACCTAGTATTATTGTGTTGTGGTCTATTTGATTTCTGGAATTGAGAAGGATTGTTTGATGTACATGGATGAGCCAATATTTGGGGCATAGTTATTTATGATTGTTATGACTTGCTGATTTATGCTTCCCTTAAGCAGTGTGTAATGTCCTTCTTTATCCCTTTTGACTAGTTTTGGCTTGCAGTCCACATTATCTGAAATGAGGATGGATACTCCAGCTTTTTTGCTGTGTCCGTGTGCGTGGTATGTTTTTTCCCATCCTTTACCTTTAGTCTATCGTATCTCTTTCTAAGAGATGAGTCTCTTGCAGGCAGCAAATTGTTGGATTTTTCTTTTTAATCCATTCTGCCAGTCTATGTCTTTTGATTGATGAGTTCAGGCCATTAACATTCAGGGTTATTATTGTGATATGATTTGTATTCCCAGTCATTGGACTCATTTTTGTTTTTTGACATGATTTGGTTTCCCCTTTATTTGGCTATTCCTTTAGGCTAGTTCCTCCCGTTGCTGATTTGCATCGTTGTTTTTCATCTCTTCCTCATGGTATATTTTGCTGAGAATGTTTTGCAATGCTGGCTTTCTTTTTGTAAATTCCTTTAGCTTTTGTTTATCATGGAAGGATCTTATTTCATCGTCAAATCTGAAAGTAAGTTTTGCTGGGTATATTGGTTATGCTTTCTATGGAGTTTTTAATTTGGTTTATTGTTTCCTTCATTTCAAGGTTTTCTGTTTGCTTTTTTTTCAATATCTCTCACTCTTTATTGAAATGATCTCTTGCTTCCCGTATTTGCTCCTTTAACTGTTGATTGGTGTGATCATTTAATGCCTGCATTTGCTCTTTCATCTCCTCGTTTGCTTCCCTGATTGTTTTAATTATGTACATTTTGAACTCCCTTTCTGACATTTCTTCTGCTGTGCTGTCATTGGGTTTTATTGATATAGTATCTAGGTTTGTTTGGGACATTTTCTTCTCTTATTTTCTCATATTGGTCAGTTGTCAGTGGGACTTTGTGATATTGCAGAATTCTTCTATTGGCTTATATTGTCCCTGTAGATTTCCAGTGTATCACCTTCCTGCCTTCAGTAGCCTGAAGTCTTCGAGTAACTTGATAATGCAGTGCTTCCAAGGAAAGCTGCCCCTAGCCCTCTACTGGTTCCAGGACTTCGAGCTGGCTCTATGTGGAAAGGCTCTCACTGGGCAGTGTGCTCCAAGAAGCTAGCCTGGAAAGGCGCTTCCTGCAGGAGGGGGCCAGGCTGCAGGGTGCTTGGGGAAGTCCCTGGCTGCCCTGTCCTGGTCCCTGAAGCAACCTGTGGGCAGGAACTCACCACCCTGGTTCAGGGACTTGAAGCTTGGTTCTGTGCAGAAAGGCTCTCACTGGGGTGCCTGCTCTGAGATGCTGTAGAATCTGGCCCTGTGGGAGGAGCCCACCACCAGAGTGCACAGGGCTGCCTGGGGAGGACTCTAGCTGCTCTGCCCTACTCTAATAAGCCACCCGAATCCGGGCCTGCCACCCGGGCAGCACTTCACCGGGTGGGGGAGACTTACCCCGAGGCTCTCTTTTAGTCCGATTCTCTCAATGCTTCCCCTTCTTGAATCCTGGGTTCTGGAGCGACTGAAGATGCAGTCACCCTCTAGTCCGCCATCTTGGATCCACCGGCATTATATCTTAATACCTTCCTAACACTTATTACTTTCCACTTGAAGCCAAGAGAAAGTTGTCCTCAATTTCAGAGACTTGGAGGCAATGAGCTCCTATTAGGATTCAATAGCATCTTTTATTTTCCTTGATTTATTTTTACCTTATCTTTGTGGCAATTATTCTAGTTTTTCATAAAAATACCAATATATTCAAGCCTCTTTACTACATATGCTTACATATAATTGTGAGCTTATTAAAATATCAAACCAATAGTGCAGATTACACTTGGTTGTGACAGAATCATGGACATCATAATTAGTGATTATGGTTTAGGAAAGTTGACCAAAAGGAATGGATAAAATAGCTACATGGATGAGCCTGGAGAACATTGTGCTAAGTGAAATGAGACACAGAAATAAAATCATTGCATAGTGTCACTTAAATGTAAAATCTAAAAAGAAATGCATAGAAATAGAAAGTAGATGCTGGTTTCTAGTGGTGTAAAAGGGGAAGAAATAAAGAGATGAAGGACAAGGGAATAAACTTGCAGTTATGTAAGATGAGTCTAGAGAGCTAATGTGTAACAGAAGACGAAAGTTAATAAAATTATATTCCATCTGAAAATGGACTGAATAGTAGGTTTTAGGTGTTCTTACCAGGAATAAAAAAAGATAACAACAGAAAAAGATATATATGTCAAATTGCCTACCAATAGTAATCATTTCAATATGGATATCAATATCAGTATCATGTATATTGAAATTTAAACATTAAATTTATCTAATAAAAATATAACAAGCTACCAAAAGTCTGCCAGAAATGTATTTCCAATTGGTTAGGAGTGGAGGAAGTATAGGTAAGGCCTAAAATATTAACTGGCCTCAGACTTCTTAAGAATGAAGTTCCTTTTAAGGATTTCCTATCTCCATCAGAAATTTTGGGGGACCAAAGCAATTGAGAATGGCAAGGAAGAATGAATGAGAAAATCGATCACCTCCTGCCTTTTGAGACCCCTTGCCTCAAACACATTGATGTCAATATGTTGTGGGGTCCTCCAGAGAAAAAGAAGCATTAAAAAGAGAATCAGAAAAAAAAGATCAATGATTGATAAATTAGATAGATAGATAGATAGATAGACAGATAAATTAATTATGTGGAATTGGCTGACATGATTATGCAATATCACAAATCCTAAGACCTATAGAGCAAGCTAGAAACCCAGGAGGATGGATGGTGTAGTTTCTCCCCAAGGAGCAGCACACTCTAGGCTTAGGAAGAGTCAGTATCTAAAGAAAAAAAAAATATCAATGTCCTAAGAAGAGGATTCTGGGAAGACAATGGAATAGAATGAGCCAGATTCTTTCTCTGCATCTAAAGAACAAGTGCACGACAACATCTGTCTGATGTAACTGTTGGAACCTAGGAAACTATTGAGGCCTTGCAGCCCAGGGAAGTCTTGGATGGCAAATTAGGGTTCACTTTAGCTCTGAGCAGGAAATCCACTACCCCTCCCGCAAACCAGACCTTCAGCAGGCAGCCATGTTTATACTTCTGTAATGGCATGCACATATCTTATGGGAGCTAAAGTAGGCTGAAAGGACTGTCCTCCAACAGCAGAATCTGTGCCTTGCACACTGGTTGCTGCTTCTGATCACAGAGGTTCAAACAGGTAGGTGGTTGCTGCTGAACCACGGCCCCTCGCTATGAGGTCGCATTCAGTTGAAGTTAAAGTGACTTTTAGAGGAGTTAAAGGGCTAGCACTCTCTCCCCCACATATTTCCTTTTCTCTTTCCCCCTCTTGGGAACCAGAGTAAATACTAGGACATTAAGAAACAAGTGCTTATCTGGGCAAATTCAGAAAGTGATTGTACAAGCCCAGGGAAAAGATCCAAGTTCAGAAAAGACCTGAAATGACTTAACTTTATACCAAAATCTAGTCCCTGGCAGTCCCATCATACCATAGTTTCTAAAAAGTGAAAATATTCAACAAGAACAAAAACAAAACCCAGCAAAATCTCAAAAGGGTTAGAATCTAATGTTCAGAGTTACCATATGATTAGAGTCAAATGCCCAGTTGTCAGGAAAAAAAAAATCAGACATTAAGAAATTGTGGCATTACCAAATTTTAACCAATATTTTTTTAAAAGCAATGGAACATACTGAAATAGCACAAAGATAATCGTAAGTTATTTCTCAATTACTTCAACTATAAATGATATTACTCTCCAACCAAAACAAAGAGCTTGGGTGAGCACCCGGCCCCCTATTGTAGATGGACACTGGAGACAGCCCCCTCACTCCCCCAGCCCCCACATGCTGCAGACAGATCTCGGGGCACCCGGCTACTGCTCCCCAGCTTCTTTGGAGGTTGGTGCAGACATTTTGAATTATTCCTGAGTCATGGCCACCATCATTGAAGGGGCAGCTCCCTTCTTGAGACAGCCACAGGAGACTGGAGGTCCTTTAACAGGTACCGCTCTTTCATGGATATACTGAGGACTGGGAGGTTTGAGTAGTGGATGACTGTGAACCATAGATTCTTTTTTTGTTTTGTTTTTAATTTTTAATTTTTAATTTCTTTTGTTTTTCTGACTCTATTTTCCTTTTACTTACCTATTCCCTTGGAGTATCTTTTCCTTCTTCTCATGGTAAAAACCAACTTCTTTTGACCCCGCTCTCACTCTTCCCTTGATCAGATACCTCTATTTACTCACTTACACCCCTCCCCATCCACTTCCCCCACCACTAGAAATACTCTAGGTAATAATCAAACTCATCCTGTTTATTACAATAATGTTAAAGTCTTTATAGGGGCTATATTCTTAGGGCTGCATATAGTTTGTATTAGGTGCTACTAATATTGATCACCCCCTCAAAGGAGAGTTACTGGAAACCTGCAGGGTGACAATAAGCCTGCAGAAGGCAAACTTCAGTACCTCAGATCTGCACTGCTAGAGAGGAATATACAGAAACAATATGAAAGGACATGGGAAGAAAATATCCCTAACAAACCAAGATGCTATTTTGATGGAGTCCCATGGCAACATGGCAGTAGAAATGACAGAAAAAGAGTTTAGAATCTGCATAATTGAAATGATCCATGAAGCAAAAGATGAGATAAGAGAGCAAATGCAGGCAATGAATGATCACTCCAATAAACAGTTAGAAGAGCAAATGCAGGAAGCAAAATAACACTTCAATAAAGAGATAGAGATTCAGAGAGAAAAGAAATCCTTGAAATGAAGGAAACAATAAACCAAATTAGAAGTGCAATAGAAAGCATCACCAACAGAATAGATTTCATGGAAGACAGAATTTCAGACAATGAATACAAAATATTTAATGTTGAAAATAAAGTTGACCAAACTGAGAAGATGGTAAGAAATGAATGGCAACTCCAGGAATTGTGGGACATCATGAAAAGACCAAATTTAACAGTAATTGGGATTGAGGAAGGCACAGAGATATAACCCAAAGGCATGAACAACCTGTTCAATGAAATAAATCAGAAAATTTCCCAAACCTAAAAATATGAAATGGAAAATCAAATATAAGAGGCTTACAGAACACCCAATGCACACTATTACAACAGATCCACACCAAGGCACATTATAATGAAAATACCTCACATACAAAATAAAGATAGGATTTTAAAGGTTGCAAGAGAAAAGTGTTAGATTACTTATAAGGGGAAATCAATACCGATAACAGCAGATTTCTCAGCCCAGACCCTAAAAGCAAGAAGGGCCTGGAACAATATATTTCAAGCACTGAAAGAACATGGGATGCCAACTAAGAATCCTATACCCAGCAAAACTAAACTTCAGAATTGGTGATGAAATAAAATACTTTCACAATAAACAAAAGCTCAAAGAATTTACAAATAGAAAACCTGCACTACAGAACATTTTCAGCAAAATATTTCATGAGGGTGAAGTGAAAAACAACAATACAAGTCAGCAAAGGGAGGAATTAGCCTAAAGGAAAAGCGAACAGAAACCAAGTCAAGTTAAACACCAAAAATAAGCCACATTGACCAGGACTACAAATTATATCACAATAATAACCCTGATTGTTAATGGTCTAAACTCATTAATCAAAAGACATAGATTGGTAGATTGGATTAAAAAAGAAAGATCCAACAATATGTTGCCTTCAAGAGACTCATCTCATAGAAAAAGACATTCACAGACTAAAGGTGAAAGGATGGGGAAAAACATGGACTCAGTATAAAAGCAGGGGTCTCCATCCCCATATCAGATAAAGTGGACTTCAAACCTAAGTTAGTCAGAAGGGATAAAGAAGGACATTTCATACTGCTCCAGGGAACAAGCAAGACATAACTATTTTGAATATTTACGCCCCAACACAATGGCGCATCTATGTACATCAAACAAACTCTTCTCAATTTTAAAAATCAAACTCTTCTAAATTTTAAGTATCAATAAACTGAAACACAATAATATTGGGTGACATTAACACACCACTCTCCCCACTAGCTAGATCCTCCAAACAAAAACTGAACAAAGAAATTATAGAACTGAATAATACAATCAATAATATAGACTTAATGGACATATACAAAGTATTTCGTCCATCATCAAGTGAGTATGCTTTCTTCTCAACAACTCATGGATCCTTCTCCAAAATAGACCATATGCTATGCCAAAAAGAAGCCATTAGTAAATACAAAAATTTAGAGGTACTACCTTGTATTCTAGCAGGCTATAATGGAATACAATTAGAAATTAATGATAAAATAACAAACAAAAACTACTCATACACCTGGAGACTAAATAACATGCTATTGAATGATGCAATGATAACAGAAGATACCAGGGAAGAAATAAAAAAAAATTCTTAGAGGTAAAGGAGAATAATGACACAACATATCAAAATCTCTGGGACACTCTGAAAGCAGTACTAAGAGGAAATTTCATTGCATGGGTTCAAACATTAAAAAAGTAAAAAGTCAACAATTAATAAGCTAACATTACATCTCTAAGCTCTAGAAAAACAAGAACAGATCAACACCAAAAACAATAGAAGACAGGAAATAATTAAAATCAGAGCTGAAATCAACAAAATTAAAACAAGAGAAACAATTCAAAAAATTGACAAAACAAAAAGTTGGTTATTTGAAAAAGTAAAGAAAAGTGATAAACCCTTAGCCACACTAACAAGGAGAAGGAGAGAGAAAATTCAAATTACTAGAAATTGTGATGAAAAAGGAAAGATCACAACAGACACCACTGAAATACATAACATAATTATAAACTACTTTGAAAATCTATACTCCAATAAGTAGAAACTATTGAAGACACTGACAATTTTTTAGACATATGATCCTCCCAAACTGAATCAGGAAGACACACAATCTAAACAGATCAATTTCAAGCACTGAAATAGAAAAAGCCATCAAAAGCCTACCAGTCAAGAAAAGCCCAGGAGCAGATAGATTCTCAGCTGAGTTCTACAAGACCTTCAAAGAAGAACTCATATCAATACTTCTCAAAGTATTCCAGGAAATAGAAAAGGAGGAAACCCTTCCAAATTCATTCTAAGAGGCTAGTATCACTCTAATTCCAAAACCAGACAAAGACACATCAAGGAAAGAAATCTTTAGAATAGTATCCCTCCCTGATGAACACAGATGCAAAATTCCTTAACAAAACTCCAACAATCGCATACAGAAACATATTAAAAAGATAGTACACCATGATCAAGTGGGATTTATCCTATGGATGCAAGGTTAGTTCAACATATGGAAACCAATAAATGTAATTCATCACATCAATAGACTTAAAGTTAAGAATCATATGATTATTTCAATAGATGCTGAGAAAGCATTTGATAAAATATAGCACCCCTTTATCCTTAAGACACTAGAAAAACTAGGGATAGTAGGAACATACCTGAGCGTTATAAAGACTATGTATGCTAAGCCCATGGTCAACATCATTATAAATGGAGAAAAACTGAAAGTATTCCCTCTAAAACCTTGGAACAAGGCAGGGATGCCATCTTTCACCACTTCTATTTAACATCGTCCTTGAAACACTAGCCAGAGCAATTAGACAGACCAACGAAATTAAAGGGATACTAATAGGAAAGGAAGAACTCAAACTGTCACTATTTGCTGAGGTCATAATTCTATATTTAGAGTATCCATAATATTCCACTAGAAAACTTCTAGAACTAATAAAGAATTCAGCAAAGTAGCAGGATATAAAATCAATATGCATAAATCTAATGCATTTCTACTCATAAGTGATGAATCTTATGAAAGAGAAATTAGGAAAACCACTCCATTCACAATAACCTCAAAAAAAAAAAAAAAAAAACTTGGGAATCAATCTAATAAAAGAGGTGAAAGACCTCTACAATGAAAACTACAGAACACTAAAGAAAGAAATTGAAGAAGACCTTAGAAGATGGTAAGATCTCCCTTATTCTTGCATAGGCAAAATAAATATTGTCAAAATGGCCATTCTACCAAAAGCGCTATACAGATTCAATACAATTCCAATTAAAATCCCAATGACCTCATAGAAAGAGAAAAAGTAATCATGAACTTCATCTGGAAGAATAAGAGACCTCCTATAGCCAAAACAATCCTGAGCAGGAAAAGTGAAGCAGGAGGTATCACAATACCAGACCTTAAACTATACTATAGAGCAATAGTAACAAAAATGGCATGGTATTGGCATGAAAATAGACAGGCAGATCAATGGTACAGAATAGAAGACCCAGAGACAAAACCACATAAATACAGTCACCTCATAGTAGACAAAGGACCCAAAAACATACAATGGAGAAAAGATAGATTGTTCAACAAATGGTGCTGGCAAAACTGGAAATCCATATGCAGTAAAATTAAAAAGTCACTATCTCTCACCCTGCACAAAACTCAACTCAAAATAGGTCAAGGACTTAGGAATTAGATCAGAGACTACACCAAACAGAAAACAAAGTAGGCCCAAATCTTTGTCATGTTGACTTAGGACCAGACTTCCTTAACAAGACTCTCAAAGCACAAGAAATCAAAGTAAGAATCAATAAATGGAATGGACTCAAAAAAAAAAAAAAAAAAAAAAAAAAAAGCTTTATCTCAGCAAAGGATACAATCAAGAATGTGAAAAGAGCCTACAGAGTGGGAGAAAATCTGTTCCACAAACACATCAGATAGAGCACTTATCTCCAAAATTCATAAAGAGCTTACAAAACTTTACACCAAAAATACAAAGAACCCTATCAATAAACGGGCCAAGGAACTGGACAGACACTTTACAGAAGAAGATATAAAGGTGATTAATAATATATGAAAAAGTGTTCAACATCGCTATTAGAGAAATGCAAATTAAAACAACTCTAAGATATCATCTTATTCCAATTAGAATGGCTATTATCAAGAATGCAATAACAGATGTTGGTATGGATGTGGGGAAAAGGGAACACTTTTACACGGCTGGTGGGGTTGCAAATTGATGCAATCACTCTGGAAAGCAGTGTGGAGAATCCTCAGACAACTTGGAATGAACCCACCTTTTGACCCAGTTATCCCACTCCTCACTTTATACCCAAAGGACTTAAATTTAGCATACTACAGTGATGCAGCCACATCAATGTTTATAGCAGCTCAATTCACAATAGCTACATGGAACCAACCTAGATGCCCTTCAACAGATGAATGAATAAAGAAACAGTGGTATATATACACAATGGAATATTATTCAACCATAAAGAAGAATAATATTATGGCATTTTCAGACTAATGGATGGAATTGGAGAATATCATGCTAAGTGAAATAAACCAATCCCAAAAAGACAAAGGCCGAATGTTTTCCCTGATAAGTGGATGATGATATATATTGGGGGAGGTGGTTGGGGGTGACAGAAGAATGGAGGAACTTTAGATTACATGGAGGGAAATAAGAGGGAGGGGCATATGAAAAATGGAATGAGACAGACATCATTACCCTGTGTACATGTATGATTACATGAACGGTACAAATCTACATCATGCACAACCACAGAAATGAAAAGATGGACCCTATTTCTGTACAATGAATCAAAATGCAGTCTGTAAAAAATAAAAAAAAAAAAAAACTAAAGAACTAAAAAAAATGCTATAATAAAAGTTATTTAAAACATACAAAAAAATAAAGAGATCGACAGAATGGGTAAGATGCATGATATACCTACATTTTGCTTCTAAGGGACTGATTTTAGATCTGAAACCACAAATGGATTGCGACTTCTGACAGGCTACAACATGGGTGAATCTTGAAGACATTGTGCTAAGTGAAATTAGCCAATGGTAAAAAGACAGATATTATGATTCCACTACATGGTATAGCTACAGTAGTCAAATTGTTAAGTCAAATTGACTCGATTGGTGACCAAGCAACCTTCCATTACCCATTTCTAGACACATACTCCTTAAGGGATTAACATTTTAATATGCAGATTTGGGCAGGATTCTAACCCAAAATTTAAGGTAAAGGCAAAGGAGGCAGCTACAGGTTCAAGTGAAGGGTCAGGGCTTTTACGAAAAGTCGCCTCTTAGTCCCTGTGATGAAGTTCACAGTGACAGACAGTTTTGAGGGCTTGAAAGAGAGGAGCTAGAGATGGCTGAGAAGGGGAGAATAGGGAAATGACATTTAATGGGTATAAATTTCACTATTGCCAGATGAAAAGAGGAGTGGAAATGGATGTTGATTATGCCATATTATGGTTGTATTTAATACCACTGAACTCTACACTTAAAATGATAAAAATGGTCAACTTTATGTTATGTGCATTTTGCCATCAAAATGTGAAATAAAAAGAAGGGAAAACTCCCATTTCAAGGGGGTTCATCAGGCCCAGTGGTGCACACCTGTAGTTGCAGCAACTCAGAAGTTTATGGGAGAAGGATCACAAGTTCGAGGTCAGACTCAGCAAGTTAGGTAAGCCCGAAGCAACTTAGAGAGACCCCTTCTCAAAAAACAAACGATGGTTGATGTAGCTCAGAGGTCAAGCAGCCCTGGGTTCAATCCCTGGTATCAAAACAAAAAAAAAAAAAAAAAAAAAAAAAAAGAAAAGGGAGTTGTGCAGAAGCAGTTTCTTTTTATGTGAGAAGTTTATTCTTTTTGTTCTATTAAGACCTTCAACTGATTGGATGAGACCCACCCACAGCAGAGAGAGCAATCTGCTATACTCAAAGTTCAGGGATTTAAATTTAATCTCATCCAGGATCTTGCTCACAGACACAGAGTAATGTTTAACTCAATCATCTGTGGGAACCCTGTAGGCCAGTCATAAAATTACAATAGGTATTTACATATAAATGCAGAATCTAAGGCTCAAATAAGCTGTTCCTACTGCAATCTGTGACATATGCTTAATACCCAAGCAGTGTCCGTTTCCCGCACTCTGATTTTTTATCGTCTTCTTCCTCACACACTGCCTGACATGTCAACATCTCCAGGCATAGATGCTGAATAGGTTGGCAAATTTCTCCAGCCTAAATCTTTAGACGTGGACTTGAATGTTTACTCCTGCTGGTAACCACCTGTATTCAGCTGCCCTTTGCTTCTGGTTTCTCTGCCTTCCCCTGTTGCTATAGGGGAACAGCCAGTGCAGGACAACCTCTGTGGCATCTCCACAGGAGGGCAGAAGCTCCAGAAAGAAACCAGTGTCCTTAGGGGAGCAGGTATGAACAGGATACAAAGTAAATCCATATTTAATGTACAGCAAACAGCATCCACAGGCAGGGTTCAACCGACAAGCATGATGGTCATGTCTATCGAGTTTGCCTGTAATTGGAATGCTTTAAGTTAAGAGAGGAAGAAAGGAAGATGATAATGAGTATCAATGTAAAACAAAGAGATTATTTAATGTAGTGAGATGAATCTCAGTGAAATCTGACAAGGAAGCTTTAAAATGAATTTTGAAGAGAGAGAAGAGACCGAGAGACTCAGCACACCTGGACCAAGGTCACAATGGACAGCAGTCTGGCATTTAAAAGGAGCAAAGATGTGGATGACAACTAGATCCACGCTATCACTGAACTCTTGCATAGCTTCTGATTTCCCTTAGCCTGTCCTTTAGTTACCTTGACTATGCGTGAGTGGGCTAGGAGTCTTCTGATGATAAAATGCCATCAGTGCCTAAATAACACATGGTTATGCTGTTTGCTCCTCCCTTACTTAAAATAAATCAGGCCCAAATAAAATCAATCAATGAAAGAAAATGTCTTAACTTGTTTTCATAGGTGTGCAAATTGATCAAAAAAGTCAGTGCACTGAAGTGTCCACAAAGACTATTCTTTATCTCTGGAATATTGGATGGAAAGTTGAACTAATGCATGCATTAACTCCATCCAAAAAGAAAGAAGAGGTAATGGAGACATAAAATCCATAGAGGTTAAGTAGCTGGTAATACTCAATGATCTTGTCTTTATTTTCTAACTTTTACATACATTATATGCCATAGATTAGGAAATTAGGAAATATTTTTTAAAAACATAAATGAGAATTTCCTAGTTTTGAGAAATTCAGGATCCAAGTGGAAAGGAAAATAAGTACATTCTACGAAAATGAACTTATTTGTGCATTGTCCTAAAAATGTTTCTCTTGAGTATTACCCATAACTTTTCCCAAGTGCATTTTATGTAAATTATGTTAACATTTATTTGAATATCAAATCCATGAAAAAGATATCTGGAATGGAAAACTATATTTACCCCTTGAAAGCATGAGTGAATGCAGTGTTACAAGAACATTTGGTTTTAAGATACCCTTAGGTTAAGACTTAGAACTTATATATTTATTTATTGTGTACTAGTTAAGTGCTCTTCTCAAAGGAAATGCATTTGGGATTAAAATCCATACAAGAATATGTAAAATGGTTCATTTTCTCCTGGTAACCATGAAATTCATACAGAAGGGTACTTAGTATGGGGATAAAGATAGCATTCAGTAATTACATTGTTCCATGCAATCTTAGAGAAGTCTTTTGAAGAAGTTTTCTTCTTTGCATTTATAGGATTTACCCTTGTATCACAAAATCTGAGTAGCAGATTAGAGGTTTCTACCCTATATGTTCTCAAAGCTTAAGTACCCTATTGGGTAGTTCATATGTCTTATTCTACAGCATATTAAATACACAATTATAGTTTGAAAATCACAAAAGGTTTAAACTATTAGTAATATTCAGACACTGGAAAATTTATACTGGGGTTATAATAATATTTTTTCTCGTCAAACTCTACAATATTAAATAGAGTTTTTTGATGAGCAAGTGTTTGGAGGGATTTGCTTATTTGGGGATCATAATTAGTAACTTATTTTTATATCTGACATCAGTTTCTATAACACAAGTGACTTACTGAGCTGTAAATAAATAATTGCAAAACACAAACACCTCTGTGCAACTGAAGATTTATATATGTCCATTGTGAGTTAAAAATATTCTTCACACAGAGAAAAACATAATAGACCCTGTGAGTCCATTTAAAGCTCTTCAATTTAAAGTTATTCAAATCATGCTAGCATGATTTTAGATATGAAATCTTAACGTACATTGTAGAACTTTAAAGCTGAAACAGAATCAAAGAGTAAAAACACAGTTATGCAAGAAAAAAAATTCGTCATGTCAAGTGGAAAGTAAGGCTGTGCAGTTGGTGCAGGGTGCTCTAGGTTGGTTGGGGTCTGGACTGAGTGCTGTGTGGCAGGGCCTAGCCTCCCCTGTGAACCAGGCTGCCTATTAGGTTTCTATGATCTGACCCTGCAGGGAGCTTCATCATGACAGAGCGACGTGGTGTCAGTTTGCTTTCACTTAATACAAATGCACAGTTCAGGGTTCATATTTGAATTACCTGGAACTAAATAATTCATATTAATTACATGGTATCCATATACCCAGAGCTTTGTAAATATTTTTTAAAGTGTGCAAGAGAAGGTGCTTGGTGAAACTTTGTCTCATAAATGCTGCCCCTAAATCCTTATTTGGGACCCCTATATGCCATTAGTTTCTAAAAATTTTCACCATATATTCTATTTGACTTTGAGTAATTCAATATAGTCCAAATTTCTGTTTTTAAAACATAGAGTGTCCCTAATAACATTTCCAGCAACACAGTTGGAGAAAGACTATAGTAGGCAGTTATTTATAAAAAGCACTTTTATATATTTTTTATGAAAATGCATTATTTCAGGTATCTTCTTCAGCTAATATACTGAATATGAAGGATGAAAAATATTAAGTGTATGAAATCAAGTACATGGAGTTGGTGGGAAGTAATGGGGACTTACACTTTCTTTTTCTCCTTTTCTTTTTCTTCTGCTTAAGGAGAAAAGAAAACACAACTGCTGTACTGAAACTAATAAATAAAAAGGATACTATTATCTTCATATCCTATTATTAAAATGGAATTTTAAATAGACTCAGAAAATCCAAAAAAGTTTTTTTCAAATTGGATACTCTTCAGTAAGAAGCTTTGTACGCTTTATTGATGAGTATTGGCAATTGTGATGAGGGTAGGGAAAGATATAACTTGCAAAACTATATTTTACTAAATAGTATTTCCTTGTTGTTCATGAAAAGTAATCGATATAAGACATTAAGGTAAAATGGGAAGTGCAAAGCACAGGGTAGTTCTGTCATTTAACACCAGGTATGTCCTCAGGGAGGGGAGATAGTGTGTCTATGACAAATGCTTAGAAATGATTAGAAAGGATTATGTGCAAGCTATAAACAGACTAATAGTACAGAAAGTAGATGTTCAAGAAAGTCAGGAAAAGTCTTGGTAGATACAGGCCACACCCTCACCACAAAAGCATATGCCCAGCTCTGCTTTGAACATCCTATGGAGGGGCTGGATTATAGATCTTCTGCTCAGGACGCCTGGAGACGGGGAACTTCATCTCCCATAGAGAACTTTTTCCAAGTTTTATTCCATTGGGTGATTTCCTAAACACTTTTGGGTGTGCTACCTTAACTAGTCAATCTCCTTATATATTCATTTGGAAGATAAACCATTTTCCAGGACCCTTCTTCCACCACTGCTCATTCTACAGGTGACAGCACCAAACAGCATAAGTCACTGATCAGGGAATTGTGCCACAATGTGATGAAAGCTAACACTTGAATAACAGATGTATCCAGAAGGAGTAGGGAACAGCCTGTGAATGGACCACAAGAGAAAAAACCCTCCTTGATATGATGAAAATGTAAATCCCAAGGAACTAATAGGGACTACGTTGACAGAATTATAACAATGAGACTGGGACTCACCTACACATTTCGTTTTTCCTGGGAGAGATAATAGGACGAATAGGAGAAGGAATAGGTTAGTATATAAGATCAGATGGATATAACCCTATAAAAGCAGAGAAAGTTTCTATAGTCCAGGCTAAACCAGTCTAAAAGAATTACTTCAAAAATAATACAATAAGCAAAAGTATCTATTTATTTATTCATTCATTCGATATGATTCAAAAAACATCTCAAAACTCCAGCATGATTCATAGAACATGAAACTTTTTTTTTAAAAAAAGTGAATTACCAGTACCAGTAATATGAATTATTTACATGGGGGAAAATATACCAACCTCTTTCCTAAAAGTGATCAAAATATGTAAACATTAAATATTTAGTAAAATATGTAAGAGACTATATTTATATATTTTGTATAAGAAATGATTCTCTAAATAGAACAATATGAATAACATGTAAAAATAAATTTAAAAATTTCAATAAAACTAACTCACAAAAGTTTGCTCATCAAAAATATATTTAAAACTGCAAAAAATAACCATGCTACAGATGTTGACACGGGTTCCAGAAACAATATAAGTGGAAAATTATTAGTATCCATTTGGAGCATTTTGAAACTTCCTATTTGCTCTAGTCATACTGAAAGTTCCATGCCTAGGCAGGAGTAATTAAAAATCAAGTCATTCATAGACTATGACTCAACAATTTTCAGTCTTACTTTAATCTGAGAAGTTTTTCTTCTATTATTTCTTTCTTTTATTTTTCTTGGTTATACATTCAATTATACTCTGCCATGTACTAGCACACCATATCTTCTTATTGCTATCTATTAATTAGTAATTAATAATTAATTAATTCTAGTACCCTCAGATCCACTTTCCTCTCCCCATTTTAAATTTAAATGGTATTAATCATCTTAAAATACATTGACTTGTACTTCATTAACATGTTACAATGTTACATAGGAAACTACTATTTCCTCTTCCCTCCTCTTCTATCGTACCCATAAACTACTCCAAATACTCTAGTTGCAAGCTGCTCAAGCTGCTTGAAGACATCCATGGGACTCATTCCTCTTGGTTATATGCCCTTCTTTTTACATTTCTTAATTGTAGTAAAAATATTTATTATAAGATCTACTCTTAACAAATTTAAGTGTACAATATATAGCCTTGATAAATATAGGGACCACGTGATGCAGCCGATCTCTGAAACACAGTCATCCTGTAAAACTGAAACTTCATACTCATTGAATAGCAACTTCCCATCCCCCTCTTCCAATAGGTCTTGACAACTGCTATTCTGTTTTCTGCTTTTATGAATTTGACTGGTCCAGTTGCCTCATATAATGGAATCATAAAGTACTTATCCTTCTGTGAATGGCTTATTTCACTTAGAAATATCCTGAAGAGTCATCTATGTTATCATGCTTGTGGTGGGATTTTCTTCTTTGTAAAGGCTGTATAATGTCTCATGGTATGTGTTGACCATACTTCCTCATCAATTCATCTGTAATTGAACATTTAATTTGTTTCCATATCTTGGCTACTCTGAATGAAGCTGAAATGGACATGACTGTCTAAAGAAGACACACAAAGAGCCACCAGGTAGAGGTAAAGGTGATCAACATCACTGATGTTCAGGAAAATACAAATTATAGGCACAGTGAAGTATCTGCTAATACCTATTAGGGCAGCTATTATCAAAAACATGATAGGAGACAACAAGAACTGTGGGTGGAGAGAAGTAGAAGCCTTGGCACATGGTTAAGGGAAATTTAAAATGATGTGGTCACTATGGAAACAGTGTGGAGCATTCCTGCTAAGTTAAAAATAGAATTAATGTGACCTATCATTCCTATGTCTAGGTGTATATCCAAAAGAATTGAAATAGGGGTCTGGAAGAGGTCTGTCCCCTTCTTTCTGAGCACCTTATCATTGGAGTGGTATCTTCCCTCTTCAAAGATCTTTCGGGGCACAGAAGAACAGAGAATTGACTCCTCCCTTACTGTCTTTCTGACTTCCTGTTCTTTAGATAGTTGGAAGCAGAAATTGTGTATGAGGAGAAAGAAATTGGAAAGTTGAAGACCAACATCAGGTTCTACTTTTCTTCCAATTTACTGTGCTTCAGATAGTAGGTATTCAGTTTCTTTGAGGAGAATTCACACTCAGCTAGATCCTCTACCAGAGGTCAGGTGAAACAGGTAAGGAGATCCATTCATGAACTCTTAAACAGCAGCAAATAGTCAACCAACAACGTAAGCACATTTCACTTCCCTTATGTTCCCCCGTTTCACACACTTCCCTTGATGGAGCTTTTCTATCAACCTCTGCTCTTAAATCTCCTTTCCTGTGAACTAGGTTCTCCCTAAGTTACACAGAAACTCAACAAATCAGGTTGAGAAATCAAGGCAGGATCTCCCACTGCCATAGATCTGTCTGAATGAAAGTTCTGTTTTGTTTCTTTTTAAAATCTCTACGGCTCAACAGATTTATTACAACTGTCAGACTTCTATTAGACAAATTGGGCATAATGTAAATAAATAGTCTCTCACCTTTGAAATTCTAACACTCAGCAGAAACACAAACCTCAAAAGCCACAAAAGGAAAAGCTGTCCTGAATTAAGGATGAAGTCTTGCAATATGAAAATAAAAATATGTTTAGTAGGCAGTGCTTTCTTCCTGACCAGGCCATGAAGATAGAATTAAGACTGTAAATTCCCAATATGCAAAGTGTTTGGAAAATCAAGTACAAAGGATTTCAGATTTTGCTCCATGTAGTTCTTGGGATTCTCCAGAGAAGCCTAGTGATTGCACATTCCCAAATGATATTAACCATTGAAATTCAATATTAAGAAATCAGAATGTCCAGGAATTTCTGAAATCATAGTATTTTTGTTGTTAAAATTGTATTGCATAGCCAGGTGCAGTGGGGCATGCCTGTAATTCCAGCGGTTCAGGAGTCTGAGGTGGGAGGATCTGGAGTTCAAAGCCAGCCTCATCAAAAGTGAGGCACTAAGCAACTCAGTGAGACCCTGTCTCTATATAAAATACAAAATAGGGCTGGAAATGTGACTCAGTGGTCGAGTGCTCCTTAGTTCAATCCCTGATACCCTCCACCCAAATTATATTTTACAATAATATAATATGCAGGTAAAAAGAATGGATGTTTTGGGGGCAGAATTGCATTAAATATTTCATAGTAATTTTGTAAAAAATGATGTTAAATATATGCATGGTTCATTGGCATAAATTTAAGATTATATATTTAAATAGTAAGTAAAAGGAACTTTGCTTTATATAGATATATACTAACAGAAAGCTTTAGAGAGGGGAACATTAACAATTATTAAATGCTACATACCTTAATTTAACGTTAAATACAATAAAAGGAGTATTTAATATTTACAATTCATCATTTTTAAAAATGAAATTCAAAAGCACACAAAGCTTAATCATTCTCTCCTGTAGTCTCAATCTCTGATTTTTTTAATGTGATAAATTTTCCAGACACACAAAAATTTGTCATTTTGCCGATATTAGTTGAATTGGTATGAGTTCATCCAAAGCCATGTCCAAGGTGAGCCATCGTATGTTATTTCAATGAGCCAGTTTCTTGTTTAACAAAATAAAAAACATTTTGTTTAGTTGTCCTGATTTTTATTTGCCATTGAAATCTGTGCTGCTCTTTCTACTTGAGATTTTAGATCAGTTTCTAATTTCATGTTACAGTATTCCATAGCAACATTCATATTGTCACTTTTCATTGATTCTTTAGAAGAAACCATATACATTGAATCTCCAAATAGTGGGGGGAAAAGCATATATCCCACTTCTGGGTATTTATCCTTGAGAAATATACATGCAACAACCTATATGCCAAAGTTTACAGCAGCTCTGTTTGCAATTACTAAAACCCAGGAACAACCCAAATATTCTGCACTGGGTGGATAGATGAGCTGTTGTGTACCATAAACTGGAAAATGACTCAGAAACAAAACAAAACAAAGCCCTGGGCTATTGATATATGCTATAACTTGAATGACTCTCGAAGAGATGATTCTCTGCCAAATAAAAAGACTGCCTCAAAATGTTTCCTATCTTTTGGTTCCTTTCATATGATTTTTGTTTTCAAAAGACAAAAGTATGAATGTAGGCCACATCTTAGTGGTGTCCACAGGAGAAGTTTAGGAGTAGAATAGAACTAGAAAGCGTTAAGTTGGGATTTCCTGGGGCTTAGGTAGCTAAACATTTTGCACCCACTTGTAGGAATGTACCCAGGTCATGGAATGGTGCAGGAAGTAAAGTCAATTTTATTTAACTAATTTATCATTAGTTAAATAAAGATTACCAAGAGAAGCTCTCCATTTTACTTCCATGATCCTTACCTATAGTAAACTGTTAGGACAACAAAATAAGGACTGTTTCAGTTTTGAGTACAAGATGGAAGTGTTCCAGAGAAATTCTGAACCACCTTGGTCATATTACAAAGATGAGGATGAAGAGGTCCAGGTCAGAAAAATCCTTCAAGGGAGCATATGTGAAATACTGGAAATAGATTGTTTAATGAATAACCATTTGAACAGGGGTTTTGTTAAAGTCAGGATCTGAAATTTTCTCCAAAGGCCATGTATTAAAAGGCTTGGTCACCAGCCTATGCAGCTTCATTGTGGAGGTGCAGCCTGCAGGAGCTAGAGGCTAGTGGAAGGAAGTGAGGTTATCCTGAAGGGTATATTGGGACCCTAGGGGAATCTCTCCTTTATTTGTCAATTTCCTGGCATCATAAGGTGAGTAGTTTCTTCTGTCATGTGCTTCTACCATAATGTAAAGCCTCACCACAGGACCCAGGCTCAAAGCACCAGGATCCAGTGACCACAGGCTGCTGAAACTGTGATCCAGAACTGAATTCTTTCCTTCCCTTAAGTTGATTTTCTGAGGTATTTTGTTACAGTGATAGAATGCTGACTAAGACGTCTTTCAGTGTTAATAGGTGTTGACCAATCAGGAGGAAGCGTCTTTGCAGGTGGAGATAACTAGTATGCAAAGATGGGCACTGCAGTACTCTGAGATTTTCATGAATAGAAAGATAGACACTACTATATGTCAATATCTTAGGTTTGCTGAAGGACATAGAATCAGGTGGGTGGAGAAGAATCTCAATTTCAAATAACTGACTTTCTAGGAAGATGAAACTTTGATTTTATTTCATAGGAGTGGGAAACTGCTTATGATGAAAGCATACCCTACACCTATTATCTAAAGAGTTGTAAAGACAGAACAAATAAACTTGCTAAGTAGAAAATCTTGAAATATTGTCAATTTCTTTCAAACGTTTGCAATGCTTTTTGATCTAACTTTTCTATTTTGGTTTCTAACAAAATCCATGCAGTTGTCTGAATTTTATTTACCAGGAAGTGTTTGTTTTGCTTGTTATCTTGTCTTTCAGAAATGAGAAGAAAGAACCACCAAAAACACATTAAGGGAGAAAAATAAAAAAGAAAAATTGATTTATATTTCTATTTGTCTATTCCATTACCATGCACTAGCATATACCATGTATGGAGAAAGATGGTGGACACTGGGAATTAAAACAAACTGATAAATAACAGACATGATATCAGCTGTCACTGTCTCATGAAAGAGACCAAGATATAAATCTGTGATTATAATATACTCTGGTTTGGGTTATAAACAAATTTGTAATGCACATGCAAAACCAACCAACCAAACAAAAAAAAATGTATACAGTAATGGGGCCCCAAATATAATCTCAAGATACTTTTGAGAATCTAAGGATGAGCAGGAGTGAGCTCCAGTCCACCATAGGAAGGAGCTACTACTTTTCTGTTTGGTACTACCAGAGGGTCCTCCCTAATCAAAGTATGGAAGACTTTGAAAGAATGATTGAGTAATAGCCAGGGAACTTCCATAATAATAATAAGATTATATTTACAATTTGAACAGAGCAATGTTTCATGAATAAGGGTAGGACACGGAGGTGGAAATTTCTGAAGACAAGAAGTAAAGCATCCCTTCTGATAAAAGTGATCACCAGTAAATGCCACAGTGGGTGCATGGTTATGACAAATTGAAACATCTACCATTTTCGAGTAAAAAATAGAGGTCTTAAAGGAAGTTTTCTACCATCCTAGCACTCTGGGAGAGGATTAACCTAAAATTGTCAAGCCAAACTCTAAGAAAAACAAACTGTTTTCTACCACAGCTCATATCTGTGCCCCTGGTCACCAAAAAGTGTGGGGCTTCCTCCCCACCAGCTTTGGATGGGTTCTCTGGCAGATTCTCCAAGAGATACCTGCTGGGCATCCTCTAAATTCATTTTTCACATGAGGAGGCAGAGTCCAATACCACAGGTTGAGAGCTTAGTTCCACAAGGCTGACCCTCAGTTCAGAGGCCAGTCACAAGCACAGACTGTCTGATCTGGGTTTCTAACTAATGATTATAAAGTAGGGTTCCCACAACTATTTCTTTGATTCTATTAATTTGCTAAAGTGACTCACAGAACTCAAGGAAACATTTACTTAATGTTGAGTAGTTTATTATAATGTATATTATGAACGTTGCAGATGAACAGTTGAACAGAAGCCACGCATAGGTTGAAGTGTTATGGGAAGGCAGGGAGATGCCCTCTCCAGGTGAACATCCATGCAGACTGGTCCTAGTATTCAGCTCACTGGAAGTCCTTTTGGTGTCTATAGAGAATTAAATTATGCATTTGAATTTGATCAGCTATGAGTCTAGACTGTCACCTGTTTGAGAGCTCAGTTCCTATCTTGTACAAACAGTATTTCATTCATAGCACTGTGCAGAAGAAAAGTTACATGGGTATGCTTGTGGACTTAACTTTTATAGATATTGGGAACAAAACAGGGAGTATTTGCCCAAAGTCACATACTCCTGCTCAGGCCTCTGGAAAATCAAATCTGGTTACTTTACCTGATACAATAGCCAAAGAATTCACACATAGTCTCATTGTACTCCTTAGATAGACAGAGTACCTCTTCTGAATTCTCATGTGGACATTTTGTGTCTTTCACAGAAACAAGGAATACGAAAATCAAAGATCACTTTTAAAAAAAGCAATAAATGGCAAATACAGCTGTTTCAATTCAATCGTGTGGGTGTTTGAAAAACTCAAGAGTAGTAAGGTATATGTTTGTGGGAAGCAGGGAGCAGACATCACTGACAACAAAAGTGACTGATATTTCCAAAATATCATCTTGTTAATAGTTTCAGGTTCTGTTCATACCTAATCTAACCTCCAACTGCAACTAAAGACAGAATAATCATTCAAGTAGCACATGATGTCTTCCTTTTGGTCTCTTCAGGATGTAGCTAAGAGTTTGTGAAAATAGGCACAACCAGTCAGATGTCTAGAGGCAAGAGATAGGGCAAAAGAGTGAATGCAAAGAATTAAAGCATCTAATCAAGAAATGACTCATTTTAAAATTGTAAATGTGGATCCAGGAATTCCATATGGATTCCTACTTTAGGCATGAAGCTCCTTGGAGCACCCAGAAGCTATTGGACATTTGGTCTTCTGTACTTCTGTAACTAAGAGTGAGCTGTAAGCTCTGTTATTTTTCTGATTCAAGTCATATTGACAGGGTGTCTCCAGAAAAACCCTGACCTGCCTATAGCTAGGTGGTAAATAATTAAGATGTTGGGAGAGATACAGACACTCACTTTGCCCTATCCCATCTATTGCCGGTGGGCTTTCTGATGTTAGGCTCTGTGAGAAAGTTTTTTTCTGATGACTTAGAAGAGAATCCGTTAAAAGTAAAGCAATTATACTCATTGTGTAACTTAATGACACCATGTAATGTGCCGCTAAGTGGATGTGAATATATGTGGGTTATTAAAGAGAGGTTATGGATCCGAAGAAAGCAATAACCAAACTTTAAAACATTTATGACAATATTTAACAAGCTAATATTAAACAGACTTTTAAGGCATTTCAAGCAACTTCAAGTAATAAATGGAATTAAACAGAAAGAAACAGCAGCTTTAAGGAGTATCAATCCAATCAATCTTTTTCTCATTTTGTAACAATTTATTTGTATTATTCTTCAAGACAGAGTGAACATATGTGTTTATTTCTGCTTTGATCTATTGAAACTCATTAGCCAGGGGCTTTTACTAAATATCTTTTATATGAAATATTTATATGACTTATAGATATAACAATAGTGTTAATATTATTTTATTCTTCATTTTTTCCAAACCCAAGTCCTAGTAAGTTCTAATCTGAATTTCTAATTGTTTTGCTTTTGTTAAGTGGGGACAGAAAATCATTGTCAGGTTTCAGACCTCCCCATCTGTGCTGGAAAATTGACATTTGCTGCATATTCCTGATTTTGACATGTATGTGTCACATAAACAAATTATAAGCTAATGAGACCACCTTAAGTATTGATGGAGTTCACAGTTGCTGATTTATTATAGAATGTTGTTAGTAGACACTTGCACTGTGCCAAACAGAGATCTTAGCCTTTAATTTAATCCATAAATAGAGGAAGAACTATAAAATTGTATTTTTAATTTTTTTTATTCTGGAAAACATTTATAAAACAAAACAGCTTTTTAATGGTTTTAAGCATATAGTTTGGTAGCTGTAAGTATGCTTAGATTGGTGTGTTGCCATCAACATGATTCATCTTCATAACATTTTTATTTTGCAAAACTGAAACTCTGTACCAATTAACCACTCCTCATCCCTCCCTCTTTTCTGCTCCTGACAACCACCATGCTAATTTTTGTCATTGTGATTTTCACTATTCTAAGTAGCTCACATAAGGGAAATTAGACACCATTTGCCTTTTTGTGACCAGTTCATGTCTCTTAACACAATATCTTCAAGGTCCCTCCATTTTTTTTTTTTTTTTTTTTTTTTTTTTTTTTTTTTTTTAGCATATGTCAAAATTTCATATATTTTGTACAGGCTGAATACTAGTCTCCTATATGTATGCACCACATTTTTCATCTCTTCAACTGGTGATGGCATTTCTGTTGTTTTTGCCTTTTAGCTACAGGGGTGTAGGGGACATTTGAGGTTCAAACCATAATATACCAAGAGGTGGAATTGCAGAAATACTAATTCTATCTTTAATCTCTCAAGGGACTGCCATACCACTGTCCCCAGTCACTGTACCATTTTATATTCTCAGCAGCATGCACAAGGGTTCTAATTTCCCCACATTCTTGCCAACATGTCAGTTTATATTATTTTCTTTTAATAATAGCCCTCATAATGATGTGAAGTGACATCATAGTATGGTATTGATTTGCATCTCCATGATTAGTAATGTGGAGCACATTTTAAGTGTGTGTATGACATTTTTTTTTTTGATGTTTTGAGAAAAATTTCTTCCAAATTTTGACCATTTTTTTAAAACAGTTTTTTTGGTTGTTTGTGAATTGTTGTTGATGAGTAAACTTATGTTCTTAAATGAATTATTTTCTTCATGTATATGCATTTCTAAAATCATGACTCTGGATCTTTTTCAAGTGCCTTAACAACAACGAATAAGGTTTCCCTACAGAAATTTTCATGGGCTGCATCTTTCTGGAATGGATACACACAATTTGCTGAATGCATTTCCCAGACCAATTTTTATACTGAAATGAACTGCTATCCATAGATTCAGTCATAAAACAATTAAGAAAGGTGAAAAGGACCAATCCAGTTATATCTTATAATCCATAATTCCCCCAAAGGAGAACAAAAAAATCTAGAAGTTATTCATAGTATCTCGTGAAAACACAAAAATGAAAACAATTGACAGAAGACATAATGTTTATTTTACCTCATAAATATTAGAGAATCATTTGGTTTAAATCACTCAAGTAAAATGCAAGTCAGGGAGTAGAAGAAGTCTGACCCAGGAAGCCCACTGCTTCTTTGATATCTCTAATTATACGTCCATCTGAAAAGCTGTGCATCCATCACTGGGATGATCTTTTCTCCCCCAACCTGACATTCATTTCAGTTTTGTCTTCCAAGCAATAAACTCCTGCCCACTCACAGACTCCAGGGAATTGCTCAGCAGACATATCATACTCCTCTGCACTTTTTGGTCCCTTCTCATCCAATCCACATTTGAATTCTGCCCCCAAGTAGCTCACATATTTGTCAACTGGTTTGTTTCAACCCCTTTTCATATTTCACTGTTCCAAGCCATCTTGACTGAAATACTGGAAAAGTTACATAACTGGATTCTGTGATTTCATTTTTTGTCTCTCCCCAGTCTATTTTCCATATCACAAATCTCTCTAAATCACAAGCTTGCTAATGCCTTCCTCTTATAGAATGAATTTTTATAAGGTTCTTGGTGCCCTCAGGATAAAATCAAAAGCTTTGATTTAGCTGGAAAGGTCCATTGGGCCAGCACCATGCTTACTTATCTCTACATACTCATCTCTGTTCCCTTTTATGTCTCCCCCATCCTTCATCCTCATGTGAAATTCACTGATTGCATCTTCTCAACTCTAGGGCTTTGCCAATATTGTCATTTGCAAAGGAATATGATTTACTTCCTCTTTGGACCTTTGCAAAGCTGGCTTTTCTAGCAATTTTTAATTTAGAAATCTAGACATCTTTTTCTGTCTCCAAATTTGGGTAAAATAACTTAGCCTTCTGCCTTCACTTATTGAAGGATTTCCCTTAAAGTTATTCAGCACATGGTATTATTTTATACATTTAGTTCTTATGTACCTCCACCAGACTGAAATTCCATGAGGACAGGAAGCCATCTGTTTTGCCTCGTATTTTTATTAATTCCCTATCCTACTGCTTGATTTATGAACTGATTTACCTCCACCCCCACCCTGGTAAATTCATATGTTGAAGTTCTAAACTCTTACCATCACAGAGTGTTAAATATTTTGGAAATAGGACTTTTAAAGAGGCAAGATTAAATGAGCTCTTCTGAATCTTCCTTATTCCAATATGAATGAGGTCCTTATAAACAGAGCATGAGAAATAAGGGATGGAGGTGTACACACAGAAGACCAAGTGAAGGCACAGTGAGAAGGTAGCTGTCTGGAAGCCAAGGAGAGAGGACTCAAGAGAGTCCCAAGCTGCTGACACTTGGGTCCAGGACTTTCAGCATCCTGAACTGCAGGAAATAAATTTGCATTGAAACCTCAGTCAGTGGCATTTTGTTATTGCAACTCTGGCAAAAACACTTGACATACACAGAAAGTCAACAAAAACAAGTTGAGAGAGTCAAACTTAAGCATGACCAAGGAAAGTTTCAGTGGATTTCCAATTAAACTTAGTACTAATTATTTTATTCATACAAGTTTTACACTTACCATGTGTCATTTGCTGTGCTACATATTTTTCCACCTGTAACAAGTGGAAAAATTCCCTGCAAGTCGGCCAATTTCCGATTGGCCAATTGGTTACCTTCAATTTCCGGTGAGGAAGCTGAAGCTCAGGGACTTGAACTGAATTTTCTCAGGGTTCCCAATTGTGGACAAGTTGTATTTCAAACTCATGCTATTGATTCTGATTTCAGAACATTGTTATAACCTAAATCCTCCTAAATAATCTTTTAATCAGGTTTACTTTGCTTGTTTTTTTGTATAAAGGAAAAAATAGTATTTTCTGTAAATGCAGCAAGAGATTTCTTTTTTTTAATCACCAAAAATTTGAATTCGAGTAAGATTTTGTGGAATATAACACTCTAGGAAAGCCACATAAATTATCCAAGAGAGATAAGATTTGCTCAATATTTGGTCTATAATTGGCTTAAGTCTGTAAGACAGCAATTATTTGGTTAACTTAGAGAATTCACATTAGCATGTCAGTTAACAAAGCATGTTTGGAAGTGTGAAAAGTCATATAATTAATATGAGAGTGTGCATTTTTAAATGAATTAACTATTCTTGAAGCACATGTTTAAACCTGTCTCTAGCAGTGTGACATGTCTGAAAGCTTATTAAACAGAGTCAGAGGACACTGATTTCATATCTCACCTATAAGACCTACAGCTGAAGACCTTAGAGCTGATACTCAGGTCATCTTTTGAATGCTACTTTTTTCTAGAATAATGTACTTCTCAAACAATTATTGTGAGACTAGAAGGAATTAACTCATATAAAACCCTGACACAATATTATTACCATTAATTTTGTCATGAAGATTTCCTCCAAGATGTTATAATAAAATGGTTCTTCACAATCCAGAATAATTAAACCATGTCGAAAAATTATTAGAAGAAAAAAATTGGAAATAAAAAGTTTGCACACTTTATCCCAAACCATGTTTTACAAATATAAAACTCTGAAGATGCTTCAAGTACTTCACACGGACATCCCTCCCTTTTTTCCCTACAGTGGTTCCAAATGGTTCTACATGTGATCCTTTGGAAAGCTGCCTTTTCCATCACTGGGCTTATGTGTGACAGCAGAGTTTGAAGAAATGAAAGGTGGCTGATGCTTTGGTCCAGTCTCTGGAATTCTGTTTCCAATTATGAGGAAGTGCGACTTCACATTCGCTGGGTCACTAACTTGTCCTCAAGCCTGCTTTTCTTCTCAGCTCCATAATTATCTCTTTTATTACTTAACAGAAGGTCAAGCCTTTCACCATCTTAAGAAAATCTTTGAAATCATGTCCACTCACCGTTAAACTGTTACAGCTGATGAGAGGAAGAGGATGCTTCACTGCTCCCTGTAACTCACTCTTAGTACCTGCTGCAGACCCAGAGTACAAATCACGCATGCCTCACACCTGGCATGCTCTGTTTGCATTCAGTTTGCTGTCAAGTACGTCCTGGGTTGATGAGCTCTGCCAAGTTCACAGAGGAAGAAATTGTCTTCCCTCCCTTCCTTCCGAATAGGTTGATGAGTTTCAAGATTGTTTATGTCATGCTCTTAAAAAACTTGTCTAAATGTTGCCTGTATCTTATTCAAGGAGTACTTAGCTTCTGAAAAATAATGAAATTTGCACATTTACCTCAAAAAGACATTCATCTATCTGCTTCTGGAAATGCTGCCTTTTCTGTGCTTTGACCACAAAACATTTTCTGCTTCCTTCATTCGGATAATGCCTGCCTGGACAGATGCCTAACTAAAATATGCACAGTGATGTGGTGGGGTTTATTAAGAATAAGATCAGGTGGCACAGGCCACCAACAAATAGAATACTGTTTATTTTTAATAGATGTGTCCTTCTTTTCAGATAATTAATGAGGAATTTAAAATAAAAAATGATTCATTTGTCCATCACAGAGAAAGACATTGGTAAATAATTTTATATAATTTAACTGGTGCAGTTTCCTTTTGCATATGTTTCATGTGTGATAATGTCATATGTTATTATACATCTGCATGTATACACAGAATTCTGTTTCATATTTAACCTAATGCATACAAATCGTGTTATTATGAAAATTTTATGAGAATTCTCTATGACAACATAGCTTTCTATCCCATAGATAGAGCTCAATTTATCTTCATTCTTATATCCATTAGTGCATATTTTAATCTTTAAATATTTATAAATGAAAAGCCCATGGATAAATGAGGAGGTGTTGGAACCTCTAACACTTCAAAGAAAATAATTTGAAAAATCACTAATCCTAGACTATTTGGATATAAGGAGCTAGTCTTTCCACTACAGCTCAAAGCTCTAGAAAAATGCCAACAATCTGGTGTCAGCTTTAATATTTGAGAGTGAATGAATGGATGAATGAATAATGTCTATAAATACCTCTTATGACATTGCTGTTTTTCTTGTGGCCCTGTCTAGACAAGGATCTGACTAGACATAATAAGCTATAAAAACTCAGTAGCAGATATTTATTTAGAGTACCAGTGTGCAGTGACCCTTGAATCAGTATGAGTTGCTCTCAATAGCATAAGCTTATTGGGTGGAGGCCAAGCTTTTCATTACAAAGCTTCTAGATCTCAGCAATCAAGAGGTAGCCAACAACCCGAAGCCTATGCTCTAGGATATATGGCAAGGCTAGGTTTGATTTAGGCAGAAAATGGTATTTAAAGCCACTTGCATGTGTAAGTATAGACTGGCATTAATTATCTTCAAATGATGGCAATGTACAAGTTCTCCATTGTAAGGGAACAAAACATTTGGATTTTACACCATCAGTAATCACTCAGCTTATACACAAATCCCCATATATATATATATATATATATATTTTTTTTTTTTTTTTCTTTGCACTCAAACATATGTGCCATTTTCAACTTTGGCACTGCCAGATAAATTTCTTAGGTCCCTCCCTACATCTCATTTTCCTCTCTGCCTCCCAGGGTTAGTATGAAGATTATATAAGATGATGTCTGCAGCGTATCTGGCACAGTCCCTAGGAGTGGTGAGGTGCATAATAAATGAGTTTTCTAGGCTCCCCCTCACTTGAGGGTTGCTGGTATTTGAGCTTAAATAATGTAATGAGACTGATCTTTTATTTAAAACAAACAAACAAAAAGAATCAACAAACACAAACTGGATACCTGAGAGTTGCTACTAGGGGACTATTAAAATTTGTGAGCTTGGCAAGGCCATGATAAAAGAAATAATACTTTAGGAGATACATCTCATCAGCATTATAACAGGAAGGCTAGAAGCAAAGGTGGAAACAGAACATGAAGATATAGTAGTTACAGATGTGTTTGTAAGGACTACGTTGTCAAAATAATACAAGGCCCGGAAGGAAAGAACTTCATTCAGTATCACGATGCTTTGATATGTGTTTTCCAGGATGAAAAGAAAGTCATCTGAAAATTGTTCATGTTTATTGCTAAGAATAATTATTTTATTAGTAATTATTCTAATACAGAAAGCACTTCATCTTTAACTCAAATAAGGAAAAATAGAGATAAAATGGCAGATTGGTTTTGGTTAAAAGAATTGAACATAGTATTGTCTGTATTAGAAAAAAGACAATATTTAGCTAAAACCCAAGAGAATAAGATTTGTCATTTCCATCATATTAAATTTATTATTTAAAAGACACTCAGAACTCAAAACAGGACAGGAACTGCACCTTGTAAAAATGTCTGACTTAATCTCCTCCTCCTTTGACAATGCCAAGAGAATAGCATATCCAAAAATCATCCCCAAAGGAAATGTTATATGAAGCTAAATAATTATACCTTCATTTAATCACATTTATTACAGCTTTGTCACTTATGAGGAATACACGCTAGGACCTTTAGGGATAGCCAACTTAATTAAAATGAAGAGAGTTTATACTTCCCCCTTTTAGTGGTAGGGTTGGGGGATGGAGGAGTTGCTACTATATCTTGTCAGAGTGCCATTATGAAGATGTCTTCATTTTCTCCTAACTTTTATTACTGACATCACTAGTTGGCACTCATTTTTTATAAAGAAACTCAACTTTCATCACTTTCCCAAGGTTATTCTGTGCACAGAGAACAATAAATTGTTACGTAGGTGAATTAGGATGCATATGCTCTCCATCCCTATACACAAAGTGGTTGGCTCCCACACCCCAGAATCCTCAACTAGGTTTAAATTCCTGCAAAGAGGTAAATCAATTTAGGTCATGTCATTCTTGATTGCACCGAAAAGGTATGTTTAACCAGTGATTCCCCCAAGGCTTCCAAGTGCCCTTAAATGAAATATTTTGCATTGTGCATAGAACAGTAATGGAGAATTCCATTGCAATTGGAAGATCTTTCTATATGTTCACCTAAAAGAGGCACAGATAGCATACTTGCATTATGGTAGCAAAACATTATTGTACATCAGTAGAACCAATTGAATTTTGTTTGGGGAGCAGAATGAATAGGCCTACACTTATTTGTTCTGGAAACCTGAATCAAGTAATTTTGTTTCGATTGCATCTTAAAAGATGATTAAAAGTAGGTAATAGCTGGTGCATTGGAGCACTCCTTTAATCCCAGCAGTTTGGGAGGCTGAGGTAGGAGGATGGTGAGTTCAAAGCCAGCCTCAGCAAAAAGTGAGGTATTAAGCAACTCAATGAGACCCTGTCTCTAAATAAAATACAAAATAGGACTGGGGATGTGGCCCAGTAGTAGAGAACCCCTGAGTTCAAACCCTTAGTACCAAAAAAAAAAAAAAAAAAAAAAAATGTAGAAAAGTATTTTGTCACAAAGGCCAATACACAAGCAAAATTGAATGAGCTGTGACTGGTGAATGTGAACTCCATTCTGATTGGAGGCTTCAACTATGAAATCCATTAGATTTGCTGCCTTTGTTTGAGCAGCTGTTGATCTGCAAATAAATTCATTGTCAATGTTTATATTAAACATTTAGACACAGTTTGCAGTTTGCATTGTTTTAATCCAATAAGAAATAAAAATTCACAGCTCAGTTTTGCATCTATTTCATTCACAATGGATCCAGAGAGTTGTGGTGGAGGTCTTTCGTGTGGTGGTAGCTTTTTGTTGTTGTCATTTTTCTTTTCCCAGATGAGGACCTCAAAGCCACATGAGAGAAACAGCCTCAAGTATTTTGGTAAATAAATTGGCAAGTCATCTTTCTGAAATGAAATTTACCCTTAAAGACTTTTTCTTGCACATTTAATGCCTTATTCAATCTCTCTTCCCAAAGGGGCTTCTAAGTGAGAGTAGGCAGGGAATTTTCTCCAAGAGACGCTTGTCATGGTAATTCTCTAACAAGGTGTGTTTGGATAATCAAGTGATTTTTATACTTTTTGTGTATTTTTGGTTGTTTTTGTGCACAAATACATGTTTACTATGTCTTTGTGACTTACTTAATGACTGAGATGTGAAGCAGTGAGCTAGAAATGAAATAAAGAGCCAGAACGCTTGCCCACCATTTATTTTTTCCTTTCAAAGAACCTGCTATCGCTTTAAATATTCACAATTCTTTTCAGAACATAAACCTCAGAAGTATATCAAAACTTCATGTGGACTCTCCACTGTGATAAGCGTGGTTTAGGGTATTGACGGGCTGTGTAAAGCCTGTGTACTACTATGCAACCACTGTGAAGCCCAATTTCATCGTGCATGGTGAGAGAGTAAACAGGCTTACCTGAGGTTCCAGTGACATGTTGAAATGGACAGTACTGGAAGTGATGTCCGCCTATCATAACTGAATGATACAGGACTCTTTCCTTTAGACGGTCAAGAATAAAACCTGGGAGAAGGGTTTTGCCCTTAGAGCTGGGTCTATTGTCACCAAGAGGATAGTATTGTTTAATGTTAAGAACCACACACATATAAATAATCATTTAAAAATAAGCAGGTTGGGCTAGGTGGTCCATGCCTTTATAATCCCAGTGACTCAGGAGGCTGAGACAGGAGGATATTGAGTTCAAAGCCAGCTTCAGCAAAGGTGAGATGCTAAGCAACTCAGTGAGACCCTGTCTCGAAATAAAATACAAAATAGGACTGGAGATGGGACTCAGGGGCTGAATGCCCCTGAGTTCAATCCCTGGTACCCCTCCCCCTGCAAAATAAAATAAAATTAAATTGAAAAAGTGAATAAAAATAAACAGACCTGGAATCCCCTGATTTTTTTTTTCTTGGTCCCTTTCTAATGTACTCACTAACAGCTGGAGGAGGAATAAACAGCACAGGGACTGAATGATATTTTTAAGATCACCAGGTCTTGATGCAATAGCCTGCTTCAGAAAATTCTGACCTCATTCCCTGGTGTTGCTGTTGATTTTCCTCAGTGGGCAACAGGCAGCAAAGGGAGGGGTGGAACCTGCATGTTCCCTGTGGTCTTCTCTGCTCACTTCCAGGCTGTTGCTTCCCAGGCCCTTGGAACACGGATCTCTTTCATTGCTTGTTTTATAGTTTCTGCAAATGCTTCCTATTGTGTGTACCACAAGAATCCCAGAAGCTATAAGAATGACTCCCTACACAAAACTCTTTTATAAAAGCTACTTGAATGGTACCACAGACATAATAAATCTTTAACTCTGCTTTCAAACTACAAGTTTCCTTTCATTTTTCTTTAGAAGCTTTCAAAATAGTTGGTGGTAGGTTTAATAAAGGTCAAAATGAATATAAATTGATTTTAACCTTATTATTGAGTTGATGGTGTATCCCCAGTGTTACCATTGGGGAAGTCCTGCCTATATTTTGCACTCATGAAGGGTAATCTGAGGAACAGAATCAGGAGATAATGAGAGCAATGTCTGGCATTTGCATTATACATCATGGCTTTGCAGAACACATTAAAATGCATTATATCATTTGATTATTGTTTCATTTCAGTGTGTCAAGTATTGTGCCCTGGATCCACAATCTATTTTCCTGGTTGGAGAGAAAACTGCATAGCATTTTGCGCTTTGACTAAAGCCTAAATTTCAACTTTTTCTTAAGAGAAGAACTTCAAAAGAATTGGATTGTTGTAGGACTATGAGAAAGAATATAAAACGTGGGTTAAATTAGTCTAGGAGATCATGAGAAGCTCCCCAAGACATGTAGGGGAGCTGAGATGGGGGAGGCCACCCTAGTCTGGGGACAACTCTGGGAGGAAATGAGAGAAGAGTAGCAGGCACCAGAAGGACTTCAAGAAATGGAGCATGCGCTGAGGAGAGCCAGGGACAGTGAGGGAGACGAGAGGGAAGGAGAAGGGAGAGGGGAAGCTAGTGGGAAGAAAGACGGAGAGGCAGAAGGAGAGAGGGGAGTTCAGAGAGCAGGGGAGAGAGGGTGAAGGAGGGAGAGGGGAGGAGACAGACCTAGAAAGAGGGAAAAAATGAGTGACACAGCAAGAGTGAAAGAGAAGTGAGAAAAGTGTAAGAGGAGAAAGTGATGGCAGAGAGAGAGAAAGAGAAGAGAGAGAGAGAGAGAGAGAGAGAGAGAGAGAGAGAGAGAGAGAGAGAGAGAGAGAGAAAAAGAGAGAGAGAGAGAGAGAAAGAGAGAGAGAGAGAGAATGGGAAAAGGGTAAGTGGGGGAAACTGTGGAATTCAGGCTGGAACAATCCCACCACTTCAAACCATGTGCAGATGACTTTGGACAGCCTGAGAGCATGGTGATAAGTGCCTGAGTGCTAACCAGTTCTGTGATGGAATGCGGGATGTATGGTTAGGGAAGGGGAAGACAATGACTCTTCCTTTAGAAGTTTAAAGTCTCATGGAAAGAGGAAGCAGCAGAGAAAGACAGAACAAGAGCCAAGCAGAGCAGTGCAAAGGATGTGATATAATCAAGTAAAGGATGGTATCATGAATTATGGAAGGAATGCCCCTCACCCCCAGGGAGTCCTTGCAACAGTAGTTGATATCTGTGATAACTCCAGAAGAGTTAGGAGCCAAAGCGAAAACCAGCAAACATGTTCCAGACACACATAACTGGTGACCTATCCATGGAAGCACAAGAGAACATGGCCCGTCGAAGGAACTAAAATCACATAGGGATGGAAAACTTTGTGCGGAGTTTGGGAGAATTGGGCAGAAAAAGATCCTAAAGACCTGGGTTAAAAACAAGTATCCTGAGGAGCAGATGTTCAACATCATTAGCCATTAGGGAAAGAAAACCCAAACCACAATGGGATGCTACTTCACAAGCACTAGGATGGTCATAGTTGAGAACAAAATGAAAGAGAACACAGTAAGCGTTGAGAGGATGTGGAGGTGGTAGAGCATTTGTACATTGCTAGCAGTGATGTAAAATGAAAACCACTGGGTAGTTTCTCAAAATGGTAAACATCTATTATCATATGATCCAGCAGTTCCACTCCTATGTGCATGCAGAAATAAATAATTAAATACAGGAATTCCATGAAACATGTGTCTGTGGCAGCTCTAGTCAAAATAACCAAAAAGTTGGTACAGCGCAATCACTCATGGACAAATGGATAACACAACTCTTGTAATACATACACTGGGATACTATTCAGTCACAAAGAAATAATGTCTGATACATCCTGGAGTACAGCTAAGCCTCAAAAATGGTAAGAACCAAGACACAAAATCTCAATGTATAGTATCACTCCATTGATACAAAATATCTGAAACTCATGAATCCACAGATACAGAAAGCAGACTGGTGTTTTGCCAGTGACTGGGAAAAGTGAGGAAAAGAACAACTGCTTGTAGGTACTTTATAGGATGAATAAACTATCCCATAACTAGATAGATGTGATTGCACAGCATTGTAAATATAGTAAATGTCACTAAAGTTTTTTGCTGAAAATAGCTAATTTTATGTTAAATGAATTTCACCTTAGTAAAAATAAAAATTAGAAGTTTGTACATTATGGTTAAAGTTACAGGGAGTTCTGCAAAGAAGCAATAATGAAAAATGAAAGACAAAGCAAGAAAGGAGGGAGGACAAAGGGAAGGAGGGAGGAATAAAAAGAAGTGACATATCACACATGTGTTTTTAAAGAAGACTCTGCCAAAAGAGAGAGTGGATGGAAGTCAAAGAGATCAACTTGAGGATTCTGAAGCAATAAAACTGAAATGTAAGTATGAACAAATCTGGAGCAATATTTCAGTAGGTTGGTGGAAGAGTTGATTTCAATTATTTTCAAGAGAGAAGAACAGAAGTGCCTGGTGCCAGCTGGTGGGAGAGGGAGAGGAAGGAGTTGGTGCATGCCGCTGCAAGAGCAAGAGAGACTTGGGGTAACCATGAGGCTTCCTGTACCCTCAGATTTATATTTATTGGAGACAGTTCTGGAAGGAAGTCTGAGTTCAAAATGTGTATTTGACAATCATTTGTTTATGGTTAGCTGTTTAAATCGTGCCATCAAAAGAGGTGTCCCTTTAACAGGACCTCATGTCGCGCAGTTCAAGTCCACACTTTCTGAGTAGCCATCAGGTCTTATAATAATTATCTGTAGGCTGAAAACTTTTGGAGAAAATGTAAGAACCAATCTCAAAGAGATACCCTCAAGGAAGTAACAATGTTTCTCAGCATCTCTACTGAGAGGCAGTTTCATGGGGCTTGCACACGGCACAGCCAATTATCTGAAGATTCATGAGCGAAGCAGTCTGATAAAGAGAGGACATATTCTAAGAACAAATTTTTTTATCTTTTATTCCTCAATTTTAAGTGTGTGTGTGTGTGTGTGTATGTGTGTGTCTGTGTGTGTGTATGTGTCTTTTCTGTGAGACACATTGATTCAAAAGCTAGACATGACCCATTAATTGAATAATGCTGGATTCTGTTATATACTTGACATCTTCAGTAAGGAGGGCTAAGAAGTCATTTTTGACATGTGAGTTATAGGCCATGAGGTCTGACACAATCAGCCCACAGTAAGAAATTGACATGACAAGATGGAATGGTTTTATGATTCTCATTGGCCAAATTCTGTCCAAATCTGCTGGGAATAAAGAGATTAAGGAAGAAAATCAAGGTTAACTCACCTTCTTCCTGAATCTCATTTCTCTTCTTTTTTTGTATCATGAATAACAACCTATTTTGCCTAAGGAATGATTGAGAGAGGTTTGTTAAAATACAAATTTTTAGGTTCCAATACAAATAGACTTTGACCTAATAGCAGCTGTTCCTGATACGATTAATATGAGAAATATTTCAAACGTCAAACATTAGGGTATTTTCCTGGTCAAGAATTCTGTTTCTCAATAACTTTAATCTCACTTCCAATAGCAAAAGTGTCTTTATCAGCCATGAAGAATCCCACTTATGGAAATTTTTTGAACCAGATTAATTATAAAAAATCGTGATGATTTCCTCTTCAAACAAAGTACATTCTCAGTGTCTTTTCTCTATTTACAGTGTGATGATAGTAAATTAGATTAAACTCTAAGAGATTTTAAGATTTTATTAGCTAGGTATATTTCAACTGTGCCAGATTAAGCTGTCATTTATTTAACACCTGTGATATGGAATACACTGGCATAGACAATTCAAGGGAGAAAAGGTATTACTCATGATCTTGAAGAGCAACAAGGCCAGGCTTCCTTTCTAAAAGGCATAGTTGCATTAAAATGTAACAATTATAAATAACAAAAGCAATAATTTTTGCAATACAAACACAGTACTTGGAGAGACTAATCTGTCTCTAAAAGAATCTGAGTATTTCTTAACAGTCTTTAGGCACAAGAAAAGTGTCACTGTGTTAAGGAGAGACATCAGAAGATGGCACAGTACATATTGATTGGATGTGGGTGTACTAGATGTCATGAATTTGCAGCTGTCTACCTGTTACATTATGTGATATGTGCTTGGGTTTATGCATGTGAATAAATACTTCTGTGAGACGTGCAAGATGAACAATCCAATAGCCTAGTATTTAGTATCAGGTGCGCAATCGTGTCTAAATGGTAAGTTCTTGACTTAGCTTGGAATAGCTAGTTGACTGGGGAAGAGGAAAATAAAATATCTGTTGCCACATGTAAGAAGCACACATCAAAACGTGTCTGTCTAAACAAAGTATTCATCGAGGGCCATCTGTGGCAGACACAAGTCTGAGTGATGTACACATGGAGACTAACCTGCCTTCAACACTCTACTCTAAGACAAGTGCCGTAATTGCTTCTGATTTGTTGTTCCAGAGCCTTGGTCTAAGGAGGCTAAGTGTTTTGTCCAGTGTCACACAGCAAGGTCACACAGTCAGTGGCAGAAGGAGATATAATTAATGTTTATTTCATACCAAGTTTTTTATTCCTCTTCCTTTTTTTTGGAGTAAATTCTTCTTTATTATATTACATAGGTAAACTTAACAGTGATTCCATATAGTACAGTCATTTAGAAAAAGTTTTAAACAAAGCACACATAAATGATGTTTTTCAATATTTATGTACAGCTTATGCAACTAATAATATCTAATGGAATGAGTAAGTGGGTATCACCTCTAAGGTCAAAAACTTTAGAATATCATTGTACTACAGAAGACTCCTAGGTAACTTTTCCCCCCGCAACAAAACCATTATTCTGACTTTTGTACTTAAGATTTGTTGCAGTTTTAAAACATTTTTACCACTCATGGTCACAGCTTCTAACAATGCATTTAAAATTTTTATTTTGTTCTCCTTATAAAATGGAAAACTGTTTTGTTTTTTATGGCTTATTTAGTCATAATAAGTTTTTGAAGTTAATCTACTTTGATGATCCTCTTCTTGACCATCACAATCTTCCAACAAGCTTTGCATCCCTACAGACCAAGTTATATGCAGATGTTATATCTATTTAACTATGTTTAAACTTCTGTCTATTCAAGGAATAAACCAAGATGAAAAAGAAAAAAAAGAGCAAGCTAATTAATAGTTTTCTCAGATCAGACAGAGACAGGACCATTTGAATCTTCCACTGGTATTCAGAATCACAGTATTCCTCTGAATGTTCCATCTATCATTTCACAGCATGAAAACAATCAAAATTATAGTCTTTGAAGGGAAGGTAAATCCAACCAGGAGATTGATGTTTTTTAAATGAGCAGAATTTGCTGAGCTAGCCTGGACAAATCCCCATGTTATTAGAGAGTGAGAGTGACAAAGAAGTAAACCATAGTATCCATGCATGTGTCCCAGTGAGAAGACTTCTTTAAACCAGGGGCAAGCTGTTCAACTGCCAGACTCAGACGTTGGCCACTGCTCAAACATGCACTCAGCCACTGCACAGGCACGGTGGCCAGGAGGTAATGCAACACACGGAATGATATGCCATCTTTTCAGATTTATTCATTTAGAAATCATTTGCGTACCTTGACTACTACTCCTGTAAAAGAAAAAAAAAGAGACAGGGAGAGGAGAGAGAGAGAGAGAGAGAGAGAGAGAGAGAGAGAGAGAGATATTGAGATTCCAATCAATTCCATCACATTTTGTATTTCACAGCCTTTGGTGTGACTATGCATGATAATACTGTGATACTCTTTGTAGTGGTAAGGAGGCTTCACATGAGCTCTTCCTCTTGACAAATTCGTAATACTCTGTATGGTATATATATAGCAGATAGCTAGAACTCATTGATCTTTCATAACTGAAACCTTAAATCTAGAGATTAGTAACTGTGCTTCCCCCTGTCTCCATGTCCCTGGGCACTACCATTTCACTCTCTTCCTCTGAATGTGACTCTTACATAACTCTTACAAGTGCAATCATCCAGCCTTTGTCTCTGTTTCTGGCTTACGTCACTTGGCAAATTAGAATCAACTTTCATCCATATTATTGCATATGGCAGACTTTCTTCTTTAAGACTGAATGATATTCCTTGTTATGTATACATCGCATTTACTTTATTCATTCATCTGACAATGGACATTTAAATTGGTTATTATGATAAATGTACCAATGGGCATGAGAGTGCATTTATCTCTCAGGATTCCGATTTCAGTGTCTTGGGATATGGGCCCAGAAATGGGATTGCTGGATCATTTGGTATTTCTGTTTTTAATTTTCTTATATGTGTGTAGTCCTGGGGATTTAATACTGGGGTGCTGTACCATTAAACTGCACTGCCAGTTCTTTTTTTATTTTTTATTTTGAGACTCAATCTGGTGAGGTTGCCAAGGCTGCCCTGGAACTTGTGATCCTCCTGCCTCAGCCTCCTGAGTAGCTCAGATTACAGGTTTGCACCAGCAGGACCAACATGATATTTAATTTTTTTCTAAAGATTCTCTACACCATCTATTTATTTTTAGATTTTTAAAAATTGTTTATTCTATTAAGCTATACGTGACAGTCAAAAGGATTTTGATTCATTGTCCACAAATGTAGTACAACTTTTCATTTCTCTGGTTGTTCAAGATGTAGAGTCATACCATTCATGTAATCATTCATGTATATAGGGTAATGATGTTTGTATCATTCTACCATCTTTCCTTCCCCACTCCACCTCCCCTCCTTTCATTTCCCTCTACACAATCCAATAATCCTCCATTCTTCCCTCACCCCACCACCCCTGTTATATACTAGCATCCACTTAGAGAACACTTTTGGCCTTTGGTTTTTTGGGATTGGCTTATTTCACTTACCATGATATTCTCCAACTCCATCCATTTACCTGCAAATGCCATACTTTTATTCTTCTTTCTGGCTAAGTAATGTTCCAAATATACCAAAGTTTCTTTATGCATTCATCTATTGAAGAGCATCTAGGTTGGTTTCACAATCTAGATATTGTGAATTTAGCTGCTATAACCATTAATGTGGCTGCATCCCTGTAGTATGCTGATTTTAAGACCTTTGAGTATAAGACAAGGAGTGAGATAACTGGGTCAAATGGTGGTTCCATTCCAAGTTTTCTAAGGAATCTGCATACTGTTTTCCAGAGTGACTGCACCAATTTGCAATCCCACCAGCAACGTACGAGTGTATCTTTAACCCCAAGTCCTTGTCAACACTTATTGCTTGTATTCTTGATAATAGCCATTCTAATTGGAGTAAGATGAAATCTTAGGGTAGTTTTGATTTGATTTCTCTAATTACTAGAGATGTTGAACATTTTTCCTTGTATTTGTTGATTGATTGTAGATCTTCTTCTGTGAAGTATCTGCTAAGTTCCTTAGCCCATAGACCAATGGAACAGGATAGAAGACACAAAGACAAATGCACATAAATACAGTTATCTCATACTAGACAAAGGTGCCAGAAACATGCAATGGAGAAAAGATAGCCTCTTCAACAAATGGTGCTGGGAAAACCAGAAACCCATTGCAGCAAAATGAAATTAAACCTCTATCTCTCACCCTGCATCAAACTCAACTCAAAACGGATCTACGACTAGGAATTAGACTAGAAACCCTGCACCAAATATAAGAAAAAGTAGACCCAAATCTTCACCATGTCAGCCTAGGATCTGACTTCCTTAACAAGACTCCCAAAATATAAGAAATAAAAGCAAGAATCAATAAATGGGATGCATTCAAACAAAAAAGCTTTTTCTCAACAAAGGAAACAATCAATAACGTGAAGAGAGAGCCAACAGAGTGGGAGAAAATCTTTTCCACACATACTTCAGATAGAGCACTAATCTCCAGAATTTATGAAGAACTCAAAAAAACTTACCACCAAAACTACAAATAACCCAATCAATAAAGGGGATAAGGAACTGGGCAGATAGTTCCTTACAGAGGCTGTACCACTTCACATCTCCACCACCTAGTGCAAATTTTCCAGCTTCTCTTCATCCTCACCAATCCTTGCCTTTTTTTTTTTTTTTTTTTTTTTAAATAATGGCCATCCTAAGAGTGTGAGGTTGTTTTGATTTCTCTTTGTTATTTTGATTTCCACAACCCCAGTCTTTGGCGATGGTGTGCACGGGTTCACATATCCGCTGCCCACCTGTATGCTCGCATCAGAGAAATGGACTTTTTTTTTTTTTAGTGCTGGGATCAAACCCAGAGCTTCATACAAGACAGACATGTGCTCTACCACTGAGCTACATCTCCAGCCCATTTTTACATCGCGATTGTTGCCACTATAAATAAAAGAATCTTTACAAAGGTAACGTAGCAGAAGGGAAATCTGTGAATGACCTGTTGACTATATAACCTTCACTAGAATTGTCACATTCCAGAATTCCTTTGAAGAACAAAAGATCTGGAAAGAAAACCTGGTCAGTGTCCTATTTTATGATAGAAATAACAGAAAATAAATAATGAGGTCAAAACTTTATGGAGAAAATTGGTGACAATCTCCATTATAATCTCAATGTTTTAAATCTCATTCAATGACTTTTTTTTTCTGGCCTAGTATGAAGTGATTGTTATTATTTTTTTTAATTCATACTTTTTCTACTTCATATTTAGGAAATTTCTATAAGTGATGCTCAATATACAATTCCAATAGCAGCAGATGTCAAACACTCCCTTGATTTTCAGCTGAAATAGGATGGAGCTGCTGTCGCACATTCAGAGGGAGTTTCAGGTTTCTGCTCCCACTCAGATCACTTAGATTTGATTGAATTTTTCCTTCACACTTTTGCCTCCAATTTCTTTCTCCAACTGAATTAGAGACCTTCTCATTTTTCTTTATATGCTTTCCCATTTTTAAACACTGCATTAACCCCCAGGAAAGCAACTCTATTTATTACTTCAAATACTTCTGCTGTTGAGCTGTGTTTGTAGGGATTTTCTTTTGGGGTTTCTTGCTAAATTGCAAGACTACAAAATGTAGAATATATATATATGTGTGTGTGTGTGTGTGTGTGTAGAATATATATATATATACACACATATGTTTCATTTGAGACTACTCTGCCCTTGAAAATTTTTACTGACCATCTATCTCTACTGTCTCAAAACTTCCAATGTACTGATTTGCCAAATTCTTCTTAAATTTCTCTCCTCTTCTTTTTCTGTTTATATCATCACTGAATTCTGTTATTTTCTCATGCACACAGCTTTCCTTTTTTTTTTTTTTTTTTTTCTTACAGCTTTTATGTTTCCTGATGCTCTAGGCTCTCTGTTTCCAATAGTAAATTGTTCTAACAAGATTCTTCCCTCAAGCAGAGGAGACATAATGCTGCATTTCACCATGTAATAGCCCAGGGTTTTCCTGTCTGTGAAGTAGCAATCACGTTTTGGCTTAAATATTTCTCCTTTTAGGTAGAACATACATTTTCAAGAAGGGTTTGCTTCCCTTATGATAACCTAACTCCTCCATTTCTTTACGTCCCAAACCAAATGTTATCTGTTTTTATTCATGCCCAATCAGAATGAGCTTGTTTCACAAAAACGAGGGAAGCTGTATAGTGGGAATATAGAATTTCCACCCAAGAAAAGCCCATTGATAGTGACCAGAAGAAACAGGAAGGTGTGCTTGCTCCATGGCTAAGTGTATAATGGAAGTTGTAGGTGTTCATGCACCACCAGGTCTCTCCATTAGACTACAGATGACATAGCCCCAGACAGAGGAGAGTGAATTAGGTATCTCTGTTGACACTTAGTTTGGAAAGTATTCTCTTTTGTCTAAGAAACTGAATGACAAAACTCAGAGGTCTCTCCCCAGCATTGCTCCACCTCCCGGAAGCTTAAAAATTACAAGCCAATGCCAGACAAAAATAACCCCTGAGAGAGGGATGATAGAAATTAATATGTCTCTCTTTATCCATGCCTATCACCAAGACCCAAAGGCTTCCTCAAATCACATTGGTTTTGGGAGAGAACACATACAGTATGTGTGTACAAAGTATGTCCATTTATGTTCCCCGTGTTACTCAGTGCTTTGTAGTTCCTAAGCGCAAACAGTTCCACCCTCAAAAGATTATTTTTGAAAGTCGACACCTGAAATGTTGTTGGCTAATAGTTAAGCAATCTCAATATTATTTTCTACCTCTAGCCTAAAGTTCTTGAAACCAGAAAATATAAATGAATCCAGAGCCGGGTGCAGGGTCATACTCTGGTAACCCCAGCATTTCAGGGGGCTGAGACAGTAGGATCTCAAGTTCAAAGCCAGCCTCAGCAAAAGCAAGGCACTAAGCAACTCAGCGATACCCTGTCTCTAACTAAAATACAAAATAGGGCTGGGGATGTGACTCAGTGGTCCAGTGATCCTGAGTTCAGTCCCCAATATCCACCCACCCCACGTGAAAAATGAATCCAGATAACCAAACATAGAGGAAGACAAGAAGAGTGTGTCAAGTTGCAAAATCAATATTCTTATGAAATATGAAATTGTAAGTAAGAAAATGGGAATCCAAATGTATTTTTGTTCTTATGAAAACTTTTTATGAAATGAGGGTCTAACGGCACAGGCTGAGAGAGAGAGAGGAACAGAAGCTGTATATATATATATATTTGAAGCTGGGGATAGAATCTAGGGACTTTATCACTGAGCTGCATCCTGAGCCCTTTTAAGTTTAATTAATTCAATAATTTATTTATTTAGAGACAGGATCTCACTAAGTTGCTGAGGCTGGCCTTGAACTTGTGATCTTCCTGCCTCAGCCTCCTTAGTCACTGGTATTTCAGGCATGCACCACCACCCCTGATTAAAATGGCTTTTTTGATACATTTATGTGGCTATTAAGTAAAATATAAGACTGTTAGATATTGTTTGGGACACACAGAATATTTAAGATTCCTGTCTTCATCAGAAAATTTTATTCTACTTAGTTACAATGCTTACATCTCTTTAATTCAAGAAATATGACCCTCATATTTAACAAAAAACACTTCTATTGATTCAGATGCTCACATGGTGTATAAATTACTATTTTGTTCAGTCTATTGTGATGTCTTATATAAAACACAATCCTCTTAATATTATTAAGATGTTTATGTTCACTTAGCATTTCAAGTAATATATAGGTAAAGAAGAATTGAACAAATAGCACCAAATACTGAACTCAGAAGTTAAAATATTCACATTTGATGATAACTGTACATTAGACATTGAACAGACCTTTATCCACCTCCATATACAAAGATTAATGACAACATAGGTGGATGAGGGGATGGAATGGTAGATGGAAAGATAAATGATGGATGAATAATTAGAAGAAAAACTAATGAAAGAATATGCACAGGGGATGCAAATATGACTAGATATACATTTTTAAAATTTCCACTAGTATTTGTATGTTGGATGCTCTTCAATACTTTTCCTTGAGATAAAAATGAATCTTGAGAAAAGTTAATAAAATGCTAACTTTAAAATGTTCATGTCAAGGAATATCATTTGTTTAAAAATCTCTATGAAATTAAGAACATACATTACTAAAACTGTTATGAGGTTAGAGTCAGTATTTTCCCTATGTGTTTAAGGCAGTTTGGATTGACTCCTTCTAATGCAAATTAGATTATTAGCACTCTGAAACTTTTTACCCGCATCCCATTTCTTATTGCTAATTACATTAGTGTTACTTTGTTAAGGATTACACAAAGTACATTCTGTTCTGAATCGATAATTTCCGGTTGTTGAGATTTAAGTTTTACAAATGGATTTAAATGAATGCCAGATTTTATTATGGAATTTTTTTTTTTTAAAAAGACACAGAAGAAGAGAGGATAGGAAAGCATAAGAAACCCATGTTAATGTGAAACAAATCCTGCACAGTGCCCAATTTGACATATTAATACATGTTACTTTGATATCGGAGACAATTACCAAGTCAGTCTATAAATTGACAGGCAGTGTGAGAGGGTCTACCCTACAGGAGAAACTGGACAATAAGTTGTCACCACTGGGTTGGAATGCTATTAGCATCTAGTGGGTAGAAATAGGGTTGCTGCTGACTATCCTAAAATGTACCAGGCAACGCTCCATGACAAATGTTTTCTGGCCCAATATGTCAGTAATGCCAATGCTGAAAACTCTGTTTTTTTCCAACTTTCCACTCAGAGCACAGATTTCCACAATGCTGACTTCAGGGTTCGCTGGAGTCTACCTGAGCATCTTTCTCTCCTGGAAAATTTATGCAATTCCCTCTCCTGACAGTTACTCAAATGACGGGACTTCTAAGTTTCCTTACCTTCCTCAATGTCTTGCTCTATGTCTTCTCAAGGCTAAATGAGTTTGACTCAAATATCCAGAGAAAACCAGCTTTGTCTGATTAAAATTGGATTTTTCATTTTGTTTTTCTAATTAATTCCTGGGAAATTGCTTCTCCTATAAAAAAGTTCAATAAGCTCTGTGACTTATTCTTGTGTTGCTCTTGGGCACATCCAACCAGCGACCTAGAACAGAATAGCACCCCACTGAGGTAGGTTCAGAAGGGTTTTGTTCAAAACTGTCCAGAGGTGAACAATTTGGTTGTGCTTGTTAATCTACCATGCTCCGTATGCGCTTATTCTATTTATTTTACACTTTCAACTTTTTTTTATTTCTGAGAAATTAAATACTACTTTGAAAAATATCCCTTTGTAAAATGACTCACTTCATGCTTACAAATATTTATACTTATTTATGTCGGACCACTTTATTCTCTTCTTCATAGCACTTAATGGGAGACATTGTTTTCACTCCTTCTTCATTAATACATACATTGACTTACTTGTAAATTTAATAAGTCATTCTAGAATTCCTTTAATGTGTGCACTGAATAACTATTATATGCCAAATGCCTATGCTACCCCCTGAAAATAAAAGAAAAAGGAAGAAAAAAAAAAAAAGAAAGAGAGAAAGAGAGAGAAACATATTGCTCTAGTTTTCAAAGAGAAAAAAGCAACAGAGACAATGGCTTTCTTAATGTAATAAGAACATTGTAGAAGATATAACATCTTTGATAGGAATCAGGGGCTTAAAAAGAAGCAGTCCAATTGATGTTTCAAGACTCACCAGAAAAATATACTGTGAATGAAACAGGAGTGGCCATTTAGACAGGGAAAATAGTGGCCATTGCAGGCAGTCAAGGAGAGAGGAGGGATCCTGAAAAATAACTGATATTCCATAAATTTATTTTCACAAATCACTGTCTCATAAGTATCTGTGCAAATGTGGCTGTCATCTGCTATTCTAGAGACTAGCTTTAAAACTAGGAGAACATGAAAGAAAGTGGAACTTCATAGCCAACTCCAGAGGCAAGAAATATCATGGACATCATGCTCCTCCATACAGGAGACCCTCCTTACCCATGGAGTCCTGAAACCAAGGGTGGTACTGAACCCTGAGAATTCCTGCCTTCCCCAAGGTCCTTGGGAGATTTGTTCTAGGTCCCCTGAGTATACCAAATTGTAAAGCTGCTCAGGCTTCTCATAAAACGGCAAAACATTTGCATACAGTGGAAGAGTGAGATTTCATCACACTACTGAGAAGGTCATTTAATTTAAAATTTATGAATAGCTTATATCTGCAATTTTCTATTTACTGTTTTTGGAACACGCTTGACCATAGGTAGCTGAAATTCCTGAAAGCTAAACCACTGATGAGGGAGGACTCCTGAAAAGAAAAACATGAAAAACCTAAACTAACCCTAACTTGCAGTTATTGTATCTCCTTGCTGGTTCCCCCAGCTACAGTCCAACAATAGAGCAAATGCTAAGTATCATTGCAAACAGGAAATCCCTGGTGCCCCCAGATGGCTGTTGACACTGCCACACCACCCCAACTTCATGTTAATTGAATTGCTGTACTGGGAGTTTTTAAATGTCAATAAGCATGCATCCAATTGCAATTTGTTAGGTTAAAAAAAAAAATGCCCAAACTTTTTAGATCTCCAGATTCTAAAAAGAAACTACCACTTTGCTCAACATTGAACTTGCCATCTCTGCACTCTATGATCCTACTCCCAAGGTTTGATGTCGGCCCCATCAGCACCTATTTGCTATGGCAAGACTAGTACTAAGTGGGCACGGTGTCACATGCCTGTAATTCCTGTGACTAGGGAGGCTGAGGCAGGAAAATAACAAGTTCAAGGCCAGCCTCAGCAAATTAGCAAGAGCCCAAGCAACTTACTGAGACCCTGCCTCACAATAAAAAAATAAATCAAAAGGACTAAGGATGTGGCTCAGTGATAGAGCACCCCTGGGTTAATACCCTGTACCAGAGAGAGAGGGGGGGTGGGAGAAGAAAGGGAGTAAGGAAGATTAACTAGACTGGTGACTAGACTTGTGATGTATCAAAATTGTCGACCCCAGCTAGACCTGCTCTGCTTTGGGGTTAGGGTTTTCTCCATTTAAGGTATCCTTCTGGTGAAATTTTTGAGATATCTTCCTGTTTAAATGAATAATGATTGGAAATGTAAATTTCGTTTGCAAAAAAACTTTGAGGTTAAAAAAAATAAGTGTAGATAGAAACACCATCTCCGAAGGAAGATATTCATCAGATACTAAGAGTGAAGCGATTCCTTCAGCATCTGTCTAGACCACGGACAGAGTTGATACACACTCAGCACACTGGCAATATTTTGGGATTGCTGGGGTGTAAAGCATGAATGAAGAGCATCTGGGGTATGGGAGTGGAAGGAGAAATAAGAATCATATTATAAGGGCTTGGTACAGCACTCAGAAGAATTGAAGTTCTTTCCTTTAGCCTCAGAATAATTTTAAGCAAGGGAATTATTTGATTGGTTTTATTTATGATTAATTTTTTCAAGTGACAAAGTCTTAGTAGATGAGACTGGAAAAGGGAGGAAGGTTCTCAATCCCTGCCCATAGATGACCTTTGATGACTTGAACCAGGGTACTGGCTTTGACTGAAGGGTGGACACAAGATGAATTCCAGTGCTAGAATCCAACTAGGGAATGGCTGCCCAGGACCGAGTTAAAGATAGAAGCAGTGTGACAGGTATTTCTGTAAACCAAAAACTTAAATCAAACTGTTCCCTGCCTCCAAATGCCCTTCCCACTCTTTTAGAAAACATTCAGTGATAGCACACAATGCCTGTCTTCCCTTTTCAGCCACTGACAGCACCTGTGTGGTTATTTATAAATCTCCACATCTGGAGAATTAATTTGTTTTTGGACTACGGCAGTTCCACAGAGTAGTTAGCTATCACTCAGCTGCGAAAAAAGTTCATTCAACCCTGATAATTAAATTAAAAATCTACCAACAGCAAAAAGGCAGCAAAACCTAACCAACAATACCGAAGAGGTTTTCAGGCCCTTCAAGAAAGTTGCAGTGCATTATCATGGAGACGGATGCCATGGCCTGTAGTGGAGAGATGGTCAATTTAACATTCCACTCATTTTAAGTGTCTGTAGCGTAGTCTAGCAGAATTTGGTCTCACAAGTGAAGCAACACATTGGCAGCTCGATATAATAGCACTGATGTTACTATGGAGTTCAATATTACACGGGCGTGACCTTACTGAAGGAGATTTAATTACCTGAAATATCAGAAGGAAGACACTTTAACAATATTCTTGCAAAGGTCTTTAGAAAAAAAGAATTTGGCTGTCATGACTGTTGAGTTCCATAAATTCATTTATTTTACTTTTTTAAAATTTCTGCATTCATTTTCCAAGTTAAGGGCATCACAATCTTTGTGTGTGTGTGTGTGTGTGTGTGTGCATGTGTGCAGGAGCATAGTCCACAAGTCAGAATCACTCCTCTTAAAAGATTTTCCTACCTCATGCTTTTTAAAAGAGTACATGCACATTAAAAAAAATAAGTACGAAATCTTCTGTCTCCCACCACTAGATCATAAGAGGATGTCTCTTTCTCTACAGTGAACACTAGCATCTGTGTTTAATTAATTTCTCTTGCAGTGATCTTAGAATATGTCTGTTGATGTATACCTGTACCTGTCTGCCAAACTTTGCAACTTTTTAATACATTCCATCTTTACTTTTAATAAACAGTTTTCTTATTTAATGCATCTTGGGAAGCACGTCAAGTGAATATGGATAGATATATCATGGCTATAGAGCATTTATTGTATAGAAGCTTCATGAATTGTTTCATCAATACCCAACTCATGGCTATTCAGGTTTTTATGGTCTGTTATGCTCTGAAACTTTATGTTTCATATTCGTAATTGTCTAATATGTAAGTGTCTCTGAATAGGACCATATTTAGAAAAAGGATATTATAGTTTGTATACAAAGTGTCCCCCAAAAACTTTCAGTGAAATAATTGGATTACAAGAGCTGTAACTAATCAGTGCATCCTATTTTGAATGAACTGACTGGGTGGGACTTGTAGACAGGTGGGGTGTGACTGGAGGAGATGGTTCACTGGTAGGACTGTCCTGAAAGGGTTCATTTGCCCTGTAGCCTCTGTCCTTCCCTCTCTCTGATTCTACATTATAATGAGTTGAGCTGCTATCCTCAGTCATTATGTTCTGCCTCATCTCAGGCCCAGGGTAATAATGTTGACCAGCCAGGAACTAAAATTTCCATCATTAAATGAGTTTAGGAATTACTTAGAAATGTCTTCTTCATGCATGGTGGTGCATGCCTGTAATCCCAGTAGATCCCGAGGCAGGAGGATTGTGAGTTCAAAGCCAGCCTTGGCAATTTATTGTGGCACTAAACAACTTAGGGAGACCCTGTCTTTAAATAAAATACAAAACAGGGTTGGGCATGTTGCTCGGTGGTTAAGTACCCCTGGGTTCAATCCCTAGTACCAAAAAAAAAAAAAAAAAAAAAAAAAAATAGAAATTTCTTTTTGTCTTGAAATTACAGACCATTATTTACAGTTATTTGGCTCTTATTTTGATTTTTAATTAAAATAACTTCCTGATCATTTTAATTATGTTAGGTATAAGTGTTAAAATATACGTATATATTGTACATGTATATGATACATTACATATACATGTACACATAATCTATACAATATCTATTGCCTGACAATGTTCTTACTATTTTTAACAATCTCACTCTATTCTTACATGCTTATAATTTAGAATCAAACTATTTCTAAGTGTCAAATTCTACTGATAATGTTCTCTACAATTGTGTTAAAATTTTAATTAATATAAGAAGAATTGATTTCTTTGTAATACAGTTTTAGCTCAAAATGCTGATTGACTTTTTAACAGATACAAGTGTTGTTTCTGTCCTACAGATCTTGGAAGTTAAATAAGATCTCTTTAGTCCTACTATGTTAGTCTATCATTTTTCTTTTTTTTTTTTTTTTAATGGTACTTTTATCACACTACCTCTGTAACTGTCATACAATTAATTCCTTTAGATTGGCACTATTTATTTTTCAGCTGACTCCCTTGGATTCGTTAGTTTTGTCAGTAAAGGGGGCTTCCTTCATCGTTTTCCCATCTACTCTTATTTTTGATTCCTTCCAGGTTCTGTATCATCTTCCTTGCTCTGCTCTGAATTTTGTTTGTTCAATTCCTATAACCGCCAAGGTTCCAGGACTCTTGTTTTGTGTCCTGCCTATCTCCCTACTCTTATTCTCCATCGTCTTACATTTCAAATCTCCTATCAATAACACCAACACTAATCTCCAACCAGTAGAAATTCTAGACATGTTCTGCATTAAGCCCCAGCAGATTTTTCTCTCTCCCTGCAGTGCTCACTGGTACCGACCGTCAGAGCCTTTTACTTACACCATATGCATAGGCAGACGAAACTGAGATTAGGACAGTCTCTGAATTGGGGCAGAGTTTTCCCAACGAGCTTTAAAGAACTTCTCTTCCGTTGTTCCTGTGCACTGAAAATTTATCCCTGGAGAATTCCCAGGGCTGTATTGGTAGCATAGTTTATTTCAACTCTCTAACCCACATTCTTAGCCAATGGTCTTACTTGATCAAGCACAACTGAAAATTCCAAAAGGAGCCATTAGGCAGTAAACAACCTTGATTGTGTCTCCTTTCCCAACCTTTTAATGACTGTCATTCCTCAGCTCCAAGAGGTTGTGTGATCCAATTAGGCAAATTGAAAAAGACTGCTTTTATGCAAAAGCATGAGAAAGTTAATTGAAATCAATCTATGTTCACTGAAAATGTTACAGACATCACTGATAATTTAGAGCAATTAAAAGATGTTGTCCTGAAGCAAGGCAGAAACATTAAGTTTAAAATCCTGTTAAGGGAAAATTACCAAAAATATTTAAATGATATCATCCACCTAAGATGAACTAGGGACATCTAAACCAATTAGAAATTATAAGGTATTTCATTAGTCAGAAGCTGTGTTCGTAAGACTATTAAGATGAGAATTTTTCACCTTAGAAACCTTGTTACTGCGAGATAATCAGTTAAAAACAAAGCATTCACCCTAGTTTTGAGAACATTCTTCATGAAAATGGCAGGTGTAGCTCCGTGATTAGAAAATAGTTCCTCCATCTATGAATAAGGGTGTTTAAAGTGAAGCAATGGTTTTAAGGTAGATGATTCAGATATCTAACTGTCATAGGAGGTGATTTGACACATTGTTAGGGAGGATGGAGGGGGAAAAAGGTAGCGGAAGAATTGCCCAATAGGACAGAACTCTGGAACATCCACCTCATGCCTAGGACAGTGTACATAAGAAACAGTGATAGCAAATGTGTGGTCCATCAGTGTTATTCCACTTACCTTGGCCATAACATAGAACATTACTCAATCGAGTTTTCTTTCCTGTGGAGCCTGGAAAGAACCTCAGAATTCATCTTAACACAATGATTCTGACAACAAGCGTCAAACGATCAGAGTTGGTATGAGAGATGAACCACTGGAAAATCCCTGATATAAATAAGATTTCAGTTAAAAATCTTTGCAGAGAAAAATGAATTAATTGGCATAAAAAATACCTCCTCTACTAGAGTCATCACTTAAAGTCCTACTAACACTGTGATTTTTGTTTATGTTTGTTGAGCCTCAGGTGAACTGGCCTTTCTCTCTGCTTCTAGACACACATGGGCCCCTCCTATCTAAGTCATGATCTAACATTTGACTTGTTCACATCATTCTGCTGCCGTGCTTGCTCACAGGATGCCGCTGGTCACCTAGGTGGGGGGAGTGGGGGCAGAAGCCCTCCTTTGTCCACAAAGCAACAGCTCACCATCAATGCAGAGTCCTGGGTTCCCTGAAACCCACATACTTCTCTAAATGAGAGCACCTCTTGAAATCTCCCTTGCCACTTTTATTTTCATGTGCTAGAAAATGATTTTCCCCCTGGAGGCCTTGCCTCAGACCCATGAAAAGTTAATATTTTGTGTTATTCTCCTTTGGGTTGCCGCATTCCCCCCAGCAAGCGTCTACCATGGAGCCCTTGCTATCGGGGTGCGTGTTTCTAATTTGCCCCATACTCTGTTGTAGTTCTATGTCTTTGTCTCCCATCAGTAGGGCTCTTTATAGGAAGAATTCCAGAGTTTTAAGTATTTCCCCAGAATCCTGCCTATTGTATAGTAAATGGTAAAAGGAAGGAAGGGGAAAGAAGAGGAGAGGAAAGGAAGAAAGAGCAAATGAATGGATGTCACAATGAGCTGTGAAGTGTGAAGATGGAAGAATCCATGGATCCCAAATCTTCACTGCACTTTTTAGAAACAAGTCAATCAGAAACTTCTGAGTTTGAATAAATACCGCCTCAAGGTTACCAGAATAATACCTCATTCCTCATGGTTTTGTGAAAGTGAAATTGCAATGCTATTGGATGGAGTTTCTGTGTCTAAACTCTGACACTAAATCTCTAAGTAACAAAGATCTTTCTTAGGTAACATGTTGCTTAGATTTCAATACACACAGTCAAAAACTGACATTTTTTATTTTTTACTATTTTTTTGATTCATTGTACACAAATGGGGTGCAGCTTTTCATTTCTCTGGTTGTACACAAAGTAGAGTCACACCATTTGTGTAATCCTACATGCACATTTTTTTTAAAGCACGTATTTCTAAGAGGAGAAACCTCAGATTCACTTGGTTAACTTTTTATTTTATCATTTAATTGCCATGTAGAATTGTACATATTTATGCATACTTTGAGATATTTCAATATACACACATACATAGTATAATATTCAAATAGGGGTAAGCACACCCATCTCCTTAGATGTTTATCTTTTCTTTGTGATGGAAACATTCAAAATATACATTTATCAAAGAGATCATATGCTAGAAATTAGAATATATCTCCTCCAAGTGTGCACTATTTTATTGATAATAGATCAATTTTATATCCATTACCTTGGATTGGTTTTTACAAGCTCAAATGCTCTCAAGAACAATGAGCATTGAGCATTAAGTTTATTTTCCAGATGAAGGGAGTTTAAGCCCCCGAAAGGGTCAATGATATGCCTTAGACATATCAGAATAGAAAAAAAAAAAATAAGCTGTCCTCAAGGAATGCTCACTCCAGTGGAAGACACAAACAAGCACACTGGCAACACAAGTTCAGTTCAACAAATTCTGGTGCAACGCCAAGAAACTTGTGAAGACTAAGAGGAGTACCTAACTCATTAAAGAGCTAAGAAAATGATTCCCATAATTGGTAATGCCCTGCTGAGGGGTTCTCAGACTCCATTAAAAGGTAGCCTGGGGAACATGTGAATCCAGGATATCAAAGCAAAAAGTCAATTGTCTGAAGCAAGAGGGGAAATAAAAATGTTCTATTCATGGAAAATCTCTTGGGTCAATGGGTGTAAAATCTAAGGTGAGATTGCAACTCATCAGGAGGTGCAAGGGCAGACATAGCTGAGGATCCGATCATTAGGTGTATTTTTTGACGAAGCTCTAGGTGAACTTTATCCTGTAGGAAGATGTCATTCTGAGTATGCAGAGCCCACAGGAGGAGCACAAATAATTGCAAGATCACCAATTGTAGTAATCCCAGCAAGACCTTATAAAGTAGTTAGCTATCTTAGTCTTTTAAAAATGAAAATAAATTAGGTTTGGAATTTATGTCGACAGAATTGTGCGTAAGAGAGAGGTAGACAGAAAATTTCAGAGTAAAGGAAAGAGAGATTTGGGCGCTGCCATACTAATATCAAATTGCATGAGTGAAATTCATATTGAAAGGAAACATATCAGCAAAGCAAAGTTTCTATCAAAACACCAGGGGCAGCAAGCAACATCTGTTGGAGTTATCACCAACAAGGATGGAGAAAGGTTAATGAATCCCATAGTTTTTCAGATAGTAGAAGGGAAGTAAGTGGTGATTGGTTGGATGTGTGTGAGGTGAGCAGGAAAGTGGGGTCATGAGAGGAGAAAGGACTCAAGAGATTTTATCCTAACACTAGTATAAGAAAGAGGGATTCTTAGGGAGAGAAATTAATTTCTCCCAATAATTGCCTTATCTTTCCAAGGATACTTAGAGAAAATAAAACAAATAACTTAGTATGTCAAAAGATCTATACAGTTTGTCCTACAGAGGAGAGAAAAATCCATGCTTATTTATGCCAACGTAAGTGTTTTGGCAACATACTTTTGAAAAATGTATGCATTAATTCATTAGAAGTGCTTTAATCTGTTTAAAGATGTTCCTATGTCCACAGACTCTGTGTGTGACTCTTTGTGCAGGTAGGGTTGATGCTGTAGATAAAAACCAATTAGAGAGGTTCTAGAACCTTGGAGCAGGGAGGAAGAGAGTAATAAAAATGTCATCATTTACAGGTGTGAATCTGGTCATTCAATGAAGTGATCTGATGCCATAATGGAAATGTGTTTCTTTAATAAGATTTCCAAAACAGGTGCAGCTTGGCTTGGAAGCACTGGCTCCTTTAAATTTTGCATCACTGTAAAATTTATTTTAATGGCTTCCACTTCTTGTTGCTGCTTTGAAATGCCTTCTCTAAAATAGACCATATGCTATGCCACAAAACAGGCCTTAGTAAATAAAAAAAAAAAAATAGAGATACTAACTTGTATTCTTTAAGATCATAATGGGATGAAATTAGAAATCAATGACAAAATAAAAAACAGAAACTACTCCAACACCTGGAGGCTAAATAATGTGTTACTGAATGAAGCATGGATAACAGAAAACCTCAGGGAGGAGATAAAAAAATTCTTAGAAGTAAATGAGAATGATGATACAACATATCGAAATCTCTGGGACACTTTGAAAGCAGTAATAAGAGGAAAATTCATTGCATGGAGTGCATTCAAGAAAAGAATAAAATGTCAACAACTAAATGACCTAACATTACAGCTCCAAGTCCTAGAAAAAGAGGAACAGAACAACACCAAAAGTAGTATAAGACAGGAAATAATTAAAATCAGAGCTGAAATTGATGAATATGAAACAAAACAAACAATTAAAAACTGACAAAACAAAAAGTTGGTTCTTTGAAAGAGTAAACAAAATAGATAAACCCTTAACCACACTAACAAAGAAAAGGAGAGAGAAAACTCAGATTATAAAATCCATGAAGAAAAAGAAAATATCATTACAGACACCACTGAAATACATAACATAATGAGAAACTACTTTGAAAATCTATACTCCAACAAAATAGAGAATCTTGAAGACATCGAAAAATTTCTAGAGACATATGAGCCTCCCAAACTGAACCAGGAGGACATACACAATTTAAACAGATCAATTTCAAGCAATGAAATGGAAGAAGCCATCAAAAGCCTACCAACCAAGAAAAGCCCAGGACCAGATAGATTCTCAGCTGAGTTCTACAAGACCTTCAAAGAAGAACTTATATCAATACTCTTCAAAATATTCCAGGAAATAGAAGAGGAGGGAACCCTTTCAAAGTCATTCTATGAAGCTAGTATCACTCTGATATCAAAACCAGACAAAGACACATCAAGGAAAGAAAATTCCAGACCAATATCTCTGATGAACATAGACTCAAAAATCTTTAACAAAATTTTGGCAAATTGCATAAAAAAAATATGAAGAAGATAGTGCACCACGATCAAGTGGGGTTCATCCCAGGGATGCAAGGTTGATTCAACATCCGGAAATCAATAAATGTAATTCATCAATAGGCTTCATTGATGAGAAGAGAATCATATGATGATTTCAATAGATGCAGAGAAAGTGTTTGACAAAATACAACGCCCCTTCGTGTTCAAAACACTAGAAAAAATAGAGATAGTGGGAACATACTTCAACATTGTAAAGGCTATTTATGCTAAGCTCACGGCCAATATCTTTCTTAATGGAGAAAAACTGAAAGCATTCACTTTAGAAACTGGAACAAGTCAGGCAGGGGTGCCCTCTTTTACCACTTCTAGTCAATATCATGCTTGAAATATTAGGCAGAGCAATTAGACAGACCAAAGAAATTAAAGGGATACAAATAGGAAAAGAAGAACTCACACTATCACTATTTGCTAATGACATGATTCTATATTTAGAGGATCCAAAAAACTCCACCAGAAAACTTCTAGACCTAATGAATGAATTCAGCAAAATATCAGTATATAAAATCAATACACATAAATCTACTGCATTTCTATTCGTAAGCAATGAATCATCTGAAAGAGAAATTAAGAAAACAATTCTGTTCGCAATAACCTCAAAAAAATAAAATAAAATACTTGTGAACCAATCTAACAAAAGAGGTGAAAAATCTCCATGATGAAAACTACAGAACATTAAAGGAAGAAATTGAAGAAAACCTTAGAAGATGGAAAGATCTTCCACTTTCTTCGATAGGCAGAATCAATATTTTCAAAATGACCATACTTCCAATGGCACTATACGGATTTAATGCAATTCCAATTAAAATCCCAATGACATTCCTCATAGAAATAGAGAAAGCAATCATGAAATCCATCAATGCAATGATAGCAGAGTCTTAACCAGAGGTGACACAAAACCAGAAATGCATATTTCTTGTTCATATTGCCAGGTTTAGGTGAGGAGATCAGCTCCCCATGAGAACTGACACCCTCTGAGTGGGAGCCAGCTCTGGGTACTTCCCCTTGCAGGAAGCCCATGTCATGTCTACACACTTTCTGTTGGGAAGAGGATGCCCATGGGTGTGTCTGAGTCAGAGATATATTGGTTTTTTTCTTGTGGCTGAGTGCCATCTATTTCTATCTTGACATATCAAGCTTTAAAAGTTGTCTTCACATCCTATCTCATATCCTATCTCATATTTATGGAATCTAGAAGTTGACAGAACCATGCGATTAATTTATCCTCTAGAATAAGTTATCTGTAGATTATCCTGTAGAATAATTTATCCTGTAGAATCACTTCTCAATATGTATTTTTTCATTGCGTGTATTTTTCTGAATTTTAGAAATATCCAAAAGAAATAATAAGAAGCTGCAGAATATCAGAAGAAGATGAAGGAGAGAACATTTTATTTCTTGTATTTCCAAGGACCAGGTCACTACTACTTGATATCAAGATTATGGTGGAGTTGATGAAAAGAGAGCAAATGGAACATGGTGTTGACACTACTTGGGTTCTTTTGATATTTCCTCATGAACATGGAAGTGCAGACCAGGAGTCTGTCATGGGCTTCTCATGGGGTGGGAGATCAACAAACACCTTCATGAACATTTTCTCTATGTATATGACGGCTGAAAGGAAAGGAAAAGATGTCAAGAGCTGCTCATGTAGTACACTCAATGGACCGAAGCTGGTGGAGAAAGTGATGTCGGTGTAGGCGAGAATGCTCTTCAGATGTAGTTGTTCCTGAAAGTGAGGATGGGGACTCAATGTGTGAGGGGAAAAGGGAGATAATAACACAGCAAAACTTTATTTCAATGAAAGGAAAGGAGATAGGAGGGGAGAGCGCAGACACTGGACACAGAGACGTTATCAGCAATCTTCTAGAACCTCCTCATTCACGATACTCATTTCTAGATGTTTTCTGACTTTGCACTAATTTTGCTTTTTGGATCTCATCATTTCCCAAATTATTCTGTAAATATTCCATCAAATTCTGCAAACCTGGCTCAAATTAAGAAAAAAAAAATTCAGACTCCGTTTCATCTTTTTCAAAGGCCAAAGTATTCTGACAAATGAAACAGCATAGGTATAAGTTCAAATTTGCAACTATAATTCCTTAATGCTACTCCTATCTATTCAGTTTTGCTTTTGTTTTTGTTTTTACTTAGATTCTACTGTGGACTGCATATTGAGTTATAATTTTGTAAAAAGATAAAAGTAGTAAGTGCTCCACTAATTAGCCTGGCCAGAGATCCAGGATCCCTAAGGCTTTCCCTACCTGGGTAGAAGCAGGAAGCTTCTGTCCATTTGTTCTGTGCTGAGAAGGAAGGGGGATCAATGATACCCACCAGTCCAAGCCATGGAGGCTGTTCTGCCCCAGCTGACCAGGCTATGTTGAACCCATCTGAGTAACAAGAAAGGCAAAGAAGAAGCCCGTCCCCTGTGCATGTACCCACCCGTTCCTTCCCTGAATAAAGTTGGGAGCTAGGGGTTCTCTGCCAGACCATATGATGCTATACCAGGGGCAGGGTCTCTGGTGAGAGGATGTCCAGAATCTCCCAGTCTGCTTTGATGAGTTGTGTTTCATTATTATGGAGTGCCTAAAGTAGAGCCTTTTAATTCATTTTTTTTTTTTTTTTTTTCTTTTTGGTTGGTACCAGGGATTGAACTCAGGGGCATTCAACCACTGAGCCACATCCCAGCCCTATTTTGAATTTTATTTAGAGACATTGTCTCACTGAATTGCTTAGCACCTAGCTTTTTGCTGAGGTTGACTTTGGACTCGCCATCCTCCTGCCTTCGCCTCCTGAGTGGCTGGGATTACAGGTGTGTGCCGCCATGCTGGACTTTTTAATTCATTTTTGAATCTCACAAAGGGCATATATGCACATTCATTGAGGATAAATTGGCATGTTTGTGAGGGAAAGGAAAATCCAAAGTCTGACTGAATCTTGCTGACATTAGATCTGACGCCACAGAAATGAAAAGATCATAAAGTGGATAACACAGAAAAGCTAAATATATTCCCAGAGGAAAACAAACTGCCCAGAATCATGAAGAAACAGAAAGTCTGAACAGGTTGGAGATTGATACCGTCATGAAAACCTCCCACAAATAAAAGGGCAGGACTAGATAACTTCCAAATATTTTTAATAATGTAATGTACTATAAAACAAATAAAAATTCCAATCATTTTTAGGCTCTTTTTAAAAAAGAGTTGAACAGGAGGAAAACTTCTAAACTCATTTTATGAGGCTAGAATTACCAAGATCCCAAAAGCAGACAATGGCACTGAAAGCAAAGAAAGCTATAGGCTTAGAGATTCAAAAATCTTCAACAAAAACAAGCAAAGAAAATCCAACAGAACTTTAAAAGAATTATGCACCATGCCAAGTGGATTTATCCCTGGGATACATGAGTCCTTCACCTGTGTAAAAGCTAATGAACATAAAGCATCATGTTAACAGAATAAAGGATAAAAATCTCATATGATCATCCCAATGGATATAAAAATGATTTTGGAAAAAAGCCAACACTCTTTCTTGACAAAACTCTCAATAAATTCCAAAAAATAGAAATTACCTGAACATAATAGAAGTCACAAATAAAAAGTACATGGCCAATGTCATGCTCAACTATGGAAAATGAAAGATTTTGGTCTCAGATTAGGAACAAGACAAGACTGACCACTCTCTCACAACTTCTATTCAACATAGTACTGGAAGTCCTAGCCAGACCAATAAGGAAAGAAAAAGAAATAAGAGGCACCCAGATCAGAAAATAAAAAGTAAAGTTAACTATTTTATATATTTATAAATTATATATATTTATTTATATATAGTATACTATATATAAATATATTTACTATATATATAGTATATTATATATACTATATATAGTATACTATATTATATATGGTATAAAATATGTTATTTTATTATATAATACATATAATTTGGTGGCTATGTATATGTATATCCCCACCAAATTCCCATGGGAACTAACTGAAAATTTTAGAACATTTCCAAGATAGAAAATCAACATACAAAAATCAGTTGTAGGGCTGGGGGGATAGCTCAGTTGGTAGAGTGCGTGCCTCACAAGCACAAGGCCCTGGGTTCAATCCCCAGCACCGAAAAAAAAAAATCAGTTGTATTTGTATATGCTAATATTAAACTATCTGGTAAAAATACTGAGAAAAACACTTCTATTTATAATTGCACCAAAAATAATTAAATACTTCAGAGGAAACATAACTAAGGACATGAAAGTCTTATATACCCAAAACTGTAAAACACTGATGAAAGAAACCAAACTAGAAACAAAGATGTAGACTGTCACCCCACGTTTGTGAGATGGGGGACAGTACTGTTAAAATGTCCATACCACTCCCAAGAGTTCTATAGATTCTATATAACTTCTATCAAACTCTCTGGCATAGAAAAATAATTCTAATATTCTTATGAAGCCATAAAAATATGGTTTCATAAAAATAATAACAAAACTGGAGGCATTAGGCTTCCTGATTTCAAAATGTATCACAAAGCTATGGTAATGAAACAGTGTAATACAACATGAAGACAGACAGGTAGACCAATGGAACAGAGTACAGGGCCCAGGAATATGTCTGTTCACATAAAGTCAAATAGTCTTTGATAAAGTGGCCAAGAATATACAATGGGGAAAGAACTGTGTCTTTAACAAAGTGTTGAGAAAACCAGATACCTACCTACAATAAAATAATGCTGGACTCTTTATCTTAACATCATGCACAAACAAATCAACTCAAAATGGATTAAAGACTTAAATATAAGGCCCCAAACTATAAAAACTCTCAATGAAAACATAGAATAAAATATTCATGACATAGGTCTTGGAATTGACTTTATGAATAAAACACCAAAACCACAAATAATAAAAATAAACGAATGGGATTTTATCAAACCCCAAAGTTCTGTATAACAAATAAAACAAAAAGAAAGCAAACACAAAACAAAACAAAACAACAAAATTAAGAGAGTGAAAAGGCAGTCTTCCAGAACTGGAGAAAACATTTGCCCATCGTGTATCTGATATGGGATTAATTTATAAAATATAGAAAGATCACTAAAAATTCAAATGTGCTAAGGCTCTAAATAGAACTTATGAAAAAAAATGTTCAAAGTTACTGATTACAGACAAATGCAAATCAAATCAACAATGACATACTAACTCACTCCTGTCAGGATGACTATTATCAGAAAGAGAGGAGAGAGAGAGAGACAGAGAGAGGCAGAGAAGAAGGGAGGGAGTAGTGTTGGCCAGGATGTGGGAAAGATGGAACCGGTGTACACTGTTGGTGGGAAGGCAAACTGCTGCAGTTGCTGTGGAAAACAATATGAAGATTCCTCAGAAAGCTAAAATTCAGACTACCATATAATCTAGTAATCCTACCTCTGGATATAAGTCCAAAGACAAGGAAGTCAGGATCTCAAAGGGATATTAATATTCCGATGTTTGTTGCAGCACTGATCACAATAGCCAAGATGTGGACATGGCCCCTTGAATGTCCCTCCACAGATGAATGGACACAGTAAATATGTCACGAAGGGTTACTATTCAGACTTAATGAAGAGGTCTGCACTATTCAACGACATGGATGAAATCTGAGAACTTTGTGCCAGGTAATGCAGGTCAGTAACAGAAAGACAAACAGAGCATGATTTAATGAATTATCTAAAACTGTCCAATTTATGGAATCAAAGTATGAAATGGTGGCTGGAGGAGACTGGGAGGAGGGGAAAACATGGAGTTGCTAAATAATACATAGAAAGTCTCAGTCAAGCAAGATGGCTATGATCTAGGAATCTGCTGCATAATTTTGTATCTATAGCCAACAATAATGTGCGCTTAAAATTTTGCTCAGAGGATAAATTTCCTCTGAAGTATTCTTACTACAATACAATAAAATAAAAGCTTTTGAGTAAGATAAATTCATGTGTGTGGTATAGTCATTAATCTTGTCTTAATGACAGAGATTTATTCTACTAAGGTAAAAAAGAATAATCACATTTGTTTGATTTTTGTGGTGTTCACAATGCGGTCATTGTGATAAATCAGATTTTAATACAGTACACGGTTAACTTATAATGTATTTAAACATTTTATCTTCCTCATCTTGGTGAAGACCTCTCAGAAGACAGCACTGATAAGGCACTACATAAATTGGCCAAAGTTAGTAAGACAGTTGATGTTAATTTCATTTTACAAATGAGGATACTGCGTTCATAAATATTAACTAACTTGTTCAAACTCACACTGTGGTTACTGTGATAAGGTGAGGTTTGACTTAAATACACATTTGCTAATTCTAAACTCCTTGGCGTGTGTGTGGGTTAATTTTAATGTTCGTCCTCTCTCACAACTGAAAACTTTCTCTAGTAACTGGGATTGGGATCCACAACCATCAGGAATATCTCTCTAGCTAACTGAACATTCTCCCTGGGCACCCCATAACCAGTGTCCCTAATCCATTTGATGGATTTTGCTATTTATCCCACCAAGTTAGAACCATGAATGTGCTACCAGCTGCAACAGATTTAATGTTGGCCACTTACTGGGAAGTTTTTACACTGAGTAGAGTGTAGGGGTGTTGGTTGAACCTATCAGGAGATTAATTTTTCAAAATTCCCTCCTATTCGTTTCCTGACTAATGCTCCTGACTGTGAGGGTCTCAGATTCTTCCTGTCTGAATGCAGCAACCTGATCTATGGAAATATATTTATCCCTCTGTGAACTCAGGGATCTGTCCTTTAACTTCATTGATCCATAATATTCACTGTACTCAATTAGATGGCACAAAATTAGTTTGGATTTTTTAGAAGAATAACATTTGGAAGAGTCTTAAATTTTTATTAGTTAAATCACCTAGCATATAGGGTATAGAGAATAAAAGAAAGGGAGAGAGAAACAGGTATGGAAGATATCTACTATCCTTGGTCACTCTCTCTGTATATAGGGCAACAGTCACCCACCATTGGATCTAGTCATTCAGCAGACATGCCTTAAGTACCCACTGTATGCTATGCATCATGCCACTTTCTCAGTGACTTCTTAAGATAACTCCCTTCCTCTTTCTTTGCAGGAATCGTATTGCAGTTTTAATTTAATATTGTTAACTGTGTATATCCCCCAGGAGACCATATATTCCATGAAGAATGGGACCAATGACCAAACATTGGGGAAATGTTTGTGACATAATAGAGACTCAAAAAACTTTTTATGAATGAATAAATGATTTAAAAGAAAATGTGTTACGGTGGCTGAATATTAAGTGATTCACCCTGCAAGGGTACTTTCAGACCTCAGCTCCATACTAGGATCTGAGGGCTTACTCTACAACTTCAGCTTTGAAATCCCCAGCAGGACTTCCTGCCTGTGCCCACTGGCCCCCAGGTCTTCAAGGAAGAGGCAGCCCTATTCATTACCCCCATTATTCCTATCTGGCATCCTGTCAGCCCTGCATTTAAATCAATAAAGTTTTCCAGTATATGCCAACAATTGAAGGCTGAAGAAAAATCCATTTTACTGCTGAGAATATCATCTTCGTAATGAGGTAAAAACCTGATTTTGTAAATGATGTGTTCATTTAACCTCGGCTAAAGACAAAATATATGATTCATTGATTTTGATTTTCTAATAAAAAATCATGTCACCTTTTAATAAGAAACTTATTACAAGATGCCAGAGTCTTGGGTCCCATAAATAAGGATTATGGTTAAAATATATTGAAAGGAGAATTTCAATATAAAAATCAATAAAAATATGTAAAAAGTAAAATGAATCAAGATCAAAAGCAATTTCTTCTTGGGGCATTATAAGAATATTTATAAAAGAAAATTTCAACCCCTTGCCTGATCCTGAATAAAGCAGATTAGGAGAGGAAGAAAAATTAATGAAATAAATGTAATAGTCAATAATGACAGCAGTCATGTTAGCTACCATTTATTGAGTACTCATTGCATATCAGGTCCTGGGATAGATGCTCATATTACTCTACAGAATGAGTTATACTTAGCACCTACTATGTTCCAGGAAGAACATAAATTATCATTTTTTTTTTACATAACATATCATTTTGAATATCCACAGCAGTCCTCAGAGGTCTGTATTTTAATGTCTATATTTTAGAAGGAAAAAAAAAGTGGAGGCTCAGAGATGTTATTTCACTGGTACTATGTCACAGTTAACATATGATTGGGTTTAGATCATATTTGAATGTCAAAATTGGTGATATTCCCTCTAAACCACACTGCCTCTACCAAACATAGAAAAAATACCACCTCCCCAAATCCAATCATTTTGTCAATTGGTGAAGGTTGAATAATTTTTGTGAAGTAATATAGGTCCTTCCTCTTTTTTTTTTTCTTTTTAAGGTCCATCCCCAGAGTGATCCTGGGCTATTGCTCAGACTATTTTTAATAAGCATTGACATTTAAATTCTTGCATATGGTATTGGGGAACTCCACCACAGAAAGCCAGGACTTATTTTCTGAGAGCAACATTTAATCAAAAGTGACCCATAATTTCAAGCTCCAGTGCTTACCACTGCTTTATTAACGAGACGCTTGCTCACTTCGGAACCGCCTCACCCAGGCTTAAAATATGGTGGGAGACCCAGGTCCCCTCCTCTCTGGATGCCTTTCTAAAATCTCAAGGAGCAACTTCTATCCTTTGGGTTCTTAATTTTCCTTGTTTGTGACAGAGGCACTGAGACAAATCAGATTTACTAACAAGAGTTCTCTTAGGCAAAGCTTAGCCTGTGAGTGTTTGTGCATATAAATCATGTGTGTCAATATACGTGCTTTGAGGAAGGAACAAGAGAGCATTTAACCCCATTATTATTAAAATTATCAAAACACAACTTTTTTTTTTTTTTTTCCAAACTGTATCTGAGCTCTCTTATTGTAAAAGAATTCCCTATATCCCAGCAAAGGGAAAATATCAACTATTGGGCAACAAGAGAATAAACAGTATCATCCATTTAATCAGTCATGTGATTTATGAGAACAATGGTATGGATTCTATTTTGCTCCTGATGATAGCAAAAATGTCCTAATTTATGTTTTAGCACAGATTTTTTTAATAATTAAGTCTAAAGCCATAAAGTAATGCAATTGTCCACCATGTTTTCAGATTAGATAACTACCTGTAGGCTCAGTCTCTTTTTCTTTCTTTCCTCCCTTACTTCTTTCCTGACATTTTATTTAAACAACTTTTTTATGTCGTAAGTCTACTTTTATGCAAGAGTTTAAGAGTGATTTTGCTCATAGGATGGGAAATGAAATAGAGGACTCCCCATGAGGAAGACAGGAATCTTAAATGTCACATGGAAAAACAGTGGCCTCTATTTTGACGTTGTGAAATTGAAGAGAACCAGGAACAAGGAGGCAAGGAAAGTGCAAATAAGCATAAACAGGGAAAAGTCCAAGTGCTTTGCTGAGATTACTTTTCAGGTGCTGGATTTTCTCACTAACTTGAACCCCTGTGTTACATTTCTGAATAGATTTGTTGGGCTTGTGCATCGAGGAGCAAGAAGCCCATTTGATGTGTCCTGATGAAGGCAATGGCAGGAAATGCGACCCAGAGCTTCCTTCAAGGGCAGTGTTGGGTTTGGAATGATTTGGGATTTGAATCCTATTCTTACCAATGGGATCTCACATAAATTCTTAAATTAGATTTTGTCACCCACAAAACATCTTATGAAAAGGAAGAAATAATGCATAGGTTAAAGTGATAATTACCAGGAAGGGAATGCAGTAACCTTTTAAAGAAAAGTGATGGTCAGTCTTTCAGACCTACCAGAGTCACAGAGTGTCATTTGTGGCAAAGTCAGATACTTTTATTTCCCCTCTACATCACTCATCTGGGTGATTAGAAATACTGCATTAACTTAGTTCCTTCAGGTCAATCTTTCAACCTGGGGAAAGCTGCAGGGCTGCCTTTTGGTTAATTTCTTTTCATTTCCTCACACCTTCCTGCAGACTCCTCAGGCAGCCTGTGGTAGTAAAACAACAGTGTGATGGTATTTAAAAAAATCAAATATGCTTTAGATTTTCTTCAGTCCAGGGTCAATCTTGAGCTTCAAATATTGAGCTAAAAGATTCTTCTAAATAGTGACCTTCTCTTAGGGTTGACACAGAAGGTCTTCTGCCAGAAAAGATTTTGAAATTAGAAAATCTATTGCCAATAGCATGATGGCATGATCCTAGTACAGTTTCATTGATTCCAGCTACTTTCCCCTTCTGTGGCATTTCTTTATGGTCACAGATATGCTCAGTCTTGAGGTCTAATTGCCTCTCCTGTCCATGCTTCTCATTGACTATTGAATGATTATATGTATTTATGCACACATGGATATTATGACCAACATTAATTACAAAATATTTAATAAGAAAAAATCGAAATAATGCAAAAGGGGCAGAATATATCAAAACATCACATCAGTGTCTTCAGTTGAATAAATTTTGCTGCACACTTTCCTCATTATTATTTTTTGATGACCTACTCCAACCACTGTTTCTTTCCACAGTTGTCTAATACATGAAATGTTATTAAGGGGTAACAGTGAAAGAACTTGGGCTTTTCCAAGCTCACTGAGTGGTGCCAGTTTAGAAGGTTAGATCAGAGAGGGGGTTTGAACAGGTTTGTTGACAGGTCAAGGAAAGAGAGAGGACCATAAAGAGCAGCAACAAAGAGCAGAAGTTATTAGAAGTTATTGAGTGGTGCACGTACATAGTTGCATGAAGGTGTAGCTGTTTATAGAATGGGACCATTCAGTGACTTATGGAGGGGAGCAGAGGAGAGAGGGTAAGGAAACTCCCAGAGGGCAGGGCAATGAAAGGTGGGCTTTCTTTTCTAGATGGTATCACCCAGGAGCATGATAAGGAGTCTGACTCAGTATCAGAGAGCTCAAAGGATAATGTTGTTTTAGTCTCAAAAATCTCAGTCACAAGATTCTCACTGAAGGACATCTGATGCTAAGGAAGCTTTGTGGGGTATACAAAGCAGTCTGTCTCTAAAAGAACAAATCTTCACTTGTTCAGTTCTTTCCAAAATGATTGTGGATGTAAAAATTCGAATTAGGCAGCATTCTAGACAATTGCTTTGGAAAGACCTTCTGTTTCTTCTCCTAGGCAAATTTTTAGAAATGAAGAAGGGAGCAGAATTTGGAGAGGACTGGCCTGACATTTAAATATTTATTGTGTCTTGGTGAAATGAGCCTCTGCTGATTTATTTTGGGCTTAACAACTTATGGGTACCATGATATTTTCAATATAGTATTATTAATAACTTCCCATCAAATGTTCCCAACTAAAATAAGCATGCCGTGCTTACCAAAGGTTTCAAGGGGCTATGGCTTCTGAAAGTGTCTCGGGACAGCAACCCATAGAACTCAATGACCTCACCAACCTGGCCCAACTACGTTTTCAGTTAAGTTTTCCATTGCTGTCCACTTGATAATTTCTTTGAACAGTTTCACCAAATAACACAGGGGATTCATTGGGTACTCTTTTTGTGCTTTATTTTAAACTGTCTTTGAGCTAACCAATCCATCAATTTGTCTTTCCTGGTGAACTCTTACTAATATATTATTATAAATTTATAATGTAAATTAGTCACATCCTTTTTAAAATTGTCTCTGAAAGTTGCAGGCAAAATAAACTCTGCATCGTGAATATTTCTATAATTTTTGCTTGTGATATTTTAGGAGAATTCTCCTACTTTATATTAAAATTAGTTTGTTATGCATACTCTGTGATGGACTCTGCTTCCCCTGTGCCTTCCAGGGCATTACTCTCAATACCTTACGTCACTATTGTCTAGAATAAGTTCTGATACACAGAAGTGCCAAATAAAAGTTGGCTAGATTAATAATTATTACACTGTTTTTCCTAACTTTGCTAATTATTTATTTATCTGTACTAATGTAATATGACTGTAGCATATTGCCTGAAGGGAGACCCTCAAAATGATAATAATTATTTTGTTAAAAAATATGTGTGCAAATTAGTAAGACAAGTTGAAACACATCCCTATAGATGTCATGAATATATTTCAAAACATAAAATGTGTGAAAGTTTTTCAAAAAGTTTTATGACATCTTCAATTCTCTGGGGAAGGTTGAATTAATTGTCCAGAAAGTCTTGTCCCACAATTTAATGGGGGAGATTCTTTTAAGATAGCAGCCATAATTTTTCATGTCATAAAAAAAAAAAAAAAAAAAAACAAAAAACAATGTCATTGGAATTTGCCCTGAGAGAAATCTGACAATTGCTGGAGTAATGGAAAAACTCACTCAGGGGCATATCTACACTAGTACATTACAGTCCTGAGTACGCTAGTTCACCTGCACATGATACTTTTAGGTTTGCTTTCATTCCATAACATCTGTTGGTCTGCAGCCCAGGTTGATTTGTGCATCCTTCTGGAAGGCAGAGGTAGAACACCTGCCTTTACAGCTGTTTCTAGCCTCAATCAGACACCCAGATGTGATCTAATAAAAAGAGAATTGGCCAAATTTGGGGTGAATAAAAATTAAATGCAATTAACAAACTTCTGTTCATGTATAGAATTATCAGGGAACAGTTTATTAAGGGCCTATGGACTTAATTAATTTATAGGCTATTTACAATTAAGTCTTTCCTTTTATTTTATTGTAGAGTCTACATTGCTATGTCAGGATTTCTTTCTCTGTTGATTCCAAACATAGAGCTTAGATCTTGGAGCAGGGCCTCACTTAATAATATATTTGTTACTATGTATAAATAGCAGTTTTAAATAGTTCCGTTATGTTTTATGTATTTTATAGATCTGCCTGGGAAAATACTTGAAACGATGTGTGCCATTCATCTGTTTTGGACCCCAGTGATCAAGGTAATCAATCAGAATTTATCACAATGTGTGTGTGTGTGTGTGTGTGTGTGTGTGTGTGTGTGTGTTTAGTTATATATGCATACATACATATATATATGTGTATATATATTTCACACATTGAAAACAGTTATTTTCATATATACAATGAGTATTATATAAATACTGAACATATCAAGGAAAGTGAGAAGGTACAGTATAATGATACGTTTGTGATGATTCTCATCCTAATTGAAATGTGACATGTTCATACGGGTCTTCTTTAGCAAAATTGTATATAAAATAGCCTAACCCCCCAAGAATTATTTAATATATCACCGATTCACATGATATTCATTACAATTTGAAATTCTTATAATGGTCTCCTTGCTTTATGTTCACTATCCCTATGATAACATAGACTCCAAAGTGGGTCAGAAATGATCCATTTTGATCATTTTGTATTCCCAATATTGGGGAAATGCCTAATAACTACTAAACAGTCCATGGATGTTTGTTCAGTGTATGGAGAAAATTTAAAAACAACATAGTCCAAGATTAAGAACAAAAATATGTGTCTGATTGTATGCATTATTTCTTTTCATCTATAGAAATCTCTACTCAAAATGAATGTAATGTGAAGCACTTATGCTGGTTTTTTTGTTTTTTTGTTTTTTTGGTTTGTTTGTTTCTTGGTTGTTATTTTTAATTGTTCTGGGGATCAAACCCAGGGCCTTGAGTATGCTAAGCAAGCACCTTATCACTGAGTTGCAGCCACAGCCCTACATAAGAATTTTAAATTTCAAGTAGATTCATCACAAAATTTAAAAGAAACAGGTGAAATTGGTTTCAGTTATGTATCTCATCTAATTTAAACCAAAACATTAGTATTTCAATGTGTCATCAGTATATAATGAACAGGGAGACACTTTCTATGTTTTTGCACAGTTATTGAAATATGAAGTGTATGGTAACACTTGTAATGCCTCTCAAATGCATGGCCCTCTTTTCAAAGACTTTATAACCATATGCAGCTAAAGGCTACTCTATCAGACAGAGTGTTTTAGACTATAAAGCTTGGGTGTGAGTTTGGTAGAAAACAGAAACCAATGGCAGATAACCTCGGCTACCATTCAAAAAGCATGACAAGATGTGTGAAATAAGAAGTCAAATGGATACAATCAACCCTCCACGTCAGTAGGTTCTGCATTCTTGCATAAAAGCAACTGTGGATCCAAGATATTCTAAAAAATGAAAAATAAAATAAAATGACATTACAGAAATAAAAATGAAACAAGTAGACAATAAGGCAGTATAACAACCATTTATATAATATTTACATTGAGACTGAGGATGAGCTTAGTGGTACAGCATTTGCCTAGCATCCCAAAGGCACTGGGTTCAATTGCCAGTACAGTAAAACAAACAAAACAAACAAACAAACAAAGAAACAAAACGGACAAAACTCTATCAAACTCTATATGACATTTACATTATTCTAGATATTACAAGTCATCTAGAAACAACTGAAAGCATATAGGAGGTGTGTAAGCTATACAAGAGTTCTACACCCTCTTATATAAGGAACTTGAGTGTCCATGTATTTAGATCCTTTGGAGGTAGGGGGTGTCCTAAAACCTATTCCCTGTGAGTACTGAAGGAAAATTGCATTTTCAGCACCAGGCAGGGTATTATTAGCATCGGATTGAAGAAAAATGCTCGCCATGTGTCATGGTCCTAGGAGATGGCAAGAAAAGTTTGAGGTGGATTGTCATTGAACAAATGAGAAATCATAAATATTGGAATTAAAACAGTGACATAGACCAGGAAAGATGGGAAAGATAAATCAGAATCAGTAAATAGTCTCAAATAGACATCTGTTCAACATAACTTCACAAAACCTTCATGATAATATCTATTTTATGCCAATAAATAATTGTAGGTTTCATTTAGAGTGATTTGCTGTGGTAATAACAGTTAAGAGTTATAAATCTTTTCACTCCTAGAAAAAATCTTTTTGCACCTTTACATTACATGCAGCAGATAGCAAACCTGTCAAAAAATAAATTGATGGATGAAATATGAACATAACATTTAAACACATGGAAGCTTCATTATATATTAAACTTAGTTGGAGGTTCAAGGTAAAAGTGCCTTTTGAGGCTACATCTTTATGTTCAGCAAAAGACAGGAAAGACTTTAAAAGGTGCTTCCTTCAAATGCTACCTAATCATCTCTGTCCGGGTGAAGTCAACATCCATAAAACATGCTTTAGGTCATATTTCTTTCATGACTATGTGACATTTTCTGTGAACCCATTAAAGTGCCAGGTTTTGTGTTAGCGACCATAAATGTGGCATCCCATTTGAAATATTATTTCACATAGATTCCAACAACTCACTCACTCCTTGTATTTTCCTTCAAAGTATTAAGATATTTTCAATTGAGTAATTCAGCTTCTCTGGGAAGTTGCTGAAGGAGGAGTTAGTAGTACATTTATTGTAACTACCATGCAACCTAAGGGCTTTCAACTGATGAATGGATAAAGGAAATGTGGTATATGTTCACAATGGAATATTACTCAGCCATAAAGAAGAACGAAATTATGGCATTTGCCTTTAAAAGAATGGAAATAGAGACTACCTTGCTAAATGAAATAAGCCAGACCTCCCTAAAACAAAGGCCAAATGTTCTCTCTGATATGTAGATGCTAACCCCCAAGAAGGGAGAGTTGGGAGGGGAAGAAGAGAAATCCATTGATTTAGACAAAAGATAATGAAAGGAAGGGAGAAGGGATAGGAACAGGAAAGGGTAGAATCAATCAGACATAACTTTCCTATATTCATATATGATACATAACCAGTGAAACTCCACATAAAGTACAACCAGAAGAACAAGATCCTAATTAGAATAAGTTATACTTCATATATGTATAATATGTAAAAATACATTCTACTGTCCTGTATATTTAAAAAGAACAAATAAAAAAAACTATACATTATTAGCATGATTTTTAGTTGTAATCTCTCAGAGTCAATAGTAGTAATTTTACAAGCATTTAATTCAGCATTCTACCATAAACTTTGAATTTCATCTGGTATCATGTAGGAAAATATGAAATTTGTTACTTCAGTTTAAATGTTATTCCCTTCATCATTTAATATCTTTCGGTTGTTAAATGAATGTAAAAATAGGATTGTTAAATAGATGAAAATCACTTTTATTACTGCTCTGAGACTAGAAGAGAGATGTGATACGTACACACAAACATACACACATATTACATGTGCATATTCATGTAAAGGAACATTTATATATTTTATATAATATGTAGTACGAACTGATAAGGCACATTTTCATTTTTCTCCCTAAATAATCCCTATCATGTTTCATCCACTTATGAAACAACTTTGGTTTTCAGACATCTTAGTTGTTAATGCTTAACACTCAGTTTCTAAGAATAGTTTTGAAAAATTTTTCCTTACAAGAAAAAAGCAACTTCTCAATGACTTCTATCCATTGATACAAGTAAAATGTGCTTTCTGTGAACCAGAGTCTCAAATATTGTAGCAACACAGCAGTTTTTAAAGTTGAGTTTTTCATACCCTTCATCCTCCCCCAATTCAAAGTTTTATTCTGCCTCAAACCATTCAGGGTAATTTCTGTAACCAGTTCAGCAGATGTTCTCAATTTCAGATTCATTTTTTCCTTCTAATCATTTCTCTTTTTTTAAACAGCTTTATTGAGGTATAATTAATACACAAAGAACTGCACATATTTAATGTGTACAATTTGATGAGTTTGGAAATATGCAAACATCCATGCTACTATCACCAAAACCAAAATAATATATCTATGCAATATCTCCCACAGTCTTCTTGTGTCACATGGTGTGTGTGTGGGTGTGTGGGTGTGTGTGTGTGTGTGTGTGTGTGTGTGTGAAGAATCCTTAACATGAGATCTCCCATTCTGACCATTTCTTACTGTCTATTTCTTTTCAGTTTATTGGAGTGGTGAGTGATAATTGAGAGGAACCATTCTTAATTGATTAAGATCATCATTTCCCTCACTGAAAGTTCTGGACTTCAATTGAGGGAAAGAAAATACAGTGCAGTGTGTACTAGGAAGCCAAAGAAATGTACTTGTCCATGTTAATGGTAGAATGCAATGATCCAAATGTTTATTTTCCTTCAAACTGTACATGTTGAAATCTTAATGCCAATGTAATGTTCTAAAAATTGAGGCCTTTGGGAAGTGATGAGGTCATGTGTTAGAACAGAGATTCCATGAAATGACATTAATGTCCTTATAAAAGACCTCAGAGTTCCTTTGTCAGTTTCACATGTGAGGATGCAGACAAAGCATGGCTATCTATGAATCACCAGAAAGTAGGTCTGCATGAGACACAGGATCTGCCAGATTGATCTTGGATGTTTCAGAATTATGAGAAATAAATTGCTGTTGTTTAGAAGCCTCCTAGTTAATGGTCCTTACAGTAGCCCAAACAGACTATGAGCTTTGGCACCAAGAGGTGGGGCACTGCTTTAACAAATACTTAACAAATGTGAAAACAGGTTTAGGCCTGGGAACGGGTGGGGATTGGAAAATGTCTGCACTACTGTGAATGTATAGTTAAAAGTGATTCTGGTGAGGACCATGAAACAAAAGAGGCGATCTCTAGAGAAAATCTTCTTGGAGAAAAATTTATTAAACCTGAACAGAACGTTGGTAGAAATAGGAATGGTAAAATCCATTCTAGTGAAGTCTTACATGAGAACAAGAAACTTGTGATTGACAAATGGAAGAGAGCCATTTTTGTTATAAAATGGCAAAGAACTTGGCTGAAGGGTGTTGCATGGAAGGTAGAACTTGTGAACAAGAAAATTGGATATTTTACTAACAGGATTTCTAAGGAGTTTTCTTGACTGTTCATCATCAAAATTTGAGAGAAACGATTTAAGAATGGCATTGTTATCCTAATTAGAAGAGGTTATGTTCCAGGTATGTATGATATGTCAGAATACACTCCACTGTCACGTATACCTAAAAGCAACAATTAAAAAATAATGGAAACATTATTCAAAAATTCAGCTGTTTAAGCAGAACTTAGATTCTAAACATCCTCAGTCTATGGATATTGATAGGAAAGAACAAGAAGAGTGTGGCCTACCAATTATCTGACAAGATGTAGTCAGTCATCTGAACAGAAGCCAGGCCCAACTGTCCGTCAACATGCAAGGATGCCTTCAAAGGCAGTTCAGAAATCAGCAAGGCTGACCCTCTCCTTCCAGGCCAAGAATGTAATACTGCTGTGAACATGTAGCCATTGAAGAAAACCCTCATAAGGGCCATGCCAAGAGCTGCCACGGGGCGAGACTGCCCCCTTGACAGCAGAATTGTTGAGGTGCTAAGATGAGATGAGACATCAGCTGCTCAGATCCCAGGTAGAGTCACAGAACAACTGTTGTAGGGACAGGGTCACCCCAACCCAAGGGGGCAGTTTATCAAAGCATTGGTAGACCAGGAATGTCTGATAATGCTCACTTAGGGGAGTAGCTAGAGGAGAGCAGGAAGATGGAAGAAAAAGGCAAAACCACCCACTTAATGTGTCCAGGAGGTGAAAGTGGACACAGAAGTCAGAACATGGAGTCAAAGAGGATTGCACTCAATCATGAAGTCCTAATGGAATTTGCCCTGTGAGTTTCAGACTTGCTTGGGAACTGTGGCTTCTTCCTTCTTTCTCCCTTACAGAAAGGGAATGTCTATCCCACACTGGTCTCACCACTGTGGTTTGGAAGCACATAACATAATTGATAGTCCAGGTGGATAGCCACAGAGTCATTTACCTTCAACTTCATCAATATGACTCAGATGTTGGTTAGGTGAGACTTTGGACTTTAGACTTTTGAGTTGATGTTGGAACTGGTTTAAGGGAAGTTGGGATGAAAAGTTTGTATCTTACATTCAAGAAGTACATGAATTTTGGTGCAGATATTTGTTCCCCCCCAAATTCTTACGTTGAAATTTTAATTTCAAGGTAATCATATTAAAAGGGAGACTGCTGTGGGGTGAGTATGCCATGCGGGCCTTTAGGGATGGGGTCCGTACCCCTCCTGAGAGATCCCAACACGTTCCTTTCCCCTTCCTGCCGTATCAGTATGCAGTAAAAAAAATGACAGTTTGTGTCATCAGCCCCTCACCAGACACAAACTCTGCTGGCACCTTGATATTGCACTTCTCAGCCTCTTGAACCCTGAGAAATAAATTTCTGTTGCTTAAAAACCACATGCTTGTGGTATTTTGTCACAGCAGCCCAAAGAGATGAAGAGGTGTTCATGTTATTTGAATAAGAGTCAACCCTTTGAATAATGCGCATTGACATTTACCCCAAATCTAAATATACTGATGAACTTGCATAAATGCAGGGAATTTTTTTTTAAATTTAAAACAGAATAATCATTTATCTACTTAGGTATCTAAGTCTATAAGTATTATTTATTTTATTATTCAAGGCCTTTCTCATAACACCACCCAGAGCCATAGGGACTTTATAGTGCTGTCCCAGCAGTTACTGATTTACTAAATCTCTCTTAGCTCCACCTATTTCATATGCACAATATGCAAATTAAGGTACCTACTTCACAGACTTACAGTAAGTTCAGGTATATAGGAGTCCAGGTATAACTTCTTAGAAATATGATTTGGCTCATCATTAAACATATTATGTACTGTCTTCTCATAGCTTTCTGAATTATATATGAGCATGTTTGATATGCAGAGGTTTAGTACAATACAACATGTAGTGGGTATGGTAGAAGAAAGCTTCCTGTGTCACTTAAAATAGGAATTCTCATATGTTTTTTCTAAGTCTAAAAGAAATTGACATTTAGAAAAGACACAGTTCCTTGACACATTGATTTAGATAAACTCTCAATATATTTTGGTATCAGCAGGAGAAAATTTAGTCATTAGCAATAGTTCATGTACAAAAAAATGCCTGTCTTCATGAATGAGGATTTACTTATACGTTGCTCAGATAGGGATAAAATAGAATCTAATATGTATAGGAAAGGCAGGAAAATTATCAAGCACAGGTACTACTTCTCTTATCCTTCCATAGCCAAAGCTAATAGATGTGTATTTACATAAAATGATCAGAGCCATTATCACATGCTGGATGGGTTATATTATGTGAATGGTGACACTAGTGGAATTAAAAAACATTAATCATGGTTATTAGCAAGACAGTCACATGAAAATCAATTAGCCTTTGCACCACACAGCATTACAAACTAACATATTATTCCTGCCTTGCAATCAATTTATTTCCCATTCCTATATAAAACTATTTCCATATGCAATGAAATAAATGACATCTTCAAGACTGTCTCTGGAAGCAAATCAAAGACAAGAGAGAGGGGTGGGGAGGAAGGGAAAAAAATAACAGAATGAATCAAACAACATTGCCCTATGTAAATTTATGATTACACAAATGGTATGCTTTGACTCCATGTACAAACAGAGAAACAACATGTATCCCATTTGTTTACAATAATTAAAAAAAAATCTTCACATAGTAGAAACCTTTGACTGGAGAAAAAAAAAAAATAAAGACAAGAGAGAAAATTCATCTGTTATTGAGTCTTTACCTGTGCATTTTACTAACTTAAATTTAACAGTTTATACCCAGTTTACCTATACAATGGGAAAAAAAAAACTACATGCACTCTTATTTATAATACTTTTAGTCTGATTCAAAATGAAAACATATTAAAACCTGTAAAACAGTGAAGAGTATAGAGGGAGACTTTGCAAACCTGTATTTGAGTTGCTCTTCTCTAGCACAGGGGAATATTTTAAATCAATCTGAAGACTCCTTATATTTTTCTCTGTGTTTTAAAGTTCTTTGGAAATGTCTTTATCAATTCAGCAATGAAAACTCTCTGTCTCTTTCTTTCTCTTTTTCTTTACCTCTATCTCATAGACATGACTATTCTGTCCTGGGGTAATTTCTATTTGGCAATAAATTTAAAGACATTTCCAAAGTCAAGAAAGAATGAGGCGAGCTGGAGATTACAAAGTTATCAAATGCAAGTTGTCTTGTTAAAGCACAAAATGATTGCAGCAAATGCCACTCCAGGGGAACAGAGCCTTGGCACTGATTGTTGTTAATGGAAACATCTGATTGGCTCCAAGGACAACGCTGCTCGATGATTACTAGGGCAGTGCCATTATTCAAAATCTCAGTCTGATTTTACCACTAAGGATGCAGTTTTAATGCCCAATGATGCTGAGTAATCTTGAGCCATGAATAACTTTTAAAAGATTCAGGAGTATCACTTAGAAGAAGCCCCAGTTTTAAAGTTTAGGTGTCAGTATATGCATCTTAATATTTCTGTGCACGTGAACAGGGATAAAACTTTTCTAAGTTTTTTGGGATTGCTGAGTTCCATTTTAGAGCGATCCAACTAGTAACTCTCTGTGGCAGGATTCATTATCAATGGCTTATGGATAGGTTCAGTCAGCCTGCATTTATCTAGTGAATTCCATTACATTATTGAGAGCCTTGCAGCCATACAGAGGTTTTACTACTGACTTCGAGCTTTAGTTTAACTGATAGGTCATAAAATTTGTTTCAATATACTTCTGTGTAAGTCTTTATCTTAACCCTCAAGTATATTCTCTGGAGTTCAAGTAGAAAGACTTCTTCCCCTTTGTCAAAATTATAGACTTAAGAGTGCATTAGAATAGTGAGCCTCTTCTAATGGTTTATGGATTTCTTTTCCCTTTCAATAACGTATTTTCTTGTTACCAATTACATGGCATTTGTTAGCACTCAATAAAAATGTTGTCACACTTTCTATTGAAAGCATCTTATATTATCTCTTTGACATACTGATATCCATTAATTTCCCAACACTTCCGCTGATTTACCAAGCATAAAGTGGTCTACAAAATGCGTGGGGGCATTGTGGTTTATCTGATAGAATCTCTCATTTTCCTTCACTCTCCAAACAAGTACTAAGTACCTAGTGTATTTTACTCTGGCCCTGAAGATGCAAAGGCTAAATGAGACAGGATCTGTATACTTAGACATCATTACCATAGGGTACATGTATGATTACACAAATGGTATGAATCTACATCGTGTACAACCTAGAAACAAAATTATCTATCCCATTTGTGTACAATGAATCAAAATGCAGTCTCTAAAAAATTAAAAGATAAATAAAAAAATAATGAAAAAATGAAATAAAAGAAGAATTAAGTTGTTAAGTCCTACTGCCATCAATACAAGGAACAATGAAATGGTTTTATTAGAAAAGCTCAAAGAGTAATCTTTTTTTCAAAAATAAATTGTTTATAAAATCACATAGGGATTTATTTGACAACCACATACAATTTAGTTAAATGTAACAGCCTAAATAATTAAAAGTTTATGTAACCAAAAACATAGTTTGCCATGATTTCATATAAAGAGCTGTCCTAGAATAGCCTGATAATAATACTGTATTCTAAACCAAACAAGGAAACTTAGTGTTAATTTATAATCAGAGAGATGAATACATTCACTCTTAGGTTAGAAAAACTAGCATCTTTGCTCATTTATCACAAAATGACAACCTTGAAATTTTTTATTTTATTTTATTGGGATTTGCAAGAAACTATGAAGTGTCCTAAAGAAATGAAAGATTTTATCACAGATTTTTGTTTGTTTCTACTTTTTTACATGCTAGACTTGAAATAAATTAGTAAACTTAGCTCTAAGACATCCAAAAAGTAACTGTAGATTTCATATAATTAAATAAATATGTATAACAAATAGATATATTTTAAATATGTTTGAGTAATAATTGCTACTTTTTTGAACACACATATTGGGCAAAGCATACTGTGTTTCCTAGGACCCATCTCCTTTAATCTTGACCATTATCTCATGAGATTTTGTCTGTTTTTTATTTTTTTTATTTCCGCAGATGAAAAATCTGAGTTATAGAAAGGGTAAGAAGTCTCTGAGAACCAGAATTTAGCCAAATTTCACAGTTTGAGACATTTATTCTCTGGCAGATGAGCCACAAGATAATAAGCTGTGGAGGAGTTTCGAGTCAAAGCTCTGAGCCAGCTGAGCTGCTGTACATGTAAAAATTGACCCAACTACTTTGTAGCCAAATCAGCATATTTCTCAGTCACTTGTTTTTTGCTTTCTCTGCAGAATCCCACACATGGTTCTGCTTAATGTTAAGCTACGCATGGAAACCTGGTTTAATTGCAACTGAAGTGGAACTTTCCCACCCTATTATTGCTACTGCAGGAAGAAGTGACTGTGAATTGCAGTACGCAGCTTATATTACTGGACCATACTTGGATATTACAAAGTTCTTCAGAAAAAGACAATGTACATCTTGGTCTTGGACTTGGTACTGGGTTGGTAAAGGAGATGGACTCTATTAAAATTAAGTCACTAACAAAAGGCAGTTCAAAATCAAATGTGCCCAAACAACCAATTCTTCTCTTATTGAACTATATCAAAAAATAATGCATATTTTGTTGCATTATTTTAACAAATTAAAAGTACTATAGCCATATGCATTCCTTCTGAAGTCACTTAAAAACATAGTGAGCATGTTAATTTTCTTAGAAATGTGTTTGGTAGAAAAAGGGTGGAATTTGTAGAAATCTTTTGTTCCTCCTGTGTTAAGATTTGATCCCAAAGCTGGGTACGCTAGTCCACACTAGCAATTTCAGCTACTCACTAGACTAGGGGACAATACAGGGGACTGCAAGTTCAAGGCCAGCTTGGTCCAAACAGCCACAGCCTGTCTCAAAACCAAAACTGCTGCCCCCAAATAATTACATATCAATACTCAATGCATTTTTAGATTGGAAGAAGGTATTTAATAATTATTTGGAATCTTAAGTGAGAATCCAGATACTTGAAACCCTTGTGATTGTATATCATCTAAAGAAGCATAATGGATATTCTGCTGTAAACCATTTTTACAATGGTTGGAAATTATTTAAAATTAGAAGATAAGTTTAAAAAGTGGTCCATGTGTGAACATCTCCAACACTGTAAAATGAAAACTGTGTTCAAGTAAGTTAATGAATATTTAAACTTCATACATTGATTTTCTTCTTTAAAAAATGTCAGTATCTAAACTATTATGCAATAAGCTAAAAGGAAGACAGTCCACGGAGCAGAGAGAAGTTACCTATGAATCTAAATACACACTCCTATACTTTCATAGATGGAAACCTATCTGGTCTGTTTCATCATTTTTACTATTCTACTATTACATATAGCTAATTAAAGTATTGAATAGTTTTCATTTTTGTAATTTTATTCTTCACCTTTTCCCAGGGAAAATTTTTTTTTAATTATCCATAGATTAGGTAGGAAGCCAAATAAGTCATTAGACACTGAAATAATTTCCCCATTAAAAGGTGATATGTCTTGTATCTAACTCCCTGAATTTAGGAAAGGTAATCATTATAAACTTTGAGTAGAAACTAAAATTAAACAGATGGAAGTATACATGTTGTCACTGCCTTCTGTATCCTGGACTGTGCTGCCTTCTCTTAGAAACCTCCCATGCAGGGGCTGGGTTGTGGCTCAGTGGTAGAGCACTTGCCTAGCATATGTGAGGCACTGGGTTCAATTCTCAGCACCACATATAAATAAATAAATAAAATGTCCATCAATAAATAAAAAAAAAAAAAAAAAAAAAATTAAAAAAAAAAGAAACCTCCCATGCAGAACAATACACCTCTCTTCTTTCTCTCTACATCATTGTAGCCTCTGAGATATTTGCCTGAGAGCTATCTTCACTCTACCAGATCTGACCATATTTAATTTACATGTTCAGTTTTGGCTCTTTGTTGGCTCTGACCACCATTGGTTTTTTTCTACAGATGAGAACATTGAGCTGCCATCAGTTTCCTTTTTTTTTTTTTTTTTTTAATGTGTACAGGTGAGTTTCCTTCTTTTATAATGCTTGTGTCCATGAATATACACATAAATCCAACACTTGGACCAGCATAAGCTATACTAAAACTCTTCAGTTTTCAATATACAAGGATGAGTTACTTCCACTCAGTTCTGAACCCACTAATGTCTTTGGTTTATGCAAGTCTTCCTCTCTTGTCCAATTTATTACCTTTTCTGCTCCTTCTTCCCACACATATTTCTCATTATTTTATTGGCAATGCTTCTAAAATTGCAGAGAATAGCCTTGTCTTTTTAGGTGTAATTGTTAAACATGTCCGTGTGCATATGTTTTTAATTTATCTCTGTATTATACTATGGATCTTACATTTTTAAAAGATTTTATTCTTGCTGAGAATTATGATTTTGAGATCTACCCACATTATTATGTGAATTTCTAACATATTCTTCCCTACAAAATTTTCAATGACAATATCTAAGCAGTTATTAATCCTGTTGGATACCAAAATCTCTTATGGAAATTTCTTTTTGTTTACCTTTTGTTTTGTTCTAAGTCATATTCCAGAAATACCCCCCACAAGAAAATCTCCACTTATATGCCTATAATATCATCAAAGTTTCAACTTTGCTGCATTTTGTTTCAGTGAAGTTTGAGAACCTGCTGTTAGATTCTAAATCTGCATCATTTCTTATCTCTCACTCTGAGCCCTTTATTTTATAACCCTCCACTACCATTCAATTTATCCTGCTTTTTAAAGATTATCAATATCCAACTCATGCTAATTGTTTTCTTAATGATATGTTTACTGAGGCTCCCTGCAGGATCTGATATTAATTACTGACTCCTCTCACTTACAGTTTAACTTAGTTGGTCTCTTCCTCTCACCCCACTGCCAGTATTTAAAACATAGACATGGGGGAAAAGTAAGTTTTTAAATTTAGTATTATCTAAGGAATTAGAGTGAAGAAACAGAGAAAGTATTCAGTGGAGGAAAGAATGCCAATAAAGCATGCATTAATAAGAAACTTACTGTCATAGACAAATGGGAGACTCAGTCCTACAGTTGACCCTCTGTGGAACCACATAGAATGTCCCACAAGTGTTCCTTCCTATCACACTATGTGGGAATTTATCCAATAACTCCTTTAGACCTTCTGCCTGATGTTAAATAAACTCCCTCCCACCTGCAAGGTCAGGCTGGGCCTGTGCCACCAAATCAGTAGTTACTTGGCATTGGAGACAGTCTGAAGTTTACTATCCACATAGTTGTGCTGAGACTAGGTGGGCCAGGGCAATACATCGTGCAACTCTAGGGACTTCCACTTCAAATGACTTTCTCCTCTCTTTGTTCTCTCCTTTTCTGTTCTTATTTTGTCTTTCTACCTGAACATAAAAATAGGTTCCACATGCAGTGGGAAGATCCAATGATGGACAAGATACGATCATTTGCCATTAATGAGTTTGTGTTTTAGTGGGGAAGCAGATCTTTTCTATCTGAACTGGTAATGGAGGAGATATGCAAATGTGACAACTGAGAATGCCTGCAAATCACCTTGGGAAAGTCAGAACAGGCCTGTTGGAAGGGCTCACCCCTGAGACGCATCTTAAATGAACTTTATAGGAAAATCTCGACAAAAATCAAGTTGTTTGATTATCATGCACTCACTTTTCCTTCCATGTGCTTGCAAAAGCAAATTATTCTGCTCTTGGTCTTTCTTTACATATTTTCTCATTGACATTCCTTACAATTAACCTTTTTTTTTTTATTTGAGTGATTATTTGATTAATGTTTGTTTCAACTCTAGACTAGAAGCAGAGATCATATCTGTTTTCACTTATCTTCCTTGAATCCCAAGCTCCAACACAGTGTCGCACACAGATGAATAAATATCCAAAAGATGAGAGGAAAGAACCTCCAAGGGTAAGATCTAAAAGTCAAATGCTTTAGTCTTCAGTTTATTATAAAATGATTGTGTGACTTTGAGAGGGTCACTTCATAAGTCACTATTTTCAGTGTCAGTCTTTCATCTTAACGGCATACATGTGATTTTCTAGCTCATTCTATAACTGCAAATACTGTGAAGACGACTTCAGCATTTTTATGTTTCAGTGAACTGATAGGAGCCATTCTTTTTTGAGGCATTTGCCTTGGAAAATAATTGGGCATCTTATGTTTCTGCAGCCATAACGTTTATTCCTAAGAACTTAGGCCCACATCTGCAGTTTCTGACCCTTACACTCTTCTCCTCTGTACATGAATTGCACTTCTATGTAATTCACTCAAGAAAGAGAAACTCTTATATGACATCAAACTAAATAAATACGAGCACATTTCCATCTGGAGAAAATCTTGGTATTATGGACTCAAACATGTACGACGTGGTTATGTAAACTTGATATATTTAATGATAGTGCATCTTTTGTTTTTTATTCAAAGAAAAACTTTCCTAAAAAAAAACACATGTGATTTATATGCTAATATAAAGCAGATGATGCTGGAGTTGAGACATAATGTATGACCAAGCCATAATCTAGAAGAGCCATGGAGTCCCCTGATGTGTCATTTTGAATCATACTTCCTCTGGGAGAAGTGGGACAAAAAGAGAGAACTGACAATAAATTTACCCCAAAACATGGTAGCCATGGACTGACATGTGACATTTCTAAAGGCAGAATGAATCCTCAGGAGTGGACGGGAAGCCAGGAGGTGATGATCTGAAAGACCTTGTTTCCTGAAGCCAGGCTTTCCAAGGTTCCGTTGTGTGTCCATTTACCTAACCAGAACAGAGTACACACATCCACGCTGGATGTGCCGTCCTCACACAAAAGTGAACTCATGAGGGTCCTGGGTGTGCACTCACCAATGTGGAAGAAAGAATAGACTCTGACAAAACTATCCAGAGACTGCTAAACATTTTCTTCAAACTTTCTGGGTTGTCAGCAGAACACAATGTCCCGTGCTGAAAATTATGTCAGCCCAGAAATCACTCCATAAAAATTTAACTCTGCACCATTTCAAATTCATCGGAGAAAAAGAGAGATAAAGTACACTTAAATCAAAGAGATTTATGTATTCCAATAAAGCTGCAAGATTTTGTTTTGATAGCAATAATGCAAGAGCCAACAAATTAAATGCTCTTGAGGAATGATTATGGCTACAGGAGTTATTTTGTTTTTATCAGGATTGAATAGCTGTGTAAGTTGTCTTACAGTTGTACAGATTGCGGTTGTATTGATAAGTGGCTTATGAGAAATGGTGTTGAATGGGGAAGAAAGTGTAATTTACTTTTAATTTGATTTCATTTAGTAAACCTGACTTTACAGCTTCAGTTGTAGTTATTTATTATTTACCAGTCATGATACAAAGTAACCTGCCACCAGAGTCATCAATTATGCCCACCCTGAAGATCGCTGTCATTGGGAGAAATGGCACGCACCCTGCCCAAGTGTCAGTGACGGGTAAATTTGAAATTGCCTGTGACCTCGGAACGAGTTTCTGCTTCTTTTTACTCTGTTGCTAGAGGGTCCTTCACTGCACTTGGCATTTACTAAAGAGCCATAGAGGCAGAATAGACTGATCAAGCGATCCCAAGGCCAGTCAAGATAAATTAGATGCTTAATTTATACACCAGGCATTGCAGACAGACTAATTACATGAAGACAGTTTGATAAAGTAATATAAGATTCTGCACATATTAGCCAGGGCTTGCTTCCACAAAATTATTGCTGGTGTATGTGCTCTGGGCTTTGAGATTTTGCAGGCAGAATTTTGCATATTCTAAAGGTGTTAAAACTGCATGCTATTGGCTAATCTTTTCTAATTTTTTTTAGCCCACTAAGAGACGATTCTCTTTTGTTATCTTTTTTTTTTTTTTTTTTTTTTTTTTTTTTTTTTTTTTTTTTTTAGCAGTCTCTGACATGGTTGTGATGCAATTAAATGGAAATTCCAAAGGTATGACTGTTGGCAATAAAAATGCTGAAAATGAAGCACAAGCAATACTCACAGATCTAATCACTAAAATATTGGAGAGAATGGACAATTTGAAAAATAATGCTGAACCTACAAATTCTTCTCTCTCTTTTAAGGATTCATGGATGAATAGCCATGCACAAAGAAACAGAGGCCAAAATTAGAGCAAGCTGAGATATGCAGACAGAGAAGGAGAAACCTTGCAGGGGCTACTAATGTGGTATGGCAAAAAGATTGGATGAATCAGGACAAACTTTATCATCCAGAACCTTGTGTTTGTGTACAGTGTTTAAAAACTTCTGTTTCTGTAATTGAAGCTTCTGTAAATGAAGCAGTCTGTGGATCTAAATAGAGCCAGAACAGAAGCAGTTCTGATAATCACAGGTGGGTACTTTTTTGTAACTTTCTTTCCTGTGGGAATCACAGTGGCCATTGGCAGATGAATACATACCTGCGTACACTCATGCACACATGCAGGGAAGAAATGTCTTCATTTATTGGCAAGGTATTAAATAAGTACCTCAATAAACAACAAAAATGTATTTCAAAGATCTTTAAAGTCAATGTCCTAGGACACAGAATTTCTAGATGAGATAAGCTTTGCCTATAGCAAAGTAGGACCTTTATAAACTTTTTCTGTTTCACATCTTGTACTTCAGTAGAGTGGCTATCCCCAGGCAAATGGTGGTGCTGGGGTCATGAATAACTGGTTCATTATGGACATTCTTTCCTTTTACTGGTTAGTTTTCAAAAGGTGTTTCTATCCTTACCTGAGCTCCTGAGCACAAGGTCCCAAACCTCTTAGGACAGAAAACTCCTCAAGTTTTTTCAAATTTGAGTTGACTGAATTCTTGGGAATTTATAGAATTATTAACAGGAAAATCCCCGAAAGAACATGTCTCTAGAATTTCTGAAGAAAGTTCCCATTAATGACTATTTCACAGGAAGGTACATTAAATTGCTGGACATTTATGGTAAACTCTGAAAACTTCCTGTTCCACCCATTTATTAGGTTTTCTGACATGCTGGAGTATCTAAAGTCTCTGTTTATTTTTAATGTATTTTTATTTTTTATTTGTTCTTTTAGATATACATGACAGTAGAGTATTATTTTAACATACTATACAAACATGGAGTATAACATTCTAATTAAGATCCCATTGTTGTGGTTGTACAAGATGGGGAGTTTCATTGGTGGTGTATTCCTATGTGAACGTAGGAAGTTTACATCTTATTCTAAGGTCTCTTTCTGCTATCTAGATTGTTCAAGAAACTGATGGCTGCAGAAACTGTCTTTGGATCCCTGAACTCTATGATACCTGGTTTGCCAACAAAATTTTTCTTAGCAACATGCGGTTGTTATGTGCCTATTTCTTTCCTTCCTCCTCTGACTTGAACCTGAGTTAACAACAGCACAGTCCTACATTTTAATTCCTCTCTTAGTCATGGACCACTAATTCCAAGTGCATGCTGGGAGACAAGGTAGCATCCTCAGTATCTGGTCCTGTATTTTATCATAATATAATCTCAGGCATGCTATTTAAAACACTTCAGATTATAATTTTTGTTATTACTTATTTAGTTATAAGGCAATAATAATAATAATAAGGGTTCGGCCACTGTACTCTCAGGAGAATTGGAGAGCATAAAGTGTGAAAAACACTTAGCATTCTTGGAGCACAATTAGTATTCCACAAAATTTATGGTGCTATAAACTTCTCACCAGGCTACAAGAGTTCCTTTCAGGAAAATGAACAGATAATATTAAAAAAATCGAAATAAAAAGTGGATTCTTGATTATATACAATTTTCCTGTTGATCAGAAACACAGATGGAGATGGCATTGGTGAAATCTTTTTCTTGTAACATATATGTTCTTTATCCCAGAAACACGATTCCCTGACAGAGTGTTCCAGTCATTCTCTCTGACCCTGTAATACTCAGCCCTGTCACCTGGATGTCCTGTTCCTTTTCCAGAGGTGTAAAGAAATTTGTGGGAAAATTTTTCCTCTAGTGTTACTATTCTATGATTTTCAATTACCGGATTTATTAAAAATCTGTTTTTACACAAAAATTAAATTTCACGTAATGTTTTATTAATTACTAAGCTACTTTTATCCTTGATGTGTTTCCAAGTTGAATTTCTAGTCAATGACTTTAGAAATGACTAATTCCTCTAGCCCCAAACAGGAATCAGTAAATTAAATATTCTTGTACCTGTATTATAAATTAAAATTGCTTGTTGAAAGTAAGAATTGAAGGACTACTTGTTTAAAAGTTTTAGCAAATTCATTAGCTTATTACAAATCATCTGAGTACCTATTATGTACCAGATTCAATGCAAAACAAAAAATATTTGTACATTATAATTTGTAAAATGGCTTTAATTGAGATGCTGCTTAATAGGCACAATAATTCAATAAAAAGGTGAATTATTGCCCATTTTTAAGATAAACTGACATGAGCAAGCTCATGTGACTTTCACATCATTTCATAACCATGTAATGGATGGAATGAGGAAGTTACCTTTTTTTAAATTTTGTGCCATTTCTATACTCCTTTAATGTTTTGTGGATGTTTGTTGGTTGATTTCTCCACATGGTTAGGAAACATCCCGTTCGATACCATTTTTCTCAAGATTAAACCCTCATGATGAGTAAAGCCACTTGACATTACCCTTGTCAATCTCAGGATGCACTACATTTTTCAAGGCTGGTTAGCCGAGATTCAATGCACTATGCAGTCAGAGGTCCTGAGAAAATCAGCTGCTTTTTTATTTTTATAAATTAATACATATAATGATTGCAGTTTTTCTGATGAATGAAGCAGGGAATGCACTGTTTCTCTCTAAATGGTGTTGCTTAACCCTTGGTCTGGAACCTGTACTAGAAACAGATTCTGACAGAGTGGTCTGTGCACATGCTGAGTAGGATGAGCTACCTGAATGCTGTGGGTTCTTTGTTTTGGTAAATTTGGAGTTTTGAAAGTGAAAATGGTCAAAGTTACAGGATTAGTAAATGCTGGTACTTCAGTTTGTGTCTTCCTGGCTTTTTAACCACAGCCCTTGCCTTATTGCATCTGAACCTTCTGAGTAATCATTAGCTCATTGCAGGAATGAGGGAACTCTGTATCTCTGCAGCTTCAGCACCAAGCAAATTGGTCCACAGTAAATAGATGTTCAATGGTCTGTGTGGATGAACTTTTCATTCTAATGTCAAATGACTGCCTTTGCAACACAAGTGCTCCACTTGGAGTGCTTTTTCTTTTTAAATTTTTTACAGACTACATTTTGATTCATTGTACACAAAAGGAGTACGTCATTTTGATTCTATGGTTGTGCACGATGTAGATTCATACCATTCATATAATCATACATGTACATAGGGTAACGATGTCTGTCTCATTCCACCATTTTTCATACCCTTGCCCCCTCCTCCCTCTCATTTCCCACTACATAATCTAAAGTTCCTCCATTCTTCTCTCACCTCATCTCCCCACCCCCATTATATATCATCATCCACTTATCAGGGAAAATATTTGGCCTTTTTTTTTTTTTAGGATTAGCTTATTTCATTTAGCATGATATTCTCCAATTTCATCCATTTATCTGCAAATGCCATATTATTATTCTTCTTTGTGGCTGAATAATATTCCATTGTGTGTTTACACCACAGTTTCTTTATCCATTCATCTATTGAAGGGCATCTAGTTTGGTTACAAAACTTTACACCAAAAATACAAAGAACCCAATCAATAAATGGGCCAACGAACTGGACAGACACTTTATAGAAGAAGACATAAGGGCGATTAAAAATATATGACAAAGTGTTCAACATCTCTAGTAATTAGAGAAAAGCAAATTAAAACAACTCTAAGATTTCATCTTACTCCAATTAGAATGGCTATTATCAAGAACACAAACAATAACAGATGTTGGCATGGATGTGGGGGAAAAGGCACACTCATACATTGCTGGTGGAGTTACAAATTGGTGCAGCCACTCTAGAAAACAGTGTGCAGATTCCTCAGACAACTTGGAAAGGACTCACCTTTTGACCCAGTTATCCCACTCCTCAGTTTATACCCAAAGGACTTAAAATTAGCATACTACAGTAGCATAGCCACATCAATGTTTATAGCAGCTCAATTCACAACAGCTAGATTTTGTTGTTGTTGTTATTGTACTGGGAATAGAACACAAGGCTACTCAATCACTGAGCCACATCCACAGGCTTTTTTCAGTAGCTTATGGAGAGATAGGGTCTTGCTGAGTTGCTTAGCTCCTTGCTAAGTTGCTGAGGCTGGCTTTGAACTCATGATCCTCCTGCCTCACCCTCCCATGCTGCTGGGATTACAGGCCTGAGCTACCAAGTCCTGCAGAGCTGAAGGTTTTTAACAGGACCAGCCAGTGGTGGTTACCTTGTCAAGGTACCAGAGTGGCTTCAAAAGCCTGTCTGTAGAGGCCTCATACAGGGAGTAAGGGCTCCATGCAAGACTCTTCAGTGAACCCCCGCATGTAATGTGGTCTGTTCTATTTGCATACATATGCCTGCACCCTCATGCACATAAACACAGCTAAAAGGTATAATTATTGTGTTAATTATGTTTATTTGCTATTGTTTTATTAGGGACTAACATCTGTCCCTTAAATTTTGTTTCTTTTCCTGTATCTTGTCTTGGGAAAAACATGTAGTTTAATTATTTAACAATGTTTTCCAGTTACAGTCATTTAAATACAGTGCTACTGAGGAGTTTTTCGTCTAAAAATGCATTCCTTCCATTCCCATAAGCACAACTAATACAAAGACCAGTGACATATTCTGTCCAGCTCCTACTCCGGAATTCTAGCTTCCATGTATGTTTATATCACTTATCTTCAGGCTAAGTTAAATATTGAATTTAAACTTAAGTAATGCTGAATTTATTAATGACAATTCAAAAAAATAAACTCCTTAATCTGTGTAGATAATTATAAGTTAAAATGGGTGAATATTTAAACTTCTAATTGCCCACGACTTTTTCCCAACTAAGAGTATTGCAATGAATTTTCTTTTTTTTCTCCATAGATTTTATTGATGAATCATCATAGTACATAATGATGGAATTTGTTGTTTGCAATGAATTTTCTCTTTTAAAAATGTGTGGCAAAATATTTTTAAAATGTGTCAAAATGAACTATGGTTATATATGCAATTGTATGTTAATTTTATAAAAAATCAGAAAATTAAAAAAATTCAGAACTGCAGAATGAAATTGAGCAAAGTATGTTGCAGTGTATATGTATATCTCCACCTTTATGTATATCTATAAAGCACCGATTTAAAAAAATAAATAAATCAAAGGAATAATAGTAAAGGACTGAAAGGGGAACCAGGGAGGCAAGAGAGAAGGGAAAGTGGGCATAGTGGGGACTGAACTGGAGCAAATTCTATTCCATGGATATATGATTATGTCAAAATGAACCTCACTACTGTGTATAACCATAATGTATAAATAATGACAGTTTAAAAGACTATCTATATAGCACAGTTTCTTCATCCATTCATCTGTTGAAGGGCATCTAGGTTGGTTCCACAATCTAGCTATTGTGAACTGAGTTGCTATGAACATTGATGTGGCTGTGTTAGTGTAGTTTGCTGATTTTAGGTCCTTTGGGTATAAATGGATGAGTGGGATAACTGGGTCAAAAGGTGGGTCCATTCCAAGTTTTCTTAGGATTCTCCATACTGCTTTCCAGAGTGGCTGCACCAATTTGCAACTCCACCAGCAATGTAAAAGTGTGTCTTTTTCCCCACATCCACAACAGATGAATGGATAAAGAAACCGTGGTGTGTATACACAATGGAATACTATTCAGCCATAAAGAAGAAGAATATTATGGCATTTGCAAATAAATGGGTGGAATTGGAGAATATCATGCTAAGTGAAATAAGCCAATCCCAAAAAAAACCAAAGGCAGAATGCTTTCCCTGATAAGTACAGAATGATATATAATGGGGTGGGGGTTGGGTGGGGAAGGAGAGAATAATGGGGGAACTTTAGAATATGTAGAAGGAAATGAAAGGGAGGTATGCAAAATGGTGGAATGAGACAGACATCATTACCCTATGTACATGTACGATTACACTAATGGCATGAATCTTCTTTGTGTACAACCATAGAAATGAAATGATATACCCCATTTGAGTACAATGAATCAAAATCCAGTCTGTAAAAAATTAAAAGTTAAATAAAAAATAATAAAAAATAGAAAAAAAAGCCCTAAATAAACAAAAAAAAAAGAATATCTAAAGATAATAATAACTTTATAGTAGATGTTACCTTAGCACTGGTAACTGGAAGATTAATCTGACCTGTTCTGTGTACTCTGACCTAGAGTGTGCTGATCTTCACTAAACCTCACAAGGTCATCACTGTGAATTATTCACATAATGCAGGTCTGAAGTCCAAGGCTCATTGAAACAGAGAGACTTGGCCAAGGTCACATACCCACTCACTGACAGAGTCAAAGCTAGAACCCAGGATTATATCAGAAATTTCTTCCAGAAATCATTCCATATGTCAACAATTAAACTGAAATATTATGAGTCAAGAAGCTAAGTGTGTAACCCCTGAGTGTTCTCAGCTTCCAGAGTACAGTAAAAGAAAAAACAGACACTTGGGAGGGTTCAAAGGATCTCGAATCTATCACATGATCTGTGAGCAGTAGAAGAGTTCTTTAGAAAGGACTATTTCCAGCTTCTGCGGAATTCCTGGAGTTAGGAGTGAGGATCACGAGGACATTGCTGAGTCAGGGTTTTCAGTTCTTGAAGGCTCTGGTCTTGAAACCCAGCAGAGGGTCATGTGGTTTTATTGGTCTCTAGAGATAAAAAGAAATGACTGTTATCAACGTTGAATGTTGAGCTGTAACTGCTCCTTAAGACCACAATAGTAAGTATGATAAAAACGTAGTCAGAAAGACTGACGACTGCAGAAACTGGCACTACCTCATACTTCTGTAAGTGCATGTCACTATAGGTTGGTGTCATCCAGAATGCATGTCCTTAAATCATCCATTACTACTTCTGGGAGCATAGTTTAAAGAAACAATCTGATAAGGACAGAGATTTTTAAAGAAATACTATAACCGTAGATAGTATTGTGAAATAATAGAAAAAAGAAAATTTTCAGCACAGAATGGCTTTATGGTTACACGTGTGTGTGTGCGCGTGTGCGTGCGCATGTGTGTGTGCAAAATGGTGGAATGAGACGACATCATTACCCTATGTACCTGTATGATTACACGAATGGCATGTTTCATATCTAGCAACTTCATAAAATATTTAATAGCTATAAATGCAAAACATTACTTGCATGGTGATAATTTACAGTTGAAAATGATTTCACCAAAAACATTTTGCTTCTTCAAGTCATCGTGAAAGATCCAAGAAACCAAAGGTATATTTTTTTGTGACTTGGGAAGTTCCCTCTTAATTTGGAAAAAAAGAGTTGATCCTTTAATCTGAAAACCACACTTCACTATAAAGTGCAACATAAATTGTATAAAATATGTATATAATAGCACAAATAACTTTCAAAGAAAAAATAAAAATATGAAATATTATTTTCTTTTCAAATCTTTAACATTTATATATGCCCCCTTATCTCCAAAACCAGACAAATCAATGTAAAGGTACATTCAATCCATATCAAATTTCAGATCAGATTTTATGACCATTCCTAAGTACATCTTATTTAGCTTACTATCTTTGCTTAGAGTTACTTTCACTAAAAATTTTCCGTATCCACTCTATTGCTATCAGATAATTTTCCAGTTTACAAGTTGGCCAGATCTGTTGAGAACATTGTAACATTTTTGAGATCTTTAAGCACATGCTCAAATTATAATAGTATTTCCTCTCTTATTAATTCTGTGTCTGTGTTTTTTTACACAGAATAAAACATTTCCTATAGTCTAGATGAAAGTACATTATACACTATAAATTATTAACTTTATTACAATTAGAATGAACAATATTTATAGTTATAGTCTGAGCAATGGAGGAATCTGATTCTCCACAGGAAAAATAAAAAGAAGAAGAGTAAAAAGAAAAAGACGAAGAAGAAGTAAAATGTTAGGGCATTTTATTTGTGAGGTGAGTATTATCATCTTTATTTACAAATCAGAAAGAAAACACGAAAAGGTTAACAGATTTTTGTCACACAGTCCATGTAAGGGACTTTGTCAGAATTTTAATCTTGGACCTTTTATCCTTAGATATTTATCCTTTCACTTTTTACTCCTTTTATTTTTTACCCTTTTTTATTTTTTATTTTTTTGGGGGGATACTGGGGATTGAACCCAGGGGTGCTTAACACTGAGCCAAATCCCCAATCCTTTTTAATTTAATTTTGTTTTGTTTTGTTTTTAATTTTGAGACTGTGTCTCACTAAGTTGCATAGGGCCTACCTAATTTCCTGAGTCTGGCCTTGAACTTGTGATCCTCCTGCCTCAGCCTCCAGAGTTGCTGGGAATGTAGGCATGCACCATTGTGCCCGGCACAAGTTTCACTCTTTACTTCTGCCTCTCAAATCCCCTTGAAAATGAAGCCGAGTGGTATTATCCAACGCAACCCATTATTTCCCAAATGGGCTCCATATACCATGTCTATGTTTCTTCTACCATCCATTCCTACACAAACCAGTTTCCCCACCCTCAATCTGGAAACTCAATCTCACTTTCTACTTATTTTTTTCTTCAACTGAGAAAAAGAAAACAAAACAAAAGCCATGTTTACCACAATGGCCCACACATATTAGAGATTTGGCAAATGTACAATAAAGATACAGACATTCTTGAGAGGTTTTTATTTATTACTTTTTTAAAATTATCCACTATTCTTCAAAAGATCTATTTTCAATATGCTCTCGAGATGTTTTTCAAGTGCAACCTGAAAAAAAGATGTGTGAGTGTGAGAGCAGTCCCTTAGTCCTGAATAAGTAAAAGAACCCCATGAATCTCATATTTCTATTGTATCCATTTCTGTCTCTATGGGTCTAAGGTCTATATTTTGTCGTCAGTCTCACAGAGCTCAAAGGCCACACTGACTTTCAGTGGTTGCTCCTGTAGTAAGATTAGCCAAATGCATTGGTGCTGGCTTAGTGTTTACTTAAATGGGCCAGCAGGTCCACTTCCCCTGTGTTCCAGGCTTCAGTGAACAACAGAGAGCAGCTCTGGCTTTGGTGGTACACATCTGGGTGCCTCTTCACAGAGGCACCTAAGGAAACAAGAAATTGGAAACATGATGCATGTTGCTTTTGGAACTTCAAAGGAGAAACTCTCTATGCCTGCTCCAGGGGAGGCAGATTTCCTCCTACTTTTAAGGATAAATATCTAGCCCAAGCCCAATTTATTTTTTTAATATACTTCTGAGATGCCATCTTCTCATCAAAGCTGTCTAAGGGGGCAGCATTTACTGTGAGTACCTATTCTGTGCCAAGGAAGAAGCACCTGTGCTAAGAGCAAGATGGCTAAATTTGAATTGAGCCCCATAGAAAGTGAGGGTGTGGGCGTGGGCATTGCAGACAGGCAGACCCAGATTTATATCTGAGTTCTACCTTTAGTATTGATTTCAGATTAGGATATACTAGAGGCAGACACTGAAGATTAGAAAAAAAATGGGGGAGGGGAAATCCCCCCCAAAAACAGTAGGGTGATGAGCAAGAAAGACAGGGAAGAATAAGAAATCAGCAAACATATATTAATAGGCGGGCTACAGCTTTGGGAACCTGAGGTTCCATCTCACTGGAGAACTCTGATGGAGAATGTGGAGCAGGCTGCAGAGTTCTCCCACCAGAGAGGCAAAGGAACTGGATGTTTTCTGCCCAATTTTCATTGGTTAATGTCTGAGGATCCTCTTGAGACTATTATGTCCCTGGATCTTCTTTTCTGTCCAGTGAACAGATTGAGAGAGAAAAAATAATTTCCAGTTGGGGAGTAGTAGTAGAATTCTATTAACACTGGAACAGTGAGTATTGTGTAACTATGGGCAGGGGTTCTGTGTATCAAGCAGGTGACTTAAGTTCTCTCCCCTTCATCTATAAAATGGGTACAAACATCAACATTTCATGATGGGGTGTTTTGAAGATTAAGTAAAACAGCATGAGTCAAGTATCTAACATTATACCTAATACCACAGGAAACAGATGGATTTCATTTCTAAAGGATGGTTGATGGAAGATACTGTTAAAGATGTCCAGAACACATTTCAAAAATTTGAAGGCAATCCATTCTGGGACATATAATGAAACTTCTTGCAAAATAATATTTGGAGTGCTTTATCTAGGAAAATGTGCTTCATTTGCAGTTGAGAGTAGGCTTAGGGGTAAATTATGAGTCTACTTTTAAGTGTGTATTAACTCTTGGGAAATGAAAAGTCAGATAGGAGGATGAAGGAAATGAATTAATTGCAAAGCATGTTGCTAGGTAATTGTAAGATGTTGAGAATAGACTAAAATAATTATTATGGTGCCCCATACTGATAGTGGTCATGTCTAACATTGAGCAAGCAGGTCAACTTATTTGGCCAGGAAAAGAAAGAAAAATAAAAAGAATAGGAAAGAGCCTGAAATGATGAAATCTTCATTAGTTGTCTCATTGCATGGACATCTGCACATAGCTGGTCACCTAGAAGAGATCTGTAATTTCATAGTGTTTGTCACTTTTCCTGAGTGCCTGTGTATGCAATGTCTACACTCGAGTTTAAGTTATCTGAATGTGAAAATAAAATACTTCCTTGGATTCCATAGAATGATATAATTACATTTATATGTGTAACACAAACAGCAAAATGTACAATACAAAATAAGTTGCACTACAAAATAAAAATGATGTTAAAATAGTATTTATTTTGCTACCGTTAGCACACTAAATGCTTTTTTTAAGATTTTCAAATTCAAAGCATAATTTGAAGTTCATCTGGAAGTTGCAATTTAATAGTGTGCAGTCCAATGTGAAACAGAGCAAAGGAGATAGAGACCTGAGTTTGAATTATGACCTATCCTTGAATTGATAGGAGCCAATAACAACCTCTGCAAGTCTCAATTTCCAGGGTCAAATAATGAGAGTTGTAATTCTTGCCTTCAATAAAGTATGCCTTTTCCATTGCAACTGAGCCCAGTTCTTCCTGGTATTCCTAGCATCATACATGGGAGATAATTCATCTCATGAATGCATTTGTGGAATTTTTTTCATAATCCAATGCATGACACAAGACATGGATTCTATATAAGTGCCATGCTGAGAAATCACAGGTTCCATGCCTTATGAATTAAGGCCCATGCCATCTTGATTCATAGATGGGTGAATTTGATTTCAAGATAAATTTTAACTTCTTTAAATTTTACACAAATAAAACATACAATGGAGACAGATTTTCTATATGACTCCAATACTACCATATTGCTCTTTTAGAAATTAGAAAGAGCAAGGACAAAAGGCAAGATAGAGTTTTCATTATAAATGGAGACTTGGGCAACCAAAGGATGCTGGTACTATAAAAGAGAAGTCTTAGACTCTTACAACTGCTGAAAACAGAGTCAAACTAGTTTCCTAATTCATACATAGGGTTCACCTGTGCTGGGTGTGGTTGATAATGTATGTAATCATAGTTGGACCTAAGTTTTGTCTGATATTGGAAAGGATCAGAAAAAGTAAACCTTTAAAAAGGGGAAATTATCTTCCCTTATGTAAGATGAAATCCACACTTCCGAGGATACAACCCAAGTATCTTTATTTTCCCCCCACCCAAGAGTCTATATTAGCTTGAGACCCAGAGACGATGCAGGAGAGAGGAACTGGCAAGACTATGTGGATGTTCCAAGAAGTCTGCTGGGAAACTTCAGAAAAGCAAGTGGCTAATTCCAATTGCTTAAAACTGGAAAGATTTTCTTGAAGAACAGTTTTACCTGGAGGCTGTGAAAAGGTGTTTAAACTCTCATTCTTCTATGAGTGTTTTATTGATACTGAATTTAAGCCTCCTTTGCTCAATTACCTTTTATTTTACTTCCTTTGAAACCTTTTGTTCTCTATGACCAGTCACCCAGTTACCTGTTCCAGAAGCAAGTCATTAAATATATCCAGCAGTAAACAGTAAATACATTCAAACTGGCCCATTTCACAGGGACTACCTGCTCAGCAGGTATTGATGAGCCTAAGAGAATGTCTCTGCAAACTGAATGGGATTTTACCTGAGCTGTAATAATGAACAAGAATTTTTGAAAACAAGAATTAATAAATGATCACTGAAACTTCAACTTTCATTACCATTACAAATGCTTGTATTTATTTTTATAAAACAATTGACATCAAATTAGTATATTAAGATCTGTTTGGGTATAGAAATTAATCAGCTGTCTTTAAAAATATTATCAGAGTTATTTGCTTAGGATAAGCATATGCACAATCGTAATTACCTTAGATCAACATGTGAGTCTCTTCTCAAGTAATTATTGGAACCATGACCAGGGACTCTTGTTCATGCATTTTAATAATTTAGTAACATAAACTCTCAGAAATCAATTATTCCCTAAAATACACTTAAGATTATTTCAGTCAATTGTTGTCTGGCACCTCTATCTTATTTGCTCCAAAATGCAGGAGTCAAAGTTCTCAGGGAGTTTTTTATTAAACAGAACTAGCCTTTCTATGAGACTCTTCCAACTTTTTATACCCCTAGAATACTTGGATCATGTTTTATTGGTCATTATGGTATCATATTATACTATTTGTTTACGAGTTGACCATTCTCAGCGAACTTTCATAAACATAATACTGACATCTTTATTTCAGTTTGTTTCCCAATTCATAACATGATTTTCACAAAAGTAGTAATATCCACAAAGTCTACTAAAGAGAATGAATTATTTCCTGGTGTGATTTGCTGGTGCATTTTTCAGTCTCCTTAAATAGTTTTAATTCATGCAGAGTTCATCTTTGGCATTAGACAAACCTAGAATGGGAACATGGTCCAACCCTGTGCTGGTTAAGAGGGGCTGATTATAGAACCTCAGAACCTCAACTACTTCATCTCTAAAGTAGAAATTACCTTGCCTACCTCACAGAGTATCGGTGAGTACTTCATGGAATAAATATAAAGAGAGTCTTCCCACAGTTTGTGGTATAAAGTAAACACTTGGGATGTATTACGTTCCTTGATGTCTTTTGTATAGAAACATTGTGAACCGTCACCATAAGATTGAAACGGCAGAAAATCCACCCAGTCTGGAACACTAACTCCCCGGCAGACCACGTGTCCTGCATCTGACAGAAGAAAATATATAGGTGTATCTATTCTTCCTCTGCTTGGAATCATCCTATCACAGGGCTCTGGGGAGCCATCTCACTGACTCAGGGGAAATTGCTTGGCCTTGTATGCAAATGGCTTGAAGTTGTTTGGACTTGAGTAGCTCTGTCCTGCTCCCTGTGTCCCACGGGTACAGTGTGTTTTCCCTGACTCGGAAACTTCAGTGTTTGGAAAGAGGAAAAAAAAATAGCCCGAAAAATGGTCTTTGTATCAAATGAGAGAAAATGCAGCTGAGCCAGTTCTCAAAACTGAAATCAGAAAACAAACCAAGTATGAACGCCAGTATTTCTAGTGCTGCCAGTGCAACTCAGAAGAGAGAAGAGAAATCCCAGCATTTGTATCTGGGTGTGTATCTGTGTGCATGGCACCAGAGAATAGACACTGTCATTGATAGAATGTGGAGAGACAGAGGCCCAGCTACCTGGTTAAGTGACTCCCAGTGACTTGGATCTCAGCATCTCGTGTTTCAGTGACTTCTGCATCTGGGTAGCTTGTGTGTTCATTAACATTTTCCAAGCTGTCTCCCAGTGACAGCTACTTGCTGATGTTTTTACCTATTATAACCCCTTGAGTCTGGGCTGGGTCTAATGATTTGTTTCTATGACACAGAATTCGGCGAAAGGAGTGTGATGAGACTTCTGAGATTAGGTCACAGGTCTGGCTTTCGTCTTGTTCAACATCACCTGCTTTCTCACTTAATCGTTCTGTGGTTCTGTGAGGCGTTCCACGGATTGGCCAACACAGCAAGGAAACAGGGATGCAAGCAGCCAACAGCCAGGCAGGAATTGCGGTTCTCAGTTCAACAATCCAAAAGGCACAATGTTGGATCAGAAACCATTTCTGAAGTAAATAAAATAAAAGTACTGGGCATGTCAAATTTTGTGAGAAGCAACAGAACTGTGCTAAGATGAAAATTTGTGACCCTGAATTCTTATTTTACTCAAAAGAATAAGATTTCTCATTAATATTTTAGGCTTCCCACTTAAAAAAAAAAATAGAAAAAATGGAAAACTTAATTAAAACCAGAAGTAATGAATATGAAAACAAGAAATCAATGGAATTACAGCAGAATAATATAGAACAAAACCCATGGAATCAAAAGCTGTATTTTTTCTTTTTAAATAAACCAGTAAACGTCTAGGAAGACTGAGAAAATAGGGACAAAACAATATTAGTAATGAAAGAAAAGGTATCACTGCATCCCAGTGATGACAGAATTGTAAAGGAATACTGCAAACAACTCTAAATCCAGAAATTTAACAAGTTCCAGGAAATGGACTGATTCTTAAAAAATTATAATGTAGCAAAATTCATTAGGAATTTTAAAAAAATGATAGTCCTATAATTATAAAGAAATTGAATTTTTATTTAACTGTCAGCTTTATTTTCAAAAGCCTTATAGATGTACTCAGAACTGCTTCTTGTATGTGCCACCCCATGACCAATCACAGAACTGAAGGGAGGCCATCCTAGAGGTCGATTCTTAAAGTCTAATAAATGCTATTTAGGGTCAGAATCCTATAAGAACAGCTCATGGGTGATCCTAGAAGTTCGCACCCAGTTGTTTGATGTCCATTTTTGTAAACTCCTTCTCTTTCATATTCTTTCCCATACTGCATTTTTTTTTTTTTCCTGGGCCTCCCCTTTGGGTCCTTCACCCAGAAAGTTGAGCTTTATTTTATCTCTTCTGCTATGCACTTCCTGTAAATGTAACTGCATCTGGGTCCAGAGGCAGAAGGAGAAAGAAGAAAAAAATGATCAGGGAGTCCACTCCATCCCCTTGAGGGCCAATGTCCCACTCTCCAGTTTAAGGTGCCTATGGGCTTCTCTGGCAGAGAATCTGAGAATGCCGAAAAGAAAAATAATTAAACTAGAAGGTTTCTTTCATGCCCTAGGAACATAAGGGGGAATCCTCCTGCATCTCTTGTGGGGATTGGTGGGTTTTCCTGTCAGCACTCTCTGTCTGGAAGAAAGCACATTCTCTGTGTCTGGGCTGCATGAGTCTCATGTGAAGAGGGAAAGAAAAATCACCTCAGGGACTCTTAAATTCTGTTCTTCCTCAGTGTCTCTGAAGCTCTTTCTTTAGAGTCCTCAAATAGCAGTTATATGTATGTACCACCCCTTCCACGAGGAAAAGAAAAATACATTGTTCTCCTAAAATAGAGCCATGTCTCAAAATTAAAGTATCTCCCAATATTTTTGTAAGTCATCTTTTGTGTTAAAATAGAGAAACATCTAGTGTGTTATCACCTCGAAGATACTTGTTAAAACATTTCTGGATACACATCTACTTGTTACAAGAATGAATGTGTTCTGCTCCTGGGGAAAATGTATTGTACCGATTCATGATAGGCACTAGAGTGGTCCAACTTAAGAGTAATATAAATGTTCTCACAATGCAAAAGTACATTTTATTGCCTGATAAATACCATGATAGGCTTTGTCTGTCTTTCTACTTGTAGGATCTCAACAGAAAATATAGAACAAAAGTTGGAAAGTAACACGGTGCAAAACCTTTGATGAATGTTTGTTAGGTTGAGATTTATGAATTACAAGTTTTGACTGGTAAGTGGTCTGGCTCACCCACTGGGCTACAGTTACTTGTCTGCATGGAAGAACCAAGCTTTAACTCAACAATAATGTTCACCAGATGCTTGGGGAATAAAAAAGAAAAGTCATCAAAATCAATATGAGCTTATTTTTATAGAAAACTGTACTTCATAAATAGCACTCCCTTCGTCTTACAAGTTCAGAACAGAATTTTTTTTCATTCCAAAGTCTGTGAAACTGCTTCTTATTTCTCTCCCTAACTGGCCCCCTCCCTCTCATTTTTCTCCTCATGCCTCAGATTTAAATTCAATACCACAAAAATAAATGCAGGTTGATTCAATTACTTAAGGAGAATGGAAGAAAAATCATTGAATGGAACCCAATGTATCAAGACCTAAGTTATGTTTCTAAGCATTTTCCTTCCGAGATGAGAATTAAAAGTGAGATAGAGTTGAGGGTAAAGTGGGGTACAAAGGATGAGGTGAGCAACTTTATTCAGCAAAGTCGGATGATTTGTGTTTTTCTGATCTAGTTTGGTTTTGATAACTTGTTACTTACAATTCTTGGGTTTTGATTTATACAGTAGTATTCCTCCATAATTTTAGTGTTGATTTTAGAGGACTGATAGGTGATATCTAGGTTAGGGACATTTTCTTCAGGGGTAACAATATGTACAAAGACAATATGTGCAAAACCATGTGTCAAAAATTGCAAAATATATGTGTTTACATACACCACACACACACACACATGCACACACACACAGAGTCAACTGGTTAGAAGTGATGAATGATAATGGAAAGGCAGAAAGAGACTGATCTCAAGAAACTCTTAAAATTGTTTTAAAAACAATATGGATTCATTTATTAATTTACATGTATGTTTAGGGGGTTCTTGATATATATTCTTATTTTGTAAAGTAGAAATAATTAATGCAAGAAATAGTTGATGAGTTAGTGGAATATGGTAATACTCCAGAAAGAAGAAATGATCTCAAATGAGTTAGGTCATTAGTTAATTTTTTTCAAAATGTTACTTAAAGTTTCAAATTTTCTGTATTATCATTCGTTTAACACTTAATTTTCTATTTTATGTCTATTGTAAAATAATGTACAATATGACTTCAAGATATTTGGGTTATAGAAATTTTTTTTTCTCTTACAATTGAGGATTTTAAAGTGGATTTTCAGAGGAAAATATGAAAAAGCCATACTGAAGAAAGTGACTTTGACCAACTGAGTTTCTGTTACTGTGTGTCCCCAGTAGGGATAATAATATCCACCCATCTGGATGCTGGGAGTGATGTCAGGGTGGTTTAGTTGGGATTGAAGCTTATTTATTTCTGGGGCTTGCTTACCAGAGATCAGAGCAAGAAATAGAAAAAGAAATCATATGACTCATGCTCTTAGACAGCTTTAAGACTGATCCGAGGAAACCAGGCCAGGGCTCAGGTTGAAAGAGTGACGTGAGAACATCGAGAGAAACGAGGGGCTAGCTTCTCCGTTAAGTGGAGCAAAATCAGGGCAACAGCAAAGCATCACTGTCCTGGAAACTCCTGGGGCATTTGATCTGTGTTTCTAGAAAGTCAAGCTCCAAAGCTCTTTCATTACTTTTACCAACAGACTAGTAGTGCCGTGTGTTAGAGACTATTTTAGAGGTATAAACATTTTGGGAAATAAATTGATTTTTTATAAGCACTTGGAAAGAGGAGATTAAATGTTCTATTCTTCCTTTTTATTTATTTATTTATTTTTTTAACAGCTAGGGTTTTGTTTTGTTTTGTTCATTTTTAGGTGTAGGTGGACACAATACCTTTATTTTATTTATCTATTTTTATGTGGTGCTGAGGATGGAACTCAGCACCTCACACATGCCAGATGAGTGCTCTATCACTGAGCCACAGCCCCAGCACCAATAGCCTTATTTTATTTATTTATGTGGTGCTGAGGATGGAACCCAGGCAAGCACTCTATCACTGCGCCACAACCCAGTCCATCTTCCTTTTTATTTTGAGATGGAGTCTTACCTTCCTGCCAGGGCTGGCCTTGAACTTGCCATCCTCCCATCTCTGCATCCCAAGGAGCTTGGATTTCAAACATGTGCCACCACACCCAACTGTCTTCTGCTTTGATGGTCAAACTACTTTTGTTGCACGATTCATCTCTAGTTTATCTACAGCATTTTATAATTATATAAAGGAAATGATATTAAATAACAATAGAATATTTAGTAAGGTTAAAGGAGAAAAACATAGGTTAACAATAGTTTTTCTCTGTTTCAAAAATCTGCTTCTAGGATTTGCAATGATTCTTTCATTTTCCTAGGAATTATTGGGCACAAACCTACCTTTGGACCTTACATTCATGAGACAGACATCGTTACCCATGTACATGTATGATTACATGAATAGTATGAATCTACATTGTGCACAACCATAGAAACGAAAAGTTGTACCCCATTTGTGTACAGTGAATCAAAATGCAGTCTGTAAAAATAAAAAAAAAAAATATAAATAAATAAAAATAAAAAAGAACAAAGAAAGAAGCAAAACCCTTAACCTTGCATGTACTACAGAGAAAAAATTAAATGTAATAAAATATGACAAATAAATAAGATTGTATGTAAGCTACAAATTGAAAAGTTATCAGAGTGGAAACGTTAATCGAAATAGAGAAAATGAATGCAAAGGATTTGGAGTTTTAAACATACTCCTAAGCTACCATAATCAAATAGGTATGACAATGGTATGGAAATGGTCTAAAATGTTCAGTGAAAACAGAAGAAAAGTTACAGAACAAGATCCAAATACATATCGTAGTTTAATGCATAGTAAAGCTAGTATTGTAATTCAGGGGACAGGTATCTAATTTAAAATGGAGAATGGAACAAACTCTATCCTTCCAAAGTAAATAAAAGTAGGTCACTCTTTCATAGTATGAATGAAAATCATTTAGAATGAAGACTCAAATGTAAAATCATTGCTAATATGAACAAATATATTTAGAAAATCTATCATCAAAACTTGAAAATAAATACCTCTTTCATTCATTTAATACATGTTTATTAAATTCTGCTTATGCCGGGTGTAATTTTAGGTGTTTGTGGCATAAAATTTAAAAAAAATGAATCTTCATGTTTAATAAATGTCTAACAATAAATAGTAAGCAAAGTAAGTTAATTAACGGTCTATCTTACCAGGATGCAATAAGTGCTATGGGAAAATGGAATAATGAAAGTAAAACAATAAAAGAGAGGTTGTGGATGGTAGGACTGGAGGGCATGTGGCTGGACAGCAGGCCAGGCTGTCCCAGGAAGGTATACTGTGAAGTAGTGCTCATCAAAAATGTGACGTTTGAATGAAGACCTGAAGACAGTTACTGGTTATTCAAGCAGCCGCCTTGGAATACAGAACTCCAAGCAAAGTCAGTAACTGTTGCAAACTGTTAGGATGTTTTTCTTTTCTTTTTTTTTTTTTTTTTTTTTTTTTTGGTGGGGGGAGGATATTTAAGGAGAACAAGGTCTACCTATGGCTTTAAGAAGTAGGTGGGTGCCTCACTGTAGTATGCTGATTTTAACTCCTTTGGGTATATGTCTAGGAATAGTATAGTCAATGTTTATAGCAGCTCAATACACAATAGCTAGACTGTGGAACCAACCTAGATGTCCTTCAATAGATGAATGGATAAACTGTGGTATACACACACACACACTCACACACACACACACACGCACACACACACACACACACACAATGGAATATTACTCAGTTTAAAAGAAGAATAAAATTATGGCATTTGCAGGCAAATTGATGGAGTTGGAGAATATCATGCTAAACAAGATAAGTCAATCCCAAAAACCAAAGGCCAATGTTTTCTCTGATAAGTGGATGCTGATACATAACAGGGCGGGGGGAGGGGAGATTGGAGGAATTGGGCAGAAGGGAATGAGGGGAGGGGAGAGGGCAGCGTGGAGGGAAAGTTAGTGGAATGAAATGGACATCATTATCCTATGTGCATGTATGATAACATGAATGGTGTGACTCTACATCATGTACAACCAGAGAAATGAAAAGTTGTACCCCATTTGTGTACAATGAATCTAAAAGCATTCTGTTGTCATGTATAACTAAATAGAACAAATTTTTTTTAATTTTAAAAAAAGAATTGGGAGTGTGGGAGCTTGAGAGCTGCACTGGAATCAGGTCTTACAGAGCATGGTAGTTTCTTCTAAAAACTTCACGTTATCACCATTAGGTCTGGGAAACTAGAGATGGAGTTCTGTTTAACAATGCAGAAATTGGACACCTTATTACATTATAATATTACAAAAAGAAATTATACCATGCTTTGCTAGTGGAAATGTAAATCAGTACTTTGTTAAAGCAATTTGTAAACATGTACTGACATTTATTACACTTATTGAAAATATAGTTTTAGGTGATTGCTTTTATGCTGTTGAAAGTTCTTTCATAAAATTCATTTCAGGAATTAATTTAAAAATCTTGGTGCTGGGGTTGTGGCTCAGCAGTAGAGTGTGATTCTCAGCACTGCATATAAACCAAACAAAGTTTCATTGACAACTAAAAAAATTATTCAAAAACATCTGTGGACAGACCATACAATCTGTGTGTGCATGTTCATGAGAAAGTGTCCACACATGCCTATATATTCGTACAGGTGTTTTTTGGACGTATTTGTCATTGAGAGAAAAGTATTACATGATATTGACTTTGGGATCACCACCCTGTTTTAATCATAAATTTATCTTTTTTAACATAATTATATTAATATTTGTATATTCAAAATGTTATATATATTCAAAATGAACATCTTATTTCACATAAAACCAAACTTCAAGTTTACAAAAAAAGTAAGCTTCATAACCTTTGTTTTACTCCAATATGCTTGCAGTTAGTTGTGGAAACTCTAAAAACCACACAAATTTTCACAATACTTAACAAAGCTGGACACAGTGAGCTAGTGTCCTGTCTTTTTTATTTCCCTTTTTAACCATGTCATTGTCTCCTGTGGACAAAAAAACCCCTGAGACTCTTGATGTAGACGTGTCTACATATAAAGCTTTATTATATTGAGTCCACTCTGGACTTTTTTCCACTATGTTCCAGAGCCCTTTTTTAAAGTTTATGTGTGACACAAAATAGCATGTAAAAGAGTTCTGGGCTGGGGACATATTTGTTCTTTGATTATTGTGTCATATTTCCCATTATAGAAACATCAGAGGGAAACATCTGGCCAACAAATTTCCATGGAGTGGAAATGGAGAATTACTGAGAAAGTATGCCATCCATGGACAAGTGACAAAGGACTTTGATGGCATTGATACCAAAGCATTCACAACAGACAAAAGAGAAGAAAGAGCAATTTGTCCCAGGAATTAAAATGAAAGACAAATACAAACGTCAACAAAGATCCTTAGATGTTTTAAATTTTATTCCAAGTGGAAAAAATTAAGTCTTTCAACTTTGTTGAATAGGTTCTTTTTTTTTTTTTATTTTAGAAAATAAAAGTTACATTTATTTACAGCAGGCATCTTTAATCATACTGATCTCAATTGTCTAGGTTTAAATTAAAAAAAAAAAAAATAGGCAAGATCTTCTTTGGTCCAAAACACGTAGTAACTTGCCCAAGGTCATACAGTTAATTATCAGTATGGCCAGAATCAGATATGTATTTCCAGACACTGTTATTCTTTCATCTAGTCCTTCACTGAATAACAAGGGTAAGGTATGTAATGACTACAGAAAATAGAGAATTCATAGTTACAGGAACATGATAGAAAATTAAAATAATTTTCAAAAATAGGTGTGTAATATGACTACAAAGAAGACATTATCTGAATATTGATTTTTTTAAAAATAATTGTTGGACATTGTAAAAGGTAAATTCTTTAAAGGACCATTGGAAAATGATTTCTGGGGGGGGGGGGGGAAATTAATGACTTACTTTGTAGCATTCACTTTGTGAGATCTTTTTTACCCAGAACTATATTTTGTTATTCACTTAACTTGACCACCTTGCCGATATGGATTTTTCAAAAAAATTTTTTAGTCCTTGGGGCAAGCTTAATATGATCACAAAGCATGTGTGAATAAATGCTGAATGAATGAATGGATAGACCAATGTATCCTCTGCTTTTAAGTAGAAAATACTTCCATCTATGGACATGGGAAGTGGCCAGAGATTCCTAAAACTTCAATCAATAAAACTCCTTGTGATATGTGTGCAAGCATGTGCATGTGCTTGTGTTTAGCATGTGCACTGACCCACTCTTGTCACTCAAAATCATGCGATTTCTCTGACACCCCTGCCTGGTGGTAAGGTCTGCAGGATGAATCTAAATGGGGCAGAGGAAGAAGGTCAGGATAGGAGCAAGCAGGGGAGAAGTAGAGCGGCCTTTTCAGGTAGATGAAAATGCGCACGAAGGCTGTGTGGTCAATGAAATGGCACAAGAGACTGTGGACTTCCATGCATACAGAATGGCTGTGTTTGTGTAGACTGATAGGATAAAAAATAAATAAAAACAAAGAAAATCTGACAGGAAGGAGAAGGTAAAGTGTGAGAGAGAGAAGAAAGGATTAAACTGGAAGTGTAAGCAACGCGAATCATGTGTGGCTTTGTAAACCTAGTAACTTAGGCTTTTCAAAGGCTTCTGGAGGCTATTCAACACTCTTAAGAAGGGGACAGCTGTATTCAGACTGCTTTTAAGAAAGGTGAGTCTGATTTCAGTGTGAAAAAAAAAAATAGCAAGATAGACAATACTGAACTGAACACAGCTACTTGGGAGAGAGAGGTGGAAGGTTCATGAGTTCAAGGCCAGCCTGAGCAATTTACTAAGACCAAAAAAATTAATAAAATGAATAACATAATAGACCATTTGCCTGGTATGTGCAAGGCTCTACATTCAATCCAAAATACTGAAAAAAAAAAAAAAAATTACAAACCAGGCAGAATGATACACACTTGTAATCCCAGGGATCTGAGATCAAGACAAAATGATCATGAGTTCGAGATTAATCTGGGCAACATTATGAGACCCTGTCTCAAATAAAAAAAGGACTGAGAAATAGATCAGTAGTAGAATATCCCTGCGTTCGACCCCTCAGTACCACACACACACACACACACACACACACACACACACACACACACAATCACCATGATTGTGAACTGGCCAGCTTCTTTGGAATGGGTCTTCTACACAGTACAATGAGGCCAGTGGGATGTGAGCTGGACTCAAATTGGAGCACATATATGAGATGTTTCTCCCTGTCTAGTTCTAATTGCTTTTTTTCACTTTGCATTTGAAAAAAAAATTTTTTTTAAATGCAATTATAGGTTCCTTTGTTGAGTGTGTGAATATGGATTAGTGGGCTAAGAGATGACCTAACTACCACCAAATCTCCAGGCAGCACTGGGACTTTGCATCTCAGCCCCTCCCTTTCTATGCCTTGTTTGTGTTCTATTGTAGGTAGGCCTCTGTCACCAGGTATACTTTACCAGGAAAGGAAATAAGGAGGGCAGGAAGCAGCAATGAGCTCCTCAGCATTCCTGTGTGGGTGCAGGGGATGGAGGGGGGCATTTTCCTCCTCCTCTCCCTAATGTCTCCTTGAGGTCTATGATCTTTTTAGTGGGATCCTGTGGTGAAATGTGAAGGTCATGAGGTCCACACAGACCTACCACCACCCAACATCCATTAACCCATCTCTGCTTGAGGGGAAGGAAGTATGCAATGCATTTCTTTGGAAGAGTATAAGAAGGAAATTTGTCAAAATATCATTATGAAAGAAATAAGCATGCTTCAGTAAAATACCTTTTTGTTTTTTTTTTCTATAATTGCTATTTTTTTAGTATTAGGGGAATTTTCTCCAAGGATGGCAATTTGTCAGCAAGCAGTTGAGTCTCCAAGGGGCTATTGATGATTCTCCTAAGCGAACTGTGGGAGACCCTCCACAGTGAGATAAAATAAAATGCAGGATCCTGTTTGAAGGAATGCCATGACTTCTGTCCACTGGAGAAATAATTTAATCTTAAATGCTAAAACAAAACAAAAGAACACCTTCTATAAAAATTTCCTTGCTCTGCCAGAAAGAGAATGTGCACAGCATCTTCTGTGTTCTCAACGACACTCGGACACTGACTTGTATTATGCCTCATAGTTCAATTCTGTGTTTGTACGCCCGTAGGTCCTGCAGCATCTTATAATTACAATGTGTTCTCATGGTGTCTTACGTTGGTGTAGAAATTCAAAAATAGGTGGTCAATTCACAACCTGCTTATGAATAAACGAATGAACAAATCAATTCAACCAGATTCCCAAAAAATGCTTCCTAAGAATTTTCTTTTTTAAATTTGTGTTTGGAAATTGTTAAGATGTACAAGGAATTGCAAAGACAGCATAGGAAGCTTCCTTATTCCTATCACCCAGGTTCCCCTCCTGGTAACATCGTAGCTATTGTGCATGAATCAAACAAACCAATTGATGTGGGCACATATAACTAACTAGAACCTGATTGGATTTTATTAATATCTATGTGCACTGGTATTTACTTTTCTGTTTCACTTTTGTACCTCTGTGTATAGTTTGATGAGATTTTATCACCTGTATAGATTTATGCAATCAAGATACAGAATTGTCCTCTGAACACAAAGGAACTCCCTCGTGCAACATCTTCATAGACAACTCCTTTACCCTCTGCACTAACCCCAGGCAGCCACCAATCTGTTCTCCCATCTCTGTAATTTTGCTATTTAGAGAATATTATATAAATGGCATTGTACAGCATGTAGCCTTTCAAGATTAACATTTTCCACTCAGCATGAAGATCTTGAAATTCATTCAACTTGTTGCATTCATCTGCAGTTTGTTCTTTTTCTTTCTCCATTTTTCCCCCTGAAGATTATTCCACTAGATGGATGTAGCAGGGGGTATTTAAACAAACTCTTAAGATAGTGGATTTTTCAATTTTTTTTTCCATCATTACCATTTCACATTTATATTTCTCAGGTAATGTAGTTGGACTACCTCTCCCATGGGATGGTTTGTGTGTTTATAATCAGCTTCTCTATAAGCCATGTTCCTACTAATGTGCCAGAGAAAAATGACTAGACCTCTAACTTGACCCTCAAGCATTCTCCAACTCAGCCCTGGTGAGAGCTTCTTCCCAAGACTAAGGACAAAATGTTTATAGAGTCTTGGCAAGCGTTTGGAACTATACATGTTCACAGTAAGTAATTTTGTTAAATGTTTCTAATTTACTCTCTTCCTCTTGTGCACACTAATCTTTTTCTCCAGGGTTTTTTGGCAACACACTTTTAGATGCTATCAGAGAGAATTTCTTTTTTTTTTTTTTTTTTTTTTTTGTCTGAACCATGAATAACTCAGTGAGTCTGAGAGCTTGCTCTTTGGGGGGAAATGTTTTTAAAGGAAGATCAGTGATATTTGGTATCGCTATCGCAAGAACTGAATTTAGCAAATCGATATGCACTATGATTGCACCAATGACTTCGAGTGGGTAAGGAGGTGGTTGTGTCAGTGGGAAAGACATCGACAGAATTTTCTTCCTCTAAGTGGTGGGGCTGGCAGTTTTTCAATACAATAACGATTCAAACACAGAAGAATTCCCATGATGCCAAATAAGAAACACTTTGTGTTTTTCTTTTTGTCTCATTCTGAGATCAGGGCAAAGATTGGAAAGGAAGCAGAGTCTGACCCGGTGAAAGCAAAGTGCTTCTTCTGTTAGGAGAACAAAGAGAGAGAGAGATGTCCCCAGTTCTTTCACCTATATTCTGGAAGGAATGTCTGCTTCCAGAAATGATAAGCTTAACCTTCTCAGTTTCATTTTCCTGAATTATCAAAGCTCAGTCTTGTTCTTTTGTTGCTGAATACATTTCCCATAGAACTCCAACGCCTTTGCGGGCTGACCTGGGAGCCAGGGGTGGAGGCGCTAAGAGGTGGGGAAGGTCCTAGTTCCAGCATTTGGTGTTTCTTATCACGAGTTTCTTTCCCGGACTCCTTCAGGGGCTGCAGATCTTTTCACAATGCTCCCTCTGCTGATCAAGGGAAGGGAGTGTGATGTCAGGCTCCTCCTGGCTCCCCTCCAGGGACCCAGTTCTCTTGTAACTGAAACCAAAAGAGATTCTCAGGCATGACTGTAAAGCAAGCATTCTGGTCCTGCTCTCCATTCCCCGAGCCCCCAGCCACGACAGGAGATTGTTAAGCAGGCTTTCTCATAGTTTCCTTCTGCTTGTACTATTTTGGTTTCTTTTATATGAGTCATTTTTCACTGCAGGAAATAAGAAAGTGAGGGAGGGAAAGGTAAAGAATGCCAGGGAGTAAGAACAATATTTGGTCTCTGCAAGTCTTCTGGCTCAGATTGTTAGTTGGGGCATTTCTAAGCTGGATTTCTGGCTAGAGAGGGATTTAAAAAAAAAAAAAAAAAAAAAAAAGACTAGAGACAGTGACAATTACTGTCCTGCTGGTGGTCAGGTTTTAACTAGGAGCAAAAGTTTGCACTACCTTGAAGAACTGTAAGGGAGATCCTTTTAAAGGGATCTTGTCTAAGAGCTTCTCCCTTGTCGATTCCAATTTTTAAATTTAGGTTCTTGATTAAAATTCATTTTTCATATTATCTTAACAATTGTGAAATATGTTCTATTTGATTATAGGACAGGATAAAAACACAATCAGGGTGTTTTACATACCTGGGTGCCTGCTGTAAGCGGAAATTTGGTGTTGTAGAAATAATTGGGCTTTGACAACAGACAAGACGATGGTTTTTTCTGAACTTATTATTTAATCTGCTGTTGATCTTTGGAGAAGCCCATATTGCTCTCCAGACCCAGAACACTGCAATGCTGCCTTCCTGCGGGGGCTGCTGTGGAGACGATAGTGAGTGTAGGATATCCAGTCCAGCAGAGCTCAATAAAATATAATTTATTATTAAAAAACATTTAGATCTAGTACTGGCCTTAAAAATAGTCTGCCCAGGCTCCTTCCACTTGCAAATCATAAATCAAGACCTAGAGACATGAATTTAATGACACAGAAAGCCAGTATTACAGGTCTTCTGGTTTCTAGGCTGCCTTAGGTAGAAGAGTTTTGATTTCTATTTACATCTCCTGTGTGTACACTTGTAAATATTTAGATGAGATGGATACACAGTATTTAAAATAAATAGGTTTAAAGTAAATGTGGGCTATATCTAGTCATATGAAAAGCATAAACACAGGTGAAGAATTAGCAAGCAATGATGTCTCAAATGAAAATAAAACAGATTCTGCTAGATTCAAACCCAAGATTAAATTCAATATGCAGATACAGCATGAGTTCACTTATTTTTATCACACCCAGCCTACATCTGACTTGCTACCCAATAAGGGCTGTGCTGAGACTGTTACTTAACATCCCCGCGTTCAGCTGTTACTGCAGCAGTTGACATTAAAACTCCTTCCACCACCCTTAAGATAACAAAATGAGTTTCACTTCCTTAGAATTTCTGGCAATGATTGAAAAATTAGTTAACATATGTCTAGAAAGACAAGCTGAAGAGCAGGACAGGAAAATGACTGATTTATTATGTATCTTCCTAAAATTGTTCCAGAATGATGGGTCTGACAGTTCCATTGGTTGGAGGTTTATGGTCCATCACCTGTGACCTTCCAACAAGATGTAGGACAAAGACAGATATAAATATATACAGGAGGTAGAAAAGTTTATTCACATTCAAGTATTAGAGATAGATTTAACTTTGGAAACAACATCAATAGTGCCATACATAAATAATATCTTATAGGTCTTCTAAATAACCTTACTGAAAAAATATGGTGAATACTGGTTAAATGATAAGAAGGGTCTTCAAGACCTGAAAATTGTGTCTATTGTATAGAACCAAAAAAAATGGAAGAGAAAGGAAATAAGAAATAATTTGAAATCTGAAGTAATTTGTTAGTATAGAAGGGACTAGAATTTCTATGTACTGTATTTATGGTCATAGTAATAATTCTCCTCTAAGCTTGTGTAACTCCATAGAAGGAATTGAGAAAATGGGGAAAATAAAGCTGAGTGTACCACTGAGTTACACTGTAACACTTGATTCCTGCTTTATTAAAATGAATCAGTTCTTAAGAATTCCTCAGAAGGTGAAGGTCTCTGAGGAAAGCTCCAGATCCTCCAGCAGTCATTTACTTGCATTATTGTTAATGCCTGTTGGAAAACAAGAGAGATGGACCATATCAATTCAAACATTATAGTTTGGTTTCTTTGTCATCAGGAAAATTTGTCTCTGTCTGGGGAAAATGAGAGAGGTAGATAGGAAAAAAATATATATATATGAGGAAGAGTCAGAGAACGAGCGACTCGGCATGAAGACATATCTGTCCCAAGTCTAACCTCTTTCATATTGCCCACATGCCATCTGGGTCCCTTTACTATCCTCCTGAATCCTTCTCAAGTGGACATCCCTCTTCTATCATCAAAGATCTCAGAAAGCTGTTGTCAGTCTCTAAATCCTGTCCTGATTTTTCTTTCAGCAAGTGCATCTGATTTCTCCCTGTCAAATCCAGTTCAGACTCTTTCATCCATTTAAATTTTGAACACAGTTTTGGTTGGCATCTATGTAATTGCTTTCTCTCCTTTGCTCAGCACAGTTTTTGCACATCATGAGGACACAGTAATTTCTGAAGAATCCTTTCTTGCCTATTGTGATTCCACTACTGAGTACCCAGCATGTTGCTGACCAACTTTGCACTCCTTAAAAGTGTGGCATTATTACGTTTTTCCTCATTAATAACAATGGCAAAAATAAAAATTAAGACATAGAGATATTGCCCAAAGACACACAAGTAATTCACAGATATGAAAGAGGTTTGTATCACTCTGCACAGAAAGCCCACATGCAATGAATGGGACACATCACGATGTTAGTCTCAGCCCTGGAACAAGTGGCAGTTAGACTTTGAGAATCTGTTCTTGCAATATTTGAATACATCCTCCCTACAGGAGGTCTTGCAAATGACCCATTCTTCCTGTCCTATCATGTATGAACCATGAAATGAAATGGGCTTGGACTCTCTGCAAAATCATTCTGGAAATGTTCATAGGTATCACGATGTTCTTAGAATTTTTTTTTCAAATGTATTTGGCCTTCTCCCAGTAAAAAGAATGAATTCCACATCATTTCCTCTTAGAATAAAACTGAAAATTATTTCTTCCAGATGCTGCTCAGCTTTCCTTGTACAATTTTCTCTTTGATGATGGCTCTATTATAGAGTTCCTGGAAGGGAAGGCAAATGAAACCTGTCTCAACTCTGTCCTGCCCCCACCAAGATTCTTCCTGTAAACTCAAGGAAGATGACTGCTCTATTTCTTGAAGAAATGTGAATTGTGATTCAAGATGTACATTCTTTACCTGGAAGAGTTGAAATAGGTTATTTTATCCATTGTCATGATTGTTAACACCAATATCCATGGGAAATTGTTACAATTTTTCAATAAATTCTGTTTCAGGTCCTGTTATGGGTATATATTCCTATGTTAAGTATTCAGGACAAGCTTACGATTGGTATTAGAATTAATATTTTATGATAAGAATCCTAAAGATTAAAGTCATAACTACCATAGACTTAGTGAATGGTAGAGCAGGATTTATATTCAAATTGATATGCATAAAATTCCATTCTCTCTAATGACATTTCCCTGTACAATTCATGTGCTGTCTTTAGTATCATAATAAAGCAGCACAGAGAATTTATATTCAAGAATGCAACATAACTTAGCAACATAGGGTCCTGCTTCAAATCCTGACTTCATTATTTATTGTCTGTGTAACTTTGTTCTAGTTACTAAACCCCTTATGGTATCAGTTTTCTCATTTGTACAACAGGGACAATGATAGTAACTATTTCTTTGGGTTATTATGAAGATTAAATGAATAGTGGCAAGCATAACCCACTAGATACAGCATGTCTTTTTTATCTCTCATGTTATGTCACAGGCACATGGTATACAAGAAACCTTCTCAACACTAATGTTCAAGAAATAATATAAAGTCCTGAAATGAAGAAATCAGATCCTAGATCCTGCTATACACAGGCACACATTTTATTTAACAAGCAAAGGAACATGTCTATCCCATCTTTTATTGGACTTATATTCTGATGGTTTGATTACAAAACTAGAAGGAAAAATAAATAGATGAGAAAAATATGGAGATACATAAATGTTGCCTGTGATTTTTTTAGTAGGCATGTGTTTTTCCAACCATCACTCCAGATATGTGAAATAACTCACAGATTTGAAGCATTGTACAATCTAGATTCTGAATTGGAGGAGAAAGATTTCTTTCAAAATGCCCTCTTACTTTACTCAAATTCTGGAAATCTTAAGTAATTTCCCCCTCTTTGGCATCTTTGTCGTATCTTGAAGGTCAGGCTGACAGCAATGGACAGGCTCAATTTCTCTCTGATTTCTCAAGGAGAGTCATTGATGTATTTTATTGTGTAGTGTCTGATTAGGTCCCTCATATTAATAACAGAATATAGACCATCTGCAATTCTTATTATTAGTCTGTCTTAGAAAAATGAGGGATTCATTTAACTAGTATTGAAGAACTAATTTAAAATTCACTAGCAATTCACTTTTTTTCAGGTTATAGGAGAGAGTAGGGAACAATGAATTTAAAAGCAGCCTGGGTTTTTAAGTCACAGGGGGGGATACTTAAAACAAAAGTGACCTATATGGTACTTAATATATAAAGAGAGAAAATTTTAAATTCAAGTAAGTAAAAACTATTGCCTAAGATCCTAATTTAATGTTGTATTCTTTTCTTGGAGAACATTTGAGCAGTCACTCATGTGTACATATGGATGAAGATAAGTATAAAGAATATCAATTTTGGAGTCAGGTTAATATAAGCTCAAAATTCAGTATTGTTTTTCACTAACAGCCAGTCCTTGGTAGATTTATGTACTTAAACTCCCTAATCCTTAATTTCCTTTTAAAAATGAGAACCGAGTGTGGTGCATGCCTGAATCCCAGAGACTCAGGAGGCTGAGTCAGGAGTATCACATTTTTGAGGACATCTAAATTGTTTCTGTATCTTTGTGTCATTCAGTAAAGAGTTCAAACCCAGGCAGAAGCCCCTTCTTCTTTCCAGTTTCTTCCTATGTCAAATTTAGTACGTAGCATAACAAAGTCAGATCTAATACATCTGACTGAGTTATAGTTGGTTTGTCTATATTAAGTTATATTTCTTAAAAAATAACGTTTTTATTTGATTCAAAAGATGTGAGTTTTACACACACATGTACAGACACTGACTGAGATTGAAGTAACCACTGATCTTAACACAGCTGTGTCCTGGAAAATGTTGCTCGGTTTTGTTGTGGAGGAAAAGATTACAGAAGATTTTTATGTATACAACTATGTTCAGAATGTTAATCATGTTTTTAATATAATAAAGTAACTCAAATCACTAGTGCCTAGTATCACAGAGTGAAATGTTTGGATTTTTACTAGAGTGTTTAAGTTTTATCCATCTTGAAATGAGAGCCATGAATTAATTTCTTTTATGTAAACTTTTATAAAGTATTCTATAAGATTTTAAACTGTTATTATTTTCCACATATTTTCTTTATGTGCACTGTATTAGACATAGTAAAAGTTTGCCCAATACTGTATTAAAATAAAAAAAAATAATAATCAGCAAATTGATCTTAGTGAGCATGTGTTAAACTCAAAACTTTAGGGTGAGCTGGGCATGGTGGTATGCACCTATAATTCCAGCAACATGGGAGATAGAGGCAGAAGGATTGCAAATTTGAGGCCAGCCTCAGCTACTTAGCATTGCCCTGTCTCAAAATAAAAAAAATAAAAATAATAAATTTTAAAAAAGGCTGGGCATGTAGTTCAGCAGTAAAGCTCCCCTAGGTTCAATCCCCAGTAAAAAAACAAACAAAAAAAAGTAAATAAATAAATAACAAAAACAGAAACTTTAGGACCAAAAAAATTCTGGAAGTCAATGACAACAGAGATGATTAGAACCAAAGAGAACAAAACTGGAACCTATCCAGGAAATACATTCCTCTCTGCTTCTGCTGCTAGTGTCCTTCTCAAGAAAGGGATGCTTGTACAATGAATTAAAACACAGTCTGTAAAAATCAAAATAAATAAATAAATAATTTTTAATAAAGTAAAAAGAACAAATAAAAATATTTTTTTAAAAAAAACCCCAAACCATAACATCTTATTTTAGTGAAGATTAGAATGGTCAAACTTCATAGCACTTTTCAAGCCGGAGAGGCATCTGTCAAATTTTAGTTAGCAAGTTAAATGAACAGGGAGGATTTAACATAATAGCTTTTAAGTCTTTTCTCACTTATATGCAGGGGCCTCTCCAGACAGATAGAAAGCAGAGTCACACTTTTATATTAATTGTAAGTCTCTCTTCTGCATGTTTGACAGCTAAGGTATTAGAAAAGGTTTGAGAGCAAATGGAAGTTATCACCAAATTCCACAATCCTCCTTTCACAGTCATTTCTAATCACTTTCTTCGGAAGAGCTAATGAGTCTCATAAAATCCTTCTAGGCATTGCCAAATAAACAGTCCAGGAGCTAAAAGATAAGAGGATATTCTTAGAGAAATGGTCAACAAAATGCCTGGAAGGATAAGGTCACATGTCAGAGTCTCTCACCTATGAATAAAGTAAAACATAGATCTAATTATTTTCTCTATCAACTCTAAGGATGTTCAAGTGCTTTCTTTCTTCTTTCTTTCCATTTTTTTTTTTTTTTTTTTTTTTTGTACCAGGGATTGAACCTTGAACCCAGGAACCCTTAACCACTGATCCATATCCCCAACCCTTTTTTTGTTTTATTTTGGGACAAGGTCTCACTAAGTTGCTTAGGGCCTTGCTTCGTTGCTAAGGCTGGCTTTGATCTTGCAATCTTCCTGCCTCAGCCTCTTGAGCTTCTAGAATTACAGGCTCAAGTGCTTTCTAGGTTATGCAGTTTTCTCCCTTAGCATGATAAAATTGACAATGATAACTTTTGTTAAGTCAGTTGGTCTGGGGTTGATTTGTCTTGGGATGGTGACATTATGTAAGGGTTCATTTTTATGTCTCATCATTTTTTATTTTTGATATATGATTATCTATTTTAATAAACTGAAGTAAGCTTGCATTTTATTCATCATTGTACCACAATACCTGTGGAATCTGATAGAGATTTTGTAAACAATTAAAAAAAAATACCATCAATACGACTAGGCATGCAGTTGAGATGAAAATTTTGAATAGATATTCCAGCTCATTCCAGATATTTGCATTTGGGTAAATGTCTGTTTCTTTTCCATATCTGGGTCAATATCTATTTCTTTTTCCCATTCCCTACAACTGTCCTGACTCATGTGGGAATGCATATTAAATGCTTGTTGAAATGAGTGAGTGTATTTGGAGTGGACATACATAAATTTTTACGAAAGACTCAAGCTGACCTTGAGTGTCCTCTTCCTGGGATGGAGCAGGGTATACCTTTGCCGAGACAGTGTGTAAAAGGGTAATGAATAAAAGTCTCTCTGGCTTCCACGGCAGGTCATGTAGCATAGCAGATGAAAGGATGGAACTGAATGTCTAGCAGATTCGTTTCAAATACTGATATCCTCACGTTCTCTTTCGTGAAGTTTGCCTGGCTGCCCAGATACTCAGAAACCAATTTTCTTCATCTGCAAAACAGAAATGCTTCTGAAACTGAATTAGATAATGGGAGTCAGTCCCTGTGAAGTAATCATGGCTTCTTGCTCCCTGTGCATACGTTAGCCCATTTCTCCTATGCCAGGTATGTGAATTGCTTAGCAAGGAACTCAGTAAAAATACATTTCTTCTCTATGGCAATTCAATTCTTATGATCATCCCAATTAATTTTCTACATATTTTTATTGCCTAATTTATTTTCCTTAAGTTATGTAAATTATTTAGAGTGAATTTTGATGGTGTTTTCCCCCCACAAGATTTTTAATTCTTTAAAGGAATGTAATGCTCCCATCTCCAGTTATATTTCCAAACCTCTTCATGGCCGTTGATGGCATAAAATCTTTTCAAGAATAAATCCAGTAATATCTCTCATCAAGAGTCATCTGATGACTTCAGGATACTATGAGTGAAACAGAATTATTCTTTACTGAAACAAGAAATTCCAGTGTTGAAAACTATGCCTTCTTTTGTCAGATCTTTGTTCTCTGGAACAGCACAGTTTTCTGACAAATTTGAAATGGCAACATCTCAAATTCCCTGTAAACAAATCATAAAAGTTAAGCAGGAAATACCTCCTTAAAAGAGAGTTTGAGAACAGGATACAGGTTGAGTGGGTGGGTGTTGGGGCAAGACAAGCAGGAGCCAATGTCACTTTAATTATCTTAAATTTATGCATAGTGAAGAACAATATCGGTTCCTCCTGGAGTGTCTGCTACCTCTTAGGGTCAATGCTAGGTATTTGCAGAGCTGTCCCATTTAGTATTCAGGGAAGCCTCTGAGTTGGACATCACTAACCCTGATGGAGAAGCAGAGGCTAACAGAGGTGAGGTGGAAGAAAAGAGAGAAAAAAGGTCTAAAACTTTCCTCATCAGGAAAGCAAATGAGAATGGAGCATGGTTTTTTAAAAATACTGAGATTTCTCTATACACCCCCTCTTGGCTTTTTTTAATGTCCCCTAAAGGCTGGGATTAGGAATCCTCCCACAGCCCATCTCCCCTGGGAGGCTTCAAAGCACTGTTCCTGATTAAACTAACAGATTAGACCCAATGGCATAAGGCACAACTTCTTTTCTTTGAGAAAGAGCAAATAAGAATGAAGTGTTAGATTGCAAAAGCTAATTATACATTCTGTTCAAGTGTCAACCATCTGTTGCAATTGTTTAAAAAGCAGACACGAGTCAACTGTTGGGGTGAGATGTTTACTGTTGTGAACACACAAAAAGCTTTTGACACCAGCAGAGAGGCCTTGTTCTGTCACTTGCCTGAAGGGTGCAGTGGGATTCTGCACATGTCTTGAAAACTCCACCTTCCTGTGAGAGGGTGAGTGTAGTGTCGGGTCGCAGTAGATTAAGTGCTAGGCATGCAGACTCTTTCAGAACTTGAAAATAACTTAAATATTTTAGAATCACACCCCCATCCCCAGGTTACAGATGGCAAAGCTGATAGAGTGAGGGCAAGGTATCACACCTTTTATATTTATTTTGTTTAAACACTTATAATCTTGCAATTTTCTGCAGAAATTTTGTCTGCAACAGAGGACCCTCCTAAGATGTACGAGGTTTCTAAAGGAATGGATAGAAAAGTATTCTCTCTCTGCATTTACTGCCTAGACTAGAATCCAATCCATCACAATATCCAGGATATATGGTAAATATAGGTAGTCATGGGAGGGATGGAGGATTTCCTAACAAGTTTAGGATACAGAGAGAAGGGGACCCATTCCCCCTACTCAAGAGTCATGCCTTTCCTTTCTGATATCAATGATTTTGTTGAATAAGCTGAACATTCTGCCAAAGCCAGGCTTCCCATAATTCTCTCTAATGAGAATGACTAGAATCCAAGTTCATTTTAGTTCACAGTATGGGAATCAACTGAACTCAACAATAAAGAACACCACCCAACCATACATACCATTTTCTTCTAGATCATTCCCTTTCTGAGTGAATGAGGAAGTCCTTTTGATAAATGTGAGTTTTAATTTTCTGTACTATTGAATAAATCTAGTCCCCAGAGTAATTGAAGAATGAATAGTTCAGGTGTCCTGGGCAGAAAAGATTCAGTGACCTTCCCAACCATGGGAAGGGAGTCCTGACTCCTTGATTTTGAGTCAGCCACCCGGATTAGCATTTCATGATCAGCATATCATATTGCATATAGTTATCTTTCATTGATTTCAGTTCTTCCTGTTTTGTAATTTGATAGTTGACTTTCCAATGTTGAACTTCCAGTATTCCAATTAATAATTGCAAAATCCCTTCACTTGTTCCTCATAAACTTTATTATCCAGACCATAGGACTGCTTCCTGTGGAAACATTCCAGTTGTCAGTTAAAATGAAATGCTCAGGCTTAGCCAATGGAAATGGTGAGGAATATTTAATGGTGTTAATACCACTTTTCCATCTGAGTTTCTCATTAATCGAATCACACTGAAGGAGCCAGGTAAGGATAAGAAATGGCTTCATATTAATTGCTGTGCCAGGCAACTGTACACAAGTTTAGCTCTGGACTTCATTTGGATGCTAAGGTTTTCTTTTATCATCTTCACCCATTTCCAAAATAAGTCCTAGGCCTGGGTCTAGGCATGTGCATGGACTTTTGCAGCCTACCCTATGCTTTCTCAAAGGGAAAAGGGAGATGGGCATAAAATTGGCTCTACATGCCAATCTAACGTCTGAGTGACAGAGTCTGGTAATAGTTCCATTCTCAAAGGCTTCTGAAATCAGATTAGTGATTTTTTTTTTTTCCAACCATGGTTCAGAGATGGGTGACCCTAAGGTGTTTTGACACCACTACCTCATTTTGAGGGCTGGAGTTGAAGATCCCTCAGCTGCACTTAAAAACCTAAAAATAGTTGCCTTGTTACAGCCTAGAGGGAAAATAAATGAAAACAAATTATGGTAAGAGAAGTCATTGTTTTCTTCACGTTATGCTTAATTCTAGCATCAGAGCTTCTGTGTTAAAAACACGACCACAAATTCCACAACCTCAGGATTATGTTTACTGTGTGTCCTTACACTTCAGATATGAGGACCACATCTGTTCCAGGATATTTCTTCACACACATGCTCCTGAAATGAACCCTTTGCCCAGGAAGCTGCTGTCTTAAGCTATTCTCCCTTTGATATCTTGAAAAAATTAATCCTTGGTTATTTATGTTTTATGCATTTATTTGTATGCTTGCCCCCTCCAACTAAAAGAAATACACCAAAAAATAAGAAACAAAATGATAGAAAGGAAACAGGATTGGAGAAACAATGTTGTTCGAATTTCAAAATCATATAGAAAAGTGAAATTAGTGTTCTTGTCCTAAAATGCTACCTGTTGGCTACTTTCTCCACTCATTTGCTTCCTCTTTTTCTGAAAGCCAACCATAACATGTTATACAGTTTTTGTCATAGAGGGGGTCAGATAATGATGTTTTATCTTGGGTTTTTCCACCCAGATCTTCATTATTTTTTATTTGCAATGTCCTAGTTTTATTTTGGAGTATCTATATTAGAATTGAGATACAACATCACAGCTGGAGTTAAGAGTAGTTTGTGTTCCAGGAGAAATATATGACATAACAAATACAAAATATCCAAAGTGGGAGTGGATGGGAGAATCCATGTGATACTAAGCCATATCCCTTCAAATTCTCTCAATTCTCTCAACCCTGGCTTTTGTCAGAAATGTATTTCAATATAAAAAGGAGGACTCACAAAATACTGTCATCACAAATCCAGAGAAGGATGACAATCTAATAGTCCAAACTGAGGAGACAAGGTAGCCTTCACATTCAGGGTTAGTCCGGTTGCAGACTTGAAATTCCATGGGCTCTAATTGAGGAGAGTCTGATTCCATTTTCATCTTGATCCTCCATTTGAGTATGGGAATTAGACTGCTTCTTATAATCTGGCTCCAGACTGGATCTCTGCCTTGGAATAATACACAGTACCACATACCACAACCAAAGGATCCATTTTTCTTTTAGGACAATGTCCCTTACCTTAACCTCAGTTATTGTGGATTCTCATCTGATGTGACCTTGGCCACCGTGGCCATCAGGCTCCTTGACCAATCAGTTTACTTCATGTCCTTGAACCTGTCCCCCTCCCTCTGGGATAGGTGAAGACCAGTTTTGTCCTGAGGTGCCCGCCACTCTTAATCCTCTAAGTTATTCAAATGTCAACCCAGTCAAGTTCTAGAACTAAGAACTCTTCATCTCTAGATGATTTTTTTCTTTTAATCAACCATTAAAATTTTGTTATTTTAGAAAGTGGTTCTGACTATATATAGATATTTTCCCCCTGAGCACTCCTGAAGGAAGTTAGGATGTTTTTAGCAGTTCACTTTTCTTTTTTTTTTCTCCCTCTTCCAATCAATGACTTACTCATCCTCCCAAGAGAATTTTGGAATTAATGGATTCACCCAAAGTACTTTAATCAAAAACTTATTCTATTTTCTGCAGATTTATACCCAAGCTCTTTTCATACATTTGTATTATTTCATTTCAAAAAAAGTTCTTGTGAAGTTGCGTCACTAGTATCTCTGTTTTGCAAATGACCAAAGTGGCAATCAGAAAGTCAATGGTCTTTGCTCATGGTCAGATGCAGGAATGGCAGAGATGGAATTCCAAGTTTTCTCAGATTTCTCTTTAAGACCAAGGATACAAAAATATTTAATACGATCTCTCTGTTTAAAAGTGTGATTGTTTTGTATGTCAAGTTAACCCATTTCACACTTGTAAACACATTTACATTTCAAAGATAAAATCCAAAACCACTGGTTCAAGTACGTTAGATATTAAGGAGTCAAAGGTTTTGTGTTTAAAATGTTGATTTCCACATTCAATAATGGAAAGTATAGACTTCTTAGAGAATGACCTGTGGGGCATTTTTTTTTTAAACATATGTTTGATTTGATGACCTGGTGACACATTTTATTTCTAGGCCCACTTACTCTGGTTGTTTCCATGCCCTGCCCTGGGTTAGGCACCCATTTGGAAATATTTGAAAGTCCCTGTCCAGCAATAAATGGTGGAAGGGTGACAGTTTTTAAATGTAAAGACTCATCTCTGGCAGGTGCGTGCCCTCTCTAGGACTGGGATTCTCTTCTAGTCTCTGTGGCCAACATGCTTTTTTTTTTCTTACAGTAATGTTTTATCCTGATTTCTCTCCAGTTGAATTTTGAATGGACAGTTATCTTGCCTAATTATAAAAACAAAACAAAAAAAAATTCCTTTTCAAACATAGATGTTTCCTGTCATAACTGAAATCTTGCCTCTGGAGTGATTCTACTCAGGACCTTGAAATTTCAGGACTTTACTGATTTTGTGAATTACTTCATGTCATGGGTAGTTTGGTGACCTTGGAAAAACCTGGAGGATGATAGAGGCTGGAAGTAGGACTTGGGAAAATATTCTTATTCCCAGCAACACACTCTCTTCATAGAAAAATGATTTTTCCTAGATCCAAAGTAAATGTATCCAACTGTCCATTAATCTCATTTTCTTTATCATTTTACATGTTGGTTAATCCCATTTTTGTCGTACATAATCCCCCTTTCACTCTCTCATATTTTTTATTTCTCTAAACCTATTACTCATCTGCCACTTCCATTTTAATAACAAAAATTCACAATTCTACTCTTTTACCTGACTGAATCCCAATGCCTGTTGCCTCATCTCCTCTCTTTGTTTATTGCCAAGTTCTTTAAAACATGCTTGAAACCTTGAAGCTCTGCTTTCTTCCATACCATTCACCCTCTTTTGAACTTTGGTCTCTTGCTATTTTCCTAAAATCCTTTGACTCAATCCTCAGTACGTGAGGGCCTACATGATATTCTTCATATCAGACATATCAATACTGTTAAACGTTCCTAACAGGTCATCTTGCTTAAAAATCTTTTTTTTTTTAATTTATATTTTAAAATGTTCTTGTTCATTTCTGAAACAGGTCTTGTTGGATTCAGCAGAGATCTGAGTTTGAATTTCATTTTGGCATGTTATCAGTCATGTAATCATAGACATTTTCCTTATATTCTGATTTTCCCCATCTGCTAAATGAGTTTAATATTACTGTCGACTACATAGATTTCTTTTTGTGTAACTGAAGTGATGTAAAGCTTGCCAATGCTCAGCACAGGCTGTACTAAATATGTCTGGTGTTACCTGGTATTAATAATGCTTTATTGCTGCTGTTATTATCATTATTATTCTTCCTTCTCTGTATTCTTCAGGACTTGCTCTTTCCTTTGATGACATTTTACTTGAATATATTTTCCACTTTAGTTGATTTTTGGCTCATCATTTTATGCACACACCCTAGGTTATCTTTTAATAATATCTATTTTTAAATAACTCAGTTCATATCTTTGTCTCACTTTATCTTTTTGATTCCCAATTTTTACATCTAATAGCCGACTATACTGATCCCACTTCTCTTAAAGCACATGGCACCAAAATAAACATAAAAACAAAAAAGGAACCAACAACAAACACATAATAATAATAATTTCCATTCATTGCCAGGCATGGTGGTGCACACCTGTAATCCCAGTGGCTCAGGAGGCTGAGGTTCGAGAGTTCAAAGTCAGCCTCAGCAATGGTGAGGCGCTAAGTAACTCAGTGATACCTATTTAAATAAAATGCAAACAGGGCTAGGGATGTGACTGAGTGGTTGAGTGTTCCTGAGTTCAATCCCTGGTACAACAAATACAACAAAAAAGGATTACCATTCATTGACTCTGACACTTGCAAAAGAAATCTGTGAAGCATCTTAAACTCTTTCCTCTATCTATATCTCATTTACCTTTCGATTTTCACAAAGAGTCCTACAGATTTTAATAAGTTAGACTCCTTTACCATCTAGAGTTGGAGTTTTTATCTCATTTGGATTTGCACAAAATTCTTAAGTATATTGTTAAATATCATCCACTGCTATCTTTCTCCACCCCACTTATCACTGCTGTTTCTCAAACTAAAATGGAAAAAAGAAAAATAAATAACTAAATAAATTTTCATGCAATTCTTTTAACTTAAACATTTGTAGCGTTCATATTTCTTGTACAGTACATTTCAAGATACTTAACCTGGTTTAGAAAGTCACACTCTAATCCCTACTTTCTCTTATTTAGAGCTTGCCAGTGATAATGGTTGAGAATACTGTTCCCAAATTATATGACCTGATTGAAAAAGTGCTTTTACCCTTTTTCGTCCAACCCCTTGAGGATGCATGGTAAGATCTCTTTATCCTCCAGGTCTACAAACCACTTTTCACCTGCTCTGTGCCAGGAAGGCTCTCATGCAAGCACCTCAGCAATTAGATCCCATGCCTTCTGATGTCACTTAGATTTGGTTACTAAGCTGAGCATGGTGGCACATGCTTGAAATTGCAGCAACTCAGGAGGCAGGAGGATCCCAAATTTGATAACCTCAGCAACCTAGCAAGGCCCTAAACTACTTGGTAAGACCCTTTCTCATAATAAGAAAAATAAAAAAGGGCTGGGGACATAGCTCAGGGGAAAAGCACCTAGATTCGATCCCCAGTACCCAAAACAAACAAATAAAAATAAACACAAACAAACCAAAAACGAAAACCTGTTAGATCTGGCCACTGACAGCCCCTGTAGGAATTCCACAGGGCAGCAAGAGAGTTCCTTTCCTGCCAGTTACGAAGGGTTGATAATGCCTGTCCACTGAAGGCCCAAACTGCTGTCTGATGATACTGCTCAATGTCTGTCTGGATTTCGATAACTGCCTTCTATTCTTTCTGGCCTGCAGGTAACAGAATTGTCCCCAGGGCTCTGCACCACCTGCTGCTGTCATTGCCCTAAATCTGTGGTTCCTAAATTCCAGAGTGTATCAGGATCACTTGGAGGGATTAAATATTTTACTGGCCCCATGACCGGAGATTTGGTAATTCTAGGATACTGCCCAAGAGTTTGTGTTTCTATCAAATTCTTAAGTAATGATTATAGCCATATCATCTGCACATTAGTCTGATTTTCCATCACTGTGACCAAAAGAGAGAACAGGAACAATTTTAGAAGATGAAAAGTTTATTTGGGACTCATGGTTTCAGAGATCTCAGTCCACAGAGGACAGACTCCATTGCTTTGGGTCCAAGGGGATGCAGAACATCATGGTGGAAGAGGAAAGCAGCTCAGAACGTGGCCACCAAGAATCGGAGAAAAAGGCAGCTCCTCTCACCATGGACCAAATATAAACCTCAAAGACTCCCATCCTAACTCACCTCCTCCAGTCACACCTGACCTATCTTTGGTTGCCATCAATAAGTTCCTATCAAGGGATTCATGAGCTAATTAGGCTAAGACTCTCAGAACCCAATTATTTCACCTCTAAACTCTCTTCAGATGAACTTTTGGGGGATCCCTCATATGTAAGCCATAAAAGTGTTGGTCTAGGGACCACTTTTTGAGAAACACTGTTATAAACAATGTCCACAGCTTTATAAATAGTTCCTTTATTCAGTCCTCCAGAAACATCCTGTTCAAGGGTTCACCTACTGAACTAACTTGCCACTAAACATTTTGAAACTCAGTCTTCCTTATCTGTAAAATAAGAAAAAAGAAAAAAAAAAGGCCAAATAATTCCAGTCTTGTAATTTACTGGGAATACAAAAATGAGGGTGTGGTTGCACAGTGCAGATGGCTTCTGACTGAAGACAGTTCAACTTATGTTTTTTTTTTAGTTAATAATGGTGCAAAAACAATACTAGTGCAAAAGCAAAATAAATTCAAGAGGAGCTATGCTTTGAATTTTGAATTTCAATCTTTTCTGTGCTACTGGCAGGCAGTATGATTCTCACTCCCAGTGACTGACAACATCAGTGAGCCATAGCACCCCGCAGCTCTCAGTCAACAATGTGATCAGGAGGGTAGAACAGCTAATGCTCTACAGTGTACCATCTTGCTAAGCTATGATCTGGTAGGTTAAGGGTATTTGATACATCTTTCAACATTGAATATTTTCCACTTTCAGTGGGTTTATTGGCTCACAACCCCATTGTAAGTTGAGTAGCATCTGTATGTAACATGTACTAAGGGTTCAATATGTGCTAGCTATGATTACCAAATTGCAATGTCTCATTCTCTTCTGTTTTTTTTTTTTTTATGCATACCTTGTATTCCAGCCAAACCCAAGTAATTAAAATTTCTCAAAAGCAAATTCCCTCGCATTTCTATGGATACCATGGTTAATATAGGTGCTTTGGTTGAAATACTCTCTGGCAGCTTTTCTACCACTTGTAAATTAATGCTGTAAGATTTAATTCAGGACTCCATTGCCTTCTTGGAATAAATGCTTTCACTTCCACTTCCTGATCCCATCATACTTTTTATTCCAATCCTGCTTTATCTTTATCACGCTACATTTTCTTTTCGTATCTATCATCTCAACTAGATTGTTTTGGAACGAGATAGCATTTTATCTTAGGAATCACATTTCTTATCTAATATCTGGAGCCAACTTGATACTCAATAAATTTGAATCAAATGAATGTGCAAATCATTTCTAGGTTTTATTTCCTAAGCAGTGACCATGTCATTCAGTTTTGCCCATAGCACTCAGAAAAATAACAACAAACCCAGAATGTCAGGGACCATTAGGGCTGCAGTGACAATGTATACCTTTACAGTCACTGTCTTTCATTATCTGAATAAGACATAGCACAGGGAAGCAGATGGTTTGGAAAGACATAAAATAAACATGAGTAACACAAAACCTGCCACTCAATAATGCTAATCACACCACAGATTTTGGACAGTGGTGTATTCTCCACTTGTTAATAAAACTATGGCGAAGCATATGTTCTGGGAGAAGTGAAAACAGATAAAGGAAATTTAGCAAAATTTCAACCCTGCCACTTGCTTTAGAACACGTCTTTCTAGATGCTTTTCTACAAATCTAGTGCTTACGCATGAAAAATTCACCATTTCAGAAGGCTTCCGCTGTATTTACAAGCCTTCCATCACTTCCTTTAAAAGGAAACCTGTGCTTTCCCTGAAATGCTAACATTTTGTTTGCAGAAGTATTTCATATTCTAAAGCTGAAATTATTTGCATAGGTCCAGAGTTCTTATTTTGTAGAGAACTGACAGCTTTTCAATGCAGATTATTTTGAAGCCATTATGTAAAAACATCATTTTATGCTTTACTAAAGGATCGTTTGAAAGTTTTAGGGTTTCCATGTTTAGAACTTGTATCTTCAGATACATCAAAATAATCATTGTAATTTTTTATTCTACAGAGAAAGACATATAATATTTGAAATAAAGGCAACATCAACCCATTTCTGTACTAGAGAATATGGTACCAGGTCATTTTCATTAATCCATTAGAGGCATCTTAATATAATTTTTCCCTTCTTAAAATTTTACTCCCAATTCTAGTCAAAACCCTGAATTTCGAATAACATTTCAAGACTTATATAAGTAGAAGTTAATAATAAACCTAAATTTAATTAAAATATTGATATTTTAACTCACAGATATTGAATGTCAGAAAAATTTGTTTGAATGTAATACAAACATAGTTATTTTTTTCAATATCCTCATCAGATTCTTCTGATGCTTAGATATTAGAACTGAGCCATCCATCAAACATTTATTTGGTGCTTTTGTATTTCAGGCATTGTGTTGACCTTGGTGGTATAAAGAAGAATGTTAGATTTGCTTTGGACTCACCTGAAATCACTGTGGAGTGAAGGACTTAGGTCCCTAGAGAAGTGACATGGTTCCATGAGATAGGTGGTATTTAAGATCTGATGGAGTGTTAGAGGAATGCAGGAACAGAGAGAGGCTTTCAAGTGACTACTCAAATTGGGATGCACTTGTGGGAGGTTATCATTTGCTAAATCTCATAGCAGAGAACTACAGGCAAAGGTAACCATGCTGAGCAGCATACAAAACATGAAGTGAAATTCCATGCATTTTGAGACAACATCAGACTTTACCCAGGACATCCCATTGTCCTATAATAGGACACCTATGAAAATTTATATTAATTTTATGAGTTCCTCAGAAGCTCATGTGTGAATCAGTGCAAAAATTTGCAGAGGTGGAATGATTAGATTATGACATGTGACCTAATCAGTGGATTAACCCATTGATATAGACTAATTGGATGGTAACCATAGATAGGTAGGGTGTGATGGGAAGAAGGTGATCACTGGAAGTATGACTTTTGGGGTGTGCATTTTACCCCTGGTGAGTGGAGCTTCCTGGCTGCCATGACCTGAGCTGCCTTCCTCGACCTGATATTCTCCCTCACCTCAGGTCTAGAGGTATGGATTTGTGTGACCATGGACTGAGCCTTGGCAACCATAAGCTAAAATAAACCTTTCCTTCTCTATGTTGCTCTTGTCAGGTGTTTTGGTCACAAGCAACGTAAAAGCTGACTAAAGCACAAGCACAGTGTCTGGCATATTTACTCTGCCTTGAAATAGCAAATGAAAGTGTAAAGGTTTGACTGAATTGGAATTCTAGTCCTGTCTTAGCAATAGAGTTAGTGAGTGTTAATACTACAGATTCCATCTGTTTACAAGTTTGTGAGGGCGGGGGAGATGGCTCAGTCGGTAGAGTGTTTGCCTTGCAAGCACAAGGCCCTGAGTTTGATCCCCAGCACCGCAAAAAAAAAAAAAAAAAAAAAAAAAAAAAAAAAAGACAAGTTTGTGAGCATGTGTGTCAGGATGTTAAATGAGACCTTTATCCTGCAGGATATCCAAATCATTAAGGTGCAAAAATTAAACTAAATTTTGAACAAATAAATAAACCATTTTTAAAAAACATATTGAATATTGGCCATGTTCAGTGGTAATGCAATGAAGAACAAGTAAACTGACACCTGTCCTCATGAAGACTTATCTGAATGGGTACGTTGACAGTAAACTTGGATAAAATAGCAAAAGTATTTCAACTATGATTTGTAATCAGAAGCAGTGGATGAGCAGACTACATTGACTTGCTGAAGCCTGCCTGCCTTCTGCATTTGTAAATAAAGTGCTATCATTATACAACCAGACTCTTTGCTCATATCTAACCTATGGCTGCTTTTAATGACCGGGGTAAATTCGAATGGGTGTACACAGAGACCTTACGTCCATAATCCCTCAAATATTTCTCTCTCTCTTTTTGCAGAAAAATATTTGCTATCTCTTGCTAAAAATGAAGTGAATTAGAGGTAGAGATGACGAAGAATGGAAAGTAGATCACTTCAGAGAGAATTCCAATAATGAGCCTTTGAAACAGGTGACAGTTTTTGGAGTTATAAAGAATAGAAAGTCAGTCACATGGAAATGGAAGGAATTTCCAGAAGCAGGGAATAGTGTGAGCAAAGGCTGCTGGTGGGGAAGAGGTTTGAAGTCCCCCGAGGTGACCTGCGTCAATGGAGGGCGAGAATAGGGTGGTGGGGGTGATAGGAGACTATGCTGGAGACAGCACACATTAATCTCTCCAACCCTCTAGCTCTTTAGGATAAACCTCTGGTAAGATGAAAACCTTTAGGTTTAAAGCCATCCACACAGGTGTTAGCCTATCAGAATTTGACTGAAAATATTGTTAATAGATATAATAAGTATATTTATGGCAAAGATAGACTCTTCTCCATCCATGGCAGGAAAACTGGCATGAAGAAAGTTATTTGTGAGGAAAAGCCAATTAAGTCCACATTTACGCTGATTGTGCAGTGATTCCAGAATGATTTTTGTTTTATTTTGAATGGGAGAGCTGGCAAAATGCTAACACATTCAATGTACCATGCACCACATGAAGCCCAGAGAGTATTTCTAGAAAATGATGATGGTTTTCGAAACTAGTCAAAAAGGGGAGGGTTATTTTAGCCCTAATGCACTCTACTATATCAAGTTGTTTGCCTGAATTATTTATGTGTGTATTGCAATTTTTAAACTGGGAGCATCAGAGATACTTAAGCCAGTGAGAAGTTAAGGACCTTGTAGGTCGTTCAAGGAGAATGTTAACTAGGACAAGCTGCAGTGGCTGGAGAAATATGTCCAATCTACTTCACAAGACACAGGGCATTGGCTGTCAGACAGCCTGGATATAAAGATGAATTTGGTTGCTTTTAAACTAGATGAAGAGAAGCACTTACCACCCACACCCCAAGCCTCAGTTTCCGTATCTCTAAGTTGCAATCATATATTCTGAATTAAAGCATTCTCATAAGATTTAATAAGGTGCATAAAGAATGAACTGCAAAGTTAACATATAAGAAATTATGGTTATTATTGTGGTGGTTGTTTTTCTTTTACTCTAGAAAGTCCTAATAAGAAAAGAATACATAAACTCAACCCTAGAGTTTCTGCTCTCTACAAAACTCTTTAGTTACCCTAGTGGTGAAAAAATCACTAATCTCATATATTTGAGAATCCATAAGGAAAATAAATCAATTTTTCATGAATATCTTTAAATACTTGTTAATTTACTACTCCCAACCTCCATCTCCAAACTCAGTGAAGCAGAAAGTCCAAGGGAAGGACTGAAAAGTTACCTGTTCAACAGACAACTAGTTAATACTAATGATTTGGAAAACTTGGTTGATTAGATATGCAGGCATACGCATGTAGTACTCTATGAAATAGACTTCTACCTTGAGAGTGGATGGATAAAATGCTTTAGGAACTCTAAATAGAAAATCTCCACTAAAATGTTCTTACTTTGTGACTGTGAGTATATAATTAGGAAAAAATAAAATTGTTACATACAATTAAAAATAAAATGGGTGAAGCTAAATGATAACATATATCTGAACCAAGATTCAAGTGTTGACACTGAGTAAGAAAGTACTTATTTTCAGGCAAGATTCTTCTAGGATTTGCAGTTGGGAAATCAAATTCCTCCATCTGTTAAAATATCATGAAATTTGAGTCATTGATTCCTCTGTGAGAAAATGGAATATGTTTTGTTCAAATCAAGGAAGTGAAAAACAGTGGCCAACCAAAGAACTGCCTCTAATTTAATATAGTTATCATGTTTCCTCTCTTTCCATGAAGGACTATGCTGCCAAAGAAGGTGGGTTTCAGAAAGCCAGGGACCCTAAAGTGGTCAACATAGTCACTGGGGACAAGAAGGCTTAGCTCAGATCTTTCCACAGCTCTCACTTCAGGTGGAGGCACTAATACAGAGAAGAGAGGAAGATCTTGAATATTCTTCAATGTGGAAATATTACGTAAAACCAGTAGTGGTAGAAAGCTCAATGGTGAGGCAAAGTCTTCCAAGACTGACACCTGACACCTTGTACACAATGTCTCCATTATTCACCTGCCATCTTGGATCCTAACATTGTCTCAGTATACAGAAAAATAAAAAAAAATCAACTCCCAGTGCAATTAAGCTCTTTCATTAGGACACAGCAAGTATAAGTGCCTCATGCCACCTGACCTCTGAGACAAGTTTGTTTTTGTTTGAATTTCCTGCAAGAAGTAGAAATGCTGTAATGGAAAGTCTGATTTCATTATCTGAAGTTTGACATCAGCAGATAGCTTTTAGACTCCCTCCATGCCCCACATTTGGACAAGTTTGAAAGTAATTATGAATACTTTCTCTTCTGGTCCCAGGGTAATTCAAATAAGCAAGTCACTACCTCACCCCCAAAACAACTCTCTCTCTCTCTCTCTCTCTCTCTCTCTTCCTCTCTCTGGTCCCCATATAACAAAAGAAGCTCGGGTCTTCTTCTTTAAGGCCATTTTTAGACATTGTTGAGAGTCCCGTGTTATTCTTTCCAAAGATCTTCATTACATAAGTAAAAAGCCTTTGCACACTCTTCTGGCGTGTGCCTGGGTGCCTATGTGCATGTGCATGCATGCATATGCTCACACATGTGTGAAATCACACGTTTTGACACCCCAACTAAAATTTGTTTGGGGATCCATCTCATTGTACAGGAGACCATAACAAATGTGTTATCTAACTTCTACAACTTTTGATTCTTCCCCGTGTGCATTATTTTGATATTCCACACTAGTCACAGCCATTTTTTTTCTCTGTTGCACTCATGAAAATTCTTTCAACAGGAGCAATAACAAGTATTGAACACAATGGGTCTTCCTCTCTGAACAGTGGAAATTCTCTCTAACCAAATATAGTCACATTTCCTCCTGAGGCCTGCTGACTATATTGGCATTCTTTTCATGAATATTTTTTCCAGACAGTCAGACTTGATTAATATTGAGAAAAGAGATGAAATGTTTGTACCACCCTAGACTTAAGGGTTTTCTTCGAGGACAGGCAGGGAGCTGTGGATATCTCTCACACACACTCTGAGCACAAAACATGCAGAGATCCAGTGGTTACTAGAACTACTAAGGAAAGTAGAAGACAGACTGTGTCACAAAAACCCATCAGAGGCAAGAAAACTAAATAATGTCGGGAATTTCCCTGAGCTATAATAGTGACTGTCGGGGGCTTTACTTTGTAAGTTTGATACCTTTGGTTCTCTCATTAATATTTCTCATGGTTTGATTGGAAAAAAACAAACAAACAAACAATCAATGAAGCAAAAACAAAACTTATTTTCCCCAACAGTGACTGAGTAGCACCCATTGGATGGACCCCTACAGGGTACCCTTATATTCTTAAGAAAATACCATGACATTAAGCTCAGGGTGTGCCACAGTTGGCAAAATATCCTTTGAAAATATTTTGCCTTTCAGTTGCAAAAGTTCCTCTAACAAAGTGGATGTTAGAAGGAGCTCCCAGGCAACCCTGGCTCTGTCTATAGCTCATTATCTCCTCATTACAGGGAACCTGAAGGGGATGAGGAAAATGCATTCAGAAAGAAGCATTCATGTTTTATTGATTGCCAGCGGAGCTCAGGTCTCTGAATTCTCACACTCTGGGATGTTTTGTTAGGAAAATAGGCACAGTAGGCCCTGTTTACATGCCCTCTTCCTTCTGGTGCAATCGATTCTGGCACAGCACAAAATTGAGCATCTTCCCCAATTAGGTTCTTATGCGTCGCCTCCACACATGAGCTAAAGTGAGGCTTTCAATAAGCACATTGCTTATTGTCTCGTAGGATTTGAAACACATCTCACTAGTCTAGTCCCATCTTCTCATGCATGAGAAAATTGAGGTCCAGAGACATTAATTGGCTTGTCCATGGTCACACAGTCAGAGCATGGCACAACTTAGTTTGGAACCTAGGGTTCCTGACATCTTCCTCACACCTTTTTGACTGTTCTAACAAGACAGTCCATATCTGCCCCCAGACCCCAGTTATGGAAGGAAAATAGTAAAATGGTCTTTTAAATTCTCCTCCATAAATAAAACACAGTCCAGAACCCATCTACGCATAATTGAGCCTGTGGATAACCTAGATTGTATTAAGAGATAGCAAACCGAAGAAGTAAGAGTGCCAAGATAGTGTCAGAGGAGATAGAGTAGAGGAGAACTTGGATAATTCATTTCCACCTAGAGGTACAGCTCACTGGAAACATGAACAGTATCTTAGGGAGGAAGAAATTAATTGAGTCTTCAGGACAGGTAGAACCAATAAGAAAATCGTTATTATCAGCATGGACTTTGGTACCAGGAAGAATTTTTAGTATAACTTAGAGAAAAATACTATGTTTTTTGAGTTTTTCTATTTGTGCCTATAAAATGAAGATAATACTTACTTTGTAGGGTCCTTGCGAAAATTATATTAGATGGCATTAACAATGATGTTTTTATTGAAAGATTTTTGTATATTGATGCGTTCAAGCATTTCACATGTATAAATTTATTCTTGTCTCTACATAAAACTATGAAGCAAGTATTATTATCTTGATTTGATACCCAGAATAACTGAGGAACGAAAAAAGAAGTTCTAATGAAAAAGCAAAATATTGTTGCCTTTGCTCTTTTGCTTATTAGTGCACAGTAGTCATACAATGTAGTTGGGTTCATTTTGGCAAAACTATACATGCATGGAATTTGATTTATTTCTTTCCAGCCCCAGGTGAAACCCTTTCCCTCCCCTCCTCCTTTGCCCTATTCTCCTTGGTTGTTTTTCACTAAGGCAAGATGACTGTAAAATCTCTACTCTGTCAGATAGAGAACACTTTAAGAGAGCTATCCTGAGCAGAGTACCTGCTCTAGAAGTAATAATAATAGCAATCATAATAATAACGACAATTGCACAAGGAATTGTTATGAAGGAGGAGGAGAGAGAGAAAAAGAATAAAGGAAAACAAAGAAGTAGATGGTAATAATTAAGGGATTCATGAACCTATACGTGTCTCAGACCACATTTTCAAAAGAAGAAATAACCAGAGTTCCATTCTGGTCTAATAAGCTACACAAAGTGGCACAGCCAAAGGACAGCTGCCAAAGGCTAACTGTGGAACTTAAGAATGACTGTTCTCAGACAAAGAAATAAAAACTGACTTGCCCCAAGCAAGAAGAGTGCATTTCATGCTCATTTGTCCTTAACTTTTACTGTGTTTCCGCTCAAACTCTGACATTCCCACAGGAATAATGAGATCATATGTTACCAGAAAAAAAATACCTTTGAATACCAGGCAGTTAACATGATCCACATGCATGAAACAACTTTGCATGTGTTGCTGCATCAAAAGTGATCCTGGGATTTCAAATATGGAAGAAACCAAACTAAAGGACACCAGAAATGACAGTGAGTTTTCTGTGCATTGGAAAATGGGAAAGCCATATACACACGGAATATCATATCTACACCTGGAAACACCACTCTCAGAGTAGCATTACTTACCAGTCAAAACTAAGTAAGTAGTTTTAAATGTTGTGCTTGTGGAACTCAGCTCATAAAAGAAATTAAATACTACTGAAAACTTCACCTTAAAACTCAACAGAAGATAACTAAAATGTACTATGAGTCATAATAAGGTTGGACTAGTGCTTTGGGGGAAATAGACCGTACAGATATAAAGCTATGGCATGGCAGAATTGGGAAAAACCAAGGTCTGATCCAGAAATAATGAAAAAAGCAACAACATAAACAGGTGCTTTTCTCACTCAATTAGTCACTTGTGCTCTTACTAATTTAATAAATATCTTAGTGTATATTAGATTTCATTATGTGCTAGGCCAGTAGTTCTCAACAGAGGATGATTTTCAACCAAGGACTTTTGGCAATACTTGGAACTTTTTTTAAACAACTCTGTTGCAGTACTGTGGGCATTTCACGGGTGGAGGTCAAAGATGTTAATAAATTTCTTCAATGTACAGATCAGCTTTGGTTATCCTCAAGCAAAGGATTACCTGGCCCCAAGATGATCATAGTTTTCAGGTTAAGGAGTTCTACTTAGGTTTTGTGCTGGTCACAGGGGAGAAACAGTAGTAGTGCACAGAGCAGAAATGACTTTTGCAGGACATGCTATTTCTGAGGTTTGAGAGAAACTTGAAACCCGGATAAGGGGCATGAATTTGGCAAACATCAGAACTATTTATGCTTCATTGATTATGTCAAAATGAACCCCCAATATTATGTTTAGCTATAAAGCACTAAAAGAAACATCAACAATGACAACAAAAAATTAGTTTCAGTTAGCTAGTTCTCCTTTTCTTTCTCTTCATTATCTATGGAAGAGCTGACTGAAAATGATGCTCTAGATCAAGCCCATTCTTTAAATGGATCTGAACTCTGCAAATTGCATGAACCAATTGCCTCTGAGGTGTAACTGGAAATTAAATGCAAGATTCTGGTTGATGAGATCTACCCCAACACATTCATCTTTCCCTTCCTTGATAATTAATGACACCGTTGATACCGTTGGCTAATCTGGCAGCAACATTAGTTCATTATTCAAATCCAGCATACAAATAGAAATATACCATAATTTTTTAAATCAGGCATGTATTACTTCTGGGTCTCATCTTGACCATTCTTCATTCAATGTGCTTCTAAGAATTTATGCTTCCTCCTATGGAGTGTATAATATATAATTAAGGTCAATTGAGTAAAAGTGAGTTGAATTCCAAAAGTTTAAACAAAATTAACTTTTTGCTATGTGAAAAAAATTAGGAAGTATAGAAAAGTATAAAACCATATTTCAGCAACTATCATGGAGTGATTCACTGTATAGGTAAGGATGTGATTATATAGCACACGCATATAAAATATATGTACAAATATAAAAACATATCTACATATGTATATAACATGCATGCACTTATAAGAGTATGTGTTTATACATAAAATATCATAAATCTATACAAGCCATTTTCATAGAAAATATACAATGAAAAGCAAATGCTATGCAAAGTTTAATGTACCTACATCACTCTTTCATATAGGTAAGCAATAGCCATTTATTTTTTTATTTTTATTTTTTTGTGTGGTGATTATTTTGGGGAGATTGAACCCAGGGCCTTGGGCTTGCAAGCAATCACTGTAATAACTGAGCTATATCCCCAGCCCAATGATTAGCCATTTAATCTACATCCTATTTGTTGAAATTTGGTCTGCCTATAGTGGTGCTTCCTCATTTGGTATAAAATTGCAATGAGTATCAATATATATACTTCTCTGTTTATTTCTTCCTTTCCAGGATTAAATATCTAGAATTTTCTAAAAGAATGTAACTACGGATGCATATTGAAAATTACCATTCATAAATGTTGACTAAATTTCTTGTTAAATTACATTCAAGCACTGTTTTCCAGTTTCAAGAAACTTTAACACTAAAAATCATTAAACTGAAAGGAAAAAAACATGTTAATAATTTTGTTGAGAAATACTGAACAAAATAAGTTTATTTTAAAACAGGAAATAGAAAAATAAGTTTTAGAAATGCACTAGAATTAATAGGTTTATGATATCTAGGAAGATTTTGGGCATTTCTTATCAGGAGCTGAAATTTCCATCTCCATGTTTATTGGTGACCACCATAGTTTGAAAAACAAAGTATATTTTCAATTACTTTGTCAAATAAAAATTAATTAAACCTCCTAAGCAATAAGGAAAACTAAATGTCTCTGTGCAGGTGGTGGGTTCTAAAACTCTGGCAGCTGCCTTCCTGAAACCTTAGGGAAGAGAATATACAGAAATTGAATAGAAAACATTTGCATATTTCAGAAGAGGAAATGCACCTTATATCTATCAATGGATATGACAAAGTGGAGGAAAAAAAGAGAAATGAGAAAGTTTGTGTATAAAGAATAATCATGACTTTGTTATCTGCTTTTTTCTGTGTGACATAATAAAACAGGAGTCAAAGATAATAACCAGATATTTTTAATTTGGTTGGTTCATCAGGCATTAATGAAGTTAGAATATATTTTAAGGAGCAATATGGCAGGGGAAAATGTGAGTTGTTATTCTAGAGATTTCTGTAATTCCACATTTAAAAAATCCTTCCTGCATAGATAAAAAAATTAATATTTGGACATATTATAGATATGAAGATTCAAAGAGAGTATAGGGCTAAGGTCAGGGTCTGGAATGGAAGAGTGGTCCACACAGTTATTATTGAAGCCATAGAATTAGATGAGATTCTGAGTATAAAACTCTAGAGAGAGAAGAAAAGGTCAGGCATGGTTACACGTTTGAAGGCTCGAGATTATTAACTTTGAAGGAGGAAAACAATCATCACTTTTAGATTAATGAAAACATTTCACTTATTCTTTTTAAATGTAGCATAACACATTTAAAATAATATTAAAATTTAATATGCATATCTCCAAGTACTTTTAGGGACCATCAATCAATCATAGATTTGTACGTGCATGGACCCTGACTTTTCACACTGCCAAAGCAGAGGGTGGGTTTAAAATACAGCCAGACTCACTTTAATATTTGAGTAAAGTATAATTATTAAATGAAAAATCAATAGTCTCCCTTTCTCAGGTCATTGATTCTTTCCTATGACCTTGAAAATATTACTGATATTTCTGTGGACTCCAAATAAAACCATAATAATAAAAGAAAGGGGAGTCTGGTGGGGAAATGCCCATATGTGGAGATATGTTCCTGTACTCTACAGAAAGACAACTGAAATTTGTGAACGGAATTTTATAAAATAAGAACAGCAAAATTAAAAAAATATATATTTAAATTCCTAAAGACATATCAGCAAATAAAGAAACTTTTATTTTGGAAGATCTACTAACTTCCCAACAGAACAGCATGCCCCTCGTGCTTCAGTCATGACCCGAATCCCTGAGCCCCTCTGCTCCATGTGACAGTAACTCTACCCCTCATCAAGATGGATGAGGGGATAGGTTGTCCTTTTCCTCCAATTACCAACCAAGACCTATAATGGTTTCCAGAGAGAATCAGGGCATCAGCTTTTCTCATCCCCACCTGCTCCTCCTGGAGAGGCTGAGCTCTGGATGAGTTAAGCCCAGAGGTTGGGGAATCTGTTACTCTTCCCAGCTCCCAGGGATAAGCCAGGAGTTATCCTACAGGTGTGACAAGATGAGGCTCTGATTGAGTGAAGGTCCCCTACTGGGAAATGCAAACTGAGAAGTCCAGAGGCCTTTGTCCAGGATCTGCTCACAGAGCCAGGGTGTTGCCATGAGAGTAAAGAGACAGGGTCCCCACCCCATCTGAAGAACATTTTCTTAGATATTTTCCCAGGAAGAAAGGTAACCCTTAAGCAGCTCCCACCAAAGACAGTGAACAGAGTGTTCTAGCCAAGAGGCGGTCTCATAAACATGGGCTATTTTGGTAGTAAACAATTAAGAGGAGACTAGTTGCTCCATGAGAAGAAGCTCAACCATAGCCAGATGTTTGTCACAGAAATCTATTTACAAGCTCCCTCCTGGGTCAGAACAGACCTCAAAGAACACCCTTAAAACTAATCCCTGGAAAAAGACTATAACTTCTTGGAATTTATGTCCCAGAGAATTGTCCCACTTACATTTCAGGCAATAGCAACAAATTGAAATAATAAATAAAGAAATAAATAGGGTCCTATAAATGTTATTGCTGGGCATTGTCACTACCTGCTCACACTCTGGTTTAGGGTCTCAAGGTGGTACCTGTGAACAATAGTGTCCAGTATTTCTGGGAAAGACATTTTTAAGTATCTGGTTTTATTATTTTCATTTTAGACTGTGATATGCACCTGAGGATTCGTTCCCTCTCTCTGAATTGGTATTATATGTCACAGTATAGTTTATGACCATTCATGGACATTAGTGACCTAGCAAGGAGGAAATCTCAAAAATTGTGCTGGACATGGGCCCATCAGCATGGCTGTAAATCCATATTAACATGGTCTGCCACAGTGTCTGCATGCAGACTGGTCAGCAGTACTCAGTATTTCTTTCTTTTACAGCTCTATAAGTTGTGAACACATTTCTCCTTCCTTTAACCATCTTGTATCTCACAAAGTAATTATTTAAACATAATTACTTTCTTATGATTTTGAATAAAAAGCTCATTACAGAAAAATTAAAACCATCAAGAAGAATACAAAGAAGGAAATAAAAATGTGTACATATTACTGTTTCCTACCGGACCTGACTTGTCACTGTGATCATTTAGTGAGAAACATTCCCCCCAAACAACAGTATCCTATCACATAATTATTTATCATCATATCTGCAAGGGCTAAAATTTTTTAAAAGTAGTGTCAAGATTATTGACAGAATGAAAGACTGCTTTTTATCTCTATGAAATAAATTTGCTGTGCTTGAACTCCATGTAATATCTAACCAAACTTGAATCATGGAATCTGGGGCAAAGTGGACTCAGGCATTAGCAGAATTGTGTGTCATTAAGAATTTTCTACACTAAAGAAAAATTGAAGAAAACCTTAGAAGATGGAAAGAGCACCCAAGTTCTTGGATAGGCAGAATCAATATTGTCAAAATGGCCATTCTACCAAAGGCACTATAGAGATTCAATGCAATTCCAATTAAAACCCAGTGACATTCCTCATAGAAATAGAGAAAGCAATAATGAACTTCATCAGGGAGAATAAGAGACCTTGAATAGCCAAAACAATCTTGAGCAGGAAAAGTGAAGCAGGAGGTATCACAATACCAGACCTTAAACTATTCCGCAGAGCAATAGTAACAAAAACAGCATGGTATTGGCACCAAAATAGACAGGCAGACTAATGGTACAGAATAGAAGACACAGGGTCAAATCCACATAAATACAGTCACCTCATACTAGACAAAGGAGCCAAAAACATACAATGGAGAAAAGATAGCCTCTTCAACAAATGGTGCTGGGAAAACTGGAAATCCATGTACAGTAAAATGAAATTAAACCTCTATCTCTCACCCTGTACAAAACTCAATTCAAAATGGATCAAGGACCTAGGAATTTGACCAGAAACCCTGCATCAAATAGAAGACAAAGTAGACACAAATGTTCATCATGTTAACTTAGGATCAGACTTCCTTAACAAGACTCCCAAAGCACAAGAAATCAAAGCAAGAATCAATAAACAGAATCAATTCAAACTGAAAACTTTTTCTCAGCAAAGGATACAATCAATAATGTGAAAAGCAAGCCTACAGAGTGGGAGAAAATCTTTTTCCCACGCACTTCAGATAGAGCATTAATCTCCAAAATTTATAAAGAACTTACAAAACTTTACACCAAAAATACAAAGAACCCAATCAATAAATGGGCCAAGGAACTGAACAGACATTTTACAGAAGAAGATACACAGGCAATTAATAAATATATGAAAAAATGTCCAACATCTTTAGTAATTAAAGAAATGCAAATTAAAACAACTCTAAGATTTCATCTTACTCCAATTAGAATGGCTATTATCCATAGTAATGCAAACAATAATAGATGTTGACATGAATGTGGGGGAAAAGGCACACTTGTACATTGCAGGTGGAGTTGCAAATTGGTGCAGCCACTCTGGAAAGCAGTGTGGAGAATCCTAGAAAACTTGGAATGGACTCACCTTTTGACCTAGTTATCCCACTTCTCGGTTTATACCTAAAGGACTTAAAATTAGCATACTACAGTAACGCAACCACATCAATGTTCATAGCAGCTCAAATCACAATACCTAGATTGTGGAACCAACCTAGATACCCTTCAACAGATGAATGGATAAAGAAACAGTGGTATATATACACAATGGAATATTATTCAGTCATAAAGAAAAATAATATTATGGCATTTTGAGATGAACGGATGGAATTGGAGAATATCATACTAATTGAAAGAAGCCAATCCCCAAAAAACCAAAGGCTGAATGTTTTCCCTGATAAGTGTATGATGATATATAATGGGGGTGGGGGTGGGGGTGAGGGAATAGTGGATGAACTTAAGATTACATAGAGGGAAATGAGAGAGAGAAGGGGCTGGGGATAAGAAAGATGGTGGAATGAGACAGACATCATTACCCTATGTACATGTATGATTACATGAATGGTACGAATCTACATCATGCACAACCATAGAAATGAAAGGATTTACCCTATTTGTGTACAATGAATCAAAATACAGAAAAAATATGGATTAAAATGTTTATCATTTGAAAAAAAATTAAAAATTAAAAAAGAACATTCTATATTGTTTTATTGAACATTTTAAGCTTTGCCAAAGTATGTGTATGTTTGTGTACATGAATATTTTTTACATATATATATGTATATACTTATATATTTATACATTTGTATTTTAAAGCAGTAATTAAAATTGTATTTGTGTCACCATGGAAAATAGAGTCTTGTCTAAACTGTCTACATGGAGAAATAAATACTTTGAGCATGTCACTAACTTACCTTGAGAAAATTCTCTCTCATGAGTTAAAATAATGGAATCCGCCCCACATTTTAAAAATAGTTCCTCTTACCTGTGCTTCGTTTTTATCAAGTACAGACCCTAACATGACCCCAAGTCAACCTTGCTTTCTGGTATTCAGAGTGGAATGGGTCATTTACTCCTCCTGTGAGTGAGGGCAGAACTTTGACTTGTTCTTCACCCATAGGCTATGGACAAGGTCATGCACTATTTCTCCCTTGATGATGATATGCTAAATAGCAAAGAGTGTGTGCTGCCACCCCCAGATCATTTTATATGACAATCTCCTGTTCAGAAGAGCAAGAGAGACTGGAGTAGGTTTGCACAGGAGGCAGGTGGCCTCCAGTAGCTGAGAGCGACCCATGAACAGTCAGTATGATCATTTTACTTCAGTGCAACAAAGAGATCAGTTCTGCCAGCAGCCTAAGTGAGCTTGGAAATGGATGAATCCCTGCAGTTAAGCCTTTAGACAAGAACCCAGTCTTACCACACCTTGATTATAGCCATAGAAGGAATTCAGCCAATCCATTTCCAGACTCCTGCCCCCACAATAACTGTGGATTTATCAATATGTATTGTTTAAAGCTAAGTTGTGTAGTAACTTACACAGTAATAGATACTGAATGCAGTTTTCCTTTATCAAATGCATGTTTGGAGGGAAAAAAAATGCATGGGTGAACATATAAATTCAATAAATTAACAGTGTAGATGGTAAGAAGTTATTATTTCATATGATATAATCTCATTTTTAAATGTAGTTTTAATCTGACAAAATGTTAGATTGATATCAAAACATTATTTTGTGGGAAATCTGAACTGTAATAATTGTTTTCATGGTAAACTTTGTGTGTGAAAATGTGTTTGTGTGTGTGCACACCTTGTCATGCTTATGGTCCTGAGAAGAGTTAGACAAGATCCTTATGGTAACCTTGCCTGGGCTGTACCATTCTTTAATCTTTTATATTTACTATCTCTTATGTCTAAATATGGCAAAGATCATTTCTACTCTACAGATGAAGGGACATTTACATTAGAGGATGCAGCATAAAGATGGATATGGTCCATGTAGTAAAAGACACTTCATAGGCAATAGCAAAATGAATTGTCCAAATACTCCTACATGAGATGATTTCTCATGCCCATTTTGTTGACGGTTAAACAGATTAAGTTATTTATCTGATCTTTCTTACTGTGTGGCAAACACATGAAGAAGGAATGGTTGTGAGGATTAATTTAGTGTACCAATTTGACTAATCCAGGTGTTACCCAAATATTGAACTGGGCATTACTCTGGGTGTATCTGTGAAGATGTTTCTTGATGAGATTAAAATTTTAATTGTTAGTCTTAGTTTAGCAGGTCACTCTCCTTAAGGTGGATGAGCTTCATCCAAGCAGTTGAAGGTTTGAATGGAGAAAAAACTTCCTCCTTGCCTGACCACCTTGAACCAGGACATCATTATTTTTCCTCTTTCTGAATGGACTGGAGACGTTAGCTCTTCTTGGGACTTGAAGCTGCAGACTTTAGGCTAGAACTATACCATTGGCTATTGGGGGTCTCCAGTTTGCTGAGCTTAGGGCTTAATTTCCATCAGCAATTTCTTCTGACATAGTAATTGTATATACTCTCCTATGTAATATAGAATATATAAGATGTACACTTTGGTTCTGTTTTGCCAAAGACATGGCCTATGCAGAAGCAGAACCCTGGTATCCCTGATGTCCAATCAGTGCTTTACCTGTCATTTCTCAGCTTCCCTGTGAATGGTAATAAATGAAAACAGTAAAAAAAAAAAAAAAAAAAAAAAAAAAAAAAAAACTTATTTATTGTACAACATAAAGAATGTCTTTATGCACATGATTCAGTTTTTTGAAACATTTTTTTTTTCAATTTTAGAAATGCCTTTTTTTCCAAATCTTCTAACACCAAAATGTAAAAGAAATGGGAGAAATGCAGAGCTGGCTGGAGCAGAGGAATTGTGGGCAGGACACAGATTATCCTCGACCATCTCCTGAGGCTACAGAACTGCCCAGAACACACATTGAAAACACAGTTCATGTTTCAACTGGTCTTCCACATCTTAAGGGTGTTAGTGACAGGGATTATGTCCTGTATTTTATATAAAAAGAAAATTCCATGGATTTAAGCCAGTGTTTCCTGGCAATGATATATTCCTAGAGAAATCTCAACAGAAGTGCTAGAATTCTGGATTCACCATTTCCTCAATGGTCAATCCTAAAGCAGTTGGATCCTTCCCAGTTGACAGGCTCAGGTGAATCAAGTCAGAATTTCTCCAAAGATTTAACATCTCAGTGTAAGAAAACCATATCAATTCTATTGATTATACCTCTGAAATACAAATGATAAATAAACTTTTTTTTTGGTAAAGCAACTATGTGAAAAGTAGTATAGCACAACAGTTAAGAGGAAATTTCAGCTGTGTGACCTTACACAACTTACATTTTCTATCTTGCTCTGTGTGCCTCTCTAAAAATGGGGGTGCTATCTCATGGGATTCTGTGATAATGGAATTACTGCATGTCACAGTGCCTATACATGGTAAGATCCAATTGTATTAGGTATCAATAGATATTTGAATTTTAATTCACCCATGCATGGTTGTGCAAAACTGAAATCCCAGCAACTCAGGAGGCCAACACGGGAGAATTGTGAGTCCAAGGCCAACCTCAGCAATGTTGCAAGATCCTGTCTCAAAATAAAATTTAAAAAGCTGGGGGTGTGGACTAGTGCTAGGGCATCCTGTATTCAATTCCCAGGAGGGGGAAAAAAAAAAGATACATGAATTCTTTGTAAGGTAAGTGTTATTTTAATTTTCAGATCTGGAATTTTATCTACAGAAAGCATGGATAGAAAATCAATGGTAGATTGCCCCAGTGAAGTTCTGTATAATACAACAAAGTAAAATTTCAATTTACTTTTAATGAAAACAAATTGAAATATGAAATGCCAAATCAGCTCTTTCAGACCCAAGTGAAATGCCCTGCGCTTACTAAAATAAGATAATTAGTTTTTGCTTTTATATTAAATTACTATTTGGCAACAATCTATAGTTTCAGAGATGATGCTGTATAGGTGAATAGAGTTGTGGATGGGTTTACAGAAACCATATGCCCCTGTTCTAAGTCTCCTTGTCTCCTTGTCCTGCCTGGGGCTCATTACTGTCCAACAAATAATGAGGACTCCAAGTGCTTACAGTGCAGAAAGTAGGTGAGTCAGAAAGCACAGAGGTTGGAATGCTGGGTTTCCTTGTGGCTCTGGTAGTGTGTCATCTCCTTGTGTAGTGTATGCAGTGTGGAGCGGGAAGAAACATCCATGTGCTTTCAAAACATGCACTAACAAAAGAGGACTCTCAGTGAACTTTTAGTTAATACACTAACTAACTTAAGGATGTGGATTGAGCCCCTACAGATAACTGGTGTGTTCCCTGCACTCGGTTATATCTCACATGGTGAATGAAATATTACTCCTTTCTCAAGTATTATTCAAAGTCCTTCAGATTTGGCTCTCACATAAGGGATGATATGCTAAATTAATCTGTACATAAAGTCATTTAGGTCTTAATTCTTTTCCTGCCACTTTACTCTGTAAGCCTCCATGGACAAGTTACTTAGCTATTGCAGGACTTGGTGCACTCATTGTGAAGTTGAAACTATTAAAACCCCCCTTTACATAAATAGGTAAATTGAAGTTTGACGAGCTTACATATTTTTCTATAAGTCACAGAGACAGTAAGCCACAGAGTGAGGTTAAGTAGATGTGCTGGCATCAGAGTTCTCCTTCTAAGACCTCCCCATAGCTCTCACGCTGTACCTAGTACTCCTCAAGTCGTGCCAGGGAAGTGCCAATGTGATTGCTGATTTCACAGAACACAGCCTTCTCTCTTACTAACTCTGTGAGCTTAGGCATATCAAGAACTAAATGAATAATTACGAAGTCCTTAGAACAGGACCTCAGTAAATGTTGCTATTATTTATTTCTTTTATTACTTGCTGTGACTGCCTAGAAACTTGAGCAGAAAAGAGGGTAGAGCCCATACTAGCTGGCAGACATAAGTGTCAATCACATTCAAGCAAACGGTTTAATAAAAGCAAATATCACATCTTTAAATGCTACATTAAAAACACTGCTATTTATGGTACTAGCAAAAGACAGAGTTGAGCTAAGGCTACAGGCGCTTTTATTTTTCTCCAATGCTGGATAAGCATTACAGTCTCCTAGAGGCTTTTGAAAATGTCCAAGTCCAATTTGAGACCAATTAAAATAGAACCTTTGGGTGTGGAAGCACTACCTACACCAGTTTATTTGAAGTCAGGAAAGGTCAAGTTTATAAAGATTTTTGAAATCTTGGAAGAGTTATTATTTGGGCAGGTAGGACTATAAAATAAAATAAACAGCCTCTGCGTAGAATTTGCACACACACACACACACACATACACACACTCACACACACCCATTTAATGTCTTTTACACCTTCCTGTGATGACTTCTCTTGTCCTGCTTTGAAGTGGGAAGCAAAGCAAAAGGCTTTTAGTCTCCTCCATTTCTAAAAGTTGGTCTGAACACGTTTTCTCTCTGTTGGTTGTTCCATAATCAAATTGTCATCTCTCACTGGAAGCCACCCCAATCCTATTTCAAGAAAAAAGTCTCTCTTTTTATCTTGCTGGCTGAGTATTCAAGAAATGCATTCAGAGTTGTTTAAAATCCTGAGAGTTAAGATCACCCTGACATTGACAGGTAGAAATAAAAAAAAAAAAAAAAAAAAAAAAGAGAGAAGAAAACCAAATGTAATTTGCTCATCCTCTATAGATATATTTCTTCCATTTTTAAACATGGTTTGTCCTTCTTTTCATGGTAGTGAGGACCAGGAATAGGTGAAACCTCAAAGATGGGGGCTGGCTTAAATCTCCAAATACTGTGAGATGTCACACACTCTCTCTGAAGAGAAACTGAATATTTCCATGTAATATAGCTGCCCATGATAGGGGAGTTGGTCCAGGAGTCTGGGATCAACAGGAAAGCCATGTAAAAAGATCCAAGTGTCTACAAAATCTTCAGTCCAGTAAGGTTCGCTCTGTATTTCTATGTGCCAATTGAAGTCGTTCACTTTTTGTTCTATCAGGAATGATACAGGAGACAATCATGAGTGTCTACCATCAAAGAAGGCACCGCCCATGCCTGCACCTTTGGAAGTGAGACAGAAAAGGAAACTTCCAAATGTGCGCTTGTATCATAAATACCGTGAGTGGAGAGAAGCAGAGCTCTGGTGGAACAGCCTGGAACACCACTTTACAGTCCATAGGTCAAGAAAGAAAGATTTGTTTGAGGACGGAATCTGAGTCTTGTTGAGCTTCTCCATTGTAAAAGAGAGGAGCGAGAATAACGCTGAAGACCAGATGGGACAGAAACAAGGCTTTTCTGCCTAGGGACAATAGCACAGGTGTTGGGAGCAAGCAGGAAGAGCGTATGGCATTTTTTTAAAAAAACATCAAGAGCTGATTCTATAACCTGAATGTCCCTTAAAAAAATGATTCCAGCTTTTAAGCATGAGAGTGGGTGTGGCTTGGTTTTCATTTTAGATGTGGAGCAAATCACTTCCATGCATTACATTTAAAATGGCATGAGGATGTTTCTTAGTTCATTTTCTACTGCTATAACAAAGCACCTCGGGCTGGGTGCTGTAAAAAAAAAAAAAAAAAAAAATTGAAGTTTATTTAGTTCACAGTTTTGGAGGCAGAAACTCTAAGATCTAATTGACTCATCTTTCCAGCCTCTTGTGAGTCCCAAAGCAGGTGGCATCACAATGTAGGAACATGTGTGAGAATGATCACATGCTGAGACAGGAATCAGAGATTTTCAGGGGCCAGGTCCACTCCCTTTATAAGGGCCCATCCTCATGGGAACTAATGAGAGGCTTGAGAATGTCATTCATATCTTCCAAGAGTGATGCTCCCAGTGAAATAATTACCTCCCACTAAGGTTCCTCCTTTTAAAGCTTCCACCGCATCCCCAACACCACTACCCTGGGGACCAGTGTTCTAGTACACAGACCTTTAGGTAACACACAATATCTAAGCCATAGCAGGAAATATTATTGTTGTTGAGGGAATTCCACATTCCATCATCTAAGGCACAGTTAAAAACAACCTGTGGCAAATATTAGGCTGGAGAGTAACACGGATGTGGGATGTCTGAAAGAGATGAAATATTTTTATTTGTGATTGTTGGGCATTAGAACAGCTATGAGTCATTGATGGTATCTTTCAGCTCAACATACAAATAACATGTCTGGATGTTGAGAGTTGTTTCAAGAAGGGAAGCTTTTACTGTTGCTTCTGATTGACCACAGGCTGGGGCTGTGAGTTCATATATCCAGTGGATACTGGGCTAGAAAGATTGAAATCTTTGCAAGGACCCTATGCCCTTGTGGATAGCTTTGGTCACCCTATGCACTGGCTAGAAAGTATGCTGATGAAACAAACCAGCTAAAGGTCACCAGCAGAAAGACCTTCCTGAAGGGCTAAGAGGGAAATCCAGATAATGAGAATTCTTTGTACTCATTGAGGACACATTCTTTCAATTAGAAGGAAATAACAAAGTAAAGGTCCTTCACAATCTGTGGCCTTCACCTAGTAACTGGAGCAATATCTTTCAAAGAGTTCTTGATTGGAACCACCTGTCAAGGGACCTCAGACCAACTACTATGATTTAGATAGCTTAGCCTCCTCTTTATCATTATGTTACTGAATACTCTTTTACTTTTCTAGAAAACTGGAGGTAAAATGCTCCATTTTAATGAAAGGATATTTTGAACTAGAACAAATCATAAAAATATAGTTATATGGTAGGTGTTTATATAGGAATAGTGATACATAGAATATATTACGTAAGGTTATTACTTCGATACATAATTTTAGAGTATATTCTAGAGAAGAAGATCTGTGAGTAAAGGGACTACATGTGGTGATTGTTAGAAAAATGAGAGAAGGCATGGTTTTCAAATTGTTTGTCCTTTAGATTAATATCCACTTCGATGACAAACATGGTCCCAGCTGAACTCAGATCCAGAACCATTTTATTTGACATTTCACTTGACATTTTGAATTAATTTGGCTTTGCAACCATGGAACCAGTATAAAATTACATGATGTTGACTGATAATCTTAGGGCACTCCACTTGGAATCTATTAGATTGGATCAATACAAAGTTACCAGCATTTAAACATTTTAACCTAAAAAGAAAATGGCAGTTTATGTGGTGCTTGCTAAGAGCTGCATTCATTTCAATTTTTGCTGGACCACAGAGTCTTGTGAATTACATTATTCAATTTCTTCCAGGATAAATTTTTCTCATCCTGTTAAATGGGGACAATGGTAATCAACTGCTAAAAGTGTGTGGGTTAAAGGAGACAGGGGGTGGAAGAACACTCTGCAAATGGTTATTGGTGATTGCATTTAGCATCCTCAAAAACCCCAGTGAGGTTGTTGGGTTTATAAACTTTCACTCCCTACTGGTTAAGTGATTTCTAAGTTAGAACACACAAGGGTTTACGTGCTTTTATTTCCCTCTGAATATAATCTGACTTTTCTTCCATTTAGTGTTTATTTTCAAAGCTATTTTCTCCCTTCTTTTCACTGTACAGATTTCTTCTGAATGGGGAGAATATTTATACATTTCATTAGCAATATGTACTCAGGCTTTCTGGTTTGTTCACCCAGCAAAATGCTCAGCAGAAAATATACTTGAGGATTTTTCCCCTTTACCATTGGGGACCTGAAATTAATTCTCTTACAATTTCAAAAAGCTTTAAGCATTTGTTTTGTTTAGGAGTCAAACAGCTGTGCTGGCAGGACTTTTATTATTTTTAATGTTCTTTGGACATTTATATCTGGGTGGTGGATTTTATAAGCATTGATCAGGCAGGACTTCAACGAACTCTAAGATGGACAAAGCTTCCAGCCTCCAGTGAAGTCTTTTAACCTTCTTTCCCAATGAAGTCTTTAGCTTCTTTCTAATGAAGTCTTTAACTTTCTTTTAATGTTTCTTTTTGTCTTTCCCCTTGTCCAACTTATCAATAGAGTTGTGCTACTGATTATGGTGGAATCGCAAGATTACCTATGTTGAAGGAAGCTCACATGAGTTCTCAGTATCCAAAGGATTAGATTCTTATTTATGATCCAGAGTGCAAGGCCTTCTTAAAATATAATATGGTGGCAGAGTGTTGCTGCTTCTCCACCTTTCTCCTGATTACAGCTAAATAAACTCTCCACCACTCAATTCACATAATACCACTATATTCTTTTCTCTCTTTCTGTTTGCAACCTGGAATGACATTTTTGCCTTCTTTGACTAGCAACCTGGAATGACATTTTTGCCATCTTTGACTAGCAAAATCATCCTTATAAGGCACCTTGAATGCCATCTCTCTAAGAAGTCCTCTTCACCTCCCTGAGGCAACTAATCATTGATTCCTCTCTGTTTCCCGTAGAAGTGTGTTGGGGCTTTCTATTAGGATTAACTTTTTACTTACTAACTCTTTCTGTAGTCGGTGACCTCGACCTCCTACAAAGCAAGGACTCTCGCTTGTTCATCTTTGCTTCCTCAGGGCCTAGATGTTCAGTGAACATTTTGTTTAAAAGGATAAATGAAGGGTAAGTTTCTATTGCATTTGTTAATCCTGCTAGTCCTGCATAAATGATTCAGAGTGAAAGTTTCTGATTATTCGGTGAGTGCTCAGAATGTATGAAGATCTCAGAGATGAAAATTATTGCTCTTTTGAAGAGGTAAAGATATTTCCAGTATATGATTTCCTACATTCTGGAAGGGTATGAAGGGCATGTATGGGGCCCACTTCTCCAAATCTGACCATGAGCAGGGAGAACCTGGGAATGACTTGTTTTGACATCTGGAAATGACATCAAGCATTTTAACTGATAAATGACTTAATTAGATGTTAGACAAGTTTGGTATTATTTAGTAACAGCCCCCTCATATTTAAAAAACAGAAAGTGAGTGTTTACCTGTGTTCTCCATGGAGAACACCTCTGTATTACTTTGTTGATTTCATTGGTTTCATTTTGAGAGGAGTAATGTTGAGCTACAAGTGACCCAGAAATGAAAGACCAGAAATATGAGGAGTAGAAATGATATCATTAAACTAAAAAAAAAATTTAACAAAGAAATAACTAGATATAAATGAGGAATAAAGGAGCTTCCCTGTATAGATATTTGGACCCACAAATAGAAGAGTTGACACATGGAAGAACAAGGGATCACCCCCTCCATTGTTTCATAAAGGAAGAAGGACACAGGACATTCCATACAGGTGGGGAGAGTATTGTTATTGCATTGCTGAGTGACAGGCATCACCTGCAAGTTAGCAGTTGAAACTGGCTGATGAAAAAGTTCCTTGACTCTCTAACCAAGAGTTGGAAAATCATCTGTATGGCCTTGTTGGTGGTAGAGGTTGGACTGAAGAAATGGTTCACAAATTGTACTATTGTGTATGTGAATCATTTCAGATATTGGTTAAATGCAGATTCGTGTTGTGGTGATCTTGAATGAGACTTGAACTTCTTCATTTCTAATATCTTCCCAAGCAATACCAATACTGCTGGTCAGTGGTGCCTACTATGGATAGCAACACCCTGATGGTGGAGAAAAGTGGCAGTTTTTCACAACTGTTAGAAGCTGATACTATAGAACCCAAAGGACTGGATATTGAGTTTGACCTTGGGAATTTTGGTTATCTCATCAGTCTTATTTTCATGTAAAATGGAAAGGCTATTGGCCTCTTTATATCTTCTTGGTCCCTGTTGGGACTAATGACACGTTAACTAACTCAGGCTGACTCCTTACTCCCTGGCGAGTGAGCAAGATCAAGGCCTCAAAGGCGGTTTCAGTAGTTAATGACGATGAATTGGACCACTGTCAGGGATTGGTTAACAATAGTTCCGCGATCGTGATCAACTCGTGCTTGCCGTATAGTCTTATGGGATTTTGCCTTGCTGTGACGGGTCTCCCTGACACGTCTGATTGTCCTCTGCATGGAGGGCTGGGAGCGGGTGGTCAGTTGGCCTTACCTATCCCGGTCTGACCTTGTTGGGGAGTGTCCCCTTCCCTAGTCGCTGGTTGAGAAGGGCGAGGGGGCTTAAGACCCCAACAGGTCCAGATGAATAAGAATATGTATATAGAACATTTTATGTAATGCTCAGCACATGGTAAACTTCTTAATGATATTAGTGATTACATTTTAGTGTTAACAATATTCTATCTTCCATTTCTAAGATTATGTATTTCTGATTTATTTCCAGATGTATCAGATAAAAAGACAAAACTGCCATGTGAAATTAATTAAGTTAAATTTTATTATTTTGCTAATATGACATTTAATAAAGCTCTAGCCAGGTTCAGCCCAGTGTAAAATTATCCTTCAGATGAACCACTGTGCATATTTCGATTTTTGACTACAACTCTACCTGTCTCCTATTATAAAGGCCCCCAATGATAATGAGGGGGATTATCATTCTGCCTTTTTGGTCCCTCTACTGTTCTTGCTGCAAGTGTCTCTTATGCCACTGATCACAGCTCTGCCAGCAAGCAACTGCTTATGGCAAGAACAGCTCCTCCTCTGAGTTAGGAATTCCTGGAAATCAGGGACTAAGTTGCCTCACACATTGTAGTTCTAACATCTGTGTCTTAATGTGCATCACAACAAGTAGCGGATCCTTCAAAATATTAGATGAGTGAAAAGCATAGATCACTGATTGAGTGGACAAATGACTTGTGAAAAGTCAATCCTTGGTGCTCAGTTTTTAATATTTTATTTTTTATTTTTATTTTATTTTATTTTTTTATTTTATTTTATTTTATTTTATTTTACTTCTGGGTGCAGTGGCACATGCCTGTAAGCCAGCTTCAGCAACTTAGGGGGACTCTGTCTCAAAATAAAAAATAAAAATAAAAAGGCCTAGGGATGTGGCTCAGTGATTAAGTGCTCCTGGGCCTGGGTTTAATCCCTAGTACAAAAACAAACAACAACAAATACCCTTCCTGCCCTGTTCTGCAATATTCAGATAGGGATTTACTACAACATACTAAAATTAGCATCTTTCTCAAGGTGTTTTCAACAAAAATTTGACATTGTTTTCTTCCTCAAGAATTTGCATTTAATCAAGGTTTATAGGGAATAGACACATGTGAAGATGTAAATTATATAAGAACCAAGGAGGGACTGACAGATGAGATATTTGGTGGAATTGCAGGCCATTTTATATGTGCTTCAAATGATCGATAGTCAACTCAGTGTATTCATGAGGTCAGCTCTGCACCATTTCAAAAGTAAAAATTAGGAATAAAGAAATTTCTCTACCTGTGCCTCCTTTTATTTTATTTTATCTCTTCAACCAAGAATCTGGTGCACAATATAAGGAGGCATCCTTTGAGGAAATCAAAATGGTTGGGAAGTTCCAGGGTCTGAAGACTCTTGGATGTTGTTAACCTTTCCCATTGATCTATCTCTAAAGAAAATGGTTATATTGAAATACAAGATAGCCCCACATTCATATCATCATATCATCCATATGGACTAAAATATTTTCGTTTAAAACTCTTGTTAGAAATATTTTACATAGTACAAAGGAAAATAAGGCCAGGCTTGGAACCACCCTATCCTGCTGATAAAGACTGCTTTAAGGGTTGCATAGAGAGGAGAAAGATCAACCTCTGAAACTCATTATGAAATAAACTAATCACATTTGGAAACACTAATCACATTTATGATATTGACAATACTATTAATCTTAGCAACTTTTATTCATTTGATATGTGGCAGGCATCATGTTATGCTAAATTTTAAACTCACTGTCACTTTCATTTATTTTTCTTCTTTGGCAAACTTGTGAGAAGGAGGTGCTCTTATCCCATTTTAGATGATAGGAATGTTGTCTTAGAGGTTAAGTCATGCAATCAAGATCAGATCTCTGTCTGCAAAGTTTTGTTCTCCACCACGCACCTCTGCCTCTCTATCCACAGAAGCTCTGTGATATGGATTTCCAAAATGGCAGCAGCGTTTGTGCAAAATCCTTGAGACCATAAAAAGACATGTAAGAGATGGACTTTCCAGATAGCATGTTTATCTTTTTGGCTCTTTAAACTTAACAGCCATCCTGTTTTTTCATGCTGCTTTAACGAGAGTGCTTTAGAGGTAGAATCAGCACACTTCCCTGAATATCTCTCTGAAGTTGCTCATGGAGTTTTATCCTCAGTGCTGGCCACTAAATTCTTTAAATATCCCTGTCTGTGCTTTGCAGCTTTCATTACAGTTCTCTTCCTAGATTCTGTGGGCTGAGGCTGTGGGAAACACATGACTGGATATAAAGTTAACCCCAGCACGAGGCAGTCAGAGCCAACAGAGCACAGCAGTGGGGCCTGCAGTGATCATCTCTTCTGTGGATGTACTTGATACTGGCTTTAGCTTTTTCCCTTATTCTTGAGTGGAGAAGTCTCCAACTTGTAGATTTTTTTTTTTTTTTTTTTTTTTTTTTTTCACATTCAGTGCAGCTGAGCCCACTGAGAAGGTCTGTCAGGACCATTGCCCAAGTTTGTAAGTGAAATTGGATAGCCCGACTTGATATTCAATTGAACATTTTTCTTCTTATTTCTCCTTTTTAGAAAAATCAATAAATGGTTTATGATGCCTTTCTAAGAGATTGAATGAGTGGAAATCAGGTTTTGCCATATTATTATGATAACTAAACACTTTGGGTTTTCTGGGACAGATCCAATTCCAAATATCCTATCCTGTCCCTGAATTGTATATTAGGTCAGTATTTCCCATTTTTTTGGTTAAGGAAGTATGATTTCCTCAGATAGCGGAATGGGGAAGAAAATCTTTCTGAACATAAATTTTTGACCAGGTGTTTAGAACTGGATGTACACACACATATGCATGCACGCATGTGCATACCAATACAAGTAGTATGTATGTGTTTATGTGTGGATGTACATGTGTTTATGAGTGCATATTTTATCCTTATCATTATCATTACAAAAGTGAAAAAATCGAAGATGACAGCTTTCTAATGGCATCATTGCTTTTGAGTCGCTGAGATGGGATTCCAATTTTGTACTAAGACTTTAAAGCTTATGGTCATTTTCATCAATCATTTACATTTTCAAAATTGTTTTTTATTTTATTCTTTTGGCACTCACTGCTGGGGATTGAATCTAGGGTCTTGCATGCTAGGTAAGTGCTCTACCACTGAGCCACGCCCCCAGCCCCTCAAACTCATTCTTAAAGGCAATTCTTCCATGTTTACTTAGCCTCATTGCTGCTGAGAGTATGCTGCTGTCATTTGACTCAAGATGCCAGGCACGGGGATAACTTGCGCTGTCCAGAACTTTCTGTCTGTTCTATGCAACCACCTGCGCATTTGTCTTTACCTGACTTTTAAAATTCTTGCTCCTGGAAGATGGGAAATCAAGCACCAGACATCTGAGCTGGTGCCTGGTGCCTGTCATGATTGATTGCTGTGCACTAATTGCTTGGAAGGTTTGGGAGAGGGTGCAAGACTAGAGATGATCACACAACAGTTAAAAAGAGATTTGTTTCTCTTTTTGCTGCTCCCCTGTCACTTGCAAATGTCTGTGGGTTTCCTTTCAGCCTGTTTGTGATTAAGATTCCTGCTGAGATGACACTTGTTGGTTTGAAGAGCCAAGCATCACACCCGCATTTACATAGGTAATTTCCCAGCACCTCCAAGGGAAGATCACCTATACAAAAGCAAGGATCTCTACTACCTTTTTAAAAACCTGCAGCACTTGGCACAAAACATCGCAAAATGTAATTTTCTAGCAAGAACATAATTGATGAAATATTATTTTGCTTTTCATTAATATGTGGTTAGAGGATCATAGTTTTCAGTTCTTATTGCTTTTCTTAAGCATTTACAGGAAAACCATCCAGGTGATAGTTAATAATCAAGAAGGTCCACGTAGCTTTTAGTTAATTTATTTGGCAGACACACCCATCGGGTATCATCAAGGGAATCTTTATAAGTTGCAGGGAGCATAGTGTTAAAATTGAATCGTTTTTAGGAAAATAACCTACTCAGGTTCTTATGATTCAAAATTGTAAGAGTGACCCCTAGTGACTATGTAACTGCTTAAATTTTTGCTAACACTAGTGTAGTGTTAAATGTGACCATCTGAAGGAAAAGGAAATATACTTGATTTTATCATTAAAAATAAAATTTTTCATTTTGAATTCAGTAGTTATATATGAAAATGATGGACAGTTTGACAAAATATCACTTTTATCATGATAACATACATATGCTATTACTATTCCTCCATCTGTTCAAATCAAAGAACTTGCATTGTGAACCTACTGTGTGCAAAGTACCATTGAGGTTCTTCAGATAGAGAGAAGATGTCCTGTGATTTCTATGGTTCTCACAGACTCAGGAGGAGAGAGGAAGCCCCCCAGTTCTGCAAGGGCAGGAAGGATAGGTAAGGCAATGGTATGTAATAACAAGAGCTTTATATTAGTCCATTTTTGTTACCAGAAGAAAATATATGAGGCAGGCTATTTTATAAAGAAAAAAAGTTTGTTCTACCTCAGTTCACATCCAAGACTGAGGCACTGCCTCTGGTGATGGTCCTCTTGCTGGCAGAGTCCCAAGACAGTGCAAGTATCACACAAAAAGAGCCAGGGAGCAAGTGTATATGCATGCGTCTTCTGATGTCTCTCCTTCTTTTTGAAAAAAAGCTGCTAGGATCAGTCATGAAGGCTTTTCTTGAATGACTTGAATCCTCATCACTTCTCAAAGGCCCCACCTCTAAGCACCATAGACAGATTAAGTTCTCACCCACCTAATGCTTCATAATGGAGAATCAACTTCAACATAAGGAGCCTACGGGACATACTCAAAACACTGCAAACCACACCAGGCACTAAGAACACAACCTTTTTTACAACGGCTGCTTGGCATCTCCTGGGAGGGTGGATGCACGTAAGATTTCATGCAAGGCAAGCAAGAGGAAGTGGCTCCACCTGGTTAAAGACATGGGAAACTATGTGAGTCCCTGGGAGAACCACATGTTTTGTTTTAGCTGGGATGGAGTATGGAATGGGGAAGATGTGCAGGCTGAGTCTTGGGACACAGGCATGAGAACGCTCAGAGAAGGCTTTTCACACCCTCCCTGGTCATCCTGCTGAAGGAAGTGGACCAAGGCTTATGCAAGGAACCAGTGTGCACAGAATTTTGGAAGGATGATCTGGCTTCAGAGCAGATGATAACCTGAAGGCAACTAAGACCAGATAAAGAGAAAACAAAGAGGAGGATACGGCATTTCTATCGTGGAAAACATTATGCTTGTTCATTTGATCATAGACAACTGCATGTGGCACATTATACTTCAGTCTAGTAGACATAGTAAATTTATAAAATGCATAAAAAATGAAAATGAATCCAGGATAAATATACACTTTCATTATCTATGTGTATATGTACTTATTTACCTATATATGAATATGTGTCTACATATTACAAATATGTATATATAGATGTTATTTATTTATTAATGGAAAACTATGTATTTGATTCAATAGAATTATAAATATTGATTCAGCTATAGCAACTCTATGAGCTGCATATGTTATATTTTAGACTCAATTACATAAAGATTTTGAAAAAAATTTTCTGTTTTTTTTTAAATATTTAGTTGTAGATGGACACAAAACTCTATATTATTTATTTTTATGTGGTGCTGAGGATCAAATCCAGTGCCTCATGCATGCTAGGCAAGTGCTTCACCACTAAGCCACAAGGGCAGCCCTGATTCTATGAAGATGTTTAAAAGAACCAAAACCCAACTGAAGAAAGTTTAATATTCCCAACTTTTCAGATTGTGTCAGAAATCCAAATTTAGCACAATAACCTTGTGATGGTAGATTTCCCACTTAATGACCTCATTCAACCTTCAAATACAATTACATTGGAAGCTGGGCTTCAACACAAAGATTTTGGGAGAATATTTCAATTCACATATGCTAAAAAGTTCTTAGATCAGAAAATAACAGAGCAAAAGTGCGTCTTTCAAAGTCAGGCTTTAAGGAAGTCTTGAGCGCACTTAATTAAGGTTTTAGGTAACAGGGGGAGTGGTTGTGTTGGACTGTATAGTACAGGCTCCATTGTGTTGCCCAGATGTCCCCTTCAGAATGGCGGCATTTATTCCTCCAGTCGCGGGAGCGTTCCTTGCCTGCTGAGAGAGCTAGAAGTAGAGTGCCTTCCCAGAATTTTCCAAAGCCAAGTGCAACTGCCCTGCTTGATGTTACATCTTTGCCTGTATTCATAGCATATCCCAAGCCAGGTCAGTGTAGGATTCCAATGCCTGGCCCCTAAGCTTCATCTAGAATGACAACTCTGAAGGGACATTCATTCTGGACTCTCTGTGCTGACGGCTTAGTCCTTCATCAGGGCTGCATGGCAGGGATCTACCTCTGCACAACCCAATTTTCTACCCTTCTGCTTTCCACCCTTATGTTCCACTAAACACAAATCAGTTTCCAATTTTGTAGGAAATTCAGTACGTTTATTTTTGACATTGAAATGCCAACACTTAAAAAATCCTTTTTAATGCCACTGAGACTTAAAAATAGGGGACATGATCCTTATCTGTCCTAGGTTTTAAAAATTATTGAGTTTCTCCATTCAAAAGCTTATATAACATCCTGCTATGATATAAGCACCATGAGGACAGGAATTTTATTACACTTATTCTTCTATGTATTTACAACATCAAATAATATACCTGGCATATCGATCATATTGAAAACAAGTGTGTGAAATGATTGCTTATTTACATTTTCTCTAGAAAGTGGATAAACACATTGGTATAATTTTGTATGCACATTTATCAAAAGTTAGCCCCCGAGATATTTTTATTGATTTAGCTCATGTAAAAGAATCGATCTGCACAGAGGAGTTTCTACTGCTCTTTTGCAATGGTGATTTCTTTCTTCCATTTATTGTAGTTATTTGACTCCCTTTGAGGTTATAGATACATAGAAATACACATGCATGCACACACACATAACATATTTATATATGTGTATATCATATGTAATGTATATATAGCGGAAAAATGAGAAGTTAAAAGTGAAAAGCTGTGTCTATTTTTCAATATGTTTGAAGACAGTGTGGAAGACATAGCCTAGGTGTCTAAAATGGAACCTATTTTAAACATGAATATTTGAATGTATTGTAGGATTTGGAAGTCTCTTTACCACGATCAGGAAATGGCTTTTATTGTGGTATTCCCTGCTGTGCCTAAAACCATATTCACTTTGAGTTACAATTGATTTCTAATAAAGTTAAACTTTTATATCCTTTTCCTGTCCTAAAGTAAGTTTCAAATAATGGAATTTCAAGAATCAGAATAGAGGAGAAGAGGCACTTGTACTCTTTCAAATATTGCAACCATATCCTTAATATTGATCTGTTCTCGGAGCAAGTAATCACTATATGCTTCTATTCTGACACTGTTATAGATCACGGACATGGGGAATTTTATAGCTGCCACCTTTGTCTGCCTGATCCTGTACCCTTAAATCTAACCAGGCGAGCTACCCAGAAAGTGTCAGAAAAGAAGGCCAACACAAACTAAGCTTACATCTCCAGCTTATATGAGGAAGTGCCAGATCCCCTTAACATCCCCAGGCTGGGTTCATGCTCTCATTGAGTCTGGGTCATGCTAAGTTCTTGAGTTCTTGGAATTTTCTCACTCACTACTAGAACTCAGTTTGCCTTAGAACTTAGCTCCTACATCTTAGACACTCAGGTTTTGGTAGGACATAGTTCTAACTCACACTCTGATCTGCTCTGCTTTGGATATTTGAGGCAATAAGCTAATTTCAACAAATATGAATCATGACTTTTTAGCAGATAGTTCTTGCTTAATTTGTGTTCTGTAAAATAGACACCCAGACAGGGAAATGTATACAAGACTCTTTTTTTTTAAATTTTTTTTTTTTTTTTAATTTTGGTGAATGCTCTCTTCAAGATTGTCCTAAAGATGAGGTGGTTTTATGTTCTTCCAGGGAACAGTTGTTTGATGCATGCTGCCCCTGGGGCAGAGGACAAGACGTGGACAAGACAATCGTCTCCATCTGAGGCAATTCCCCAGCATGCTCGACAACACAAGGGTATTTGCTGACAGTACTCTCAGCAGCTGGGGAATAAATTCTTCTGTCTTAAAGGGAATTATGAATGGGGTTTGTTGTACTTGGCAAAGTTCAAGAATCTACCCATAGGTGAAAATGTTTCAATACCCTTATTATTTGGACATATGTTACAAGAAAAATTTGGTGTGATGACCTTCCTGTAAGAATAAGATAAGATTTCTCCTAATGTGATTCTGGAAGGAACATTCATATTAGGGAGAGGTTGAATACTTCATAAGAATCTCTGGGAATTGGTCCAAGGATATTAATTAGTACCCTCCTCCCCAGTATACACCCGATTCTATAGAAAAGGCTGCTATAGAAAAGACGGAGTCTTCAGGTTCCTAAGCCAATGACAAATTGAAGCCAAATTTGTGTGTGTGTGTGTGTTGAATGAATAATCATTGATTTTGATAATGTGGAAGATCATTAGTAGTTTAATATCATGTATTTAAGCTTATTTAGAAAATTGACATTTTGAGGATTCAAATTCTGTTTTGTTGAAATAGAATATAAAGGGATGTTGAACAATCTTTGTGAAAGTGGAGCGAATTCGTTGGAGCACAAAACTATTAGAAATTTCAAGTACCCATAGGCAACTTCAGGTACTCAGTTATTTGTAAGGTTTTTGGCTAAAACATCTTGTTAGGGTAGTGGGAAAGATTAAATCACCAGCAAATGTCACCAATCTAGTGAAAAGCTGGCATCTTCCAAAGAAGAGGAATCTGTGCACAGGTACTGGGAGGACTGATGTAAGTGTTGGCCTTTAAGATAAGCCATATTTTATGTTCCATCATCACAATGAATCAAATTCATAATCATTAACATCTCAGTTCTCTCAGTCCCATGCCTTCACATACCAACTCGATGATGATGACTCCAAATTTATATCTCCATCTGTCATATCTTGGCTGAAATCCAGATTTATTAATTCAAGTGTGTATTTGAAATTCTCTACTTAGATTTATTATAATAACTTGAATATTGTTGTAGCCCAGAGCAAGTCTTGTAACCCCCTTGCCCATTCCCCAAACCTGTGTATCAACAGGTGTCCTCCATTTTATTAATTAATGCCAGCATTTTGGAATTGCTTGAACAAAAACTTGGACATCATCCTTGAATCACTCCTGCTTCAACATTTTCCTACATTTAGAAGTGGTGTCTTGTCTTCCCTCCAACTTGTCTGCTTTTAACTCTGATCTCTATCAAACCCCCATGTTTTTCTCCTCACAACATCCAGATCTACCTTTTAATAAGATAAGTCAGATGGTATCATTGCCCTTTCTAAAAGTCGTTAAAGGTAGCGGGGTGGTGGTGCAAACCTGTAATCCCAGAGGCTCTGGATGCTGAGACGGAGCGTCACAAGTTCAGAGTCAGCCTCACCAACTTAGCAAGACCCTGTCTCAAAGTATAGATATGAAAAGGGGTGGAGATGTGCCTCAGTGGTTAAGCATGCTGGGTTCAACCCCCAGTGTCAAAAAATAAATTGTCAAAGGATTTCCATTATGCATTTCACAATATACCAATGCCTATCACAGCCTATAATTTCCTACTTGATGTGGTCCCCCTGCTTACCTTCCCAAAACTTATCATTCTCCTTTTTCATTCTTCAATAATTTTCATTTGTGGTGATTTTTAAGGGAACACACACATATGCACATGCACACGCACACACACACACAAACTCCTGCCTTGAAAACTTTTTTCTCACTGTATCCTCTTTCTGGAATGTTCTACCTCTAGATCTTCTGTAGTTTATTATTTATACATCCGTTCAAAGGTTACTTCTTATTTTGGCATTCCTGAGAAACCCAATCTAAGTTAATGTAGTCAATATCCTCTTCATTTTTCTCTACCACATCATATTTTAAAGTTTATTATATTTGATAATATACTATTTATTAATGCTTATTAATTTATTAAGATTATTTTCCTCCCAATGTAATTCAGGCATATTTCCTGGCTTATTAGCCACCACATTTCTAGCTTTATTAATAATTGTTGCATATTTCAAAAAAAGTTAAAAATGGACTTGGGTTGTGGCTTGGTGGTAGAGCCCTTGCCTAGCATGGGTGAGGCCCTGTGTTTGATCCTTAGCACCACATATAAATAAATAAAGGTATTGTGTCCACCTAAAACTAAAACATATATAAAAAAATTAAGAATATTTTGAGTTAATGATTAATAGCAAACATGATAATAATGATTGCAACATTTACTCAGCACTTAATAGTTATAAGCAATTTATTTTATTTTATTTTAGGGTACCAGGAATTGAACTCAGGGGAACTCATCCATGAGCCACATCCCCAACCCTATTTTGTATTTTATTTAAAGATAGGATCTTACTGAGTTGCTTAGTGCCTTGCCTTTGCTAAGGCTGGCTTTGAACTCTCCATCCTCCTGCCTCAACCTCCTGAGTCACTGGGATTAGAGGAATGCTCCACTGTGCCTGGTTTCTAAGCCACTTAAGTACACTTTTTCATCCTAACTTATGTTGGCCGTAGGAAACACTACTATAGTAACAAGAAAATTGCACTTATTAAGACATCATAGTTTTATCCTGGAAGAGTTTACTTTAATAACTTTAGGAGTGACTTTGTTTCCCTGTTTATTATATAAGTAAGGATTGGAAGGTGTTCACTTGTTTTTTAAGCAATTTGATACCATTTTATTGTGAAAAATATGCCAAATTACTATCATTTGTGAATTGGAGGATTTGTGTAGAACCCAAACATATTCTTGGAAATGTCAAGAATCCACTTGAAGCAAATTAGTGTCTGGAAGTAGAAAATCTTTCACTTAAACTCAGATAGTGTGTTAATGGGGTTTAAGATATGCCAATCCAAGTTATGTTCTTCCATTAATATAAAGCATTTTAAAAATGCTCTCACATCATTCTGCCAAACAATTCATGGACAGATAATAATTTTCCACAGAGCTTCATGCATCAATACTGCTGGATAAAAATATAGAATATATTATGTAGTTTTATTGACGGCAATGATGTTTAGTACTGAACTTAGTTACTACATTTAACATGCATCTAGAAGTTAGATCTATTGGAGCCCATCAAAAGGATTCCAGTAGAAATGGAAGTATTAAGCAACTAAAGTTATGGTTATTTAAATTATTAAAGAAACTTGCTTCAAGTTTTGTCTTCAGAGACAAAGTAGAGGAAGCCTCACTGGTCATTTTCTGATACATGTTCTTCATGACTTGAAGGACTCATGCTCTACCATTTTGGCCATGCAAAGAATTAATTAGAACATCTAAGTTGGACTGACATACCAAGTTTCAAGGTGAGAATTTATGATAAACTCCCTGAGTATTAGCTGACTATACTTAGTGCCCTGATATCCTTCTAAGTATGTAGAATGTCAAGTGCAAGTCATGTACTTAGGAAAATGTGTATGGGATTTTAATGTTAATGAAATAGCTAGACTTAAAAGCTGTAATTTAAGAGCCCCTCCCTGAAATAGAGGCAATAATTTTTCCTAATCCAAATAGAATCTGAGATTATAGTAAAAGAGAGGTTTATTGTCTGTTTTGATCTGGACATCTTCCATGTTGGTCAGTTTCTCACTGTGACCAAAATACCTTACAAGAGAAACTTAGAGGAGGAAAAGTTTATTTTGGGATCATGATTCCACAGGTTCAGTCCATGGCTGTCTGACTACATTGTTCTAGGCCTGAGATGTGGAAGAACATTATGAAAAAAGAAAAGGTGTGGTGGAGGAAAGCTGCTCAGCTCATGGAAGCCAGAAAACAGAGTGAGAGAAAGAGAGGAGCCAGGGATAAGATATAATCTCCAAGAGCATTCCCCCAGTGACCTACTTCCCTAAGCCACACACCCCTGCCCACAGTTACCAATCTATAGTTCATTGAAATTTCAATTCATTAAATAGAATAATCCATTGATGAGGTTACAGCTCTCATCATTGCCTAAAAGCCTCACTCCTGAACCTTTCTGCACTAAGGATCATGTTCCCAAAACATGATCTTTTCAAGAGATATTTCTTGATCCACATCATAGCCTTATTTTTTGTAATATTTATCATTAAAAATGATCACTAATTGTAGTAGAGACTGAGCCCCTACTAAATATCATAACTTCTCAATTATTCTGCTTGATAGATAGACATGGTTCATAATCTTTAAGATAGAAAATAGTAAAAAGGATACAAAACTGTGGTTCAAACTCAGATTTTAATATGTAATTTCAATGTCCATTAGAAAATATTGGGCCCTAATGTGTATTACACCTTGACCTATTCTTGATCCCTCTTCATCCATTTCTTTAATATAAATATAAATCAACTACCCAGGCATGGTTACATACTCCCACCGTCCCAGTTGTTCAGGGAAGCTCAAGCAGGATTGTTGCATGGGGAGGCCTTAACCTGAAAAGTGACCTTTTAGGAACATAGAGACTCAGACCACACACTGATATCCGAGAAGAGCTTTAATCAGGAGAGATGGCGCGCTTGTCACTTAAGAAGCTACTTCTGTCTTTATGGCATATAACACTGTCTTTTATATGCTTGCAGTTAAGCTAGCCATACACCTTAAAGGTCAAGCTTTGCATAAGCAGTTACTAGACTATATGGCAGATTATCGGTCGATGACAGAAAGTAGCAAGCAATTCTGTGAATCCAGGAGGTGACCGGCTCACAAGCCACAGAACTATTTTACTAACCGCAGAAGAACATCTTGTTCACAGAGCACAGGGAAAGGGGTATGAGGCCTTCGTCCCTGAGTGGCCTGAAAAGCACACTGTGTTGGTCTCCTTCAAGGGAGGCAGAGCAGAGCCCTAGTCCCCAAGTGGCCTGTTGGGTGAGTCTGTCTCCTGACAGGTTGCCATGTTGACCTCCTTCCAGGAGACAGGTCCCCCACAGGATGATCACTTGAGCCCAGGAATTTGAAAACAGCCCTAAGTCAAAACAATAAATAAATAAAAAGAAAGAAAGAAAAAGTAAAAAAGAAAAGAAAAAGCCATTTAATACATCACTATTCAGTGATGATCATCTCTTATGATCTCTATACCAGAGCCTAAAGAAGGTACCAAAGATATAAGAATACACATGGAGTTGATTTTTTAATGTACGTGAGAATTAAATGTGATAGTTTAAAAAAAAAACTATACACATTGACTGAGTTATAGTAATATTCAAAAAATCTTATAGTTTCTTTTCTCTCTCCTCTTTATGATGATGATGATTATGATGAAGACACTATTTTTATCCTCAAGAATTAAAGTCTAATCAAAGTAATAAATATGAAGACAAAATTATAGGAGGGAATTTTGATAGATGGTAAATAGATGTAAGAGCTACTAAATGTAAGAATGTGTTTTGGCACTTTTTTTTTTGTTTATTCAAAATTCTGAGTATGATTTAGACGAGAAAGACTCAGCATTAAAGTTTCCTAAACAGAGACATTGAAGAACCTTCCAAATTCCCAAAACTCACTCCTGAAGAAGTGAGCTAAATTCTGATGGTGTTGGAAAGGTTCTCTTCAGAAAATGATGGTCCTTTCCTTTGATGCAGGCCATCGTCATAAGCTTCTGAGGACAGAGCTCCCAGTTCAGTCCCATCCATTCAGAAGTATCAAATTTCAGATAAGAGAGGTATCGGGCTGGACTGTCTGTGGTCCTTCATATTTATAAATCGCTCTCAAGATGTGCTTTAAACCTAAAATGTTCTGCCCCTGATCCAACAGGGAGGCCAGTTTCATGGCTTTCTACTAGCAACAACTAAAAATATTTGTTCTGGTAACTGCTTCTGTGAAACTCCTTGGCATTAAATTGTCTGATTTCAGTCCTTCCTATTCCTGCCCAAACATGGTGACTTGCGACGATTTTTTTTTTTTTTTTCCCAGCCACGGATTAGTTCCACTAGGATGAATCTGATTTTTGCTTAGTTCTGTGAAGATTTCCTCCTGTGAACCACTGCTGGGTCTGTTGGGTCCCTGCCAAGGACACTTCCTCACCTGGAATCTTATTTAGAGTTTCAGGCAGAAAGTTGGCAGCTCAACTGTTTGTAGTCATAGTAACTCCAGGGGAAGATTAGGGATGTACACACATGGGTACATCTGGCCCTGTGAATGTGGAGCTGTCTTTCTTTATTCGTCCTTCTATCCGTTCATTCACTGATTCATGTCCAGAACGTTCATTGAGAATCCCTTACATGTCCTACACAATATTTGGTAAGGAAATGCAGAGCTGAAAATTATTTGTATGCTGACTTTAAAAACATCATACATCATTTGATCCCTGAGGAAATTTTGTTAAGACTTCTATGTATGAACTCCTCCTTGGGTTCTTGAAAGGCAGGGAGAAAGTGAGTAGGACTTGGTATTTACTCATATGGTATTGGTATGGTTTGTCTGGAAAAATCCAGAAAAATAATTACCACTCCTATGCATAGGGCTCAGTATGCAATTCCATACAGATTATTTGTAATCTAATGCTGTGAGTAGGCAGAAAAGCAAACTTTAGTACAGTGATGGATGTGCTCTATAACTCACTAACAGTTGTTCTCAACCAGGTACTAACTGCTCTACCCAGGCACATTCAACAATATCTAGAAACACTTTTGTTTACCAGGGTGGGAGAGGCAGAGGACACTACTAAACCTCCTGAAATCCACAGGAGATGCCTCTACGACAAAAAGTTATGTATGCAGTCCACAATGTGATCAGCATCCAGATTAAGAGGCTTGGCTCAATAGGCATAGATGGCTATAGGTGAAACTGAAGATTTGATTCATTATCTTGGGATAAAAAAAAAAAAAAAGCTGTCAAAGGAGAGCAAAGTTGGCCACTACACTTTTCATTACAATTGAGTGTGAGTGCTTATGAGCCAGAATCTTTGCAGATTAAGAGGGCAAAAAAGTGTTCTTTGTTCATTTGCTTTCAACAAATTGCTGGGGGATACTTTTACCATGTGATTTTGCTACATATCCCCAACTACCCTGTCAAGTATCTAGAACAGATACTATTTTTTCCTATGGAAATGAAAACCCATAGAGAGTACATTTTGTTTATTTATAATTTCCTTACTCCCTAGTTATCATAATTAATAAAAAAAAATTGCCTATTGCCTTTAGTCAGTTTTCCATTACTATAATAAAACACCTGTGATGATCAACATAGAAAGAGAAAAGATGATCTTGGCTCACAGTTTTTTATGTTTCTGCCCATGGTCAGGTGGCCCCATTGCTTTTTGCTCTTTGGTGAAACAATACATCATGGTGGCAGCATGTTTCAAAGGAAGTTGCTCACCTAGGGGCATCCAGGAAGAAAAGAGAAAGGAAAAGGAGGAGCCTGGTCCCCAACATCCCCCAAGGGCATCCCCCCAATGAGGAAGATCTACCATTAGGCCTCACCCACCTCTTAAATTTCCCACTACTCCTGAACAGTGCCTTCTGGGCTACAAACTTTTAACGCATGGATCTTTGGGAAACATTCCAGATCCAAACTATAGCACTTATTAAATCTAATAACAACAACTACATCTAATAACTGATCTAAAATAAGTTGATCTATTCCACCAGCAAAGAATCTGGAGAACTCTCTAAAATTTTTCACAAAGTAAAATGATAATATTCTGTGGACAATGCGTTGCATTTGCTGGGATATCAGATGATTTCTACATTTTTTTTCTTACTTCATTAGAGTTCTTCCACAGTTCAAGGGCACTCTAGTTAAACACTATGACAAACTCTGTCATTCTAAGTAGGAAAAATGAATATTCAACCCTTGAGAAGGACACTGATTTGAGGAACTCCCTAAACGTCTATCTGCCAAGAAAAACACCAAATTGTGCAGAAATAACATTTGCCAAGAAATTTGATACAGAGAGATTATGGATGAGCTTTATTAGTTATTTCTCAAATGGGCTTCCCACCTGCAAACATTGCCAGCATTAATCAGGAAGATAGCTCTTCAGATACCCTGCACCTCCTAAAGGCTTAGTCAAGGCCAAAAATCACTTGACCAATGACCATTTATCACAGTGATCTTTCCAATATGTCACCCATTTCTCTTCATTCTACTTCCTGAATATCTCTAGAATCAATTTTTTTTATTTTATTGTAAACAAATGGGATACATGTTGCCTCTCTGTTTGTACATGGCACAAAGGCATACCATTTGTGTAATCATAAATCCACATACAGTAATGTTGTTTGATTCATACTGTTATTTTTTCCCTTCCCCCCACCCTTCCCACCCCTCTTTACCCTCTATACAGTACTTTTTTCCTCCATACTTGCCCCCCTCCCTAACCCTAACTCTAACCCTAACATTAACCCTTCCCTCCCCCCCTTTATGTGTCATCCTCCACTTATTAGTGATATCATTCGTCCCTTGGCTTTTTGAGATTGGCTTATCTCACTTAGCATGATATTCTCCAATTTCATCCATTTGCCTGCAAATGCCATAATTTTGTCATTCTTTATGGCTGAGTAATATTCCATTGTGTATATATACCACAGTTTCTTTATCCACTCATCAATTGAAGGGCATCTAGGTTGGTTCCATAGTCTGGCTATTGTGAATTGAGCAGCTATGAACATTGATGTGGCTGTATCTCTGTAGTATGCCGATTTTAGGTCCTTTGGGTATAGGCCAAGGAGTGGGATAGCTGGGTCAAATGGAGGGTCCATTCCAAGTTTTCTAAGGAATCTCCACACTGCTTTCCAGAGTGGCTGCACTAATTTGCAGCCCCACCAGCAATGTATGAGTGTACCTTTCTCCCCACATCCTCGCCAATCACCTGTTGCTTGTATTTTTGATAATCGCCATTCTAATTGGGGTGAGATGGAATCTTAGGGTGGTTTTGATTTGCATTTCTCTTATTACTAGAGATGTTGAACATTTTTTCATATGTTTATTGATTGCTTGTATATCTTCTTCTGTGAAGTGTCTGTTCATTTCCTGAGCCCATTTGTCGATTGGATTATTTGTATTGTTGGTGTAGAGTTTTTTGAGTTCTTTATAGATTCTGGAGATTAGTGCTCTATCTGAAGTATGATTGGCAAAGATATTCTCCCACTCTGTAGGCTCTTTCTTCACATTACTGATAGTTTCCTTTGCTGAGAGAAAGCTTTTTAGTTTGAATCTATCCCAGTTATTGATTCTTGCTTTTATTTCTTGTGCTATGGGAGTCCTGCTGAGGAAGTCTGGTCCTAGGCCGACATGTTGAAGATCGGGACCTACTTTTTCTTCTATAATCTGCAGAGTCTCTGGTCTGATTCCAAGGTCCTTAATCCATTTTGAGTTGAGTTTTGTGCAGGGTGAGAGATATGGGTTTAGTTTCATTCTGTTGCATATGGATTTCCAATTCTCCCAGCACCATTTGTTGAAGAGGCTATCTTTTCTCCATTGCATATTTTTGGTGCCTTTGTCTAGTATTAGAAAGTTGTATTTATTTGGGTTTGTGTCCATGTCCTCTATTCTGTACCATTGATCTACCTGTCTATTTTGGTACCAGTACCATGCCGTCTTTGTTACTATTGCTTTGTAATAAAGTTGAAGTTCGGGTATTGCGATACCCCCTGCTTCATTTTTCCTGCGAAGGATTGCTTTAGCTATTCTGGGTTTCTTATTCTTCCAGATGAATTTCATGATTGCTTGCTCTATTTCTGTAAGGTACATCATTGGGATTTTAATTGGGATTGCATTGAATCTGTATAGCACTTTTGGTAGTATGGCCATTTTGACAATATTAAGAAGAACTCAAACTATCCCTATTTGCGGATGATATGATTATATACTTAGAGGAACCAGGAAATTCCACCAGAAAACTGTTAGAACTCATAAGTGAATTCAGTAAAGTGGCAGGTTACAAGATCAATGCTCATAAATCTAATGCATTTTTATACATAAGTGAGGAATCCTCAGAAAGAGAAATTATGAAAACTACCCCATTCTCCATAGCATCGAAAAAAATAAAATACTTGGGAATCAATCTCACAAAAGAGGTGAAAGACCTCTACAATGAGAACTACAGGACACTAAAGAAAGAAATCGAAGAAAACCTTAGAAGATGGAAAGATCTCCCATGTTCTTGGATAGGCCGAATTAATATTGTCAAAATGGCCATACTACCAAAAGTGCTATAGAATCAATTTTTTATCTCTATCTAGTGTATTCCTAATTTTTGGCAATTAATCACCATCTTATTCATAATTTCTGTGCCCAGGTAACCCTAAAACCTAATAGATTTATTGAAATTCACAAACTTAAATACATTTATTTTGAAAGAAAAATTACGTTTCAATCATGAGTGAGAAACTAACTCAGGAGAGAAAAGGAAAGGTAATCTTAAAATAATTATAATAAAGAAATGAAATTCTTTAATACTAAATGGAAGCCATTGCCTAGTGGAGGAATCTTAATGGGGGCAAACTGAGACTCCCTACTTTACGTTAAGTAGGAGCACTGAAGTAACACAAATGAGAGCAGCCCATCATGGGACTGGTGTTATTTTTGACTTTATTTTACACCACAAATTCAGCCATGCTTTATCAGTAGTATGGACCATGTACTTTGGGAAATGATGACTCAAAACTGTCATTTTATCCTGAACATTCAAATTGGCTTCTTCCTCTATGCTTTTCTGAAATGACCACCACACCCAGGGGCCATGCAACTTTTCTTCTGATGCCAAAAAACAGAAGTTTTTCCTTATTAACCTTTGAAGCTTTAATGTGCAATACGGTGGTTTCATTGCATACATCTCCCGTATTCGTTGTTACATGGAACTAGACTTTATTATTATTTTTATTTTAATTTGTAAAAGGTAATTTGAATCACTGAAAAATCAAGCATGAGAAAAAGACTGGAAGGCAGGAAAAGAGTTTCATTTTTCTTAATCAATAATCATAACTAAAATTTACAAAGTAAACCTAAGTAAAATATTTTAAATACAATATGTCAGAAACTATATTCTAAATAATTATACTTTTTTAAATCATCTTTTTCTCTATTGTGAGCAAAAGAAATACCAAGAACAATTAAGTGAGAAAAAGTTTGTTTTGGGGGTTCACAATTTCAAGGAGTCTTAGTCTATTGATAGCCATCTCCATTCTCTAAGGCCCGAGGTGAAACAGAACATCATGATGGAAGAATGTGGTGGAGGAAAGTGATTCAGAACATGGCACCAGGAAGCAGACAGAGAGAGAGAGAGCTTTGCTCACCTAGGACAAAATGTATACCCCAAAGGCATGCTCCAGGGTCCCACCTCCTCCAGCCACACCCTACCTGTCTATAGTCATCATCCAGGTGATTCTTATCAGGGTATTAATGCGCTGATTAGGTTAATATTATCATAACCCATTCATTTTACCTCTAAACTTCCTTACATTGTTTCATACATGAGCTTTTGGGGGACAACTCGCATCTAAACCATAACACACACATTGACACAAGAAACCAGAGTACAGTGAGGTCAAGTATTCTGTTCAACATTGTATATTTAGAGGTAGAACCAGAAAATTGCTGGACTTGAACACAGGTCATGTAGTTTCTGAATCAATGCTTTTAGCCATTTTTTGGAGCAACTCTAAGTTGAATCGATTTCATTATTATTTCTTTGGTTATGTGCACATATTCGAGATTTTCATCCCTTCCAGCCACTTGAGAGGGACCGAGGGATACTGATATAAAACTCTTATTCAATGTACAAATAGAAAAACTGAGCTTTCTGTCACTTTGGTTCTGAGTGGTCCTGAATTGTGTATGTTTGTATGTGTGTGTGTATGTGTGTATCATACAAAAGGAAAGATTGACTTGTTTTCTTTGTGTATGAACAACATCCAGTTTTCCATGTTATGAAGTAGAGTTGTTTACATATGTTGCACATCAATTGCAAAAAATACTAGTGGATTATGAAACACTCTGTGTGAATCCTGTAAAATGGTCTTCTGTGAATTGTACCAGACATGAAAATAGAATTATTACATGTTTTCAGTCCTGTCTTGCAAAAAGTTTATAATATCAACAGTTCCTCTTTCCCCATTTCAGGGAAGAGGGCAATCTAGATTTCTCTTATACGGCACAGTTTGTCACAAATTCTGGACTAAACCTTTGGAATAAAAGTTGAGGACCATGAAATGCACTGAGGGCAAAGGGCAATTTGTCTTGAGACACTGTCTTGAGAGCTATTTCCTGACAGACAACAGAATGTGTCATTCTACAAACAAAAGCTTATTTATTTGGGTTGCCTGTTGTAGAGTTGTTTGTTTGCCTTTTTTTTTTTTTTTTTTTTTTTTTTTTTTTTTTTTTTTTTGCAGTGCTGGGGATTGAACCCAGGGCCTTGTGCTTGCAAGGCAAGCACTCTACCCACTGAGCTATCTCCCCAGCCCCATTTATTTGCTTCTTGATCATTGTTGGAGGAAGAGAAAGAGGCAGAGGAAAAATGTCTATAAATTGGTAAAGGTCTAATTTTAGATTGGAGAACTCATTAATCTTAGTAGAAATATAGGCATGATTGGTTCATCCTTCTGTGATTTCCATGTTTCTTTGCTGTGGTCTCTGCGACAACTGACTCTTTCCACTCAGATCCATTTCCGCTCTGAGACAAGGAGACCAGAGGCAGGAAGATACTCAGTGCTTTCAGTTTCCTCTAATCTCCTTTATGAACATGCAGAAGATTCAGTTGCTGAAACATAGATGGGATCTGGGAACCCAGCTGGGGTTTAATGACTAGACTGAGAATTCATAGAATGAGTACGTGAATCCCAGGATGGTCTTAAGTTTCTAAATTCTTGCTTACTCTAAGGTCTTAGCCTAGTTATTCGTAGTCCTCCCAATTATCCTCTCTCTCTCTCTCTCTTTCATGAAATTACAGAACAAATATTTCTAACATTTTTTTCTATCATTATCCATAGAAATTCTATAAAACCTTCTGAGATATAATTAAGACGCAGTGTCCTAATAATTTATGGAGAAACCACATGGACTATCAATTGTTTCAATGATACTGCTGGGATTTCTCTGAAAGCCCAAGGGCATCCAGGGCTGCTTCAGGAGGAATTAGAAAAAGTCATAAAGAGTGTAAGTAGTCATAAATCTTTGTTCTCTTCTCCACTTACCTCTCAATTTACACTATACTCTCCTTTGTAGAAATGTTTTTCTCTTGGTTGCTTCCTGTCCATGGAACATAATTTCTTGGTTAAACTGCCATTATTACACAAGCAAAATAAAACTTGTTGACAGACTCCCAGTCATAATTCCACCTTTGCCAGAAAGACAACCTATTGGCTTGCTTGAGATCCCCTCATCAATGTTTAAGTGATTTCTTGAAGAAAAGTGTCCCTCTCCCTGAGTCATTACAAGTGTTCTGTTTTGTAGAAAAGTCTTCTCCAGGCGACTACAGTTCTGCCCTAAAGGTCCTCTCTTTATCATCATCATGTCACTCATCAACACCCTGGTTACCTGATGGAACGATTCTATGGCTCCCCTGGATTTGCCTTCTCTCTGCGAGTCCTAAAAAGACAACTTTGATGCTGGCATATAATAGAAGGTCACCAAATGTAGAATGGATATTGATGATGGTGATGGTTATCAAAGCATTGGCAAAATACTATTGTAGATCAAATTGTAATTAATGGAGTCAAAATTATCTTAATGAACAGAATGGATTAATTTCCCTGATTAGGTCAAATTCATGTCCTCACCCTAAAGATATAAACAGAATTAGATAAATGAGAGATAGGAGACATAATCTTAGAACAATCTGTGATATATAAGCACTCAATGATTCTGAGTCAATATTGTTATTCTATTTACATTAACTTGAGTTGTGCAAGAACTGAGTGTGCATGTGTTGCCCAATAGCGTCCCTTTCTACCTTTGTTTCTTGGGGGTATATCTTGATTACCAATTGGTGTTTTACAGGCACTCAGAGTATGATGTAAATTTCTTAATTACTTCCTACTCTTAGTAGGTGCTGCTGGAGAGCAAATGTCAAAGGGCAGTCTTTAAGGAAAATCTACTTGGATAGGAGAAGTAGGAAAATTTAACAAAGCCAAGAGTACTTAGATTTGCTTTCTTACTCTTGCCTGGACTTATTGTGCACTTTATGTTTCACAGTTTTAAGTGGACTGTTTTCTATCCTGGAGTATATGTGGCTATCAAAAGCTTTCATAATATTTTAAACATAGACTATTTGCTAATACCATTATGACTATAATGCCAATTCTCATCTTCTTGACCCTGATTATGTCTCCTTTCTCTGCACACAATTCTAGACTCTGCCCTGTGAGAGCTAATGGACAATTTTCCTTTGACCTGCTATTCAGTATTTGCGTATGTGCCTTCATGAATTAGGAAGTCCACAGGGTGTGGTGCATCACTGTGTTGGGCACGAGGAAAACAATCATGAACAAAGCAGACACTCAAAGAATTGGAGGACTTATAGGACAGGGATCAATTTAAATCATAAGCCAAAAAAGGCAAATCATTAGTCAATATTTTAAGAATGGGTCACATACTATGCAGGCAAAGCTTAGGGACGGTTATAATATTACCCACAATGGTGTCCTAACTTAACCTTGGCCATGAAAATGGTACTTAAGCTGAGGCCTCTCAAATGAATCCAAATTATCCAATAAATGAAAGAGGAAAGAGCTGATTGAGGTGAAGAAAAACTGAAAATATGGTAAGGTTCCTTCTTTCAGGTGCTTTTTGTTTTTTTGGTTTTTTTTTTTTTTTTTTTTTTTTTTTTTATTCACCAAAATTAGATCAGGGGCCCATTTGATGCTGAGAACTACTAAAGATACTGGAAACTCAGAAGAGAACAAATAGAAAAATTCCAAATCTTCTGGAACCTAAATGCTGTTGGGGAAGTCAGAGCAGGAGAGCAAGCACATGAAGAAATGATGTCATTTCCCGGGGATGGTTTGTGAAATGAAGGAAATATTAGTGCTGTGTGATAGGTATTGTCAGGAGAGGGGAAGGAGGGAAGAAAAATAAGAAAGATGGGTCTGGAAAACCTCTCAGACAATCATGTTTAAGGTTAGTGAAAGTAAATATAACATGCATGTGAAACTTGGAGAAATTTAGAATGATCAGAGTGGGAAAACGCAGATCCAGGGAGGTGCAAAGTTCATCATGAAAGGTAGGTGAGACCAGATCCTGCAGGTCTTTTGGGTACTGGTAAAATATGAGCATTATTCTAGGAGCAATGAGCAGCTATTATTCAGCTGTTAAGTCACCAAGGGGCATGACAACATCACAAGTTTGCATTACAAAAAGTGAGTAAAGAATGTTTTCCTATGGAGCAAGACTGGCTGTTAAAATTTTTTCAACACTGCAAACAGGAGTGTAAATACCAGACATTGGCTGTTCTATTAGAGTTGGATATGCTTGTGACCAGGTGACTCATTAATTCCTCGCCTAGATTTTATTACCCAACATAAATGTCTGAATATATGCTCCAAGATATGGGCAAGGAATTGATAGCAACATTATATCTACTTTCTTCAATCTATAACCAAACAACATACTCATCAAGAGTGTCTTGGATAATTAATTATGTTACAGACATTTAATGGAATATTTTATAGCAATGAGAATAAAATAATTCTTGCAACACAAACTATCAAGGAATCAGAAAAATAAAGCACTGAGCCAAAGAAGACAGATGCAAAAGAATATCTACTATGTGACTCCACTTATATTCATTTTTAATCCTGTTCATAGTGTTTGATTGTCTTCGGGGAGAAGAATGGAAGTAGTTGGGATAAGTGGTCTCTGGGGACTGAGGATATTCCTTCTCTTGATTCAGAGAGAAGTGTTGTATACCCAAGTTCACATTGTAATGATTCAGTTAGTTTTAAAGTTGTGATTTGTGTACTTGCACTATGTTTTTTATGATTCAGTAAAATTTTAATAAAAAAGGAAGAAAAATATGTTAAAAACAATAGTAGTAGTCCGGCTGAGGACGGGTTGTAGCCCACACCAGAAACTAAGAGAATGAATAAGTGATATTATATAGAAATGAAGAAGTGCAGTGATTGGTCAATGAGGAGTGAGAAGTCAGATAATTTCTAGAATTTTGTCTTATACTTTTTCTTCTGCTCCCTTTTTCTGACTTCTTAAAGGTATGCTTATAACTTGTTCCCATGTGCCTATAGTGCCTCTCACTAAAATTGATATGGAATAAATGCTCAACAAATGTTGAATTGGTCCATAAATACCACATTTTCTAATATGACTAAAGACTCTTCCTTGGTAGTACCAACTAGGGAGGAGGGAAGCTGGACAGTAAGTTGTGTGTGCCATGCTCAGTTCTTATTTCGGCAGAAGAGGAAGTGTATGTTGTGTTGTTTGAACAGCCGCATCCATTGCTTCCTTAGGTCTCATGGACATAGCAGTGAGTTTTGACTCAAGGTGGGACACCCGGTAATGACAATCAGCACTGATCACAAGCCTTTTATGGTTTTCTATGGCAAGCCAAGAAGTAAAAATAGCAGCGTATTATCCTACCTCTGACTGATGAGAAGAGTTTCACAAAGGTTTCTTGTTAACCTCATCAAATATTACCCTTTGTGTGAGTTTGGTTTAGCTTGCTGATCTGATTAAACTCCTTTCACCAGCAGAGGAAGCAATTGGTATTTCTATGTTTGACACTGCTCTGAATCTGGCTGTCCTAGACAGTGTGGATATTTTTGGAAAGAGAGGGAAGGGAATGCCAGGGTTTAACCATGTGGTTAATGAACGGTCACCAGAAGCAAACAGAGATTGTATCCCCGTGTGGACTGCAGTCATGTTCAGTAGATCTGCCTGCCTCTGAGCAGCTTGGTTGGTTTTCTTTGTCCCTCCCGCCTATATAAAGCTTGCAACAGCCATTTTCTAAAAACATTTTTTTGTTTTTCTTTATGGAAAGTGGATTTTTTATACAGTATGTTATATGCTTAATTACTTTCTTAAAATATGAGTACTTAGAAAAATCAACTCTTTTGTTTAAAACAAAGGAATCTGAGTTTTGTGCTCACAAGGAACAATTTTGTAGCCTCAGACAACAGCTAGACCAAGGTACGGTGAGTAGATCTGACCAGATGGTACATCTCTGCACTTACCCTAGTTCTGGACATGTGATACCAGCAGACATATTTGGGTGATTGGTCCTTATATTCCTTAAATGCAAAATGACAATAGTATACACATAGTGCTTTTTTCGGTACTGTAATATTTAATGCCTCAAATAATTCCTGGCCCATAGAGGTGTCACAAGCTTACTAGGCTCCTTTGTCTCTGTTATGATTGTGAATTAGAGTCCACCTTTGTGGACAGTTTTGTGTTCTGCTATACTCACAAGCCCTTATTTGTTAAGGAAATTATGTTTGATTTTAAAGTGTTGTTTCCAGTTATTTTCTCATCATTAACTATCAGTACTTTTACTTTGAGTCAATGGGTGTTGAGCACATGTTGTTATTGATATTTGTAGTTTCCTTTACCCTACTTTGCAGCCAGCTACCCACATTCACAAAAACCGAGAGCCCAGAGAATTTGTGCCTCAGGCACAAATGGGTATTTGCCTGGATTCTTAGAGCCAGACCTTGGAACATCTCTCTGGGCATCTCAGAGATCAACTTGGTATCCTTGGGACTCTTATTAGATAAGAGAGGTCTTCTTGATAAGTTTTGAAAATGCTTCTATGGTTGGAATCTGGAATGTTCCACAATAGCCCCTGTGTTAGAGGAATGGTCCCCAGACAGTGGCATTGTGGGAGTTGGCGAAAACTATAAGAGATGGGACCTAATTGAAAGTCTTTTACCAAAAGGAGGCCTGCCCTTGAAGGATATATTGAAACTCCATCACTCCTCCTCTTTCTCTATATACTTCCCAGCCACCATGGGGATGGGGGGGGGGGTGTTCCTCTATTACACACTCCTGCCATCATGAACCTTGAGCCTTATCACAGGCCCAAAAACAATCAGACCAACAAAACACGGACTGACCCTTAACAAAATGATGAGCCAAAATAAACCTTTCTTTCTTATAAGTTTATTTACCCCAGGTATTTGTTACAGTGATATAAAACTGACTGAGACACTCTTTACAAAGCCATACTTATGTGCACAAAATGTGAAAAGTCCTTATAAATGTGTACAGAAATGAAGCACAGACGTCCTCATAACATGATGATGTATTTGGTGAGTATAGACACTCCGCTATGTTCATCTGTGGGAGGCACTGTGGTTAAGAATAGCTGCAAATAGTCCTACTCAGATAAAAAGGCAAACGGTTAAAACCAGTTTAACCCATCAAGGACACCATTATTGCATAGAGGGCCGTGATGGGAAGACTAGATAGTATGGCGTTAGAGAAGCACAAAGAGGGGAGTGAGGCAACTTGGATAGTAGCAGTACTAACTAGAAGTTGCTATCACCCTTGGGAATGAAGGCATAAAGTTCTTGTTGTGGTGTCCAGAACATGGCTTCACCTAGTGGGACTCTGAAACCCATAAGTAAGGGCTTCCTGTCCTTGAGGGCATAGAGTAACAGAAGGTATGTCTTACCATCAATGATGCCTTCCAAGGCAGAGACCAAAAGAGATAAACAGGCTGCCTTCTTCCCCTATCTTCCAATATCCTTCCAGAGCACACCATTGCCTAAACTGAACCAGAAGGTTTCTTGACAAATGTAATTTTTAGGAGTCACAGAAAAGTCAGGGAAAATAAAAGGGAAGATCTGAAAGCAAATAGGCAAAGGGCCTGACCACAGTGAAAGAAGATCAGTGGTAATCAAGAGGTAATGTTTGGGCAAATTCCTGTGGGAACTAATGACGCTGCCTGTCAGAGAAAGGAGATGCAGAGGGGCAGAAGAGGTTGGTTGTCTCAATCATGTCTCACAGATGGAGGAATGAAGCCGCCTAGAAAACCCATCCTATTTACAACTCACTCTTCTTCATCTTGGTGTGGTCAGAGACCAGTCTAGGAGAACAAACACTACATTCATGACTTAGATTTTTCTATAAAATTATTAATGTTGATTTCGCCCTGTCTGTGGATGCACTGAAAGGTAATGGTGTCTACTAGTCTATAGTTTCTTTCCTTCAGATTCTCAATCTCCAGAATATGCAAAAAGCCACAGATATCTGGCAGAGCATCCAGGAAAAGTAATTAGTTCATTTATAACACATTTAAATATATTGAATAAACAATTTTGTGTCTTCCATGAGGCGTATTACACTTGAGTCTGAGAAGTACTCATTAATAATTTTTTGCTTCATATCTACTTGAAATACTCTAAATTAGCATTTCAAAATAAATCGGGGTCCAAAGGGCAGAGGGCTGGCAGACAGATGATGAGAGAAAATGACTCTCAACATTCCTTTAGAAAGTTGAGGTTTATGGAGGGTTGGTTTTGGCATCTCTATTGGAAACTTACATTTGGATAGCTGTCTAATTATAAACCAGCTCTGACTTTGCCCAGAACTTAGCATGATGCACTACATTAGGATAATGTTTTTGGAAAGAAACCTATCTGGGCTAGGAGTCAGAAGACAAACTTACCTTTATTAGAAATATGACCTTGAGCATGTCACTTAACATTGCTGAGGTTTGGAAGATAGGACCATGAGGTTGGGAGGTAGGGGGAGATTTATTGAGAGCCAGGAGCAGGATTTACTTCACTATGGTGGATATTAACTCTGTCTACTCTGTCTCCACACACTCAAAGACATGCAGAGTTCCCAGAAAGTGGGCATTAAAATATGAAATTTGCTGCAAGAAATTATTCAATCAGCTTAATTTTATCAACCATGTCCCTAACCTTATCTGTCTTGACCCTTCTTCAAGAATAACTTTGTAGACTGGTAAGCAAATCTTACAATTCAGTGGTTAAGCTTATCATCTCTGGAATCAGACAAATATAGACACACATCGCAAGCCCACAACCCTGTGGCTTTGGATAAGTGACAATACATTTCTAAGCCTCTGTTTTCCATGTCTGCAAGAAATTTTCCTATTTCTATATAACTTCTGGCTCAATGCTGTATGCCCTGAATGACAAGGAAGTCATGGAAGCATTAAAGTTCTTAGTACAGTACCGAACACAAGTCAGCTTCAGTCAATTCTAGATGCCTTTCTAATTGTGAATTATTGATGTTTTAATCAATGTGGTTATTTCTATCCATCACATGGTGGTTGTCTATCTAACCATGTCCGGTGTGATATTTTCACCTGGACTGCATGTAAAGCTACTTGATAATGCCTATGTCTTATACATGAAATATGATCAGTCCTTTATTTCAGGCTATTTAGAGATCAATCCCCATTTAGGTCCTATTACCATCTGTGTTCCATGTATATTAAGTTGGGTTACTCAGAAGAAATATCAAGCAAAGGATCCATGGAAGTAAAATTTCATCAGGCAACATTTTAAGGAAAAACCTCAATAACTTTTATGGAGTGGAGAATGGGAAGAAAAGAAGGCCTTGCAAGGGTGTGGTATCAACAGATGAGAGAAGGAAATGCTGACTCGGTTCCACAGGTGAGCTCTGGAAACAGCATGGATTCCACACAGCTGTGCAGGTAAACTGACACCCCTAGAAGAAATAGAGGTCGCTTACAAAAAAAAAAAAAAAAAAGGAAAAGAAATATTCCTAAACACACCAAAACATGTGGCATGAAAACTGACTGCTTCCATCACTTCCTGGCTGGTTGAGGGCTGTCTTCATGTATTTGAAGTTTCTCCTCTTATATTAAAGCAAGCATACCACAGCCAGCCTGAGGGGAGTTGTCCCCAAATCTTACTGTTAAAAGATGTGCACTTGGGGTTAATATATAAAAATGAAGACTCACAAGAATGTAGAACACTGACAGAATGTGTCATATAATTATATTAATACTAACATCACAGCGGGTTTCTATGAAAATGGTACCCTGCTCTTTGTACTTCTACCTTGGTCTCATTTAACTGTATAAGGATTATTAAGCCCATTGATAGTGCTAAAGATGCTAAAGATGAGTATCATTTATATGTTCATATGTACATGCACATGTAGACATAAATACCTTTGAATCTGTTTAGCCCTTAATTCCATGATATTTAGTTTTAACATGAAGGGGGCTATTTATCAGTAGTTATGCAAAGTTCTGTGTGCTATAGTAACGTTTATTTTTTAAAAAAGGGGAAATTACCTTTTGATGAAATTTGTTTTTTTATTTTAAATATCTAAATCTGTTTTGAGTCACCAGAAGTTTTCAAGGATGGGTGAGTAGAAAACTCCCAAAGGCTCTTGCCTAGACTGAAGGAGGCAGTTTTCTAATGTTCTGGCACATGATAGTTGTGGTAATGATGAATATTAGTTCATTTTCTCAATAATACCACTGCCACTGTTGATTTGCTATGATACATGTAAACAACTGAGAAGAGAATACTTGGCTTTCTGCCATATATTCCTCTCTGAACAGCTCCCGCTGAACAGCTGAACTTCTCACAGCAAGGTATGGGTCAAAAATGGATGTGCTTATAATGAACCTTGGAGATCCCCATTCATCAATTCTTAGACTGAGGAAAGAGCTGAGAAGCATCTATGTTCCTGATGTCCATTGATTCTGACATGCAAATAAAGCAAACTGCAGTAATCAGGGGCATGTAAATCTCCCACACACATCAGCCCATCATCTTCCCCCATGGGAAAGAAGGACCAGGCAGTGGGATCATCTCCTGGACTCCAGGGACCCCAGGCTGCTTTCTGTTCATCTGAGTTAAGATACTTTCGTTGCCTGGATACAGCTGAGCTTGTGAAAAAAATGTCACTGAGCTGCTGTCATGATGGCCATTTTATTACCATGATTTATAAATGGATTATCTGTGAAAATGGCTCTGGTTTTAATCATGCCCCCTGCAGGAAATGGCCTGCTTTCATTGGTTTGTTTCAGTGACAGGTCCAGACATCCTGATATTTTACAATGTTTGGCAGATGCTTTACTGCAAATGATATCCACCTTCCAGAAGGAATTAGTTAACTTCTAATGGCATTAACCTCAGGATATGGATCCTGGCCACCCCCTCAATCTTGTTTCATTTTCTTTCTTCTGCGGCATCCAACTCCCCTTAGCTTCCCATCCTGTTCTCTTCTGATTCTGTTTCAAAAAGGAAACAATCAACAACAAATGGCTTCCACCGTGTTCCACATATGGGAATCAGTCTTCCATGTCTCACAGCAAAAGGATTTCAAGTGGAGACAGGGTAAAGTCATAGAGCTTTCTCCCTCTCTCTCTCTCTCTCTCTCTCTCTCTCTCTCTCTCTCTCTCTCTCTCTCTCTCTCTCTCTCTCTCTCTCTCTCTCCTCTTTTTGCAGTTCCACAAGAGCAAGGTAGAAGCAACTAGAACGGATTCCATTATCAACTGTCAATTTACAGAATTTCAACCCACATGCCTGCGACTTTACCTCTATGTTTTCTAGTCCTCACAACCATCTTTCAGAAAAGTATCATCTTCGTCAGTCCCAGCTGCCCAGGATTAATTCGATTAAGCGACATGGTTATGTGACTAGAGTGAAATTCTGACCAGGTTTCTAGGATACATTCCATCCCTCCAGTGTTTCCTAAATTTATTCCTTTGGACATGAATCATATATGATCTCTAGCCCTCTGTCTACCTCCCCCAGAGTAAAAAGTAAAATATAGAAAGTAATTCTTTGTCAAAGACTTCAAGATTCACTGTCTGGAGACCTATTCTGAAAGTTCTGGAAGGCCCTTCTTTCTATTCATAGTTAGTTTTGACTGATCTTTTTCCAAAATTCAGTCAACCATGAAATACACATTTGATTAACACTAACAGAACCCCATGGCTAAGGTTTTGGTAAAATGTCTAGTAGCTTATATTCCAGTTGTGGATTTTTTTTCTTTTTAAAAATTTGCTTATATTTTCAGGAGTCTGATGATATGATAATTTTATGATATCAGTAAAATGACCTTGACCTTTCCCTCCTTTCTTCCTGAGGAATACTTTTCTTTGCCACTTCTCCAGCTCCCTGACTTGACGAGCGCCCTCTTTCTTATGCCTTGTGAACAGCATCATCTTTTTTTCTTTATCCCTGCCATGCCCTCTAATTGAGCACCAATGTCACGTGAGTAGCACATTTTCTCTCACTTATTCCTACCGGGCGAAGATCAGAGAGATCTAACATTTCGTCAAAAATCACAGAGCAAGAAAGTGGCAGAGCAGAGAGTTAACTACCTCAGAATTTTAGCCACAGGACCCCATGAAAGTGTGCCTAGGCATTATCCAATCCCTGACCTTGGAAAACGGAGTCTTTGAGGATTTAAGAGACAAGACCAGAGGGTCAAGATGAAATAACAGTGCAGGAATTATTGGAACTCAGTCCATCTTGTCCCCAGGCCAGATACCTTTCCAAAAGGACCTGAGTGATATTCACAGCACCACATCCAAAAGATTTTCCACCACTCCTTCTCATTTTAGGAGTTCAAATATGTGAATCAGGTCATCCAACAGGCAATATGCTCAGCAGCTTAATGCATTTTGTAACTAAATAGAAACTCCACTTTTAATTAACTAACATTGATTAGCATATCAGTTACTCTAACTCATTACAAACAAATTGGAACCAAAATCTGACCATATGAGCATGAAATAAGCACTATTAAATTTCTATTTGGATCAAGATTCAACTAAACTGCTGGTTCTACTATCAAAAAGCAAAAAATGTCCATTAGTAAAATTTAGCTTGGAATCAGTATTAAAAGCTACCTCTGGCTTTTGTATGGTATATTTTCTCATCTTTGTGGAGTTCTCTGATCACCTGAAGGGGAATTAAATCAAACCAAGTGAACCTTGTGTTCAACTATAAGATTTCGTTAGATGTACAAAATATTGTAATACATCTCAACATTTGTATATTTGTAAGATGTAAGATTCTCTTTGGGATTAGAAAAGGAGATAGTATTCCAGTACTCATGCTCTCTCCTTTATTGATTTATGTTTTTAGGAAGCACATATGTAGACAAATCTTAGCTAAATTGAGACACGGTTATTTTCATTTTTTAATATTACAATTTTTAGAGCTCAAGTGTGCTTCCTACAAGCAGACATTTCTTCTAGTATCTTAAGATTATATATGGATTAGTAGTTGTGGCTGTTGATAGAGGGTAGTAATAGGGATGCACAATGCTAATCTGTACAAAACACTCAGATAATGGCCAGTTAAAAGTAAATACAGAGAATTCAGATTTGAAATTACAGCACCGAAACAATCAATATGAAATATATTTTGGTTACTAAAATATGTAGGAGGATAGAGTAAAGGAAATGGCATACAATTGACCCTCAATATCCAGGAGGAATCCATTCTAGGATCTTTTGCAAATATCAAAATCCATGAGTGCTCAACTCCCTTGTACAAAATGGTTTAGTGTTTATATATAAACTATGCGATCCTCCCCTGTACTTTAAATCATCTCTATATTACTGATAAAGCTTAGTACAATATTAGTGCTATGCAAATGGTTGTTATATTTTATCATTTGAGGAATAATGACCATAAAAATTCCCTACATGTTCTGTAGAAGTAATTTATTTTTACAAAATATTTTCAATCCTCAACCTGTTAAATCCATGGATGTGGAACCCTGGAATACAGAAGCACAGAGGGCATGAGTTTTGAGGTTGAGGGGTATAAGTTTAAAATTCATTACTTCATTAACTCTTTATCCTTTGGTAAGGTTATTAATCTCTGTGAGCTTTTAAATATATTCTGGAATTTATAGAGAGATTGCAGTTTCATCCATGTAGTTTTTTTCTCTGAAAATTACACATAACTCCCATAAAGTTTCCAACACCTGGTTTACGTACTAGGCACTCAACACAAGGAAGGAGCATGATATTGTCTTGTGATTGACATTTGCATGAAAATGGTACTGCATGGCCAGATTTGGTTCCCGGGGCATTAGGAAGTGAGTATAGAAGGGACTCTGTATAGAGAGCCTGAGGGTTTTTGGTTGTCTCTGCTCCTTAGAGTTGGGAAAGACAATTGCTACCTAAGGAAATATAAACAATTTTTTTTCCATAGGCTGAAATCTCTATGGTGCTAATCAAATGGGAAACACTGCATTATTTTTTAAGCTATTACAATTACTTGTGAATAAATCTATGATTTATGAAACCAAGCCTGTTACAGATAACTGTCATGGAATAAATTGAGCTGAAAATGAATGGCCTTCAGCAAGTTATCATCTTTCAAAGAGAGTGAAGGCAGGACGATATATGAAAATATCAAGAGGGGGTTTGGTTGTGGCAGTTTACAACACATAATGCTCTGAGATTTCCAGGTACATTTCTTGTATATACACAACACACACACACTCACACACACACACACACACACACACACACACACACAACCAGTTTCAGAAAATGCTAATTGCCATTAAAGAATTATTAGGCACTTTAAAAATATTTTTATTGATGTTTAATAATTATGCAGAATAGTGGGATTCCTTGTGCACATACATATAACATACTTGGTCAAGTTCATCCCCCAGTACATCCCCTTACGCTCCCGTCTTCCTACTTCTGATTCCTTTTCTTTACTGGAATCCCTTCCATTTTCAAGATTTTTTTTCCCTCTTTTTCTCTCTAGCCTGCACATAGGAGAGAAAACGTATGGCCCTTGACTTTTCTGAATCTTTTTTCTCTTGACATTATGATTTCCAGTTTCATCCATTCTCCCACAAATTTCAAAATTTCATCTTTTTTTAATGACTGAATCAAACTCCACTGGGTATGTGTATTGCATTTCCTTTATCCATTCATCTGTTGACCATTGCCCAGGCTGGTTCCATGACTTGACTAATGTGAATGTGCTGCCGTAAACACGGTAATGTACGTGTCACTATAAAATGCTGACCTTTACATGTTTGGATAAATACTGCAGAGTGGTATAGCAGGGGCATATGGTGGCTCTATTCTTTGTCTTTTGAGAAACCTCTGTACTGATATCCATAGTAGTTGTACTAAATTATAATCCCAACAGTGGTATATAAGTCTTCTTTTTGTCCTGCATCCTCACCAGCATTTATCATTACTAGTATTCTCAATGATTGCCATTATAACTGGAGTGAGATGGAATCTCAGGTAGTTTTGATTTACATTTCCCTGATTGCTAAAGATATTGAAAACTTTTTCCATTTATTTGTTGGCACTGGGAGTTGAATCCTTGTTTTCTCAAAATAATGACATTTGAGTAGAATATCAGGTTAATATTACTCACCATTTGTTTGTCAAGATAAAAATCAATCATACATCCAAGAAGTAGTGTCCTTAAAATTAATTTTTAAAGAAGAAAGAGTGTACTAAAGATCAGTACTAGTAGTCATTATATTTGTTTGTGATCTGACAATTGGTTTACCCACTGTGTGCCTGAGACTTACCTTCAGCATTATTGATTCCTGGTATTAAAGCTTACAAACACACACACACACACACACACACACACACACACACACACACATACACACCACACACACACACACACACTTTTATTCATTGCTCATAAGGAGTATTATGAGTTTGTACTTTAAGCAATAATTAGATTCCTTGTATTCAAGGGTAAGTTAAATTTTGGATATTTCTAGAAAGGATTTCACTCTTTCCAAAGATCATGCTTTTCACACATGGATGTTTTCATTCTATTTCTCTTTCATCCTATAAATAAATTATTATTAACCTCCATAATTAAAATGGATGATTTTAGCATTGTTTTGTTTCCCACTTTTGTAGACCTACATTCTCTCTACCTTAAATTTATAGAAAGTAAATTACTGAAACAAAAGGTGGTGGTTGGGTTAATATTTATTGGAAAATCATAATGTGCCCAAATGAAGCAAAACACATAAGCTGATGCTTTCACTGAGTCTTTGCAACCACCTGTAAGGGGGAAGTCATTTCCATGAGTTGGCAGGTGAATCCGCTGAGACTCAGAGAGTTTATCTAGACTGATGAGAAGTGGCTGGGTAGAACTTTGAGTATAAGTTTTCATCCCCAGTCATTGCACCCCTGTTCTTCTGCATATCAGGGATATTAACTTCTGTTCTACTTACCGTGTAAATTGTACAACACAACTAGCTGGATTCTTTCACAGAATCACAGGGTGTCCATAAAGATCAGGTGATGGGAGCTAATCAAAATGGTGTCATAGGATGAAATTCCATTAAGGCTTGACTTTGTCTTGTGGGTAAAGTCAATGAGAAATCAGAGTAAAAGTTCAGTCTCTGAATTGGCGACTCACAGGACAAGTTGGTGATAATACAGAGGAGATTCTCTTCCTGGAGTGATGTGGTAATATTCTCCCTCTCTTTTACATCAAGAACACCAAGCCTGTCCTGATGTGATCCTCAGCATAATGATGTAGATTCCTTCCCCACCACGTAGGGACACTCTTTTGAAAGTGGCTGGAAATGCCCCAATGGTCAAGAGAAAGCAGTTAACTTTATAGCTGACTTAGAGCAGCTTCTTGGACATTTTCACTCATATCTTAGTGGTCTCCAGGTTCCTGTCTTTGGGAAAACCGAGTTTCCTGTTAGAGTAGTGGTTAGTGTTTATTACCAAAGTGATCAACCCAGTGGATGGTCCTGCTTGTGATTTATTTTGAAGGATAAGACATTATTTTAGAAAGTGCTACAAGTACCATACAAACTGATACATTAAACAAAAATGTAGACACAGACACAGAGAGACACACACGCATGAACACACAGTAAAAATGAACCCACGCTTCTTTACTGGTGCTGTTTGAAATGTCCTAGGTTCAACTGTGCTGAAAATCTTTCAAGCAGTAAAACTTTTTTTTGGATTCATTAAAATTGTAATATGAATGCATGGGGAATGTATCTTTGCACATAGGATTTTATTCTATTCCTGGAATAAGACTGAATTCTTGCAAAGTCAGTATAATTACACAGAAGGCATATATGAATGTAGGGGCCTATGATTATCACAAGCGTTGATTTCTAAACAACACGTGCACAGATCTTTATGTGGCAACAAGAAGGGGGTGAATTATCTCTTACAATGAGATGGGAAGATGGGGACAAGCTAATCACCAAAAGGAACAGAGAGTAAATACAATGATTTGGCTCTGAAGACCCCGACACTGTTGTCACTTGTCACATGAGCTCTTCAACCCTCAGTAGTGTACACAGTGAAGGGCTCCACTATCTTTGTTAAGTTCCATGAGTTCCCCAAGGACCCTGTCTATCATCATTTAGATCCTGAAGTCCTTTGTCTTTGTCTCCTCTCTCTTTTTAGTAGTTGATTATAATGTAAAGAAGGAACTGTAATGGCTACAAGCTCTGAGAAGTTCAGACTCTGATGTAAGAGAAACTCCCTGACACCTTTGAGTTAATGTACTGTATTCAGAAATCTTAACTTTTAGTAATGTTCCCTTCTCAGCAAACAATTGTCCAAATATTGCCCCTGCCAAAGGATCATCAATTACATTCTTAACTCATTTTATCTCTATGGCTTAGGGTTCTATGGTCTGTTTTTATTTGATTTTATGTTAAATGTAAGTCATGAGACTTACCTCATAGATTTACTGAGATACCAAAAAAAGCATACATGTAAATGTGAAGCTCTTCCTGTGGCACTGAACCTTGTTCAGTGGTGCTTTAATGACAGATGATCACATTAGCGGGAAGAATGCTCCAGTCTCAGCAGCGACATCAGCATTATCTTCTTTATATACCACATTTTTTTAATATACCATATTTTTTTTTCCATTTACAAATGACCCTGGTTCTCCTGGACACTCCCTACAGTTGGGAGGGTCTGAGGAGAGATGGTTCCTGGGTGAGATCATAAAACAATCAAAGCTTCACACTTGAGCCTAGACTAGGTAGTAACACTGTGGCTGAGAGGAGTAGGTGCCACGGCATGTCCAATGTTACTTCTCCCCAACAGGAGAACCGTCTGCTAGATGGAACCCCGGTTCAGATATTGGTCAATTCGCAAACCAACTTTTCTGAAATATTTGCAGGGACCAATTTGAATTGTTCTTTAAAGAAACCAGGTGGATAACACAACATTCCACCCTTCATCCCTACTCACCCTGAGCAGGGGGAACAGTCCATGTTTTAAAGAGGAAACAAAAAAAGATAAAAAGGAAAAGAGACATCTACAAATCACAATCAAGAAGGACGATAAGCTTTAGAGAATATCAGTCAACAATTAGATGGTATGTAGAGAAATGATGAAGATTTAATATTGCTTTAGTCAGTTTTTTTGATGCTGTGACAAAAGACCCGACAAGAGCAATTTTGGAGGATAAAAAAATTCATTCAACACTCAGAGTTTCAGCAATCTCAGTCCAAGATGGGCAAATCCATTCCTCTGGGCCCAGGGTGAGGCAGACAGCATCATGGTGGAAAAGTGTGGAGAAGGAAAGTAGATCAAGACATGCAATCAGGAAGTTGAGAGAGCTCTACTCACCAGACACAAAATATAAACCCCAAAGTCATGCCCCCAGAGGCCCACTCATCCAGCTTCATCCTACCCATCTACAGTTACCACCCTGTTAAGCCACTGAAGTGGATTAATGCATTTATTAAGTTAAAGTTCTCATAACCCATTCATTTCACCTTTAAACTTTTCTTGCATTGTCTTACACATGAATTTTTGGGGAACATCTCATATTTAAATAATAACACACACACACACACACACACATGCATGCAGGCACATGCACACACACACACACACACACACAAATTGTACCAATGTAAGAATATTTTTAAAGTTTGTGAATGCTTAGTTTGGTTATGAGAAATGAGCAGGAACCAAGGAGCTGGCCACGACTATACATAATCTCTGTGAATTCGATCACAGATGATAGATATTAAACTACAAGGCCGATTAAGAACAAGGGAAGTTAATTAGTTCTACTATAAGAAAGTGTCCTCTAACAGACCTATCCAAAGATATATTGTGTTCCCTCAGAAGGCAAAAAGCCTCTATCCATAAAGTTATTCAGGAAGTTCAATATTCATTGCTCATGATCAATCTGAAGGAAAATTTAGCCCTGGCACAGCAAGGGGAGAAGCAAACTCTCAGTGCCAGAAAGGCTTGGAATGCAGACCTGCTGGGTTTGGATCTGACAAGCACTAGCCTAGTCTACCTGGCAGTCAAAGTAAAACCTGAGCTTTAATTTTCCAGCAGGATCAACTGGAACTGAATTTCCCAGTCCTCATTATAAATCTTAGATTTGCAGAATTTCAAAACTGAAAGGAACCTCAGAAATACATCTAGGTTGAGTTCCACAGAGTTTTACCATCCTGGCTGTCTGAGATGAGAATTTGGAATGGAACCTCAGGATAGGTCTAGCTGTGCTCAGGGGCCAGACCAGGAATCATGTCTACCATGGGCCAGGGGATGATAGTTTGAGTGGCATGAGGGACGTGTTCATGTGCATGTGATAGCCTTGCCCAATTTACACTTCTTTGATTCATAAATGAGACTCAGAAAATGCCACAGCGCACCCCATTGACAATGCTTGGATCATGGAAGAGGACATGACATAGGCTGGTGATGGGCCATGAACTAACTGACTCCATGCAACTGCTTTCTCTTTGGCTTTTTTTCTTCATTCTTGTACACTGGAAACACAGAGCCTGACTCAGTTTTGAAGGTCTCTGTGAAAATGTGGCTGGCTTGTCTCTTATGATGTCTTCTCAGGACTTGGTCTAACATCCAATTCCCACAGCCACTTTAGAAGGTATGCTTCTATTTTGGGTTTTATGGAAGACCGCTGCTTGCCGCCGGGGCTGCTCCAAGCAGCTCCGCTTATGGAAAACCACGGCTTCTTTGCCTGGCTTGCTCCAAGCAGCTTGGCGCCGCTTCTCACGCTTACGGCTCGACCCTCGGGACAGAAGACACGTACACTTCAGAGGTTCATGAAGCAGCTTCCACTTTATTCAAATAACTCCCTCAATATATAAGCAGTCTCATGCAGAAGCAATGGTAACCAGATATGTCCATCCAATCCTGTTAAAGGTCAAGCGATGACTCGCTCAAGCATACATGTAAAGTATATCTGTCCACACGCTAGGCGGCTGAACTGATGATCATACAGCCAATTGTAAACACGTCCTGCCATTCTCCAGGCATAATCAGGACGCCGTTTGCTCTCTGCCAGTCGCCATCTTTAGATGCACGTGGCGTAACCCTGGGCCCGGGGTTTCCCCCGCCACAGGGTTTGGTGAGGAAACCAAACCCAAAGAGGTTAAATATCTTGCCACATGACTGTGTAAGTAGTTGAGCTCGGGTTGAACCTGGAAAGTCGTGATCCAAAACCTATGCTTTTAAGGACGTTTTGCTTTTCCTTCTATGGAATGCTTGTTTGGCTAACATATACATGATTATTGATGGAGCCTCATTACGGCACCTTAAGGATATCCCTGGATGTTCCAGTGGAATTGTTCAGGATATAGTATTACTCAAAGAAAACCTTAAATAGCAAAAAGAAGTAATGTCCATAAGCCACTTAGAAAAAGGCTGCTGATCATTCTCAAAATAGCTTTAAGAAGGACAGAAAAGAAACTCTATCCTCTTCAAGCCAAATGAAAACTTTTTTTCATGAGGAAAAAGGATAAATGGGGACACAACTAATCCTAGGATTCTTCTAGGTTTAATGAAGGGAGACCTTGACAGGGTGGCATGTACCCTCTTGCCCCTTAACATTCACTCATTTCTTTAAAATGAACTTTTTTGGCCTGACTGTGCTGTGAGAGTTAGACTTTTAAATTTCTTAAAAGAAATTAGCAAAATAAGCAGTTTACAACAACAACAAAAAAAACTTGTCTTTATGAAAGACACATGCCTCAACCACAGCAATTCTCCAAATTGTGAGCAACATGCTAATTACAGAGAACCCCAGGTTTTGTTAAGTATAGGCTTTTAATGAAAGAAACATAGTCATAAGACTAACTTGCAGCTGTTGAAGAAAAATAAAAAATAAGAAGTAGAAATGATAGGGTGGAATAGAAAAGAATGAGAGAAGTAAATCTGCTTCCAAGGAGATTTGTGGAACTGGGCCAGGAAAGTCAAAGGGAGGAGTCTTCCCAATCCAGTGTTTTTCCGTGTTTGAGGACAGTGCATGTTTATGTGAGCTTACACAAGTATGCGCAATCTCCAGCTTTACCCAGCACACAAAGCCATGGGCAACATTAGCCCAGAAGAAAGAAAGACCCTTCAAAGAGCAATGGCTCAAGAATTCCAGGGTACTGTTATCATAAGAATCATGGACGATTTTGCTTCTGAAATTCTGAAACAATTATCTACAAGACTTAGAAAACACAATTAGGAGCATTGGAGGAAGGGGAACAAAGAAAAATGGTATGGAGGTCTTAGGCAGGATCAAAAATGATATTCTAGTTGGGTGCAGTTTTGCATACCTGTAATCCTAGTGACTCTGGAGGCTGAGGCAGGAGGATCATGTGTTTGAAGCCAGCCTTGGCAACTTGTCTAAAATTAAAACAAAACAAAACAAAAAAATGGCATGTGGCTGTGAGTAGGTTGTTAAGCACCCCTGGATTCAATCCCTGGTAGGGAAAAAAAAAAAAAAAAAAGAGATTACTCTAAGAACAGAGGTGCTTTCTAGATATGACTCCCTGGGATTAGATACAAAACTAAGGAGAGCCTTTCCTTTGTCTCCATGGTTGTAACTCTCTTAGAACCCTGCATATGCTCTTTCATATGCCCTTTTCCATTATTACTTATCTCACCAGTTTTGTTCCTACAGCAAGCTTACAGTTATAATTATTGACCATTTCTTTCTTCCCCAACAGAAAGTCAACTTTGTGAGTATAGAAAGTACTTTGTCGATCATATTGAGCACACATTCACAACACCAAGAAAGAATGTTTGACATGTAGTAGATTTTGAATAAAATTTTGAATGAATGAAGGCTACTCAACAGGAATGGTCTCCTTTGGGAATTTCATCAGCTATCGGGGCTTTGAATTCTAGGAAGAGCAGGTTTATGTGACAAGACCCTGACTATGGGTAAAAGGTTTAGTCAGGCTGATCCGTCGCTTTGCCCTTTTTCTCCAATTAGTTATTCTTTAAATATTTATTGGGCAACTACTGTGTGCTATACATTAGTCATTTGTGGGACAATTACCAGCAATGTTCAATCATTCTACTCAAGGTTCTTATAGTCTTTAAAGAAAGACAATTGTACACTAGGCAAATTAACAGCACATTGAGAAAGGACAGGTGCTGGGGAGCACTTTTGAGCTACACAATTTAAATATCTTGATGTACCATTAGCAGGGAAGGCTTTGGGATATGGAATAAAGATGAAGTAATGAATGGAGGAGGGATCAGTTATCTGAACTGTGGGAAGTTAGGGAATACAGAACTCTAAAACAAGATCAATTTTATCTTCCCTTTTTAAGAATTTTTGAAAAGGATGTGAAATTAGAGTGACTTAGCCGACTTTATGGAGTCAAGAGGTGCATCCTCCAATATAGAAGTCATTACTCAAATGTGGGCATGTTTTTAAATTTTAATTACTTAAATTGAATAAAATCAAAACTTTGGTTCCTCATTTTAAGTGTTCAATGTCCATCTGTGGCTTCTATATCAGGCAACTCAAATACACATCATTTCTGTCATCACACAAATTTCTGTGAAACATTGTTGGTCTAGAGAATATCACCTATCCTCTGCTTTTATTTCCTTGCCGATGATCAGATGACCAATTTTCTACAGTTCACAGTAGTCAATATCCTCTGCTGATGTCCATCCATTGATTCAATCATGTATTCAAACAACAATTAAATGACCATAAGGCCCTGGTTACTCGCTCTGATTTGGAGACACAAAAATTGATGTAGTCAAGCTATCTGTTGCCTTCATGGAACATGCATCAAACTGGGAAAGCAGAGAATACATAATTCAACCCAGGTAAACATGATAAAATTGTAGATAGTGCTGTGGAGTTTTACAAGACTGAAATACTGGTATTTCAAATTAGCCTGAGTGGAACCATTTCACATCTTGTTCTCCTCTTCCTAGAGTTCGTATCATCAGCACCAGAAATAAAATCTTTTATATTTTGGCCTACCCCTAAAATACATGTCATTACTTTCAAAGGCTTGAATATTGTCCATTTTTTCTCAATAACCTCAATGACTGTATGTTTTAGCTCAAATAACAAGCAAATGATCTCGTGAAAGCCTTTATTTTGGTATTCTGATTCTGTCAAGAGATGGTGGTAAAGTATGAAGGGAGACTGATACTTAGTTAACCACTGACTCAATAATTATTGAAAACTATATCCAGAAGATTTTGAAATATCTACTGGTGCTACATCTTGGTCTGGGTTCTGAGCCACTTCCCCCCCACCCCGCCCTGAATTTGGAAAACAGCATGTACTTGCCTCATCCTGTGAATGCAGATCCATTCCAGAAAAGGTGCAACTGTGTCCATCCTACAATCAGATCATCATTTCAGAGCAAGAGAAGGAAAGGTTAAGCAGCATGATTCTGATTGGAAGGTATTGTTGCTTCCATGTGAGTTTCTGGCTGACATAGCATTATTATGTTATCATCTTAGCTTAAAAATTAGGAAAAAATAAAAAACCTCTAACGTTTTTTAATCTTCCAATGTTAAGGAAGATCCTTACCCCAAATGTTGCCATTTAAACAGAGTTTAAGATGTAATAATAGCATAACATCATTCTACTGTTTTGTTAAAATATAATATTATTACAGAACCTGTTGAAGTTACAGAATTATTCAAACTAAAATTGCCTATTTGGTTTAGTAGAAAACTCAGGGCCCACATATTCAGGACCCAGACAAGATGTGCTCTGAGCCTCATTCTGTCAACAGTAGAGACTGATGAGAACCTTGTTCCCTTTTTATCTTTCTTAACCAAGCATGTTCAGTTTGTTTAAACAGGATGGCACTTTCCTTACAGACTTGGTCACAAGTAAAATTTAACCTTGGGGTTCAAAACAGCCTACATTTAATTTTAATGCAGATAATCCCTCAAAACTTAAATTTAGAATGTTACAGATGAAAAGAAAATTAACCATTTTTTACCTTTTCTGTATTTCTTTATAGTAATGACCTAGGTCCCATGAATTTCAATAACTTGCCCAACCCAGACATGATTTTTGACACTCTTTTTGGGTGGGAGGAGTTACTGGGGACTGAACTTTGGAGTACTCAACCACTGAGCGACATCTCCAGCCCATTTTTGTATTTTATTTAGAAACAGCATCTCACTGAGTTGCTTAGCACCTCTCTTTTGTTGAGGCTGGCTTTGAACTCAAGATCCTCCTGTCTCAGCCTCCAAATCACTGGGATTATAGGTATGCACCCCAGTGCCTGGCGACACTTTGTAATAAGGTACAGCCACCTACCTAATGCATGACCTGAGATGGGATAGATATGTCTCAGAGCTCATTATAAGGAAAGTTGTTCCTTCAGTAAGGTCTGGTCATCCGAAGTCCAAATCTGTCATCATTGCCTCCCAGAGTGGAGCAGCAACAGCAGAACCCCCAGGCCTAAATGATCCTTTCAGCAGTTGTGGGTGAGGGGCAGCTTCTGTGTAGATGCTTCTTCCCTGGGCTCAGGCTGTGCCTCTGTTTCTCCATCACGTCACAGACAAGAGCTCATCTTCCTTAGCCAGGGCCAGCCACTCCTTTCTCATGTCCAGAAACAGGTCTTCAGTGCCTCAAGTCTCTTGAGTACTGCTGCCTCGAAGGAGGCAAAATTCTTCCCACTGCTTAGCCTGTTTTTCTAAATTTACATCCAAAGATGGGTGTACAAAGAAATTTCTGAGAAATGAGAGTAGAGACCAAGAGTCATACTGCTTGGAAGTTTAAAAATATATGTTATAGAGGCATTTTTTTTTCTTACACCAAAGTGGCATGGATATGGATATATACCTATATTTATGTATTCATTCTAAGTGATAGATATGATCCCATATATTTATATTGGATCTTTATATATATGTACATATATATATATGCATGTATTATTATATATATAACTTATTTATTCACTAATCATTATCTTGCTTGTTCATACATTTACTCATTCTTAAGTAGTAAGCATAGTGTCAGTAATGATATGAACAGTGAAAGAGAGAAAGCCCAGGCCATTGTTCTTTGGAAGGTTACTTAAATACCCTATTGTCTCTCAATTTTCTCCCAGGCAGGTTATCTTGAAGGAGTACATGGCTTTGCTCAGGTGTGTATCCCTGAAGATGAAATCCATTCTCATAAATTTCTTAAGAGTTTAAAAAAGGAGGCTACTAGGGTTTTCTTGAAAAACATGTGGACGCTTAAATAATTTAGGAGATTGTCAGTAAGGAGACCACATAGAACTAGTGATAAAGACCACAGCAAAGGACATAAACCTGATTTTAAGTGACTGGGAAGGAGGGAGGCACCTCTAACTGTGTACTTATTTACTTCCTGATGCTAAGCATTTCAGCCTCCACAAAATAGATGCTGTTTCTATCAGCGTGTTAAAAAATAAACTTCAGTACCTATAAATTATTCTCTTTCATTCATTTATGAGAAGAAATGTTCGAATTCCTGGAGATTGGATCGCTAAAGCCTTTTCAAATAGCACTTTGGAGATGTTTTGGTAAATGGAAATAATCACTTCTACAACCAATCTAGCGTTATAATGTCATTGGTTTTCATCTATAAAATGATGTTGTGTGTCTGTAGTATGAACCATTAAATTATGTACCCCTAAAGCTGAGTGTATTACAATAACAGAATTTTTAATATTCTATTTTACAAAGAAAAGAGCAATTTTTTAGAGTAGCCTTCCGATTGTATGCATTTCTTCTTACTCTGTTGTGCCACAAGGATGTTGGAACATTTTCAATTAGAGACCTTGTGGCACAGTATGTTGAAACCAGAAATAAGAAATTTACTCCATAACTTGCTAGGTGCATGATTATGCACTTTAGTCTGTGTATATGTAAAATATATGACATATAAATTATATAAATATATGTAAAACACATAAATTATATAAGTATGCACAATACTTACATAAGCATAATTATACTTATGTAAATATAAATATATTTTATGTAAATATATTATGTAAATACCATTTATTAATACCATTTACTGCATAATAAATAATATAATATACATGCAATATAAAAAGAGTAAATGACCCAAGCAATTGCTATGAGTAAGATTTTCAGATTTAGCCAAAACAGAGAAAACATTTTTCAAAATCTACACAGGATGTTCAGTTAAATTTGAATTTCAGGTAAATGATGGAAACATTTTTCATATAAGGATATACCTACCATGCAATAAGTGGGACATAATTTTATATTAAACAATTCATTGCCTATTTGAAATTCAAGTTTAACGTGATGCCTTCTACTCTTAACTGGTAATCTTAATCACAAGAGTCATTTGGGAGAATTCTCAATGCAATGTGTATTAGTTTTATTTTTCACTTCTTGAATATTACTATACACTAGTAAAATAATATGGTGTTTATGAGTACTGTCTCTGTAGGCAAATATTCTTGGTTCTAATCTTCACCTTGTCTCTTACTGGCTGTGTGAACTTAATTTATTTAACCTCTCATTGTTCTACTTTCGTTACATTTAAAATGAGAATAATAAAACTGACCTCGTATGGTAGTTGTGTAAATTGTGTTAATATGTGCTCAATACTTAGAGCTCATATTAGTGTACCTAATACCCTGTTCAATTTTGAAACAGAGAAAACATACAATAAATACTTCAAATGACAAGAGAAGGGGAGAAAGAGAGAGGTTTAGTGGGATGTGGAGGACAGAAGAGAGAGTCCGGTCTCCTACAGTGTTAAAACGTACTAGAGGAAAGAGATTGGCATTCAATTATGAAGAATAACCACACTTTCTCACAAGGAGGAAAGTTTGGTTCTAGAAATGATTGGCAAGTTTTTTTTTTTCCTTTATTCTCTAAAAGAACTAGCATCAAAGTACATAATAATAATTTTTTAAAAATCTGCCAAGATCTTACCTAAATAAATACATTTGGAAAAGTATCCATCTCTCTGCTGATGTGAAAATAATGAAAAGATGTGCAGAGATGACACATTTAGGGAATAAATTTGGAGAGAATCGTTTTATAGTTTCACAAAGGGACCTTAGGGAGGAGAGTCTGTCTATTCAGTAATTAAATCGCTTGTCACCCTCACACATTGGCAGATCTATGGAGATGTCACTTCAGGGGATTTGATGACTGCGGTCCCTTGGGAGAGTTTCTCTTTGGGGAATCTGCAGCTGCGCTTAAAGAGGTCATTTGCTCCATAGATTCTAAGAGTGATCACAACAGTGACAGGTTTCCTTGTTATTGTAAGACACGTGGCACACTTTTCATTTATTCTCACATCAAGCCAAGTTGGATTGGTTCTATGAAGGAGTTATATTTTAAATGTTTAAGAGGAAGGATTTTAAAAGAAACAAAAATAGTAGAATTGGAAAGGAGTCCTATTTTTATGTTCTCTGAATCCAGCCATCAGTTTTACAGGTTATTAACGTTGTCTAGAGGACAAGAGCAGAGATCTGCCTGGCCAGGAAGGGCACTTCTTGGAGCGATGCTGCAGGTTCTCTTACTGGAGATTGTAAGACTGTGTGTGGATGACAGTGTCAAAACTACCCCATCAGTCAGGCGAGGACGCAGAAGTGAATAACAGGAGGAAACAGTTTACAATAGGGATTAGTGAACCTGGAAAAATACATACATAATGTACCATAAAGTCAGGGATGCAGTAGGGAAGGATCTTCAATTATTTTTCTTTCATTTTCTTCAGGTAGCCAAGATGCACATGAACAGACAGGTTGGGTGAACTGTCAGATTTATTTTTCTTTTGTTTCATTCATTTTATTGCATAGGGAAATGCATGGTAGGAGTAGTCATGCAGGTGAATTGGAACAACTGGTCATGTACTCAAACATACCAGAAATGCATACAGGCCCTGAAATTTAACATCACAGAAAATGCACTTTTAGCCACTCTTTACCTTGGTTCCCCCATCTGTGGAAGGATGATTAAAAAGTGTAGTTGTTGCTGGGTATGATGGCACATGCCTGTCATCCCAGTAACTCAAGAGACCTCAGGAGGATCACACAAGTTTGAGGTCAGCCTCAGAATTTAGCAGGCCCCTATGTAAAGTAGCTAGATGCTGTCTCCAAAATGGAAAATTACAATAAATAAATAAATAAATAAATAAATAAATAAATAAATAAATATCAGTGGTAAAGTCCCCCTGGGTTCAATCCCTAGTACCAAAAATAAAACAAGAGAAAACAGAAAAAACAAAGTGTTCAAAGTGTTGTTACCTCAAAAAATTATTTAAAAACATATCTTCAAAATTCTTAACATGGAGTGTGGTACAAAATAAATGCAAATAATGTTAGTTGCAAATATTATTTAAATTCCTACCACATGATAGAGGTTCCTTCTCATCTGTGCCTGTAGTTGGTATTGTAGAAATATACATTCTAGAATAGATCAATGGCTACATGTCTAAACACTTAGAAAGTTTGTGAAACCCACCTTTCTCAATATTTCAAACAAGTTCAACAGAACAATGATGTACACATTATTGCATTTTTCGGTAGCATCAATCTTTGTAATTCAAAATATTTAAATAAATGGGAAGTGAAATGAATGTTTACAGAGAAGGCTATTATAGAAATAATTGTAACATTATTTTAATCTACCATAATCAGAAAGCTCTGTACTTTCCAATTCTCAAAATAGTTGTATCTAGATGCATATACCAGATACATATATATTAGATATACATACTTAAGCTTACCCAATCTTTTTTGTAAAAATGGTGCCTACTTCATAAAATAGCTGATTTGCATTAATTAATGAAAGTCTAAGATCAAGAAACAATTCAAAGGACATGAATCTATAAGGAGATCAAGAATATGAAAAAGAACATGTTACCAATTTTATCTCAAGATGACATGCTAAACCATGACCTGTCACCACCTCCACAGTCACTTATTAAAGTTTGGATTGGTAATGTCCCCTAAAACTCATGTGTTGAAGACAATGGTCCCCAATGCAGCAATGTCCAGAAGTGGATATTGAATCAAAAGGGCTCTGACCTTATCAGTGGTTTAATCTATCAACAGCTAAATGGACTACTCAGAGAAGGTGGGAACTATAGGCAGGTGGAGCATTAATTGTAAAAAGTAGGTCACTGGGGCATGACTTTGGGGACTGTATCTTGTCCCTGGCTCCTTCCTCCCACCTCCTCTCTGATTCCTGGCTTCCAATAGCTTTCCTCTGTCACCAACCTTATTTCATAAATTTCTACCTTGTCTCCGGCCCAAAGCAATGGTGCCATCCTCCCATGAACTGAAACCTTTAAACCGGAGACCAAAATAAATTTTTCCTCCTCCAGGTTGTTCTTGTCAGATATTTTCATCACTGATAAAAAGCTGACAAACATACCTCCATAGTTAAAACTCTTCCTTTCTCTGACCCTGTGCATATTATGCTACTCAGTACACTTCCATCAAATTATGATCCACATACATAGTTTTGTAGTAGGCTGGTGTTAAATGAAATCTGGGCTGAAGCTGCCTCCATACAGACCAAACTGCAACACAGCTTAGTATGTAAACAACCTGAGGTCTAACTGGGAGTACATTCTTGCAACAAAAAGCTCATTCTTGGCTAACCACAACAGACAAGCCTTAGTCAAGTACAGACTGCCCACTGATCAGGTCATTTCCACATGAGGCAAATGCTCCTCAAATTCTAATCAATCAAGTTGTTTCTAAAAGTCATTTTCTTTTTCTGTCTATAAATACTGCCAACCCTGCTATGTGGAGCTCTCTCAATTTTTACTGGTGTAGGGTGCTGCCTGATTCATGAATCCTTTGTGCAAGTAGATTCTGCTAAATTTAAATTTATCTAAAATTTTTCTTTTAGCATCATTTACATATGAGTTTATCCTCTATACTTTTAGCTCCCCAAGATCTAACAGGATATAAAACTGGTCATTTGTAGTGTCTGGTGAACCCTGGAAAAATATTCATGTAATAAATATAAGAATATCACAACAAGCACAAAGGACATTAAATCTGTTTTACTGATCACTTCTAACATAAAGGATGTTGGTAAGTTTCTTTTAAATATGGCACAAATAACTACATGGTTTTTCATTATTTGAACAAGTTAAATATAGATAAATCTATATTTATATAGATTTATATAAACTAAATAACTGTCCAAAACCTTTCAGAGAAAATAAATCATACATCAGAAGGATGTTCAAGTGACCAAACTTATTTTACTCTTTAGATATTTATCATTTCGTCATTCTTATAACTTGTTGATCTTTCAAATTAATATAGGTTGATTAAATTTATAGTAAAGGTAGTTATATAAAAGAAGATGATAAATATAATAAATGTATAAAACCTATATCATTAAATGTGCAATAAATATCTTCCTTAATTTAAGCTGCAAAAGATTACAACTTGTTGGAGAAGAAACAATATATGTAACACAAAACTTCCTTGATTTTTACACAGAGATTTACCATGGGTTGTTTTAAGTTTGATTTAGTGGGTAAACTTGTATGCAGCTCACCAAGATTCATCATAATAATGCTGAATAGGGTAGCAATTAGGATTGACGTTGAATACAAATGACACACTGAATTTTCAGTTCTTCTAAAATTGTAATTCAGAGAGTTTATAAAAGAATCTCAGGTAAATTAAAAAAAATAAATTTGCTGATCAGATTAGTCTCTAACCTCTAAAAATACTTTTGGAGGACAAAAGAGATCTTAGTGTTCATTTGTAAAAACCAAACAGAGCAACTATATTCTACTATTTTCCTAAGGTAATGAAAACATTAAACCTACTTGGCTTTTTTTTTTTTTTCTTTCAAGGACAAAACATGAAAAGACAATACATTGCTATCAGAGACTTCAAATTTATATCAGAGAACTGGCGATATTTATAACTTCAACTACTTTTAGTTTACTTTTCTTATAATTTTATCCCCAATGATTATGTATTAGATTATGATTAAAATTTTAAGACAAAATGTCATCATTTTGGAGACATGCAGGACATAGTTTCTTTACCAATAATGAATAATAGAATAGCTTCAAGAATTGTCTTCTCTTTTAGGATGAATTGAAATAATTTATCATACTATAAACAATACACATTTTACTATTTTGTTTCAAAATAGCTATTTTCTTATAATACAAAATATAACTTTTCTGTGTTTTATGTTAATTTTTCACTTAAAGAACTTGGCTCTCCAGTATCTTGGTATAAAAATTATGAATACAAGACTTCAGATTTTTACAACTAAATAACTGTCCAAAACCTTTCAGGGAAAATAAATCATACATCAGAAGGATATTCAAGTGACCAAATTTATTTTACTCTTTATTCAGATATTTATCATTTTGTCATTCTTATAATTTGTTGATCTTTCAAATCAATATAGGTTAATTAAATTTATAGTAAAGGTAGTTATATAAAAGAAGATGATAAATATAATAAATGTATAAAACCTATATCATTAAATGTGCAATAAATATCTTCCTTAATTTACCATATTATTTAACATATTATTTAAAATAATGCAATTTCTAAATCTGCTCATTTTCTATTATCAGGTGTATAAAGTCTTATAAATTTATATCATTACTTTCTGCTTTTCAAAATAATGCTGCTTAATCATTTGTTTGATTACACTTTGTTAAGAATATTTTCAGCACTTTCCCTCTGATTGCAATTGCCTAAAATATTTCCTTTACCTTTTAAATCATTTTTTGAGGCTCTAACAAGTGATTTTCTGTTAAAAAAAAATTAATAAAATCAAATTGTTTTCTAATTTAGGTGAGTGATATCAATTTAAGTAACTTTCACAGTTAATACATTTCTGTCATTTTATTTTTCATTGTTTAGTTGTTATTCATAGAATATCTTACCTTTTCCAGATGTCTTTGTGTGTTTGCCTCTGTGTTCTCTTTTTTGCCATTTACCTATTTGTAAGTTTGAAGTTTAATTTTTAAAATTTTGTAAAATTTTGTAAAATTTTTTAAAATCTTGTAAAATTTTGTAAAATTTTGTAATTTTTAAAATTTTGTGAGTTTAATTTTACTACTAGTGGTGTTTACATTTTTGTAAAGTAAATCAAAATTAATTTATTGGATTTTCAAAATTAATATTTGACTGTGGATTTAACTTCTTTTGAGTAAATCGAGTAACTTAAGGAGAAGGGAAGCAGTTCAACTCAGTCTCAACCAGTCTCTGGAATCAGATGTATTTTGCTCCAACATCTACTAATTCCACCTTGGATGGCTTACCTATTTTTTTCTAAACCTTTTCAGTCCAAATACTGTTGATAAATTGACCTCCCTTGCAAGACTGTTGAAGGACTGAAATGAGAGGGTGCACATTAATTTCTTAATGTGTGAAGTAGCTTAGCCCAAACTCTTAAGGAATTATCTTTAAAAATCATCATCATAACGAAGAACATCACTGCTACTTTTTCTTCTTCCCATCTGCTTAAGTCTAATGTAGCTTTGAAAACTATCTTTAGATATTTTTGTTTAATGTGTAACCTAAGCCTTCTTTTTCAGTATTTTTGATTCTCCTTTTTTCTACTTTCAATATTTTCTTTCTCCCACATTTTTGAACATCTTGTTTTACCCCTGCATGTACACAAATCAAAATTGTGCAGTGTTCATTCTTGGAGAGCAGGAATATAAACACTCTTCATTTTTCTCTTCTCTCTAATACTGGACACTTATAGCCTCATGTTATTTTTATATGACCCTGTTAGTGAAACAGTCAACATTCTAAGGTTTGTAAAGCTGTTTGTTTTTTTTTTTTTTAAATTATCTACTTAATCTTTCTTATTAAATCTGGGTTGAATGAAAGTGGGTAAATTTGGCATACAATGTTTTCTTTCTTTTCATAATTTATTTAAAAGAATGTTGATCACTTAGAGCAAAATTTTAAAAAAGGCATGATATAAGTCAGGGTGCATGATTGCAGGAATCTTTGACACAGGAAAAGGCAGTGTAGAACTAGTAGTTGAAACTGCCAATTTGAGATCAGTGACTCCATGAACTGAGCAGCAGGAAGTGAGGAATGTGGAGGTGAAGGGTAAACCAGGAGAAGATACAAGTGCTTCAGTGAGTTAAAAAATGCATTCTTACTAGTACCAGCTAAAATGTCAATGGAGGAAATAAAATACAAATAGTCACTAATTTTTTTTTTTTTTTTTTTTTTTTGGTAAACCTAAACAAATCATTAAAGGAGTAATAGGGGAACAAAATCAGAAGTGACAAATTGATAACATCTAGAATAGTTACAGCTAGATGTATGAGTAATTTCAGCAAAAGCAAAGGAACTAAATAAATGCCTTAAATAAAAGAAATTGTTCTACTGGAAATAAAAAGTAGATCCTATTATCTTCTGTATAAAAATGATGCATTCTATATTTGAATATTCAGATAAATTTCTAGTAAAAGGACTGGAAAATACACCATGCAATGAGCAAAAATGCAAAAACCCCCAACAACCTGGCATCAATATACTAATAAAAACAAATTAGACTTCATCATAAGAAAATTAAGAGAAAAATGGGAAAATTACATAGTGAGACAAGAAGGAATTCTTCAGGAAGATGTGACAGTTAAATATATCTTGGCCTGATAAAAGAAAATCAAAATTTACCAAGAAAAGTTATCTAAAGAGAGAAATAGATATATTGCAAGATAACTGGATATTTCAATACCTTGTTTTAACAATCGATGCAACTTGATCAAAAAATAATAATGAGTATATAAAAGAACTATATCACATTATCAACTTACTCAGCCTAACTGGCATGTGCAGAATATCCCAGGCAAAATCCACAGAGTAAACATGCTTCTCAAGTCTCTACTGAATGCTCTTCAAGATAAATCATGTGCTTGGCCATAAAATAAATCTCAAAAGTTTGAAATCTCATTGAGAATGTTCTCTAAACATTTAATTAAGAAATCAATAACATTTACATATCTACAAAACCTTCACATATTTTCAAATCAAAGTTTCTAAATGACCCATGAGTCAAAAACAAGTAATTATAGTGGAAATGTGACACTATTGTATACTAAATAAAAATGAAGAAAAAATAAGCCTATCAAAATCTATGAGCTATAGCTCCACAGTGCTTACAAAGAAGGTTATAACTTTCAGTAACTATATTGGAAAAGACAAAATGCTTAAAAACAATGACCTAAAATTTGACCTTAAGAAGTAAAAGAATGGTATGCCTCTACTTCATGTGGTGTGCCTCTACTTCATGTACAAACAGAGAAATAAGATGTATCCCATTTGTTTACAATAAAAATGAATTTTAAAAAAAGAAGGTAACATAAACCCCAAATTAATTATGGGGAAGGAATAATAGGGGAAACACCAATGCCATAAAAATCAATGGTAATAAAGAAGATTAAGGATACAAAGAGCTAGAATTCTGAAAAGATCTAAAAAATTAAACTCCAGCAAGAAAAACAGAAAGAATACATCACAAATATGGGGAAAAAAAGTGAAAATATCAGTTCTAATCCTATGACATTAAAGAACAGTAAAGAAATGTTATGAACCACTTTATGCTAACGAATTTCACAAGGCAGATGGAAGGAGCTCCTTAAAAGCTGGTTACCAAAACTGATTGCACTAAGAAATAGAAGATCTGAACGTCCTAAATTTATTGCATAAATCAAATTTATTTTAACAAAACTGCCCACAAAGAAACATGAATGCATTTGAATTTTTCAAAGAAAGAACACAGAAATACTGCCAGCTTAAATATTTTTCAGAAAGAAGTGTACCTTTCCAGACAAAGTCCAATAACAACAACATACGAGAGAAGGAAAATCACAAACCAGAATCCATCCCTCAGAATCTATACGGAAAATATTGCATAAAATATTAGCAATTCTATTCATAAATAAATAAATAAATAGATCTATAACTTGTATCTAGGTATCTATATACATCTAGGTCAATATGCCCCTAAGAGAACCTGTGATTGGTACTCATAATCAAGACTTAAAAAAATAAACCTGTTATGCATATGCTTTTTGTTTATCATACCTCTGCATCGTATGTTTGAATTTTGTTTATCTTAAATTATACCTTCCTAGATCACACAAACACAGCACTTACACACACCCCACTAGCCTGTAATTGTGACTTGGTGACTCATTTCCAAGGATACCCGCCTAATAAAAGAGTTATGGTGAATTCAATATCCCACTTTCCTATAAGCCAAACTGATCTGCAGCATATCTATACTAACCTAGGTAGTTCACAAGGTAAAGATATTTAACAAAAACAAGTAGAGGAAGTAAAATTATTCAAAGAATATCTACTAAAAATTTTAATCATTTAAGGTGTACCAAAACTTTTTCTTATACCCATAGTTTAAAAAAATAAATTTCAGAAGCAATCTCTTAACCACATAGTCTCCATAACCATAGGAATTTTAGGACATTCAGTTCTTCTATTTCTATAGGTTCACAAGTTGTTGTGCTACTATTAGTTCATTTAACTTTTTTGTTTTGTGATTTTTATAGTCTGAAATGGAGAGGGATCGATCTGGAAAGTAATATTTTTCCAAGAAATGTATTTTTCCATGGAGTTAGACCAGCCTCTTGTTCATTTATGGACAAAGTTGGATTTTAGCTTCTGAGAAATTTTCATTTTCCTACAGTATATTAAAAAATCTCTCTCTTTCTCTCCTGCCATAGAATAGAAAATTCTACCTTCCTATTTATTTTCCAAATAAAAGGAATGTAGTAGAGCAAGACTTTGCACCAGCTTCTACATCTAGTGTTTTAGTGCCTCCCAGGCAGGAGAACCTTCCACCGGAGTGCCAAGGGACCATTGCCAACATTTTTTGCTCTATGAAGGCTAGTTTCTTGGAGTTTACTTTCTCTGATTTGATCCCACATAGCAAGCCCTACTTGTTAAAAGTAAGAGAGCAGTTTTTAGAACCTTAACAGACATAGAGCATTAAATATAGGACCTGTTCAAGATGGCTTTTAAGTCAAAAATGTGCTGGATCATGGGGAAAAGCCCATGTTTTTCTTCCTCTTTTAAAGAGTAGTGTATTTTATCTGTCTGGGTAGTGCTGTGTTTATGGATCAAACACCTTAGTTTCCTTTGTCATGTGCCACATAGTGTTTTATGTTGTACAATAACAAAGTCATCTATAAAGCACCAACTGTGAAGAGAAGACAGGACCTTAGCTGGGTAAATTTCTTGCCATAGTTTTACTCTAGTTAGTGTAAATGCTCCCTCATTTACTCTTCTTTAATTGTCTTTATTTTATTTATTTGTGGGTGCAAGGTTTTCAGTCATACCAAGTTGAGTGAGTTATGGGATTCAACCAATTAAACAAAATTCTACTGTGATATAGCACCATAACATTGTTATTAATAGAAGCTAACATGCAATTGAGTTTTTATTATGCATATGTATCCTTATGTTCCAAATACTACTTCATCAGATTAAACTGATCCCTCATCAAACAACATGGATGATTTTCTGCCTCTTATCCCTGCCATTGGAAAGTCACAGAGAAAATTACTCTACAGCCTGATTTGCGTATGGGCATGCATTTTGTAGTGTAGGAAAAAAATTAGAGGAACTCTGAAAATTTGGGGAAGTTACTTAAATTCTAAGTATACAAAATTAGAAGTTAAAGTGGCAATTCCTATACCATGAAGCTATTGCACAGAATATTTGAGATAAATTCTGTGTGGCATTTGTTACAATCCTTAGGAATATAAACAGAATCCCAAACATGATAGACTCTTCTATTTCTGGATTATTTTTAACAGTTAAAATTGTACTTGATGGTTCATATTTCCCGTTATGAAATAAAACTAAGGAAGTAAGCCCTTAAACCCAGAGATATTATTAAAAGAGCTGTTTTATTCCTGATTTCCTAAGAAATAAGAAAAGAAACATAGAACCATTTTATTTAAATCCTACCGACCTCGTTTCTACATCTTGAAGTATATGAAATCATCGTGGCTAAGATTCGTTCTACTTCCCCAGCGGAGCAGACTGCCTCTGTAGGTTTATGTGTGATAAAAAGAGAGTAGACTCTTAACTGTAATTTATGTGTGGTACTGGAAGTTATTTACACCACTAGTTGCTGATTTTCATGCTCCACATTCATAGACCCCTATAGAGAGGCCCTCTGATTCTCATTGCAATGAAAAGAACCCAACAAAGTAACACATTGGCCTATATATTAAAACACGCATTGCAAGAAGTTTTAAAATGAAGCCAGAATAGGATGCAACAGGTGGGACCCGAATGTCCCACACTACTTGGAAAGTTCCTCTGATTTTCTTCATTCAAGACTACTCGGAGCTGGGCCTGGTGGCACAGGCCTGTAATCCCAGTGGCTCCGGAGGCTGAAGCTGGAGGATTGTGAGTTCAAAGTCAGCTTCAGCAACTTAGTGAGGCCTTAAGCAAATCAACAAGAACTTGTCTCTAAATAAAATATAAAAAAAAAAGGGCTGGGGAGATGACTTAGTGATTAAGCAACATTGGGTTCAATCCCAGGTCCCAAAAAAATTAAAAAAGACAAATTGGATCCTAAGTTTGACTGACAACAATATGATCATTATAACAGAGAGAACAACAAGGGGATTCTAGATTAACCAAATCTATATTATTGAGATGCAACTAAGATATATTTGTATGGTATTTCAGGAAAAACAAGCCAAGACTGATTATAGGTTGTGAACATAGCTTTCAGGAAAGTACATATCAGTCTGGAAATATTTTTATTTTTTATTAAATATAAACATGTCCTCAATGATGGAGTCATAAATACTATGTTGGTATCTAGGTACTTGTATGCATTCAAACTGTTATAAAATCCTATACTTTTCCTTCATCTCTCCCTCCCTCTGCAAACTTTATATAGTTACAGAAAGCATCTTGTAGACTCTTTCAATTTTTCACTGAATTATGCTTTTTACTTTTGCTTGGTTGGGTGCAGGGACCATACTACATTCTCAATGGAATATATGGAATATGCTAAGTCCCTCACAACACAAATTGAAATTGCTGCATGCTCTTCAGCTCTTCCAAATGATGGCATAAGGGCTCTCTTCCGGTATCATTGGTTCAATTTGATACTAAAGTGTTTTGAGTGGACTGTAAACTATCTACTTATGGAATGTGTCCATGCCTCCTCAAGAACCAGACGGGAGCAAAACAAGATCATGATTACATGTTTCCTAGATAAGCAAGTCTCTCAACCTGCATAATGGGTGCTGAACTTATTTGGGTTTTCCTGTTGGTCAAACTTTGAAAGATGTGTTTAAAAAATTCCCTCTCTCACTCACAGAAGTTAATTGTTGAGAAAGATGACATTTAAGAGTTATGGAACGGGGGCTGAGGAGATAGCTCAGTCGGTAGAGTGCTTGCCTTACAAGCACGAGGCCCTGGGAGGCCCTGGGAGGCCCTGGGAGGCCCTGGGAGGCCCTGGGTTCGATCCCCAGCACCGCGAAAAAAAAGTTATGGAACAGAAATTTTATACTTATGTAACTTAGCAAGTGAAAGGGTAAAAACATTTTCAATTCACCAAATGCCTATATATGTTTTGGTCTCTTGTAAAATTTTATTATGATAGCTTCCAACTATTCCAACTACAGCTTCCAACTATTGAGTGCTTGATCATTTCTAAATGCAATTATAAGCACTTTTTATACATTCACAATATTTAAGTAATAGAGGAAGAACCAACATTCAAACAGGTCTCTCAAACCCAAGCACCTGTCATCAGTTCCTTGAGAACCTGTTTCTTGGGTGTGTGGACCCTTTCCGTAGAAAGCTCTTCAGTGCTCATTGTACCCTCAGTGCTGGTATGGTATCTTGGTCTGATCAATCCCTTAGGGTGCTCAGATGCCTCTGTAAGTCCTGTGGTTGTGCAGAGTGCATAAGGGTTTGCAGAGACAGGCTGAGAGGAGACCTGCAGTCCACACGTGGTGTAGGCAACTGCGATGATTCTGCTTACAAGAAGACTGAAGGATTCTGTGCTGCCCTGGCTCCTCTTCACTCTGATTAGCATCCTCAAGTCAAGTCTTTCATGTTGATCAGCATCCTAACATGTCCAAGACCACCCTCAAACCACTTCTTTGTCTCAGGCCTCTTAGTATCATACCAAGCATATAGTATTACTGGACATGTCTCTAATCATAGCATCTGAAAGAGTAAAGTATGGATTTAAGTTCTTGTGGATTAGATAACTAAAATACTTCTTCTGTGGCAAGAAGCACTTCATGTTTCCACAAATTTGAGCAAATTTTAGTGGAACGGTTACAAAAAAAAAAATGCTGAAAAATATATCGGAGTCCTTGAGTAACTCTGGGTACTCTCGCTTTCCCAGAGAGATATTCTTGAGGAATCTCTACAGAGTAAAGTGTGATAGTGATTAAAATGCAAAGAAATAACAGCAACTGGTTCCTTTTGTAATCCCCAGATAGGAGATTCCCATGGAATCTGCAGCTACTCGGTGCAGTTTTCTCTCACGTTCAACGCAGTTAGGCGCCCTTGATATACACTTGATATGATCCATTATCTTGAGCCGAGGGTGCAAATGAGCACTCAAAACAAAGAAAGAAAAATAGAGCCAGAAAAATAATAACACTTTCTTTTATGATTCTCTAACTTAGGAAGAAGTGAGTGCGTGTAACTTCATCCATGCACATATGCACAGAAAAAAAATGACATATTCGAACAGAGTCATTGTGCTAAGTCTAATAATGAATAGTTTAGGAAGAAACCTTCCTGGTGAAGGGAAGGAAGGATGGGGGGCATACTGGAACAAACAGTGCTGAAAGTCCTTTACACCCTTCACTTGCACACAAGACCCAATTTTCCACTCATGCTCACATCTATCAGAGAGTTTTCTATGTGATTTTATGAATACAAAAAATCATAATTCCAACACATGGGCAAAACGAGGGTCTAGGAAGTCAATGACTTCTTCCTAGGTCCGTTCTTCCTAACCTTCTCTTCTTAGAAAATGTTAACTTGACAAATTTTCTCAAGTTTCCCTCATCTCTTCATATTCTTAAGTCATATTCCTGCTCTTTAGAGCATATTTGTCTTAACACTCCCAAGTACAGTCTCATGTCAATCTATTCTGCTCTATCAATTACAATGAAAAGAATGATGGTAGTCATTTATTATGTTCTGTGTGTCAAAAATTGTGATAAATTATCAAAGTATTACCACTGAAGCTTTTTTAAAAAAACAACATACCCTGCAATGTGATCTGTATTATTCCCATACTACAAACAAGGATAGTGAGGCACAGTTTTCTCATTAAATTATGTAGGGAGGTTTTGATTTGCATTTCTCTAATTACTGGAGATGATGAGCATTTTTTCATGTATTTGTTTGATCGCCTGTTTATCTTCTTCTGTTAAGTTCCTTAACCCATTTATTGATTGGGTTCTTTGTATTTTTGGTGTAGTTTTGTAAGTGCTTTATAAATTTTGGAGATAAGTGCTCTGTCTGAAGTGCTTGTGGAACAGATTTTCTCCCACTCTGTAGATTCACTTTTCACTTTATTGATTGTGTCCTTTGCTGAGAAAAAGACTTTTATTTTGAATCCATCCCATTTATTAATTTTTTCTTTCATTTTTTTGTACGTTAGGAGTCTTGTTAAGGAAGTCTGGTCCCAAGTCAACATGATAAAGATTCAGGCCTCCTTTTTCTTCTATTGGGTGCAGAGTCTCTGGTCTAATTCCTAAGTCCTTGATCCACTTTGAGTTGAGTTTTATGCAGAGTGAGAGATAGAGGTTTAATTTCATTTTACTGCACTTGGATTTCCAGTTTTCTCAGCACTATTTGTTGAACAGGCTATCTTTTCTCCATTGTATGTTTTTGGCTTCTTTGTCTAGTATGAGATAACTGTATTTATGTGAATTTGTCTCTGTGTCTTCTATTCTGTACCATTGGTCTACATATCTCTTTTGGTACCAATACCATGCCAGTTACTGTTACTATTGCTCTGTAGTATAGTTTAGCCACCCTATGATTGCATCTTACTCCAGTTAGAATGGCTACTATCAAGAACACAAGCAATAAGTGTTGGCATGGACATGGGGGAAAAGGCACACTTGTACATTGCTGGTGAAGTTGCAAACTGGTGCAACCACTCTGGAAAATAGTATGGAGATTCCTCAGGAAACTTGGAACAGACCCGCCTTTTGACCCAATTACCCCACTCCTTGGTTTATACCCAAAGGATTTAAAATCAACATACTACAGTAATGCAGCGACATCAATGTTTATAGCACCTCAATTCACAACTAGATTGTGGAACCAACCGAAATGCCCTTCAATAGATGAATGCATAAAGAAACTGTGGTATATATACATAATGGAATATTATTCAGCCATAAAACAGAATAAAATTATGACATTTGAAGGTAAATGGATGGAGTTGGAGAATATCATGCTAAGTGAAATAAGCCAATCCCCAAAACCAAAGGCCGAACGTTTTCTCTGATAAGTGGATGATGATACATAATGGGGTGGTAAGAGGAATGGAGGAACTTTTGATTGTGTAGTAGGAAATGGGGCAGGAGGGGGTGAGGGAAGGAAAGAGAGTGGAATGAGACAGACATTATTACCCTATGTACAAGTACGATTACATGAATAGTATGAATTCACATTATGTACAACCATAGAAATGAAAATTTTTACCTAATTTATGTACAATGAATCAAAATGCAGTCTGTAAAAATAAAAAAATAAAAATAAAAAATAAAAAGGTTATGAAGGGAGTACTTTTTTTTTACTTTAACTCCAAACCCCATATTCTTACTATGGAAATTTAATACTTATTGTCCAGTAAATAGTCCTAAATTTAAACTCTCTCTACATATACTTTCTTGGATTTTTTTAAAATTTTATTATTTTTGGCATAAAATTTTCTTCAACTTTGTGTCATAGATGACAAACAGTAAGTTTATATACTTTTTAATTGAAGTATGAGTGACAACTAAAAACTGAACATATTTCAGGTATACAAAGTGGTGTTTCAATAAAACTGAGTATACCTTCATAATGATTCCATACTTATACTGATTAACATACTCCTTATCTGAAAGAAGTACTGTTTGCGTGTATGTGTGTGTGTGTGTGTGTGTGTGTGTGTGTGTCTGTCTGTCTGTCTGGGTTGAGAACATTTAAGCTCTACTCACTCAGCAAATTTCAAGTATGTTATTATTATTGTTATTAACTGTAGTTACTATGTTGTATATTAGATCATTAGCATTTATTTATCTCACTAGAATTGTGTACCCTTTGATTAACATTCTTTCATTCTTCTTACTTACAGAACCTGGCAACTACCATTCCACATTCTGTTTCTCTATACTCCACTCTCTGAGATTCCATATATAAGTGATACCAGGCAAAATGTGCCTTATGCATTCATCATTTTACTTAACATACTGTCACCCAAGTTCATCCATGTTGTTGCAAATGGCAGGATTTCCCTCTTTACTAAGGATGAATGATATTCCGTTATACATATGATTTAATTATATATTAATACATAATTTGTTAATTCATTCATCCATGGGTGGACATATAGGTTGTTTCCATACCTTTCTTGTTCTGAATAATGCCACAATGAATCATAATTTGTAGTCTCCAGGTGTGGACTTGAACATCAAATTAGCTCTCCATCTTTATCTCCTATCACAATGCAATGTACCAGCTCCTAATAAACATTTACTAATCTCTAAACACATATCAATACAATAAGTCTGGTAGGCTCTCTCTTGATTTTTTTTTCAATTATTCTCAGACTCAGAATCATTCCTTCCAAATAATGGTGTACTCAGAAAGTTCTTTCCTCTACACTTACTGTGGTTTATTGATACTTGGGTCACACTTTGGCTTTTTGGTTCATGGTCTGGTTTACAAGATGAAAAAATAAATTGTCCTTTTAAATCCTGGGCATTCTCCCATGAGGTGTCTCTTGTTGGTTGATGTATTTCTTTCAGTTGAAAATATAAGGAAAAAAAATGATCCTATTAGCTTGTAATTGACATCTCCTGGGGTTGCTTTTGGTGCCTAAATGGGGAAATTTTTACCACTATGAGAGGTCTAAATTGGTTCTGTTGCCCCATATGAGCCACATTCTTTATTAAATATCTCTACCAATGATTGATGAGATAGCCTATCTGTAACTGTAATGTGAGTGGCATGTTCATACATAAAGAGTCTGTCTGTCTTGCCTACAGCAACTTCCTCTTTGGAGGAATTTTTCAAATTAAGCCTTTAAAGGGAAATGAGACCTCTAAAGATCATCAAGCATTGGAAAACAGTGTAAGAGAAATTTTTATTCCCTTAGGTAAAAAATATTTTTTGAAATAGTCACATTTTATTTATTCCTCTAATCTTCTTATTTCCTATTCTGTCTGAAAAGCATAAATTCAATGGGGTCCTTGTCTCTTACCATTTGCAGAATGTAACAAAGACCTGCTTTCTCAGCTAATGTGTCCAAATAAATCTTAGTCAACCTTAATAGTGTTTTCGAAGTGCCGAGTCCTGTGCTGATACACAAAAGTAAGGCAACATGTGTTAAGACGTTAAGACAAAATTAAGACAAAAACACCATTGTATAGATTTGGGAGGGAATGCTCCCTTCTCATGTGAAATGAATGGATAATTTTGTCAATGAAATATAGGATTAAATCCGGTGATGCTATTTTTACTAGCTGATGACTTTGAGCAACCTGATGGACTTTGACTCTTTTTTTTTTTTTTTTTTTTTTTTTAGAACAGGTGTCTCATAATACTTGACCAATTGTAAATGCTAGTTAGAATCCTTTTCATTTTTTTTTCCAGGTGTAGTTCTCAGAAGGCTTTCTGTAAAGAAGTGGGCATCTGCATTTGATTTTGAAACATGTGGAGTTTCAAAGGCAGACAATGATTGCAACAAAAGTTGGCAGACTGGGCACGTTTGATGTTAAGATTTTTCATTAGTCCCCTCATTTATTAAACATAAGCTGATCACCTGATCAGATAAGACTTCTGGTGAACAACAATAATGCAGTATAATATGTTAAATTTGACTAATTGTTGTTCCTCTCTCTTTTTTTTCCCCTTTTTCTCTTGGATGACAAGAAAGGAAAGCACAGTTATCAGACGTTGTTCTCTTTAAAACCCTTGCATAAATATTGTGAGTCATCACTCAAATTATCTTGATGAGCAAGCATTATAAACTGTTGCATTTGTGAGAGCTCAATAATCTTTATACCATTTTGTCAGACATAATAATTACCCTCTCTTTCCTCATGCACATGACCCAAAGCCTAGCCTCGTACCTGACCTCATAACCATCACTCTCTAAATGTTTGCTGATTGAGTAAATTTGGGCTTAGATTTAATTCTTCTCTCCTTAGGTTCATTAAGTGCAAGTCAGTTACACTATTGCCATGGAGAGTCTAAATGCTGTTAATTTCTGATATTCATGGTAAATAGGGTATTTGTATTCAGGTGGTGTTTGGTCTAACTTGCTATCTCTTCAAATAAGGTTTGTGTAGCCAAAGTCCTTTCAGAGCTGAACTGCATTGATTTTTTTCTCCTCTTACAAAAGCACTAAGAAATATATACACTCTCCTTCTTTGGCGAGATGCTTATATGCAAGATATTCTGCTTCTCTGTTTCTAAATACATATTCCTCAGCCCATTAGCTGTATATTTAAATATTTTACAAATGCTATTTTTCTACTAATTGACCTTCTGACTAAGCAATTTGTGATCAGTAAAATTAACACGTCCATTTAATCTGTTTAAAGAATGTAATCAAAGCAAATTTTCAGTGTAAAGCTATCCAATTCATTTTAGAAAGCTAGCAAAATGCTCATACCAAAAAGATAGCACAGATAAGAGTTAGGAAACACATATAAAGAAGTTAGGGAAATCTTATTCATGAAAACGAATATATTAATATGAAAAAAATAATATAAAACTTTCTCTTTGTAGGTATGTGAATGTCTACAAAATGATTCCACTCTTGCTAACTGGGGTCTGCCATCCCGAACCAAGAACACTTTCGCAGTTTAAAATCAATTCCTAAACATCCATCTGAATATAAGTGTAATAAGAAAAAAAGGCTAAGGCTATCTCAGGTGGTGGAACATCTTCTTCATAATGGATTTATCTTTTGTAGAAATATCAGTGTCTTAATTCCTACTTCGTAGTAAAACACTAGTGACACTTGAAAACAAATTAGTTTGTACCAACATTGTTTTATAACACCAACCTCTAAACCCTAAATAGCATAGTGTGGACATGAATAATTAAACCAAAGATAAATTTTTAAATAGACTAGTATTGAATTCACAGAAGAAATTTGTGTATTTATATACACGATATACATAACATTCAATACACGATATATATTTACACACATGTATGCAAACAATATAAACCTATGCATTAATTTTTTATATTTCCACTCCCATAAGACAGGTTAAGGTCAACTCTGGACCCATTCTGGTTACTGGAGTCTGAGCAGGGGAAGTTTCACATCACGCTGTATTCCAGAATACTAGTCAATTGAAAAGGAGACAAAGGGGTCACGTATGTATCAAAATATACAAGTACTCTCTCCTACCTAAAGATATGTGGAAGTTTCTGTCAAAATTAAACTCACCTCTCCTATCACAGGTAAAGCAGTGATCTGAGCCACTGCCGCCCACTGCTTGGCCATCCTTACAGACTGACAGGATGGAACCGGAGGGAATTTTTGTCACTGACCTGTGGGCAGACAGATCTTTAGGAAGCTAAAAGACCAAAATTACTCAGTAGAATCATCAAATTGTTTCTCATCTGGTGATAAGAGTGTCAGAGAGGGAGTGTCTATTTGTGGAAGGGTAGGGAGCCTGAAGGTGTCACTCCAGAATTCTTTCTCTTGGGAGAGGTGACATTGAGAACAGAGTTGGAGGGACAGGAAACAGTCTACACTAGCATCCCCCACTAACATCCCCCACATTTCCACAGAACTCCAGTTTCATATGGTGACTATGCAAACAATGTTGGCCATATCAGAAATTCCCTTTAGTGAAAAATTAGTTGTCATGTCTTTATCCTGGAATGATGCTGAAATACATGAGTTGTGAGTGTAACAAATTCTGTGTAATGCAATAAAGGTTCACCAATTATTTGACATGTTTCCCATAAGAGGGAGGGAACTCTGTATTCCCTTCCTTTATTTCCAGGCTAGACCTATGACTCCCTTTTGTCAGAGTACGACAAAACTGAAGCTGTGCTGCCTCTGAGACAACATCACAAATCTTCTGGAATTCTCCCTCCGGAAAAGCACACATTATGTCAGAAATCTGATTACTTTGACTCTGCCATGCTATGAGGAAGTTCAAAAGAGCCATGTGCCATGTAGAAAGACGCGAGAGAGAGAGAGAGAGAGAGAGAGAGAGAGAATGAATGATGTTTGGATAGCCCTGGCTGTGCCAGTCATCAAACATGATTGACATCAGACATGCAGGTGAAGCAAGTTGAATATCTGGGATCCAATGACATGAAGCAGAATTGAAGGATTTAGCAGAACAAAGTCTAAGCATATGGCCTCAGTGGAGCTTCCCCAGACATTTCCAACTCTTTAAGACATGCCAGCTGAGGTCTCCATCAATTCTAATCCACAAAACTATGAGCCTACTAAGATAGTCTGTGTTGATGGCACTGACATTTTGTGGTATTTTCTCACATGAGAATAGATAACCACAACCCAGGTATTTCAATCATTATTTTATCACTACTACTGACTGAATTTTGCATCCTCTAAATTCATTTGTTGGAGTCGTAAATAGTGATATGGCCGAACTCAGAGATTGGGTTTTAGGAGGTAAAAATCCTGATTCAATAGGATTAGTGTACTTATAAGATGAGATATCAGCATACCCCTCCTTCCCCCCGCCAACTTCCTGAGCACACTCAGAGGAAGGATCATTGTGAGAATACAGCAAGAACGTGGCCATCTGCAGGCTAGGAAGAGAGACTTCACCAGAAACAAATGTCGGCAGACTGTACTCTAGAACTGTCAACCTCTACAACTGTGAACAGTAAAGTTCTGTGTCTAAGTCACCCAGTCTGTGGTGTTTATTAGGACAGCATAAGCAGACTAATAGAACTACCTATTAACTGCATGACCCAGGGCAACTATTTAAACTTTCTGATTATTTATTTGCTCATCTGTAAAATGAGAACAAAATACCAGTGTCTTTTTCATAACAACCTTCATTAGATGAAATGAAATAAAATGTGTATGAAATCCTAAACACAATACCTAATACAGAATACGAAATAAATTTAACCACTATGTTTGGGTGAGATGTAACTCTGTAAAATTAAAGAGTCAAAAGAAGAAATAATACTACAACACAGGCAAAATTCTTAAATGAATGTTTTGCTGAAATCTGAAATAGTCTTGCTATGAACTGCATAGCAATTCCAGATTGAAGCAGTCGGAAAAATGAGTTTTGTGGCATGCTGGCAACGTTTCAGTTATACACTTTACAGTAATAACATTATATTCTACAATGATTGTATACCTCCCCCAAAGGGTTACCCTGTCATTTCTTAGAGGAACCATGACTCTGGCTTAGTCCAATGGAAGGAAGGAAAAGAAGGAAGGGAAGGGGGAAATTCTATGAATGTGATAGTCATATTCAATTTGAAAATTCATTCAATATATTTATTGAGAGCTTTGAAAATGAAGACTGTTCAGTAATTCTCCTCTGTGAAAGAAACTCAGAAGAAATTCAGAAATACCTCTATCTAAAAGAATATTCATTGTAACATTATTATATTAACTAAACATTGGAAATCACTTGAAATATCCAACAATATTTATTTATGGTTAATCGATCATGGAAAATAGTATGATTTCATAAATAATTATATTTACTTAGAATTAAGTCATAGAGATAAAAAATGATTAATGTCAGTACGCCTAATAAGCATAGGCCCACAGAAGAATATTTATAACAATTATTGGAAAGGGATCACAATACAGTACCAGCAGCTTTAAGGTTCTGTGAAATTTTAATAATTTGCTTCATCTTGTTCTTTATCTATAGTTCCCATACTTCTACTACGAATAGATACTTATTTTATGAACACATAAACAAAAAAACAAATGCTTTCAGCTTTCATTTAAACAAGAACAACTAGTAGAGTCATAGAGTAGTTTACAGGTTATCTTATAGACAGTATGAGACAAAAATCCCATGTGAAATTTCTGTTATTATTTTCCCCCATAAAACTTGTCTTCATCTCAGGAAACTTTTATGACAGCTTCATTGTAAATGTTAAAAAATGAAAAGATACAAAATAGAAGAAAATTATAGAGAATTCTCCTCCCTTCCTTGTGAAGGTAAGGCTTGGGAGAAGTCTTTAGAAAACTTTAGTCCAGAATTTATTAATCTTCCTTTCAACCTTTAGATAAATAACAACATATTACTGTTAATCATATCGAGGAATAAAATATAAGATTGCATTGAGCACATGCTTACACATTCCATTATTCATTCTCAAAAGATATAGTTAACATTTGAAAAAAAGTATTCTCCAACAAACTCTCATGTGGCCCATACATTAGGGGAAATAAGAACTTAAAATTATTCCTGTTGCCTGAATCAGATGCCTACAATATAACAGAGTATGAACAGACTTGACTTTTGTTTCCATGTTCCATGTTACAAATCCTCACCTCATTGAATTTATCTTTCACCAAACACAGGCAAATATTTGAGGAGAACTTGTTTGCAACTAGTCCAGGATTGTGTTAGTCCCAATAGGCACAAAATTTCAGTAAATGTGGTTGCTGCCAAATTTTAGAAATATAATTCTGAGTTTTCCTTTCTTTTTTTTTTCCCTTTGGTTTACAAATCCTAGATAATTTGCATTCATGGAAATAGATAATCTTTAATGGACATGTCTTTATATGTTACACTAAAGATATGGAGGTTGGCTTTTTAATGGTGTCTTCTTTTTAAATGACTTATTGCTTTTTGTTCTTTACAGGGCTGATGTAACTGTTCTTCTGTTGCTGTTTAAAGGACTTTGAGCAATTAGCCTAGCACACGAAGACTGTGTGAAATCATCCTTTTCTTGCACAACTAGAAACTCAGTCAGGAGCATGGACAGGGTCTGATTTGGAAACTGCCTCATAAAAATCTAATCAGATACTGGCATGTGATTCTCACAGATGAACAGTGTTAAGACATTAATCTGCATTCATGCCCAAAATGTAGTTGAAAATTTCACCATGGTAAGTCACTTGGAAAAAACATCTTTAGACACTTGTTACAAGTATGAAATTGCTAAAGCCAGATCTCTTTAGGAATAAAGACATATTTTTTTTGCAATATTAGTAGGCAGCTGTAAGAGAAGAAGGTCCTGTCACTACTCTGTCCTTTTCCAATTTTTTGGAAGAATATGTAGTTGGTACCCAAGGCTGTTAACATATAGGTTTCCTCCAGAGATGTCCTTTCCTAATAGTAATAGGATTGAGGTAGATACAATATCTTCAGAATAGATAAAGCTCAGGGAATTTATTTCAAAACCACAGATTACTATTTGTTGTCCTGAAGGGCTTGAAACTGGAAAATTCAGTTTCTCAATCTTAGTTTCTGAGTTACCATATTTTGACTTTGGGCAACAAGCCACTTATCCTTCTGAGTCTCAGTTTTATCCCCTGTAAAATGGGAATAACACCTTCAAGCCCTGAGGATATTCACTGATGTAAAACGAGATTACAGCTTAAAATCTCCTTGGGAACTGGAACCCACTAAAATCATTGTAAAGCTGTTTAATTAGGTTTACCATTAGCCTATTTGCCCCCTGATACACTGTTATTTTGGAAAGATAGATGTCAAAAAATATTGGAGAGTCTCTCAAATGGTTATTAAACAAGGAGGATTTAATTTAGAGATGTCCTTTTAATAGGGAAAAATTCAATGTTTGCAAACTGAAGTGAGAACAGTATGCTACGCCGCCTTTCCTTTTCGATCCCACGCCTGAAACATCATCGGCAGCTTATGAGCCCTAATTACTGTGGGTGGAGAGCTGAGTATCTCCATTCTGCCATTGATTGGAAATGAGATTCAATTATCAAATGAAGGTTTATTAAAGCATGTGTTTCTTGCTAGCCGACTGCTCACCACCCCAGCAATTCGCCCTCGATGAGAAACACTGCCCCTGGCAGCATTACAGGCGATGTTAACATTTTATGTGCATGGGGGCTGAGCACAATTTCTAGCAAGTGTGTGAAAAGTCTGGAAAGAAAACAGTCCTTTATGAAAGGAAATGAGTTTTAAGGTGGAAGAATGAGATTTTGGTGTGACAGGGGTACAATTTCTTGCTTTGAATGAAGGCACAGAGCACCAGTTCCTCCGGAGTTACAGGTGACCCCAAGTCTGATGGCGTATATGAAAGTAATCAACCTTCTCCACCATGGAATGGGCCCTTCACTCCAAAAGCAGGCTGGTGTGCTGATTAGTTCTGCTAAGTGACTCTGAAGAGACCCATTTGTTTAGTGCTATGTGTAATTTTAAAGGAAAGGACGTGTCAGCAGCAGGGAGGAGAGTCAAATGAGGTCACTCATGAAATAGCGGGAGGCATCTGTGGGCACCTCTGCCTTGGCTTATTCTATTCTATCTCCACCGACCTTTGCTTCTGAAGACTGATGCTCCAACTAAATGGAACCTTCATTTTCTCATTTACTGAATGACCAGGTCAGCTCCTCAGTGCCCTCAGAAGCTTACCTTCATTTCTCTATTTCTGGGGATACCAATGCACTTAACCCTTTACGTGGTAAAGCGGCTTTCACCTGCAGAGTCTCCATGGGTGTGAGTTGGCCATCTCATAGAATTCCAATATACATTTCTAATGTATTTTTGATCTGTGTTCCTGATACAATCAATATCAGAAACCAGGGAATATCCAAGGTATACTCTGGAGGTCCCAAACATGACAACCCAACAAAGTACCAGCATTTTGTTTTCTTACAAGTTTCTCTTAAACTTAAATAGATTTGTAACCTGAAAATTGGGTTGTAACCATGTTCGTTTCAAACCACATCATGAATCTGAGCTGAAAAAAAAATCAATGTAATAAATGTAACATTCTTGACTCTGATACCAACTATGTTTTTCTGTGTGTGAAAGAGAAAAATAAATAAGACACAGCAATTGGTGGAGCTGATTGTTTCTTTCTGGGCAGTTCCAGAATCTTGAAACTGTTCTGATATTATGGTCATGATCACCTAATATGAGAAGTCTTTAGCTAGAACTGATACCTGACCTTGTCTTTTTCATCTCTGTCTTTCCAAGGTTCTAGCAGAAGTTTAGTACATGACAAGCACACAGAAGTTTGGCTATGTTGAGTTACACAGCTTAGTTTTTTATCTGTTTCCTTCATTATGAAATTAGATCAACATTTGCTGGACCTTGTGGCTTTTATAAACTGTCAAGGATTTGATAATGGAAATATCCCTGAGATGAGGACTACCTGTGTGAATGGAGTTCACTTTATCTTTGTAGAAGGCAAAATAGAAATATGGAAAAGAATTTGTTATAAATGATGTCATATGCTTGAATGAAATCCAGCATATTGACTCAGCCAGGTAAACATAATCTCTCTGGGGTCCCCTTTCCTTATTTATATAAATGGAGATAATACTTGCTTTGGGAAGAATTATTCATATCCATAATGCCAATTTATTCATTCATTCTTTTATTGAGTAATATTGGCATTTGGAATCCTCCAGGTTTTCTGGGTAGCAGAGAGGAAGTAGTGATAAGCAATCCCAGAATGAGCTCTTGTATGTTTTATGGTCTACTTGAATCTACTTAATCAATCAAATACTATATAATTCTAACTCAACACAAGTTCAGGAGAAAGAAACGAGCTCATTAGAACACTGACTACTCCCATAGAATAAATTCTTAGGAGGCTGACTTAGATGAGCTACCATTGTAGATCCCCTTGACTTAAGTCAAGGTGAGATGTGCAATATGAACAGAAGCCTTTGAAATAGGAATAAAGAAAGTGCTTTAGCGAAAAGACCAGCCATGGCTAAGGTCCCAAAGTGGCAGCATGTTCATGAGGTTGGGAAAATAAATGGGCAATATGGTGGCAGGGAATTGATTGAGTGGTATACTGGTGCTAACCAAAGTCTGGCCCTTATAGACCATGTTAAGTGTTTTATATCAAAATCTTTTAAGTGTTTACTACTGTTCAAATGTACTGTCGTAATGCTTTACAGTTTTAAACAGATTCAGAGTTGCATTTCATAAGTCTTGTTTAATGTGATTGTTTTAATCCAGCTGAATTACTTACAGCCTAGTCTTTCCATTATGAACCCCAGTCTCCAAGGATATTATTGGTATAAATTCCCAGGGTAGGTTACTCTAGTTCCTTTAGAATCTCAGGATTGAAAGAAATGTGCACCAAGTATCTAATTGAAACATGTGAGGACAAGAAGTCCATCCTATCGCATAGATCCTCACAGATCAACCCTCTTCCTCTGTCTTTTGGTCCAAGTCCCTTCTCTTTCCCCTCTTCCCTTTCTCCTCCCACCCCTTTTCCTTTGTTGTGGTTCAGACTTGAGGTATCCCTACAAATCTTCGGTGTTAATGCAGGAATTGGGGGAGGTGAAATGATGAGATTGTGAGAGCTGTAACCTGGAGACATAGAAAAGAAGCTAGTGGATCCTAGTTTGAATAGATTCACAAGGTGGTAACTATGGATGAAGAAGATTGGGTCACTGGGGCTGTGCTCCAGAAAGACTCATCTTTTCTGCAGCCCTTCCAGACTAACATGAGTAGAGCAGCCTTCCTCCGCCAGTCCCTTCTACCAGGATCTGGCCTCACTATGGGCCCAGAGCAATGGAATCAGATCACTGAACCTCTGAAATTGTGAACCAAGTTGTTTTTGTAGGGTATTTTGGTCACAGTGAGGAAAAGCTAATGAACACACCCTCAACTTTCCTGTCTCCCTCTTTCTTTCTGGAAATCACCCCTTCCCCACCAATATTGCACTGAGGTAACAACAGTACATCTATTTAGTATTTCTCTGCCATGGGTAAAGAATATCCATGTGTTCATAAGACAAGTGGGAAATATGAGAGGCCAAAATGATAAAGAGGGATTTGGCAAGGGAGAGAAAATGAAAATTGATTGTCAGATATCAGGAAGGATAAAACCCCCAAATTAATGTAGTTTGGATCTTAAATGTTCCTCAAACTTCATGTGCTAAAGATTTGATCCCTAGTTGATGGCACTATTCAGAACTGGTCATTGGAGGTGATCCCTTGAAGCACATACTGGGATCCCCATCCTCTTCCTCTGTCTTTAATTTCTCGCCATAATGACATTTGCTCCTCCAATGCTCCCTACCTGCCTCCCTGCATATCTAAAAGCAACAGAACCAGCCAGTCATGGAATGAAACCTCTAAAAGGATGAGACAAAATAAATATTTTCTCTTTTTAAGTTGTTTATTGTCAGTTACTTTCTCACAACAGCAGAAAGTTGACTAAAATATTAAATCACTCACAAATATAAAGGACTCTAAGAGCATTTTAACATCTAAAAACCAAATTCCTCCTCCCATCCCCACTGCCTTTATCTTGGATCAGATTAGCCTCTCTGCAACTAAAATCTGAAGTTGTCTGTCCTCTACCTAACATCTTTCAATAGCTCTTTTGCAAAATGTGTAGCATTAAGTTCATTGTTTTATGCTGGCAAATCTATACAATGGGATGCTTAGAGAGTTTACTTCACTGTGAATGAGCCAGGAATGCCCAATATACTGGTGAATGACTATTCTTCCTCCTTATTTCCAAACAGCAGTGGTTTGTCGCATTATAGTAGAGCTCATGGTATCAACGAATCAAGTGCCACATCCTCTTACTAAAGATGATGGTCACTGTTAGGATTGTTACTAAACATTGTGTATGCAATACTTTATTCTGTCTTCATGATCATGCTTTAAAATGTATGGTGTTATTTCCTTATTTATAGGTACAAAAACCAAGGTTCAGGGTAAAATCTTCCCAGGATCACAGGGTCAGTAAATGACAGCTTTAATCTAGACACAGACAGGAAGATTATCCATAACACACATTCTCAGCCACTTTTTTTATATTTTCATGTCCTAATTGTTTCCTTTTTCTTATACACAAAGTCTAATTTATTTAAATCAAGTTGGAGGTTATAAGCTAACTAATCAGATCTGCATATATTAATTTTTAGATACTAACTGCAATTTTTCTGATTTCAAATCTACTTGGCTTACATTACAGTGGTTATCACTAGATCCTTAACAACTCTGTGTTATACCAAAATTCCACGTAAAAATGCCTACAACAGTAGGGGCTAAAATTCAACCATGATCTAACCAGCTGTCAGTTTCTCTAATCCTATTGATTAGTTATATCTCTCTGGAAGAATCTTGAGTTAATGCTCATGTTCCATTCCCTGCTCCACAGACCAATCTCATCAGCCCTTTGAGATTTTGCTAAAAGCCCAACACATTGTATTCTAGGAGCATTATTATATGGTCTTAGTAACCTGAACTGAATAAAAATGGACACATTACACAGCCTTGGTTCCTCCAACAGTGATTGGAAATAGATCGAAAAAGCTGCAGCACTAACTCAACCAGCCATTCCATCATCAGCTTGTCTCAGGGTAGTAATAAACTTCTTGGTTTGCTAAATTTATGGAGTAGAAGTGTGAGCACAGCCTCCCCATGGTACCCATGGCTTTGATCAGGTCAATAACAGTGGTCTGGAGGTCTGCATGCTGACCATTATAAGCACCATGTGGACTTTCACCAATGTGCTGTTATTAGTGATTGCTTCCATGCTATCTCCTCAGCTAAGAAAATAAATCAGTCTGCCTTCAAGAAAGTGTTTTGCATGAGATTGCATGTGAGTGTTTTCCATGGAAATGTATAAGATTAAGGCTTTAATTTCCAGATACCCTCTATGTCTGTGTAATCCACTACCTAACCAGTAAGGATGCATCATGGAAGGGCTAAACTGCTGTAGCCATGACTCATCATCATCTTCTCATCTAATCAAGGTTTGACTTCTACCTCTATCAGGGCAGTGGTGTCTTATGACACAATGGGAAAAAAAAAGAAAATTAAGGTTATATGATTTATGACATTAATAAACACAAGCCACCCATACTGCATTTTGCATCATGATATAGTTGAGCTTATATCAAATGGAAAGACCAATTGTACCGGCTTCTCAAAGATCATGCTTACTCTGTCAGCACACTTTTGCAGGTCTTATTCCATATTCCTTGATCATTGCTCCTCTCTTCATTACTTACTTAACCCTAGCTTTCCTTGTGGATGGCTGTTCAGGAGCACTGTCTCACTTCTTGGTGACTAACTCTCCACACACACTTACGGGAACACTCACTTCAGTGTAGACAAAGTACTTGGAGATGCCCAAATTAATGGATGACTCTCCCACTTTGAGAGCCAGGATCCTCATGTCCTTTCCTCACCATTATGTCCCCGGTACCTATTGTGATCTTTGGCACACAGTAGGAGGGTAAGACATATTTTAAGAAAGAACATGATGAGAAAAATAATTTTAAAATCTCATAAAGAGGTACATTAAATTGTTCAATGTGTCTGAAGAGAATTGATCATCACGAATTCTCAAATCGTTAATCCCGCCCCTATTTTTTGCAACATGTATTTCTTGGTCTTCTACTATTTTCCTAGGCATTTACAGGACCTGGAAGTACCATGGCAAGTAAGCAGATATAAATGCAATTTTATGCAAATAATCTTTATATTTAATGTTTTCCATTCTCCTTTTCCTTCTCTGCAGAATGAGGTGCTAAAAATGAAATGGTATAAATCCTAACCATATATTTATATATCTGTGTTAGATGAAAAACTCAATGTGTTTCTTCTAAAAGTACAGGAGGCTAATTCATAAAAATGATGTACCCCATTTGTGTACGCTGAATCAAAGTGCAGTCTGTAAAAAATGAAAAAAGAAATACATAAAAGAAAATGGAATTTAGAAACCAAAAACAAGGGAGGTTGTTTTTTTTAATTGGTCAAAATTCAAGAAGAATTTCTTTGGAAGGAGTTTTGGCTTGATAATTGATCACCAGGATGCATGATTTCTACATATAATATACATAATATCAAGAAACAAAGCAAAACAGAAAGTAACTCTTTTTTAAACTAGGAATGATGTTTATAAAATACCATTTTGATGTTATATGGAGATTTCCTCCCTCAGAAGATCAGAGCCTTTGGAAAGCATTGCTAGACAGGAAAATAAAAATATGCTAGTGAAAATGATGTTTTGGGATATTCAGCAGGTGTATGTGCTTTATGTACATGAGCTATAAGTCTATGTCAGGGTACTGCCTGAAGTGACAGTTGGGTGGTGGAGAAAAACTTGGAATTCTCACAGCAGTGTGTTGAGTAAAAGCCAAATGTAATAAGGTACATCTGGCTTGCTTTCTAGAGAGATGTAAGAAATTAATTTCTCTGTAAACTAGATTCAATTTCTATTGAATTTCTCTATGTAAGCAAGTTAAGATTGATCATTAGTACCTTTTGGTTCATGTGATTTTTTTAATAGTTGCTTGTTTAGGGGAAATAGAGAAACAATACAGCACATCTTTAATAAGAGTTTACTGAATTTTTTCTGCACACCTTTACAGAAGCATTAAATCACACAAGTGATTCAAGACTCCCAGCCTGGAATATCCACATGTGTGAACAAAAATAACTCCTCATAATAGCCTAAACATGAAACATTCACGTGTAATTCAAGCACAAGCCACACCTGCTCAAAGTTTTAGTAGGACACAAAATGGAAGCTATTTCACATTTGTTCAACAGGTGTAGCATCATGCTATGCCTTGAATGTTTTAGATTGCAGTTTCTCAAAGTGCAGTGTCTGGACCAGCAGCATCAGCAATGAAAACTTGTTAGAAATGCAAATACTCAGGCCACACTCCCAACCTCCTGAATCAGAAACTTTGGGAGTCACGTAGCAATCTGTGTTTTAACAGGTACTCCTGGTGATGCTGATGAACACTCAAGTTGGAGAACCTAGTGACCTAGTAAAGTTGAATCCAAGTTCAGTTCTGGCACTGTGGTATTACTATTCTGAATATCACCTTAATTCTTTCACCCCACTTTTATCACTTATCAATTAGAGATGGATCAAAACACATGTAAGGATTATACATGTTTCATGCAATAGGAAGTTCACAGGGAGACAGAATTTCCCCCTTACTAACATATGAATTGAGGCCAACAACAACAAATTGTAATTTTATTGAGTGTTTACAAGATGCCCAGCTCTATGCTAAGTGCTTTCATTAACTTTATCTCAATATATCCACACAAAAATGATGGAAGATAATATTGTAATATTATTCTCATCCTATAGATGAATAGCTGTGATTCAGAGAGGTTTTGTGAATTGCACAACTGGAGCTAATGTTTGTGTTAAACTGACTCCAGAATCCAGTGTGGATTTTGGAAGTTCGTAGTAATTCTTCTCTAAATACAAAGACTGCATAAACCTGAGTGGAATGGAATAACGCTATGAACATCATACTCAATTGGTTAGTCACATTAGAGGAACATCATCTTTGACACACTGTAACTGCTTGAATTCTGTTTTTTCTTTCCAACTTTCTATACTTCTGATAGAATAATTCATGACAATGTGAATATATGCAAACTAAATATATACTGAGGTTGTTATTAAAGTGAAAATTGAGATGTTGGCTCCCTTTGCCTATTTTATTTTTGTGTGTTTTTTGTAACATTAATTGTATTATACTTTACAAATTTAGGTATTCCTGAAAAGGCTTGTGTTAGCTTTTCATCATTGTGACAAATATATTAAGGAAACAGAGAAACAAAGATTTATTTTGGTTCATACTATCAGAGTTTGCAGCCCATGGTTGGCTGGCTACAGTGTTTTGGGGTGGAGGTGAAGCAGAACATCATGGTAGAATAAAGGGCATGGTACAGTAAAGATGCTCAACTCATGGTACCCAGGAAGCAGAGTGGGAGGGGGAAGGACCAGGGACAAGATAGAGTACCAAGGGTATGGCCCCCATACTCTACCCATGCCCAACCTGCCTATATTTTCCACTACCTCCCAACAGTCCATTTAGCTACCAATGAGTTAATCCACTGATGAGGTCAGATCCCTAATCATCCAAACACTTCCAAAAAACCCTACCCTTGAACCTTACCATACAGGGGACAAAACTTTCAACATATCAGACTTTAGGGGACACGTCAGGTCTCAGTTATAATAAAACTGAGGGAATTTTATGCTTGCTCAAGTCTGCAGACTCTAGGGGGGCACACTGTGAAGAGGTTGCCAATGACTGCTCTCTTCACTATTATCCCATTATGTGATCTGCCCTACTCAATGTAGATGAGGATCTTGAGTTGATTCTAACCAAGGGAAAAAAAATGGCAAAATCGATAGGACTATCACCTACATGACTATGTTACACGAGATTATAACATACATCTTGCTAGCAGATTCTCTCTGTAGACTCTCTCATATGGCGGAATCAAGTTGAGGTGCTGTGAGCTTCCTAAGGACAAGTGCAAGGTGCAAAGAATTGAGTGTGGACTAAGGCTGTCAGGCAAGAAGGAGGAGAGGTTTTCAATCTGACAGTCCACAAAAACAAGTCCTGCAATGATGACATTAGTTTGCAAGAAGATTCCTTCCTACCTGGGCTTTCAGATTCCATATTAGCACTAGATGATAACTTGATTGCATTTTGGTGAGTGACCTGGAAGCAATAAATCCAGGTAAGCCATGCACAGAATTCTTACTCACAGGAACTGTGATGTTACATATGTGCATAATTCATTTTAAACCTCTAAATTTGTTATGTAGCAATAGATAATATAAAAATGAAATGAAATGGTCTCATCTGTAGGCCATAGGAGAGCTGCTCCACTCTTTTTTCCATTAAGTGTCTATTTTCTCTGCTCTTTTCCGGAAGTAATATGTCAAAATATAATTAGAGAAAAAATTTCAGTGGTTTTTCTTTTCAGCCTAAAAATAAGAAGATAATGTTCTCTAGAAATAAATGTGAAAGCTCATAGAAGAATAGAAGGTTCTTAATAGAAGAACCACAAAATCAAGAAAATGGTCTACCAACAAATTATTCCAAAAGAGAACCTTTTTGTCTGAAAGGCCAGGTATCCTCTACTCTGCAATTTTTCCAGAGAACTCCTTTCTGAAGTGACTTGGTCTCCTCATCCACCAGGCTATGAGCTTTTTTTTTTGTCTCTTCTTTTATTCTTTTTCTCTGTTTCTCATCTTGCCACCTTCCTTCTTCACATGAGATTCCTGATGGTATGCCCAATACAAGCTTGGCATATGTGAAGAATTAAAGGAATATGTTAACTATTTTATGGAGGAATTTAATAGGAGGTTCTGATGTCAGACACAGCTAGTTCCAGAAGTTTAAATCATGTTCCCAAGTTTGGTCATCCTTGCGTTGTCTTCTTGCTTTTCCTCTCACTTACTTTACACATTTTCCCCTACTAATTTTATTCTCCCTATCCTCCTGGCTTTCTTTGACTCATTCCCCTCAATCCAATTTCACCTTTCCTCCATTAATTTTATTCAAAATAAAAGATTTCCCATGTGATTCAAGGATGCCTCCATCAATTGCTAGCTTCTTGCATCTTTTTAGCTAAGCTCCTCTCACTTTGTGCTCTTAAACATTTCCATAAAGGGTCCACCATATCCTGGATATGTCATGTGACCACCTCTGGATGAAACATTTTGTCTGGGGTGATATTCTGCTGATTGACTTATGGAGACCAAGCCTATCCTTTGTTGAATTGTGACCATCTGCCACAATAGAAATACATGGACTCATGCAAGGATTTTCTAAAAGAAAAATCTGCATTGAAAACTTAAGAATAGAAGATAGTCGAGATCCAAGATGGCGGACTAGAAGGAGGCTACGATCTTGTCGCTCCGTAACTCTGATTTCAAGCAGAGGATATCTGTTTTTCGGTGAGGCAATTTTTGCTGCTTGTCGATCCCCTGATGTTTACCCCATTTGTCTGCTGTGATCACCTGCAATCTGCCAGCATATCGACGCCTTTTTTGAATGCAGATTGCTCACTGTCAGGCACCTATAATCTGCCATTTGCCTGCCTCTAGCCTGTCCATCGCCTGCCTTACTCCTATCCATCACCCAATGCACAAGGTTCACCTCCCGATTCTCCTACAATAGTCAGGAAACTGATCGCCGACCACCAGGGGAGCACCAGCTGCCTGCTGTTGCCTGGAAGTTCATTGTTACAGTACCTGGAGGTTTGATTACACGTGATTGCTGCCATTTTGAGACAACAGCCAGGCCCCATATGACCCCTGGCTGAACTGACAGGATCCCTCAGCCTGACCGATCACTCCCTGCCTCTGGAGCCCTCACATCGAATAACAGCTCCCTGCCACCAGGACCCCCAGACCAACTGACTGCGCCCTATTACCAGGACCCCAGACCGACTGACTGCACATGGCCTCCAGGATCCTGCAACCACAGCAAACACACATGACTTCTAGGACCCCTGCCTGACCAACCACATCCTGCCTCCAGACCTCCTGCTGACCACTGCCACACCCTGAGCTGCAGCTCCCCATTTGCCAACACATTTGGAAGCCAGAGCGGCCATCTTGAATAATCCTGGAAGCCTCAGCTCCGATCTATAGGTGGGGCAAAACTCATCCTGAGACGCCTGCTGGAGGCTTGAAGCTCATTGTTAGGTACCTCTCATGCATCAGGCCATTGAACTTTGGGAGGTTTCATTATTATATGACTGTTATACTGTATTTTCTTTTTTCTCCTTATTGAAAAAGTTTAATTTTTATTTCTTTACTTTTCTTTCTCTCTTTTCCTTTTGTTTACGTGTTCCCTCAGAGTCTTTTCTCCCTTTTTTGCATGCTAACATCCAATTTCTTTTGATTATACTCTCACGCTTTCTATTATCTAGAACTTCTTTATATTCTTTTCTTATCCCATTAACAGCCACATTCAACATCCCTCTGCATCCTCTTTGTCCTCCATTTGAAACTGCAGACCTTATTGCAAATCTGTTTGTTTTACCAAAGATAATATTTGAACTAATTCTGTTTATTATGACAATTTTATTATTGTCCTCATAGAGAATATTTGGTGTAGGAGTGCATAGTGTCTGAACTGGGCACTGCTAATATTGATCTCCCCTTAAAGAAAGGGTTTTGGAAACCTATAGGGCCACTATAAGCCTATAGGGAGAAACCTGCAATATCCCAGATATGCACTGCTGGATGGGAAGATACATGAACAACATGAAAAAACAAAGGAAGAATATGTTCCAAACAAATCTAGATTCTATATTAATAGAATCAAATGACAGTATGTTAGAAGAAATGTCAGAAAAGAACTTCAGATTATACATGATTAAGATGATTCATAAAGCAAAGGATGAGATAAGAGAGCAAATGCAGGCAATGAATGATAATACCAATAAGCTGAAAGAGCGAGAGCAGGAAGCAAAAGATCATTTCAACAAAGAGATAGATATTCTCAAAAAAAAAAAAAAAAAAAGAAAAAAAAAAAAAAAAAACAAACGGAAATCCTTGAAATGAAGGAATCAATAAACCAAATAAAAAACTCAATGGAAAGCATCACCAAAAGACTAGACCACTTGGAAGACAGAACCTCAGACAATGAAGACAAAATATTTAATCTTGAAAATAAAGTCACCCAAACAGAGAAGATGGTAAGAAATCATGAACAGAATCTCCAAGAACTATGGGATATCATGAAAAGACCAAATTTAAGAATTATTGGGGTTGAGGAAGGCACAGAGAAAAAACCAAAGGAATGAACAACCTATTCAATGAAATAATATCAGAAAATTTCCCAAGCCTGAAGAATGAAATGGAAAATCAAATACAAGGGGCTTACAGAACACCAAGAATCCTATACCCAGCAAAACTTACCTTCAAATTTGAAGATGAAATTAAATCCTTCCATGATAAACAAAAGTTAAAAGTATTTACAAATAGAAAGCGCTACAGAATGTTCTCAACAAAATCTTCCATGAGGAGGGAATAAAAAACAACAGTGGAGGTCAGCAAAGTGAGGAACACCCTAGAGAAAAACCACTCAAACGAGAAACCAAGCCAACTTAAAAACCAAAAATAAGCCAAATGACTGGGAATACAAATCATATCTCAATAACCCTGAACATTAATGGCCTAAACTCATTGATCAAAAAACATAGATTGGAAGAATGGATTAAAAAGAAAGACCCAACAATATGCTGCCTGCAAGAGACTCATCTCATAGAAAAAGACATCCACAGACTAAAGGTGAAAGGATAGGAAAAAATATACCAAGCACATGGACTCAGTAAAAAAAGTGGGGGGTTCCATCCTTATATCAGATAAGGTGGACATCAAGCCAAAGTTAGTCAGAAGGGATAAAGAAGGACATTTCATACTGCTTAAGGGAACCATAAATCAGGAAGACATAACAATAGTAAATATATATGCCCCAAACAAAGGTGCATCCCTGTACATCAAACAAATCCTTCTCAATTTCAGGAATCAAATAGACCACAACACAATAATTCTGGGTGACTTAAATGCACCGCTGTCACCACTAGATAGATTTTCCAAACAAAAACCAACCAAAGGAACTATAGAACTCAATAACACAATCAATAACCTAGACTTAATAGAAATATATAGAACATTCCATCCATCTATGAGCAGATTCACATTCTTCTCAGCAGCACATGGAACCTTCTCGAAAATAGACCATATGTTATGCCACAAAGTAGCCCTTAGGAAATGCAAAACAAGGCAGTAGAGATACTGCCTTCTGTTCTATCAGATCACAATGGACTGAGAATAGAAATTAATGACAAAATAACAAACGGAAATTACTCCAACACCTGGAGACTAAATAATATGTTATTGAATGAAACATGGATAACAGAAAACATCAGGGAGGAGATAGAAAAATTTTTAGAGGTCAATGAGAGCGATGATACAACATATCAAAATCTCTGGGACACTATGAAAGCGGTACTAAGAGGAAAATTCATTGCATGGAGCGCATTCCACAGAAGAATGAAAAGTCAACAAGTAAGTGACCTGACATTATACTTCAAAGCCCTAGAAAAAGAAGAACAGAATAACAGCAAAAGTAGTAGAAGACAGGAAATAATTAATATCAGAGCTGAAATCAATGAGATTGAAATAAAAGAAACAATTCAAAAAATTGACAAAACAAAAAGTTGGTTCTTTGAGAAAGTAAACAAAATAGACAAACCCTTAGCCACACTAACAAAGAGAAGGAGAGAGAAAACTCAAATTACTAAAATTTATGATGAAAAAGGAAATATCATGACAGACACCACAGAGATACATGACATAATGAGAAGATACTTTGAAAATCTGTATTCCAACAAAACAGAAACTACCGAAGACATTGACAAATTTCTAGAGACATATGGTCCTCCAAAACTGAACCAGGAGGACATACACAATTTAAACAGATCAATAACAAGCAATGAAATGGAAGAAGCCATTAAAAATCTACCATCCAAGAAAAACCCAGGACCAGACAGATTCTCAGCCAAGTTCTACAAGACCTTCAAAGAAGAACTCATTCCAATACTTCTCAAAGTATTCCAGGAAATAGAAAAGGAGGGTACCCTACCAAACCCATTCTATGAAGTTAATATCACCCTCATACCCAAACCAGGCAGAGACATATCAAGGAAAAAAAAATTTAGACCAATATCCTTGATGAATATAGATGTAAAGATCCTTAACAAAATATTGCAAACCATATCCAAAAACATATTAAGAAAATTGTGCACCACGATCAAGTGGGGTTCATCCCTGGAATACTGGGATGGTTTAACATCCATAAATCAATAAACGTAATCTATCATGTTAATAGACTAAAGGATAAGAATCATATGGTTATTTAAATTGACGCAGAAAAAGTGTTGGACAAAATACAACACCCCTTTATGGTCAAAATTCTAGAAAAAATAGGGATAGTAGGAACATACCTGAACATTGTAAATCTATTCATGCTAAGCCCATGCCCTACATCATTCTTAATGGAGAAAAACTGAAACCATTCCTTTTAAAAACGGGAACAAGACAGGGATGACCTCTTTCACCACTTCTATTCAACATTGTCCTCGAAACTCTAGCCAGAGCAATTAGGCAGACTAAAAAAATTAAAGGGATACGAATAGGAAAAGAGGAACTTAAGCTGTCACTATTTGCTCATGACATGATTCTATATTTAGAGGATCCAAAAACCTCCTCCAGAAAACTTCTAGACCTCATCAGTGAATTCAGCAAAATAGCAGGCTATAATATCAACACACATAAATCTACAGCATTTTTATATGAAGCAAAGAAATCAGCTGAAAGGGAAATGAGGAAAACAACTTCATTTGCAATAGCCTCAAAAAAAAAAAATAAATAAAATACTTGGGAATCAATCTAAAGAGGTAAAAGATCTCTACAATGAAAACTACAAAACATTGAAGAAAGAAATTAAGGAAGACCTTAGAAGATGGAAAGATCTCCCATGTTCTTGGATGGACAGAATTAATATTGTCAAAATGGCCATACTACCAAAAGTGCTATACTGATTCAATGCAATTCCAAGTAAAATCCTAATGATGTACCTTACAGAAATAGAGCAAGCAATCATGAAATTCATCTAGAAGAATAAGAAACTCAGAATAGCTAAAGCAATCCTTAACAGGAAGAATGAAACAGGGGGTATCAAAATACCAGAACTTCAACTATTCTACAAAGCAATAGTAACAAAAACAGCACCGTATTGGCACCAAAATAGACATGTAGATCAATGGTACAGAATAGAGGACATGGACACAAACCCAAATAAATACAATTTTCTAATACTAGACAAAGGTGCCAAAAATATGCAATGGAGAAAAGATAGCCTCTTCAATAAATGGTGCTGGGAAAACTGGAAATCCATATGCAACAGAATGAAACTAAACCCCTATCTCTCACCCTGCACAAAACTCAACTCACAATGGATCAAGGACCTTGAAATCAGACCAGAGACCCTGCATCTTATAGAAGAAAAAGTGGGTCCAAATCTTCACCTTGTTGGCTTAGGATCAGACTTCCTTAACATGACTCCCATAGCACAAAAAATAAAAGCAAGAATCAATAACTGGGACAGATTCAAACTAAATACCTTTCTCTCAGTAAAGGAAACTATCAGCAATGCGAAGAGACAGCCTACAGAATGGGAGAAAATCTTTGCCACTCATACCTCAGATACAGCACTAATTTCCAGAATATACAAAGAACTCAAAAAACTCTACACGAAGAATACAACTGACCCAATCAACAAATGGGCCACGGATATGAACAGACACTTCACAGAAGAAGATCTACAAGCAATCAACAAACATGAAAAAATGTTCACCATCTTTAGTAATAAGAAATGCAAATCAAAACTACACTAAGATTCCATCTCACCCCAATTAGAATGGCAATTATCAAGAATACAAGCAACAATAGGTGTTGGAGAGGATGTGGGGAAAAAGGTACACTCATACTTTGCTGGTGGGACTGCAAATTAGTGCAGCCACTCTGGAAAGTGTGGAGCAGTGTGGAGATTCCTTAGAAAACTTGGAATGGACCCACCAGCTATCCCACTCCTAGGCCTATTCCCAAAGTACTTAAAATCAGCATACTTCAGAGATACAGCCACATCAATGTTCATTGCTGCTCAATTCACAATAGCCAGACTGTGGAACCAACCTAGATGTCCTTCAATTGATGAATGGATAAAGAAACTGTGGTATATATATATACAATGGAATATTACTCAGCTATAAAGAATAATAAAATTATGGCATTGGCAGGTAAATGGATGAAATTGGAGAACATCGTGCTAAGTGAGATAAGCCAATCTCAAAAATCCAAATGACGAATGATCTCACTGATAAGCGGATGATGACACATAATGGGGGGTCGGAGTGGTGCAAGACTCGAGGAAGGAGGGACTGTATAGTGGGAGAAGAGGGGTAGGAGGGGTGGGGGGGAGGAAAAAATAACAGAATGAATCAAACATCATTACTCTATGTAAATGTATGATTACACAAATGGTATGCTGTTACTCCATGTACAAACAGAAACAACATGTATCCCATTTGTTTACAATAAAAATAAATTTAAAAAAATAAAATAAAAATAAGAAGAAAGTCACTAAGTGCTACTGTTGACTGACCCAGAATTAAAAACTCAAACAGTTTCAGGTGCATTCAGCATCCCTTGAGACTACTGTCCTTATCTTTTGGTTCTCAGCACCTGTGTACTAATTTGACCCACTGCTTCTCTCTTTAAGAAATGTTCCAGCTACCTGGAACCCTGTACCAAAGTAAACTAACTCTTCTTCTCTCAAACTTTCCAAAGGCCACTTCTCCAGCTATTCTAGGAATGAAATCTGTTAGTCCTTTCATCTAACCCTGGAAGATTCCATAGGATTCCTTCCAATGGAGGCTCATTCTTTCCATTTTGCTGTGTTACTATGAAGAATGGCTTGATTTACTTCAATGTCAGTTCACACTCTGAGTCTGCACATGCTGTCTTCTCCTTCTGGATTGCCCTTTCTCACCTGTCCCTCAAAGGCTAACCAGGGTCTGGTATCTTTGCTTCTGGAACATTTCCCCAGGAAACTGTTCTAAAGAGATACCTTCATTGATGATCCCACGTAAATTGATTAACCTCTTTAATCCAGGTGTGTTCTCTTTCTTCAAAAATGTGATTCGGGAGAACTGACACTGTCTTCAATCTCTTCAGGCCTTGAAATTAGCCATGCGTATGGCACATAGTAGGCATGCACTCATTAAGTGAAATGACTCCACAGCTCCATTTAATCTGTACTGTTACCTTCTGTGATAGGTGTGATGTATTATAGCATTTTTTTACATGCTTGTGGTGGTAGATAATAAAGTACTCTACATTTCTAAAATCTCAAAAAAAAAATAAAGTATTTGGAAAAATTTTACCATAAAGGAAGAATAAATGGTTGAGATTGATATGTTAACCTGATTACAATATTATAGTATTTATCTGTATCAAAATATCACATTGAAACTTATACTTTTCTGTGTTAGTTTAAAATATAGAGTTGAAAAAATAAGAAAATATTTTTTTTATTTAAAAAAATAATATTTTAGAGACATAAATGAAACTGACTTAAAAAAAGTTGCTCAGGACAGAAAATTTGGAAAGTACCATTTGTTTACAATAAAAAAAAAATACATTATAAAAAAAAGAAAAAAGAAAAAAAATATTTTATTTTTTAATATATCCAGTGAATTAAAAATGCAAGTTGTAAAAAAAAAAAAATCAAGTATAAAATCAAATGAGCTTATATGCTTACCAGGCAGAGATAATCACTGTGAACATTTTGGCGCGTTTCTTTCTAAACATTTCATTTGCATCACAAAAAATAGAGTTATGTTCTGCAATGCTTCCCTGGCTCGTTTGCATTGCTCTCCTTTATGAGGAGGTGCTGGGTCCAACAGCAGCTTTTTTTTTCTTTTTTTCTTGCTTCCACCTTTTTGAAAATGCTTGTTCTGTTCCTACAAAGGTGCACTCTTGCTCCTTTTTTGCAGAACACTCCTCGGTGTTCTCCCAATCAATAACTTGTTCACCCTACTCGTTGTGCTTCCTTCTCTGAGTCTCTCAAGTTGAGTTATTTACTGCTTTCTCTGTTGGCCCACTAGCTAGCACTTGTACCATTAACGCATGTTTTATTTTAAGAACGTTCAGGAGATGTTTTATCCACTTGGGACTGCACACCTTACCTTTGCCTCTTTGCTTGATCTGTTCTTTCTGCTCCTTTCTTGCCCCTCCCCACCCTCATCCTTCACTTGTGATTTGATATATATACTATCCGTTCAACCTGTGAATGCAAAATAAGTGAACCATGCCATGATGTTACAGTTCTGTACCTGATACAGAGAGGAAAAGAGAGGTGCGTGTAAGCTCCGTCAATGGCCCAAGGACACACTGGAATGTTCTTTCATTTTCTTGAAGGAGAAAAAAATCAATAGTCCACAGTGTCTTTCAAATGAATTAACCACACGTGAACCAGTTTTACATTTAGAATGGGTATTTGCAATATCGATGCTTCAAAATAAAATGAAGTGCTACCCATCACCAGAACATCTTAATGCCCATGACTTAATATTTCCATCAGGCACGAGCTGCAGTTGAAAACTGGCTTCGTTCCAGTGGCAGCTCTTCCAGGCACAGACACCTAATTCTCCGAACTGGATGATCTACACAGAGGCAGGGGTGGTTTGCATCACTGGCCCAGATGCATGCTAGTTTTATTAAGGACAACAAAGACACAAAGGAAGGAGGGCCCTTGTCAGATAAGAGTTTTGTTCATGCTTCCCTCTCCCTCCCCTTCTTCCCCCTGACTTTGCTTTGCTGAACTATGATTGTGCCATCTTCTCCTTGAGGGAGGCAGGGAAATAAAAGCTCTCACTTGTGTGGATAAAGAGCTTGTGCTCCCCGAAGTCATTCCAGCAATGCACAATAGAGCTCGCCACAAACACGCCAGCAAGGCGATCTGTCTACAAAGAACATCTTCCAGATGCTAACTTCTGTGTTTTTGGGTTGCTTTCTTGTTTGTTTATTTGAGAAAGACGACACAGTCATAAAGAAAAACAAGAGGTACATAGGTTTTGCTCACCCAATAATAACGAATAGATAATTGTAAATGAATTTCCCTGAAAGCAATTGCAGAGAGATTATACAGCTGCATGAGGAAAGAGAAGGCACAGTCGCAGAGTCCATGATTGAAATCCCAAAGCTCGAATGTTGCATTTCCTATTCTGACAGGGTACTATTATAACCCTCCTTGAATGATCTGCACTCTTAATCTGGGTCATCTGTTAAGTAAGTCAGTAATGTACTAAGTGCCTGCTGTGTACACAGGTAGGTGTACTCAGTAGCAGCACTCTGCGAACTTGGCCACTTGGTGCTTCTGAACCAGCCCACAGTGACAGGTCTGAGAGAGTTCTCCCAGGTTGTGCTACCAAGGTCCCTGACTAGAACACAGGATCCTTCTCAACAGCACTCAGAACACACAGCATCAAATAAAATAAGTAATAAATAAACCAATTCAAGATGGCTGTGGCTAATTTCTCTTTCACATGATAACGAGACTAGGAACTATGAATGATTATATTAATGTTTCTCAAATTATAAAGGTCCAAAGCCCATGCCTGGGATTTCTAGAATTAATACTTATTCAATAATGCAAATCCTGATAGTGCAGATCAGCAGCTTAAAAAGCAATGCTCTTCACCATTCCCCACAAAACATTTTCCAAAACATATGGACCGGAGTGATGTATGTTACCTTAGTCATAGACTTTCTTCTCTGTCACTTTTTACTTTGGAATTAATTGCAACTCCATGAATGGCAATAAAAGTTAAATGAAATATTTTCCTAGGTAGCTCACTTGTTCCTAGACATAGCTTTTTGGAATCCAGTAAAATTACATGGTTTAATCATAACCAGCAGGACAGAATGAACAGTATTGCATTCATTTGCTCACATAGCAATTCATTTGTTCATTCAACAGATATTCTTATGCTTGTTCTAGGCAGATCTTATGTCTAGGAGTGAGGATATAAAGGCAGGAGACATGAACAGTTTTATTTTATTTTATTTTTTTGCAAGGGGGGTGGTTCAAAATGGAATGAGAAAGAAAAGTATAGATAAAACTACCAGATCTGACTGCACAGTGGCATCAGCAATAGAAAGAACAAAAGGACTGCTGCTGAGAGCAAGATGGAGAGAGTTGTCAAGGACGCTCCCAGATGGCCAGGTGCCCGGGCCAGTGGGATGGACTGGGGAACCTGTGCACCTAACGAGGCCAGTGCTTGGCTTCCTGAATGATACTATGCTAGAAATGGAATATGCTTTTGATTTTAAAGCTTTGTCAAGGTATAATTGAGATCCCCCAAGTTGCTTATATTTAAAGTGTGCATTTTGATAAGTTTGAAATAGGCATACATCTATGATATCATCACCACCACTAACATACTAAACACGCCACCTCACTGTTGTCCTTGTGTTCTTTTGTGTGCATATGCACATATCTGTATGTGTGTGTGTAAGAAGACTTAAAACAAGATTAATTCCCTTGACGTAATTTAAGGTGCACAATGCTGTATTTAGTGAGACCTACTATGTTGAAAAGCAGATCTCTAGAGCTTATTTGTTTTGTATTGAATCATACTTTCTCATTTTCATCTTTTCCTAGACCCTGGAAAACACCATTTTATTCTCTGATCCTATGTCTTTGACTACTCTAGATACCTCATGTAAGTGTAATCATGCAGTATTTATCCTTCTGTGACTGGCTTCTTTCAATTAACATTATATCTTTTAGTTTCATTTTGTTGGTACAAATAGTTGGATTTGCTTTTTTTTTTTAAGACTGAGTAATATTCCATTGTGTTTGTATGTTTGTCCTGTTTTCTTTATACATTCATCGACCTACAAACACTTGAGCTTTTTCCAATATTGTCTGATGCGAATAATGTGGTAGGGCATGCACTATGACATGTCTCAAAAATATAAAAGTAGAATTATTATGTAATGACCCAATTTCTGGGTATATAGCCGAAAGAAGAGAGCCTTTTTCATCAAGAACCAAACACAATGATGATGAAGAGGGTCACAGGATAAGTAGGGAATCTAACTGCCTTTTATGTTAGAATCCTGGCCAGGTCACTGGGCACCTGCATAATGTTAGAGAAATCACTCAATTTTCCTAAGCCCCATTTTTAATTTGCAATATACTTTTAATAACAGTATTTGGATTGTGTTGAATATTAAATTCAAGATAATATATTCAATGTTCCCAGTACAATGACTACCTTGCACAGAGATATTATGTATGTGCAATAGAGTAGATGTAAAAGCTGTAATGAATATAAAGTGAATTAAACAAAAGCTATAAACCTAAAATGATGAGAGAAACTAGAAAATCAAGAACTATTCATTGGTCACATGGCTAGAAGGCATCTGCACAACAAGCAAGTCCAGTATAATCCTAGAACAACTATGTGTTTAGTTAAAGCTAACGTTGCTATACAACCTTCTGAGTGCTCACTGCATTTCTGCCTAACAAATGAACAGAAGTAAATTTTATCGAGCCCTTGTGAAGTAAGTAGAAGTCAGTCAGGGCACAGAGCATATGCATGGCCTGGTTAGTCATTTTTACAAAAGGCATAGGATCATTTATGACCTCAGCCTTGTTTGCTTACATCTATAAATCCAATGCAAAGCAGGTAGCAATCTATGAGAATTGAATGAATGAAGAGTTGAAAGTTTAGTTTTGATTTTGCTCCTCTAATTTGTGTGAGTCACATTGTCAAAGATGCAATCTGTCCAAACTGTACATCTGAAACAAAGATAAAACATTTGATGTATAAAAAGAAAACATAAAATATTTTCCTCATTGTGTGAGCTTTAAAATCTTTAATGTAATTTTCAAGATGCATGTATAAAAGGACTCTTATCCACATTTCCTTTAAATTTCTGGTTTATATTTATGCTCTCTGATAGGATGAGAGATTTCTAATGTTTTCTGTGCCCCCTTCTCCTTTTTAAAGACATTCAGGAATAGTCTGCAATGACTTAAATTGGTATTGCATGAATGAATGCAGTTAGCTTCGTCTTTTTCAGTATTATCCTTCGGATCACCATTCCTTATGTGGAGAACAAGCAGCATTCACATTCATGAGATTGATTTTTGGGTTGGAATTTACTTACCATGTCAAAGGAAACACAGGACCATCTCCGTCAAAATATAAGTACAGCCTTAACTCTTTAACAGTGTACTTTTTCTACCTATGTTCCCTTCAAAAAATGGGAGGGGGCGCTTTGAAAGCCCTTTCATGTGATTTCTAACAAAAATAAATGACTGTACATCTGGCACTATCCCTAAACTAAATTGCAGTGGTCTCTTATTTTGAAGGAACACTAGGCCTTTGTCTCTAAGTTGACACTGCTGGGGTAGAAATGTTTGATGCTAGAGAGCCTACTTTGTTCTGTGTTGCTTATTATACTTTAGATTTGGTATAGGAATTTTATGGAGCTTGACACACTTTACATAATTTGTTCTATCTACTTTAAATGATACAGAACCTACAGGACTTATACATGATGTCACCAGGACTTTGTACTATTTCCCAGCACTTGACTTCGTGGGTGGTATATTCCTGAGGAAGACAAGCTCCCTCATCTTCACCATTAACTGAATACAATTTTGGTTCAATAAGATTAAATGTCTCAGTATTTCTCCTGATGAGAAGAGAATCTTTATCCCACAGCTGTCCATTATCAAGATTCAGGGACTCTTAAGAGTCTGCAAAAATATCTCACATACCTTGGAGTTTGTCCTGTGTTCTCAGTGGTGATCACTTCAGACCAGGTAGAGTGATAATATAAGGTAGACCAGAAGAAGAACTACTCCATGAGAGTCAGCAAAACTGATTTTAAATTGGGATTTGACATTAATTTAATGAGACATTAAGTGCTACTCTTTATATAGCCAATCAAAACTATCTTATATCTCTTGCTGCTACAGAGGGAGTGATGTAATCTCCTTTTTGGGAAGAAGCATAAGAGTCATTAATGCTAATGGAGAGCATTATTTTTTTTTAAGAATGTGGAGATCATTGGAGTAAATATGTGGAAAACCTACACTAACTTTAATTATCAATGCATCAACTCCAGGTTGATACAGTCCTCCTGGGAAGGTGTCTGTATACCAGGATATCATGAACAGTGATTATTAAAGAGTTATTAAGATACAAAGGAAATCCCCAATCTCCAAGCATGACACCATGCAGGAGATCAACCCTGGGGATCTCCAATACTTCAAACCCTGCCTTTCTTCCATAAAGAGAGGCATACCAATCTATGCAGCACATGTAAAGAAAATCAAATCATTCCTTTACACTGTTGAATAATGCATCTTCTCCTCTGAAGATGGACTGTCAAGTTCTTTGTCCTTATGCATCTCTCTCTCTCTCTCACGAGAACCTGTTCCTCCAGTGCATGCTCAAGAGACTTTGAAACCAAAAATTTAAGGGGAGGCCCTGGAACAAGCATTTTAACTCACATTTTAAGGGCTTGGGATGCGAATTCTTAAGGGCCCACGTTATGAGCAATTCTTCTTGCCATCCAAGAATTATCCTGAAAATGTAAACATGATCCCTATCTCCTCACCCACTCTACCCAACCCCTACCCCAAAAGTACCTTTTAGGATTAAAGTTGCCGAAAACTTCATCTTCAAGTTAAAAGTTTGAGGCCTCTAGATCAAGATACACATAATTTGGCTTATACATTTTAAACTATTGAATACACTGGCAACATTTTTAAATGGTGGGTTAAACAGAAAGCGACAGATTTAAAGCTGTTCTTGAAACACAATTCCAGCATGACTTATTCAGGTTAAGGACTGTTTTCTTTTGATGAGGCATAACTTATCTGATTCACTTCTTCCCATGACTTCCGTTCAACGATAACAATCTGTCCCTAGTTTCTATCTGATAAAATACCTCAGATATTTGAGATTTTAAGATACCTCAGATATTTGACATATTTAGACCCTCTCCAAAAACCCTGTCTTCCTCATGCAAAAATCCTCCAATGTCAACACAGCTGTTTGACCTCATGAAACATGAGTTTGTTACTAAACACTTTTTTTTTAAACTCTCTTTGTTTCTGTACATTTTACATCAAATGCCCAACTTCCATAATCCTAGGGTAAATTTGTCTTTATTTTGAAACTCAGTTCAGAGATGATACAATTTACAGTGGTATAACTTGCTACTTCTTTAATTCTTTTATTAACATTGCTTACTAAAGCTTAAGTTCATTTCTTAAAGAACTATATTGTTTATTTATTTTGAAATGGAAAATTTTGAATTATATAGAGTCGGGACCCTAAATTAATCCGTGTATCTCCGGAGTCTACCCTCAATCCAGGGATATAGTAGCTAACCATAAATATTGAATGTGGAGGCATGGAGGGATGCATACTATAAACATACTTACTTTTAAGTATTTTGTAGTTTCTATGAGCTAGCATCATTTTTTTTCTATCATCTAATATCATAGGTAGGGGACTTAGAAATCAAAGTTTCAGTTAAGTGTTGGGAAAAGAGGTTGAAGGAAGAAGATAACTTTTTCTAAAATGCTAGTTATTCACATCCATTCAGTCCCTTATGCATGAAAACAGAATTACAGCCAGCTCTTTGTAGAAACTGCAGTATATTTCCATTATTCACCAGGTCAGGGATAAAACACAGGGATACAGAATAGAGAAAAGTGTCTGTCACAAAGTACATTCTTAATAAATACTTGCTGGGCTGGGGTTGTGGCTCAGCGGTAGAGCGCTTGCCCAGCATGTGTGAGGCACTGGGTTCGATCTTCAGCATCACATAGAAATAAACGAATAAAATGAAGGTCTATCAACATCTTAAAAATATAAAAAAAATACTTGCTGAATGGTTGAATAAATCTATAGAAAATGAATAAATTTTAAGAAGAATGTGATTCCAGACATCAAGGATTCACATGTTAATAAGGACATGGTCTGGGTTACCATGACCAACTGTGCTGATTGAAAAACAAAGTGCTCTTCTTGGTTCCAATTAGTTATAAAATGCAACCTGTTCGAGCAGATAAATCATAAAGCATATGCCTTCTTATTGAGCTAATTAGATCCAGTCTCATGTCAAAGAGCATTGCCCAATGCTTCCAACATCCCTTCACTTGTCACAGGTTCCCAAACAGGGCAGAGCCTGTGTGTGTTCATAAAAGCACCTTATGCTACAGGTTGTGATAATCTCAGACCCAAGAGTCTATCCTGGAATGCAGGGGAGCTCATAGGAGAGGCCATCCATTAAGGACCAGGAGTTAGCCAAAGTCAAGAGTCAAAGTTGACATCTGAAATTAACTGCGTGTGATGAGAAGAGGGGGCAGCTCCAGGACACAGAAGGGCATTCTAGACCGAATTTCAGCATGTTCTTACACACAGGAGATGTTCCAGGAACTCTTTTTCAAGCAACATATGAACATGTGCACATTTTGTAAAAGGATGCTGTAGGAAATGAAAGAAATTGTATGATGTTGTAAGAAACATCCTATGCAAGATGTTAAAGAAAGCACAGAACTGAGAGTCAGGCAGAATAATAAAAGCCACGTAAAATGCAGTCTTCTTGAGGATTATAGGTGCCAGGAACTATTCAAACCCATTAAGGACATTAGTTTAGCCAGATCTCTTAACAACTCCGGTTATGGTAAGTACCCTGAATCTAGGTATTCTTTACACATCATCTTAAGTTTTAAAAGACTGTGCCATTGAGTTTCACTGTTACCTTTATTTTAGAAAAGAACAGAGTACATTTTGAAGTCTGTCTACTCCTAAGAGTGATGGAGTAATAACACAGCCCCTAAGTGGGAGAGTTGGGATATTTCTGACCAGATCCTGCTACTAGCAAAGACGACTAGCCAGTATATTCAAGAGACAAATCACTGATAAGCCTGTAAGTCAATTCCTTTGAGTGAGAGGTCTTCCTGGGTCCAATTGGCTGTAGTCAAGGCGAAAGACTTTGGTGCAAAAAACAGTTGCTAGGTCACAAAGTCTGCTAAGAAGCAGCGGCACTAATCATCAGAATCAGCAGGGGAGACACAGTATACAGACCCCCAGTGAGTCTAAGCTAATAGAGAAACCTGGTGTTTCGTTTTGTGTTATTTTTTTTTTCTTTTTCTCTTTTAAGCCCCACTGATAATTCAGAGAAACTGCTGTATTTGAAAACATAATTTTATGACATTGTAATCCAGTGTTATTAAATGCCCTCCATTTGTACTTAGATAAGTGAGTCAGTTAAGGTTAGTTTAAATTGAAGAAGTAACTTTTGCATTTCAATGCAGAGGCTTATTTGGCAAAGTAGAAATATGTACATAGGGAAAGTTATAAATAAAGATAGAGTAGCATATGCTTAGGCCACTAATAATAGTAAATTAATCAGAGTTATCTGGAAACTGTAAGATAGACCCACAGACAGATATTGAACAGATATTCTACACAGTATTAGCAGAGATTATATTTTTGAGTATTTCCCAGGAAGTCAAAATGTGATTTCTAACTAATAAGTTGTGACCTTACCCTATGAGGATAAGGTATCCTTATTTCCATTTCAAGGATGAAGAAATCAAGGTTTTCAGAGTTTTAGTGACAGTTCCTAAGCAATAGCAAAACTAAGGATATTTTTCAGAGCTGTAGATGTCAAATCCCTGCACTATTGACCCCTGTTCAGTGCTAAATTAGAAGAAGGAAAAGGAGGAAGAAAGAGAGAGAAGGAGAGAATACTGACCCTCTTTTTCTCTCTTCAGAACAAAGCATCAGTTTCATTTATTTTTCTTTAGTTGTTTATTGATTTTTGAGATGGAGACTCACTGTGTTGTGCAGTATGGTCTCCAACTGCAAGCTCTAGTGATCCATCTGCCTTAGTCTCCCAAAAAGCTGGGACAACAGGCTCGCACCATCCGTCCACACCAGTTTGGGAAGGAACATGGGTAAATGCTCCAAACTTCAAAAGATAAACAAAATTTGGTCCTGTAGTATAACTTAGAGACTGAATGGATGGCATATAATTATATGTCGGGCTGGGGAGATAGCTCAGTTGGTAGAGTGCTCGCCTCACAAGCACAAGGCCCTGGGTTCGATCCCTAGCACCGCAAAAAAAAAAAAAAAAAAAAAAAAAAAAAAAAAAAAAAAAAAAAAAAATTATATGTCAAGAATATCATGTTCAAACTATCAGACATCCGGTGACTGAATTGATGCGTTTATCTTGTGTTTAATGAAGCTTTAGACTACTTATTTATTCATTCAACAAAATGCATTGATCAACGTTTGGTTCCAGATGCTAGAGACGGAGAAGATAAATAACCTGATTTTGAAAGGAAGAGGTTAATATTGGAGACTCCAGAGACGAATGAGTAAATGAGCTTTTTAGCCCAGAGAAGACACAATTGTCCCAGAAAAAGTTCTATGAACTTGGTCATGAAACAGGAGATGTCTGGGTTGAATCTCAAAATTTCAGTAGGATCTACTCAACTCAAGAGGAAAATAACAACTCTTATCCTTGCAGACAGATAAGTAAGTACAAGGAATGCAGAGGTAAGACCAGTTGAGGAACCTGAAGGGTGACAAATCGGTCCCTTTCTAAATAGAGACGGACACAGATTCTTACATTCATTCAATGAATGTTGGATATACATCACACACACCCGTAGTGTCGTGGCACTGGTCTCAGCAGGTCTCAGAAGAACACAGGCCAAAAACCACACCAGAAATGGTACCCGTGGTAAGTGAACGGGTGAGCCTTGTCGCCCACATATCTAACAAAGGAATTACAGATCCTTAATCAGAGCAGCTCTTAGAGAAGGAGAGTGTCAGGGGCATCAACAGGTTTTCGTTTTGTTTTGTTTTCATCTCTGAGCACCTACAACCTATCAGACAAAGACAGAGATTCTTGGGAAATAGTGTGGAATGAAGCAGATGCAGGAGACTTGACACCAAGAGAAAGTCCCATGGTCAGGGAAGGGCTTCGTGGACCCCAGTTTCCATTCTAACATGTGCTCTGGCCTTAGGCAGAGTTAGGATGTGCCTTCACACAAAAAAGTTTCTTCTATTTCCACATCACTGTCCAGCTGCAGGGCAGAATGATCATGGGAAAGAAAGAGTAATATAAAGTGAGAAGAGTATACGGATAGGAAAAAGAAGACTGGTTTTAATTCTTTCCAGCATTAATGCACATTTACCAGAATATCTCTGAGTCTGGGTTTTGGTTTAATGGTCCAGAGGAGCAAAAATCTTCATTCAGGAGCTCTGTACACATCTAATGACCAGAGCAGTGGTTTAAAGTACAGAGGAGGGAGGCCTGTGGCTTCCTCGAGTGTGCAGTTGGAAAGTAGGCAAATGGCCTCAGGTTTGATTTCTGCTTGTGCCTTTTACTATGTCCCAGTGTCCTTCCCTGTATAATGGGAATGACAGCTGTACCTCTCATGTGCTGCTGCTGCCAGGATGTAGTAAGAGATGCAGGTGGGATACTTGGTAGGTTGCCTGCCTCGTCCATGAGAAGGCCTCTGTGCATAGTGCCTTCCCTGCTAGTCGTCCATATACTTCTTCCTTCTCCTATCCTCCTTTTATTCCATCTGCATTTCCAAAATGCCTTGGAGATAGTTCCTCAATATGACTGCTCTTATGCAAAAGGAGTATAGAACAATGCATATACAATCCAGTGTGACTCTAAGTAGCATCAGAGGGATGAGATGGGAGGAGTAGGGAGGAGAGAGATTGGTATAAATCTCCTTCCCTCTAATGGTCCCCTATGGAAAAATTCTGTTTTTCTGTTTGTTTCTTTTTTTTTCTTCCACAAATATTTATTGAGCCACTTCTATGTCCAGAACCTGTGGTAAGGCTTTAATTTACAATGGTGAACTGCCACAACTTGCCCACAGGGGAAGACTTTTGTAGCTGGGAAGACAGTTACAAAAATGGACTATTCAACACACTGGGAGGAATGTCTGCATCATGCTGCGAGGCATGTGTTGAGAACACAGGGAAAGGCACAGGAGCAAGCTCTGGCCTGTCAGGGAGGAGAGTGGGAACTCATGGGGTCAGAAAATGAGTGACTTTTGAGCAGTTCAATGAGCGAGTGGCAGGAAATCAATTGGATATGGTTCACTGGCTAAGCAAATTCAATGAAAAGAACAAAAGTTTGGTTTGTCGGATGGAAATGGTTTGGTAAGACTTAGAATAAAAAGTGGAACATTAAGAGTGGTAAGTGACTGCAACTCAGGAAGGTCTCAAATGACAGTCTTGGAAACTGAGTGTCTATAGTGAAGTTTTGAAGGTTTTTGGATAAATCACTAAATTAGATCGATTACCTTATAAACATCAAAGTTGCTCTATGAAGAAGGGAGAACTGTGCAAGAAATGTTTTGGAAATTGGGTGAAAACTTAGGAGGAAATAATAGCAAAAATGAAATGTGTGAATTAAAGAGAAACTTCGGAGACAAAGGTAAGAGTAATCAAAAATATGAATTTTGAAAAAAATCATACAGTTTTGAATACAGAAATAGGAAAGAAGGAAGAATGACAGGTGACACAAAATAAATGCATGAATTTCTAAGACAAATTTAAGGAGTAAAAGATTGAGGTATCAATATTTACTGGAAAGCCATGAATAAAAGTAATGTTAAGATTACAGTATTGCCTGGTCTTATGGTACACACCCATAATCCCAGCGGTTCAGGAGGCTGAAGCAGGAGGATTGCAAGTTCAAAGCCATTGCAAAGCCCTAAGCAACTTAGTGAGACTCCGTCTTGAAATATTATATACATTTTAAAAGCCTGGGAATGTGGCTCAGTGGTTAAGTGATCCTGTTTAATCCCTGGTACAAAAAAATTTACAGTATTGAAGCAGTGATTCTCTTTTTGGCATATGTGGCCTCATGATGAAAGATACTTCTTTAAATAAAAAAATTGTTTATAATTACATAGAATTTCATGATTAGAAAATTTAAGATCAGACATCAGGCTTAAAATCCTTCTGCTTTGCCCTTCTCAATTATGTGTTTCTGCCAGAAGGCTGGAATGAAACTTTTATTCATTTACACAAATTAGTGATAATCTTACTGTTTCAATGATCCTTATAAATACCTAGGAATTTCTCCAAATTAAAAGAGCTCTAGTTAAGCAATCATGCATGTTCCTCACTTTAATTCAAGTGAGCTCTGTTTGAATGAATACCAACTTCTCAAATAATTTTCAGTGCTGGCTAGCACTATTGACCTCACTTTGAAGACACAAAGATAATTTTCCTAATTCATTTGCAAACACTATCAATTTTTTTCTGAAATGTAGTATTTGGGGTATTTGGAAATGCTTTGTTCAGGTTATCTCACTACCTTCATTAAAGTGTACCTGGATTTCAGGCACAAATAATTCTGAACTTGCACTCTCCATGGCCCATAAAACTTCTGAACACAGAATAAAGGAAATGGTCATTCATCAAGCTACCTAGGGAAAGAGGGAAAGATTGCCAAATTACTTCCCCAGTCTACATTAATGCTGACTGTCCAAACCATGAACTTTTTAACTATGTTGCTATTCTTGCATTTAGAGGTCATTTTTATATAATGACCTCCTACTACTTGAAAAATAAATCTTAGCCTATGGACTTCATAAAAGATAGAGGTAAGAAAAATTAATTCAAGTAGAATTTGCTAAAAAAGGTGCTGGCTTTCTCTGATAATAGATGTGTTCTTCTGTTTTCCTGAATAAGGTCCCTGAGTTCTGCCCTAGATTTTCCCAAAGTACATTCAATGAAGAACTTCTTAATGCCCCACTATGCTTTATATGATCCCACTCAGGTGTAATGATGGGGTCTCTCAAGATTTGTACTTTGTTTGTTTTTCTAAATTAACACTAATTGAAATACAAGATTCGATGACAGTACTTTTAAAAATGTAGTGATTCCATATATTGCATATGAAGAAGTGATGTCAGCAAGAGGTGTCACATGTTAAAATAGTCATAAGAATGCTTTGTACCTAATATTAATATTGATAATGATAATAATAATTAAAAACAGATTGATAACGGTGATGGTTCATATTTTAGAAAATGATTAAAACATAGTCCATCCATTTCTGTAAAATTCTTTAACACTGTTTTAATTTTAAAGAAATAGAAGAATAATTATGAACCAATGTCAACAAAAAATAAGAGAAAGAGTGTAGATAGATGTGCAAAAATCATGTATTAGGGTGTGAATGACTAAGGCATAGGAAACTGTCTGAGATTAAATCACTCCTTCATAGGTTTCTGGGGACATTGAAAATGTATGCTTTTGAAATGTCTGTAATTCACTTTCAGAAAAGCCCACACAATGACTAATAAATGTAGGGTTTTCAATTGAAATTAAAAAAAAAAATTGTAGATGACTGAAACAATTTGCATTAGTCAGTTTTCCATGACTGTGACAAAATACCTGAGAAAAATCCAATTAAAGGAAGATTTATTTTGACTCACAATTTCAGAGAATCCAGACCATGTTCACTTGGTTCCATTGATTCTGGGACTGGTGAGGGAGAGCATCATGGCAGACAGAATATGACAAAGCAAACCTGTTCAGTTCATGGTAGCCAGAAAGAGGAGAAGAGAAAGAGGGAGGAAGGGCCTAGGGACCCTTTTAGGACATGTCTCCAACCATTGTACTTCCTCCACTAAGCCTCACCTCCTAAAATTTACACTACTTCCCATAGTCCCACCAGCTGGGGACCAAGTCTTCAATACATGAGTCTTTAGGGGATATTCTAGATCCAACTAAAATTCTCTTTGATTAATGTAATGTAAGAAATGGAGCTCAGGTACCAGAAATCAAAATGGAAAGCCAAATTTTCAAATCTGAATCTCCATCTATAATATTGAATTTGCCTCCTACAAGTGCTTTTTGTTTTCATTTTACTTCCTTATGTCTTAAAAGTAAACCATTTTACAACTATAGCTTAATCTGGTTCAGCAAATCATCTTTTGAACTAAACTGGAATAACTTGGTTGAATGAAATGTCCATAAGTGACTTATTATCCCATCTTTGAGAGAATCTCTAATCTTGGTTGAAAAGTGATTTCCTGTTGTTAACCACATTGAAACCCATTATCTAGACTTACCTGTGTGAGAACAGCCAAATGGCAAGTCAGTACATACTTTCTGAAGTGGCAGGTCTCATGACTCAAACTGAATCACATATTTCAGATGGCTTTGTGTTTTTTTTTTTTTTTTTTGATAACTATACATTGTCAATCACCTGGAATTCTTTTTACTTCCGAATTTCATCTACTCCAGTACTTGACAACTTAATGCTGAGGTAGAAGGCATAGTCCTTGAAGTGAAACATTCACTACGAATAATATATTTTGGTGTTATACCATCCAGAATACATTGTTCATATGGGGGGAACGATCTAGCCATATGATTAAGAAAAAAATAAAAATCAAGTTTGTGGATATTTGGTTTTCTTCTTTAATAAAGCATATTGACAAAATCTATCACTGATCTAATTCTGTCTTTCTCTTCCCAATTTTGACATCCTGTCTGTTTCCTTTCCTGTCATTCTGCTTCAGTCTTCTCATATCTACAGTGGACAAAGTCATACTGTGAGTAATGCACTGAAGAATTGGTACAGTGCAAATTAGGCAGTGAATATAAAAGTAATTTCAAACTGAAAAAGTCAAAAAGTAGAAATAATTTTTTTGTCCACCAGTCACTATAAAGACCAAGGTTTCAACCAGAACTAGATGTAATAAAATAATTCTATAACCAGATTATACTCTTTACTAGGACATTAGTGCACAATAACAGAATGCATAATGGACATATAGTACTAATAATGGGGGCAATGGAAGAAGTCATATTAGTAAATCTAGAACTAGTGACAACACTGAACATTTATTGCTTTTCATTGCTGTCATTTATCATCGAGTGTCACTAGCTAATAATTCTATCTCTGCCATTGACTATCAGAGTCACCTTGGTCAATTTACATCGTCAATTTACATCTCCTGAAGCCTTAGTTCTTCATCTATAATAGTAATAGCAATAATAATAATATGGCTACTTAAAGTTGACTTGAGGATTCTTACAGGAAATGCAGAGAAATAGGACAGTTCTGGAAATAGAACATGTTCAACCAATGAATGGTACCTTATATATATATGAATAGGCTGAAACAGTATGTCCGCTAGGTCAGGTATCTAAAATAGCATGTCATCCCAATGACCCTTTTGGATACATCTTAAACACATTGCTAAAACTCAGCGAAAAGTGGGGAAACCGAGATCCAAACTCAGATCTGCCTGAGCAGAACCCGAGGGTTAAACAATTCAGCTGTAAAGCCATGCATTATGGCCCTCAGTTCAAAGTTCATAGATGTACAAGAGTGACCAAAAGCCTGAGTAATGAAGCTCCTCTGACCCCTGTTCACACATCACTAGTGATTTGGGCATAACTTATTTGAAAGATGTGGGCCAGTGCAATGAGGAAATGTGTTTCTATGTTAACTACCCCTAAGCGAATGCTTTTGAAGCTGACCCACTTGATGTAGCTATCTCCTTGGTGAAAGGCTTTCTGAGAAGTCACATCATTTAGAATAAGCCTTCTGCCGGGGGCTACATTTCTGCAGGAGCTCCCTCAGTGATTGGAGCCTGCAGTCCTGCTTTGCCTGCTTTTATGGAATGAGGGGCTTATTTTTATAGTTATGCACTATGTTGCTTTCCCCCATGGATGTCAAAAAACATGATTTCAATTGTTGGCTTTGTAAGCTATAATCATGTAATTGGAAACAGCTGTGCACACAAGAAATATAATTCAAAGCAGTTTAATTAATACATCTTCATTGACAAGTTCCACTCATAATACTGATATTATTGTGTGATTCTTTAATCAAAAGGGGAGCCATTTCCAGATTATCTGCTTAATTTTTACTTTCTCAAGGAAACCTGGCAATGATATTTTGGGGATAACTTCATCTTATCTTCTAACTCTTGGACATCTTGCTGCAGTTCTCTTCTTTCTTTGAAAGTGCAGGTCAGTAAAATCATGCCTCAATTTTTTGGCTTACTAGTGTAGTAAGTGGTGTGTTATATGTGCACCCATCTCTTCAAATCTTAGGTGCTCACTCCTCAGCAGCTGTGTGGGTGTCTCTCCTAAAATTGCCCTGAGCAGAAGACAATTTCCTTCTCTAAGGCTATAGCGCCCCCTCATGGGCTGTCTGTGTTCGGTGACTGGTCAGTGGTAGGTGGTCCGGAAGCTTTGCCTGCTTGTCTTAATGGAAGACAGGTCTTCAGAGTTGTTTCAGCTGTGGAAATGACAACAGCTTTCGTTGCAGGTATATCACAGATCCATTCTCCCCGCTTCCCAGTCCTTCTTTCACTCACTGTAGATGTGAATCAGAGGACACTCCCTTAAATTCCATACCAGCACGTGTTTCTCAGGGAACTCAAACAAAGACTTCCACTCGATTTTGCATTATATAATTATCTTTGTCGTAAACCTTTGATACCTTTCCAAAACTTTGGATCTTTGACACGGGCCCATTCTTCATATAGAGTTTCTTGTCTCTACTTGAAAATTTGCCTTTGCTCTCATGATTTCTGGTTCACCTAACTTTGCAAACTTTATTGTTTGAAGTAGAAAGCCCCTATTTTAAATTCAACCTATTTGTTTTGTGTGGAAACTGATAATTGGTTTAATTAAGTCAATCAATATCTTTCCATCTGCATTTAGAACATATGCACACTGGCACAAACACCCCCCACACAAATACACACATATGCACACACACAAAAAATGTCCTACAAGGTCAGAGGTCTAAATGAGATTCAATAAAAATGCATCTCATTGCCTGAAACTGAACAAAATCAATTTTAGAGGATACATATCAGTCATGAGAAAATAAAATAATGACAACAGTGGCTATTTTTTATGAAGTACTTACTATAGCCTACCAGTACTACATTTTTTGAAAAATTGACATAACTGCTTCATGTTTATTAAATAATTTACCTTTCATGTCTATCCAAAGAAGTGAGTGTCATTTTCCCCTATTTGGCTTATGAAAGATATGAAGAAGGATGTCCTTAGTTGCCACATTGCTCAAAAGAAAAAGACTATTCAGTGAATTTAAACATTTTTTAATGAGATAATTTAGATATAGTAGCAACAGATTTCTTTTGTGAAACATTTGTTTCAAAATGCTGTTGAACTATATTAAACTCCGTAAAGAAACACAATTAGCATGCACTTCTTTGCAAAAAGTTCACAAGATTGAAAACATATGCTTTGAATGAATATTTTTTTAGTAAGCCTTTATGTTTTTGATCTTTTACAATGCAAATATTTTTAATGGATCACTATATATCTGCATCATAAACTTTGTCATTAGCTAATACTACAGTTCAAATTCAATTATGATTCCCAATCAACTATCTCAATTTAGAACGTTTATTTGAATTCTTGAGAGATTACTAACCTGCAACTCTGAACAACTTCATTTCTCCATTATAATAACCTCACATAAAGGAAAATTAATTTTCCTAGAAAAAAAGATATAGAATTTCCGTATATCTGTCCCTCTGAACTTAATGCAAATCTTATGTTAATCTTTAGATCCTCAGCCCTAATATAATACTATAGTCATATCATCTCTAAGTTGGATTTATAAGGAAATTGAGAAAATTTAATGAAAACAAATCTATAATCAATATTTAAGGGTCAGGGAAAAAGAGACATTAAATTGAATTGCAAATCAGAATTACTCTTGTTAATATTCTCACCTTAGCACTCTTGTAGTTGAAGAAAATTCTATTCACCCTCAGAGAAAAGGTTTTATTCAGTGGAGCCTTGAGTGGTTCTGATTTGGATATTACGAGGGACATTTCATGCAGCCCCCGACAAGAGTGGAATAAAGTCATATCTCAAGTGCCTTCTGGTGGTGACACAATTAGTAACATCATTGCTTTCTATTTTACTTAAATGCTTTTAAAGATGTTTCTGATCTAAACTTAGATGATGCATGGCCTAGGTGATCATCTTCTCTAAATTTCTAGGTACTTTCTGATTTCACATGTTCTTTCCCTTTGTTCTGCCATTAGCAAGATCACTTGGTCAGTTTTTGATTGAGTAAACTGGAGGAGTTATGATACTCTGTACTTAACCTGAATCCTAAAGTAGAATGAATAAGAAATAAAGAAAAGGAAAAGGTTTCTATTAGGGAGAAAGAGAGAGAGAGGAAAAAAAAAAAAGAGGAGCAATTCTGTAAGAGTAAGATCTTAGGGATTCTCATGACTTGAACCACTTATAGCAAAACGTGACCATAGGCTGATGAATGGAATAATACTGCCCCCTTGTATTATTCAGGGTTCTCTAGAGGAACAGAATCAACAGGAAGTATGATGATAAATGGGGATTTATTAGACTGGCTTACACAACCAGAAGCTGGATAGTCCACAATGGTCGTCTGCAGCTGGAGAGCTGGAAGAACCAGCAGCTGCGCAGTCCAAGATGCAGAAGCCCCAAAACAAGAAAGATCAACAGTCTACCCTTGTCTGAGACCAAGGCTTCTGGAAACTCCCTGGAGAATCACTGGCAGAGTCCACTTTGGAAGAGTCAAGAAGCAAGAGTCTGATATCCTTAGAAGATGGAAGCAGCAATCAAGAACCCATTCAAGAAGAAAGGAGCTAGCATCTGCATCTGCTTCCTTGTTCTTCCAACTTTGATTCCATCCTAGTGGACCCTCCCATGCTTAGGGAGGGTCTCCACTTCAGTTCACTCTCCTACATTCCAATCATTCCTAGACATGCTCTCCTTGACACACCCAGAAGCCTCTTAATCATCAGCATCTCTTAATCCAACCAAGTTGACAATTCAAATTAACCATTACACCCGTCATCATTGGAGGTAGGGGATATTTTACAAGGCCGAAGTCGTACTCTGTTTGCTGGGGTTTGGCTATGGTTTGAGGATGTTCCCACAACATTGCATGTTTTGGAAACTTGGTCCTTAGTGTGGTGCTGTGGGAAGTGACAAGGACTCTAAGGTGTGGGACTTAGGGGGAAGTCCTTCAGTCACTGGTGGAGCTGCCCTACAAAAGGATTAAGGTAGCTCTGTGGGATCCCTGGGGTCACATGAGAGTGAACCCTTGAAAGAAGAAGCCTGAATCCAGAATCATTTTCCAGATTTCTATTTGCAAGATCTGATCTCTTCCTTCTGCATGCCTTCCAACATTGCCATTTGCCTTAAGGTAATGGAGTCAAGGGAACCCTCACCAGAGCTGAGCTGATGCTGATGCCCTGCCTTTGAACTTCCAGAACTGTGAATTAAACAACCTATTTTCTTAGAAAGTAGCTTGCCTCAGGCATTTCAGGATAGTAATGCAAAATAGACTGACACGGTTTAACTCCAAAAGTGTATACAGTGAACAGCATATGACAAAGCCTAATTTCTACAAACCAAAGTTTGAGTATGTCTGTACAGAGAGGTATTAACAAAGAGTACCAAAATTAATTCAATCACATTGATCTTTGTCCAAAAAGTGAATCTATTTCTCCTTCACCTCAAAACTCTGGCTCATCTGGGCACAGTAGCATATACCTGTGATCCCAGTGGTTCAGGAGGCTGAGACAGGAGGATTACAAGTTGAAAGATAGCCTCAGCAAATTAGCAAGGCCCTAAGAAGGTTAGTGAGACCCTGTCTCAAAATAGAAAACAGGAGATATGGCTCACTGTAAAGTGCCTCTGGGTTCAGTCTCTGGTACCAAAATTAAATAATAAAAGCTGTGACCCTCTTCTAAGTGGTTATTCAGTGGTCTGTACTTCCTCATGATCCATGTAGAAGTCCTTGATTGGGTCAATACATCCAGACAACCAAGGAAATAAGATAAAATATAGTGAATCATACAAGATGCTACATAGGTCAGGCCCAGAACTGATAGAATTGCTGCTACCTGCATTCCACTGGCTGGAACCCAACTCTGTGGTACCAACTTAACCAATGATAGGTGTCTCTAGGAAAATAAATAGGATTTTCCAAGAACCTAAACTCCTAAAAACTTCCTGCACCCAGATTTTTCCTAAGAGCAGGGTCAACAAATGAGCCTGGCCTGCAGGCCAAATCTAGCTCAAGGTCTGGCTTTGTTCATCTATGAACTAAGAATTTTCTTAAAAGTTCTTAAGTGTTTGTGGGGGGTGGGAACAAGCGAATGAAAAAGGAAAGAAAGAAGAAAAATGTTGAAGACTATGTTGAGAAAGTAGAAGGAAAAAGAAAAGGAAGAGAGAGAATGGAGGAGGAGAAGAGCACAGAGTGGCAGGGAGGAGAAAAAGATCACAACAATGGAGAGAAGGGAGATGAAGGAGGAGGAGGAGGAGGAGGAGGAGGAAGAGAAAGAGAAAGAGAGTGAGTGGTAGGACTTGTCAGCTCCAAAGGCATAAAATATTTATCATCTAGTCTTTTACAGAAAGTTAATGTTGAACCTTTCTAGAAGAAAACATGGAGATATCCCAGTTGATGTGAGAACTGTATAAAACCCAGCAGAATAGTTGCTTTATATTAGGTAGAGGGGAGTGAAGGGAGGGCAAGGGGTGTGGGGGTAGGAAGGATAGTAGAGTGAAACATTATTATGTCATGCACATATAATGACTGCATGACCAATGTGATTCTGCAAAATGTACAATCAGAAAAATGAGAAATTATACTCCATTTATGTATGACCTACCAAAGTGTATAAATGCATTCTACTGTCATGTACAACAAATTAGAACAAATAAAAAATTTTAAAAAAACATCAGAGGCTGTTTGAAATGGTGTGTGTGTGGTGGGGGGGTGTGAATTGGTACCTTTATTTTACACAGAAAGCTGCATATCTTATCTGTTTTTCCCGCCCTCAGTCCATAGGGAGACTGATGAAATGAAGCAGTAACTTGGAATTACAACCAAATTTGTTAGAGTGAAATTATATCTGTAATAACCAAGAGAACATCTAGAAAATAAGTTGAATATTATTTGTGTGTATATATACATATATATAATTTTTCAATTAAAATAATTAAAAAAGACAGTCCTATAGTTTGTGAAAACCATTTAACTCTGCTGTCACAGCAATACAACAATCATAGATAATTCACAAATGAATGAGCATGGATATTTTGATAAGAATTTGTTTATAAAAATTTTCTGCAGGAATAATTTTCTCCATAAGCTGATCACTGATCTCAAAGATGATTGTATCAAAGAATAAAGTGAGAATGTTAGCATAATATGACACTGGGCACAGAGCATATACTTGTGATCCCAGTGGTTCAGGAGGCTGAGACTAGATTGTGCTAAAATCATTGTTAATAATAAAGAATATGTGGATATCCCTTAATGTGATAAGATTAAGTGAGACAAAATTAACTTTTTAAAATGATACATTGATTTCAGATTATCAATAATTAAATATACATGTATTAAACAAAGAATTTAAAATAGAAAGATATTAGAAAAATAACTTCATAGATAATGTTTACTGAGTAAATAAACAAGAAAGACATAGATGGCTATGTTAAAGAATTACATAATTTTATTAACACAAAATAAACTTATATAAAAATATATAAAGTATACATTTTGTAGTATTATTTGTGATAAGAACAACACAAGAATTTTAATATGAATATATACAGTGTTCTCAAGTTTTCAAGTTCCCTTGGGACATTAACCAAAATGCAAAATATTTTTTCCTATTTATCTATTGCTGCATATCAAATCACCTAACATCAATGCTTAAAAAGATGGTAGTTTTATTATTATTGCTCAGAGTTGTTTAGTTTGACCATATTCATATGATTTTCACTTTCTCAAGTACCTACAGTCAGATGGTACTAAACTGGGATCCAATAAGTTTTTCCTTACTTGCAATTCTAACGTGAGAGTAAGGAAGAACCCCAGCTGATAGAACACCAGTGGCTTCATAGGCATCTCTATTTCCATGTGCTCTTGCCATGATCTATTTCTGCCATGAAAGCTCAGAATAGTTGGACTTATTACAGGATAACCTGAAGTCCAAGGGTTTATTTCTAGTGAGACTCAGACCGAGCCAGAAGTTGTATTAACTTTTGTGATCTAACCTTGGAAGCCCACAGTATGTGCTCTTGATATCCTATTCTTCAAGATAGTTACGGAGGCTTGCCAGGTACACTTATGAATCCAGAGTCAAAAAACACAGAAGCATGTTTTACAACCACCTCAATGATCTAGTCCACAAAGAAAATCTCAAGACAATTCAAAATTGATCTTTGAACATTCATGGCAACTTAGCGTTAGGAAAACTCATATTTTAATTTATAATATCAACACATTAAAAATGAATGATCAAAATTTATTTTCAAATGCTACAGACAAAAACTACCTGGATAAAATTCTTTCATTATTGAGAATGGAGAATCAAGACCAACTTCAAAGCCAAGTAAGAGTAGAACTCCTTTAACTTCATTCAGTAAAAAATAAAATTCTAGTTTTAATATGATCTTAAGAATAGGATTAAGAGCATTGGTCATAAAATTGAAAATGAATCAAGATAACCCAGCATGACATTTTCATTTTGTATTTATCAGCAATTAGATAAAAGGGAAACTATTTATATGAAGGAGGTTGGGGAGGACATCATTATTTGTCTTTTGATCATTTTTGTAGGGATACCAAGGATATATGGACAAATTATTAAAAGTAAAAGGAAATTTGGATAAGGTGGCTGGGCATAATCCTTACACAACACAGTAATAATTTTGCTTTTAATCAGAGAACAACTAATGATTACAATATGCAATTGTAAGGAGAATATAGTAAGTACCAAAGAACATTAAGTACTTCAGAAATATAACAACAACAACAAAAAAAAAAAAAAAAGGGTACAAAACCTCTATAGGTAAAACTGTAAAATTTTAGTAAGGGATACTTCAAAAGATCTAAATAAATGAAATACTACTACTGCATATGAACAGAAAAATAAAATCATTAAGATCTCTCATTTTACAGAATTAATCCCATAAGAGCAGGGAAATGTCAACCAAAACATACATATGGCTTTATAATGTTACTTTATTCCCAAGTATAAACGGGCAAGTGAAATTATTAATAATGATAAGATTTTTCCATGGAGAACATGGGGTTGGTAGAATCTAACTAACAAGACTTGAGAGAGTTTGGATTATTTTGTAATAATTTTGCAATGAGAAGTCATTTGAGAATTTTAAAAGTCATTTGATTTTTCTGGCTATTTTGTAGAGGAAGCAAAAATAATTCAAGTGGGACCACCTGAAGATTCCAGCAAGCAATGATTGTAGATTGCCAAGACAGTGGTGAAAAGTGGCGGATCTGATCTAGGACATGCAACTGGAGCTGACAGGATTAATTAAAGGTCTTGACATGTTAAGTAAGGAAAACAGGAGAAATAAGGAGTGGTCAGGACTGGTCCAGAGCAAATGGATAAGGAATGATGTCACTCTTTGGAAGAGAGAAGCCTTGGAGGAAGCTGCAATTAGGGGAAGGAGCAGTAGTTCTGTTTGGGCCTCACTGGGATTCCTAATAGAGGATAGGATAGGCAGCTAGATATCTGAGTCTGGAACTCAGGAAAGAGGTAGGACATGGAGATTTAAATGCTAGAGTCAAAAGCAAATAGATGATATTTGAAGACCTACGAGAAGATGAAATTTCTTAGAGCTAGTAGACATAGAGTCCAAGGGGCCCCATAATTTAAAAAGAAAAGATAGAAAAGGGAAAGCCTTTCCCCGGAGGAGGCAGATTTTCAATTATTTTCTCATATTCATCAAAATCTAGACTCCCCTGGATCCAACTTATAAGTTTGCCATTTTAGTGCTTTAGAGATGGGGTGAGGTTCCAAGTGCCTCTCTCTAAAACTGCACCCTATGTAGTGTATCTTCAGAGTGTCTCTAGACAACCTGTGAGGATAAAAAAAGGGACTAAATAATTAGAGTATTAAAAACCCAACCCTTAAAGTCTAAAGACCAACATTTTCAAATTCCCAGCAAGTTTGCATTAAAATAATTTTACCAGGAGGAAAGTCCCAGCTAAGAAGTTCTGATATTTTACAGGGGATGGCAATTCTTTCTGTTGCTTCAAAGCATTCTCTTAAGAATCAAGCCCTTATGCAACTGTAACATTTTCTCTTGAGGAACAGGGATCAGAAAAGCCCAGATCCATTCTCAATTTAATTTACAATTTCGTTATACTTAAAGCAGTTTTAAATGGAATGATTTGTGCTCTCAATTAGCTGTGTCTAAAATATGCTTCTGCCACCAAAATGATTCCTAGAATATTTTATTTGAGCTTAATATACTTTTTAATAGGCTCCAAATCACAGAATGTTAAATGTGTAAACTTCTTAGGAAATGAATTAACATCTTTAAAATAGAATACATATACACTTTAATTGCATTATCTAATTTCTTTAAAACATGTTTGGAGAGAGAATGATGTTTAACTTAAAATTTTACTGTGGTGCCTGATTTCTCTGTACCCTTGCCCCAAGCATCCTCATAAATGACAGGGTCTGTCTCAAAATTATCTTAAGACTATAGCAAAGCTGTGTGTGTGTGTGTGTGTGTGTGTGTGTGTGTGTGTGTGTTCTTAATATTACTCAGTAATAGTGATGTAGTTGTTTTAAAAGTAATATTTCTCTTAACTTTTCTACAGTTCTTTAAACAAAGTAACACTGGCTGGGTGACCTTGGATAAGTGTCTTTAGTCCTCACTTTGATAGGCTTCTATATTTATAAGTTTAGAAATGACAATGCTGGTTGTTTTCAGTTCTGTCTTTGTTATACACAAGGATTTCAGAATGGTGAAAAGAGAAACAGCCCCCAAAATCAACTTACAAGCTGTAAATGTTGGGATTAAGTGATAGACATTTTTAATACATAAAGGCATGAAGCCTCCCAGCACAGAATTGCACCCACTAATGTTGATTTCCTTGATGCCAAATTTCTTGGAACTCCCAATGACCATGGTAAGGGCATGTCATTGCATAGATTTTCATTTCTTGTCAAGTCACTTTCCTTTCTTCCCATGGGACTTTAATCATCACCCAGGACGCAATTGTCCAAGAACCTAGTAGTCTTGGATAGGAACATACTCAGCCTCAGCTAAGTTATGTCACATGGGAGGAGGAGGAAGAGCAAGTTCCCAGCCAGGAGTCCTGTGAGGTAGCTCTAGCTTCAGGTCTATAGTGAGAAATAATTTTTTTCTCGAAGATGTTAGGTCATGAAAAGTTCTTTTAGTCCTTACACAATTTTGTTTTGTAGCTCAGAAAATTTGGCTCAATGCTTTGGGTAAATGAATGGTAGGAATAGTGAATAGTTAGATGGGATACATCAAGATCCATATGAAGTGGGATTGTAGAGGCAGTTTCCTGATAGTTACAATTATTGCTAAAATTATTGTTGGACTCAATTAATAATAAGTTACAACTAAGGTTCAGTACAGTTATCCCTAATATCTGCAAAATAAATCCTCTAAATCTGGTAAAATAGCTGAATCATGAGGTTTATTCTCCATGGCATGTATTTTATGCTTGGTAAAAACTACGATAAAAGGTCGATTTTGCCTACTTGTAGCAATCAGCTAATGCCTTCTCATGTTTCATGTTTACCCTGAGCAGTTAAATGACTGAATAAATAAATGACAAATTTTAATACACGCATAACTAATTAATACTGTTAATTAGATTAAATATTTTCCAAAAGTATTTGCAATCACAACTCCAAAAATCAAAATCACTTAGTTGGTACATGCTTCTTAATATTTTTAAAAATAGCCTTGCAAGGTCTTTAAAAATATAAACTGGAGGATAAAATCATTTTATTTATCAAGGTTGTGAAGAATTCATGAAGTTTATGGTAGATTCTAAAGTGAGCTATAGTATGAATAAATACATTAGTTGTGCACATTTATTATTTTATTATAAAAATTAATAGTGTTTTAAGATTATTTTCTTCATCTTAGTATGGGAAATGTTCAAGGATTTTAGGATTTATCTTAGGGAATAACACTGTCCTAAGAAGAACCAGTATTTGTGTTTTTACTAATTTTTAAGTAAAATAATATGTTCTAAAACAATGCTTATTTAAAGTTTTTGACAGAAAAAAAGAAAAAGAAGACACAAAAATAAACATAATGCAGATGACTCCCCCAGGGAAAATACTACATAAATTAGTGCATTGTCCTCAGATCTTCATTCATCCTTCTGTGTTGGCTGATCTGTCCCCTCCTTCCATTCTGTCTTTATGTGACCCTCCTGTTTCCCCTCAGGTCTCTCAGTCTCTATCTGTCTGTCCCTGTACTGCTCTATTTCACTCTGCCCCTTTCTCCTTCCTCAAAGGGGTGTTTTAACATGCATGCAAAAATAACTTTATATTTAAGAAACTTTTTCCCCTTAATATTTCATGAGCACATATAAAATATTGCTTATATGTAAATCATCATTAGAAATTGAATGAATGCAAAATGTTTCAGGGAAAGTATATCTACTGCAACATATTACACACATATCCCCAGTTGCAGTGCATATGCGAATACATACACACCACGGAGTTTTATCAAATGCACATATTTTCCACATTTTTTTCAGATACTGTAATTAATAAAAACATGCAAATAATAATTCCTCATACTCTGACCAGATATACATGGCATTGTATCTCAGTGGCATTGTGTCTTTTAAAAAGATAGTTATCTGGTCATTGAAGGAGCTCAGTATCTTCTGACATATACCACTATTTAGTTTTCTTCTTCCACAGATTGCCTTTTTATATGGTGGAAATTAAATTATTGTATGCCCCCCCAAAATTAAATTTATCCTAATTAAAATTTATTTAACATAATAAACCAAAAGTTTCAAGAGATTTGAGAGAAAGGTGAAATTTGGGATGTTGATCCTGTGCTTGAGAATTCAAAACACAGGGCTGGCCTTTAACTGTGTGTCAGAAAGATGAAGAGTGAATATTTACTGCAGAAACACAGCCATTGAAAAGATCCTAAGGTATACTCCATGCATGTATAATGTGTTGAAATACAGTATTTTTCGAAATACATGTTGAAATGGTCTACTGCCATGTGTCTCTAAGCAGAACAAGTAAAGAAAAGAAGTTATATTATCCCTAAAAAGTTATCCAATTCAAATAAATTTTCAAATTAATTAGCAGAAAAAAAAAGGTCAGTGGGACATTTCTCAGAGTTACACAGATTCTAAATCGTGTAAAAGAGTGTGTTGTCTCTTAGACCTTTGTCCTTTCTCCCATTTGTTTTATTTTTTTAAAGAAATTTGTTGTGATCTAGAGACTTCCACAAACCAAACAAAACAACATAGCAGTTCATAAGTCCTAACCTCAAAACTGTTTGTGGTGTATAATTGCATTTACACTTGATGTTTATTATAGGTATTTAAATGTACTTACCAAACAATATTTACCCACATTTAACCCAATGATTATATTCCACAAGTCTTTTATAATTAACTCAGATTATAAAACGTTGGTCATATTACTTTGGTAATTTTCTGCTAATCCTTTTTCAATTCCATTCCCTGTAAATATTGTTTTTCTTCTGAGTGTTTTGTCTTTTCACTTTGATCATAAGGTCTCTAATGGAATGAAAGATTTTCACAATTCATCATTTCTTTTCACATTCCGTTTAGCCTGTGTGAGTGAATATGCTCAGTGTATATGTTTTAATAAATTCTACTTTACCATTAGATCTTACAAAAATTCCCCTATATTTGCATTTAATGATGTTATATAGACGTGATTCTCAATCATAGGTGTTAAATCTACTATGAAGTGGTTTTGCATGATGAATGTGGGAAGGATCTCATTTTTTAGAAATGTCATATGCATGGTCATTTACTAAAGAGTCTGTTTTTTCCACAGACTTGTAAAGGCAACTTGTTAGATAATGATTTTCCAGGTATGCATGGTCAACTTTTAATCAAAAAAATTCCGTAATAATTCTTACTATCAACTGTTAATTATATTTACCAAATACTGTTGAAAAGTTTTGTTACAGATGGGATGGTTTAAAGTCAGGACTCCTTCGGTGGTAAATTCCATTTTTTCTCTTTCTCCTTTATTGTGGCTCCATCTTTGCCCTCTTCTCCTGCCTCTTCCCCTCCACTTCCCCAACAAACCCTAATCTCACCTTCATTCTTCTGTTTTCTTTGCATGTAAACTTTATCTTTATATTCTGCAGTTTCATCACTGTGCTCTTTGATGCTCGCAAAAATCGTATCCACCCTCCCTGCAGTCACAGCGCTATTTCAATTTAATCATGCATGTGTTTCTTCATTTCTGAAGAAATAATCAACTTTTCAAATATCACATCTTTTCATTTCCCCTATTCTCATTCAGAACAATGGAACTCTGCTGTAACATCTCCATCTCTTTCCCTTATGTTCTGCAGAGGGGGCCTGCTGTACTTTCCTGTTTGTTCACCAATTCTATACTTAGCAGTGTAAAATATTGATGTTTTTGTCCTTTATTTCAGTCACTCTATTCGACTTCAATAGACTTTTATTTGGGTGGTTTGCAAATCCTCATATATTCTTCTTTTGTGATTTCTATGTTTTTGAAATCAATGTTACCTTTTCCTTTACTCTGAAGATCTGAAACTTCATTAATCTTGAGTTATTTTATATTGTTCTATTAGTTTTCAATTTTGAGGGATTTATTTTGTGTCCTGATGATATTTGCGATTCTTTACATTAACATGCTTTTCATTTTATTTATTTATTCATTTATTTATTGCAGGCTCCTGTTGACTGAAAATCCATCTCTCTTTCTCCATCTCCTCCTCCCCCCCTCCCTTTCCAGCTCCTGCCTGTTTGTCTCTCCTACTTTTTCCTCCCTCCCTCCCTCCACTGCCCTCTCTCCTCTTCATCTCTTAAGGGTTTTGTCAAGACCTCCCTCTGCCTGGCTGACCTGGCAGCAATTCACAGCCCCTCTTGAGCCAGTGCCCAGAGTCAGAGATGTGTGATCCCAGCTTCTGTCTCCAGATACAGTTCTGGTTCCGACCCTGGCAAGCTCTGGACCGGTGCTTACCTGGAGTGAGTCATCCTTGCTGATAACTTTGCTTCTGAGCTGGGAGCCAGGCAGGACCCAGCTTTAACTGCTTACCTCATTGCCTTTCCTGCCTTATTGCCTTCTGCTCTAGCCTTCCTGTGGACGTAGTTATTTCATTGTTGGATACCACTCAGTTTTCTCAAATGTGTCCCTCATGGTTTATATATAATTGCTAGAATGGGTTTAGTGTAGAGTGGACTATGGAAGTCCAAATCTGATTGTTGTTTTCCTGACTGTAAATCTAAAAATGTCCTTTAAATGTACTGACTCTGTGCCTGCTCCTATTATTTGTGGGTTTTTTTTTTTTTTTTTGTTATGATTTTTGATTCTCTTGTTTTGTACTTTTTTAAGTATTTGAAGTAGAATTTTCTACATTAAAAATAGTAAAACTTTCCATATGTGCTTTATTTCTCTATATCTTATTTTAGATAAAAGTGTCTTTAAAGACATATCTTTTAAAACTTTTATCTAAGATATAGAGAAATGATATCGAGAATGTAAGATAGAATGATGCCAGATATCAACTCTTACTTTTATGTTCTCTTGGTTTTAAGAGCTGCATATAAAGACTTATTTTGGGGGGAAAAATAGAAAAAAATTGCTTTCACTAGTTTGCTTAAATATTTTCTGCCTTTGAAATTTATCATCTAACTCTCCCCATGAAGATCTGTGAGTATACCAAAATAATTTATTGAATTATCCATTGTTTTTCCTTCTCATTTAAATTGCCACATTCTCACAGGCTGTTTGTGAATATATTGATTATATTTCTTGGATTAATTTTCCATTTATCTATTTGTGTGTTATAATCATGAAGTTTCATGTGATAGATTTATGATTAATTAAAGTGTTTACAAGAGTCAATACCCTCTTGTTATACTCTTTCTTTTTTCTTTTATTTTTTTCCTGTCTAGTTTCATAGGTTTGGCCTTTTATATTAAAGTTTTAGACTTACAATTATTTTTCTTTCATAATTTCCCTTCAAATGTTTTTAGAATATCATTAAAACAAAATGAACAAAATGAAGCCGTTAGCCTGGGGTTGTTTCAATACCTGGAACTCTTATTACATAAACACTCCTGAAATTAACTTGGAAATATTTCTTATAACTGACATGAAAAAACAAATCAAAAATAAATTTTAGCTGCTCACACAGAGCCAACTAGCCAATTACTTAACTTGGAAACATTCTTATCATCTAATTGAAGAAACAAAATTTAAAAATGAGTTTTAGCCAGTCATAAATAGACAAGCAACCAACTAAGCATCCAATTAGGGACTTCCCATCAGAACATATCCACATAAGGCAAAAGGCTAGCTACAGCCAATCAAGTAATCCCTTACTTTACCACCATGTTCAGCCTATGAGAATTCACTTGTGTTGCTATGCAAAAACTCTCTGAATCCCTTCTAGTCTTCTAGTTCTGGGTGTCTTGTTCTTCATGAAGTGTTCATTGCTAAAAAAAAAAAAAAAAAAAAAAAAAAAAAAACAAACAAAAAAAACCTTTATTTTGTCTAAATTTTTTCTTCTATTACTCATGAAAGTCTCCTTGAACTTATATATCTATGTAAGAATTTATAAGTTGAGTGTTCTTTTAGAGATGACACGTCTCTGTGTTTGAGTTACTCATTATATCCCTCAGTCCATTAAATCTTTAGAAAATTCTTGATAAGCTAGTGACTATTCAGTGTTATGAGGTATTTATATCTTCTTTTATACTTTTAGCCAGATATTTGCATATAAGGAAATCATTGGTTTTTATCACTTAGTAACAAATAACGCATTTTCTTATTTAGATATCTAAAAATTTTTATTGCTTATAGGTTTTCCAGTAACACATTTACATGATTTCAAAGTGGTTGTAAGCATACCAAGATATGCTTTCCAAGATGTACCACTCTTCTTTTCTTTTCTATTTTATTGTCTAATACTTTCAAAATAGTGATAAACAATTGTGGCCGTAATGAAAAATCACATCTTTATTTTTACTCTAATACAAATGTTGGAACATTCCATAGTTAAGCATGAGATAGGCTGTTGACCTTTGAATTTTATTAAATGTATTCCTAATTCCTATTGAAATGACTATATCATAAATTCCACTAATATTGCGTCTTTCTTCCTGTCTTGAATTGAACTTCAATTGACCATGGCTTGTTACTTTATTATTGGATGCAAGATGCTAACAGGTTATTTTCGTTTAATGTTCAAAATTAAATTGGTGTCTGGTTTTCCACTTTTGCATTATTTTCTGCAGATATTGATATTTTTGAGAATGCACCTTTTCTCAATATTATTTCTGCTGCCCTATGTGGGTATGGACATTCTTTAGGAAATTACTTTATTCAGAATGAGGAGATAGGAAATTGAAACTCATTCGATTTTACAATGCCCGTGCAATAATTCCCATGAAATGTAGGATGTAAGGAAAAAGAAAATTTCTGCATACGTGAAATTTATTTACTCATTCATTAAATAAATATATATTATGTGTGTGTGTGTGTGTGTGTGTGTGTGTGTGTGTGTGAATGCACCAAGCACTGTTCTAGACTGTTGGGAATAGAACAAAAGAATTTTTTATTCATGCAAAATTTCTGCTTTCCTGAAGCTTACATTCTCAGGAGGGACAATGATAGTAAACAAGTGAACCAATCTTGCTATTTTGAAGTTATCATATTTGTAGATAAAGATAAAAAAGATAAGATAAATAAGATAAAAAATCATCCAGACAAGGTGAATGAAAGTAAATGGAAGGTTAAGAATGAAGTAAAATATCAATTAAGCTGTTCAGTAAAGGCCTCCCGAAATGATATTTGAGCCAATATGTACAAGGCTCAAAGAAAATTACTCAAATTTTATTTTTACACATGTAAAAGGCACAACAGGAGTCCTAAAAATGATCTGTCCTTGCAATATTTTGGTACACAAGATAAATTTTCTTTGTAATTATAATTTAAAAAAAGAAAAAAAAAAACGATGTTTATAAAAAGGACACAAATAAATGAATGTTTCTCATATTTATAGGAATATCTGCACATGCAAAGAGCCACAGCCTTCTGAGTGAGCCCCTTGGCAAAATTTACTTTTATTTCAATACATCTGTCATGACTCAACCAATTTGGGGACTTGTCTCTGAGTATTACTTCCACTGTTAATAAGACATAAAAGTTTGTCTCCCTGTTTTGGGTTAATGTTGCATTGGCCCTGAACTTCTTTTTGAGAACAAATTCAATTCACCCATTGTGGTTCTGAGTGACTAATTTTTAGATGTCCACAAATGTTACCAGTGTTTTGTCCACACAATAGGATAGTAGTTTACATAAAGGTTCAGGCACCACTCTGTGAAAATGGAATGATTTTTCTAAGTAGCAAAAGAATGATTTTAAAAAGCTTTTAGAAATATTCCAGTGAAGTTCCTCCCCTACAAAAATAAAAATAATACTTCTAGATTTTTGTGTTCTTCTTATTCATTTTAACTCTCAGTTTAAATATTAGATTTTAACCAGACATAGTTGTTCACACTCAGTATGGGTTCAATGATGATGTTTTAAAATGGATTGTTTAATGACAACTGAAGGATTTGTGGGAAAGTTCCTGTACCCAGCAGAGTGAGCTATGTTTAATTCACAGGTTAATCTAATGAATAAATATTTATTCAAATTACAAATAAAGCATGATAGGACTACTATGTAAAGGGTGTTCTTACTTTTAAACTACCTATATTTTGCAACTAGAATAATATAAATGAATTAATTTGTTAGGAGAGGAATTCCAAGGGAGTCCACCAATATTTAAAGAACAACTGCCTGCTTCTAGCTGTGGGATTTGTGAATACTTGCCCTCAAGTTACTTCTTCATATTTCAGTGCCCTAGTATCCTCACATTTTCGGTTCTCTCTTGTTCATTATCTGCAGTCACTTTTCAAATGTATGCAACTTCCTCCTTTTACACTGCTTAATGTTATTGCTTCTACTTTCAAAGATAGATTGGGTGCTTATAGGAAATGGAGTTGAAGCATCCTAAATACATAAATCATTAGAGATCTCATTTTCTTGCCCAGTTACCGACCAGAGTCTAGGTTTTAATGTGGAGAGATGTTTTCAACAGAACATTTAGTATTTACAGCTGTTTTTCTGTTGCTCTGGGCGTTCACATTATTTTCGTACTCCAGCAGATTCTGGAGACCCAGGGAATGCTACTGAATGGATGATTTATGCAAACCCTTAAACCCTTTCCTTAGAGGAAAATGGCCTTAGCATAATGCCATCAGCTAAAAAGTTCTGATGATTTCTCCTCCTATGTGGATGAGAAGAAAGGGACAACAGACAACAGAGCTAAGAATTACCTACCGAGCCAAGTTGGCATAGAAGACATGATGCCACTAGTACAGGACCTTCTCTGATTTGAGGTTTTCTGGGTCCTGCTATCATACCCCTACCCAGTTGTAGGAGTTATCTTAACAGTCTCCTGTGACAGCTACTTGTCTCATTTTATTATTGCTTTAGAATTCATACTTGCCTAGTACACATGATTTCAGAAATACTAAGTTTATAGTCAGGTAATAAATTTTTGTCAATGATGGTGGTAATTAATAGAATAGTTCACCTCTCTTAAAATTAGCTTACCAAAAATATTTGATTATTTTGAGTAAATAGCATCATTCATCATCCAAATGCCTTTTCATTCCTTTATGAATTATTTCTTTAAACAAATATTTGAATGTCACACTGTAGACATTATATTCATGGTTCTTAGTTTCTTTCAGAATTGAATGTGTGTTAATAAAAAGGATCAATTCAAATTTGTATGTATATTTTTATGTGCCTTATAAACACATGAATTCCTCTACTCTGCTACATTTATTCACTTATACTGTGCTACCTCTGCTACATTTATTCATTTATTCTATGCTCTTCTAAATCCATCTTTTAAAATGTGTCATGAACTTGGAATGTTTTAAAACTTGTTCACACTTTTATACTGTGTATTTGCATACAAAGGTCATTTCTTTCAAATTGTCATTCACCCTTACAGGAAGCTACTACTTAAGACACATTTGCACAGAAAATGGTTAGGGGGGAAATGTTTGAGTCTCTTGAAACTGCATTTCATATTACTAGTGTGGCTTTCCTTAGATTTATTTGCTAGATTAACTTTGTAGAATGAGAACAATAGCCAAGTGACAGTTGTATATAATTACACCCAGTCATCTGGGAATTGTACATGACTTTGCAAGCATCCTGAGGGAAGGTGCATTACCTTTGGCAAAACTATATAGTCCCAGGATAAATATAGTGCTCAACATTTTTAAATGAATTATATTGAAGAAAATTGCTACAAATGTCACCTTGTGTCTTTCTACAAAATTAGAGATGTCCTTCATGACCAGAGCTGTGTTATCTACTTCTGTCCTTCCCAATCTTACTTCTATCTCCAGACCATGAGTTAAAATAAATAGAAGTGGACAATCAGTTGCTTTCTAAGCTAATGTGTAACATAATTATGTGTGAGAAATTTAATAAACACAATTGCATTCTATCCATGCTTGAGTCTTCAGGTTTTTATGCTCCCAATTTTATTTTAGTTGTTTTATCCACAGTCTTTACTCAGTGTTTTAGAGAAAACATCATGAAAACAAAGAAAACCAACATTTAATTAAATTAATTAATTGATTTTTGCTTAGAGGTGGAATTGTTCTCATATCTCAAGGTATTAAGCCTAATGCAGATATCAGTCATTTCAGGCTCAGAGAACAAATACTTATTTTCACTTACTGATTATATTTTCCCCTTGATTTCCTTAAAACCCTTTAGTGAGATTATACAAATTCTTCTCTATTATTAACTACACTCAGGGAAATGTCCTATCTTTTTGCAAAGAATCTTTCCAAGACAAAGTTATTTCTTTTCACTGCCTGACACACTCTGCTGTTGGATCCTAAATTTCTTCCAAAGCCGGTGTGTTAAAGGCTTGGTTCCTAGCATGTGGTGCTGTTGGGAGGTCATGGATCCCTTTAAGGGTGGGGCCTAATGAGAGGTCTTTAGGTCAATAAGGGTATGCCCTTGACAAGGACTGTGGGACTCCAGTTCTTTTCCTTTGCTCTCTTTCAGTTCCTGGATGTGAGGTGAGTGGTTTGCTCTACCACACACAGCCACCATGATGTGCTATCACAAGCCCAAAGCAACAGAGTCAACCCATCATGAACTGAAATCTCAGAAAACATGGGCCCAAGTAACCCTTTTCCTCTTTATAATTTGATCATATCAGGCATTTGTTATAGTCATGGAAATTTAACATACATTCACATACAGTAACCTGATTTCAGAAGCCCAAATATTAAACTTCTTGGACTCAGGTGTAAATTAGAATTGGAAAAAGTGTGAAGCAATAGAACTAAAGTTTTTTTTTTTTCTTCCCCCATTCTAACAAAAGATATTTTAAAAAAAGAAAGAAAACTCAACTGCACCATATTAACAAACCCATAACCATTCAGAGTGAATTCTACGGCAGGTTAATTGCACTTTTGAAGGTATGTCTGATTATGAGAGATGCAAATTAGACATTTGTATTGTTCTGACTTTTGTACCTGGGGAGTATTCTATTTGGATGAAAGAAGCTTCAGTTTGATTTTAAAGTTTTTGGAACTGTTCTGAAGCATCAGAATTCTTAGGTCTGTGTGTACACCGCTCAACATGCAGGCAGAAAACAGCATGAAATGATTGCTTAATATTCTAATGTCTTTAAATTACAGTCTTTATAAAGCTGCTTCATTGAACTGGTAGATTTTTTTCATCATTTTATTAGACAAATTGGCTTACATCGAAAATATATAGTATATTAAGGCTATAGAGTTAAAATACTCAACTAGAGTTTGTATAATGATTATGAATATACCAGCATCTAATTTAAACTGCTATCATTATAAATAAATCATTGGAATACCCAAACAACTCTTGTTTATTATTCAAATTGTTATTTTTTTTCTGTGCACTTGCCACATTATTTATTCATTTAATAACCGGAACTCCTAAGCTCATGCATGTTTTTATGAACAATCATAAAATGTTGCTGTTGTGATTCACAGAGCCAAAAATGTATTTCAAGGTTACTGCTCCTCAACAGCTAGTAGATCTTAATTACTAGTTGGGTGAAACAATGTCTTAGATACGCAAGTTTTTTCTTTCTTTCTTTTTTTGGTCACAATTACCCCATATGTATTCAGCAATTCAGACTTCTAGCCAAGTGTTCTTATAGGAAAATGTAAATTAGTTTTTATGAGCATTACAGAGAGAAGAAATTGATCTATCCTTGTAGAAGGCCTTGAAGGGAGGAGCCTGTGTATGAAATGTGCACTTATTGCACACAAATAATTCTTTAGAATATGCATTTATTTTTACTTAGTGAATATTAACTAATTATCTACTAATAACTGAGCACTGTTAGCTGTGGCCACACATGCAATCATATTTAAATCTCACAACTGTGTGAGAAAGATGCTATTGTTTCCAAATACATGCAGCATCTGCTTTGAGGTCAGATTCATGTAGTTTTAAAGAAGTTTTATGAGTGATATGCTATACAGTTTTGAGATCTTTAGTCAACCCTACTGAGTTGCATATTCTTATGTGTAAAGAGGTAAGAATGTTATGCTTCAGGGTGTTGCAAGAGTAATTTTATATAAAATGCTCTAGCATATGTGGACCACTTCAGAGATTTCAAAACATGTAGAGAGTTATTGATAAATGTTAGTTTCCTCTCCTCCTTTTACTCAGGGCAAATGTTCCCAACCAGATGGTGACACACTCAAAATCACACATCACATGACTGACAAATCTGCAGCTACATATTTTCATGACAGGCTCAGGGCTTTTGCTTACTAAAACCAACTGTCCATCTAAGGTAGGATCATTTGGTCTTTACATTCAACCTTCTCAATTCAAATTCCCTACATCCCTTCCCTTCTTTATTGGATCATAGCCATGACAAAGAATTGGGAACTTTCTATTATACATTCTTCCTAGGAAATGAGGGAAATTTCCATCTGCCTACCAGTGACAGTCAATTGTACATGTCAGCTTGGAACTTACAGCATTACCCTCCTAGTTCTCAGGTCTTTTGACTCAGACCAATGCTGTACCATGAGCTTTCCAGGGTCTCCAGCTTGCAGGCAGGAAATCCTGAGACTTTTCAGATTCAAAAATTGCTTGAATCCAATTCCTTATAATAAATAATACTTATTAAATGATTACCTTTTATATATCTTCTATGCTCTTGGTTCTGTTTCTCTGGAGAAATCTGAACAACAAACTATCTATCATTCGCCTATTCTATCACTTGGTCCATGGGGAATAGAGTTGAAATAAAATAATCATACCCCAAACATAACCAAATCCCTAAAAAGTATAGAGAGAATAACCATTCATCAGGCATCACTCCATATAAGGCACATCTGTAGAAACAATAATATCCTAAAATCAACAATATCCTAAATATCAAAATTTATATTTTCAGTTAGAAGATAGTTTGTAATTGTAATAATATGCATAACATTGATCATGCAAAGTAGCAAAGAAAAATTTTAGCAAAAGACATATTGGAAGTAATATATTGAGGATCAAGCTCCAGTACTAAAAAAAAAAAATGAATGCATTGGGAATCTGTACTGATCTGGATATGAGGAAATTCTTTTTCTGGAACAGACTTTTCTTTTTTTCCTCTTCCTTCTCCTCCTCTTCCCTCCTCCTCCTCCTCCTCCTCCTCCCCCTTCTTCTTCTTCATCTTTTTCTTCTTCTTCTCCTCCTCCTCTCCTCCTCCTCCTTCTCCTTATTTTTCTTCTGGTGTTGTTTTGGTGTTTGGGATTTACCCAAGGGCTCTTTACCACTGACCCACATTCCCAGTTCCTTTTTTTATTTTTCATTTTGAGACAGGATCTCAACTAAGTTGCTTAGGGTCTTGCTAAGCTGCCAAGGCTGGCTTTGACTTGTGATCCTCCTGCCTCAGCCTCTGGAGTCACTGGGATTATAGGCATGTGCCATCATCCCAAACTGGGAACAGACTTGCAAAGTGAGTTATGTAAGTCAATACCACCTAAGTAGACAAAAGAGCTGGATAGCTTAGGGGAAATGAGGCAGACGTTAAGTAGACATGAAGTTATGGACACACAGACAAGTAGAGTGTTTGGAGCAAAAAACTAAAGGAATTTTGAAAGGTTAATACAATGAAAGTTGAAAAAGCAAGAGGTGATGGATGCGCGATGATGTCAGAGTGATGGACAGGACCACGTCTCACTGAGTCTTCAAAGGAATGATGAGGAGCACCGTCTTTGTCCTCAAAGTATTTCATGCACAGGAGATAAAGATATTTAACCAAGGTTTGACTTAATTGGAGTTTTTTTTTTTTTTTTTTTAAGTTTGTTGTGACTTTGGTGTAGAAAAGAGTTCAGAATGGAAGCAGAAAAGCTAGTCTGGAGGTTGGTAGAGTAGACCAGATACTAAAAGAGGATGACTTCAAATAAGCTGGTAAGAGTGTTTGCTAAGGAAGTGAAGTGAGTGGATCTGAATGATTTGTAGGTTGTGCTGAGGAAAATCAAAGGAGCAATGGATTTTGTTTACTTTCTCTATCTAATTAGCTTCCAATTATATCTCCTGTTGGAAATCATGGTATATTGCTCACTGAATTTCCATAGTTCAATAAATCCTGTTGTAGAATAATTGAAGTGTTTGCCGTGATTTCATGTATCTTTGAAAATGTGAGAATTTCTCAAATGTGCTAAAATGCAGGTATTTGCACATAATGATGCATGTGTATGCACACTATGTATGTGTATGGGAACACTAAAATATTTTCATAACAGTATAATAGCATGGAACATGTGCACCGTATATCCTTAAGTGAATATACAATTAAAAAAAACTTGAAAAATGAGTTCTCCCTCATTTTATTTAGCCTCCTTCTGGTACCCTCTCACACACACATATATTAAAGGAAAAGAAAATCAAAAGGATGTATTCACACTGTGATGGTCATTCACAGGGGGTGATGGGATATAGTTGATTTTTTATGATGATTTTGCCCTTTTCTTATTTTTCACATTTTAGAGATTCAGAGTATAATACTTTTAAAAGGTGAATCAGTAGATAATACATCAGTTCTCTGTTAATGGTTGATAAGTTTGAATAGCTATAACAAGAGTGAATATCTCCTGACTACAGGACGTTATGCCTTGATAGCCCCAGCTACTGAGTCAACACCGTGAGTGCCAGTTCTTAGGGCACCAGCATGTCTTGAAGGAATGAAGGAGTTTTAACATGACAGAAAATTTTGAGCTAGACCTTTCAGATGTACTGCAGCAGTTGGGTGAAGAGCAGGAAGCACTTCAGATATTGGAAACAAGGAAGTTGCTGGAGCCTTCATTGATTTCGGCCATTATGTAATGAGCATGGACTAGATGCCAAAATTTCTTCTAGTCACTAGTGATATATAAGTGAAGTATGTGGATGTGTGAAATGTTCACAGAGTCTCAGATTGTTTAATATAGCTGAAGAGTCAAGCTGAAATCAACACATGAAGAATGTTGTAAACTCTGTGGAAGACATTTGTATTCTTCCTATATAAGTCACGTAGATCCTAAAGCTATTTTTATTTATTTACTTATTCATTTATTTATTTGTGTTTTGGTACCAGGTATTGAACCTAGGGACCCTCAACCACTGAGCCACATGCATAGCACTTTTTATTTATTTTTTAAAATTTGAGACAGGGTCTCACTAAATTGCTTAGGACCTCTCTAGGTTGCTGAGACTGGCTTTGAATTTGTGATTGTCCTGTCTCAGCCTCCCAAGCCTCTGAGATTACAGGCAGGACCTGCTGTGCTGGATCCAAAGGGTATCTTCACAACAAAAGATTTGAACATCAGATTTTTCTTTAAACAACTAGGAGTTGATCCGTTATTGTTTCAAGCTTCAAGTATTTGATGATAAAAACCAGTTGGTTATTTCAGGGTATTCATGACCAAATTTGGTTTCTGTACAGCCCAGGAAAAGCAAACCATAATGAAATGCAAAGATCAATTTGTCCTGCACAGTTAATTTCTGATGCCGTGTGAGGTAAGAGTGATTCCTGCAATTCATTTGAAAAACATTTGATAACATTTCATATAACCGAATTCATAGTTGTTTCCCATACAATTGGATGTGTAATTATTGAGCAATTTTCAAGCTGCCTTTGTCTACACTTTGGATCACCTATACTTTCATGGTTGAATATACAAGTCTATCAACGCCTGAAATCACACTATTCATCTTCATTATTGTCACCATTGTTCCATTATTTTGATGCATGAAGGTGCCATGCCCCTGGTGAGTATGGGAAGCTCTATGCGTGGATATCAGATCCCAGGGCTTCAGTCCTCATAGCATAATGTCATTCTTACCCTTGAACTGATTTAATATCTTCTTGAAAAGGACAGTTCTGGAAGCCCTTTTTACAGTTATTCCAAACACCACCAACTGCATAAGCTCTAGATAAAAAAGTAATATTGATTCTTTATATGTGTACTATATAGCATTTTATATATTTAAGTGCTTTTACTCTTTTATTTGACATAATGATTTTAAGCCTAAAGCAGCTACAGTCTCTATGTTAATACTGGAGATGCAATGTGGAGTCTTGTTTTTAATAACATGTGGTATTTTTTTCAATGAGTGTTCATAGCAGAGAGGAAAATCATTGGATGCCCCCAATATACACACAAAGAAAATGCCATGATCTACACAAGGACACACATGTACCTTATAATAAAATTATCCTGATTTTTCCATAGTCTATGACTCTGTCCCACTTCACATTTTAGCCATGCATTAACTTAGTGTATGACAATTTCTTATCACTGTGGCATTGAAATTCAGGGGAAATGGAGTACTGTCTCATAAAAACCAACATTCTTACTTGATGCTTATAGGAAACAACATTTATTATTTTTAGAATAAGTGATAAAGAACCATAGTTAAGAAATTAGGCAAAATACAGGGATTTTGAGAAAGAAATTTAGTGGATGATGTAGTAGTGGGGATAAGTGATGTCGAGAAAGTTGGCGTATTTGCAAGGTAAAAAGGTGAAAGTTACTCCATTATTGAATTCATCATAGTTACAGAGAAATGGATGGTTATACCTGTGCCCACCCAATATAAAAACGATAGTTATCATCACTCCCTGTATCCAATATAATTCTGATATTTTACAGGGATGTACAAATGTGTGATGTACTCAAGTAGAAGAGGAAGTGAAGAAAATTCCCTGAGAGGAGGAAAGAAAAATGATAGATTCAAGTAACGTTTTGTCAGCTTGGGAAATGAATGGAAATTTGTTAAACCTAAGGTACACCCTCAAGTTTATTTCTGTTTGTGATCTGTGCAAAGTCCTTTATCATCTCACATTTATCATGTCTGCCCAGTTCTAGAAAATGAAGTGGACATTTCTTGCTGTCAACAGATTCCCCAGAACAAAGAGCTACAGTAGGATTCTACAACAGCTCTAACATTACCTATAAACAATAATCCAAGTGAATAACCCACTAGTAAGATTTTACTGTGAGAACATGCACTGAGGAAGAAAATGAAATTATTAAAATATCTTGCAATACAGAAAACAAGAAGACAAAGTTCATACCTACAAAATGTGCCAGAGAAGGTGGTAAAGGCTTTTCCATTGGAAAATGACAAATTTAAATTTGTCCCATCCCAGCATTTTCTACTCTAGGTATTTGTGATTGAGCCACTTCTTCCTTGAAGGTCCTCGATTCTCCATATATCATCTATTTGTGCTTGTATGAAGCACCTACTCTGTGAAGAAAACCATTAAATCAGTAAGTCAGAAGTTTGCTAAGTCAAATTGTTCAAAATAAGTAGAAATGTTAAGTGTATCTTTTAAAACTTTGGCATGGATTTGTTTCCAGATAAGAAAACAGGTGTCAAATCAATTTTACAATATGGTGCATTACTAAGGACTAACCCTTGACTGATTAAGTCCTCTAATCATTATTAAAACTGAATAGGACCATAGATGTTTACTTCTAGAAAGATGCTAAGATATCAAATGCAATCATATTTGAGCAGCAGCTTCCTCAGTGGTATAGAAGTTATTTTAGTTGTATTGAATTATTTAAAAGTATTTGATGTTTGGGCTGGGATTGTGGCTCAGTGGTAGAGCACTTGCCTCGCATGTGTGAGGCACTGGGTTCGATTCTTAGCACCACATATAAATAAATAAACAAAGGTTCATTGACAGGTAATAAAAATATTTTTAAAAAAGTTTTTGATGTTTAAGTATCTTTATCTGATAATAATTAACTTGGATTATTCCAATAAACCATGAGACAGATTTGACTTAGCAAATGAGAGAATTTAACTCACCAAGGTTAAAATATCAGTTTGAAAAAAAGGAGAAATGTTAAGCTTTTCTTTTTAAAGTTGGCATGAATTTATATCCAGGTAGGAACATAGATGTCAAATCAATTTGACAATACGATAAACCACAAAGAAATGATACTTGACTCATTAAATCCCCTAAGCACTCTGTGGAATAGAACCAAAAAACCTCAAATTACTTTGAAAGGAAGGCAATGCCATTTGCAATTTGTTTTTTATACCTCATCATAGATCAGCATTTACACAAATAAATGTTATATAAATAAAATAAATATAAATAATATAAATAACACTTATTTTCTATTTTAAGGATGTGGAATTAAGGTAAAAAGAGGTTAAAGAATTTTTTGTATCACAATGGTGGAGCAGATGACAGAATAGTGTATAAGCCCAGACTTCTGCCTCCCAAGTTTTAGAGCAATGTCACAATGTTTCTCATAGGTGCTATAACCTATTTAATCAGTCTACCTAGAGTAAAATAATCAATAAATATGTGTTGAATGGATACCAGCATATGAATTTTTATATTCCATAGGTCCAATTTCATGTGGCAGTATCTTAATAAAATGGTGTGCCTGTGAATTGGTTTAATATGGTTTTCTACTGAAAATAAATTATTTAGAGGGAACTTATATTTAATTGGTTTCAGTGCTCTTTCCAGATAAAGTCAAGGCATTTATGCTCCAACAGTCTCTAGTACACACTAATATTTTAGTATTAGAATATTATTTTCATGCTTTATGGTAATAATTTACACTCCACAACTTATTTCTGTTTGTATGATAAATTTTCTTCAGAGGTATGCCTTTAATGAACTCAAAGGCTTCTTTCATCGATATCCCAGATGCTTGTTATAAAGTCTCAGGCTACTCCTCACCTCTTCCCTTCTCTTTCCTTGTTCCTCTTCCTTAAATTAGGTAGATTCCTTTTCTGTTGAGACTCTTAGGCAGAAAGGGTAGAGCAGCTTGGCTTTCTGTCTCAGGCTACAACAGGTCCCTGGTATAAACTTACAGTGCTGCCATATGCACAAAACTTAGTCTATTTTCTAATTTTTGCCTTTAAAAGGTAGCATCCCTGAATCAAGCAAATACCTTCTCTGACCTCGGTATGATCCATGGACTGTACAAGGGGAGCAATGTTGGAATGTTGTTATTGCCCGGTGCTCAAAACCTACTTCTGCCAGGGTATGCCATTCTCAGGCAATTCCTACTTCCGACTTGTCCTACCTTTACTTTCACATTTTAGAAAACAACAGGGATGAGTGTTTTAAAGGGGTTGTTTGTCCAGGACAGCAAATCTGCAAATTGGGTCATGGTTCCAAATTAGAACTTTAATTAAATCTCTAGGTTCAGGTACCCAGTAGAGATAATATATGTCTCTTAGCCATCATTCTCCCTGGGTCCCCTATTGAACCTTAACAGTTTGCTTTGTGGAAAATCATTCCAGTGACTGCTAATAATCCTAACTTCCAATGCTGGTGCAGCTGTGTGCTTGTTCAGTTGCATTGCATGACTACTACGGGAAAAGGTGAGAATAGAGTCACATCATTAATTCTCCCTTGCCCTGTTCCACAACATCATGCTGTCTTCGCTTCTGGCCATTATTTCTTTAGACTTTGTGTGAAATCATCATCAAATTATCTTTTTGTGTTCTTCTAAAAGTGACAGACCTATTTCGGTGATATTCTTTGGCTCCTAGTTCATCTCTCACAAAAGTTTATCTTCTGAGTATCAACATCCTTTTCAGGTTTTATTTTTCAGGTTTTGCTTATTGGGGTTTGTCCTTTTGTTAATGCCTGTTCAATGGCAAAGCATATCGAGATTCATATCTTTTACCAGTTTGCACAGGACCCTGATTACCCTTTTTTTTGGCTTGATTTTGGGAACTGGGGAGAAAATGTCAGTCCTGCTATCTGAATGACACTCTGATTTTGTAGAATGAGAGTTACTGGAGAACTAAAAGTAATAGATTTTGAATAACTTCCACATCCTCCTCACCCTCACACATATAATAGTTACATATGCTTACGTAATACATAACCACTAACCTCACCAAAATATTTTTTATTTCTCCCCTAATTTTGGTTGAACATGGAGTTATCTGATATAATGTAGAGAGAAAGTCTTTGCTATTGATAACTCTCCTTTTGCTTAATCTTCCTTTTCCTTACAGTGAGTGAAAAAATGTCTCAGATTTGGAAACAGGCAGCTTTCAATTTTAGTACAAAATTTTATGGTCCAGAGTGCATTGAATTTTCTCAGGCATGATTTTGAGAAGATTCAAGAGGTATTTTCAGGATCTGCTACTACGATAGGACTTTAAACCTATAGTGCCCAGAAATAATTTAATTCTATAACATACCCTACTGCCTAATAAAAATTATAATCAATTTCTCTTGGACTCTATGATTGGGCAGAAATTGGGGTAATGCAAGAGCTACTAGTTAATTATATGATTCATAAGACTGTCTAGTCTCTCAATCGTCCTCATCATTTTTCTTCTAACCAATAGTCCAAGTTATCTAATTCATCTCATCCAGAAGCAAAGACGAAACTGGTAATAGAAATTTTGAAGTGACTAAACTGTGTTGACTTGGCTAATAGGGATTACATCTAAGAGTTGATATCTCCCACTTAAATTTAGCTTGCTGATTTGGAAATCAGTAATTTTATTAAATTAAGTCTTTAAATGTAATCATATGCCTTTGTATGTTATAAAAACTCAGAAAACTTTTTAACACTTAACCTTATTTTAACAAAAATATTGTTGAGAATATTGTTTTTAACTTAGCAATTGATTCCAGTTTACACTTCTGAGTACAGCAACATGAAGAAAAGTGCAAAGAGTACCATTCACCAGAGAAAACAAAACAGAAACAGAAAAACCAATAAAGAACAGACAGACTTGTCAGTTCAATGTTTTTTTCTGTTACTTTTAAATGTTTCTATCTTTTAAGTCATAAAATAATAATTATTTTTTTAAGCTAAGATGTCAAAGAATAGGAAAGATCTTTTTTTTTTTTTTTTTTCCCTCATGGTTAAAAACCAAACAAACAAACAAAAAACCCTGCAGAACCAAGAAAAAGTACAAACTATTCACTTGAATAGGGTCACTGGAGTGTGATGGAGAAAAGAAAACATTCAGAGAATAAATTCCAGAGACTGTATCCTTCAGTGGTGTGAAGAGTCTATGCCATTTACCTGCCTATTCTTAGTGAGGAAGCTCATATAGTGCCTTATACATGGATATATACTTGGAATGTCTAAGAAGCCACATATGGAAATACATAGGGAGCAAAGAATTCTTGACAGGATGTAGACAAAACAAAATTAAATTCCCCAGTCCAAGATATTGATAGTGCTAGTCATGCCAATTGCACCTGTCAGTTTATTTTTCAAATTTCTGGAAGAAATACCAGGTCTTTTATAAGTTAACTATTACCGAAGTTTGTCACTGTTCTTTAAAAGGAAATAGCCTACACTGGCAGGTTTGAATTATTTGACATTAACAAATATTCAAATGTTTTTATGCCTAAGATTATTCATTGAAAATGTTTAAGCCTAAGGAGCACTTTTCCTGAGAACATTAAAAATGAACAATATGGAGGAAAAAATAGTTACCGATGGTCTTATTGAAATTATTTAATAGTGAACTTATAGAAAGTCCAAAATAGATATGCACACACAATTTATAATCATGCATTTAGGGGAACATGTCAGTTAGATTGAAAATATGGAAATGAAAGAACAAAAATATCAGTTTCCAGAGGACATAAAGCAAGACAAATTGCACAGGCAAATATGAAAAACCAACTCAGGCAGAAACTGGGGGAAAGGCAAGAGCTACTAGTTAATAATTACTTTGGGTGAAATTTTCCCAAATGATTATTTAATTTCTGCATAGTGTCAGAGATACATATAAAGGATGGCATTTATATTTGACCATCCGCAAAATTAAATAATAAGGTCTATAACAAAATCTTCAAAATGCTTTGGAATTTCCAGCTTTTAAATTATTCGTTTTTGTACTTATTTACTGTTACTTTTTTTCACAAAAGTTATCATGATTTAAATTCTCATTAAAACCCATTATCACTGTAAATGCTAAACAAGTGGAAAAAAAAAAATGTTTTCCCTTCTAGATCCCTTAACATTCAGTCACTAATTTGTTGCTACCCGTGAGTCCATTCTCAACTAAAACTGCTTTACTTTCTCCATGATTTGCATAACTGCTTAAAGCTCCTCTCATTGGGAAAGTGCTATCTCATCGCTATTTGTCTAGACCCCTGTTGAGTTAACTATAATATGTCTATCGTCTATTTTTGGTTTGCAGTCACATGCTGAGCTCATCCATTGCTAAATCAAACTTGTCTATTTCCTCTTTCTTCAGTTAAACACAGATGACATCCTGATCCACAGTTGGGATTTGAATACAGTTTGCCTCCTGTGAAATTTATGTTGAAATTTGAGTCCCATGTAACAGTGTTGAGAGATGGTGGGATCTTTAAGACCTGGCACAGTCATTAAGAAGCATGAATGCAGTTCCTAAGGAGCTGGATTAGTTACTAAGAGCAAGTTGTCATAAGGTTATGTTTTTTCTCTTCCCTTCTGTTTGCCCTTCTGTTTTCCACCATGTTATGAGGCAGCATAAGGCCCTTGATAATGTGGCTGCCTCATCTTGGACTTTTAGCCTCCTGAATTGTAAGTTAAATGAACTTTTTTTTTATAAGTTATCTAGTCTCATGCAGTCTATCACAGCAACAGAAAACAGACCAAGACATCACTCTTTGGGCCATAGACATGAGCTGAGGAAGGGACTCTGGCTCAACATTGGTATTTATGAAGCTCAATTGTTCTTTTTTCCTTAACATACAATTTCTATCTTATAAAAGATTACTGCTGGTCCTTTGCATCTTCACAATGTAGCTCCTCATAATGAACAACACTCAATACATGGAAACTTGTCATCCATGGTCAAGTATTTCACCTCTGCCTGGCCTAGAAGTTCTCTAATAGTTATTTTTAGTAAGCATATAATAACTCTTACATATATCATTGCCTTGCTCTGAACCCTAAGGACCTACATTGTGATTTTTTCAATGAAGCTTGCCATAAACTCCATTTGCATCTTTCTTACCACTGACACGGTTAGCCCAATATGCTTTAATGGAGAGAAATATGCTTTAATATGAGAAAGAGTTGTTGGATGGAGAATCTGGTCCTACCCAGAGCATGTTTCTGCTCTGGGTCCCAGACAAAACTGGCAGCCTTCTCTGTCATCCAGAATATACGTCAGAGTAGTAGTGCTAGATATTCAAGATGTTACCTCCAGAGCCCCAGAGGTCTGCTAAGAGCATCTTTCTTTGTCAAGGGAAAGGTGAGATGAAGCAATTGATATATATTAATGCAAAAGAGGAATCATGTCAGTACATCATAGATATTAAAAACCCCAAAACATTACTAAAACGATGATGTCAGAGATCTAAACATTAGTAGTTTATCTTCCATTCCTGTGGATCAGTCTAAGACCTCCTGCTCATCCTGCCCCACCAGCCTATTGTCAGCAATGAAACAGATAAATATCATGATTTCTGAGATGTTCAGAAGCCCAGATCTCTTTGGACTATATTAGGATTTTGAGTGGGAGATTTTGCTACATGAATGAGTTATTTCTGATTCTCTTTTCCTTATAGGTATAAAAATAAACACATTCACCAAATCAATGGCATACAAATTCCTGAAGACTATTTAATTTGCTCTGCCAAAGATACCGTATCTGACACTGCATCAAGGATTACTCTTTGGTTAAGACTCAGTCCATAAAACTAAATGAGGAGGTCACAAGGTAATCAATACGAAGTCCTTTAGATGTTATTTATTTATTTATTTTATTTTGGTGATTATGAGTCATGAACCCAGGGACTTGCGTATGTTAATGCCCTTACTACCAAGCTATATCCCTACCCTGAATTCTTTAGATCTTTAAGAATGGCATGTAACTTTATTATCTCTGTCATCTCCCCACCGCCACCCTAGAATGTAATATATTGTTTTATATTTACTCTCTTAGCAAGAATGGGAGGTGAGAAAAGTTTTAGAAACTTCCAGTTGGGCTTGCTTTTCCACTATGAGAGGTCTTATCCTCAAAGCCTAGGACCCAGTAGATATACTATTCCATCAGTCATAAAATCATATTTCCCTCACAATGACTTTTTTCTAAAACGGAATGTTCTCCCTATCTATCCATTTAACCACTTATTAAGGTTTTAACCCTTCAGTTCAGCTTATCTTAGGAAAGTAATCTGTTTAGCTCAGTTCACATTAGATGCAATAGTGCATGCAATCATTGTAATTACTTTGTTAAATTTAGCTGTGTGGAGAAATATAGCTGGTTTTGGGTATTTAAATGGGTAGAGATGGACAATAGTGTGGATTTCACAATCGAACAAATATTCAAGTAAGAACCTTATAACAGCCATTATAATTGAGATTGGGATACGTCATTAGACAAAACGTAATAGTTCCTGCTTTGTGGAAAACCGCTAATGTGGAAATAAACGCCTGAAGAGAAGCATATAATATGTCATCTTATAATAAGTAAGTACTTTAGGCAGAAATACAGGTTTTGGTCTTGATGGGGCTGAGGGTGGAGATTGGTTGCCATTTTTATAGAATAGGCAGAAGGTCTCATGCAAAAGGAGGTGACATTTGAGTTTGGGACACTAATGAAGGAAGTTAAAGGCTTAAAAATCGATGAGAATATCGAGTGGATGGAAATAATCTGTTTAGAGACCTGGAGAAGCTGCCCGGATGTTAGCCTCTGGAGCAGAGGAAGTGGCGGGTTAAGGTCAGAGATGAGGTCAGAGTTGTAACAGGAGGGATGGGATCTTACAGGGCTTCTATGAAGAATCAGGCTGTTATTGTAACTGAAGTAGGAAGATGTAAGAATTTTATTAAAGAAACAATAAGATTTTGTTAGTTGTTAAATGAATCATCCAGTGATAAATTGAAAAGAGATTCAGTGGTAGCAAGGGCAAAAATAGAAGCAGAGAGGCCTCGGGGGCAGTGAGTTGCAGAAACTCATGTAGCTCAGTCCAGGGGAGGTATTGCTATAATGAGAGTGAAAGAGGGGTGAACTGTTTGTTTCTGGCTAATTCCTGAAGCCAGAGTCCCCAGGATTTCCTGCTGGGTCACCTGTGAGCTCTAAGACAAAAAGGTGAACCAAGAAGGAATCCAATTCTTTTGGCCCTAGTGTTCGAATGGAGCTGACAATGACTTAGTTGAGAAATGCTGCAGGGAAAGTTTGGGGAGGAAAATCCAAAGTTGTCTTCTGAGCATGTTATGAGGTCAATAAATATATGAATGAAATGGATAGCAAGCTCAACCCATTCACTGATTATTCTGACATCAAATGATGGGATTCCTTGATGGCTCTCTCTTTGCCTTCCTAACCCTTTCCCCAAACATTACAGGAAGCAAACGTAATAGATTCAGTGATATTTACTACGTTGGGAGAAAAACATCTTCACATTCTATTTGAAGTGAGTAGTGTGGTCCTTTACAATTACTGTTTTCCTCTAACCTGTTCAAATGTTTGGCAGGGAAATGACCTTATCAGGTCATCATGGAGTCTTTGCTACGGCTGAGCTCATAATACATTTTTTGGAAAACTCCATTTAAATGGTGCAGATGAAAATCTATGCCTACTCTCTATGTCATTCCCAAACGCACTGAGGATGAGCCACAGGGGAAGCCCATATGTTAGAAAGGCATGCTTCATTTAGCTATTTCAACATGATGGCTGAAGGGTGCTATAGATGGAGTTGCTCAGAAAAGATTACATCTCTTGGCTTCTGGCAAGGAAAAAAAAAAAAGCATAAAAAGGCTGTGCTAAGGGCTAAGAGCTTTATTGAAATTCTACAGAAGCCTTACAGGAACTGTGAGCTCCTGACTTGTTATCAGGTACCTGCATTTGGGCATCCTGACACTCTATAATTGAAATTCATTGCTCGACCTTTAGTCTATAAAAATGGTATGCTGTCATTAGCACTGACTGCTTGCTGTATTCTCCTGTCACTCCTTAGGCCAGCTTAAACCATCTCAGACGAAATAGCCTATTTCATGTCAGACCTCAGAGTTTGCCACTATTAAAGTGGAAAGCTAAAGCAATGTTTAGCAATGTGGTAAAGACTAATACGGTAGGATTGCTAGAGAAGTAGGAGTCTTTCTCTCTTTAATTCCCTTAAAAAATTAATGCTCTCATATAGTACCATCTCTATTACACTGGTCCTGACAGAATGAGAATGATTACTTTTTTAATTGCATTTTAATTTAACCTGCTAATGCCACACTGTCTACCTTACACTTTAAGAAGTATTTGAATGTTAGTTCAGCAATAAGACAAGTTAATGTAAGAATTACAAGGTAATATTTCACACTCATCATGTGAAGAATCGAGGCAATTATGTGAATACTTCGGCAAGAGAAAAAAGCCAAGCTGCCATGGTTTTTTGAAATGCCTAAGTAAGAGAGGAAATCCTGGTTTGGGTGACTAATTCTTCCTTCATTCTTGGAATGACTATATTTATCACTTTGTGTCAAGAGTCAGAGTGAGATGGTCGGAGGAGCATTTGTTGTCCTGGTTACTTACATTACGAGAGAGTCACCTCATTAACTAAGGAAATAGGACAGCATGGTTGTTGATAACCACCACAGTTGAACTGTCTCAAATTACCTAAACACAGACCTAATGAGAACAGGCCTTCTGGGTGAATTTAAGAAACTAAATTACAAAAACATGAAAAACAATTTTGATTCACTCTTCCACTGTCTGTTCTCAATTTCTCTGTAAGTGATACAGAAAAAAACAGTTATATTTTATAAAATCCTGAAATGGTCTTGACAAAATCAAAGCACGGTGTTTAAAGGTGATGGGAATTATTATATTTTTTTTTTTACATCAATACCATAGTCTACTCTTGGTCATTCATAAACTTGACATATGCTTAATTGTTGAGGATTCTCTTTTTTCCTTCATTCCTCCTACCTTTTAATTTTTTTTTTAAGATTCTAAACACACCTTTTAAAATTTTTATTTCTAATTCTCTTAATGAAGTCAAACAGCACTGGACCGATTTCTGGAATACACAAGTTCATGTCCAGGCTTCACCGTTAATGAACATGGTGCTCCCGACTCGCGCCCTTTCCAATGTCTAGCCCCAGAATCTTTACACTCTGGAACGCACAGTTTTTCCTTTGAAAGGTGGTATTTGCTCTTTTGGGCTCTGATTCTTAGAATCTGCAGGAATTTTCCTGTCCTTGCCCAGTGTAATGCTGCTTTGACTCACCCTTCCCATTACTGAGAATCCCATGAGTGCGGGGCCTAAAATTCTGAGAAGGCGGCTCCATGGAAAACCCTGACAAGATTATTCATGGTGCTCCCTCTGAAAATACCATCCTAGAGCCAATAGCACACATGGAGATAAAGGTAGCCAGAAATATCAGCAAGGTTAATAACTAAAGTGTGATAAAGCCATTAGATTTTGCTACTTAAGGAAGTGCTAGGGTTGCCATGCTCTGCGATTGGTTCCATTAAGAGGCAGCTGCCAGGAACCAGGAGAGTCTGTGTCACAGAGAATGTGCCTGTGTGTTCTACTGCTGGAGGGACTCCTCGAATATAGCATCTTATTCATAAATTGCATCTCTATTCATCTCATTGTGCCTGGTGTCCAATGTACTAGAGCAAGGCCCCAATGAATAGTTAGAGAAAAGAACAAGTAACAGAAAGAGATAAAGAGAGAGAGGAAAAAAGGAAGGGAAGGAGGGAGAAAGGAAGGAAGGAACAAAGGAAGGAAAAAGGAAGGGAGGAAGAAAAAGGGAAGTAGAGGTCAATAGGAAAGAGAGCACTCGACACAAGCACTTACATAGTCTTTTTTGATGCTCTTTCTGTCCCCAAACTTGGAGACCTTAAGTTTACCCGATTCAACCAATGAATATTCATTCTGCATCTGTTCCCTATCGGAGTCATCCTTCAGCTCCTGTTTCAGTTATCCTTCCTGCTGAACCTCGCCATGCCTGTGCAGCCCCAAACACTCTCCCCTCTCCGATTTCCTGTGACCTTTGGTCTATGGCAGTCTTTCTTCCTTATCTCACATGGGTGTGCTTGTTGGTTGGTTTCGGAATTTCAGCACCCATACTGTTCTTTAGGAGAATTGGATCAGAAACTCTGGTGGTGAAGACTGGGAGCATCGTATTTTAAAACTCCTCTTTATCTATTTTAGGTATTGAATTATTAGTGTTTTTTTTGATTAATTAGGAATTAAATTTGCATGCTCATCATCCTACAGATTTTTCTGGGAGAAAGTTCCCTAAGTGTGCTATACCTATAACTCCATGTCATATAATTAAAAACTGAATATCTATTTCAAGAATATAGATCTAGACTTGGATATAGATATTTAGATAGACACAGATTTGTTTATTCAAAACCAAATGTACTTTGATCTGGTAGAACTGTTGACTAGCGGCACATATTGTAGAGAAAATACATGATATATATACTCTAGCAGGGAAAAAGTTACCACATATAAATAATACTTTCTAAACTAAGCAAATTAGGATACAACTAAATGATATGAGGCACACCCGAATGCCCCCAAAATACCTGTGGTAGTGTTAAGGTCAAGGAAGTCAACAAAATAGGTTTCTGTAAATCAATCAAACCCTATAACTTTATAATTCATAATTCCTTTATTTTCTCTTCAATTATCATAACTAAGACTGAGCACTTATACAAAATGTAGATATCCTTTTGAGGTGAAGAGGATACTTTTTTTTTTTTTGACTCAAAATAAAATCTTAGGGTGCGTCTTCTGCCTGGGGTGTATCTGGGTAAAATGCACACAAGAGGGGAAGCAGGGTAGATCTGAGGTTGCTCTACCCACCACAGAAGTGAGATATAATCTAAAGGACAGCTGCTGCTCCAGCAGAAGCATATCAGGGAAGAACAGAAGGTGAGATGCTCGTGTCCATGGGCAGGAAAAAATGCCACTTCATAAATAGCGCCACGGGTGGTGATTATAGTGGTGTATCTGGTGGAGGAGGCAGGAGACAAATAGAAGTCATTAATCCTCAGTGAAAGCCAGTCCAGATAAATACCCCACCCTCAGTTACTCAGGGTAGCCAGACTCCTGCCTGAAGACAGATATGAACATACACCTAGATTTCAAAACAACCAACCCACTAAGAGGGATTCAGTAGGCTACTTACTTCACAAAGAAAACACTGACCACCGTGCAGGAGGAAAATTCAGACTATAAGAAAATATTTTGGGCTGGGGAGATAGCTCAGTTGGTAGAGTGCTTGTCTCGCAAGCACAAGGCCCTGGGTTCAATCCCCAGTACCGCTAAAAAGTAAAAATAAAAAAATTCTTGAAAATGTAAAATATTTCACCACCATCCCTGCCCACCAAACATGGGTAGAGGAGTTCCCAGGGAAGGAGTAAATAAAAAATAAATACATAAAAATGACTCCACCTCAGCGAAAGTGAAGCAGAGAGAGTAGATAGAGATCAGGATTTCTCAGTGTTCATCTAGTTGTTTCCCACAGGGCAAAATAATAGTGGTGATCATGTCAGTAATCATAATAACGTGAGGCCAGAAATGAAAGAATAATGCTGTAGGAGAAAATTCTCTGGAACTAAAGAAGCTCCTTAGCTTTCAATTTGGAAGTGTCTATTTAGGGTCTGTAGATGAATGACAGAGCCCATATCCACCTCCTCTTTTTGATTATCCCAAAGGCATTGAGAATATCCAGAAGATTTTACAGAAATGAAAGAAAAAGTGATAAAAAAATAAATAAAAAAGAAGAAAAGGAAGGAAAATAAAGATATAAAATGAGAAAAAGAAGGATAGAAGAGGAGTAGGGAGGGAAAAGCAATTATGGGGAGTTTTTGGACTTATTTTATGATTAGAGTGTTTTTGTAAAATTTTCTTTGTCTTATTTCCTAACTTTCCACACATGTTACGTTGACAATTATTTGAAACTTTATTTTTAAAAGAAAGACAGGGAGAAGGAGGGGACCAAAAAGGAAGGAAAGGATAATCCACTAGTGCTATGAAATTCTCCTGCTCCTTTAGCCAAGGTCAACTCGTTTTTTAAACATTTTTAAACTACTCCAAGGCAGGGCATCCTGAGGCCCGGGCACAGCCTCATTCTTTGATAGAGCATTTTCTCATTTATTTGATTTATTTTTTACAAAGCTATTTGCTCTCCTTATAATTAGCTGGAGGCAGTGATCTCGCGGTAGTCATCGCTGTGCGCTCAGAAATACGCGCAGGGTCTTTATTGGCTCAGGGTGTAACGTGGGAGTCGCAGGGACTGCCAGCGGGAGAGACCTGCCATCAAAGGGAAGCGGGAGACAAAAGACTGGATGATCAGGAAACTAAGTGATGGGAACAGGTTGCTTGAATTCTTAAGAAAACGTAGCCCAATCTTACATAAAAGTATCAAATAGTTAAGAAAACAAAGTACAGCCTCATCAGTGTTTATAGTAGCTCAGGATTGTGGAGCCAACCTAGATGCCCTTCAACAGATGAATGGATAAAGAAATTCTGGTATATATACACAATGGAATACTATTCAGCCATAAAGAAGAATAATATTATGGCATTTGCAAATAAATGAATGGAATTGGAGAATATCATGCTAAGTGAAAGAAGCCAATCCCAAAAAAACAAAGGCTGAATGTTTTCCCTGGTAAGTAGAGAATGATATATGATGGGGTTGCGGGAGTGGGGAGTGAAAGAACAATGGGGGAACTTTAGATTATGTAGAAGGAAATGAGAGGGAGGGGGTATGAAAAATGGTGGAATGAGACAGACATCATTACCCTATGTACATGTGTGATTATACAAATGGTATGGATCTACATCATGTACAACCATAGAAACCAATTGATACACCCCATTTGAGTACAATGAATCAAAATGCAGTCTGTAAAAAATTAAAAGATGAATAAAAAGAAAAAAGAAAACAAAGTATATCAGAGGAGAAAGAATGTGAATCAATAAGAGGATGGAAGATAAAGGTTTCAATTGTGAGAAAACAGGGACTTCTTTTTTGGCTATGTTTTATAAGTATAGTACCATCCTCTTCCTAAAAGCTTTAATAAACACAAAGCATTGGATATAGATCTTCCATATTATTAATGAAGAGATAAAGAGGGGAATTGTCATCAGTGTTTGTGGTCTGAACTTTGCAAATATTAACTGCATCATACAGTATGAGGAGAAGTCTCATAGTTCACCTCTATTGGATGATGATGATGGGCAGGGGGCAGCAGGGGTGGGGGTGGGAGTATGATGGATGATATTTTTAAAGAAAAATCGCAACTTCCATTGATGAGCCACAAGTAGTGGTAGCGTGGGAGGAACGGTGATCGGGTTTGTCTCACGGAATTCCCCTCCACCCCAGTGGAGCTCAAGCTACTATTTCCATTGGAAATGGGAACAGGATGCGTTCAGTTTCTCCCGCTCAGCAACGGATGCATCTAGGTTGCAAAAGTAGGTCCGCCTGATTTCCACGTTTATCAGGTTCCACATGGTCTGCCTGAGGGGGTGCTCCTGAGGATGGCTGATCCCTGTCCATGGGCTTCTCCGCCAAAATGCTACTTTGGTTCTGGATTTCTTGTGTCAAGTTACAAACACATTATCGTCCCTACAGTCACACTTTAGCTGTGGTCAGCTCTGTTCGAGAGCCATTTCGTCAGCGTGGCTTCTACTCCCTAAGCGACTTTCGGATTGTGGTCTCCCATGCAAGCCACTCATTATTTCTTCAGTTTTCTTGCAAGTTTCAATTCCAAAGCAACACGAGTGCTGTTTTGATTTAAAACTGCTTTTCACAGAAAGTGTCTATATTGTCTGAGCATTAGTGTCCAAACTCCCGCCATTGCGCGTTCCTCTGTTTTGACACAAAAGATCTTACAGCAAAAATCAATTACCTTTTCCTTTTCTTAACGCCTTCAAGAAGTTTCTTTTTGAATTAGGTGGTTCAGGATGATGCCAGTAACTGCTGCTTGGGTCCTTAACTCTGCTTTGTTGCAATAAATGGTGAAGACTTTTGTCTCTTTCTCCACAAGGTACCCCACTGACAAAGGAATTAAAAACAAAAAAAGAGAGAGAAAAGGAGGAATGGAAAAGGCTAATGAACTAAGAAAGGTGACTGAATTGATCCCTGACCTTCCTCACACACACACACACACACACACACGCTGCATCTTTGGATAAACTACTTATTTTGAGTTACTAATTCTTCTTCCATGGAGATAATAACATAAGTCCTATATAACCCAAGAGTGATTTGGAAAAAAAAAAGAAAAAAAGATGGACACTTTTTCAACTAAAAATTCATGTAAATGAGTTAGGAAATTGAGTTCTCTAGTTTAGAAATGATTCTATTCTGTACTAAAGTGAGTAATTTTCTCTTCATTACAATTGCCAAGTTGTTTAATTAATTCATTTTCTATCAAAATTCTTTAAACCGAGATCAAGTCAATGCAAACATTCCTAATTAGTTTATAAGTGACAAACATAGTAGTAGGATATTGAATGAAAACTGTAGCTTCTAAATTCTGCTTGAGGTTATGAACACATTTTCCTGGACCGCCTTTCCACCCTACAAATACAACTCTTTGAAAAGAACCAAGTTCCGTGTTATAATGCACACACAGGACAAAACAGTAGTTTAAAAGTAACCTGTAATATTTATGTGCATCTCTGTTTCCCAAAGGGTAAGATGATGTCTCTTGGAGGCGTCCAACACAACAACTAGTATAGAAATGACTTTTGCATTAAAATCCTATATGCATTGAAAGAAAGTCATACTAATAATGATAAAGAGGAAACTAACGGTATTAAAAAAAAAGAAGAAGAAGAAGAAGTCAGAGTCAACTAATTAAACCCAGAGGTGGGAAACCAAGTAGCTGTTCCACAGAGTTTGTAGGGAGGTAATAGAAAAGGCAGCATGGGCATCTTTTACCATGAATCAAAGAAATTTCATGTCTTTCCTTTTAGAAATGTGGTGAAGAGGATCTAAATGCCAAAATAAATTTGATATGTTGTGCCAGATGGAGATGTCCTCTGAAATATGATTTCAAGCATTAACCAACCGGTTATATCCTCCAGAACAAATGATTCAAAATCTCTGATCCTCTTTGTCTTTGCCAGTAAAACAAAGATAAGACTGGGATCACCATGAATGTTAGTCACCTATTTTTCATTATCATCTCATCAGAAAGCTGGCTTGACTGACCTTTGTTTTTTACTATTGTCTCAACTATTAGTGATTTCACAGGGGTGATGTTTTTCCCAGATTTTTTAATGTCTTAGGAGGGAGACTCTGATGTTGGCAATGTATTCAATCCTTCACCACCATAAACTTCAGGCTCCGCAATTTTCTATAGCTTTTGTCTTTATCCAATTTTTCAAGCAGATGCCAGTTGCATAAGCAGTATCTACAGCCATTGCTCAGCGAATTCTTCTTCCATTTTATAGCCTCAAGTACGTTCCATGTTTCTTAGTTATGGTCAATTTTGTAGGAACCATAATGTTGAATTTAGTCCAGAAGAACTCTCATTCGTCCCCTTGTACTTCCATGCTCAGAGCAAACTAGCAGCCGTGATACATTTCCCATATGGTGGAGTTTCTTCTGGTAGGAAAGATATGGATAACTTTATTGGAACTATAAAGCTTCATTGAACTTCATGCCCCAGAGAAGCCAGCAATATCCTTTCCCTGAGACAACTGGATGTATCTTACTTGTAATTATTTTTCAACAATGTTAGGAAAAGAGGCTTATCCAAGAAATATAATGTAGTAGACCTTCTTATGTTAGTCAAGGCTAATAGTTCTAGTCCTAAAGATATCACATTGCATACGGCACCGTAGATATAATTATGGAACAAACAAATAAATAATGATGTTATATTGTCTTCCTTCTTCTTTAACTACCAGCTGTCTCTCATGAGTGTAAATACTGTATTGAAATTATTCTTGGAATTAACAGCTGAACCCAGTCATATACATACTAAAGGTCACCATATTGATAACCAGCACCAGACTGAACTGTTGTTCCTGTCATCCTTTCTATTTTGGCCTTTGTTTCCTTCCTACCTCTAAACTTACAACCTCCAGATTGCACTGAAGAAAGTCTCTCTTCCTACATATTCACTTTTACTGGGGAAGTGTTCAAGAATGTGTGTGTGTGTGTGTGTGTTTATTGGTAGGGTGGCAAGAAGATGAGGTACGAAATTTTCGTGAACTCAGTTTCCAGAGATGGTTTTATTTTCCCCATAATATGATTGATAATTGAACCTCCCCAGTCACAGCCATAATTGAAGGTATGGATTCCTGTGAGGGTGATTTGTGACATCATACTAACTAGAGAGATAAATGTTCACCTCCAAGTCTGAACAAGAAAAGAGAGTGGGGAAAACTGGTTTGATGACAGCTAGTTATATTATTTTTCTATATCTTTCTATCTTCTGCTGTGAAGTTTTCATGGATACAGTTTTTTTTTTTTAATATATATCAGTACACTGATAGAATTACCTAATTATTTAATCACTGTTCATATTTTGAATAATCAGGTTATTTGGGAACTTTGGTGGGGGTATACTGATTCAGGGTATCGCAACAAACTAATGGACAGCTACTCCAATTTGAATTTCCAATTACGTACTATTCATATTTGCATGAGACATACCTAAAATAAGAAGTCATTTCTTGTTTACCTAAAATTTAAATTTGACTGGGAATCCTGAATGTGTATTTGTTAAAGTTGACAACTTGCAATACCCTACTCATTCTATTTTTTTTTTCCTCCTTAGAATCTAAGGGGAAACTGAAGGACTAGGAACAATTTAAAAAATAATGTCAAACTACCATCATTTTATATCAAAATAAGTCAGAATAACCTCCCTTTTTGACCCTGCGTGCTTTGTCTACAGATCTTTACATATGACTTTTGATCATTGCCAAAAAGCAAACCATAAAGGAATTTCTTGTGAGAAAAAAAGAAGAATTTAATATAAGGCAACTCAAGTGGCTTATAAAATTAAAGTATGGCTATAAAAGAAACCCTTTGCAATGGAAAGTTGTTAAGACAGCATTTGGAATCTCCCCATTATATAGCTACTTCTTTAATTGCTCAGCTCTGCTGCATTCAGTCCTTGTGAATCTGTACTCAAGTTCCAAGTTCCTAAGAGAGAACTGTTTCACCAACAATCACATTTCTAGCTCTGTGGACAGTGCAGTGGACTTTTCCGAGAGAAAATGTTAGGAAATACAATAAGGAGACATGCACAGAAGCTTCCAAGACACAGATTAAATGTGGACAATAGATCAGCTTTTCCCGTTCTTCTCACTTGAGAGACTCGGCAAAAATATATCTGAACCCTTCGTTCATGGAAAATGGAAACTGGTATCAACATCTTTATCATGGCCTCATCCTCAGCCTACTCTGGAAGGTCTAAGACGTAATGCCTAGCTTCCAACATCAATAGTTTACACGCTAAGCAATCAAATGTAAATTAGCATCAAGGAATTAGTTTACTGACAATATGAACCTTCTATAGCATTCTTATCAAGTTAAAATGATTCATATATCAAGAAACAGAATACTAAATATAATGCAGTAAAGTCATTAAAACACAAGACCCTTTCATTACTTTGTAGTGCTGGATTTTTTCAACAATTTGGATCAGGGCGAAGCACCTTACCTGTGGAGCTCAACTGACTTGAAAACAGTAGAAACCCTGTAAATCATGGACTGACAGTCTATGGAAAAAAGAAATGTGATTAGGCATCTCCAGACAGCAAACCTGGATTTGAATTCCCGCATCTTAAGACTTCTGTCTTTTTTTCTTTGTTACTCATTTTGCTTTTAATCAGTGCCAAGAACACTGGAGCAGTGAGCGTGAGGATTAAGTAAAATAGTATTTGTGGGAGTTTCTAATCCAGGGCCTCTGAGAGGGATGGGGGAGGATATAAATATGTATACACACACACACACACACACATATATATATGCACGTGTGTTCATATATATATATATATATATATTTGCTTCCTAAATTTTATTTTATTCTCACATAGCATACAACATTTAAGAAGCATGTTTATCACCAGCATGAGACTGAAGAAATATATCTGCTGCCTACTGTGATGGTTTCAATATGTAGTCATGTGCAGACCTATATATATTCATAGATTCTTTCAATAATGATTTCCCCCCCTCACTGGTAGAATGGATATTTTTTTTTTATTTTTACAGAGTGCATTTTGATTCGTTGTACACAAATGGGGTACAACATTTCCTTTCTGTGCTTGTGCATGATGTAGACTCATATCATTCATGTAATCATACATGTACATAGTTCACAATAGCTAGATTGTTGAATCAACCTAGGTGCCCTTCAACAGATGAATGGATAAAGAAACTGTGGTATATATACACAATGGAATATTATTCAGCCATAAAGAAGAATAATATTATGGTATTTGCAGATAAATGGATGGAATTGGAGAATATCATGCTAAGTGAAATAAGCCAATCCTCCCCCAAAAAAACAAAGGACAAATGTTTTCCCTGATAAGTGGATGATGATACATAATGGGAGTGGGGGGTTAGGGGGTGAGAGATGAATGAAGGAACTTTAGATACATAGAGGGAAATAAGAGGGAGGAGGGGTATGAAAGATGGTGGAATGAGAAGACATCATTACCCTATGTACATATATATTATATTACATGAATGTATGTATATGTGTTCCTGATTATAGACAAAAGGTTCTAATTGAAGAGTTCCTTAAAATAACAGTAGACTGTGGATAACAAAAAACAATGGGAAGTTCATGAAAACACTAGAAAACAAACAAAAAGCAGAACAATAGTGAAGGAGAGTTGACACTTGGAACAAGAGAATAGGAATCAATGAATGTAGGAAAAAACCTGAATCTGACAATGGCAGGACAACCCCTGCACAGAATCAGGGCCTCGCCCTGGACTTTCTGCTACCTGAGCTAAATCATTTTTCTTTTTGTTTAGGCCTTTTGGGGTTCATACGCTGTTACTGCAGTTGGTATGAGTTGTATTTCTTTGTCACTAGTGACTAAAATAATCAAAGAATCAAAATTGATAAAGTATTCTCTAAGTAGGTTTTCTCCAAGAAATATTCAACTATTCAAAATCCAAATGCTCACAGAAAATATATTTAAGTCATATCTTCAACAAATACAGGCTCTGATTCTACACAAGAGTTCTCATAACAGCATCAGATCCAGTTGTACACATACAAGATATGTGTGTGTGTGTGTGTGTGTGTATCTACCATTCACTGTTTTTCAGGTTTACTTTTTTTCTTTTATTATTGTGAAAAGAAAATGTGAGAAGCTCTAATCTCACATCATCAAATCTGGAAATCCAGTGAAGAAAGACTCCTTAACAAGGAGTGCCTGCAAATCTCATGTGATGATCACAGGTCATGAACTCATTCCTTAAACCACTCACTACAACCACAGAATCACAGCATGCTTACTTAGGATGGACTCCCAAATAAAACATAGGAGCTATAGCTCATTTTCAGAGGAATGAATGCTACTAACAATGCAGCATGATATCTCAATCAGAATAGAAAAATAACATCTCAACTGCACATACTGTTAAGTCCTACGTTTCTTTGTAGTTTTCAAAATTCCTTCAACTTCCTGCAATTGTTGGTGTTTTTCGTTAATGATGTTTCACTGCCAAATACACCATATGTTCATCTTCTCTAACAACTTTTAAGGAAAGCAGAAAGAAAGGGCCAACAAGAGTCATTTAAACCCACTTACTGAAGCTGGATTCCTCACTGCCACCCAGCCAACATTGACGTATGTCCTAAAATTCCCTCCTGAAATAATGGCATTGTTTTGACAAGTTTTAAAGTGACAACAATTTTTATGGTTCGAATGACTGTTACTTCCAGGATCCATTAAGATGTGGAGCTATCAATATTTTTGGTGACAAAGGGGGAAAAAAAAAAAGCCACAAAAGCGAAACAAAACAAAACAAACCAAAGCAACAAAATCTTTCATCTGATTGCATCAACTTCAAAAGTCATATATTTATACTATGACACTCTCCAGTTAACTCCAATCTTAAAATATATTCTATGCTTTCATACTTCTCTAGTATAACCAGATTTAAAAATTTCACTCTGGTAAGAGAGCCTAACATGAAATTTACACTCAGCAAATTTTAAGTGCATAATACATTATTAGACTATAGGTACAATGCCATACAAGAGATCTCAAAAGCTTATTCATCTTGTTTGACTCAAAATTTATCTTGATTCATTAACTTCCCATTTCCCATTTTCCTTTTTTGTTTTGTTTTGAAGGTAAGAATTATTTGTTTTTTAGTGATGCATTATAATTATACATAATAGTGGAATTTGTTGTTACTCTCTTAAGATGCACATAATAGACCAACATAATTTAGTTAATTTTTTTTCCATATTGCTTCTGCTTTTTCTTCTCCTCCTCCCTCACCCAATCTCTTTCCTCTACAGGTCTTCCTTTTATTTTCATGAGATTCCTCCCCCACTTTATTTTCCTTATTATGCTATATTTTCTACATATGAGAGAAAACATGTCACCCTTGACTTCTGAGTTTGGCTAGTTTCACTTAACCTCATGCTCTGAAGTTCCTCCATTTTCCAGCAAATGACATAATTTCATCCTTTTTTGTGGCTAAATAAAACTACGTTGTGTATATATAGCTCAATTTATTTATCCATTCATCCATTGATGGGCAAGTAGGTGAGCCCATAATTTGGCTATTGTGAATTGTGTTGCTATAATCAGGAGTGTACATGTATCAGTAGAGTATGCTGACTTCAATTCTTTTGGTTAAACACTGAGAAACGGTAGAGCTGGGTCATTTGGTGATTTTATTTATAGTCTTTGAGGAACTTCCACACTGATTTCCATAGTGGTTGTGCTAATTTACAATTCTACCAACAGTGTACAAATATTCCTGTTTTCTTACATCCTGTCTAACATTTATCATTATTTCCATTCTTAATGGAATAGAATTACTAACTAGTAATTCTCCTTTTTCCTTTACCCCTAGACTCTGGTAACCACCACCTCATACTTTATTCTATAAATTGAACTACTTTAGATAGCTCATATAAATGAAGACACTTCTATTTCTGTGGTTAGTTTTATTTCACTTAAAAAATATCCTCAAGTATCCTCTACATTGTCACATATGGCAGGATTCTTTTATTTCTTAAGGCTGAATAGTACTCCTCTGCATATATGTCCCACTTTGATTTTAGTCCACTTACCTGTTAGTGGGCATTAAGATCATTTCCACATCTTGGTTATGGTGAATAGTGAGGCAATGATCCTAAAAACTTTGATGTATTTTCGAGATCCTGACTTCCATTATTTGAGATAAATATATTAGAAATGGGACTACCAAATCATATGGTAGTTCTATATTGAATATTTTAAAGCTGCTTTCCCTAGGGAATGTACCATTTTGCATACCCATGAGCAGTGTGCCAGAATTTCAATTTCTCCACTTTTTGCCACAATTTTGTTTGTTTTTTTGATAATAGCCATTCCAACATGTGTTGAGTAATATCTCATTATGGTTTTGATGTGCATGGTGAAGATTAATGGTGCTGAGCATCTATTTCTATATCTGCTGACTATATGTCTTCCTTAGGGTAGTATCTCTGAAAGACCTTAACTCATTGTTTAACTAGGTTGTAACTTTTTTCCTTTTTATAAACTATTAAGTTGTAGGAATTCCATATATATACATATACTTTTAATATATATTTTTTTAGTTGTAGGTGAACACAATACTTTCATTTTATTTTATTTTTTATGTGGTGCTGAGGATCGAACCCAGACCCTCACACATGCTAGGCAAACACTCTCCACTGAGCCCAACCCCAGCCTATATATTTTTATTATTATTCCCTTATAGGACATATGATTTGCAAATATTTCCTTCCATTTCAAATGCATTAGTTAGCTTTCCATCGTTATAATAAAATAATTGAGATAATTAACTTGTAAAGAGATAAGGTTTATTCTAGCTCATAGTTTTGGAGTTTCTAGTTCATGATAGATTGGCCCCATAGCTTTGGTCCTATGATGACGTAGCACATTGTAGTGGGAGCATATATAGTGGAGCAAAACCAAATATCCCATGGTCAGAAAGCTAAAGAGAAAGAAGAAGAGAGATAGGGTTCCATAGTCCCCAATGACCTAATGACCTCTCACTGAGTTCTACCTCTTAAAGATTCTACCACCTTCCTGCAGAACCACACTGGAAACCAGGCCTTTAATTATTGATCCTTTAGAAGATGTCCACCATCCAAACTGTAGTACCCCACTGTGCTTTTAATTCTGTTGTTTGCTGTGCAGAAGCTTTGTAGTTTGATAGCGTTCCACTTGTGCATCTTTTATTTTGTCACAGATGAATTTTTATATAATTTTTTTTTCTTCCTTTCTCCTTTAACACTTGTTATCCTCTTATTATTTACTTTAGAATTGGCTTGTTCTTTTTTAAAATTTTTTTTTGTCACTGTAGATGGCCAGTATGCCCTTATTTTGCTTATTTATTTTTTATGCAGTGGTATGGATGGAACCCAGTGCCTCTAGGCAAGGGTTCCCATATGCTGAGGAAGCTCTCTGCCACTGAGCTACAGACCTAGCCCCTGTTTGCTCTTGTTATAATTCTTAATATGTAAAAACAGGTCATTTATTTGCTATAATTCTTGTTTACTTATTTAATTGGGGGAATGAACTTTTTTTTATTTTGTGATTATTTAGACTTACACAGAAGTGACAAAAATAGTTCAAACTACTCCTGTATCTACTTCAGACTTCCCAAATGTTAACATTTTACCACATTTTCTCAATGTATTTTTTGAAATATTTGACAATGCTGCAGATATGAAACCACTTTACCTTTGAATACTTCTACCAGTATTTCTCCAAAACATAAGTACTGTCCATATTCAAATCAGGAAATTAACCTTTATACAAAACTACTCAACTTATTCAAAATTTGTCAATTGTCATTCTAATATACTTTCTTCTTTTTTAATGTTGACTTTTATGACTAGGAAACTTCACTCTAAGTACTTCTTTTATAGTATCCCACAAGTTTTGGTATGTTGTGTTTCACATTTAAATGTAACAAGGGCTTTCCTACTTTTCTTTTTGATTTACTAATTGACTCCAAAAGGTTGAGAGTATTGTTTGTTGGTTAAATAGTTTTCTTTCTGCCACTGACTTGGGATTTCATTGCATTATGGTTGGAAAAGGCATTTAGTATGATTTCAATATTGTTAAATGAGTTAAGACTTCTTTGTAGTTTAACCTATTATCTAGTCTGGAGAATTCCCCAAATGTGCTTGAGGAGAACGTGTCACCTGCAGTGGAGCAAAAAGCTCTGTATGTTTCAATTAGGTCCTTGGTTATGTGCATAAAGGTTAAAATTATCAATTTGATCTGTAAACTCTGTCGCCTACTTTCCCCCAGCATCACTGGTTAGTCTCCTATGATCTCGCAATATATTCATGTTCATGCTGGTCTTTCTTATTTGTACTTCCGGGCATAATTTATTCCATTCTTTCAGCTTACGGGGCTTTGTTCCCCCTCTTCAAGAGTGGTCTCCTTGCCATCATTTAGGTTTTTCTTAAAAGGGGATTTATGTAGGGACATCATCCTTAGTGCTTGATAATAACATTGCATTTGAACTGTTCTCTGCAGCACTTCTACAGCTGTGATGATGTATTTATTTAGCCTCATGTGTTGAATCATTTCCACTCTCCTACCTCCTGCCCTTATGAAAACATCCATCTTCTATCTCATTTATTATAAATCCCCAGACGTTAACAAAGAGTCCAACATTTATTATGTGTTCAATAATTATTTGTTGTTTAAATGCATGAATAAATAAATGAAAGATCAATTCTAGTCACATATTTTCAATATCTTTTTTACTATAAAACTATGATTATACTATACCATATATGTGAATAAGATAAAAAGGAGGTGCTTTAAGAATTTTAATTCAATTTTTTTTCCTATGAGTTTCTGCATCTTTCCAAAAGTCAGGAGAAAAACAATCAGAGAATAAGTTTTATATGTTTCATTAATTAAATGTGGAATCATTTATGTAGAAAAAGAAACCGAGACTCCTGTTTTGATGAGAATGTCCTAAATGTAAGAAAAATTCACAGAAATTTACTTTTCCATTCCAAACAAGGGCCATAACAAGTGAACAGTTAATTTATTCAAAAACTTGTATTGAGTGCTTAATATAATCTTGCAGCTAGATATGGGAATTCTATTAGAGAAATAAACAAAGCAAAGATGTGATAGAGTCCGGTAGGTGGAAGACCACGGAGAGTTTCCCCATGGCAAGAGAGTAGAATATAAGGCTCATTAACAGTAGTTCAGTGAACCACAAACCTCTTAAAAACACTAGAAGGAGAATGGAAAAGGGAAATGGTAGAGGACATTCCATAGAAGAGGTCCTGGCAGCGCAATGGAGGGCTCCAGAGCACAGCATTCTCCTTAGTGTTTTCTAAAGGTCTTCCAGTGTTTGCACAGAATTCAGAGCATCACCCTGCTTTGGCAAATGAAGAACCTAGGGTGTCACAGCTTTCCAGCTTTCTGGCCCAAAGTACTCAGGTCCTAAGAGAGGCATTTCTCTCTTTAGAAGGTACCATATAACAGCAGCAATATCAGGGATGATTCTCTTATTTATTTTCTACTTTGCATCTAAGCCTGGTTCTGCTTTGCATGTGTATTAGTCAGACTTTCTTCTCTGTGGCCAAAATACCTGAGAAGAGCAACTTATAGGAGGAAAGATATATATTTTGTCTCAGTTTTTCACAGGTTTCAGTTCATGGTTGGTCATAACCTACTGCTCTGGGCCTGCAGTGAGGCAGAATGTCATGGCAGAAGAGCTGGGTGAAAGAAGGCCATGCAGCTCATGACAGCCAGGAAGCAGAGAGAGAGAGAGAGAGAGAGAGAGAGAAAGAGAGAGAGAGAGAGAGAGAGAGAGAGAGAGAAAGAAGGGGTCAGGGCAAAGATACTGTACCCAAAGGAATTTCCCCAGTGGTAGGCTTCCTGGAAACAAGTCCCATCTGCCTTTGATTTCCACATCCTCCTAGTAGTCTGTTCAAATTATTACTCTATCAAGTGAATTAATTCATCAATGAGATTATAGTCCTCATGATCCAATCACTTCCCCAAAGCCCAATTTACCCCTATAAATTGATGAATTGGGGACAAAGAGTTCAACACATGAGTTTTGTGTCGTTCCCAAATTCAATCCAGAGCACATAGGACTTGTGTGGTAGTATGAATATTGTCCAAAATATGAGGGGATCATTTTGAGAGGGGAGTTAAACTACTGAAGCAGAAATAGGTTATGGAATTCGAATTGCATTTATTGATACCATATTAGAAAATTGAAGTAAGAGTAATTAGAAGAAAAAGGATATTAACTCATCATCTCCAATTAACTTATTTTCCTTTATAAATATTTCTTTTAGTGTTTCTTAAATTAAAAACATGTTCAACACCGTAGTAATTTTGACATTCTATTCTTACCATTATACAAAAATAATTTTTCATGGTTTTCCCAATTTCAAAATCAGCAAATTGATTTTCTCCTCTGAAGATGAATAGTAACTTATTTAAGGAATCTTCTACTCTTAGGCATTTTAGCCATTTCAATTTTTCATGATTATAATTAGTCATGCAAAGTAAAATTTAATGTGCATTATTATATTGCCTCATTTGCAATTATTTTTAGTATCCCTTCCCAGAATTTGATTCATTAGGTCAAGATATTTTTGATTTTGAAAGCTTAATCACTTGCCAATAAGGTAGGCTACTTTTAGTATAGCATTCTCATCAATCATATGTTAATTGTTTAAACCTTATGAATTGAGTAAATGCTAAGTAGAATTCAATTATTTAAAAATTTTATTTAATGAATCACCCAATGGTTCATGCAATATAATCTATCCTCCAAACTAACTAGAACTTCCCTTTAAATTCTAGAGTCAGATAAATCCCAATTCTCATTTTCCTGATATAACAGAATTTAATTTTCCCTCTAGCTCATTTCATTGCTCATTATTATACCTCTGAAGTCATCTCCCAGTGCCTAATGAGTGAAAAGATACATAGTGAGGATGAACCTCTTGTATATTTGTCTCTAGATTATTTTTATAATTTCCATAATTGTCACATTCTCGTATACTCACACATCAGATGGTCTTAGTAAAATAAAATCAAAGCATTGAAAAATTAAATCAAATATTTCTATTATAGACTCTGCTACTATAATACTGTGTCAATGTTATGGTTTGAATGTGAGGTGTCCCCCAAAAGCTCACATGTGAGACAATGCAGGAAGGTCCAGAGGAGAAATGATTGGGTTGTAAGAATCTTAACCCAATCAGTGAATTAATCCCTGATGGGATTAATTGAAGTGGTAGGGTGTGGCTGGGGAGATTGGAATTGGAGCATGACCTTGGGATATATTTTGTATTTGGAGAGTCTGCTTCCTGAGGATGTGGGCTGCTTCCCTCTGCCACGCTCTTCCGCCATGATGTTCAGCCTCACCTCAAATCCTGAGGAGTGGAACTGATCTTCTATGGACTCCGACCTCTGACATGGTGAGTCTTCAAATAAACCTTTCCTCCTCTATAGTTGTGCTGGTCAGATCATTTAATTATAGCAGTGAAAAAGCTAACTAAAACAGTCATGTTTGCTGAGTAATAATCTCTTTGGTCCACCTAAGAAATTAGATGGTGAATCTCTGGTTTCAATGTAATTATTCTTCCTCCAAAACTGTTTTTTTTCCTTCTTTGAAAATTCATATTTACTGAAATTCTATTTATTTTGGTATGAATTTTTCAGTATTTAATATTTTTGGAATGAAAGCAAGTGTTTCCACAGATGTCAACAACCAGAGTGGAGTGGAAACTGATATTGACAGTGAACACATGTCCTTTTTCATGCAGGTACGTCATTAAGTGATCACCTATATGACTGATGCAAGATGAGGCATTTAAGTGGATAGATTTTAATTTAAACTTAATTTTTTATTTTTTAAGTTTGTACATGTTTTTTATTTGTTCTAATTAGTAGTATATGATCACCACTTACAATGTATTTCATTAGGCTCTAACATGACACAAGATTAAAATACAATCATTTTGTGAATAGATTATTTCTAGTCACATGTTAGACAATGTGATACAGGAAATAGAAAAATCCAAGGTCTCAGAAGAGATCAAAGACCAATGATCTCAAAACTGAAGTTCTTTTGTTCTATGTACCATCAAGATTTTACTTTTAAACAACTTTAAAAGTTTTCAGTTGACAATATAGGAAAGTTCTTTAATTTTTAATAGTATATAATTCAACAAATGAAAAAAAAAAAACAAAATGATAGATTTAGTCACAAATGAGTTTCTGGGTAACTCTTGTATTGATATTGTATCTCTCAGTGAAGCAATGTTCATATTATTCTGTTCCCTCAAGAATTATAGCTGCACATAAATAATTGAAAATTAAATTATTTTGGCTTTTCAAGGATCTGTTAATTTACTTGTTTTTGTTAAATATTGAATATTTTTATAGTATTTAAATTCCCGTCTTCTTTTTTTGGTTATCAGGCCCATTATATATTCTTTGGAAATATTAATAGATAAAGAAAATTGAATGAGACAGACATTATTCCCCTATATACATATATGAAAAAATTTAATAAAATAAAATAATTTTTAAAAAAGGACTTGATTGAAAAAACATAGAAACTTGAAATTACTCAGGAGATCAACATTTGTTATATAGTTTTGCCTGTGAAAATCCAATGGTGAACTGTTTTAATAAAATAATGTTATTGAACTGTTTAATGACTTCAAATAGGAAATTAGGAAGTTCTTGGTCAATTTTATAATCATGATTTCATCTCACTATATGTTTCTATGAAACATAAATAATTTTAAAATGACTTTAAAAAATTCAGTTATAACAATTTCCCCAGATCGTCTGATCTTTTGACACTGAGCTAGCACTTTCACCATATCTGCCTCTGAATTTGCAAAATCTGCTTGCAAATTTCTATCTGACAAATTTCTGAGTAATAGCTCACTCCCTTTGTTTGGCTCTTGGTTTGGGGACTCCTCCCCATATTTCTTTGAGAAGACTTTCTGTGCTATGATAATTAGATAAATGAATTTAATATATGTTTTGACGGTGAAGGATTCTTCCAGGTAACTAAAGCTTAGCCGTCACAGAGGAAACTAAGTGACACAGGAGGGGATTCCAGATTTTGTTCTCTGTAGATTTTAAGTCTTCCAAACCTTTTCCTTTATCCGGACAGTGACATTCAGAGGGCTGTGGGAAATGTAACTGGAGCAATTCCATTACACTGAGAAAAGTTCAGAAGAATCATGAAGAGAAGTGATGTTAGATGGGAGGAGCGAGAGCACATTGATGCAACTCAATTACTTGAAAAAATGTATTAAAGTGTGATTCGATCTTACGTTTCCCCACAAGCATGGCTATTAAGAAATCCATATTAAATGTAACTATCCAAAAGTGCTAAAATTGTGATTAGTGTTAAAAAATGTAAAAATCACAAATTAATGCAGAAAAGCAGGAAGAAAGCTGAGATTAGGTAAAATATCTTATTGGATTTGAAAATGACTTTAAATGTGTCCAGAGGGAAGCATCTCATCTGTGCATCCACTGTAACTTCCTTGAATTACTATTTGATCTTCCTCTGTAGTGGGTCCCTGTGATCTTATCTGTCAAATCCCCACCCATTTTCTGAGAACTGCCCCTTTTCCCTGCCATGATGGTATCAAGTAGATTCAACTACCAACTCAAATATCAACAAATCATCAAAGTAAGATTTTTCGGATACTCTCCTGATAATAATCTGAAATTACAGGTCCTTCCCAAATACATCTGCTGTTGTAAATGTGGCTCATTTCTTAATTCCATCTTCAGGTCGTTCATTGTTATTTCATAGCCATAAAGTTGATTTTTGAGGAATTCAGTGCGGCATGTCAGAATGGAAGTGGCCACAGGCCGAAAAGGATGTTTGATAAGGGGTTGCTGAGATATAAGATGATAATTTAAAAATTGATATTAAATAAATTAGAAAACCATTCATCATTTCCATTATTTTCAAGATGTAAAGCTAGTACCTTTCTGAAGACACCATTCTGAAATTGGAAAATCAGAAATGCTTCACTTACATTTACTTTTACTAAAAGATGACATATCATGTCCCAAAATTCCCCTCACTACAATAATATGGTTCATTGCAGAAATGATTGAGGGACCTAATTTCTATTGGTTAAAGTAAAATGTAGAGAAATATCCCCAGAGTGCTTTCCTACAAACATTTTTGAGTCAATGAACAAAATACAATACAGAGAGAAGAGCAAACATGAAATATACCATACAACTCGAGTGTGACACACAGATGACATTTAAGAAATATTTTTGATTAAATATACAGATGCTCCTGCCTTATAATAGCATCAGATCCTGATAAAATTAAAACTATTATTAAGTCAAAAAAAGCATCAAATACAACTAACTTAGAAAACATCATCATCATTTAGCAACACAGTAAATTGTAGATAGCCGATTATGTACCTGTAATCATAGAGCTGACTGGGAGGGGCAGCTTGCCAGAGTATCCAGGCACACATGACATATCACAAACCCAGGAAAAATAAAAATTAAAAATGTGAAGTATAGTTTTTCTCAAATGCATGTGGCTCTCAGATCAACGTAATACTGAAAAGTTGAGAATCAAACTACTATAACTTGGAGACCATCTGTATTCTTCCATCAAAATTTGAGTTTCAGGCTTACTGGTGATTTGGCTTGCCCATGACAAGTACACATCACTTACAGGTTAATGACACCTGGGTAGGAAAACCCACCTGTATAGGCAAGCACATACACCTGTGAAGTCTTACTATTGATGGAACTTCTCTTCTTGTGGTATATTTGCACTTCACTCACCCATTTCTTCAGCGACCTCACACCAAATTCCCTTTGCTTCTGCACATTAAAGTGCAGGGTAGAATTACTCAGAATCACACCCAGAACAAGAGTTCCCTGGAAAATTCCTAGTAGCCACATCTGTCTTCTCTATGTGTTCCTTTATCTAAGCCACTGTATATGTCCTATAATGTCTCTTCCAGAATTTAGTCTTCCTTGCTTCTGGCTTCTCTTCTGGAAATTCTCCCCTTCCTTCTATCCTTCCCATGTGAATAACAATTTAACATGGTTCCCATGTGCATACAAAGCTCACCTGCTTCAATCCACAAATTAAGAAATCCTTAACCATGACATTGACATTTATCCAGAAGATAATGATTTTGTTTGTGACCAAGAAAGCAAAGAATGTCAACATGCCAGAATCAGCTCTTCTTAAAAGAAAATGAGAATTAAAAATTATGAATGACTCTTTTTCTTGACTTACCTTCCAAATTTTTGAGAGAATTTATTTGGTGAACTGAAATGGATAGAGCCCATTTATTTTTCACTCGTTATATTAGAGCTCTGTATAGAAACCTGTACCAATTGGCACAATTTTTCAGTTTTATTGCAATAGTATTTTATTTGCTCTACTACTCTACCCTTTGATCACATTCTATGTTCCATTAATAGGTAATATCAAATTTTCTGTGATTGAAAAACCATTGATGTCAAGTGAGAAAAATGTTGCAAGCTTCTTGTTCCTGAGTTGTTAATGGCATGGGTTTGTTTTAAAACACTCACCTTCTATATTACATCTAAGTCAACAGTTATATAACAGAACAGACTTTGCTTCCATATAGATATGATATGCCTCCTCCAAAGTGACAATTTCCACTAATTAGGAAAGACACACGTTCCAAGAATTCAAAGCAGATCCTGATTATATTAGTCAGCAGTTAGTGCCATAAACAACTTAGAGGAGGTACGGTTTATTTTTGTTCATAATTGCATAGATTTCTGTCCATGGTCAACTGGCTTTATTGAATGAACCTGTGGTGAGGCACAACATCATAGTAGAGAGGGCATGGTGGAACAGAGATGCACATGCACATCCCACATTGTTTGAGAAGGGGATTGGTGTGTGTATGGGGCAAGGAAGAGAGAGAGAGATGGAGAAAAGGACTGGGGACAAGAAATCCTTTCTTTGGAAATCCCCGACTAACCTACTTCCACCAACCACTTCCTACTGCCTACTGTTTCCCCCGCCTCCCAGTAATCAATTCATCTGTCAATGGATCAATCCACTGATGAGGCCAGAGCTCTCATGATCCAATCTCTTCAAATCCCCACTCACGACTAATGTTAAATTAAGGACCAAATCATCAACAAGAGAAGGGCAATTCATATCCAAACCATAAACACTATATTTCTTGACAATTACATCACAGAAAAGGTGTAATTTTTGCAAAATGTGAACCTCCTAGCTATAAATATCTCTCTTCCCTCCTCTTTCTTTCTTCCTTCTTTCCTTCCTTCCTTCCTTCCTCCAATAAAGGTATTTGTAAAAATTGCAACAAGAAATCCTTACATCTACAAGTTAGATGAATAAAGGAGGAAATGATTATCATTTGAAGAATAACAATTGAAAGATTAAAAAAATAAGTGTTTAGGGAATTGATTACTCTTCCTCTCTCCATGATGAGAAGAAGAAAATAGGTGATTTCTGTGTGACATTATTTTTCCTTTCAAGTCTCATTTATTAAGGATCTGTTATATATCAAGTAATTATTAGTCATTGTAGAATAAATTATCCCACAATCCAGTAAGAGAAAAAATGAAAATATGAATTAATAATGAAATAATCAGTATAGGTTTTTCAATGTAGTCACCAGGCTCACCCCTAAACTTTTGGAGGCCTGAGGCAAGAGTACACCCAAAGACTCTTGTACTTTATTTCTAAACATTTAAGATTAACACACATTGCTAATGACTGTTCAAAAAAATAATGATCCTTTTTATCTTCTCTTCTAATCGCTTGGTAAGTCCAAAAGAAAACATTCTACTTTCTTTTTCTCTTTTTTCTTTTGGGAATACAGGGGACTCATTTCTTTTTTTCATTTCCAACGTAAGCTATTGACCACCTAACAATCAATGCTCTCTTCTCTCTTTCTGCTTGGTATATTCCCAGTGGACACAGTTCAGGGTAGGATGCTTGTGTAAGGATTTCACAGCCTATATACCTCTTAAGAATCTGAGGCTCAAAGCTAGGTTTACATTTTGACTTCTCATAACACAGTGGCACAAGGAGAGTAGATCTTTTGCCTATCCCCCTTTTCTTCCCCTCTCCAGCCCATCCCAATTCTCTTGTAGTTTCCCATCCATCTACACACAACTAAAAACATACTCAGAACTCCGATCAGAACTCTACCCAGACTACGAGAATGTCCTCCAAAGTGCACAGTGAAGGGCATAACAAGTTCAGGCCCAAGAAATATAAATTAGAATTTGGGGGGTTCAGAACAGTGATCAAGAAGAGGAAACCTTGACTTAGATATGTTCTATAAGCCATCAAACTCTTCCAATGACAAATGATGGCATAATAATTGACATTTGCCAATCTAGAAGCCACTAGATATACAAAGCTATTTAAATGAATATTCAAATTGAGTGAAACTAAATGAGATTAAAAATTTAGATCCTCAGTGTCACTAGTCATATCTCAAATTCTCAGTAGATACATATAGCCAATGGCTACCATCTTGGATGGTACAAATGCAGAAACCCTCCATCACTATAGAAAGTTCTATTGGACAACAGAAGCAATTGCATCTCTGGAAGCTTTAATCATCAGGGATTTACTAGAATATTTCCACTCAAATTAATTAGAATTCCCTTTTCTCTATTGGTTTAGAAAAAGTTATCATACCAAGGTGAACTGAGAACAAAGGTTGAGAAAATCATATTTGGATGCAGAAAGAATTTCATGATTCATCAAATGTTGGAACTAACCTTTATAGAAAATTTTATATTCTCTCCCAAATCCTCTGGAATGATAGTGACCATGATAGGTATGATCAGATGAACATCATATGGCCAATGAATTTAGGTAACACACAGGCCAAACTGGTTAATAAAATCACGTTGGTTCAGTAGAGTTAGTATCAATTAGAGTCTTGATATTAAAACAGAAAAAAAGGGGCAAAATAGTCTGACAACTAACTGGACTATGTGGAGTAGAGGTCACAGATAAATAATAAAAAAAAAAAGAAAGAAAAGAAAAGAGTCATTTTACCCCTATCATGATTTTAGAATTAAATGTGATTTTACATCTTTGGAATTATAGACATGTGAACTCAATCTATTTAATTTAGTACTATGAAAGGCTAGTTTCATTCAAGAGCAATGTCACTCATTAGAGTCATAGGGGCATTGCTCTATACTTGTGAATATTAAAGCCCTTACAGCTAAGATTGAGATTAAACTCCCACTTTTTTTGAGGACTGTGTTGTCTGATCCTGGATAATTTTTCTGATGTCACCCTTGAGTTTTTCTTCTTTCTCCAGTTACATTAGGCATCCTTTTGTGTCTAAGAGTACCATGCTTCTTTGATGCTTGAAATGGTGAATTTAATGTGTCAACATGACTGGGCTATGGTACCCAGCTCTTTGGTCCAACACTGGTTTAGATGTTTCCATAAAAGTTATTTTTAGATGTGATTAATAATTACATTAGTTAAGTAGAACATATCATACTCATAAAGAAAGATGTCTACCTATAAAAATGATGCTCCTCAAGGCATGGAACTCCTGCCTGTCTCAGCCTGCTCCATGGAATTTGGACCTCAACATTGCAATGTTCACTTTTATCTGAATTTCCAGCCTGCCAGCCTGCTGTACAGATTTCAGACTTGCCAGCCCCCATGCAATCAGATGAGTCAGTTTCTTGAACTCTGTCTGTGTGTAGATAGATATATAAGAATATATGTATACCGTCATCTACCCTTGACTGTGGGTTCACTTTCTATGGCTTCTGTTACCTGCTGTTAAATGCAGTCCAACATGGTCTAAAAATAAGTGAAAACTTCAAAAATAAGCAATGCATGAATTTTAATGGCATACCTTTCTGAAGAGCTGGGTGTTATTTTCCTCTTTTTGAATGCCCCTTTTCTCCATTGTAAACACACTATCTCTGTACCTGTCCCTTAGTCACTTAGCAGCTGTTTCAGTTATTGGATGGATTGTGGTAGAATTGCAGTGCTTGTATATAAAATTTGGTAATATTTTCCAGTTCAGGCATTTTATACACACACACACACACACACACACACACACACACACACACATATTGCTATATATGTCATATATATATGTGTATATCTATAAATGTCATATATATAACATAAATATATGTATATATAAATGTATATGCTCTTTATATAAACTATATGTAAAATGATTAGATATATATATTTTTTATATACACATGTATGGAGGGAAAGGATAGATTAATTTATCCATATGTACATACTATGTGTATATAACCTTAATCTTCTATTGGTTCTGTTTCTTTGGGAAACTTTATACATGCAACTCCATCTTCCTATAATATTCTGACTGCCCTGGTCCAATTCAGGGTCTCACTGAGTTGCTTAGTGCCTTGATGTTGCTGAGGCTGGCTTTGAACCCATGATCCTCCTGTCTCAGACTCCCAAGTTTTCTTCTCAGACTTACAAGCATGTGCCATGGTGCCCGACTTTTCTATGAACTTTTAATAAGTCATTTCATTGTATTGACTTAAAAAACCTTCTTAAATGCATATTATGATTACCCTGAACTAATGGTTTTCTCCAACAGATGACAAAGTGGAAGCTCAGAAACTGCACACTTTGCCCCGAAATCACCCAACTTAGGTGACAGAGCCACAATCTTATCAGTTCAAACTACTTCCAGTGCTTGTGCTCCTAAGGATCTTAAAATATTACTTCAGAACTCCTTGAAGAAAGCGTACTCCTTGTGGAGGCTAAACCCCACATTCTCTTCATCTCTAATCATACCACATGAATTCTTTTCTCATGTGGTAAACGTATATTTTAAGTTGAAAGTAAATTCTTTTCCAATTATCCACCAGTAAAGCTGGCTTTTAATTTCATAATCATTACTGTACACCATAGTCTTATACATATGAGTTTACCTAAGCAAATCCAAGCACTCAAAATATAAGATGCTGTGTTCAAGTGACAAAAGAGGGGAAATGACTGTTTATCAGGAAATTTTAATCAGTGTGAAATGGACTGAAAGTGAGTGTTATTAGCATGAACTCATGTAGAATGACCCTGAAAGTTTTTCAAAAGTAATCAAGAATATTCCATCCATGCCTACTGATTTATAATTGCCACAAATTCACCTTTCAAACCAGAAAACAAATTCTGAATTCACAATGTATTTCTGCTGCATATCAAGTTGTACCTAAAAGATTTGCCACCACCAAATAAATCAAAATAGATAGAACTGTGCCAGGTGTGAATTCTTCATGTCTTTAAAGAAAATTTTAATATTATATGACTTGGGATGAAATATGGTTATTAAAAAACATTATACATGGAAATAATTTGATAGCTGGGTCAAGTATTTAATAGAAAATGCCTTGATTATTGCAGTGAATGCAATAAAATCATTGCTTAAATTTAGCCCATTTCCAAAACCTCAGTCACTTTACCTTAATATGCATTTTATTGGGGGAAATAGTTAACATATATAATCCAAACATAAAAGAATGAAAAGGAAATCTAAGTGAATACCTAACTGATTTCCATAAGTTGTGTTAAAACTTAGATGTAATGAAAATAAAAACAAATAAAACAAGCATGCAATATCAAAATATAATGGAAATTAAATTGCAAAGCACTGATTTGTTATATTTTAATAAATAGGAGAACAGAGTAAAACATTTCATATGTAAGAAATTGCTTCCATCAAGAGGACAAAATGTTAGTACACAATTAAAAGAATGGGAAAATGCTGTGGCACAAAAGAGACAAGCAAAGAATAATAAAAGCTGAAAACATGTCATGAAACATCAAAATCGTATCAGCAGTCAAATAAATTTAAAATAATAGATATCATATTTTCTTGTCAAATTGGGTAAGAAATGTGTATTTGATTTTTGAAGCTCATCTGGCTGCACTGCAATTCATAACTCATACGTTGTTTATGGGAGTATAAATTGGAAGGTTTTACAAACTATTAATAGAACTGCATAGGTCAGAACTTTTAAAAATCTTCATGACTTTGGAGGTAATAATTTAACTCCTATGAATATACTTTGGATAAGATTGTTGAGAGGTTTTAAAAATATATACAGATACGTCTATTAGAACACTTTATAAAAGTGAGGAATGAAAACCAAAGAAATTATACAACATTGAGAGAATATTTATAAAATATCCTTTAAAGATCTATTCTTGACTATCTGGACTTGGTCTAGAGTAGAGTTGGGGAATGAAACAAGGAAACTCTGTGTTCATCTATTTACAGGGACTATGTCACCAGTTATTGGTATAACATTGAATTCCTTTGATAAGAGAAAACCTCCATTTCTTTCTCTCTCTCTTTCTTTCTTTCTCGGCACTGGGAATTGAACTCAGGGCCTTGTGCTTGCGAGGCAAGCACTCTACCAGCTGGTCTATCTCCCCAGCCTTAAAAACCTCCATTTCGATGTAACAAACACACTTAAAGTTGTGGCATCAAATCACAGAAGTTTTCTCCAAACGGATAAAAAGAGTGCTCAATTCCAGTTAAAATGAGGTTTAATCAAATGTCTTATTTATGCATTTTGTGCTTAAGATCTTATTCAGGTCATATTATTTCACCTAAAACAAAGAGAGAGGAGAGAGAGAGAGAGAGAGAGAGAGAGAGAGAGAGAGAGAGAGTGAGAGAGAGAGAGAGAGAGAGAGAGAGACTGACTTAGAGATTTAGAGAAAGTGAATCAAGGTTAGTTAGCTTATGCCACAAAATGAGTTATTACAAGTTATTAATATCCTATTTGTTACAAGTCATGCCATTGATAAAATATGCTCACACTCCTCGGTTTATAACCAAAGGACTTAAAATCAGCATACTACAGTAACACAGCCACATCAATGTTTATAGCAGCTCAATCCACAACAGCTAAATTGTGGAACCAACCTAGATGCCCTTCAACAGATGAATGCATAAAGAAACTCTGGTATATATACACAATGGAATATAATTCAGTCATAAAGAAGAATAATATTATGGTATTTGCAAATAAATGGATGGAATTGGAGAATATCGTGCTAAAATAAGCCAATCCCCAAAAAATCAAAGGCCGAATGTTTTCCCTGATAAGTGGATGATGATATAAAATGGGGGTGGGGGCATGAGGGGTGAGAGAAGATGAGGAAGTTTAGATTATGTAGAGGGAAATGAGAGGGAAGGGGGTATGAAAAATGGTGGAATGAGACAGACATTATTTCCCTATGTACATATATGAATACATGAATGGTTGAATCTACATCATGCACAACTATAGAAATGAAAAGATGTACCCCATTTGTGTACAATGAATCAAAATGCAGTCTGTAAAAAGAAAATAAATAAGTAAATAAATAAATAAATAAATAATGTTCACCATATGGAAGTTCCTATTCAAGGGAGAACCAAGTGCTGCTGCAGTTTCTTCCTTTTCTTTTATAAGAGTCTGGCAAGAGCATGAACCTTGGAGGGTGGAGGCGATTTCAGATAGACCAGCCTGTAGTGTGTGCAAGGTCCTACAGCTAATCTGCAAGTGAATAACTTGCAGAATAAGTGATTTTTTCCAAACAAAAACCAAATGACATGGGAAAGTTCTTTTACACTAAGCAATAAATTCATGTCACAGCAATGTTTCTCTGAAAGTCCTTATTATTGATTACTTGGAGAGATATTTTCTTTCTTCATTGCACCCTTCCTAGTTTTGTTTTTTCCCCTTTGCAGGTCTGTGGAACAAAATTCCAGTCTTATCTCTATGGGTACATTTTTAATTTCATTGAGAGTCTTCTTCAAAAATTAATAAAATTTCCTAATTTTGTTAGAAATTTAGTTCTGTGTTCTCTACTTCCATTCTGAACTGAAGTCTTATTACCAAAGTTTAGATTTCTTTCTTAATTACATTTAAGGCTATATATTTTCCTCTAAATACTGCATTAGCTGCAGCATACAAATGCTAACCTATGGTAATTTATTTGATGACTTTTAAAAATTTTTCACTTAAATATTATTTAAATTTATAATTTTTTCATTTTCTCATTCATTTCTCACTTGTTATTCCTTTATGACTTTAAATGTAGCTTGACAAATAGGAAAATTTTAATTTTTCTGTACCTAAAAATTATATTCATTCATTCTTTGCTTGAGGCTACTATTGGGTTGAATTTCTTAGTGGATATTTCAGATTATTGGATACTTCTGCCTGACACAGGTTTGTCTGCTTGTGAAATGGTCCAATTTCTCTTTGAAATTCTGGAAATGTTTTCATTTTATTCCAATGATGTAGGAGCATACAAATTCACTATAATAATATTTCTCTATAAATTGTTCCCTTTATCATAAACCATATGCTTAAAAATATTTATTGTTGTATTTGTTCTAATTAATTGTAAATAACAGTAGAATGCATTTATGCAATTTGACAGATCATACTTAGAGTGTAATCTCTCATTTTTCTGATTATATATATTACAGGATCACATTGGTCATGCAGTCATACATGTATATGATGTAATAATGTCTGTTTCACTCTACTATCATTCCTTTCCCCATACCCCTTCCCCTCCCTTCACTCCTCTCTACCTAATATAACATAACTCTATTCCTTCCTACCCACTGCTTATTATGAACTAACTTATGCATATCAGAGAAAACACTGGGCCTTTGGTTTTTTAGGTTTGGCTTATTTCACTTAGCTTGATAGTCTCTAACTCCATCCTTTACCAGCAAATGCCAGAATTTCATTCTTCTTTAAAGCTAACTAATATTACATCATATATCACACACACACACACACACACACACACACACACACACACATATATATATATATATATCACATTATCCATTCATCTGTTGAAGGGCATCTAGGTTGGTTCTGTAGTTTAGCTATTGTTAATTGAGTTGCTATTAACATTGATGTGGCTGTGTCACTGTAGTATTGTTATTGGCAAGATTGCAATAAATCACTGGTTGATTTTAAGGCAGGAGACGGAATCATCTTTATTCACCAGCTAGTGGGACAGAGGGGCAGGTTGCAAGTCTCCCCACCTTGACCCCCTCCAAAGGTGAGAGTATACCTTTTATACCATAATTAAAGCATGTAAGTACATTAATCATGAGTGTTTGTTGCTATGAAAATCAGAGAATCATGACTAACATTTAAACAAATGTCAGGGTACACTGCCCAAGAAAAATGGAACCTAGAGGGAGAACAACCTTAAATTGTATAAGAATTGCTATTTTGTGTTGCCAAACATGCAACAGGCAAATGTTGATGGGTACAGAGTCGGGGTGTTCCCATCGGAGAAGCATGGGAGAAGACTCTCATGGAGTCTCGGGGTAAAATGGAGTCTGTTTGGTCATTACCCCCCATATAGCCTGGCCCATAAATGCATGTTGATTTTAAGTCCTTTGGGTATAAACTGAGGAGTGAGATAGCTGGGTTGAAGGGTGGTTCCATTCCAAATTTTCTGAGGAATCTTCATGCTGCTTTCCACAATGGTTGTACCAATTTTTGCACTCCCACCAGCAATGTATGAGTGTACCTTTTTCTCCCATATTCTTTCCAACATTTATTGTTGCTTATATTCTTGATAATTGCCAAATTGAAGTAATTTAAGTTCTACATCTAATTTTAAAAACACTATACTCTCTTTAATTTTGCAAGTACTGTTTTATAGTTAGAAATATGAAATGTCATGGAACGAGAGAACCAAATACACTGGAAGAGAGCAAAAAAGATTCTGAACCTCTGAGTTCACTCACTGAACAAATGCTGAGTTCAAAAAGTGAAGGCTGACTGCATAACTAATTTCTCCAAGCTAACTTCCATGGAGAATACAATGTTCATTAAAACATAAGCAATAAATATGTCCTAATGTAAGTATATGGGTGTGTGCCAAATAATTAAAACTCAACGGTAACTGCAACAGTGTTTAGAACTTAGACAAGCAAAATATTTTTTCACGGAAGAATATTTTTGTAATTGCTCTTGATTAGAATTATTTAGAATTGCAAGTACTTGGTGATAATAAAAAGCACCCTAATTTGTATTATTTTATATTATTTTAAATTCTGGATAGGCAGCACATTGTCAAGGCCCACTGCATAATCTTTGCTATATTACCAATGAGCTCCTCCAAATCTTTAATTAATAAAACAAAAAGAAAGAGAAAACATGGCAGTGTTTAATACAGCATTTGCAGATAAATGGATGGAATTGGATAATATCATGCTAAGTGAAATAAGTCAATCCCAAAAAACCAAAGGCTGAATGTTTTCCCTGATAAATGGATGATGACATATAATGGGGGTGGGGGTGGGAGGGAGAGTGAAGAATAGGGGAACTTTAGATTATGTAGAGGGAAATGAGAGGGAGGGGAGTATGAAAAATGGTGGAATGAGACAGACATCATTATATGTATGATTACACAAATGGTATGAATCTACATCATGCACAACCATAGAAATGAAATGATATACCCCATTTGTGTACAATGAATCAAATTCAGTCTGTAAAACTAAAAAAAAAATTAAAAATAAGTAAAAAGAATATACACCATATTGGTAGTTCAAACCCATAGAAGGTTAACTGGTGGTTAATATAAGCCTTAATATTTAAAATAAAAAATTGCATGAAAAAAAAAACAATTAGAAATTATGTTGTTGTTACGATCTTTTATTTTTTATATCAAGAAGTATTAAACAATTAGATAAAAATTGGCTTGATTTCTGAGTGTAAACAATGAGTGCAAAATTAAGGATAGGATAGTGTTTTTTAAAATTAGATATAGAACTTAAGCTATTTCAGTTTCACATTGTGTGTGCAAATCTTTCTCTAAACTTTAGAGAGTTCTCACTAGAAAGTATTTCTTTGAATTTTTACACCTCTTATTAAAAAAACACATCAACGTAACTAAAGTTATCAGTCTATTACCTTTTCCATTATATGCACTATTAAATTTATTTTTAAATGATTACATATACCAAGTTTAATGAAGGAAATTTTCATTGCCTGCAGTTTTTTACAAGCCAATAGCATTATCATATCATTTCATGACTATTACTGAAAATAATTCAGTGGTGTAGAGGAAGACCTGTAAAGAAAGAGATGCAGCCTGGTGTCAACTGTGCTAGGTGCATTTTTGGAGCTAGTACCCTATTATACCTGCAGGGACTGTGTCATGGAGCACTGCTTCCTCTTCTGGTGTGAAGGCTGAAATCCAGTCTCTTTGAAGAAAGGTATTTGGGTTGAGCCACAGTTATATTTGCTCATTTAGTTGTTATTAACTGAAGCCCTGCTCTGTGTCAGGCTGTCCTCTAGGTGTCAGGGACTGAACAGTGAAAACCAAGCAGTCTTGTGTCATGGAATTCATTTCCTAGTGGGATTAGAGAAATACCCATGGAGCTAATAAAGGTCCCCCTGAAGTTCTATGGGGTAGCAGGGTTCTCAGAGCAGCAGAAGGGACTTTCCAGGATACTAACTCTAGGTTGTCCTCTAGGGTGAGGTTGACCCTATGCTTGACTCGAGAACGCAGAAAAGCGTGACTCCTTGAACACATGTGGAATGATTAGTAAAAGGAAACAAGAAAAGGCTCTGGAGCTGCAGTAACTTGGGCTTCTTTGAATCCCCTCTTGGTTAGGCAGGGTTGTCAGCACTGACTCCCTAGGGACTCCCAGGGCCAGGCACGTAGCTCTGCTGTGCTGGTTTCTGCTCTGTGTGGTCATTGCTTTCAATATCTTTTCCATATTTCTTTTAATAAATTGAAACTTCATCCAGCACTGAAATGGTTGTGTGCCTATGACATACGCAAAAACATTTAAAAAGCACAACTTTGCTGAATATAAGAACTCACCTGTATTTCTGACCAAATACCACCGAGAGCTGCACATCCATTTTCCATCTAAATGGGAAGCTGTTTTCTACCTTGCCATGTCTACTATTTATTCCTTTCCCATTCATGAAATGGAAAAGTTTATCTATAACGCAGATTTAAAAGTCATAGTAGATTCTTTTGAATTCTCAAGGAAGTTTAAATACTGCCTGACTTGCCCAAACTCTGGAAGGCTCCAGTTATTCCCCCTTCATAGAAACATTAAAGGATCAAGTTTTTAAAGATAGGCTTACTATTTGGCATTATCATTTTTAATATTCTTCAGCAGAGTCCAGTTTTTAATAAAAATGTGTCCTTAAACATATAACCAGTTTGTTAATCCATCACCATATCTGAATATGTGTACATAATTTCAGTAAAAATTACATTTACAGGAAATCATCAACCTGGATTATATTTATTTGGTGTGAGATGCATGACCCATGTGCTCACATTCATCTACCTTTTACATCATCATGTTTCAAACCCAAACCAAAATCAAAATAAAATTCAACTTATTGAGTCCATTACATTAATGATATATAAAGTTATTTAGTGATTTATAGTTATCAGGTCCAAGTAGACCTTACTAAGAGGTTGGCATTCACATTCCAGTTAGGTTATTAAATTCTTAACAAATACAAAAGATTCTGTTCTGCAATTACAAAAGACTCAGTTCTGAAAATGGGTTCCAAAATTCCTTCCTGGGAAAAGTGTTATTGAAATATATTTGAAAGTCCCTAATGCCATTAATATAGTCTAACTTACCATGAATAAAAACTTTCCTTTAATAAAAATGAAAGTACTAAGGGCAATTACTCTAGCAATGATCCCTGCAAGAAAGATATTTAATGATGTTAACAAAGGCTGTTCATTTTCCCTTGTCCCCCAACTCTGCCCCCACAATGATTTTTATTTTTTAACAACTTCACCATTTCCTTAGCAGTAGTTGGTTTCCTCCTGCCTTGGCAATCATTATTATTAACAGTTATGGGTCAGCTTGGCTAGATCCACTCAGCTATTCTTATATTCTGATTTCTCTTTCATAGCCCAAAGAACTGACCTTTATTGAATTTTAATTTTAGCTAAAACGTAATGTTTTCTATGGCTCAAGAATGAACTTGCTAAGTGAACAATCAGAAAGACAGTTTCCATCACTGTTTTCAAATAAAATAAACCTCTCTCTCATAGCGATACCATTTTCATCCTGAACTTTTTATCTGATATGTTCTTAACTGGAAAATGTCAGATCCCTTTGTCTGCATTCAGTGTCTTCTGTCAGGACCACAAATGACCAGTTTGTGTCAATGATGCACTGTGATGCTGGAAAAAGGTGATTTTATTATACTGAAACTGAGTATCCTACATACACAAACTCCTGTGTTTATTTATTTATTTGTTAGATTTTGTAATTATGGTAGTTTTCAAGTATCAGATGAGAGACTTCATCCAGAACAAATGCAGGCAAATTTCATTTCTGAGATCCTACCCCAGATGGAAAACATATTTCCGTGTAGAAAATAGAATGGGGACGAAGGGCGGGTCTTAGAGGGGCGTTTGTATGATTAGCTTAGTTTTACCTAAATATCAAGTCATCCTTGTATAAACGGAAATGATGAGCAACTGAATTATGCAGGAGCCAGCAAGAACATTCAGACATGCAAACAAGCACATCAGCAGACTGTATGAATTTCAAGGTGGAAAGCAGCAATGGACTAGGTAAACTGCATTTTCAGTGAGATTAAAACTCCCACTGAAAACCCAAAGATCAAGAATGCAAAGAGCTGATAAGTGATAGCAGTGAGATTAGCTCTAAGAAAACTATTTCTGGGCCTGATATTTGAACTTCTAAACATTGACAAATATGAGGGAAATTTACTGGATACATCTGCTTTCTAAAAAAAAATATTAGCGTTTAAACTCTCAGGAAGAAATGGCTATTTATTTCCATATTTCTGCATATGCAATTGCCATAGAGATTATTTTAATAAAGAAATTCAAGTACTGTGGTCAAATATGGTGGAAACCCTTGTTAATGTGTTCCCTTTCTTGGAGAAGAACTGTGCATATTATCACATTAAAGACTGAACGAAGCCCTGCAGCAAACATATTCTTAACTTTGTTTAAGTAGCATTTCCTAAACTTAATTATCTACAGAATACTATTTTCCAGGAATAAGTATTAACATTCTATTACATTTATTCTTCCAATGTCTAAGTTCCAGCAATAAAACTAAAGAGATGAATTAAATGACATTTAACGATGCATCCTGCTCCCAACTTCAGGACCTTTGCTCTCCCAGAGAGTATCAGCCCCCCTTCCCCCATTTCCACTGCTAGCCAGTTTCCACATTTATCATAATCAAGGGCAGAAACTCCTCCACTTCAGACCTCAATCTCTTCCGCTTTAATGCAAATCCATTCCTTTTTTCCTTCTCCTCCTTGAACTTTGAGAGTCACTCCTAAAGCAGCACCCTTATCAGAAATACTTCTTTTAGGTAGTTACAAGGCCACAAATGTCACCTGTCAGTTCTCTCAAATAAATATTAGTTCTTTTATCCTTTCCTTTGAGGATCTATTCTTCTGCCTTGGTAGCCAAATTCTCTTATTATAGATATAGTGCCTACGGATGAATTCCTACAATTCAAAAGACAGAGTTGATGATGTAATAAACTTAAGGTTAAAAGAGTCAAGGCGATGATCTGACTCCCGAATGTCCTTCCTAAGTAATAACAGTTACAGGCTACAGGCTTGTTTTTCATCTGATCTCAACCCTCATGGTTGTCCAGGTTTACAGAGTGAATGTCCATTTGCTCTTTGTTAGTTTTGCTGACCAGTTAGAGAAAATTTCGGACACCAGTAACACTAGAGCTCAAAATGCTCCAGGTATAGATGTGGAGGGCAAGGTGGGTCTTAGTCTATAATAAGAAAAGCTGGACCACATTACTACTCACTAAGCATGACCATGATTCTAAACTTCTTGAAGTTAATTGGTTTTATGTGTCCAATATTGATCTATCAATGTAATCAAAGCTATTGTGTGTCATTGCGGAACTGTGACAGCAAAACATCCTATATACATTTCTGGTATCTCTCTTTCTTGGCTGAAGTGTATAAGGGTGTAGTTACAAGATGGTAGAGCTTCTGACTGCCTGGATCCCTGAGGGACTTCATGGAGCAGAGCCCGCTACTCACTTATGTGGAACGGGTAGATGAGTTTGAAGTAATCGTTTGTTAAGCATTGTGGCTGGGGTTTTTATTGTGTCCTAACCTGATGATGTAACTCCTAATCCTCATTGTTTAAACATTATCACCACCTGTGTACTGTGAAGGGATATCTAGATGTGATCAATACAATGAAAAAAAAACTGAATTTAGTTAAAGAGAGAAAGCAGTTTTCAGTGACTATTTTTTCTTTTTTCATTTTTGAACATAGCGATACTTTACTACTGAGCTATACCTTAGCCCCCTTCCTTTTTTTGTTTTGTTTTTAAAATAAGGTCTCACTAAGTTGGTGAGACTGGCCTCAAAGTTGTGATCCTTCTACCTCAGTCTCCTAAATCACTGGAATTACTAGTGTGTGCCACAGAGCCCAGCTTCCAAAGTCTATTTCTAAAAACCCCTCCAGTTCTTTTCAACAGCCCCATTCATACAGTTCTACATTAAGGAATCCCTCAAGTCTATATCATAGATCCCTTAACTTGAGGGTCCCAGTGCCCCTGGAAGAGAAAATGATAGTGCCGCGATTGACTCAAATCAGGGAAACAACACCCTCCCCTCCTTAAATAATTGAATTACAAAAACATTAATTCAGTCACATAGTCTACATGCAGAATGACCTAAAAATATATGTTCTGATTTCTCAATAGGAAACTTTGCTAAAGTCACATTTGATCCTTTTATTATTTTGTTTACTATGGTCACATTCTAACATACATTTCTCAAGAAAATAGTAAAAGGTCAAAAATACTTTTGTTTTTATGGTTGCTAATAGCTATATAAAAATAAATCAGAGTTATTATTCCATCTTTCACTATTAAGAAATTTGAGTAAATATGTTCTTTATGGAAAATGTAACATAAAATTTTAAAACCTAATAGTAAGCACATTAGCTTAGACTCACCAAGTCGTTACCGCGGCTCAGCTTGTAAGGGAGATAAATGCCTCCTCCTTATTTTGACAAGAGCAAGTTGAGTGTAGGTGAATTCAAGGGGGGGGGGGGGGAACGGTGAAAAGACACATAAATAACAATCTTTCAAACTTCTGTTCATGAATATTGTTTTTTGTCATCCCAATTGCACAATGAAATATGAAAGTTCAATTTCCTCTTCATTTCCTTTTAATAAAACTTCTGTTCATTTCATTTCTGAGAGAAGATTGAATCTAAATTACTTTGACTTTTCTTGGCCTAACTTTGGCGAATGCTACCCAGACGAGAAAACGGAGCCTTTTTTGAGCATCACCCATAGAAATAAAGAGGTGCAGCCTCCATTTCTATGTTGGTCTCTGGCTCTTTCCCTCTCATCATGTGGGTCTTCTACAAGATCAGTGAGTCTTGCATGCACATCGCTCTGCAATCCTTGCCCTGTCTTTTAACCAGGCCATTTGCAGAAAAAGGAAATCTACAAATTCCTTGTGTTGAGTTTTTCCCATCCATTTCACAGTTGATCAATTTCCTAACGATAGGAGAAAGTACAGTCCTTTTTGCAGAGGTGGCATTTGAATTCAAATATGATGTCAGAAATGATTTTTGATGGACATACCTATTAAGAGCTGCATTGTGTCTTTAAAGATGGATGTCCTAACCCAAACTATCACAGAATAGGACTTTATCAGGAAATAGGACCATTGTAAATATGGTTAGTTAAGTTCAGATGAGGTCTGAACTACTTATATTGAAATAGGGTGACCCCCTAACCCAAGAGATGGGTGTCCTTATGAAAAGGAGAAATTTGGACACAGAGATATGGCCACCAGGCAAATGTCATGAAAATTGGAGTTGCTCAGCTACGAGCTAAAGAACTACCCCATACTAGGAGAAGTCCCTAGCAGTTCTTCCCCTGGAACCTGCAGAGGAAGTGTGGCCCTGCCGACACCCTGATTTCAGACTTCTAGTCTCCAGAACTGATACAATAAATGTCTCTTAGTTAAGCCACTCAATCTGTGACAGTTTTTGTTACAGCAAGCTTGTCCCAGAATACAACAAACCATCAACTTTCAATGTTTATTTCATTGCTTAAGATTAAAAAAATAATGTTCTTTTTTAGGATTGTTTGAGACCTCTTAATACTGGCCTCTGTACTTATTCAGCCTACTACTTATTTTACATAGTGTGACCATTAAAACTTCAATCTTTATTTCTAAAATTACAATATTTCCTGTCTCATACCCTTGAATATGGAATTCCCTCTAACAATGATTAAAAAAATGTGTGTATATATATATATATATATACATATAAAAATGTATATCACATATATATCACTATGTCCATGACAGACTGCTACCTGGTCATAATTTTTAGCACTGAGCCCAAATACCAAACAATTCCTCATCAGGGTCTTCCATGCAATTACCTTTCAATTGAAAATGAACTTCAATATGAAATATATCTAAATGCATCTCTTAATATTCATTTTTATGTAATAACTACTATGTTCTAGGGACTGCACCTCCATTGGAAAAATGAGGAGGGTTCTCATCCTCCCTTGGAAGTCAGAAGTGTTTAGAGAGGATGTGAGATTCTCTCTCTCTTGAGGAATTAGAGACAAGCAGACATGTGAGAGGCAGGAGCACTGTCAAGTTTATAAGGAGAGAGTCCAGTGTAAATATACCAGTTCAAAATCTCAGGGACTCTCATCACAGAGAAAAGAAAAGGACTTCTGTCAAAGCCTTGGAGCACACAATATTTGGAGGTATGAAGTAAAAAGAAAAACAAGAAGAAGTACTGTGATCAGTGATCAGTAAAATAAGAAATATGCAGGAAAAATTGCACTTTTCAAGAACTCTCATCACCTCCACACATAATACTGCCCCAAATAGAAGGAAGAGGCGGGTTCTGTCCAGTGCACGTGCAAGGCCAAGACAAATGGAGATTGAGAATTGGCCATTTGCATTTGCAAGATGGAGATTGACGTTGATTACGTAAACACAAGAATAAGGAGGCAATATGAACCCAAGTCTGATTGAAGCAGGTAAGAGTCACTGAGGTGAGGAACCAGACATTCATACAGAAGAGGTTCATTCTGGGTATTTTAAATATCCTATAAAAAATAAAACTCGGGAAAGAAGCAGGTGCTCAAGGATTTGATAGAATGAGAAGATATTCTTCTCTTTCTCTCTTTAAAAGCAAATTCTGTTTTGGTGCTAAAGAGAGTAGAAAGAAAAGATTCAGTCATATAGAAGAAAGAGGTAGTGAGCACAGGCACAAGGTCCTTGACTAGTTGTAAGAAGATGGAATCCTGAAATTTGGAGTTGAACTCAGTGACAAAGAGAGAAGATACCTGGTAATGGGAAATACAGCTATCAACTCGAAGAATGGGCTGAATTTGGTAGTGGAAAGAGAAAGTGATTTTCATGTTCAGACATGATTCCCTCAGTGGCACTGAACTTGATTCCATCCTAAGAAAGGGAGAAGGGAGGAAGGATTTGGGAAGTTTCACATCCCCAACAGGGAACAGTTAGGGAAGTATCATATGAGTATCTGGCTGTCCTCCGTGCTCACTGCAGACATCAATTGGTTCCAGAGAGCACAGGGCTGGTCTTCTCTACATTTTTCCCCAGTTATATTCAGTTCTTTCTATCTGTCACAGAATAGGTAGAGATCATAATTTAACCACTCTTAGGATTTAGTCACATGATTAATGATGGGAGAAGAGAGAACAGATGGTATATTTGAAGGAGTAGACTAGTGATGGGCTATGCCCTCTAGATTGATTAAGATTATATACTGTAAGTAAACCATTTCAGTCAATGAATTAGAGGTCTCAGTAATGCGAGAGGGCTTTAGGATTGGAAAAAGAGAGGGGAAAATAGAAAGTGGTGAGAGAAGAGTTCTTGCACTTGAAATCAAGATTTCGCAAATAATGTGGGTATTTGTGATGTCTCAGAAATGGCCATGACACTGTGCTACTGAGGATGACAATGGAAAGCTAATCAGAAATGTGTTCAGAAAGTCATGAGACAGGGTGTTAATGAATGCTTTATGTGGGTGTGGAATTTTCTAAGAATATTAAATAAGCAATGGTAAATAATGCACAGAGATATATTAGTAAAGATCTTCAATGTGTGAGTAGAAGTGACCAGGAAATTAATGAAGGTGGAATGAACAGAATGAGAAACCCTGATGTGCTTCAGGGGACTTGGGTTTTAGGCAAGGAGAGAAAAATCAATGTTCTGGACCAGAAAAAGAAAGAAAAGAAAGAAAAGAAAGAAAGAAAGAAAGAAAGAAAGAAAGAAAGAAAGAAAGAAAGAAAGAAAGAAAGAAAGAAAGAAAGAAAGAGAGAGTAGAGGAGGAGGAGGAGGAGAGGAAGGAGGAGAAATATTCTTTTAAAGACCTCTGGTAATCATAGTATGGAAGAAAAAATCCTAACAGTTTCAAATTCTCCAAATATCTCATGAAACATATGAAGAAATCAGAAAGCAAAACCAAAATTTACAAAGAAAACTTATAAGCATATGAAGTAAAATAGAAAGACCATAAACACTAAAATTGAAATAAGGGAAAATAAACAAGAGCCAGAAGACCAGCACATATCTGATTTGGAAGAAAGAAAGGAGTCAGCAGTGACAGTGGCAGGATCAGCCCACAAATGCACTGGAGAAGGGACCCTGTAAGGGGAGGGTGTGGCGTCCTAACACAGGGCTCCCTCCTAGAGAAGGGCAGAGGGGCGGGGGGCAGTCCAGGCCTGTGAGCTCTCCATACTGATTGCCAGGCTTTCTTCTAGGACAGAGCCACACCCTGAAGGGGAACGTCTGGGAAGGTAGAAGAGAGACAAAGGAAAGGCAAGGGCCACAGGGCTGGGTGGGGGGGGACATGCTTTCAATCTCAGGAAATGCAACTTCATACACTCACACACACACACAAAAGAAACAAACAAACAAAGAAAAAAGAAGCTCCGTGAAGTTCTAACATTTCCCTGAATCCCATTTTGTTGTAAAAATTAGATAAAAAATCTCACATAAAATTTAGCAATAAAATGTCCAAGTTAAATCCTATAAAAGAAAAACGTTATGGAAGAATGAAGATAAGGAAAAGAATAACAAGACTGTAGACCTGAAAAAGTCATACCAAAAATTGTGCCTACTAAACCAGATCAAAATTGTAAATGACTACCTCAAAATAAGCTAAACACATCAATTAAGCAAATCATAGAAGAAATAAAAGTCAGAATTAAAACAACAAGGACGTGGCTGTATTCAGAAAAAAACTGAAAAAGGAAAGATTTTTACATTAAAAAACTAGAGATAGGTTAAAAGGAGTTAAGAAAGAATGATAGAGAAAAAAAAAAAAAAAAAAAAAAGAATGATAGATGCTAAAGACAGATAAAGTACCCTGAACATAGAGATAACAAGATTCCCTGAAGAAGAAACTCAAATCAAAGAAAGGGAATATATACTAATATATATTCTAAAAAAGAACAAACTGAAAACCAAAGATCAGAATTGAAATGATGTATTTTAAAAAATACCATGTATCTGAAAAAATCAACCCAAACACCAACACCAACCTTTATTTTAATGAAGTAACTGGACTTTGAAGAATAAGAAAACTTCCTCTGAATGTCTAGAAATAATAACACATGATTTATAAAGACTGTATATCCCACTAACATGCCTCATGACTTCAAATTGATATCTGCAGTTTGAAGACTGCAAATTTTTACCTAAGCACTTCTCTATGTTTGGGTCTTTCTTTCATGCCAAAAAGGACAAGAGTGCAGAGAACTATAGATTCAGAACATGTCAGCATCACATGTTGATTTTACCCACATTGCAAACATCAGATTCAGAATATCAATCTTAGTACTCCGAAAAACATGCTTACTAAAACATTATAACTTCATGTGTTCCCCATTACAAATTTGTGTTCCCCATTTTCATCCAATATTTTAGAAAGACATATTGTAGAAAGCAGAAACATTTCATGCTGAAAACTTTCCTAGTCCTTGTTTACCTTTCTTTTATCGACAACTATAGACATGTACATAAATCACTCTCTTCTCTCTTTCTTTCTATGTGCACATATGTGGGCTTATACTTCAACGCAGCTTTGTATAAAAGAGTCTTGCTTACCAGCTATCCTCGGGTTGATGTTTCTGTAAATTACTTTGGTTGTCTGAAGCTCATTTTTCAGATTACTCGGAAAAAGTCAGATAAGCACAAAATTCTCTGAGTTCTTTCTGATTGGTAACGGTTTGTGCTCTTTATATGGAAACCACTTTTGCTGGATCTAAAATCCTGGAGGTCCACATCCTCCCACACCCAACAGATAGTTTGTGATTGGGAAAGGGCTTCTGGGGTGAATAGAAAGTTGTCTCTGAAACCTAAGTAGGATTCATCTTATAAACATTTATCAAACCATGCATTCAACTTGTGTGCTTTTCTCAACTTTTATTTCATGATAAAAATTATTATTAATTTCTTAAGAAAGTTTCATATAAAGTAAAATCCTCCTAAGAGTCTAGTTAGGGTTTGACAAGAAAGTGAAGGGAACATTTGGAGCAGAGGCCAGGTGGTGGGGTCGGCAGGTGACATACAGTGCATTCACCAGGGCATGGTGAAGAGCTGGGTGGAAGTTCTCATGGGTCAGTGTGCATCACTGTCACGGGAGGACATGTTAAAATACAGACTGCTTACCCCAAATGCAAGTCTTTGGATTCAAGTTTCCAGGTAATGCTGATGCTGCTAATCTGAAGATGACTTTCAAAGAGCACAGACTAAGTGTCAGAAAGGGAAGGGAATTTGAATTGAATGAGTGGTCATGTGGACAGCCTAAGGTCTCATACCTAATGTAAGAGAATATGAGACATTGAGAGATTGACTCTGATGGTCCCTTCTGGATAGATGAGGATAGTTATTAATATACTACAGAATTTTTAATGGGCCTCCTTCCATGAGACACTGGATGACATGATTGAGTTGCATGATCAGCTGTAACTGCCAGAGCACCCCCTCCCGCACCCCCCCATGTGGGAACCTTGAGTCTTTAGTGGATGAGTATCTACAAACCACTCATAAACTCATCCTTAAGACCACAGTGAAAAAGCTCTGCTTTGGCCTTTATGGTTTCAAGGAGGTGAGGGCAAGAGGGACACTAAGAGAGGGGCAGACCTCTTCTAAACTGAACTGTCCTGCTATGACTGTGTTTCATTCACGTTCGTCACCATATTGTCTGGTCTCTTTAATGAAGTAGACATTCAAGGCCACTGTGGGGCTCTTTGTTCTACTTACTAATTGCTTAGTGCTAATTGTTTACATCTTATTTTCGTCTTAACTCTCCAGTCCCCCATGTGAGACTAAGAACTTCTCATTATTTATAGTATAGTAAAAATAAGTAGAGTAGAACATGACGGACCCTTCCTTTGGCTTTCATGTTTACAATGATCTCTCAAGCAGGCAATATTATCTTCATATGAAGAAACTGAATCTCAGAGAGTTTAAGGTGTTGGTTGAAGTTCTCTCACATGATTACTGACTAAAAGCACTGGATATGAATCCAGTTCTGATATCAAAATTCAACTCATTTTGTGTCTTGCCATTAGGAGACAAATAGCATGGCATGATGAAATCTACAAGGTTGGTTGCTCTGTCTTCATATTAAAGATGAGGAAATTAATCCTCAGAGAGGTTAGCTGGCCTCAGATAATGCAGACAGATATTTATGTAGATGGTATTCAGAAAATAGACACTTGTTGAATACCTCCAACATGAATAGCACATCTCCATGCGTTTTTATACAAGTTATTTCTGTTAAACCTCACCTCAGAACAAGCTTGGGTGAAGTATTCAAATACTTATCAAACTGATGCAAAGCAGAGATTCACAGAGGTTTACCTGACATCTCCCTAATAGTACAAAACTAAAGTTGTGTTTGCTCAGCTCCATTATGAATGGATTTGCAATGTGCTCATATTTTATTCAGTGAACTCTATTCTGTCCCCATCTGGACCTTTTGTCTATTGTCAACTCTTTTTGATCTTGCAAAAGAAAAAAAAAAAAATTCAGAACCTTTGAGCCCAATCCTCTTCATATATACCTTTTTAAACATCCAGATCTATTTTAACTTCAGTGTTTTCTGTGGCAAGATTGATTTGAAAGAGAAAGTTTGGGGCACTGGGGAATGGAATCCAAGCAATACCTCCAAGTTTTAATTACATTTTGCTTAGTGAAAAGAAAGCAGACCAAAGCCAATAGTGTGGAGGGAAGAACAAATCACTATTAAGGAATGCATCTTGGTTGGAACCCAATCCAGACCTTATTGATAGTATCAACATAATCAGTAAAATTTCTCCTTAGAGAGCAGAAGAACTGATCCAGAGCAAGGGTGACCAGGGCCAATAGCCCCCAAAATGTCCCATTTAGATTTCTGGGAAGGCTGTCAGCCTTCGGGATAGTGTCCTGGAGAGGCACACTAGTACAGTAGAAAGCACATAGACTATGACATGACGAAGTCGGGATGTAAGTCTTGGCTCTACCATTTAACATGAGTCACAGCTTCTTTAACTCATTTCAGATCCAACAATACCTCTGAATTGCTATTAATATGAAATTAGAGAATACAAATAAAGTGCTTCCCCAAGATTTTTTTCATCCTTAGCGATTAGTATCATCATATAAGGTGTTCCATTATGGGCATTTATTACAATGACTGAAACTTTCAAACCTAATTTTATCCTCATGTTCTTGCATGAAAATCCCCACAGGCAAGATGGGAGAGAAAATGCTAAGATCAAAAATATTTCAGAAAGCACAAGAGGGGAGGCCCCTGAAGCTCTGGCCCTTGACCCATGTCACTGGCTTCAGGATCTGATGACTGCCTGAGACATTTGCTGTAATTAGTCCTGAAAGGGTTCCTGGGGGTTTCAAAGGAGGCTGCTTCCCCCATAGAGCTGACTTCCCTAAGTTTAGGCCGCTGGCCAAAGAAGGCAGATCAGGAGGGGAACAGGTTTTTCTCAGGAAGGAATGAGCAGATGAAAAGGAGAAAGGAAGGGAATGTCAGTGGACTTCCTAATGAGATCCCTCCTCATCCTGAGCCGTCTGGGCTGAGAAATTACTGTTCATATCATTTGCTAATGAGCATGGACACAGTTATAGAATAATCTTTAAAAGCTCAAAGAATTTAGAATAATTCTATATAGTACCTTCCCTGCCTTGGTGTGCTAAGAAAAGGGATGATGTATTACAAAATGCGAACCTGAAAAAGGACAACAGTACTAAGTACAGATTCAATAAGCAAGTCGAAGACATAAATCATTAATAAAGATTATAGGATCCCACCTTTGGATATGCTGGAAGGTTCAGGGAGATTGATCTTCCTCAGGAATCCATGGCGAGCAATTGTTCAACTCATATCCAGTTGCTTCTTTCTTTGCCCCTCTTCCAGCAGTCCGCAGGAGTTTCCCCCTTATTCACAGGAACTCAGTGAACATGATGACACAAACTCATGTTGCTCCAACTTCATCCTATCTGTCCTACTTTCCAATTATGTACATCTTGTGGACACCAAACATGAGTCTCCTGAAGCTTTCTTGCTTTAGGAAACACATGAGAAGTTGAAAAAAAAATAATGAACGGATTTCCAAATGCCTATTCTGATATTTATAAATCCTTTGGAACTGGATATCTGGACCTTCTTTTTCTCATTTGTATTTTGTAAGCACCACTGTATGCACACATTACATTTTGGTCTTTAATTCTGCAATTTGGGGGGAAGAAGATTTTCAGGGTTCCCTAAGTCTCTGAAAGTTGATCAGGAAACGGTGCACATTCATTCAAGTTCCCCTAATGAACTGCTGCTGTCAATTTAGTTTTCATAAACACACCAGCAAGGCAGCATGGAGAGTGGTGAATCCTGAAACCCAGTCTGTGATACCCCAGGGTGTCTCCAATTATTTCCAGGTGGGGGTTGAGGGTGTCGTGAAATTCTCTGACAAAACTAATTTTAATCCACTTCAATTTACAAAATTGCAGTCCACGAAGCACTTTGATTAAGAAGGACATTGCAGAAAATCAAGTGAGTCACAGTGGGGTATTGCAAATGGAAAAACAAACAAACAAAAATCTTCAGTGTAGAAATTCATAACCAATTACATTTTCCCTGCTTTTGTCCACACAGCATGTGGCAGCACTTATTGCAATCCCAATACTTGGGCAATAGTAAGATGCAAAGGAGAAAAAAAAAATGGAATCCAATATTTATTGAGAATTTGCAATGTCCAGAGCATCCTAATAGAAGTCAGAGCATTTTACATCTACTATTATGCCTACAACATCCTTATGAGGTGGAGTCAATGTGGACATTTTACAGGCAAGGAAACCTTTCAAAGCCCTCTGGTTTCTCAAACCAAAGACCTAAGAGCTATCCTTGGTTTCTCTTTCCTTTGCACTCAATATTTAACACACCCACAAACGAATTCAACTTGACCTTCACATTCTAATTTGAACTTTTTATTCATTTTTTCATTTGTCTTCATCTCCCACACTAACAGATCTATTGAAGCGATCACCATTTTGGGAAGAGGGATTATTCTACTAACTTGGCCATATAATTTTCATTTTTTCTTCCATTCTTGACTATTTCAAACAAATCAGTTTTCCAAAACATTGAACAAAGGATGCCCCTTGAAAAGTAAAAGGTACTGTCTATAGAAACTTTGTGTCTGTCCATCATCCTTAGAATAGGATCCGAATCTTGCTTCTTGGCCTTAGGCCCTGATGGTCTTCTTTCTGCTTTTTTCCAATATCACTTATTAATCTATTGATTTTCCTTCTCCATGTTTGAGCCAAACTGACCTCATTTCTGCTTTTCAGTCATTCTTGCTGCCTCAAGCTGTTCATAGTCCTTAGAGCTCTATTCCCAGTGATCTTTCCAATGCCTCTCACTTTCTTCTCATTTAAGGGTTAACTCATATGTCATGTTAGGACCAGAAGTCTTTTCCTCTGCCCAACCTAAATGTGATACTCCCTTGTCATCTATCAAATCATTTCCTTAAGTTCATGGCATTGCACATTTATTGAAGATTTTTTTTTCTTACATATTTCTTAATCATTTTTATGTTTCTTTCCTCTTTGACCCCACTAAAATAAAACTATATGAGAACCAAGAGATTTTCCTCCTTATTCAACATTTTATCCCTGCACATGAGAGTGTATCTGGTACTTAGGATGACTCAATGGGTATTTGCTTCACTGATAAAATAGTCAACCAATGTTTGAATAAGGGTTTGAAATGAAGAAGGTACTGGGTAGTCGACAAGCAGAAATAATATGTGGGCTTATTAGAGTAGGGCATGACTTGAATCTGGATATAATGTAGGTGACCATAGGAGAACTCAGAACACCAGGCACAGGGGAAAGGGAGCAGGAAGAAAAAAGAACAAAAGAAGGAAAGAATGAAAGAAGGAAAGAAAGAAAGATTCTCATTCTAAGTGAATGAGAGACAAGAGAGGAACACTAGAGCTATCCAGCAGCATCAAGCCAAATCCAGCCGAATCTAGTCTAAGCCAACTGTATCCCAACCAAGGTGAAGACATGAGAAAGAGTGATTAATTATTGTTTTATGATACTGCATTTTGGAGTGATTTGTTAAGCAACATTGTGGCAATACCTGAACTGATATCAGATTGTCAGAAAGCATAAATAAATTGCAAAAATTATAAACTTGCTGAATAAAAGAGTACAGAAAATTGCAAATGGATAAGTAATAATATTGAGGATTTTTATTTAAATAATTTTTGTCTTTATTCATCCCAGTATAACTCCCTCTCTCTGATATCATCTTTTAAAATTTATTCCCTAGTCCATTAATGTATCAAAATATGTAATACATTAATTTATATGATATGTATTCATTAGTTTATCAACTGTATCATAAAATATATGAATTCATTAATTTATCAAAAATATTTATTTAGTGATATAGGCATTTATATTCTAAGATTATAGTAGAAAAATATAATGTGCATTATAATCCTGATATACAGAGTTTCTACAAACATGCTGGTATCCTCAGACTGTCTGCTCTGCTCCAGATCCATATTTCAAAATGTCAGCATGACCTCCTGGGTGTCCCAAAGGTATTTTAAAACTAGCATATCCAAATGCTAGTTTATTAATTTTCTCACCTTTCAACCAACAATCTATTCCCTTTCATGTTTTTCCCATCTGTAAATCTGTCATCAACTTACTCAAGCCAGGAAATGTGGAATGTTGATTTCTTCCTTCTTCTCCATTTCCAATCAACTTTCCCACACCATCAGAACTAAATGCTAAATGTCTCTTCTGTCTGGGCAATACTATCTTCCCAATGGCATGTCACCATTATGCTTAAGAAGCTTTTTCACTACATTAAAACTATTATTCTGTGTATGTGTGAGAGAGAGAGAGAAATAAATGATGGAAAAAGTATGTAATGGTCTTATAGAGTTGTCAGTAAAAGTATATCATTAGTTTTTCTCTGGCTAGGAAATTCAAATCCATCTGCTAAATGCCAGCATAAATGCCACCTTTATGTTGGACATGAATATAGTCAGGCATTTGAGGCAGAATGACTGAAACCCAAGGAAAAGTAGAATACTTCTCCCGGAATTTTTTCCTATGATCTAAAAAAGAGGGGTAAATGGCCAAGACTCAGACAGCATGCATGAGCTATTTCTCACTTCAAAACTTTAATGAATAACCCCAAAATTAGAGCATTAAATTTATTTTTTATTTCCCACCAAATTAGAGATGCCCAACACACCAGTTTATTTGCAAATGGAAATATGAGACCCCAGAACTTCATTTTTCCTTATTAAAATAAATGAATTTTGTCTTTGTTTGTGCTTAATCTTGGCTGGAAATTTACATTACCCAATCAGGAGTTAATAAGCCCCGCAGGGAAAATCAAGTGTTGCATAAAAATTCCACAGGAAATCCACCAATAAATCAAGGCTAGCCAGGCAGTATATATGGAGATTTCTAGCCCTTCTAAAGTCTATTAAAAACCTTTAAATCCTGTTTTAGACAAAACATAAAGGAGGGTTGGGAGCTCTGTCATTCCTGAGAGGCCCTTCAATTTCCACATACTAATATTTAATCATTGAAAATGTCTATATATCCAAAATTAAGTCATTTAGGCTTGGTATATAGAACACATTAATTTTATATAAACTCTTATTCTGACATGGAGTGGTTTACATAAGAGGGAAATAAAATTCTCGGGAGCTGAGCACAGAACATTCTTCTTCTCATCCTGTATCATATGGAAATGTAAGTTTGGTTTAAAATGGCCATTGGAAGGAAGCTCTTGATGACATCTTTCCCATTTTTCTGTGTCAAACTGTCTATGAAGACACCAAAAGAAGTGAGAAATTACATCTATGAAATTATATCTCTATTTTCCTCCTGAATTTGAGAGGAATTTCTATGAACCCCAAGTCTGAAAGGACAAAAATGGAAATTCACTAGAATTAGAGAATGGTAATTTTCCCGCAGAGTAAGAAAATTCTTAATTACTTCCCCAATTCTTTGATTCTCATTACACAAGTTGATGCTCTGTTGTATGTTGGATGTGGGAGAAGCTGTGTTCTACCTCTCACCCAACAGCAAACACTAACTTGTCATTTGAATGTCTCTCTGAGTGTGTGATTTCCCAAATGTTTCTTTCAATCTCTTTCTCCATAAACATTTCCATTTTTAACCTCAGAGTATAAAAACCCCAAAAGACAATCGGCCAGGAAATAAAAGGCAGTGATGGGTTATTGCACCTCTGCAGATGGAAGTAAGACCAAATAACTTAGAGTCATGTCAGAGGCTTGGCAAGGAAAGCTCTTGTGACAATTGATCCAGCTATAAATTTCCACCTTTTTCTACTCATTTGGAGTATTAGAAAACATGATGTTGGAGACAATAACCATCACTCCTTGGTCAACAAGTATGCGTCCTGCAACAAGAAGAGTCCAGGCACTCAAGAGAACAGGGAAGACAGAGTAAAGTAATATACTCTATTGCTAAGTACAAAAAAAAAAAAAAAAAAAAAAAAAAAAAAAGCAAAACACAAGCACACACACACAATAAATAAATAAAAAAATAGATAGATTAAAAAAAATAATAAATGAATAAAAACCACTCTAGGGATCTGCAGACATATAAAGGAATGAAGAAAGTAGAATATCATCTTGAGTAGCCAATGAGATGAAGAACAATTTAACTTGCTTTTCTTACATAAAATAACTTACTGAAGGAAACTCTCCCCCACCTCTCTCTCTTTCAATACATATCACATATATAATTTAGACTCAGACCAGCAATGGCTTCATGGACAGTAATAGACTTTGCCTCATGCATGTTGTTTTAAAATAAGATACCTCGCATCCCTTTTGGCCCATTATTTGTTACAAATGACTCTGAATATATTAAACTATTTTGTGTTTTGTAGTAAGGAATGGGAAAAGAAGTTATCTTAAAACTTAATATTAAAGGAAGTTTTCTGTACTGAGAATTAGAAGATCAAAACACATGTGACCTGTCTTCCTCTACTAAAATTCTTTAGTTGCTGTATATTTGTGTAATTTCCATGCTTTTATCTTTCCATTGAAAAATGATACTTTAGTTTTCATTTTTGAAGGTTTTAAACTGGAAACCACACAGATTTGACTTGGCTGTTATATAAGTAAGTCTCTGATTTGGGGCCGGTTCTCTCATTCTCCATTTCTGTGACTTCAGAAGGCAGTGATGGACTTAACTTGTAGTATACAACTACAAGTGTATAGTGTATGGAATTAAGAGATGTTCCAGAATATCCTGGTCCCAGTGTTTGAGATCCAGCTTCAAGGGGACTATGAGACCAAAGAAAAGAGGCAGAGAGACACAGGAGTACACAGAATGCAATTTATTGAGGAACCTCCTGGGTAAAGCGGGGTCCTGGATAGTAGCAAGACCAAGAGGATGCCCACAATTTAGTTCAGAAGAAGATCCAGATGAAAATTATTTCACCCAAGTCAGAATGCACTGGTTTATCTCAAACTAATATCAAAGAGTCAGTAACATTCCTGGTACTCAAGTCCAATTGTACAGCTCCACACATTGCTCTGAGGGTTTAGTTTATTTATAGTGTGCTAGAAAATCATGCAGGGAAAATTAGGGAGGGTTACTCAGGGGAAAGTATGGTGAATATGACTGAAGAGGGCTTCAGTCATTTGAAAATGAGTCCATACGAGGGGCTCTAAGGTGAGAAGGAGAAACAGGTGAAGAGGCAGGTCTCCAACATCCTTGCTTCAAGCGGGAGGTTGAGCATTTGTGTTCTCCTTACTGCCCTTCTGCATGAGAATAGGCCCTGCATTTTTTTCCTTTCACCAAAAAGAAAATCATTGGACCAAATAGACATGTCATCATATATTTGGAAATGTACATGTGTTGATACTGAGTCAACTGTTACCATACATTTTCCTTCCAGATCATGTTCCTTATTTACAATAAGAAATAGAAGAAGTTCCTTCTAACATATCTAACCCAACAGTATCAACAGCATAATTCAGATGATATCTCTGATATTAGAACCTTGATGCAGATAAAAATAAATTTTTGTTTCATTTTCCTAATTCTAAAATTTCAAATGTTCAGTTGGCTGACAACAAGATTCTTAAATATTTGTTCCTGATGTTATTTATGCAGGGAACTTTCCTCATCTTAGACTTGACAGCATAAAATATGGAAAAACTATTACTTTGGCTCACAAAAAAATATTGAAATAAGACGATTAATGGGGAAAATCAACTACTGAACAATTGTGTCATTTTATTCAAATGGATGGAATGCGAGGACTTCAGACCCTTCTATTTTAATCATAAATTTTACTTTAATATCGGGATATAGCTGATTAGGAAATGTGGAGTGCAGTTCAAAAGAAATATAGCAGCAGCAAGGGGTCTATTGAAAGATCTCCTTGAGATGTATTAGCTAAAGTTCTATCTCGATCACTCATAAATTTTTGGAGAGAAATTGATTTTGTTTTCTCTTCACTGCAGCAGTAAATAATTTTATGGCTTGGAAACAATTCCTATGCAAACTCTACAGTATATATTTTAAAAGAACCAAGTTTGTCTTTGGAGAGAGGTGTGACATCATTCATACAACTATAATCCTATATCTTCAATTAAAATAGGCTCTTCCAAACCATTTTGGGTGCTATATACATTATAATGACATTTTATTTTGAAAGGTATAATATAACTAAAATAGAAAGCAAAAGAAGACAACAGACAGTATTATGTGATCAAGTTGCATTCATCCATCCACAGATATAAACATACAGTGTTTGCATGTCAGTTCTGTGTCTGGTCCTGTGCTGACTACTGAAGATGCAAACATGAATCCTGTACGATTCTTCAAAGAGCTCATAGATCATAAGAATGTGGACACAAATATTAACACTCATGGTGTAATACATGATAAATAATTGATGCATAGAAATGAATGTAGATAAATTTTGAAATGCAGCTGATGAGAAGTCAGAGCTAGCAAGAAGACAGCTTAAAGTTGCTGAAATGAGAAATAAAATTGTATTAAATATAAAGAAGTAGGATTTTGCTCAAGACCAATCTAGATCATGAAATCCCGTGGGAATCACTTGCCAAGTACGTGGCTTTGGGCAGATTCTTCACATATTATGACAGATATCTCAGGTATGTAAATGGGACAAAAATAAGTTCCATTCAAAGATTTTGTGAGGATATAGAAAAATGAGAAAAATGATGAATATAAGCAGGCAAAAAAAAAAGAAATTTCAGCAACATTATTTATTGTTCTTCTTCTTGTTAAATTTACCAATTGAAAAGAAGTTGTCAGTGGGTGTTAATTCATCAAGTTGTGAATGAGAGCATAAGGAGAATCAAAAACTTTCCAGATGCTTCCTAGAGCGAATGATGATCCTAGGAGCCCAGAGCCGAGGTAGCAGAGTGAGGTGTGACCTGGAGCAGAGAGTAACGGATGGCTTTTGAAGGGATTTGCACTCCATACCAGTATAGAAATTTCTTCACGATAGTTCCTCATACCAGAATGTATTTCAGTGTCTGTTCTAACTATATCAAATTACTAAATAGGCAATTTATAAACATTTTAAAATTAAGAGGCAAACATAGGTAAATAATAAATTATGAAAGGGCAAGATTTTTATACCCTTTAAAAGACAAAATACCATAGAAAAGTATTGAGAGATTGAAATCCAGGAAATTGAAAATTTTTTGTAAACTGAAAGATAAAGAATTAACTGGAAGATAAATAGAATAGAGAAATTATAGACCTGTATATGCTATACTGTGTACATGTTTAGCCAGGTTCATATCCTTCAAACATGTACTCAGTATGAATAGGAAGATCATTAAAGTCATCCTACTAATCCAAAGTTATGGGGTTCTACAGGGGTGAAAGTTATTATTTTTTTAGGTGCATGCTGTGAATGAATTCATTTGACTTACATTAGTGATACCAAGGGTTGAATGTTTCAACATTTGCTTGCAACTGAAAATAATCTTAAGGGCTTTTAAAAATACTAGAGTCCAGACTTGTCTCAGAGATTCAAACTTTCATGTTTTAAAGTGGAAATCAGGCATTCACATTTTTCTTCGTCAAAGATCTCAAGTGATCCTAATATGGAAGATGGAGATGCATTACTAAAGATGCTTGCATATTTCAACAGCAGGAATTGAGGTTTCTGAGCTATCTTTTGCATTAGTACTCTACTCCTAATTAAACTACACTATTTAAACAAAATAACAAATACCTTTCCATTTCTGGGGTTGTAAAGTCACCATGGTTAGCTCATACTGCTAAGGTAGTCCTGTTAAAGTTATGTCTCAGAATAACCATCACAGGAAAACAAATGAGCTATTAATGAATACAGTGTGGTAAGCAAACTCAAATATGTGCTTGGTAGAAAATAATAAAAACAGTACTTTGATCATGAAAAACTTCAAAATCACCTCATACAGAATTATAATTTATATTCCAATTACTAGATTCAAGTAGGCCATGGATTTTCTTGATTATGAAATTTGCAGAATATATTAAACATAAGCAAAACCAATTCATGAAGGGATTCTGACAATTTGTAATTATAGACTTGATTAGCTGAAGAATTTGGAGACATTTAAAAGCAGATTCCCCAATACCCCTCTGTATTACCCTCTCTTTCCACTCCTGGGTATTAGTATATATTAATTTTAAAAAAATCTACCTCCAAATAAACTTGAGGCTCTGAGTTAAAGAAAGATAAACGTTTCTTGTTCTAGTGCCTGTCAGAGACTAAGATAATAAAATGTTATGACTCGTTAAGTAGAGAGTAAGTTTTCTCAAATATATTAGTTTGTGGATATTTCTTCCTACCACATTAAAGAGTTCCTGTAAATCAGAAGTCATATCAAATAACCACACAAAATATACTAAGCACCTGACATGAGCCAAGCCTGGGTCTGATGTATCTCATGTCCTGAACCCAGTTTTAACATATGTTAAGTTTCACACTTCACAACAATAAGTTTAACTGTCCAATAATTGCAAATTGACAGGTTCTGTTATGATAGGTGATAACAGAACTATGGAAAGTCTTGCAAGATTCATCATATTAAAGCAACTCAATCTTAAAGAGAAAGATGAAAACATCCTTCACTATTAACACAGGTCTGATAGAGAGAAGAAGAGAAAAAGAGAGAATGTCCATATCTCCCAGAGGGAATACGGAAAGCAAGAATCATTGTGTTATGGTACAAATGTCATGTTCTGAACTCATAGTTCTTAAAAATTTTTACTTTTAAAGCCTGTCTCATGATCATTGTAGTCTGAGGTGAAAATGATCTCTTCTTCCTCTTGTGCTCTTTTGTAGAAAGCTGTGGCAAGAATGAAGATGAAGAGAACAGCAGATTTCAAAACTAAGAGATAAAAGAAACATCCAGCAGGAGATCTAATTATTCTGCTCCAAATCCATATTGTAAAATCCTCTGCTAATGCTGACACCAGAGGGACTAAAGATGGAATCTGCTTGAACAGTTATTAACAAAAAAACAAATGAAGTAGTCAGTGCATAAATATTTACATTACATCAAGTTCACCCTTATATCTTTCTTTGACCCTGGTTTGGTAGGCAAAGACAGATCATGGTGTAGACAGGAAAAAATAACAGTACTTTGTTCCTGAAAAATGTGGAAATTATATTGTAATTGAAGTCTTGACTCATTCTTTGTAATAACATGACATTATTATTTGCACAACACATATCTAAAGCTCAGGGAGAAGAGAACCCTCCCACCAACAGAACCAGGTATAGTAATTAAGTGTCCTGCTGCCAAATACTGGGCATTTCCCTGCAAGACCCATTATGCTTTGTCAGCTTTCCCTTGACTTCTCTTATTTCTCTAAGATCTCCAAGGACACACTATAAGTACCATGTATTGAGCTACATATCATGTTGTATCCATAGTTTCTCAAATGTCTTCCACAGTGTTTTACTCCTTTAGTGTTCCATGAAAAATGAAAGCCAAGATGAAATCCACTTGGGAGTGCTGCATAAGATATTTATTATCTTGCTACTCACAAGGCACATTAGTCTAGAAAAGGCTCTGAGAAGTTCTGCAGATAGGAAAAATGCTTGAATACTTCATACTTGCATTTTCCAAACTTACGTGCTGCAGATTTTCATATTTTTCCTCAATACCATTACCCCTTCCCACAGAATCAAGTACCCTACTTTTGTATTCTGACATTTTGCAAGATCTTAACTTGGCATTTCCTGAACAATTCTACTAATCAAGGTGAGGTATGCTATCTCCACAGGCAGTTGCAAATGATCAGGCTACAGGTACTTGTAGCTTCTCCTATCAAGCTACTCAGTGTCCTTATGTAACTAACAATATGTGGCAGAAATAACACTATTCCAGATTTGGGGCTTTCCCTCAAGGTATCTGATTGGCATTGACTTTTGCTCTCATATATAAACAATTAGGACCAAGGCTGCTTAATAAGGTGATGTTAGAGAGGTAGATTGACATGACCAAGATGAGGAGGGAAGGAAGAACAGGGCTCACTCCATCTTGAGTGACCAAAGGTCATTTCACCTCAGAGGAGAAGATCTGGCCCTTCAACAACCCCTTCAGGCCAGATCACACTTTATTAAAACTAAAAAAGGAGTTTAATCAACCTTAGGGACTTCTCAATGTTGGAGTATGCTCAGGGCACTAAACCATGGCAGCAAATGAATAATTCATGAAATGGGAGGATCCTAAGCAGGCAAGCCATAAAACCCACAGCAGGAACAAGGCTGCCTCCTCTCTTCGGGCAATCTGTTTCAGGTACTCCCTGGAGCTACCTTCATGTCATTAAATAAACCCCCATGTCTTTTCTGTCTCTTAACTGAAATCTTTCAAGAATACAAGAAAGGAGGAACAGAGTTTCTCCTGGTAAGAGAAACACCATGCGGACAATGAGAGGCCTCTTGGAGAATAACAGGGTCTCACCACAACAGGCAGAACCAAGGATCCAGAGCTGCAAGGGAGGCCATCTCAAATATTCCAGGCCTTTAAGTTTACAGCTAAATGGACTCCATAAGCAACCTCAGCCTACACCAGATAGAGAAGGAGTACCCAGCCCACTTATAGCATCACAAGGAAGAATGAATCACTGTTGTTTTAAGACACTTAATGTTGGGCTGGGTTGTTGTGTTGCAAACTCAGATAAGCAAAATGCATGGTCATCCCACAGTCCTGTCCTGGATTCTCTCTTGAGTGTGTTTTGTTTATCTGTGTTTGCAACACAACAACCCAGCCCAACATTAAGTGTCTTAAAACAACAGTGACGCTATAAATTACTACTGCCTTTTCATCTAGACTACACTGAATGTTGAAAAACTAGAAATCCTCTGGGTTAGAAATTGCACAATCATGAGAGGAGCTCCCTCTCTTTCTCACATGACATACACATTTGCAATATGCTTACCTTTCTGCCTTGGTTAAGTAACTTCCTGCCGTAATCATAACTCCTCCTAAATGCACACGAACAGTAATGATAGTGCCGACTTCCACAGGCTCTGTCCTTATTCTCTGTTGAACTTGTCTCTACCCAGCCCATCCCCTATTCTTCCCATCAGACATTTATATCACTTCGCTGTGAGCTATGGGCCAATAAAGAACACAAAAAAGAACTATCCAGCCATCGCAGTCTTAGACGTAGAGAAACCGATTGCTGTTATTGTTGTTCTTGATTTTGCTTTGATTTAAGTCTGAATTGCCAGACAATTTTAGGCAAGATCGCTATCCAGCCTGACAGTGGTTTTTCAAAAATAATCTGTTTGAATGGATGTCTTAGGTGGGAGATGCCTAAATTATGAATGCACAAAAATACTTCCCAAATGAATCTATTTAAGAACACTTTTTCTTTTTTAAAATTATTCTTGTTTTATCCCTAGGCCCCAATTGTATAGGGGAACAGCCAGCATTTAGGACAATCCTTGTTTCTTTAGAGTATATTTGTTCTTTCCTTCTATCCTAACCAGACTGAAAAAAAAAAAAAAAAATCAACGAATCTTCAATCCTAGCTAGTATTTCATTATCTCTTTATTGACTCCTTTTTTGACCTTTAACATATATCCAGGGGGTTACAATGATAAATTGTGTTGGGATATGAAATTACAGATATTAAGAGTTAGAAGGATCCATAAAAGCTACCTCCTTTATGCCAAATCTCTTGCAGAAATGGCATAATATGAACCATACTCCTCCACTCTAAAAAATGTTAAATCAAATGTAGCACCTAGTAAACATGAGTTTCCCTGTCCTCTCTTGTATCCTGAACCAGGACCCAGATGCCTATGTAAATAATACCAATTAGAAATGCATTCATCACATAAAAACTCGCCCAATGAATGCCTACAGGAAATAACACTCCAATAAATCTTGCAAAATGTCTGCTATTCGCCATATTTGAAGTTACGAGCATATGGAAATGAACATAATGTTTGCAATTAAAGGACTTACTTGACTTCAGGTACAGTAAAAACAAGCCTGAACCTTTCAAATGTACTCCAAAACTATGAATAAGGTTCTATAAAAGTTGGAACATGCTTTATTATATAGAGATTTATCATTTATTTCTTAAAAATTGTATTCTTTCAGAGACTTGCTTTCTCCGTCAATGTACTTTGTATGCATATATTACAGAGATGAATTCTGAAATTCTTCCATGTATTTCAAAAAGAAATAGGTAGCAATATTGTGTTGATGATCATTAAAACGACTTTGCAGTAGCTATTATGAACTGCCAAACTCAGAATATTAATGCCTCCCACTCATGATTATGTCAATGAGGTAATCCATAAATTCTCCATAAGCTCTAATTCCCTTTATAGTACTTATTTATAAGGGTGTGTTTCTACAAAATATTTTTGAAAATTAAATCATTTTCTTCTCCATTGCTTCCAAACGAAGATTTCTGTCTGTTTTAAAAAGTGAGCAAGGCAAAGTCAGAAAACTTATCCTCTAAGAGTTTCGGTTTTGCAGGGCAGGTGGTGCATGCCTGTAATTCCAGGCAACAAGGAGGCTGAGGCAGGAGGATCACAAGTTCAAAGTCAGCTCAGCAAAAGCAACGCGCTAAGCGTCTTAGAGAGACCTCGTCTCTAAATAAAATACAAAATAGGGCTGGGGAAGCCGCTCAGTGGTCTAGTGCCCCTGAATTAAATCCCTGGTACTCCTCACCAAAAAAAAAAAAAAAAAAGGAATTTCCTTTTGCTCATCTGAGTTTCTTCTACAGCAGAGATTAGCAACATTTTTCCTTAAAGGGCCAGATATTAAATATTTTAAGCTGTTTGGGTCACATAATCTCTACTGCAAATACTCAACTTTGCTTAGTAGAGTTAAAGCAGCCATAGACAAAATGTAAATGAATAGGTGGGGCTAGGTGATTTGGGGGACTTCAGGCGGAACATGGTCCAGGGGCCCTAGTTCGCTGACTCCTTCTATGCACTATTCTATTCATTCCCAAGTTTTTTTTTGGACCTTCTGAAGACAAGAATCTCTTACAATCTTTCTTTTTTTCTTTTTCTTTCTTTCTTTTTTTCTTTCTTTCTTTCCTTTTTAGGACCATTCTGATCTTGAAATTACTAAAAAAAAAAAAAAAGAAGAAGAAAATGAAGAAGTTCTACTTTTATAGGATGCTCAATCCTTCCCACATGTTCTGTTAATTTTCTTTTCCAGTCTCTGGTTCCTCAATATACAAGTACAAATAGTATCTTGCCAATTTCCTCTGAGCATAGATATTTGTGAAAGTTCATTCAGTGTAATACCCAGAATAAAATCTAACACTCCAGGTGGGAAATAGTCACTGTCCTACAGAGTATATCCCACTGACTTCAATTCTTATTTTCATCTTAGCACATTCACAATACTACTGTCTAACCAACTATTGACTAATTATCAGTTATATTTTTAGATAATGTTTTGGTTAGTTTTGTCACTGTGACCAAAAGACCTGATAAGAACAATTTGAGGAGCAAAAGTTTATTTTGACTCACATTTTCAGAGATTCGGTTCATAGTTGCCAGACTGGATAGCTCTGGGCCCAAGTTGAAGCAGAACATCATGGTAGAAGGGTGTTGAAGGGGAAAGCTGCTCAGGACATAATAATCAGGAAGCAAAGAGAGCTTGATTCTGCTCACCAGAGACAAAATGTAAACCCTGAAGACATGTCCCCAGTGACCTACCTCCTCCAGTGTGACCTTTTCTTCCTACAGTTATTACCCAGTTAATCCATATTAGTAGACTGATTCAGTGATTAGGTCAAATCTCTTATAACCTAATATTGTCACCTCTGAACATTCTTGCATTTTTTTCACACATGAGCTTTTGGAGGACACCTCACATTCAAATCATAACAAATAATAAGTTAAAATAAGAAGTTCTGCAGGAGGAAAGAAGAATTTCATGGGAAATGAAGGACATGTGGTTTTTGCACTGTAGTGTCAGGAAAAGAGATTGATTAAATCAAATTGTACAGTGGCCAACAGAAGGCTCTCAGGATCTTATGGACAGAGGAGTTGTAATTCAGAGAATCTGCTCTCCCCGTGTCTATACACAGACTTGATGTTTGCATGGATAGGACTATGTGTGTTATAAGGTTCTAGGGTTATCACTTTTGTGTCTCTCATGAGAAGGATGAAGAAATAGCACAGTTTTACATAGGATTATTCGTCTAGCTTTACCTGGCTGGGAGATTAAATCAAGGTCATCCAAGGAATTATTGTTTATCCTCATTTTTGTGAATTCAAGTAGCAAGGTTATTACCATCTCTCTCTGTGGGTAAGATGGCAGGAGTTAACAATTATCTGGAAACTTTTAATTTTTTTCTGCAAATGCATGCTTCCCACACCCTGTCTTCTTGGGTTCTCTTGAGAGTTTCATTGTTAAAATGTAGATTCACTCAGCCCGTAGCTGCTGCCTGGATTCCTTGGCACCAGGCAAGTGAATTTGGAACTCTGTGACTTCTCCTGTAGGAGAGCTGAGAGTGAGAGTCTAGGGTTAACTGAGGTCTTGGCAGAGCAAGAAGTTAAGGGCAATGCTCAGAACAGAGGCTAAATGTAGAGTATCTCACCTCTTCAAATTGACTGTCCAAGGTCAGAGGTTGATATGAGATTGTACAACATAACCTGAGAATGGTCTCTCTCTACCTTCTGACAGCTTCTGTACATTTTAGACCACTGTTCTCTCCTGTTACCTACCAGAAGCACTTAACCTCCTGGTACCCTCTCCACATCCCTGCCACTTGCTTTCAAAATATGCCATCATACCTCCAATTAAAACTACATGATGAAATAGTGATTACAATTTTAGATAGACAATGAGTATGCAAAAAAGGGTTTATCATTTTTTGTAAATTTTCCAAATTATCCCAACAATACTTAAGGTATTTCCAACCACTCTATTTCTTATTTTTTTATTTACCTATTTTTGCGAGGTTCATCACTTCTTCACTGGAAATTTTGCAAATGTGTTTGGGAAAAAATGAGAAATCTTTGTTGAAATAGATATGCACATGTCATCACTCACATTTAAGTGGTTCCAGGTCTTTGCTTGGATGTGCAAAGAATGACGATAATTCTGTCTGGCACCTGAGTCTACAGCTCTGCCTTTACAATCGTGGGAAAAGATGAAACTTGAACATATCAGACATGCTCAAAATGTAATATTATATCCTTCATCAGCAACAATTGGCCCTTCCATCTTCTTTTCTTTCACAAAATATTTTGGAGCTCCTACTATGTGCCAGGCACTGTTTTAGCTACATCTACTTGGGGCACAACACTATAAAAACTTACGTTTAATGTCACATCAAATGATAGAAAAATCTCCAGCACTCTGAATTTTTTTTCCCCAAACTAAATTTTCTAGGGTGAAAACATCCATGGAAAATAGGCTTGGAATATTGCAAAGGAATATAACTCTAGGTCAGATGTCATCAAGATGGTAGAATAGGACTTTTCAGATCTCATCCCCTACTCCCAGAAACATCCGTTTGATCAATCTGAACAACTGTCTATGCATAAATATACCCTCACAAAAACTAAAGAAACCAGGTCAAAGATTAGAGCATCTCAATGATGCATGAAAATAAGACACGTGGAGGTTCCGAAAGCCAGTCTTACATTACTCATGTCAGACAACACAATGTAGAGAAAAATATCCTTTACTTGAGGAAGGAGAGGGAAATGGGCACTGAACTTGACCTTTTATACCAAAGCTGGGCATGCCCCAGTAAAATTCAGGTCCAAGAAAGTTCACATGGCCTTAGACTCCAGAACAGTACCAGAAGGCAAAACATCCATAGCAGTGCCAGACTGCCCCCAGCATTCCTGTCGCCAGCAAAAAACCAACCTCCACAGACTCATTCTCCAGGCCCAATCGAGGGTTATATCAATACAAAACCAGTTTTGCCCACATAGCCCCAGACTTCAGGCCTATCCTAGAATCCAGTCATCACCCTAAGGGCTTTCTCAGAGAAAGTCAGTCTGCAAAAACTCAAATAAATCCACCTTTTTTCAAGTGTATAAATACCAATGCACAGCCACAATGATCAAGAATAGTGGAGGACAATGGGCTCTACCACAGGAACAAAATTAAATAGTAGTGACCAACCCTAAAGGAATGCAGATTTATGAACTATTTGGCAACTGTTCTAAGTAATAGTTCTATGGAAGACAAAACACTAAATAACAAAACAGGAAATTTAACAGAGATTGAAATAATTACACACACACACACACAGAAATTCTAAAGTTGAAATATCTATGGAGTAAAATGGAAAAGTGCAGTAGAGTGTATCGAAGAAAGAATTCATGGACCCAGACACGTTATTTGAAAATACACAGTCAAAAGTAGTGGAGAAAAACAACAGGATGAAAGTGAAAGAAGAAAGCTTACGGATTTTATGGAACAACATCCAATAAGCCAACATTAACATTATGGCAATTTAGGAAAGAGAAGAAAGATAAGGAGCTATAAAACTTATGTAAAAAAAAATAATATCAATTCTAATTGGACTAAAATGAAATCTTAGAGTTGTCTTAATTTTCATTTCTCTGATTACTAGAGATGTTGAACACTTTTTCATATATTGGTTAATTGCCTGTATGTCTTCTTCTGTAAAGTGTCTGTCCAGTTCTGTGGCCCATTTATTGATGGGGTTCTTTGTATTTTTGGTGTAAAGTTTTGTAAGCTCTTTATAAATTTTGGAGATAAGTGCTCTATTTGAAGTGCATGTGGAAAAGATTGTTTTCCCACTCTGTAGCCTCTCTTTTCACATTATTGATTGTATTCTTTGCTGAGAAAAAGCTTTGTAGTTTGAGTCCATCCCATTTATTGATTCTTGTTTTGATTTCTTGTGCTTTGGGAGTCTTGCTGAGTAAGTCTGGTCCTAAGCCCACATGATGAAGATTTGGGCCTACTTTGTCTTCTATTAGGTGCAGGGTCTCTGCTCTAATATCAAGAACACAAACAATAATAGATGTTGACATGGTTGTGGGGAAAAACACACTTTTACATTACTGATAGCGTTGCAAATTGGTGCGGTCACTCTGGAAAGCAGTGTGGTGAATCCTCAGAAGACTTGGAGTGGACCCACCTTTTGACCAGTTATCCCACTCCTCATTTTATACCCAAAGGACTTAAAATTAGCATACTATAGTAATGCAGCCACACCAATGTTTATAGCAACTCAATTTACAATAGCTAGATTGTGGAACCAAAATAGTTGCCCTTTAACAGATGAATGGAAAAAGAAACTGTGGTATATATACACAGTGGAATATTATTCAGTCATAATGAAGAATAATATTATGGCATTTGCAAATAAATGAATGGAGTTGGAGAATATCATGCTAAGTGAAATAAGCCAATCCTGAAAAACCAAAGGACAAATGTTTTCCCTGATAAGTGGAGAATGATATATAATGGGGGTGGGAGTGTGGGGAGTGAGAGAAGAATGGGGGAACTTTAGATTATGTAGAAGGAAATGAGAGTGAGAGGGGTGTGAAAAACAGTGGAATGAGACAGACATCATTACCCTATGTACATATATGATTGCACGAATGGTATGAATCTACCTCGTGTACAACCATGGAAATGAAATGATGTACCCCATTTGTGTACAATGAATCAAAATGCATCTGTTAAAAATAAATAAATAAATATTTTAAAAAAGAAATAATAGCAGCAGGGTTCCTGGTGCATACCTCTAATCTCAGTGATTCAGGAGGCTGAGGCAGTAAGATCACAAGTTCAAAGCCAGCCTCAGCAACTTAGTGAGGACCTTAGCAACTTAGTGATACCCTGTATAAAACTAAGAACATAGAAAGGATTGGGTTCAATTCCCAGTACCAAAGGAAGAAAGACAGAAAGAAAGAGAGAGAGAGAAAGAGAGAGAGAGAAGGAAGGAAAGAAGGAAGGAAGGAAGGAAGGAAGGAAGGAAGGAAGGAAGGAAGGAAGGAAGGAAGGAAGGAAGGAAGGAAGGAAAAAGAGCATAATATTCTTCATATATGGGGAAAGGTTTCCAATCAGATTTATAGACCACCCCCAGACATGCTACAACAAAATTAAAAAGTCAGAGAAAGATCCTTAAAGTGCAAAAAAAGAAGCATCATATATAAGGAAGTTTCATTAAGAATGGCAGCACGCTTCTCAGCAGAAACATTTTAAAATGCATATCCACTTTCAAGGAATGAATCTTGGTATCCTCTATCATCTGTTACAAGAGAAACTAGCTCCTTTTATTAATTCTAAAACAAAGAACTGCATTTGGCAATACAACTATGTGAATTTTTTTTATCTAATTTACAGTATTTTTGCTTGTACCAAGTTCAATGTTTCAACTACAGTAATACCCTCTCCCACACCACCCCTTCTTACGCATACACAAATATATTTGTATATATATATATACATGTAAACACATGTATATACACATATATAGGCATAATGTAGATTTTTATATTTGCATGAAAAGAATACACTTCAAACCAAAGTAAAAAAAATAAAAAAAAAAAAAAACACTTAACTTTATCAGCCTATATATTTTAAAGATCCAGATGTATGATTTCAGAGTTGGCTCAACCTATGATTTTTTTCACATATATTTTAGATATAGCTTTTAGTCGCCATGTTTTCTCTCTGTTTTCCTCTGCACTATTTTCATTCTAAGAAAATGTTTCTACATATTTTCTATCTCCCTCCTTCAGTATCTGAAGGCATGTATACTTGGATATTTAAGTTAAACAGAAAATATTACATCTCCTTCAACAATTAAGAAATAGAAAAGATAAGTTCAGCCATTTGAGACTATGATTTGGATTGAGATACCTTGGACCTTCTTACTATGTCTGAAGCAAACTTGGTTGGCCAAGCCTGGTCACATACTCAGTTCCTAACACTAAACTGTAGTCCCTTGTGTGATACTCAGCAGGACTAAACATAATGGTTCCAGAATCTGAGTATTCTTCCTCTGCAAAAGTGGGTAGGAAATTGAACCAGTAGAAACCCTAAGTATCCTGAATAATATTAAAGATATACTAAGCATTATGGAAAGCAGTATGGAAATTTCTCAGAAAACTTGGAATGAAATCACCATTTGACCCAGATATCCCACTCTTTGGTTTATACTTAAAGGATTTAAAATCAGCATATTACAGTGACACAGCCACATCGATGTTTATAGGACGTCAACTCACAATAGCAAAAATATGGAACCAAATAGGTGTCCTTCAACAGATGAATGGATACAGCAAATGTAGAAATTAAGGCATTTGCTGGTAAATGGATGGAGCTGGAGGATATCATGCTAAGCAAAATAAGTCAATACTGAAAAACTGAAGGCTGAATGTTTTCTCTGATATGCAGATGCTAACTCACAGTAAGGGAAGGGAGCTAGGGAAGAATAAAGTTACTTTAGGTAGAGGGTAGTGAAGGGAGGGGAGGGGTGTGGGGTAGGAAGGATAGTAGAACAAATCAGACATTGTCACTATATGTATATATATATGACTACAGTGTATTCTATATTGTGTATAACCAGAAAAATGAGAAATTATACTACATTTACATATGATGTATCATAGTGCATACATTCATAGTGCATGTATCATAGTGTATCATTCTGTTGTCATGTATTATTAATTAAACAAATTAAAAAAAAAAAAAAACATATACTTACAAAGTCCTTCTCTAGTGACCAAGCCCTAAGGGTCTTCAGTGTCTAGTTATCACATCATAGTTGACAGATATGAGCTATGGAAATAGGAACTTAATGGGATGACTCTATAAACTGGGTCTACTGTGTTGCCCACCACAGACTTTCTTTTAAAAAGCAACTTAACTGGCTTACCATCAGGTGCCTATCATCCGCCATTCGCCTGCCTCTCGCATGTCCATCCCCTGCCTTACATCTATCCATCACCCAATGCACAAGGTTCACCTCCCCATCCTCCAACAACAGTCAGCAAATTGATCTCTGACCACCAGTGGAGCGCCAGACGCCTGCTGTTGCCTGGAAGTTCATTGTCACAGTATCTGCATATTTGATTACACGTGGCTGCCGCCATTTTGAGAAAACAGCCAGGCCCCATAGGACCCCTGGCCAGAGTGACTGAGCCCTGTCTCCAGGATCCCTCAGCCCGACGGATCACTCCCTGCCTCTGGGGCCCTCACATTGACTGACTGTTCCCTGCCACCAGGAACCCCAGACCAACTGACTGCACCCTATCACCGGGACCCCAGACCGACTGATTGCTCCCAGCCTCCAGGATCCTGTAACCACACCAAATGCAATACAACTCCAGGACCCCTGCCTGACAACCGCACCCTGCCTCCTGGACCTCCAGGTGACCATGCCCACACCCTGAGCTGCAGCTCCCCATTTGGCAACACATTTGGAAGCCAGAGCAGCCATCTTGGATAATCCCAGAAGCCGTAACTCTGATCTTTAGGTGGGGCAAATCCCATCCTGAGACGCCTGCTGGAAGCTTGAAGCTCATTGTCAGGTTCCTCTCATGCATCAGGCTACTGAACACTGGGAGGTTTCATTACTAGGTGACTGTTATACTGTAGATTTTCTTTTTTCTCCTTATTGAAAAATTTTAAGTTTTTATTTCTTTACTTTTCCTGCTCTCTTTTCCTTATGTTTACCTGTTCCCTCAGAGACTTTCTCCCTTTTTTGCATGCTAACATCCAATTTCTTTTGATTACACTCTCACCCTTTCTATTATCTAGAACTTCTGTGGATTCTTTTCTTACCCGTTAATAGCTACATTCTACATCCTTCTGCATCCTCTGTGTCCTCCATTAGAAACTGCAGACCTTATTGCAAATCTATTTGTTTTACTGAAGATAATATTTGAACTCATTCTGTTTATTATTACAATATTGTTATTGCCCTCATAGGGGCTATTTGGTCTAGGAGTGCATAGTGTCTGAACTAGACACTGCTAATATTGATCTCCCCTTAAAGAAAGGGTTTTGGAAACCTATAGGGCCACTATAAGCCTATAGGTGAAAATCTGCAATACTCCAGATCTGCACTGCTAGATGGGAAGATACATGAACAACATGAAAAAACAAGGGAAGAAAATGATCCAAACAAATCTAGATTCTATATTAATAGAACCCAATGACAGTATGTTAGAAGAAATGTCAGAAAAGGACTTCAGATTACACACGATTAAGATGATTCGCAAAGCAAAGGATGAGATAAGAGAGCAAATGCAGGCAATGAATGATAATACCAATAAGCTGAACGAGTGAGTGCAGGAAACAAAAGATCATTTCAACAAAGACATAGAGATTCTCGGGAAAAAAAAAAAAAAACGGAAATCCTTGAAATGGAGGAATCAATAAACCAAATTAAAAACTCAATGGAAAGCATCACCAAAAGACTAGACCACTTGGAAGACAGAACCTCAGACAATGAAGAAAAAGTATTTAATCTTGAAAATAAAGTTGCCCAAACAGAGAAGATGGTAAGAAATCATGAACAGTATCTCCAAGAACTATGGGACATCATGTAAAGACCAAATTTAAGAATTATTGGGATTGAGGGAGGCACAGAGATACAAACCAAAGTAATGAACAACCTATTCAATGAAATAATATCAGAAAATTTCCCAAACCTGAAGAATGAAATGGAAAATCCAATACAAGAGCCTTACAGAACACTTGCAGAAAATCACAACGGTTCTACACCAAGTCACATTATAATGAAAATGCCTAACATTCAAAATAAAGATAGGATTTTGAAGGCCACAAGAGAAAAACGAGAGATTACATATGGGGGAGACCAATATGGATAGCAGCAGACTTCTCAACCCAGACTCTAAAAGCTAGAAGGGCCTGGAACAACATATTTCAAGCACTGAAAGAACATGGTTGCCAACCAAGAATCCTATACCCAGCAAAACTAACCTTCAGATTTGAAGATGAAATAAAATCCTTCCATGATAAACAAAAGTTAAAAGAATTTACAAACAGAAAGCCTGCACTACAGAATGTTCTCAACAAAATATTCCATGAGGAGGAAATGAAAAACAACAAAGATCAGCAAAGGGAGGAACTACCTTAGAGAAAAACCACTCAAAGGGAAACCAAGCCAAACTAAAACCCAAAAATAAGCCAAATGCCTGGGAATACAAATCATGTCTCAGTAATAACCCTGAACATTAATGGCCTAAACTCATCAATCAAAAGACATAGACTGGCAGAATGAATTAAAAAGAAAGACCAAACAATATGTTGCCCACAAGAGACTCACTCCTAGAAAAAGACATCCACAGACTAAAGGTGAAAGGATGGGAAAAAACCTACAAAGCACATGGACTCAGTAAAAACGTGGGGGTTTCCAACTTTATATCAGATAAAGTGGACTTCAAGCTAAATTAGCCAGAAGGGATAAAGAAGGACATTTCATACCGCTTAAGGGAACCATAAATCAGGAAGACATAACAATAGTAAATATTTATGCCCCAAACAATGGTGCATCCCTGTACATCAAACAAATCCTTCTCAATTTCAAGAATCACATATACCACAACACAATAATTCTGGGCGAATTTAACACACTGCTGTCACCACTAGATAGATCTTCCAAACAAAATCCAACCAAAGAAACCATAGAACTCAATAACACAATCAATAACCTAGACTTAATAGACATATATAGAATATTCCATCCATCAACGAGGGGATTCACTTTCTTCTCAACAGCACATGGAACCTTCTCGAAAATAGACGATATGTTATGCCACAAAGCAGCCCTTAGGAAATGCAAAAAAATAGAGATACTGCCTTGTGTTCTATCAGATCATAATGGACTGAGAGTAGAAATCAATGACAAAATAAAAAACAGAAATTACTCCAACACCTGGAGACTAAATAATATGCTCTTCAATGAAACAGTAAACATCAGGGAGGAGATTAAAAAATTCTTAGAGATCAATGAGAATGACGATACAACATATCAAAACCTCTGGGACACTATGAAAGCGGTACTAAAAGGAAAATTCATTGCATGGAGCACATTCCAGAAAAGAATGAAAAGTCAAAAACTAAATGACCAAACATTATACCTCAAAGCCCTAGAAAAAGAAGGGAATAACAGCAAAAGTAGTAGAAGACAGGAAAAAATTAAAATCGGAGCTGAAATCAATGAAATTGAAACAAAAGAAACTATTCAAAAAATTGACAAAACAAAAAGTTGGTTCTTTGAGAAAGTAAACAAAATAGACAAACCCTTAGCCACACTAACAAAGAGAAGGAGAGAGAAAACTCAAATTACTAAAATTCATGATAAAAAAGGAAATATCATGAGAGACACCACTGAGATACATAACATAATGAGAAGCTACTTTGAAAATCTGTATTCCAACAAAATAGAAAGTACCGAAGACATTGACAAATTTCTAGAGACATATGATCCTCCCAAACTGAAGCAGGAGGACATACACAATTTAAACAGATCAATATCAAGCAATGAAATGGAAGAAGCCATTAAAAATCTACCATCCAAGGAAAGCCCAGGACCAGACGGATTCTCAGCCGAGTTCTACAAGACCTTCAAAGAAGAACTCATTCCAATACTTCTCAAAGTATTACAGGAAATAGAAAAGGAGGGTACCCTACCGAACTCATTCTATGAAGCTAATATCACCCTCATAACAAAACCAGGCAAAGATAATTCAAGGAAAGAAAATTTTAGACCAATATCCTTCATAAATATAGATGCAAAGATCGTTAACAAAATCTTGGCAAACCCTATTGAAGAACATATTCAGAAAATCATGTACCAAGATCAAGTGAGGTTCATCCCTGGAATGCAAGGATGGTTTAACATCCATAATTCAATAAACGTAATCCATCATATCAATACACTTAAGGATAAGAACCATATGGTTATTTCCATTGACACAAAAAAAGTGTTTGACAAAATACAACACACCTTCATGCTCAAAACACTAGAAAAAATAGGGATAGTAGGAACATATCTGAACATTGTAAAGGCTATTTATGCTAAGCCCATGGCCAACATCATTCTTAATGGAGAAAAACTGAAACCATTCGCTTTAAAAACAGGAACAAGACAGGGATGCCCTCTTTCACCACTTCTATTCAACATTGTCCTCGAAACTCTAGCCAGAGCATTAGACAGACTAAACAAATTAAAGGGATACAAATAGGAAAAGTGGAACTTAACCTGTCACTATTTGAATTACATGATTCTATATTTAGAGGATCCAAAAAACTCTTCCAGAAAACTTCTAGACCTCATCAATGAATTCAGCAAAATGGCAGGCTACAAAATCGACACACATAAATCTAAAGCATTTTTATACGCAAACGATGAAACATCCGAGAAGGAAATGAGGAAAACAACTCCATTTGCAATAGGCTCAAAAATAATAAAATACTTGGGAATCAATCTAACAAAAGAGGTGAAAGACCTCTACAATGAAAACTACAGAACACTAAAGAAAGAAATTAAAGAAAACCTTAGAAGATGGAAAGATCTCCCATGTTCTTGGATAGGCAGAATTAATATTGTCAAAATGGCCATACTAACAAAAGTGCTATACAGATTCAATGAAATTCCAATTAAAATCCCAATGATGTACCTTACAGAAATAGAGCAGTCATCCATGAAATTCATCTGGAAGAATAAGTAACCCAAAATAGCTAAAGCAATTCTTAGTGGGAAGAATGAAATAGGGGGAATCACAATACCAGAACTTCAGCTATACTACAAAGCAATAGTAACAAAAATGGCATGGTATTGGCACCAAAATAGACAAGTAGATCAATGGTACAGAATAGAGGACACAATACAAACCCAAGTAAATACAATTTTCTAATACTAGACAAAGGTGCCAAAAATATGCAATGGAGAAAAGATAGCCTCTTCATCAAATGGTGCTGGGAAAAACTGGAAATCCATATGCAACAGAATGAAACTAATCCCCTATCTCTCACCCTGCACAAAAATCAACTCACAATGGATAAAGGACCTTGAAATCAGACCAGAGACCCTGCATGTTACAGAAGAAAAAGTAGGTCCAAATCTTCACCTTGTTGGCTTAGGAATAGACTTCCTTAACATGACTCCCATAGCACAAGAAATAAAAGCAAGAATCAATAACTGGGATAGATTCAAACTAAAAAGCTCTCTCTTAGCAAAGGAAACTATCAGCAATGCGAAGAAAGAGCCTACAGAGGGGGAGAAAATCTTTGCCACTCATACTTCAGATAGAGCACTGATTTCCAGAATATATAAAGAACTCAAAAAACTCTACATGAAGAATACAAATAACCCAATCAACAAGTGGGCTAAGGAAAGGAACAAACACTTCACAGAAGAAGATGTACAAGCAATCAACAAACATATGAAATAATGTTCACCATCTTTAGTAATGAGAGAAATGCAAATCAAACCTACCCTGTTTTTTCATCTCACCCCAATTAGAATGGCGATTTTCAAGAACACAAGCAACAATAGGTGTTGGAGAGGATGTGGTGAAAAGGTACACTCATACATTGCTGGTGGGGCTGCAAATTAGTGCAGCCACTCTGGAAAGCAGTGTGGTGATTCCTCAGAAAACTTGGAATGGAACTACCATTTGACCCAGCTATCCCACTCCTTGGCCTATACCCAAAGGACTTAAAATCAGCATATACAGAGATACAGCCACATCAATGTTCATAGCTGCTCAATTCACAATAGCCAGACTGTGGAACCAACCTAGATGTCCTTCAATTGTTGAATGGATAAAGAAACTGTGGCATATATATACAATGGAGTATTACTCAGCTATAAAGAATAATAAAATTATGGCATTTGCAGGCAAATGGATGAAATTGGAGAATATTATGCTAAGTGAGATAAGCCAATCTCAAAAAACCAAAGGGCGAATCATCTCACTGATAAGCGGATGATGACACATAATGTGGGGTGGGAGGGGGGTAACAATGGAGGAAGGAGGGACTGTATAGAGGGAAAAGAGGGTGGGAGGGGTGGGCTGGAAGGAAAGAATAACAGAATGAATGAAACATCATTACCCTATGTAAATGTATGATTATGCAAATGGTATGCTGTTACTCCCATGTACAAACAGAAACAACATGTGTCCCATTTGTTTACAATAAAAATAAATTAGAATTAAGAAAAAAGCAACTTAACTGCAGCCCTGCTTGGCTTGAGTCAGTAGAATTTGTTTCATTCCAACCTGTTATCTGCAGCAGAAATGTAAGTCAGGAATACTCCTCCTGGAACACAGCTTGCCCGGAACTGAGACAGTGAAGGCAGAGAGGAAACTTTGTGACCACTACACAGATTGGATTTCAGAACTCAGGGGGATAAAATAATCAGAAGCAAAGACCCGTAACCATAAAATCTGTAAGGAAAGATTCCAATTAGAACCAGTCAGCATGGTCCAAAGTGACCCAGTGTTGCCCGGGATATTTAGCATGTCATTCTAATAGTAAGATCTCCCTTCCGTGGGGTAAGAGCATGCCCCACCGGGACTTGAAAGTCTGACGCAATTTTATCATCGTTAGAAGTCCAGAGGTGGACTGTGCAGGGCTCTCTGTAAACTTCCCTGGTACCCCTGATAAAACAGGTGGGCAGGAAGTTTGTGCTGTCTCTCTCCTCTGAAAGAACCCACTCTCTCATGTCAGGGTCCCCTTTTTACTTTTTCCTATTCTATATAATAAAGTAGTGCCTACTGTAATGTGCAAGGCATCTGAAATCTTTCTGGTGTGATTGCAGGAAGCACCGGTGAGCTATGACATCTCAGGTCACTTGTACTCCACAGAGGCATCGTGATCTGATGGATCTCAGTACCTCAGGGTGTATCCAACTCTCTCACCAAATCACACGTCAGTTCAGGGAGCATCTATGGTTTTAGACGAACAATTTAAAATAATATGCTATGGGGCATACCTTACATCCCCTGAGATCTGTACCTTTCATGTCATCTAAGTATGACCACTACAAACAGATTCGTTATATGTGTATCTCCTCACCATGACACACGGAAAACCCCACAGACACTGGCAGAATATCGAACGGTTTTCTTCTTTGGCTTTGGGTGTGTCTCTGTGACAACGTTCTCTTCCTAACATATGTAGTGAATTCAAAGGAAAGTTTTGCACGTCAAAACCATCAAAAAAAAACATAGATATGTGAAAAATCTGATTTAACTCTGACTAAATAATTTAACTGAAGCAACCCATGTCAACATAGCTCAGTATCAGAGAACTCTTGCTAAAGTGACCAGGGTACTAAAAACAGCAGCACAAACCTTACCTTGACATAAACAGTGCTGGTGCGCTTTTGCTTTATGTTTAGAGTTCAGTTTTCTTTAGATTTTCTTTTATTTGTTTATTTATTTATTTGTTTGCTTGTTTAAACCACGGGTGCTTTACCTTTGAGCTACATTCCCAGCCCTTTATGTCTTTTATTTTTATGTTTGTATTATTTTTTGTGTTGGAAAGTAAATTATTTTATTTATTTATTTATTATTGTGAACAAATGGTGTACAATTTGTTTCTCTGTAGATTAAGTAGAGGCATACCATTTGTGTATTCATACATTTACATAGGATAATAGTGTTTGATTCATTCTGTTATTTTTTTCCTTCCCTCCCACCCCTCTTTTCCCTCTATACAGTCCCTCCTTCCTCCATCTCGCCTCCCTCCCACCCCCCACTATGTATCATCATCTGCTTATCAGCAAGATCATTCATCCTTTCGTATTTTGAGATTGGCTTATCTCATTTAGCATGATATTCTCCAATTTAATCCATTTGCCTGCAAATGCCATAATTTTATTATTCTTTATGGATGAGTAATATTCCATTGTATATATATACATATTTACCACAGTTTCTTTATCCATTCATCAATTGAAGGGCATCTAGGTTGGTTCCACAATCTGACTATGGTGAATTGAGCAGCTATGAACATTGATGTGGCTGTATCTCTGTAGTATGATGATTTTAAGTCCTTTGATATAGGCCAAGGAGTGGAATAGCTGGGTCAAATGGTGGTTCCATTCCAAGTTTTCTAAGGAATCTCCACACTGCTTTCCAGAGTGGATGCACTAATTTGCGGTCCCACCAGCAATGTATGAGTGTACCTTGTTCCTCACATCCTCTCCAACGTCTATTGTTGCCTGTGTTCTTGATAATCGCCATTCTAATTGGGGTGAGATGGAATCTTAGTGTAGTTTTGATTTACATTTCTCTTATTACTAAAGATGTTGAACATTTTTTCATATATGTGTTCATTGCTTGTACATCTTCTTCTGTGAAGTGTCTATTCATTTCCTTAGACCATTTGTCAACTGGATTATTTGAATTCTTGGAGTAGAGTTTTTTGAGTTCTTTATAGATTCTGGAAATTAGTGCTCTATCTGAAGTATGAGTGGCAAAGATTTTCTCCCACTCTGTAGGCTCTCTCTTCACATTGCTGATAGTTTCCTTTGCTGAGAGAAAGCTTTTTAGTTTGAATCTATACCAGCGGTTGATTCTAGCTTTTATTTCTTCTGCTATGGGAGTCCTGTTAAGGAAGTCTGATCCTAAGCCAACAAGGTGAAGATTTGGACCCACTTTTTCTTCTATAAGATGCAGGGTCTCTGGTCTAATTCCAAGGTCCTTGATCCATTGTGAGTTGATTTTTGTGCATGTTGAGAGATAGGGGTTTAGTTTCATTCTGTTGCATATGGATTTCCAATTTTCCCAGCACCATTTGTTGAAGAGGCTATCTTTTCTCCATTGCATATTTTTGGCACATTTGTCTAGTATGAGAAAATTGTATTTATTTGGGCATGTATCCGTGTCCTCTATTCTGTACCATTGATCTACCTGTCTATTTTGGTGCCAATACCATGCCGTTTTTGTTACTATTGCTTTGTAATAGAGTTGAAGATCTGGTATTGCAATACCCCCTGCTTTGCTCTTTCTGCTAAGGATTGCTTTATTCTGGGTTTCTTATTCTTCCAGATGAATTTCATGATTGCTTGCTCTATTTCTGTAAGGTACATCATTGGGATTTTAATTGGAATTTCATTGAATCTGTATAGCACTTTTGTTAGTATGCCATTTTGACAATATTAATTCTGCCTATCCAAAAACATGGGAGATCTTTCCATCTTCTAAGGTTTTCTTTAATTTCTTTCTTTAGTGTTCTGAAGTTCTCATTGTAGAGGTCTTTCACCAATTTTGTTAGATTGATTCCCAAGTATTTTATTTTTTTCGAGGCTATTGTGAATGGGGTAGTTTTCCTAACTTCTCTTTCTGAGGATTCATCACTTATGTATAAAAATGCATTAGATTAATGAGCATTGATCTTATATCCTGCTACTTTACTGAATTCACTTATGAGTTCTAAAAGTTTCCTGGTGGAATTTCCTGGTCCTCTAAAAATGTAATCATGTCATCAGCAAATAGGAATAATTTGAGTTCTTCTTTTCCTATTCGTATCCCTTTAATTTCTTTTGTCTATCTAATTGCTCTGGCCAGAGTCTCAAGTACAATGTTGAATAGAAGTGGTGAAAGAGGGCATCCCTGCCTTGTTCCAGTTTTCAGGGGGAATGCTTTCAGTTTTTCACCATTTAGAATGATATTGGCCATGGGCTTAGCGTAGATGGCCTTTACAATGTTAAGGAATGTTCCCACTATCCCTATTTTTTCTAGTGTTTTAAGCATGAAGGGATGCTGTATTTTATCAAATGCTTTTTCTGCATCTATCGAAATAATCATGTGTTTCTTGAATTTAAGTCTGTTGATATAGTGAATTACATTTAATGATTTCTGGATTTTTAAGCAGCCTTGCATCCCTGGGATAAAAGCCACTTGATCATGGTGCACTATTGCTATTGTTTTAATACATTTTTGTATGCGATTTGCTAAAATTTTGTTGAAAATTTTAGATTCTTTTCATGATTTCTTACCATCTACTCTGTTTGGGCAACTTTGGTTTCAAAATTAAATATTTTGACTTCAATGTCTGAGATTCTGTCTTCCAGGTGTTCTATCCTATTGGTTATGCTTTCTATGGAGTTTTTAATTTGATTTATTGTTTCCTTAATTTCAGGATTTCTGTTTGGTTTTTTTTCAGTATCTCTAACTCTTCTCTGAAATAATCTTTTGCTTCCCCCATTTGCTCTTTTAAGTGTTGATTGGTGCAATCATTCAAAGCCTGCATTTGCTCTCTCATGTCATCGTTTTCTTTTCTGATCATTTTAATTATGTACATTCTAAACTCCCTTTCTGACATTTCTTCTGCCACGCTGTCATTGGATTTTATTGATGAAGCATCTAGGTTTGTTTGGGACATTTTCTTCCCTTGTTTTCTCATATTGCTCAGATATCTTCCCCTGTAGTAGTGAAATCTGGGATATTGCAGATTTCCTCTGTAGACTTATAGTGTCCCTGTTGATTTCCAATGTCTCACCTCCTACCCTTCAGTAGCCTGAAGTCTTGCAGGAACTTGATAATCCAGTGCTCCACAAGGAAGCTGCCCTTCTAGGGGTGGTGGTCTTCAGGTGGGGTATATTCCCTGTTAGGGGGTAGAGGCTCCTCCACTTGTTGACTGATGGGCAGCCAAAGGGGCACTAGACTGCGGGCTGGTCACAGCTGCTCTGTGCCTGAGTCTCTGGTTCTACCGCCCTGGTGGGAAAGCCTTGCCAGGCAGGGAAGACACCCTGTGGGGAAGTCTCGCTGGGCAACTCTCCTCTGAGAAGTTCCCTTCGGTCCAAAACTACTGCCTGGCTGGGCAGCCCTCCTCTGTGATGTTTCTCTTGACATTCACCCTTCTCTATTTCATCTGCAGAAAGCTCCTATTCCTCACCTAATTTCCCATTAATTTCTGTTGGATAATTACAAACAAAACACGCATCTCACTTTACTCTCTCAAGCAAAGAATGTCTGCCCCAACCAAACTCTATCCTTAAATTGTCTCTATATGGTTCCAAGCAGGTAATCCCTCTATATGTGGTTTTATAAAGGGAGAGGAATTGGACACAGTCCTCATCATTTGTGCTGGGGGCTAACAACTAGGGCTTCCAATTCCAGCTCCTCCAGATGAATGGGTGATGTTGGTAACTTATTTCCTTCCTTCAAGACTCAACTTCATCATATGAAAATTATAATGGAGATAATGGTATGTAACCCCTGGGGTTCAAGTGGGAAATTTGACAGGTAATGGTTATGTAATGAGCCCATAATAAGATCAGGTGTTGATGGGGAAACCTCAATAATGGCAAACACACACACACACACACACACACACACACACACACACACACACACACATCTATATATGTATGTCTACCATGATATTTCTAAATTCCATGTGTTTTTATTATACCATTAATACATGTAATAATGTAATACATTATTACAATAGCATATAATGAGAGAAATATAGCATCTAGTTCTCACTGATGAGAACTAAAGTTTGTTAAATTTGGTGTTTTCCCTCCAAACATTTTTCTTTTGCATACCAGAGATCATCTGCGTATGCTTTGAAGACACATTTTAATATAACATATGCCGCATAAACAACATTTTTAATGCTTGATTAACTTTCTTCTATCATGCAGTCTACCCCAATTTACTTAACCATGACCCTGTACTTAAGAACTGAGAAAAAACATATTTTTCAAGACATATTTGCATAAAAAAGTATGAGCACTATCCATATCGACACAGGGTATGTTGGAAAGGAAATTACCTAATATAGTCCTAATGTGACCAGGAGAAAAGGGATGTCAGATGAAATACCAAGAATAGTTTTCTAATTTTTCATTTTACCTACACTAATATTCATGCTATTTCCAAAAATACTACTTATCAGGTCCCTACTATATATCAGGCCTACAGTAGTATCTCATTTAGTCATCTCAAAAGACTCATGAGGTAATTTTTAAAATCTGTTTACAGGAAGATCCAAGATGGCGGTCTAGAGGGAGGCTGCGTTCCTTGTCTCTCCGCAACGCCGAATTCAAGCAGAGGATATCTGTTTCTCGGTGAGGCAGTTTTTGCTGCTTATGGATCCCCTGCTCTTTACCCCATTTGTCTGCTGTGATCACCTGTGATCACAATCTGCCAGCATATTGACGCCTTTTTTGAGAGCAGATTGCTCACTGTCAGGCATCTATCATCCGCCATTTGCCTGCCTCTTACCTGTCCATCGCCTGCCTTACCCCATCCAGCACCTAACACACGAGGTTCACCTCCTGATCGTCCGACAGCTGCCAGCAGACTGACCACGGACCGCCAGTGGAGAACCAGCTGCCTGCTAGCCTGGAAGTTCATTGTTACAGTACCTGCAGGTTTAATTACACGTGGCTGCCGCCATTTTGAGACAACAGCCAGGCACTGTAGGACCCCTGGCCCGACAGACTGAGTCCCGTCTCCAGGATCCCTCAGCCCAACAGATCACTCCCAGCTTCTGGGTCCCTCACATCAACTGACTGCTCCCTGCCACCAGGACCCCCAGAACAACTGACTGTGCCCCATCACCGGGAAACCAGACCAACTGATTGCATCCGGCCTCCTGGATCCCACAACCACACCAAACGCACCTGACCTCCAGGACCCCTGCCGGACCAACTGCATCCCGTCTCCAGGACCTCCAGCTGACCACATCCACCCCTGAGCTGCAGCTCCCCATTTGCCAACACATTTGGAAGCCAGAGCAGCCATCTTGGATAATCCTGGAAGCCGTAGCTCCGATCTTCGGGTGGGGCAAATCCCATCATGCCATGCCTGCTAGAGGCTTGAAGCTCATTGTCAGGTACCTCGCATACATCAGGCTACTGAACACTGGGAGGTTTCATTAGTATACGACTGTTATACAGTAGATTTTTTTTCTCCTTTTCAAAAAAAATATTTAAGCTTTTATTTCTTTACGTTTCTTGCTTTCTTTTCTTTCTGTTTACCTATTTCCTCAGAGTCGATTTCTCCCTTATTTACATGCTAACATACAATTTCTTTTGATTACACTCTCACCGTTTGCATTTTCTAGAACTTCTGTATATTCTTTTCTGATCCCATTAACAGCCATATTCTTCATTCCTCTGCATCCTCTTTGTCCTCCATTAGAAACTGCAGACATTATTGTAAGCCTGTTTTTTTTTTTACCAAAGATAACATTTGAACACATTTTGTTTATTATGACAATTTTGTTATTGTCCCCATAAGGGCTATTTGGTCTAGGATTCCATAGTGTTTGATTTGTGCACTGGTAATATTGATCTCCCCTTAAAGAAAGGGTTTTGGAAACCTATAGGGGCACTATAAGACTATAGGGGGAAATCTACAATACCCCAGATCTGCAGCGCTAGAGGAGAAGATACATGAACAAAATGAAAAAACAAGGGAAGAAAATGATCCAAACAAATCTAGATTCTATAGTAATAGAATCCAATGACAGTATGTTAGAAGAAATGTCAGAAAAGGACTTCAGATTATACATGATTAAGATGATTCATGAAGCAAAGGATGAGATAAGAGAGCAAATGCAGGCAATGAATGATAATACCAATAAGCTGAAAGAGCACCTGCAGGAAGCAAAAGATCATTTCAACAAAGATATAGAGATTCTCAAAAAAAAAAAAAAAAAAAAAAAAAAAAAACCAAACGAAAATCCTTGAAATGAAGGAGACAATAAACCAAATAAAAAACTCAATGGAACACATCACCAACAGACTAGACCACTTGGAAGACAGAACCTCAGACAATGAAGACAGAATATTTAATCTTGAAAACAAAGTTGCACAAACAGAGAAGATGGTAAGAAATCATGAACAGTATCTCCAAGAACTATGGGACATCATGAAAAGACCAAATTTAAGAATTATTGGGATTGAGGAAGGCACAGAGATACAAACCAAAGTAATGAACAACCTATTCAGTGAAATAATATCAGAAAATTTCCCAAACCTGAAGAATGAAATGGAAAATCCAATACAAGAGCCTTACAGAACACCAAATGCACAGAACGACAACAGATCCACACCAAGGCACATTATAATGAAAATGCCTAACATTCAAAATAAAGATAGGATTTTGAAGGCCACAAGAGAAAAGCATCAGATTACATATAGGGGGAGACCAATACGGATAGAAGCAGACTTCTCAACCCAGACTCTAAAAGCTAGAAGGGCCTGGACCAACATATTTCAAGCACTGAAAGAACATGGTTGGCTACCAAGAATCCTATACCCAGCAAAACTAACCTTCAGATTTGAAGATGAAATAAAATCCTTCCATGATAAACAAAAGTTAAAAGAATTTACAAATACAAAGCCTGCACTACAGAATGTTCTCAACAAAATATTGCATGAGGAGGAAATGAAAAACAACAATGTAGGTCACCAAAGAGAGGAACTACCTTAGAGAAAAACGACTCAAAGGAGAAACCAAGCCAACTTAAAAACCAAAAATAAGCCAAATGATTAGGCATACAAATCATTTTTCAATAATAACCATGAATGTTAATGGCTGAAACTACTCAATCAAAAGATATATACTGGCAGAATGGATTAAAAAGAAAGACCCAACAATATGCTGCCTGCAAGAGACTCATCTCATAGAAAAAGACACCCACAGACGAAAGGTGAAAGGATGGGGGAAAAAACTACCATGCACATGGACTCACTAAAAAAGCAGGAGTTTCTATTCTTATATCAGAGAAAGTGGACACCAAGCCAAAGGGTGTAAGAAGGGATAAAGAAGGACATTTCATACTGCTTAAGGGAACCATAAATCAGGAAGACATAACAATAGTAAATATTTATGCCCCAAACAATGGTGCATCCCTGTACATCAAACAAATTCTTTTCAATTTCAAGAATCACATATACCACAACACAATAATTCTGGGCGAATTTAACGCACTGCTGTCACCACTAGATAGATCTTCCAAACAAAATCCAACCAAAGAAACCATAGAACTCAATAACACAATCAATAACCTAGATTTAATAGACATATATAGAATATTCCATCCATCAACGAGCGGATTCATTTTCTTCTCAGCTGCACATGGAACCTTCTCGAAAATAGACCATATGTTATGCCACAAAGCAGCCCTTAGGAAATGCAAAACAATAGAGATACTGCCTTGTGTTCTATCAGATCATAATGGACTGAGAGTAGAAATCAATGACAAAATAAAAAACAGAAATTACTCCAACACCTGGAGACTAAATAATATGCTCTTGAATGAAGCATGGATAACAAAAAACATCAGGGAGGAGATTGAAAAATTCTTAGAGGTCAATGAGAATGATGATACAACATATCAAAATCTCTGGGACACTATGAAAGCAGTACTAAGAAGAAAATTCATTGCATGGAGCCCATTCCAGAAAAGAATGAAAAGTCAAAAACTAAATGACCTAACATTATACCTAAAAGCCCTAGAAAAACAAGAACAGAATAACAGCAAAAGTAGTAGAAGACAGGAAATAATTAAAATCAGAGCTGAAATCAATGCAATTGAAACAAAAGAAACTATTCAAAAAATTGACATAACAAAAAGTTGGTTCTTTGAGAAAGTAAACAAAATAGACAAACCCTTAGCCACACTAACAAAGAGAAGGAGAGAGAAGACACAAATTACTAAAATACATGATGCAAAAGGAAATATCACAACAGACACCACTGAGATACAGAACATAATGAGAAGCTACTTTGAAAATCTGTATTCCAACAAAATAGAAAGTACCGATGACACTGACAAATTTCTAGAGAAATATGCTCCTCCCAAACTGAACCAGGAGGACATACACAATTTAAACAGATCAATATCAAGCAATGAAATAGAAGAAGCCATTAAAAATCTACCATTTAAGAAAAGCCCAGGACCAGACGGATTCTCAGCCGAGTTCTACAAGACCTTCAAAGAAGAACTCATTCCAATACTTCTCAAAGTATTACAGGAAATAGAAAAGGAGGGTACCCTACCGAACTCATTCTATGAAGCTAATATCACCCTCATACCCAAACCATGGAAAGACACATCAAGGAAAGAAAATTTTAGACCAATATCCTTGATGAATATAGATGCAAAGATCCTTAACAAAATATTGGCAAACCGTATCCAAAAACATATTAAGGAAATTGTGCACCATGATCAAGTGGAGTTCATTCCTGAAATGCAAGGATGGTTCAACATTCGTAAATCAATAAACGTAGTCCATCATATCAATAGACTTAAGGATAAGAATCATATGGTTATTTCAATTGACGCAGAAAAAGCATTTGACAACATACAACACCCCTTCATGCTGAAAACACTAGAAAAAATAGGGATAGTTGGAACACACCTGAACATTGTAAAGGCTATTTATGCTAAGCCCATGGCCAACATCATTCTTAATGGAGAAAAACTGAAACCATTCCCTTTAAAAATGGGAACAAGACGGGATGTCCTCTTTCACCATTTCTATTCAACATTGTCCTCGAAACTCTAGCCAGAGCAATTAGGCAGACTAAAGAAATTAAAGGGACATGAATAGGAAAAGAGGAACTTAAGCTGTCACTATTTGCGGGTGACATGAATCTATATTTATGGATCCAAGAAACTCCTCCAGAAAACTTCTAGACCTCATCAGTGAATTCAGCAAAATAGCAGGCTATAAAATCACGCATAAATCTACAGCATTTTTATACATAAGGGATGAAACAGCTGAAATTGAAATGAGGAAAACAACTTCATTTGCAATAGCCTCAAAAAAAAATAAAATACTTGGGTATCAATCTAACCAAAGAGGTAAAAGATCTCTACAATAAAAACTACAAAACACTGAAGAAAGAAATTGAGGAAGACCTTAGAAGATGGAAAGATCTCCCATGTTCTTGGATAGGCAAAATTAATATTGTCAAAATGGCCATACTACCAAAAGTGCTATACAGATTCAATGCAATTCCAATTAAAATCTCATTGACGTACCTCACAGAAATAGAGCAAGCAATTATGAAATTCATCTGGAAGAATAAGAAACCCAGAATAGCTAAAGCAATCCTTAGCAGGAAGAATGAAACAGGGGGTATCGCAATACCAGAACTTCAACTATACTACAAAGCAATAGTAACAAAAAGGGCATGGTATTGGCACCAAAATAGACAGGTAGATCAATGGTACAGAATAGAGGACACAGACACAAACCCAAATAAATACAATTTTCTAATACTAGACAAGGTGCCAAAAATATGCAATGGAGAAAAGAGAGCCTCTTCAACAAATGGTGCTGGAAAAACTGGAAATCCATATGCAACAGAATGAAACTAAACCCCTATCTCTCAACATGCACAAAAATCAACTCACAATGGATCAAGGACCTTGAAATCAGACCAGAGACCCTGCATCTTATAGAAGAAAAAGTAGGTCCAAATCTTCACTTTGTTGGCTTAGGATCAGACTTCCTTATCAGGACTCCCATAGCACAAGAAATAAAAGCCAGAATCAATAACTGGGATAGATTCAAACTAAATAGCTTTCTCTTAGCAAAGGAAACTATCAGCAATGCAAAGAGAGAGCCTACAGAGTGGGAGAATATCTTTTCCACTCATACTTCAGATAGAGCACTAATTTCCAGAATATATAAAGAACTCAAAACACTCTACACCAAGAATACAAATAACCCAATCAAGAAATAGGCTAAGGAAATGAACAGACACTTCCCTGAAGAAGATCTACAAGCAATCAACAAACATATGAAAAAATGTTCACCATCTTCCGTAATAAGAGAAATGCAAATCAAAACTACACTAAGATTCCATCTCACCCCAATTAGAATGGCGATTATCAAGAATACAAGCAACAACAGGTGTTGGAGAGGATGTGAGGAAAAAGGTACACTCATACATTGCTGGTGGGGCTGCAAATTAGTGCAGCCACTCTGGAAAGCAGTGTGGAGATTCCTTAGAAAACTTGGAATGGAACCACCATTTGACCCAGCTATCTCACTCCTCGGCCTATACCCAAAGGACTTAAAATCAGCATATACAGAGATACAGCCACATCAATGTTCATAGCAGCTCAATTCACAATAGCCAGACTATGGAACCAACTAGATGCCCTTCAATTGATGAATGGATAAAGAAACTGTGGTATATATATACAATGGAATATTACTTAGTTATAAAGAATAATAAAATTATGGCATTTGCAGGCAAATGGATGAAATTGGAGAATATCATGTTAAGTGAGATAAGCCAATCTCAAAAATCCAAAAGAGGAATGATCTCACTGATATGCGGATGATGACATTTAATGTGGGGTGGGAGGGGGACAAGAATGGAGGAAGGAGGAACTGTATAGAGGGAAAAGAGAGGTGGGAGGGGAGGGGGGGAAGGAAAAAAATAATGGAATGAATAAAACATCATTACTCTATGTAAAAAAAATAAATAAGTAAATAAATAAATGCTGAAGGTTTTCAATAAATAAATAAATAAATAAAATCTGTTTACAGAAAAGGAAATTGAATGTGCCTTGAGTGACTAGACACAATGGGATTCTACATGTGAATGTCTAAAATGTCCTTGTTTATTTCACAAGTCTAGATGGCCCCACTGGTGTTGTCTACCTGAAGTTCTCACCTGGAATTAAGGACGACCCTTAGGCGCAATAAAGCTATAAATTCCTTGTTAGTTTCCAGGATTCTATAATTTAGATGCTATCGGTAGAAGGAACTATTTCCTCCTTCAAGAACAGCATGAGAGCCTAGATATCATTCTGATTCATTTCTCAATATTGTAAATTCCATGCAATGTGTTTAATCAAGCCAGTGATGGCAATATAATGTCTTCTGCTATTGACACATTTTCTAACGGGCATGTGACTCAATTCTGGCAAAAAAAGTTTTGGAGGATCTTTCTTGGGAAGAAGTGAAGGGAGGGTGAATTCGGTGAAATTAGTTCATGATAAAGGAAAGTAATAAGTCACAATCCCTTTCTTTTTCTTAGTGTTTTGTAGTGCACTATCGGGATCTCCGGCAAACTTTTGTTTCTGGACTGAGGATATCAATGTGGAAATATGATACAAAACTGAATCATTAAAGATCTGCCCCATTAACCTTCTCTGGTCTTGCTTTTATGGAAGATAATAAATTTCTTCATTGTTTAAATCTACTTTGATTCAGGTCACCTGTTACTTGCTATTGAGCTCGTTCCATCTGACTTCCAGAGGATGTGTGGGGACATCAGACCCTCAAACTGAGCTGTGTATTAAGGCATTACTTATTGAATGCTCAATAGTTTGACCACACTCCTGCCCCTATTAATGTAAGAGAGACTCATAACTCATTATGATGGTTTTAGGGCAGATATCATTATTCCATTTAAATAACTGAAAGTCTGAAAGATGGAAAAACCAAGTAACTTGACAAAAGTGACTGAAAAATGGGTGGATGTCAGAATTTGAACAAAGAGGCCATGCCACCAGGATCCATACTCCTTACATCACACACAATTTCATATTTGCCTGCTGCAGTATGGGATGCACATGTTCATCCTTCCTCTTGCTCTCTCACACAATCTTACCATGTTGCAAACACAGTTATATTAAGTTCACTCTTGAGGATATGGTAGTCAAAGAAGGCATGTGAAATTTTCAAGGTCATGTAGCAGGATAAGAGAAATAGGCAAGCATTACTGTAGTGGAAAGAATGTCCCCACTCTCCAGTTTCCATGTTGATGTATGTGATGTAGGTGATGGTACTAGGAAGTGGGGCGTGGGAGGTAATGAGGGTGAGATGAGGCATGAGGAAGGAGCACTCATGAGTGGTACTACTGCTCTTAGAAGAACTGGCAAAGAGCTGGCTTCCCCTCCCTGCTCACTACCATGCAAAAGTCCAGTGAGAAATCAATAGCCTGTGTCCTGGAAGAGCACACTGGCACTCTGATATCAGGTATCTGTGTCCGTGAAAATAAACCTCTGTGGTTAATCCATCCACACTATGGTATTTATGTTATAGTATCCTGAGTTGACCAAGATACCTACCTTTATGAATAAAGGAGACTGGCTGTGATAAAACTGTAGGGTTCACCATGCCAACCTAGTGATTTCAGTCTCTCTAGTAAAGTTAGGAGCATAAATCTAATTGTGATCAGTGAGCTGTGAGCAGAATTGGAAAGAATGTGATTCCTTTATGACCTCTTACCATTTTGCCTTATTTACCTGGCTGGAAGTAAAAATCACCACCATGCCAGAGTTACCAGAGGGAAGCAGCCAAAATCCAGGCAAGATTTCCAAGTTGACATTGGGGGAGAGCTGCAAACCTCAAACCTGCACACCTCAAACCTGCACAGGACTTAACACCCAAAGCCACAGCACACATGGAAGTCAACCTGAGTATGAAGTTAATTGTGATGTGCTAAACCACTGAAATTTTGGGAACGTGCATTACCATAACATATATATCCTTTTCTACATAATTTTACATCTATAAATTTGTCAATGGCAGGTTAGTCTACCCAGCATATAAGGAAAGGTGTGGTTTGACTTCTGAGTGCCTAGTAGATCATTTCAACACATAGCACCTTCCCGGGTCTTCAACTTCTGCTTTAAAGTCCTCAAATACAAAGTACTGGTGCTTTTTAAAGCTCCTTCTTTCCTTTGTTTTACATGGGTGAATAGTTGCTTTATTTATTATGCAGTTGGTGGTGGTTATGGAGAATTTTTCTTCACGATGCTTGAGATTTATAGAGCTAGGCTGCCCTTTTATTAGGCAATATATTCAGTTTGGCATTCTTAGGTGCCTAGAGAATTTGGCATAGATATACTTTTATCATAAAAAAAATCCACATAATGATTATTATTAGCACACCCTGTTGTTTATCAAGCCCCAGTGCAAAATAAATAAATAAATAAAAAGTAAAGAATAAAAATGCATGTGTTGTTTTGAGAGTCTACATCTTTGGGTTTTGAGTAGAACAAAGAATGGCATAAATATTTTTTGAGGCTTGGTGAATACACTGGCCAAAAAACACATGTGCTACTAAAATAACAAATAAGACGTTGCTGCTGGCATCCTTGAAACTAAGGTTTCCCTACTGTACAATGGATTTAATACACCTGAATTTTCCCATTATGCCTTCAGGGCCCGGCAACAATTTACTTGAATCTTGAAACCATAAAATTTCTACTGATTGCTTTTGGGAAAAAGAGAAAAGCTCTATTTCTCACCCCTAACATAGGTAGAGCCTGAAGAAACATTGACAAGCACCTAATTGAGACCCCTTAAATTATAGGCAAGAAAAGAAGGGCAAAGAGAATGGAAAATGATTTTCAAAAAGTAATAAAGGCAGCTAGGGCCCAGCCGAATAAGTCAGTCCTATGTTTATCTAGTATTTTCTTCCAAGAGTCAGAATTTCTAAGAAACAACTGGGCCACCCCCCGTGTTCTCTCTCATACTTAACTACAGCAGTCGTCAGCATGCTCTGTATCGAGGAAACTTAACAATGCAAAAACATATTCCTTTAGTCTGGGCATGATCTCAAGGCATGAGCTACTACGATATTTTTTGAGCACCCATCCACTGTTAGAATTTCTTAAAAATCATGACACTCCCATGAGTGGAAGTTCTCACCTTTAAGAGGTTTAGAAAAGTTAAGCAAGTTGTCTTGGGCATACAACTAGCAAATGGGGACTACTAGCAAGAAGATTCCTGCCACCGAATGTCCCTATAGAACTGTTCTCAGAAACAAAGTGAAGTATCATTATCTATGTCCATTTTATGGAAAGACAGCTGAGTCAAAGGAATGCTAAGAAGAATTTTAAACTATCACGGTAAGTCCGGGACTCAGCTGGAATCAACTACGTCCAAAGTCCCAATAATCACACTTGTTTTTCCTCCTATTGAAACCTTTGTTTTCTATACACCAGCTCAGTCCACACAAAGTTAAGAATGAATAAGTGATTTTGTTTTCCAGAGGAAGATAAGTGTTCACACAGTATGTGCACCTCACTACTTGGAAGGCATCTGAGAAGTATGTTTTCACATTTAAAAGGAAAAAGAAGAGGTAATTTGGCATATAACAGATCTGGTTTGATGCTTTGCTATTGCCTGTAGAGAGATGATTGACACCATAAAAGGACTCTAGTTCCAAACACTGGGACAGATTCAGGATGACATCTGGGGTCCTAATGCCTCAGGAGGAATCTCACAGAAATCCTCCAACACCACATGTTCTTCAGAAAAGGTTCTATTTCCTAAGTTATTTCAGATCTTGCACAGAGGTTTCCAAGAAAAAGGTGGCGGCCTCTGAATTATGGAATTTAGATAATGAAGTGGAAATCAGTGAGTCAGTTGCCTCATTTTGCAGATGAAAAAACTGTGGTTCCAGCAGGGTAGTGGCTTGTTGAAAACTGGTAAAGTTGGAGTATAACTGGAGTGTGTCCCCAAAAATTCACTTGTTGGAAGACTGGTCCCCAGTACGGCTATGTTGGGCAGTGGTGGAATCACTGGCTGGGGTTGAGGTATGGGAGGATAGTGAAAGGTAATCAGGTCATAGAGTCTCCACCCCTGGAAGAGATTAATGATGATTTCATGGAGTCTCCTGAAAGCAGATTGTTATAAAGTAAGTCCACCCTATGTTCTCAGTCCCTTTTGCATACAGTCCTTTCTAATTTTCCTTATTCCACTCTTTCCTTCCTTTCATTTTTTTTTTTTTTTCAACACTGGAAATGAAGCTCAGGGCTTAGAACATGATAGGTGAGTATTCTATTCCTGAGTTACACTCCCAACCCAGCCCTCTCCATTTCTGCTTTTCTGCCATGGTGCCAGGGTAAACCTCACCATAGGATGAACAGATGGCTCTACCCTATCTTGGACTTTCACTTTGCAAAACTGTGAGCTAAATCACCCTCTTTATTTTACAAATTATGGAGCCTCAAGAATTTTGTCATAGCAACAGAATACTGACTAAGACAAAGGCCCTGCAGGTAGATTTGTAACAAAGACTAAACCAGAAGGAAGGTTTTCATAAACATTACATCATTATCAACTAAGTGACTAGAAATCTGGACATATAATGTGTAAACAGGGTCATGAAGACCTGGAGGCAAAGAAAGCTAGGACATAGAAAAGAGTGTTTGTGATGGAGGCTCCAATCCAAATTCAGAGAAGAAAAAGAAAAGTTGGGAAATAAGAAATGTTTACATTTAGAGAGTCAACATTTATTAGGCACCTCCTCCATGTGAAAGCATACTCCTGGTGCTAAAGAAAGGAAGGGCACAAAATAATAATTCGACTGCCCTCAAGAGATACCTATTTTATTATGGAAGAATAGACCTTAGTTATAAGGATTAGAAGAGAGACACATTTTGAAAGAGTAATGCAGAAAATTGGTAGTATGAGTAAGAGAAAGAATAGATTTCAGTGATGACCAATTCTCTTCAATTTACTTAATTACAAGAAATTTTCCTCATAATTTAGAGGTTTTCACATTGTCAGAACTCATGCAATGCCTCAGGCTCAGGAAGCTTCATGAGAAAATGCAGAGCAACCAGCCACAATAATACAAAGAAGAAGAGAGCGTTGTGCCTCTTCTCCTCCACACATCTCCCTCAGATGACCCTAGCACCTTCCTTCCACTCAACCTGCTTGTGCCTTCCCCACCTCCCTGCTGACCACCAAAGTCACCACTTTATGTAAATTCCATCAACCAGAATCCTGCCTGGTTGACTTAGGATGTAATCAACTCCATTTTCAAATGGGAAAATGGGATGCAGAAAAGTTAGGATGCTTTGCCCAAAGTCACGTGGATCAGGAACACGGAGGCTTGGATTCCAAACTCAGAACTCAAGCTGTAACTAGAAAGGGAGAGAGGAAGATCACTGGACTAAATTTTAAAAAGTTACAGTCACATGTGACAGAAGAGTGAGGGTGTGTTCTGATAAATGTGATGTTAGGATCTCATCATTGTGTGGACACCGTAAGGTGTACTTACTCAAGCCTAGTAGGTACAGGCCAATGGCATGCTGTAGCCTCTTGATGCAATTAAGAGTCGCAGTGAACACCAATGAATGAGGGCTGCTGCCAGCTTAACATAGCAGATTATTTGAGAGAAGATCCTCATAAATAGGGAAATAATCAAAGTAAGGGTGAAGACTATAGCATGCTAAATACTTGAAATAGTAGGATAGTCATTTACTATCATTTTCAAATACTGGACATAATTGTATGTGCAATACCTTTACAGGACAATAGGTTTTTATACGTGTCACCACAAAACTGTGAGTAATGCTTTTCCCTATAGCATTAGGACAGCTTTGACATCACTAGGCTATGGGAATTTTTCACCTGCATCATGATCTGATGGGATCACCATTATATATATTCTGTCTGTTGTTGACCAAAACATTGTTGTTTGGTGCCTAACCACATTCAGAAAACACATCCTTAAATCTATCTATTGATCTCTTGAAATGATTAAAAAAATTGTCTAAATAGAATACCTATCAATTATTTCTATATTTATATACTTATATGACAAATATGCATACAAACATATATAATTTGCATCTTGAATTATATATTGTCTACTGGGAATATAAAGACATTATTCTCATAATGTTTTGCCATATACAACAAGTCAATTTCCCTTTCTTTGGTATCAGGCAAAAGCAAAATCTGAATGAAATAAATTAATCTGCAGTTAGTAGAATTAAGTATGTAAATGTCAGCTTCAAGAACTCCTGGTTACAAATTCCAGGTTCACTTTCTCACTAGGTTGTAGAGAAATTATTTTATTTCTCTGTAATTTAGGTTTAGAATCTGTGAAATGGGAAAACAATAGTCAATACCTCACATGGCTGTCCCAGCAGTGGACTAGATCATACGTTGAAACTACTCAATATCTTTTCTAGCACTAGATAATGAAGAATTGCCAGTCGTGTCTTATTTGATACTTCGCACAAAGGACAATTTGAAGTTATACACTGCAAGAATATTAATAACTTCCTTTTACCATGAATCTAAGAAAGGACAGAGCATCAAAGAGTTTTTAAAAGTGAAAGCTTCACCCACAAGTGAGAGAAGAAAACAAGGATTTAAATTGTATCAGGAACAATAGCTGGTTGCCTTAAGGATGGCTAGAAAAATAACTGCACACAGGAGACCAGAAGAAAGAAGCTGCCAGTGGTTTGGATGTTGTTTTTGATTCTAATTAGCTTGGGAAGCTGGTAATAACTCTCACTTAGTACCGTGGGCCTTCCTTTAAATGCATCTTCCTCTAAGAATCCTACCATGAAAAGCCCTCCCGTAAGGGGAACTGGCAAGACCCTCGGTACTCCTGCAGGCCTTGCTTTTCTAAAAGCCCCTCCTGCCCTCGCGGATCACCCACCCATCAGCTTAGTTACTGCGTGACCATTTCTAATGGTGTGACCTGCTTCCAGGTAAGCTCTCCTCAGGGGCAGAGGCATCTGGCTCGCTCTTGTTTACCGCTTACCTTTACTGCCAGTGAAGGCCCCAGGCACAAGTCACAGATAAAATCATAAGAGAATAAACATGACAGTGAGATTTGGGGAAAGAAAGGAAAAAGCCAACGGGGGCAGAAACACGGGAGATGAGATGATACGGGGATGTGATTCAGATCTTCCAAAGCCACGTTCAGAGCTTGGCCTTTTATTGCACCAGACAGAGACTCGTTTCTTCCCTCCTTTTTTCTCTTTCTTTCCTTGTTTTCTACTTTTTTTTTTTTTTTAATTTTCTTTAAAAATATAATAGATGTGGCTGGATATGAGGCTGGCATCTCAGAAGGCCCTGGAAGCTTTTTGTGCAGATTGGGTTACTGCTCAGTTGCACTCGGGCAGCGGAGGTGCACACCTGGGGTAGTGTAGCTCCCAGCTCACTTTTGATAAATCCCAAGTGAGGCACAGGGGAGGGCAGCTTGCTAACCTCAGTCACCCCATGTTGGGAGACTGAAGATCTGCAACACTGAACCCAGGGCAGGAGCCAGCATCGGTTCCAGGCAGCCCTCTTTACCCAAAATGTGCTTTCCAGTCTTCAAACACCTTGACCCTCCCCAAGACTTAGAATCAACCGTCAATGGCCTGAGCCAGGAACGTCATTAGAGGACATCAAACACCAACTTTCTTCCAGCAGTGACGTCACTTTACACCAAGTATTTGCTGTCTCATGTTACTGACAAAGGCTGTTATCAGGCAGGGCCTGACTTCTTCTAGATACTTATTAATACCCAGGACACCACTGGAATGGACGCCAAAGAAGAGATCATATACTTTCTCCCCATTTTTTCTATACTGATTTAGCTAAGGACCAGAGAGGGTAAATGATTTGACCAAGGTTTGCCCTATCATGCTGGAATGAAATCTAGAAACAGGTGCTCTTGACCTGAGGTCTAGGTACTGTTGTGAGAAGAAAACTTCATTTTACTTTTCTTTCACCTGCTTTTTTTTTTTTTTTTGCTTGTTTTTTGAGTATTTTTTGTTTGTTTGATTGTTTGGTTTTGTTTCATTCTAGGGATTGAACCCAGGGAGCTTTATGATTGAACCACATCCCCAGCCCTTTTTATTTTTTATTTTGAGACAGAGTCTTGCTAAATTGCTTGAGACCTTGCTAAGTTGCTGAGGCTGGCCTCAAACTTGCAATCCTCCTGTCTCATCCTCCCAATCACTGGGATTACGGGTGTGCACCACTGGAACCAAATTTCTTCTCTTTTCTTTTCTAATGCATTGGAAATACTGGAACAATCCTCAGTGGCAGGGCTATTTTCAAATACTCAGGTTTTCATCGTACAATGCGCGGAACTTCTCATACTTCTTCTGTGATGTCAGCAAAATAGAAAGAGTTGTTCCTCTTCTTTTCCTACTTTCTCCCCCATGTCCAAACTCAGGCAGTGGAGAAATTCTGCCTTCTCCATGCAACACACACATATGCCTTGACTTAGAGTCAGACTTGAAGTCTACTGAATAACCCATGAAGTGCAACACACACAGGATGGACACTGTTCAAATCTTATTACAGTTCAGTTTACCGTAACTTTAGTGAGCACTAATGATCCCCAAAGGCAATGACGCTGCCCCCTGGTGCAGCTCCCAGTCCCAAACATCTTAGAAAAACAAACAAAAAGAAACTAGATCCATATTTTTCATGTCTATTAACTTTGCAACATGTGGTAACCATGTAGGTTACTGTAATAGGAAACTGTTATAATTAAGCCCTTTTCTCCCTCTGCTATGCTGGAGCAGAGAATCTGCCGGGAGCGATAAGAAAGTTCTGTTCTACTGAATGTTTTGACGTTGTCTTTTGAAATTTACAGCTATAGAATATAAAACCTTTTTTATTTGGGTTATGGGAGATGGAAAATTGTATAAGCAATTACATGTGAATTGGAAATGCAATATTAAATGTTGAACAAAGGGTATATTTTCTCCTAATTCCAGTGAAGCCGCATTTTTCTAATGGACTCCCATGATTCAAACATATATAAAGAGGAAAAAAAAAAAAGGCTTCAATCTTCTAGTCAGTTATAAGACCCTGGTGTACAGAGAAACTTTGTAACAGCATGGGAGTTATAATCCCCCAGCAGGAGGATTAGAAATTTGCAATGAGAGAAGTCCTTAATCTTGCACTTACATAACTGCACATTTTTAAGATTTAAATTGTACAAATCAAAAAAAAAATGAAGATCATTTTGTTCTTTTCTAAAGGGTACTCATAGATAAATGATGACTGGTTAGAGCCTATTGAACGTTTGAAACATTTGTAGAATGTAATTTATTCATACCAAATACATCAGAAAAGTAACTCTAGTGTTAAATTACAGTGTGTAGAAATTAAAAGGCAGAAGTGAGCAGTTGGGTTTAAATGGATGCTCTGAGGTTTGCAGAAAATGTCAAAAGAGTTCAAATGTTCATAATGTGAAAGTAAATATTTGGGCATACTGCAGGAAGGCTTCATCCCAGGGAAGAGAATATGGCTCTTCATGGGATATGTAGACAGGACTGTTTAGTCTAGCTCCTGTAATTCCTATATCCTTTATTTGTCTACAATTACACCCCAAAGGTGCTATTCTTGTTCTCCCTCTTCCTTGTTCATCTAGTTTCCCCATGAAGTTCCTTCTCCTGTGAATTCAGTCAATCATTGTTTTCTTTTTTCTTAATGATTTTGATTCACATATCAGAAAATTCCCTGGATCAATGAGGCTTCTATCCCAAGGTCCTGAAGATGAAAGCTTAATAAGGAGCATGGGGGAAACCGAAACATCTACCACAACGCCTCCCTGTTGGTGGGGCCATAGTCACAAAGAACACAGGGGCAGCAAAAAGTGACTTTGCAAAGGATTGGCTTCAGTCTTGATCTCAGTAATTGCAGCCAGAGAACATGGGTGTATTAGTCAGCTTTTTCACCGCTGTGACTAAAAGGGTTTGAGCAGCACCATTATAGAGGAGGAAAGGTTTGAGAACTCACAGTTTCATCCATCCCTCGGGCTCAAGGTGAGGCAGAACACCATGGTGGACGAGTGTGGCAGAGAGAAGCAGCTCACATCATCAGGGAGTAGGGGGGGGGGGGAGAGAGAGAGAGAGAGAGAGAGAGAGAGAGAGAGAGAGAGAGAGAGAGACTCCACTCTCCAGATTCAAAATATATACCCCATAGCCACACCCCAATTCACACCTCCTCTAGCCTCACCCTACCACTTCAATTAATCCCTATCAGCAGATTAATTCACTGACTGGGTTATGACTCTTACAACCCAATCATTGATCCTCTGAACCTTCCTGCATTGTCTCACATGTGAGGTTTTGGGGGACACCTCACATCCAAACTGTAACATTGGGGAATTATTTTCCTGGGTTTGAAATTTTAAATAATACCTCTCCTTAGATCCAAACAAGCATCTGAAACTTACTGCATTAGAAAATCTAAAATATCATATTAAACTACAGCAAGAAATATATGTATTGAACCAAAATAAAGACAAAAAAAACGTTAGAGACAAAGACTAGGATGAAAGAGAAATGTTAAACCTTTAAGGGAACAATGAATATGTCCACATTCTGTCCATAATTTTTTCTGATAATATAGCTTGTGTCTAAACTGTTTTCCCAAAAGCCCATATATTAAAAGCTTTGTCTCTATCTAATAGGAGAGGTCTCATGGAAAGAAGTTAGGTCATTGGGAAGTGCCCAGTGACCCAGGACTCTGTCACTCCCCTACCACAAGGTGAACAATCTCCTCTACCAGAACTCCTGCCACAATGTGTGCACCACCACTGCCCAAAGCAATGAAGGTGATTTATCATGGAATGATATCTTCAAAACCATGAGCCAAAATAAAACTTTCCTCTTTTTAAGTTGATTTATCTCAGCTATTTGTTACAGTAATAGAAGCTGGCTAACCCACCTAACATCCACACTGCCTGCCACCTAATAAATGTCAGAGAAGCTAAACAATAAGGTCAGTTCACTTCTTCCTTCAAATGGAAATGGAAGAATGCTTAGGATAATATATCTTTTGCTTTTGGGGGAGACACTGGTTTCGTAAAAAGGACATTAAGTGTATTAACCATACTGAAAAAAAAAAAAAAAAAAAACAGAAAAAAAGTACAAAAATCAAATTAAAAGTGCACATTCTTAAAGTCTCTATGTATTTATCCATCTAAATGGTGGAGAAATAAGAATATATAGTAGCACACTAGTACTTGGGAAATTTTAGTAAAGTATAACAAGTATGATATTTCTTTTTTTTTTAATTGTAAACAAATGAGATATATTTGTTTCTCTGTTTGTACATGAAGTAAAGGCATACCATTTCTGTAATCAAAATTTACATAGGGTAATGTTGTTTGATTCATTCTGTTATTTTTTCCCTTCCCCTTACCCCTCCCACCCCTCATTTCCCTCTATACAGTCCTTCCTTCCTCCATTCTTGCCCTCTTCGCACACCCAATTATGTGTCATCATTCGCTTATCAGTGAGATCATTCCTACTTTGTTATTTTGAGATTGGCTTATCACACATAGCATGGTATTCTCCAATTTTATCCATTTGCCTGCAAATGCCATAATTTTATTATTCTTTATGGCTGAGTAATATTCCATTGTACATATATACCACAGTTTCTTTATCCATTCATTAATTGAAGGACATCTAGGTTGGCTCCACAATCTGGCTATTGTAAATTGAGCAGCAATGAACATTGATGTGGCTGCATCTCTGTAGCATGATGATTTTAAGTCCTTTGGGTATAGGCCAAGGAGTGGGATAGCTGGGTCAAATGGTGGTTCCATTCGAAGCATTCTGAGGAATCTCCATACTGCTTTCCAGAGTGGCTGCACCCCACCAGCAATGCATGAATGTACCTTTTTCCCCACATCCTCTCCAACACCTATTGTTGCTTGTATTCTTGATAATTGCCATTCTAATTGGGGTGAGATGGAATCTTATGGCAGTTTTGATTTGCATTTCTCTTATTACTAAAGATGGTGAACATTTTTTTCATATATCTGTTGAGTGCCTTGTACATCTTCTTCTGTGAAGTGTCTGTTCATTTTCTTAGCCCATTTGTTGGTTGGATTATTTGTATTCTTGGTGTAGAGGTTTTTGAGTTCTTTATATACTCTGGAAATCAGTGCTTTATCTGAAGTATGAGAGGCAAAGATTTTCTCCCCCTCTGTAGGCTCTCTCTTCACATTGATGATCATTTCCCTTGCTGAGAGAAAGCTTTTTAGCTTGAATCTATCCCAGTTATTGATTGTTGCTTTTATTTCTTGTGCTATGGGAGTCCTGTTAAGGAAGTCTGATCCTAGACTGACATGTTGAAGATTAGGACCTACATTTTCTTCTATAAGATGAAGGGTCTCTGGTCTCATTCTGAGGTCCTTGATCCATTTGAGTTGAGTTTTGTGCAGGGTGAGAGATAGGGGTTTAGTTTCATTCTGTTGCATATGAAGTTCCAGTTTTCCCAGCACCATTTATTGAAGAGGCTCTCTTTTCTCCGTTGCATATTTTTGGCACCTTTGTCTGGTATGAGAAAATTGTATTTATTTGGGTTTGCGTCCATGTCCTCTATTCTGTACCATTGATCTACCTGTCTATTTTGGTGCCAATACCATGCCGTTTTTGTTACTATTGCTTTGTAGTATAATTGAAGTTCTGGTATTGCTATACCCCCTGCTTCACTCTTCCTGCTAAGGATTCCTTTAGTTATTCTTGGTTTCTTATTCTTCCATATGAATTTAATGATTGATTGCTCTATTTCTCTAAGGTACGTCATTGGGATTTTAATTGGAATTGCATTGAATCTGTATAGAACTTTTGGTAGTATGGCCATTTTGACAATATTAATTCTGCCTATCCAAGAACATGGGAGATCTTTTCATCTTCTAAGGTGTTCTTTAATTTCTCTCTTTAGTGTTCTGTAGTTCTCATTGTAGAGGTCTTTCACCTCTTTTGTTAGTTTGATTCCCAATTTTTTTTTTTTGAGGCTATTGTGAATGGGGTAGTTTTCCTAATTTCTCTTTCTGAAGATTTATCACTTATGTATAAAAATGCATTGGATTCATAAGCATTGATCTTGTAACCTGCTACTTCACTGAATTCACTTATGAGCGCTAAAAGTTTTCTGGTGGATTTTCCTGGTTCCTCTAAATATATAATCATGTCATCAGCTAATAGGGATAGTTTGAGTTCTTCTTTTACTATTCATATCCCTATAATTTCTTTTGTCTATCTAATTGCTCTGGCTAGAGTTTCAAGGACAATGTTGAAAAGAAGTGGTTAAAGAGGGCATCCCTGCCTTGTTCCAGTTTTTAGGGGGAATGCTTTCAGTTTTTCACCATTTAGAATGATATTGGCCATGGGCTTAGCATAGATGGCCTTTACAATGTTAAGCAATGTTCCCACTATCCCTATTTTTTCTAGTATTGTGAGCATGAAGGAATGCTGTATTTTATCGAATGCTTTTTCTGCATCTATCAAAATAATCATGTGATTCTTAACTTTAAGTCTGTTGATATGGTGAATGACATTTATTGATTTCCAGATGTTGAACCATCCTTGCATCCCTGAGATGAAACCCACTTGATCGTGGTGCACTATCTTATTAATATATTTTTGTATGTGATTTACTAAAATTTTGTTGAGAATTTTTGTGTCGATGTTCATTAAGGATATTGGTCTGAAATTTTCTTTCCTCAATGTGTCTCTGTCTAGTTTAGGTATCAGGGTGATTTTGGCTTCATAGAATGAGTTTTGGAGGGTTCCCTCCTCTTCTATTTTATGGAATACTTTGAGAAGTATTGGAATGAGCTCTTCTTTAAAGGTTTTGTAGAACTAGGCTGAGAATCCATCTGGTCCCACACGTTTCTTTGTTGGTAGGCTTTTGATGACTTCTTCTGTTTCATTGCTTGAAACTGATCTATATAAGTTGTATATGTCCTCCTGGTTCAGTTTAGGTAATTTGTATGTCTCTAGAAATTTGTTGATGTCTTGGAGATATTGTTTTGTTGGAGTATACATTTTCAAATAGCTTCTAATGATGTTTTGTATTTCAATCGTGTCTGTTGTGATATTTCCTGTTCATTCCAAATTTTAGTAATTTGAGTTTTCTCTTTCTCTTTGTTAGTGTGGCTAAGGGTTTATCAATTTTGTTTATTTTTTCACAGAACCATCTATTTATTTTGTTAATTTTTCTATTGTTTCTTTTGTTTAAATTTCATTGATTTCAGCTCTGATTTAACTATTTCCTGTCTTCTACTACTTTTGTTGTTCATCTCTTCTTCTTTTTATAGGGCTTTGCATTGTAGTGTTAAGTCATTTATTTGTTGATTTTTTTCTTCTTTTGTTGAAAGCGCTCCATGAAATAAATCTTCCTCTAATTACTGCTTTCATAGTGTCCCAGAGATTTTTATATGATGTGTCTTTGTTCTCGTTTACTTCTAAGAATCAAAAAACATAGACTAGCATGTTGGATTAAAAAGAAAAATCCAACAATATGCTGCCTGCAAGAGACTCATCTCATAGAAAGAGATACCCACAGACTAAAGGTGAAAGGATGGGAAAAAACATAACATGCACATGGACACAGCAAAAAAGCTGGCATATCCATCCTCATTTCAGATAATGTGGACTTCAAGCCAAAACTAGTCAGAAGGGATAAAGAAGGACATTTCATACTGCTTAAGGAAAGCATAAATCAGCAATACATAACAATCATAAATATCTATGCCCCAAACATTGTCTCATCCATGTACATCAAACAAATCCTTCTCAATTCCAGAAATCAAATGGACCACAACACAATAATACTAGGCGATTTTAACACACCTCTCTCACCAATGGATAGATCTTCCAAACAAAAATTTAATTAAGAAACCATAGATTTCAATAACACAATCAACAATTTAGACTTAACCAACATATGTAGAATATAGCATCCAACAAAAAGCAAATACTCTTCTCAGCAGCACATGCATCCTTCTCTAAAACAGATCGTATTTTATGCCACAAAGCTAATGTTACCAAATACAAGAAGATAGAGATACTATCTTGTATTCTATCAGATCATAATAGATTGAAATTAGAAATAAATGACAGAATATAAAATAGAAACTTCTCAAACACCTGGAGATTAAATAATATGCTATTATATGATGAATGGACAACAGAAAACATCAGGAGGGAAATAAAATATTCTTAGAAGTATGATATTTCTTGAGTGCTTCAAAAGTATATATTTAATGAGAAACTCTTTATTATAATATGTAAAGAGCTGTCATAAATCATTAAGAAAAAGACAAAGAATGTATTTGAATGGAAAAATATATATAACATATTCAGATATGCACTAGTGATCTGAGAAATACAAATTAAAACAATAGAATATCAAAGCACACCAAAAACAATAAGAGACACAAAAAGAGAGAAGAAAGGGAGACAGAGAAGAAGAAAGAAAGTAAAGTAGCATGGAGGAAAGGAAGAAAGAAAAAATAAAAGGAGAAATGGGAGGGATAAGACTAATACTCCGACTAATGAGGAATCTGACACATTTCTGACGGGAATGCATACAGTCTGCCCACTTTGACAAACTGAGTGGCAATATCTTTTAAAGGGGAATATCTCCTGCCTTATTACCCAGCAATTCTGTTCCAGTCTCAAAAGTACTCACAAGGACATTCACCAAAATTATCCACAAAAGGCACACTTCCAGAAATATTCACAGCAATGCAATTTTTAATGCTAAAATGCTAAAAACAATCTAGTGTCCACTAGCAATGAATGGAAAAATAAATTGTGGCATATACACACAATACATTACAATAATGATAATGAAGGAACTCAGGGATACAACACAAGATCAGTGCATCTTACGAAGATCCAATTAAATAAAAGTATTTCTATACAAAAAAGTAGATAGATAGGATTACAATGTCCCTAAAGTTATAATTGTTCATGTTAATCTACAGTGGGACTGTTTGGGTAGGGGAACAAGGTGGGCACTGATTGGAAGGGGTTCAAGGGAAGCTTTGGAGACAGGGGATGCTAAGACTCTGGTTCTTGATATTGGTGTTAATGACTCAGTTTTGCTTATAATAGTCAAAAATCATTACCTTGTATGATTAATTCAATGTTCTACCTATATTTTATTTCATTCAAAGTTAACTCAAAAATAGAATTATGAATCATTGATGAGAACCTTTTCACAATGATGTGTATTTCTTAAGTTTATGTGTTTGTTAATGTGTAATAAAAGAAAAAATATTTCTATCTAAAGAGAAGTCCAAGAACTTACCTTGTAGATACCAGTACAATTGATATTTAAGAAAAGTAAAGTCTTCCTATCTTAAACCTATTTTTCAATTTCTGAAACCACTCTAAATGGAAAAGTTAATTGTCCTAACTCATAAAATTTTTGTTTAGAGTATCATTATCTAAACCATTATGTGTCTCCAGTTGAAGAAGAACTAATTGTAGCCATCAAAACATGCTAGGAGGTATCATGGAGAAATAAAATTTCAGGACCTTAAAATAACAAGGTTTATTTCCCACTTGGCAGTGCTGTACACCACGGCCATCAGGGAACTTAGTTCTACATCTCTCTATTGTAGGATTTAGACCCTGGAGGAGCTGCCAATGTTGCTGACCACTGCAACCGAAGGAAAAAGGGAGCGTAGTTCAATGTTCACTTCCTTTGAGCTCTTTTCCCTATGAGTGACACCCATCAGGACCATTCATATTTGACTACCCAAAACAGGTCAGAAGACCACACAGCACCAAGGAGGGACAGACCTATAAGCCTGACCTCTGCCTGGAAGAAAATCTCCAGTGATCAGGAAATCATACTGTCATAGATCCACCACGTGTTCTCACATCTCTGAGCCTAATGAGAGCACTCTAATAGCGGGAACCTTCCCAGATACAGGTGGGGCAATTGCACCTGGGTCACCTGCCATGAAAGCCCCCGCTTGTAGTAGTGCCTGACGTAAGACCTGTGGTCCCTGAATACTTAGCCACTGAATGAAGACAGCTGAGGGTAGAATCCATTCTTTGAAAAGGATATTAATGTTTCATATAAAAAATGCAAAAAAAAAAAGAGAGAGAGAGGATCTATGAACAACATTTATAAACCACTGAATAGTCAGTGAGAAAACAAGAGAAAAGAAGTGTCAAAGGAATACCATAAAAGTAAAATAGTAGGTAAGTACAAGAGGGACAAATTCAAGTGACTATCCTGGCCAAGTATGTGTTCTAAATGAGCCAAAAGAGTCAGAGATAAGATGATAACAAGGGCAAGGGCCTGTGGCAAGCAAAATAATACCTTCTTCTTTTACAAGCTGCAGTCATTACTCAGTTGCAGCTAATCAGGCCTTACAGGGGTAGGAGTTCGCTCTTTCAGAACTTTTCAGTGTTTTTAGAATGTTGCCAAAGGTCCAGCATTTCAAGTAATCAATCTCAAATTTTAAGCACCCAATAGGCCAATCAAAACATCTCTACTCCCCAGATTTAGACTTCAGGCTGTGGTTCTGTAACTACACACTCTTGTTACAGGTGACACACAGAGAACAATTGATTGGGGAGAGTGGTGATCTTACTGGAACTGAAGGTTGGAACCCAGTGGTGGGGAGGAACTTCCAGAAGGAGAGCCTTATTTGTTTCCGTCTGAAACTTGCAGAAATGTTAATACAAGTCAAGGTCCAGTGAAAACAGGCACAAAAATGAATTTTAAATTTTCCAAAATTTAAGCTGGGCTTGAAAATTTCCAAGCACTCATTGCATCCTGTCTACAAGACAAAAAAAAAAGAATTTTCTTTCTCAGTACACACTGCTTATTTGGTGAGATCATAGTTCAAGGGCAGGGACATAAAAGAAGGAATGTGCACCCGATTGTTTAGTTGCTGCTGCTTTTGTTAAACTACTCAAAACTCACTGGTTTTCATCATCATCAAACATTTATTTGAGCAAATATATTGCAAAAGTTTCAGTTCAAGTGAAGCAGATACAGTAAAAAAAAAAAAAAAAAAAATGTTCCCATAACCTAAACATTTCAGAATCAAGTAAGGAAAAAAAAAAAAAAAAAAAAAAAGTGCCTCTCATTAAGTATTTAATTTAATTATTTTCCAGTGCTTGGGGCTAATAGTGCCTGAACACATAGTTCTCCTTAATTTCATTAGCAGGCATTTATGAGTCCCTGCTGTGGGTGGATATGGAAGAAATATAAACTTTAGGGTATTTTTCTTTCTTACTAAGATAAAATGCAAAACAATTCATTGTAATTTTCAAGGTCAAAATAGAGCACTCTTTTGAGACTGCTTCTGGGAAGTATCCATCACCTTCCCAACAGAGGGAGGCATTATTCCAAATTTCTACAGCTCATATTCATCCACGGGTTATATTTTAATTTAAATGCATGCTCAAAAATTTCTGGGATATTAACTCTTCCACTCCAAAGATAGCTCAAAAGCAACCACTTGATTCTAAATTTAGAACTTATTTCCACTGGTTTCATATTCTTTGTCTATCTCCACTGTCAAAGGAAGACATTGAGGATGCCAAGATAAAAATCAGAAAAGAGTAAAACCTTCTAGTCTTCTTTGCAGAGTTCTGATAGCCTTGTTCAATTGCACATGCCTAGGGCTCATTTGCAACAAAAACGACTGAGTCATGCAGGGCCATTCGTTATTGGTCATCTCCAGTTTTTAACACCCTTGAAAGCCTGCAAAGTAACTGTTTAGGCAGAGGTGAATTCTGTGTCCAGTGGGGATTCCCCAAAAACTCTCCTATGGATTGTGCAGTTGAACGTCCCTTGATAAACAGCAGGAAATAGATTACTGATCGTACATGACATGGCAGTTCCTCGAAGTAATACGCATTTACTCAGTTTGACAGATTACACACATCTGGATGCTCAATGTGCAAGTTCAGTGATTTTTAATGATCCTGTGTGAATACATTCCTCAGGTGAGAGGATGAAGACAGAATTCTTAGACCACAGAAAGGCAACATTTTCAGAAAAACCTCTGCCTCTCCTGTTATTCCACAGAGAAACAAGAATAATATTCCTAGTATTTGTCTTATTTTGTCCTCACTTCATTTGATCTCTGGCATTAAATTGAATGGATGAAAATCCAGCTTCATCATTTAAGGGACATTGCATAAGTTGCTTAACTGAAATGTACTTTAATTTCATCATCAGTAAAAAAGGATTCTTATAGTACTGGCTTTGGAAAGTCATCACACGAACTGAGAGATTGTCTTTTGAGAGTCTCTCACAGTACTTGGCACCAAGTAAGAATACAGGAGCTGCTGACACAGTTAATATTACTGTTGCTATATTATTATGATCATTACTACTATTATTATTAATGTTATTTTTAATATTATTTCCAGAATGGAGTACTGGATCACCATAACTATTAATTTATTTAAACTTGGGTGTTTGAGTATTTGCAATTTCCTTCTTTTTCTTCAAGAATATAGGCTTGTTTATTCCAACCTTCAGTCATTTCCATAACTAAAGGATTTCCTCCCAAGTCCTTCTGGTTTCTACCACTCTTAAGATACTGCTTCAATAAGGAGCAAATGCACACATATACACTCACATTCTCTCTCTCTCTCTCTCAAACACACACACACACACACACACACACACACACACATACACAGGCCTGTGGCTCTTTTTTACTCTCTTTATGTTCATTGTACAACAGCTTATTTTCATATGATAGTTCTGTACTCGGTCTTAGAATGCCTTGGCAATAATAAAAGGAGAATTTGTGTGTATCTCAGATGCATGCTGTGAAAGTCTGTGAGGATGTGCAAAGGGCATATAACTTCTAGGATTTTCCATTTTAGGGGTGGTGGGCGCTGTTATACTGCAAGTTTAGTAAGTGGTATGAAAGCTGAAAGGGCAGATCTGAAAGGCTTGCAACAGGAGCCCTCTACAAACAACCACCACCTTCCACAGACGCTGCTCTCTTATTGTGCCAAGCCTGTCAGTCAGTTTTCTCCTCCTGGTTTTGCCACCAACCTGTTCCAGGTTTGGCCAGCCATCTCTGTGCAGGTTCATGATGGACACAGCCCGTTCCTTGAGCTTCATTCCTGCCACACTGATCGACATCTGATTTCTTACTTGGATTTTGATTGACAGTCTTTCCAGACTGTGGCTTCTAGTGCTTCTCTAAGGAGCATAAGGGCTTAGCAAAATCCAACTTATCTTCGGGAGTATTTTCTCTTCAGAGAATTAATTGCGAATCAGGGATTGCTTTCTCCTCAGTGGCTTCTGAATCCATGTTGCACAGAAGATTTGGTTTCTGATCCTTTACCACTCCTACCTCACATGAATTTCCATAGAGCAATTTAGGTATCTAATTTTTAAAAATCATATTATTCCATCAATACTGGCTTACAGGATGCAACAATTTCCTTCAGAGTTCATGCCCAGAAGGCTGTTATCTGAGTTCAGTTAGTGTTTCAACAGTTAATTGATCAAATTCTGCCAATTTTCATTTTCTATAATTCACTTTTATTCAGGGTTGATACATTGAAAGAAAATGCGGAGTGATTACCATTTAACAGCTGCTGCACAAACCATTTACAGAGAATTGTTTTTTTGTTTTCTTCACCAAAGCATGACTTTGGGATATGATGCCCTCCCATGATCTTTCTGAACCTAGGTATATCAACAAGCTCTGACATCGATTACCCCACCTGCTCACAAGAAAAGCCTGGGTCATGCAAAACAACAGGACACGTGTAGGCAAACAGATCACAAGTCAAATTCCAGCTCAGCTCCTTCTAACTGGTGGGAACTAAGGCGAATTCATATGCAGTAGGTACTTCACAAAGCTCATACACAAATGACTCCTTTTGTCTACATGTGGGGCTTCACTGGAAGTTAAATTATGTCAAATTTTGCACATCATTCAATTGTGTATGTGTGGGATTGGCTTCCTAGTAAATACCTGATGAAAGAATCCTACTACCTTCATAACTGTGGAAAGAGTGAGATGGGTCAGAGGTACTGAAACCTGAGGTTTACAGCTGGAGTTTAAAAGTACAAAATACTAAATAGAGACAGAATAAAGTAATTTTAAAAATTCTCAAGACTGATCAATATAAGCTTCACTCATAAAATGCCCACTAACTCCAAGACTGCCTGGGCAGAACAATTGAGAACTTTTGTGCCTATGAACTTTGTGTCCCATTAATCTGTGCATTCAAATCAGAAAGGAATCGAACCTAGAGCTTGGCTTCCCCCTCCTGCTTCCTCTCTCCTATTTATATAGATTCTATTAGCTGCTGTGCTTGAAATTACAGCCCCTGAGGATTTGAGTTGGATCTTGTTTGTCCCTATAATGTGGCTGCCAATCTCCTGCCCCTAGCCAGCTGTGTGGAGCTGTATCAGGGCTCCCACTTAAATTCACCTGCAGCCCAACCAACATCCTAATGTGCTCTATCACTCACTCTCAGCCAAGGAACTAAAATTAGCCTCTGGCTTCAATTGCTTTTTTGAAAAGGAAAAGTAGAATTGAGAAAGAGAAAGAACAGAAGGCCTTCTCCATTCCATCCAGCTGTATTTGGGGATCTTCTCCAAGGGAAATGTCATCCTTCAATCAAGATCACCAGATGACACCAGGCAGGTCACCCAGGGAGTTTGCACATTCAGGTGGACATGCTGGTTCTGCTCTCTCTTACTCGATGTCCCCTCTATGATCCTGCATTCTCTCCTGTCAGGTGTGAAAGTATAGTTCACTACCTTTTAAAGAAGTGGCAAGAGAAGTTTTCTGCTCCTTGCTGACGAGAAGAGATCTGGTGAGACTGTGCAATTCAGAGATCCCAGACAGATGGGTTTTAAGCTTCAAGACAGACATTTTTCACATGTTACTTAACATTTGTATACTTTAGACTGGGAATCAGCCAGGGGGACAATCCTGGTACAGTCTTCCTGGATCCTGATGTTGAGGGCCCAAAATAACTCAGGCTGCAATTCATCTCAGCATCTCTTCCCACTGCCCTGACTCCAGTCCCCAAGTCCCTCAACAATGCTGTGTTCTGGCCGCATCAAATTATCTTATCTATCCCTACCATGCATTGTCCCCTCCACAAATAAACTTTTACTTATATTCCTGAAGTGTCAAAATATCTTTCCTCTGTTCAATTTTGCACTTATATATGAACATCATTGTAGAATGACATTGACTTAAAATGGTTTTCCTTGAGTTTTGTATTCTACACAGAATGCAATTTTTTTTAAATAAAACAGTCTTGAATGCTTGTGACTCCCCATTTATTATGACATGACATATTTTAGTCCTTATACTTATTATAGTGATAATGGTAATGATGATGATGGTTGTGGTGGTGATGATAATGATAATTTAGGTGCATGTCTTATTTTTGACATTAAAAGATGAAGTTATTAGAGAAGGAGCTGAGTGTTTGTAAGTGCTCTCGCCTCCTCACATGTTGAATGGCACATAATAGGTGCTCTACAATGCTGGTCGAGCTGGGTGGAGTGATGCGGAGAGAAAACTCAAACAAGCAACTCAGGCTCTTGGTATCTTTGGTGTTCGAAACTTGAGAGTTGTTTTCATTGCAGAGACTTTTCTTTAGACCTTTTCTCCCATCTTTCAAAAATAGATTGTATCTTTGGAAACTACCAGAGTAAGGGTAATTGAAGGCTTACAAATGCAAAAGATATAGGCTTTATATTTTGAACAATTTCTTTACATCAATTTTCTTGTACTATTTTATGGCCGGGATCTCTTATCTAAGCCAAAGCTAAGAGCATATTAAGCCGAGATTATTCATAGGTATTTTGAATCCCATTTGGCATTCAGAATTCTGATTATTTCTATTCTGTCTGACACACTCTGTCTTTCTTTAAAAAAAAGTAAAATAAATGTAGTAAGAACCACTCCTGTCAAAGGAAAAAAAAATAAAAAGATAGTGGGTGTCTAATAATAATAATTGTGGTCGTTAAGATGTCCACTGTAGTTCATCATTTGGAACTTCCTTGAATTTTTATCTCTGGCAAATTAAAGTACAAGGAGGCAAGGAAGGTCAGTTATTACTCCTCTGAGCAACAGAGCATCCCTTTTTCAAATGTAGGTGGAACAGACCAGCAGACAGTTACGATATTATAGGGAGGTAGAACAGGAAGAAGGGCAATGGAAACAGTCATGAAATACACCACAAGGTGCACAATTTTAATAACAGAAAAATGTGAATGGTTAAGTATTCCCCAGACCACAGAATGAGCAAGCCGTGTGTGTGTGTGTGTGTGTGTGTGTGTGTGTGTGTGTGTATTGGTGTTTTATTGTATTGGTGTTGTTATTTTGTACTACTAATTGCTTTGTTGGGGCACATGCCCTAATAATTCAAAAGTGATTATGTGCCCAGATAGACACATCAGAGGGGCATTTTGTGATTTAGGACTTGACATTCAGAGACTTGGGAAGGGGCAGCTGGGGAAAAATGTGGTTTGCTTCTTTTCAAGCTATTGGGAAGTACTGATTATCTTCACCCTAGGGTCCCCTTCTCTCCCATACACCTCAAGAGTACCTACTATATCTGAGCTCAAATAAAAAATGACCCACAGATCAAATGTCATGCTCTGTTATCTTACACACAAGAAATAATGAATTTCTAAATAGCTCAATCAATCCAGATGCTGCAAACTTGATTTTGACTTTTGAATCAAGATTACAATGCATTCACAATAATGAAATACCATACGACATTCATGTAATTGATCTAATGACCATCTACTACTATGACCTGGGATCCATTGCTGTAATCTGGAGCCATGTTGATTGTTAACCAAGTGGTTTCCAACTAAGATTGATCTTTCTACCCAGTGACTTTTGGAAGGCTCGGAGATATTTCTCATTCTTAAATCTTGAGGGATTCATGGTACCTAGTATGTAGTGCTGGGATTGATGGTAAATATATTAAAATTCGTAACAAATTGTCTGAACCAAAATATATGTTGTGCCCTTGTAGAGAAACCTGGTCTAGAGTCATTCTACTTATGTAGTGACCCATGGACCAACAGCACCAACATCACTTGGAATCTTACTAGAAAAGCAATGTTTCTTCTGGTCCACCAGGCAGAATGAGAGTCTTTATTTAGACAAGATTCCAGAAGATATATATGCTTTTTATAGTTTAAAAGACTTGGGTTAGCAGGGTGATCCGCCAACCTTACTGGATAGCACAGATTTGAGGTAGGTTTCACATAGAAAAAAAAAAAATTTACCCGTATCTTGCCACACCTTTGGAGACTCTGATTTAGTGATCTGGGAAAATATTCCTGGAAAGATAATTTTTTGAAGTTTCTTAGATGATTTTAATATAATGTCAGCATTGAACTTTCCAATGTAACTCAGAGCAGATACTTGATTAGAGTGAACTGGTGTATTGATGCACTAAGAAAATTCTTTTTGCATTTTTGTCCTAGAATATCATAGCACCACTTTTTACTTTCAAATATGTCCTGAGCTTGGAGCAAGCCACAGTGACTTAAAAATAAACCAAATCATAAAGTGTAAAAGTTAATTGAATCTGACTTAAAATTAAGAACCCTTCATCAAAAGAAACCATTAAAATTTCTACTATAGAGTGGAAAAAATGATACTTTCAGTGATTATACGGAACAAAGAATTGGTACACAAGATGTTATAGTTCAGATATGAGGTGCCTTACAAAGGCTCATATGTAAGACTTCATGAAATTTTAGAGGTGAAATGATTAGATTATGAGAGGTATAACCTGATGAAACCACTGATATGGATTAACTGAGAGGTAAATGTAGGAAGGTAGGGTATGATTAGAGGAAACAGGTTACTGGGGGCCTGACTTTGGGATTCATGTTTTGTCCCTGCTTAGCTGAGATCTCTCTCTGCTTCAGATTGCCATGCCCTGAGCTGTTTTCCTCTGTCATGATCTTCTGCCATATTCTTCCTTACCTTGCGCCCAGAACTATGGAGTCTTTTAACCATGGACTGAACCTCTGAAAATGTGAACCAAAGTAAACTTTTTTCTCCTCTACATTGTTCTTGTCAGGTATTTTGGTTCTTTGGTGACTAATTAAAATATGAGAAATGAATACAGAACTCAAACACATATCAAGAAAAAAAACAATCAAAGATAACATATTAGGCAAAACACTTAAATATTTACCTCATAAAATAAACCATGCAAAACACTGGTCAGCATGAGAAAATGTGTTTAACATTATATTGGAGGAAATCCAAATTTAAAACACAATAAACTGTCAATACAAACTAATCGATAAAATATAAATACTGATGATTCCAAGTAATGGCAGAATATAGAGCAAGCAAAATCCACACCATAGCTAATGGAGAAACAAATTGACACAACTACTTTGAAAAACAATTGGCAGTTAAGTGTGGTCGTTTTCTATCACTAAAACAAAATACCTGAGATAATCAACTTATAAAGAAAAAAAGGAATATATTGGCTTACAGTTTCGAAGTTTTATGTCCATAATCCACCAGCCATGTGGCAAGACACACACATCATGGTTTGAGCATGTTGTGAGGTCAAGCCACTTACATCAAGAGATGTGATGTATAAAGCTGCTCTCCCCACCCTTTCCGTTGCAGCCGATTTGCCTCCCAACCACTGTCAGTCTGTGAACATCCTAGCTAGCTATTGGTTCATCAGTCAGTTTGCAAGTATCCTTCTCCGTTATTGGTCCCTTGTTAGCCCTGCGGGATTCTTAAAGATAGCTTCACCGCCATCTTTTCTCTTGCTTTTCTCTCCCCCTGACTTACTTTCTTTCTCCTCCTTGCTTTCCACTCTCTCTAGTACACAGTCCTTTCTGGTTCCCTTTCTTTTCCTCTCATTTTCTCTCTTACCCTGCAGGGAGACACTCTGTTTGCTTAATAAACTCTCTTATGTGATTTCCAGTGTCCAGCATGATTTTCATGGGTTACCTTACAAGAGAGAAGGAACAAGGAGAGAAAAAGAAAGGGACCAGAATATCACAATTCCTTTCAAAGGTATGTACTTCGATGACTTAAGAACTTTTCATCAGCTCTCCCTCCTAAAGTTTCTACCATCTCCCAAAAGCACTAAGCTGGGAACCAAGTCTTTAACATATGGGATTTTGAGGGACTTTGAATATCTAAATAATTGCATGTAACAAGCTCCAAATGCACATATATACAACTCATGACCAGTACTTCAACATATATATATATATGTATATACACACACTCACACACATATATAAACCAATATAAATACATATATATGTTCACTAAAATAAATGCATTAAATTTTTATAGTCACATTATTCATAATAGATCAATATCAAAAACTAACCAAATAACAAACAACAGAATGAGGAAATAAATTATAATATGATTACAACAATAAAATATTATACAGCCACAAGAATAATGTTCAAAATTGAAAAAAAAAAAGAATAATTACTTCATTTATATGAATGTTACAAATAGGCAAAATTATTCCATGATATGACAAGTCACGATACTGATCCCCCTTGAGCAAGATGGCTTAGAAGTAAGAGAAAAGCAGATTCTGGTTGTCCATAACATTCTTACTGCCTCTTGAGTGTCATGAATGTGTGTGTGTGTGTGTGTGTGTGTGTGATCCATTCAGCTGCATACATAGGTACATTCTTTAATATTTATACTATAATTATTTTTAAATCGCCCTATCTTGGATAATAATGTTCATAGCCACCCTAGACTGATTGGTCTCCATTCAACAGTCTAAGACCTGAAGGGCAGTCTTCCAAAATCTACAAGGACAGCATTCTCTCCATTAATCCTGAAGGATCTCAGACAGAATTGTGCAGTGATTTCACACTGGCATTTTTTGGTATAGCCATTTTCAGCTTGGGCTGCACATTGGTATCACCCGGTTAGTTTCTAAAAACCCCTATAATTAAGTGAGTAACTTTACAAACTGCCCCAGTGACACTTATGTTCCATGAACTGGGAACCACAATGTGAGATCCCTCTTCCTTCAGCCTTCTGGACCCACTCATTCAGTGCTGATTAGGACTATCTGGACTCTCTCGGGTCCTTGATGACATTCAGTCATTCACTTTCACTCTCAATATTATGTACTATGCTAGGTCAGGGTTAGAAAAATACTTGATAAGCCTCAGGAAGCAAAGACCATATTCTTTCAGTTCGATGCTATAATCTCAATGTCAAGCACTGGTGCACATTATGGTCCTGGGAAGAACTGAGAAAAACTAAGAAAATTAAGAGGAAAGTTAAGTTAAGAAGGAGGCAGGGGCTGGGTTGTGGCTCAGTGGTAGAGCACTTGCCTAGCATGTGTGAAGCCCTGAGTCTGATTCTCAACACCACATAAAAATAAAAATAAAATAAAATGCAGGTAAATGTCTACCTACAACTGAAAAAAAAGAAAAAAAGAAAGAGGTAGCTCCATGAGGGGATTGTGCCATTTCTTATTATTAAAGTGAAGTGCTCCTTTCCTATTGTTAGTGCATCAGAAACCTTGACAATTCCAGAAAAGGAAGTTATTACAATAATAATAATAACTGTATTATTATCATATATGTATTATTATATAATAATTATAATAATAATATTACAATAATTATTATATAATTGTTATATTTGCTATATTATTATTATTATTATTATTATTATAAACACAGCTGAATTTGCCATTTTCCTTTCTCATTCTTCTTATCTTCCATTCTTTATCTTCAGTGTCTGGTCACTTACAATTGGTCAATACATATTTGTTGAATAAATTAATAATTAATTAAGTGAATTAAAATACTCTCTTAAGAAAGATAGGATGAATTCTCATTCACTGATTATCAAATACTCTCCGTCCACATGTGAGGTGCCTCCTGCTCTTAGGCCACTTAGTAGCTGTGTTACATTGTAAAAGGTAGGCGTGATTATTTTATCTCAAAGATTAAATAAAACCTGAGGACCAGAGCGAGGAAAGAATATTCAAGGTCACGGGGCTATTTGGCAGAACTCAGAGCCAAACTCAGAACGGTTGCAGTTGGGCGCCCCTGTTCTGGGCACCCCACTCCTCAGAGCAGCAGGGCAGTGATGAGCTTGGGACCTGATCCATCCAGACCCATCTGGCCTCTGCTCTTCTCTCGAGCTGATTGCCTTCCCCATGTACCTCCCCAGCACCAAGTTTTACATCCTCTCATCACTCATATTTGTTATTCAGCATCAAATTATCTTTATTAACAACACGCCGATTAAGATGTGATAGAGGTGCCACTGTGGAATCACGGTATGTCCTTGGAAAGTCAAAGGCAATCCCTCTGTTTCCAATCCTACGATTTTTATTTGAGTCTCCTAAGTTGGAAAAATGAATAAAATAAAATAAATGAGAATTTTGAGAATAGCCATTTCTTATAGAAACACTAGCCCAGATGTTGATGGAGAAGTAACTCAAATTTTTTGGCATTTGCTGGATTGTCTGAGACTTTTTCCTTTTCCTGTCCCTCTCCATTCTCTTTCTATTCTCCTTCCTCTGCTTTTGGATTTCCTTGGTCCCTCCCCTCTCTCATAAGTATTTCTCCTCTGACCAGAATCAAGTTCAGATTATTAAAACCACAGTCCCCAGAAGTCATGTCAGTCTGGCCTGAGTTGTTAGAAGCAACAGAAAACAAATGTGACATTTTAACTTATCACTAGATATAGATCTAAAGTTCTTACTTGGAAGTATTGGATTCAATCCATTATCAAGATTCCTTATGGTATGTTTTCTCCTTTGCTTAACTCCCATATGAGAGAGAGAGAGAGAGAGAGAGAGGGAGAGAGGGAGAGAGAGAACGAGAGAGATTTACTTATAAAGATTGGCCTGGTACCTTATAGAGACTGAGAAATTCTGAGGTCTATAGTCAGAAAACTAGGGGTACAGAAGAACCAAGGGAAGAGTTCTTGTTCAAATCTGAATTCAAAAATCACAAGACTGACTAAAAGACAGGCAGAGAAAAAAGTTCTTTTTCATGTAGTCCTTTATTCTATGAAGATCTTCGACATATTGGATGACTCCCATTGATATTGGGAAGGGCAATCAACTTTCTCAATCTATCAATTCAATGTTAATCTCATCTACAAACACCCTCCAGAACATATGGAAATAAAATTCAACCAAATATCTGGATACCCCCTGGCCCAATCAAGATAACATGTAAAATTAACCATCATGACTTCCATTTCAGCAATTTAACCATAATTTCTTGTAATAATTTCATTGCCTGTCTGATGAACTCTGATAAACTTGTTCAGTAGCTTTAGTCAGATTTTCTGTTCTAGATTGCAGGGCCCAGAGTCCCCTTCCACACATGAGTGTGTTTCGAAACCACCACACAGACAGACCAGCAGTTCACATTTATTCTCTTTAGATGTGACTCAATATAGTGCCCCAAATAGGTACAATTATCTTCGCTCAGTAATGACTAAAATTGCATTTCCAAAACTGTGTTCAGAGCATGGTTGGTTCCACGATAGGTTGGTAGCAACTTGGTAGGTAAACAGTTGTCAAAGAAATAAGTATGAAATAATCTGCAAAAGAGCTTCACCTCTATATTATTGAGAAATGTCATGTATTTTATCCTTCTCTTGGGCTTCATAACTTACTTTTTATAATGCATAATATGTAGCGAATTCTTTTACAGGCATTTGTTCATTTCCTCAATGGGAATCAATTCAATATTCACCATGTGTGAGACACTTTTCTAAGCATAGGAAGTAATCTGCCCTCCTTATCCATAGGTGTCATATCCTCAAATTCAACCAATGCTAACCAAAAATATTTAGAAAAAATTGTACTGAACAGCTACAGACTTTCCTTTTTGACATCATTCATTAAATATTATAGCATAACCACTATTTGTAGAATAGTTACATTGTATGTGGTATTATAAATAATTTAGAGGGGATTTAAAATATATGGGAGGGTGTTCATAGGTTATATGCAAAAACTACACCATTTTATATAAGGGGTTTAAGCACTCAAAGATTTTGAATTCTGCACATATCCTAGAACCAATACTCTATGAATACCTAGCAATGATTAAATAGTCAACATTTTCTTCACCCAGCATATGGAAAATTATCAGCAGATAAATATGTTTTAAAAAGGAACACAGCAACTATCAGAGAACATGAAGACTGATGTGATTAGGGAAATCAATATCAATCTCATAAAAATAACAAAAAAAAAAATGGTGAATTGGCACCATGATGTCTTTCCATTGTAGATGAATTGCACTGAGTTGATGTGGAGAATGTCATTCCTAAATTTCCCTCAAGTGGTTTCCTTAATATTTCGTGTCACTGTAAGGTGGGGTGGAGAGGAGTACTGATGCCAGTGGCAGAAAGGGCAGCTACAATTTGTGTGAGGATATATCATAATTATCTTCATCATAATTATCATCTGCATTCTTATATTCAGACAATTAAACATATTCCACTTTTTAAATTTTAGTCCTAAAATTTAATGCAACTATAGCACTGAAATACATTGAATGTAATAAGAATGATTTATATTCAAGTTAACATCTAATAGTAATAGGTATGTTTCTGCTGTCTTCAAAGAAATTCCTTCCTTTTGTGAATAGTATTTTCAGGCTTTATTTCTCCCCTTTAGGAAAAAAATAGTCCTATGAAGAAAAATCTCTGCTTGCCATGGCCTATAATTTTGGAGGAGACGGTATGTTCTATTGTTAACGTCTACCTGAAACATTCATTAAATAATTGAGCATCAGAAAGAAAGGTTTATCTCCATATGAACTAATATACTTTCCATTTCTATAGTCTATGCATTAATCAAAACATTGACTGGTCCTTTTGGCCTTGATATCTAGGAAGCTCAGAATGAGATTTACTGCTAAAGTCACAATATTAATTTTTTAAGGATATGTTTTCCTTCCATTTCAATGCTATTTTTCTTTATGCCTGCTATTTTATCATATGCCACTTCAAATCAGCCTTGGAAATGGATGGAATATAAATGAATATATTAGTAAGCAACAGCATAAATAAATGGGAAATGAGAGAGAGTAATATGGAAATTGTAAGATCCGAAAGGGTAATTCTTCCTGTGTAAATTACAATCGGCAAATATAACTGGTGCCCCAGAAGGAATGTATCGTCCTAAAACAATGATTTGAAAATAGAAACAGAGATTTTTGACAATTATTAAGAGTGAGCGGAAAGGAATGCATTAATAATTTATATAAAAAAACACTAGAAATTGTTAAGATGGCATATATTACTAATACCACTGGCTACACTTTTTTAAAAAAATGTTGTGTTTTGACCAAGTGGGGAAACAGATACTGCTCTATAGGGTTAGATGAAATGAAAATGGATGCAACTTTCTACAAGGCAATTTAGCAATATCTGTCAACATTTCAAACACATATATTTTTGACCCAGACACATTTAAAAATCTGTACAATACATTCACATAACCAAATGTACAAAGACATTCATATTAAGACATTTATTGAAGTATTTGCTGGAATAGAAAAATTCTATGAACATTTTAAATACCTACCAAGTGTAAACCAAATAAAAAATAGCATTTTCTTGTTCTCTCTTAATATATGTGTGTGTGTGTGTGTGTGTGTGTGTGTGTGTGTGTGTGTAATGGAATTCTATGCAAGTAGCAAAAAGAATGGAGCTGATCTTTGTGAATAAAGATGAAATTTGTTTGAAGTGTCTAATTTAAAATTTTGGCAAATGTATGTTTACTTTTTGCTGTATTTACTTATAACAAACCAATACTTGTACTTAGATATATAAACTAAGGTGATGATGAACACAGAGACAGGTAGAGAGATAGCGTTATCTATGCATAATACTCTTAATTTCATGCTTTCAGTGTTGGGGACTTAAGAGTTATTCACAGAGTGACTTTTATTGTGTACCTGATTTTCATTCTGAGTCATTTAACTTTTTTTAAGTACCTATCATTTTTATATTAAAAAAAAAGTTTTAGAAAATAAATATATGCTAAAAGCTAAAACCATATCTTACTCTATCTCCAATAAAATGTAGAGTATAGGGGGTTGTTTCTTCATGAAGATCACCAACACGCAAATGCATATGTCTAACAATATGTTGCAGAATACAAGAAAACTTACAGTTACCCTGCCCGATACTAAGCTTGATAGCATAAGGTTGAAAACTTTTCTTTTTAAAATAAAAAAAAAAAAAAATTATTTTACTTTTGTTAATTTATTTTGTTCTAATTGGTTGTACATGATAGTAGAATGCATTTTGATAGATCATACATATATGGAGTGCGATTTCTGTATTTTCAACTGTTAACAGTGAAACTAGTCTTGCCAATCAAGGAGAAATGTTTGTGGAGGTGCTAGAAGCTCCAGACACAAGGTATTTCTTCTCCACGGAGGCACACAGCAGGATCCTAGGATAAATCTTCCTGTTTTCCTAGGTCTCTCTCCTACCCCTCCCCTCTCTTTTTCCTCCTCCTTCCTGTCTTTCTATATTCCTCCTTCTTCCCTCATCTGTGCCCCAATTTATATTTTGAAACCCTTATTGTTCAAAAATGGCACAAGATTAGAAATATTTGAGTCCTTCATTTTTATATATGAAAAAAAGTAAGATCTATAGAAACAACTTAGCCATTTTAAATAAGCAATTGCTATTTTACAGTTCTCCACAAAGTACCTATCAATGACACACATAGTTAAAAATAGGAATTTACACACACACACTCACCCACACTGAAAGGTTAAAACAGGCAGCAATTTTTCAGTACTATATCTGGAAATTAGGACAAGGGCATTATCTATCCATCCCTGGCTTTACCCCTATCTCAACTTTAGTAAGGGTTAAAATTCTTATAAATCAATTATTCAAGGAGGAATGACTACCTCAAGTTAATTGACATTCAACTTATAATCAGATAAATATAAAATTCAGACCCAGCTCTTTCCCTTATTTGTTATGGAGGTTCAATTTGTCCAATACAAAGATGAGAACAGTAACACCCATCAAATGAAATTGTTCCATTGGTTAATGAAATAATTCTGTGCTAAAAGCCTGGCTCAGGTGAGGCACTTAATCCCAGCATTCTTAACCCAGAAGCTACCCTTGTGAGTGGCTTTGGTAGTCCTTGGAAGAAAAGAAAGCATGAATAAGCCCTTTGATAATGTGAGTGGGTTTTTTTGTTTGTTTGTTTGTTTGTTTGTTTGTTTTGCATGGGAACCTTCTTCCCTTCAAGAAAACATTCATGTATTAAATTCTGAAAGTTGTCTATGTTTCCGATTATTTTAAGAAATCTTCAATAGAAGCTATAATTATTAGTCTTTATAATGATTGTTATGACCCCAATATCATTACCAATATTTCACTACAAATAATATTGTTATGATTCTTAACACTCAATTCCTTGAATATGAGCCAAAATTGGAGGATAAATCACCTTTAAATCATTGGAGGCTTTGCTTTTACCAGTTAGAATGTTCTAATTTCTTCTTATTAAATGAGCTTTTGTGATCTTATTTCACTTTTATCCACAAAAAGGAACTCGTTTCCCTCAGAAAAACAGGCTAATGAGGTCTGCTTAATTTATAGCTAGGTCCATTTATGTGGGTGTTCCATTAATGGAGATGTCTGTGTAATTCAATAGAATCCTACTTGTGGCACAAACAGCAGATACTACTTCTTCCATCCACTCCAGATCCATTTAGTGCCTCATTCTCCAGGCACACAAACAAACCCTGTTTTACAAACTGCTTAGATGTTTGATTACGTTGTGCCATGCATTTTGCTGTAACAAGAAGGGTGATTTAAAATCATTAGTCCCAAAATTTAGGCCTTGGTGTACTTTGAAGTCAAGGGGAACAATTTGTCAGCCAGTTTATCTTTTGCTTCTAACTCTACTTAACCAATCAATCGAATGTCAACAGAGCAGAGATAAATGGGAGGCATTTTACTATGTAGAAAATGGTACATGAATATAAATCCAATATCTTGCTTCAGTTCCTCTGTAGTTATCTTTGCAGTAACTGCTTTGTTGAACTCAAGGTGTTCTTTGCATGTGGGAAATGCTAGAAATGTTTATCTTCACTCACTAGTAGCTGCTTCCTGTAAACCTTGCTTTGCTCCACTTTGGGGTACAGAGAAACACTATCGTCTCCTACTTTAAATGCAAAACGTAGCAATACACAAAGGTTCTGATTCTTGACTAGTTGTTTACTGCACTATCGTTTCACACATATTTGACATTTCTTGACACGTTTGCAAAGTAAATACATTCCTTAGTGAGTTCATTTGATTTTTGCTATGAACAAAGTGATGAAATTAGATTTGGAATGAAACTTCTCAATTAATAGATGTGGGTAGACCAGCTGTCCCAGTTACCTACTGCTCCATAAAACAAAACAAAACAAAACAAAAAAAAAAAAAAAAAAAACCTACCCACATAATAATTGGCATAAAACAAAAGCCATAGGGTTATATTTCAGAATTTGTTGTCTCAGCAATTGAAACTGAATGGTGATACCGAAGATCACATACTGGTATTTAACTAGTGATGGACTATAGGGTCTAATATACCTTCACTTACACATTTGGTACGTTGGATGGCCATAATGACTGGAAGCTCTGTCTGGCTGGATCAGTTCGCATTGTCACCAACCATGGCCCATATGCCTAGTCCCCACAAAAGGAAATATCAGATACATGGCATGTCAGGGCTCCCAGAGAGTTCCAAAAGGCTGTATTGGAAGCAGTAAAAGTTCTTACTTGGGTCGCAGAATACCACTTGCCATAGGTCAACCACTGAGGTCATTTCAGACTCAAGGGGAAAGGAAATTGACCTCACCTCATAAAGGAAGAAGAAATAAGACACGTATGTCCATGTTTAATCCACCACACAAGTGGATTTTTGTTCTTCACATGAGCCATTATCAAATAATTCTATTGTCCCATCTCATGTGTTTATGAAATATACTCGAATTTTCAGTCAAACAAGTGATGATCAGGGGAAGAGGGTTGCTTGGTTGCAGAGCTATTATGCTGATTTTCTACAATGGAAACCTGTATTTGCTTCAGTCTCAGCATTTATAATTTTTAAAAAATCAACAAATTATTTGTCACCTAAAAAGAATTTAGAAACTTCTTTGGAGAACTTTGATCATAGCTAGCTTTTTCCTTTGGTGCTCCCCTCCCCCATTTACAGACTGAGAGAGAACTTTGGAAAATAACTGGTTTTCCATGGCTCTGTAAATAGAACATGATTGGGATGATTTTTATTGCTATAGTGAAGGCATTATATATTTTGAAAGTGTTCGTTTCACTTTGATCTTAGATCTCAAACCATCTGTCTGTCCATCAACCTGGACTGGGGAACATGGTGCACTGGGTTTAGAGGTAGAAGGGTTGGATTTGATTCTGACTTCCAACTGTGGTCAAGTGGCAAGATTCTGCCACTAGTTACCTTTGTCCCTTTGTTCCAATAATGAAAATCTTCCTTAACCTTGGATTCTTTATCTATAAAGAAGTTAAACAACATTTATCTTATTGGTTAAGTGTGGGAATCAGTTACATGGGGAAGAAAAACGTTTTATATACAAATTAGCATTTATTATTATTTTGCCATTGGGATATTTTCTTATCTCTATTACCTCCTACCCCACTCTGCTTAAAGGCCATGCTTAGAGTTCTTCTCCAGGAAAAAATCTCTATAGCACCATTTAATGATTTATTAAATAATCCAAATATGGCAATGTTTTTTGGTACGTACCAAGAACCAAACACCAGGACAGGTGGTGGGATCTAGTGTTAAGATGAATGTGAGATCTTATTGCATCACCTATTATCTATCATCTGTCTACCTACCTATCTACCTACCTACCTGCTTGTCTACCTAATGGGTTCACCTTTAAGGCAAGGGAAGGAAGAACTGAGTATAGTGGGACTGAATCAGAAACTAAGCTCTGTGTGACCTGGAGGAATTGGAAAAATCTTTCTGATAAAGATCCATGCACACCCACTGGAAACAAGGGAGGGGGATTTTATTTCTCCTGAAGTAGGTTTAATTCCAGGTTTCATCCTGTTAGCACAATGACTTTATGTTTGTAGCACTTTTCCTAGTGACATTTTTTTCCCATGAGCTCTTTAATCTGCTCCAAACCTCAGGAATTATCTAGTAATTACTCGTATTTTTAAATGCCTATGAAAGTTCCTGTTTCATCACAATATTCACCTCTTCCCATGTCTAATAGAAAGAATTACATTATGTCCAAAATGACTAAAAGAAGTTCACTATTACCTCCAGAATAATGTCTCAATTCATTGTATACATGAGGGTCTTTAAAATTCACTGGAATCTTCTTTCCTTATTTCTATTGTGTCTACCAGCGAAAGCAACCCTCCCTCTGCTTTCAGAATAAAATGGCATCCCCACCTCTAGAAAAGTTAACAATAGCAATCCTTTCTACGGCTCTTATTTATTGAACAATTACATGACTTGCCTTGCTCTCAGGATTACTCTGCTCAATACAATATGCAATGCACAGTTCTCTGCCATTGGGTAGTGCCTCTCGTCTGGACCACTTGTTGTGATGCTTTCTTTATATAAGCCCCTATCCTGTCTCATACTCTTGCTTTTGTACACAATAACTCACACAAAGCAGGCACTATACAAACAACCCTTTCATCAGGCAACTGTTAGGCACGCCACATAGATGATGGCAAAAAAGAACAAATGAAACACAATCCCAAGAAACATTTTTTGTTTGTTTGAGTTTGCCAGTATTTTCATTTTTGTTTCTAGTGGCATTTAAGTGAGTTAAGTTAGAATTGCTTTGTTATAGTTGGTTAGCAGGGAAGCATTGGAGAATTTTCAAAACTATTTTTCAATCTCTAAACTGAGGGTTACAATGGATCGAATTGCATTGTTTTAAATGACAACAGTAATGCAAAGTTTTACCCCTCAGGTTTCCTTGTGACTAAAATCATTTGGAATCTTTTTTTTTTTTTTTTTTAATTTTGATTCATTATACACAAATGGGGTACAACGGTTGTTTCTCTGGTTGTACAGGAAGTAGAGGCACACCATTTGTGTAATCATTCATGTACATAGGGTGATAATGTTTGTCTCATTCTGTTACTGTTATTTTTCCTTCTCCCCATCCATCTTTTTCCTCTATACAATCCATCCTTCCTCTATTCTTGCCTCCTACCCACCCCTCATTATGTATCATCATCTGCTTACCAGAGAGATCATTCGGCCTTTGGTTTTCTGAGGATTGGCTTGTCTCACTTGGCATGATATTCCTCAACTGCATCCATTTACCTGCAAATGCCATAATTTTATTCTTCTTTTATGGCTGCGTAATATCCCATTGTGTATATATCCCAATTAGAATGGCTATTAATAATAATGATAATAATAGGTGTTGGCAAGGATGTGGGGTAAAAGGTACATTCATACATTGGTGGTTGAAAGCAGTATGGAGATTCCCTAGAAAACTTGGAATGGAACCACCATTTGACCCAGTTATCCCACTCCTTGGCCTATACCCAAAGGCATACTTCAGTGACGCAGCCACAACCATGTTCATAGCTACTCAATTCACAATAGCATTTGGAATCTTACATAAAGGTATCATGGTCCAAAAGAGAGGGCCTGCGGTTCTGCATTGACTACAGTCTTGCAGGGGAGACAGGTGCTAGTGGATCCTGGATGGCAGCTTGGCTAGCAAAGTTACAAAGCATCTAATATTAATACTCACTCAAAAATGTTGGTGCACCTTCCCTCCCTTTATCTTTCCATTAGAAAATTCCAGGAGACAGGAATGGATTTATATTGGCCCCAAATCTCCTGTTTAATGTCTCTCAATTGTGCTCTGCATTGAAAATATCGCGGCTCCTGCACTTTGTTTAACTCTCTTTGACAATCAGTGATTTGTGATACTGCTCTTTGCTGAGCATGTTTATAAAATGATGACCTTGGAGTGGGAGACTCTGCTGCCCAGAACACAGAGGAGAGCAGATTTTGTATAAAGAATTATGAATGGGCTTTTTTCTTTTTTTTTTCTTCTTTGCTTTTTTTCCCTCCTCTCTTCTTCATATGCTAATAGAGTCAACATCCCCTTTATGTCAGAATTTCCTATGATTTTATGCTCATTAGTCTTCTAGGTGAATCAGATTTCCTGCTATAACACTATGAGGTTGCTCAACAGACCCTCCCGGCTCCTGGCGGAGTCTTTGAATGACTTTATTATAACAAAGTTGGCTTGGAGCCAGAGGAGGCAGAACTCCAATGTTGGACTTTCTTTAGAGTTTTATGGGTTTTCCTCAGAAGTTTAATGCCACTTTAATGAAGTTTTATAGCTATTAGTACCCCAGCACTCTCGCTGTTCTAAGAAATATGTAACTAAACAATCACTTGAAATAGGTAAATTCATGATTAAGTTGCACTAAAAACTAATACCACTTGGCCACAGTTCATAATTTCCAAACGCACATCATTTAGAATGATTGGTAACTTCAGCCTTGTAACTCTTTCAAGGAGAAAGGCTACGAACTTAAATCACTACATTAAGCTGACAGGGAGGTTCATATTTTCTGAGCTAAAGATATATTTTTATGGCCACACAGTGGACTCTGTTTATCACTCATCATAAACCATAGGAAACCATTTTTGTTTTAAATTAGGTGCTCAGAATTTTGTCCTGTAATCTGTTTCTTTATTTCCCCCTTTCACTTTTGTTGGTCCATTTTCAACAACTCCCAATTGCCTACCATTTCCAGAAAATGGCTCATATTTTATATCTCAGCTTCTTTGAAGGTATTTCATCCTAGTTGAGGTCACCTTAATTTACACCTTAAATTACAGTTCCAGAGCCAACGTCTATGCTGCTGATACTGAGTGATACTGCTAAAGAGTCCAGTTTTAAAATAAGGAATGGTCTTATCCTAAAACGCCAGGCGTACAGGACCCAAGCGTTTTGCATATCTCTTTCCTACTTGTTCTTATTGAATTACATTTCTCCCCCGCCTTTGAGCCACTTAGTCAATTATGCTTCATTTTACTGCCTAGTCTTATTCCAGAGGCTTCATACAGGCCGTAAGTACATCACTTTTTTTAAGACTAGAGAACGGCCCCAGATCTTATGAAAGTGAAATGAAGGTGGAATTTGAGGCCTAATGGTTTTTAAGCCATCTCAATTAGATTCATTAAAATGGAAGATCTTGGCAAATTAAACCTCTCCCTCTCTTCCACACACCCTCTTTTCGCCACTCAATCTTCTCTCTGTTCATTGGGGCCCATATTTTGTTGCCTGATTTTATACATTCGGATGAGTGGAAAGCCACTACAGCCCGGGCAATTGAGTTGAGGTGGGGGTGAGGGGGAGAACAGGGATCTCCTTTTGATTCATATGGGATTTTTAAAATGTGCATGGCAATCTACAAGTGGAAAAAGAAGAAGAAATAAACATAGGATGTGACCTCATGCTTAAAATGATTTTTTTTTTCATAATTTGTAGGACTATAAAAAGAATGCTTGACCAACACGTAAATGAATAAGGAAATTGGGATTACTGCGAATGGGAGATAAAAGTGCATACTTTGCTTCTGAGAGTTCTTGAATTGTGGATTTGACTTATCTTTGTTTTCTCGCTCAGCTCTGTCTTACCTTTCTATTGCTCTTATTTGTTGACAGGCTTGTCTTACCTGACTAAACTTGAACTCTTCAATGGTGCAACTGTTAGCCACATGTAGCACTGGAGCATTAGAGATATGATGTCTCCACACCGAGATGAGGATCTGTATCAAAGATTTTCAAAGACAGTAAAAAAAAAAGTATCTCTCTCTCTCTCTCTCTCTCTCTATATATATATATATATATACTCAATGTATATATACTCATATATATAAAACATACTAATTATATGTCAAAATGATAATGGTTGGCATGTTGGATTAATTAAAATATATTATTAGAATGGATGTCATGTTTCTTTTTACATTGCTAGGACTATTTAAATTATATGTATGAGTTTCATCAATAGCTTGCATTGTATTTCTACGAAATAACACTAGATTATAAGCTGCTAAAAAGTTGGAACTGGATCTTATTTCTTTCTGTAGAACAGATTACTAGTTCTGAAGGCATTCAATGATTCCTGAGAGAATTAAAGGATATACTGATCAATTGATTTATTATTCATTCCCATCTGAACTCTACTTCCAAATAGAGCTATAAGCCTCATAATTCCTTCTGTAGGTGGTGCTATTTTCTATATACTCAGAGTTTCCCAGCTTCTGGCTTCTGGAATTCCTAGATGTGTTGCCACAAGATTGATTCTGTCATTTCTTGGGGTGTTGGATGGGACCTGGGGCTTTGGGGGCCCCAAATCCATGCCTTCCATGACAGTCTCGTTTGTTCCATTCAGGATGTTGTACAAATATTATCATGTTGTCTGTTTATTGTGGTATGGAAATGACAGGGAAATGTTGCCAAGGTTTTACATGATGGAACTGAATTTCTACTATAGTTTGAAGATCCAACTTGAAAAATCAATTTAGGCATGAACTCTAGCAAAGAATCTTTCTTTCCTTTCTTTCATTTTTTTTTCCCCCATTAAGCTGTGAAATTTGGTAGACAGAAGTTTAAGGGTAACTTTAGAGATTTATAGTATGAGGATTATTTGAAATCTTTCTTTCCAAGTTCTCTGAATATGGTAGATATAAAGAGAATTATTTCTCTGGAGTGCATAATTCCTTTGGTTGAATTAAACACATCCTAGACAACAGAGACCCAATTTACTGGGCACTATGAGACACTGCAGTGTTTAGAAGTTTTGACATAATACTTATGCCAACCTGATGGAATAAATGTTATTAAATGCATTATACAGAGGAAATTAAGACTTGAATAACTTCCCCAAACTCATATAGCTATTTACTGTTAAAGGTTTTGACTTTGAATCTTAGCCTATTTGTATCCAAAATCTTCACCATGTTTTGAAAATGTGTTCCTTGGGAAGAAACAAACACACTAAAAGAAAATTAATCACTCAGATAATTAATTGAGATACGAATTTGATTTTGTGCTTCCTGTATCTTTCCTTCTATTTTATTTCTTGGCCTTAGGAGATTTTGCAAGATAGAAAACAGATGTTGTAATCTGAAGTCTGTTAGTAAACTGGGCAAAGAAAATGCTGTTTGTATTTATTTATTTATTTATTAATGTAATTTATTTATTTAGGTGCTGGGCATTGAACCTAGGGCCTCTTGCATGCTAAGCACATGCTCTACCCCTGAGGCCCAGCCCATGCTGTATGCTGACATCTAAAAGACACAAGAATGGTCCCAGACACACAGGTTCATGAGAGTGCTTAGGATTCTCTTGCCTCACAGTTGGTAAGAAGGCAGCAGAAAGCTATACCTGAAAGAAAACTTACAATTTTGGGGGTGGAGTGGAAAGAACAGGAAGTAGATACCATTGCACATGAGACTATCTTTAATGACATCACTAGGAATAGAGATGATAGAGCTGAGACAAAAGTAATCCCTATATGCCTACTATCATGACTATGGGCGCCATGTTGTACAACAGATCTCTAGAGTTTACTACCATCTAACTCAAATTTTGCATTCTTTAGCCAATACCTCCCCTCGGTCCCCTCCCTCTCTCCCCCAGCCCCTGGTAACCACCATTCTGCTTTCTACATTTATAAGTCCAACTTTTAAAAATCCTCCACATACGGGAGGTGGAATCAACTCAATATAGTATTATACACAATGGAATTCTACTCAACTTTAAGAAGGAAGGTTTGTCATGTGTAGCAAATTGATAAACCTAGAGGACATTCTATTAAGCAAAATAAACCAGTTGCCTTTTGTACTCCATAACCAATCTAAGAGCAGATTGAAAGGATGGAATGGAAGTCATAAAGTTAGGCAAAGATTCCAGCGGCTGTTCTTCCAGTCAGTAGCCACCATAGATAGCTCAGGAAACTCTTCCCCAAATGACATTCTAGCAGAATCCTGGGACATGACTATATCTCTCAAAGAACAATCTTTCCTGTTCAGAAGCAATGGTATAGAGAGGGGATAGATTTTCCTTTCTTAGGAAATGCAGTGTTTTCAAGTGATCTACATCTCTCTTTGTATCCTGTCTTACCCCCAAGTGCTTTGCAATGTTTATCAAACTTCATCAACCTGAGTGACAGAAAACCTGATAACAGACAAGAGCTAGTACTGCTGATGGGGGTGACCTCTTTTGAAATGTCAGGCCTGAATAAGCTGCATTTACATTTCTTTGGCCTCCCTGCTTTCAAAAGATTTTCATCTTCCACACTAAAGGGATGAAAGCAAAGTTATTTTAGTACCCATCCAAAATTGCAGGTTAGTGTTGCAATATCTGTGCAGCTTTTCCAAGCTGGGGACTCCTGAGATAGGATTGAGAGTCACCTATAATGCAGCTGCAGGTAACATTCCACATGCTTGGACTTCTAAATATGGAAATTCATTAAAAAGTGAACAGGGGCACAAAGGTGGGTTTTAATTAGTTCATGGATGCTATCTTTACTATGGCATAATATAAAGCACAGCTTAGATTCCAGACCAGAAGAACAAGGTTGGGTCCCTGCTCTGTTACTTAACTCTTGCATTGGAGGAAGCACTTCAACCTCTCTGAGAATATTTTATGGTGGGTATAAATGAGAAAATAAAACATTGTTTTAGTAAGGATTAAATTAATGGAATGAATGAACAAGTATTACTTGGATATATTAAGTACTACACAAACCTTAACTTTCTCCCACTCCCCGATTCCCATTTTCTCTCCTTAATTGGGACCCTTTCAGTAGAGGAACACCCAGAGAAAAACTAGTTCACCTCAGCATGTTTAGACCAAAGTATGATTAAGTACCACGCGCTGGCTGAATATTGTGATTTAATACTTAGCTTCTCAAAGTGTGTGGGGGGGTGAGGGGGGCTTGGACTAATAGTGTAGGAGCTTCTTAGAAATCCAGACCTTCAAGTTTCACTAGACCTGCTTCACCAAAGTTCCCCTGTGATCCCTGTGCCTATCAACACTGGGTAATGGAAAGAGCACTAACTTAGAAATCAGGACATTGGGCATCTATTTTGCTTTTTATGGAAATATCTAAAGACTAAATTCCAGAGTCTCTGAATTTAAAGACTGTAAGTTAAAGCAGGGATGTTTCACCTGCTGTTTCTGGAAAGGTCAGATATGATCCAAAAGAATAAAAGCAAACTGTGGCCTTAACTATGGATTACAAGTAACATAATAATAATTCTTTAAGAATAAATAATAAATTATTAAATAAATTATTAATAAATTATTAATAAATTATTCTTAAAGAATAAATAACATAATAATAATTCTTTAAGAATGTAAATGCATTCAGATGAAACTGCCTAAACTAAACCAATCTCTCTCTTCCCTCCCCACTCCTCATTCTCAGAAGCTGTGACACTCAAGCAGACAGAGAGAGAAAGCAGCAGACCTTACAATTGTGGACACTTCTATACCATTTATCACTTGGCCAATGTGGTTTTTTTTTCTATTTTCCTGCACGAGAGAAAAGCATTTGCAATTCTGTGAAGCTGCCCTTAATCCAACACTGCAAGGGCAGAGAGGTAGAAAAGAAAGGGCATTGAGTCTCCTTGGTGCATAAGACCCTGGCTTGAATCCGTAATCAAGTCATGTAATTGGGACCTATTTGCAAACACCACTGTTGTTTGGGGAAGGATGTTATTGTAGAGGACACTTTTGAAAATGGGTCCCCGGAGGGCAGACTTTTATCATCTTAGAAGTTGAGACGCTATTTGGCTTCTCATCTTTCCTTATTCAATTTACTTTCATTCTTCATTCTTTCAGGGTTTTACATTATATATTTCCCTCTGTGGTCAAAATAGCTGCACTCCTCATTTGAAGATGTTTCATCATTAAAAATTGTATTAAATCGTCGGCCATCCTCAGGGAGGACTGAATTTCCACTCTCTGCTGCAGTCAGCATGGCTGAGGTTAGGTCTTTCTTGGAATCTATTTAAAGCTATTTCCATAAACCTGGAGTCATCTGATACCTTTTCATAGTCTTCCTAACCAACTAACTACCTATTTTTAAGAACCAATAAAATTGACCTTATTTTGGCTAAAAAAGAGAAACACACTTTAAATTCCACAGAACCAAGAAATTATAGAACCAGAGTTTACAGAGTGAAAGTAATAAAACTGCAAACTGAAAATATTTAGGAGTGGGTTAGACTGTTGATTTGGGGTTTTGGAAAGGAACTTGCGGGAGAAGATGAGAGCAGTCACTCCACCAGGGGAATCTGTGTGGTTGCTTTCAGGCCAAATCCACCCGTGAGTCCCTTTAGCTTCTTTGTCCTAAAGAAAAACATTCTTATTACTGCTAATGTTATGTGGTTGTTTGTAAAGTAACACATACCTAAGTAAAGAAAACTGAGAAAACACCTAAGCACCTGGAAGGGAAAAAATATTCCTCTTTAAATAGAAGCAATATTCTTTTCTCCAATGTTTCTTTTCTATATCTACAATCTGAAAAAGTTGTACCAGCGGCTCTTTACCAATTTCCCCCTTATTAAATTAAATCAAACAAATTCGTGGCAAATGTATTCTCATAGCCATGTTTTCACTGCATTACCCAGGAGTCTCTTAGATAGTGTAAGTGGGTGTCCTGTCTTAACTCTGCTCTGGGGAGAGGCAAATTCTGCGGCCTGCTCTCTCTGTACTCCACTGCTCTACTTGGTCCTCTGTACAGAATGGTGTTGGATATGTGACCAAGAAGATGTCATGACAAAGAGAGATGGGGAATGTCTTTAGATGAGGCAGTCAAAGAAGTTCCTCTTGCAGCTAATACATTTAACTGAGACCTGAAAGACAATTCAGAATCTTCCCCCAAGATGCAGACTATGGACAACCCCACCAGCAACATTCTTCTTCAGCACTGACAGATCTAAACTGAGCAAATACACACCCCATCATCTGTTTTGTAGATGATGAAAATAAGAACACAATAGTCAATAAACATGGGCATAGTTCTAAAAAAGAATCGGACAATTATTTTTGATCTTTTCTTTGGCAAAAATAACCATAATAATTATCTCAAGACAAAATCAAAGGCAGGCATTATAATAGCCGGAAAACAAGAAAGAGGTGCAGATTGTATATTTTATAAAATTTCATTTGGTATGTTCTTCATCTCCCTAGGAGTTGTCCCCAGATTACTTCTATTTTGCAAACATTTACACCAAATTACAATAACACCCGGGGGCGAGGTGGGATCTACACTATTACCCTCAAACGGGCCTTCACTTTAATATGTGAAGAGTTTCTATCTTTCCATGTTTTTCAGTCTTTCCATATGTCTATGTGCATTTTGCAGAGCTGAATTCATAATGGGGATACAATTTTAATATCTTGTTTGCCTGAAATACTTTACATTATATATTCAGTCTTGTCATATAATGTGTTACTACAACTCCAGGAAACAAAGATAACTGTTTAAGGGTTTCTCCTGCACTTGATGTTAAGTGCAATAAGTAACCACCAATATGCTACCTAAAATAAGACATAGCATGGTCATATTGGAAAGATAAATCTCAATAGAAAGCTAGGGTAGAAATAGAAAAAAAAAAAAAGTTTTAAGGGTGGAGATATTTTATTCATCCATTCATTTATACATTTCTTAAATAGTTATTATCTGAAAATTAACTATGCATATGACATTGTGAAAGGTGCTAAAAATAGAGTGGAGAACATAGTAAACTCTTACACTCATGGGCAGCATTGAGTGAAGTGATTGCCAAGACAGGAAGAGTAATGAACACTCACAAGTGGTGTGAACCGAAAAAAATGGAAAGAATTGATGGAGGATAAGGGTGTGAAAGAAGTGGACGGAAGGCAATGTGCTTGCAGTAGGCATGGCGTAGAGAAGTGCCCACCACAGAGAGGACCTGTATGGCAAGACAAGACGGAGCGGGAGCCAGGCCTGTGGAGGAAAGGCAGAACGGACTCCCCGGCAGAGGGAACGTGTACTTCAAAGCTAGAAAAAAAATACAAAGACCAGAGTAGCCAGGGGATAGTGAGAGAAGAAAACTGTAAGGAAGAACAGGGGGTGGGAACAAAGGTGGGTCAGGTTATGCAGCAGCTTGAGAGCCACGATCAAGAGTGCAGGATTTATTCCAAATGTAACAAGAAGACAATGGAGTCTTTGAAGCAGGAGAAAAACAATGCAATTTGGGTTTCATTAAGATCCCTCTGTTCTCTGCGAGCAGATGAAGGAAGAATCAAAACAGGTTAATGAGAGAGGATACTGCTGCACTCTTCCAAACAGGAGCTGATGGGGCTTAAACTAAGGTGATGGAAATAGAAATGGATGTTTGGTAAAATCCAAGATACATTCTGAAAGTAGAATTAACAGTTTCTTCAGAGGATAAGCCATAGGCCAGGCCAAGGAGGTCAATGGTTAATGAGCCTTTTCAAATGACTTTTCAATTAAATGGAAAGCACCCCATTTTAAGCATAGATATTTCACGGTAATGTTGTCCTTGTTTCTATTAAAATATATAAATTATGCATTTTAATGGCTTTATTATACATTTTATGATCATTGAACAGAATGTATCTTTTGAACTTAAAAGCATTTCCTCTCACACATTCCTTTATTTCTCTAGGAAGTTTGATTCTTCTTCCTTCATCTATTGGGTTTAGTTAGCGTCTCATCACATATGAAAATTATATTAACAAGCATGTCAGTTACATTCACCGTCAGTGTTTTCCTGGCTCTGTGTCTTTAGTTTTTACCCTATTGTCACATATGTTAGGGTTCAAAATTTGTACAATACTGACCTCATTGCTTCTTTTCGATTTTCCATCTTGATATGAACTTTGTTCTTGTTGTAAGATCCAATTTGCCCTGTTTAATTTTTATGGTGTACATGTGAATATGTATATATAGTTAATGAAAATTAATAGTTTGTTTTGGCATATGGTATAAGGTATGAGTGTGAATCAACTTTTACTCCTGAATTGCTAGCTAGTTTTCCCAGCATCATTTGTTAAATGATCATTCTCTTTTTGCATTAGAATGAAATCCTAATCCATCATATATTAAGTTCTTGATGTGTCATCAGATATCTTTCTCGTACTTTGGTTCCTTTGATCCAGATTTTTTAGTGTGTGTTGAAGGGGAGAACATATCATTATTCTCCTGTGAGTGTGTGAGTGTGCGTGTGTGCGCGCGCGCGCACGTGTGTGTGTGTGTGTGTGTGTGTGTGTGTGTGTGTGTCTTTGTGTCCTCCATTACCTTTCTCTTGATTGCTGATAGGAATTTCTTTACCAAAATGATACATGCACCATATGGATTTGTCCAGGAACATAAGCCTTCTATTTTTGGTTATTACTCAGGTAAGTGTGTAAGTATTTAAACGTAAATATATATAGATAGATAGATAGATATGTATATATATAGAGATATATATGTATCTATATATAGATACATATATACATTTATTTTACAAGTGTTAAATTAAAGATTGAAGATTTAAACTCTGTGGGGATCCACTAGTTTTTCTCCTATTGAATCCCAGGCACTCTGTATAGACTATGGCACTTGTTAAATGCTCAATAATATTTTATGAACAAATACATTTTAATCAACTACATAGACAACATCTCACAATTAAACTGGGGCATTAATTTTTATAATATTGTTTACAATATTTTTTCATATACAGAAAATTAGACTATTTTATTCAAGTTTTCTTTTAAATACCTTATTTGGAAATGTTGCTCACAAATACTTTGTGCTATTTTCCCCTTAAAAGTATTTTTTAATTACTAGTTGTATTTAGCTTTTAATTTTTTACAGACTGCATTTTGATTCATTGTACACAAATGGGGTACATAATTTCATTTCTATGGTTGTACACAATGCAGATTCATACCATTTGTGTAATCATACATGTACACAGGGTAATGATGTCTGTCTCATTCTACCATTTTTCATACCCCCCTCCCTCTCATTTTCTCCTACATATTCTAAAGTTCCCCCATTATTCTCTCATTCCCCACCCCCACCCCCATTGTATATCATCCTCCACTTGTCAGGGAAAACATTCAGCCTTTGGTTTTTTGGGCTTGGCTTATTTCACTTAGCATGATATTCTCCAATTCCATCCATTTATCTGCAAATGCCATAATATTATTCTTCTTTATGGTTGAATAGTATTCCATTGTGTATATATACCAGAGTTTCTTTATCCATTCATCTGTTGAAAGGCATCTAGGTTGGTTCCACAATCTAGCTATTGTGAACTGAGCTGCTATAAACACTGATGTGACTGTACTTTGTTTTCTTAATTATTTGATACTTTTATGTAAGATTGGGCCACATTTTCTTTTTTTTATTATTATTTTTATTTAGCTTTTAATTTTTTACAGACTGCATTTTGATTCATTGTACACAAATGGGGTACATAATTTCGTTTCTATGGTTGTACACAATGCAGATTCATACCATTCATGTAATCATACATGTACATAGGGTAATGATGTCTGCCTCATTCCACCATTCTTCATACCCCCCTCTCATTTTCTTCTACATATTCTAAAGTTCCCCCATTATTCTCTCATTCCCCATCCCTACACCCATTATATACCATCTTCCACTTATCAAGGAAAACATTTGGCCTTTGGTTTTTTGGGCTTGGCTTATTTCACTTAGCATGATATTCTCCAATTCCATCCATTTATTTGCAAACGCCATAATATTATTCTTCTTTATGGCTAAATAGTATTCCATTGTGTATATACACCAGAGTTTCTTTATCCTTAAAAGTATTTTGTCTTTGGTATTGAATATGGAATTTAGTTTAAGTGGAATTTAACAGCATATTAAATAGACACATGAGAGTAAGAACCATTTCATATTTTTAAAATAAAGTCTAACGTTGATATCGTTCGGTAGTTTCAATTTAATTATTTGGACTGTGCCCAAATAATCTATACATCAAAATCTGATAAGGTATCTCATTCTTTCTTTCATACTCTGTTTACACTTTTTATGTCACATTTCATAAGTTTCATCATTTTAAAATTCTATTAATAGGTACATATTATTTGCCCTTAGTGGAAATGAGAAAAAAAAAACTTACTATTTTTTTTTAATTTAACAAATACTTGCTGAGTGTCCATCATGGAGACACACACAACAGAATGTACTGAAGGGTGTTGAAAACTAGGCAAAGGGAAGAGGCATGTTACCACTCAGGTCTGGGAGCAAAGTTGTTCCTTTCATGTGAATTGAATAGAGGTGATTCTAGGACATTCAATAAAAGTTAAGATGATGGTTTTGATAGTTTTGAACCCTGACTGCAAAAGAGAATCACTGAGTATCCTCTCTAGCATTCAGATTGATTCCTTTGGAGATGGGTCGGTGCACAGGTATGTTCTTCAAGCTCCCCAGGTGTTAAGAATGGTGGAGGTGAGGTCTATGCTGCGGGTGGATATGCCGTCAGGTGGAAGAATGTGAGAAACACATGCATCCTGGGGAAACTCAGGCCCTTCAGTGGGCAAGACTGCATTTTAAATCCCTAAGCTGCATATACTATTAACAGACCACTTCTAGCCTCACAGTTAAAATTTTATATTACTACTGTGTTTGTGAAAATAATATATTAATTAATATTATTTTATAAATACTATATTAATTTTGTCTTCCCATTGGATTCTAATCACCATACAGGTAAAGATTCATAAAGGTTCATGTTTAATTTCACTCTGTATCCTACACTAATTTCACAAACATATGTAATATACCATGGCTCTTGTTCCAAAGGACTCATTTCTACACAATGCTGTAACGTAAGATATTTCCAGGATTGCCATCCCTCATTTACTTCTCTGCATTCTTTCATTTGAGGGAGCTGATCTGGCTCTTAGAGAAGCAAATAAGGAAGTAAACCCCACTCATATTTGAAATTGAGCTTTCTCATGCAGCTGATGAATGCATAATTGCAACTAAACAATTCCAAATTCCTAAAATAATAGACTGCTTTTCTACTTCGTTTAAAGGGAAATAAAGCATCCATTAGGTGTCAGGCACTGTGCTTGGTGCAAGGTATCAAATCCAAGGCAATCGACCTGTGCTGTGTAAGAAGGGGTGACAGCTACTAGAGAAATATTGCAGAATAAATGGTGCGTACTGGGTCCTGACTTTCTGCAACTTGTGAAAATGTGGGGAGCTGACATTTTTTTGCAAAGAGCTAACACATGTTTGGACCCAAGGAACCATTTCCTCTCCCTTCAATCTCTTCTCTTATCCTTCTCCATCTTCTTTTAAATCTCTGGACCCTGTGATGTACTTTTCCGAGATAACTACCCAGTTTAGTCAGCTTTTTTGTCTCTGTGGTCAAAAGACCAGACAAGAACAATGTAGAAGAGGAAATGTTTATTTTGGCTCACAGTTTCAGATATCTTAGTCTAGAGATAGCCTACTGCATCCATCTGGGCCAGTGGAATGTGGAACCTCATGGTGGAAGGGTCAGGAAGCAGAGAGACTGTTCCAAAATATGCACCCAAAGGCACAGCATCAGTGACCTACCTCCCTCAGCTACACTCTACCTGCCTACGGTTACCAACTAGTTAATCCATTCAAGTGGATTAACCCACTGATTAGTTTCTACCTCTTATTATCTAATCCTTTTACCTCCGAACCCTCCCACATTGTCTCACACATGAGATTTTAGAAGACACCTCACACCTAAACCATAGCACTACCCCTTAAAATGGAATTCTCAGGGCCCTATTTCCGTGTCTTCTTTCATTTTCTCACCTTACCTCTACCTTTATTTTCTGTCCTTTGATAACTGCATCCATTTCTCTGAATTAGCAGAAATATGCTAATGTTACTCAAGTCCTTTCATTATATGCTTAATGGATCTTTATGGTTCATAAACTCCTGTCAAGCATTTATTGAGTCTATTACCTACAAGTAAGCCTGATGCACCGTAGATTCTTAATGTTTCATAAGAAGTGAATTTAATATATGGTCATGTGCTGGGATTTTATTAATGTCAGAACTGTACTCTAGATTTAGGAAAAGTGGGTCTTTGTCACTCTTCAAAATGGTGGGGGACATGGATGCCAGCGAAAAATTTGAATAGCTATGATGACTTCAAAGAAAAGATTGTTCAGGTCTATCCACATTAAGGAAAATGGCAAAATTCCTGTTTTCTGGTTTTTAAACTGAAGAGTATTCATATATATATATATATATTCATATATATATATATATATATATATATATATATATACACACACATATATAGACAGATGCATACATACACACACACACACACAACACTGATCTCTGTGTAGGAATCCCTTGATAGACAATTAGGTTGATTCTGTCACCTAGCTTTTGTGAATAGTGGTGCATTGACACATGACAGATGTCTCTTTGACATGCTTATTATTGCAAATCCTTGGGATTTACACCAAGTGGGATTCCTGCCTTACATGGTAACTCTATGTTTAGTGTTTTGAGGAACCTCTGTACTATTTTTCATGATTATTCTACTAAATTTCATTCTTAGCTGGGCGCCATGGTGCACACTTATAATTTCAGCAACTTTAGAGACTACTGGAAGATCACATGTTCAAAGCCAGCCTCAGCAATTTACCCTGTTCAGAGAGAGAGAGAGAGAGACACAGAGAGACACAGAGAGAGAGAGAGACAGAGAGAGAGAGGATTACAGATAAAACTCAGCAGTAAAGCATCCCTGGGTTAAATCCCAGTTTAAAAAAAAAAAAAAAAAAGACAAGTTAAATTTTCAATTCTCCTAGCATAGAGAAAGGTTACTTTCTCTCTATTTAAAAAGCAATGAATAAGTCTGATCCTAAGCCAAGCCCAAAAAACCAAAGTCCGAATGTTTTCCCTGATAAGTGGAGGATGATATATAATGGGGGTGGAGGTGGAGAATGAGAGAATAATGGAGGAACTTTAGAATATGTAGAAGAAAATTAAAGTGGGGGGTTATGAAAAATGGTGGAATGAGACAGACATCATTACCCTATGTACATGTATGATTACAGGAATGGTATGAATCCACATTGTGTACAACCACGGAAATGAAATGATGTACCCCATTTGTGTACAGTGAATCAAAATGCAGTCTGTAAAAAGTTAAAAACTAAATAAAAATAATTTTAAAAAAGCAACAAATAAACAAATAGATCATGTAGAGAACTAGACAGAAATGAGATCCAAATGCAAGGCTGAAGATAGATTGTGAAAACCCTTGCACTAAACCTAGGAAGTAGTTGGGCAAATTCCTTCCCTGCTGTATGGTTTAATTTGACTGCTTCCAGAGGTGGGGAGAGAAGAGCCAGAAGGGTGCACACCCTCATTTGCCCGACCCTTGGACCTGTGCATCTGATCCTTCTCTGCAGCTAAAGAGAAGGGCTGCCTATCAAGGATGAAACCTAAGGTCAGTTTCATCAGACAACTTCAACTTCCAAAGCCTATCTCCCATTCACAAAATTTTATTTATTTATTTATTTTTTCAGGGCAAATAAACTCTGGTTAAAATGATCTTTAAAAAAATAGTAAATGAACTTTCCCCAAAGTGAGCTCCCCAAGTACCCAAGCACGTGGGCCTCATTAAACTTGTTGACACTCAGTATCAACTTTTCCCCATAAGATTGTTCACACTGCTGCCCAATTATCTCCCAAACTCCTTCTTTAACTCTCCCTCAATGTGGAATGAGTCAGACCCATGAATGACTTCCCTTCTCTTACGGTTCCTTCCCATTGGCTTTTTAATTATTAATCAGTACCATAATGGGAAGGGCTGGCTGTTGCCAGGACGACTGGGGTACAGCTCTGGTTTCTGTTGAGAATTCAGTGCCACATACAGAGACACCACACCGTATTTGTGTCTCACCTTTTTGCTTGTGGTGGCAAAATGCAAATAGTAATAAATCCCCATGTCCTCTGCTTTCTTGCACTCCCACCTCCCCTCCCACCTGCCTCTTTTTTCTCTCCCAATCCCTCCAAATCCATTTTTTTTAAAAATTATGACTCCCTAAGCTCTCTTTAAACTGTACACTTAATAACTCATGTTTAACTTCATTTGACTCCTTTGCCTTCTTCATTACTTTAGATCAACACAATTTCAATTACCCAACCAATAAGCTTTAATACTTTTATTTCAATCATCTCTTATTCTTACTTTAATGGTTTTTGTCTTGCGTGAAACAATAATTTCCCTAAAATTGCAGGGTTGGCACTGCTTTATTTTATTCTAATATATAGTTAAATAAATATATTAAAATTAAAACCTACTTATTCAATGCTCACCAAAAACCCTTAGATGACCTGCTTTAAATATACTTATTTTCTTTTTCATTTTGAGAAGTTTTCCTCATGTAAAATTTCCTCTTCTCGTGTTCTCTCCACCCCCTTCTTTCTCCTGGCTCTGCACGAGGATGAAGTTGGGGAAATGCCTTCTATTTATTGAGGGAGAAGAAATGGTCGACTTTGTGCCAGTGAATTGAGTCATATTGAAGTGACTACCTATCTGTGCCTGAACAATAGAGACTCCTTGATTCTAAAGGGTTCTTATCTGTTCTGTTTCCTCCTCCTGCAATAACCTTTCCAATGCTATGTCCCATATTCAGTCTTCCAAAGTTCATCTCAGATGATTTCCCATATTTTAGGAAGACACCCAGAAGTCTCTAGTAGGATTTGAGGACTCACTCTCAGCTCTCAGCAAACCTTGGGGCATGTTATTCCTTGGATGTGAGGTGTCCCCCAAAAGCTGATGTATGAGAAACACAATGTTCCTAAAACTCACAGGTCATGAATAAAAACCTAGACTTTTCTCAATTTAAATTTGAATTACTTGATCTCTTAGCCCTGCTGTGCTGTATGTGTGACTCTCATCCCGCACCTCTTTCATGGTTCTGAAGTCATCTGTCTGTCTTTCTATAGCAAAGCCTCAAGTGTATGAGGACAACTGTCCCAGGCTCACCTTCCTCTGCTGGACCCTGTCCAGTACCTGACATGGGCAAGCAAGAAACCACACTCATTCAGCAAGTCAACCACAAACCTCTATCTCTCACATACCCCTTCACAATGCTCTGAGGTACTTTCTGTCTTCCGGAATGTTTCCCAATGCTGACTTCCCAAGCTTCCCAAGCAGAACTCTGTGTTCCCAGTGAAAAACTGGAAAATCTGTTAAAAAAAAAATAAAATTAAGACAAGAATTAGACATGAGACCTTTGCAATTTTGGATTTCCAGCATACAGAGGGCCCCCACTTGGAGAAGATGTTAGCACTAGGCTGACCTGTGCTGGAACCCTCCATTTGCCACCTGTAGGCTGTGTGATCTTGGGCACGGCACTGGCCTCCAGCGAGCCTGTGTCCTCATCTGTAAGGTGAGCTGTTCACCACCTCTTTCTGATTTGCTATGAGCATGAGAGAGATGGCAGCATGTGCCAGGTACGCCATAAATATCCATCCCTTTAGTGATTTTTCTTTACCACTTTATCCTCAATCCCACAACGAGGTTCAAGTCGGGTCTGTCCACACAAACACATCAATGTTCCACGATTAGAATCATTCCTCTGTCTGGGACTCCAACACAGGCTCTACCTGTAACCCCCAGAATCCACACTCCTCTTCCCCAAACAAACTCACCCTGGAATGGGGTCCAATGATCACAACCTAAGAAGACAGACTCAGAGTTACACACCCATCCATGTTTTCCTTTGTAAAAATGTGCTTTGTTGATAAGATTGAACAAATATCATGTGCTTAGTATTCCATTAAATGTCTTTATGTCTATTGACTGATTTAAAGCTCATAAAGACAAGAGAGGCTGGGACTATTCTCTCCATTTTATAAATGAGACCATCAGGTCTTACAGCAGTTCTGAATTTACATATTTATTTCACAAATGATTTCTGAAGACCTCCCACATAGCAGGGAGAGCTGTGGCACACACAAAACAAAAATGAGCTGATAAGAAAGCCTGTCCCTTGAGTTCACATCCTGGGTGTGTTACCCTGAACAATGTGACCCTGTTTCCTCATGGCTCAAAAGGGCATTGAGATTTTATGAGATTTAAGTGCATGAGATGCAGAATTAAAACATTTAGCCAAATTTTTGGCATACAGTAAGTGCTCTAAATGTATTTGTCTTTTATAAAGTCCAATTTGACAAACTGGTGAATATATTTGAATAGAAACTTCTTAAAAGAAAAACAAAAATAGCCAACAATTGTACAGAAAAAGTGTTCAACCTCTTGAGCCATTAGGCAATTGCAAATCCAAACTATACTAAGATTCTGTCTCAGCCCAATCAGAATAGCAATCTTCAAAAATACTACCATAATAAATACTAGTGAGAATAGTTGTAGGGGGCAGAAACTCTTAAAAATATTTGGTTGCAATGTAACTTAGTATAGTTACTAGGGAATCAGCATAGATGTTCCTCAAAAAGGAAAAACTGAAGTCACTCTAGAATCAGTATAGATATTCCTCAAAAATAAAAAAATTTGAACTACCGTATGATCCAGCTATACCACCCCTATGTATTTATCCAAAATAATCCAAGTTGGTATACTTCAGGGACAAATGTATACCCTGTGAGTATCAGCACAATTCACAATGGCCAAGTTATGGAATGAGCCTAGATTTTTGTGAACAGATGACTGCGTAAAGAAAAGGTGGTGTCTAAACATGATGGAGCCATAAAGAATAAATTTATGCCATTCACATGAAAATGGATGGAACAGGGAAGCTTCATGTCAAGCAAACTAAACCAGACACATAAGACAGGTATCTCATGTTTTCTTTCATAGGTGAAGGCTTGAGCACCAAAAAGAAAAGAAATGATGTCATGAAAGTAGAAATCAAACCATCAGGGTACAGCAAAACAATAAATAAATAAATAAACAAATAAATAAATAGGAGATGGAGAAGAAGGAGAGACCAGGCAGTAAAATGGACCACATCATGTTATATGCTTGTACAAATATGCTACAGTGAAACCCATTATTCTGCACAATTAATATGCACAAGAATGTTTTTCCTGTCAGCATTGAACAGGCCATTTTGTCCATGTCCTAGCATGCAGAGTTATTCTGCATAAGGCAGAGTCAGCTGTGTCAGAAGAGGGGAAGCTCCAAGAACAAGCGACTTACCAGACTTGCAGACTCACTGGACTACTGGTGTGTGGTTCAGGGGTACAGCCTGCCTTCCAGAGAGGCACCACCCTCAACATGGCTTGACTGTTTAGGAGTGCTCAGAATACCCCCCCAAAACTCTCTGCAGAATCATATACAAGACTATGTTCAACATTGTCCCCAGCAAGGATATAAAAGGCATCCAATAATTTGTAATAAGTTCATAAAGGTTCGCGAGACCCCTTGCTGATGGGGAAAAAAAAATTACAAATTGCTTGGAAATGCATCATAGATTATCAGGCAGAGCAGGCTCCTCTTCACAGGTCCAGGAAGACCTTACCTACCTGAAACACTCATCAGAGTTATAAAGAGAGGGAAGTCTAGTCATCAGAAACAGCTAGGAACTCTGAGTCTTTTCCTTTCCACTAATGTCCTCTGGGGGCAGTTATTTGGAAGGATGGGTCCTCCTGAGAAAATATCACACGCTGACATTGAGAGATAGGACAATCTCCAATTATGATCCCGCCCTCATCTTGCCTCTGTCTTAAAAATGAGACAGTGAGGTGATGGGGAAGGAAGTAGTGGGTGGTGCTCAGTCGCAAGAGGGAGAGGAAAAGTCCCCTTTGGAAACGGAAGTGGGCCAACTGGACCGCGATCGATGAGGCAGCGTCCACGACACACCCACACTGTGCTGAGCAGCTCCTGTTCTTCCCTGAATCCTCATCCCAGGTGAGAGTGCTATAATTCCCCACATTTTTCTTTTTCTTTCTTTCTTTCTTTCTTTCTTTCTTTCTTTCTTTCTTTCTTTCTTTCTTTCTTTCTTTCTTTCTTTCTTTCTTTCTTTCTTTCTTTCTTTTTCTTTCTTTCTTTCTTTCTTTCTTTCTTTTTCTTTCTTTCTTTCTTTCTTTCTTTCATTTTTTATTGTAAACAAATGGGATACATGTTTCAGTTTGTACATGGAGTAACAGCATACCATTTACATATTCATACATTTACATAGAGTAATGATTTTTGATTCATTCTGTTATTTTTTTTCTTCCCCCTCACCCCTCCCACCTCTCTTTTCCCCCTATACAGTCCCTCCTTCCTCCATTCTTGCCCCCATCCCACCCCCCATTACGTGTCATCATCCGCTTATCAGTGAGATCATTCTTCTTTTGGATTTTTGAGATTGGCTTATCTCACTTAGCATGATATTCTCCAATTTCATCCATTTGCCTGCAAATGCCATAATTTTATTATTCTTTATAGCTGAGTAATATTCCATTGTGTGTGTGTGTGTGTATATACACACACACACACACACATATATATATATATATATATATATATATATATATATATATATATATATATATATATCTCACAGTTTCTATATCCACTCATCAATTGAAGGGCATCTAGGTTGGTTCCATAGACTGGCTATTGTGAATTGAGCTGCTATGAACATTGATGTGGCTGTATCTCTGTAGTATGCTGATTTTAAGTCCTTTGGGTATAGGCTGAGGAGTGGGATAGCTGGGTCAAATGGTAGGTCCATTCCAAGTTTTCTAAGGAATCTCCGCACTGCTTTCCAGAGTGGCTGCACTAATTTGCAGTCCTACCAGCAATGTATGAGTGTACCTTTTTCCCCAAATCCTCTCCAACACCTATTGTTGCTTATATTCTGGATAATCGCCATTCTAATTGGGGTTAGATGGAATCTTAGTGTAGTTTTGATTTGCATTTCTCTTATTACTAGAGATGTTGAACACTTTTTCATATGTTTGTTGATTGCTTGTAGATCTTCTTTGGTGAAGTGTCTGTTCATTTCCTTAGCCCATTTCTTGATTGGGTTATTTGTATTCTTGGTGTAGAGTGTTTTGAGTTCTTTATATATTCTGGAAATTAGTGCTCTATCTGCAGTATGAGTGGCAAAGATATTCTCCCACTCTGTAGGCTCTCTCTTCACATTGCTGAGAGTTTCCTTTGCTGAGAGAAAGCTATTTAGTTTGAATCTATCCCAGTTATTGATTCTTGCTTTTATTTCTTGTGCTATGGGAGTCCTGATAAGGAAGTCTGATCCTAAGCCAAGAAGGTGAAGATTTGGACCTACTTTTTCTTCTAGAAGATGCAAGATCTCTGGTCTGATTTCAAGGTCCTTGATCCATTGTGAGTTGAGTTTTGTGCAGGGTGAGAGATAGGGGTTTAGTATCATTCTGTTGCATATGGATTTCCAGTTTTCCCAGCACCATTTGTTGAAGAGGCTATCTCTTCTCCATTGCATATTTTTGGCACCTTTGTCTAGTATGAGAAAATTGTATTTATTTGGGTTTGTGTCCATGTCCTCTCTTCTGTACCATTGATCTACCTGTCTATTTTGGTGCCAATACCATGCTGTTTTTGTTACTATTGCTTTGTAGTATAGTTGAAGTTCTGGTATTGTGATACCCCCTGTTTCATTCTTCCTGGTAAGGATTGCTTTATTTATTCTGGGTTTCTTATTCTTCCAGATGAATTTCATGATTGCTTGCTCTATTTCTGTAAGATACATCATTGGGATTTTAATTGGAATTGCATTGAATCTGTATAGCACTTTAGGTAGTATGGCCATTTTGGCAATATTAATTCTGCTTATCCAAGAACATGGGAGATCTTTCCATCTTCTAAGGTCTTCCTTAATTTCTTTATTCAATGTTTTGTAGTTTTCATCGTAGAGATCTTTTACCTCTTTGGTTAGATGGATGCCCAAGTATTTTATTTTTTTTGAGGCTATTGCAAATGGATTTGTTTTCCTCATTTCCCTTTCAGCTGTTTCGTCGCTTGCATATAAAAATGCTTTAGATTTATGTGTGTTGATTTTACAGCCTGCTATTTTGCTGAATTCATTGATGAGGTCTAGAAGTTTTCTGGAGGAGGTTTTTGGATCCTCTAAATATAGAATCATGTCATCCGCAAATAGTGACAGCTTAAGTTCCTCTTTTCCTATTTGTATCCCTTTAATTTCTTTAGTCTGCCTAATTGCTCTGACTAGAGTTTCGAGGACAATGTTGAATAGAAGTGGTGAAAGAGGACATCCCTGTCTTGTTCCCGTTTTTAAAGAGAATGGTTTCATTTTTTCTCCATTAAGAATGATGTTGGCCATGGGCTTAGCATAAATAGCCTTTACAATGTTCAGGTATGTTCCTACTATCCCTATTTTTTCTAGTGTTTTCAGCATGAAGGGGTGTTGTATTTTGTCGAACGCTTTTTCTGCGTCAATTGAAATAACCATATGATTCTTATCCTTAAGTCTATGGATATGATGAATTATGTTTATTGATTTACGAATGTTGAACCATCCTTGCATTCCAGAAATGAACCCCACTTGATCATGGTGCACAATTTTCTTAATATGTTTTTGGATACGGTTTGCCAATATTTTGTTAAGGATCTTTGCATCTATATTCATCAAGGATATTGGTCTAAAATTTTCTTTCCTTGATGTGTCTTTTCCTGGTTTTGGTATGAGGGTGATATTAACTTCATAGAATGAGTTTGGTAGGGTACCCTCCTTTTATATTTCCTGGAATACTTTGAGAAGTATTGGAATGAGTTCTTCTTTGAAGGTCTTGTAGAACTCGGATGAGAATCTGTCTGGTCCTGGGCTTTTCTTAGATGGTAGATTTTTAATGGCTTCTTCTATTTCATTGCTTGATATTGATCTGTTTAAATTGTGTATGTCCTCCTGGTGCAGTTTGGGAGGAGCATATGTCTCTAGAAATTTGTCAATGTCTTCGGTACTTTCTATTTTGTTTGAATACACATTTTCAAAGTAGCTTCTCATTATATTCTGTATCTCAGTTTTGTCTGTCATGATATTTCCTTTTGCATTATGTACTTTAGTAATTTGAGTTTTCTCTCTCTTTGTTAGTGTGGCTAAGGGTTTGCCTATTTTGTTTACTTTCTTAAAAAACCAACTTTTTGTTTTGTCAATTTTTTGAATAGTTTCTTTTGTTTCAATTGCATTGATTTCAGCTCTGATTTTAATTATTTCCTGTCTTCTACTACTTTTGCTGTTATTCTGTTCTTCTTTTTCTAGGGCTTTGAGCTGTAATGTTAGGTCATTTAGTTGTTGACACTTCATTCTTTTCTGGTATGCACTCCATGCAATGAATTTTCCTCTTAGTACCACTTTCATAGTGTCCCAGAGATTTTGATATGTTGTATCATCATTCTCATTGACCTCTAAGAATTTTTTAACCTCCTCCCTGATGTTTTTTGTTATCCATGTTTCACTCAATAGCATATGATTTAGTCTCCAAGTGTTGGAGTAATTTCCTATTTTTACTTTGTCATTGATTTCTACTCTCAGTCCATTATGATTTGATAGAACACAAGGCAGTATCTCTATTTTTTTGCATTTCTTAAGGGCTGCTTTGTGGCATAACATATTGTCTATTTTCGAGAAGGTTCCATGTGCTGCTGAGAAGAAAGTGTATCTGCTCGTTGATGGATGGAATATTCTATATGTGTCTATTAAGTCTAGGTTATTGATTGTGTTTTTGAGTTCTATGGTTTCTTTGGTTGGATTTTGTTTGGAAGATCTATCTAGTGGTGACAGCGGTGCGTTATAGTAGCCCAGAATTATTGTGTTGTGGTCTATGTGATTCTTGAAATTGAAAAGGATTTGTTTGATGTATAGGGATGTACCATTGTTTGGTTCATAAATATTTACTATCGTTATGTCTTCCTGATTTATGGTCCCTTAAGCAGTATGAAATGTCCTTCTTTATCCCTTCTGACTATTTTTGGCTTGAAGTCCACCCTATCTGATATAAGGATGGAAACCCCCGCTTTTTTACTGAGTCCATGTGTGTGGTAGGTTTTTTTTTCCATCCTTTAACCTTTAGTCTGTGGATGTCTTTTTCTATGAGATGAGTCTCTTTCGGGCAGCATATTGTTGGATCTTTCTTTTTAATCCATTCTGCCAGTCTATGTCTTTTGATTGATGAGTTTAGGCCATTAATGTTCAGGGTTATTATTGAGACATGATTTGTATTCCCAGTCATTTGCCTTATTTTTGGGTTTTAAGATGGCTTGGTTTCTCCTTTGAGTGCTTTTTCTATAAAGTAGTTCCTCCCTTTGCTGACCTCCATTGTTGTTTTTCATTTCCTCCTCATGGAATATTTTGTTGAGAACATTCTGTAGTGCAGGCTTTCTATTTGTAAATTCTTTTAACTTTTGTTTATCATGGAAGGATTTTATTTCATCTCCAAATCTGAAAGTTAGTTTTTCTGGGTATAGGATTCTTGGTTGGCAACCATGTTCTTTCAGTGCTTGAAATATGTTGGTCCAGGCCCTTCTAGCTTTTAGAGTCTGGGTTGAGAAGTCTGCTGCTATCTGTATTGGTCTCCCCCTATATGTAATCTCATGTTTTTCTCTCGCGGCCTTCAAAATCCTATCTTTATTTTGAATGTTGGGCATTTTCATTATGATGTGTCTTGGTGTGGATCTGTTGTGATTCTGTGCATTTGGTGTTCTATAAGCCCCTTGTATTTGATTTTCCATTTCATTCTTCAGGTTTGGGAAATTTTCTGATATTATTTCATTGAATAAGTTGTTCATTCCTTTGGTTTGTATCTCTGTGCCTTCCTCAATCCCAATAATTGTTAAATTTTGTCTTTTCATGATGTCCCATAGTTTTTGGAGATTCTGTTCATGATTTCTTACTATCTTCTCTGTTTGGGCAACTTTGTATTCAAGATTAAATATTTTGTCTTCATTGTCTGAGGTTCTGTCTTCCAAGTGGTCTAGGAGTATGTTGGTGATGCTTTCCATTGAGTTTTTTATTTGGTTTATTGATTCCTTCATTTCAAGGATTTCCGTTTGGATTTTTTGAGAATCTCTATCTCTTTGTTGAAATGATCTTTTGCTTCCTGCAGGTGCTCTTTCAGCTTTTAAGTATTATCATTCATTGCCTACGTTTGCTCTCTTATCTCATCCTTTGCTTCGCGAATCATCTTAATCATGTATAATCTGAAGTCCTTTTCTGACATTTCTTCTAACATACTGTCATTGGATTCTAGTACTATAGAATCTAGATTTGTTTGGATCATTTTCTTCCCTTGTTTTTTCATGTTGTTCATGTATCTTCCCCTCTAGCAGTGCAGATCTGGGGTATTGCAGATTTCCCCATATAGGCTTATAGTAGCCCTATAGGTTTCCAAAACCCTTTCTTTAAGGGGAGATCAATATTAGCAGTGCCCAAATCAGACACTATGCAATCCTAGACCAAATAGCCCCTATGGGGACAATAACGAAATTGTCATAATAAACAAAGTGAGTTCAAATATTATCTTCGGTAAAACAAACAGATTTGCAATAATGTCTGCAGTTTCTAATGGAGGACAAAGAGGATGCAGAGGGATGTAAAATGTGGCTGTTAATGGGATCAGAAAAGAATATACAGAAGTTCTAGAAAATACAAACGGTGAGAGTGTAATCAAAAGAAATCGGATGTTAGCATGCAAAAAAGGGAGAAAGAGACTCTGAGGGTACAGGTAAACAAAAGGAAAAGAGAGCAAGAAAAGTAAAGAAATGAAAACTTGAATTGTTTTAAAAAGGAGAAAAAAGAAAATCTACTGTATAACAGTCACATACTAATGAAACCTCCCAGTGTTCAGTAGCCTGATGCATGAGAGGTACCTGACAATGAGCTTCAATCCTCCAGCAGGCATGGCATGATGGGATTTGCCCCACCCAAGATCGGAGCTATGGCTTCCAGGGTTATCCAAGATGGCTGTTCTGGCTTCAAAATGTGTTGGCAAATGGGGAGCTGCAGTTCAGGGGTGGACGTGGTCAGCTGGAGGTCCTGGAGACGGGATGCAGTTGGTCCCGCAGGGGTCCTGGAGGTCGGGTGTGTTTGGTGTGTTGTGGGATTCTGGAGGCCAGGTGCAATCAGTTGGTCTGGGTTCCCGGTGATAGGGTGCAGTCAGTTGATCTGGGTGTCCTGGCAGCAGGGAGCAGTCAGTTGATGTGAGGGCCCCAGAGGCAGGGAGTGATCTGTTGGGCTGAGGGATCCTGGAGATAGGGCTCAGTCAGTCCAGCCAGGGGTCCTATGTGGCCTGGCTGTTGTCTCAAAATGGCGGCAGCCACGTGTAATCAAACCTGCAGGTACTGTGACAGTGAACTTCCAGGCAGCAGCAAGCAGCTGGTGCTCCACTGGTTGTTGGCGATTAGTTTGCTGACTGTTGTCGGACGATCAGGAGGTGAACCTCGAGCGTTGGGTGATGGAGAGGAGTAAGGCAGGCTATAGACAGGCGAGAGGCAGGCAAATGGCAGATGATAGACGCCTGACAGTGAGCAATCTGTTCTCAAAAAAGGCGTCGACATCAAACTGGCTGGAGGGTGGAATCTCTCTCTGCTTCCTGATGATGTGAGCTGCTTCCCTCTTCCCCCCATTTTTCAAATGTGGAAACCTGGGGTATCCATTTAGGAAAGAACTTGCCCACATTCATTTGGAAAATTAGAGGCACAGTCAGATATCAAATTCAGGCTGTCGGATTCTATATTCCATATTTTAGATTAGTCTGGTGTGTCTAATTCTCTGATTTCCTTGAAATGTGTCAGGCTTAAGGATTGATAAGTACCTAGTCAAAAAACCAGGACAAAAAGTTGGAAGAACCACAGGCTTCTCTTGTGACATTCATCTTTGTTCCAGTTACTGTTTCCTGGAGTTGGAGGTTCTAGTTTGTCTTCCTTACGGGAAAAGTTGGGGCAGAAGGGGAGGGTGATTTTTAATTGGGTTTAGAAAGAAAGTTTCCCCTGTCTGTATTGAACAGGCAATTTCCCCATGTCCTACCACATAAAATGTAATTCTGTTATTGTCAGATGTCTTAAGTGTGATTACATCTTCATTCTGTCAATTCATCTTCAGATAGCAGATCTGGGAACTTAGAGTCCAGGAACTTGATGTAGAAACAGAATTCAATAAGAGAGATGTTAATATTTACTCCTTTCAGTGCTCTTGGGGAAATAGCGCAATAATGTTTCCAAAGGGTCTTGAAAAGTATCTGACACACAGTAGGAGCTTTGTCAGTGTTCGTCTTTGGGAAAGTAGGGTAATGATTATTATAGGCATTAGTGGATAATAGAAATCAAATTGACTGTGTTGTTGAATGCTATATTTAATTTTTTTTTAAATCGTGTTAGGAAATGAGTGGAAAATGTTTCTGCTTTTGCAGTAGAGCAGAAAACAAGGCAATTATGGATATCAAGAATTGACTATAATCACCAGTCACAGTCGAAGAATTACAACACTGGCTTCAGAAAGGAAAGAAGATGAAGTTTAGAGTTCAAATGGTTCTGGGAAAATTGGAGAGAATATGAACCCCGTTCTAGTTGCCTCGGTAGGATACTAAACATGAGGTAGAGGAAAAAGAAGTTGCATAAACCTTGCAGAGACTTTGAAAAAGTTAACTGATAATTTCTGGGCATATTGTAGTATCAACTCTGCTAGCCTTATCAACATTAGCATAAATCTAAATTTATAGAACTGTTTTAGTAACAATTAGCAAGTAAAAACTGTATGCATTAGACAGTTAAACTATCACCTGTTTAATCTTCATAGGTACCAATCAAGGTAACAGTTAGTCAAATTAAATTAATACTATGAATTTCAGAAATGAGCACTGCTGTTTAAATACTTGCACTTTGAAGGTACAAGGAAATGAGATGACTTGGTATACCTTAAGAAGCTAGTATGTGCTGGTTATTTTGTATGCATCATCTCATTTGATCCCCAAAGCATCCCATGAATTAAATGTCATCAAATCTGTTTTACACATTAGGAAATTGAAATTGAATTTCACAGAGTTCAAGAAACTTGCCAAAGTCACATGGTTTTAAATGGCAGAGGCTCAAACAATGTCCTGATTTGTCTGAGTCTGCCAAGACACTACACAGAAAAACAGGTAAATGTCTTATAATCATCAATATGTATTTTTTAGTTTAAAACTGTCAGTCTAAGGTAAAAATCAATGATCAAAGTCTTGCCTAATGACCCAGTTCATTTTTATCAACAATGCTTGAATTTATTCATTTATGGTCATTTGTCATCTGCAATCATCACCAACCTGCCAGGTGAACAGCTAATTATTTTGGTTGTCTTATAAGCAAATAAACATCCCTGTCTGCAAAATGACAAATGGGAGCTGATCAACAGAGAAACAATTGTTCCAGGCTTGCAAACTCCCAGGAGTCTAATGAACAATGCCTTGCCGAATGAGCAATTGCGCAAAATAAAGAAATTACATTAGTGTGATTTCTTTAGGAACAGAGAGCAATCCATTGGCCTTAATGCCTTTGCAATAAAGAACTTTGGTAGTTGTGAGTTGGACAGTGGAGAAAACACACAGGGAATATCCATGTCTTTGGTAGGGCTGCCCCAACACTATAGCACTCTCTAGACACATGGCATTCACCACCCTACGGGACCATATGAATGAGAGAATTTTCACCCAGAATCCTGTTGCCAAGCCAAGGATTCCACTGGGAGCAGATAGAACAAGCTGGCGCTTTTGTATGGTTGGAGCCCTGAGGGTATGTGTGAGCCCCTTAATTCCAGAGAGCGGAGTGCTCATTTTGCAAAATGAGCAAAAAGACTTGAACTTAATCAACTCTGGGTTTGAACTAAGCTTCTTCTATTACTGACTCTGTCCTTTGGGACAAGTAGCTGATCTCTTTTGAGCTAAGGCATTTCATCTATAAAATGGGGAGAACAACTATCTTTCAAGACCCTTGCAAGTATTAACTAAAATAACAAGAACCAAACTGAAACACTTACCTGATGACTCTGTGTGTGTGTGTTTATGTGTATGACTGACTTGGACCATAAAGACAAAGTAAGCTGAGGGGCAGTGAGAAGGGAGTCCCAGCAAAGTTACACTCCAATCAAGGCCATGCTTCTGGATTTTGTAATTTCCCTGAAATTTTCACAGAATGTATTAGGGAAGCAGGATCAACCAAAGAGCAGAGTAAATACAGTTAAACGGCTTTGTGCAGATTCAGCTTATGTTCTTGTAAGTAGCTTATTCACTCCAGTTTTAGGAAAACAGGAAGTAATAAGATTAAGGATCCAAAGCTCAAATGAAAACATAATGTCAAATCTGGTCCAAGTAGGATTTGGGTTCAGGAAAGAGATTGAAATACTCCATAAAATTAAAGGAAGATGAACAGGCTTAGAAGACGTCGGAGGCACGCACTCTCCTGTATTTTGCAAATTCCTGGTGGAGGGTTTAGTTAGGAATTCCAGTGTCAAGCAGGAATGATAGGTGAGGCATTTTCAGGACACGTGACTAGTTGTACACTGCATTTACCCATTAGGGACTTTGCAAGGAATGGAAAAGTGACTTTCAAACATTTTGAACACAATGCTGTCAGGACAGGTCCTTAGACCTCATTTAAAGGTACAGGCTTCCTGCTTTGATGCCCAACTCCCCTCCTTGACAAGTACATCCCAAACAAATTCAACGCCTCCATTCATTTTAATTCACACCATAACTTACCACAGTCCTCTGTCCCTTCTATTGTCTTTTCTCCACCAGAAGCTTTTCCTTCCGCTCTAACATCCCTACCTGCTGTCCTCCCTAAGGTGTCAACCACAGGCAGGATATCTTCAGGTCCACCATGGATACCCACCTACTCCCACTAAAACTTCCCTGCAAGACCTTGCCTCCAACTAAATCTCCTATTACCTCTCTGGCTGCCTCGATTATAATCATGGAATCTTTTTCTTCTGTGGAATCAACAGTACCCACTAGCTGGACAGGAACTTTCCTAGCTCCACTTCTATTTCCAGTTCTCTGCATAATTACTGGCCTTGCCATTGGGCCCTTCCTGTTTTGGCTATTCACCTCCTTTTGATAAAAGACCATCAATGCCACTACTGATCAGACCCAGAACATCCTCCCGCTGAGCTCCATGAGAACTGCTCAACACCAACCCCTACGGGAATCCTCAACTGAGACCCCTCTTGGCAGGAAACAGTATAAGAGATATCACAACCCCTTCTTCCATCACCCCTTTTTTACCAAATTAAAAGGCAGGAATGTTAAGTACAACTTGACACAGACAACACTGCTTTGAAACATATCTTCCATCTTAGAACCAGAGTCACTCCAAGGTCACTCGGCTCCACCTGACCTAGACCCCAGACAATACTCCACCTTCCAGCAAAGAAACTTTAAACACCCCATCATCATAAGAAAGGAAATTGTTATCTGGCACTGAAATCCTAAAAACACCTAGTTCCTTGTGAAGGTGACACCATGAGGACCCTTCCCTGACAAGCCACTAGCAATGGCCTAGTTCCCCCTCCCTCATTCCCCTTTGTCTATCCCAGGCTGTAAGCAGCAGCCTGGTCTCAGTCTGCCCTGGGCCCCCCTCTGCAGGTTTGTTTTGAATAGACCTGTGTTTCTATAATAGGAAACAAACAAACAAACAAAAAACAACAACAAAACACTACATGCTTAAGGCCAAGAGTTGAACAGTAATGCCCTTACATTGCTTTTAATTCTTCATGTGGGTGCATAAAACTATTTGTATATTTTTACTACTAAATGAAGTGATTCAAACTTGAAAATAACCAATTAGTTCTATCAATCATATGGTACAAATTATTTAAGTAGTAAAATTTCAGATGAACTCCATCACTGATCAGAAACCACTGTACAGCATAAACAGAATAATTTTGGGCATCTGTTTTAGAAATGAGTATAAATAGCAACACATTTAAATTTTAATGGACATAAATTTGAAACTTCGGTTATAAGAAAGTTATAAAAATGTTTTACGAATGTGGATTACTCTCCCTTTAAGGGCAATTGAAACGGCCCACAGTGGACTAAATTGCTAATGAGGAAATTAAATTAATAGTAGTTTGTGCCATAAAGTAAAAAAAATTCCACCAATGATTCAAGACAACACTGGTGGAACATCAGTGATAAAGCTTTTGTGTCCAGGTGTGTAAAATTTTCAAAATCTACTTGCAGGTGATCGGAGCTTTAGAACTTGTAAAGTATTGCATATTAGTCAGACTTTTTAGAAAATTACTGACTAAGAAATTTTCTCAGGAAATTCTAAGCTTTATGATGCCTTCTTGCTCTTTTGGAGCCTTTATAAACACATCAAGTGCATTACTAGCAAATAACATTCAACTGTCTAGTATAAATAAAAACAAAATAAAGCTAAGTTCTTGGCACATTAGGTGAATGCAATCATAGGCACAGGATGACAATGATGATGATGATGATGGTATATGTTTAGCACTGATTAGGTTTAGGTATGATTCTAAGTGCATTTAGCTATGATTAAATTATGTTATTTTGATACCTATGCTTAATATGGATATCTTAATAATTTCTAAATGCACAATAGACCTCATGCTATCTTTTCTCAGTCTTTTGGCTAAGATCAAGTATAGACACAGTGTTGCACAGCACATCTCTGGAACTTGTTCATTTTGCTTAACTAAAAATTTACGTCCTTTGATTAGCAACTCATTTTCTCCTTTAGCAAGTCCCAGTCAACGGCCATTCTGCACTGACTCTGTATCTTTGACTTTCTTGGATACCTCATTTAAGGGAGGTCTTGCAATATCTGTGCTTCTGTTAGTGAGAAATTTCATTTTTCTTATCCTCAAGGTCCATCCATTTGGTCAGACATTGACTCATCAGGATCCCACTGAAGGTACATACTTCATTTTATTTTTATCCATTTATCCTTCCATGCACATTTAGGTTTTTTCACATACTGGCTCCTTTTTTTTTTTTTTTTTTTTTTTGAAGAGTGCTACAATAAACATGGAAGTGTTATTATCTTTTGAGATCTGATATCTGATTATTTGGAATTGAATAATATCTAGAGACAAAATTGTTAGATCCTATACTACCTCCATTTTTAATTTTTAAAGACCTCTCCTTTTGACATTCCCACCGGTAATACAAGAGTTCTATTTTTCCCCACATCCTCACCAACACTTGTTTTTTTCTTCTTTATGATAATTTTCATTTTACAGTAGTTTTTTTTTTTTTTAAACATTGAGTGGAACCACTCCTTTCCTCAAAATCAAAGTGGCTTTTATTCATTTTTTTTTAACATGGAAATTGATTTATTTTTTATTTTTATTTATTTTTATTTATTTTTATTGTAAACAAATGGGATATGTGTTGTTTCAGTTTGTACATGGAGTAACAGCATACCATTTGCATATTCAAATATTTACATAGAGTAATGATGTTTGATTCATTCCGTTATTTTTTCCTTCCCCCCTACCCCTCCCACCTCTCTTTTCCCTCTATACAGTCCCTCCTTCCTCATTCTTGTCCCCCTCCCACCCCACATTAAGTGTCATCATCCGCTTATCAGTGAGATCATTCCTCTTTTGGATTTTTGAGATTGGCTTATCTCACATAGCATGATATTCTCCAATTTCATTCATTTGCCTGCAAATGCCATAATTTTATTATTCTTTATAGCTGAGTAATATTCCGTTGTATATGTGTGTGTATATATATATATATATATATATATATACATATACATCACAGTTTCTTTATCCACTCATCAATTGAAGGGCATCTAGGTTGGTTCCATAATCTGGCTATTGTGAATTGAGCAGCTACGAATATTGATGTGGCTGTATCTCTGTAGTATGCTGATTTTAAGTCCTTTGGGTATAGGCTGAGGAGTGGGATAGCTGGGTCAAATGGTGGTTCCATTCCAAGTTTTGTAAGGAATCTCCATACTGCTTTCCAGAGTGGCTGCACTAGTTTGCAGTCTCACCAGCAATGTATGAGTGTACCTTTTTCCCCACATCCTCTCCAACATCTATTGTTGCCTGTGTTCTTGATAATCGCCATTCTAATTGGGGTGAGATGGAATCTTAGTGTAGTTTTGATTTACATTTCTCTTATTACTAAAGATGTTGAACCTTTTTTCATGTATCTGTTGATTGCTTGTATATCATCTTCTGTGAAGTGTCTGTTCATTTCCTTAGCCTATTTCTTGATTGGGTTATTTGTATTCTTGGTGTAGAGTGTTTTGAGTTCTTTATATATTCTGGAAATTAGTGCTCTATCTGAAGTATGAGTGGCAAAGATATTCTCCCACTCTGTAGGCTCTCTCTTCACATTGCTGAGAGTTTCCTTTGCTGAGAGAAAGCTATTTAGTTTGAATCTATCCCAGTTATTGATTCTTGCTTTTATTTCTTGTGCTATGGGAGTCCTGATAAGGAAGTCAGATCCTAAGCCAACAAGGTGAAGATTTGGACCTACTTTTTCTTCAATGAGATGCAGGGACTCTGGACTGATTTCAGGTCCTTGATTCATTGTGAGTTGAGTTTTGTGCAGGGTGAGAGATAGGGGTTTAGTATCATTCTGTTGCATATGGATTTCCAGTTTTCCCAGCACCATATGTTGAAGAGGCTATCTTTTCTCCATTGCATATTTTTGGCACCTTTGTCTAGTATGAGAAAATTGTATTTAATTGGGTTTGTGTCTGTGTCCTCTATTCTGTACCATTGATCTACCTGTCTATTTTGGTGCCAATACCATACCGTTTTTGTTACTACTGCTTTGTAGTAGAGTTGAAGATCTGGTATTGCCATACCCCCTGTTTCGTTCTTCCTGGTAAGGATTGCTTTAGCTATTCTGGGTTTCTTATTCTTCCAGATGAATTTCATGATTGCTTGCTCTATTTCTGTAAGATACATCATTGCGATTTTATTTGGAATTGCATTGAATCTGAATAGCACTTTAGGTAGTATGGCCATTTTGACAATATTAATTCTGCCTATCCAGGAACATGGGAGATCTTTCCATCTTCTAAGGTCTTCCTTAATTTCTTTCTTCAGTATTTTGTAGTTTTCATCGTAGAGATCTTTTACCTCTTTTGTGAGATTGATACCCAAGTATTTTATTTTATTTTTTGAGGCTATTGCAAATGGATTTGTTTTCCTCATTTCCCTTTCAGCTGTTTCGTCCCTTGCATATAAAAATGCTTTAGATTTATGTGTGTTGATTTTACAGCCCGCTATTTTGCTGAATTCATTGATGAGGTCTAGAAGTTTTCTGGAGGAGGTTTTTGGATCCTCTAAATATAGAATCATGTCATCCGCAAATAGTGACAGCTTAAGTTCCTCTTTTCCTATTTGTATCCCTTTAATTTCTTTAGACTGCCTAATTGCTCTGGCTAGAGTTTCGAGGACAATGGTGAATAGAAGTGGTGAAAGAGGACATCCCTGTCTTGTTCCCGTTTTTAAAGGGAATGGTTTCAGTTTTTCTCCATTAAGAATGATGTTAGCCATGGGCTTAGCATCAATAGCCTTTACAATGTTCAGGTATGTTCCTACTATCCCTATTTTTTCTAGTGTTTTCAGCATGAAGGGGTGTTGTATTTTGTCGAACACTTTTTCTGTGTCAATTGAAATAACCATATGATTCTTATCCTTAAGTCTATTTATATGATGGATTACGTTTATTGATTTACGAATGTTGAATCATTCTTGCATTCCCGGGATGAACCCCACTTGATCTTGGTGCACAATTTTCTTAATATGTTTTTGGATACGGTTTGGGTATGAGGGTGATATTAGCTTCATAGAATGAGTTTGGTAGGGTACCCTCCTTTTCTATTTCCTGGAATACTTTGAGAAGTATTGGAATGAGTTCTTCTTTGAAGGTGTTGTAGGACTTGGCTGAGAATCCGTCTGGTCCTGGGCTTTTCTTGGATGGTAGATTTTTAATGGCTTCTTCTATTTCATTGCTTAATATTGATCTGTTTAAATCATGTATGTCCTCCTGGTTCAGTTTGGGAGGAGCATATGTCTCTAGAAATTTATCAATGTCTTCGGTACTTTCTATTTTGTTGGAATACACATTTTCAAAGTAGTTTCTCATTATATTCTGTATCTCAGTGTTGTCTGTCGTGATATTTCCTTTTGCATTATGTATTTTAGTAATTTGAGTTTTGTCTCTCCTTCTGTTTGTTAGTGTGGCTAAGTGTTTGTCTATTTTGTTTACTTTCTCAAAGAACCAACTTTTTGTTTTGTCAATTTTTTGAGTAGTTTCTTTTGTTTCAATTTCATTGATTTCAGCTCTGATTTTAATGATTTCCTGTCTTCTACTACTTTTGCTGTTATTCTGTTCTTCTTTCTCTAGGGCTTTGAGCTGTAATGTTAGGTCATTTAGTTGTTGACTTTTCATTCTTTTCTGGAATGCGCTCCATGCAATGAATTTTCCTCTTAGTACCACTTTCATAGTGTCCCAGAGATTTTGATATGTTGTATCATCATTCTCATTGACCTCTAAGAATTTTTTAATCTCCTCCCTGATGTTTTTTGTTATCCATGTTTCATTCAATAGCATATTATTTAGTCTCCAAGTGTTGGAGTAATTTCCCTTTTTAATTTTGTCATTGATTTCTACTCTCAGTCCATTATGATCTGATAGAACACAAGGCAATATCTCTATTTTTTGCATTTCCTAAGGTGTGCTTTGTGGCATAACACATGGTCTATTTTCAAGAAGGTTCCATGTGCTGTTGAGAAGTTGTATCTGTTCATTGATTTTACTGTAGTTTTGATCTTCATTTCTCTGAATAGTGATGTTGAATACCTTTTCATATAACTCTTGGCCATTTGTATCTGCTCTTTGGAGAAATGTATATTCAGATCTTTAGCCCATTTTTTAAATTAGATCATTAGTTATTTTACTATTGAGTTGTCAGTGTTCCTTATATATTTTGGAAATCAAGCACTTCAAAATATTAAGTTGACAATTCTTTCCCTCATTCCTTAGCTGCCTTTCCTTCCAGTGATTACTTCCTTTCCTCTGTGGTAGGTCTGTTGTTTGATATCTTCCCATTTACTTTTTTCTTTTATTGTTTTCGTTTGTGGTGTTAGATTTATGAAATCATTGCCAAGTTCAATGTCATGAACCTTTCCCCCTATATTTTCTTCTAGGAGTTTTATAGTTTCAATTCTTATCTTAAAATCTTTAATCCATTTTGATTTGATTTTTTGTAAATTATGAAAGATAAGGGTCTGTTTTTATTTTTTGACCTAGTTATGTCCAGTTTTCCTAAAATCATTTACTGAAGAGAGTATCCTCTCTCTATTTTGTATTATTGGCATCCTTGTTTAAAATCAGTTAACCAGATATAGATTTATTTATGACTGTCTCTTCTATTCCATTCGTGTCTAGGTCTTTTATTTTAGCACCTTATTGTTTTAATTAATGTAGCATTATAATGTATTTTGAAATTAGGAAATATGATATCTCCATCTTTTTTTCTGAAGATTGGTTTGGCTATTTGGAGTCATTTTTTGGTTCCATACAAACTTTAAAGTATTTTTTTTTATTTCTGTAAAAATGATATTGGAATTTTGACGTGGACTACCTTGAATCCATACATTGTTTTGGGTAGTATGGAAGTATAACAATATTGTCTTCTAATCCATTAACACAGGATGTATTCCCATTTGTTTGTGTCTTATTTAATTTCCCTTATCAATGTATATAATTATCTCCTGAGTGAGGTTTATTCCTAAATTCTTTTAATTTTCTGAAAATTTTTATTTGTTCTTTTTAGTTATACATAACACTAGAATCCATTTTGACATAATTATACATGCATAGAATATATCTTACTCTATTTCAGACCTGATTACCTCTCTTTCCCCATCTGTTTCCCTTCCCCCTGTTTCCTTCCCTCTACAGATATTTCTGCTGTTCATTATTATTTTTCTTTATTTTAAAAAATGTGTTCTTTTGAGCTGGGTTTGTGACTCAGTGACAGAGTGCTTGCCTAGCACATGTGAGCCCCTGGGTTTGATCCTCAGCAAAATATTTTATTCATTTTGGTGTGTTGTAAATAGAACTATTTTCCTAATTCCCTTTCAGATAGCTGTAGTTAGTGTTAGAATCACACATGGTTTTTGTGTCAATTTTCTGTTCTGCAGTATTACTGAATATGTTTGTTAGATCTAAAAGGCTTTTTGTGATGTCTTTAGGGTTTTCTATAAATAAGATCATGCCATTTGTAAATAAGGACAATTTTACTTCTTCCTTTATGATTTGGATGCTTCTTATTTATTTTTCTTGCCTAATTGCTCTGGCTAAGCCTTACAGTACTGTATCAAATGTATGTGCTATGAGTGAACATCTTTGCTTCATTCCTGATACATTAGAGGGAAACCTACAGCTTTTCACTATTGAGTATAACTCCTCAATACTATACTTATTACCTTATTTAAAATAAAAAAGTAAGAAATTGCATAACTGACTGGGTTTGAGAAGTTCCTGATTTCAAATCCTTCTGCCCATTTTCTGACCTTCACAATCCAACAACATCTGTAACCTCTGTTTCTACTTCTTTGAAGTGTGCATATTTTCAACAGAATAATACATATAAAACTGCTTCACTTAGAGCCAGATGCACAGTAGGCACCAAGTAAATGTTAGCTAGTTTGAATTGGAAATTGAATTTGACTGAAAAGAAAACAAGATATTAAATCCTTTAGTCTGTGGCTTTTATATCTAACTAAATCAAGATACATTTTTCTCATGTGAGTTTCTTGAGACATTTTACATTATGCTTTACAATATCTTTATTTTACTAGCAAGCACTTAATATGTAGATATAGATATAGATGTACGAAAGTATACACTTTAAATGTAAGACAAGTATCTCTCCTTATTGGATCACACAAAGAATCTGGATAGAATTCAGTATTGATTCACTTAAGGAGGAAAGAATTGAGAGCATTGTGCATTTAATTTTGCATTCACCATGGGAAATTCAAGGAAGGTATGTGGGGATGTCTGCATGTAATTTGAATAGTATTAACTGCTATTCCCAAGGTTGATAGTATCAAAGGTGTTGCCTTTATAAGGAAGGACAATATAAAAACATTAGGGGCAGATTCCTTACTAAGATAGGACTCTATACAGGGAAGTTGGTGAAGTCAACATAAGACAACTGTCAACTTCTCACTCCAAAGTCACAAAACCCCCATATTTGCAGCACAACTAAATAGAATCAGACTCAGGCTGACCATCTCTAATTAATCAACTCCCAAAATAATGATTCATTATATTTCAGTTGAACTACTAAAAAACTACTAAAAGTGAGAATTATAAGTGAGTCTTAAATGCAATGATGATGAACAGTACATTCTCTGACTATGGAAACTTTCAAATAATAAATGATAGGTTTTCTATACTAATTTATTAATTCATCCAAGACTGAGCTACTTACTTTGTATACAGTGTTGGGCAAAAATTAATATTTTCCTGGACCCTCTGATGTTCACCAAGTAGCTAAAGTGTTAGAAGTACAAAAAAATTTGCTGAAATAATTGTGAAATCACATGTGTGCAAATGGACATAACAATGTGGATAACGTAACGCTTTGTGAGTTTCAAACAGTATAAAGAAGTAATTCTGCAAGTGGTTGAGTTACTTGACCTCAGCTACAGAAGGTACACGAGCCCAGGCCTCCATTTGCATAGACACAGAAAGTCCATATCAGGCCTCTTCTTCCTTGGAAGAGGAAGTACACATCTAGTTCTGCATTTGCCAAGTCTAAATTTCTATATGTTCTTACTCTTTTTAAAGGTATGCATGTGCCATTTTTAATTATTCTCTTTTATAGAGCTCTTACAACTACCTTTAATTACTTATGTGGATTCCATATGATCATAGCATGTATTAAACTTCATATATTTGAATTTCCTTGTGTTTGTTATAGACTAAACTTCTCTACTTTCTGAACTGACCATCCATCATCTCTTGTCAATTATTTTCAATTAATATCTTAATAAATCAGGTTAGAGTGAAGAATCATATTAGTGTTGTTCTTGTCAGAACAGACTACCTTTTTAAGGAAGTTTCTACAAAAAAACTAAATTTATCCACTAGGTAGTGGTTTTATCAGAATTAAAGATGTCATACACTTCTGGTAAGTTTCACCATGTACAGCTCTACACCATGCTGAATATGATCTTGAGGTGGACAGAGTTGACTAAAGGCCCTTCGGTTTCTGCCAAATGTGCAACAAGCAGGCTGGTTACAAAGGGTTGCCAAGGATCATTTTCACAGAAACTTAGAGACAGGTGCTCCCAAGTCAATTCCAAGGACTGTTTGCCAGAGTGTAGCACTTTAAGGGGTAGGTGAAGGGCAAGAGGGAAAACAACACATGAGGAAGACCCCTGGGAGAGGGGAAGTAATAGACTTCAGTGGAATTCTCAGAAGACAGCATCTGATATCCTCACTCCTTTCTAAACTGTTGCCATCCTAGGCTGATCTGAAAAGCAGATGGAATGAAGTCAAGAATCACAAAGGTTGAGATCCAGGGACTGATTTTCCTACAAACAGAAATGTTTGCAAAAGTTGGCCATTGCTTTGAAGGGACATGGTATATGATGTGCTGTCTAGACCACACTTCTATAATTCTTAGAGTAGAACCAACTCAGTACAGTAAACTTGGTTTCCATTGTGTCAAATGTATTTCATATCTCAAATTTAATATTGAATAGTGTTTTAGTCAGGGTTCTCTAGAGGAACGGAATCAACAGGAAGTATGATTATAAAAAGGGGATTTATTAGATTAGCTTACATGACCAGAAGCTGGATAGTCCACAATGGCTCTCTCCATGGAAGAATGAGTAGCTGCACAGTTCAAGAGGCAGAAGCCCTAGAACAAGAGGGATCAACAGTGCTAACCTAGTCTGAGACTAAGGCTTCTGGAAACTACCTGGAAGAGTGAAGAAGCAAGAGTCCAATATTCTCAGACCATCAAAGCAGCAATCAAGAACCTTTTCAAGAAGAGCCAAGCTTGAATCTACATCTGCTTCCTTGTTCTACCAACTTTTATTCCATCCAAGCCACCATCTAAGCCACACTTAGAGAAGGTCTCCACTTCAATTCCCTATCCCACATGCCAATCATTCCTAGACACACCCTCACTGACACACCCAGAAGCCTCTTAATCATCAGCATCTCTTAATGCAATCAAGTTGACAATTCAAATTAACCATTACAAGCAGTTTTACACTTGGGGAAAACTAGTTCATAATATGTATCCTGCTCGGCCATATGACTTATGCAAGAGAACAGGGAAAATTTCTGCTTTCTTTTTCAAAGATCAAGATATTTGAAAACTATCCCTTGCTGAAATTTGTCATGGAACCAGCCATGCTAGTCTAATTAAGTTTACAATGTCTATTGTTAAAAGGAATAGTTCTTACTGTGTGGAAGAAATTACACCCAGTAATTCCAGCCTATAATAGTCTGCAAAAATAACTCCTTAATTGACTGTTGAGAGTAATGATAACGTGATTTAAAACATAACGTTGGCACTAGAAAATTTAGTGTGGAAGACCAGTAGTGGGTTGAGCTGTCAGTGGAACAGCGCATTGAATTTTTCTAAGCTAATTCAAATGAAAACGCTGAGATTAAAAGTGATAACACAGTTCCAATGAGATAAGAATCTCTGCAAAATTAGATTACAGCCTTCTTGTGTTCATAAAAATCGTATTATCCTTGACACTATTAAATCAATCTCTGAAAGAAAATTATCTTCACAAGCTAAGCTTGCTTGAACCTTAAGAGTATGGTCCACTTTTCTGCTGTTTGAGAACAGAAGTGGTGCTTCTTTTATATATATATTTTGTCTGAAGAGGGATGGATGCTTCACAAGTAGCTTTGTGACAAAGAAATCACACCTTTGCCTATAGTATCACTCCATGTATCATTTAATTTAAAGGGAAAAAGTCTGCAAAGTATTGAGATGTGAAATGGAATCCTTTCTACAACTTGTCACTTGGCCACTTGTTGACATCCAGCTGCATTCCATTAAAACAAGCTTATGTTTGTGCAAGATAGGTAACTCTTTCCCAATGATTTTGCTTGTTTCTCAGCAACTGTAGACATCTCAGAAGAACAGCTTCATTTAGGACACTGTTTTCCCTGCTCAGTGAAGAACCAAGAGCGAGTGTCCCTGGTCCAATTGATTGTACAGTAGGACAGCAGAGAACAATAGAACCAACTTCTATTTATACAAACAAACAAATTCCAGATAACACATGTAAGAATAGACATCCTGATCTACTGTCTGGTCTCAGGCAAAATGTGCATGATAAGAACACAGACATTTTTCATGAGATCAGAAGTTGAATTTCATATATTACATGACAGCAACTCGTGCTTTGCAAAGGAATTCCCTTCCCTGAGCTCCTTCTCTGTCAAAAGAAAATGATATAATAATAATTATGGAATTATTGCTGAATTGCTCTAAGTATTACATAGAGACCGTGGTTCCTGTCTCATAGGAAACTCTGGGTTCATTGAGTTATTATTACTATAATTACTAACATGATCATCTTCATCAGTATTATTTGTATTTCCCAAAGTTGTATCAACTGAATTAATAAATATTGAAATATACTGTCTTGCTTCAATTACCGTGTCTTAGGGCTTTCTGATCCCTCTGTCTGAAATACATTCAGATATCCATGGTCACCAAGTACATATTCATCAACCTCAAATATTTACTTTTAAACAATTAAAAAGTGGTGGAAGAGTGTGAGATGATAGACCATCTACCTTGATTATCCTGGGAAACCAATTGAGTCCATTGCCTTTCTACACTGCTTGGGCCTTATAGGAACACAAATTATTGGAATTTTGCTTGGCATGCAAGCATTGGTAAGCTTTCTTTCTACCTAACAGAGTCTGAGTTCCTTGAGGACAACTAATCCAGCTGGTAATATTGATGCTTATTGAGGAAATGATTATTTCTGTACTATTTTATTATTTAAAAAAAAAAAAAACAGATTTTAACCTTTTGAAGAGTTTTGTGTTCACAGCAAAACTGAGTAGAGAATATAGAGTCCTAATACACCCCTGCTCCCCACACATCAACAGTCCACAACAACAGCCCACCAGCAACAGCCCACATCAGGGTGCTACATTAGTCAGAATCATTCAACCCCCAAATTGACACATCATTATCATCCAAAATCCGTAGTTTTCATTAGCATTCATTTTTGCTCTTCCATATTCTATGGGTTTGAACAAATGCATAATAGCGTATGTGTTCTATTAAAGCATCATACACATTCAGCTTAATAAAATCTCTCCTTTTTCTTACATCCTCTTCTGTCCATCTTTCTCTTCTCCAAACCCCTGGTGACCAATGGTCATTTCATTACCTCCTTAGTTTTTCCTTCTTTCAGAATGTCCTACACTTAGATTCACATAGTTTGTAGCCTTTTTCACATTGACTTCTTTCACTTGGTAAACCTGCATTAAAGTTTCTTTCATGTCTTCTCATGCCTTGATAGCTTGTTCTTTAGTGACATACCAATGCCTGGATGAGCCATCGTTCATTTATCCCTTCACCTACTGAAGGACATGTTGGTTGTTTCCAAGTTTTGGCAATGATGATTGAAGCTGTTATAAACATCTGTGTGCAGGCTTTTGTGTGGACATAAGTTTTCAGCTCATTTGGATAAATACCAAGGAACATGATTGCTGAATTGTACTGTAGGAGTGTATTTAGTTTTGTAAGACACTGCCAAACCACCTTCCAAAATAGCTGTGCCATTTTGTATTTTGACCAGCAATGAATGAGAGTTCCTGTGGTTCCACATCCTTGCCAGCTTTTGGTGGTATCAGTGTTTTAAATTTTGGCCATTTTAGGTGTGTACTGTGATTTCATAATTTCATTTAATGTCATATCATGTTGAGCATCTTTTTTCTTTGTTAATGGCCATTTCTATATCTTTTGGTGAGAAATCTGTTCAGGTTTTTTGGCATGTCTTTTAATTGTTATTTTTGTTGTTGTTTGTTTGTTTTGTTTTGTCTTGTCATGTTTGAGTTTCAGGTTTTTTAAAATACATTTTACATTACAATCCTCTATCAGCTAGGTCTTTTACAAATTTTTTTCTTATACATGTCTTATGTTTTTACTCTCTTGACAGTGTCTTTTTCCAGTGCAGAAGTTTTAAATTTAATGAAGTCTAACTTATTAATTATTTCTATCACAAAAAGTGCCTTCGGTCTTATTTCTGAAGTGAAATCATCATGCCCAATGTCGCCTAGATTTTCTCTTACGTTATTTTCTAGAAGTTTTATCGCTTGGCATTACATTGACATCTATAAATTATGTGTTAAATTTCAGGAAGAAGGTCTTATAGACTGAGTCATACCCCACCCCCAACATTCTTGAATGGATGCTCATAACCTCAATGTGACTGCATCTGGAGGTAGAATCTTCAAGGGTTCAATAACAGCAAAATGCAGTCATCAGGGTAGAGTTCTAACCAAATATAAAGAGGAAGAATCACAGACGTTTGTGCACAAAGAAAAGATCATATGAAGCCACATCAAAGAGGCAGATGTCTAAAAGCCAAGGAAAAAGGCCTCCAGAGAAACTCCAACTTCTGACAACCTTAATCCTGCACTTGTGGACCCCAGAATTGTGAGAAAATAAATCTTAAAATATTGCTGTTTAAGATACTCAGTTGTGGTGTTCTGTTATGGAAATCCTAGCAAATCCTAAAACAGTCTTGGAAGGTCTGTGTCTAGATTTTTCTTTTTCCCCATGAAGATGTCAAGTTGTTCCCACAATTATTTTTTCCTTGTATTTGATTTTATTTTTTGTACTGACATTTGAACCTAGGAGAACATTATCCCACTAAGCTACATCCCCAATCCCTATATTTTTTTGAGACAGTGTCTCACTATGTTTACTAAAACTGGTCTTGAAATCTTGATCCTTCTATCTCAGTCTCCCTAACCTCTGAATTACAGTCATGCATTGTTGAACTCAGCTTTGATGTAATTTATTAAAAATATTGTCTTTTCACCACTGTAATGTTTTTGTTCCTTCAGTAAGGATCAGTTGATTATTCTACTAGGGATCTATTTTTGGAATCTCTCTTGTATCCATTGACATTTCTGTTTATTCTTTCTTCAGTACCACATTGTCTTGATTACTGTAACTTTATAATAAATTTGGAAGTCTGATAGTGACATCAGTCTTTCAATGTTGCGTTGGTTATTCTGGATCTGTTGTTTTTCTATAGAAATTTTAGAACCAGTTTGTCAATATTCACAAAATAACTTCCTGAGATTTTGATTGGAATCATGTTGAATTTATAGATCAAGTTGGAATGAACTTGAATTTTTACAATACTAAGTCTTCCTTGATGGGATATCTTGTAATTTTTTACATCATATTTTTATACTTTTTCTCACATACATTAGATATAGCTCTATTTTGTTAGAATTATACCTAAATAGTTTATGTAGGAGGGATTCTATTTAAAATGATATTGTGCTTTTAATTTCAAATTCCACTTTTTATTTTTGATATACAGGAAAATACTTCACTTTTGTTTGTTAACTTGGGTATTGTTTGGGTATGAGGTGTCCTCGGAAAGCTAATGTTAGACAACACAGGACTATTCAGGTATAAAATGATTAAATTATGACACCTGTAACCTAATCAGTGGATTAATCCATTTGCTGGATTAATGATTTGAATGGATTACTGGGTGATAATTACAGGAAGACGTGGTATGCCTGGAAAAAGTATATCCCTTGAGGCTTGAATTCAAACACCTTGTCCTCATGGTTCATCTCTCTCTGCTTACCAAGTGCCATGAGCTGAGCAACTTGCCTTCAGCATGCCCTTCCACCATGATGTTCTGCCTCATTTCTATCCCAGAGCCATGGAGCCAGATGACATGCACTGACTCTTGGGAACCATGAGTCCAAATAAACTATTCCTCCTCTAAATTGTTCTTGTCAGAAAGTTTTGCTCACAGTAACAAAAAACTGATGAAGAAATTATCCTTTAACCTTGCTATACAATTGCTTATTGGTAGTGGGAGGATCATTTTATTGATCTTTTCTGCATCAAAATCATGCTATATATAAATGGACAATTTCATTTTTTTTTCCCATCTGTATACCTTTTGTTCCCCTTTCTTGTCTTATTGCACTGGCTAACACTTCCAGAAAGAGGCAGAAAATGGAAAGAGGACATTATTCTCTTATTTAGGGGAAAGAATTCAGCTTCCCATCTTCTTTTAACTTTTTATGAAGAATTTATGTGTGATAAATAAACTAATAAAAATATTTTAAATTGAGACAACTGGTAGTGTTTTCAAGGGCCTATTTTTAGCTATAAATTACTGCTTTTTCTTATTTGTGACAAACTTAGAAGAAAGCACCTCTAACATGGTACAGTCTATTTTCTAATCCAACTATGTTCAGCCCAGGATTGGACATAGTTTTATTCACTACTTACTTTCATAACATTTTGACTATTAACTACTCTGAAATTTCATCTCACTCTAATCAGAATGCAATTATCAAGAATACAGGCAACAATAAATGTTGGTGAGGATGTGAGAAAAAAAGTTACACTCATACATTGCTGGTGGGAATGCAAAATGGTGCAACCATTATGGAAAGCAGTATGGAGATTCCTCAGAAAACTTGGAATGGAGCCACATTTGACCCAGTTATCCCACTCTTCAGTTTATATCCAAAGGACTTAAAATCAGCATAATACAGTGATGCAGCCACATCAATGCTTATAGCATCTCAATTCATAATAATTAAGATAGAGAACCAAACTAGGTGCCTCTCAACAGATTAATTAATAAAGAAAATGTGATATATATATATATATATATATCCAACATATAGATATATATAGTGGGATACAGATATATCTATATGTTGGGACATTACTTAGCTTTAAAGAAGAATGAAATTATGGTATTTGCTGGTGAATGGGTGGAGTTAGAGAATATCATGCTAAGCTAAATAGGACAAACCCCCCCCAAAAACAAAGGCTGAATGTTTTCTCTAATATGAAAATACTAATTCACAATGAGGGTGAATAGGGAAGAATAGAATCACTTTATATTAGGTAGAGGGGAATGAAGGGAGGGGAAGGGATATGGGGGTAGGAAGGAGATTAGAGTGAAACAGACATTATTATCTTATCAACATATATGACTGCATGACTGGTGTGATCCTACAATATGTATAATCAGGGAAATGAGAAATCATACTCCATTTATGTATGATTATCAAAATGTATAAATGCATTCTATTGTCATGTACAACTAATTAGAACAAATTAAAAAAATTTAAAAAGAACGTTATAATCATTTTGATATTTGCATTTAAAATTTCATTCATCTCAACAAGGATGATAAAACATAGACTCTAACAATATCGCTTTTTTGTTCTGCCTCTTATTATAATATAAAATAATCTTAGATCAAATTGCAAATTAAAATGTAAAGCATTTAAAACAACTATTATCTAATGCCTCCTTAAGGTAAAAAATGAATTATTTGGTTGAAAATGTACCATATGATTTTAGTACCAGGCATTTAGGTAAGAGTAGCATAAGTTTAGGCAACAATAACAACTACAAACACATATGCACACATACGAACATTCCCTCTGAGAGAGAAATCGTGTTGCTTTAAAATCTAAATAATATAAAAATTTGTAAATTATTATAGGGTTCCACATTTTAGATTTAGCATTTAATCTTCTTTTATTCTTTGTAGATCACAATTTTAAAAATGTATTTGGAATCATTTTCTATCCCTTCATAGTTATACTTATTTTTCATAAAAGAATTTGTCATGTATCCTATCTGTCATGAGTAAAAGTTGATGGCAAATGTTATGAGATACTTTAACTGTTTATGATATGATTAATATTTTCAAATAACATCTTGGATCCATTACTGAGAATTACCTAAAATGTATTTTACTAATGTTACTACAACATAGTTAAATATGCCAAATTAGAAACAGAACTATTTTTCCTAACTGATTTGGTTGTTTATATGAGACAAGACAGTGTTCATAAACTGTAAACTGTAGGCATCTTCTCTGATTTTTTCTTTAGTAAGTAAAAAAAAGTCAATAAAGATTAATTTTTATTTTTTATCTCATTTTTCAAGTCTGGTTTTAAACCTTAATTTTTAAAAGAATGGCACTCATATCTGATTTCTGTTTATGGCATGAAAACATTAAAAAGTAGTCCCACAATGGTTAAAATATTGCAAGAAACATTTGCTTCGAATGTTTCCTTGTGCTCATTAGACTGTACTAGACAGTGTAACCTTGAGCATCACCTACATTTGATTGCTTAAAATTCCAAATCTGATATGGAAAATCACCTCCAGTGTGTGACTGGGTTTACTATGTAATTTTTCTTTTCAAATATACCATTATTGCAGTCTCCATCTGAAACCCTAAGCATGCTGTTATTAACTTGCTTTTAAGTTCCTCAATAAAGCAACATTTAGGATGTACATAAAAACACTGCATTTTTATTAAACAGCCCTGGAGGAAGGAAAGGTTATTTTAACAGTCACATCAACAGTGTGGTTCTACGGTTCTATTCAATTAGCATTGGCTTGCCAGCCTCCTTAAACACTGGCATTATGTCCCACTGTGTTTATTAATAGATTTCTTCTTTCCTACATTTTTCTCAATATCATAAAAACTCTAGGAAGAACATGTCTTGGGTTTTTTTCAAGGTAAGTAGAATGTTTCTCCCACTCTTTTGCACTTAGGTGTGCATTCCCATACAGACACATGCACACACACACACACACACACACACACACAACCCCTCCTTCCTAATGACAGAGACAGACAGACAGACCTAGATGATATGTAGAAGGATAAAAATGCATGAAATAGACAATGTTACTGGTGACCCAGAAATGTTAACAGATTCAAAACTATTTTTGAAGTTAAAATGAGTAGCATTCAATGATTGATGGGGAGATGAGCAAATGTGAGAAATCAATAATAATCCTCTAATTTCTGGCTTGGATAAAAGATACGTCAAGATTCATAATATGAAAGAGTTATAGACTTGAAAGAAATATGATGAAATATAGTTAAATTTTATTTAAGGTTTAGTATATGTTATACAGTATGCTAAACACTTTACATATGATGCCCCATTTAATCCTCAAAACATTGCAGATAGAAGAAAGTTAAGATCCATAAAGTTAATAAACATGCTGCTGAGTGAGCATCCATGGCCAGAGACTCTGATGCCTACAACCACTCTTAGGGACTGTCGCCTTATGGCAGGCAGAGTTTGAGATGCCTAAGCCCACTCAGAGGGATATGTCTGACAATATGTTGAATAGGGTATTCTGAAACTCAGGAAGGATAAGGTTGATGTTTTGTAAAGTTACACAAGGACAGAGCAAGTCCATCTTAAAATAGAGGTCCAGATATAAAATGCAGGAAATGCCAAAATGTATGGGCAATTTATCTCCCATATCTAAAATGTGAGATACGAGAAGGAGGCAGATGATCACAGGTGGGGAAGGTAACTCAGAGAACACAGAGCACCCGAGGTTAAGGGTGGTAGACAACATCAAGGGAAAATGACCCACATCACTGCCTACCTCAAAGAAGTGAATCATAAGAGAGGACACTGTGTCCCTTGGGCAGAGACTTAGGATGTCATTTCCTACCTTTGCCAAGACCAGTTCCAACAGAGGAGGAAATGGCTGTGCTGGGGAGGAGGTTGGCAGTGAAGGACTGTGGGATTTAAGTGTGAGAATGTAAGAATGTCCAGTGGATGCTTTTGTACATCCTGGGATCACCATGAACATTATTGCATTGATGATGCTGATGCATATTTACTTTGTACCTATCTAGAGTATCACACAGACATTTCATGCTGCTAGAAATAACCTAGACTCTGACCTTGAATTTTCAGTGTGTGGGAAGATTTTAATGGAGAGATATTTTGAAGACTTTTTTTTTTATTTAAGCTCCAGAGTATGCAAGGGATATATTTAAGTCCACCAAAAGAGTCTCATTTGGTAAAGCAAAAATGCCACAATCTTTTAAAATTGGTGCTTTTTCTGAAACAGAAAACTTCACACATTTTACATTTCATTTGCTAACTTTCACAGCAGGTCTCCCCAAACCCAACTTCCTACTGAAGTGTGTTTCCAAGCAATTTAATTTGGAAATTGAGAGCTGTCTTGACCTTTTCATGGATTTCAACTTTATATCCTAAAAGACTTCAGAGACGACACTCTATAGGTAATCAAAATATTCCAGAATAATAGGATTCTTATATTTAGATAGAATTTTCTATATAAAAAAATTAGTTCAATCAGTTCTCCTTTTAAAAACCTGCTGAAGAAGTTGTTTTTACATTTGAATTTCCATGACATTTACCATTTTGTGTCTTCCATTAACTATTATTATATGGCCTTTTACATCTTGCAGCTTTTGGCTCTGAAACAGAAAACCCCAGTTGTTTCTGGCTGAAGGCTCAGAATCAAGAATTACAAGACCATAAAAAGAGCACTTGAACATCTTCTGTGCTCTAAGGAAACTTAGCCCTTCTCACAAGTTGTTTTGTCAAACGGTGAAGACTTGAGGTGGGGAAATCACCATCATTTTTTCATTTTATGTATTTGAACATCTTGTCTTATTTTATAAATGTTTAAGAATTAAAAATGTGGATCTTGCTGGGCATAGTGGCACACACCTGTAACCCCAGTGGCTCAAGAGGCTGAGATAAGAGGACTGCAAGGTCAGAGTCAGCAACCTAAGTGTCTCTAAGGAACTTAGCAAGACCCCATCTCTAAATAAAATATAAAAAAGGTCTGGGGATGTGAATCAGTGGTTAAGTGTCCCTAGGTTCAATCCCTGGTACCACCAACAACAACAACAAAAATGTGGATCTGAATCAGTGATCTCATTTTACAGTTGAGGGAAACTGAGGCTTAAAAATACAAGTTGACATGCCCCAGGCCACATCATCAATTATTAGCAAAGTATGTTAATGCAAGTCCATTGGGCTGCAAACTAAGTAGAGTAACCACGACTTACTCAAGAAAAAGTGATGACTCATTGGAAAGATACCAGAGTGGCTCTCACAATCACAACTGAACCTCTGGGTGGAAAATTCAGGGTAGCTGCTGTGACGGCAGTTCTCAGATTGCTTCTCTGGAACACAGCTATGTGGAGACTGCTTCTACAGCCTCAGTTGATGGGGTCAACTCCATGTTCAAGTTTCAAATTTTCCCAGGGGCAAATCTGAAAGGCTGAGATGGAGTCAGGTGTAGCCATCCCTGGATGTGAAGGCAATAATACCAGGTGAGCAGAGTCACAGGCTCTGGCCAGATACTCACCAGCCTCCTACTACACTGTGGCTCCTGCCTAACTCTCTACTTGCATTGTCCTTGCTGACAGTAACATTGTTGTGGGAGCTCTTTAATACCAAGACTCAGGGAATACTCCAGGACAATGATTTACATAAGCCTGGACCCTGTTTGCTTATTTTTACATTTTACTTTTTAAATATTTCTCAATCAAATCTGAGACACTGTGATGGAAATGATTCAGTAGAAGATAAGGGAGAAAGGCAGGAACAATGATTGAAAGAACACCTTCCCCCGAGTGGTAAAGAGCTCATAAACCATTCAGCTCCTTCATCCCTAATAATCAAGCATGTTCTAAAACCCAGACTGCAAGACCCCCCCTTTAAAATCCACTGAAAGAATTAAAATCATCCTTACATTATTTTCACACAGACCCATAGATTTGGCCCTGCAATTGTGAAGGACAAGTGAATGACTGTCATTATTTAGGATAGCGAGTCTCTTTTAGGTTTTTTTTTTTTGTTTGTTTGTTTTTCTGCTGAGACCAAAAGATATGACAGGAACAATTTTAATTTTAGAGGAGGAAAAGTTTATTTGGGGCTCACAGTTTCAGAGACAAGACCATAGCTCTGTGCCTGAGGTGAGGCAGAATATCATGGCAGAAGCGTGTGGCAGAGGAAAGCAGCTAAGGACATAATGATCAGGAAGAGAGAGAGTGTTGAACTCACCAGGCACAAAACATATACCCCAAAGGCCCACTCCCATGACCCACCCCCTCTCGCTTCACCCTATCTGCTACAGTTACCACATAATTAATCCCAGGGGATTAATTCTGATTAGGTTGAGGCTCTCATTACCCAAACATTTCACCCTTAAATTATCACATATCATCTCACACTTGAACTTTTGAGGGACACGAAGGATTAGGACTTATTCTCTCTTGGAACCTTGATTGGGAAAGGTTTTACAGTCCAACAATGACAGTGATCCTGGAAGAAAGCAATGAATAAAAATCTACTTCAGACAGGAAGGGAGATTTAAGGTTGGTGGCAAAGGAAAGGTCTCACACACATTAAATATCTAGTCTACAGCACAACGAAAGGCATTTCTACACCCATAGCCTCTGACCTGGCAAGACTTACTCTGACCTAAGATATTTGGTGTTACCAGTACGACATGCTTCTTCTGAGTCCTAGTGTATAATTGTACATCTTTCTAAGAAATAACCAATGCCTTGGAATATGCATCAGAGAATCTCTTTCTAAATATCTATCAAAAGTTTCTCTCACTATCCAAATGGATATCCTTTACATTATCTTAAGTTATAAATAAAATCACATTTTCACAGATCATTCATGAAATTATTCATTTATCAAAATTAGAGGGATTGATTCAAATTAAGAAGCTTTTTATCAGTAAAGGAAATAATCAACAATGTGAAGAGAGAGATTACAGAGTTGGAGAAAATCTTTGCCACACACACTTCAGATAGAGCACTAATCTCCAGAATTTATAAAGAACTCAAAAAAATTTACACCAAGATTATAAATAACCCAGTCAATAAATGGGCTAAGGAAATGGGCAGACACTTCACAGAAGAAGATCTGCAAAGGATCATATGATATATGAAAAAATGTTCAACAACTCTAGTAATAAGAAAAATACAAATCAAAACTACCCTAAGATTTCATCTCACCCCAATTAAAACATCTATTATCAAGAATACAAGCAACAATAGGTGTTGGCAAAGACGTGGGGAAAAAGGTACACTCATACATGATGGTGTTTCAAATTGGTGCAGTCACTCAGGAAAGTGGAATGGAGATTCCTCAGAAAACGTGGAATGGAACCACCATTTGACACAGCTATACCACTCCTAGTCATATATGCAAAGGACTTAAAATCAGCATACTACATACAGTGACACAGCTACATCAATGTTTATATCAGGTCAATTCACAATAGCTAGATTGTGGAATCAACCTAAATGTCCTTCAACAGATGAATGGATAAAGAAACTGTGATATATATATACATACACACACACACACACACACACACACAGTAGAATATTATTCAGTCATAAAGAAGGACAAAATTATGGAATTTGTAGGTAAATGGATGGAGCTGGAGAATATCATGCTAAGTGAAATAAGCCAATCCCAAAAACCAAAGGCCAAATGATTTCTCTGATAAGTGGATGATGATACATAATGGGGGGGGGTGGGGGAGAGGCAAGAATGGAGGAAGGATGGATAGTATGGAGGCAAATGAGGGGTGCGGAGGGGGTGGGGGAAGAAAAAATAATAGAATGAGACAAACATCATTACCCTATGTACATGTATGATTATGCAAATGGTATGACTCTGTAGTACAACCAGGGAAATGAAAATTGTACCCCATTTGTGTACAATGAGTCAAAAGAAAATTGGAGTGTTGATTTTGGGCTGGGCTAAATCTTGAAAAAATAAACATGAAACTAGAGTTTTTATTTTAAGACCATATCACATGTGTATACATACAATGTGGTATAAAAAGGCATTTATAGACAAGTATCATAAAACATAAGTAAAATAACACACTATGGAGACACACAGATTGAGGAGGATCAGAGAAGTCTTCAACATGAGCACTTAAAGATGTATGAGTTGACATTGAAGACTCAGGGATATTGATATTGAAGGGATATTGATATGTTCCTAGAAAATAACAGAAAATAGAATGAAGAGAAAATCTATGACTGAGCAGCAAAGACTGATGCTTACGGAGGAGAAAGGCAACATCGAAGAGGTAGGCAGAGGTTCAGCCTTGCTGGAATTCATGGGCTGACATGAATACCATTAAGCTGAAACAGATACTAAAAGATCATTTGCAGGAAGTTATGTTAGGAGACTTTAGGCCTAATATGAAAATCCCAAGGGAGTTGTAAAACAATGTCAGAACAATGCCTGGATTCCATTCTAAATAAAAGAAATTGGAATCTCTACAGATAAGCCCTGTGCATCCGTATTTTTGGAAGTCTCCTGTTGTTCTAAGAGTCCCTGATGATCAGAATGGATAGATTCCTAGCACTGTATTTAGTCATAGTTGAGATGACTCTGGCATCTGAGTTCAAGGGTGGGTAAGAGTAGGCAAAACAAAAGCAGGAGAGCAATTAGAAGATTTTTCAAGAGTACTGGAAAAGTAGTCCAAACGTGGTAGTTTCTACGAAAATGGAAAAGAAGAAACTTTAAGAGGGAAGTCAACAAGTAGGATTTACAGACATGGGCTCTGATTGAAAGTGCTGGGCAAGGCACTTGGAGGAAACTGATAGCATCCCCAAGTCCCTGTCTTGGCCATACCTCATTTATCTTTCCCTTCTTTTCAATTCCTCAGTGTTTCCCTGGACAAGTTCTATAAACCAGATACAAATTGAGCACGACATCGCTTCCCTGTATTCTAAGCCTGATAACCTCTCCAGAGCAATCATCTTAATATCAAGATTTTGAGCAATATGTCATAGAATTTTCCTTCCAGTTTAAAACCAGTTAAGCATATTTTTTATGGCAAACAACCAATCTCTTTTGGCACAAAGAATATTTATTTAAAAGTGAAGTTGCTATGGTGATTTTTTTTCTTTTATTTTAAAGTACATTTACATCTGGAAAAAATGGCAGGTAAAGTCCTTATTGAAATTTAATGCATGGTTAATGCATCGTTTAATACCTCCATTTATCAAAATGTCAGCTGCCATACATTCAGTACAGACCCATACTGTTTCTAGGGAAAGGAAAATTTGCCATTTCAGAAGATGATGTCTCATAAAGGAATTCTAAAATATATTCAACAGTTATCCAATAAACTTTTTTCTCCTATAAATTAATGTCTGCCAAAGTAAGTATGTAAGAGAAAAATAGGATGTGCTTGTATTGCCTTTTAATTGTGACTCTGACATTTGAAAATTTGAACTGTGATTTTCTGATCTTCATGAATGATGCTTGCAGGGGGTATTTTTTTCCACAGCAGCAATGAATTGGGGCAGATATACAGGTATATTGTAGTGATAATGTTGATGTTTACTTTTATAGGAAGGAGATATATAAGGAATTGTTATCTTTCTTGATTGATAAAAGAACGTTGGCTTATCCAGTATCACACAGCTGGGAAGCCAAAAAGCAAACCACTGGTTTCCAATCTGAGTCCTAAAAAGTTTCATTTCACCTGTCTTCTAAGTCTGTTTTCTGCGACTGTAACAGAGTACCACAGCAATAGTACTAAGCAAGAGAGGTTAGTTTCACTGATGGTATGGAGTCTGAGAAGTGTAAGATCAAGGTGCTGCATTTGGTGAGGGCTTGTTGCTGTCATAACATAGCAGAAGGTATCACCAGGAGAGAGAGAGTGAGAGAGCACCAGAGAGGGCCAAACCCGCTCCTTCTCACATTAAGCCAATCCCCTGCCATATTAAATCATTATTCATCACCTCTTACAGGTTCTCCCTCCCTACAGTGTTGCAACAGGGATCAAGAGTCCAACACATAAACGTTGTGGACACATCCAAACCGTAGCCTGCCCTTCACCTCTAACATTCGTCATCCGTCGTTCATGGTGGGAAGGGTCCAGTTTGAAATCAGAGAGAGGTGTTTACAAAACTCTTTCATCAGTGGGACGTTGGGATCCTTACCTACCTCTCTGAGCTTTAGTTTCCTCAATTTAAAATTTAAGTTCACATGCAGAGGAGAATTTTGGAGACTCTAAGATATATATTATCCTCCCCCCGACATACACGCACACACACGCACACCATCACATATGAGAAAAGAGAAAAGGGTTTGTGTTCTTGTTCCTGGCTTGTCTAGCAATGGCATTATAATTATGAAAGAAAGGAGATTATAAAACACCTACCAAATTCCTCAAAGCTATTATCCATCAGTTTTTTTGTTCTATATTTTTATTTTGTACACTTTTAATTGTAAACACTTTTAAGGACCTGGTTTTATAGTCTACTTTATCTGACAGACCCAAAGTCCTCCAGCCACCTAAACAGAAATCAAACACACAGGATGAGTGAACATTCATAGGGGACAGCTGGTAGCTGAGACGGTGTGCAAATAATAAATCTAGCATTCAAAAATCTCACATAGGTCTTCTGATTTTATTAACCTAGACAACTTATAATAATTATGATAAACAGACATTGTCATTAAACATAGCAGCCTTTTGATAAGATTAAACATAATGCAATACATCTTCCTTTCCACCAATTCAGTATAATAAATTACCCTTAGGCTTCTAAATGAAGCATTTTATAATTGAGCAAAACAGATCGATTTTTAGGGGTCCTTATTTATATGCAAAACAGACTTTTTGAGAATGGTAAACTTGATTAAAATCTCTCTAAGTGCAAATCACAAATAACTTCTCCTCACAAGCCATAACTATCCTATTAATGTGTAATTTATTGCAAACAAGAATAGTAAAATTCTAATGTGCTTATGATCCAGATGGAAGAAAGAGTTAAAACATGGAAAACAACAAGCTATATAAAATGGGAAGAAAATGAAATTGAAATTTGAAAAATATTGCACAAGATAGTGTCCCAGCTGGTACATATGCTCCAAAAGTGAGAAAGAGAGAGAGAAGAAATGGGATAGGCTGTAATGGTGAAATCCATCTCGGGAGAATTGAAAGAAATTTCCATGCAACTCCTAGATTTTGAGAAAAAAAAAAATTCTCAGAAAAGTGCATGAATAATATATTGGATGTGGAAACCAAGTCTGCACACATGACCACTTTGGGGAGCCTGTTTGGAGTCCCCAGTCATGCCCCTACTCAAAATCTTAGATCTTTTCTGGCAATTACCCAATAACTAGCAGATGATGTACTTGGTAAATGACTTTTGCCCAACTCTATGTCATTTACATGAAAAGAAACAGTGACTTCTCATCAAAAGAACATGGGAATGACAGAATTAACCTATATAGCAGCAAAAACTAAGGTCAAAGTATGTCAATCATGCTTCTTGGGCTGACTGCAGATGAATCTCCTGGGTGCCATTTTTCAGAAGTGAATCCAGGAGAGACGTTTACCTAGAGAGAAGACACTCAGAGACTCAAATGTCCTGAATTTAGAGCCACCAACCAGCTTCTTCGTGGACATACATTTTGTACTCACATAAAATTAGCTTTATTTCCTATGTGTTAGTCAGCTTTCTGTCATGTGACCAAAAAAACCTGACCAGAACATCTTAGAAGCTAGGCACGGTGATGCACACCTGTAATCCTAGTGACTCAGGAGGCTGAGATAGGAGGATCACAAGTTCATGGCCCTAAGCATTGTAGTGAAAATCTGTCTCAAAAATAAAAAAAATAAAAAGGGCTTGAGGTGTAGCTCAGTGGTAAGCCACCTCTGTGTTAAATCCCCAGTATCAAAAAACAAAAACTTAGAGGAGGAAAAGTTTATTTGGGGCTCATGTTTTCAGAGGTTCAGTCCATGGGTGGCTGACTCTGGGCACAAGATGAAGCAGATCATCATGGTGAAACGACATGGCATAGGAAAATAGCTCAGTAGCTCATATGTAGAGAGAGCTCTGCTCACCAGGGACCAAATATAAACCCCAAAGGTATTCCCCCAGTTTCCTACTTCTTTCAGCCACACCCTACCTGCTATAGTTACCATACTGTAAATCTATTCAAGTGGATTAATCCACTGATGTGATTATAGCTTTCATAATCATTTAACCGTTGAACATTCTTGCATTATCTCATGCATGATCTTTTGGGAAATACCATATATCCAAACTATATCATCACATTAGATAATAAGAGTTACTCCTAGCATGGGTCCTTAGTGTTAAGTCAGAGCACATAACGTAATTTCTTCTCTACCAAAGTGAAGATTTGAAAAGGACCTCTAGGTCCCCCAATTCTTGTAGGAAGTCATTCAGGCTGTGGATTTGTCTTAAATGTTCCTTTGCCTTCCTCTAGGCTTGAGAATATCACATCTCCACCGTGTAATATTAATCTATTCACTCAAAACTGCTTGTCACCAATATGCATGAGTTTCTGGTTCTGTGCACCAGGAGAAATTTTTAAAAGTTTGTTTTGTAGAGTTTGAAATTATAAAATATTTCAATTGTACAGAAAACACCATAAATAATACCCATAGTTCACATGAATCCATCTTGTATAATATGTATTTATTGGGCATTTATGAGGGGAGGACCAACTTTGAGGCTATGGTGCTGAACAAGACGAACACGGCCCCACCCTCAAGACAGACAAAGAGGATAGACAGTATATTCTCATAAATTGCATGATAGCCAAAGCCCAGAGGTGATAGACATGTGTGGTAGGGTGAAGAAAGGCTTCCTGGAGGGTGAAATAAGAATTAGCCAAGCTAATACATCTTTCTTTCTTCTGGACTCAGTGTAATAAATTACCCTGAAGCTGCAGAATGAGGTATTTTATAATGGAATAAAACAAATCAATTTAGAGCCTCTATTCCTAAGGAAAGCAGAGTTTTTGAGACTGATAGCATCATCCGTTCAGGGTGTTGAAGACAGCAGGGCCTGCAGCCAGAAAGCTCAGGTTAGAGCTGTGGCTGGCTCTTCCCTGTGATCAGGCACGTTTACTTAGCAATTTGGAAGCTCAGTGTTCTCAAATGCAGAGTAGACATACTAACTCACTCTTTATCACAGAATTTGTAGGAGAACCACACAAGACAGACCTGTAAAATGTAAACTAATTCAGGTCTTGTAAAAACAGCCTGTGGACACCTCCCAATTGAGGCACCCTACAAAATACCTCACCAGTACTCCTCAAAACTGTCAAGATCATTGCCATAGCCAACAGCCTAAGGAGACATGACAACAGAATGTAATGTGGCATACCGGATGATCTTGTGTAACAGAAAAAGGACATTAGATAAAAGTAAGGAATAAAGTCCAAATAAAGGAAGGACTTCAGCTAGCTAAAAATTGTCATTTTTGGTCCATTAATTTTGACATAGAGCTTATGTACCATACCAATGTAAGATGTTAATGGTAGGAGAGAACGGTTGTGAGATATACTGAGGCCTGTGTCCTCACAAATTTTCTAGGGCTCTCATCTGCTTTAAAGTTAAAAAAAAAAAAAAAAAAAAGTTGTGTATTTAGTTTTAAAGTAGCATTATGAAAATGTCCCAGTTATCTGCTTAACAACACATCTGTGCTGAGTGGCTACACAAGCCAGGCACTATTCTTGTAGAACCACGAACAGGATAACCATCGTTCATCCAGCAGTAGAGGAAGAAAAATAAAATATAAACACATTTAAAATTGCATCACTCGGTGGTAAAAGGGATGAACAAAGAAGCATAGCACAAAAGTGGTAGGGAGAGAAATGGGTAGAAAGGGGAGGATTTTGTGGAGGAAAGGCCATTTAGCAGACTTAAATAGATTAGAGGGTTGCTTGAGGGGGTGATCATGTAAATCCTTGGAAAGGGAACATACTGGGCAGAGTAGCAGTAAGTGTGAGATCTCAGACCTGGATGGACTGGGGATGAACGTAGAGCAGGAAGGAGCCCGCTGTTGCTGGCAATAAGCCTAAAAGGGTCAAGCCCAGGAGCAGATGACATCATGGATGCACCATATTGTCCAAAAAGAAGTAGCTTCAATTTTATTCTAAGTATGCTTGGAAGCCACTGGAGGATTTTGTGCAGGAGGGAGAAGTGTGATGTTTCCATTTCTCAACTTTTAAATGAAAATTTTCAACCTTTCCAGAAAGTTGAGTAAATTGTACAGCAGTAGTCCATGTGTCCATCACTTACCTTCTGTAATTGTTCAGCTCTCATTGTTTTACTACCTATCTTTCCATTCATTTATTATCCATCAATCCATCTCGTCTTTTATTGGAGTTTAAATTGTTTGTGACAATATAATTCCTCCCAAGTATTTTATTACAATACTATTGACTAAAGTTCAGTGCTTTCTATGGGTTCTTTTACTGGGGATAACATTTATATATGTTGAAATAAGTAAGTTTAAATGTATTCCTCAAGATTTGCTAAATGGATACACCTGTGTGAGCAAACCTTTATCAAGATATAGCATATTACATCACTCCAGAAAGACCCTCATGTCCCATTCCAGTCCATTCCCATACTCAGTTACTTTCAGAGACAACCTGTGACCCATTAACTCTACTTCTAGGTATTGATCCATGAGAAATGAAAACTTATGCACAAAAAAAACTTATTCAAGGATGTTTAGAGCGCTTTTATTAATGATGCTCCAAACTGGAGATAGCTTAGTTATCCATCAACAGGCAAATCAATAAAAAATAAAGTGGTATAGAAATAGAAAAGAGTGCTCACAGCATTAAAAGGTAAACTCATGAAGCATAGAAGAATTTAGATGAATCTGAAACACAGTTTAGACATTAGAAAAAGCCAGACATGACAAAATACACATACCATGTAATTCTATTCATATGAAGTTCAAGAGCAAGAAAGCTAAGAGTGGTTAATTAAATAAATAAATAAGAATTCAGCTGTCTGTCTACCTGGAGAAGAACACACTTCATCCAAAGAAGTACAGTCGAGAGAGAATTTCTTGCTTTGGATCCAGTTCCCTTGATTCTGAAGTACACAGTGCTCAGGAAGTACAATGAGCTAATTAAAACAACTGGGAAGTAAAACATCTGCTTTGGTTTGGATGTAGTTTGAGTGTGTTCCCCAAAGTTTTCAGAGTTGAAATTTAATCCCCATTGTGATGCATTAAGAGGGTGGAAACTTAATTCAATTATTGTAATTACCAGTGCTCTATTTGCAAGGTGACTAGGACTAGATGAAATATTCAGGGTGGGGTCCCCTAATTGAATTCTAGTGGTTTTATAAGAAAAGGGAAGGAGCAGAAAAGATACATACACATGCACTCCCTGTGTCTTCTCATGTGATGCATTTTGCCACCTGAGGACTCTACCAAAAAGGAGGCCATCCCCAGATGTGGGCCAATGATCTTGAACCTCCAGAACTGTGAACCACATGAACTTCTTTTCTTTATGAAGTTACTTGCCTTCAGGTATTTCATTATAGTAACATTTCCAGATAATTGCCTGATTTTCAGGCAATTTTTTTTTGTTGTTTTTGAGGCACTTCATTCATTTCTTGCTCAGGTACAAACATGGTTACCAAGATTTGCATTTCAGAACATTTATGGGGTTCTTACAATGTGCTGTGTCTTTAACCTAGGTACCAGGGAGAGATACAGAAATTGTGCATGTTTATTCCATGGGATATTGGGTGAGGCATAAAATAATTACGTGATAAGGATCTGGGGAGGTCAGACAGATGCATTTAAAGCAGACTGGATTTGGACCATAGCATAGTCATAAAAGATCCTCATATATTTAGTCAGGACCAGAACAAAATGTACTCTGTAATACTGGTTTAAAACTGTGATTACCATATAGGAGTTTGACAAACAAGAATGCAAGGTACCTGTGTTATGGGACTTAATTAAAGTTATACTTTGTGTTACCTACTATATTTGAGAAAATTACTATATGCCAGGCTCAAATTTGGTTAGGTCTTCCTTTGTTTTTATGGAAGATAGGAAGAATTTTGAGTTTTTGAGTTTTTTTTCTCTTTATTTTTTTTTTCAGAGATTGATGCTCTGATATTAAAGGTACTGAAGTGTGGTTGATATTTCTTTTTCATGAGAATGCATATTTGACCAGAGATGCCCTTTCATAATTACTTATTTTTTTCATTGTAAACAAAGGGGATACATGTTGTTTCTCTGTACATGGCGTAAAGGCATACCATTTGTGTAATCATAAATTTACATCGGGTAATGTTGTATGATTCATTCTGTTATTTTATCCCTCCCCCACCCCTCCCACCCCTCTTGTTCCTCTATACAGTCCTTCCTTCCTCCATTCTTGCCACCCTCTTTAACCCTAAACCCAAAACTAACCCTAACCCTAACGCTAACCCCTCCCACCCCCCATTATGTGTCATCATCCGCTTATCAGTGAGATCATTCATCCTTTGGTTTTTTGAGATTGGCTTATCTCACTTAGCATGATATTCTCCAGTTTCATCCATTTGCCTGCAAATGTCATAATTTTATTATTCTTTATGGTGGAGTAATATTCCATTGTATGTATATGCCACAGTTTCTTTATCCATTCATCAATTGAAGGACATCTAGGTTGGTTCCACAATCTAGCTATTGTGAATTGAGCAGCTATGAACATTGATGTGGCTGTATCTCTGTAGTATGCTGATTTTAAGTCCTTTGGGTATAGGCCAAGGAGTGGGATAGCTGGGTCAAATGGTGGTTCCATTCCAAGCTTTCTGAGGAATCTCCATACTGCATTCAAGAGTGGCTGAACTACTTTGCAACCCCACCAGCAATGTATGAGTGTACCTTTTTCCCCAAATTGTCGCCAACAACACAATTGTTGCTTGTGTTCTTGATAATCACCATTCTAATTGGGGTGAGAAGGAATCTTAGGGTAGTTTTGATTTGCATTTCTCTTATTACTAGAGATGTTGAACATTTTTTCATATATCTTCTGTGAAGTGTTCATTTTCTTAGCCCATTTGTTGATTGGATTATTTGTATTCTTGGTGTAGAGATTTTTGAGTTGTTTATATATTCTGGAAATTAGCGCTCTATCTGAAGTATGAGTGGCAAAAATTTTTCTCCCACTCTGTAGGCTTTCTTTTCACATTGATGATAGTTTCCTTTGCTGAGAGAAAGCTTTTTAGTTTGAATCTATCCCAGTTGTTGATTCTTGCTTTTATTTCTTGTGCTATGGTAGTCCTGTTAAGGAAGTCTGATCCTAAGCAAACAAGGTGAAGATTTGGACCTACTTTTTCTTCTATAATCTGCAGGGTCTCTGGTCTGATTCTGAGGTCCTTGATCCATTTTGAGTTGAGTTTTGTGCAGGGTGAGAGATAGGGGTTTAATTTCATTCTGTTGCTTATGGATTTCCAGTTTTCCCAGCACCATTTGTTGAAGAGGCTATCTTTTCTCCATTGCATATGTTTGGCACCTTTGTCTAGCATGAGAAAATTGTATTTATTTGGGTTTGTGTCCATGTGCTCTATTCTGTACCATTGATCTACCTGTCTATTTTGGTACAAATACCATGCCGTTTTTGTTACTATTGCTTTGTCGTATAGTTGAAGTTCTGGTATTGCGATACCTCCTGCTTCACTCTTTCTGCTAAGGATTGCTTTAGCTATTCTGTGTTTCTTATTCTTCCAGATGAATTTCATAATTGCTTGCTCTATTTTTGAAAGGTATGTCATTGGGATTTTAATTGGAATTGCATTGAATCTGTATAGCACTTTTGGTAATATGGCCATTTTGACAATATTAATTCTGTCTATCTAAGAACATGGGAGATCATTCCGTCTTCTAAGATTTTCTTTAAATTCTTTCTTTAGTGTTCTGTACTTCTCATTGTAGAGGTCTTTCACCTCTTTTGTGAGATTGATTCCCAAGTATTTTATTTTTTTTCGAGGCTATTGTGAATGGGGTAGTTTTCCTAATTTCTCTATCTGAAGATTCATCACTTTTGTATAAAAATGCATTGTATTTATGAACATTGATCTTCTAACCTGCTACTTTTCTGAATTCACTTATGAGTTCTAAAAGTTTTCTGGTGGAATTTCCGGGTTCCTCTAAATATATAATCATGTCATCAGCAAACAGGGATAGTTTGAGTTCTTCTTTTCTTATTCGTATCCCTTTAATTTCTTGGGTTTGTCTAACTACTCTGGCTAGAGTTTCAAGGACGATGTTGAAGAGAAGTGGTGAAAGAGGGCATCCCTGCCTTGTTCCAGTTTTTAGGGGGAATGCTTTCAGTTTTTCACCATTTAGAATGATATTGGCTATGGGCTTAGCGTAGATGGCCTTTACAATGTTAAGGAATGTTCCTACTATCCCTATTTTTTCTAGTGTTTTGAGCATGAAGGGATGCTGTCTTTTATCAAATGCTTTTTCTGCATCTATCAAAATAATCATGTGATTCTTAACTTTAAGTCTGTTGATACGGTGAATGACATTTATTGATTTCCGGATGTTGAATCAACCTTGCATCCCTGGGATAAAACCCACTTCATTGTGGTGCACTATCTTATTAATATATTTTTGTATACGATTTGCTAAAATTTTGTTGAGAATTTTTGCGTCAATGTTCATTAAGGATATTGGTCTGAAATTTTCTTTCCTCAATGTGTCTCTGTCTGGTTTAGGTATCAGGGTGATATTGGCTTCATAGAATGAGTTTGGGAGGGTTCCCTCCTCTTCTATTTTATGGAATACTTTGAGAAGTATTGGAATGAGCTCTTCTTTAAAGGTTTTGTAGAACTCAGCTGAGAACCCATCTGTTCCGGACTTTTCTTTGTTGCTGGCTTTTGATGATCTCTTCTATTTCATTGCTTGAAATTGATTTATTTAAGTTGTGTATATCCTCCTCGTTTTGTTTAGGTAATTCATATGTCTCTAGAAACTTGTTGATGTCTTCGAGGTTTTCTGTATTTTTGGAGTGTAGATTTTCCAAATAGCTTCTAATTATGTTTTGCATTTCACTCGTGTCTGTTGTGATATTTCCTTGTTCATTCTGAATTTTAGTAATTTGAGTTTTCTCCTCTTTCTCTTTGTTAGTGTGGCTAGGGTTTATCCATTTTGTTTATTTTTTTCAAAGAACCAACTATTTATTTTGTTAATTTTTCTGATTGTTTCTTTTGTTTCAATTTCGTTGATTTCGGCTCTGATTTTAACTATATCCTGTCTTCTACTACTTTTGGTGTTGGTCTGCTCTTCTTTTTTAGGGCTTTGAGCTGTAGTGTTAAGTCTTTTATCTGTTTATTTTTACTTCTTTTGTTGAATGCGCTCCATGAAATAAATCTTCCTCTACGTACTGCTTTCATGGTGTCCCAGAGATTTTGATATGATGTGTCTTTGTTCTCATTTACTTCTAATAATTTTTTTATTTCCCTCCTGATGTTTTCTGTTATTCATTCATCATATAATAGCATATTATTTAATCCAGGTATTGGAGAAGTTTCTGTTTTTTATTCTGTCATTTATTTCTAATTTCAATCCATTATGATCTGATAGAACAAGGTAGTATCTCTGTCTTCTTGTATTTGCTAACAGTAGCTTTGTGGCATAAAATATGATCTATTTTAGAAAAGGATCCTTGTGCTGCTGAGAATAAAGTGTATTTGTTCTTTGTTGGGATAGTATATTCCATATATGTCGGTTAATTCTAAGTTGTTGATTGTGTTCTTGAGATCTATGGTTTCTTTATTCAATTTTTGTTTGGAAGATCTATCCAGTGGTGAGAGAGGTGTGTTAAAATCGCCTAGTATTATTGTGTTGTGGTCTATTTGATTTCTGGAATTGAGAAGGATTTGTTTGAAGTACATGGATGAGCCAATGTTCAGGGCATAGATATTTATGATTGTTATGTCTTGCTGATTTATGCTTCCCTTAAGCACTATGAAATGTCCTTCTTTATCCCTTCTGACTAGTTTTGGCTTGAAGTCCACATTATCTGAAATGAGGATGGATACTCCATCTTTTTTTCTGTGTCCATGTGCATGGTATGTTTTGTTTCATCCTTTCACCTTTTGTCTATGGGTATCTCTTTCTATGAGATGAGTGTCTTCAAGGCAGCATATTGTTGGATTTTTCTTTTTAATTCAATATGCCAGTCTATGTCTTTTGATTGATGAGTTCAGGCCATTAACATTCAGGGTTATTATTGTGATATGATATGTATTCCCAGTCATTTGACTCATTTTTGTTTTTTGACATGATTTGGTTTCTCCTTTATTTGGCTATTCCTTTAGGCTAGTTCCTCCCGTTACTGTTTTGCATTATTGTTTTTCATCTCTTCCTCATGGAATATTTTGCTGAGAATATTCTGTAATGCCGGATTTCTTTTTGTAAATTCCTTTAGCTTTTGTTTATTATGGAAGGATTTTATTTTGTCGTCAAATCTGAAAGTAAGTTTTGCTGGGTATGAGATTCTTGGTTGGCATCCGTTTTCTTTCAGGGCTTGGTAAATGTTGTTCCAGGCCCTTCTAGCTTTTAGGGTCTGGATTGAAAAATCTGCTGATATTCTTATTGGTTTCCCCCTGAATGTAATTTGATTCTTTTCTCTCGTGGCCTTTAAAATTCTGTCTTTATTTTGTATGTTAAGTATTTTCATAATCATGTGCCTTGGTGTGGGTCTGTTGTAATTTTGTATATTTGGAGTCCTATAAGCCTCTTGTACCTGGTTTTCCATTTCATTCTTCAGATGTGGGAAAATTTCTGATATTATTTCATTGAATAGATTGTTCATTCCTTTGGTTTGTTTCTCTAAGCCTTCCTCAATCCCAATAATTCTTAAATTTGGCCTTTTCATGATATCCCATAATTTTTGAAGACTCTGTTCATGATTTCTTACCATCTTCTCTGTTTGGTCAACTTTGTTTTCAAGATTAAATATTTTGTCTTCAATGTCTGAGGTTCTGTCTTCCATATGTTCTATCCTTGGTTATGCTTTCTATGGAGTTTTTAACTTGGTTTATCGTTTCCTTCATTTCAAGGATTTCTTTTTTTTTTTTTTTTTTTTTTTTCAGTATCTCTAACTCTATTGAAATGATCTCTTGCTTCCCGTATTTGGTCTTTTAACTGTTGATTGTTGCAATCACTTAATGCCTGCATTTGCTCTTTCATCTCCTCCTTCAATTCCTGCATTTGCTCTTTCATCTCCTCGTTTGCTTCCCTGATTGTTTTAATTATGTACATTCTGAACTCCCTTTCTGACATTTCTTCTGCTGTGCTGTCATTGGGTTTTATTGATATAGTATCTAGGTTTGTTTGGGACATTTTCTTCCCTTGTTTTCTCATATTGGTCAGATGTCAGTGGGACTCTGAGATATTGCAGATTTCCTCTATTGTCTTATAGTGTCCCTGTAGATTTCCAGTATATCACCTCCCAGCCTTCAGTAGCCTGAAGTCTTGGAGGAACTTGATAATGCAGTGCTTCTGAAGAAGGCTGCCCCTAGCCCACTACTGGTTCCAGGGCTTAGAGCTGGCTCTGTGAGGAAATCCTCTCACTGGGCGTTCCTGCTCCTAGAAGCTGGCTGTAGACAGGGTCTGCCCCTGCCTGAAGGAGCCAGGCTGCTAGGGAAAGCCTCTCCTTGTCCTGCCTTGGTCCTAGAAGCTGCCTGCAGGCCAGGGCCCGTCACTGAGTTCAGGGCTTGGGGTTGGCTCTGTGCAGAAAATCTCTTACTGGGCGGGCCTGCTCCAAGAAGCTGGTTGTGGACTCTGCCTGCCGCTAGAGGGAGCAGGGCTGCTTGGGGAAGTCTCTTGCTGCCCTGCCCTGGTCCCAGAAGCTGCCTGTGGGCCGGGGCCCACCGCTGGGTCCGGGGCTTGGGGTTGGCTCTGTGTGGAAAAGCTCTCACTGGGCAGGCCTCCTCCTAGTAGCTGACTGTGGATTGAGCCTGCTGCCGGAGAAAGAAGAGCTGCTTGGGGAAGACTCTTGCTGCCCTGCCCTGGTCCCAGAAGCTGCCTGTGGGCCGGGGCCCGCCGCTGGGTCCGGGGCTTGGGGTTGGCTCTGTGTGGAAAAGCTCTCACTGGGCAGGCCTCCTCCTAGTAGCTGACTGTGGATTGAGCCTGCCGCCAGAGAAAGAAGAGCTGCTTGGGGAAGACTCTAGCTGCCCTGCCCTGCTCCGAGAAGCTGCCCCTGTCCGGGCCTGCTGCCTGGGGGGAGCTTCACCCAGTGGGAGAGACTCACCCCGTGGCTCTATGTTGGTCCAAGTCTCTCAATGCCTCCACTTCTTGAATCCTGGGTTCTGGAGCAATGGGAGATGCAGCCACCCTCTAGTCCTCCATCTTGGATGTCCTTTTTTCTGTTTAAACTACTAACTTATATAAGTAGCAAATCATACATAACTTTTCCACCCAACCATGTATAAGCACTATGGATATTTAATATGCACATATATATTTCATTATGCATATGAGAATATACTATATAAAGTATTTTAGGGAACCTGTCATTTTATCTAATTAATGTCATCTGTATTTTTCCATGCAAGTTAATATATGTCTACATCATCACTTCAATTAATTATGTAATAATCCACAGTGTGACTATAACATGATTTATGTAATCCCCTATTGGTGTACATTTGGGTTGTTTCCAGTTTGTAAATTTTATGATGTGGACTTATTAATTTTGCCTGAAAATGAAATTTGGTTCCATTATTGTTACTGAACTACTTCCAGAATGTCATTTAAACAGGTTTCTTCTGTTCCCTTCAAATGGAAGTTTATAAGTGGCACTACTTAGTGATTGGAAAAGGCTTCTAAAATCTCTTGTGCTATCTAGTATCTGATACAGTTAGGATTCACCTTGCTGAGTGGAGGGTTCATGAATCAAGGCACAGGACTCCAGTCAGGAAGGAGCAACTAGGGAGAAAGGATCCCTGGCTTTGAGTACTGGTAACTAGTTGTTGATAGTTCTGTGATCTTAGGTAAGTTATTTAGTCTTTCCAGAACTGTTTTTCCACTTCTACCAAATGGACATATTAATCTTTAGTTCTCATGAAATTTTTGAGAAAATCATGAAATAAGGACAATGAGTAAAAATGAATGAAATCCCCAAGGCTGTTTAGCTATTTAAATCTTTGTCCATGTTTCCAAATATACTTGAGGAGATCTAATGCATATGGTAAAACTTCTGACAAAAGATAATTTACTAAACAAAACATCCCTTAAACTACATGTCATAACCCTAGTATGTTAAGTTTATAAGTTTCCTGTGGTGGTAGAGACTTTCTATGGGGGCTCAACATGCAGAGATCACTACACTCAAACAGGAAGCATTTCAGAACCACACATATGCCCCAATGTGATTAGGTCATTTTAGTCAGTATAATTATTATTATTACCTCTGTAACCAAAAGACCTGATAAGAACAATTAGAGGATAAAAAGTTTATTTTAGGGCTCATGGTTGCAGAGATATTAGTCCACAGACTACAGACTCCATTCCTCAGGGGCCTAAGTGAGGCAGAACATCATGGTGGAAGAGTGTGGTAGAGGAAAGTAGTATAGGCTATCACACTAGGAAGCAGAGAGAGGGTGTGGAGAGAGAGGGAGGGAGAGAGGCACCCTTCACCACAGACAAAATATAAACCCCAAAAGTACATCCCCAGGGACCCACCTCCTCCATTCACCCACTACCTGCCTAGAGCTGCCACCCAGTTAATCCCTACAAGAAGATTAATGCACTGTTTGGGTTAAGAGTCACATAACCTGACGATTTTACCTCTAAGCTTTCTTGCATTGTCTCACACTTGAGCCTTTGGAAGATACCTTATGTCTAAACCATAATGGGATCCGTACTCAAGGAGGCAAGCCTAAATCTAAGACCCCAAGGAAGGGGAGACACAGCCATTAAGCAGGATGAAATGTCCTTCTTTGTCCCTTCTGACTAACTTTGGCTTGAAGTTCACTTTCTCTGATATGAGTATAGAAACCCCTGCTTGTTCAGGAGATCCAGGTGAATGATATGTTTTTTTTTTTTTTTTTTTCCATTCTTTTACCTTCAGTCTGTGGTTGTCTTTGCCTATGAGGTGAGTCTCTTGGAGGCAGCATGTTGTCTATATTAGTATTCAAATATATAGTATATGTTTTTAATATATAATATGTAAACGTGTGCCTTTATATATCCATTCTATCCTATGGGAATATAATAATTATGCTTTTATGGACCATGATAGCTTTTATATGTATGTGAATATGTATTTATATATACATGTAAGTGCATCTATTTTTATATGCATCTAGATTTTTAAGTGAATCAAACAAAAAAATCACAGTGCACACATAAAACATATGCCTATAAATAGATTAGCAATGCACTTATCAGACTGATAATAGAAATTGCCTCTTGGGAGAATGTTTAAAAAGGCAAGATATATTTGTAAACATATATTTGTTTCTTTTTAAAAAATAATAATATGTATTAATATTTCTTATATACTAAAATCAGTCCAAAAATGTCTCAAAAGAAAAATAAGCCAGGGAACCACAAATTACCTGTTTTGCTTTATTGTTTTTCCTCCTCTAATCCACATGGCTACATATGTATTGAACGTCACTCTGTGGCTCTTGCCTCGGTTTCTAAAATAAAGCGAGAAGAGAATAGAAAGCTACTCTGAGGTCTGTGTCTGCTGAAATTCTTTTTTTTTTTTTTTTATTTTCAACAATATGGCCATGGATAAAAATACAACATCAAGCTGAAGCCTTTGAGTTTTATCAAAATAGTGCCAATTACAAGATACTTTTCAGGCACAATGGCCTTAAAAAGTGTTCATTTTGTCTTTTAAATATGAAAACATTTAAAACAGATTTTAATAATTTTATTAAGCAAAAATAATGTAGGTATTAAGTATGTTTTGTGTATTTTTGTTGTTGTTGTGAGTCTATCTATACCAGAGTCTTCCTGTGGATCAAAATTTCAATACATTTGGTTTAGCAAAGGAGAAATCCTCAGGGATAGAATGTGCCAAGTATCTTATAAACAAAAGGGTTTGAAGATTCAAATAGATGTTGTAAGAGGTTCCTTTTTATATTTTTTACTGGAGTTATTAACTCACTTATTAAAATAAGCACTCTAGTGAAATTTATGTTAATGATATACCTGGGCATAGTCAAGAAGACTTAACCTGAAGCTTCCTATAAACTTAAACCAGTGAGGTTCAGGGAAAGGATTTGAAATCTAAGAGGCAGAGCTAGAGACACAAACTCACTCCTGCCTAGAAACAAAACCTGAATAAAATTGCTAAGATATCTACTGTTCATATCCAAAAGACAATGGTCAGGGAATGTAACCCAGGGGCTCTTCAGTAAAGAATTACAGACCTCCTGAATTACAGACCACTCTGAAAGCCAGTTGGCAAAAGCAGAGTTCTTACTGAATTGTACATGAGTAGAGTCCAGACTGAGGGTTGGGATCTTACAGGACGTGGGTTGTCCTGGCAAAACAAATGTAGAGGAGAAACACTGTTGATAGAACAGAAAGGACTCAGTGAACTGTGGCTCTCTCCATTGGTCAATACAGTAGAGGGTAGGCATCAAGATTTTGGGGAGCCATAGCATTAGTCTAGAATCACCGCTAACCAGCTTTTCTTGTGTCCACAGGAGCAGGATCAAAAAAACAAAAAATGTTGATGTTGAGAACCACACACTGGGTGGTACAAAACTTTATAATGTTAAAAGACTGACCAAATTCCAGAGCAGTGAAGTGGCATGGTGTTGTGCACATGAACAATTAACACAGACCAAGGGCTGGAAGGCAGACTTGAGCTTCCAAGGTAGGCTTTCTTCTGCTTGACACTCTCACCTTCCTGTGGAACTTCTCTTTCTGCCACCTCCCTTGTTTAGTTTAATTATGTTGGCGTGATGTTGGCAAAATTCAACTCACTGTTGACATCTAATTAATTTTTTAAGGGAGAAAAATGATCACCCAAAACAAAGAACCCCCTTCTGAAGCTTCATCAAAGTCATTTGCATCCACTGTGATCTTTACAAAAACTGCCACCTTGTATAAAGTCGCCAGACAAGCCCAGCTTGGTCCCTGTGTGGGTACGCATAACATGCCCCTGGCCACACTCCCAGTCTTTGTTCTTGATTCTTCGAAGCCCTGAGCAGCCAGGCCTTCTTTGACCTACATGTTTTCATAACTACTAGCTTGTCTACATTGAGATTGTTCGTTTTGAGTCACTTCTCTCTATGTATTGATTTTTGTTTCTTCTTGGCAGCTTTCTGGATGCCTAACGAACCTGCTTTGGGACCAGGTAAAATATATTTTGGGAACACGATCATCCCACACATTGCGGGTCATGAATTTCTTTATTATTTGCCATGGCAGGCATTGCTACCCAAAAACTTATTATCTATTCAATCTCAGTTCTAACCTGCAAGCAGATATGTCTGAGGAGCCAATTTATTACTGATGTAACAGCACCAGGGAAGATGAGTTTGCTTGTTTAAAGAGATGAGTGGCATTGGCAATGCTATCAATTTCCACATGCAGAAATCCCGTACATGGGATTTTTGTAGTTATTAAAAAATCATGCATAGCAATGTTTCCGTCCCTTAGCTTGCATTTGCTGGGGCTACACATCCATCACAACTTATTCTTCTCTAAATGGCCTTGTCTTTCAGAAATGGGTAGTCTTGTAGAGTTGTTTTTGCCCAGCAATAACTTGTAAGACCAGAAAGGCTGTGCCTTTACATTTCTCATCTATTTTTCTATCTTGTGGTGCTCTTTATGGGTAATTTAGCTTCCCCAGGCAACTGTTCCATTTTGTCAATCCATTCACTCACTGATTTCATTGCGTTCAGCATATCCCCAGACCTTCCAAGCTAGGAAAGGGTGTAGGATACATAATGACTGGAACACAGATCAATGTAATATTGGCAAAAATTGCATATATGTGAATAGGTACATGTATGTACACACACATACATGTGGATATGCATACACCTGGGATGAAGCACACAGTTTATTTATTAAGACAGACCTGAGTTCTAACCCTACTTTCTGCTCACATACTGAAGAAACGTAGATAAGCTACTTAGCCTCCCTAAGTCTATTTTTATCTGTTCAATCTATAAAAGAGAAGACTAAAACCTACTTAATATGCATTTCTAACAATTAAATTACATATAAATCATTTAGCTTTAAGTCCTGACACACTAATGTTATTATTAGCTGATAATACTAAATTATTAATTATAACAATATTAAAGATGCCTTCCTTTGAAAAGCTGATCTAATATTGGTGAAGAGGAGGGTTATAGACATGTATATGATTAACTATAAAACCAGGCAGTAAAAGAGAAAAATTCCAATACAAGAGAAACAAAATATACTCTGCCAATGACTTCTAGCAGAGGAAATCAATGGAGATCTTGTGAGGAAGTGTAAATTGAGGCAGACTTTGGAGGAGGGGTTATTCAGGGACTTTTTCTTTGCAAGAGAGAGAAACTGAATGTCAACTAAATAAAACCAAAAAGGGAAATGTTGGCTCATAGAACTGGAAAGTCTAAGGGTAGTTCAGACACTGTTGGATCCACGTGTTCAAATGAAGTTTTAAGGGTTCAGGCATCTTCTGAGCTCTAAATCCTTCTGTGTCAGGAAAATCACTGCATACTAAAGGCTCAATACTCAAAGGAAAAGAGAGTCTTCCTAAGAATTGTATGATAAATCACAGAGAAGACTTATTGACCCTGTCAAGTGTCCAGTGTTTTCAGCGGACCGATTGTTATAGCCAGGAAAGATGCAGTACCTACCTGTGCCTCACTGTAGGGTGGAGTTTAGGGTGCTGTGATTGACGGCCTCACCAGAACCTCCTGCAATGATGGCAGAACAGCTTCTCAAAAGAAAAGCAGAGGTCTTGAAGGAAGAAGTGGGAGAGGGCCATAAGACCAGGAATGCTAAGATAACAGACTTCTTTTTCTTTTTCTCCACATTTTTATTGGTGTAATGATGCTTGTACCTTATGATGAGATTTTTTGCTACATATTAGTACATGAACACAATGTAACAATATAATTTGGCCTTCAGTAGAACAAAGGAAAGGGACCAAGGGAAGGGAGAGGTGGGGAAAGGACGAAATTCTGGGGATGGATATTAGCCAAAGAAAATAGATTTCTGCTTTAGTGCAGGTGGAGATCCTGTGTGAGGGGGTGTATGAGGGAACTTACAAGGCGAGCTACTTAGAAAGGAAAATTTTGCAAATAGAATACAACCAGCAATTTATCATACATTCCACCAAACTAGGCGTTTGGACCTAGCTTCCCTCAATTAATAAAACAACGATAGCTTTAGTAACCAGTCAAATAGTAGATACTGATTAATTTTTGCTCAGTGAATGGATACATGAAGGACAGATGGTTAAGTAAATCCACCCTTTCACCTTAACATTGTTTTATTCCCATTTTATAGATAATGAAAACTGACTTAGAGTTGTTCAGTGACTGGTCTGGGCTGATGGAGCTCAGGACTTGGAGACTTCGCTTTTTATTTCTCTCAGCCCTGACTCCCAGTTGAGTTTCTTGCCACCCTCCCACAACTTTCTCTTTCAACAGGGGCTGTTTCCTAGGCTGACTCACAGAAACTCGAACTCACAGGATTCATGGGCCAAGTTTTATTTCTAACGTACTTCTTTTGTTCCTCAACATTTTATGTAAGACTTCGAACTCAATTACCTTTGTGTTCCAGTAACTCACAGACTTCTAGACACTTCTGAAATGGAAGGAAACTAGGAAGCCCTCTAGTGTAAAGGACATTGTACAGTAAACAGCAGTTAAGTAACCATTTCTGTCAGACAGTGAAAGGTGAGGAGCCACGGCCCCTTGTCCTGATCTCCAGTGACTGAGTTACTGTCCCTACTATTCTAGGGATTTCTTCCTATGTAACTCTAACAAATGCACAACAGGCTCTCACTTGAATTGAGTTGCAGGAGTTCAGAGAAATAATGAAAGAACATCAAGCCTCTCCCCCTAGAGCAAATACAGGAACATAGTTCCCCTGGGCCCCAGGAAGCTGGCAGCCACTAGGATCTGACATATGGAACACCCACATTTAAAAATAACAAGACTGAAGACTGTTGTATTGCTTTTACTGCTCCCATCCCAGCCACTGCTTCATATCTTAAATCCCCTTATCATTTAATAAAGACAGCCACCTGTTTGGCTTAACGCAACATAAGCCAGCTGGGCTGAAGTGGACAGGGGCAGGAGGGTGGTGCATGGACCAGGAACCACTCTGCATGTGGTCTCTCCCACTCAGAATATGCTAAAGACAGAGGCAATCTGTTTCTTCCCTCTCCCTGTCCTCAACCTCAGTTTTAGGGAAATCTTCACATTTTGCTGCTATTAATGGCATGATTCTACATCTCCAGCTTCAAATGGAGTTTAGGGAAACCTTGTGTTGTCTGATAATGGGAGTGTATGTTTAAGTATGTTACGCCACTCCCCTTGCCTCAAAAATCCCCGGGTGCTTGTTAAACATTCAGACTTCAGAAGCCTATGCCAAAGCTGCTGAAATACAATCTCTGAGCATCCACAAATATATTAAAACTCCCCAGGAGTTTCTCTGATGGATTAAAGTATGAAAACTCCAGCCTCTCATTCTTCTGCAGTTTCTTTACTTTGGATGGGTCCTCTACACAGCAGAGCAGGTGGAAAGAAACCCCTGGAGAATCAGAATGAGCTTGAGAGGTGTGCTGGGGAAAAGGCTGCGTGGAGCCGGTGGCTTTCAAGGGCTACAGGTCTGAGCCAAGAACCAAGGGAGATCTTCAAAGTCAGTTGTGATGCAAGCTTGTTCAGGAGGGTAGGAGATTCCCCAGGGACTTAGGAGCAAAGCTTCACTTAGACATGGTGTACATTTACCTGCATTGATTTTTGTACCATGTAGGGACTTAGGGTGAAAACTTACTGGTGGGCACGAAATCTGTTTAGTGGATCATGGCCAGTTTAGAATGAAAATAATAAGTCATAATAGAATTGAAGGAAAGATATTCGAAAGCATTTTTCTTTGGAAGAATAAGAATTCTCTGGAAATTCTGTTCCAGGTGTATATGAATCCTGGGTTGAGATTTGCAATGTCATTCTACTCTGGGTTATAATCAAAGAAAAGTGTGAGAATTGTCGACTGGGAAACTTTGATTGCCCCTTAAGTCCCCTTATCATTTAACAAAGACAAATTTGCTAATGGTGTATATGTATTAACCCCTAGACCCCACTTTACAAATTTGACAACAGGTTGAAATACAGTAGTTAAAGTCAAAACTCAAAAGTTGTAGAAGAGTGCCCTGCTGAGTAAAGACAGGACCATGGAGAAAATAAACACAGTTTCATGGTCATAGATTCACCATTTCTCTATGTTGTTTAAAGTAACTTGACCCGCTCACCTGGTACTCCCATCCTGGCCTTTGCCTCGCGGTGTCCTAAGTACGTCCCTGAGAAGCAGTCTACACTGTGAAAGATCTCCACATCAATTGCTATGCGGTGTTGTTCTTTGGATGCCGTTGACAGGAGCTTGTGAGAAGTTGATAGAGTCTTGTTTGTTTAGCTTTTACTGAAGGTCAGAACCAAGATTCACTACCCTCCCTGGAGAACCGGCATTAATATTCAGATCCTCTCTCCAGTATCAAAAGCTCCTTGTTAAGAGCTTTTCCAGAGGCCTTCAATGGCAGCTTTGTTTACTGCCTTAAGGATCTCTTCAAAAAATTAACTGACACCTACTATATATATAAGATTTAGTTGGTGGCAAGTGACAGAAAACTAGACTCAAACTGGTTTAAGTGTGGAGAAGAATTCTATTCTTTTCAGGTAAAATAACATGAAGCAGGACTGACTAGATTCAGGTCTAGGTCTAAGTAGTGGGAACAAACAATGTAATCAAGATGGTTTTCTCCCCCACCATCTTCCAGTTCTGCTTCCTCTGCAGTCGGTCTACTCCAAGAGGTGATCACCCTTGCTGGTTACAAGAGGATTATCACAGCATCTCCTGCTAAGGCAGAAAAACCTTTGGTTTTTCTGGAGTATCACTGACATTGGGTGCCTGACCAACCACATGACAGTTGTTGCTATGCAACCAGATGTGCTGATTGATGGAGCACCACATAAAGACATTGGAATAAACTAAGGGTGAATCCCACGCTCACCCCCATAGAACTCTTTGGAGGCAGTAACCAGGATTTAAGTGTATCGTGGGTGCCAAAAGTTCAGGCCTTGTGCAAGCAACTCTGGGGAAGGACTTCCATCCCTTGCAAAGCCTACAATTATGGGTTCGATAATTAGGGGATTAGTGCATGTGTGTCTGTATGTGAGTTGTGTGTGCTGTGTGGATTCAGTTGCTTAGCACCATAGCAGCTCTCTAGAGAAATGTCAAACGTTCTTCACAGGGGAACTGGCAGGCTCACATCAGAGAAAAAGCATGTACGTCACTTGTAACTTAAATTTAATGAGAAAAATGATAGAGCATAGAAGCGTGTACTCAAGAGGCTATGAAGGGTAACAACAGAGAAGGGTTAGCAGGAGTTAGGATAACAGGTACCAAATTACAGTTCAATAGAAGAAAGAGTCCTAATCTCCTAATGCACAACCAGTGTCTATGGTTTTACGACAATGGATTATACATTCTGCAAATAAATGCAGAGAAGAATCTGAAGTTTTCCAACACAAATAAATAATAAATGGTTAGAGAACTCTGCATGCTTATTACCCTGAGTGGATCATTGAGCATTGTATACCTATATCACATTATCACTTTGTAAACCATAAAAACATGCAGTTATTAAATGTCAATTTAAAAAAAAGTACGATTTATTGTGCTATCTGGAGAAATTTTGGAAATTAGAATATATAAGTTCAAGTCAAGTCTTTCAGCTCAAGAAGAATTGGGGTGTGAGGGGAAGACAGGTCTACAAAGGTTAAACAATATGGCAAGTAAAGGGCACAGTAGGGATTGACATCTCTACTATATGCAGAAGGACTGTGCAAGGAACAGGGAGACCTGAGAAGGGAGGGCCAGAGTGCAGGGTGTTGGGCTTCCTCCCTGTGTGAGCTGGAGTGGAGGAGGAATAAGTCAAAGTTTTACAACAGGGAACTTGGAACTAACCCAATAGTCATGACCATGATGGACTTGAGGAATAAATTCAAGAGCAGAGGGAATTATTCATCTATACTAGAGATTACATGAGCACTGGTTTAACAGCAGGAACAGAGGAGAAAAAGAACAAATGATTACAAGTAGGACCCCAGACGCAGAGAGGGTTGCTTAGCAGTTCCTCAGACACGAGCAGTACTGACGAAGCAGAGTTAAATCCAGTTTCCATCTTTTATGGTTGTAAAAAGCATGACACTTTGAGTGGTTCCCTCTCAAAGGGCATGCTTTTGGTGATGAACTTCCCTACCTGGTTTAAAAGCAGTTAACCTGGTCTGCTCGAGGCTATTCCCACATATAGGGAAGGTGTTGGGGGAAGTCATTCTAGGACAACTTCTGCAGAAATGTCAAACTTTGCATTGGAAGTTTCCAGAAATTTGTAACTAGTCAGATCAGAGTTCCATTCCAATTCTCTCAGGCTAATCAGCTACTATTTGTGTTCCTTTTTGAAAATGGGTCTAATAAACCAAGACCTAGGATTATTGAGAAGTTTGAATGAGATATACAAAAGCAACTGTCATTCAATAAATATTAGATAAAAATCATTTAATTTTTAGAGAAATAATAAAAGGTGATACGGACATTGTTTTCATTTTACACTATAGAAAGGGATCAGAGAGGGAGAAAGAGAATAAGGCAGAATGAGACCTCGTGGAGTTCTTTGCACACAGTGAGTGGCACAACTAAGGTTCCAAGCCACGTGGGTCTGATGGGAAAAGGTCTGAGTTCTTTCTGCTAATCTCCATCTCTATAATCAAACTTTATACAAAGGACTATAAGTTGCCACTTGAATATTGACTCACGATCTCAGCATTGTGGTCAGGGCACAAGACATTCTACATATCTCTGAGGTCACCCATGATTTTTCAACATGACGTAAGGATCAGCAGTGTAACTTAATAACCTTGGCGGACTTATTACATTACTGGAACAGCCGCTGTTTTACTAGATGTCAATTATCATCTTTGTTATACAGATGTTCCAGGATTGAAAAAGAAAAATATTGATTAATACTGCCCCCAAATCCTGGGATAAAGATGAGAGTATTATATTATCCACTTGCTGGCCAGCACAATGAATTAGATTTTAAAAAAGGAATGAGAAGCTCTCCCTCCAGGGTTAATGAAGGATGGGCTTAGTGGAGGAAGCTGGTTGGAGCTGAGCCTCCTCATCCACATGTCTGTTATCCAGCCATGTTTTTGTTTTACTCTTTCTTTTTACTATTATTATTAACCTCTATGGTGACCCAGAGTTCTTGCTGCTGCCTTTGGGTTCTAAAGATATAAAACAACCAACATAAAATAGATGTCACCTCAATGGCTGAATTCTGAGAAAAGAGAGGGGCAAAAGCAGAGGCAATTTATGGGTAAGGAGGAAACACTGCAATCCACAGGAGGCAGTGTGAAAATCATGACTTCCTTGTTTCAAGGGTTAATATTACTCTGCTACCAAATAAATGGTATCAAATACCTTTTTGGATGATGTACAGATAGCCCTGAGTAGTTTGGCCTTCATCAACTTTTTCTACCTGATATTGCCTGACTTTCCAGTTTCTTTTCTCTCCATCAGCAACACTGACCTTTTCTTTTTTTTTCTTTCACTATTTTTTTTTTTTTTTTTTTTTTTTTTTTGGTCCTGGGTATTTGAATTCAGAGGCACTATACCACTGAGACACATACCCAGCACTTATTGTTTAATTTTCAGACAGGGTCTCTCTGAGTTGCTTAGGATTCTCCTGCCCTCAGCCTCCCGAGCCCATGGGATTAGAAACGTGCACTACCAGGCTTCACCTGAGCTCCTTTCATTTCCTTCTCTTGCAGGACTTTGCATGTACTGTTGTCTGTCTGAATCTTTCCTTCCCCGTGTTTTTGGCTCTCTCCTTCTATTCTACTTGCCTCCTCAGATGTCATCCTCTAAATCACCACCTTTTTGCAACCCCTGTCCCTCTGTCAATTATTCTCTACCCACAATCCTTTTATACTTTTCTCCTCCAAGTAATTATTGCAAAGTATGGTGAGATCATCTGTTTGGTTTAAACTAGCTAAGAATGACTGAACACATATTACATGTCAGCCAATATCTACATACTTACTACTATTAAAATCTTTGATCCTTATTGTATTACCATGGATCAAGGGACATAATTAATCCCCTTTTAAATACAAGAATCTGAAATATATAGAATTTAGGCTATATGTCTAAGATATTATGGTTAGTAAGTACACAGAATTTGAACTCAGAAAAATCTTGTTCTGAAATCTATGCTCTTAATTTTAACCCTATCAGACTCCCATTACTACATATTATTTATTTATCACAATTTAAAATAAAAATTTCACAGATTATTATTCATGCATGCATGATTTTATTGTATCTTCATTTAATATGCAGACACAACAATCCACAAAGTTGGGTTTTCCCAATAACTAACATATCTACTAACCAATGGGCAGCTAACATAGAACTAACTTTATCCTAGGCCCAATTCTGTTCTTACTCATATCCATAATCCAGAAATAAATGGCAGGTTCAAAAAAGAACAGAATTTGCTGAAGAGTTCTAAGACTAAAAACCCATGAGCAAATGTGCAGCCTTACTACTCATTAGTGAAATAAGATACTATTTCCTACCTCTTTAATTAGCAAGGATTAATATAAATAATACTTGCTGTTGGCAGGAGTTACAAAGGAACTTGGTCCTACATTATTGATGGGAGGTAAAACTATACAACCTGGGTGTTGTGCAAATTTGGCAACATGTATCCAAATATTGCAAGATTTCCTTGGCCTTTGATCCCACCAAAATCCATTTCTAATGAATGAATTTTAAGAATAAAAAGAGACTAAAATTGGAGATGAGATTTTTTGGGGGAGAACTGGAGAGTGAATTCAGTGTTGCTTAACCACTGAGCTGCTGCCCCAGCCCTTTTTGCTTTCTACTTAGAGACAGGGTCTCACTGAGTTACTTAGGGCCTCACTAAGTTGCTGAGACTGGCTTTGAACTCTCAATCCTCCTGTCTCAGCCTCCCCTGCTACTGGGATTACAGGCATATGCTACCATAACCAGCCTGGGCTGAGGAATTTTGACTGTAGGACTAAGTGTGTGAGCACATTAAAATGATGGCAGTAAAGTACATATCCATCTGTAGTGGGTTAGTCAGCTGTCACTTACTGGGTCCTTACTATGTGTATGACCCTGAGTGACATAATAGGGACATGATGACCAGCCAGTGAGGGAGTGAGGGGGAATGTGGCCCTTCCCTTGTTGAGATGCAGCGTCCAGTGGAACTGGTCATCTCCATACTGTTTAAATCCACAACATGGAATGTTGATGAACTACAACTGCAAGATATTGAGACATCCGAAAGCATGATTTGGGAGAATATTTAAGTAATGGTGATTTAAAGATCTATGAAAAAGAACAGGAGTGATGACAGGTAATAAATAGGTCTAATTTTGCATAAAGTGATTAGCATGAAGTATGTATCCATATATAAACAAATATACAGAGAAAGAAAACTATAGATAGAAAATGACCCAGAAGGTAATGGCGACTAATTAGTGAGAAATAGATTCAGGAAAATCTTTGTGTTTTCTTTGTTCACCCCCAAATTTTCCACTAGGAACCACATTTATATTTAGAGAAATAATACATTCCAATATAAAGAAAGCATTTACTTAGATTGTCTACAAAGCTTTTCTTTCCCCCAATCAATTAAGATTCTGGGTTTCTCTGTGGAAAATGAAGACATTTCTTTCCCTGGGAGTTGGTAGGCATTCCTGTGAATGAAGCAAACATATAAACTCTTTCTAATATCACCCCCAACTCTGCCTCCTGGACACAGTGAGTTCATGCCAGTCCTCAGCTCCCCTCCTGCCCTCCTGATCCTTTATCACACCTTGTCCTGCATTGTTTCTTGATATTTGTCCCTGTGTTCATTCCCCACTCCATACTATTGTGAACTCCTAGAGAATATGGAAGCATCTAACTCTTCCTCATTACTAAGAGTTTTTAGGACTAGACTCATTACTAGCTCATTCATTAAGAATTAAATAAAAGACTAAAACCAAGGATGCTCTGTTGAGTAATACAAAATAGCACATCATTAAAAGGCAGAGAGATCTACGTAATGGAAGATGCTCAAACCCACAAATGGGACACAGCTAGGTCACAAGCCAGCCCTGGCATCTTATCCCTGTGACCCTGGGTAAGTTGCTGATGCTGGAGTCTTAACTTCCTCTTCTGCAAACTCGCTGTGCAATTGTAGGGAGAACATTGTCAGATAACAGGGGTAAATTTTTTGGCATATAGGAAGCCTTTAAAGTGTTTTAGTGGGATGATGTTTTCAAGTTTACATTCAGCCTATGAAATCTCATGTATTTTTTCACTGTCTCTGTTTTTGATTCTTAACTTCTGAGTTGACTCATTGGCACTTATTTGACAGATTTTTAAGTATGTGTGTCTTAAAATTTAGTGCTCCAGACTGCTTTTTAAATTGCAAAATAGCAAAGTTGGCTTGAGAAAGAGGTTAAGTGTGTGTGTGTCTGTGTGTGAGGTTTCGTTTGCTCATATCACAGTTTTACTGTCGAATAATATTCTGCTGGAACTGGGCCCCTCCATACACAGATAAGAGAATGGAGGAATACGGAAGAAGGAATAGAGAGAATTTGTTTTAATTACAAAATCCTTGTTCCAGGCACTGTGTGAAGTACTTTACACACAGTCTCTGAGCTCGTTGCCCTTCTTCAGTTTTTATATTTAAAGAAAAATCCTGGAAGCTTACAGAGGTTCAGAGGTATTCCCTAGGTTCTGTATTAGTCAATTTTAGAAGCTGGATTCAAATTGGGCGTATGTCTGGGTTTCAAAGTCAGTACTGAGAGAGGTGAAGTGAGCCACCAGACATTCCTCTTAACTGATTTCACGTTGGTCCTGAGCTCTTGCTTTTCCACAATACTGCAGCAGAGAAAAGAGTAGCCTGTGACCTCACTCTCCACCCATCTGCTAACTATCCTGTTTAGAGACGTGCTTCCATCTGTAACCCATTGTGAAGGCATGTCATTAATGAGACACTGGGAACAAACAGAAATTGTGCTTCCTCCCGAGGCTCTGCTACAAGCTGCCTAATTGGGATTTATGAGTGTCCGTGATAAAATTTCTGCATAATAAAATTCAGAGATTTCTCATGAACTCAAAAAATAACCAAAGTTTCAACTAGTGCACAGGCATGCTGCCAGGGAGTGGGGGCGTGTGTGTTTATGCATGTGTGTGTTGGGGGAGAGGAAGGTTGTTACTGTGAATTAGACTAATAGTCTACAGGTTCACGTAATGTTTGCTCTTCACTAATTCAGACCAGAGGTGAATTAAGTTCAAGCCTTCCACACAGTATCTTTGAAGAACCATTTGCCATATCTGGAGCTTGGTGATCTGTCTCCTTAAGTGCCATCTTCACCTCTGATTGCAGAGTCTCTTTCCCTCTGAGCCCAGCATAGTTGACACAAACTCTATCAATGCCATCGCCCTCCGCTTTGGTGAGAATGATAATAATGATAATAACTACAATAATAACAACAGAAACTTGCCATTTTTGATGAGTGAACATCAGGTATGAAAAAGCCTTCCATAAATTAAATTGATAGCATCCAACTACAAAATAGGGGAACTGACAATGACCCCATTCTGTAGCTGAGCTAAGTAATGCTCAGAAATCGGGAGTGACTTTCTCAAGGCCAGAGAGTTGATGCATGGTAGTCAGGATGTGAATGCATGTCATCTGTGAGAAGCTTTTTACCATGACTTAAGGAACCATATGAAGGGAGGGGAAGGGGTATGGGGATAGAAATGATAGTAGAGTGAAACAGACAATATTACCTCATGTGCAAGTATGACTGCATGACCCATGTAATCCTATGATATGTATAATCAGAAAAATGAGAGATTCCTCTCCTTGTTCATATGTATGATCTATTAAAATGTATAAATACATTCTACTGTCATGTACAACAAATCAGAACAAATAGAAAAATTTAAAAAAAAAAGAAAACCCTATGAGTGTATTAAAATACTTGTTTAGATAGATGTAGCTAGACATCACTTAAACTATCAAGCAAAGAATCCAGAAGGCCTCAAGCAAGAGAAAGTGTGAACTTGGCTTGGATTGACAAGGAGAATTTGAGGAAGATGGTGAGAGGAATGGTAGAAGTGACGAGTAAAGGCGAGAATGTACTTGACATGGATGGAAACCCTGTGTTGCTAGAGTTTAAAATAGTAAGGATCACCCTCCAGCATCAGCTTTCCTGGTATTGACTTCAAAATTATCTACCTGATCATTAAGACCAAAGCCCTAGGAGTCATTCTCCATTCCTCTTTTTCCTTCCCAGATGCCTTGATGAGTCCACAATCACTTCTGACTTCTACGACTTCAGAGCCTCCTGGCCAATCTCCCTTCCTCTGCCTTTGTCACTGTAAGGTTCCATATGCAGTCCGATCCACACCAAAGATGGCCCCTGAGCGGCTTCTTCTTCCCATAAGTCTCGGTTTCCCGCCACCTATTTTCCCGCCGGCGGCAAGCCGGACCAATCAGAAACCCACACGCCACTTTCTCCCTTAACCCGGAAGCCCCAAGAGTATATATGTAAGCCTCATCTTGTAATAAAGTGGACTTCTCCGGTGACTTGCCAACCGTCTCCATCTTTATTGGTGCCGAAACCCGGGACGGAGTTAGCCTTCAACAGCACTCCGTTCCTCTGTTGGCAGGCCACCCTCGTCCTCTTGCTCCGGCGCTAGCTCTCAACACTGGCTTCGAAAATTCGTAAGTTTCCCCCTGGAAGAGCACACCTTACCTCAGCTAGCCGTGACCGTCCGGTAGCCTCCCGACGCTGAGTTAAGGGGGGACAACCTCCCACCACGACCTTCATGGTCACAGTGGACCCCTGTGCCCTTCCATCAGAACACAAAAGAGGCCAATAGAAGACACTTTATGAGGAGTGAGGAGCTTAATCTACCCCCGGGGAACCCCAGTCACCTTTCCTCTCCAACTACCTAAATCCAGTACTGGTAACCTCGTGGCCATCCGGGTTCCTTACCCCTTTGGGAATAGCGATGGAGGTGACGATCTCCATCACGCTTTCCCTTCCGTTCCGTCTCCGGAACCTCCGGATCCTTCTCAAGGCATTGGGGACGCCCTTTACCTTGTAGATTGATCCCCCTCCGGGTCTCTCTCGAGGCATTGGGGACACCCTTTACCTCGCAGACTGTTCCCTCCTCGCCTGAGGTCTTCCGCTCCCTACACCCTTCTTCCCTCTACCCATGGGGACCTCCCCATCTTCCCCGGTGGCAGACACGCCCCTCCAGTGTCTCCTCAAAAATCTAGGACCTCTTTCCCTTAAGCCTGACATCAAACCCAAATTATTGACAAAATTCTGCACTCAGGATTGGCCCCATTACCCTCTAGATAACCAGAACAAATGGCCCCCTGAAGGCTCTTTAGATCCAAATCTTTTAAGGGACCTTTTCAACTATTGCCAGCGCCTGAACAAGTGGAAGGAGATCCCTTAAGTCGAAGCTTTTAGGTTACTATCCCAAAACCCCTCACTTTGCACTACTTGCTCTCCCTCCCAGGCTCTTCTGGCATGTAAGATTGCTTCCCCATTGTCCTCCCCTCCCCCATCCTCCTCTCTTGATTCTTTTGACCCGGCCGATGAGCCTCCCCCTTATAGGGCCCCTCCTCTCAACCCTATACTCCCGGAGCCACCTTCCTCCCCCCCCCCCCCCCCCCCGCCTTGGCTCCCGCGCCCATAGCTCCTACACCCACCGCTCCGCCTATTTCCTTCAGCCCACCGCTCACGCGCTCCCATGGACCCCCTCCGGCCCCTCCCACTTTTATGGCCCCATTAAGGGAGGTAGCTGGAGCTGAAGGTATTGTCCGTGTCCACGTCCCCTTCTCCCTGGCTGATTTATCTCAGATGGAGCGCAAACTGGGCTCCTATTCCTCCGATCCTACCACTTACATAAAGGAATTCCAATGGATTTTACAAGCCTACAGCTTAACTTTTAAAGATATATTTATGCTCCTCGCCAACACCCTCCTGACCGAGGAACGGCGACGAGTTTGGGATGCAGCTCAAACTCATGCAAATGAAACACATCGCACAGACCCTACTTTCCCTCTAGGGCCTGAAGCGGTCCCAGAAATCGATCCACAATGGGACTACAACACAAATCAGGGCATACAAGCCCGGGACCGGTTTGCCTCGTGTCTCATTGTGGGTTTAAAAAAAAGGCGGCCCGCAAAGTAGTCAATTTTCAGAAGGTCCAGGAAATTATCCAAAAAAAGGATGAAACCCCCACTGAGTTCCTAGAGAGGCTTACTCAGGCCCTCAGGCAATATACCACACTGGACCCGGACACAGATGAGGGCCATCATATCCTTATGACCAGTTTCCTAGCTCAGTCCTACCCCGACATTAAGGCCAAATTAAAAAAAAAAAAAAAATTGGAACATGGACCGGCAACTCCTCAAAGTGAGATTCTGTCGCTGGCCTTTAAGGTTTTCCATGGACGAGATGACGAAAAAGAAAGCCTAAGGCATAAGGCCAGGCAAACTGATTTACTAATGGTTGCTCAAATGATCAGGGGGACTCCTCATCCTGTTCCCCATTCACAGAAATTCCCGATCCCTACAAGGGCCCCTCCTGGAGCTTGCTTTAAATGTGGAAAAGAGGGTTATTGGTCACGCTCCTGTCCTCAGCCGCGGCCCCCCAATAAACCCTGTCCCAAATGTAAACGAACAGGACATTGGGGCTCCGATTGCCCCTTCTCCCGAAGGGGTGAAGGGCCAATCGCTAGAATGCCCCCCTCTTGTCCTCCGATAGTGGGATTGGCTGAGGAGGACTGACGGAGCCCTGGGCCACACCCGACCCTCAATATCACCACTCGCGAGCCTAGGGTAACCCTTGTAGTAGATGGCCGGTCTGTCACCTTTTTATTAGATACAGGAGCAACCTTCTCACTTTTGACAGAGTTCCATGGTGCCACCACTCCTAGTTCCACTCCTATTGTCGGGGTAGGAGGGAAACGCATATATCCACTCAGCACTCCCCCACTTCTGTGTCGCCTTAAGAATTCCTCTTCACATTTTATCCACTCCTTTTTAGTCATGCCTCAATGCCCAATTCCCTTGTTGGGACGGGACATTCTTTCCCAATTCAAGGCGTCTATTTCCTTCCCACTTTTCAATGCCTCTACTTCCTTTTTTATGGCCCTATTGCAGGATCCTACCTCCTCACATCCACGTATCTCCCACCCTGTTAACCCCTCAGTTTGGGACACGGACAATCCCTCCATAGCTCAGTGCCCCCCAGTCTCCATCCAATTACGGGACCCTACCAAATTTATTCATCAGCCTCAGTATCCCTTAACCACCTCTACCCTTCTCGGACTTCCTCCCATTATTTCTGACCTTCTTCGCAAAGGATATCTACGTCCCACTCAGTCCCCCTATGACACCCCCATTCTGGGTATTAAAAAACCCAATGGTTCCTACCATTTGGTACAGGACCTCCGCTCCATAAATGCCGCTGTCATACCCATCCACCCTCTTGTTCCCAATCCCTACACTCTACTCTCTCTCATCCCAGCTTCTTCCACTCACTTCTCAGTTCTGGACTTGAAGGATGCCTTCTTTTCCGTACCTCTAGACCCTTCCTCACAGGACCTTTTTGCCTTCACATGGACTGACCCCCACACACGACACTCCGAACAGCTCACTTGGACGGTTCTTCTCAGGGTTTTAGGGACAGCCCACATCTATTTGGACAGACCCTCTCCCATGACCTCAAAAATTTCTACCCCACTTGTCCTCTCTCCACACTTTTGCAGTATGTTGATGATCTCCTTCTCTGTAGCCCTTCTTGGGATATCTCTCAATGGGACACGGCTGCCTTGCTTAACTTTTTGGCCCAACATGGATACAAAGTGACACCTTCTAAAGCTCAAATCTCAGCCTCCCAAGTCACTTACCTAGGGTTCTTACTCACACCACAACATAAATCCATTACAACTGACAGGAAACAAGCCCTTTCGTCCTGGCCTGTACCTAAAACCAAGGCTGAAATTCTCTCTTTTTTGGGCTTAGCAGGGTATTTCCATGCTTGGATCCCTAACTTTTCTCTTTTAGCCAAACCCCTTTACGATCTCTCTAAAGGAGACCCAAATGAACCACTCCCCTCCTCCCCTAAAACGCCTTTTAATAACCTACGTCTCAAACTCCTATCCGCCCCTGCATTACACTTACCAGATTTAACAAGGTCCTTTCTTCTCTATGTTCATGAAAATCAGGGACAGGCCCTAGGGGTACTGGGACAAATGCAGGGCCCCACATTTGCCCCAGTAGCCTATCTCCTAGCTTACAAGTCCCTGCATTCTTTACCCCCCTCACGAGTTTTAGCCCTAATTACTTCCTTTTTAGAAAACCCTTCTATATCCTTCCAATCCTGTTCTCCTCTCAACCCAGCCACTCTTCTTCCTGTTCACCCTACCCCAGAGCCTCCACTTCACAACTGTCTAGAAACATTACAATCCTTAACTCATTCTCCCTCTACCATTGTCAAGGGCCCCTTACCCCATGCGGATCACAATTGGTTCACGGATGGATCCTCATATAGAAGTCCAACAGCCCCCAAAGCTGGTTATGCCATAGTCTCCCTAACAGCCACTATAGAAGCCCAACCTCTCCCTCCGGGTACCACCAATCAGCAAGCTGAACTTATTGTGGCAACCCGAGCATGCATTCTGGCCGAAGGGAAAACCCTAAACTTATACACCGACTCTAAATATGTGTTCCACACACTCCTCTCCCATTCGGCAATATGGAAAGAGAGAGGATTTATGGCAACTCGTGGGAACACCATTACCAATTCTGACCTAATTCACAAGCTATTACAAGCATCCCAACTACCCACGCGGCTCGGAATTATCCACTGTAAAGCCCATAAGAAGGACAACTCTCCTTCTACACAAGGAAACCGATTAGCTGCTGCTGCTGCCAAGAACGCAGCATTTAGCAAGTCATCTGAGACCCCACCCCCAATTCTTCACGTGTCCTCTCCCAGTCCAATCCCGGACAAGAAACTTCTCTTTCAAATGCTGCATGACCTGTTTCACTCCAGTCCTCAAAGCCTGTCTCGTTTCTTACAATCCTTCTTTCCTCTCACATCCCAAGATAGAGAAATGCTAAAACAACTTTCTCAAACTTGTGTTATATGCCAAAGAACCAACCCTAACACCACTACAGTTCCTTACCCATATCCCTCACATCAAGCCCGCGGTTCCATTCCGGCGGCAGACTGGCAAGTTGATTTCACACACATGCCTCCTGTTCGCCGACACCGGTACCTCCTAGTTTTCCTAGATACCTTTAGTGGCTGGATTGAGGCATTTCCTACTACCAACAAAAGGGCCTCCACTGTCGCCAATCACCTCCTTACCTCCATCATCCCACGCTTTGGGATGCCTACCTCCCTTCAATCGGACAACGGACCGGAATTCACAGCTCAAGTAATTCAATCTCTCTCTCAATCTCTAGCCTTACCCTGGCATCTACACTGCCCATATCGTCCTCAGGCCTCAGGTAAGGTTGAGAGAGCAAATCGATCCATAAAGGAGACTCTCACCAAACTTTCCCTAGAACTCCACTTAGACTGGATTCGCCTCCTCCCTCTGGCACTCTTTAAACTACGCTTACTTCCAAAGAAACCTACCAATTTGTCCCCTTTTGAGGTGATGTATGGAAGATCTCCTGTACCCCCCGGAATTGTTCCTACCTCCCTAAACATCCCAAATACCCTCAGCCTCCCTCTCCTTTCTCACCTTAGAGCTGAACTTTGGAAACATCAAGACTGGTTACTTCCCCGTCCTCTTGCAACCTCCCCTCCTCCCTCCTTGAACCCAGGGGATCTTGCCTATTATACTCCACCAACCACACCTGAACCCTTATCTCCTAAATGGCTGGGACCATACCCAGTAATCCTTAGTACCCCCACCGCAGCTAAACTCATCCTACCTTCTAACGAGACCACTCCTTGGATCCATATTTCCAGGTTAAAACCCTGCCCGGCTGACCAAGGAGACTCACCCCCTACTCCTCTGGATCCTGACCCTATAAATACGGGCAAGCCGAACATCTACACCAGTTCCGTGGATCCCTCTAATCCTTTGAAACTCCGACTCTCGCGCCTCTCACCCATTCAGGAGGAATGATAACTTCCTACCTGTCTGCTTTTTTCCTTTCTTTTTCCTGACCCTAGATGGATTTGGTCCACCTGTCAACAAACTGGAACTCATTAGTCTCCCTCTATTAGGTCCTCTTATTGGAGTTCTTTGCATCATTTTCTTCCTCCCCTGTCTCATAAGGTTCGTTAGAGACCAAGTACAAAAAAATTTCTAACCAAGCCTTTAACCAGCTTCTCCTCAGGAACTATCAACTGCTACCTACTGGGAACAACGCCTGGTGACGTCCTGCTATGATGGACTTCCCCCAACTTCTTCCAAGGCTAATATCCTTTCTACGGACCTTGGACACTGATGCATGGCTCCTCCATCCGACTAATGACTACAATGAATTCCTAGACCAAATTGAGGACTTATGGCTCCAAGGGAGTTTTATGGACTTTACGGGGGACGAAGTAATATATTACTCTGATCTGACATGGCTTATTATACAATATAATAGCCAACGCTTTGTTCTCCCCTCACAACCAACCCCCCTGCCCCGGGCCCCTTGACGACGCCCCTGATCAGCAGGAAGCAGCCAGATTGAAAATCAATGTCCCGAATTCCCATAAACCAAAGAGGGGGGAATGTAAGGTTCCATATGCAGTCCGATCCACACCAAAGATGGCCCCTGAGCGGCTTCTTCTTCCCATAAGTCTCGGCTTCCCGCCACCTATTTTCCCGCCGGCGGCAAGCCGGACCAATCAGAAACCCACACGCCACTTTCTCCCTTAACCCGGAAGCCCCAAGAGTATATATGTAAGCCTCATCTTGTAATAAAGCGGACTTCTCCGGTGACCTGCCAACCTGCCTCCTTCTTCATTTTCCGCGCGGTCCTTTCAGTCACCTGCACTGATACCCCACCCTCCACAGGATTGCAAGGTGAGGTTTCTAGCAGGTAAACAAGACAACTTCTGCCTTTTCCATCAAACTCTCCAACACAGTTGGTGGTATTTTAATCTTACTGTTCATTTTAGGTAGAACAGTGACATTAATGTTATTCTTTAAAAGATGTTGTACTTAGAATCTTTAAAATAGGAATATTTAGAGATGACATTTTATCATGTCTGGGACTTTGTTCAGAGGGGTGGAACAAGTGACCAGGAATATGGGTACACAAAATTAGTCATGAAAAGCCAAATGATTAATTACATTCATGGAGGGTGATTTATAACTTCTGTTTTACCAACTTGATTTTGAAATTATGCATTTTAAAAAGCTTAATAAAAAACTGATGAGATATCATTGAAATAAGAATAAAATGCAAATGAAGTGCAAATTCCTAACCATAGTCTACATGGTCATGTGTGGTCAGGTCCCAGCCTGCTTCTTGGATTTCTTTACTCTCATTTCTTTTCTCATTGTTCACTCTGCTCAGATCCACTGAACTTCTTGGTCTTTGAACATGCCAGGTTCTTCCTGTCTCTAGAATCTTAGACTTGCTTGTGCTTCCTTTGGGATTTTTTTTCCTGTTACCCATAAAGTGACTACTCACTCTTAAATTAGGTCTTATCAGTGCAACCTGAAAGAACAGAACTTTTCAAATCACTCACATAAATCACACCACATACCCTTCACTCACAAGTATATCATCCAGTTGTGTCTTCCATGGTATTTTAAAGTTACTTGTATGTTTGTTTAAAGATTCTTTTTTAATCTACCACTTTACAATACGACTCCTATAAAGGCAGGAACTCAATTGTGTGCACTCAGGTTAAAAGACTTTTTGGGGGTTGGGCACGGTGCCTCATGCCTCGCTGCTCAGGAGGCTGAGTCAGAAGGATCACAAGGTCAAAACCAGACTCAGCATCTTAGCAAGGCCCTAAGCAATTCAGTGAGACATTGTCTGTAAATAAAATATAAAAAAGGGCTAGGGAAGTGATACAGTAGTTAAGCAACCCTGGATTTAATCCCAGTTTAAAAAAAAAAAAAAAGACTTCTTGATGTTTCATAGTCATTCAAAATGTACTGGTTGACTATTAACCTCTTGTTTACAATGAGATCTAACTTAGTAAACCCTAGTGCTGCAAATTTAGCATTATCCACACAGTGACTGGGTAGGCAGGGCCACTGGCATTAACAACTCAAGGAGTCAAAGGTGGCAAAAATCTTTACAAAGCATAGATAAATGTCCTGACCACGTAGAACTTCCCTGCCCGAAATTATATTATTTCCCCTATTGAAAAACCCTAGACTAGAAAATAACAATCAGATTGTAATGAGAAAGGAAGTTTGATGCAGCAGGAAGTAGTGTAGGATAAGTTCTAGAGGAAAATCAGGACTAGACCCTGAGAAGCCTTCTGTATGTAAACCATCATAAAGAATTAGAAATTTAACTGGGGAATGGTGTTAGTTTTCTACTGGTGTTACAACACGTTCATACAATGTTGGTGGCTGAAATTTGCTCAAAGGTATTGTCCTATAGCTCTAGATGTCGAAAGTCCTCGGCATAGGGTCTCAAAAGGCCAACATCAAAATATTGGCTAAACGGGGCTCTTATCCAGAAGCTCTGAAGAAAAATTAATTTCTGGGATCCTATAGGTTGCTGACTAAATTCAATTCCTTGTGGAAGTCTGTGAAGTCTGAAGTCTGTGTTTCCTTCACTGCCTTCAGCTGTGGCTTGCCCTGGCTCCCGAATGCAGCCGCAAATCTTTCTGATGCTTTCCGAAGGACCACCTCCACCGGCAGAGGGTGGGGCCCTGCGTGTCTCTCTGACTTTTCCTGCCACAGTCCTCTATCTCCAGCTTGAGAAATTTACATTTCTAAAAACCTGTATAATTGGATTGGGGCCACCTGGGTGATCCGGGTCCTCTCATTGTTTTAGACTCTGTCCTCTTCACTGCTCCAGCAAAGCCCTTCCTGCCACTTAATTTAACACAATCGTGGGTTCCAGGGATGGAGGCATGGAAATCTATGGGAAGTCATTCTGCCTACCACAGGAGTCATTGAATGTTTTAAAAGAGACAAATCACATTACCCAAATCTGTTTAAATAACTATTTCTTTCTTTGTGGCTATCTTTTAGCAACAGGCTTCTTTCTCCTCCAGGACCTATAGCAGTGGTGCCTGCAGGGCCTCTGCTGGGAAAGCCATTAGAAGCCCACAGCTGCACGTCAATCCAAGTGGTGCTGTACTCCAGCTCCACACAGCCAGAGCAGAGAGGAAGGGATTGTGTCTGCCTCCACGAATGGTGGGTCTCAGCTGCGTCCCCATTTCTGGGAGAATTTATGAGCAGAGCACATGCCAGGGGGCATGGAGAGCTTCTCTCCCAGAAGCAGATGCTGCTGATCCCACACCGAAGCAACCTCACTCTCCAGCACTCCCAGACACTGCCTGCCAGATGGCCACAGCTGAATCCACAGCTGAATAGATGTCTGCTGTTGGCACCAATATGCCGCGGTGGGACTGGTTGAGGACCAGAGATGGTGGCAGGGAGGGCATCAGACACACACAAGCAAGAAAACTGCTTGAGGTATATCAGGCTCTGTACTAAGCAAGCACTTTGCAAATACTCTAACACAACCTTCACCATATTCTCATGGGGATGGTATTATTTTGTGCCCATTTTATATAGGGTGAGACCAAGGCTTAGAAAGTTCGAGTAGCTTACTGAAAGTCAGAGAACCAGAGATTACTAGAGTTGGACTTTGAACAGAGGCAGATCTTTCCAACTCTCTGTGATCTTAGATGGTGCACTAGCTAAATCTAATATCAAGAGCTTTTTAGCCCTCTCCAATAGGATCCATGGACACCTGCAATCTCACTTTGCACCGGCTCAGATATGCCCAAATCTGAGCAGTTGCCATCAGATGAACCATCCTCATTTACAGGTCAGTGGCCCAGAATATTTGCCTCCTGTGGAATTGCATGTAAAGCTGGTGAGTGGATAATTGAATCTGACATCCAAAACGATATCTGTAGTCAAGAGAAACTTAAAACCAAAGATAGGGATGGAACCAAAACAAGGTTAAAAAATGCATGGGGAGGCAAGAGGAAGATCAGATTCAAGAGTCACCTTAGGGATCCTAAGTACATGGTGTGAAGTCACAGGTGCAGGACAGGCATCACCATCCTGAGCACACACTGAGTGCTTAATCTGCATTAGGAATTAACCATGCCCACTACACAGGTGACCACATTTAACTCTCACATCATCTCTATTGCTATTGCTTAAGGGCAGAAGCTATTGCCCTTGGTGTATAGATGAAGAATATGAGACTGCATGGTTTAAGTGACCTGCTCCAGGTATCATGACAGGTAAAAGACAGCTCTGAGTTCAATCCAGGCAGCCCGACATGATAAATGACTTGCTACATTCCCTATGCTCCATTACAAAATGTCATGGGACTTTTGCAGTTAGTTTTGGGGGTGCCGGGTTGACTTACAGAGGAGAAACTGTCCGTCTTGACACCACACTGAAACTGGTCAGAGTAAGGTGAGAGTATCTTCTGTGGAATGAAGATTAAGAGGTATTTCATGTCCTACATCAAACATAGATCTATTTCATGAATGATTATTGTATGAATGGGTGGATTCAACCTGAGTAAAGGAAAGCCACGAGTGAGATAAGAGTCTATCATTGAGTTGCCATATCAGGGAGAAATTCATGATAAATATGTAAAATGATGCAAAGATAAAGGCGAGACTGTATCTTGAGATTAAGTTGCTAAATTCTATACCCTCTTAGATGGGTGCAGAATGGGGCTATGACTTGGATAACTCCTTCAGTTGCTAACAGGTGTACACTGCAGATTCCAGCATGTTAATATGGAAGTAATAACATTGGCTGGATTATCACCATTGACCTCATTGGCCATCAGGTTAGGTTAGGTGTGTGCAGGGAGATGAAAACAACAGAACACAACACTCAGGGCTTCCCTAGAAAGTTAGTGACTACTGTGTTGTGCACCTTACAGGACACATCTGGATGGGTACATGACAGCTATTACCAACAGAATGGGAATTTAAAAGAAATATAGCATTTGTCCAGAGACTTACGGAACAGAGGACACAAACATACAGAGCACTGCATTGATACCCAAACTGGCAAACAGAAAGCAAATGTATGGAATTTCTTACCTGAAAATTGGAACTCATGTACGGTCATATACACTTAGAAACATACTTGATATGCAGGAAATATGAAATACAGTTCAAATTAGTATCTCCAAAGGAAAATAATAGGCATGCATTCAAAGTTGGTTTTCTTCTCTCCCTTTTCTTTTTCAATGACTTCGTGTTCTAGTTCCTTGCAAAATATAAGGGCATAAAACAACCATTTTCATCCTTACAGGTATGTGGATCATAGGCCAGGATAGGTGACAGCTGGGATGGGTTTCTTCTGCTCAACAATATCCAAAACCCTGGAGACCAGGGAGCAGACTCATCAACTATTTTCCTCAGTCACCTATCTGGCAGTTCAGAGTGTTTGTAGGATGAGACTTTAGAGAGGACTGGGTTAGCACTGCGTCAAACTCTTTCAATGCCTTATTTATTTCTCCCAATAACCCTAAACAGGCAGAATTATTGATATTTTCATTTTCCATGTGATGAAATTGAGGGTCAGAAATGTTAAGGAACGTTTCCAAGGTCACAGAGCAGAGACGAAGGCAACATTTGAAACCAAATTTTGAGAAATCTGAGAAGTTAGGCTAATGCCCATCAACTTTGGCTTTTTGTCACACGGCTACCACTACAAAAAGTGAGGGTCCTTCAAGTTCCACAGATTTTTCATAGTATTGGTAATGAACCTAGTGTTCCAGAGCATCCTGCTCTCCAAATATTTGCCTATATCCAGCCTTCTCAGACTGTACCTATTTTCAACCTTTTCATCCCTCTGAATTGGATGCTGCTGCTGTTACTCCTGATAACAATAACGGTTTACTTTATCATTGTTATTGTTGTTGTTATAGTTGTTGTTATTTTCACATTGCTTTTTTAGCTTCATTTCTGGACTTCCTTCCTTAAGTAAAACTCAAACCCATTCTCTTGCTAAATGGCTCTTTGAAGTTCTGGGTTAATACTCCATCTGATCCATCTTAGCCCCTGGACACTTCCTCTCCAGTGCTGGCTCTCCACTGAGGGCCTGTTGTGTGGGTCCAACATGGAACCATTAATCTTTAAAGTCCCCATACAGTTAGGGCATGGTGCATTCACACTGGTTCATGATGTCATCAACTCACATTGCCATGGAAACAAAGTTGAGAGTCAAGTGCTAAGTGATTAATTCAATAAATATTTACTGATGCTCAGTATGATGAAGACCATGCTGGGAGTACATTGGATAATATCTGAGGTTGGGTGATTTATAGAGAAAAGTGGTTCATTGACCTTACAGTTTTTATTACTGGGGAGTCCAAAATACTCCAGTATGGGTGTCATGGTGAGGGCCTCCAGCTGCATCACAGCATGGCAGAGAAGGGACATGTGTACAAGCTAGGGGGAAAGAAACCAAGGAGGGCTGAGGCTCTGTCATTCATTGTAACCCACCTGCTTGGAAACTAATCCACTCCTACCAGACCCAACCCACTCTGTGGGACTTGCATTAGTCCATTGATGATGAAGGAACTCCCATGATCTAATCGCCTTTCATGAGGCCCTGCCTCTTAAAGGGACCACTACCTCAACCCCACCACATTGAAGACCAAATTTCTAGCATGTGAATTTTTGGGTTGGACCAAATCCAAATCTTAACTGTGAGCAAGAACAGAACCAGTTTTTGCCCTCACAAAACTGGCAGGCTAGTAGGGGGACTGACAATAGCACCCTTGCAGGTAAGTTTGTAGAAACGTTGCAGGTAAAGAATCTGAAGTAAAGGAACAGGTGTCCTTGAGTCAACATACCAAGGAAACCTGAAGGAGGTCTGAGAAATCTAATTTCACAGAGTGATCCCATGATTGAGATCTGAAAGAGGTCAGTGAGGTGGGAACACACAACATGCCAAAGGATAGAAGACTGCAAGCAGGAGTAAAGACCCAAGGAGAAACTGAAGCTCAGATTGTGCAAAACAAGCACCAACCAGTGTGGCCAGAGCCCAGGGAATTTGGTCTTGTTCATACCTCCCTCTCTGTTTCGAGTTTCCTTTTTAGGTTACGTCCTAAGAGCAGCAAGTTGCCAAAGAAAGTCCCATCCAGGACCCTGAAATTAACTTACTTGCTTTTAAAACAAAACATAAAACACTTGGACTACAACCTCAAAAGAACTAGTGGAAGCCAGGAAGGATTTTGTGAGGCCAGGGAGGAAGTTGTTGGAGGCTGCTACCACAGCCCATCTCCAAAGGCCTTAGGCTCTTGAATTCCATGGTTTTATGTTAATCCAGAGGAAAGTATAGACAGTATTGGATGGCACTTATTTGAAACAAACACTAAGTTTCTTTGAAATTTTATGATATTGTTCAGGAGACATATATTATTTGAAATTGGGTTACCTACACTGTCAAATTGTCTCTACAGGTAGGGCAAACTTCATTGATTATAATGGTTAAAGAAGTAGCCCAACTGATCCATTTTTTTAAAAAGTCTGATCACCGTGTGTATGTGTGTATTCTAGTTTGTAACATAAAAATGCCCTTGAGGAAAGACAAAGTGCAGGAAGAAAAATATATATTTTTGAGGCAGTGTCATGTACTCAATCACTGAATAAGTACTTATTAAGATTATTTATTAAGCACTTATTATGAGTTTAATAATGTCCCAGACTCTGGAATATAGTGGAGAGATGGTAGGAAACAAAGCAGATTTCTTCTTTCTCTCCCTCTCTTTTTCTCTCTTTCATTCAGAACTGAATTTTATTAGAAAAATCATCAGACTTTTCAATATACGCACAGATCTGACTTTTAATTCCAGCTGTGTGACCTTGAAGAAGTTACTTTTGAGATTGAAGTTTCTTATCTGTAATTCAAGGAAAATAATACATAAGGATTTTACACATAGTATCTGAGAATTTTCTACGAATTGAGATAACATATCTCAATCACCCAGCACAGTTTTTGGCACATGTTTTCAAAATGAAGCTATCTCAAGTTCCCTAATTTAGATTCTACCATAATAGTTCTGTGCACTTATATCCATGTTTGGTAATTTAATGACCCCATGAAAAATACCATACCCTTTTGACTGGGAGATACCTAAAACTTTGAGTTATTTTAATAACTCCTATACCTGGAAAAACCAGTTTCTACTTATGATTTATTCCAAATTCTGATGCAAAGTACTTTTAGGTATATCAATATTGCTCTTTCTCTCTTTGTAAACTTGAAGACTATAGTTAAAAATCTGCATTTAAATGCATATGAAAGCATATACAAATATATACCTACATAGTTGTGTGTTTATATATATGTAAATATATATGAATATAAATGTAAATGCATAGTATATACACCACACACAAGTACACACACGTGCACACACACACATACACACACACATATTCTGGTAATTCTGGTAAGGAGAGGATACTTTTGATATTTGTAGTGGTTTATATTTTGAATACATCGTCAACATTCTGAAGTGATTTCTGTAAGAAATATACTGGAAAATAAAATGTCTGCCATTGCTTATTTCAATGGGCAATAGGTTCCATGGTTCATTCATGGGAACCATTCCAATGGTTCATCAAAGTCCCAGCCATGGATTGACAGATCCCATCCCATCCCTTTGACAAAAGCCTCAGAGATCTCTAATTCTCAGACTTGTATCTACCAAGGTTTTAATGCACTTAAATTTGCTAAGAGTATGTTCATCATAATCTGCATATGTTCAAATATAAGTCAACTTTCTGTTTTCCCAGGGTTCAAATTTTAAAAAAATAATTATTAATTCAGTTGCTAATCTTTTATCATTTGAATGAAACATCAATCTTTTCTTACCTCTCAAGTTCAGTGTCTTTGTCATTTAATACCACTTTCTAGAGAATATCATTGTCACTTTTCTCAAAGTTATATAAGTGACAGAGGCTTTGAATCTGCATGCTGCTATTACTAAGAGCTCTGAATAACCATTTATTCTACTCTCTTCTGTTTTGTATGCTTCTCCATTTATCTTACAAGCACAGATTTGTGACCTCCATAATGTAACTACTTAACTCTATTTCTTTTTAAAAGTCTTTAAAAGGCTTGTTTATAACAGCATCTAAACTTGCAATTGTAAGGTCAGAGCCCCCAAAATAATTGCTAAACTCCGTTAAATTCCCTCCTTTATTTATTTATTTATTTATTTATTTATTTTTTCTGCCAGTGACCTCTTTAAGCAATCCAAACTAATATTGATTGGGGCCCTTTCAGGCTAATGTACAGTTCTTTGTTCAAGCTACAGTAATTGAGAAAGTGCTCTGTAATATGAGATATTTTATTAGGACACAAATATGGGTTGTTTGTTTGTTTTTTCTCCCAGTGGGCTGGGGGTCATGTGCCTTGGGGATAAAAGCCTTGGTTCATATGAAAACATGTATGGCTCATTGCATAAATGTCAGGATACTCTTTTTGACCAACACTTTTTGGTTTTTTAATCCCTTCATAGTATTGTTTGTGGTGAGGCTGCCCTGCATCTTCCTCAACATTGCTCTGTAGACAGCCAATTTGTTCAGCCATTCTGGGACTTGCTTCACTGGGTGTTATTTGTCTGTTAAGCATTTATTGTATGTCAGGAATTGTGATAAATGCTCTGTGCTCATTTTCCAGGTTTCACTAGATGCTCACAACAACCTACAAGGCAGGTGTTTTTGTTTTCTTCATTTTGCAGTTGAGAAAAACTGAGGTGTAGAGAACTGAGTAACTTGCCAAATATCACAACCTACTCAGGGACTTTGCTGAACCTCAAACTCATGTGTAAAATTTGATATTTTTATTTAAATATAATGTAGATAGGCAATCCTATGATATGTCTATAGAAGAACAATTGTAGAGAGATATTGTCTTGTAGTTAGAAAAGGTGTAATTTAATGTTCTAGGTCCCTGTTTTTCAAAAAGTAAAGAAGGATGGCCCCACAATTCCACTCCTAGATGTTTAAATAAGAGAAACAAACAAATTCACAAACTTATACATAAATGACCAAGGCAGTTTTATTCATAATATCCCAGAACTCAAAACCATCCAAAGGTCCACCAACAAGTGAATTGCTTAACAAATTGTGTTACAGTAAGTACAAAGGAATATTCTTCAGAAATGAAAAGGAAAGAGGTATTGATAGCTGGAACAGCAGAGATAAATCTGAGAACCACTGTGGTAAACAACAGAAGCAAAGCACAGAAGAAGGTGCCCCTTATTTGAAGTTCAAGAATAGGCAAAACTAACCTACAGGGCCGGAAATCAGATCACTCATTACCTGGGCGGGCAAAGAGACCCTAGGGGACTTTTGAGGATGTCAAGGATATTCTATATTTGATCACGCATCTTGCTAATGGGTGTGCATGTTTGTTGAAACCCACTGTGCCATTCATTTTAAATGGGTACATTTTATTTTATGTAAAACACATGTCAGTTAAATTGGTGTAAAGGTCAAAGAGGGTTTGTGATTAAAACCCAGAAAAATTAATTACTAAGGAATGCATAAGGGCAAAGATGTAGGAAAATAGAAGTAAGTGTATAAAGGTAATAATGAAAAAATGAGGGATATCTGACTTTGAAAATAGATAACTCAAAGGAAGAGGTGTGCTGACTTCAAATATCAGACAGGAAGTTATGAGTGAGAGGAAAGAAAGGAGGGGTAACAAGCACTCAGCCCAGTGGGGAATGGTCTTCGGTGTGACATAGGGCCTCTTTCTAAAGACTATAGTTGTCCATCTGGATGGGCTGCCCTGGAGGTAGTAAATTCCAAACTCAAATGCTCAATAGAAAGCAGATAAGCAACTATTAGCAATGATGCTCATGAGATTTTTTAACTTAGAAAACGTTTGAATAAGTCCTTCTATCTATGAGCCAAAAAACTCAGGCCTTTCAAGAAGTCTGTAAAGTCCAATTCAATTCTAAAAGCTTGGATGAGATCTATAATTGAGAGCACATCTGTCCAGGTGCCACCATTTTGAATGATTCATTAAATTAAAATGCACAGAAAAATTGCCTTAATTCTAAGAAGGCATTTGGGTCTCTTTACAATGAAATACGCTTATTCAGCCCCCTCCCCATGGTGAAACATTTCATTACACCAAATTTTATGGCGTTCATGATAAAAGCTGTAAAAATGTGTTCCCAGTCCAGAGGAATATACACATATGCAGAGAGTATCAATGTTAATGTACTATTTCAGGAGATGCCTATATATACTTATACTGCAGTCAGGCATGGGCCCAGAGAATGGCAAATAAAAATTTCTTCAGAGGGTGAGGAGCTTGCAATTTCCTATTTATGTGTCCATTCTAGCCCTTGGTTCTGTCCACTAAGATATGAGTGACCACTCAAAACTAATGGTGAAAATCTATCTGAATATCTGTTCCATTCAATCTTCTCTTCTCTTCCTCATTTCAACAAACAGCACATAAGTCACTCCTGAAACGTGGACCTGGGACACACTCTTGTTGCTCATTCAAACCACATGCTGTAAAACAACACTCTTGCTTATTTACTCTTTTAGCGTTTCTCGTGTCTAGGCATTTCTTGCTATTCTCACTGCTGCTGATAATATTTGAATCTACATCTGCTTCCACCCTTCATTCCTAAACCCATGTCTTCTTTGGATAGAAGGCAGAGTGTCATATAAATGACTTTCATTCAATAGATATGCCATATTTTGTAGACAACAATTTATCTTTTCAGAGTCTATTATTATTAGTATTATTAATGATTATTACTGTGGCATGCAAATATGTCTTTGAACTAAGTCCTCAGCAGACCATTTCACTGCTTCTGGGAGATGCTCCCTCTCTCTGTGTAAGATGATCAGCAAGATCCCAGGATACTGGGACTATTGTTGGACTATTCACCCTAACGTGTCTTCACCAGTCAAATGCTTTGTGTTCGAGATTCTACGCCTATAGTTTAGACACTCTATAATCCCTAGAATAATGGTGCTGATTGAGGCTTTTTAGACAAGAAAAACAAAACTTTATCTGGAATATGTGTCTATCCTGTCGAAACAAATAAAACTTCCAAAACGGAAGGGTCCTGATAAAGTCAACTTTCCATTCAAGTGAAAAAATCACTCTTCTTAAGAAACAGCACTATGGTGAGTGCTCAGAATTGGTTTCTCTTGCTGGCAGAATAGTCAGAGCCACAACAGGTAACTTCAGCAAACTGGAATCCATGCCTTTGAACTCAGTATAATAACATCTCTGCTGCCACAGCTACTCCATTGGTCTGCCCGTCATGCCAGCACTGGGGTGACCACTGACAAGCTTGCCAGCATCCACTGCCCAATCTTGGTGCCTCCTTGATTGTCTGGTATCTTCGCCATGATGAAGGCAATCTAGCGGGTGCTCCTGTGTGATGTGAAGGGGTCCACACTCTGCATTCCCTCTCCGGTTCCTGCCATTGCTCATAAAACCTCATAGGTTCTCACTTTAGGTCACTTATTCCCCACCAGGTGAATGTCTAGGATTACCACATAAAGCTCCATCCAAAAGATCTGCCCTTCCCCTCTCTTTCAAAGCCACTTCTGACTGAGGCCCTTATGTACCTGCCTTCCATTTTTAAACATCAAATAACCCCATCTGCAAATGGAGATAACAGTACATGGCAGATGAGGGAAATGAACAGCTGCAATGGTGATGGGTAACATGTGAGTCTCTCTTCCTGCTCATACAGCTTCTCTGTGTCCTCTCTTCATGCCTCTGTTTGATGCCTAATACACCATGTCTGCATTTCCATCTCATGATGGATTCCTTTGCACCAACCCAACTTGGTGCCTAGAATTGACCTCTTGATGGGGAATTCTGGATCCATGATCAGTTGGTGTTGCATGGTCAAGCATTCTGTTTCTACCACAATTCTTTAACATTTCAGGAATGGTGTTTCAAAGGGAGTTTATTTTTTTTCCTATAGGTCACAAGGCCTTGTTCTGGAACTGCAGGGCCCTACTAATGATTCTTGTCCCTGGTGCTTTCTATAAACTTCTATTTTCCCATTGATTACATATCTGGTACCATAAAATATGACAGATTATTTAGCCTACTTTCACCTTAGCTTGGATCTACTAGAGCCCTTTCCTGCTCTTAATTGTACAAAGTTGATAACCTTCCAGTTTACCCATAGTACAGGCCGAACCAAACCAGTGTCCCTAAGGGTGTAATTTATTATCTTCCATAATTAGAACATGATGACTGGATACTGTGATTCCCCCATGTAGTAAGGGCTGTAAGATGTAACAATATTTTTTTACAAATATGTTGGTGAGGAAGGTGGTTATTGTGTATCCCTTATCACTGGCTGATTAAAAACATTGAAATAGCAGTAGTTTGTCTCTGAACATTAGTAGGACTTATATCTATTATCCAGCTACCTCTTGCTCATCTTCTCCAATTAGCATAATGCTATCAATAGAATAAAGCAAAGTGATATTTTCTGGGATATCCAGAAAAGAGAGATCTCAAACAATGCTATTATGGGGTAAAATTATAATTATATATTGTTATGGTTCTCTCAATCTGTTCTATGTGATTGACAACTGTTTCTTCTCTTTCCTGACTGGAATAGGGAAGAATCTATTAACCAAATCAATAGCCAAGTACCATTGTAACTTATTGATCTGTTCTGGAAGATATCTTACCCAGCATAGCAAATGCAATTGGAGATGAATACTGTTTCAATTTGATATCAGAGCCTTCCACTTGTCCTTCTCCATTGTGATAGCCTTGTCTTACACCAAAACCATGATGTGTGTGAGGCTGAACCTTCTGAGAACAGCAATCCCCTAATACAGTAAGGACAAGAAGAATGTCCATGGGTTGGAGACACTGTCAATTTTTGGACAAGATTCCATCTACTTTTTCATTCCCAAATGACTTCATTCTTAAAAAGAGAAGGTTTGATAATTCTTTGGGTTTCTCAGCATCAAAGTCAAGTTGAAGTGTTTGTTCAAGTATCTGAGGGATTTCATTTCCCCAGGATATGGTCATATATGTCAAATGCTCTGAGGTTTCTTTGGAGGAAATTATTACAGTGTCTATTTACCCTCTTGTTATATGGTCCTATAGTTTGGGAACCCAGGCATTGCATCCATTGGTAGGTTTCAGGTCTAAAATCTTGCCCTGAAATTTAGACACTGAATTATGACATTGTATCAGAGAAACCACCTTCATCCTCCCCTTCGTGCTCTTGGTATATTCTTTCTTTTATTATTTTTATTTAGCTTTTAATTGTTTACAGACTGCATTTTGATTCACTGTACACAAATGGGGTACATAATTTTGTTTCTATGGTTGTACACAATGCAGATTCATACCATTCATGTAATCATACATGTACAGAGGGCAATGATGTCTGTCTCATTTCACCATTTTTCATGCCCCCTCCCTCTCATTTTCTTCCACATATTCTAAAGTTCCCCCATTATTCTCTCATTCCCCACCCCCATCCCCATTATATATCAACCTCCACTTATCAGGGAAAACATTCGGCCTTTGGGGTTTGGGCTTGGCTTATTTCACTTAGCATGATATTCTCCAATTCCATCCATTTATTTGCAAATGCCATAATAGTATTCTTCTTTATGGCTAAATAGTATTCCATTGTGTATATACACCAGAGTTTCTTTATTCATTCATCTGTTGAAGGGCATCTAGGTTGGTTCCACAATCCAGATATTGTGAACTGAGCTGCTATAAACATTGATGTGACTGTGTTACTGTAGTTTGCTGATTTTAGGTCCTTTGGGTATAAACTGAGGAGTGGGAAAACTGGGTCAAAAGGTGGGTCCATTCCAGATTTTCTTAGGATTCTCCATACAGCTTTCCAGAGTGGCTGTACCAATTTGCAATTCTACCCGCAATGTAAAAGTGTGCCTTTTTTCCCCACATCCACACCAACATCTATTATTGTTTGTGTTCTTGATAAAAGCCATTCTAATTGGAGTAAGATGAAATCGTATAGCTGTTTTAATTTGCATTTCTCTAATTACTAGAGATGTTGAGCACTTTTTCATATATTTATTAATTGCCTGTGTGTCTTCTTCTTAGTACAGACAGGAAGAAAGAATGGGGAAGGCAGGCAGGGAGCAATCCCTTTGTTGCTCTGCTGGGTACTATCTTTGGCTTCTAGAGTTGCTGTTTTCCATTTGCCATTCCCATCACTGTCCGTCATCTTGGCCGTTGCTCTGACCTTGCCGATGGTTATAATAACTGCAGTCTCTGACTTTTGGTAGTTAGGAACCAACATTTGGGCACTGTCATTGTGTCTCTAAAATTCTCATGGCTATCAATAAACAACATTCTGTGACTATTTTTCCTACTGTCATTCCTGGGATGCAGAGAGAACCACTACAGAACTTAATGACATTGGTGCCACTCCCTAGCCCATTCTGGGTGACCTTGGTGAATAGTGTGCACTTGTGGAACAAAATTCTGAAGCGGGTCTTTTGTCATCATCTAAAATACAGCCATTCAAGTGTGTCCTATTTTTTTAGCCTTTTAATCTTTCCCCCTGCCATCTGCTATAAAAATTCAGGCATTTTAGTCTTGCTTGGTATGAATGTCACGTTTTCAGGGTTGGAGAAGTCATTCTAAATACTGAGTTCATAGCATCCCCTGGGATTCATACCAGATTTTTGAATCCTGAGAGAATTCTCCAAATCAATAAACTTTGTTTTATCCAACATCATTCTCCCAACACTTTAATTTGATCCAGTACCTTGAGAATCAAGTCTCATGGGCATTCCTCTGGCCCCTGTTAGTACTCACTGGGTAGGTCTTGGAATTCCTCTGGGTTATAGTCTGCTTCCTCTCTTAGCAGTCTCAGACGTAAATGATTGGGGTCATGTTGCTAATTAACCCTTATAAGAGGCCTGGTTCCTAGAAGAGGTGGTGAGGACATCTCTTTAAGGAGGCAGAGACCAATTGTCTTACCTTACGAAAGAAAAGACTCTGCATTATCTTCCTGCCCAGGTACACAGGTAGGTCTTGGGAGTCCAGTAAGGCAGGCTCCTGTGTAGACTTGTAAGTTTGAGAGCAAGTCTGAACTGTTAAAAATCTTTGAAGCATGACTCCCACCCAGGAATCTCCATCTGACATGTCAGCATCCCAGGTTTTCCCATGTAGGGTTCAGGCGTTGTCATAACAGGCCTCCCCTTGCTGAGTCTTTGCCCCCTCTTGATGGTCAGTCACTCCAACTCTTCAACACTGAACTTGCTGTCCACTTTTTCTTGCTCCAAATTGTGTGAGAGAAGGGTTTTTTAAGAAACTACCAAGCAGTCTGAACCTCAGACTTAGTCTTCAATTTTCCTGTTCTCAACACCTTATTATCCATTACTGGATAATAACAAGCATCCAAATCCACTATCTTCATATTTATTCATGCCCCGCCCCAAACTGAAACTATCACACTGGCTAGTTTATTCCCATCCATTGGAGTTATCCTAAGTCATCACCAATAAGTTGTTAAAAACTGGATAGCTGCCACATGCCAGGGGCTGTTTAGGTTCCGTCAACACCAGGGTTGAGCAGGCCAGTTTCAGAAATTCATCTTACCCTCTGCTACTTTTTCATTCAAATTGTTGGAGATCAGGTTTTCTTGCAGCCATTGAGAGAGAGAGTCAGAATGGAAAGACTTATTGAGAAATAACATTCCATGCAAGAAAATATGATGACGTAGAGGTGGGCAAGGGGAGCAATCAGAGTGGATGCAGCTCAGATAAAGTCTCTGCCAGTCCAAGGGAGGAGGGTCTCTGAAGGAAAGAATGGCAGATGTAGCATCTTGGGATGAACAGAAGCAGCTCTACGCCTCTGTCACCATCTCTCACAGACTTTTTTTTTTTTTTTTTTTTTTTTTGGAGGGGCTACCATGAGAAGAATATGCCACAGACTACCACCACCTGACTCGTTCTGGTCATTCACCAGAAGTCACCATGAAATTGTGGCTTTGGCTTAAAGGCAAAGTAGAACCCTAAAAGAACTGGCAAAGGACACTGTCCAAGAGTCGTTCCACTTCCTTTGGAATGGGACTAAGTAGAGTTGAAGAGGGTGGAAATACAGTGGCAGGGAACTAGAATTTTCTTCATATCTGCTTCTCCTTCTACAAAGATGTTCCTGCCCTATTACCTACAAAGATTTCTGACTTGTCCAGTCTTCCATGCCTTCTCTATTGCTTTTTCTAAGACACAGGGAAATCAAATCAATTCTTCTTCATCGGTGGTCTCAGAATACCAAACTCAAACCTTGACCATAGAATTGAAATTACATATTTTTGTTTCTCTCCATAATAGGAAAGGTTTTTATTCCAGAGAGTTTAGCTTATTCTTTTCACGTCTGGAGCAAACTTTTAAATAAGTCCAATTATGGGTAATGCAAAAAGTCTCCAGGGAAAGTAGAAATGAAAAAGGGATTTTTTGAAACAAAAGGCACAGTAAAAAAATCTTTAATTCCCAAATAATATATTTAAATCAAATTTCACCTAAAATAGAAATGTAACTCATGGGTTAAAATTAGTTCTATGCAATGGAAGAATGTGATTCTGCTACTTTTTTATACAGGCCCAGATAGATCATTTCTCAACAAAATTATTGCCTCATCCATAAGGAGAGGAAGGTAGACTTGATTACATAAAAGATCCCTCCTTCCTTCAAAACCCAGAACTCTTATCTTCCTGAGATATTAAGGAACTTCTTTGAGAAATTTTCAAGACTCTGAAACGCTAAAACAGTGTAATTTTAATGAGTTTTCTTGCACATGGTGTACATCTATATATTTTATTCCCTTATAACTACATGTTGCAGAGATTTTGCATCACTTTTGAATCTCTGCACATCTGAAAAAAAAGAAAAAAAAAAACTCTGTGAAAACTTAGCTTTTTCAAGATATCTTACCATTAGGATTCAAAGCAAAGTAATTTTCCTGCCAAGATTTCTCCTTTGTCATCTTGTCTTTCCATCAGAGGCTCCATTGAGTCTGTTATAGAACTGGGGAAGGGCTTAGTGTTGACCCTTGCATGGAGCATGAAATCATTGGATATCTTTTCCAAAGTATTTGCACACAAAGGCCTAGTGTAAAGGTTAAGAATCCATCTTGATATTATCACCTGGGTAATCAAAGAAGTAATTATGAAAATTCTGTTGGAAGGCAGGCAGCATGATTCAGTCTTGGGAAAGCAATTTATTTGCTTTTCTTTCTTTCTTTCTTTCTTTCTTTCTTTCTTTCTTTCTTTCTTTCTTTCTTTCTTTCTAAGCAGATTTGGTAAGGGTCCATGATTAATTTAACATTTACTCAACATAGCAATGAAGGGGAATCTCTTTTTATTACAGACAAGTTATTACAATCAAGTTAAGAAATGACTGCATAGTTAAACATGTGATTATATCATAGTTCATATGCTGAATATATGAATTAATAATTAAGATAATTCTAAGGGCTTAAGGCATAGCCTATGTACCCTAGTAATTTTTGTTTCTGTTTTGTTTTTGTTTCAAACCTTTCTGATGTATCATTTCCCACTAAATCATAAATCCAAAGAATCACTGGAGGGAAAGTAGCAGTAAGAACTCTACTCAAGCAATTTTCATGGTGTATTCTGTGGAACCCTGGGGTTCTACCACAATGACTCAGGGAGACCTCAAGAAAAAAAAAAAAGCCAAATACATTTCAGGTCACTGTGACCTGCTTATACTTCAGCAACCCTTTTACAGAATTTAAAAGCTAGAGGTGCTACTAAGAAAGATCCTTTTTTTCCCTATTTTAATTTCTTAAATAAAAGTCTTTTGTCTCACTGTCCCTCCACATGTTCATTCTGTCTCAGTTGGAATTAATTGCTCATATAATAGGATTTTTCAACTTTTGTAGCCTTCTATTTTACTTTTTGACAGGTCTCAGAATGGTCTTTCCTGACTTGGACAAAAATATGTTTCCCTTCAGCATATATTCTGTTCTTAAGTGAGTTATCTGGAATTATTTACCAAGATTAATTACATGTGCTCTCCACAGTGTCAACTTAGGGCTGGAGTGTATGAGTCATGTTTGTGTCACTACAGCAAAATACCTGAGATGGCTAACTTTATAAAGAGAAGAAGTTTATTTAGGTCAAAGTTTGGGAGGCTGAAAGTTCAAACAGCATAGCTCAAGCTCTGGCCAGGGCCCCATGGTGGATGGTGGTATATGCAGAAGGAAACATCATGTTTCACACCAAGAAGCAAGGAGCAGACTCCTATGAAAACACCTTCCAGATAATTCACTCCAGGAGGTCAGTATTCCTTTCCAAAGGCAGCAACCCAATGACTGAAAACCTCCACACCAGTCCCATCTCTTAAGTATTATTTCACCTCTACTGCCACTCTGGGGATGAAGCCTCCAGCACATGAACCTTTAAGGTGATAACTGACAGTCAAACCATGGAGTGGAGTTTTGGGTGCAGGATATTTGTCAGGGGATGTTCCCAGAATCAATGCTGATATGTGAATGGGAAAGGGATGGGAAGAAAAGAAAGTCAGGCTCTACAAGGGACTCTGGAGTGAAAAGTGAACTGCCTTCAGTAAGCAAACTCAGAACCCAATTCTGCAGAGGTACCCCAGTGTTCACTAATATTGTGTCCTTGTGGTTGCCTTAAGGAATGATCTCTTACTTCTTTTATTAGATTTAGCATATCCCAATCTATTTTAGGTCTAGAGTCCAGGAGGCGAGTGAGGAACATCGTTGCTGTCTTCTGGAGGCAAAGGCTATGAATTGTCTTCAAACCCAATAGGACCTATGACTCTTCAAACAGGGAGGGTGAGTCATTGCTGCAGGCTCAGAAGCTTCAGGGCAATGTGGGAAATCAAGATTTTGAGGTTTGGTCCACCTAGAAGTTCCCCTCCTATTTTTTTTGTAACACATATTTTATCTGCTTGTAAGTTTTTATTTTTTTATTGTTTTATTTTTTTTAATTGTAAACAAATGGGATACATGCTGTTTCTCTGTACATGGCGTAAAGGCATACCATTTTTGTAATCATAAATTTACATAGGGTAATGTTGTTTGATTCATTCTGTTATTTTTTCCCTTCCCCCCACCCCTTCCACCCCTCTTTTCCCTCTATACAGTGCTTCCTTCCTCCATACTTGCCCCCCTCCCTAACCCTAACTCTAATCCTAACACTAACCCTTCCCTCACCCCATTAGGTGTCATCATCCACTTATTAGCGATATCATTCTTCCTTTGGCTTTTTGAGATTGGCTTATCTCACTTAGCATGATATTCTCCAATTTCATCCATTTGCCTGCAAATGCCATAATTTTATCATTCTTTATGGATGAGTAATATTCCATTATATATATATATATATATATATATATATATATATATATATACCACAGCTTCTAGGTTGGTTCCACAGTCTGGCTATTGTGAATTGAGCAGCTATGAACATTGATGTGTATATCAATGTATCTCTGTACTATGCTGTACTCTGTATCTCTGTACTATGCTGATTTTAAGTTCTTTGGGTATAATATGCCCTTTGTCCAACCAGGATTGACATTTTTTCATAGCACACTTTCCTTGGTTTTTAAGTTAACCGTTAAATAAATCCTTGTCCTATTGCTGAGTTTTCTTTGCTGCCTTGCCAGAAGAAATGAGCAAATTTCCACATGCTGGCAATGATGCCCTCTGCTTTTCATGCAGATTGTTAGTGTGTATTATTCTCTTTCAGCCTTTTGCTATATTTTTAAGAGAGACAGGAACATAGACTAACATTCTCTTCTACTGTTCTTGTAACTACTGTATCCCTTATTTTAATCAAAGGCCCAATACTCTGCAGGAGCTGGAACACTGGTTTCCTCCAGCATACATTCCAGTTGGCAGTGAGGGAATGATTGACAATGGATCCCCACTTTGTGCCAGGCTCTCAGTGCTCCACTTAACACCAGTAGGTTTTCATTATCAGCGAGGCAGCAAGTGATCCTGGTCTAAAAGTTCCAGCTCATCAACCGCTATGTCAGACCACTCCTGCCACAGGTCGGTTTCCCTGGAAGCAGACTTTACTGGGGAGTGCTTTTGGGATCAACAGTTGTAGAAAGCAGGGGAAGGAAGCCAGGTTGTGTGGAGGGAGAGGTTGGGATAAAATGTATGCCCAGGGGCAGCACTGACTGCTCTTCCTGGATTTTCTACTGGTAAGATGGTACATGAGGGTTCTCACATTGGTCTGTACTAGCCTGGTCTATTTCTACTTCAAAGGGTCATTGATACTAACCATCTCAGGGAGATCGTGACTGTGGGCAAAGGGATTTCATTAATCTATTAAATTACTCAAAAAGTCAATAAAAATTGAAAAAATACAAAATAGAAGAGACATCAATGGAATAGAAGAGGGGCAACAAAGGGGAGAGGAGAGGAGAAGGAAAGTGAAGGAATTGGGGAATGAAGTCGACCTAATTATGCTATGTGTCTGTATGACTATATCATAATTCATTCCAATTTTATATATGACTCTAATGCACCAATTAAACATGAATAAATAAATATAAGGAAGGCCAACAGAATAGAGTAGGGGGATCAATATAGTAGAGGGAAGACTGGAGGCAGAGAGGAAGAACTGGAAATTGAAATGAAGAAAACCATATTATATGTACTTATGAATATTAAAATGAACCCCACTATCATGTAGAACCATACTGCACTAATGAAAAGTAAAATTTTTAAAAAAGAAGTCAGAAAATTTAATTAGAAATATTTTAAAACTTTGATGTGTATGAATCTATTTTTGGAGTGGAAAGCCTGGGAAAAAGTGATCTCTTTTCATCTTATAGTTCCTGAGAGAAGTTGCTTTAGCCTAGACTTCAGTCAGGTCTTGAACGATAAAAGTCTACATATCCTCACACCATCAGCAACATCCTCATGTAAATATTGGAAAACAGATCCCACAAGTTGAACATGTTCAAATTAAATCCCTTTCCCTTCCTCATCTCAGTGATGAAACTCCACATACCAATTGTTCAGGTCAAAAAGTTTGGATGACTCTTGACTCCCACTTGTATGCCCTATATCCAATCCTTCATGAAACCATGGCAGTACTACTTTCAAAATGGTGCAAGAATCCAGTCACCCCCACTACATCCAGTACTACAATCCTAGTCTGGACCCCATTATTTTCTCTCATCTGGACTACTATAGGTTTCTCTGACTTTATAATAAAAAAAAAAAAATACAAAAAAAAAAACAAAAACAAAAACAAACAAACAAAAAACCCTACATCCAGATACCCATTTTATCTAGAGTGCAAAATTATAACATTGTCCCTGATTACAAGTCCCAACTGATCTATCTTCCTCTATCTGTGTAATTTCCTCGTCTACCTTTCCCTTGCTCACTCAGTTTTCCTCTGGCAGGCAGGTTTGTCCATCACAGGTGTGGAGCAGGTAAGGAATAAAATCACTGCTGGAGGGAGCAGAGGAGAAAGGGCATTGTCTGCTAGAACAGAGCCACTGAACATTGTGTTCTGTGGGATGAATGCAAGATACGATGTTAAGGGAAACAAGTCAGGCACAGAAAGAAATACACACCAAATGAACTCACTCGCATGTGGAATTTAAAACAATGGTTCTCACCATCATGTACATCCACAAAACACTAATTAAAAAAAAAATATTTAAGAAAAGAGCCGAAGATCAGCAGAGTGGAGGGAAAGGAGGAGGGGGAAGGAGGAGAAAAGGGGAAAGGGAAGTGCAAATTAGATTCCATGCTTGTATAATTTGGTCAGAATGAATCCTAATGTTATACACAATGAAAAAGAACCCATAAAAATAAATAAATAACATAAAAACAACAACAAAAAGATGTTGAGAGGAGAATGGCAAAGAGATTATGGAGGAAAGTGAGGCAGAGGCAGAGATGGCGAAATGTTGACAAATGGGTACTAAGTGATAGTTACAGAGGAGTAAGAGATTCTAGAGAAGTATTGCACATTAGGAGGACTATAGTTAACAATGATATCCTGTATGTTTAGAGAGCTACCCTAAAGAAATGACAAATGTAGACATAGATTTCACTTGACTTAAATATTACACAATACCTACATGCTATGTACATTGATCAAAATATTGCATGGTATTTCACACGGATGTACAGTTTTATGGTTTTTTTGGCCTAAGTTTAAATAAATTTACATTTTTTTTAAATAGCAAAAAATCCTTTGAAGAATTTCAAATGAGAAAGTAAAATGATTAGTACTTGTTTTGAACAGATAAACCGATGGCTCAGATCAAGGATGGACTTGGGAGGAATCCACAGAGCAGACAGATGCTCCTGTGTGAAGATGCAGAAAGATGAGAGCTGATGGGGGGGCTCCAGCCACAGGGGGAGGACCCACGACCAGACGGCAAACCTTCAGGCCTTAAGAGGTGCTCATGGTACATTCAGTTGTTTCCCCTTTTTATTTATTGAATATTTTATAAAAAATATAAACAGAAGGGATTCTCAGGATCTTGAGTTGTACAACTGGGAAGATGTGGGCCCCCTCATTAAGATAAGCAATCAAGGAAAAGGAACAAATTGGAGAACAAGAGACTTTCTGTTTAGGACACCCCGAGTTGAATGCACCAGATTATTTTACAAGTTAGGTCAAAATTCTACAGGAATATCTTGAAATAGATCAAGGTTAAGCAATATAGGTACTGCGTGTGTTAGAAGAAAAACCTCAGAATAATTAAAGCAAGCAGAGATTAATTGAGCAAAGAATGATTCATGAATTAGACAGTATTGAGAAGTTGAAGAGGGTTAGAGAGCCCAGTGCAAGACTGTGAGCAGTGAGTATTTTATTGTTTATAAAACAAACATAAAAATAGAGAAGTTACCTGATTAAAGGCACTTTGGCATTTATATTATATGGGCATGGAATGATGAGTTGGCTGCCTGTGATTGGCTAAAACCCACCTCGTTATTTTTTGAACAAGGTTGTATGTTAAACTCCTAATTTAGGTTTCAGCTTGTTTAGGTAGTAGATTGGAATGTAGTTCATTATATTTTGAGTTCATTATGTTCAAAGTTTGAAAGCAGACTCAGGCAAATGGCCTCCTGATATAATTTTTCAGGAGTCAGCAGAGAATGACAATTGAAACCAGGAGGATAGTCTTGAGAATATCAATTTGTAGGCATAGGTTGAAGTAGAAGTAAAAGATCCCTCACTCGAAAGGAATAAGAAGGAGCTGTTGAAGTCTGGGGTACAAGTTAGTTACCTCTTTCTGAGCTCTCCAAGTTATAACCAGTAAAGAAAGGCACAGACAATGTCCAGAGACACTGTCCTCTGGAAACAAAGTCAGAGTGTCTCCAATCATAAAAGTCAACCCCAAGCTGAGGTACGTCCTTTGTGCTGACTGAGTCACAATTAAGGGGAACACTTCATGCTCACCCGCACCACATGGTCTTAGAAGAGCAGGATTGGCTAACATCTTCCACCCATGGAATGTTATGATTTGGAAAATTATTGCACTTTCCTGCAAGTGGAGAGCCAAGAAAATCTGGTGTGGTTGAGCCCAAAGAGAAAGTGATCTTCAAAAAGAGAGAGAGATCAATAACATGAAATATTCTAGAAACCTCAAGTAAAGATAGCAACTGAAAATTAGTTATTGGATTCACCAACTAGAGAACTTTGATGCATTGTGATGAGCAACTTCAAAGATATAATAGAGGCATTAACCAGATGCGAATAACTTGGGAACTGAATAGTGAAGAAGTAATTCCAGTGCAGCTAGACATTTCTTTCAAGCATTTTAGCAAATAAGAGTAAACAGGGTGATTCAAAGAAAAGAAATAAGAAAAGGGAGGATTTTTTGATGTTATTGTTTTAATTAAAAATATTTGTGTATGTTTACATAGTGATCAGGAAGGACAGCAAAGGTTGAAGACATAGGGAAAAAAGAGGATTTATTATTGAAGCATGAGTACTTAAGGGCCAACAGAAAGAAAAAGAATGCAAGGTACTGTGTACAGATGAATCACAGAAGATGATTCACTCTTTTAAGACAAAACAGTGAGCGGTAGAGATAGACAGAAATTGTTAAATTTATTTGAACATCATTAATCACTTTCCCATTTAAATTATTCAAGACACATATTACTGCTAGTCAAAGATTTTTCCTTGAATACAAATTCTCATGTTATCTTGCTGATTTAGTGTCATCCCAGTCAAAGGAGAAATATTCCTTCTATTGTCTAGCGGATGAAGTCACTTCTTCCTGCTTCTCTCACCTTGCCTGTCCCCATCATTTCCACCAGTGATGGTAAGCGCTCCCTACCACCGCTACACAAAATCTAAAATTCTGACAAAGCAAAATACCGGCAAGAGTGGGGAGCAACAGGAAGTCATATTTCTAGTAAGAACACAAAATGTTACAATCACTTTGGCAGGCAATTTGACAGTTTCTTAGAAAACTAAACATATTCTTACCACAGGATTCAGCAATCATATTACTATCTACTTACTCAAAGAAGTCGAAATTTTAGGTCCACACAAAACCCTGCACATGGATGTTTGCAGCAGCTTCACTCATAATTTCTAGACTTTGGAAGCAAATTAGAAAGAAGTCCTTCATTAGAAACGTGTGTGTGTGTGTGTGTGTGTTCTGTGTAGTGGAATATTTTTTGATTTGTATAGTAGAAAATTATTTTTTTATTGTAAGCAAATGGGATACCTGTTGTTTCTGTTTGTACATGGCATAAAGGCATACCATTTGTGTAATCATAAATTTACATAATGTTGTTTGAGTCATTGTTATTTTTTCCCTTCCCCACACCCCTCCCACCCCTCTTTTCCCTCTATACAGTCCTTCCTTCCTCCATTCTTCCCCCCTCCCTAACCCTAACTCTAACCCTAACACTAACCCTTCCTTCCCCCCTTTATGTGTCCTCATCCACTTATTAGCGATATCATTCGACCTTTGGTTTTTTGAGATTGGCTTATCTCACTTAGCATGATATTCTCAAATTTCATCCATTTGCCTGCAAATGCCATAATTTTATCATTCTTTATGGCTGAGTCATATTCCATTGTATATATATACCACAGTTTCTTTATCCATTCATCAATTGAAGGACATCTAAGTTGGTTCCACAATCTGGCTATTGTGAATTGAGCAGCTATGAACATTGATGTGGCTGTATCTCTGTACTATGCTGATTTTAAGTCCTTTGGGTATAGGCCAAGGAGTGGGATAGCTGGGTCAAATGGAGGGTCCATTCCAAGATTTCTAAGGAATCTCCACACTGCTTTCCAGAGTTGCTGCACTAATTTGCAGCCCCACCAACAATGTATGAGTGTACCTTTTTCCCCACATCCTCGCCAACACTTGTTGTTGCTTGTATTCTTGATAATCGCCATTCTAATTGGGGTGAGATGGAATCTTAGGGTGGTTTTGATTTACATTTCTCTTATTACTAGAGATGTTGAACATTTTTCCATATGTTTGTTGATTGCTTGTAGATCTTCTTCGGTGAAGTGTCTATTCATTTCCTTAGCCCATTTGTCGACTGGATTATTTGCATTCTTGGTGTAGAGTTTTTTGAGTTCTTTATAGATTCTGGAGATTAGTGCTCTATCTGAAGTATGACTGGCAAAGATTTTCTCCCACTCTGTAGGCTCTTTCTTCGCATTGATGATAGTTTCCTTTGCTGAGAGAAAGCTTTTTAGTTTGAATCTATTCCAGTTATTAATTCTTGCTTTTATTTCTTGTGCTATGGGAGTCCTGTTGAGGAAGTCTGGTCCTAAGCCGATGTGTTGAAGATCTGGACCTACTTTTCTTCTATAATTTGCAGGGTCTCTGGTCTGATTCTGAGGTCCTTAATCCATTTTGAGTTTAGTTTCGTGCATGGTGAGAGATATGGGTTTAGTTTCATTCTGTTGCATATGGATTTCCAATTCTCCCAGCACCATTTGTTGAAGAGGCTATCTTTTCTCCATTGCATATGTTTGGCACCTTTGTCTAGTATGAGAAAATTGTATTTATTTGGGTTTGTGTCCGTGTCCTCTATTCTGTACCATTGATCTACCTTTCTATTTTGGTACCAATACCATGCCGTTTTTGTTACTATTGCTTTGTAGTATAGTTGAAGATCTGGTATTGCGATACCCCCTGTTTCACTCTTCCTGCTAAGGATTGCTTTAGCTATTCTGGGTTTCTTATTCTTCCAGATGAATTTCATAATTGCTTGCTCTATTTCTGTAAGGTACATCATTGAGATTTTAATTGGAATTGCATTGAATCTGTATAGCACTTTAGGTAGTATGGCCATTTTGACAATATTATTTTAGCAAATCGCATACAAAAACATATTAAAAAGATAGTGCACCATGATCAAGTGGGTTTCATCCCAGGGATGCAAAGTTGGTTCAACATCAGGAAATCAATAAATGTAATTCACCATATCAATAGACTTAAAGTCAAGAATCACATGATTATTTCAATAGATGCAGAAAAAGCATTTGATAAAATACAGCATCCCTTCATGCTCAAAACTCTAGAAAAAATAGGGATAGTGGGATCATTCCTTAACATTGTAAAGGCCATCTATGCTAAGCCCATGGCTAATATCATTCTAAATGGTGAAAAACTGAAAGCATTCCCCCTAAAAACTGGAACAAGGCAGGGATGCCCTCTTTCACCACTTCTATTCAATATCGTCCTTGAAACTCTAGCCAGAGCAATTAGACAGACCAAAGAAATTAAAGGGATACGAATAGGAAAAGAAGAACTCAAACTATCCCTATTTGCTGATGATATGATTATATACTTAGAGGAACCAGGAAATTCCACCAGAAAACTTTTAGAACTCATAAGTGAATTCAGCAAAGTAGCAGGATATAAGATCAATGCACATAAATCTAATGCATTTTTATACATAAGTGATGAATCTTTGGAAAGAATAATCAGGAAAACTACCCCATTCACAATAGCCTCGAAAAAAATAAAATACTTGGGAATCAATCTCACAAAAGAGGTGAAAGACCTCTACAATGAGAACTACAGTACACTAAAGAAAGTAATTAAAGAAAACCTTAGAAGATGGAAAGATCTCCCATGTTCTTGGAAAATTATTAAGACTACAAATATGATTCTAGCTATATGACATTTTGGAAAAGGCAAAGCAATGGGGGGAAAAGAAGATCATTAGCTTCCAGGGGTTAGGAGAGAGGGAGGGATGGTCAAACAGATAGTAGAGGGATTTTAGGGTAACGGACTTACTCTATATGATACCATTATGGTGGCTAACTATTATTGTACATTTGTCCCAACCCGTACAATGTACAACACCCAAAGTGGGCTCAGATGTAAACTATGCACTCTGGATAACAATGACATGTCACTGCAGCAAAGATACAATGGTGGCAGTTGTTGTTGATGGTGGAGGAGGTTATGGATATATGGAAACAGGCCCTGTAAGGAAAATCTCAGTACCTTCCACTTGGTTTTGCTGTGAACTTGAGACTGCTCTAAAAATAAAAAAACTTCATGCCCATCATCAACTGACTTTGAAGATTTATATAAAATGATTAAATAGAGAAAAATCCAAGGAGATGGTGCAATGGAAAACAACTAACTCTGCATTGGGCATCTAGGCAATGCATAACTTCCAAAGTCAAAAATCTCAGTGAAGTCAACCTCATGACTTTACAATTACCTTATCTGCTACTTGCCTAGAGAATTTTAAAGTATCAATGTTAAAAGACTCCTTATTACAATATTTCTTTCTCACATTGTGTTCCAAGAACCTCTTTAAGTTAGAAATGCCTGGATTGCATACTTTAAAATAGGGACCTCTCTGGTCCTAACAATAACAGTCACTGGAAATAGAGCCCTTAATTCTGTCTTAGTAAATTCTCCAGGTTTGTTTTGTATAAACTAAATTCAAATACATGCCATCAGAAATTCCATGATCCAGTTTTCCTCACTTATATTTTATTGAGATATAACATAGAGAAGAACACAAGTTCATGAATTTTAACAAAGCAGATACATCTTATAACCAGCACCAGTATCAGGAAACAGATACAAATTGCAACCCTGAAAACTCTCTTGGACCCTTCCAGCCCATGTTCCTATTGAAAATGACCACTCTGTTGACCAACTGCATCATTAGTTTTGTTTACTTGTGAACTTGATGTAAATGAAATAAAGCAATATATACTTATTGGACATTGGTTTTGTTCACTCAATGTTAATTTTCGAGACACGTTTGTACTGTTGTGTTTGGGTGTAGTTTAATTCTGGTGGTATTCGCTGTGCAAAAGTCCATTGCATGAATATGAAATAAAATTATCCATTCCATTGTCAATAGACATTTCAGTTGTTTCTATTTGTGGTTCTGATAAATACAGCTGCTATAACATCTTCGTACATGATTTTTGGTACAAGTAACATACACTTCTCTGTTGGGTAATATGTCTAGGATAGAACTGCTGGGTCATAAAGTATGTTTTTGTTGTCAATTTATAGGATTGAGTCATGTATCACTACAATATGCTGACTTTTATTCTTTTAGATAAATACCAAGGAATGGTATAGCTGGGTCATATGGTGGATCTTTTCCTATTCTTTTGAGAAACCTCCATACTGCTCTCCATGGTGGTTGTACTAATTCACAATCCCACCAACAGTGTGAAAGTGTTCTGTTTTTCCTGGATCCTCATCAGAATTTATTGTTTTTTATATTCTTAATGATTGCTATTCTGACTGGAGTGAGATGAAATCTCAGTGAAGTTTTGATTGTCAGGTCCATGATTGTTAAAGATGTTGAACATTTTTTTTTCATGTATTTGTTGGATATTTGTATTCATTCTTTTAAGAAATGTCTGTTCAGTTATCGCCCCATTTATATATTGGGTTATTTGAATTTTGGTAGTAAGCTTTTTGAGTTTTTATATGTATTCTGGATCTTAATTCTATGACAAGAGTGACTGGCAAAATAATTTTTTTCTATTTTGTAGGTTGTCTCTGCATGCTCTTGTTTCCTATGCTGTATAGAAGTTTTTAATTTGATGACATCACATGTATTGATTCTTGGTTTTAATTCCGGAGCTGTTGGAGTCTTATTGCGGAAGGTGATGACTGTGCTTATACGTTGCAGAATCAATCCCAAGTTCACAGCATCACAATTCACAATTGTTAAGTCATGGAACTGATCTAAGTGTCTGTCAGCAGATGGATGGATAAAGAAATTATGGTGTATATATGCACAATGGAGTTTTACTCATTTGCCAGAACATAGATGGAACTGGAAAACATCATGTTAAGTGAGATAAGCTAGACTCAGAATGTCAAGAGTCATATATTTTCTCTCATAGGTGGAAGTCAGAATAGAGAAAAGGGATTTCAGGAAAATAGAAATCTAGAGAGTATAGAAAGGGATCAATGAAGGAAGGAAGGAAAGGAAAGGGAGGTACTGAGGAATGAAATAGACCACTTCTGCTATGTGCAAGTATGAATGAATCACAATGCATTCCAATATGATGTATAATTATAATCATAATACATCAAAAAAATACAAATTTAAAATAAAAATAAATTTTCTCAAAGGATTGGACCAAACTCAACTCTGACATTTCTCCACAACTCACTTGGTATCATCTGTCTTTTCCATTTTACTCATTGTAGTTAGAGATATCACATTCTGATGTTAATTGTATTTCCCTAATGACTATCTAACCATTGTTTCCTGAGTTTATTGGATGTTTTAATGTTCCCTTAATTAAATGCCTGTTCATGTCTTTCACACATTTTTAATTTGGGTTACATGATTTTTGTCTGTTGTAACAGGCATTTATACATCCTGGATTTGATTTCATTGCTAGATAAATGTGTTGTAAATATTCTACATTTTTGTAACTTACCTTTTCATTCTCTAATTTTTTTTTGTTGTGTACAATAATTCTTAATTTTAATGTGGTCAAAGTTATCCTTTATCCTCTTTCTGTCCTTCCTAAGAATTGTCAATTCTAAGTTCAAGAAGATATTCCCTCTATTTTTTTTTTTTCTAAAAGATGTATTGCTCTATCTTTCACATTGAGGTAGCCTACACAACTGGAAATCATTGTTAAAAGAATGTCTGTTTGGTGTGCCTTAGGTATCTCCCCTCTTTTTTTGTGTTAAAAAGAAGAAGTCAAAAGAGAGGGTCAAACTCACCCTGTGTTGCTCACCTGGCATAGAGGAGACTGGTCAAAGTGCTAGAACACTTTGCCACCTGCTTCCTTGCATTGATGGGATTATTGTAGCTCTCGGCATTGATTTCTCCAGGAAAAATAGCATCACCAACTTAGGGTTTCACTCAAGATCCTATTTCCTGACCACTTTTCTGGTCTAAACACCTTGAACTTCTGTCTTCTTTATATTCAAGGCAAAACGGAGTTTCAAAAGAAGCTCAGTCCCTTGACATATGCATCACACATATCTGGTACCTGTATCACCATTTCTGTAACACAACTTTCAGTCATGGTCCCAAAACACCCTGGTTCCCTTCTAGTCTGTGTCACTATTTATAAAGTTATCTAGAGTGAATAAGGAAATTCTCTGTTTAATCAACTGTAAAACAGAGGAGGAGGATGAGAGAAGCTTCAAATATCCTTTAATTGAAAAAAGATACAAAAAATAAGCTATGATTCTGTTACTTTATTTTCAAAATAGCCTCTCAGTAATTATGGCAATGTATGACACATTATCTTCTTATTCATTCTTTGCAGACTAAGAAGTGCTGGATATTATTAAAACTTAAGGACATTCTGTGAAAGCAACTCAAAGTATTTAAATTCTTGCAATCCATGAAAAGTATCTTATCTCCTCATTGCAGTATGCCAAAGGATTTCCATTTTAAAACCCAACTCCAGTCTGACACCTTCATTAACCACGCAGATGTGTTGTTTGATGTGTTATTCACTTCTAAAATATCCCAGCATCCAACTGTGCAGAAAAGACAGATCGAGAGTGAGGCCAAAGAATGAATTTTATTAATGATTGCTGCCCGGTTTGTATACATATCTCAGCTCATATCCTGAGAAATTCTTTTGCACTCAATTCATTCCTATTACAGCCCTGTATTGTGTTAGCACCTCATTATCTGTCTGAAAGACCAATTCAAAGTGAGGTTTAACATGCTGAGCATTTGGACAGCAAAGAACAAGATTTTTTTTTTCTAGCAGGAAATTCCTGGGAGGTCTCTGGCCACTTTCTTTTTATCACTGACAAGACGGTTTTGATATTTGAGAATGTAGAGATCAATACCAACTTAGCCGTCAAAATGACTTGACAGAAGAAACTCTCTAATATTGTGCCAGGAATAATACCCCATATCTTAAGACCCATGCTATAAACTTTTCAACATTTCCCAAGTTTCCCCATTGGGGCATCCCCTGAAAGAATCTCAAGGTGTTTGAAGAAGGAATATTAACCTACTTCTGGATCAGACCCACTCGTGGCCCTCAGACCAGAATCTACATTTTATTCAGGTAGTATTAGAGATCCAGGAGACAGTGCCAGTATTTTTTAAATTGCATGAAGGAAAGTGATATCTTATGGGCAACACTTTTGCAAATTTTTAACTAATAATTTTAATTTTATTACATATTTCACCCAGGTCAGAAGATGGGAAGATAATTTCCAGGCACAAAAACATGGAAATGAATTAAATTAAATGATTCAAACATTATTTAACAGAGTTATCTTAAAAGTTAGTCCTCAGTGTTCTGTTTCTGAATTGCAGAGATGGTGGTAGGTATCTAGGTAGCTGTCAAAACACATTGAGCTTGACATACACAGGATCACATTGTATTTATCGTACATAAATGTTGAAGTTTATTTTCCAGTTAACCCTTTCAAAACAAAGTAGAAGTGACATAGGGAAGCTTTGGAGTTGATGCAGGATCCCAAGAAGTCACCTTCTTAGAAGGGGCACACAGTGCTTTGTCCCAAGGCACACAGTCAGGGAAAGAGCATTTGGGTTGGAGTACAGAGAGACAAGGTCTTTGATGGGGAAAGGTGGACAGGTGTGTTATGATCACACCACACAAGAGATAGCATTGGTCATTAATAGCTCTGTTGGGAACCAAGGCAGATAGATAAGATGCCAGGAAGCAGAACTGGAAATGTAATTCCACAGTTGATTAGGGACTGGGATGGCCAGCTGCACAAAGGGAGCTATGTGGAAACCAAGTAACTGAGAAGGAAGGAAGCAGGTGGTTGAACAGCTGCTTCTGCTGATCTCTGTTCCAAGGACCCTCACACCAGCTATTGCATTCAATCCTCCCAGATGCTCTTTGTGCAAATGAGGAACTAGAATCTCAGAGTAGTGAAGTCATTGCTTCAAAAGGTCTCCATGCCTAGTGAGACTGGCACTGGCTCAGAACACAATATGAGAATCTGTGGCTCACTTAGGAGAGCCCATAGGCAAGAGATGAAGCTGAAGGACTTGAAAGAAAAATCAAAATACTGGCCCATGCAGTTTCCAAGGCCCTCCCAAGCATAGAATGAAGCACAAGTTTGTACATACAATTGCCTCTTGATATCAGTGGGGAATTGTTTTAGTACCCACAAAGAGTCAAAATCTCAGAATGCTCAATTCCTTTGATAAAATGGGACAAGCATTTGCATATAAACTGTGTGTTGTCTCTTATATACTTTGAATCATCTTTAGATTACTTAGTATAATGCAAATGCTATGTGAATAATTGTTATGTTATATTGCTTAGGGAATAATGACAGGAAAAAAGTTTGCAAGTATTCGGTGGAAACAATTTTTAAGATATTATCGATGCATGGATATTTCAATCTGCAGATGCAGAACTGACAGATGTGAAGGCCTAATTGTAGTTCTGATGCAATATTTATAGTTTTGGATGAGGATGAAAAGAGCATTCATCCAGGTCACAAGTAACTATGCCTCCTTGAAGAAAAAAAAAAAAAATGAGTCAATTTCCTGGAGTCACAGGGAATGATACCAAGAAAGAAATTGAAATAAAAATTCTCTTCTATTACACACTTATTAGAATTTCTAAAACCCCACATTGACAACATCAAATGCTGGAAGAATGTAGAGCAAAAGGAACTCTTTCTCATTTATTCCTGGTGGGAAAGCAAAATGGTACCACTAGTTTGTGAGAGTTTGGCATCTTTTTTTTTTTTTTTTTTTTTTTTTCACAAAACCAATCATAGGCTCACCAAATCATACAGCAATCATCAAACTATCTATTTAACCAAATGAGCTGAAAACTGATATCCACACAAAAATTTGTGCACAAATGTTGATACCAGCTTTATTTACAATTGTCAAAATGTGGAATCAACTAAGATGACTTTCAATACGTAACTATATAAACAAATTGTAGTATAACCATATAATGGAATATTACTTAATGATATAGAAGAAATGGGCTATCAAGCCACAGAAAAGGCATGGGTGAATCTAAAATGTTATTGTTTAGTGAATGAAGATAATCTGAAAAGACTATATGCTATATTATTTCAATTACATGACATTTTGGAAAAGACAAAATTAGGGAAACATACAGGGACTTACGTGGGGGGAGATGAATAGGTTCATCACAGAGAATTATTAACACGGTGAAATTATTCTGAATGATACCATAATAGAGAATACACATCACAATAATTTTTTAAAGCTGATTTAATAAACAATGAAAATATTGAGGCTTAATGTAATCTGTGAAGTCTAAAATATGTCAATATGGGTTCATCGACTGTGGCAAGTGCACTAAGCTGATGCAAAGTGTTAATAATAAAAGGAACTATGTTGAGAATGGAAAGAATTGAATTACTAGATGGGAATTCTCTGTACCTTACAACTACTCTAAAAACTAAAGTGTATTTAATGAAAAAAATCAAGAATTAAGATAATGAAAATAGTCTCAGGTTTTCTTTGGGGACTACCCTAAGTTGTTCACCCTTCTTTTGAAGGGGACCAGTACATAAGTGGTATTTGGCTGTGTTGGACTTGAAGTTTATCTCAAAGAATCTCAGACTGGTAGAGACCTGAGTCTCATTATGTAAAATGCCCATGGGTAAGATTACTTCACAAGGGTACTGAGTTTTCCCATTAGTTGATGGACATTTGATAAAGGTATCCTCTAGTACCCTTCCTCAGCTACAGGATTCTGATAGAGATGTCCACAATGGTGCCTCTGATGGTTCTGCTGCATGGCAGGACCTACACCTAGGCCAGAGCAATCTTGAAACTACATTCCTTCTTTCTGCATACACTGAGATTGGTCCAAGGAAGTAGATATCAACCTAAGCTCAACCAACCATAGAGATGAAGAATCAGGATGAAAGGGGAGCAGAAATAGGGGAGAGGATCAGAGGGAAGGGAAAGAGCAAGAAAGAGAGAAAGAATAAGAGGGAGCGCTCTTCCTAAGATAAGGTGCTGAAAGAACATTGCGAACCTGGAGATAATTTTTATAATTTTTATCATTCTGAGGTTTTTTTTTTTTTTTTTTTTTGTCTGTTAGTTTCCATTTCCAGATGTGAGTGTCTATCATTTGCAGTAATCCTACCATGTAGTGTGCAGTGGGCAACACTTATTCCCTGAGTGCATCATTACCCAAATTCTTCCCTGTCTGAGATCCTCGCACAGGCTGGGTGCCTGATTTTGTTCCAGTACTCTACAGTCACTTCTGTTTCCAGCAAAGTGGAAGAAACAGGTTCATTACACCCACTGGGAAGACATGGTCTGAAAGAATTTTAACATTTCTGGGTTGAAAAAACAAAAAAACTAATATTATCTCCATAGCAAATCCCAAAGATGATCAGAAAAATCAGAGTAGAGATTTCAGACAAAAGATCATGGTGAAATGGTAGCATAGCTTAGGAAATAAATTAGCCTGGCATTTGGCTGCATATTCAAAGAGGGCTTTCAAGGGAGAGACTTAACTAAATAAGGACAATAAGGTAAGGAAGCTGCATGGAAAAAAGTGGATATGGAAGGCCTGCTGCTCATCAGGTTCAAATGTGTTTTCTAATTTTATTTTTAAATTGTTTGTTTTGTCACTGTTTTATTCCCCATTTTACATGTGATTAACTGAAGGCACTGAAAAGATTAATAACATGCCCAGCTAATAGGTGGCTGGATCAATGTGCTTAATCAGATTTATCTGAATGATGTTTACTCTCTACTGTTTTGAGGTAGAGGGAGACAATGGGTGGCTTGGGGAAGATTTTTCCTACTACAGCACCTCATGAATAATTTTCCTGGTCATTTTATCTCTTGAGAAGTTCCTAGCTTTTTTTTTTTTTTTCTCAGTTTACATTCTTTTTTTAAATATCCATGACTGAAATCATCAAACATTTCAAAAGGCTGGCATGTATTGAGTATGAAGACACAGAAGAAGAAAAATGAAGGAGGAGGATAAGGAGGAGGAAGAGATGGAGCAGGAGGATCTGGAGGAGGAGGAAGTAAAAAGGGAGGAGGGGGAGGATGCTGTCTGGCTGTCCCTTGAGCAATGTGCAGTGTTTGTGGGGAGACCCAACCAGCAAGTGATTGAGTAGGACATGGTATATGCAATAATGGAAGAACATTCAAAGAGCCAGAGAGTACAGAGGTACAAATGGCTTGCTCTTCTTGGGATTTGGGGAGAAGATTTCACAAAGGAAGTTACATTTGAAATTAGTCTTGAAGGGTGTCGATAGTTGGAGAAAATGTGACTTCCCGTGAATTTATAGTGTTAAAGGAATTTCTTCTTTTGATTAACTTCTCTATGGTGAGCAATCATATTTTTGTTTCTCCAACTTAGCACCTCCCTCTCTCCATTTCATAAAAATTTTTCCTTTAGAACTAAACTATCCCATTTTTTCTCTCAGTCCATAAATTTTTTGTGTCTTTGACTCCTTCTAATAAATTAGAGTAAGACATTGATTCATTGAGAGATTGAAGCATGACTCAAGTTTGACCAACTAAGAATCACACTTATGATTTTTTATTTCATTATTTGTCATAGAATAAGGACTTTCTTGGGGCCCTTCATCTGACAGGATGTGAGGAGGACTTGCCTGGAATTGAAATCATATAGGGAAGACACAGAAGAACCAGTATTGATGACTTTAAAAACACAAATCTATTTATATTAGTGACACCTCTGCATTCCATAGCAAATTAATTAGCATATAAAACTAACTTGACAGGTAATTTCACTTTAATATGGTGAATTCTACTGAAGTAACATATTTGCATTTTAGTTTGGACTTTCTAGAAGCATCTAAGTTATAAATACTCATGGTGAGATTTTTCTACACATAGTAGGCAGTCAAAATGTATTTGGCAATCAAATCAACAACCATCACCTATAGGCATACTGTGTATGAAATGCTGACCTTGGCCTGCAGATGTAGATAAATATCAGTGGAACAAAGAAGCTCACAGTCCTGTTGTGGAAATAGACATGAAGCCATCAATTTTAAGACCATGTGGTGAGATAAAGTGAAGTAGACTTGTGGGTAGAAAATGTAATGTAATAAATGGAGAGAGATGACTGGACAGACCTCAGGCAGTTGTAAGTGGGGTGAGAAGAGGAAGGAAGAGTGAAGAGAAGGAAGAAGGAGGTTGAGAGAAGACATGTCAGGTGAGAAGAAGAGGAGAGAATTTTATTTTCTTTATTCTTTCTTCAAGTGCAGCTAACATGCCAGGAAGTAAGGAATGTCTGTGTGAGCTTGACCAAGATGGCCCTAAATAGCAGGCTTTGTGGTGGAGGGGATTCAGTGGCAGTCATCTTCCTTCAGCAGAGGTCCTTCCTGAAAACACTGGCCAAGGACAGTTTTCACATAGAAAGAACACTTCCAGAGGCAATCTATCAGGTCAGCCTCCAGTGGGGTTCAAAAAAGGCAATCACAACCCTCTTTGCATGACACACTTATAATGGGCAAGAGGGCCAGACTCTACCTGTGAATTTGCCAGCATTGACTTCCTGTGGTTTTCAAAACTATTCTATGATGTGCGCAGTATATATCATCTCCATTTTATAAATGAGAAAAATCAGGCTTAGGATCAGTTCCCATGTGGTTATTTCTGTTTTCTTCTACTAAAATCATCTTGCATATAGACATCCGTCTCATTAACAAAGATCCTGAATATGCTTCCATAATTTAATATAATATGTGGAACAGCATTATAAGGGTTTGAATAGTATCCAGTTCAACCAATTTGGGAGGGTCATTGAAGTGGCTTACCTTTATTTTATATTGGAAACACTGCTATCATAAGCGTTTATATTTATAAAAGAATGGATCTCTGGTTCTTCCCATGCAATGAATTCCTGGAAATAGATTTACTAATATGAACCATGTCTTAGTCATAATATCTTTTTCCAAATTTAGGAAAGGGACTTTTTATAAAGTATGTACCATCTCAGTGATGTGGTGGACAATCCTTTTTGAAACAAGTGTTGCAGGACCTCGTGGGTAATGAAGGAGTGCTGACAATCCCATACATTTCTTAGAGATTCAATTCAACACTTTCCCTCATCACCACTAAATCATAATGCTGCCTTGAACAAGTGACTCCCACTTCAAGGAACAAAATAAATTGGCCATGTATCAGTGATAGTTAAAATCATTTTTTCCTTAAATTATGAATCCATATACACTTTATATTACTTATTGAAAATATGTTTTAACTGTGAATCTGTGAATACTTCACTGCTTTGAAAGTAAAGTGAATCCTGTTAGCCAGAAAATCCCACAGCAATGGAAATGATCTCAAAACATTCTCTTTCCATAGCATAAGCCTCTTTCAAAAAGAAGTTATTTCCATTTCTTCATGAATTAAAAATCATGTACTGAGAATGAATTTTATCCTAGATGTTGGGGATGAAAATCAGTCCTTAAAATGGCTTTCTTTGGTTAGAATTTCAAATCATTTTGCAGTTAAATGGCATTTTTTCCCTCATTGCCAGAATTTTTGGTTTATTGTATAATTATTCATCCTCAGTTCATCTTGAAGTCTTTTCATAGACTTTCTAGTTGAGAATAACATAAATTGATGGAAAAGTTGCCAAAAGAGGACAGACTGATACTGTCTTCCCTTCACCTGTTTTCCCCTAGGTTAACTACATATACAGCTATTTTTCAACACTAAGATATTAAGATCTATATAGTGCTATTAACTTAAATTGATTCTCATCCATTTTTCCACTAATTGTTCTTTCTCTATTTCAGAACCACAGCCAGAGTACTGCATTGCATTTTGTACCATTTGGGCTTCTCTGATTCATCAGACATCTGACTCAGTTACTTTATTCCAGTGGAAAGAGGACAATGAAGTCTCATACTCAGAGTAGTTCCTTTTCTGTCTTGGGTTTTCCTTTACTCACCTTCTCAGTATTATTTCCATCCATGTTCTTTTTTCAGGTATTTTAAAAACTCACCTTTTGAAGTTGGTTGATTTAACCAAAACCACATGACATAATCTACATTTGCACTTGCCAAGCAACTCGGAATGCAGGAGCTCTCAATACAATGGGCAGGGTAGAACTGAAAACTTGGACGTTTCAGAGTTCTTGCCCTTTCATAGGCTACTTTGAAGATGGTTTAAGATTCAGGACTCCTGAAAGAAAGACAGAAATCCCCATCCTGCTTTCCATAATGGTTGCACCAATTTGTATTCCTACCAGCAATGTCTGGAGATTCCCCAGAAAACTTGGAATGGGACCACCATTTGATCCAGCTATCCCACTGTTCAATTTATACCTAAAGGACTTAAAATCAACCTACTACAGGGACGCAGTCACATAAATGCTTATAGTTGCTCAACTCAAAATAGCTAAACTATGGGACCAACCAAGGTGTCCTTCAACAGATGCTTGGATAAAGAAAATATATGTATATGATGGAATATTACTCAGTTTTAAAGGAGAGTGAAATTCTGGCATTTGCTGGTAAATGGATGGAGTTGGAGAATATCATGCTAAATGAAATACGCCAAATCCAAAAAACCAAAGGCCAAATGTTTTCTCTGATATGCAGATTGCTAATTTACAATTTTCTAGTGAAGAATAGAGTTATTTAAGATTAGAGAGAGGGATATGAAAGGAGGGGAAGGAGTATGGGGGTAGGAAGGATAATAGAGTGAAATAGACATTATTACCTCATGTACATACATGACTGCTTGACTGATGTGCTCCTACAATATGTAGAATCAGAAAAAAGAGAAATTTTACTCCATTTATGATGCATTCTACTGTCATGTATTACTAGAGCAAATAAATATATTAATTAAAAAAGAAAGAGAATCAAATGGTGCCCTCTTCAATGAATGAGTCCATAGCATGAAAAATGTATTTTTTTAGATGAATGAATATAAATTCCATTTTTATTCATGCACATAAATACAGGTTCCATATTTCTTTTCCATATCTTCAAAGATTTGCTTGTGTACCCACTGGAGGGGCCCTAACCCGCCGGGGAGACTTGCAAACTTCTTCGAGGCTTTAATTTTGTTGGGAGGAGGTGTTGGGACTAATGACACGTTAACTAACTCAGGTTGACTCCTTACTCCCTGGTGAGTGAGCAAGATCAAGGCCTCAAAGGCGGTTTCAATAGTTAATCATGATGAATCGGACCACCGTCAGGGATTGGTTAACAATAGTTCTGCGAACTGATCAGCTCGTGCTTGCCATATAGTCTTATGGGACTCTTGCCTGCGTGAACACCCCATGCCTTGCTGACCTTTAAGCTGATTGGTTCCCGCCTAGCCCCCACCCTACATAAAAGCTGTGTGATTTCCTCAATAAATGAGTTCCTGCTGTGTCGGGTCTCCCTGACGAGTCTGATTGTCCTCCGCATGAGGGCTGGGAGCGGGCGGTCAGTCGGCCCTACCTATCCTGGTCTGACCTTGTTGGGGAGTGTCCCCTTCCCTTGTCGCTGGTCGAGAAGAGCAAGGGGGCTTAAGACCCCAACAAGGAGGGACTAGGGCACACTGGACCTGGCCCACGGGGCCTGTCCCATAGAGTTCCTGTCTAATCCTCACCCCTCAACATCACTTCCTTACTAAACCAGGCTCAGAAGCTCACTGTTATCTTCTCTGAGTCACTAAAAATGCTCCTGAAATACGACATCTGCAGTGTTAGGGGGAGCAGGACTTTGTGGTGTGAGATTTAAACTTTCAGCAGGATCATAGAATGTCTGTTATTTCAAGTTGGACTTGATTATTTTTTTTTAAACCGCCAGACTTTCAGACCATACAATACCAGCTTTCTTCAAATGGAACTCTTTAGTTCCTTTTATGGTAAAGTTTAATACTGTGAACATATGGAGGGTCTGAACGTCTGCCAAATGTTTTAAAAGACAAGGTTATAAATACCCCAGCAGCGAGCTTTGTTCCTTAATGTATGGCTCTGTTACTCCAAGTCAACGTGGAAGATAAATCAGAGTACAGAGCTGGCTTGGGCATTAACTTGATATTTCTGGCAAGTATTCATAGCATCTGATTTGGAGAGAGAGAGAAGTGGTTGTTCTGAGGTAGCATTAAGAGAGCACAAAAAAGAATTAAATTTTATAAAAAGCAAGAAGCAGAATAAGAGCATAATTGAAATATCTAAAATGTAAATACACAATCTGACTTTCTTACCAGCAAACTGAAGCTGAAGGAGTCATAATACCAGTGTCTGTGAGGTTGGGGATTAGACCCTTTGGCCCCTTTCATTTAGATGTAGAATTGATACCTCTCCATTTCTTTGTAGTATGTCTACGTCTTCCTCTCTCACTCCTGGCTCAGTTCTTTGAAATTTTCCACTGCCCGATTCTCAAGTTCTCCTCTGCCCAAATGTGGCTCAGTCCTGCATGACTGTCAGGATACCATCCTAACATATCTTAATCTCTGCCATTTCTCTATACATAGGGGTGTGCTGACCTGCCCTCTGCACCCAGCATCTCACATCGCTGGTCCTATTTGTTGCTGGGCTGGCAGCTGGCTGGATCGTGGTCACTTCCACAGCATGAGACACGGCCTACCATGTCTTTAAGATGAGGGTCTTAGAGTGAATGAACCCCTGCAGGGTGGGAGCAGCACCCTGTGAGTGACCTTCCCAGGTCGCCAGGATAACGTTGAATAATTCATGTCCTCTTCACAGTGAGTACACTTAGAATCCTGAGTGTTCTGATGTAGCTTCCAAAGGTCCAGGGACTGCCTGGACTAAGCTCATTTATGTAGCAAGATATAATTAAGGGCAGAGAACTAAAAGAGGAATCAGGAGAACTATTTTTCAGTTCTTGGATGAAGATATTTTTCTTTTTGGTATGCTCTGTAAACCTGGACTTCTCTATCACTAAATTAGAAATACGATTTTCTTAGAAAATCGATAGGGGACTCGGATGATAATGCATGAGAAGGCTCAGAATAAAATGTTCTTAGCATTTGTATGAATGGGATAGATTTTGCAGAAATATAACAAAGAAATCTCAATGGCTTACAGAGTACTCTCTTTCATGAGATGTACACTATCTGTTGCTTGCCACACTTTACCAAATGTCTTTTTATCTCAGGATCCAGGCTCACCCTTTATCTGGGATATTGTTTTCTGAGAGTAGGGAGAAAGACCGATAATAGAACCTCATGATGGTTCTTGAATCTTGTTCTCAAATGTGACCAAGGCACTTCTGCTCAGAATTTGTTAACCAAAGAAAGTCAAATCTCCAAATTTGACTTTAGTTAGGTGAACTAGTATACCCACCCTTCAGAAGGGACACCTAGGAAATGGAACTACCACCTCTTTTTCAAGAGAAAACCGGTGAATATTTCTTTAACAAAAAAGACAAATATAAACCCTGGGGTAGAATTTAGGCCCCTGAAAGTCCCTCAGATCTAGTCCCTGGTTACTAGATATCTTATTTAAAACAAAAATATAGGAAATCAAACAACCAGAGAAACTCTGGCAGTTCTTTTTTCCCTGCATTGCTTTTACCCTTGAAGAGCTATCATGAAATTACCTGGAAAGAAGAAAGATGTCTGCAAGAAAACCTACAGGGAGAGTACCTCATGGAGAATTTTATGAAGAAAATTAGAGGAAAAGAAAGCATAGAGAGAAAATAAGAGGATTATTTCATTGCACAAGCATTAATTGTGCCTTCTCAGGGACAATAGAATTCAACCTTTCTGCCAAAGACTGTAACACCTTTGGTTAAACTCTGGGTTCCTGAGTTTTGTTCACTTCTTTGTAATATAAGAATTCAAGTGTGTACATTTAAGTTTCCATGAGGAAATCTGCAAATCATAGAATGTTAGACAAATGAATATTAATACAACATTTTCAGGGATTGTATGTTCTTTTTTTCCTCTCATTCTAACAACAATGATGTTTGACTGCCCCAGTAATAACCAATGAATCTGTCCTTCTACCCATCCACTCAGCCATCAGCCATCAAGTAACTCATCTAACCTACACTTCTCTGCCTCAATGCCTTGAAAAAAGTCAGGGCTCAATGAAGATAAAAGTATTTGCTGAAACGAAAGGCCTATGGCTGCATTCATGATTGTGCACCTTTTATTGTCACCAATATTCAATGAAAGAGAGTAGTCCTCCACATTTCTATCTGTGGAGTTGATGTGGAAAGAAAAACTCACAGAAAATGTGTTGCTCTGAGTGCTCTTTTTCCTACAACACATCCTGTTCTCAGTTAGTTTGTGGCCTCCCTAAGGACTGATTTTGGGTCCCTATACTTAGCAAACAATGCTGTGGGTTAGCATGTATATAAATCCATATGTAAGTTTGTATATGTGTATATGATTTCATGCATATGTAATGTTGCTTCCCTTCATAAATATAAACTTCAGGAATGCAAAATTGTTTTCACTGATCTAATTCTTAGTGCATAGAGAAGCATCTGGCACAAAGGACACACAAGCAAAATTCTTTGACTTAATCTAATTGTGGCTTATTTCATTCTTTTTCAGGCTTGCATTGGTCAGTTTTTGCTAAAAAAAAATTTGTGTAACAAATAACCCTGGGGTCTCAGTAAATTATGCTGAAAACATACTTTTAATTCATCTGCTGGTAGGCTATGCTTGGGCAACAGTCAGGTTCACATGTCTCTAATTCCAATATCTACAAGAAAGAAAAACATTCTGCTTATTATATATTTTTCCCATGAGAGAAGTAGATATGCAAAATGCTAAGTAAACACACACACACACACACACACACACACACACACACACACACACACACATGTTTAAACCCTTTTCTCGGATGTGTTATTGGTCACTATCAATCAAATTCCATTGGCCAAAGAAGAGCACACATTCAAACCCAAACTTAATGAAGTAAAAAGTATATTTTTCAAGTGAGGAATGGAGAGAAACAGACAATATATGCTAAACAAAGATTAAAAAATCCACCAAAAGTTTTCTCATTTTCCAGGAACATTTCTGCCAACTCCTTTGACAACACACTTCCCCGGGTATGAGTCTTCCCTGAGTCCAAATTTCATCTGCTTTCCTTACAGCTTCTTAACCTGCAGTCTGTGGCTCTGTTTCAGTCCTCTGAATAATTCTTCCTATCACCTCTTCTCAGAAAATTGAATCTCAAGTTGGATTACATGTTTGGCAACTTTGGCTTGATGCTTCTCTCTTGTGGAATTCTGGACTCAGGAGTGGTTGGACCCTCTTCCATCCCACATCCGCTTCCTGCAGCTGAGGATGTGCCTGTAACACCACCAGAAGCAGCAGCTCTGAATCCCCAAAGAGTCCATTACAAAATAAGCCATCATTGAGGAAGCTATTAGTATCATTTAGCTCTCCTGTTATAGATGTATCTCTCTTTCCATTTCAGATCTTTATGTTTTGTGCAATGGGATCAAAAAGTGTGGGCATCTCAGATGCAGAGAGGAAGGAATCAGAGTATTGAATTGCATAAGTCAAAGAAACCAAAAATGCATGAAGTTGGAAAGCCAACCCCAAGATTGAAAACGGATGGGGCTTAAATACACTATGAAATTACAATGTAAGAATATTGTGCCTTATCCCTCAAAGGCCAAGGGAGTGTTAAAGTGCCTCAAAGGTTGATACTGAAGTTGCTCATCTTTAAGGCAAGAGCTAAAAGTCTACGGTTGGTGACCACAGTGAGCTAAGAGGAATCCTCCTTCCATGAGGACATAAGACTCTGGAGATCTTTATGTGATGCCCAGAAGTAAGACCCAAGAAGAGCTGAGATTGAATTTCCTTCCAGTCCAAAAGCAGAAGAGCTCTCCAAAGAGATAAATGTTGACTTACAAATGTCAGGCCAGCAGGACACTTCAGCACACCATGACCTAGAGGGAAAAGTGTGCCTACAAATGTCAGGGTTTGGGATTTCATTCATTTCATCCTCATAATTCCCTATTCTGTCTCTCTCACTTCCTCCTCTTACCTTCTTTCTCTCCTCTCCCAGACTCCCTACCTGCATTGCTTTGTTTTGTGTATCTACTTTGTTTTCCCTTCTATTGATTCTCTCCTGCTGCTCTCTTCCTATAGCTGGAAAGATGCTTACTGCCAGCAGTGAAACTGTATTCTTCCTACAATGCAGTAAGATGCCCTTACATCACCATATTGGTTCCTGATTTCTTGGAAGAAACCAGCGTGAGTCAGATATTCACCATCCATGCTCATTTCTGCAGCAAAGCGCAGGTTGCAAGACCATGTGCATACAACAAGAGTGCAAGATGCTCCCTTGCACACTAATGGCAGGTAGCTGCAGCTCACTAGGGAACAGGATGAACACAAACTACAGAGAGCACTGAAAGTGTCTATTATGTGTAGCGGCCATTACTACAATGTATGCTCTATGACCAAGAAGAATTTCTACTACTAAAATTCACCAACAACTCTGGTGCATGACTATCCATTTCTCCTACAACTCACTCCAAATCCCAGGGTATTCCAAATTTGGAGCAACCTTAGATTAGATACCATCAGCACAAAGGGAAGAGGAGCCTGGTATTCAAGTCACATGGCTAGTTGGTCATCAGCACGACCCCTGCAGACTATGAGTTCTTAAGATTAATAAAATATCACTTTAATCCTTTCATTTCTCTCTGGTCGGCTACCATGGGAATTGCAAAAATTTAACAATTATAATTTCCTACATGCATTAAAAAATTAAATGCAGAGAAAGTTAGGTTACAGTGCAAGTGTTATGGTGAGAAAGTTATTTTTAAAATGCATCAGTGGCTCCCACACAGTTGGACCTTAATAAATGTTTAATAATGACTATATTACTTTACTTTCCTATAATTGTTTCTGCCATTAAAATGCACTTCTACCTTCTGAAAGAAAACAAGAAGTGATTCTTTGTTGTGAGTGGGTTCAGATGTTAAAACAGTATGCCATTAAGATTGAAATAGGAGGAAGGCTAAGACTTTAGAGCAGTATGTCATTGAGATGCATATAAAGGACATTTGACTAGCCAGAGCAAAGCATCTCAGGAATGTGCACTTCTCAATTACTGGCTTAATCACACATATAATGTATATATTGGGACTTCAAAATTCCATCAGCGACATCTGCCACCACTGCATTCCCATTATTCTTAGTGTGGTGGTTTTCAGATCGTCGACGAGGAAATCAATACATCAAGCATTCAGAGATCCCGTGAACAAATACAGGGGTCTCGTGATGCGGGTAATGGAGAGAAAAAATAGTGAAAGTTCCTGATTTTTAAGGAAGGAATGGTTTTTGTGAAATTTTGTGATTTTTGTGACTTCACAAAATCATTTTGTGAAAATCAGCAGACTGCAAATGTTTTTGATAAGAGTGCTCTATGTGTGTGTATGTGTTGGGTTTATAAAGGCTTCCATACACGTAACATACCAGACACAGGCTTTTGAAACACACTAACAAACACATTCAAATGATGCCACATTCTGAACTTTAAGACTTTGTAGAGCAATTGCTCATGCAGTGTGTTAGAAAATCCATTATATCCTCATCTCAAAATATTTCATGTGTCCTCATACTGGTGCATAATACTTCTGTGTTAATCCACACAGGCAAGGAATCAGTTTCTTCTTTTTTCCTTGTTCTTTCTTTTGTAACAGCAATGTCACTGACATCCTGCAAATATAACAACTACTAGAAATTATAAATGGTCAGAGAAACAAGGAAACATGGAAAAATCTTCCACATCTTATCAAGCATTAGTTACTGTCACCTCCAATTTTTTTCAGTAAACACAGATGTGTGATACACTATTCTGTTTCACCTATATTCTTGAAATCCCCAAAGTACACCTCTGTGGTAAATACAATCTTCCTGATTTTGTTTCTAACTAAACTGTCTCAGGCGCTAGTCTGTGTAAGATCTGAAGTCACGTGTGAAGTGCGTGGTGTTGGAAAAACCCTGCATTGCTCTATGTGGTCACACAGATACAGGTGAAACCCCGAGATAAAGATGGACAGAAGCCTGGGACAGGAATTTTCCACGTCATTTTGAGTAAGCAATGGCGGATTCTAAATGTTGATGTGATTCATCCAATCTCAAATATCACTCTGATGGTTTCATTCTCAATAAAAGGGATGGATTTGACAGATGGCAGGAAGAATAAATGTAGGAAGACGACTAAAGAAATATTTTTTTTCAAAATCAAAGGTTTGGATATAGACAGGGAAGACAGGGGGATTGGGATTTATTAAGGAGGTATGCATTATTAGAATTATTGAACAACTGGGTATGGGGCTAGAGGATTCTAGCATGATGGGAAAAAAAGAAACAGTCACACAGTAAGGTGGAACCTGGGAACTCTCCTGTATCATCCTGCTTTCCCACCTCCTCTCAGGAATTCTTAAATGTAGTTGAGAAATGAAAGAGAATATGCATGTAGAAATTAAAAGAAACCCACTGACACCACATCAGCATGTGGTCCCCAGCGGCCCTCATTCTTACTAATGGCAAAAGAAGAAATGGGCCCTTTCCATAGGTAAAAAAGAGGGGGGGGGGAATAAACATTTTGCCTTGTTATTCAAGAATTATTTTATTTTTGGCCCAACTAGAATTACCAATTCAGATTTAAGGGTATGAAACTCATTTATTTTGTAGTAAAAAAAAAAATTAATATTAGAAGTAATAAAGACCATTATAGCACAAACTCTATGTGACAGAACTAAATTAACATATTTAATCCTTGCAACAATTCTGTAAATTAGGCACCTGTATCAGACCATTTTCTATTGCTATAAGAAAATACCTGAAGCTGAGTACTTTATAAAGATGCACAATCATAGAAACGAAAAGATGTACCCCTTTTGTGTACAATGAATTAAAATGTGGTCTGTAAAAATAAAATAATAATTTTAAAAAAAGAAAAGAGGTTTATTTACCTCATAGTATTGGAGGCTGAAAGTCCAAAATAATAAGGGAGGCCTATCAATTTAGCTGCTGGTGAGGCCTTTATGGTGGAGATCATCATTGTGTAAACACAGGTGACAGTAATCAGATTGGTAGCACAGGAAGTCTGAGATCTGGGGTGAATCTAATCCTGCATATTTTTATAATTATTTTATTTGTTTTAATTAGTTATACATGAATGTACAATGCACTTTGATACATCCTATATAATGAAGTATGATTTCTCATTCTTCTGGTTATACATGATGTAGAAACCCACCAGTCCTATAGTTATGTAAGTACACAGGGGAATAATGTCCGATTCATTCTCCTATCCCTCCTACCCCCAAACCCCCTCCCATCCCTTCAATCCCCTATATCTAATCTAAAGTAACTCTGTTCTTTCCTAGCCACCCCCATTGTGAATTAGCATGCACATATCAGAGAAAACATTCGGCCTTTGGTATTTTGGGGATTGGCTTATTTCACTTAGCATGATATTCTCCAGGTTCATCCATTTACCATAGTCTTCCTATTTCTATAACTCAGCTCTTGTGGAAACTAATCCTCTCTCAAGGGTACAGATACACTTGGCAAGATCAGCATTAATGCCTTCCAAGGGCAAGGTCCTCAATGACCTAATTACTTGCCACTAGGTGCAATCTCTTAAAGGCTTCCCAACCTCTCCACTTTGCATACTGGGGCCCAAGCTTTAAACACACACACACACACACATACACACACACACACACACACACACACACACTGTGGCAACACTCTCAAACCATAGTCAAGCCATAGCAGTACTATTATTGGGATTAAAATCAACTAATTTCACATAAAAATCTTGCATCAAAAATTGCTTGTCAAGGAACAGTTTATCACTATGAAGTCAGATGCAGGGTCTAAAATGGACAGGTGAGGACACAGGGAAGGGAAGTGGGGAAAGTGGGTGTCCATTTTATTTATTTTTAAAATTTTCAGTATTAAATGAAGATAGGGATTCAACAATTTTAGACCTTGGGTTGTTGACATGAGAAGTGAAAATTAATATTAAAATGTTTCTTAAAAACTTTTTCAAATTTTTTCAATATTCTATGGTTAAATAGACTTGTTTTAGTAGCTCAGGCTGGTCATTTGTGAAACTCCTCATGTCTACATCCATTTTACACTATCTCAATTATGAATAATTCTTCCAAAAGCAAGTCCCAGGATCCTGCTCAACAATGGAGTTTCAGTGGCCATTACCAAGAGACTGGAGTTGCTACATAAGATGAAACTTAACTTTCCATCCAAGAGGCACAATATGCATCTTCCTGGAAATACCACACACACATACGCACACACACACACACACACATACATACACCTTTCTGTTAAGATATATATCACTCATTCAAATCAGCAAAAAAAGTAAATAAATATTTCTGCAAACTTTTAAAGAGAACAACTGTAGAAAGCCATGGCACCTACGCAGAAAACTGAGTAATTTTTGCAATTCTCTCTCTAGATGTAACTACCTCAACACCCTTTGTCCTGACACTGTTGAAAGATAAAGACCTCAGAAAATTCTCTGCTGAGACAATCTCATTCTAAAGCTCAAGAATTATTTTTAGTGTTGGGGGAATTAATTATAATGTTGCCTAGGCAGTAGGTGTCAGATTAAAAAAAGAAGTCAGTATTTGATTGTGTTTATGGGTCAACAGACAGACCTCAGTACCACCACTGGGTACGTCTTCACCCAGCATTCCTCGATGCAGGCTTCTGCCACACATCAGAAAACTAGGGGGAAGCAGAGAACTGCACCCTTATTGGTTCTCTGATCTCAGAAGAGGTTGTAAGGACCAGGAAAAGAGATTAGAAATAGAAGCCAGATAAGTAAGGATTTATAAACAGGCTGTACTATTTGCTACTCGCTGTTAGGGAATCAAGGAGCATATTTTCCAGCTAAGGAATCAAGAAAACCAGCTGGGTTTCTGAGAAGGAACTTAACCATGGATCTCCAAAAGATTCATGTTTTACATCTCTGGCTCTCTGTATGGTACAGCTTGATCATTACCTAGTTGTTAGGTGTATCTCATCCAAAGGAAGAGGGTGTCCACCCAAAAAGGTGGGAAGGACCGATTTACCTTGGAGACAGAAAATGTGATCACAGAGACAATTGCTTGCAGTGACTGTGTAAAGAAGACTTAATTACCCACTGTTCTTTCAAGATGTAGGGGGTCAGAATATCAATTCTAGAATTCAGTGGCCTTCTTCAAGTGTATTCAGATAACATCTTCCAAGGAAAGGGAAATGTCTGTAAGTTCCCAAATGATCTTTTTCTTTCTTCTTTTCTTTGTCTTTCTTTCTTTTTTGTTAAGTCCAGAAATGTATATTTCAAAGTAGGAACTTGAAAACCAAAATATCTAATCATGAATAAAAGGCTACAGCTCTCTGCTCTTGAAGAATCGTCCTGACTGGGTTGTTCTAGCAGTAAGAACAAATTCTTTTCATCAAAACTCTTGTCTAAAAGTCAGCATGTTAGGCTGAGGAGGGCAGGGGCACTTTGAATCCCCAGGGGAACTTTCTTGACTTTAATTTTTAATTAAATCTGTTCTTGCCAGCAATATAGTTTAGGAAAAAGGTCATCCACAAAAATCGTGATTTTAAGTGAAGTCAAGAGAATGAGGATAGAAAATGTTCAAACTCTTCTCTGATTTGTTGTGATATTTTTAGAAAGTGATGTACTGTTTAGTTGTAAGATATCAATATTTATCAATATTTACTGAGTCCCTACTGTAATATTTACTGAGTACCTACTGTATCCCAAATTCAGTGCCAGGTGCTTAATATATTTAATTACTAAATATCAACTCCAACTCCTCATAAGGTAGATCTCACTTTTAACCTTCTTTTCCAGGTGAACAACCAGAATTTGGGTAATATGTCTCCCTGATGCAAGACCTAGATAGGGGAAGGATCAGAAGTTAAAACCCAGTTTTAGGGATGCAGCACACACTTACAGAAGCATAATTTTTCTCCGTAAAGGGAAAAAAGAAAGGAAACATGGAAACAGCATAAAACAAACACTTAGTAATATGTATACCCAGAACTGAATAGAAAGAAATTGGATTCCATATACAATTTCCTATGAAATAATATAATCATCCCATGTGTCCTGTGTGCCAGAAGTTAAACCAGAAACAATAATGTATTGGGTTAATATAATTCATTTACTGATATTTGATATGGACCTTTGTGTCAAGAAATTTATTATGTTTTAGCATGTGTGAATGTGAGTATATAATGTTTTCTGCTAAAACAAAAGGTCCTACAACTCATCCCTTTAAATGCCCATTCAATTAATGATGAGGCCAGGCGTGGTGGTGCATGCATGTAATCCCAGGAAATTTGGAGACTGAGATGGGAGGATTGCAAGTTGGAGGCCAGCTTCAGCAACTTAGCAAGACCCTCAAAGACTTAGTGAGATATTGTCTCAAAATCAAAAAATAAAAAAATAAAAAAAAAAATGGGGATGTTGCTTAGTGGTAAAGTTCTCCTAGCTTAAATCCCCCACATCAAAAAAAAGGGAGGGGGTAGGTGATTAAAAAAAAGGAGAAACAGTTTGCATGGCTATAAATTTGTGCATTTATTGACTCCTTTAATGCCAGTAATAGTGTCAAAAATAACACTATTTAATCCTTTGTTTTATTGTGGACTATAATTAAATATCATTATTTAAAAATACAGAGTAACTGCAAATTACTATGGATGCCATTTTTAAGTTTCTAAGTGTGTGGCAACTAAACTTCCACTTATGAGAGATATTATTTTTCTTTGGGGCAGAACGGCATACCACTTTAAAACATATAAATGGAATTCTAAAAGAAATTGAAATACTTATGGAACTTGAAAAGAAAGGCCGCATAATTATCATGTAATTATAGTGTTTGGGGAGCACTCAGAAACCTGGCAAACACTTAATGTATTAATAGGATCATCACTGTCCCTACTCCAACAGGGTGTCTCCATGTGAATTGCTTTTATAAACCAATCAGGATCACAGTTATCCTCAGGAAATGAAAAATAGTAGCAATGTCTGAGATTCCTATAGTGCTTTCAGATTTTTAAGAGTCTACAGTTTCATTAGTTCTCACAGAAACCCTAAGAAGGGCAATAATTGTCCTTCTCTAGAGAATAAAACAGAGGCCCAGGGACCTACTTTCACTGTCTAGTTGCACTCTGATGGTGACAGTACTCTGACTTATGATATTGTCATTTCTGACACCAAGTCTAATGCCACAGCTTCAGAGTGCAATATAATGATCCCTGTTCCCACCCAGAGCACCACGGTCCAAGTACTTGACCTAATACCAGACCACGATTTTGTGCATCACTTATCCATTTCACAGACAAATAAATAAGGTCCTGTTCTGGGCCTAAGACAGTACTGAACTCTGGGAATTAACTACATTTGACCAAACTTGCTCATCAAAAGGGACATTTGGCTATTTGGCAACACAATCCCAAAATAGATGCATAAAAACAGACTGATTATGGAAAGAAGAACAAGATAGTGGCTATCTGAAGAATAAATAGACATCAACTAGCCAATGTGTATAGAGTGCACATGGATCAGAGTGCTGGAGACCAAAGGGCAGATGGCACAAAGACCAGGAATTATGAGTGACAAGAGAGCATGAAGATGTAGGTGAAGACCAGGCCCTAACTGGTTCTTCAGGCCATGAAATTACATCTCTAAACCCAGTGGGAGACAACTGAAAATTCTTAATGGGTTTGGAAGGGGAGGGGTAATATGACCCCATGATAATCTGACAACCTGAAGAAGATTCTACCAAGCTGGGATCCTCCAAAGGTAGCGAATGAGATTGTCATAATTTCTCAACTAAAATTTCCATTGTAAAAGTAAACATTACCAGATTAAAAAAAAAAAAAATCAAGCCATTCCATTTTAAATTTTTTTTTTTCACAACAAGGAGCTAGTCTCATAATTCACAAAGGCTAAGAGAGATCGGAAGACTTACTATTAGCCTCTAAATATGAGGAGTGTACAAATTTGCATGCAATTTCAAGAGCGAAGATAATCTGAGACAGGCTTGAGTCCCAGCCCTTTTCCTTCCAGGCAAGGAAACCGAGGGTCAAGAAGTGAGTTATTAGAATTCACAGAGCAAGGGAGAGTCAGAAGGATGATTTCTCTGGTGCCTTAGCATTTCCATTACTAGGGAGATGTGAGTAAACTTCCAGGGGCACTAATCTTCTGCACTCTATGCAACCAAGATGATGTGGCACCTTCTGATAACAAAGAGCAACAACTCTCAGACACCTGGCAAGAATCCATTTCAGAAGCAGTGGGAAAATTAAATGCAGGAGACACGCACATATTTATGTATTTTCCATATCAGAAAATGACCTTGTTAACTGTCATCTTCCCATTGAGGCATCTCCCTCAGCACAACATATATTAAATTTATAGATACCAGGTATAAATATAGTTACTAACTAACCATTCAGTCAGCACATATTAATCGCTTGTGTGCACCGTGCAGTAATTCAATTAAATTCAATTCTCTTTTACAAGTATTTGAAAGGCATCAAGGAAAAAGACCACAGATGATATTTTGAACATTGGCTTTGATGCTTCCTGTGATGTTAGGGGGAACATGTAACTCCCATCTGTTTCAGGTTCCTCATCAATAAAAGGAGGGTCAGGAATCATGATGACCTCACCTTATATGGGAAATTGTAAATGAAGTCATGCTATACCCAGCACCCAGCACACGGTGCTTAATGTTTCCTAAATGCATGAGTGACTGGAAAAAACACTGGGATTTTCCTCCCTTTAGATGATTCCATGTCTGAACAAGTACTTTGGGTATTTCTCTACTTGGGAGTCTGTGGGAAAAGAGCCCATCTATTCTTTGGGTGCAACAAAATGATTCCATTACTATAAAATATCCCCAGGGACAGTGAAATAGACTTGAAAGGCAAGGCTCTGTTTTGCCAGGTGCTGGGATATCATTAGGACCAGGAAGGGGACAACACCAATACTCCTTTCTCAGGCGCTGAGAGATTCTACTCGAATAATTATATTTTCACTCTAAAACCAAACTCACTAGAAGACTTTGTTTGCTTTCTTCCTGCCACATGGTGATTTGATCCAACAGTGAGTGGCTAACTGAGTCCTCCTTGGAACTAAGTGTGAACCCAGAGCTCAGCTCAGCTGGGGAAGTCGCGGTGTCTAATTGCATTAGCCTTGACTGCTGGTGATAGAACAGCAGAATCCAGGCGCTGTTGGGGAGACCATTTGTGGGTCAGAGTTCACTGACAATGTGGCCTGTTTCCATGTGCACCAATTTCTGGTAGATGCAGGGATATGTCTGACAGCACCCACCTTCAAAATGGGGTAGATACATGTATTTGATCACTGTACTTGCTTTTTGATAATTATATACTCTCTGCTTTTAAATATGAAGAATTCCACTGAATCATGGTGAACACACACACAAACACAAGTACAAGGTACTGAGGTTTATAAAATCTACAGATTGATGTAAAGGAGAAGACAGGGTTCAGAATCAGCTGGATCTGGGATTGATGCCAAACTCAATCTGGTGCCAACATCTCAACTTTGAGCCAACTATCTTGCCTCTCAGAGCAGGGCCAGGACTCAGGGGTGTAAGAGAGGCATCTGAGGCACAGAATTTCAGGACAGTGCCCTCAAATTTCATACATAAGTGTCTGGTTTGCCTCACCTTCCTGCTGGTTCTGTCTCTGAGCCTTAGATGTTGAAAATACAGTTCTACACAGAACAGGCACCTAGTAAACAGTGAATTTTCACCAGCAACTTTCACAAACACAAGTTCCTGGTTGCTCCAAAACTGTATTCAGAGGTTACCTGACTCCCTTCTATGCCAGGGCAGGATGGGAGTCCAGGACCACCCGGGGATCCATCAGAAAGCAAACGCTGAGGGACAGACAGCTGTGCTGACACCCAGGGTCCACAGCAACACCCCCGGCTTTCTGGGATAATTCTGGAAAACCAGTCCATTCTGCTCCACAGGAGCTCAATGACTTAAGCAACGGAATTCCACAATAACATCAGGAATAACTTCTGCTCGCTTGAGTTAATTTTAGGGAACAGATTAAATCCATACAACAAATCACTTTTCCCACAACAGAGAGTCACTATTAATTTCTGAATCAGGTATTCACTGTATCATACTCTCATATAATGAGAACTGCCTTCTACATAAAGGTTTCTTTTTCATTTCTTACTTAAAATTACATCATGACTGTTACTCCATGTCCTGAAGTGTGCATAAATTGCAATTTTTAATGGCTGATAAGTAGGCCATTTCACAGATGTAACATAGCTAATGAATTTTAATATTGGAACAATATTTCAATGACTACTCTATACCCATTTATCCATCCACATGCTTATATTTTAACGTTTTTTGTAAATCGAATTATAAATCAGATATCATGAACATTTTTAAGGCTTCTGGTGCAAATTTCTGAATGTCTTCTGGGAAAATTGTATCAAATTACATTACCCATGATTGGGTATTATGGTAATGTATCAGGAAGGGACAGTTACACTCTACCATGATTGGCAGTTAAGGAAAGAGCCTGGGTCTAAAACTATTTATGCACAAACAAACCCTCTGGTTCCTGTGATGACTCATGGCCTACTGGCCTGTCTTCCTCTCTTGGGTAGCTCTATGCAGTGTTGTAAGCTCAGGAATATAATCTTCCTGGATCTAGCCAAAGTGGGAGGGGCCATTCCTTGCTTCTCCTTTGCTTTCCCCAAATCAAACTGTGGTCTTCAGAGTACAAGTTCTAGGCCCAAGGCACAGGGAAAGGTGACACAGAAACTAAATCTGGGTGGCTGGGTTCAGCTGGAGAAAGGGACAAGAAACTTCTTGGTATTGCATCAATACAGGGAAAGTATATTCTACATCTCTGAGAGATGGCAAGATGGCTGAAAAGGTTTATCTGGGTCCTTTATGTAAGTTATCATTTATTAAATTTACTGAAGTCTTACAACATGGACAAGTGTTTTTATTGCCTTAGTAGATGAGAAAATAGATTCAGAGAAATTCATTGGTCTTGCCAAGAGTGATTCAGCAATGAACAAGCAAGCTGGGTTTCAAACCTAGGCCTGGCCCAGTGACCATCTTTTTCTCACAGTGTTGTCCTAAGTTGTAAAATGCCTTTGACTCCAGGCAAACTGATCTGAATATTAGACTTAGCACACTTATTTTTAATCCTTCTGATCTGGATTCTATTTTGAAATACCTTTTTTTTTTTTTAAATCTTTGATGATCTCTCTGAAAGTGGTTTCGTTTGTCCAACTTCTTCTGGAAATAGTAATTGATAAATCAGTATTTACATTGTCCTTGAAACTTTTCCAAAAACTTTGCTTCTATGAATTTGCTTAAACGTCAAACAGTCCTACAATGTAAATACCACTATTCTCTGCATTTTTGTGGAGGGGTATACTGAGGATCAAACCCAGGGGCACCTTATCACTGAGCTATATCCCCAACTCTTTTTTTTTTTTTTTTTTTTTAATTTGAAACAGGGCCTTTCTAAGTTTGGGAGGCTGGCCTCAAATTTGAGATCCTCCTGCCTCAGCCTTCCAAGTAGCTGGTGTTACGGATGTGTACCACTGCGCCCACTTGTTATCTGCTTATAAATGAGGAAGTGCAGGGTAAGAGGTTAAAAAATTGGTCAATGACTGCACAGTGATTACATAGGAGAATTGAGTTTTTCACTCAGATCTTCATAACCATAACCTTCTCCAGTGATGTTCCTGGATGAATCTGACCTCCCACTGCAGATGCAATGATGGCACCCCAAAGAGCCACCTGGATGATCCTAGGAAGCATGGGGGCTGTAGATGAGACTCTGCAGGAAGGTGGTAGTTAGACTTGGGGCTTCAAAGTTACCAAATGTGAAGGACACATCAGTGGCTGCTGTATTACCTTGCACTGAAAATACATTCAAATTCATCCACGGAGGCGCTTTGCCATCTCTCCTGTACTGGATTTATCAGTCTGATCTCTACACACACAGCGCCTGCATGACTATGACCTACACCTGGCCCCTGCTGGAGTGGGCACATGCTCGACATTAATTGCCCGAATGAGTTCAACCGAAGAACCGCAGATGAATTTAAGCAGCCAACCATCCAACAAAGAAATTTCCATTAATATTCACAGAGCTGAGTATGCAGCAGAGCAGAGAGTCGAATTGATGCTGCTCTTAATCTGGTGGCGAATACATTCCAATACTTCCTGGAGTAGGAGTGGGTGCTGATATTTCCTTGATAGAACGGAAACACAGTGAGGACCCATGGTCTGCTATGAACATAGGCACGTTTGTCTGCAAGACCTTCTTTGGCTAAGATAAGAGGCTTAAAAATTTTTAAAGACCATTGCTTTTTCTTCATGCTGGTACAGTATCTGAACTGAAGTGAAAAATGTGGTATTTTGTTTTTGTGTTTTTTCCAAGATGTTTTCCTGATAAAGTACATACATGTTCAATATCTTCAGGTATTTGGTGCCAAATAGTAAACAAACAAACAACAACAACAACAAAAAACCCAGGTGATAGATTATGTCTCCTTTTACATCTACACATTTTATGATGCATCTCAAATGGTGTATTATAAAGGTCTATTTATTTCTGATTTGAACAAACAAGCTAACACACAGTCTCCAGAAAAATAGAAAATAGTCACACATCACACAATCTTACAGCTCAAGATGTTCCACCTTGCCAGAAAACAGACAGGTACAGTATTTGGCAGGAAGAATAAAGACTATGTGTGAGGTGAAGAGAGAGTATAATTTCTCTTGAATATGTGGAAAACTTTGGAAATATATGAAAAAAGGATTAGAACATTTTTGAAAGAAAAACTTAGAAGTTACACAAATTCTCCATCGACGATCTGTATGACCTTGAGAAAATAGCAAAGCTCCTTTGAACTTTGATGTAAGGATAGCATTTCTATTAGGAGTAGTGAGATGGCATGTGTAAAGTCCCCATCCGTACTGGGCAATTTATGTTGATCGTTCATTTTGTACCCAGAGAGTTCTAAGATCTGTCAGTGAATTCTCTCACTTTGGACTTCAAGACATCCATATTGAATAGGGATTACCATTTTAAAAATGAGGAAACTGAGTTTTGGAGAGGTTAATATATTTGGCTTATAAGTGACACAGCTGGATTTGAACTCAGAAAACTGGACTCTTAAAGAATGTTCTGCACCATTATGCAGTGCTGCTTGTCATGTGTGATAAATTATTGACACATGGTTGCCATCTCAGGATCATCAGTTGAAGAGTTGGACAATTCTCTTTGAGTTCCTTTCATCATAACACACATAGATATGTCCCTAGTAGTGGCCCAAGAGGCAGACTTGTGGACTGAAGACCTGATGTACTTCAAACTTGACTCACCTGGGAGTGGGAAACCATAGAATAGAGGTGGGGCATGTGGGTTTTGGAACCAGTCAGTGATTGGGTCTGAAACCTGTTTTGCCACCCAGTAACCTGTTGTCCCATCCAGAGCTTCAATTGCTCCTTTGCTTGTTATGAATTATAATTAGCACCATAAAAATAGCATGACTAAAGTTCAAGAAATATTAATAATTGTGGTGGTGGGCACAGAAGTGTTTGTAATCTTGGTAATAGTTGTCTTAATAATAGTTATAGGATCAGTAGAAATCATAGAAGCAGTAGAAATGTAGATGTGTTCATTTAGTAGGGCTGCCATGAATGGTCTTAAGCCACAGATATTGATTTTCTCCCAATTCTGGCAGCTGGAAATCTGAAAGATGTTCACATGGTTGATTTCTAACGAGACCTCTTTCCTTGACTTGTAGATGATAATCTTCTCTTTTGACCTTTGCCTGGCTTTTCCTCCTGTACGTCTGTGTCCTAATCTCTCTTCTTATGAAAACAGCAGGCATATTGGATTAGAGACCATCCTAATGACCTCATTTTAACTTGATTACTCTTTGAAGACCTTATCTCCAAATATATTCCCTTGGAGAGAAGAGATTAGAAATACAACATCTAATTTTGGATACACACAATTCAGAATAATCATAGCCCTTACTAATTTCTCATGAGTTCAGGAAAACTTCAGATTTCTCAACATTTTGGAGTTTAAGACACTCAGTCTTCGAAGTAATGATCTGTAAACTGGCTCAAACAAGACTGAACCTTTAGTCCTCAACTTATAATGTACCATACCACTAATGTGCATATTAAAAATTCCAGGGTGGTATTTGGCATTGTGTGTGTTTTAAGGGATGAAGTGACACTGGTATTTAAATGACAGATGCAGTGCAGGAATAATTCTGTACAATGAAAAATTACCTTGTATTCCATCTGACTTGTGGAAGTCTACCAGGTGGTCAAGTAGATAAAAAACTCTTTGTGATTATATATGCCTAGATTCAAGTTCATATTGCAAGTGGACAAGAGGAGATTATTTCATTGCTTTTATATACACTAGTTTTTTTCAGGAATACAACTTCTGTGTAACCTAAGAAATTAATTTTGAAAACTTTGCCAAAAAGTGTTTACCTTTGGAAAATCTTATCAGTATGGAAAAATCCTTATTGACATTTGTGCTTCCAATACAATACATTTGTTATAGTCTGCAGTTTGAATAGTCCTCTCATGGTGATTTTGTATATGGATATAGGTATATCTTCTATTTCATTTTATCTTCTTAAAAGGTAATGTTGGAAATCTTAAGAGATACAGTGTCAGCTATTTTTTATTATAATCTACTTTCTTTATCTTCTTTTCTGTATTACAATTAGGATATTGCATTAACTTCTTTAATTATGTATGTAAATAGTTTACATTATCTATGAATTTAATTTCAGGATAATAAAAGGGAATGTTTATAAAATAGTTGTTATAAAAATAGGCAGTGGATCAATAGAATTCAAAACAATCACATCCAAGAGTCCCCAAGTTTAGGAAGATTACATGTGACTAAGTGTCAAACTTTGGACTGCGGGCCTTGAAACCAAATCATCCAAATCCATAGGAGGAAATCTCTTCTAAAAGAGGGAAAGAAACTTGCTAAGGTCACAGAGTCAGAATAGTGAAGTCAGACCATATGCTGGAAACCCATAGTGGATTTGGACCTTGATTTTGGACAGGGCTGACTCACCCTGACTGGCTTACACAAAAATTCAGTTCAAAATATATGCACAAATATAAGGAGCTTTGGGTTTGGGGAAGAAAAGCAAAGTTAACATGCAAAGTTTGAAGACACTGATATGTCTCTTCTATTGGTTTCCTTCTGAAGACAGGTGATTTTGTTTGTTCATGGCCCTAAATTAATTTTTCAAGTTTACTCATTCAGTTTAGAGCTCTGTGAAGGAAGAAGATAAAAGAGAGTAATTAGCTTATTGCCCTGCAATTATTAAAAGGGCTAAGATGGCAGTCCCCATAGAAATCTCCCCTTTGTGTAACACTCCTGGAAGAAAATATTGTCTTCTACTTTGCTTTCTTTCACTTATTTTGGTAGCAAGTCACATGACTCTATCATCACGCTGTGTGTGAGCTCAGGCAGCAGCATGCTTCCCCTTAATTTTAGATATGTAAATTGAGTCTCTTAGCTTCACCAGGATCATCATGGCTCAGAAAAAAAAAAAAAAAAAGGTGCCTCAATAAATTAGAGTTGTCAATAGGCAAATCAGATTCCCTCATAAATTACAATGATCCTCCAACACACACTGACAGAATCAAAATTCCCGAGAATGATATTTGAGCTTTGCCATGTGAATGTGATTTCTCCATTCCTTGAGCTTCCTTTCCCAATTCCATCTCCTCCAAACTATATCCAGTTCAACTATATGTACTATAGCCTATCTCTTCTCCAGCATAGCCTATCATCAAAGCATGCCCAATGCTTGGGCTTTCTGCTTCACTTGGTGAATTTTTGCTCAGTATTAAAGACCCAGCTCAAATGAGAAGCATTCCCATTTCAGCACCTTCTTCCCTACCACTTCTTGTTCCATTTTCTCCCCACCATACCACCTGCTACCTCGGAGTATCTTTGGTGAGCTTACTTCTGAGGATCTGCACTCCATCCAACTATAAGTTCCTCAAAGGACTCACACTTTTAGCCAGTCACTAGGCTAGCACTTAGGATACTGCAACTTTGCAATGTTGAGAGAAGAGGATAAGTGATGACTACAGAATACTAAGCATTTGATCTCATAATATTAGTGGTTGAATTATTTTCTCTTTTTGGTTGGTTCCTTTCAGACTGAGCATTCTCATCCTTCCAGAGCCAAGAGACTATGCTTTCTTAAAGATACCACAAATGAGTGGAAGTCTCTCCATTTGCATGGTTTCATGCTGATGAGTATTTCTCTCAAGAATCCAGCACTTGGAGTGAGGGGGAGAGGTCATCCTGAAGAACTTCAATCAGAGTTGTCTATAGAACCTTGTCAATAGGTTCTTTAGGTGAAAGAAGGGTTTCCTCAAAAGCTGTAAGCAACTAGGTCTTCCAGTTGAAGGTAAATTATTTGAGTCTTGGCCAGAACACTGGAGTGGAAGCCTTTGGTGACCAATGACTGTGGTATTTGAATTGTCCTTCCTCTTCCTGTTAAAGTCACCAGAACAGCTAGGAGAGGAATGGGGGACTGACTCTTACATGCACAGCTGGCAAGAGAAGGATGGGATAAAAACTTCCTGGAAAGTGACTTGTGTTTGTGTGTGGAAAATTTATTAAGGAAGAGATGAAAATATTCATGCTAGAATTCTTGGTACTAAGAAACTAATAAAGGCATTAAATGTGTAAAAATAGTGATGAAATATTGTGGAACCATTAAACACTTGTATTTATTAAGTCAAAACAAGAACACCAAAAACAGAAAGTAGGCATGATTCAGATATTAGTCAGTTTCATCTTTTTATAAAGTTTATGATATAATCATGATCATCCCTATCTTACAGACAAGAAATCTAGACTAATGAAAGATACGTGAAGTCTCAATTAAGATGACATAAGTAATAAAGAGTGAAACTGGGTTTGAGAACCAGAGGGGCCACATGCAAAAGTCAGTTTTCTTCCCACTGTGTTGAATTGCTTATGAAAAAGACTTTGAGTGACAAGGGACAATGTGCAGACTGGAGCTTTACAGGGCAAAAATGATCAGATACCTATATTGAGGGGAAAATAGGAGAAGAAGAGGAAGAAAATAAGCAATTGAAATTTAATTATATGCTTCTTGTTCTTTTATTTTTCTCTTCTTCCTAAAGGTTTTTAAATGAGCATATATTGCTAAAATAGTATAATTAATAATATAGGAAAAAGAAGTATTACAGTCTTTGTATGGCTACCCAAATACGATGCGTCCACCTTGCATTTGGCAACATACTGGTGTACCTACTGAGCAAGACTAGGCAGGAAGCCCCCTTTTCAAAAAGAAACACTAGTATGGCTTATTTCCAGCAGGTTCTGCTGCATCTATATAGCATCGCAGATGGGATGAAGCAGAATGGGCTAGGAGGGATGGGGTGGTCAGTGTGACAAATGATCCAATCTGGTAGAAGGGAGTAGCGACAAAGAAAAGCCATTTGATTTGGTGATTAGAAGGATATTGGTAGCACGTGTCAAAGTCAGTGGGCTATCAGGGTCCAGAGCCAGACCACAGGGTGTGAAATGAGACAGAGAAACGAGAAAATGCCAGCAGGTAGATGTCACTTTCAATCAATGGGAGAGGAATAGCATGTCAATTGAAGTATGCCCAAGTTTATATGAAGGTTACCCATTGTGATTCCAGAATCATTTCAAATTTTTCAACAGCAATTTTGAAATTCATACACATTTGACAGGAAGTAGAAATTGGTGTCCGTGGTTTCTAAAGAAGGGATATGGCCATTTGAGTTGTGATCTCAATGATTCTAATGTCTATAATGCAGTGAACTTTTGTTGAGTCTTCTAGTGGTCTTATCTTAAAACTGGGGGTGCCAGTGCCATTGGGGTAGATTGACCACTGATTTGAATCCTGTGAACTAAATATTCTTGCTCCATGTAGTTTTTAAAGAAAAAAGACAACTCTGGGAAAAGCCACCACCATTAGCTCAGCCTGCGCTGGGAGAGTTTAATGAAGAGAAGGAACCTGGGGAGAAAATAGCATTTTTTCAGGTGAAAACCAGGATAGCTCATTTTTACCGGCTTCCCCGTCCTTGCTTGACTGTTCTGGATCCATTTTTCTCCTCTGCCCAGCAAGACTTGCCAGTCTGCTTTCTTCTTAAGTGGCCGCTTCCAATTTAACATACTTATTGGCGTTCTCAAGTGAGCCTTCAACAGAACTGAGCCATTTAAGGGTTTGCCCTCGTCTCGTTATAAATTAGTTTTGAATATCTCTCAGTATGCACAACGTTCCTCAGCTACCCAAGTTAGAACTCCTTATTAGACTGGAAAGAATTTGCGTTTTAATTAGTTTTACCTCTGGTGTACGAAGCCCACTGAGATTACTACACTTAGTAAAATTTAATTAACTTGACAAAAGATCCTAATTGTTTTCGTGCCACTGGTCCTTTGCAAAGCTAAAAATAATGCCCTCCAAATTAAGCGGCCACGACCAAGCTTCACTTTTGACTGTTCTATATTAAAAAAAATTATAATTCATAGGAAGTTTTTCTTTGTGAGACCCTGGGATTTGGGTGCAGGAGCAGAGGTCTACAATTTCTTTTAGAAGAGGTATCTGGCAATGGGGGTGGGTGGAGAGAGAGAGAGAGAGAGAGAGAGAGAGGAAAAAGGACACCCCTCTCTCATTCATCCTAGTGGAAATGAGCGGAGGAACGTATTGATTTGTTCAATTCCTCAAAGACTCAAGCAGACATAATATATCATGTGAATTAATAATGAAGGGTTATAAGTAAAAAATGCTGAATGAATGAATATTCATTTATTTATTCATTTATCATTTACATTACTCTTTTAATAAGCATTTCTGAAGGACCAATTAGGGGGTCAAGTGCCCCTGATGACAATATTTCTTCCATGAGAAACCTGGGATCCCTCAATGTCATTTCCAACATGTGACCTTCCTCTCCCTTTCCTCTTTCCAGCTAAGGTTACATAACATTTCTTACTCATTCTTTCATGTTCCTAAAGCATTTTGTCTTTCTCTTCGGGGAAGGAAGGATCTTGGCACACTGTGCTGTGTGGTTTTTTTGGTTCATTTGTAACACTGCAGCAAACACAGGTTTTCACCTTGACATTGTTCGACCCTGTTCAAGAAAATCATCTCTGTGTTTCAGTCTTCTAAGTGAAGAAATCATCATAGTCTTTCCCTGGTGGGAGTTGCTGATGGATAAATGCAAATAAAATAAAGCAAAAGGACACAGTTTCACTTAAAGTGTAGTCTCAGTGCTATAACTTGAGTGTCACCTGTAAGACCTACTTGGGTTTCCTTGAGCCTGATCCTACCAGACACAGTCCCTTACTTTTGTCCCTGAATCACTATGCAGTTTAGGATGCACAGGACTATGACTCAGTCTGTCTGTCTGACAGCAATTTTTTTTTTTTTTTTTTTTTTTACTTGAGAAGAACATGATCATCCTCATCATCATTACTGGTACAACACAATAAACTTGTATCTGTCCAGTTTGGCTTAACAAAAAAAAAAAAAAAAAGAAAGAAAGAAAGAAAGAAAATTCAAGGTGGAGATTGAAGTTGGGCTGCAACATGTCAGAAGGTTTCACTTCGTTGTTGACTGAGGTCATTTTACTCCCTGCTGGAATCTTTTGGAGATGCCCAGAGCTTTATTTTCTTCTTTCTGCTTCTATCCTCCTATTCCCATCAGTTAAAGAAGACACTAAAAAGGTTGTTGCCTACGTCAGTGTTCAATGTAGTGAAACTCTTTCCCGTTATTTCTAAAATGTCAGTCTCCTTCTCATTTCCCATTTTTGTAAGAGCCCACCACTCCAGACAGCCCATTGGTGAACCTGCCCCTCAGAATTCATGAGATTCTAGTGAAGCTGCCAATGACAGTATTCTCTCCCCCTGAGTTTGGCCCTGTGACCTGGACCTGGACACTCAGGGTACACCATCCATCTGGCCATAGTGATAGCACAATGAGTCAGTCCCAACCTGGGCCAGACACCTGATAGTCACCTTCTCTAGATTGTGTTTTGACTACCGAATTTCTCCATTTCCTTCAACTCAGGAACTCACACTAATGGAAACTAGAGCTGGATAGGACTATGCCTCTCTTTTCTACATATGTAAAAGATGCCTGGCTGTAAGGAGAAAGACCAAGGAGAGAGCACTGAGAGAATCAACCCTAAAAGGGAAAGAAAGAAAGAGAAGTGCAGGGGCAGAAGGGGAGGTGACAATATTCCTGAAGTCAATGGAGACCTTTGACTACAACCTCATATTCTTGCCACCTTAGTTCACTTTGAGTCGAGATTCTACTAGTTGTTACTGAAAGTCTTTTTCTCCTTTCTTTGTACCTTCAACTCCTCTTTATCACACCATGCTTCAACTTTCTGACCCTTCTTCAACACTGGCATGATGGGCTTCAAGGACTGGCCCTCAACAGAGCACAGTTTTGTGAGAACACAGGTCCAGTGCTGGTGGCCATGAGCCGTACTGTTCTCCACCCTCTTCCAGCCTACAAACGTCCTAAGCATATAGGACATGGGATAACGTGTTGTTTCAGGGGCTCACTGCATGCATGCTGATGAATACTAAGGGGGTCAGCAACGCAGAATCTCATCTGCTTTCAGATTCAAGACCTTTAAAACTGCAAAGGACACTCAGAAAGAAAGGAAGCCTCTTCCAGGCCAGCTGTGTTCACAGGTAAGATTTATAGCTCCAAAATTGACTTTTTTCTCAGAGACAGGTAGAGCCTTTTTGGCAACCTCCCCTCCATACTATAAGATTTAATTTTGAGTCATATTTTAAATTGAATAAGGTAATATGTTTTATTCAAATGCCATAAATTTCTAAGATCAGCCATTAGCACAATTAAGTTCTATTAAGTCTCATCATCCCAGATGTGAGAAACATATAAAAACTTAAGTTGAGTAATAATTATAACAACTTTGAAAATAAATATTGTGGTTTAGAATTCTAGTCTTTTGAGAAAAGTAATAGGTAAATGACTAGAGCATTTCAAAATGTTTGAATTGTTCATATCGATTTATGTATATATATGTATATATATATATATAAAGGATATATGAGCTCTAGATTATAATTTTCATCCTATTTTAAGGCAGCAATGTTAATTTCACTGAAATATTCATGGAATTGGAAACTTTGGACTGGATGGGTTAATGAACTTAGACAAGCACACATTAGCACATAGGAGGGGAAATGTATATATGATTGACATCCATATTCATAATTTTAGCTACAGCGATGCCTCTATCACTCTTTCTTATTCTAAACTTCTCAGAGATCAGATCTATAATACTTGGGTTATTGTAAAAGATTAATTATTTGCAAGCTTTGTTCAATGTATTTATAATCACTGTCATCCAACAAAACTTTGATGATCGCCAACTATATGTTGACACAGAGCCCATAGAGCAAGAGGCAGTAACATTGTCCTCCCCTTAATTTATACTGTGCCTAGTCCGCCCACTATTCATAGTCCTACATTTTTGCATATACATTTCCCTCTCTGTTTAATACACTCTGCGGCCTCCTCTATAATTGTCCAGGTCTTTCTCAAACTTCAAAATCAGTTAAGTCTTCTCTAATGTATGCAGATGGCAATTGAGTTTTTTCTTTCTCTTCCAAAAGTCTCATAGTACATGAGCTACCTCTTTCCTTTAACATGTGACACCCTTAGTCGTTTACTAGTTATTCATATTCATGTGACTTCTATAAATCAGTAATTTTATCTTATGCATATATATGGATGTGTACACATATGTATGTATATGCATATAATATACATAATATATGTATTTTTGTATACATCTACAGCACCTCTGATAGGCACCAAGAACCAAGTTTGATGCATGGTAGGGTTTAATGAAATAAAAAAAATTGTTCAAATACTTTAAAAATGACTGACTTAAATTCCCTTGGAGCATAGTACCCTTTCAAATAAGAACCTCTCATCACAGAAAGTGATTCTTTGAGAATGTTGCATTTTTCAGCAAAAATGCTGAGGTCTATTTACACTGGACAGAATGAATTGCTTCCCTCTGCCTTGGACATCTATTTGACAGTAACATAACAAATTCCTGTAATGACCACCAAAAAGGATAGTATTGATCTCTGAAATTGGCAGGCACATGTCCTATAGATGGAATATTCGTTTAAGAAAATTACAAGGATCGATAGCTCAGAGGTCACCAAGAGAGATGACAGGTTGTAATTTCAATATATGGCCTGGCACCACTTAATGAAAAGGGAAAGGGCCCATTTGTCACATCTGGCTGATAAATCTTCCATGTGCCTCTTTATTGAACATAAAGCCATGCAAGCTGTCAGCTGCCATGGTCTGGGCATCCTAATCTGAGAAATGGGATAAGGTTTACTTTATTTATCAAAAGGACTGTCCACAGGGAGAGAAGCACTAGTAGCATTTGTTGCCAGTATGAGGCATATGCCAAACCTGGCCAGGCAGATCTAATAGTCACAACAGCCTCAAGAGGCAAGCAATGTCTTTGCGATGTCCAGATGGGGGAAAAATGGAGCCTGGAGGGATGACAGGACCTAGCAAGGTCCTATAGATGTAAGAGGAAATTAAGAACCAGCACCTGACAGGTCTTGGGCCCATAGTCTTGCCATCCCTAAGCTGAATGGAGTGAAGTGGCTTCCAAGAGGAAATGGCACCCACACGGAGCCAGAGAGATCACTTGATTCCCACCTGGATCTCTCACTTCCCTTCTGCCTGACATTCAGGAAAGTCCCTCTCTTGACCTCAGTTCCCTCATCTGGAATCCTAAGCTCTGTTAGAGAGGTGTTAATATTGAAAGATTCTTGGAGCTTCTGCCCATCCCGCTTTTCAAATATCAGAGTACTTTACTTAGTCTTTCAAATAGGAAAATAAGTTTACTATAAAAATGAGAATCATGCCACATATTAAAGAAAGACCATTTTTATTTTTGTTATTCATCTATCTAATTCATTTTTGATCCAACCCATTAACACTAGCAGTGGAAATAGAGCCCTTCCTTCATCTCATAGGGCCACCAACAATAATTTTGAATTCTTGGTTCTCCCAAAATCCTTTTATAAAGTGCCCCTTGCCATTCACTCACCATGATATATGCAAGTATTCACTAGAGAATCTATCCCAGGGATTTTCTGAGTTGTCCTAGAGGAAGAACAGCAAAGATGAGACTCAAGAAGAACTACAAATTCTAGTTCCTCCTATATAGCCCTGTGAACTAAAATCATCAAGTTAATTCACCTGTACGAGATGTTCACTTTCTTCATGTATAAAATGAGAACAATATGATTCACGGTTTTACCTTAAATGTTAAAATAGCACCGTGTATGCGGAATCCCTACACCGTAGTACACAGCGATCACACGTGAAGTTGTTCTTAGATGGTCCTCGTTACTTCCTCGTTAATTCCTAAGTGTCAATATATCTGAGTATGCATGAGGGAAAATACCTGGATGGTGCATCTTTGGGGTCATCCAGGAGTTGTGTTCCTTGGAGACACTGGCATCGTCTAAACTCTCCACTACCCAAACAGCAGACAGGAAGACTCTTAGGAGCTGGCATACACTATTGATGGTAGGGGATTTCCTTCTGCTTTCCTGGGAACAAGGAGACTTTTAAGAAAAAGTGGAGGATAACAGAGGTGAGAAGTCAGGTGAATCAAGAGAATTGCATTGCATGTCATCCCAATCATCCTGTGACGACTGCTGTCTAGCACTCTCTCCCATGGCAAAAAGAGTGGGTCTTCACTCCATTTAGCTGTCACTGACCAAAGTAATTGAGGAGCTTGCTTTTTCCATGTTAATAATGGAGCTGCATTTGGTGATACAGTCATAACACTCTGCTCACTTGTCGTGCTTACCTGAAACACACGTGGATGAGTGTTTCCTGGTCATTAGCTCACAACATTCCTCCATGTGAGGCACTGTTTTCATTGCTGTTTTATGGAAAATGAAGAAAACTGAGTCTCAGAGGCTCCTCAAGTTGCTCAGGGCCTCACAGCTGGTTGGTGGCAAAGCTAGGACCAGACACAGTTCTGTCTTCTATCTCTGATGTTGAACACACCACAGCACCATGAACTGAGGCTAATCAACTTTAGAAACCAAATGGGATATGTAATTGAAGGGGGGACACTGAAACTGTTGTGTTCTCACTCTGAGCTCCCATAGGATAACTGCTTCCTTCAGAATATTTACCAGAATCCTGGATCAAAGCTGTAATTAGCCGTGATTTAAATTTAGGGGGAAATTGGTGCTCAGAGAGGCCAACAACTCACCAAAGATACACAGTTCTACTAGGCAGAGTTAGAGGATTTCCTGAGAGGCTACCTCCATATTTTGGGAAAGGTATTCTATACTTATTCATAGACCCTCAAGAAACCTCTGCCTTGTTTGATTAGTCTGCACCAGGGACAGCATGTCCTTGAAGAGTGTTGTACATGAAAAATTCCCTAAATCTGGGAGAGGTTGAAGTTGATTTGAGTCAAAAGAATTATGGGAAAATGGGAGGAAATATCTGAATGAGGATCTAGAGGAAGTCTTCTGAGTATCCTTGCTAAATTAATGGACAAATCATGGTAGTTACAGTGTCATAATGCTGCTCCAGTTGTCCCATCATTAGTGGCCTCAAAGGATGAAAGGAGCATCCCCCTTGGAAGGGGAGGCCGGTTGGAAGCCAGTGCCATCAGGCAGTGGATCCCAGACAAGGGCACAGAAATGCAAGCCTTATGTGTCAGGACCCACCCGATGCAGGCAAAAGACACCCATCTCCTTCCCAGTATTTTGATGGCACCAGCAAGTGGTCAGAGGCTGCAGAACAATAAGGTGGAAAAACAAAGAACATCTGGAGAACCATTGGAGGCTGAGATAAAGAGGAAACTAATGCACATGGAGTCTGTGATGTGTGCTAGCTCTGCTTGGTGGCAAGCATGCTGTATTGTTACATCATTACTCTGTTCAAAAATCATGAAGCAGATGATCTAATTTTACCCATGAGGACACTGAAGCACAGAGAGGGTTAAGGTTTTCCCCCAGTTGCATGACTAGGAAAACAGGGAGCCAAGCTTTCTAATATCATGCGTATGCTGCTTAGGGCTCCAGAATTCTTTCCAAGATCTGAATGTCCCAGCACCTCCTGTCTTGGTCCAAGTTGACTACACTCGTTTTTAATTCCTTGGGGAGCTGGGATGAGGTCAGAAACAATAACCAGTCACACTCGGGTTGATAAGACAGGAGGGGGCCAGGGGGTGTGCATTTCTAGGCATAAGGCAGGAGCGGGTGGTGTAGTTAGAGGTTAACACTGCCATTGCTGGCAACATACGGAGCAATGGATGAGCAGGTGTCTTTAATCAGGGTTGTAAAGCCCTTAGCACTGCATGAGCGTCTGATGCTGGCGTCACCCTGGGGGCAGTTTGACACAGAGATAAGTCCATCTCTGCTCTCCTGTTATTTCTGGATCCCTCGGGCCTCACTGGCAAGTCCAGCATCGGTATCAACTGGTGGAGGTTATTCCTCATCCACCCTTCTCTTCTTTGCCCTCTGTGCTAGCCCTCCTGCATTTTTAAGATACTAAAATATTGTATGTCACAGCATTTTCTTTAAATAATAAATTTACGGCAGCAAAATTGGAACAGCCTTCAAAGCACATTCCTTGAGATGAACCTTGGCTTGATGTATTACAACATTTAAAGCAGGAATTCCGCACACAAAGGCCTCCTCAGGACCTGAAATGATTAGATACTTATGAAAAGGAGTAGAAACGGCAAAGGCAGCGCCCTGCCGCCCCACCTGACCTTTGCTTCCCACAGTCGATACTAATCTGGTTCCCTTTTAATGACATCCACAGTCCGTTCCTAATGAAAGTTTTCCCACTATGAGTTTCTGTCAGGAAAAGAATCCACTAGAATAACATGCTTGTCCACCTCTGGATACATCCAGGGGTGTATTAGCAAACCTGACAAAAGAGCAGTTCTTCCTAATGGCATGCACGTGCTTCATTCCCAGAAAGGGACCTAGCTGTTCCCAATTTGCATTTATCTCAAGGGCAGAATAAATCACCAGCAAATTGGTGCGCAGAGTATGATTCTTTGCCCCTGATTTAATAGTGCAGGGGCAACTTCAGAAGCATATTTCTAAATTGCCCTCTTAATATATTTTAATGCATCAGTCAGACATGGCGAGGGAGTGGACATAATCACTCCACTTTTTTGGAGATCACACACGGTTGGCTGGTTGACACTTTAAAGTGAAGGTGGCCCTTTCGAGCAAATTACGGTTTCTTAATTCCATGCTATCGCATTTTTTAAGTCACCTTTGAAATTTTATAATAACCTATAATTGATTGGTTTAGTGAATTGCATCTTAATTGAAAAATATAATGTCTAAAAGCTACTTTAATTAACCATTATACAGGCATTTAGCAGAGCAGCTGCTGCTGCAGTCACAAGGAAAATAAATAAATAAATGAATAAATAAGTTCCATAAATGACGTGTCAGCCCTGTCTGTGGGTGCGTTCTATTTAAGAACACAGAGGTATGGTCTGGGGCTCAAGGGGCTTGAGAGGACTCCAAAAGGCATTGCTCAGAGGACTTGAATTTCAGTCTAGAAAAAGGGAGCTGATATTTGACCCCAGCCATGGACCCCACTGAATTTCCTTCATCCATTTACCCAGCTGCTGTTTCAAACATAAGGTCTAGACAAGACTCAGAATGTACAATCATGGTTCTTTAAAAAAATAAAATAAAAATGAAGGAGCATTCTTCATGAGGAAATTTTCACCTTGATTTTGGAGAAAGGGCATCTGAAAACCAACAAAAATAATGCTTCTAAGTTCACTTTTATGGAATCTGATTTTTCTCAATCTGGATGCTGATTGCAGCAGAATATTTCTCAGAAGATGCTTAACTCCACATTAAAACGTATGTTTATGACATGTGAATGATGTTCAGTTAAAATAAATTAATATTAGGGGAGGTTTTTAAAAGTCCAGTTTACTTAGGTTTCTCTTTCCCTGGCTCTTTTAATGTGGTCTCTTATTACACAAGGAGAAGGGGGTTACTGTTCAGAGAGCAACTATATCGCTAGTAAGGGCAAAACAGAAAATTAAAGTTTCTCTGTTACTTCATTTTTAAAAAGACCATTGTAAAATTTTACCTTCAGTATTCATGGTATTCATTTTAAAATGAACCAAGCAAAAATTATCTCAAATGGAAACTCCTTCAAAGCCAATGACGTGAAATTGTACCATGTTGAGTCTGTGGAAATTAAGAAATAAAGAAAAGGAGAGAGAGAGAGAGAGAGAGAGAGAGAGAGAGAGAGAGAGAGAGAGAGAGAGAGAGAGAGAGAAGGATGGGGATTCAAACCACAACCAGTGTATAATATGTTTAACCAGCCAATTACACTGTTAGTCCACAATGACAAAATTCTCTCCAAATACTGCTTAGCTGTTCCTTGTTCTTTGCAATAATTTTCTTCCAATTTGCCACTATTTCATAAAGTTTTGTCAATCATAAGCATTTTTTAGAAGATGGAAATGGCAAGTTAATAGTTTGCTCTGAAAGAGACAAACACTGGGCGGGGGGAACAGCTGCACCATCGCTTGGTGATGGAGAATGGCCATGTAATGAAGGAGCAAGCGGGCAATTAAAGAGAAGGAAACGCTCACCGAATGAAATGCTAACGTGCTGGTTCCCTCATTTGTAAATCTATTGAGGATTGTTTAAACGCGTTCCTTTTGATCAATAAAATTCCTAATGGCTGTTTGCATTCCCACTGAATGTCCCTAAACTGGCATCTGCAAGCTTAGCAAAGTCAAACACAGAGAAATTCAAGGCAAACCCAGGATACTGGCGCCTGCCCCACTTCTGTGAAACTGAACTTAAGAGCGAAAACCTAGGTCTTAAAGATGAAGAACTGAAAAGATGAAAGGGAGTACAAGTATCTCGGAAGCCATCTCGTCTGGATTTTTCCTATCCCAGCTTATTTCTTTTCTTCTGCAACTTAGATAAGAATGAAACAGGATGCAGACGTTGAGCACCAATATTGAAGCCTGCTAGGAAGCTTGGCACACCCACAATGCATTTGAGGAAAAGGTGTTCCTGCCACAATGCATTCACCAAAAAGGTTTTGCCTACTCTCAACCCTTTTTGTTTATTTTAACACATTCAAGGTAACAAATCTTTCCCATCAAACAAAATACTTCTTTTGAAGCTCACTTCAGATTCCTCACAGGCTTTGTATTACATTATTCCTCTTGTCTTAACTCATATGAAAGTTTCAAACCCTCCTCTTTCTTCCCATTATTTGATGGACTATGTATGTGAGAGAGGACACTCACAATTTCTTAGTAAGTTATGATCTCTTCACTTCTTCACTATGGGTCCTGTTCTCCCCTCTGTCCCCTCCCCTCTGTCTTTAACTGCCCTGGAGAAAAAGTCCTGCCTGTATTTTGCTCTTATCTTTGTACATCTCTTTGAAGGATCACCCAAGGACTGTGATAACCAAGTCTGTTCTCACCCCACTTCGTAAGTAGAGGGAAGATGGTTCAAAATAGACAGGGAAGGGGAAGAGGTTGAGCAAACAGGGAGGATGTGTGTCAGTGGAGCAACAGAAGCTGGTGCTGAAGGTGGGCAGCCCAGGGCTCCTAGGACCCTCTTTGCAAGCTGGAAAAGCAAAGCTGGGTTATGGAGCATTTAGCTCCACAGTTGCAGCAAGGCTTAATCTTAGCAGTGGGAGGTAAGATAGCAACTTGGGACTTTGGGGGATTTCTGTGTATATATATAAAGCTTGGTGTGGTGGCACCACCTGTAATCCCAGCGGCTAGGGAGGCTGCGGCATGAGGATCGCAAGTTCAAAGTCAGCCTTAGCAAAAGTGAGGTGCTAAGCAACTCAGTGAGACCCTGTCTCTATATAAAATATAAATAGGGCTAGGGATGTGACTTACTGGTTAAGTGCCCCTGAGTTCAATCCCCAGTACCAAAAAAGAAAAAAAAAAGTTAAAGTATATATGTAAATATTATATATAATATACACACACATGCAAATATTATATATACATGTATGTATGTGTGTATGTATATATAGGTATATCTCAGATGAGGATGTGTCACAGACTACAGACCAGAGAATGAAAAACCTTTCTTTACAAGTGGGAAACTTGAGGGCAAATGAATGTAAGTGAGGAGACTTCTAATGCACATTATATTTTATATCACACATCCAGTACAACATAAACAAACAATACATCTCATTGTGAATGCAATCTGTGCCAGACCCTGTGCTAGGTGCTCAGGACACAGTGATAAGAAGACATGCCATTGTGGAACTTAAAGAGAGTAAGGGAGACACTTGTTAAATAGCTAAGACAATAGGATGCTTTGATTTGGTTATGGCTAGCGTGGGAAAATAATTTATTTATTTAATTGTTTACTTATTGGTACTAGAAATTGAAATCAGAGGCACTTTACCATGGAGCTACATACTCACCTGCTTTTTATTTTATTTTTTTTTAATTTTGGAATAGGATATGACTAAGTTGCTGAGACACTTCAAACATGCAATACTCCTGCCTCAGTTTCCCAAATCACTGGGATTACAGGCATGCATCACCGTACCTGGTGAGGGAAGTTTATTTTGATTTTCAAAATTCAGATAGCATAACCATGTTTTCTGGTTATGGAAGCAATGCACACTCATTCACACATATGGGTCGCAGGCATGCCACTCTCCAGCCTGCCTGCATCATTCAACCACGTGCACAGCACATTTTTCAGTGCCAAAAATAGGATTCTTGTCATTTTGTAAATGGCTGTGTGGTGCTTCATTGCATGAATGGACCACTTAACCTGCTTTTAATTTCTTTAGCTCTTTAAATCACACTATCCCTATTTATATCAGCCTTTAAATATGGCTCTTCGTGAGTTTGCTGTACGATTTGAAAGCAAAGTGGACTAAATGAGAGCGTTCCATAAGCTACTGACATAGTACAGTCTAGTACTTTTACTTCATATAAACTGTAGTCAAATCCTGGCTCTGCCAATAGAAGGAACTTTTTGTTTTGCTTTTATCTCTCTGAAACTTGGTATCTTCATTTACAGAGGAGGATACCTACAACTCAATGTTCTGCCAAATATTAAAGGCATCAATGCAGGTAGAAGTTCAGTTCCATATATGACAGGCAGGAAGACACCAGTACACAGTATGTATATTAATGTTGCTTCTGCCGTTTGTTCTGAACTTCTATTGTTCCTTCTACTCCCCCTCTGCTTGTCCTCTCTGCTGGGCAATCAGTGTCACCTCACTGTAGATAAGCTTAAAATGTTCATAAGCACTTTGTTTGCATGAATTCACAGGCAACAGCCTTCAAGTGGTACTATGACCACTGCCATCTCACAGGTAAAGAGGCTCAAAGAAGTTCCATACCTTGTCTGGATAGTTCTCCATGACAGTGTAAAAACCAGGAGAAGGGAAAGTATGGGCTAGAGTAGAAATGGGCAGGAGGCAAAGAACATAAAACAACTTTTCCACTGCAATATGGACCATGAGTTCAAAGAGTTTAGTTCTAGTACAAGAGCAGATAATGGGTTCCAAGTATAGAGTCACCCAATAGGGGTTAGTGTGTAAGTCAGGTGAAGAACTGGGTGACTGAGGGTCATGCCATGTCACCAAGTCTTAAAGTGATCTGACAACTGAGATGATATCACTTATTACTGAGCACTGGTACAGTTGGAGATAGAGTTAAGAATGAATAACAGAACCTAGCATTTAGCAAAGCTTGCAACCCATGTCTTAAATGGCCCTGTATGATCCACATTTGATTCTGAAACAGGAAACCCACAGTGGTCTCTTTGATTAGAAATTCCAATAAAAGAAGAGAAGAAATCAAACTTCTGCTCTTTCTTGTTATCCACATCCCTATTTTTGAATTCACAGACGTTAAAAAAAAAAAAAAAAAAAAAACTCTTCCAAATATATCTTGTGCTTCAGAACCCTTCAAGAAAGACAAATGCCAAGATAATACAGTCATATGTATCAGTGACTTGATATGTAGGAAGGAAAAGTCTATATATCATAACAGGAGACAGCATAAAGAGGGAAAATTCCTTTGACACGTGACACCTTCTGCTTTTCATAGTACATTAAAACCCAATGAGAAATCCCTAAAGAGTGTGGTTTGATGGGTTGGAATAGAGGAAAGCCCAACCTAAGTAGCTATTTGTATATGAGATCACACACCAAAGAGAGATTTTTCACTACGACCGAAATAGCTAACCACCAGCCCATCTGACAACAGAGTAGATTAGACTCTTCATAATGCATGTGTGTGAGTGGGGGTGTGTCTCCAAGGGACCCCATGATAATGTTCTTGATGCACTTTCCGAGAAGGGTGATACAACATTACCCTGTAGAGAGCCAGAGTTGCAGAAACTCGGTTTCCCACTTCACCTGCACTGATTATCATCAAGAAACATCTGATTGTGTTTTAAGACAACTGGTTAGAACTGGGATGAAAGAGTTATAAATTATTCTGTTTTTATTTTTTATGATAGACATAAGCTGATAGAAATCATCCCATGAATCTATTTGCTTCTTTCAAAGAAGATTCCAAAAATACCCAGAATATCATCCCACTGTGGTGTGGAATGGTGGACTTTGTAACTGTGCTATTCCTTATCCAATATTGTCTGTGCCTAGTACTGAAGATTATCATAACGGAAAAGATCCAGAGAGAAGTCAGAATTCATTTTTAAATTCATGTATTTATTCATTCATTCATCAATTTGAATATGTCCTTGATACAAAAACTGTGTCTTAGAATGTGGTATACAAGCATGATGAGAACTGTCTTTCATGCTCTCAGGGAATGGGAAGACCCACATATCCATGGCTATGATGGAATGGGATTGGCTCAAGAATGTCTCTGTGTGTATGTGCATGCACTCACATGTAGTAGGAATAATAAAGTTTGTGTTGAAAAGCAAAGGATAAAAGATAAGATCACAGACGATGGAATCACTGAGGTCTGGGTTTAGAATAAACAAACTTGAGTACATCAGCATAAGGGAAATTGAATGGAAGTATTTCAGAGCAGATAAAAGGAAGGCACATGTCACAAAACAGCTAGTAATTTTGAGAAAAATTCCTTGCTCTAAAACGTGATACTTCCTGAAAATAGAAAAAAGCTTCGTAAAAATAGCACCTACTTCTCAGAGTTGTGAAGATACAAGGAAACGTGTATAACTCCCAGCAGACTGTCTCGTGTGCAGTGTATGACCAATATTTATTTCATTTGCTTGTCTAGGATCCCTGAACCTATCAGGTGGCTACATGGTAAAAGTAAGCTTGTAAGGGTGGATCTTTCTTGAGAAAGAGTAAAGCTCTTCAACATCTTCTGACCTCTATGACATTCAAAATACATAAATGTCAAACTTCATCAATAAGAAAGCCCTTTCAGTCCTGTATTCCTGTGTTCTGAGCTTACTTATGTCACCAGCTCACCATGTCTACCTCCAAGAATCACTGAACTCCAAAATTTGCTCTTCTTAAAAATGTGAGCATGTTCTCCTTCACTGTACGTCAGTTCCTTGAGTTCAGATCCTTTGAAATAGTGCAACATCATAGCCCATTTATGGAACGAATGATCCCTTTAGTTGGAACATATCATCAGTAGCTTTCCTTTTTATGACAGTATGTGTCTCACTCTCTAAAATTTATATTTTGAAACTTTATCCCCAATGTGAATGCATTAGCCTGTGACACCTGTAGGAAGTGATTATGGAGAAGCATTTGGAATTTAGATCTTGTCAGTGGCAATACAGTGAGAGTGGAATTATGAATGGGATCAGTGCTGAAGGAGGTAGTTTCCCCTTCCACCATGTGAGGATGTGGATATCTTCTATGAACCAAAAGATGGCCTTTACAAGACACAGAATTTGTTGGTGCCATGACCTTGGACTATGAGAAGTAAACTTCTTCTATAAACTTTTGACTGCATAGTATTTTGTTACAATAGCCTAAAAAATGGACACATTATTTTTATCCTAATAATTTATAATGAATCAGTACTTACTGCCCTCATCAATGATCCATTCATATTATTCTGGGATCCACTAGTATCTGTTGGTATTGATTCATAGCAAAGGCTTGGTATAATTACTTCCAATTTTATTAATGAGGTAATAGATTCAGAGCTGTGAAGGTCAAACCAGAATTAAAATGTATCCTGACCAGACCTCAATGCCTGTGCTCAAGACCATGCTTGTCTCTTGGAGCTCTGAATCCCAAATGATTGTCCAGTAACTTGCCTGTTCTCTAAATGGCCCTTCTCATTCCATCCTGAGTGACATAAGGTATCATGACTTCTCCACTGTGTCACATATTTATGGCAATGGTCTAGTTTAATAGAGAAAAAGAGAGGGACGCAGGATGGAAAGAATGGGAACGAGAAAAAAAGAACAAAAGAGATAAGTAGGTAGGTGCTGGAACCCCTGAGGGATCCAAAGTCGCCCTCACTCTCCACTAATACGCTGAAATACCATCATTCCAACAGAAAAGTTCTTCGTACCCTTAGTCAACTGCCCTTTATTATAAACTGAGTGCCGTAACTTTTCAACACCAAAATCAGTGCAGAAACTGGAGGAATTAGGCATCTAAACCCATAGATCTTAGTATAAACCTTCAGTTTAAAACTTATTCTTCATTACAGAAAAAGTGCTATTTTGTCCTAAGGAATCATCTCCCATCTTTGTAGGAGATCCAAACCTAAAAAATCCTTTGAGTGTTGATCCTAAAATATTGTGAAGAAAAAGCTTGAAAGATCAAGCATGCAGAAGAAATTCCTAAAATCTTATATTTGGGCTGAGCCTTTAAAAATCACCTGCTCCCATTCTCAAAATAAGCCCTGTTTCTTCCTTACTAAGAGAGCTTTTTAGTATTTTTTTTTAATTCAGATGCAGGGGATTCTGTCACCTCCCAAGACACTGTATATAATTTGCTGGTCAACAACTGTTAGAACATTCTTACTTCAGTTGGATATGAGGGCTGTCTCTCCCAGGTCTAGAAAGAACATTACCTCTTTTAATCATGAAATACATTAAGTAATACAATGTGGACATCATCTTCTTTTCCCCTGGTACCCCTGAGTCTTCTCTGAAGTCAAGTAGTAGGTTGTCAACTATTTCTAGGAGAAGGATTCATCTGGGAGGTAGGGTGACAGACTTTGGAAAATAAACTGGAGAGGTCATTACTTCAACACCCGGAAGGAACTGAAAGTAATCACAGGTCTTTCACTAGGGTTGGTATGGAAAATTATCTCAATGGCCCTAAAAGATTTGTCGATCCAAACACTGATGTCCCACGGAGATGACTTTCCTTAGTCCTGTTGTGATGAGACAAATGGCGTTCAGAAGAACCACCATGCTGATAAGGATAATGCTTCTCCTGCAAACACATGCACTTAAACTCTTCCTGTGCTTTTCTTATCTTCCATGCATAAATGTTTAATTTTCCATTTTGCCATCAATCAGTTGGCTGCCCTGGGACGAATCAGTGGATAAAAGCGGCCCAGTGTGGTCTGCCCAGACCTTCAGAAGCACTCAAGGCACCCGAGAGCTTCTAAAGAGCTAATGTCAGGATGGGGCCCTTGATTAATGTTTCCCTGGGATATTTTGACACCCTGGCACTGATGGGAGAGATAAGAGCCTGGCTAAGGCTGCCAGAAAGCCCTGCTTAAGAGGAATGAGGTCAAGGTCAGAAACATCAGGACGTCTGCCCAGAAGCATAAGGCCTAGTTTCCTCTGGAGGCAGCGTGTTGGTCTGCAAAGGCCAGGCAGAGAGCAAAAGATCATTGTGTAGTACTGCAAGACAAACAAGAGATAAGACAGATGGTGTGAAAGGGGAGACTGGAGACAAGAGGAAGAATCCACAGATAACAGACCTAATGCACTTGGGGATTTGATCTGGAATTCGTGACTTCATTTATCAGCAGAAGACTGGCTTGTGTCGCCAGCCTCTGGGTCTACCTACTTGGGAAGAGACAGGATCATGTGCTCAACACAGCAGCACCTTAAATCACAGGGCTTTTTGATATGTTGCAGTTCTAAGTTCAATAGCTGGAAATAATAGTCTCTATGTCAGATCCTCACCACAGAAGTTTCCACTGAATTCTCAAAGAGTGCTCCTCAAGCCAGGTACTGTGCTGTCATTGACCAACTCAGGCATGAAATACTCCCAGAGAAGAATGTCTCCGGAAGGCCACTTCCCGACTGTCTCTCTAATCAGAAGCCTTCTCTCCACACTGCCTTGGCCTGGGCTTGGTGGATTGCAGCTAAAATGATCAAAAGGGATCCTGACTGGCCTGCTACCCTCAGAGCTATGTCTCTGAAATCAGTGATCCTCAGAGGTTAGCAAGTACACTGTGGCAGGGAGGTGGGGGAGAGGAAGGGGAGCATTAAGTAAGTATTCTGTAAAATTCATGTGAGCCAGTGTTTGTTTTTTTAAACAGACTTGTGCGCTTGTGCAAATACACACGTGTATATAAGCGTGTGGTGTGTTAATATTTATAGGCATGCCTCTGTGTTGATAAGGGTATATGGAGACACTGTCTACCATCATCCATCTGTCCACTCATCTCTCCCAGTACTCTAGGTTACCTGGTAACTTTAGATGCTCCTCCTCATCATTCTGGATATCCATCTACACAAAGAAAGTTTCTGATCGTAGGATTTCTTAAAGGTCTCTTCAAGGTGTCAACTTCTCAGAACTTCAGCCTAACCAAGATTACTTATTTGTCAGAGGGAGAAAACGTTGACCCTTAACTTTATTGTCAGAGGCCTAGAACTAAAAGCAACATCTCTTCATTCATTCATTCTCCTTTCAGTAGTACTTTATTTACAGGTTAGGCACTGGGTGAGATATTGGAGTTCAATGATTAAAACAGTGTGGTTTCTGCCCTGAGGGGTTCCCAGGGTATTGGAAGATATGGGCAAGTAAATGGGCAAACTTTAACACAATGGAATAATAATTATAGCACAGGGATGCTTAGGATACTTAACACTCCCCCTACAAAAAAAAAAAGGGAGGGCCTAGAACATACTTTCTTATATATGGTAAATGAGATATGGAAAAACAAAGATTGATTTTTGGAAGTTTTTCTAAGAAACTAAATTGTAGCAGCAGGTAGTTTAAACCAAACAACTAAGTGTGCTTTGATCCTGAGTTTTTACTTGTTCTTTTTAGGTATACATGACAGTAGAATATATTTTGACATATTTATACCAACACGGAGTACATCTTATTCTAATTAGGATCCCAGTCTTGTGCTTGTACAGGATGTAGAGATTCACTCTGGTGTATTCATATATGTGTATAGGAAAGTTCTATCAGAATCATTCCACCGCCGCCTTCCGTTGTCCTGTCCTTTTGAAACCTTTTCTTTTTTTTTTCCCTTAAAATTTTGACTGAGTGGGCGCCATCCCAGCTAGATCACCTGGAGGCCTGGGACAGAGGGAGGAGGAAAACAGTCCTAGTCAAACATGTGAAAGTGGCTAAGGCAGCTGCATTTAGAGTGTTATGAGCCCCCCGCCCACAGGTTCTGAGTTGGTAAGAAATCCTAATAAAAGCATAGCAGAAGATACTATAAAGCTCAAAGGGAGCAAGTGTCAGATGTGATTCTCTACCATCTATGTCCCACTGAGTGGGCAGGTGAGGCCCACTTCTGAAGGATCCTGTTGGACAAGCCACCAAAGCAACACAGACCACAACCCCAAAGCCATCCTGTCCACTGCTGCTTCTGGCCTCAGAAGCACCTGTTCCCACACACAGGGATATGGAGGCAGGTGCCCTCTGACACGAAATTGGAGATATCACTCAATTCCTGATGGAGCCCTAACCTGCCTAGGGTTTGGTGTGACCGACAGTTAAAGGCAGAAAGAATCAGAATCATGTTCGGAACAAAGAACTGAGCTCTAGGCTCAGTTTCATGATCTGTAAGTGGAGACTGTAATAAGCCACTCTTGCCGACCCACAGCAAATGTGAAATGGTGATATATAGGAAACCCGCATTACATACTGCAAAAAATAGAAATGAAGTAAGTAGTAGCCCAACTTTCCTTCCAGCAGAATGATGTCTTCCCCTCGGGGGTTAAGTGCTCCTGATGAAGCTCTTTCTGACTCACCCTTGCTGGATCCTGCAGTCCTGGTCTCCTTTTCATCTGACTCATCTGGTCCAGCTGAAGCAGGAGATTGCTGGATACTCCCATCTTAGCCTCTCCTCCCCTCCCTTTAGCTGCTTAGTGGGAGCAGCTAAGCCAGGAGGAATCCTGATCCCAGGGGAGCTCTGTAGGCGCTGAATCAGTGCCCACACAGCTACCAGACAGGAAACACATCAGACAGGCTTTTTCTTCCCAAGGGAACCTGGCTCACCAGCAGCACTGAATGGACAGGGTCCACACACAGCTGAGGATCAGACAATTGACTGTCTCAGGCTTCCTTGCTGCCCTTGAGTAAATTTAGACAATTGTCACTCTTTCTGAAGGTACAACTGAGAGCCGTTGGCTCTTATTGTCATTGTGAGCACAAAGCCTGAGATCCTGTTAACAGCAAAGAGATAGAAGTGAAAAATTAAGCAACATGGTCTGGTTGGAAGAAGCACACTCTCCAAACATGAAAGAAAAAACACACTAGTCAACAAGCCCATGAGATCACTCTCAGGGTCCCTGAAAATCATGAAAATTAATGGAGGATGTGATTTGATTCTCAAATTGGGAAGTATGAATGAATGAATGAATGCATAATACCAGAAAGGATGCCCAGTGCTGATATGAGTGTGAATGAACAGACTCTCTCAAATTCCATCTAGGAGCAAAAATGACATGATCTAACCAGTCATGATCTTGTGGTTTATTAGATGTGAGTTGTCCCCCAAAGGTTCATGTGTCAGACAAGGCAGGAGAGTTCAGAAGTGAATGATTGGATTATGAGAGTCTTACCCTAATCAGTGCATCAATCCAGTTGAACGGATTAACTGGGTGGTAATCACAGGCAGGTAGAGTGTAGCTGGAGGAGGTAGGTTTTTGAGGGTGTGCCTTTGGGGGTTTATATTTTGTCTCTGGTGAGTGAGCAATCTCTCTCTGTTTCCCAGTGATGTTCTGAGCTGTTTTCCTCTGCCATGCCCTCCTGCCATGATGGTCTTCCTCACCTCTGGCCCAGAGCAATGGAGTCTGCCATCTGTGGACGGAGACCTCTGAAACTGTGAGCACCAAATAAACTTTTCTCTTCTTAAATTACACTCATTAGGTCTTTTGGGCACAGCAGTGAAAAAGCTGACTAAAACAATTGACATTTTGAAAAAAATTTAAAGATAAAAAGATATTAATATGTATTATTAACCAGAAAATCAAAGTATAAAGCTTGTTTAATCTATCCTCTTGAAAACAACACATATATTTGTATACCTGCATAATAAAATTCTCTCATAACAAAAATGTATATCATACTTCATTCAGAATGATATAAAGCCATAGGTGATTTTAATGCTTTTCCATATTAGAAATACAGATATTACATAACAGAAATAAAACATAACTATGATAAAAAGAAGAAAACTCATTTTATTGATCTCATGGAAATGGAGAGTGGAGCAGTGGTTTCTACAGGGTGTGGAGAGAGAGCCAAAGAGGGGATTGGGGAAGATTCATCAATGGGTACTAAGTTACAATAAAGAAAGAATAAGAAATTCTGCTGTGTTATCGCATAGTAGGGTGACTAGCGTTAATAATGATGTACTGTGTATTTCAAAAAGATAGAAGAAAGGATTTTGAATGTTTTCATGATAAAGAAATGATAAAAGTTTGACAAGAGAGATGGTTAACCTGTTTTGAACATTATATACTGTGTCCATGATACTTCACATGGTATCACATTATATACGTCAAATTTTAGTTTTTATGAATTCTGAAAATTTTGATTTAAATTCTAAATGTTTTATGGAGAAAATGGTTACTGAAAATAAGCATTTGTTTACATGCTACAAAATGCCAGAGCTCACACAAAAATTCTGCACACTTCATCTCACTAGAGCCTGACCATCTCTGTGAGAGCAGGTATGGTTAAATATAATTATTCTCATTTATACATAAACATATGAAATCAGGAAAAATTCTTCTTCCTTCCCCCACACTTAAAATATTAAAAATTAAAAAATCTAGCAACCAACTAAAAAGAATTCAAATAATTTATTAGAGTTTCTTATTAACATTGGAAAATAAAAATATAGGTGGCAAGGAGGAAAACATATTCTTAAGACTTTATACATAGCATAATCTTAATTATGTGAACTATCCACATAAATTCATACAGAAGAGACTGAAAAAAAAAAGACATTTCCACCCCAAAATTTGTAGCTATCTATTTCAGCTGTGAGACTGCAGGTGATTTGTAGTCTTCCATTCTTGTTCTTTCTTTTGAAACATCAAAATTGATGCTATAATAAGATATTACAAATTAATGTTACACATTATTATTTTATAATATAATTTTATAATTATAAGCTGGTAATAAGCTATAGTTTTAATTTTAAGAGTGCAAATATACAAGTATATAAATAAATAAATAAATAAACACAAAAGTAAACAGTGTCTCTTATTCAGTTTTACTGGGACCTAAGCTAGTCTCGTTTTGTGTCTGCTTTTGCTTAGGGGAAGGAAAGGAGGGGAGGTGAAGAGAGAGAAAGAAAAGAAGAGGAAGGGAGGTTTTATATTCCTGAAACTCTGGAAGAGACCTACTGATATTTCCAAGTATTTTTGGTATAAGGTTACCAATCTTGGCTGCACATTGGAATCACTTGGGGTGCTTTTAGAAGTTATGGAAAGCTGGTCTTCGCTCCCAAGAAATTTTAATTTAACTGGTTGAGGCTTGCATCAATCACAGGCATTGGTATTTTGTTTAACTCTCCTAGTTGGTACTACAATGTAGCCAGAGCTGAAAATATTCAGGTTATATCATTTCAATTCCAAAGGCTCTCTCCAGAAACCAACGCCAACATCTCAGAGAGTAGGTGCTCTAAATGAATGTCTCCCCTGGAGTTTACCCCTTGCAAATGCATCCCAGAACTGGAGCTAAACCTGCCTCCAAATGCAGCAATATTCTTTGTCTCCATTTCCTTCCTTATCTTCTTTTACACATTTCAAACCATGCTCCAAAGGACATCTGGAGTTTTTTGAATTTTAATCCATTGAATATCTTCCTTGATATTAATTTTTTGATTAGTGCTTCAAAGGACTGAATATTTTTATGACTCTTGATGTTTCCTATATTACTTTCCAAAAGGCTCCTACTGCTTTTCATTATCCCTGATACATAACAATTTACTACTTCATGACAAATTTGATTCATCAAATTATTCCATTTTTCTGAGTTTGGTGACTATAGCAGATACAAACATTCTATTTCTTCATTTATAATTGCTATCTATTCTTCCTTACTTGAAACATTTTCTTTACAAAGGTATGTATTATAATCTGCAGTAATTTTTATTATGAATAAGTCTAAATTCTATAAATATTTTAGACATGATCACTTTAATGAAAATCTTAAGCATGTTTTCCTGCCTACTTTTTTTTTATTGCTTTTGTTCTACTTTACTATGAAGATATTTTTCCTGTAATGGGAGATAAAATGTTGGATTTTTAAAAAATTATCACTTCAAAACTTGTACTTTTTCCTCCAATGATCTATCTCATAAAGTGTTAATTCTATTTTGACATGTGAGTGTGCATATAAGTTTTTTAGCCATCAAGGATTTATACTGATATGTAAATGTAAAGGAGTTATTGAAATTTACAGTCCTTGAAGATTAGCTATTTCTGCAAATAACATTTATACACTGTCCCCTTCCCTTCAAGTCACGTGGGCAAGTGCACATACAGGTTTTCCCTTCTGTCTCATTGATCCACCTGTCTAGTTTTGTGCAAGTAACATGCTGTGTTAAATCCTGCTGCCACATAATATTGTTTTATATCCAAAAGAGCTGGCATTCCCTAATTCTTTAAGAATATACTTGACATTCATATGCTCAAATATAATTTATAAAATCTTAATCTGTTGCATGAGGTTTCCTTTTGATCTTTTGTTTAGGACTAAATAAAATGTATAAATTAATTTGTGGACAAGAAATATTTTAATCACATGTGATTTTTGGAGGAGGCATTGAAATTTCATAATACTCATGAATTTCATAATACTCACAGCTATCTCTTAGGGATCAAAACAAAGGGCAATGACCTTGTTTCTCTCTGATCAGGACCTGATTTTTTTACTTCCCTGTTAGAAATAAGTTTCTTGCCAGAGGTCCAGGTTTGAGAATTATGAGAAGAGCCTGAGATTTTTATTTCTACTTTCTGCCAGTGACACTAAGCACCCAGAGCAATAGGAAATCAATGACTGGCATTGGATTTAGAATTCACCTTCAAACAAAGCAAGAAGTGCCATGCTAAGCTTGGGTGCATACTCTGGACTTGTGAACAAGAAATGGGCCAAGGTGATTATTCAGGGCACACACGTTGGGCATCCTGTTCAGTAAAATATGATTGCTTTTAAATGTCATCAGATCACCACAAGTAAGCATGCATACTTATTAAAATTTCTTTCTCTTCCTTCAGACATTTTAAGTGGACACCTTTGAGCTTGATTTTATATATATATATAGATAAATTTATATTTATATATATAAATTTTATATATATATAAATATTTATATATATATATGTATATATATATAAATTTTACCTCACACTCTAGGTTCAGTGATGTTTCTGTTAGAGCTGAATTGTTTCAAGAAGAGAGCTCACTTCAACTGAGCTCTTAATGCAGGGGAGGTACTGTGCCACACTCAATCCTGGGCACATACTGTGGGGGATGGATGCTTCTGAATCCCCATTTGAAATTCCCATACTTTCAGAGATGAAATTACGTCTCACACTTTGGGGACTGAAGTTGTCCTTTATAGGACACTCAAGTCACTGCCTTGATGATTGGCACCTTTACTATCCTGAGACTATTCCACAGAGATCTTTCAGAACACGTATTTGAACTCCTTTGAGGATGCTGAGCTCCGGTCTCTTCATTCAACCCTTCTTTCAACTGTGTCTTGGTTCATTATTGGATACTTCTTGTCTGACCCCTTAAAACCAGATTAACAAGACGACCTTATGTCAAGCCAGATCCAATTTCCTTGCAATATATGACCTGAAGATCTGACTTGAGTCCTCCAAAGTCAAAGAGAAGAGGACTTATCTCTTTACTCAGACACACTTCCAAGAAATTGGAGGGTCTACCACTCCCACTGGGTGACAAGTGACAGAGAAATTGGCATCCTCACAGTTAGAAACCCAGAGTAGGGTGCATATTTTTCAAGGAACCACATTCTTCATGACAGTGATTATGAAGAAAATCTGATTTTCTCTCAACTATCAAAGCTTTTGCTAATATATCCCTGGACCCTCAACCCAAAGGAAACTATACCCTCCACATCCACTTCTATTAAGAGTATGTTCAAGAAGCATGTCATCTTTCCTATTTCTTGGAAAGTGGAGGGAAACCAGAATTTTTAAATCCTCATTCTTTGATCTCCTGTACAATCTTTCGGCTTATCGCTTTTTAAAACCTTGTTGGATTGACCTTTGAGTTCCTAGGGGAATGGATAGGTGACTTGTTCCTCAGCAGGTTTTCCTGAAATCTCATTTCTCTTGGCTCTGCTTGAGAGAATAGTGAAAGACCAGGCCAGGCAAGGTTACGCCCTCTAATGAGGACCTGGAGTAACAGGATGGGGAAGGGGATTTGATGTCAGGAGCCATCAACAACCAATCAGGACAAAATTATTTTCTGATTCCAGCTGACCATGCACTTTTCTTTGCAGCTGCAACTTCATTAAATGGAGCACTGAGTCTCCAACAAGAAAAGGTCAACATTTCCATTTGGGCATTCAAACATCTCAAGACAGGTTTGAGGCCTTGGTGTTCTATTGATTCAACCATCCCCATGCTGAGCACAGAACTTTGTGAAGAATAGATGGGCCATGTCAATCAAAGCTCACCGTTGGGGTTATTTATTTTCAGCTTGATTCACAGGGCTATCAAATATTGAAGTTGAAGGGGAAAAAGGTAATTCTACTTTAGTAAATATTTGCAAATGAAGCTTTTATGACTGATGCGTTCCTGAAGCTGAAATTCACAAAGAACGCTTCAAAATAAGAAAAAAATGTTTTCCTGCCTTCATTTGACCTGTGTTTACTAAATACTCATTGACTATAACAACCCAAAAGTAGGGACCTCCAGAAGAGACACAGACTGTGTCTAAAACAAATGATTGTAATTAAGTGCCAAGTGACATAGACATATAAAGTATAAAGCACTGTTGATCAAGAAGGAGGAGGAATTTTATTTGAAATACAAAAGAAATTGGTGGTTTTTACACACGGTGAAGGTGGAGGATATTTTCCTTAGAGAAGGAACTATGCATCTGGGTCAAAAGTTTGCTCAAATTATATTATTAATGGTAGCAACTTTGAAAATGAATTCTATTCTTTTTTGCATATTTTGTGGCATTTAGTTACATCTTGGTAGTGTTTTTATTTAAGAAGTCTAGTTTTATATTATACATTAAAGTTTCTCTGCTCAAAGATACAAGCTATAGTGTAGATGTTGTTTATTAATATTTTATGAATGCTGTATTATTGCAATTTTGTTTTCCCTGAGGATTCCTCCTTTTCATCTCCACTAAGTGCACTTTGCCCCCTGAATGGATCCTATCCTTTCCCCACATACTCACTTGAAAGATGTTGGTCATGCTGGGTGTGGTGGTGCACACCTGTAATCCCAGCTGCTCGGGAGGTGGAGGAGGAGGATTGCAAGTTCAAAGCCAGCCTCGGCAACTTAGGGAGGCCTTAAGCAACTCAGAGAGACTCTGTCTCAAATTAAAAAATAAAAAGGGCTGAAGATGTGACTCAGTCATCATTAAATACCTCTAGGTTCAATGCCGGCTACCAAAAAATCAAAAAAGAAAAAAAAAAAAAAAAAAGAAAGAAAGAAAGAAAAAGAAAAAAAATATGTTGGTCTTTCTGATTTTTCAAAAAGTCTTCTTTCTCTAAATCTGTCTTTGCTATTCCCTTCTAAGATAACTAGCTTTAATTTTAAAACATATTAAATGAGCAGTGAATATGTCAAATGAACATTAAATAAAATGATTCAATCACATATGTTCACCTACAATCAAAAGCTATTTATAAACCTTTTAATAAAATGCCTTCACAATCCTCTGCAAATGTGTTCAGATTTCTCACAGCTCTTCATCTCTAACATCTTGATTTCTTAGGTTTTATTATTTTACTTTTTTTTTTCTTTGAGAAAGGATGAGGGGTTAATTACCCCCTTTTGAGGACATTTGATTCTTATTTTCTTCAGACATTTCTTTGTACTTGGCTGGGTTCTACCTTTCCTACCCCAGGATTTAATACCTCTGCTTAATAGGATTTACATGTGAATCCTCTCTCTTCAGGAAAAAAACGAGTGACCATACAGTGAATCTATAAGGGAGCCCAGAAAACACCGAATCTACACATGTGAGGGTACTGAAGGGGGATCATCCTGTCCCCAGCCCATGGCATTTCAATACAAGTTACAGAGGTAGCAGCACCTTCTATCTTTGATTCTTGGAAGTTTACCATGTCCTCCTGTCAGCAGGAGTTATTCTTAAGGGGTCCCCAAGGTTGTGCATCAGGAGCAAATCCCTGGCTTTTCCTGCGCCTCTTCTTTTGCTTACCTGTACTTACCCTTCTGCAGTGAGTGACCCTTAAGTAATCCCCATTTCTCCAGGTAAAACTCTGTGGTGACTCTATGCACATCACCCCTCTGCTCTACTCTGTTTTTTTTCTTCCAGTCTTGGAATAGGCTCTTTCGCTGAGAGCTACAGAGGACCACAGAGACATGGTCTGAATATATGTGAAGATGCTGCTGAAGATTCCCTCAAAGTGGAAAGAGGTACAGCATCCTGTGATGTAGGCCACAGTGACTTGGCTCTACAAAAACGAGCCAGGTGCCCTACCCTGATTGTTTTCTACCAAAGATCACTTCTTCCCAGAAAGAGTAACACCAAGAGTACTCATTCCCTCTAAGAAACACTCTCCCTGTCCCCAAGAACACCTACGAAAGTATGATCTGGCTCAGGCATACCTCCCCTGACCCTATCAGGTTCACAGACATCCACAGTCTTACAGTTGAGTTACTCAATCTTATGCATCCACTCATTGCCTGGAGGACCCCATCCCCATTCAACTGTAGCTTTACCAGTTCTTTATAGTCCCTCCCTATTAATGGCTTCAGAAAATGTCAAGATGATTCATCATGATCAAAAGAAAAGAAAAGCTATCACAGTCAACTGCATCTGCATTTCTAGGTTCTTCCTGTCTTGGCCTCATGATCCCCAGCTCACCTTTCCTCTGACTTCCTTCTTTTCCATATTTCTATGACCTTTATGCACATACATCAAACTCAGTGAACATTGTCTACGTACCTGTGATGAACCTGGTCATGAGAGATGTCCATGGGCAGAACCAACTTCAGCCAAAGGGCTCAGAGGACAGACTCTAAAGGAGTATATGTGAGGAATTCCTTCTGATTTCCCACTTCACCTGGAATAATATGGGAAAGCATTGTGGATGTGATGTCATAGAGGTTGGGTCTTGAATAATCACTCACTTACTATTCAGGTGCAAGACAGGAATATTGTCTAATTGTATATTGCTGATAAGATTTTATTTCCCTTCATTTCTTGGATGATAGCTTACAGCTCATTTCATTAATTCTTCCTAGAGACTCGGGCATCCTCTCTTTCTCTCTATCTTAGTATTTATCTTCCTAAGAACTTTCAAATGCTCCATGGCAATGTAAATTGATGCAAAAGTCTTGCAAAGCAATTTAGCATTAATGGATCAAGAGTCTTAAAAGTGTTCATACAGAGTTATTATGATCCAGCAATTCCACTTCCAGAAATCTATCCAAATGAAATAACCTAAGACATAGGGGAAAATAAATATGTATAAAAATATTTGCAGAAATATGTTTCCCATAGTTTCCCATTCTGTTGATAAGATAAAAAAAAGCTAAACAGATAATAAAAGAAATTATTAAATGATAACACATCCATATGATGAACTGTTATGCAGCTATTAAAATGGTGCTTATGGAAAATTGGTAACATAAAAATATGATATATTTTATTACATTAGGGAAAAACATGAAAGGTGTAGAATTGTGCATAGAATATGATCATGGCCATGTAGTACTTGCAAACAAAATAGGATACAGGGAAAAACAAGTAGACTGGGAAAAGTGAGAAAAAAATGTTGACATCAGGATTGTGCTCATTGTTTTCACTCTGTTTCTTTTCTTCTTAACGTTCTAACTACTCTTGAATGGGAAGATTTTTTTCTTTAATGTATAATATTTTTAATATGTTTTGTGGAGTACATTTTTTTCCTATGGTACTGGAGATTGAACCCAAGGCCTCATGCATGCTAGGCAGGTACTCCACCACTGAGCTGCATCTGCAGCCTATATAGTACCTTTTAACCAACAACTTTTTCTTCCTTTACGCTAGGTGATGTTTTGTGCAGAAGCATACAGCTCAGATGTGTCCATTTGCTTTCCTTTGTTATCAGGCTTCAGTCCTCATCAATTTCTCATGTTTGAAGCATCTCAGCCCACACATGCGACACCAGACACAGAGACCAGCTCCCTTCCTCCCCCTTCACAGTTATTTCTACTCAGCCCACACACAGAGTTCAGCTACTTTAATGTACAATAAACATATTTCTCTAGCTTGTCTGGAGCTCTTGGTCTGCATTGCACAAAGAAAGGAAATTCCAATTTGTTTAATACAAACATTACTCACAATCTAGCTTCCACTCTTGTTCCTATCTGCCTCTCCCTTTTGATATGTCTCATGATTTGGTAGCCCATAAATGCCAAAATCAGTTCTATTTGGAAGGTGTCTGAGCCTTGCATTGTGAGTCTTCTGCTATCCCAGCAAAGTTTGGCTGCAAGATTTTCATAAACACCTGCAAAGCATAACAATGCCCATACATTCTTTCATCTCAGGCGGCCTGTCTTTATTGATGCCTTGTCCTCTCCACTACCTTCAGTTCCCACACACCTCTGACATCCAGCAAGAGACTGAGTAAAAGTAATTGAGTAGATTTTCCAGGTGCCTTCTTCATGGTTTGGAGTGCTGCTGAAACACCCACAGTGGAAGGTTCTCTCTCTTTCCTCTTTTGCTCCACCTTTCCTCCCTCTGGAAGAACTCCAGTGTGGGCAATTTAATTTCATAAGATTAACCAATTAACAGATAGGTACCCAGTACCTGATGCATGAAAGAATGGTGTTAGTTCCATGGGGAATTCAGGGAAAGAAAAACAGGTATCTTCACCTTCAGAGACCTAGCAGAATAGCAAGAGAAGGCAGGTCTGTTACAACCTAAATCAAAGGCTGTATACAATGCAGCAAAAGGAAGGAAAGGGACTCATGTTATTAAGCCTCTACCTTATGCAAAGAATATAAAATCTGCAACAGAAAATAAAGCCAAAGATTTAAAAGAATTTGATAAAGCTTTCATCTGTATTTATTTTTACAGAAAACTCAGAAAGATAAATGAATACTGTGGGAGGGGTGAATTTGGAGCAGAGTTTTCTAAAATCTAAGCTTAAGGGGTAGAAGTTTAAATAAATTTTAAAAAGTGGCAAAGTAAGCAAGCAGAGATCATGTATGGAAATGCATTCACTCCTTCTCTGATTAAGTATGTCGAGTACTTGGCTTGGGGAAGAAAATAATTCCAGGACTTCTGAAATAGTGCAGTAGGGAGTCATTGGATCCAATCGCCAACAATATAAACATTGAACTGGTCAAAATTATGAACAAAACAATCACTTAAAGTGTCTGGAAATACATATTCAGGAAATGAATTATTCATTCGAGAGAATTTACTAAGTGTTCTAAACAAAATGAGAGTCAGTATGCGTATGCCCCAACCTGCTCCGACCAGGTGCATTTAAGAAAATGGGGGTTCTACATTCCCCATTGCATAGCCTGAGTGTAATGGTTAATTTGAATCATCAACTTGATTAGAGTAAGAGATGCAGAAGATCTGAAGGCTACCAGATCTGTCAGTGATGGTGTGTCTAGGAATGATTGGCATGCTGGATAGCTAATTGAATTGGAGACCCTCCCTAAGAGTGGGCAGCACCATCCAATAGGTTGGAGGCTTGAATGGAGTAAAAGATGGAAGAACAAGGATGCAGCAGCAACTGCAATCTCCATTCTTCTTGAATGAGTTCTTGATTACTGATGAGATTGTGTGAGGATATCAGATGTTTGCTCCTTAACTCTTCCAAACAGACTCTGCCAGTGATTCTCTCGGGAGTTTCCAGAAGCCTTTGGTCTCAGACTGAGGTAGCATATTTTATCCCTCTTGTTCTGAGGTTTCAGCATCTTGGGCTGTGCAGCTACTGGTTCCCCCAGCTCCCCAGCCTACAAACAGCGATTGTGGAATAAATAGCTTCTATTTGTGTAAGCCAATATAATAAATCCCCTTTATCATAGTCATTCCCCCTGTTGTTCCTCTAGAGAACCCTAATACTCTGAGGTTAAGGATTCACATGAGAGGAGCAGGCTGCCTATGTTTTTCTTGACTCTCAACTTCCAGGTCCAGGCTGCAAAGACTTTATTTCCATCAATAGCTGAGAAGGGCATGGTTCTCTTCATTCACTGAACCCTCACACCCAGGAGAAGCTCTATTTAAGGTGAGGCAGGCAAAGAAAGCTGGAGCTTCCACCACCTCCCACCTCTACTCCAGAATACTCATAAGGCCCAAGTTCCACTCCAGGGAGTCACTCCAGGTAATGTGGGTCCCACTCCCATTTCCAATGCAGTGGTGAAGGGCTGCTTCTCAGGGAGCAATCAGGCCATTGAGCAAGAACTCCCCACCTCTGCCTCAGGAAACTGATTTTAACAGAGTTTGTAGAACTTTATGCCTAATGGTTCATGGGAGATAATGAAGATCTGGAGAGGAGCCTGGGAACTCCATGCTGTCAAAAAAATAATTAAAATATAATGGCAGCGCCAACAGAAGTCTAATAGAACCAAGGAAACAGATGAGAAGAATCTTCTTGGGATCATGGTCAAGTCTGACATCAGGATGGCTGTTCACCTGTGCTGGGTAAATCTACTCCACAGAAAGCACAGAACATGGAGCCAAGAATTTTCCAAGTCATACACATCCATCAACCCAGGCCAGAAGACTCACACAACCTCTGATCAAAAATGGACTATTGTGAGACAGAGGCAAATTCAAGGTTTGGAAATAAAATCACACTCATTCCAGCCAATCTAGAAGGCTAGATGATTCCCAAGGCTGTGGCTTCTGAGGAGAAATCAGAGAGGGGACCAACCAGTTTTCACCTACTAGTCTCTGGTCAAATGTGGGGCAAGATGCCATTTCCTCCTTAACCCATGAACTCTACTTTGGTGGCTGTATGCAATCTCTGATATCTTGCCCACAAAATTTTCCTGTTGGCTACTAGAGCTTGCCCTGAGACTAGTATAAGTCACTTGTTGATCAAAGATTGCAGTTAATCTTTTGGAGCCAGTTATACTTTACCCTTTATGGTTGAATGTGTCCATGACTTGGAGTTCACAGAATTAGTTTGGTGGAAGTATAGAAGAAATAAGCAAATAACCAATAACAGTACCCCTCCCCCCATGGGGAATCAGTATCCAAAGTTACATTATCTAGCAAAGTCCAATTTTCCCTGAGTAATGGAGGATTATTGAGAATATGAGGCACAGGACAACCAGAACCAAATGTGCAATATAGAAAGATTTTCTTGTAGTATTATAGGAAATGGATTTATGAGGAGAGACCGGGGGAAGAAAGAGAGAGTTGAGAAAGATGTTTTAAAATAATTGATAGTTGCTATGGAGAAGAATCAAGAAACCTCACTAAGTTATAACCAGTATTTTGGTGAGCACCTGTGTATGGAGTAAGAAATTGCAGAAAGTCAAGGTAACTGCAAGGTCTAAGGCAAAAATTCATCATAGCTATGACTCATGCTCAGACTGCTGATGAAATTTAGAGCAGAAAAAGAAAAAGTCAACAAAATTGAGTAACCCAATTGCAAACTAAGTTAGGTTCCTCTGGATGTATCTTGAAAATAGATTGCAGCAATATAGCTTCGAATAGTATTTTTTAAATTTTTTATTTGTTCTAATGAGTTGTACATGACAGTAGAATACATTTACACATTTTGATAGATCATACATAAATGGAGCATAATTTTCATTTTTCTGATTGTTCATATTCTAAGTTCACTTCGATCATGCAGTTATATATGTACATCCTTTTTCTCTAAATAGCAGAATTTCTCTATGATCCCTTTCTTCCATACCCCCTGAAAATGTTCTCCACTTGTCCTCTCCCAATAGCCTCATTTCTTTGTTTTCAGTCTCCCATTAACCTTTATATTTTGTACCTCAAATGCTTCAAAGAACCAGGTTGACCATGCAAGTTCTTTGGAGGGTATTGTAAGCAAAGACAATGAATAGGCAAAGACAATCTATTCAGTAGGGACAATCACTTGACAATGTGTTTCATCATACAGTTTCTATCCTTCAGATGTCAGCTGTGTCCACTCCCCTGGAACTACTCAGTACTGATTAGGCTCAAAAAATTTTGCTCTGACCACAAAGTAGTCCTTAACCCTATTGGAACAATCCATTTGCATTAGTAACCACTAAGATGGGATAGCACCTGGCTCTCCCAATGGAAAACACTCTTTTGGCCCACATCAGAAATTCTTCCTGAGAAAGGACCACATGGGGAGTGTCTGCCAGCCTGGAGAAGAACTACATAGACAGATGATGAAAATACATGTTTGCCAGACACATTAGCACACTTTTTCTGTACCCCAACAGATGCCACATGGACCTAGGAGTGATGAACAGATTGATCAAGAAAATGTTCCCTCTCACAATCACCAAAGGTGACTTCCCTAATGACCACAGCTTTGGCATCAAAATCTTCAGCTGCCCATTTCCTCCGTTTGTGCATTTAAGCAAATTTCTCTCCAGGAAGTGTGGGCCTATCTGTTGCTTAGACTCCGAAGCAGATGGAGTGCAGTTTATAGTTCATTCAGGAATCCAAATTAAAGTCATTGGCTTGTTCTTAATGGGATTAATGGGAGTTGAAGAATACATCCTGGCAGCTTGAGAAGCTGCCTGGCTTTGGCAGGAGGCCCACCCTGTGTTAAGTACACATAGGTATGCCAAGTGGCCGCGTCCACACCTTCTGGAATTTCCTATCTACACTGGGAGAAAAACCCAGAAGAGGGTCCAGGAAGATGATGCTCTTGTTGACTGATGCCAACACATTTTGTGACTTAGGACTTATTTTTCCATTTATTTCACAGAAATGTAAGTTATATACAGTGATATTCACACTTTCCAGTGCAGAGTTCTGCTAAGCCTGACAAATACAAATAATCACATAACCACCACCCTAAGCCTATTCAGTCCACTTCTCCCTTCACCGTCAATGGCAAACACTGATCTGTTAACTGTTCCTATAATTTTGTCTCTGCAATAAAGTCATATAAATGGAAGCATGCTGCTGTAGTTGGGATCTGGAACATTCCGCAAATCCTATGTGTTAAAGACTTGGCCCCAGCTTGGCACTATTGCAAAATGGCTGAAACAGCTAGGTGCGACCTTATGGGAGGTCTTCAGATTACTGGGGGCAGGCTCTTGAAGGAAATAGTGGGGACTCATAAACACATTAGTCATCCATCTGTTCAGTCAAGCATATCAATAGTTCCTTCTTTCCACTGACTGTACTATAGTTGGTTCATCCAGTCCCCAGTTGATGAACATTCAAGGCTTTCCGGTTTTCGGTGATTATGAATAAAGTTCCTATAACCATTTGCATAACAGTTTTGTGTGAATACAGGTATTTACATCCCTTGGGTAAAGGTGTCCAAGTAAATATGTCTAATTTTATGAAAAACTGCCTAAAACATTTAAAAATGGTAGTATTTTGCATGAAATCAGCTATGTATGAGAATTCTACTTCCTCCATGTTTTTACCAACACTTGACTTTTTTTTTTAATGTGGTTTTCATTGTGGTTTTAATTTAATTTACATTTCCCCAATGATTAACAGTGTCAAGCATCTTTTCATGAATTTACTTGCTATCTATGTATTTTTCTTAGTAATAAAGCTGTTCAGATATTTTGTTCAATTTTTGATAGGGAAGTTTGGTGTTGTTTTGTTTTGTTTTGTTTCTTTGCAGAATTGGGGCTCAAACCTAAAGCCTCATACAGGCTGAGCAAACACTCTAACACTGAATTACATCACCAGGACAAAAGCTTGTAATTTTCGAATTTTAGGAATTATTTAGATTTTCTGGATACAAATCTTTTATCAAAATATGATTGAAAATATTTTATCTCTGTCTGTGGCTTGTTCCTTCGTTATTTTAACCATTTGTTTTTAAGTGAATTTCTTAATTTTAATGGAGTGTAGTTTATCAAGTTTTTCTTTTTATGGATCAGGCTAAAAAAAAAAAAAAAAAAAACCTGTGCCTAACTCAAAGTGACAGGTATTTTTTCCCACATTTTCTTCTCGACAATTTGTAACATTAAATTTTACATCAAGGTCTTTCCATTTTGAATTAATTTTGTATAAGTTATTGAGTATGAATCATTTTGAAAATAGCTATTTTCATTACAGTTGAGGTTTTGACCTTGTTTTGATTCACTTGCTCATGCTCTTATTGTGTCTTTTAAAAATATTTATCATTTCACTTAACTATTAACATTTTATTTGTTTTTTCTCATTTATCCATTCATCTTTATCTTTTCCTCCTCCTCCTCCTGATTATTATTATTATTATTTTATTGCAATTGCCAGTACTTAGCCACCTTAACCTATAAAACAAGAAATTTTTAAAATGCAAAGTCCCTTCTTTTCAAATTGATTTTTAACTGATTTTTCTATTGTAAATTGATTTCTGTTCTTTTCCTTCAATTATTTGTTTGCCTCAGAGTTCTCATTCTAAAACATAAATTTGAGTTTAGTACTTGAATGTTAAGATGTAGAGGCATATGTTTTGAAAAAACATGAAAATTAAATCCATGAGAAATTATCATTTATATCAATGATATAGCTGTGTTGCTCTGCCCCAAATGATAAGATGATGAAGTCATTAAGCAGATGTACATGCTAATGGATAAAAACAATTGGAAATTAGCTTATTTATAATATCCCCCTTTTTAACAATTTGCAAAAAGGAGCAATACCTCCTGAAAACATGAGTAAACAAAGGTGTTCTGCAAGAGAGCAGAATGCTGTTCCTATCAAAGTTCTGATGGTACTTTTCCCTGAACTAGAAAAATAAAATTCCAGAATCCACATGGAGCCACGGAAAGCTGAATTTTCCTCAAATGGATCTACATTGACATGTTCATTGTCACACTGAGAAAAATAGACACTTGGGTCTTTTAAGAATCCATGTAGGCCAGTCATCACTCAGACTGGTGAGAGTAGTTGGGATTGGGGGGAAAAAAAATGATGGACCTTGATATGTATAACAGAAAGACCTCTTACTCAGAGGTTCTATAACATCCACTTAAAAGCCACAAGTGAAAGGAAGCTTATTATCTTCCAAAACTTAAATTCCATATTCTTTCTTTGCACTAAAAATAGTTTTTCCTTGTCATTCTCACCCACAAGCCCTCTGGGACCATGGAGACGTAGCCTAACTCCATGACACAGGTTGAGCCCTGATGTGATTGTTAGTCCAATAGAGCTGTATCCAGACTGCTCTATTTTCTGAATTAACAAGACCTTGATGTTTTACTCTTCCCCCTGTAAAATGGTTTCAAAGCCCTTTACCATTTAGATAGATGTCACTTTGTCAGTACTTTTTGACAACCGGGGTGTTTATATATAGAAAAAATTCTATAGTTATGGTGTGAACCAGGCATGACAGGAAACTATTTTCTTCTTCTTCCTTTTATACAAATAAGGGAATTTGCTTGGAAAATAAAGAGATTATGAAAAGATATAGGTGCCATATTGAATTTCTGCGCATATTAGCTAGGATGATGCTGCAGTAATATGCAGTCAGAATTTCTATTCCCTTGATGTGCCTAGTTTGTCCTCCTTCTGCTACTGGGCTACTCATTCCATGTGGTACCATTGAGACAGCCCCTGTTCCCACGCTTTGTGGGATTTAGGTTCGTCCAACAATAATACCCCAGTACCTGTTCACTGGGGCTGACTCAGGGGTGGCTGTGGATGCCACACTATGGATGGCTCTCTTGAGTTTTGATGGAACCATCAAGAAAGGGGTGCTCTTGTTGTTCTCTGGCATTTTGGAGAGGGGGAATAATGTAAACCTGAAACTGTGGGGGGCTGTGATAGTTTTAGGTATCTACTTGGCTAGGCTCTGGGATCCAGATATTTGATCAAAAATTATTCTAGATGTTTCTGTGAAGATACATTTTAGTTATGATCAACATTAAGTTTCTTTACACCAATAGTGATCTATCTGAGAAAGAATTCAAGCAAACAATCCTATTTACAGTAGTCAAATAAAAAATAAAATAAATTAATTAAATAAAAAACAAATAAAGTAAAATACTTAAAAATAAATTTTACCAGGGAAGTGAAAGATCTGTACGCAGAAGCCTGTAAAATGCTATTGAAAGAAATTAAATGTCATGAATGAATAGGAACACTTCCTTTGTTTGTGGATTGAAATAATTACTATTGTGGAAATACGCATACTACTCAAAGGTACATTCAATGCTGCTCCTATCAAAGTTCTGATAGCACTTTTACCTGAAATTAAAAAATAAATAGATAAAATTCCAGAATCCATAACATAAAGCCACAAAAGACACCAAAGTCAAAACAATCTTGAGAAAGAAAAACAAAAAGGCATCATTCTTCCAGATTTCAAATTATATTGCAAAGATATAACTATAGTATGTGTGTGTGTGTGTGTGTGTGTGTGTGTGTGTATGTGTATGTGTGTAATTAAACAGTATTTTACTGGAGATGCAGAGACCAATGGAGCAGAATAGAGAGCTCATAAATCAACCCAAGAATATACAGTCAGCTGAAGACCAAGAAGCCCACCAAAAAAGAACCAATAGGGAGTCTCTTCAATGAAATGCCAATGGGAAAACTAGATACCCACATACAAAAAAATGAACCTGAGTCCTTATCTGACATCACATATGAAAATCAACTCAGAATGAATTAAAGATATAAGAATGAATCTATAAAATTTCTTGAAGAAAACACAGCAGAAAAGCCCCTTGACAATGACCATGACATTGAAATTTTGACCATCATACTAGCAGTACAGACAACAAAAGCAAAAATAAACAGTTGTTAAGAAATCAACTGAAAAACTTTTCAACTGTGGAAGAAACAATCTAACAAAATGTAAAAGAAGTCTGTGGATTGGGACAGAGTATTTGCAAATCTGATATGGAGTTAATATCCAAAACATATTAGAAATTCATGTAACTCAACAGCTAGCAAAAATTCCAATTTTTTAAATGGACAATGGACTTTAATAGACATTTGCCAAAAGAACACATCTAAATAGCCAACAGGTATACAGGGGAAAAAAATGCTCATCATTAACCATCAAGTAAATGCAAATTAAAAATCACAATGAGATATCATAGCTGTTATCTAACTGATCATGTTATATACCTTAAATGTATACAATGAAATATGTTTTTAAAAAAAGAAAAATAAAAATTTATATCCGTAGACGTTGAGTAAAGGAGACTGTATGCTACAATGTGGATGGGCCTCATCCAATCAGTTCAAGACCTTAACAGGAAAAGATTAACCTCCCTGGAAGAAGAAGCAATTCTGCCAGCAGTTTGCCTTTACTCTTGACCTGAAGTTCTTCCCTGGGTCTCCAGCCTGTCAGTCTACCCAACATATTTTGGACTTGCCAAGCTGCCACAGTGAAAGGAACTAACCTATGTTTCTCCTATCTATGTAAAGATATAGAGATAGATGATATATATATATATATATATATATATATAATATATATAATATATATATAATACAGAGTTCATCATTTCCTCAAACTATAGGAGGGATAAACCTAAACATACACAGGAATATATACAAATAGGGGCTGAAGTTGAAGCTTAGTGGTAGAGTGCTTGCCTACTATGTGTGAGGCCCTGGGTTCAATGCCAATACAACTTAAATAAATAAATAAATAAATACAAAAAAGGCATTGTGTCCATCTACAACTAAAACTACTTTTTTTTATAAAAGAATATGTACATGGACACATGTAAACAGTTTACAAATTTAAACAATAGTGCAGATACATATCTCTATTGAGATGCTCTCAATTGACTTAACCTATTCCCACTCAGCAATACATCATAAGCTCTCTCTATGTCACCGTATTACTAAATTATCTTTGAATCATCCCTTTTAATACCTTCATATTAATCCATGGTGAGAATGTGCCACAATTACTGAAATGGTATTGCCCTAAATTTGCTTCTGATACTACTGACACTTAAGTGAGCAATTTGTCTCTTGATAAACATTGCTACATCGATTTTCCAAGTAAACATACCAATTTACACTTCTACCATCAAAACATTCAAGTGATCATCTTGTAAATTCTTGCCAGTACTAGTATTATAATTTAAACTCTTTCTTTATTATTGTGGTTTCACTGAAATATAACAGTTGAAATGCTGCCTTAGTTGAGTGGGTATATTTTTGATTATTCTTTGCTGATGACAATGCTTGACCTTTGTGGGTTGCTCCTGGCCAGTTATATTTACACTTTTGAAGTCTGTTCACACTTTTTACTCATCTGTCTATTAGTGCCTTTGGAATCTTAAGAGCCATTTGGATGTCAAAAATCTGGACCATTTTCCTTCTACAGTTCCTAAAAATATTTCACCGTCTTCTTTTTTTGATTATTTAGTTCAGGTTAGCTTTGTTTGCTTGCTATTTCCACTGCTTGAAATATTACCACACCAAGTCCCCACTCAAAAAGTCACTCCAATGTCCCCATCTCACCAAGATTTTTTCTGTACAAACTATGTAAAATATGTGCATCTTCCCCCAATCTGACAATCTCTTCCCACCTTCCATGCTTTAATTCTTTATACTTACTACTCATCCCTATATACTTGTTTATGATTTTAACTGTAACTAAATGTGTATATATATATGTATATATATTTATGTAGATTAATAGATTTTTGAAATTCTTTATCATAGTTCCAGACATGGTGGTGCATGCCTATAATCCCAGCAGCTTGGGAAGCTGAGGCAGGAGGATTGCAAGTTCAAAGCCACACTCAGCAACTTAGCAAGGCCCTAAGCAACTCAGTAAGATCCTGTCTCTAAATAAAATACAAAAGCGAGTTGGGGACATGGCTCAGTGGTTAAGTGCCCTGGGTTCAATTCCTGATATCCAAAACAACAACAATAACAGCAAAACATTGTCATAAAAAAGTGACTTTTTATCTGACCCTCTCCCCTATTAGATGACATAGCAGAATACTTTTCTGAAGTACTAATGGAGCTGATTCTCCTTATATATTCTGTTCCATTCTCTTCCATTTTAAAAAGGCTGCCAGGATGTTTTCTGTTTCTAGCCTCAAGGATATTTGCCCTGCAGAAAGTAGACATAGCCTGAAGTCAAATAGCTTTTCCAAGTCTTTTTATGAAAGATTAAATCCAATGAAGAGATAATAAGAGTGAGCAGGAAGACATTTGATGTTCCACTTCCAGTCTCAGCTAACACAAAGAGGTGAGATGTCCATCTGACCTGGTTGACCCACAGGTGACGCTTAGCAGGATCTGAAGGACTTGCACCCATGTCAGAGGAGCAAGGAGCAAGCTAGTGTGCACTCAAAGTAGGACATTCTGTCCACTGACAGTTGATCCCTGAGAGTCAGCATTGTATCCAAATGTGACAGGCTTGACTGGGGACCTGAAGGGAATATTTTAATGGGTAACCAAGTCAGGCTTGATTAATTGTTGATTATCTCTAAATACAAAAATGTACATATGAATTATAACAGGATTTTCATCATTAGTCTAAAATAAATTGATAAATACATATTTAATTTTTTCAATTATGAAAAAAAGATAATAAAATAAATGCATATACCGAACAGATACATGAGTTTTTGAGGTCCTCTTTATTTTTGCAAGTATACAAAGCAGGAAAATGGCAGAGTAGAGGATGCTGCATTCCAAATTATACCATGGTGTAGGGTCAAAGCAGCAGGTGTACAGCTTCTCCATGAGGTGGGTGAAAGAGGGATTTCAGAAAACTTTAACATTGGACACAAAAGTGGTTTAGGGACTCAGAGATTGGGTACAATAAACAAAGAAGAAAGAATACACTGGAAATGACCCAGTGGCCCCATGGGTGCCACTAGTGCAGATTCACCACAGACAGAGGGAGGGGTACATAATCTTGGTACAGAGAAAACCGAGACAAAAAAATATTGCCTAATATTAACTGGTCCAGAGATGGCACAGAACATTGCTGCTTTTAAAACATGCTCTGGTGCTTAAAAAAGTGCTCTTGGGTGCTTCAGAAGCATTCTCTCTATCTCAACAGGCCTGGGGAGGTCTGAGGTAGACGCCATCTTGGGGTGGAAGCTACCATAGTGACTGCAGAACCAAGGGGATCAGAAAAACAAGCAAATAAATGGCCACAATATCCTGGCAGGTGCCTATCAAGTGACCTAGTTTGGGCATGACAGAATGTGATCGAAACATGCACAGAGCAGACTGTAGCCAGGGGGATAGGAGATGGAAGGGTGAAGGGGATCCTGACACCATTATCCTTGGTATCTGACAGATGATGGGAGCAGCTGTAGTGGTCTGAGCAGGAAGGGGTGAAGACACTCAGGGACTAAGCATGGTAGGGCTTTGCTCTTGGGCACCAGTGAGTGAAGGGTCAGTTGGCTGAATTTCTTGGGAGGCTCCTGAGAAACAGACCTGCAGGAGAGTTCAGCAACTCTGTCTAGACCTAAGGGGCAGATCAATCTACTCTCTCTCAAGCTGACACCACCCAACAAAGTCCTGGAGGCCTGATTGGACTCACCCCACTTACTGGAACTCCCCCCACAGAAAGCTGCAGAAGCCATGCCCAGGGAGTGCACTGAACAGGTCCAAATGGACAAGACACCAACAGACTGCATGTTCTTACCCATCCCACCTCATACTGTGAAAAGGGACGCTGAATCTATCATAAAACAACTTCAGTTCTTTGGCTGCTCCACGCAGCAGCTCTGAGAGCAACCCAACAAGAGTAAGGAGTTAACAAATCTCCCCCTCAAATCCAGAATTCCCCAGGAAAGGATCCCACTGATAGTGAGGTGGATGAAAGGCCAGAGAAACATTATTTTAAAAGATTATTAACATGCTCAATAAAGTTGAAGAAGATCTCAGGCAGGAATTAAGGGAGCAATTACAGGAGATTAAGGACCAATTTATTAAAGAAATAGAAATAGTGAAAAGAAACCAAGAGGAACTAGAAATGAAAGACATGATAATCAAATTAAAAACTCACTTGATGTCATCACTAGCAGATTAGATGGTGTATCCACAATATACAAAGAACTCAAAAAATTTAACACTGATAATAATAATAATAATAACAACCACCAATTCTTAAATGGGTAAAAGAACTAAACAGAAATTTCTCAAAAGAAAAAACAGAAATTTCCAATGAAATTTTGAAAAACTATCCCTTACCTCTAGCAATCAGGAAAATGCAAATCAAACTACACTATCATTTAATCTCACTCCAATCAGAATGTCAAGGATTAAGTATATGAACAACAATGAGCGCTGCTGAGGTTGTGGGGAAAAGTACATATACATCATTGGTGGGATTGCAGACTAGTACAGCCACTCGGGAAGCACTATGGAGATGCCTCAAAGCACTAGAGATGGAAACACCACATCCCAGCTATCTCACTTTTTGGTATTTTTCCAAAATATCTAAAATTAGCAAACTAGAACACAACCAAATGAATGTTTATAGCAGCCTAATTTGCAAAAGCTAAATTATGGAATCCATCCAGATGCCCATCAATAGATGAATGTTGTAATAATCCGTGGTGTATAAATATGCAATGGAGTTCTACTCAGCCATAAAAAAAGAATGAAATTTTGACATTTGCTGGTAAGTGATGGAAATGGAGAATATTGTGCTAAGTGTAATTAGCCAAACTCTGAAACTCAAAGGTCAAATGTTTTTTCTCCAACATTGAAGCTAGATTAAAATGAAGAAAAGGGGGAAGAAAGAATAGATTAACATAAAAAATATAAATTAATAGATGAGCAAAAAGAAGTCTAGTAGAATAGAAGAACAGGAGAATGAGGGAGGATTGGAAGGAAAAGAACTGAAGTTGATTTCCATGCAGGTATGAGTTTGTTGGGATAAACCCAACTATGGTATATAACAATAAAGCTCTAATTAAAAAGCAGAAAGAAATAAAAAGGAGTGTACAAAGGAATTCTAAGACAAAGGAAAACTGAGAATCACTGGTCTTCATGAACCAATTAGAAACGTGATGTTTCTTAAATGTTTTAATGTTGGCTGCAAAAGACAATTATCGTGCTGTCTACAAGTAATCTGTTTCAGACTAAAAGTGTACATCATTAAAAGTTAAAGAATGGGACTTTATGTAAAATGTCATATTGTGCAAACACTAAGAAAGATTTAGCTACGTTCATATCAGAAAAATATACTAAAAACAGAGTACCACCAGAGATATTATAACTAAAATTACATACCTAACAATAGAATCTAAAAATATGTGATGCAAAAATGAATAGACTGAAATAAGAAATAGAGCTATCCAAAATTATACTTAGAAATTTCAAAAATTCTCTGCCAGTAATGGACAAAACCAAAAACAAAACAATGATCATGACAAAGAAGACTTAGAACAATATTATCCACCAATTTAAACTGGCAGGTATTTGTAGAAAATCCACACAACAATATGAATGTAAACACATTTTCAAGCATTCATGGAATATTTACCAATAAAGACCAAATATTCATCCAAAATAGAGATGCAAAAAAATCTCAAAAGTATTGAAATTATAAAAAATATTTTCTCTGATCACAAAAGAATTAATGAGAGTCAAAAACAGAAAGGGGTACCTAGTGATAGTCTGTCATGCATGAGGCCCTGGGCTCATTCCCTAGGATTGTTCGACACACACACACAAATCACAAAATGGTAAAACATTTTGAGCTGAATGTCAATATTAAAGTATCACATCAAAATTATGAGAGCAGGTAAAACAGACTTTGGAAATAGTTTTTTTTGTTGTTGTTTTTTGTGTACTGGGATTTGAATGCAGGAGCTCTTAACCACTGAGCCCATTTTTGTATTTTATGTAAAGACAGGATCTCACTAAGTGGCTTAGGGCCTGGCTAAGTTGCTGAGGCTGGCTTTGAACTTGTGATCCTCCTGCCTCAGCCTCCCAAGTCACTGGAATTAGAGGCATGCGTCACTGCACCTGGCTGGAAATAAATACTTCTGTTATGGTTAGGATATGTGAAACTATCCAAAGCTCATGTGAGGCAATGTGAGAATTTTCAGAGGTGAAATGGTTAGATTATGAAATTTCTAACCGAATCAGTGGTTAATCCACTTGAATGGATTGACTGTGCACCTCTGGGCATATAGCATTGGCTGGAGTTAATAAATCACTGGGGATGTGATTTGGGTTTCTATTTTGTCCATGGTGAGCTGGACTTGCTCACTATGTACTGGTTGCCATGTTCAGAACTACTTTCCTCTGTCATGCCCTTCCACCATGATGTTCCGCCTCACTGTGGACCCAGAGCTATGGAGCAGGCTGACTATGTACTGAGCCTTTGGCACTGGGAGCCCCAAAAAGTCATCACTGTCAGGTGTTGTGGTCACAGTGATGACAAGCTGACAAAAACAACTTCTATCAGTGTAGTAGAAAGTCAAACATAAATTACCAGTTTTTGTTTTAAAACCACCAGTAAATGAATACCAAATCAAATGCAGTAGAAATGAAGATATGTTAAAGGTACAAAAAAAAAATTAAGAAATATTAAAGGTACAAAGAAAAATCAAGAAAATAAAAAATGAAATCAAGCATCGTTTACAGTATAAGCTAATAAAAACAAATTTCTAAACAGGCTGATGAAGAAAATCAATTTTTAAAAACACACAAAATACCAATACCAGAAATAAAATGCAGGGTACAATCCCTATAGATAATCAATGGAAGATAAGAGATATTATGATCAGCTTCACATCATTAATTTAATAATATGGATGTAATGATCAAATTCCTTGAATAATTTGAAGTATCAAACTCTCCAACAAGACATAAGTAACCTAAGTAGACTTACATCAAGTAAATACGTTGGATTTGTAGTCAAAGCCTTTCCACAAAGGAACCTCCAGCCCCAGATGCCTTCACTATGGAATACTAACAGACATTCAAAGTGAAAAAAACACAAATTCTACAGGAGATCTCTTACAAAATAGATGAGGAGGGACCGCTTCTCAAGTACTTTTAAGACCTGGAATGATCCTGATACCATAAGCACACAAGGCATTTCAAAAAAACCAAAAGGACAGTCCACTGTACTTCATTAATATAAATGCAGAAATTGTCAATTAAATTTTAACTAATAGAATACAGCCATACATTTTTAAAAGGATTCTATATATCATCATAACCAAGCGGGGTTTATTTCCAAAGTGCAAGTTGAGTTGAAATTGTAAAATCATGCAGTGAAACACTTGTACTACTTGACCTTGAAACTGGAGTTTTGAGGGAACCTGGACTTCTTGGTTTCTGTTGGCAGGTGAGACTCTCTAGCCTCACCTCTGCTGGTGCAAGGGGTCTGTGTAAAGTTGCTGGCCTCTGCAGCCAGGAAGTGCTACAGTTCTCAATGACAGAAACTCTCCTTCAGTGTTGCCGCGGACCCCAGCAACTCACTGTCAATTTCTGCTTTCCCAGTTCTTCTCCTGTGAACAGGAAAAATTAAATCCACAGACCTGAGTGAGTGTAACAGTAGGATTTATTGAAGAATAAAAACAGGAATAGAACTCTTGCACCCACAAGGAAGGACCCATAGTGGGTGGTCTCCATCAGAGTGTGCCAGGCTAGGGGTTTCTTATAGTACTTGGTTCACTAGTGTTGGTCCAAAGTTATAATAATTAGAGTTTGGAAATATACTAGCACTATAGGGTCAACTCTCACGTCTGGACTTCCATTCGGATCTGTCCCACTTCTATTTTCTCTCTGCAGGTCAGAAAGCAGGAGGTTGAGGTCCTTGGATGGTCTATGCTTACAGATTCTGGGCTACAGCACTACATGGAGCAAGTTTCTGCAGAAGGTGTCTCTGCCATGCCCAGACCTGGTGGCCAAAGAGTGACAGGTCAGTGCACCTTGGCTCGCAGAGTCTCAGGCCAATCATGCCTGCTTGGTGGGTTGCACAGGGCTATGGGCCATGCTTGTTGCTCCTCTCAAACCCACCCTGGCTGCCACTCCACTGCTCCATAGCTCTGCTGCAGCTTCTCTGCGGGGACCAGTAGGTTGGCTACATGGCTTGTCAGCCAGGAGTGTGTTAAAATCAAAACTGTATATAAGACTATAGTAATCAAGACAATATTTGGCATATAAATCAACAGGACAGAAAAGTGAATCTCCACTTAGACCTCTGTTTAAAAGGTTGGTTGATTTTTTTGGCATAGGTGCCATGGTAATCCACTGGGAAAAGAATAAAATTTTTAATACAACCCATATTGAGTGTAATTTCTATAAGGATAGACACTAAGTGTAGCATTTTAAGGATATGGAGTTGCATCAGGTTAGGTATGCATATGAAAAGACTCTACCCTCATCTCATTGTAGGCATAGAATTAATTTGAAATGTTTAATATAAAATAAATGGGAAATATCTAAAAGAAAACTATCACAGGGGGCTCAGTGGCACAGATTTTTAGTATACATTATTAAAAACACCAACTTTAATATCAAACATCAAACTGGAAAAATGTTTCCAGCAAATGCTACATATCATGCTCATAATATTAACAAAAGAGGAAGTCTCCCACATCTAAAATGAAAATAGTCAAACCTACCTGAAAAGGGGTCAGAGGACATCACAAGGTAATTCCATAGGAAGATAATTGCAGAATGTTAATAAGCTCAAGAAATAGTTAATTTCACGAGAAATCCAATGAATGAAAGAGTGCCTTGAATTTATAGCTATTTGCATTGTTGGTGAACGTAGAAGCAAGAACAAGAAATTGAAAATATCTGTTCAAAATCCAAAAAAAATATTGTTCACATGCTTTGATGCCCAATTCTGCTTCTCAGAATTTCACTTCTTGGACGCCATCCAAAAGAAATAATCAGAACTGTACACATTGCTTTATGCAGAGATGCAGTAATTTAAACATTATGCCTAACACTAGAGGAAGCCGCCTATTTTCCATTGTAATTATAACTGCTTGATTCTATGTCCTTTGTAATTACAGGCTTCAGTAACGTACCTGTGTCAGCACTTAATTTTCCATCTGGACATTTCCACTAGAACTTAATTCATGAAAGCAGGGCCTTGATCTACTTTACTCGTTTCCCCTGGGTGTTCCCAAGGATGTGGCTTTATCCATGTTACAAGCCAAATGTTTGTTTCAAAAGTGTTCAATAATTCAGTAGTGATACACTCACACAATATATATTGGACAGAAACTCAAGTAAGGGTTAAGAATTCTTTTCATGACTACTTTTTTTTTTTTTACTTTTTTTCACATTAAGCATGTTTCTATGATGCGTGTAATACATGGAATATTTAACTGTATAAACCATAAGAACCCAACATTGACTTGTTGTTTTCAATATTTATATATTCCAGGGAAGAAGCTTAAGTTTATTTTCTTTAAAAATTAGTTCTAAAACTGAAGACTTCAAAGGGGACAAGTTATATATGTTGGAATATTTCTCCAAGATTAATGAAATTAGGGTGTCTCTCCCTTTTCCTTTCTTAAGATACATGAATCATCTTTCTGAAGTTGTTGGGAAAAATCTCTTTAGGCCACTGAAAAGCTATTACACTGTCAACACCATGGGATAAAATTACTGGTAAGATGACCACATAAATTATTATCCATAATGGGTCACTTTGGAGAATGAAAGTGGCTCTATTAAAAATTACTCTAAAACCACAGACAAAAACTAGGGCAGTCTCAGGAAGAAATAGGACACGTAGTCACCGTGGGCATTGACAACCCTGTTCCTACTGGTTTCTAGCACTCAAACACATACACATACACACAGCATTGTTATGGGATATTTAGATCTTCAGAGTTTTTAACCACTTTGCCATAAAATCACAATGGAAAGAATTTCTTATGATTCTTGGAATCATAAGAATATTCTTTGACTGCATAGTCATGAAATCTTGAGAATATTCTTTCCGTTACATCCATCATACTGAACAATGAAATGGAAACTCACTGAAAATATCAAATAGTCCCAGATTTCAGAACAGAGTAGTCCGTGGCCCACCTGATTCTTTAGGATGAGAATCTTGTGCCCACTGCACATCACAGAGAAGAGCTAGGGCTTCATGTCTGGCAGAATGACTAGCTCTGTTTTAGCTCATTCTGCCAACTCGTCTGAGTTTAACAGCCCATCACAGATAAAACAAAAGTCTGTCATTTTAACTCTATAGTCACTTCATGGTAAAGCTCTCCCTATCCTTGCTTGTCATTAAAAATGGGAATGTGTCGTTTTGTTCCGCCGCCTCTTTTTTTTTTTTAGATTTTTTCCACAACATATTGATGGGATTTGCTGTTACATATTCATACAAGCACACAATATAGCAATGATATAATTCTTTCATTTACATATCAAAGCCCTGAGCAAGCTGCCTGCAAAAGCTCTATTTTTTTTTTTTTTTTTTCGAGTGGTGAGTACAGGGGATTGATCTCAGGGGCATTCGAACACTGAGCCACATCCCCAGCCCTATTGTGAATTTTATTGAGAGACAGGGTCTCACTGATTGCTTAGCACCTCACTTTTGCTAAGGCTGGCTTTGAACTCACAAGCCTCCTGCCTCAGCCCCCTGAGCTGCTGGGATTACAGGCATGTGCCACAGCACCCGGCTGGAAAATCTCTTTGTGAACATCACCTTGGTCTGTGTTTTCTTCTTGCAGAGTCACTTTTGTGGCTTTTTGGTATGCTAATATTTTGGATGCTGGAAAACCTAGAGTTAAAAATGCTCAAAAGGGGAGAGTAATGCTGATCATCACTATTTTCCAAAATATGAAATGCCTATGTGCTGGGAAAGAAGGTGGTGATACTATATCCTCTCTCTTTCTCATTTGATTGACAACCTCATTGCTACTAATGAAAAGGGCTGAAAGGAAAACCGAATATTCTCACTCAGTTAAAACCAAAATTGAAAGCCAAGTTTTGATAATGTTTATTATTTTCACTCATCGGTTCAACAGTTGTTTATTGAGCTACAGTATAAGCTGGAAAGTGTTCTAAGGGTTGGGTGTGCAGAATGAACCACACAAACCTCTGTCTTCACAGAATTTTCATTATAGTAGCATGTGTCTATATATGTGTGTGTGCAAACAAATATGCAAATATCAAGTATATTATCAGATACATGCAGTGAAGGCAATAAGACAAGGGACTAGGGAGGGTCTCAGGGGGAAGGGTGATATTTTATATAAGGTGGTCAATGCAGGGTCTTTTGAAGAGGTGACATTCAAGGAGAGCAATAGTGGACATGAGGAAAAGCATGGCCATCTCTGCACAGATAAATGAAAGCATAAACAACTGCTCTGACTCAGTGGCTGCTAACTCACCTTAGAGTTCAGGTTTCCCTTAACTGAAAGATCATAAAGCAAGAGAGTCATATTTTCTTACCATAACCTCTTTTGCTCCTCTACCTCCTTTTCTTTCTTTTTCTCTTTTCAGTGCTGGGATTGAACCTAGGGAGGCTTCACCACTGAGATGGGTCCTCAGCCCTTGTTATTTTATTTTGAGACAGGATTTTGCTAAGTGACTGAGTTGGACTTGAAATTGTGATCCTCTTGCCTCAGTCTCCTGAGTTGCTAAAATTACAGGTGTGCACCACCACGCCTGACTTATTCCTCTGTCTGTTGAAGCAACTTAAACTACCTTCTGGAATTTCAGTTCCCACAGTTATAAATAGGCTGACTGGACAGTATTTGTGTCCCAAATTCTCAGGACACACTTAAATTCAATATCACCTGTCTTTCCCAACATGTTCAAGGAATAGACATGCTATTTTCCTAATATGCATGTATCTTTAAATAGCTTATTTTTATCAAAACAAACATATTATAAAAGGAAGCATAGAATTACTACTATGAGCAGAAGGTTGTCACTTGGCATGGAAGGTGACTGCACCAATGGATACGGAGAAAGTGAATCACTCTACTGAATCCCTGCTAGACATATTTGCCAGGAAAGACTTTTAAAGTGTGAGATTTATCTCCCTTTCCGCAAGAAAGGATTTTACCATGTTTAGACATATAAACCTGAATTGGGATTTATCCCATCAAAAGGATCAACAAAAATCACTGAGATGCCTAAGGAATCAATAATTACATCCTGAACATCTGCAATATAATAAGCTCTGTACTAGGCTCTGGGATATACTGTGAAAAAAAATGGCTTTTTTTTCCCATGGAGCTGACGTTCAAGAGAGGAAAGAGGTTGGCTGAACATAAACAAAGAAAGCCTTATACAAGGAGAAAGAACTGGACAGTGACATGGACTCTGCAGGGAATGACAGAGGAGCAGCATCATGAAAGGAGGCTGCCTCGGATTGGGTGGTTGGAGAAAGCACCAGAAAGGGAGAGTGGATCGAAACACCAGGAGAACAACGCACGACCACCTGCTCTGTAAATTACACTGGAATATCTTTTCTGCCTTTAAAATTTCTTTTTATTCAATGTCACTTAACACTATTTCTTCCAACCTCTGGCTCTGCAGAAACGCACATTCCCGTATTGGTAAACACAGAACCTCACAGCCTGGACTCTGGGAATCCCCGTCTCTGTGCTGAGGATGAGAATGCAGTGATTGATTGGGCCAGGGCTGAGCCAGGATGACTCCTGGGGTCCCCATCCTGATACAGCACAGATACCATCTCAATCTCTTCCGAGGCAGCTTAAAGCCTGCATGGGGGCTGCTGGATCAAAGCCTTCAACAGAGAAGCCACAGCATCCCTTAACTTCACACTGCCATCTGAGTTTGTCTTCTGAATCTCTTGCAACTGCAGGAAAGATCTGGTTGATGGTAGTAAAAAGCCCAGAAAACAGCCAGGCAACAGCCGCAAAGCCACTCACTTCTGTAGCCAATTTTACATTTGCTTTTGATTTCCTGACCTAGATCAAGCTTTTCTGGAATTCTTAGAAGCTTGCCAGAGAGATGACATATCCCCACCTTAGGCATAGAGAAAAGTTTCAGAAATGGTGACTTTCCCAGGGCTCGCCAGTCAAACCAATGACGTGATGGCATCATAGGGATCTGCTCAATGCACTGGGACCCAATTTTCTCTAAATGTGTTGGGTGACTATCCAGGTAGGAGAGCTCACCATGTCAAATCTAAAGCCAGAGCATCCTAATGGTACTGTCAGAACCTAAGGGGTGGAGAGCCTAGACCAATTCTCACATTTCTAACCTTAGAATACTCTAGGACTTAGAAGAGGGAGAATTCATTCCCTTTTCCCCTCATCCATCCATCCTTGAATCCTTCATCCTTCCATTTTACACTACTCCTATTCTATGCTGGGAAACCTAAGTTCAGAAAAGAAGTAATAGAAATTCCAGGGAGCCCATTTCTAATTCTAGAGCCCCTGGACTAGTCTGTAAGGTCAGCATGATCAAACTGGCTACCTCTTTACTAATTCACAGAAGAAAGCAATTTGAAAATCCTATTTCCAAGCACTATTACTTCCTTCACATCCCAGTTAATGTTTGGGGGCAAGGGAGGAGAGAGAGAGCCATTACCATGGTATAAGATAATTTCCAATTGCCTGAGTATTAAATGATAGAAAAATCGTACCAAAATTAAGCTTGTTAGAGTTGATATAAAAAGTAGTATTCTAATTGTATGTCTTCAAATCTAAATATTTTCAAAGACATATATCTCTACAGAAAGGGAGTACTGGTTGAACACAGTTTGAACAAAAATATCTACAATATGAAATTTATTGTGTTGGAGATGTCAAAGTTTGCATAGTTCTTGACAAGCTCACTCAAACTTCAAATATTATTCAGTGCAATGGCTGTTATCCAATTACATACAATTCATAACCATGTGAATTGATTTGTCTTCTGAAAAAATATTTAATTCCTGTTTTATCCATTGCTTTGCCAATAGGATGTTATGCATCTTAGTCAAACCTAGGTGAATCCACTGACTAGAACCTTTTATCTTTTTAATAATCGGGGGTGGGGAAATTGTTCATCAGTTCTGTCTTAACCATACTGTGGTGTCTTAAGACATCTGTCTTCTGTTTTGGCTCAGAACAGAGCCAAACTGATAGAGTAAACAGATAGAGCAAACTGATTTCTGTAGAAAAGAGAAGAAACAAGAGGCATGAGGTGATAAATTCCTTTTTTTTTTTTTTTTTTTAATTTTGTTCTGGAGCCTCAGACTGGGAAAATAATATAGACACTAAGAATATAATTGCTACCTTCTAGTAAAACCTAGTAATCGTTAGTGGCTCTTGAAACATGAATTCATTTATTCTTCACTACTGCTGGTAAAGTACGGACTGTTATTTCCGTTGCCCATCTGTGGTAAACAAAATTCAGAGAGGGCAAGATTCATGTCTGAAGTTGCACAGTCAATGTTGGAGCCTGGCTTTAAACATAGGAGGATATGGAAGGTCACATCCAGCGTGGGATATACTGTCTTCACTCCTGAGTTGCGTTGAGCTCTATGAAGGCTGAGCCTTGGATTGGTGTCTCTGTGAACCTGCAAGAGATGACCACATGCTGCCCGTATGTTTCTGGAAGTGAAACAGAACAGAAAGGCCTATTAAGTCACTGTGAACCAAGAAGTTCCTTCTAAGTAGATGGTGGCCAGGAAAGTCAGTTCTCACTCCCAGTTCACTAAGAAGTGACAAGGGCTCCAGACCTCAACCTTCTCGTTTTACACATTTTTAATGCGATAGTGAAGATGAACTATTGAACTTCTTTATGAAACATGATGCAAACAGCTATAAAACAAAGAATCAGTTTCTTTCATATTTGATTTTCAACATTCAGGGCATAGGAAGCATGAACCCCAACAGTACAGCCTGTGACTCTGTCCCTTGTATCATCTTAGACTTGGAAGGCAGCTGAGTCTTCAAGGGTGACTAGACCCTGTTTCCTGCCTGGTAAACAGTTACTGAAAGTCATAAATTGAACATGTAGAAGGGGTAAGGACATCCCCTTCCAAGTCCTTACCCCTAACTGCTCAGCTCAATCACTGATTGTGAGGAAAAAACAGTCATTGCCTTTGGCTTCTTTAATCTTAGTTTACAAGAGAAATCTTCTGACTCAGGGGGCACATATGAGATTCTTTCCCATCCAGGTGTGACATCATTTCCTGTGCATGTCTTGGAGAGATGCTTAACCTCTCTGGTCTACAATGGACTTCAGGCTAAGGTGGTGATCAGTGCACATACTTTGTCTTCTCATAGGAACAGTATATGGATTCTGCGTCTGGTACAGGTCTCCCTATAGTATGAGTTCAAAAAGTTTCACTAATTGAAGAGAAGAATTAGCAAATTAATTGATATTCCCTTCTTATTTTTCAAAGCATTTGTCATACAAAGGTAAGGTTTATGTTTACTAATTATCTTTATTAATAAAGCTAAAATCAGCATTACTCTTTAATACCAGAGGGACTTTACCACTGAAACAGTCTTTTGAAACCTAATTAGAAGAAACACAGCCACCCCTGTGGCCTCAACTCCTGCTCTCCGTTCCCATTCCTACCTCTCCAGTGAGCTAGATGCAATCCGGTTTTTATGATTACCTACTCGGCAGGTCCTCTTTCCTCTGACTGTCACACAGATATCTCTGACTCCCATGTCCATTCAAATATAATTCAGCTTCTTCCTCCTGAACCCATTTCTCCTTTGCCCATCACAATTCCAGACCCCAAGGTCATGACGGACTCAAATTCTCAGATAAGGAAACCTAACATCACACTGGCATTGTCTAATCACCCATCAAATCCTGATAAGGCTGCTGTGTTGGGAGTCTTTCATTTATGCAGTGAGTGCTTACTGTGCACCTGCGAGGTTTGGGGCACTGTATAAAGAAGTGGGCATACAATGGCAGGCAGGGAAACAAAGTCCCTGCCTCTTGGAGTTTACAGTCTGGTGGGCAGGTCAGATTCCCACCCCGCCACACAGAAAATCCAATAAGCAAAATCAGTTGAAAGAATGAAAATCGGTACAAAGAAAACCAATCGAGGGTGACCGACCTCAGATATGAAGGGAGCACATTTTGTTTGTATGGGGGACTAAAAGACAGCCAGGTATTTAGGAGTAGCTCACTGAAAAAGGCAGGCAGGACTGAGCAGGATTTGGAGCAGTTTGCCTGGTCCTGGTGAGGCAAAGTAATCAAGTAAAGGGGGTGGGATTTATTTTATGACTTGGGGAAGCTAGAGGAGAAGTTTAGGTCATGAAGTCATGTGATCTGAGCTGTGCATTAAAACTCTCTCTCTGATTTCTTCCTGGAGAAGAGATTAGGAGGCACGGAACAGCCAGGAGACAGTGTTAGTGTCCCAGGTCAGCAAAGATCATGGCCCAGACCATGCTGATGCAAGGGCAGAGCAGAGAGACCTCTGTCCCTCTCCATACCTGATTGACTGAATTATTTCAGGTCCTCGTGCTATATCATTTTGACCTTCACAAGAGCCCTCCTGGTATGGCTCTAGGCTCATATGTGTCTAATCTGTGCTTATCAGATAGACTTGGCCACTCTTCTGCTCAGAGATCCCAGAAACCCACCCTGATTCCCATTGTCCTATAAGGTTCTCACAGAGGTGAAAGGTGTGATCCAGGTATTCAGGAGGAATTTTAGATACTCCTTCTCAGGTCCCCTCTGATAGGTAAGGCCATGCTCTCTGGGCACCATGAATATGCAATTGTAATCTTCTCCATGTAGATAACATTCTGTCTTATCTTCCCCATCCTCCCAGGACCCTGTGGATGCAACCTAGCTAAGTGCAAGACTCTTCAGTTGCCACTTGGGGCATAACCTCACGCATGATCAGGACCTTGCCATCTCTTATCACATCTTTCATCTTACTGACTCTTCCCCTCAACCTTGCATTGTCAGAAGAGGTAGATGTGCATAAGGATAAGAGTTGGTTACAAGACAACAGGGTACAAATTTCAGTACAGGGCTTGGAAAACTGAACCATGTCCATGAAGGTATCAGAATTCACACTGCATCCTTAAGTAGCTAGTAGGATCTGCAAAATAAGATGCCGATGAATGAGCGTATCAATGAATGGATGGGTGAATGACGAATATAAACAATGCACATTATTCGAGAGCAAGAAGAGAACAACATTCCTCTTTTTAGGTGCATCAATGCCATAAAGCAGTGATTACATTATACTGAGGGAAAGAAGGACCACTTAAACCAAGATTGCTTTTTGTATATTCCAAATGAAAAAGGACTCCACTAGTCGGGAAAGACATTTTATTTTCAAGCTTCTAAGAGGGTTCTACAAACAATAGAATCTTAAAGTAAAAAAAGGAAAAGATTTTTTAAAAAAGAAAAAAAACAAGTATTTTTAACTACTGAAAAGTAGACAACCTTTAAAAAAAACTGACATAAAAATGTGAAAATGTCATTGTCAACTCTATTTCAAATACATTCCTAGGGGGGGAAAAAAAGGATCGTCCACGGTGATAGGATTACTTGTTACTTACAGCTGTATACTGTATATGTGGTTAAGTGCTATTCATATTCCTTTTGAGTTATTTCTTCATAATTCAGTTGGAGATCTGTGCAAATCTAGCAAAATATTCTTTGGATTACAAAAACGATATAGAAAAATGAACACAACCTGCAATTATGGAAGTATCGAGAATGTGCGATCCTTCACCGAAATGAAAGATTCTAAAGTGACATTGTCCACAGATTTCATTCCCTTGAAGTGTTCAGCCAATTTGATTTAAATGCAAAGTAAAAGGGGAGTGAGCACTTCATAAAAACATTTCTCTTTGTATGCATTTTGACTGAGTCATAAAAATAGTATATAACAGGTAAATCAGGAAAGGTTAAAACAAACGTTCACAATAAAGAAAGGGGGAAAAAAGACAATTTAAAAATTGTCTGCAATCCAAGAAAAGACATGTGCCCTGGGTTTAGGGAAGAAAAGGGAAAGTGCTTGCAGCATGACTTCGTGTGGTCCTTCCCCAAGTATTGCTTTGTCTTGACCTGTGGCTCAACTGTGCAAGTGAAATGTCCTTCACGTAAGTCCCAATGCCCAGGAAGCTAGAGGAGACTTCAGGTGACTCACGGATCAAATGGTAACACCCTCAGAATCCAGCATGGTCCCTGCTCTCCTTTAGAGCTTATGGCCCAAAGCATATTCTAAAACAAGGGTTTAGAAATGATTTGCCCTTTCTCTTAGCAAAATGTAAAATGCCACATTAAGCTACATTAAAAGTACAGGAGGAAAAAGGAGTGATTTCAACTGCCAGAGTCTTACAATAGCCTGGTAAGATTAACATCAAGAAAAATAGAATAACATCGGAGTGTGGAACAAAGTTAATTTTTGACTCTTTCCTCCTTTAACTTCCAAATGTTCAGGGTAAGGCGCAAAATACATACCTTGAACATTAAGAGTCCTGATAGTTTTCATTTGTCTCTCACAACCATGAGATCATTAATATACAAGATAAATGCATATTATAAAACGCATATTGCGAAATCACAGACGGATCTAGATCTTTAGTATCCTCCTTTCCTAAAAGATGTGTGCGAAGAGAAGTCAGAAGGCTAACGCCAAGAATGTACAAAAAAAAAAAAAAGAGCTTTACATGATCTTACAGAATTTTGCCTGAAAAAACATTTGTAAAACATATTTGACTTTAAATAAACAATAAAAGCAGCAGACAGACTACAACAGATCATAAATAGGGTTATTAAAAGATCACAATTAAATTAGAAATATAAATGGATCATTAGAAATCCTTAATTTCTTTCAATGTTAAGAATCAAACCCAGAATTAAAAAAGAATCTTTTTTTTATTTCAAAGGTTGCTTCTTATATTGAAGCTCATATTAAAGCAACAGTACAATGTTCATAAAATATAAGTGTGATGCTGTAACATTTTCTTACATGTCAGAATACTGATATTTGTATGTATACTAAAATAAGAACTTTAAAATTGTACAAATAGATACATTAAAAATGACATAGAAATAGGGCGCTTCTCACTGAAACAAGACAGTTATATCTGGCACGTATTAGTTTAAGATGAAAGTAGAAGCGAAAAGATTTACAAGAATCAGCAGTAACAAGATTGATGCTCAAGAGACATAATTGTACATTGTATTGTACATACATCGTATGGGTTTAAGCTGGCTGAATATTATATATTTCAAGTTTAAAAATGCACTACATAGAGAGTGTCCATAGTTTAAGGCGAAATTACAGCTCAGAACTGTTGTCCTTTCTAATTTTGTGGAAGCTTCTTTGACAAATTAAAAAAAAAAAAAAAAAAAAAGAAGACTTAGATGTTCATAACACATAAACAATTTCCCTTCATTGTAAGTTCACCGTTAGACTTCTTAAATATTTTGTATGCCAAGTGGTTTTTCTCTAGCGAAGTTGATAAACAACTTCAATATTTGCCTTTTTTTTTTTTTGTGGGAAAAGGTACTTCACAGTATTTACCACTTTGATGTCCTTGCAGTTTTATTAAATGTATCCTCTCTGTAAAACTTTGCTTGTTTTAAATGAGCCTTTCCTTGATTTAAAAAAATACCTGTTTACACATCTTCTAGATTCTTGAGAACGCCAGACACAGTTCTTAAGGCCAAATTTGTATTGTTATTGTTAAGAATCGTCATCAAAAGTGTCTTTGGAACCATACAAGTCCGCTAGTTTCTTAAAACGAGGTCCCCAGTTCTGTAGATAGTCGTAGTCCAAGTCCGAGTCGGTGGTGGCCGACTCTAAGGAGCTCAGGGACCCGGCCACCGAGCCCCTGCCCTCGTAGCCATAGATTTGGATGGAGTCGTACGGGGGAGCCGTAGGGTCGTTATCCGCCTCCTGTATTCTGGTGTTGATGAAGTCGTCCACGTCCACGCTGTTGGGAGCTGGCCGGAGCCCAGGTCTGGGCATGTACTGGTACTCGGGCTTGATGTCTTTGCGCGGGATAAATCCATTGATGCCGTCGGGGTTCTGCAGGGTGGCGATGTCAAAGGCTTCGGTGTCTTCCTCCCCGCCTCCTTCGTCATCGTAGGTGATGATGTTCTCACGGACATCCTCCTCCTCAAAAACAATCAGGGGTTCTTTCTTTTGCCTTCTTAGGGTCACAAACAGCACTACGATGACTGTGGGGAAAGAAGAAGGTGGTGAGCGCAGTGAAATCCAGTTTCCCTGGATTCTTTTCCCAGAGTCACCAGGCTTCCCATGAACCTGAAGTAGGCCAGTGGGAAGGGCAGCTTTGCCTGGAATCCCCAGAAATGTGCAAAACTGCCCTCCAGGGGACGGTCTCTGCAAAATGCTGCCATAAGGACATTCTACCCAGTGGCTTGGCAGGTTGGCACTGTTCAACTTTTTTTTTTTTTTTTTTTCAAATGAATCCTGCAGTCATTTTCCTAAAAAGCAGGACTATACCAAATGTGTTGGTCTTCAATCTCTTAACAGGGATTAGGGCCACTTTGCTTTTTGCAAAGGGAAGGGAGTTGCCATTCCCAAGTTTAACAGTGAGGACATTCAGAGAACTCAGGAACTACCTCGCTACAGGAGTTAAAACTAGACACTTCCCAGAGGTCTGGGGAACAGCATTAACCCTACTCTACAATAATAAGAGACTATCGTGAAGGTGAAAGGAGGGGACACTTGTAAAGATCCCAGGAGAAAAAAAAAAATCCTACTTAATGGAACATAAAAAAAAAAAAAAATAGTGTCATCTGAAACCACAGATGAAGCAATCTTATCTCTTCCCTGGGAGAGGTATTCCATTCAGTGTGGGCAACTAGGAGGAATGAGCAGAGTCACCCATAAGGAAAACTCAGAACCCACTTTCTCCTTTATCCATTCCCTCTCCCCATATGCTCAGTTCAATCAAGAGGCTTCTGCAATGTTTTTTTTTTTTTTTTTTTTGGAAGACTCTCCCAAACACTCTGCAAGACTTGGGGTAATGTCTGTGGCTGAATTTGGCAAGTGGACAGAGGGCCCCTCAGGGTCTCTGTGTCAGAGGATGAGGGATTGAACTTGCCTGGACTTCCTGAGGTCCTCAGAGCTATGTGCCTTTTTCTGGAAGCACTTTTGCCCACCCAGATTTTTTCACTTTCTTTGATTGACTGACTCTTTTTGATCTTTCATTATGAAACATATTTTGGCATCCTGTCCTGACATTACACATGGCTGTTGGCATCTGTTCCATCTATTCACTGAACCCTGTTTTACTATCATCATAACATTTGCCACATGGTTTATACATCTGTCTCCCCTGGTGTCACTTCTTCAGGGATCCCTCTGACTGGAGTACCCCTTTCATCATCTAGAAACTGTTTCTGTACCTGACATTTTTGTGACATCTTCCAGGATGATGTGTCTGACCTTCTCAGGTGATGCAGGCACTTTCTACTCTGTGCCCAAACTACCTTTGGGTCATGTCCCTATCATAGCACTCAAGGTGAGCCTCGATTTAACTGCCCAGGAAAACCTTCCTTGACAGACTGTGGACTCATCCAGCATAGAGATTGTGCATAATTCCGTTTATGCCTAGCAGCCTAAGATAGGGCCTGATCTCTGGTACTACTCAACTATTTTTAAACTGGATTCCCTGTCCCTCACCCAATGGAATCAGCTCAATCAATTCATTAAATGGAGAGAGAAACATCTTGGAAAAAGCATAAGTTTGGCGTCAGATGTACTTGTGTTTGGAGTCTGATTCTGTCACTCAGTTCTGAGAGGTTGGGACAAATGATCTAATCTTCTGAGGCTCAGTGATGACAGAGGTAGTACCTGCTCATTGAGTTTCTACAGAGGGCATAGACAGAAGAGGGGCGCCTAACTCAGCTGGCAAGTGGAAGAAAGCACCCAGCGTCCCCATAAGCTGAGGAAGCACATGCATAGATATTGCAAATAATAATGAGATCTAGCTGATATACTTCCCTTTCCTAGAGTCCTTCATATACTGTCATTTGCCTCGTAATGACCCTTTCTGCCCCTTCTGTCCCTAACCTTTCTCCTTCCTCTTGTGGCAAAAAACGCCTGCACATATTTCATGTCACTGCCTAAATCCTTCATCTACAAAACCCTCTCTGATGTCCCTCCAGCTCCCAAATGGCTTCTGCTACCCAGTCCTGTGATATCCAGCAAGATGCTCATCACCAATTTGTCTCCCCTCTATTAATGTGCTTCTTCAACTTCATGCTCTGCTACTATCCCATGAAACTCATGAGAGTTGTTACTCCCTGTTTTTTTTTTTTTTTTTTTTTTTTTTTTTTTTTTTTTTTTTTTTGTATTTATTATTATTTTTTCATCTTAAAACATCCACAGTACCCAGTGTGGTCCTGGTAATCAGCTGGGATTTGAGAAATGCAAGTGTTTTCAAGGATGTCGATCTGCCTGTGCCAGCTCACCAGGGAGATTCCTTACCCAGGAGGATAACGATGCAGGCGAGGATGGCGATGAGCGCCCCTGTGCTCAGGCCGGCGTTCAGGATGTAAGCCTCCGCGTTACAGGAGAGCAGCGCCCCGTTCACGTCGCACCCACAGACTTTGATGGTGAGGGTATTGGTGCTGCTCATGGGTGGGATCCCGCCATCGCTGATCACTATGGGCAGGAGGTATAGATCCTGCTTCTGCCGACTGAAGCCTCCACGCCGGGCATACACCCCTGCCGTGTTATCTGTTGGAAGAGGGGAGACAAGGTGTGCTTCCATTTCAAGACCATTCCAATCACTGTTGCATTCAGCTTGCAAAATTGGAAAGCGCTCTTGTCTTCACAAAGGTTAACAACCAGAATCCTCCCATTTGTTCTTTAACCTAAGCATCTACAAAGGCTGCGGTCATTTGGCGTGATAGGAGCACACACTGATTTCTCTATATTTGGGGGAGGGGGCTCAGAAATTGGCTCTTTTGGATTTGGTCTGGACAAAATGCCCTCATTGGCAAGAAAACCACACCATTTCAGCTCCCAGTGTTGTCCCCTTTAATCAGACACAAAAGTATGAGCTTCATTCATACATACCCTGTTAGCATAGCATGTGGTTAAATATTTAAGTGAGTGTGAGAACCAACAAAAAAGCTTCTTTCTCATGCTTACCTCTGTTTTACTTCATAAAAAAACATTTTGGCAATTTGTGTGTGTGTGTGTGTGTGTGTGTGTTTTAAAGAAATTCTAACTCCACCCTCAAACCTTACCCAAATTGGAGACTGACTCATGAGTCCCAAAGGATATAACATCTTTATAAAAGAGAAAATATTTTATAAACCTTCAGGCAGATTCAGAGCTTCTTTGAAATGCAAACATCACCAGTCACCTGTTCTAACCTCTCCGCTTAAAAAGATTGTTTTCTCTGTTGTCCACATTACACAGCCCACCTCTACAAAGTGGACCATGGGCTACTTTCTTCACCTAGACTTGACCTTGTTTTCCAGGCTCAAGCCCTGCCTTTTTCTATAGGAACCAGTTCAGACTGACCTGGAGAACTCACTTCTGGTTTCCCAACATGCTTTTCCATGTGCTTGGTCTTTTCAGCCATTGCTCTCTTGCCCCTTGAAGCTGTTCATTTTATCATGAGAGCTGAACTTCTCAAGACTTAAAATTGACTTCCAAAGTTATCTTTTCAAGAAGGCCCTCCCAGACCTCTCCATCATCTATCTCCTTTGTGTCTCACCACACTGTGTATTCCTACAGAAATAGGTATCCCACTCTTCCACCATGATTTGTTGACATAACCACTTTGACCTCAATGAGACTGTGAACTTCTGGAGAACAGTGGATTTTTATCTGATTCATCTCAGGCTCTCCAGTGACAGAAACACAGCAGACATTCAGTAAATATTTGTTGAACAAATGTGTTCTGGAAAGAATTTAACCCAAATTCCAGATGTTGGCTTTCCTGTATTGCTCAATATTTTGCAACCTATGATCCCAAAACTCTTCTTCATAATTTTTTTTTCTACCAACAAAAAACATTTTTCCAGAATATGTTTTCTGGAGGAAATGCACTGGTATTATAAAATAGTAGAAAATTTTAATATACTTATCAAATTATACACACACACACACACACACACACACACACACACACACGCACACAGCGATCCCTGATGTAGCCTGCCTATTATAGCAACATGAATACTATGACCAACATCATGGCCCAAAAGATGGAAGGATTTAAATAGGTTGACAATACTATAAATTTGCTATAATTTAAAGACTCTCAAAATTAAATTGATATATGTTAGATTAAAGAAATGTAATTAATTCTGTAATATGGTGGATTCACTCTGCTATAAGATGAGTAGACATTCTGAGTACTGTAGAAGGTAAGGTGTGTGCATTCACTGGCTTTGGCAAGCCTGACAATGACAGATTCTCAACCCTTTGCTGCCAACATTTCAATCAGAACAAGGCAGAAGAGCCTTCCCACCTTTCCATATTTTCTGAATTTTGCATGATTGGCATATTTTGTTTTTATCATTGGAAAAAATTACACATACTGCAGACAACTGTGAAAAAAGAGTAAATTAGCCAAATAAAATTTAGTCATCTGGCTGTTCTTTCCTGTTCTAGACTATACCAATATCCCACACTTAGCACCTAATTTTACATGTATTGTCTTATATTGTTCTGTGTTCAAATAAGGTTTTCAAAATATTAAAGTCCCAATGTTTACCTCATTTAATGAATTGAAATATCCTAATGCCAACATCAATAAAAATGCATATTAAAGTTTTAAGAAGAAAAAGAAATTAATTACATTGCTCAGTCAACTATAACTGATATGGATGATGTCCCCAGTAGATGATTTACATGGTTTTCTATTGGGTCCTGCTCTGTTATCCATGGTGTCATGGTTGAAGAGAATGTGGATAGAGTGTTTTTGTTTTTATAAATTTGTGGAAGCCATAATTTAAAGTCTATTCTTCAATGAGCCGTCCATGCAATATTGCATCCTAGATCACAGCAGGCGGGATTGCACATGAAAATAATTGAAACTCAAACGCTAATGGAAAACACAGATCTGAGAACACCACCAGCATATGAATTCAAGATGTTTCATGTTCAGCACAGCTGAGTCCTCTCCGACTCACTGAAACCACCACATAAAAACTTATCAGAGTATCCAGCAGACTGAACCATCTACAATCTATGAGTGAAATTTCAGTAGAAACTCAACATTAAAAAAAAAAAAAAACATATCTTCTAGTAAAACATATTTTACATATAGATTTTAAGATCAATTCGAGAGATGGGACAGACATTCTCAGAAGGTCTCTTCTAGAGATACGAATTATTTGCTTTAGGATGAGTCATTTGTTTTCCCATCCAGAGCCTCACTTACTTATCTTTAAAATAAGAAGTACAGTTCATATCAAGCATGTCTCATGGAGTGGTTACTGGAACTACATAATGTGGTAAGAGCCAGTGAGTTTACTTTGAACTGTACTTCTAGAAGGCTCAGGAAATTCTTCAGTCAGAAAACTTAAAACCCAGTATTGACACCCTTTATCCCTGGGGACCTGTTAAAGTGTGTACAATAGGTAGGAGACTTGTCTACCATTCTGGATTGAAATTAGGTGGTCTGTGTTGCTTGAGGGAATACCCTGTTTTCCCCTGTTGCCCTGTGGCCTGTGATCCTGTTTCTTATGGTCCACTCTGAATACGGATCAAAAATAGTCACTGTAGTCAAGAACAATAAAAAAAAAAAAACAAATTCAGGAACATGAATGGAAAAGAAAATTAACAGTAATAACGAAACACCTCTTTTCTAAAACTGGAAACCAGTTTTAGCAACTTAAGTTTGACTATGGATTCTCTCCCATACAGATTACTGTAAGTAGCCAGCCATTTCCTCTTTCTGACAGGATTCTGTTCCTGTGACAGAGCCACATGGCTGGGGTTTATGGGTGACCCAAGGGTAAAAAGAGGTTCTTTGAGCAAACCATCAGAGTGGCTCCATGGTTAATAAGATGAGCCAAGAAAAGACTGATATTTTGTCAATTTAAAATTTTTCAGGAAGAGATCCTTCTCCTATCTAATTAAAATCTCTAATAAGTAAACCACTTGTCTTGGGGGGTCAAACAGAGCTGGGTGTGCATCTTGAATCTTCTACATATTAATTGCCTGACTTTAGACATATTAACATCCTGAGTTTCTGTATTCTCATCTGTGCAACCAATAATTTTTAGGATTAAATTTGTTTTCATTCATAAATGCACTTAGCACTGTGCCAGCCTGCTGGAGATGCTCAGGAAATATTAATTCTTTTCTGGAAGCTCTCCTCTTTGAGCAGTAGACTAATGAGGAAGAGAAACTTATTGGCAAGGAGAGGAAAGTGAATTCTTGGAAATGTCATCCCAGCTTTGAATGTGATTGCCTATACAGAAGAGCTCATCATCCAGAGGTAAGAAAATAGTTCACACTCTTCAGTCCTTGGCGATACATTGCCCATGATAAGAAAGTGCTTTTCAAGCACCTCGGTTTTTCATCTTGATACCTGATGTTCTCATTTTTTGGACACAGATATGTAACCTCTTCCATTTCTTCCCCAGTTGGATTAAAACTTGCAAATGGTGCCATTAATTACTGGAATATGTCATGTACAAATTGTCGTGTTCCTATTCATGGAAAAATAAATTCAGGTTCCAATTTTTATGTCTACAACCTGGACTCCTAATCATGTGTTGTTTTTAACCACACACTTTCTCATTATGCTGACGAAATGCAAAGATTTCGATAACGAGGGTCTCCCCGGCATCAGTTTGGGTATGCAAATAAGAGGGTTATGATGATGATGTGACCCAAAGGAGGGACACAAAACCTGACACTAGAAGAGAAAATTATGATGGAGAGACAGACCTTAATAAGTAGAAGCTACTGGGTGTCAATCTTGCAATCTCCAAAAAAAAAAAAAAAAAAAAAAGATATTAAGAGCATAGGAAAATGGGCAACACAGCAACATAGTTCCTGTATGTTAAAAACCGAAAGAGAGGAAGCACTGCAGCAAAGGACTAGAACATTCCGCCATCACCATGGTGTCAGAAGAGAGGCTACCAGGGTGACTAAAACCCTCAAGCTCTTAGAACAGTCTTCCTTGCCACCTCTTTCCCCCTGTCCATCTTCCCTCTGAAAGTAAACCCCCCACCCCGCCTCTGCTGCCTTGCTTGACCTCATCAGGGATCTTTTAGCCTGTGAATCAAGGCCATGAGGGGCATGGGGCTGAGGCTTCTCTCTACGCTATTACAAAATGGGAGAATCTAGGTCAAGTCTTGGTCCCAGGGAGATAGTCTGTTCATTTTTGACCCAGTTTCACCTCTATCACTTGAGCACAAACCTACGAGACAAAATCCTTCTACTATTGAAAAAAAAAAAAATCTCCACACTTGAAGACAGGTAGCTATCCCAGTCACTGGCAGAAAAATCAATGTGATGACTTTCCTTTGGGGCCACTCCACTATCCCTAGGGATATGACAATAGCTTTATCAGGACAATGAAAAAAAAAAAAAAACCATAAACAAGAACATATGTAAATTAATTATATATATACAGGTGTATATATATATGCATGTGTATATGTGCATGTATGTGTACACACACATATATGTAATCCCAGAAGTCTTGGTGAATTCTTAAACATCAGTAATTTCAGAAGAATACAGGGTACACCATTACCAAGGATATTATTTGAAAGAATCATTTAGCTTTCTTTTACACTGATTTAAATTAGTGAATCTTGAAAAAAAAAATAGTTTAATTTCTTAGGTCAGTCAGCATTTGCCATATTGGACCAGAATAACAGAAATTTCACATAGTATTTCAAAATGTGTAGCCCATGTATTTACACTGTCACTAATGTGCAAAGATGACCTTATGAGCATATCCTCGTTCTCTCCTGCCTTTCTGAATGCCCTGGGAGTGTCTCCTGACCTGCAGTAACTGCACATACTGTATGTTTTACAGTCCCCAGTGATGGTCAGAGGGTCTGTCTTCTCCACCAGAGGGTTCATTCTTTAAATGCAGGGAGCTCATCTCACTCATCTGTTCCCTGATCTCTGTGCATTTAGTGGCGTTTCATATGTTGACAGAATGAATGGCTGAGTGCTACTCTTTTCAATACATCTCAAATCAATCTGGCTTTTCCCGCAGCCACATTGTACTGATTCATTATCTTGCAGTCAATTTTCAGTCCCCATCTTCTCTCTTCCTCACTTTGGGACCCAACTTGATGAATGCTGCCTGTATCTACAGCAGGGATATTGCTCCTGATGAATAGCCTCATATTTTTATCTTATTATTCTTTTCTTACTATTTTGATTGAGTTAGATTCAACTAAGCAACATTTATTGAGCTTCTCATATGGGCCAACCCTGTTCATTGTTCCTTTCATATGTTAACCCAAAATATTTTTCAAATTATGTGCAGAAAATATAATTGCACTTAATTGTGTAGGAAAGAAAACTGAGAAACAAAGAAGGAAGCAATTCTCCCAATAACATGGAAAATACAAACAAAATTAGTATTTAATGTTTTCTAGATGTCACTTTATTTTACTTGCATGTAGTTGATGTTAGAATATTGATATTATTGAATGTCAATCAATTTAGTGCCCTTTTATCAATTTCCCCAACAAGGTTGGTTAATTAGGTGAATTTTGTCATAACCTATAGCTAGACAAACAGAGACTCTATTTCTAGGTAAAAGACCAGCTCTTAGTAATCTCATAATTTTGTGGTGAAGAGACCCACAAAGAATCAATATACTCATTTAAGTTCCTGCATTTCTAGAAACACACACAATTAAAAACAAATCAATATGTGAAAGGCAAAAATAAATCTATTATTTTCCCAACATTTTGAAATGAAGAAAATGCTACCATGAGGTGAATTCTATAAGAGATTAGCCTTAAAACACCAAGGAAAAGGATTATTTGATCTGAAAGTCTGATAGATACAATGTGTTCCAGTTGAAGTAAGAAGTTGATTCAGTACTGAGGGAGAAGGTGTTTATGTCATGGGATTGCAAAATAAGAAATACAATAAGGAATACATGGTAGGCATAACTGCCCATGTGCATGTGTGAAATTCAAGCACATAGGTATGACACATTGAATCATGTATTGTTTGCTGGCATTGATCAAGTTTTCATTGCAATTTTATCATAATCCTTACAAATCAACTCTACCTTGATTTTTATTGGAGAATAACTTTCCATTGGTGGTAGATTGTAGACAGCAAAAAGCACACTGCTTAAGTGTTTCTGAGATTAGCACAAATAAAAATACCAGGAATTCAGTGGGCTATAGCTATTTAGGGACTTCAAATGAATTAGCTAATAACCCAAGGAGAACTTGGAAAGAATGATAGAGTTGCTCTACCAAGAGGACCTATTTCTTCATCTGTTAAGATGAGGAGGGGCTGGGACCCAGATAAACCAGTTTTGTGTGGAAAAAACTGCAGTCATAGATTTCATGCATGAAAGAAACATAATTATTTACACAAGTGGAAATGGCAGGATATTAAAAGACATCTGCCATTTTGATCTGCCAGCAGCACAACTTCCATATTGGAGCAGTTAAAGGGGAAAAATGCATTCCACAAAATCTGTTTGGCTATCTTTAATTATAAAAGTGAAAAAAAAATCAGAAGTATATTTGGTGCTGCTCATAAAAGAGAAATGTCCTTAGTTTAGAGCAAAAATGAAAGAAAAAAAGAATTATTCAAGGAAAATACAACTTAATGAAATGACTCAGCCAACCCTATTTTTCATGCAAACTTTTTTTTTTTTTGGTTTGTTTGTTTTTTGTTTTTTAAACAGTGCAAAGTTAACTCTGAATGTATCAGAGCTCATTTGATCTGCATCTTGATCCCTGTGGGACAGCATTACACTTGCAGATTAAATACATTTGAAGATCGTGCCTTCCTGGCACCAAGCCTTAGGTGTTCAATACAACTTTGTGGTAAAAGAAGTGAATGAATGAATGGATACTTGAGTAATGGATAACTTTATAATATTTTAGCATCAAAAGACGTGTTCTCTTTTTTCAGCTTGAAGCCTATCTCATAACACAATCGTTTTTCCATAATAAGTAATCCCTGAAATTTCCAAAGACTATACAACCATTATAAAGCTCTTTCAATTTTTAGTTCACATTTTCAGTCCCCCACATTTTTTAAGTGTTGGAATTCTACCCTCACGAAGCTGATATTCTGATGGGAGACAGACAAGGAAAGGCATGATTAAAATACGGAGTGATCAGTGCAGGGTCCTTGGGGCACAAAGAGGAAATCCACAGTGACCTTATGTGTCTGGCAAGGCACAACTACATTTACCGTGAGGCTTAAAGAAGGAGGAACATGTCGGGCAGGAGTGGAGGAATAATTTCAGGTTTGGCAAAAGCAAGGTCATGGGAAAGCATGACATATTTGGCAAACTAAACATGGTTTGAAGTTCTGGAGATTAAGTTTTAAGGCAGCAAGAGAAAGAAGATAATGGAGGTAAAGGGCACAGGGGGTCGTTGGTAGAATATGTTGCCCCCTGAGCTATAAAGTTTCAGTTACATCCATGGGAACAGGAAAGCCAGAGAAGAATTTGAAAAAGAGATATTATCTGGTATGTTTATTAGTGAAGTGGGGGGGAAGCTGGAGTCAGGTTATTTGGAGACCACCCTTAAGTCATAGCCCCTGTGTAGACAGTTCTTTAATAGCCATTTGCTATAGTTTAGATATGAAGCCCCCCAAAGATCCATGTGATGAAAATTTGGCCCTCAGATTGGCAATATTGGAAGGGGTGGAAACTAGGTCCATTAGGGTGTGTCCTCAAAGGGGATGGTCAGAGTCTGGTCTCTCCTCTCTCTTTGCTGGATACCTCATGGTGAACAGTTTTTCTTCCACCAGGTGCTACCTGCCATGATGTACTGCCTCACCACAGGCTCAAAAGAAACAGGTCATCCATTCATAAACTAAAATCTCTAAAATCGTGAGTCAGAACAAGATTTTCTTTTTATTGAGTTTATTATCTCAGTCATTTTGTTACAGAAATGGAAAACTCAGGAACACACTACTACCAAACGTAGTTAAGCTTTCACAACATAACTTAATTTGCTAATATGCTTTTGGAAACTCCCTGACTTATTGAGTCCTACTCTTATGATACTTCCTGGTACATAGAACATGAGAACAGCTCATCTTCCTATGATGATGGAAGACAGAATACACTGAGCTACATCCCCAGCCCTTTTTATCATTTTTATTTTAAGACAGGGACTCACTAAATTGTTTAAGGGCTTTGCTAAGTTGCTGAAGCTTGCTTTGAACTTGCAATCCTCTTGCCTGAGCCTCCCAAGACATTGGGATAATCAGTTTAAGGCATCATGTCAGGTGGAAATTGTTCTGTTTTGTTTCATTTTAAATAAATAAAATCCACACTGACCCTAAATGTGGAATAAACATTAATGGTGGAGGTCAAATAAAATAGGGAGGAGTGCTTTGGAAGAAAGAACACTTCTCTTTCAAATGATTGACTTATTCTTGTCCTTGTTACAATAGGAAATTACTATGATCTTCTAAAATTTCCTTCCTCCACTGCTCAAATGACAAAGCAATGTTTCGTTGTTGTTTCTTTGTGTTCTGAAGCACAATCTCACTCTGTTGCTCAGGTCAATCTCAAACTCCTAGGATCAGAAAATCTTCTGGCTTCAGCTTCCTGATAGGCTAGGACTACCAGAGCTTTCCATCCTGCCTAGCTTGAAAACAATGTTCTGTTAACCAGGTATTCCAGTGATCTGATAAATCTGCAACTTCAGCTGAGCTGGCCTACTGCCCAACATGTAGCCCTGGGTTCTGGAATCCCAAGACGTATTTCAATTGTGCACTGAGCATTTAGTATTTCAGTGCCTTTATCTATCAAAATAGAAGCTCAGATCATGAATTAGGAGTGGTAATAACTGTCAATTTTATAATAAAATACTGATAGGATTAATTATGTGTAAAATATTCAGGTATTACTAGGAAAATTGTTCTTCTTTTAGAGATGAAGAGCAAAGTCAAGTTTTTAATTGTAGACCTTGCTCTTTCCTCTCGATTTTATCAAATCATCATTGTTTGCAACAGAAGGTTTGGAATCCAAATTGTGAGTTTCAGCATTAGAATATTTCAATTTAATTACTCTATCCAATCACAGATATGCTTATGTATGAGGAAAGTGAATGAGAGCAAGGAGACAAGCTTTTGGAGGAAGGAATTAGGATCATTGTGTTATAATAAGATACTCAGACTACTCATGAAACTGTGTAATATAATTTGAAAGTGGACACATAATTGTCAGTATATTTCAAACTCCAGGGCAAACACTTCAGTGGAAGAAAGGAAGGAAGAAATTGTGAGAGGGAAGGAGAGAGGGAGGGAAAAAGGACTGATAGGCTAAGAAAGGGGTGAAATGGAATCATAAAACAATCAAACCGAAGCCACAGAATCCAGAAAAAGGATAGAAAATATAACTAAAAAATCCACTTCACAACAGCACCCAAAATATGACTAGCAATAAATGTAATATGGAATGCATAGAACAAAAATGAAGAAAGTAGCAAAGTATTCCTGATGGTAATAAAAAGAGAATTGATTCCACGGGAAGACAGGCCAGGTTTCTGGATGGAATAAATATTTTTAAACTTTTAGTTCTTCTTAAATTGATCCATAAATTTAGGGAAAATGCAATAAAATTCACAAACACCCTAATCAGGCACCTGAAACGTAGTTTTAATTTATATCTGGAAGAACAGAAAACCAAAATTTATAAAATGGTAATAAAATAGCAATAATGTAGAGAAAGCATCTGTCGGGTTTTAACATATATATGTATGAAATCATTACAGAAAAATACGATCTCAGCACTAGAGTAAATAGGCAGAATGGAAGAATAGAAAGTCCAAGGAAATTCTGATCATACATAATTTAGAAGACCATAAAGATGGTGTTACACAGCACTTGGAAATGGCCAGTTATCTCATTAGTGGTAATTAGGAAGTGATTGGAAAATGGAACATTGTGTCGAAGTTTACATAAAAATTTGGAACTGAGAATATTTTTTAAAAATGGATAAGGAAGATGAAAAGTTAGGTGATAACAGTTTTGGTAAGAGAAGCCTTGCTAAGGATAATAATAAACAAATAATAATAAGCAAATCTGACACCAAAATGGTAGTGTCTAGCCTTAAGAACACAACATAATCACAATTGAAAGGGCACTGAGGCATTGGGGTGATTATTCCATAGATTAGATATCTAAAAGCTTAAGAGTAATAAAAGATGAAGACTTAAAAAATCAATCATCAACTGATGTATATATAACTTAAGAAAGTGGGCAAGGGATAGGAATACTGAGCTAATCAGGGCAAAACAAGAAATGATCAATACTTATTCAAAACTGCTGTTTCTAGTGATAAAAAAAAAAGGGAAGGCAAACTTTTATTATATTTCACTTATCAATCTTTCAATGATTAAAATAATCACAATGTGCGGAGTTGGTTTGGGTATGAGAAAATAGGGCCTAACCCACTTTTCTAATGGAACTATAAATTGACATAGCTTTTCTGATAAGCAGTCTGTCTACTATCTATCAAATTTTACTCTAGGATACATCCTACACGAATGATTAGATATCCAGCAAAACTGTATAAAAACCTTGTACTTACAATCCTCAGCTGACATCATAATAGAGGAAGTTAGATAATTTGAAAGCATTGACATTATGTACTGAGATGCAGAAAAAAAATGTATATCACATGCTTAATGGACAAAAATGGGAATGCATTTTCTAATTTTATTTCTTATCAAAAAATATATGAAAGAAAGTCTGAAGGGTATATAAAATAACAGTGATTATTTCTGAGTAATATATTGTCAAGTTATTTTATTCTTTTTAATCTTATTTCTGCTTGTTTGTGCTAAGTTTCCTACAATATGTGTTAATTGTGCAATGGAAGAAAATTACAAATCTCTTTGCAAATACGTTTTACTATAATTATTGTGACTATGATTAATATGGAAATTGAAAGAGTTTGCCCTTTTCTGCTCACACTTTCCCTGGAATCCTATACCGATGCTTTGAACTGTAGAAATTTCCTCTCTGATGACTGTTATCACTTGATTATGTGATAAAGGCTGCTGGGAAAGAATTAAGCAGGAAAGACATGCGCTTTATATTCATTTACGGCCCATTATGTGCTCCAGTCAGACCCTTTTCCTCCAAACTCTCAAACTTAGTTTTTCATGTATTGGCAATGTGTCCTCAGACAAATCACTGATCCTTTGATGCCTCATTTGTAATTCGGATTAAAACTATACAGCACGCCCACCTACGGGGGCTGTTTGAACAACCAGGTGAAACAAAATCTCTGAAAAAATTTTATAAGCCAGTGAAGAGCTGGGCAGATAAGATGAATTATTCTCAGTATCCTTCCTCCTTGTACTTTTCTTATCCATTGCTTATTTCTTGTGTGTGTGTTTTCTTTTTTAATGTCACAAGTCTGATATTTTCAAAGTAAATGCATCTCAAAACCTGAGTGGACCAGCTCTTCATCTGCCCAAACAGCATCATTCCTGATATTAATAGCCCAAGATGGACTTAAATGCCAAAGTCATCCAGCACTCTACGTTTTTGCTCTCCACTGTGTGGGCTTTGAAGCTCGGACTGTAGAATGGAGTAAGATAAAATGGGATAAAAAGCATCTGTGTATCAAGATGGCTTTTCTGCTTATATTTCTAAAGATGCCGTATGCTTATGTCGAGTTTAGGCAAACACAATAGCGATTATTTACATGGCGTAATGGAAGTAAACAGTCAAGGAGAAAGTAACTTGATGCTTTTACTCAGCATGATAAAAACCATTATCTCATGTTTTCTATGGAAAACAGTCTCAGCCGAGAAATTTGGTAACTCAGTAGGCTATTAATAGGATGTGGAATGTGATTACTCCTTTTGGATTACTTCAATATGTAATTACTTTTAGGAGCTAGTAGAAAGAAACTCTATTAAATGATAATTATAGGACTGTATTTGCTTTAAGGTTCTGTAATAGCTCTAAACATGGGAGTTTTCATTAACTGTTTGCCATAGTTAATAAAGTAATTTTTCTTAAAAAGTAGCAATTCCCCGCAAAAATGGTAGCTCAACAGTAGGATTAGTTTCTTACAGGAGAGGGCAGGGGAAATGGATTGTACCTTTGTTTGGCCTATCCATAGGAATATGATCATGAAAATATAGATGATACCCACAATATAGTGTGACAAAGTAAAATACCTTGAACCCTTTGGAGAACAATGCTTTAGTATAATGTTTATAGAGGTTAACACTGAACATGATTGCACTTAGCAAAATAAAAAAAATAAAAGACAGAGCAGGTGATGGAGGGGAGCTGACTGGGTAAAGCTTAGAAAAGCTCACTTGTTACAGGAGGTATTCCCTCATAAACAGTGATGTTGCTGGGAACAGAGCCAGGAATTAGACCTCAAATGTAAGCTGGGGATTAAATCGATACACAGATAAAAATTTGACCACAAATATTTGAGTAAACAGGTAATAAGTTGGGGGCATAAAAAGTGCATACACTCACCAGGGTTTTCTGGACAACTGAGTAATTTCCCTCACTCCTGATAAAACTGAATATGTTATGAAATATATTGGTCTAAGTATTTCTTCATCAGAAAATGGACATAAGCCAAAGCTGTAGCAATAGAGCAGTCTGTCAACCCAGGTGGAATTGGGAACTAATTTAGGAAGACAGAAAATTCTGAGTGGATGCAGGGGTTCTCCTGAATTCACAGAGAGATGCATGCAAATATCTTAGTCTTATGGAAACTTGATTTATGCCACCTTGTTCAATTCAGATCACTACACATTTATTAAATGCTTACCACATGCCAGAGTCTCTCTGTTCTGGAGAAATTTATCATTGCAAAAGAAAATTCCTATATCACACACATGTACCGCCCAATGCCTGGGTGCTCCTGGTGGAGAACCACCCTTCCACCTTAGGGCTCTGGAAATCTATCTTGAAGAGGCTTCCCTTCACATTACCCAAAGCCAGCAGGCAAAATAAAAATCCTAAATAGGTACAAAATTGAAGAACGCTAAGTCATAATTCTATTTTGAAATTCTGGGAGTCATTTACAAAGTGAATTACAGCCTGTTCTGTAAGGATTCTTTAAAGCACATGTCTCTACCTATAACTTCCTTCACACCTTGGCTCTTAAGAGAAAGTTCAGCGTAGAGAGCAACGCACCGGGAGAGAAAAGTCTCTGTCATAACACCTGGGACATTTTGCCTCACAGTCTCATTCGCTATCTGCTTGATTTATAAGGCCTATAATTAAATGCTCAAATCAGTTCAAGAAATAATAAAGTATGTCAAATCATATCCTCTCAAAATCCAAGTCGCACAGGGAACATTTCTCTACATTAATCATCAGCTCAGTAAGGTTAGGGCTGTAGCATCGAGTCTCTGAGTGTCTGAGTTTAAAACTCAGCTCTACATACTATTTGGCTGATGGATTTGGGACAAATTACTCTATTGGTTTACAGATGGTTTCCTCGTGTGTAACATGGGAATGACGATAATAAAGCGTGACGAGGGAGTGAAGAACAGGAAGTGAACAGGGCAGAGGAAGGGATGTGGCAGGGGCTTAGAACACAGCACCTGGCACTATGGTACTGATGACGGCAATGACAGTCATGAGGAACATAATCCTTACTGACCATATCAGTTTAAGTATCTGGCCGCCTGTTCTTCGTCACTGGGAAAGCAATCAACCTGTCACCTTGGACGTGGCTAGCACGGGGCTAATGAAAACAGAATAGCCTTTTGGTCCCACGCTAAGTGACGGCATTTGTCTCCCTGTTTTCACAGACCTGCCTTGTCATGGGTTTATGTGGACCATTTTCACCAAGAAATGCTCAGAGCAAAAGAGAGTGGCTGTGCCAGGACACTTATTCTTTATTCCTGGCTCTGTCCCCAGCCTGGTCTAGGGACTACATCATTCTGGGCCCATACAAAAATAAAAATAAAATTAAAAATAATTTAAAAAAATCTATTTCTAATAATCCAAAAGTCGAGAACCTCCTTGACTAATAAATTTAGTAGCAGAAACCCATATGAAATTTTGTCATTTTTATTACGGACGGACGGCATGTTTTGTGTCCTTCAGGCGACCATTCCACGGTCACCTTTAGGTATCCAGCCACACTGCATTACAACTGTGCTTGGAGAGGGAGGCCTGTGCTTGAAAGATTATATTCCTTACAAAGTCGAACTAATCTCTTTTAATGCTTTCCTTGATATCAATATTCATAAAGCCATGCTTCCCCAAAGGATTTATCAACCTCTTAATAAAAAAAAAAAAGATAAATGGAGTTGTTTGCATATTGACCCTGTAAGCTACCCAACTTGGTTATCCCACTGCTTCATGAATATCAAAGCCAATACGAAAAAAAAAAATGGAAAATAAAATTAGACTCACTTATTCATATGCATCGAATGAGCCCATGTGTCAAAATAGAGGTGGCACTATTATTTCTTGTTTGTTCTTCAACAGGAAAGCATTATTAAGATTAGTGAAACTATTTGTGCTGTCCCATATAAAAACCATTCGTTTTCCATTTCTACTTCTGTGAATGCATAGGAACCTTAGTACGAACCTCTGTTGTCTCTGACTGTGAAATTTGGATTGTGAATGATTTCAGGGGGTAGGCTGAAGATAAATCTTGGTCCATTGGCTGTGTCATCCTTGTCATCTGCACTAATTGTAACAATTGGCTGAAAGAGAAAGGTGGCCCATAAATAAATCATGATGACATTGGCACATCATTTATTCAAAAATTCCTGGCTGGCTGAAAAGCTGCGTTTTAATTACAGAGCCTAGCTTCTGAGCAGCACTAGGCCTAGGAAACCTCCTTAGGCAGTGGGAGGTATTTCCAGGTGATGCTTTCAGAAACGAACGCTATCTCCAAATGCATTGCTGATGGCTAGGTAAGGGGAAAGTGGCCTTACCTGGTTGGAAAGTGGCTTGGTCTGATCACTCTCACAGATGAACCCTTCGTAAGGGGCAGCAAACTTGGGAGCATTATCATTGACATCAAGGACCCTAATGGCCACTGGGACTTTGGCTTCCTGATGCCGATTGTCTGGGAGGAGAGAATGCAGACAGTCAACAAATGCCAGGTGGGAAAACACAATGGTCCACGTTGAATGTGGGGAAAGAATAAGCTCCAGTCATGCTCCTGAACAGTGCAGAGAAAGGTACTGTTGACACAATACCCATCCAGAAGCTGAAATGTGCAAAATCAATGGAAAGAGGATAATGTGAAACAAATGCCAATATTCAATCAGTAAGAGCTAAATCACATTTCCAGTTCTGTTGACTCTGGTGCTGAGCTTTAATTCTGAAGTCTTATAATGGCGCCTGGTCCTTCCAGAGAATAGTTTGTCATGGTGGTTCTCAGCATGGGGTCTCCAGAGCAGCGTCAAAACCAGCTAGGATTTTGTTGGCAATACACATTCTTGGGTCCTACATCAGATCTACTCAATCAGAGGCTCTGGGGATGGGGTTCAGAAATCTTTGTTATAATAAGTCCTCCATAAGCTTCGAGGAGGATGTGATACATGATCAAGTTCAAGAACTACAGATCTGTATGTAAACAAGGTCCCACACGTGTTGGCTGTTGTTTTGAGTTTAATACGATCAACATGAGGTTCTTACATTGCTGAGGGCTATCAGCTATTTTGCCAAGTCTGTACCCAATTTTGCCAAAGAAAATGAAAACATCTCTATTTGTGTCTTCCTAGATAGCTAACTGAAAATACATTTTAAAGACTGAAAAATATCTTCAACTAAAAAAATGTCCAACTCAGCGATTTCATTTTCTAAAATACAGAGAGAGTCAGAAGGATTAATATTTGGTAAAGTAAAATCGGAACCCTTAGGAGAATACTTACGGATTTCTGCTGCAAAGACAGAGATGTTGAGCCAGGCAGTTTCCTCTCTATCCAGAGGTTTCGTAGTTTTAATAAAACCATCCTCTGGATTAATAGTGAAAAACCTGTCGAGGTCAGTGTGACGATCAATGGAATACCTAAGCAGAATGCAAATGAGGCAATTAGACCAAGACATTCACGAAGCAGCTTAATATTTGAATATTTTCACCATATTATATTTAAAGCAACTTTTCCACGAATCACTCAAGCTAGGGTTTCTTTTTAATCAAATTTACTTTTTGAACTTTGTACATGAATCTTTTATAGAAATCATTTTGCCGCATTGGAATTCTTTATTCAGTACAATGAATGAAAGAGCTGTTTAGCATATTTGATTGAGAAGCATAATAACGTGTTGCATATTTCTACATATTTACTACAATCACCCACCATCTGAATATTTATGAAATTGCATTTGGGGAGGGAGTTTACCTCACTCCCAACCTACTCAGAAAGTCACAAATGTATCAAACCTTTGCCAAATTTTTGCATATGAAATATTAAATAGTTTCAAGTTTATCTAAATTCACCATCAAAGATCATTTATAACCCTAAAACTTAGTTTTTCTCCTTATTTAAAGAAAACTGCTATCTCTATTTTGAGTGAATCTCTTCAGCTGATTTCTTTGCGGAGATTCTTAGGTGGGTTCTAAATTGCAAGGTGCAATATGCAAACGGGTTTGGCCCTTCACCTGCAGGGCATTCTGCTCACATGGTATTGATTGCAGGCTCAGCTGAACAGCAGGGTCAAAGGCTTTATTTACTCTCCCCACTAGGACATTTGTTTTTTTTCTAGCAAAAGACAGAAGAATTTCCAGAGTATCATTGGGTTATATTTATGGCATGGTGAGGTGGAAGATGGGGAAGAAGGGTAGCCTTAATTACGGCGCAGTAAGGTAATATAACTTGCCTAGGCTACTCAGAGTTGGCAAGCATTGGAGCCTTGGTTTCCATGGGTCTATTCAACCCTAAAGCCCTTTCCTTCCACTCTACCATACTAACTCCAAAATACAAAAGAGAAAAGAAAGATTATTCTAATTCAGGTGCATCCTGTATTTCACAACTGGTCACTTTCCTGCTCTTAGAAGTCTTAGTTGTGTATTTCTAAAATTTGTAGAATAGGTATACTGAAAGGCATTCATTGATAGTCAAAGATCAAAGCATATTAGAGGTAGCAAGTCCATGGTATCAGAGGGTTTACTCTCCTAGATTTACAAAAGTTGGGACTTGCGAATGGTCTATGTCTAGTTCTCAGGAAATCAATATTGGAGCTCAGATCTTCCAATCCCAGATTGTGTTCTTTCTAGGAAGAAGGGAATACCCATCAGGCAGCACTTCCCGGGATACAAAACATGAGCTCACCCATGATGCCATTCATGCCATGGTCAGCATAAACATCTTGCATGGTCACACATCTCATAAATATCAACAGGAGCTTAGTTACTGAGCTTTTAACAGAACCATATTGAAAAATAATAGAAGACTAGTTTTCTGCTATGAGGGAACTTATTGTTTAGTTGACATGACCACACATGCACAGTAGGAGATAAAATTAATAAGTTAAGATATTGTTCTATGGAAATTATAAGGGAATGGGTTTGGTTTTGCAAAGTCCTAGATACAATGTATGCTCCACCACACCTAAGTTGTATGACATGAGATTAGAAAAGTCACTTAAGATTTTGAACCTCAGCATGTTTCTTTTTTTGGGGGGGGTATGAGGAGATACCAGAGACTGAACTCAGAGGTACTTGACTACTGAACCACATCCCCAACTATCCTGTATTTTATTTAGAGACAGGGTCTCACTGAGTTGCTTAGCACCTCACTTCTGCTGAAGCTGGCTTTGGACCCTCAATCCTCCTGTCTCAGCCTCCTGAGCCATTGGGATTATAGCATGCAACATGTTTATCTTTTAAACTGAAATGCTAATTACGCCTAGCCTTTATATTATGTGTAAGGATTAAAAGGATTAAATGAAATAATATTTAAGATGCATCCTAGCCTCCCATACAGTAAGCAATGTCACCAGCGATAGCTGCTATTGTTTATGTTGTTGCTGCAGCTGTCTGCCTTTGGAGGGTGGCCTTCATCCTACAGGCAATGAGAAATCTTGGAAGACATTTGAGCATGAAAGCAAATAAATAAAATCAGGTTATTTAGGTCATTAATAAGGTAGGGTAGGAAAGATAGAGAAGGGGAGAGTAATGAGAAGAGCAGAGAAAATTAAGGACCTGATATAGTTTTTAAAGCATAGGGCAAAGAGGGTTAGGTACTAGAGTATCAGAAAGAACAGAAAACTATGCGATTAGGAAGGTACCAGTAGGATTCAGAGAATATTTGGACACCTGTGGAAGGTTGGGAGAGTCCTAGAGTTTCTAGACTGAGCATCTGAGAGAGGAAGATATTGGAAGACACAGAAAGAAAGTTAATTTAGCAAGGAGAGGTTGGCATTCGACTAAGGAGATGCATTTCTCTGCAATGCTAAGAAAGTGAAGATACAACTCATGGAAGTGAACAGTGTCATTGCCTCTTTTTGGTTTTAAGTATGTCACAGCAAGTAGGAACTCAAAAAGTATATTTTAAGTAAATGAGTGAGTCGTCCAGGGAAAAAGCAAGTGGGTGAAAAAGCACAGCAGACGATGTAATAAATACAGAATTAGAGCCCGAGAGAAAGATCCGCCCAGAGGTAAACAACCTGGGGCATCAACTCAATTCTGTCACAACGTGGATGGAAACCCCTACAGGTGAGAGGACACAGGGAAAGGTCAAAGTCAAAAAGCTGAGCCTTGTTGGGTACATTGGCACGTGCCCATAATCCCAGCACCGGGAAGGTTGAGACAGGAGGATCGCAAGTTTCAGAAACTTAGTGAGGCCCTAAGCAACTTACTGAGAACTTGTCTCAAATCAAAAAATAAAAAGGGCTGGGGATATGGCTCAGTGGTTAAGTGCCTCTGGGTTCAGTCCCTGGTATGAATGAATGAATGAATGAATGAATGAATGAATGAATAAATAATATTGAGCCTGAGGGAGCCTGCGAGGCCTGAACAGCGAGCAGAGACTAAAGAAAACACCAGGTGTGGTGTTATCTGAGGCATGAGTAACTTAGCGCCAAGGAAGCTGAGGGGAAAGAATATTTCAGAAATGAAAATGAAATGCTAAACAAAAATGTGTCTAATGCTCTAGAGTCTTAATAAAAAGATCAGCAAAATGTCCAAGCAGATAAGGGTCATACCTATATGTCCAAGGTCACAAATTCTCTTAAGGATGAAGAGAACAATTCAGGAAATTAGGTAGTGAGGATAAGTGGTCTATTGATTTAAAAACTTATTTCCTAATTTGGCAATTCTAAGAACAGACACTGAAGTAGGTGAGAGCGGGGATTGGCCCAAGTTCAATACTGAGCATCCATGGATAATTATAGACATGGAAGTTGTCACAGGCACAAAACAGCTACCATGGAAAACATGACCCAAATAGCCGATTGCAGATGTGAATCCTTGGAGTCAGTGAAGTGCAGAGGAAATGAGTGGCTGTTCCGCAGGCTTTTACGTCATTAATCTTCCAAAAAGTTGCTAATGCACCTCAATATTCTAGATCAAAGACAACTAATTCAAAATTCATGCCATGAACATTTTTAAAGTAGTTCAAAGGTGTTATAAGTATCTCCAGTCATTATATAATGTATCTTCCTGAACAAAATGAACATATTTAGTCACACTTTCTGGAAAAATACTTCCTTTCATGGCCTATAGGCTGAAATCAAAAACTCAGAGAGGACATAAGGTTGGTCTGGGAGAAAATCCACTCTCCACACTGATGTATGACTCGAAGAAGTCACATCGTCTTTGTGCCCAGAATCACATCTACTGGCTCCTAGAACACTCACACTCAAAGAGTGTTTGCAAAGATTTCATAAATAACTTCAGGAAACATGTTTTCAGTTGCTAAGAAAATATTCTACAAATGGTAATCCTCTTTCTCTTATTCAAAAAATCCAACACACAGGAATTTCTTCTGCCCTGCCACTAATTTCCTTGATATAAATGGAAAATTCCCATTGCCTAGAGGAATTTTCTTTTCATATTCAGATTTCTTTACTTTTGCTTTTTATTGCTATTACTGGGTAACATATTTAAAAGATGTCCACACAAAATAAATTATACATTGTATATATACAATTGTATGTATTTATTGGTATAATGATGTTTTAATAAATATATACATAGTGCCATGATCAAATCAGGGTCACTAGCATATTGTTCACCTTAAACATTTATCATTCCTTTGTGGTGAGAAGATTCCAAACCCTCTCCTCTTGTCACAGACAACACATTATTGCTAGCTCTAGTCATCCTCCTGTGGGGTAGAGCACTAGACCTCCTTCCAACTAGAGCATTGTATCTGTTGGCCAATCTCTCCCCATGCTTCCTGCTATTCTATTCCCCTCAGCTTCTGGTAAACACTATGCCACTCTCAACTTCTGTGAGATGAACTTTTTTAGATTCTACAGTGAGTTCAATCACATAGTATTTGTTCTTTGGCTTTGCTGATTTCCCTTAACAGAATATCCTATATGCTCACTGATATCACAAATGACATATAACAGGATTTCATGCTGTTATATAACTGAATGATATTCCATTGTGTATGTGTGTGTGTATACATATTGATAGATGAAGAAAATAGAAAATGTGATATATATATATATCACACATAGATATATATATATATCATTTATATATATCACATATACATATATTTATCTCCATTCTTCTATTGATGGGCATTTAGGCTGCTTCCACATCTTGGTTACTGTGATTAGTGCTGCAATAAATGCACTAGTGCAAATATCTTTTCTACTGGTTTCATATATTTAACGGTGAAATGGCTGGATCACGTAGTAGTTTTACTTTTAATTGTTTAGGAACCTGGATTATGGTTTTCCATCATGGGTATACTAATCTACATTCCACTCAATAATGGATAGGAGTTGTCTTGCTCTACACCCTTGTTAGCATTAGTTTTTTTTTTTTTTTTTTTTTTTTTTTTGTTTTTTTGTTTTTTTTTTTTGGTCTTTCTGATAATAGCTCTTCCAACTAGGGTGAGGTAAAAATCTCATTGCATTTTCTTTATTTGCATTTCCTTGATGGTTAATAATGCTGAGCATTTTTTCATACAGAAGTTGCACATCTTCATTAGGGAAATACCAGTTCTGTTTTTCTTTTTTCTTTTTATTTTTTCAATAGGTATGCCCCCTCCCACCCCTGATGTATGCTCAATGCAGGTTTGTTGAATAAATGTCTGAAGGAGATGTCATCATTTCCATACCCTTTACACTAAAAAAAAAAAAAAAAAAAAAGTGAGCTTGAATTTCCAAGCCAAATTGAGTGTTGCTTCATTTATTCATTCAATAAATATTTATTTTAGACATCTGCCTTTGATATGTACTATCCTTAGTGGAAGGAGGTGGTGATGAACTAGAATGGGCTCTGTAAACAGCTTACATTAAGAGATAGCTAGTAAATAATTTAGGCTGTGCAGGATGTAGGGTTTCTGTCAAAACTATCCAACTCTGCCTTTGTAGCATAAAAGTGGCCACAATAATATACGAATGAATGGTGTGACTGTCTTCCTAGAAAACCCTGTTTACAAAAACAAGTGGTGAGAACAAAGCTGGAGGATTCATATTTCCTGATTTCAAAATGCACTACAAAAGCTATAGTAGTCTAAAGTGTGAGGGACTTGCATAGCAATAGGCATATAGCTCAGTGGAATAAATTGAGAGTCCAGAAATAAACCCATACATCTCTGGTCAATTTTCAGCAAGGGACCAAGGCCATTCAATAAAGAACAGACAGTCTTTTGACAAGTGGTGCTGAGACAATTAATATTCATATACAAAATAATGAAGTTGAGCCTCTCCCTCACAACATATAAAAAATTAATTGAAAGTGGATCAATGACCTAAAATGCAAGAGGTAAAACCATAAAATTTCTTAAAGGAAAATATAAGTGTAAATATTCATGATCTTAAATTAGGCAATAATTTCTTAGATATAACACCTAATAATACAAAGAAAAAAAAAATGGACTTCATCTAAACAAAAGGTTTTGTGCCTCAAAGGATACTATTAAGATGGTGAAAAACCAGAACAAAGTTCTAGTATTTGCAGGAAAATGAATGGGGCTTGAGAGCATTATGTTAAGCGAAATAAGATAGACTCAGAAAGTCAAGGATTGAAAGTTTTCTTTCATTTGTGGGAACTAGAGAGAAAGAAAAGGAGAAGAAGCAGGGAGAATCTGATGAAAATAGAAGGAAAGCAATAGAGGAAGAGAACCAGGGAATGAGAGGAGGAGAGGGAAAGGAGAAGTACTGCAGAATGAAATTGCCCAAATTATACTGTGTGCCCATATGATCCTGTGACAATGAACCTCACTGCCATGTATAATTATAATGCACCAATAAAAAGAAAGTGAAAAGGGAAATCATGGAATGAGAGACAATATTTGCAAGCCGTATATCTGATAAGGATCTTACACTCAGAATCTATAAAGAACTCCTATAACTCAATAAGAAAAAGATCACCAAGTTACAGAACAGGCAAAGGATTTCAATAAATATTTTTTCCCCCAGGAAGATATGAAAACAACCAATCAGCACCTAGAGAGATGCTCAACATCAAACACTGTTAGAGAAACACAAAAGAAACCACATTGTTTCATACCCACTAGGATCACTATCATCTAAAGAGACAAGCAGTAAGTATTGATGAGAATGCAGAGAAACTGGAACCCTTGTACACTGCTGCTGAGGGTGAAATGGTACAGCCATTGTAGGGAACTGGCAGTTTCTCAGAAAGTTAGAGTTACTGTGTGACCCAGAAATTCTACTTCTAGGTATTTACCTAAGAAAAACGAGGTATCTATGTGTTCATAAAAAAGTCCTTATCAGATATATAGCTTGCAAATGTTTTCTCTCATTCCATGAGTTCTCTTTTCACTTTTTAAAAATTGGTGCATTTTACTTATACATAATTATAATTATGGGGTTCACTGTCATAGGTTTGTACATGCATGTAACATAATTTGGTCAATTTCATTCCCCAATATCTAACCATTCCCTTTCCTCCTTCCACCTGGTTCCATTCCTCTACTCTACTGGGCTCCCTTTGATTTCTATGAGGTCCTCCAATTTCTCTTTTATCTTTTCCTTTTTTCTCTCTTAACATAAAATGTGCATAGCAACATTATAACAGCCAAAGGTGAAAAAACACCCATATGTTCATCCAAATGACATAGTTAAAATATGGTTTGGCCATACAAGAATATAGTATTTAGTAACAAAAAGAAATGAAATAAGTTTGCACTCTCCAACCAGGCTGAACCTCAAAAAAATTAAATGGGAAAATCTACTTATATAAGACCACATTGTATTACTCCATTTATATGAAATGACCAGAGGAGTAAAACATACCAAAATAGATTTGTGATTACTGGGGATAGGAGGTTTATTTTGGGAGGTGATGAAAATGTTCTGGAATTAGTGGTGATGGTTGAACCATCTTATAAAATATATCCAAAACCAAGATTTGTACACCTTGGAAGGATGACTTTCATGCCTCCTGACATGCAAATTTTCAGGAAGAAAAGAACAAGATGGTGGCTGGATTTGTCCTGTAGGCTCTATTTCATCACCTCCTGAACCAGGCAGACAGGGAACCAACACATTTCATTGTCATTGGTCAACACACGACCTTGGTGTCATTATGTAGCAGACATGACCATGATATGAGATCAGAGCTAGCAGGCAGGACTGCTAGTCCATCTCTAGGGAGCCCTGGAAGAATTCTTAGAAGAGGTGACACCTACATGGAGATGCATAAAATGAGCACAAGGTTATGAGACAGAAAGACAGTTCATTTAGCAGGAAAAACAGGTAAAGGATGGGCATCCGGAGAGAGCAGAAGTGCTTCAGGGAATAGTTCTGAAGTGAGGGATTTTGAAGAAGATCCTTAAACTAAATAAAAGAGTCTAGATTAATTTGGAGAGGGGCTGTACTGGGGAACCATTCAGTCACTGATTTCTTGTTGGAGGTATGGTGTGGTATTTGGATTTGCTCTTGTAATGATCACTCTGGCCACAGGAATGATGATGGGATGATGACGGGGAGATTGGAGGCAGGGAGACCAGGTGGAGTACCATAAAGGAATCTAGGCAAGAAAGAAATCAGAGGAGCAGCCTTGGAGGTGGAGGAGCCTGCTAGAATCTGGTCCAGGGAATGTTTCAGGCAACCCTAAGTTTCTGCCCTTGTGAATGTCTTAATCTCTGTCTCAAGTCCCTTCTCAGCCCTATACCCATTCCTCTCTCATCCGTATCGTCAGCCTCACCAGATGGGATTCTGGAAGCAGAACACTTTTGTTTTCTCTGTAACCCATATGCACTCACGATGATAAAACACCCTCAATGTGTCTGGCCCATTGTTACTTGTTCAAGGCGCTCAGCAGCAGTCGCCCAGAGTTGACTTCCCCACCCTCCTGCCCACAAATGGAGACATTCTGGGCAAGTCACTTCATCTTTGCAGACCTTTGATTTTTCTCTCCGTTTCAGAGAGAATAATCCATGTAACAACAAAGTTGAGGGATGAATGAGATTGTATTTCAAACACACCTACTAGAGTAACTGGAGCAGAGAAAGATATTCAATAAATTATAATTACTATAATTATTTTATAATCACTATTTATATTTTACCAGACTTCATTAAAGTAGACAGGCCGAGCTGGTGGTTATATCATTTAGTACATACATTCAGAAATCTGCTCCAGAGAGAAATTGTATCACTTGAATAGGTCTATCCAAAAAGTTAGTAGCAGGGGTGAAACAAAGCACATGTCTTCTAAATCTTAATCTTGTTAAAATTTCATTGAAGTTCAAAATTCTGGACACTTCTGGAATGGAATGGTGTGATTCCCCAAAACTTCTTGCCGGCAAATTCCCCATCTAATTTCTCAAAATAAATCCATCTTTACCTTATCGGGCTGTTGGCAGCATCAGGGTCTTTGGCATGAACTCTCCCAACCACAGTGCCAGCAGCTGCATTTTCTTGGACTTCATGGATATAACTTGGGGCCAAGAACATGGGGGGCTCGTCAGCATCTTCTACTGCGATCTTGACAGTGACAGTGTCCTTGAAAGGTCCGTTGCTGATGAACTTCGGGTCGATGTGCACATTGGCTGCTTCTACCTTCAAGCTATATGCTCTTTTGGTTTCAAAATCTACGGGCTGGCAAGAATGAAGAGAAGATTGACAACCAATTCCTTTAAAGAATAATGGAAGAGGAAGAGCTGATTGTTTTATAGGACAAAGTAAATAGTTCCTCAAAGAGAGAAAATCAGTGTCTATTCAATATCCAATTACCTGAGCCATTTGGTCAGAAAATCAAACAAATCAATTGCTGGAATGTGGAGTGTACTTAATGGATAATTGGAGGGGAATGACATACATGGAACTTCCATGCCTTCTAATGGGAGCCTCATTCTGTATAGCAACAAGATGGTTGTCCAAATCAGTCACTCAAAGCCACCAGATGAAGGGAATTAAAAGACACACACACACACACCCAAAATTGAAGCCCATTCTATAAAGTATTAAGATTCTTGGTTAAAAAAAAAAAAAATACACCTTGATTTTGATGAAATGATGTGATGACTTCCTTCCCACTGCCACACCCACAAACACACCAGACCTCCTGCTTAAATATATTCACTGCCTCATGTTTTAGATTTCTGACCAGATTGTTTTTCCCAAAGCCCGAAACCATTTAAGGTAGTCTCCATAAGGTTACTTAAGGTAGTTTATGGGAAATTTGGGGAGGTAGTATCTTAACATTAATGTATTGACACAACTTTCTCTTTTCTAATTCATGGACTCCTGAACATCTCCAAATAATGCTAATGTATCTGTTGTACTTTCCAATGTCCCTGGGGGAGACTATGCTGCAACTCTGTAGCTAAACTGTAAGGACATGATTTTGTTTTGATTGCATTCATTTTCAGGTGACCTTCTATAAATGGTAAGTGACAGGATAGTGAAGATAGTGCTTCCCTTAGAAAGAACACATAGGTATGATGAATGCCTATTTAAAAAAATAAGTATAAGCAGTACAGATTTTTATACAGATAAGAAAAAAACTGAAAAGTAACATTTGAATGGCCACAGTAACAGGAAAATTAAAGGCAAACTTAATTTTAAATGGGGAAGTAAGGTGAATCAGTCAGCAAAGAGTAAGAAGAAAAATTTGTGGCCAAGAAACAAGGTCTCATGCCTAGGAAACAACTCTCCTCAGCACTCTAGATGGTAATGAACGACCAAATGTTTGGAAAAAGTTAATCTTTTAAGGTTAGCCTATCAATCGTGTTATTGTCATTTGCTTGGCAAACACTTATTTTGAATGAATGGGCTTACAAGCAAGGGGCTGAGTCCCTCCCACTTCTGCACAACTCCAAACCAAGGCCAATTCAGGAAGGTTACACACATTCCACATCCTTGGCACTTCTTATATCATCTTCCCACCTACATCACAGCAGTCAGGGAACACTTCCTTTTCCTAGAGCTAAATCTGTCCCCAGCCCCTCCACCATATTGGGTGGGACCCAGCAGCTATTTTATCCTTGGCTACATTCCTGAGCAGCAGAAAGGAATGGTATTTTAGGCTAAAGATATGAGATTGTTGCAGTTTCTCACAAATCTCTGTATTTACTAGACAGAAGCAAGAACTTGAATATGATAGTTCTGAGACCAGGTAATTTGGAATCATAATAGGCAAAATCTTGTTTGGATAGCTGGGTGATACCCCTAAAGCACGAACCTGTGTGTAGGCCTATAGCTAAGGACCCAGACATTCCCAATGGAAACCCCTGCCAATGTTAAGAGTATGGATCTGCTACAGTCTCACTGACACATTTTATTCTCATCATCCAAAGCTTTGGACCTTCAGGTCTTTGTCCAGTTTTCTCTGGAAGGTCTTTTCCCAGGCTGGTGAGATTCCACTAAGACTTCTGGAAGTCAGACCAAGTCTCACAGCTTTATGAAGTTCTGATCAACAAACCCAGGCAGATTTGTGTGGTCTTGGCTGCTAATCTGTATCCCTCATTTCCTCCTCTGTTAACACAGGGGCATTCCAAAGGAATCTACTGCGTCTTGCTGATCTTTGCAGCTCCAAAGCCCCAGAATGGCTAAATCAGGCGATGGTATGCATCCACTGTTTCAACTGAATGAAGAGTAGAGCTGATAGATGAATAACATTTAAGAATATATTTACAGTTTATTCCCTTCTTCCTTCCAAAAAGGATTTCAAGTAGTTTCCCATGTGAACATTTATATCCATGTTACGAGTAGTTGAAATAAAGCTAAATGAGGCGACACACTGCATAAGCCATAAAAATCTTAATACCCCCTAGTTTACTAATCCCCACCTCTGAACATTCTCCCCGAGGGATTAATTCAACAGAAAACCCAAACAAACAATATTCAAAAATGCATAATATTTGTGAGATATAACAGAGGTTATATCTAATCTGGGGAAATGTACACACAAAACACCAAATCCAACTGTGAGATTTTATTAAGGAAATAATGGTCCATCAATAGGATGGGATGTTATGTAGTCATTAAAAATGATTATGTATATTATATAACAGCATGTAAAATGTTTATGATGTGACATTAAGTTAACAAATCATATCACCCTACGATTTCAACCGTGCTAAATGTTATGTATCCACATCTAAATATATGTGGACAGAGAATATAAAGAAAAAATCAGACGTAAAAATAGTTTTATTAAAATAGGGAATAGTTAAGATGTCTTATAATGCTGCTTTCACACTGCTTTGCAAGTTTATTTGGTTGAAAGTAAACCACTCAGAAACTGCTGGGATTTCTCAGCATTAGATGGGATTCCCATTTGGTCAAGGGTATTGCAGTGAACAGATTGGATTTTCCTCCCCGTGACTACCACAACACCTAAAAGACTCATTTTTATTTTACACAGGCCTTTAAGCTAACCATGTAGAGATTGGCTAAATACCCTGAGAGCAGGTTCTCTCTAGTGAACCGTTAAATCCTGACACAGAGTCAGAACTCAAGAAACATTTATTATTTTTAATCTATTAAAAAATGAATTAATATGTCTACCAATCATTTCTTGAATTCTTCTCCTTCACTACCAACCTGCTATCTCTTATGTCTTTTTCGTTTTCTGTTTTTTTTTTTTTTTTCTTATAATGTCCTTGAATTCCAACAAGCATATCTCATCTGATCTCTTCACACCTGTCTGAAGACTCTAAGGACTAAATGCATTGCATGCTTTTAACCATGTCCTGTTTTCATGGATACCAATCCTTCATGAGCTCTTTTTCCTTCCTGTTCTGTGTTCATCTATCTGTAAAAATCCTATTCGATTATGAAGACTCAACTCAAGCACTACTCTTCTTTGAAGTCATTAGAAATTGCAGCTGATTTTCAACTGAGGGATGATTTTGCTCTCAGTCACTCCAGGGATATTCAGCAATGTGTAGAGCTATTTTTTCTTATCTTCCCTGTTGGGGCGAGGTGCAAAGTGTACTTAATGACCTCTAGTGAGGAGAAGCTCAGGTGCTCTGGGCATCCTACAGGGCACAGAAGAGTCCCCTACAGCAAAGGATTACCCAGCCTGAAATGTCAATACTGCCAAGGCTGAGGAGACCCCTTCTATTTTGATTATCTTTCCACTGAACTATCCTGTTCAACTGTGACCCTTCTGTGGCCAGGTCTTCATCTCTTGTACTTCAGGTTTCCAGCTTTCCCCAAATTCCTGTCTGTCAAGTAATATGAACTCTATAACTCTTGGTGGAAGAATATTTTAAGAAATGAATTAAAATATATTTTAACGAATATCTTGAAAATGCAAAAATGTCCCCATGAGCTCTCCATACCCTTTTATATTATTAAATTGTATATAATAACTTCCACAAGGACCCATAGTCTTACTGTGTTAAATTCACCTTTGGTTTTTTATTTTTCTGGTGAACATTTGAAACTTTGTGCTACAAGGTAAACCAAATGTTCCTTCACATTGTTTTAAGCTTAAACACCTTTGCTTTATAGAAGAGTATTCCATTTCCTGTAATAAACATAGAAATAGGGGAAAGTGCACAAATTAATCATCTGCAGAGCACTCATTTGCCATGTGTGAACTCCACAGGGGTGATTTAAAGGTTTTAGGATCTTAGAGACACAGGGTGTGTTTATGCCCCGGATATACTGAAAACAGGTGACAACCTTAGCATAACTAACTACCCAATTACTCAAGCAGAGGATGGGAGGCAGGTAATGCTGGTGTCAATGTTCATATTACAGTCAAGCAGGAGGGATGGTAATACTAATTAACGAAGTAACTCGACAGCTCATGGCTACACACAATTCACACAACTACTTTTCCAAAGGAGGAATAAAAAAGAAGGAATGACTCTCCCATGTCCTTGTGGCCAACAATTAGTCTTCCTCAATCATACCACTCATCATCACTAATGTAGATTTTTCCAACTCCGCCTCCTTATTCCCCATTTCTTTCACTCTTTCATAACAGCCACCTTTTAGCTTCTCTTTGTTCTGCATCTCCTATTTTCCCCAAACCCAACACACTTCCTAACGTCATGAAAGGCCAGCTTCCCCAGAACACACCACTTCCTGTTCCCCCTGCCAAAAGATTTCTCCCAGGACCCACCTTCCCCCACCCCACACTTGCCTTCTCTCCAGCGACTGTTCTTTTTTAGTTTTTTATTATTGATTCTTCAAATTAATTTTTTATCAGTGTTACAGTCCAATCTTTCCCTTCACACCAAGAAGCTTAATATTCATGTTACAAAACCAAGTAGAAAATGAATGCTTGATTAAAACCAAGGTAATCCCATCCTCCAATTCAGCTTTAATGCTCCATACACTTTGATGATGGAGAGGTGTTGATTTCTCAAGTGGTAAATCAGGGGGCAGGAGAGGGGACCATTTTAGAGTACACAGTGACTGCTTCTTCACTTGAAAGAGAATCTTATCTGAATTTCTTTGATAAGCCCTTTCTGGTTCAGTTCTTTCCAATGTGTCTGAAGAGGGAAGTTGTTCCAACATATGCTAGGTGTGAATTCCAGTCTGTGGCCGGGTGACAGTCACCGGGTCAGACTATTTAATCTGTCTGAGTTTCAGTCTCGAAAATCAAGTTGAGGCACCATTGCTCATGATTTTTTTTTCATGTGAAAATAAGTGAGAAGATATTTGTAAGAGGCTCAGGTTATGTGTGATCAATAGCTCGTACTGGATAAATGTTAGATTTATAAAAGAAAATAAGAGGAAACCATAAATTCCTCTTCCTATATAATTAATCCAAGACACACGTTTCTAATGACAGTCTAGCTGACTGTAGAGAGGGTCCATTATTGTTTCTCCAGATTCAATTTTGAAAGAAAAGCAAGAAGGGAGTTGATTGGTTCATGTTTCAAAAAAGAGTCTGGCTATGCAGTGAACTTGGATATTTGAAATAGAGAAGTTCTAAACAACATATGCTAACAGCCTCTGCTGGGAGGTCTAACAGAGCCCAGGACTGCTTTTACAAAATGTAGGTTCATCTAACTCTGCATTCACTAGAGAACGATGCCAAGGCATAGGGCATCTTGCCAGCGGTCTCAGGTGGGGATCATGGGTATCTTTGTGAGCTCCCTGTGCAGTAACAGGAAGGAACACGGTTCTGTTATCTCCCTAGAGCTCGGCACTTGACTGCAGAGTCAAAGTAAGGATGGCCCTCTCTCTGTCTCCCACTTTTTTTTTTTTTTTTTTTTTGCTTCACCTTCCACTCCCTGTCACCTGCAGTGTCACCTGGGCAGAGCAAACTGCACCACTGACCTGAGCATCCGTCACCCTAACTCACCTTCTTCAGCTTCACCACGCCCTCCTGGGTCTCATAGTCCGTGGTGATTTCGAACAGTTCCATGCCGTCTCCGTCAACGATGTTGTAGGTCACTAGGCCGTTTTCTCCAATGTCTGGGTCCTTAGCCTTCACTCTGCCTACTTCCTCTCCGGGGACAGCTGCTTCAGAGACAGACATCTGGTATACGCCTAGAGGAAGAAGAAGACATCTACTCTTATTTCCCTTTTTATTTGGCAGCTGTAAGACTTCAGATTTCATTGAATCCCGATAAATTTCTCAAAGGGTTTGAAATTGAACTTTCTATCGATTGAAAACATGAAAGAAGCGAATGGCTGGGAGGAAGGTCCCAGATGGCCTGCTTGCCAGAAGAACGCTTTCTACACAGGAAGATACAATGATATTGGGGTCCTGGGTGAGATGCCGGGGTCACCGGCCACATGCGAGGAAGGAAAGCCACACTGGGTTACATTTCTCAACAGAGAATGATGGAGAATCAACATGTCATCAAATAGCTGAGTTTTCTTTTCAGTGTCTTTAGGACGGACCTTGAGCTAATTTCAAGGATCACTTAAGGTCCTGCCAAGTGCCTAGAAAAACAAACTAAAATACCCTTCAGTATTTAAAAGACTTTGACAGCTATTTTTAAAATCAAATGCAAATTTTATCTTTCAAGGTCAGGACACTTCTAGCTCAGACCGTGGCTCGCCCCTTACTTTTTGTCTTCTGCCACCAGCTCAAGTACTACCTTCCCTGTAAAGTATTCCCACAGTGTGGTCCTTCCACAGGTATTTATTCAACATTTGTTGGGAAGGTAATATGTGCCAGGCACTGTTGTAGACACTCAGTGGCAAGAAAAAGAGTTAAAGATTTCTTACTCAGGGAGGTCCACTAAAGAGGAAAAAAAAACCCCACAAATACGTACACACTGATGTCCTTCCACAACCAGAGGTTTAGGGTGATGAGTGAGCTGTGGTTGTGTGTGCATGATTGTGTGCAAGTGCAAGGGTATACATGTGCAAGTGGGGGTGAAAGTGTGTCATTATGTGTTTAAAGGTTGCATTGAGTATGTGATGTGTGACATATTCATGTGAGTGTGTTTGTGCATGTGCAAGAATGTCAGTGGGCACACATGAGTGTGTTAAACTTGTGTTGTGAGAAAGAGAAAGAGATTGAGTTTGAACAGGGAGGCCGATACATTTGGAGGAAGGTATCTAATCTCCACCAAAGGGACTGTGCAGAACACACATGGGGACGTCTGTGGAATCAGTTCCATTCAATGGCAAGACCCTGGTGTATACAGAATAGCCAGAAGGTCAGTAAGACAGGCGGGCCTTCTGTTAGGAGATGGGAGAGTATGGAGGTAGGTTAGAGCTCAGTTGTGTAAAAAGGCAGTGAAAAGCACGTGAGTTAAATTCTTTTTGTTTTCCTCTTTCATAGTTTCCTGCAGCACTTGGTATTTATATTATTTGGATTTGAATATTTTCATTTTGGAGCTATATCCAATTTCATCTTGTGAGCCTTTGTGTTAAAGGCAAGGTGGGAGTGACTGTAGACAATCACCCGCAGATGGAAAGGTTTAGAAAGCCTGGTATAAGTTCATTTCCTATAAATCTCATTCAATTTGATGGCCATGGAACTGGTACAACTGTTAGGGCTACACTGTAATGTCACCGCAGCATTCTCCATGAGCAAGGACAATAAGGGCTGTGCATTGATAATCCTGCCTGCCCTACTCCCTCCAGCCCATCAAACAATTTTATAGTGGGAGCAATGGAGCACGTGGCTTTTAGAAAGTTATATGGGCCTTAATCTTGTTGAGGATGATAAATCTTGTATCTGACCAAGCAAAGTAATCTTTCTCCATTTGGGGGACACTATGAGAACTGATAGTTGCCTCTAATCTTCCACCTCAATGTTTCCCTTTTCTAGAATGTTCCTCGGACTGCTTTGAGTAAGGATGGTGCCTCCCTGGGACCACATTTGGTTGTACTCTTTATTCTTTTACTTGCAGTGCCATTTCTCCAGTAATAAACTGATGGGTTTTCAGGGAAGAGATGCCTTTGTGATGAACCCCACCCTTCCTTCTAACATCATGATTACCCTCTACCTTGTATTCACCTCTATGTACAGCAGTGGATTTGCATTCAAGGTCTGACTTTGACATATTCCTTTGGCAACTTATGTCACTTTTCATAGAAGTCAGTGTTACCTGTAAAGTGTGGGTTTTTGTAGGGATTTACAATATTCGTGACTAATCATTAAATAAAGGTAGAGGTGGCTGTTGTAATCACAATTATTAATTCCAAAATCATGTTTTCTAAATTTCCCCAGTAATTCTATAATTTTTTTAGAACACAACTTGGATAAAAGTGGCTAAATGTTTGTTGACAGCTTTTGTCAGGTGTCCTTTTAAGATTTTATACTAGCTTGTTTAGTGCTAACCATAATCCTGTTAATTTGGTACTGTGGAAGATTAAAGTGATCAAGAACTATTTCCTGTCCCACACGCTTCTCCTTCAGCATGGCTCCGATGGTCCTCCTGTGGAAAGGTGTGCTTTATAAGGACTCCACTTAACTTGTGGCAGCCTTCCCACCTAACTGGAAAGGAAGCTATGTGACTTCTGAGGCTAGGTCACAAGAGGCAATGCAGTTTCTGCCTGGTGTCCTTGGGGCTCTTGTTTTGGGGACCCAGCCACTGAAGGCTTGCATGGAGAGGAGCCAAACATCAATGTGGACGCACTAGGCATGTGAGAAAGCTATCTTGGAAGTGGATCCTCCGGCCCCCTGTGAGGCTGGGCCCAGTTGAGGCTGTGGGAAACAGGGATGAGCTGTGTCCTTCAAGCCTGGTCCAAAATATAGACTCACGACAAAAAAAAAAATCCCAAAAAACAAAAAACAAACAAACAACAACAAAAAAAAGAAACCTCATGCATTTGTTACATAGCAATAAATTATCGATTTGGATATCATTATATCCAGGTTAGTAATAAGCATACTGAGACAGAGGAAGGTTAAATACTAGATTACAGTGCTAGCACATAATCAATAAAATCCCTAGCTTGTGGCGTCTTCTCTTCCTCCCGCCGCCTTTGTTCTAAGTTGTTATTGTTGTTGTCATCTTGTTTTTGTCTTCTGCAAGAATGACATAAAGAGCTTCTCGTTTTCTAGATTTTTCTTTTCCAAAGCTGAGTGAGGCAGGACTGGGTCAGAGGAGAGGAAGAGCTGGTTGTGGCCGTGCTGAGCAGGGAAGCCACGCCCACCTACTTACTCTGCGGAAACTTTGGTGGGTTGTCATTGACATCAGTCAGTGTGATCGTCACTTTGGTTGTCCCTGAGAGTCCGCCCATGTGTCCACCCATGTCCTTGGCCTGGATCACCACGTGGTACTCCTCCTTGGCTTCCCTGTCCATGTTGGGAAGAGCTGTTCTGATGATACCTGGGCAGATGAGCAGGAAACATCACAGATACTCATTGACAACAGTAGAGCAGAGGAATGTTTTGAAGCACTGAATAAAACAACCCATTCCCTCAAAGAAAAGTCATTTTAACATGATAATTATAACTGAAAGCCGCCACACCTAAAGCATAAGTGTCTTTTCAAGAAAATCATGAAGATTATGTATACTGAATTAATTTTCATTTAGTTTGTTTCAGTGTCCATACAAATAATTACCTTATTTTCCTTGTATATAAAGAATTTGAAGTTTGAGTTCCTACTTGCCTAGATGTCCATGACTAAACTCGTATCTTTGAACTTCTAGCAGAAATTTTGGAACTCTATCTCTACATGTAATCATTAGAAACATTTTTATTGCCCACATGAAACTTAAGGTAGGAGGCATAAATTTCATGCAATACAGTAAAATGCTAATATTAATGTTTAAAAGAGTAAAACTAATGCTTTAGAAATATGCACAATGCTTATACAAATAATGTACTGTCTACTATCACTGACAACATCAATAAATTCATGATTTAATTCTTTCTAATCCCTGAATACTGGAACATGATTGGTGTGACCACTGCTCACTTAAATTTCAGGGATGGTGTGCAAAGTTTTTTCTCTCTATAGATAAAAGTAACACTTGGCCTACAAGTATAAAAAGATCACTGAGGAAGACTTAGTCCTGATCAATCTCTTCCTCTCCAATACTTCTCTGTTTCTGAGCAATACCTTGGAACTCACTGAATCTCATTTTTTTCTTATCTGTTAAATAATTTGGTAAGTTTGAACTGGTAGTTATTTATAAGTCGCTCAGACAAAGAAGGCTGCAATTTTTAACATGCCAACAATCTAGATGAAGTCCCATATGTAGTTTTGGTTAACCTGGAAAGTTTAATGGAAAATGTCTTTGATGAATCCTAGCCAATAACTGCATAAATTGTATTCTGAGCAAGGTGGCTACAAATAAGTGAATGTATAGGTAAATGGAAATTATATAGAATAAATGAACAATAGCTGGAGGGCTAAATATCTACATACATACATATATATTATCAAATTAGTGATAAGAAGAGGTACAGATTCTTGGTAAACATATTTCAAAACAATAGGACCTAAAGGCCCCTGAAATAATATGGTGGATGATCAGCTTTATAGGATTTTATTGTTTAGTCAAGAGTCAAATTTGGTACAAATGAAGGACAGATTTTGTTTTTTATTTTAGTCATTATATTTCTTCACTTTGTCTGGTTTACTCTTTGTTATCTGTAAGAAATGTACAAATTCTTTCATCTGGATTCTGATGTCCACTGGGAATCTATGCTCACAGCAGGAGAGAGTGAGAAAGTGTTGTCTCCTGAGGCAACAGGAATATTAACACCCACTCCTGACACCCACTGGATTGCACAGTGGTCTTCAAAGCATGCTTTGAGAGCTGCTGGTATTTTGTACCAGGCTCCAAGTTCTATGGTCTCTTAATCTGGTTCCACAGTCCAAGACCTTTCTGACATTCAAGTTGAAAATTGAAATTATTTGTCGTCATGACCAGGTGAAACATAGACATAACAATAACAAATATGTCACACTGCAAGCCAACTGTGTGCCAGGCACATGCATAAAGTGTCTAATCCTCACACTACCATTCTAAGGTGGCCCTATTGGTTTTTCTTTTTTATATTTGGGAAAACTTGAGAGTCAAATAGGTTTAGTAAGCAGGCGTGGACTCCTTATTTACAAAGGGTCACAAATCACAATGAGAGTGACATTCCATAGTACCTGTCTGTGCCTCCACTGAAAAGTAGGGCTGTCCTTCAAGGATACTGTACACTAACTTGGCACTGTTTCCATAGGTGGGATCATCTGCGTCTGAAGCTGTCACCTGGATTACAGATGTTCCTGGAAAGGAGAATAAATTAATTAGACACATCCCTCAGCTTTTCAAATTACATTCTTGTTCACGAAGTTTTATTTTAAAATTAAACTCAGAGGAGCACCTCACAATGATCCTACAGATTCTCCTTTCCCTGGAGTAGAGATGCAAAGTGAGCTTTATTTTTTCCTTTCTTCCTTTCCTCTTTCCTTCCTGTTCCTTTTAATTGCATGGTTCACAACAAAACTTTCTATATTCATATTACATTCTGCTACAGTTGGTAGTTAAAATAATAATATGAACCTTATTGCCAAAACATTCTAGGACCCATGCAATTGAAATGCTCAGTATATCAAATAATTAAATAAAAATCTCCCCAAAGAGTATAATAAATGAAAATTAATGATGAATTGCTTTTCACGAAAGGACAGAGTGCAATCTTCCATCTGCAGTGTGGCAATAAATATATCATTTATTGTAGCCTTGCATGTAATAAAATTGCTGCTAATACTACATTTTAATTAATTTATGGCTATAAATATTGTGCAGAATGTTGTTCCCTACTGACATGAAAACAGCATCTTCCCACCTCTAATCAGGCTGGTAGCCATGTGACAGGAGCTCACCAGCAGGCACCTAGCGTGATCTGAGGCAAGCATTTATGGGTCCCACCAGCATAAATGGGTACACCTGCGAACTGTTCTTTGCTGGTCACAAAAACCGAATATCTAGGGGATGGCATGTTGGAGAAGGAAAAGAGGAGCTGGAAGGATAACACTGTCAATGATCAGCTTCTCGGCACCAGGCACCATCTGGGGCTCATTCTATGGATCCTGCCAGCATTCTTCTGCTTGGTGTTTTTTATATCCATTTTACTTGTGGGACATTTGAGTGAGAGGTACGATGTTTTGCAATCTCTTTCACAAATTGTTTATGGCCAGAGTCAGGAGTTCAGTCCCAATCCGGCAAGCCAGTTCCTTCTGGACATTTTCATCAGGGAAGAAGGATCAGTGTGGGAGGCAAGGAAGCCCAGAGACACTGTTTGTTTCTAACTGTTCTTACTTTGCAGGGCTGTCCGTGACTTTCATGTATGTACACGTAAATGTCACTCTTTTCTGGTTCCCTCCTGGCATTCATTGTTTATACACACAGTCTTTTTTGAGTTTTTCCCAATTCCAAGTATTGTAGACAATGGAGATTTTTTTATAAAGAAGAAAAGGATCATATCACAGCTGAGGAAATTATTAATTTTCATAGATTAATGTACTTCTAAAACTCTGCTAAGTGCTTTTCAACTCCTTTACTTTTACTTCCACTTTATTTAACCCTGTCATCGTGTGTATATTATTTTACTCTACAGATGATGAAATACAAACTTAGAAAGGTGTGAGAAGTGCCTGGGTTCGTGTGTCTGGTCAGAGTTTCAGCGAGGATTCGGTCCCAGCACTCTCTGACCCCAGCACTCCACCATGACACGCCAGCATGGAGGGTCTGGGTGCTGTCCCTAAGCATGTGGGTCCCCAGAGCTGAGACCAATGAAACTTCCCATGGGTTACTCTTTGAGATGGCTGGCCTTTCTCCCTCACTTCTCTGCTGTCCCTGCAGCTAAGTTCCTGACTCTGCCATCCCCCATTTATATAGATTTAGTTGACATCCGTTATTTCTTAGTAGAATCCAGACCTGAATATTAAGAAAGTTAAAAAAAAAAAAAATCGCTGTGGGAAGAGGGAAGGCAAGAATGCTGAAAATGGCTTGATTTGAATTCACAAAGTAAGAGAAGAACTTGGAAGAGGAAGGAGAGGACACGAGAGTGTCCAAGAGGCAGAATGGGAGAAGCTTTGGGCTGCCAGGTCGCTCCTGAGTTGGCTGATCTCCATATTTAGGACTTGGTTTGTTTATCCATCAAAGTGGGCTGTGCGACACTCTTGGTTGCCTATATTCTTTGGAGCTCATGTGATTAGACATATCCTCTGATCAGAACAGGCCTGTTATTCACTGTGTGAAAGACAGACCTTTCCTCATCCGGGGCATGCTTCTCAAATGCTACAACTGCATGCATTCTAGAAAGTCAAATGGAAGTTGTTGTTGTCAGAAGGTGGCCAGTTGAAGAATGCCTTCAGAGTCCCATAGTTGAGCCATGGAATGTGTCGTCAAACACCTTGGGAAGACATACCTACTCTGAATCCACTGATGACATAATGTGAAGTGTAGTGAATTATGCATTCTGGGTCCACTTACTAGTGCAGATGACCCTGGATAAATTAGTTAACCTACTTATACCTTGGGTTTCTCATCTGTAAAATAGAGGCAATCAAACCTGCCTCACTGCAAACAATAATCACAGCAAAAATTAACTAAAGCCAGGCATGGTGGTGCACCAGCGAATCAGGAGGCTGAGGCAAGAGGATCACAATTTTGAGAACAACCTCAGCAACTTGACAAGGCCCTAGGCAACTTAGTGAGACCTTGTCTCAAAACAAACAATAAAAAGTGTTGAAGATGTGGCTCAGTGTTTAAGTGGCCCTGGGTTCAACCTCCAGTAACCTTCCCAAGAAAAAAATAGATAATACAGTGCTTGGAGACTGTCAATTATCACACGGTCTCCATCCAACAAATACTACCATTGCTAGTACTTACTGAACATCAATATGCCTTATTCACATTTTACAGAAAATGAAGGCTTAGAGAATAGATATAGGGGCTTGGGTTATAGCTCTTTGGTAGGGCTCTTGACTTGCATGTGCAAGGCACTAGGTTAGATCCTCATCACCACAGCAAACTAAATAAAATAAAGGTATTGTCCATCTACAACTAATTTTTTTAAAAGAAAGAAGAGATGTAATGGATTCTGATTCATACACCTGAGAATACAGAGGTCAGAAACACCCAGATTCAATCCCATTCTTCCCTCTTCTCCACCCTTTAAAAACTTAAGCTGCATTGCAATACCTCAGGTCCATTAGGAACATAAAATTCCAGCTACACCAATGAACCATTTTTGTTTGTTATTTTGCCACAAAAGATACAGCACAGGTTCTACTTGGGAGGACAGTCTCCACCCTGACCACTGGCAGGGACACCAGGCCAGGAAGTGTAGTAGGTCTTCCCCACTTACGCACCCACATTGGACCTCTCAGGCACGTTGGCGTGATAGGTCTCGTGCAGAAACTCTGGAGGGTTGTCATTAATGTCCTGGACCTTGACGATGAATTCCGACGGTGGCTCTAGTGGCCGATTGGTGTCCCTGTCCACCGCCTGAGCCATCAGTGTGTACTGGGCTCTTTCCTCTCGGTCCAATGTCTTGGTGGCATGAATGTTCCCTGATTTGTCATCAATCACAAAAATGGTTCCGGCTCCTTCACCTGAGAGAATGTATTTGATGTTCCCATCACCAGAGTCAATATCAGAATGAAGCTAGGAAAAGAGAAACGGAGATTTGTAATTTCACAAGGGATGGAGAAGGGAGATAGTGACTTATGGTGATGGCTGTCACATGTGTGCACACACACACAGGCACACATACACACGTCGTGAGAGTTCACCCTTATTTTACGAATGAAGAGACAGAATCCTGAAGAAGATCATTTTCTTGACCAAGGTCACACAGCTGAGAAACAATAAAGCCAAGGGTCAAATACTTTTCTTTTTTATTCTAGAGCTCATTCTCTTCCTTTCCCTCTTTTCATTCACATGCACACATACAAAATATACACACACATATATATATCTCTCATAATAGTAATTTAGAAAGAAATGCATGCATATCTTTAAAAATATAAACATGAATTTATGCAATTATAAGACTTCCTCTCAGTTCTGGCTCCCACGCCTTCATCTTCCCTGATCAGCAGTCACCATTGTTACCAGATTCATGTGAACGCTCTGGAAGGTATTCTCATCTACACAGTTGCGAGCCTATCTCTACAGTGACGGGTGTCCCAGCTTATGTTTACCTAATAAAGGTCCTAGCACACACTTCATTCTTCACCTTGCCATTTTCCTCTAACAGTAAATTCAGGTGCCCTTCCATATGGATACATCCAAGTCCACCTCACTCACACGGTGCATATTATTTTCATCTCTTTTAGCGCTCCTCTTCAAGGGACACCTGGGATGTGTCTAGGACTTTTGTTATTTCTAACAATTCAACTGATCAGACCTTTCCAGTATCCCTGCTGTGCAACACTCTGGTCTGTGGCTCTGAGGATGTGTCTTCATAGAAGGAGGGCTCATTCTGACCACAGAGGATGGGCAGGTGGGATGGGGTAAGACACGTGCAATTCTGTAGACCCTAGGAACAACCCTAAAATCCTGGAGGTTTCCACCTCTGAACAAAGCCTAAAGGCAAGATGGATCCTGCTTAAATCCATACTTGCCAGGCCTAAGAAATCACCCAGGTTACTTAGTTACCAGCCTTGTGCCTTTTGACCTTGAGTCATACTTTGAACATGGACCTTCCCCAAGGACCTCATCTGATTTTCCTGCTGCAACAAACTCCCCACACTCTCTTGTTGTTCAACTTCAATTTCATAAGTCTTCATCCTAATTTGAGTTCTTTGATCCTCATGATGCTCTTTGTGGGAAAAGAGAAGTATGTTTTCCCTGTTCTCAGAGTCCCCAGAGTAGACAAATGACCAAAAATAGGCCTTGAATCCACCTACTATGTAAGAAAAACCACTGTAAACTAAAGAACCTTTACAATAATTAAAACAATAATTATTGTTACTAATTCTCTTTAATACTAATTATATTGTTAATGCTATTTGATTACTATTACTACTCTGATTTTAATTATTAAATGAAACCAAGGCAAAGAGAGCTTGCCCAGTCACAAAGCAAGATTGAACATGCTGCTTTTTGAAATTTCTATATTATTTCAGTTTTCCCCAAAGATATCTAATTGATTTGTGGTGTTTCAAATACACCAAATATTTTATCTCAGAGGGATACATGTAGGTACAAATTTAAAAGATCATTATGTTTTTAGACCTCATGATTCCTCAGGGGAAAAAAAAAATAAAACTTTACTTCAAAATTTTTTTGTTTGTATTTTGTTGTGAAATCGTGGCTGACACACTTTGGAAGAAAAAGGTCGTTTGAGAACAACAAATGAAGTTGTTCGAAGGCCTGTAATGAATGGACAGAATTGCTCCAATCTTCCTATGGTTTTTCCCAACAGAGGCAGAGCGCCCCCTGCAGTCCCTCCCCAGTGGTGTTCCTCTGTATTCTCTGACTCGTCCAAAGTTAGGGGCTCAGTCCTGTGACTGAGGAATAAAGAAACAAGTGAAAATGGACAGATACTGAAAGTTTCTGGAGGCCTTCCTATAGGACACAGGAGTTGGAGATTTTTCTTAGGAATTAAATAGATAAATTTCACAATCGGCCAAATAATTGAAAATTTTACAGAACACACTCCTCATTTTTTTTTTTTTTTCCTACTTTGTTTTTGGATTTGCAAGTCAGATATGAATCCCCTTTTCTTTTTCTCTTACAGAGAAGAGTTATAGTATGGACAATAATATTTATGAGGTTTCACACAAAAACCAGTTTGGGAGATGAGTGGACCCTGTCAGGGATCAGCCTCTGCACCTTGCACAGCCGATTCCTGAGTCACCCACTGCCGGCCTCCCCCTCAGCACAGCTCAGCACGACACAGACTGCATTTCCTACCCGAAATCTCAAAGTCTATGTTTTGCCAAATTTGGCTTTTTCAGGGAATCTTGAAGCGCTTAACCTTGAATGTCATCAAATCAAAGGCTGTTAGAGGACAAGCCAGCTTCTCCATTGCTCTTATTTATGGAGAAATAGACCGGCACCATTTCAAAAGGAAAATCCATACAATCCAGTCACTTTTCTTTCCTCTCCCTTCCAATCTAACATGAGACTCACCCTTAGGTGTGAACTTCCGACAGGCTTTGAGAGACACTAGGATTTTCTTCCCTCCCTCTTGGCCTTCTGTTCCCTTCTAAGAGCCATGATAATTGCTTGGTCCAGAGATGATGAAATGGCTCCCCAGGTCCTGTTCCCTCTGTCACCCTCCCTCTCTAACACATCACGGCTCCCCAGTGAGAAAGTCCCAAGGCAGCAGGTTCAGTCTTCTCAGAATGATTCACACACACAGCTTTCCACCTGGTTCAAGCTACATGACCCCTGCCTTAACTGAAGTCTCTGCCTCCTCTACTTAGGGAATTGGCTTGCAATTATTTCCCTGAATTTCCATCTTCCAAAGTTATATCCATTTTGGGTATAAAAGAATGAAATTCCTTTGATACATTTTTTTTTTTCAAAATGATATGTTCCCAAACTGAGACTCTCATAAATCCCCTCTAAGTATGTTGATGATATAAATATGAAGTGCTGTCCTTAGGTTAAGGAAGAATAAAGAAAACCTTGTTGGTTGCAAGGGGCTCAAAATAACCTGACATCGGCCCCTTGCCTCTCTTTCCCCTCCTGAGTAACTCCTGCTCATATTTTAGATCCCAAGTTGTCATCAAGTTCTCCATAAAACCTTCCTTTTTTCTTCTCATTGTTACCATTTAATTTCATAATTACATGTATTAAATTTCATCCGTCCTCCTTCTCATTTCAGTTTTTCCCTTTTAATTGCTCAGATAACCGTCTCTTTTCCTCTGTACTCCAACCTCTTTCAGGTCAGGAATTATTCTTACCCTGGTGTAACACATACCTAGGACTGCACCTGCACGCGTAGTAGGATTTCATTTCTGAGGCTTATAAATAACAATCTCCTTGTCATTAATGTCACTATTATTCAAAAGATAGCTACATGTTTGACCAAAAATGATAGTGGCAAGCCAGTTTTCCAAATGTGTTTTGGATTCTCTACAACTTAAAGCGTTTTTGGTGATTCTACGGAAAGAAGGCAGAACCTGAGTAAAGCTAAGTCACCTGAAACCATCCCACCTGGGTTTTCCCATACCTAAAGCAACAGGAATAAAAATTATACCCATCCTGTGACACCCAGTCACTCATCTCTTCAAAACTGGGCTTAGTCCCAGGACCAGGAGACACAAGCCCAACTCTTTCTCTGAAGCAAAGTACCTTGGGGTTTAGTGAGAAAGAGAGAAAGAGAGAGATATGTATAATACAACAAAGAAAGGTATGATAAAAAGCATATAGAGAGTTATGAAAATGCAAAGGAAGGGCAGCCACATCGGGGTAAGAGTATGATCAAGGAAATGTCCCCAGATGGAGGATGATTAAAGAAGTAATGATCAGTTCCATGTCAGTAGACTGTCAAGCAGCCTATAGAGCTGTTTTATGGTGTTACCTTAAGTGGGAAACATGAGTGAGTTTATATCTTGGAAAAGAAAACTGAGAGCATGTGTGTACGTGATGCTGGGTTTTTACTGATGGCAAACCATCCATGTTTCCCCTATTAGCTTTCCATTTTTATTGTCCAAGTGGTATTATTCCCATCAGTGGAGGGAGACAGGTAAATGTCGCATGGAAGTAGGCTTACCCTGCCCACGAGCACAGGGTCAGGCCCGGTGTACTCCTCTATCACAAAGAACTGGTTCCAGACCCAGCCTCGCTTGGAACGCTGCAGCACCTGCCCCTCCTTGCCCTTCTCATGGTGTCCGTAGAATGAGGGCCGCAGGTGACTTCGACGCTCCAGGGCAAAGGCCTGGCTGTGGCACAGCATGCTCAGGCACACCAGCGCGGCTTGTAAACAATAGTTCTCCTTCATTTTTGGTTATGTGGTAGGCACAGGAGAATGCGGCAGTCACCGTCCACCAGCCCAGTGGCCGTCTTTCCTGTGGGAGTCTCCCAGATGCGTCAGGCAGACCTCTCCTGGAAGAGAATGTCTTCGCTCTCTGAGCACATCACGTCAGGGCTGCCCACTTCCCTGGTCAGCTTCTGCAAGCGAAGAGAGGTTTGATTAGCTGCAGGCTTCACCCTCAACTCATTTCATTTCCATTCAGTAAACAGGCATCAGCGTCAGTATAGCAAGTGCGCCAGCCTAGGGTCAGTTAACTGATGTCGTTTGAGTTCAACTGGCTCGTTTATGAAATGGGGATAAGAATCCTACTCATTGCAAGGATGTCACAGGGGTTAAATGAGCAATGCATGTAAGTCTCTTAGCACAATACCTGGTACACAGCATTTATCTGTTAGTGTGATTGATCATAAATGTGTTTGCCTATGTTCTTATAAGAGAGAAACTTGGAGCATTATAAAAGCCCAGGAGAGGAACACAGAATCCAAACTGGAAATGGCAGAGGTTCTACAATGAAAGCAGATTTTCTGGAAGACAGAATGACTGAGCTAACAGCAATAAGAAGGTAAATAATAGGATATGTTATGGTTTGGATGTGAGGTGTCCCCCAAAAGCTCATGTGTGAGACAATGCAAGAAGGTTCAGAGGGGAAATGATTGGGTTATGAGAGCCTTAACCCAACCAGTGAATCAGGTGATTACTGGATGTGATTTATAGAATGGCAACTGAAGGCAGGTAGGGTGTGGCTGGAGGAGGTGGGTCACTGGGGGCATAGCATCGGGGTATATATTTGTATCTGGCAAGTGGAGATGGCTTTCTCTGCTTTGTGATCATCAGGTGAGCTGCTTCCCTCTGCCACACTCTTCTGCCATGAGGGTAAGCCTCACCTTGAACCCTGAGGAATGGAGTCTGCTATCTATGGATTGAGACCTCTGAAACCATAAGCCCCCAAATAAACTTTTCCTCCTCTATAATTATTCTGGTTGAGGTTTTGTCACAGTGGTGAAAAACACTGACTAAAACAGGGTACCACGCAGAAGGAACAGCTTAACCCTAACTCTACAGGTAGTCGAAGGCATAACATATTTCAAACCTTTAACAAGCCTGGAAGATATAAGGAAAGCAGGCAATGGACCATGCTAGAGAAGGGAGGTCGAGGCAGATCCCAAGGATGAAGGGCAGTAAAAAGTTTATCGGAGAAATAATAGGTCAAGTTCTCAATGATTCACTGGTGAATGAATCAAGGCTACAATGATCAATGAAGGTTTCAATATTAATCCAATGGGCAATATTTGTTTTTGTCTGATCAGAAGTCCACCCCGAAAGCCCAAGATCCTAGCTGCCTTCGGCAGACAGGCTTACAGAGGATACTTCACAAGCTCTCTCTAATCAGGAGGAACAAACCAGTATGCTCGATCTAAAGATCTCATTTCTAACACCCAGATATGATGCAGCTACTCATCAAGAATAAGACTGAGACGCTAATACCTTTCACCTTTCCACATTCTATGAACATTTCAGATGGTCACCCCTGTTTTCTCTCCAGCTCTGTAATTCTTTGTGCTGGTTCTTCACTCCTGCTTCAGATTATTGAACTTCCCTCACTGGACTGAAGTTTTCTGGTGCTGAAAATCCAGTTTTCCTTTAGGACACTTCACTCTTTCTCTCCTCTCTTATAGCCCCGCACATTCTTGTTTAGAAGTATCCTTTCACACTGGAATGCGCCAGGACACCAGACATGACCCTAGCTCCTAAACCAGTTGACCTCACCATCACCCTTCCACCAATGGTCGGGGGATCTCAGAAGGTTGTTGTGCATGGAGGAGGACACATAGATATTGAGGATGATACTTCCGTTTAGTGCTGCTGGGTCCCAATGGAACTGGCAAGCTTACTGAACATTGTACTATTACCTAATTCTTCGCTAGCTGGTTTGGATGAAGTAGAGAGAGGAAGGAGGGACAGGAAGAAGAAAACATGGAGCTGTGCATTGTGGGAGGTAATTAGACTTCAAGATCAGATAGGCCTGAAATGAAATATCACTTCTAGATCTTATAATCTGAGTGACCTTGGACATGTCAATTAGTCACTCTGAGTCCCTGTGATCTCCTGTGAATGGCGAGAAGAACAAGAACCCTTGCACCCACATAGGGCTGAAGATAGAGTGGGGAACTGGCACACCCTGGATTTCCTCCATGTTTCCTAAAGTGCCACAATCCAAGGCTGCGAGTCTCACTTGCCTTAGGGGTGAATACAGATGGGGGTGCCCAGAAGAGGATAACGAGGTGCTTTCTATAAGGAGAGATTGAAGAACAAGAAGGACTCAGGATACCACGGCAATCTGGCCTTAAAAGTCCAGGAAATAAAGGAATTAGAGGAATTCTGATTTGTTCTAATTCCTTCCCTTCTGGTGGTCTGGACTCTGCCAATCCAGGCCTTTCTGTTTTCTTTGTAATATGGCAAAATGGATCTGGGGAGGCAATAGATAACTAATAAATTCCAGGTGTCCCCCACTGTCCTCAGTGACACTTGTGATGGTAGCATGGTAGTTCCTTCTTAAATAACAGGGAGTGTATTTAAACTTTGTGGTGTGCAGGCACTGGGGTGGATAAAGGGCTATGTGAGAGAAAGATGCTGGTCAAAAATGAAGTGCTATCATTCAACAGCTTCACCCTTACAATCAACATCGTAATAAGGCACTAAATGCTGTTTCTAGCTAGCAAAACAGATGATGTGGAAGAGCACAGAGAGGGCCCCAGGAGTGGTGAGATCCTACAATGAGGCAATAGGAAGCAATGGGAAGGTCTCCGGGCTTACATGGGGAAGCGTGAGACTGGTGAAGAATCTGCCCAGCTTGTCATGGCACTTCATCAGTTTCCCTCTGTGACAATCTGCTTCATTCTCAGCAAAGTGGCTTCCGGCTTCATATTCGTGGTTAGACCTCTGGTGAGAGATGGTGGGCACTATTTTTTTTTTTTTTTTTCTGATTCATATACTGTGTCTTTACTAGACTGGAAGCCAGACTCTTAAGTTTGGTTTCTATTTTATTTGTGATATATAACCAGGACCTGAGCTCAAAGCAGTCCATTCATAATATTCAAATGTATGATTTAAACCACATATTTCAGGTTCAAAATTAATATTGCCTCTATAGAAATTCAAGAAGCAAGAGAAAAGGAAGAGCATATGGTGTTGTGTGATCCTGCCCATTTTGTACCATGCCAAGTATTAAACGTTCATTCACATGGTGATAAATTATTCTTGCATATAAGCTGTGAAGTGTATTTGAAAGGGTTTAATTAAAGTTGATATTTCTGCACCTCTTTCTTCTGGCTGCCATTTTGTTGTAAAGTACAATTATTTCTGACACCAAAATGTTGAAACTAGATGACAACTTTTCCCCCCTTTATAAAAAAAGAAAAACAATCTAGCTTAATGCTAATGAGTTTAAGAGTTTCCATATGACCAATAAACAATCAACCTTGCACTTTGTTAGGAGGTAAACAATCTATTTACTTCTGTTGGAAAGGTTGTAAAAGTTGTCATTTGGCTTCATCATGTTAAACGCTTCGATAACTACCCAATAGATAAAATCATTTAATGATTACTGTAGTTTCATATAAGATGGATTTTACCACTTTTTTTTATTCATTTTCAGAATAAAAATATGTTTACAAAATTTTTTTCTAATCACTGTTCTAAAACATTACAAATATTAATCCATCCATTGATTTCTATAACAATCATATGAATAGACATGTTTCTTGTTCAAAAGGAGAAGGAAACTGAACCCAGATTTAAAAGTGACTTGTGCGAGGTTAGGCTTCTGGTAAGAGTTTAGCTAGTATTTGATCCCATGCCATCTGGCTCTAGTTAGTCTATTTGTAACCAGTGTATAATACCATCTCCTACCATTTGTTTAGTTTTTTAAAGTTTATAAGGATATGATATGGACACTCTAATAAAAATGGTAACCTAGCAGCCACCTGAATGTGGGAAGTAAGCCAGCATTGTATTAGATATACACCAATATTAAGATTATGTTGAAAATAGTTAACATTTGCCAGGTGCTATCTGTCCAATGTTCTTGTAAGGGTTTTCAATGAGTTGAGTCACCAATCATTCCAATAACTCATAGTACAAATGTTATTCCCATTTTACAAATAAGTATTTCAGGGTGCATCAAGAAAAAGTCACCTAACCAAGGTTACAGAGCCAGCAAGGCTAAGAGTTGAGATGGAACCCCCTGAATTTTGTTTCATACCTGCATTCCTATCTCTCTGATTCCACCTGTCACTGCCTCTCTGAGAAAAGACTGAGGATCAGATATAGAAACACAACCCTAAGAACATACAATTGACTGACCATGACAAAAGTTTAAGGTTGGGGAGCATGAGGCTTGGGGTAGGCTATGACAAAAAAAATATGAACTAAACCCCAAAGAAAAAGAGAAAGCATTTCATAGCAAGACCAAAGTGAAGAAGAGCAGGAAGTAATTATATCAGCCCACCCACAAAAATGTACAGCCAAACTGTAGTTAGTTAATAGTGTGCAAAAGTTAAGCTTTGTTTTTTTTATTTTAAATTTGTTTCAGAATTTCTATATATATAGGTTAAAAATGAATATGAATATATAAGTTAAAATGTATCCAAGAAGCTTTTTTTTTTCTGTTCTTTTCCTTTCTTTCTTTTTTTCTTTCTTTTTTTTTTTTTTTTTTTTTTTTTTAAAGAAATGCTTCTAGAATCTGGAGACGTGATTGATGTATTCAGTGCCAGAAACTTTGCAGGAATCTTGCATGAAAATTAATAGGAGACCTCCCTCCTAAGAAGACCTCGATGTTGGTAATAATTAGGAAAATATATCAGTGTTCTAATTAGCTTTAATAAAGACCCCCAGGGCAGTTCTTGAACAATTTTTCCATTAAAAATTTCCAGTGGTATGCCAGAATGCCTAAGCATTGGGGTTCCATTAAAACATATAGGAGGGCTTTATTTTATGATGGGAGCACATTGCTTGGAGGGAAAAATAAATGTTGTTGAAAGTCACAGGAGTAATAACATGACAGGAAAATGGATTTGCAAAACCACCAGCCCTAAGTGGAAGGCTTACCCCTCTATCTTGAGAGCAGATAGCCCGTCATAAGCTACTGCACCCTGAGCATAAAACTCTCTTGCTGTGCCTGCTTTTGTCTCTGTAAAGGAAAATGACATATTCGGGTGTTTAAGTATATTTGGACTCCTGCTGGAAATTGTTATCGGGTAAGGAAGGGAAGACGAAAGCACTTAACAAAGAGGAAACTGATTTGGAATTTCATCTCTCTCCTCCCCACAGAGTTGGAAGGATCAGACAGACTGACCCATTCCTTTTATTTCCAGGTAGCTAATTTACAACTAAAGACAGGTTATCACTACGTGAAGAATATTACCAAGGCCCGCACTAGAACTCAAAATCCCATTCTGTATGGGCAATGTCTCCTCATTGGTGAGTGAGCTCAGGGGCTCTGGTCTCCTCTTCAACAAACACAGCTTTGTAACCAATCAGATTCTATTATGCAAATTAATTCAAGCATATTTTATCCCGTGTTTTGATCTCATCATTCAGCACTGAGCTGGTGTCTGGTTTCAAATCAAATCACAGGAATTATGTTTTGTCTGTGAAAATCATCCAGGAAGGGAAGAGGAGGTGTTACAAGAATTATCGAATCACGAGTCTTCTTCCCTGATTTCTACACTGGCATGAATTCAAGGCAATCATTTTTTTTTCAGGTGCAAAATATACAGTGGAGACCACAAAAGAATTAGGGTGTATATTACTCCACTTTAATATCAAATTCAAATGTTATGGTATGCAGAAAATGTGCCCCTTATTAATGATTAGCATGGTCTCAAAAGATGCGTTGAAATATCACAACCGTTCCAATGTCTGACTCTAGAGAACCTCAGGTGCTCAGTTTTGGAAATACAAAGATCATTCACTGACTGCATGTCATGCAAACCTGGGTCCAAAATTTAGCTCCATCACTTACAGGTTACACAGAATTAAATTACAATAGTAGGTAAAATCTTTGGACAGGCTTCTGGTTTTTCCAAAACTGAGTAGCATGCTCAGGGCTCAGTACACATCGTTTTATTGTGTTTCCACCACAACGGTATGAAAATATTACTTAAATTTTTATTTATGAGAAAACAGAAGCTCCGAGTTATAAAGTCACTCACCCAAGTACAGGCGGAATTACTGGCAATGTTGCAATTCATGTTCGGGTTTACATGATTACAAAACCCATGCTTGGCCTGGGAATATTTCACCTGCCTTCCAAACTCTGAGAGTCCACAGTCCTGATCTTCAGTATAAGGAGAAGGTATTTCCCATCTTCAAGGATCATGACAGCTACAGAATTTTATTTGATATTGACAAGCATCTTTGTTAGATGTGAATTCCATTATGCTCTATGTCTGTATAATAAGACTTTATATTCTGAGGGTGCCATAGCCAGAAGGTATCATAGGAATCCAACTTGAGGCCCCTGACCTCATCCTGTGTAATCATTTGGTACCTATTTATCTCTTTACATCATTAAATCATCTCCAAATGATCAGATGGTCATATGCTAGGCGTGCAATGAAGAACTTAATATTTGTGCTCTGTCCTCAAGACAGACTTTTTCTCACTGTAATATTTTTAAATGTTAATTATTAAGATGAATAAAATATATCAACACATGCAGGAAATCACACTGTCAGCAGTGTCAGCCTTGACGATGCTCTACATGAATGTGTGGAAAGGGAGAGGGATTTCATTTTCGATTTTTTCTTTCTTCTGCATAAGTTAAACTGAGTGAAGATGAAGGCAAAGTGGCAAAAATAATCAGATGCATAACATCACCTAACATCACTGTTGATATGAATGTCCCATATGAAAATGCCCTGTGGTCTCTGAGCAGCAAATACACATAAAACTGTCTTTATTTGCCCATGCCTTCATTTGGCAACAGCTTTACACAGTGCCAGGTCTGGGTGGGACCTTGGGAATACACTAAAGTCAAGTGGTGCCTACCTGTAGGATCTGTGTGTGTCTTCAGCTTATGATGAGAACATGACCTCTTCAGGTGAGTGAGGGTACCATGGGGTCTGAGCAATCAGGACTATGTACAGGAGTGTTATGGTTTTGATGTGAGGTGTCCCCCAAAAGTTCACGTGTGAGACAATGCAAGAAGGTTCAGAGAAGAAATGATTGGGTTGTGAGAGTCTTAACCTAATTAGTGAATTAATCCATGATAGGAATAAACTGAGTGGTAACTGCAGAGGTAGGGTGTGGCTGCAGGAGGTGGGAATTCAGGGCCTGGCTTAGAGGTAGATATTTGTATCTGGGAAGTGGAGACCTCTCTCTCTGCTTCCTGATTATGATGCAAGTTGCTTTCCTCTGCCACGCTCTTCTGCCATGATATTCAGCCTCACCTCGAGTCCTCTGGAATGGAGCTGGCTTCCTATGGACTAAGACCTCTGAAACCATGAGACCCTAAATGAAGCATTCCTCCTCTACATTTTTTCTGGTTGAGCCTTTCAGTCGCAGCAGGGAAAAAATTGACTAAAACAAGGAGCAAAAACAAGTCAGTGATCACAGCCCTGCAGATGAATGTGACATATCAGCTGTCCTCTGACATTATCCTACCCAAGTCTCTTCCAAGTAAACCCCCACACCCACAACCACCCATGCCTGGAACCTCCTTCACTCACACTCTGTGGCATGACCACACCTACTCCTGTGACAAAGTATACGCCGACCATCGGCTGCCTCTACCTGTGCAACATGGCTCATAATGGTAAGTTGGGTGAGTTGCAGTCTCTTGGGAACATGAATGAAAGAATACAGGAATCCTCTGCAGTTGGTAGAGGGGGCTGAAACAGGTAGTTTGGGAGGAAACTGAGGATGCACAGCCACTAAGTGACATCTAGCAGTGGCTCAGGTTTCTGTGAAATTAAGGACATTAAGGATCCAGTTGGAAACCAAAAAGAAGTAAATACAGCCTCTGTGCCTATGCTATGCAAATGGAAGATTGTGCGACCCTGTTTTCTGAAGACCTTGACAATCAGGGACTGCCCTTTAGCTGCTGTCTCCAAGGAACCCAGCCCGACTGATTTGTCTCTGAACTTCTATGAGGTCGCATGCAATACCCTGTCCCTCAGATGACAGTTCACTGCCTATATATGGGCTAATTTGAGGGCAGCCCCTTATCAAAACAGCGACCTAGTGAACTATGAGAATTAGGAGGAAAAAGTTAGGCCTGTTTAAGGGTGCAATACACTAGTTGTGAAGATCACTTGTTCAGCTGTAGAATTTCCAAGGAAGATGAAGCCAAAATAACAGATCTCTAGACCAAAAGTCAAGATAGATATGCTACAGCATAGGTTCTGCCAGCGAACTGATGTTCGACATTGGAAAAAAAATATGCTTCTTCCTCAGGGACTAAGTTTTTCCTTTTATAAAGCAGAAAGAGGGAAATTGCTTATTAAAGATTATTCCATACCTGCAGAAGCCTGTGAGTCTGGGCTTTGCTGAGACAGAGCAACCCTCCTGATGGAAGTTTTCATCTCATTCTGAGGTCTGAGCCCAACTAATAGGACACCCCCCCCGCCCAACTCCAGGAAGCCTCACGTACATACAATCTGGTGGGATCCGTGCCCTCTAGGCCTGGGCAATGCATCTCCCTGTTAACCTGACAGTTGAATCCGTGCATTAGGACTCAGCCTTTACTGATGGCCAGTGGGAATACATTAAGGATTTCTAGCCAAGACATTGGCAGGATCCAGAATATCTAAGATGTGCAGTAGAAACAAGGGTGAGCAGAAGCAGCTGTGAGGAAGCATTGAACAATCTAGCTCAGGAAGAAGGGCTTAGAGGAAGGAGGCTCAAGGCATTACTCCCTGGATGTATGACTTATCCTCTGCCAGTCCAAGCTGCCATGTTGTAGATGAGAAGCACATTAGGATGGTCTCAAAGTGGGAGTCCCAAGATCAAAAAAGGTGATGCATTGAGAGAGAACTTTGTAGGGTACCTGTCACGTGGGGAACATCAAAAAATGTAACGTGTACAAAGGCAAAAGGCTTTTCTCTCCTGATCACTATTATAAAACAGAAGACACCCTGAAACACAGTAGGTGACCAAGATTAGTTAGCGACGCTGTTTCTCCCACAAGTAAATAAATGCATACTATAAGCCTGGGATATGTGCATTGGCACAGCATGGTGCTTGCCTCATAAGGGCTGCAGGAGTTTACTGTTTACTAAAGGGGAAAAAAATCAATACCTCTAATAGGGATTGCTGAATGTAAGGACAGACGTGCTTGAGGGTGCTGAGATAAGTAATCCAGTGATGTCCAAAAGATACACAATGTGAATCACATGCATAATATTAAGATTTCTAGACGATATGTTTTAAAAAGTTCAAACATGGGTGAAATGAATTTTAACCACATATTTTATTTATCCAGTATGTACCAGATTGTCTCATTTTATCATGTATTCAATACATAAACTATTGAGATATCCACATTTTTTTGTGTGTGTTTGTGTTTTGTTTGGTGTCCTGGAGTCACTGAAATACTCCGGGGAGAGGAATCATGAACTAGAAACATGGCTCCAGAGGAGGAAAGAGGTTCTAGAAACCCTGCAGATGCAGAGGGCCCTGGAACTGAGTGGAAGGACAGAGGATGAGGCAACTGTAAGAGGAAAGTGAAACCATAGTTGTGTTGTTGCTGACCCTCCTCAGGGGAAACGTGGGTCTGGAAAGCAAAAGCACTAAGTTTTAAGCATTTTAATCTTTGTGAAGCCGATGGGCAGGTGGACAGGTAACTCCAGCACAGGTTCTAAAGTTCTTCCAAGGACCACCATCATCAATGCAACCCTTTCTGTTTAAGTGTGGAGATGCTGTTATAGTGTTAAATTCTAGAACCTCCAAACTGGATGACAAGGGAGGGAGTTTCAACTATTGGTCTCTCACTTCACAGACAAATAGGAAAATCGAGATACAGAGATGATAAATAACTCATCCAGAATGAAAAGCCAAGTCAGGAAAGCCTTACCTCCTCCCTGTGCAGAAGAAAAACCAAGGGGGTGGGGGAAGTATCCTCAGGAGAAGGTTCATTTTATAGCATCTCCCTTGCCCTCTCTCCCCTAAATCTGGATTCAAAGCCATCTTCTCTTTCAAACCATCTCCAGGAAAACAATGCAGACCAGGAAATGACATTCAAAAGGAACTGGAGAGACTGTCTGAGGGGAACAGGACCAGGGACAGAAATCTTCATATTCTCCCTGGAGTCTGATGTCCTGAAGAGAGCCACTGTGGAACAGTCCGTTTTTTTTAGGTATAAATAAACAGAGGAGGAGGAATTGTTATCCAAAGGTGGCCTTGATAACTGACAGGGGCTTCATGTGGGTCTTTCGAAATAATTACCAAAGCCAGGGAGAGCGTGACTCAGGCACCTAGGGCTCAGAGCCTTTTGATTTCTGAGAGGTGCATCCTGTGACTCCAGTTAACTCAGAGACACACACGCTGGCCCAGCTTAATCAGAGCGCATGGGTACCACCAAGTAGGAGTGGCATGCGGTCAGGTTCTTCCAATTATCAGAAGCCCGATTTTCACCAGAGTGCGGGTGGGCTATTCTGAGGGCTCTTTACTAATGTACTTCCCTGGATCCCTGCATTCTGCCAAGAGCAGACTAAACACTGCCACATTTTAAATGACATTTGTGTGTTTCTACATAAACTACAGAGAGTTTCTTACCCCCTTTACTTTTGGAAAATAGACACCAACAATAGCCTTGTAATTATCTCACTGTTGTTTCAAAGAAGCCAATCTTTGAAGTCCAATCCTTTCTTTTCAATGTATTAATGTCATTTAGCAGAAGAAAAAAAAAATTTTTTTTAAGTGAGGGATAAAAGAAAAGTAACGGGATACAGCAAAGCAGTCAAGTGCCTTATATGTGTGCAGAGCATTTTCTGAAGCATACGCTGAACCCTCCCAGACAGGCAGGACTTTCAAAGGCAACGTTAAGTGTCTTTTGTGGGTCTCAGATGATATGGTTCACTTAATTAGATTTTCTGTAATCCCAGGTTAATCCTATTGAGACTTACAGACGTGAATTTTGACTTGCCTGGCAGAAACATCTATTGTTCCAAATGCATTTCTGGAAGAAAAAAACCTTATTTTTAATCCATTACCAGAATCATTACCACCAAGACACCTTCTCCCTCTCTCCTCCCTCAGGTAGAAGGGACCATTTTGTTTCCTTTGGATCACACTGTCCTTTTACAAAATTTAACAGGGGCACTTTCAATAATTCTTTGTCCTCAATTACATCATCCTCTTCCCCAGGATATATTAAGTTCTCTAAGAATTTGGATGGCAGTTAACCCCTCACTGAATTCCTTGCCACTGGGCACAATAGAGTATGGAATGGACATTGTATCTGCTGTCATTGAGTATCTGGACTAATGTCTCTCAACCTTGACTGAGCATTAGAAGCAACGGGGGAGCCTTAACAATTCCATTGTCTTTACCCTAAGCCATGTAAAATCAATAAAACCCAGGGTACGGCACTTTTTAAGTTCCCAGGTAATTCCAATATACATCTAGAGTTGATAGATAGAGTTATGCTATCCAGTAGGATACAAGTAGACACAGGTGGCTCTTAAAATTAATTAAAAGACTAGGAATGGAACCACCATATGACCCAGCTGTTCCACTCCTCAGTATTTATCCACAAGCACTGAAATCAGCATACTATGGCAACACTTGCATTTTAATGTTTATAGCAGTACAATTCACCATAGCCAGGTTATGGAACCAGTCCAGGTGTTCATCAACAGATGAATGGTATGAATTCACAATGGAGTTCTACTCAGCCGTAAAGAAGAAAGAAGTTATGCCATTTGTCAGTAAATGGATGGAACTGAAGAACATCATGCTAAGTGAAATAAGCCAGACTGGAAGAACTAGGAAGTAACATTGATCAAATTATGCTATGTGCATGTACAAACATACCACAATAAATCCTACTCTCTATATAATTAGAATGCATTAATGAAAAAATGTATGTATGTAAATATATAGAAGGAAGACCTAAAAATAGAGGAAGGGGAACAGAGATGGAAAGGGGAAGTACCAGGAAATGAATTTGAGCAAATAGGATCATGTGCAAATATGACTATTTCACAACAAACCTCACTATTGGGTATAATTATAATGCATTAATAAAAACCTTAACATTTTTTAAATTAACTTACATTTTAGGACAGTTTCTCAGTACAATAATCCCATTTGAAGTGTTTAGTATATTCATCTCATTTCAAGTGGTTATTTTAATCACTGAAAAAGACCCTGTGTGCCAGTGTTGGTTTTAGGCTCTGAAAATCATCATCTGAATCAGAAATTATCTGTTTTGATGATAAAGAGTACAAAGAACACAGTTCTGAGTGTTCAAAGACCGGCCACTCGGTCACTCAGTGTCCAATAACTGAGACCTCAGTTTTCCTATCCATGCAATGAAGGGTTGGGCAACATGGTGGGTGTCTCCTCAAATGTGATCAGGGGAACACTCTGACAACTCAAGGGATGAAGTGCTATAATGGGTAGGCTAAACCCACTGGGACTACTGTCCTCAGCAAACAGAACAGACAGCTAGACTCAACAAAATTTCTCTTTGAAAAGCAACTCTGCTACGTTATAAAAAAAAAAAAAATAGGGAAAGAACTGAAACCACTTGTGATATTTTGATCCCTAACAGACTCCCTGTCTCAGTCCAGCAGCAAGTTTGTAAATTCCTGCTTGGATGCCCATAATCTCCAGGTATGGGGAGGAGGCCTCGGCTCAGGAAACCAGCAGCACTGACAGCTGACAACTCATTTCTCCTCTCTTGAGTCTGCATCCTCCTAAGAAGAAAAAAAGGAACGACATCTGACCTCCCTTCTTCCCAAGTTAATTTGAGGGTCACATGAGATAATGGATGGGGAAGCTCTTTATAAATGCATAACGTGGGCTGCACAGGTGAGGACAGGGATGATAAGAGGCTGACTGCAATGCAACTTAGATTTCTGTAGCTAATTTTAAAAGCTTTAGCTTTTAACCTTTGGTATTATGGATTGTAGATAAATGTAAATTATCTTTTGTTATTACAAGAAAGGCTATGTGATTCTATCCTTTTCTCCCACAAGGATATAAAATCTGCTGGATGCTGTAAATGGGTCCCTTTCATGTATGCGGGCATCCTTTTTGTTGGCCCCAGAATGCAATGGGATTCTGCAGCATTGACATGTGAGGATGCTGAACTCAGCTCCTTGGCAAGGGGATGGTGCGCATAGTGGGGAGAAGCAGATGGCTGAGTCTTGACAAGCAAAGCTGATACAAACCAGACACAGACTCAGTGGGGATACAGGTCAGAAGTTCCTCTGCATAAACTCCAGGTCTCTCAATTATCCATGATATGGGATGATAATGGAGCAATCAGGGCGAGGCAGAGGAAAGCCGCCAGCCAGATGCAATGGGTTTTCCTGGCCAGATTAGTTCTAGGAGGTCATCTTGTCAAATCACTCATCATCCATCAAATTTCTGCTTGAAACAGCCCCAACCTCTGGTGAGCAGGTCTGTGAGTGAGTTACCATCTATGCCTTACCTTCTTTCCACTGAGTATCTGCCATGTCACAGACACTATGCAATATGATTCATATACATTCTTTTGTTTTCATTATTTTAATTATTGGTTCTAGTTAGTTATACGTGACAGCAGAATGCATTTGGATTCATGGTACACAAATGGAGTACAACTTTTCATTTCTCTGGTTGTACACCATGTAGATTCACACCATTCGTGTAATCATGCATGTACATAGGGTGATGATGTCTGTCTCCTTCCACCATCTTTCCTTCCACCACTTCCCTCCCCTCATTTCCCTCTACACACATCATCATCAGGTTAGTATCACTGCCTCCATAAGGAATTCAGGTAAGAAAACAAAAGCATGAAGCACTCTAGTTTGTATTTAGTTTATTTCTCCAGCCAGCTGTTGACTAAAATGAAATTTGTGGGAATATATGACCCACATGGAAGTTCTTTCCCTTCTACCCTTTGACACTGAGCTAAGATCTACTTCTATATTATTCTCTTGAATTATGTTTCCTGGAAATGCTCAGAACTCAGCCAGCCCTCTTTCTATATAGCACCTTTTGAAAAATATTTGTGAACACTAGGATTTCTGCAGTAGTTAAGTGCTAAGAATTTAGTGAAACAAGTTTGTCATCTTTGAGGAACTTAGAAGTTACTGGAATTTTTAGAGCATAAGCCTTTCCCAAAGGGTCTTATATTCTCCACCTTGGGTGTAACCAGCTCTTTCCATACTAGCTTAGAGGATTGCCTCCATCATTTCCCAGGTGTCCCTCATCCTGCCCAACTCTTCCTCATAGTCCCTGAATGAATGAATCATGATTTTCAAACCTTTCTCCCATGATATTTTCTTATTAGAGCAAAATTTTGCTCTGCATCTTTCCCTTCTAAGTCTCCAAAGAAGGTGCTAATAAGTAATAAAAAGCAAGGTGTGCGGGGAACTGGAGGAAGACAGCAGATAATAAATGTCTTCCAGCAAATGGAGTCAGCCCAACAGGAGACAGCCCTGTGAGATGTCATAAGCTGATCGCTGTGGAGGAGGGTGGGTATATTGTTCACAAGGAGGTGTGCGTTGTCACAGGTGTGAGTTCTGCCTGGGAGAAACATGCAGCCAGGGGTATGTTCCGCCTTTGCTCTCAGGGATCCTCCATGCTATTGACCAATTGCATCTTCTTCTAAATAGATTTATCAGAAGAATACATCTGCAGTTCTTGGCAACACTTTTGGTTGCTTTGAAAGTACTCCTTGGCATTACTCCCTGAGGGTAGACTCCTTTGAACTACAGCTGCCCCAATCGGTCAAGGGGCAGATGAGGAAAGATCACCAAAGGATGGTTGCTAAGCATGACTCTGTCGACAAGGACTCATTGCCTTCCTGGTAAGACGTCCCTGACAGAAATGCCTACCACTTTCTCTCAAAAAGGACTTCCCAGGAAACCACAGAAAACGACCTGGTCTCCTGTTTCAGAGGCTGTTCCTGCTTCGGAATCCAACCATGGCATCAGCTTATACTCTCTGCAACCCTGAGGACTCTTATGCCTAGAGATGGTTAGATGTCTCCAGGAGTGAAGCCCCAGCCTCCTCACCTTGCTCTCACAGCCCTCAAGGGAGGAGGAATTCAGCACTTGATCGACAGTTGACTTAGCAGGTATATACACAGAGAAAACAGCTAATGGCTCCAGAGCAAGTCAGTGCATTCAAATGAGTGACACATTGTAAATATTAAGAGAGGTCAAGATTCATTCAGAATGGCATGGCCACTTCACAATGAAAGGACCTAGATCTAGAAGAACATTGGTGGAGCTTTGAAAGGTAGAAATGGAAGGAAGACACTGTAGTCTTTCCCATGCCTGCCACTACTCGGTGGCTACATATTCTGTATCACAAATTGATGGCTTGCTTCCTGGGAAACGATTCTCTGGTCCTCCTCACCATGGCTGAAACCCAGTTTGACTGTTTAGTACTTTGAGGTTCTGCTTAAGAGATATTAGGTTCCTCTCCCTGCAGTCGGCCATTGCCCCTGACATTTTTACCTACCACATGGGAGTCTCACTTCTATCTGGACAGAGTAGAGAGTAAATGGTGCTTCCTGCCCTAGTCTAGGTATCTCTGATGTGGCTGGGTGCCTTCCCCAGATCAACACAGATCAACACAGGCCAGGGACTCTGGGATCTTAAACAGTGTCGATAGTCTTAGGGTTGTTACAGCTATACCCTCGCATGCACAGACACACCCACACACCTAGCCTGACCTTCCTTCCCCTCCCCAATTCTGCAGCTGGCCCTAGGACTGGACCTACAAGATAATACAGCTACAGCATCCAACTTTATACTGCAATGAATGAGTTGAGCCCACCATGGCGACATCATTTAAATCCTTTTCTTTTTTGTCAGTGTTTCACCGGCTTGCACAACTCCCTTCAACAGATGCCCAATCCTCAGTGCTGGGGTCACCATTAATAGCTTCCTGCTGAATACACAACAGTACCATACACCTTGAGGATGTGATGCAGGGTGAAATACCACTCACACAAAGACAAATGCTGCATGATGCCAGCTATGTGAGGCACGTAAAATATCCAGATTCAAAATATCAAGGAGTAGAATGTTGGTTTCTAGGCCCTGCAGCAGGGGAAATGGGGAGTTACTAACTTACTAATCAACAGGCATAAAGTTTCAGTTAAACAAGATGAATACTCTTTAATGATCTGTTGGACAGCTTTGTAGCTATAGTAAACCATGCTGTATTGCACCCTTAAAAACATATTAAGAAGGTAGGTCTCATGTTAAGTTTTCTTACCACAAGAAAATAGCATTTTATAAAATGAATTTAAAAACTTGGCAGAATGGCACATGGCTATAATCTTGGCAACTCAAAGGCTGAGGCAGGAGGATCACAAATTTGAGGTGAGTTTCAGCAATCTAGCAAGACCCTCAGTAAGTTAGCAAGATGCTGTCTTAAAATAAAATAAAATTTAAAAAGTGACTGCAGTGCAGCTCAGTGGTAAAGTACCCCTGGAATTAATTCCAAGTGCCAGAAAAAATATATGCATTTTTTTTAATCTGCAAGCTGAAGAAGAATTGTATAAGTGTTCCTCAGCTCCTCAATGAAAAGTTACTATCAATTGAGCACAGTCCTGGCTTGGTGACGTGACAAGGTGTGGAGATGTCACTTTGAGAAAACTGAGCACAAGACACCAACACTATCAAAACCAGGATCCAGAGGAAATATTCCTGGGGACAGAAGAAAAAATAAGCAGCATTTTTGATGAACATGTTTAAAAGATGCAGTCTTTTTTCACATAATTACAAATTGAAAACTTGGACCTGACAGTGAACTTTGAGTAGACAAATGAGAAAAGATAAAAAAAAAAAAAAATTTCCTGCAAAGAGTAATAAGGATCTTGTCACAAAGATGTGATTCCCGCCCCCCCACCCCCCTCCAGTGAAGTCACACTGGAAAAAGAAAAGCATGATGAGGAGAAATTCAGATTACAGAAGAATAGTGACGATTCTTTTACTTATAACTGGCTGAAGAATTTCAAGTCAACTCCTTAGTGAGTTTGGAGCACTGAAGGTTTATGTGGGGACCACTGGACATCCAGGATACTGGTAGATGGATAGTTTTAGAGTAGCTGCTTGTCCTTATTCTTTTGTGTGACTTTGGTTATCCTAAGCAGAATTCCTTTGGTTACCTTTCCGAAGTCATATTCTAAAAGCACCTTCAGTATGTTTTGAGAGGTCCTGGTCTCAGTGGGAACTATCCTGACATTTGCAATGAGGTTTCTGGTGTGTCAAATTGGCAAAGCTATGTCACGAATACTTTTCGTATAACTTTCTTTTATGGCTTACTTCTCTGAAGTTGGGTCCCAGAGTGAACCAAATTCTTGCTTTGCTCAGATCAAACATTTCCAGAAATAATCATCACAAATTTGAAAGAAGCACTTTGTGCTAGGGTAAGAAAATTTCCATTCCTAATCACAAGACTTTACAAATAAATACTGATCAGGTACTTAGAAATTTAATCAAATATATCATCTCAAACCTTTCATACAACAATGGATAAGTCATTAACATGTGGGAACTGGGGGTAAGGGATTCAGATCTCAAAGATCTCCAATTCAATTTTAATTTCAGATAAGCACGCACGCAAGCGCACGCGCGCACACACACACACACACACATACACACACACAAACACAATATATAGTATGTCCCACACAGTTTGGGGGATTTGTACTAAAACAACTCTTTGTTCATAAACGAAATTCAGATTTAATGGAAATCCTGTATTTTGTCTAGTAATCCTCTTGGAAACTCATTAGTCAAAATAATGAACTGGACTAGGTAAACCAATCTTCAAACTCTGAGTTATTTTTACTCTAAATCCCAGAATCATTTTCTTTGCAACTATCTTCTCTGTGAACTGAGAATGTTCTTGCTGAGTCCCCACAGAAGCAACATCATTGGGTAGAAGAGATCACATTTACAAAAATGCTGACAGTTTGGAAACTTCTAACATCAATGTAACTGAGGTTAGAGAAATCCAGGTTAGGATCTTTGATTTCCCCAGAGAAGGCAGAACAGGCCTTCGATACTGACAGGTGACCTACAATGTAAAAGGCCTAAGGATGAAAGGATTATCCATGGTGCTAATTGATTGAGGAATTAAGGCTAATGTTCTCTTTCATCCTCTGAGTTGCCACTGGTTTTGAAAGAACAACTAAGACCTAAATCCTGGGTTAAGGATCATTTATATTTGGAGCATGTACCAAACTGGATTAGTGGGTAACTTTTAAGGTCTTTTCAGAATTCAGCACTCATAGATATTTGTTCACACATACCAAAAAGCTACCAATGCATTCATCAAACATCCCATAGGCTTGGGCTGGGGCGCTGGTGCTGTGTTCAACAGAGGCAGTACCAAGAAGATGCTGTCATGGTATTAGAAGAGAGTTTGCCCTTATTCTTCTGTGTGGCTTTGGTATCCTTAGTAGATTTCCTTTTGTTACCTTTTCAATGTCCTACTCAACAAAATCCTCCAGTAATTTTTCCTGGCAGGTTGGTGGGCAGACAAGAGAATAGGTAAATGTAAAAGTAATATGATAGAGGTTTCCATGGGGTCCCTAAGATATGCAGAGGTGAGTCATACAAATCAGGGTATAAAGAAGTGGTTGGTCAGTGTTAGTGAATAAAACAGAAAGTCTGAATTAAGTCTTGAAGTATACGAATGTTCAAGGTGAGGAAGAGCAATCCAAGAAGAGGGAACAACATGAGCAAATACCTAAGACATGCAATTAGATCCCACATCCAGGAAACCAGAGGAATTTTAGCTGTGGAGACACAGGGACCATCTGCTCACATAAGAGGAAAGGGGTGAGGTAGGAAATGTATACAGGTAACAGAACACACACACACACACACACACAAACATACACATACAGATGGATCATAAATAAAATTATGCAACAATAACTCTCACTGTTTGGCCAATATAAATGAAGAGATTGCTTAGCTTCATACCTACACGGAAGCATGCAAAGACAGGAACAATAGGAAATCAGGTACCTGTGCACAAAAAGCCAAATATCCATAATTTTGATGTTCCCCCAGTCAAAAAAAAAAAAAAAAAAAGAGACGTCTGTTTCAATTATTCAGTTTCCATTTGGATGTACTGAGTTCTTAAAATCAGAAGGAGTGCAGTGCCTCTGACTGAGATTTAGGGTGGATCTGTGACTGCTGTGGGTAAAATAAAATACCTCTGTCCCACTTTAAAGAACTGGTGGAGGAGGAGACAGGGAACATAGGGAAAGGGAAATGATATCATATTGTCTACCTACAGCATTAGATCCTAGGATGGAAGCAGGAGAGACACTTCATCCTTACAGACTTGCAAGGTAGGAATAATCCTTTCTAACTTGACAAATGAAACAGAGAATCAGAGAACTTTAAGTTCTCTAAGTTCTGACATCAGATAAAGTGGCATAACCTAAATTTGACCCTGACTACAGGAAATGAGCCCACATACACGTGCCAAGCGTTCTTGAATTCTTTAGCAAAGCCAGTCAAAGAAAAGTGGCTCGTGATATAACAGAGGTGATGTCTATGCAAAGAAGGAAATTAATTTCATTCTGATTTCCCCTGATCTGTACTGTATGTACCAAATCACAACCCTCTTTGCAAAATTAAGGGCATTAGTTATCTTCCCATTCAGTAGTGGTAGCATTATACTTGCATGCAGGCATTCCCAGCTAAGATGAGGAATATCAAGTTTTTACAAAATCATTCATCAAGAGGTGAGACCTAACCCTGATTAGCGTTTCAATAAGAAAGCTGGGACTAAATAGAGAATAAGCACAAGATCACAGCAGCAATTAGGCATCTTCTAGACAGCCACGCTTTCCTCAGACCAATTGAGTTTGAGCAAATGAGTTTTTTTTTCCCCTTTCTCCCTTTTTTTTCCCCTGCTGTGAAATGAACTGCCTTAAATAACTGATGAAGTGACAGTGAGCCTGTTAAAGGAAACGTTTGCCCATTAAGTGAGGCTTAATTAAGCAGAGCACAGGCTAATCACTCTTCCATCTAATAAGTGCTACACCCTGGTTAAAATCACCCTGCTTTCAGGGCATAGTCTAAGAGGCCTGTCATGACACCCCTCCAGTAAACTAAAGGAAAAGCACCCATCAACGTTGAGAAATGACAAGCCACTTTGCAAAGTCATGGATGAATTGGAACTGTGTGCAGGCAAATAGTTAATCAAACATTAATATCTGTCTTCTGGTTACTCTCTCTTTAGATTTACTCAAAATAATGAAGCTGTATTCACTTTTCCCTTTAGATAAGCCACTTGGAATTAGTGATAAAAAAAAAGGTTTGGCTCTGGTACCATGAGCAATTTGAAATTCTCCAAGAGTGCATCACCAGGTCCAGGAAGATGGGGATTACAGGTGTCTTGTTCACCACCTTATCTCCAGCGGGTAACAGGGTATTGAGCATTCAATGAACATTTGCTGAATGAGTGGTCGAGAAAAAAAAAAAAAAAAAAAAAAAGACTTATACTTGGATATACTCGTGGCTAAAGGCATCATCCTAAGGGCTCTGATGGCATTGCAGGCTAAATTATGTCTCCCCAAAAGTCCTAACTGCCCCCCAATCCCCTTATGTGTAAATGCAATCTTCTTTGGAAATAGGGTCTTTGTAGCTCCTCAAGCTAAGACAAAGTCATTATGGTAAGCTTTAATTAATATAGCTGGTGCCCTTTAGAAAGGAGAGATTTTGGAAAATTTTTTTAAAAAAAAATCTACAAAGCGAGGAAAGCCAGAGACTTCCAGAGGAAAGGATGGAGCAGTCTCCCTCAAGGAAGCATTTCTGTCCACACCTTGATTTTGGATTTCGGGTCCCCAGATCTGTGAGAAAACACATTTCTGTTATTTGGGCCACTAGTCTGTGGTACTTTGTTCCTTTGGCAGGAAACTACTATACTAATAATAGGAAAGGGCAAAGTGCAGACTGAGCTAGACTGGGGAAAGTCCATGATCAAGATGCCTGTCACCTCCCAGTCCTCTTTCCTACAGGAACTTTGCTCCCTGAAAGTTGACAGGTACTGCTGCAGCCAAGAGTCCAAGGTCAACCTCTGCTCTTCCTTACCATGAGGTCATGTTTGAAAGATCTGACAAATAGCATAGTACACTTCTTAGAAGAGTACTTGAAGATTAAATGAGATAATTCTTGTGAAGTGCTAAATATTGTCCAATAAATACTACCTTTATTATTGCAGTTTTAAAGCCCTGGCCCCCAGAACTTAATGATATTAAGGTCGATTTGATATTTTTCAGGCTCGCCATCCAAGCAGTGTGGACGTGATTATATCTGGACTGAGCAGATGGAGCTGGCTGGTAATGCTGGACTTCAGGTAGGTCCCTCCAAATCCAAGAGATAAAGTCACGAATTCAGGCTGCACATACTGGCTTTCATCGCTCCACATCTCCTGCTCTCATTCTCTTTCCCACTCCTCAAATTAATCAAGAGGAGGCAATGCTATCTGAAAAGACCTAGCTATGCTGAAATTGACCCTGGGGACCTGAAGGTCAGCAGAGTCAGTAAAGTGCTGGGACTGGAGCTGCAGAACCTTTGGGTGGTAGTGACTTTCAGGCTCCTGGAAACGCAGCTGATGGTGAGGGCTTTTAACCCTGATCAGTATTTCACTGAAGGGCTTGAAGGGAAAGAGAACATCTGTCAATCAGAGCATCCTTCAGCTACAGTTAGGAGGCTTCCTAGTCCCCTACACGGGGGAATGTAACCTTGGCTTTGATCCTTCTCTTATTTACTCTTCAGCAACTCAATGAGGTAGGTATTACTACCTTTATTTTACAAATGAGGAAAGTGACATTCAGAAGACTTTTGGAAATTCAACTCAAAGTTACAAAGCACATCAAGTAGCTCATATTCAAATCCAGTGTAACCACAGGCTGACTGAGCTAACCATTGTGCCCCACTGCCAGCTAGCACCCACAGCACTACACCTGCTAGAAAGTTGCTTTTATTGGGCTGTTTCTAATACAGAAAGCAGAGGACTGCATTATCAAACCATCTGCTGATAGTTTATAGCTATATACTTAAAAAGGCATAAATGCTTTTTGAATACCAGTAGTATGTGTCCTTCATTTTCTGTATTGTTTATGAAATACCTACAGTGGAGCAATCACAATAATAATTCATACTTTATAGCACTTTGTAATTTACCAAGGGCTTTCATGAACATTAACTCATTTTTTTTATACCTCACTTGGCTGACAAAGGTGAGGGTTATTATTGCCCTCATTTTATTGATGGAGAAGGAAGTAAGTCATACATGATCTTTGGTATTTGCAGATACTAATGAAAGTGAAGGATGCTACTTGAGAGTAAAACTGAGGCTTAAAATCCTGTCCTGAGAGATGAGAGTACTTCCTTCAGGGAAAACATAGCCCAAGCATGCGCGTGGATGTCTCCAAAATCAGTTCCAATTTAGCAGCCTGCTGGCTGCTTCTTGTCCCAGTAGACATAGCTGATTAATAATAGCCAATAATGACAGTGGCAAATAACTGGGCATTTATCATTTACTTAATATTGTGCTAAGCACTCCACACACTTGCTTTCTTTAACCTGCACACAGCCTTGTGGAATTTTTTCAAATGATGTTATTCCCTTGTTATAGATGAAGAAATTGCATCTTCAAGCAATTAAATAACTCCCAAAACAACCTTGACCATCTGATCTAGAGGTTTTAATTGTAAAAATTTAAGTTTAACCCATTAAGGCCCAAGTTTTCAATTCTGCACACATAATTATTTCAAAGTTACCCTATGTTGTATATGTTCTGCTCAATTTAAGTCTTTATAGGTGTTTCACATCTGGGATAATGGAACAAAATGGATGAAGACAGACGGCTCTATTTTGCAGCCTCTTTAAAAACTGTGTTCTTTTTATTGTGTTCCTCCACTCCCAGAGTCTCTTGACTTTCCTGCTGACTTATGCTAGGTCAGAAATATGGCCTTGAGTCAGACTTATGGCCTGATTCAAAGGCTTGGCTTTGGACTGCTCAGGACTCCAGAGGCTCTGGATACGGTCCTGCACCTGCCAGAAGAAAGGTGCATGCTATGCTCCTGTAGGGACTGCAGTTTGCAACTATACAAAGATTTGGATTTTGTGCAACACCAGAACCCATGCATCCAAATGTCCTGGTGGAGACAACTTCAGAGTCACTAAACAAATGTAGGTCCAACTTGTTAGGGTCACAAATCACTGCTCACCACAACCCCTGTGTAGTGCACATTCTTGCTTCCATCTTGTCTTTGTATAACCTCAGAAGCTCTAAACATTCCTTCAAGACAGACCTCTTGCCATTTCCTAAATGATTCCAAACAGTGCTCCAGAGAGATCATCACCCAAGCCAGTGTCAAAAGTCACTAATGTGTGGCCCTCAATGGGAGATGGACTTTGAAGGCCACAGGATCAGTTGGGTGCTTAATTCCCAATCTGTCTGCAATCATTCATCCCGTGATGCTCTGTCTGTAACCTTGGAAAGAAAGAGAGCTAAGGGAAGACAAAGGGCAGAAAGAAGCTGGGCAAACTTATGTTGAAAAAGAAAATGTTGAGACAAAATATACTGTGGCCCTGGATCTCTGTGAGAAGCAGTGGGGGTCTTTTAAGGGGAATAACCAAATTACATCATGGGGATGGGTCTGCTATGTGTACCATCACAGGACAGAGAAAACCTGACAGCTCTGACTGAGGCAGGGCCCACCATTATGTCTAGGATGCTCCATTTTGCATTTGAAGTATTAGCTTCATTTTCTTCTGCTGATGTTACTTATCAGCTGTGAGGCACCAGGAATATTATTCAAACTTTCTTACATGCCCCAGCACAGGGCAAATTGGTAGGAACTAAATAAAATGAGGAGAACCTCCAGTTTGAATGGTCTTCTATGTTTGATCCATGAGCAATGTCACTTCTAAATAGAGGAATTCATCTTTGAACTTCAGCTTGGAAACTGAGTTCTTATCCTCGACTGTCTACTGATCCACTCAGTACAGAAAATACGCAATGTCAGCCTCCTGTACAGGTTGCCACATGGCCTGGCCTGGGGATGGGAACGCTCACAGCCAGGAACCCTTATTAGTAACTCATGGATGGCTGCAGAGGATGATAGCCATTTCCGCTGCACTGCTGTTGTTATTTTGGAGTGGGAAGCAAAGCAACACATGGTAACACTAACTTGCACATCCATTGATTCACTTGGGATCAATTATTATAGTTCATTGATTTTTCAATGGAAGTAAAAACCCCAGAGTCAGAATCCCCTGACTGGTTCCCCTCAGTTTACAAATAAGAAAGCTGAGGCTCAGAAAAGCAGCAACAGTTGGCCAAGCTAACATTGCTAGAGTGGCTTTATGCAGTCCAGTTTCCCTCTGCCACTGATAAATGGGGATTCTGCTCCTGCCAGCGTGTGGAGCTGTGGGCTTCCTTGGCTATTTCCTGGAGGTCTGCAAACACATGTCATTATTAATAGTCACAAGAAAGGGACTAAACATTCAATGAGTTATTGCTATGTGTGGGAACTATGCTAGGTATTTTACAGGCAATATCACCTTTGATTCTTCCAACAGTCCCATGAGGTACGTAGTAGTTGTATTCTCACCATGCAAATAATTATAACCCCCAAAGATATCTATCTACAAATGAATTTTTCCAGACTCTTTGTATATGTTTTATGGTCAAAGCAACATTGCAGAGAAAGTTCAAGTAAAAGACTTGAGACTGGGAGCTGATCCTGGATTTTCTGGTACACTCATGGCAATCCCAAATATCCTCATAAGAGAGAGGCAGAAGGACCAGAGACAGAAAGATGAGGTGAGAGATATGAAACTGGAGTGATGCTCTCTGAATACAGAGGAAGAGGCCATGAGCCAGGGACTTCAGGAGGGCTCTGGAACATAAAAACATTAAGACAATGGGTTTTACCCTAGGGTCTGTAGAAAGACGCAGTCCTACCAACAACTTGGTTTTGGTTCTGAGGACCCATTTTGAATTTCTTATGTCCAAAGCTGTAAAAATAATAAAGCTCTTAGTGATATAGGCTCTAAGTCTGTGGTAGTTTGTTATAGCGGCAACAGCAAACTAACACAGACATTTAAAAGACAAGGAAACTGAAGTTTCATGGAGTTTAAATACCTTGGCTGAAGTCACATAGCTAGCTCACAAAGAAACCAGAAAGATCCATACAGGGCGTTTCACAGCTCTTGCTCCTATGTGCGGGGCTATATTGCTTTGAAGAAGGAGGAAGAGATACAATTGCCCTGTGTAAAAAATGCAAACATTCCTTGGCCCTGCAAGGGAGTAAAGACCACCACTGTCTCTTTTTCTCTTTACTCAAAAGGAAAGTGTGGCTAGACAGACTAACTATTCCATCTGAAGCCACACAATCAGAGGCAGATGTAAAATGGCGATCTAGTTTGGCTGGCTCTTTGTGCGGTTCACCACTCTCCCCTTGCACTGTGCTGTTTCTGTGTTCTTTAAGGGATTCTTACAGCCACAGCCCTTTTGCAAAGAGAGGCACGTGCCATGGTGACCAGTGTGTGGGCAAAGGCCAAGGAGCAGTCATGCCTTTGCCACTTTCATAAGCTGAGATAGCTCCCACCACCTGCTGCAGAGATCTAGATGTGACCTGGATTCTATGAATCACTGGGACCTCCGTCTACACTCTTAAATTTGGAAACACCTAGGTTTGTGGAATTGTACAGACTTATGTCTTGTCGTGACCATCATGCCAGCTCCCATTTAGGAAGCCTCCAAATGAGACCAGTATTGGTTGAGGCACATCAGCAGTAAACTCACTCACACAATCCCTATTGCAGAGGCATTGATTACTGAGTGATTTTAATGATCATCCTTCTGTGGACCACTTTTGACAACTAAGCAGGGAAACAGCAGTCACTGGCCTGGTAAGCAGTAGATAAAAGATCAGAACCCAGGCAATGCTACTCCTGGGTCAGTGCATGTGTCCAAGCCCTTCACTGAGGGAAAAATGCAAACACTCCAAAATCAGCAGGGGTATATTTCAAGAAGCATTCATCTTTTTTATCCCATTTTGTTTAATTTCTTTTAAAGCTAACAAAACTGCCAAGAAATGGAGAAAGAGGATGAATGCTCCTTAAGACTTCATTTCCTAAGTCCCAGCTCTTTTATACTCAGAGAAGATCTAATTTTATTTGGGCTTCCCGAATGCCGCCAAACAGTGGGACTGCCTTAACTGGGGCTCTGATGGGGGACAGCAAGCAGAGCTTTTGTTTTGATCTCACTGCTTAGGTTAATGCATCCTGACTCCTCCACTGTTTCCAGGGATGCTATGATTCCACTGTCTGTTGGGGAAGAAAATGTCCCTGGGAGAAAAAACAATGAAACGAAGCAGTATTTACAAATCCTGAGTCAGATCCCCTTCCTGTCGGACAGGATGAGAATTTGACCCATTATTTACACCTCGTAAGCTGAGAATGACTTCAAAAGCCCTCTCATGGACCACAGGGGAGATAATGATTTCAGCAGCTTTAATGTAGACATGGACTTAACAATAGAAATGTGTATCTTCTTCTACAAAGAAGAAAATCGACAACACTTCTTCCATGGTTAACAGGGCATCTAATTCTAAGCCTTGTTTCTAAATATCTGTGGGTCCCACATCTCTATGATTTCGCTGAGAAATTCCTCTTGCATTGGGGAAAGAAGGATGCACAGAAAAGTCTAGGGAGAGACCAAGCTGAAAACAGTGAGGGAAGCAAAAAGGAAACACTTTGAATGCCTGGAAAAGAGAACGTGGCATTCTTCACACAATGCAGAGAAGCAGGCTGGCTCCTTCCTCCTCAGCCCCGCTTTTCTGAAGGCATTCCCCACTTCTGCAGCTGCAGGAACAGCCAGCTCACAAAGAGATGGCAAGAGCAGAAGAGAGAAAAGAGTGAGGGTGCTTTCCAAACTTTAAAATATTGCACAGAAGCAAATCACTGTTCATGTTGTCCACATTCATGTTATTCCTGCATTCTAGGGTCTGTCTTTTCCAGGAGCCAGCAGGATGGAGCAGAGAACATCTGGACATTGGGGATAGAAAGGCTAGTGGTGATGTTCCAGCCTTATTTTGGGGGGAGTGCCAAGGATTGAACTCAGGAGCACTTGACCCCTGAGCCACATCCCTAGCCCTATTCTGTGTTTTATTTAGAGACAAGGTCTCATTGAGTTGCCTAGCAGCTCACTTTGGTTGAGGCTGGCTTTGCACTTGTGATCTTCCTGCCTCAGCCTCCTGAGCCACTGGGATTATAGGCGTGAACCATTGCGCCAGGATCCAGCCATATTATTAACGAGTTCTGTGGTTTCTCAGGCAAGGTGCAAGATGATCTCAGTTTTGGTTTCCTCTTCTGTAGAATGGGTGTACATGTCCTCTCTTACCCCATGAAGGATGTCCTCAATCAATAGACAGTCAGCTCTATCCTCTCTATTTAAACTAAGCCCATTTCTCAAAACATACAAGAAAATTTACTATACTTTAGTTGTGTAGAGTTCACAGAGCACTTTAATATGATAACAACTGAATTAGGATATAATTCACATATCATTATGCTTACCCCTTTAAAGTGTACAGTTTACTAATAATTTTAATGTTGTACGTGAATCACCGTTATCTACTTGGAGAACATTTTCATGATCCTACAAAGCAATCACTTAATCATTCATAGCTACTATTTTTAAGACATGTTTTACTAATTCACATCTTGCAATACTCTAAGACCTAGGGAAATCTCTAAATCCCACAAGAAATTATTCCTAAATATCTAGCCAGATCCTAAGTGTCAGATACTCGTCTTCCCCTTTGGGACTTCCAGATGGGTAGGTGAAATTTCGCCAGCATTTCCATTTAGATAGTCTGTTCTTGGAAGGCAATGACCATGTTTCCTGCACATTCTTTTCCCCAAACACCTCAGCTCAGGACTGAACACACAAGTAGGTGCTTGCTACACACATGGGTGCCAACTGATTGGCCAAATGCCACTTCTTCTGGAGACCAGCACGTTTGTCATCTGTCTGCTTCTCTCAATGCTGAGGCCTTCACAAGCTGTCATGTTCCATGATTATTCTCCCCAAAGCATGTGCTGTTAATTTTTCATCTTAATGAACTGTCCAATTGAGTTTAGCCACAGGAATAGTGATAGAAGCACAATAAAAATGGCTTATTGTCAGAAACCTTCTCTCTACAACATGGGCACATAATTGAAATAAAATATCTCAATGGCTACAAACTCCATTTGTCAAGAATAAAGTGGAATAAGTGCTATTTCAAAAATTCATACTAACAGGCTTTATAAACATGGATTATTGGAACATTCTTCCGATTGATACCCACTCAAGCATTTAAGTGCATGGCTATTATTCTCTGTGTTTGCTTGAGTGAAACCACTTTGGGCACCAAGCTACATGTCAGCCCCAATTTTCCAAAGCATTACAGATGCACAGTCTCTCCTGTTGGGAGATGGGTCAGGAAACCCGTAGCAAGACTGAAAGGCCCATGTTAAGGTACAGGTGCATATCCAGGAATTCCATTATGCAGCTATGGGCTTCCCAAGAGCGGAGTTTCTAGAAAGCCATGCCATTCAAATCAGAGTGAGGGTCAGGAGGAACTCAGAGAGGCACAGAGAGAGAGAGAGAGAAAAGAGAAAGAGAGAAACAGAGATCTGAAGATTCTGCTCATTCCAGCAATGTGCAGAAGCCTGCACTCCAGACCTCTGGCCCAGGATGTTCTCTAAGGCAGGCACATCAACCACAGTATTCCTGTGTACTCATAAAGAAAACATTCAATAATTATGAATTTGCTTTGTTATTCACTCAAGAAGTATTTACAGAGATACTACTCGTGTGGATGGCAATGTTCCTGACACTCGGACAAAGAGGAATGCAAGGCACATCTCGTCTCTGAACATCACAGGCTTACAGTACCATGAGGGAAAGAGACCAAAAGTCAACCATGAAATGAAGACAATATCGGCAAACTGTGGTAACTACTCTGAAGGATTCGACAGAATGAGGAAATGATGAAGGAATGGAGGTCGTGGCTGAGAAGCTGCGAGGTCAGAAAAACCTGTCACATGGGGACATCTAAGCTGAATCCTAAATGATGAGGAATCTTTCCTGTGTGAAGGATCCACCAAGACTGGGAAAGCAGGAAAGGCCAAGCCCCGGAGGAGGAAAGGAGTGAGTCCTGGGAAAAGTGGCAAGGGTCCTGCACAGCTTAGTGGATGAACTAGAGGAGAGGTAGACAGGTACGCAGTGACCACAGGAAGGACATCACTGGCAGCACAGTGAATCTGATTTGACTCTGATTTACATGGGATGCCGTTAAGTGGTGTTGACTAAGGACTCCGACAATGGCAAGAAAACCTCTTCTTCACTTATTCCTGACCTTTACCAAATCCTGCTGGAAATTAAATCTAGAACTGCTGTTCTTCTATCCTTTCCTTTCAATTTCTGATTCTGACAGTGATTTCTAATGACCTTCCCATCTGCACCTAAGTCCAATCTCTCAAAACCCATTCTAGGCAGACATTCTGGCCTCTTTTTTCTGTGCCAGCTTGAGTTCCTCCTAAGATAGTGCTACCTGATGGAAGTCCCAGGATGCATTCAGAATACTGATACCAGTCTCTTAGAAGTAGCATTTATTCTACGAATCAATTATGAGGACTCAGGCAAGGGGAGACTTCTCTTGCCCTCCATCTAAGTACTGGGGTAGCTAGAGTGCTCTGGAAGATGGGAAATTAAATTGAAGAAACAAGAGTAAAATTTATCTTCAAAGTAGAAGTCATTTAATTTCCATGTCACCAGAGGTCCTTTTCTGTCTCGATCACTATGGTATCTTGGTACCTCGCACAGCACTAAGCATCTGCTGAAGAAGAATTTAATGAAAACAATGAATGAACAAGTGAATGTATTCATGCAAAGACACAGAAGACTTGTTGCAAAATACTCAATAGAGTTTGTCACAGGTTGGATTCTCCAGAATGCAAACTCTGAGATGGTGTTTAGTATGGGGATCCTTCTTAGGGAGAGGCCTTGGAAAGAACTACCAATGAAGAAAAGTGAGGAAAATAGAAGTCTACTTAAATAGAAGGTGAGGTGTGATATAACCCAAAGGCAGCTCAGACTGCCCTACATGGTCTTCTAGGCTAAGGATGGCCCTTCAAAATCACCCCAAGTAGAGTTGAGATGGACAAACCTTTACTGATCAGTCCTCAAATGTGAGCTAACTGAGGAAAGGGCATGACTTCAAATGAGCTAGAATCTGCAAGTGAATCAGACCTTGAAGGGGCTTCGCTGAAGGTTATCTGCCAAGAACATTCCTGGAATCCAGAAAGAACAGCCTTTCAATGAAGCAGAAACTGGATAGTAAGTATAGTATTAAACATTTTGGATCAAAAATGTCTGTCCCCCAAAGGTGCATGAGCTAAAGGCTTGGTCGCCAGCCTGTGGCACTATTAGGAGGTGGTAGAATCTTTAGGAGATGGGACCTGGTATAAGGAAGTTAGGTAATTGGAGGTGTACCTTTGAAGAAAATATTGAGACCCCGACACTTTTCTCTCTCTCTTTTGTTTCCTGATTGCCATAAGGTCACGAGCTTTGCTCCACTACACATCCCCACCAAAATGTTGTGCTTTACCACAGGCCGAAAAGCAATGGAGCAAGCTGGTAAAGACTAAAAGCTCTGAAACAGTTACCCGAAATAAATCCTAACTCCTTTAAGTGGATTTATCTCAGGTATTTGTTGTAGTGATGGGGAGCTGGCAACAAAGAAAACCGGTACCTGGAGTGGGGCCAGTGGCAAGAGTGACATAGTTCAGAAAGCTTTGGAATTTGTTTATAGAAGGAATTTGGAAAAGTTTGGGGAAGCAAGCTAACAGACGCCTAGAATGCTGTAAATGGGGCCTTAACTGGTGAATCCAGGGGGGCTCAGGAAATGCAGATTGTAAATGATGATAAGGTTTCAGATGGAAATAAGGACTTTCCAACTGGATTAGAGGTCACACATGTTGCATCCAGGAAAATTAAACAAACAAACAAACAAACAATATCTACAATTTGTCCAGGCCCTGACACTTTGTGGAAAGCTGAGTTTAAAAATGATGGACTAGTTATCTGGCAGGAAATTTCAAGGTAGCAGCACAGCATTTGGGCTGTGGCATGATATTACTAGATGCTTTCAGCTAAATTTACAGTGAAAATCAGGAGCAAAACTCAGAGGGAGAAGATTTTAAAACCTTGCAGCTCAGTCAGCAAAGAAGCACCCTTAAAGTTCTGTCCAAGGGAGGTGCAGATGTTAAAGAGATTAGTGCCATTAAAATCAAACTGTGCTTTGTACAGGGGCAGGAAAGATGCCTTGAGGGATTCTCAGGAATCACCAATCCACCCATCAGAGGCTCAGAGGTGTAAAGGTGTAAACTCCTTTCTAAGATTATCCTTTGAGAAGAGTACACCAGGGCACCCTGCATACACTGGACCACCTAGGGAATTATTTCTATGGGATTTGTTTCCCATTTTTAGCAATCAAGGCACTCAGAGGCTGCTGCACCAATAGTCTTAGCAAGTCCCTGCATAGTCAGCAGATCTTGGCATTTTCTACTTTTACAGGCATACAGAATATAAAAGTTTACAAGGTCACAGAGATCTCCATCAAGATTTCAAAGAAAAATCTAGAAGGCCAGGGAGTTATGTGGAAGAGTCAGAGTCCTTGCAAGCAGCCCCTGAAGGGAAATGCATTAGGCAGTGAGAATAGAGCTGTAATTGCAGTGGAGACCCCAGGAAGAAAGAGACGCAGGAAACGTGCACCTGGCAAGAGAAACTGCAGGGAGGGACCTGAGCAGGTCCGAAAAAGTAGCCGTGTAGGTTGTAACTAGCATGCCTACTGGGGTAGGGGCTCTCCAACCCTGTGGAACTCACACCATGGTACGTCATTTTAATTTAGCTGTTTTGAAAATATCGAGACCTAAAAGAAACAGTAGATACCAAATAGGTAGAATTAGTTCTAAACTGAACATTAAATATATTAGTCAGATTTTCATTGCTTCAACAAATAATTGAGATAAATCAACTTAAAGCAGGAAAGATTTATTTTAACACATGGTTTCAGAGTTTCAATTCGATGGTCAGCTAGTTCCCTTGCTTTTGGGTCTGTGGAGATGTGGTGCATATCTGTGGTCCTACATCACACACCCTAGATGTAGGACAGAAAGCTGTAAGATTTAAAGTATTTTTTCTGTTGTGTTTTGGTTATACTTTGGTCCCATGCCTCCTTTCTCTCTCTATGCCTCTGTTTTGGAATAAGAACGTTTACCATGTGCCATTGTACTTTGAAAATATTTGAGTTTCTTTTTATGTTAGGTGTTCACATGTCAGGGTTTGCCTTGAGTCTCAGAAGAGGCTTTAGACTTGGACATTTGAGCAATGGTAGAACACTTAAGACTCTAGGGATGCTTAAAACTGGACTGAATGTGTTTTGCATTGTGAAATGGACATGAGTCTTTGGAGACCAGGGTGAAGGGTTAAGATTTGGATTTTAAATCTCCCCCAGAGGTCATGTGTTGGTTGTTAGCCTGTGGTGCTATTGGGCTATAGATGGCACAACTTTTAGGAGGTGGGGCCCAATGGAATTTAGGTCTCAGGGGTTACCTCTTGGAGAAAATATTGGGACCTCCATCCCTCCTCTCACTCGTTGCTCCCAGGTCACATGATGTGAGCAGCTTTGCCCTGCCACATGCTCCCCACCACTCCTCCACAGGCCCAAAAGTAAGGGTACCCACTGACAATCAAATGGAAACTCTGAAACCATGTGTCAAAATAAATCTTTCCTACTTTACGTGGATTCATCTCAATCATTGTTACAGCAATGACCAATACATCTCATGTTCAGTTTAAAAGCAATTCTACCTATTTGGTATTTATTGGATTTTTTTTTTTTTAGGTCTTGATACTTTCAAAAAAGCTAAAATAAAATGAAGCAATCTCTGCCTTAATGTGGGATGGCTGTTCTGTGGTTTGATAAAAATAATGCTGTTATTGGTCTTATGTGGGAAAAAAAGCAAAATGAGAATCCTGTCTTTATCATGTATCCCTGAGCAGGATAACTCCTTTTCCTAGGCTCTGCTTAACTTCTTTACACCTCAGTTTATTCTCGCATGGGATGGATCATTCACAACTCGAGTGATCAGAGTAGATAATTCACAGGGAAGCTATGTGCAAACTTTAAAAGGCTGTATCTTTAAAAGACAGCTAGCACTGTAAGTCCCAGGCCCTGAGCTTACTGTGCCTAATGGGGAAGGCAGTACTGGCGCTTTGGCAGACACTGGCCTAATGATTACTGTTCCAAGTCCATTTTCAAAAGGAAAAACATTAGCACTATGTCTGCCAAAATTCTCAGCAGCAAAAGACCAGGTAGATGGAGACAATATCTCATCCTTCTGAAAGCCTATTCACCAAATGTGCATAGGTGCCCCACACACCATAATAGACAGCATAAGATTCTCTCTAAAGGATCCTGCAGACTTGAAGATAAATGAATGGCAATTTATCCACAGAAGAACATCAGGACTGACTTCTCAATTAGTCACAGTAAGTACAATGCCTGAGGCCCACAATAATTTTAGATGGTTGACAGAAAAGTTTTAATTTCTTTTATAATGAGAAAAAAATAACCTTTTAGGGTAGAAGATTATATTTATCTTTATACCAACATGACCATAAAACAAAAATTTCCATTTGTTTTGTGGAGAAAGTGGCTCATACAGGTAAAGATGCCCAAGTCCCCTGAGAATTATAGTAAGCCCCTGAGGAACTACAACCTCTGCAAATAAGGGGAAGAAGTGATATACTACCTCGTGGGGTCTGGGAACTCCAGTGGAATGAGAGGGTCCTTCTCTGCATACCCAGACAAATCAGGATAGGGAAGAAAAATGTGAGAAAGTCAAGGTATGAAGCATTAGAACATGTCAGGGACTACTGGCAACAAGCTGACTGAAGAGCCAAGTGGGAAGATGGATGGGGGCTTCCAGGGATGAGAGGAAGTGGGTGTGGGATCATGTCCGTCTTAAAAGCCAGGCAAAGGACTTTGTTCTTTATCCTCAAAGAACTACAAACTTCTGAGGCTTGTGTCTCAGAATGAAGCAACTGGATACGGCCTAGATTAGCAAAAACATGCTGTGGCTCAGTGGAGAAAGACTGGGGATCTGGACATGCTCCCAAGACCTGGAGCACCAGCCAGCCTAGCCAGTCCTGAGCGAACACAGGCTGCTTCTGCCTTCTTATCAGGACTGCTGAGCAGGTACCTGCTCAAACTCCCAATGGAAATGAAAACACACACACCACAACCACTTTTTATCACTGCAAATAATTTGGGGGCGATAGATAACAATATTATGGAGTCCTGGAAATTCTGAAAACCAGTGAGAAGTGTTAAGAGCACAGAAATAGTATTTATTATGAACAGCAAAATACTTCAGGAACTCTCCTAGATATTAATTTAGAGAGATGCCTACTCACTAGCACTTGCAAGTATGCAGGCAAAAAAAAAAAAATTTTTTTTTTAATTATTTTCCTTTAAAATAAAAAAAAAGTATAAGAATTGTCGCTTTGGTAACCTAACAGAATTTGGAATGGTGTTTAGATAACTAAAATTCAGAGCCTATCTAAAAGATGAACTCGCTGGCCCCTCCACAATTTTTCTAAAGCTTCCCAATAGAGGTATCTGCCAGGTGTCTGGCGGCAACCTTCTGGATGCTCAGCAGACGCAATAAATTGATGGCAGATTTTAGTATGGCTTGTTACCTCTCCATCCTAGTTTTCTCAGCTCACAAAGCCTTGAGTTCTGAATTCCCCAAAGGGCAGAGGGCAATTTGGGTTAGTAGCCTCCAAATAAAATGGTGAGTCTGTGTCTCAGGAATCATGTGGAGCCAGGGAGTACTGATGGGCAGTGGCCTGATTTCTTCCTAAAACACTCTGGAATCAGCTGGATAGATGCAACTTAAGGAAACAGAAAGCGGTCAGAGAATGCCTCCAACTGGTTTATGAATTTCTTGAGAATAGGAACTGCCCTGGTAAACAGCGCAGTAAACAGTGTACTTGGTACAGGGTAAACAGACAATAGATGTGTGTTGACATGCAAATGATTTAATGAATGGCTAGGAAGTTCTTTCATGGAAATTCCATCCCACCATGCTCAGAGGCAATTGCCTTTTTTAGCTGAGACATGTCGGTCTGTCACCTTGAAGATCCTGGGGAGCTACCTCGTGAATAGTGTGCACATGTCTTGGCAAAGAACATGCAAGAGTTCCAGAACAGCCTTCAGGAATTATTTGATGAGAGAATGAATGAATGAATACCTGAAAATAATCCTCCTGGACCCAGAGCACACCACTGTGAAACCCAACCACACCGTCTTATTAAGTTACTTCCTGCCTGTCACAGTATTCAAAGTTCCTCTCACTTTGAGAACAAACTGTCCCTTGCCAGGTAATAGCCAGAGGAAGTGCACAGATAACTTGAGCCGTGCTCAGGAGCTTTGATCTTGAAAGGAGGGAATCCCACACCAGCCTTTGAGATGCCATGTGGACTTTGACAAGCAGAGAGAAGATATAATGTCATCTAAATGGCCAGTTGTTGGAAATGAGGTGATTAGATTTCAATGGGACTGTCTGTTTGATCCTGGACCTCTGGGCCCAGGAGACAAAAGCAGGGAGTCTGTTCCTCTGCCCAAACACTGGTTCTTGCTGAGCACTGGGGGAGACAAGGCACAATCCTTTCCTAAAACTAAAGTGACCCAAAGACAACCTTCTATCACCTTTTTCCTTGGGGGTAGATCCGCTGGTCATGGCATCACGGGGAAACTGACACTGAGAGGAACGTGTTCTCAGTCACACATACATCTATCTCCCTGAGTGAACAGCAGGAAAGGAGGTTTGCTGGGGTCTCTGGGTAACTGACGTCCAAATTGCACCTTAGCTGGGATGAAATTCACAAACTCATTGCATAGAACAGAGCAAAATTATTTTTAAAAAATCAGAAACTCTTGATGAAGGGTTTGTTAAGCATTCATTGTATTGTTTTTGGAAAAAATTCTGCAGGTTGAAAATATTTGAAAAGCAAAAAGAAGAAACACAACCCTCAAATCAAACCAAGTGCCAGTCGAAAAAATGGGGGAAACTGAGTTGTTGTTTTTTTTTTTTTTTTTTCCTTTTGAAAATCATAGTGTAGGACAACGTGCAGAATAGTGTTTGTAGCTGGGGACCAGCCATGTCCATGTCCAAAGACGGAGGAAGTGGCTATGTGGATGTATATGTGTATCTGTCTGAAAACTCTCTGAAAGGTCACAAAGGAAACCCAAAATAGTGTTTGTCTCCAGGGAAGAAAACCGTGAGACAAGGAATTGGAGGAGACGTCTCTGGAGGTGTTTTTCATATTTTGAATTTTAAACTTTTAAATCTATTTAAACATCTTGTCTGTTTAAATAAAAATAAAAGTGAAAACAAATAAACATTTCTGGGGACACTCTACCTAGTTACCACAAAGGACAGCTCAGACACCTCTGTTCAGATCCCTCTGACAGGCCAAAACTTCTTGATCTCCTCCTCCCAGTCAATTCCTATTCAGGCTCCTGTCAAAACCCAAAGGTGATCTCCTCTCTGAAGTCTCCTCTGGTTACTTCTAGCAGAATCAGTCCATTCTGTATTCTCACAATGGATGGAGATGTTTAGAAGTTGCTCTGTACATGGCTGTCTATCTGCCAGCCTGGCTCTGTCACCAGAAACGAGGCCCTATAAAGACACAACTTTGGTTTCCCTGTTGTATTGATACAGATGCATCTCATTTATGACCCCCTAGGACCAAGTTCAAGGCCTAAAGTACAGATAGTTCTCAAGGGATGATTGATGAGAGAACATATCTAGACACCTATTGTCCTTTCCTCATTATTTTCTCTAACTCAACATATACACATTGAGCTTTACACGGCTGCCTAGAATCAGTTAGATCTCCTTTAAAACTCAAGATTGAGGCCATACCAAAACAACTACAGTAAGAATTGCTTTCCAACTACCTCCCAAGCATGCTGGTTAAGATTGAAAATCAAGGTGCAAATCATATGAATCAACAGGAGGCACTAGGGGACTGCACTTGAGAATGGAGACTCTGCTTCTACCCAGAGTTAATTATGTGGCCATCAGCAAGTGCTCTCAACTCTGAACTTCAGTGTCCTCATCTATAAAAGAGTCATGGCCACCTCATCTAGCAATCAAATTTTGGGTGACTTCTAACAAGACAGTAACTGTAAAGCATGAGGTCCTGTGCCTGGAACAGGGCTTTGCTCAACAGGAATCATCTCTCCTTCTCAATATTGGGAGGGATCTCTGTTGTTTGTCCATCGTTCCTTAAAGAAAGCAAGATCAAGGAAGCACAACGTTGGCTGAGGTCTGTCCTTTCCTGATGATTTCAGGCAGGGGTAGGATATTCACTTTGCCTGGCATGTAAGAATTTCATGCAACTGCTCACTGAACGTGGTAGTGACAGTTACATTACTCATTGAAGCTCTGCAATGTATGGTCAGCAAGTGCACTGAGTGGCTGTTTATGATTCCAGTGATACCAGCTACAGACAGATGACTTGGCCTCCTTCTCTACAGTGGCCTACATCCCAAATAGGAAAAGTGTATTCGCAGACAGCCCCAGCAGGCACAGAGGCTTAGGAAGCAGACTGTCAACAACTCAAGCTGTCAGGGGCAACGCAGAGCCTCATGGATTCACCAGCACAGGTAAGTTGCCCCCAAACAGCTTCTGGGCTGGACTTCTATGCAAATGAGAGATAATTGGGTGACCTGTGAGCAGGAGCCCCAGCTGATTATTACTCAGCAGGGTGTCCATGTGTTTATATTCTTCTTTTGCAAAGGGCACATCTCTTTTACTTCTCTAAGGCATTCATTTCTAAGCTCCAGTGTCCTACTAAAAACCCAGCAAGGTCGCAGTGCTTTGATCTGTCCTTTATTACCCAGGTAATTCTCACACTGCTCTGAGAAGGGACCTAAGTTAGACAAGTGTACCCAGAATGAAACTCACACTCAATTTGATTTTCGTTCAAGTCAGGCAGAAGGCTGATCCTGTGACCCAAGCTGCTTCCCCACGATTTGTTAAGTCCTTCTTTCCTCTTTTTCCTTCCACAGATAGCCCATGTTATATACAGTGACACTTGAGTAGGGACTCCTTAGGACTTAGGGAAAGTGCCCTTTCATCCCTATGCCTACATCACAGGAACCTGATCAACAAATTCGGGCATCCTGAAGTCAGTGGGGATCAAGAATGAGTCTTAAGAGCTAAAGTTGTTGATAAACTCTGTTTTGTTATTCCAAGACCTAAAAATAAGATGATCATCATGAATAAGTCTTCTCTTCCCCCAGGACACAATATTCCTCTCCTTAAAACAAGAATCCCATTCCAAAGATGAAAGCATTGTTCTGTCTGAATCATGCTGGGTTTTTTGTTTGTTTGCTTCTCTTTTTAAGGATAACTTGTGACCAGCAGCTCTGGGTCACAATGCTTATTCCACAGGCATTGGAACATTTGACTTCTACTTCTTGGAATAAAAGTTAGGCGCAGCTCTTCAAAATAGGATATTCTTAATTTCTAGTTGAAAAAAATAATCTAACAGATTTCCTAGAAGTGAAATTAAATTCAAGTACTTTCTATTTAACTTCTGACTGTTTCATTGCTACCTCATAATAATTGTCCCCATTATCTAGAAAAATAGGAAATGTCACTCTCGCATCCTATTGAAGAATTCCAAGGGCTGGTGAAATGGAGAGACTCATTTGGCTTGGCAGAAATGAGATGATCATCATTCACAGCCATATCCAAGGGAGAGTCAAATTTTGTCTGCTGAACCAGGCTTCAAGAGCAAATGACCAAACAATATGCACACAGGAGAAAAGTGGGTCCTACAACTTCCAAATCGTGCTGGTGCATTTGCAGGGAGGGGTAAGTTTTGATTTCACAACAAATGTTTTCATTCATTGTTTTTTGTCTGAACAACTATTGACCAGAACATGGGAGAAAATGCTGGGTGATCCCAAATTTGAAACTGCCCCCCCAGACAGACCCTCATCAATACATGATCAATAGATGAGGACCTGGGAGATCTCCAAAGATCAAAGGGTCCAGTCACTGCTGATGCCCATTTCTTTAACAATAGCTTGTGTGGACTGTGGAATAAACCTCTGGCCTTATGTGGAAGAAATTATTTTGTCCATGATTTTGCAGATTTATTCAGGGAAAGGAAGACAAATGTCAAAAGACACAGGTCAAGGTAAAGTCAAACTCAATAGGAATTCCAGGAATAAAAATTATGGCCTGTCACCATAAGCAACTTACCTTCTCTAAGACTGAGTTTCCTTATTTTTAGAATCTTGGATTTTAATAGTACCTACCACATGAGACTTTTGCAAAGTTTAAAAAGGTGATGATTTTAAAGAAAGTCTGAGCCTGGCATGGGTCAGCATGCAATATCTGTTAACTGATATTTTTATGACTGTTCCCTCCATGGTCCTGACTGTTCTCTCTCTTTCTTCATTTCCTGTCAAAAGTTTACTATAGGTCTTTGATCACTTATAAATATCTTTTACATGCATACTTTGAGCCAGATACAATGCTTGCAACTAAGAGCATGGTGGTCCCCAAATAAATCCTACCCTCAAGAACCTCAAGGTCTAGCTGGGAAAGGAGACAACTAAATAGACAATGGTCATCCAATCACAGAAAAGGGTATAATCCCTGGCTGGTAAAAGTATTATCCATGAGCTGCACAGCTCAGTCTTAGGGGATCAGAAATAACTCTTCGAAGAGAGTGAGGTAAGCTAAGGTATTAAATGAATAAGAATACTTTAAAAAAGAGAGGGGTTATATGATTTGGGGGAAATGAAACTGTGTGCTGTGAGTAGATTCTAGGGAGCATGTATGTTACAAAGTCTGCATGTGAAGAGTGTGGCTGAGAGGTGACTCTGGAAAGCATTCGTGAATCCTAGAAGCTTCTTCAGGAGCTCGTATCTCTATCATTGAAAGGGATTAAGTGGGAGAATAATGTAATGTGTGGATTAGGGATAGTGTTCAGAATGTGTGTGGAAGATTCTCTTGTTGGAGTTGTTGAGAGAGAACTAACCCTTGAGGCAAAAATAAAATACTAACAAAAAAAAAAAAAAAAAAAACCACCTGTTAAGTAGTAATTCCAGTAACATCTGAGAGAGGGGTTTTGGCTTGCATCTGGATGGTGGCAAGAGGAAAAGAGAAAAACAAATATTTCAGAGATAATTATGAGTTCACCAGTAGGAACAAACAGGAATACATTGCCACTGGAGTTGAGGAACCGGGAGGCAGAGAGGATTCCTCCCATGTTCCCGACTGGGGTGAACTGTGATGATGTCCCCAATTGTGGGACCCAGGAAAAAGGGAGGGGCTAGAGTGGATATCATGACCTATATTTTGCCTGGTGCTCAAGGCATCATCTCTTGGCCATGTACATAAGAATGAGCCACAGATGTGTGGGTAGGTAGGTCTAAAACCCCCAAGTACGGGTGTCATGGTGACAGTTAATTCTCAAATTTCTAGCCTGACATTTGGATGTTCTATGGAAATAGTTGCAACTACCACCTAAAAGATATAATGAAGTCAAACAGATTTGTAGAATTCTAAAACTTGAGAACTGTTAGACCCTAGATCCAATCACCCTGTGGCCCAGAAAAGGGCTCATTAACCTAAGGGCACAGAGACCCTGTCAAGCAGACCTGAACCAGAGAGTTAAAATCAGGCCTGCTGGTTCTTGATCAAGGATCCTGGCTTTTGAGGTCTAGAAGGTTCAGCCTCCTAGCAATCTCTTTTCCTTGTGGGATATAAGCTACCTTTTTCCTATTTTAAGAATTCTTTTCAAAAGAAAGAAAAGGAAAAAATACAACATGGAAATCATCTCAATCAACATGTCTAGCTCAGTCTTTGCTAAAGAATCATGATACTCTGTAGTTTCTTTCTCTCTCTTCTCTATTTTCTATAGTAAAAAAATGTTATCATCCCTGTACTGACATATAATAGGTGTTCAATTAAGAGAATACTTTGAGTGACCTTGAATAATCCTATTCCTCAAAGTCTGAGAAACTAGGGCTTACCCTCTCAGATTTCTACTTTGGATGTGATAAAGGTCCTAATCAAGCTAGGCTTGAGGAATGGACCCGGCAAGCATGATTTCCATCTCCAAATACATAAAAATACATGACTCTCTCAGTAATGTTAGTCCATCTTACCTTCTTCACCCATTGGATACTTGCTGCCAATTTCTATAACATACTCCACCCATCTGATTGGTCACTCAACAAATGACAACACGAATAAATGTCACGGAGCCACCGAGCCAAAAGCACAGTGATTTCTGCAAATAAAAAAAAAAAAAAAAAAAAGTGAAAGCGTATTTAGTAACTTAGAGATGACATGGCTTGATCAGATGATCCACTCCTTTACACCAGGGATACACAGTTGCAGAAGACAGGCTTTTCTCTTGGAAAATAACAGATCAGACGTGCAAAGAAAGATGTAATCCAATTATCATAACTGCAGGAAAACTTGTCATGGTTTTTGAAGTACAAAGATGGTGTGATTAGTTATATGTACATTTGATACTTGGATCATAAATTGGTCAAGTGTTCACCATTAAAACGTGGTGAATTTCTCATGCATTTGCTTTAGCACCAACATTAAACCTGCATGTGAACATATGAAGTCTTGAAACAATTTCTAGTACAAACTATATTCTGAGTTCAAGTCGAGTCTTCCCTCATAAAGTGGGAATCATGGTTCTGGAGATGGCAGATCTTTGAGGAACAATAAGCTCAAGGACAAAGAGTCATATGGTGGTGGTGATAGGAGATGTCATCCAGATTCCAGGGGACCAGAGAACTGGACTGACGGCACTACAAATATTCATCCAAGTTATATTTTGCCTCGCTACACAACACTCTGGGTTTTCTGTGCAGGGTTGTTCTGCCTGGATTCTGGTCTGATTCATCTTCACATCTACCAAAGTGTCTAACACATTCCCTAGCTAGAGCAGCTGTTCATATATTTGTTGAATGAATGAAAAGAAGTACATGGAGTATCTAAACAGCTGTTGTCTTTAAAAATGGGGGCACTGAACCAAGGAAGGTGTCAGCTAGCATAGCTTCTCTGAAAAGAAAACAAAGAAATACTTGAATGCCCTTCATCCCTAGAGTTTCTACATTCCAGGACCAACTCAACCTGCATCGGGAGCTTGGACAACATTTTTCATTGATTTCATTTACTGTGCTTTATTTCTTTCCAAATCTACTTTTCCCTCCTCATCTTGCTTCCAACCAACATCTCCTCAACATTGTCCAAAATAACTAACACACGCCCTTCTTGTTGAAGGACTGTAGATGAATTGTAAATCTACTAAGATGTGTCTACAGCACCTTGTTTCTGATAACTGTGGCAAGAAGAACAATAAAAATTGTTTTCTGTGCTGTTTCCAAGATGTCAAGGACAAAGTAGCACTGAGATTATTTCCAGATGCACATGGAGTCATGGAGGAAAAGCACCTGGAGCCATTCACTCAACAACAGCTAACTGATGGTGAAGAGCCCTCGTTGGCAACTATATTACTTGTATCTAGTCCTCAAAAATGCCACATGCCTATAATTCCAGTGGTTGGGGAGGCTAAGCCAGGAGGATAGGAAATTCAAAGCTAGCCTCAGCAACTTAGCAAGGCCCTAAGAAAGTCAGTGAGACCCTGTCTCTAAATAAAATATTTTTTTTACAAAGGGCTAGGAATGTGGCTTAGTGGTTAAGCACTCCTGGGTTCAATCCCCAGTATCAAAACAACCACACACACATAAGATAGAGCACTAATCTCCAGGATATATAAAAAACTTAGCACCACAAAAACAAATAACCCAGTCAATAAATGAGTAAGCAACTGGGCAGACACTTCACAGAAAAAGATCTACAATTGATCAACAAATATAAGAAAAAATATTCAACATCTCTAGTAATTAGAGAAATGAAAATCAAAACTACTCTAAGATATCATCTTATTTCAGTCAGAATGGCAATGATCAAGAATACAAGCAACAGTAAGTGATGGCTAGGAAGTGGGGAAAAAGGTAGTCATACATTGCTGGTGGGACTGCAAATTAGTACCATCACTCTGGAAAACAGTATGGAGATTCCTTAGAAAACTTGGAATGGAACCACCATATGACCCAGCTATCCCACTCCTCAGTCTATACCCCAAAGACTTAAAATGTGTATACTACAGTGATGCAGCCACAACAATGTTTATAAACGCTCAACTTACAATGGCTAAGCTATGGAACCAACCTAGATGTCCTTCCATAGGTGAATGGATCAAGAAAAAGTGAAATATATACACAATGGAATATTATTCAGCCTTAAAGGAGAACAAAATTATGGTATTTGCAGGTAAATGGATGGAGTTGGAGAATATCATGCTAAGCAAAATAAGCCAATCCCAAGAAACCAAAGACCAAATGTTTTCTCTTATATGTGGATACTGATCCCTAATAGGGTGGGGGGAATGAATGGAGGAACTTTGAATTGGGCAGTGGGGAGCGAAGGAAGGGAAAGGGGTAGGGGGCAGGAAAGAAGGTGGAATGAGATTGACATCCTTACCCTAGGTACATGTATGATCTCACGAATGTTATAACTCTACATCATATACAATCAGAGAAATGAGTAGTTTGGCTTCATTCATGTAGAAAGAATAGAGATGCATTCTGCTGTCATGTATTACCAATTAGAACAAATAAATATAAAAATTTAAAACAAGCAAAACAAAAGTGGCTCCAGCAATAAACCACACACTCAGATACTCATTACCCTGCATAGACTCCAGGTGAATCTGAATCAACCCTGGGTAACCAATGACATGTAACAAAGATGGCATTGTACGTACCTCAGCTGAGGGTCGAAGAAACAGAGCTTCACACTCAAGGGAATCACCCTTGAGCCCTCAGATACTTGGTGCACTTACTAAAATCAAAAAGGAAAAATCAAGGAAGGATGCAGGGAGGATGTGGCTGCTCCCATTTGCTGAGCTCTGACTGTGGGAGGTCTGTTACACTCAGGACCATAAGACCATGTCTCTCTCTTTGTCAACTTTCCTTTGTTAAGGTCTCTGCTCCAAAACAAAACAAATGCTGTGGCTTATAGATCTGCATGTATGGGTCCTCTTCAAGAATGTCAGCTGAGTCAAGGCAGCTGTATATCAGGATCATTATCGATAGCCCCCCAAAATAAATATTTGCTTTATATACATACATATATATATATACACACACACATGTATACGTGTGTGTGTATACACACACACAGCTGGTGGTGGGGATGGAAAATAGTCCCTTCCACTTATTTTATCAGTGTATGCTTTAAAATCCTCAGACATATGTCTGAATGTTCTGTGAGCACAATACATTATAGGTAAAACAAGGATCTTAAGCTAAAAGTGTGGCAGCTGCATTTTACAGATGGAGAAACTGAGACTAAGTGATAAACGTCCAATTGCTAGGGTAAGAAAGCATAGCAGGGTTAGATCATTAAGACTTCCTCTCTTTTTTTACAAGTTGTGAAGCTGAGACCCACTTCCCAGGGTAAATCATGCCTATTCCTTTGGGATGTGGCCAAAGATAATTTCTACTTTGGGGCATAATGACACAACAGGGAATTAAGACGTTTTGAAACAGAGCTGATTAAAACAAACCATGATGAAATATTCATATTTTGCTATTGTATAAACAAGTGAAAAGCTAGGTCTAGTTTGAAACATTAGGTAAAGAAGTGGAGCAATAGCCACACATTTTCCTGTCAGTCTAGAAAGACCATGTTGCTTTGCTGATGTAGCTCTGTGCTTTTCTTGCTCCGTAAGCAGAAGGGGCTATATGTATGCAGCAGACCCCAGGTGCCTGCAGATGGGATCTTCTTTGTTTGGGGGGATGTTTCATGTGTTCCTGACATCATCGAAGTGATGATTAAATCAATTAATAATCCCCACTGGGTGTTTGTCTTTCCTGTTATAGCTGAAATTCTGAAACCATATGGCCAAGCATATTTTGTAAGATAGGTGTGTAGATTCTGATTTTTTTTTTTTTTTTTAATGGAAGAATCAGTTAGCTGTAAAGTGTAAGAGAACAGCACTTAAAATTTAGGCTTTGCCTCTTTCAAGCTAATTTGACTTTCGGCAAGCAAGAACTTTCTGTGCCTCAGTTTTCTTTTCACAAAATGTGGATCATAACTATTTTGGAGGATTATTATGAAGAATAGTGATAATAAATGCAACACCTCCCTTACAATGAACGGTCAAAAAATAAATAGCTATTACTATGAAAAGATACATATTGGAATTTTACAATGATACACGATTAAAAGTTTGAACTTTCATTGTATGCATTATATTCATAAATTCTTGTGGTAGACATGCAAGTATTTGTATAAAACCCAATACTTATATATTTCCATATATTAATTAATAGGCAGTCACACAGCATGTAATTAATATTCATTTCTAAGCATTTTCCAGACTATTCTTTTCAATATGAAGAACCGGAGTCTCCAAGAAGTTAGGGAGCCCTTGACGCCCTCTGACTCAGCTTAGATCTCTGCTCTCACTGTGTGGTTGAGGACAGCCGGAGGCCCATAGCTCAGACCTCCTTGCAAAATCTCCAGTACTGGCTACTCAGTGCCTGGATGGGGGTGATGCTCAATGTCTAATTACAAGAAAACATCCATAAAAGAGTTCCTGGGCTCCAAATGGATTTGACACAGTGGCCCTTTAAATGAAATCCAACACGATTATCTCTATTTTTCTTCAGCAGTTTTGCTAAGTAAGCCGTGGCTTTAGAGGCACCTAATACAAAGTGACAACCTTTGCCGTTTTCCAAAGCGCCGATGGAAGGGCGTAGAGAGAGTCCATTGTCACCATGGTAATTACTGTACAATACCTGACAGCCAATGGACAGTCAGGAGGCCCAGGCAGCAGCTGAATCCGGCATTGTCCTGGCCTGATAAAAAGATTAGAAGCCCTGAAAAGCCGGGGAGCAGGATCTCACAGCTCTTTCCCTGGGCCCTGAAAGGCCCATTGTACTGCCACCATAAATTCTGGGTTCCCCGGGCACTTGACAACTAAAGCCAGGGATAATAGAATTCTTGTGTCCAACAAAACAGTCCTTGTCCAATGCCAGTCTTATCAGCCGCATTTACAAATGTCTTTCGTTGTACCCAAATAATTCCCTATTAGAAGGGCTATTGGGAGCAGAACTAAATAAATATTCACAGCCTTTGTAATATCTTTGGGAAATGAATAAACAAACAGTCATCTAGCATATGAGCAAACCTCCTGCAACTCTCTATACATTTTATCACCATTTCTTGCCCAAATGACGGAGTTTCGCTTTCTCTTTAATATACTAACAGTTGTAACACTGGAAGCTCCAGTTCCAGCTGCTTTCTACTCTGGATACCTGGTACCCTGTCCTGGTGCTTTTGCGTGCATTTTTGAAAACTGAGTTTCCCAACAGCACTGGGAGAGGCTTGGTTTATTCCATTCCTACCTCCCCAAAGAGGAGGGAAGTGGGTCTCAGGGAAGCTAAAGAACTTGCCCAAGTAGCTAAGCAAATGATCACAATGGGATTCCAACCTGGATTCCCTGGCTCCAAAGACCTTGCCCTTCTCACTCTGCTAATGGGATTTCTCTACCAAATGAAAACAGTGAAATTATGGAGCAATCTAAGCACATCCATCATAAAATCTGCATATACACATGGAGCCTATGTATATTGTCCTATAATCTAGGAACACCTAGAATAGAACAAAAATCCAAAGTCTTTCTTTAGGAGGGTGTATGTTATTGTTGCTCTAACATGCTAACAATTTTACTTTTACTTTTTACTTTTGTTCTAGGGAGGTGGCAAGCAAACAAAATTAATAACATCAAGCCTAAGGAAGTTTGAAGGATATCAAGGATATCTGTGCAGGTGACTGGTCATGCTTTAGAAAGAATTACCAGAGTACAATGCAACCAGTGGGCACATGCTCAGTTATGCTCTAGAACCACATTTACCTCTGTTCTGTTTTTTATTTTATTTGGCTTATCTGTCTCTTGGTTCTGAATAAAAACAGGTGAAAATAATGCACATGGCAAAACAGACACTGTCCTCTCGATGGAAGCCACCAACTAGAACCAGAATTTATATTTTAAAAAGGACCATATTAAAACCCCAAATGGTTTCCTATGAGGTCGTGATGTCCGCCCTGATTAACGCAGCTTATGCATGTCTCTCAGGTCTGCTCCAGGTTTACCTGCTCACCTGACACCCTCCTCAGTAAGCCCTGCTGTTGGCTGAACCTGGTAGGCCATGCATCTGAGTGGCTCTGTGCACACACTGTTCCCAGGTCTGTTCTCTTCTATTCACTTAGGTGGGACTTCACTTCCTTAGAGGACACCATATTGGATTTCCTTCATGTACCCTATTGCTTTTGATTTTCCCATGGGCAGAGATCTTTGCATAATGGCTATCTGCCCCCATTCAACTTTGCTTCCAAGGAAGCTGTGAGTTACTCAAGGACTGAAATCACATCTTACATGCATCTCTGTTGGTCCAGGTCAATACACTGCTAGCCCTCTACAGGGTAGGCTTTTTGGTGTAATCAATGAGTACCAGTAAAACAAAGAGATAGAACAAAGCTATGATATATGTATTCTAATCATATATATTAAGACTAATAATAATAATATAATATATAATATATAATGTAATAAAAGACTGAAAATAGCTATTGATATTTATCTTCTTGATCTCAGATGGCAGGTCTAATTTGTGATGTGTTTCCACAGATAGTCATGGTGCACTCGCTCAGCTCGAATTAGTCAGCCTTGATAAATGCAATGAGATGTCGTTTGGTTTGTTTTCAAAGATAGTTAAAATCAGTAAATAGCCTATCATTTTGTAATCAGCTATTAAAAAGAAAAGACAGGGAAACCAACAGGTATTTTCAGACTAGAATGAAATGCATGTATTTGTGCAAGCATTGAGTCTGAAAAGTGTTATCCATATTTTCCAAATATGTAATATGTTACATGCCAAGTGAAGCATTTAATCGTCTTTGGAGATTTAAGGCACAAATAGAATCTTGTCCCCATGATATGCACATCTATCTCCCTAGGAATTGAGTGGTATTAAACACAACTTAATCCAAACAGGCAATGATTATTCCTAACATTTATTGAGAGCTTGCAAGATGCCAGGTGCAAGGCTAAGTAATTTCCTATAATATATAATGTAATCTTATAAAAAATATTTTAAGTCATGTTCTTTGATTTTCCTCATTTCATAACTAAGAAAATGAGGTTCAACAATGATGAGTGAAGTTACCCACAATCACAAGCCACTAACCCATGAAGCTGGGATTCTGACACAAGCTGTTTGAATCTGTAACAATTCATCCAACTTCTATATTTAACTGCATTCTTCAAATATAAACTAGGGCACTCATTTAGGGAAGTAGTACAATGAGTTAAAAAAAAAAAAAAATGACTATGAACTACATCCCCTTACTGTGCTACCACACTATCCAGAGAAAGCCACTGCCAAAGGAGAACCTGAAAATGTAATGAAGGTCCACATGATTTTTACTACACCCAGGAACAGTATCCTTGATATTTGGTCAAATCTGGGCAATTTACAGATAATCAAGAAATCAAATGCTCTATACACTTCTGGAGAATCATTGCAAACACACTTACACGGCAGTTTAAACTGTGTGTCCCCAAAAATGACAGCCTGCAACAACTTCTCAATGTAAGCAGAGTAAGATGCACCCTCTGGAAGTTTACGATATACTAGGTGAGAGCTCCATCTGGGGAGATAATGCTCAGACAGAAATAAAACAAGGTTTGTCAAAATGAAGTGAGATTTTTCCTTTTGCAATGTAAAGTTAAGTTTTTTAAAATGCCATTTTGTGATTTACTTCACAAAGGCAAAAAGCACGTACATTTGCTTGCCCACTGTATATCAAGTAGACAAAAGTGTAAACCAAATGCTGTAGGAAAGCTTTTGAACAAACACCTAAGGAAAGAAGGAGAGGAATCCTGGCACCTGATCTCACCTGGGCACGAATGCTTCTGCAGGGCTACGCTGAATGGGGACTTATAATTTTCTTCAGGCACAGATTTGAATTTGGCCACAGAGGGGCTGAAGTGAGCCAGGGAAGGGGTCCAATGGGCACTCTGACTCCTTATCACACCTCATTAAGTACACTGGATTCATTCAGGGTCCACGGGAGAAGCAAGTCATTAAAATGTTTCAGTTTTAGTTTGCTGCACTTTATTGGTGGAATAACATTCTTCGCTGGTATGCGCAAATTTTGATGGTGTTGAGAATGTTGGGAAAATCACCTGCCAATGTGGAGAACCCAAAGCTCTCACAGAAAGTTTTATCTAGGTTGGTCCTCCACGATTTACCTCTAAGGCACACACACGTTCAGAGAACCTCAAAGGACCATTTGGCTTTTCTTTCTTTCTTTTTTTTTTTTTTTGTTTTTTTGTTTTTCTCTTCTCTTCTTCTTTTCCTTTCCTTTTCATCTTTTTTGTTTAATGCCTTGAATAGTTATAATTGGTGCCCGCTTTTATTAAATTCATTATTAAAAACAAAGAATGAAGAAGAAAAGTAAAACACTATCTGCCATTTTGTAGAGTTGGGTCATCTTATCAGAAAGGGTTTGAATCACTGTGAGCAATTCTGTTCTTATATGAAGAGATGTGCTCAGATCAGAGGCTCAGAGGCTTGGCCAGGTCTTCTGCTTCAAGACCCACTTTTAATCCTTTTTCACACAGCTTAAGCCAAGAAAATTAGGCTGGATTTTGATACAGGTTTTCTTTGCACTTTCTTTACTTTGATATTTACACCTGTCTGATATAGACAGATACGGATATATTATCTCTCTGAATATTTGTACACACAGAAACACACAAATACTACTCATAAGTTGCTCACTTATCCATGGAAATACTTAAGGCACATTCCTTATCTAGTAAATTGTGATATTCTTTTGGCATCGGGTACCAGTGTAGATTTGGTGAACCCTAAAGTTCTTTCCTACTTTGAGATTACAGAATTTTGTAACTAAAGTAATAAATTACCCGAGGTAAAAGGTCCCACTTCCCATTAGCAGTGTTCTGATTGCACTTTTGGAAACATTACGCCAGAGCCTTGTGCCTCTCTGGCATCAACACAAGTCTGTGACTTCATAGGTCAAACGTGATATCATGATGACGGCCATCTTTAAGGGGATGTTGCCCCTGCAGAAGACCTTGAGGACAAGCTATGGGAGGCTTATCCTTTAGCTTCTGGGGTGATGTGTAGGCAGTCATCTTTCTGAGTCCCTGACAAGATGGTACCCTCAGAGAAAGCCTATAGGACCCCATCCAGTCAAACAAAATGGCCCTCACTCAGCAAAGAGAGAAGGGGCCAAGCTGTGGAGTCAAACAGAGATCCAGTCCCTGCTGAGGAAACTCTTGATTCCAGCAGAATGGTTTCCATTTGGGGCTCTATGACTCATTGGTTCTTTGACTTGGAACTCAGGCTACCTAGATGTAAAATGGGCACCATAACACCACAGAGCTGTGGTGAGGCAAAAGAGGCAGTGTATGCAAATTATACCATTGTTTCTGGGACAAAGTTACTATTCCCTAAATATCAGTGAACTTCATTGTCAAAGATTTATCTTTTTTTTTTTTTTCTGTTACAAAGACTCAATGTAAAGAAATTAGTGCATGATCTGACACAACTGGGATCCACTAAACTTCTATACTTATTATTGGCCTTAAATGATCATTGTCAAGACATAGGGAGCTTTGATTTCAATTCTCTTTCAATCTTGATCTCAGCTGCAAATCTCAGCTATTCGTAGCAATTCCCAAATAAATCTCTTTGAACAAAGAGAAGGCAGTCTCAATATCGGAATGGATTTAGTTGCACTGTTTCTCTTTAATTACACCTATTTTGGGGGTTAACCCATATTTATGACAAGAGATACTGTTTGGATATCAATGAGAGCAATACAACTTATTTCAAAAATATTTAAGAAGAGTCAAAGGAAAACACTAAGTAAATGATAATGGAGAAGGTTCCCAGGTTCTGTGAAGACATAGCTGGGTGAGTGCAGGGGTGAGAACACCCAGAGAACACTGATGCATTGCACTGCACATACTGGGCAGAGAGGGGACCAAGGTCCCAGTGGGAAGAGGGTGACGGGCAGAGCCCAGGGGATGTCAGCGGCAGCAAATGCTCCCTCCCTTCTGCATCCCAGCATCTCCGCACAGCAGCCTCGTTAGCATCACACGTCAAGCCAGGTGTGCGAAGGACAGCAAGGAATGATGGTGGAATTCTCCCAAGGACAGAGAAAGAAATGCAGGAGAGACAAATGCCAATCCTGACCTGGTGGCAGGGGAGGGAGCAGAGTCTAGTCACTCCAGAAAACTAGGTCTTCATGAAGAAGAAACTAGGTTGAAGACTCTCTGGGCTAGGAATCCACTGGTACCTTCCCTATAATTCATGTCATGCATTTACACATACCCTGCTTTATTCCAAAGGGGATTTCAGGCTGCCTGTGAAGATGCATAGGACACAAAAACACATAACACTGTTTTATATAATAATAAGGTAAAAAGGAGAAATTGCAGCATAGGTGGGAAGAATGCAGACGAAGGTTCCACTTCGAAGCTTGGCTTAGAAGTCATTTAGTTGCAAGGGGAAGGACACACAACCAGGCACAGGGCCACAGTGCCTGGGAAGGCAAACTGGTCCCCAGTCAGATCACAGCCACTCCAGACCCTGAAGCCAGTATGCGACGTATCCCACGAATGACCCCGTATGGGGGAGGCAGCTTCCTTAGAGTCACAACAATGAAAGTGCAAAAACTGGGCAGCATAGAGCAGCCGTGCTGGCACACGAGGACACAGAGCCTCCCTCAGGCAAGGGGAGCAGAGAGGGAGGATGTCCTACAGCTTCCTATGCCAGGAGAGCCTCTGAGCCACCATCCTCCGCAGGCCACTATGTGCTGGCTGTAAACCACAGGCCTGCTTTTGCCACCCCCGGTTTCAAAGCACCCGAACTCTGCTTGGGTCTGCCTCTTCTATTTTGAACAATAACCAAGCCCCACACTGTTCCAGGCACAGTGCTTAAATGCATAGTTCCATCAATGGCTCTTATTTGAAAGTGAGACACCTAAGACAGAGGGTGAGTCCTGCAACCCAGTCACCCAGCTTAGAGGGATTCACACCCAGGTCATCTGACTCCAGAGCTTCCGTCCCTACCATCCCTGTTCGCTGCCCTCAGGGAAGTTCTTCATGAGCAAGCCTTAGCTGGCTGTCCACTTCTCCATCCAGGAATCCCCTGATTTTCTTCAGGCGACTGTACTATTTCCCTCTGCTTCCTTCATCCCTACTTTTGTCTCTGGACAGAATGCCTTTCCCTTTTTTATTTTCTTCATAAACTTCTTGCGTTTCAACATCCTGATGCAATACTGCCTCCTGATTGTCCATCTTCTCAACTTTATATGCGCATATGCACACACACACACACACACACTTCACTGCAGCATCATATCTATCAATCATTCATCTGGTCAGCAGATGTTTCTTGAGAGTCTATTTTGTGCCAGAGCTGAGTCAAAAGAGTAAGGAGTCAAACAAATAGTGCTGCTCTTCCTACAGAGCTTTCCTCCAGCAGGTCAATAGCAAGGAAATGGATGGTGATGAACAACACAGAACATTTTTAAAAGGCTAATAAAGCAGAGCTAATCACAGATCTTTCTTCAGCACCCCTTTAAGCCAGCACAAACCTGCCCAGCACAGAGCTGATGCTCAGCCACACCCTGTGCTTACAACAGTCCTTCTCAGCCATTGGGGCCTTCAGTCCTTGATCACATTGTTTTGAGGAACCATTTTCCCAACCATTTGCCTGCCACCCAGGTCCCTGCAAGGTTACAAATAGCAGAAACTGTCACCTGCACCATATATAGCTCCTCCTACACCTACTGCATAATTATCTGCATTGATGCAAAGGATAAACACAGAGATCCAGACGTGAGGTTTGAGTGACATCACAAATCACAGGATGCTAAGAGCTAAAGACATTTAATCCAGTGACTTTGCTGTCCGTGTCAGAGCCGGGGTATTCCTAGGGTACCTCAAAGGCTGCTGGGGCTGCTGAGGGCAGGTGGGGAGAGCCGAGGGGAGCGGTTCTGGGGTCTTCACATCCTTTTTCTTCTATTTCATTCACCCAAGCTCTTCTTTATCTGTTTTGTAGGTGTTAGCATTTTGGGTAAGATCTTATTTGCAAACATCTGCATGAAATTTATAGAATCAAGAGGGAAAAATAGAAACTATGAATCTAGTAATTAAAAGACTTCTTTGGATTTTTATAGAACCTCTGTCTGAGTGGGTGCTCGTGTTTAGATATGGGCAGATACACCCAACAGACAGCAGCTGGACACTGACAGAACACTCACATGAAGTAGCGCGTCTCCATACTCGGAAGAGGGGGAGACAGGGTGTGGAAAGGAGGACTGTCAAACAGCAGAGCAGCAGGCTTTCAAGGGGGCCAAAACCTTCCTAGCCCACTGGGCCTCCCTGGAATCCTGCCTTCCCTGGAGCTCCGACCACTCATTTGTTCATTCTTTTCCTTGTTCAATAACTGCATATCAAGCATTTCTAACTGCCACTGGCTTTGCAAAGATAAGCACATGCAATCTGGGCCAGGTTGAGGCAAGGCAGAGGAAGAGAGGAAGGAAGGGAGAAAGGCAGGAGGGCTCTGGAAAGTAGAGTAGCCAGGTAAGGGGGTCCTGGAATATCCCCCCTTCCCTGTCTTCACAAGGCCATGGTGTCTTATCCAAAGCAAATGCAGAGTCACAGAGAAGGCAGGTGGGTGTGAAGAATGAAGACAGGAGTAAAGGAAAGAAAGTCAAGAAGACCACGAAGACATGATTGGGTCTCTGAGACGTCTATTTTTAGTGGCCTGAGAAGACTGTCTCCTACCACCTTGCCAAATTATGATGCAAAGAGAGTTCATGGAAGTCTCCCAGCTTCTCCTGGAAGTCAGCTTGTCACCAAATCCCTATCCCAGACTCATGCCTAAATCCCCATAGCTTCATTAAAGGACAGGTATAACCTCGAAGTGAGCAGATGCATCGACACCAACAGTTTCTGGTCTTCCTTGTTTGTCATAGAGATTTTTAAATATTAGGCCAGCTCTCCGCAGCAGTTCTAATTTTTCATTACGTGTGTTGTCTTGCATTCCAGTGAGAATGCTATCGATTTTCAGAAACAAGGAATACGCTCCCGGCAAATAGGAAAGATGCTTGCATTCAAAGTTAACTTAATTATTTAAATTATTTTTAAAAATGAAAATAAGAACAGAAAGGAATTGTGGTGTTGATTCATTCTAGGTTTCCCCGTGCGTGTTGTGAGGACTCTTTGTCATTAGAGCAATAAAGCCTGCTGGGACTCAGCTTTAAAGTCTGGCTCAAAATGAAGTATCTAAGTTGATGTCAAGGGCCTGGTGGTTATCAAGGTTCTTTTAATAATCTCATTCTTTTCACCCAGATCACCAACAAGAATTATATCCTTATATCCCCATAAAAATCAGAATTTCCTTGTTACGATAGGAAATGTTTAAGTAAAATGCCGGTCACTCCTTGCATAGAATCACAAACTTTCACCGAGGTTGCAATTCCCTGATTAGAAAGCAATGTAGAAAAGTTTCTCTGCACTGTTTTGCTATGGTTTGTTATGAAATAAACTCTCTACTGCAAAGATGCTAATGTAAAAATGTTCCTAACTCGTATCCTGAAAGGAAGGTGAAAAATAAGGATGCTTTATGAGTCAGAGTGTATAAAACATGGGTGAATTTTTTTTTTCTTTCTCTTCAATGTGTAAAATATTATCTGGCCTAGAAATCAATTTGTATTGTTACAAAATCTCATGCAACCTGGGGTATGTCTTCTGCAGAGTGGAGCTGACCACACCCAAACTGAAGGAGCTCTCTGATAACTCAACACCCTCCTCCACTTTCTCGAACAGTCAGGAAAACCTCCTCCACCTAGAGCTGCCAAAAGGACTAGCCAATTTATTCCAAAATAGAAACAGGAAAATAGTTTACAATACTAAATGACTGAATCATCAAAGTGTCAAATTAAATATTGATACCAACAATTTGAGTCTAAAATACTCGCTGGTGTTGGGAGAATAGAGGTCAGCAACTACCAACACAAGGAAGATATTCCTGGAAACCTCTTTGTTTTATCGGGTACCCTCATCCAATGCTAGCTGACCACCTATGTACAGATAGGACTGTTCTAGGGCTGAGCACCACAGTGGTAAGCAAGTTTAGACCCTGACCCCCTAATGAACTTGCTTTGAATCTAATTTTGACTCCTCTTATCTTAAACCCACATAGAATTACCCAGAACAACACTTTAGATTCACCTCAGCTCAGGAAAAAATTAGCCAGTAATAGGGGAACAAACATAATTGGCAGGCAGATCTGGATGGTCAAGTTCAAGTCCACACCCTGCTACTTTGTGACCATGCACAAATCCCTTTGCCACTCAGAGCCTCAGGTTTCCCATTTAAACAATCAGGGTGTGAGTGGAGCTAATGTCTTAGAAAGCTAGAAGCTCCTTTATACTATGGGGCAGTAGACTCTTGCACCCAGGATTTTCAGACTAATCCAGGAGCCATGGGACATGGAGAGAACATGTGGAAGCTCAGCAGCCCATGAAAGAAACATCTGGGAAAGAGGAGGGAATGCAAGAATTGGTGACCATCATCTCAATGTGGCAAGTTTCAGAGTCCAGGGATCCTGGATTCAAATCTTGCTTCTACCTTGTAAGTAAGCATGTAATTCAGGTGAAGGACTCAACCCCACAAGCTCCTTTCCTCATCTGGCAAGTGGTGTCCCCTCCAATGCCCTACACAGGTGGCCCTGAGGATTAAGGGAGGCGAAGCACATAAGCAGTCAGCTCCACCCAAACACACAGCCAGTACTCAATAAACTGCACCCAAATTAAAGTAAGTTAACAAGAACACTATTATGGGTTGGAATGCTGCTAAGAATGGAATGTTGTTCACTTTTCTAATTCCTCGCCCCTGCCATAGGCCAGGCACCTAGGAGTGCTCAGTAAACAAATAATTGTTAACTGATTTACTCCTACTGATTAGAAGCTTTGATTGGCAGTTAGGTACATAGGATTCATTTAAAATGGGAAAAGGAATTGGTTATTACTTGATAAATACAGCTTGTTGAAAGAGGATGTTTTTCGAAGTGCAAGGTAGGTAAGATGGTGGCAAAAAGGTCACACACTCTGGGATGTGCTGAAAACACCAACTTCCCACCTGCCTGTGAGATCAGCAGAGGCTAGAGCCAAACGCATGAGTCACCGCCCCGCAATGCTGAGACGGGGACCCATCGGAGGCGTGTGCTGGCCTCTAGTAACTGACCCCACCGAGCTCTTCATTCACTGAACAGTGGTCCAAAAAGTCCTGAGAGTAATTCTGGTGCCCTTTGGCAGAAGAGAGGCAAACAGAGCTGACACCAAAGGCGGACAATGTGAGAATCGGAGCTCAAGACCAAGTGCTCCCAGTGGAAAAGGAAAGGAGGTCAAGGCAGGAAAACCAGCAAGCCCGTTAACTATTCCATGCAAAGCCACAGGACTCTTCCAAGAGCAAAGTCTCGAAATGTCAGCATCTGGTAGCACATGCACACACGCACACACTCTCAGGATGTAGAATTGACTGAAATAATAGAGTCCACTCCAAATCACAACGAGAAACCCATTTCGATTCATTTATTATGATGAGCAAGGGGTTACATAGTGGCTCTCTGTAACTAGGTCAGACACCAATTGGTAGTCAACTCCACAGACCTGGGAAGATTTAATGAGGAGAAGACCAGACAAAGACAGAAGATGGAAATCGCGCCCCCAGCGCGTGTCCCCAGACTCTGCAATCTGGCAAGGAGACCCAGTCCACACCATTTCTCTCACAGATAGACCAGAACAAACTTTGTGAAACTCCTAAGATGGGGATCGGCAGTCCCGGCCGAGCCCCTGAGCAAGGCTCTGGCAAGGAGTAACCAGGCTGGAATAAAAACAAGCCCTGAATCAAAGGACAATCAGGGCCTGAGCAGAAAGCAGAGACCTAGGGAAGGCACACTGAGCCGCAGCTGTAATGGCACGGGCGGGACATAAATAAAATGGCACTGCCAGCCTAAAGCCTGTGTCTACAAAAGCCAGTCCCCTCTGCCAGGATCTATGGCCACCATTCCATCCCTCCTCTGCACTGGACAGCATCACTGGCACCTGCATTCAGGCCGGCAGATGGAGAGGCCAGGCCTGACGAATCCAGCGCCTACTCACTCTACTCTCAGGAAGGTCACCGAGCAGCAGTTGGCCAGCTAGGGTCTTCCTCAAGAGGCAGGATCCCGCCATGGTGACACCATCGCCAAGAGGCCCCTTCTTTCTTCGGTCTCAGGACACTTCTATGGGGACATGTTGGGCCACCGTGCTGTGAGATGGCTCAGCCTAGCTTTGTTCTGGACAGCCCAGCCTGAGAGGCGGCAATTCCCTGGCACCGCTGGCAGCCCTGTGAATGAGCCACTGTGGTGAGACACACACCCCCTGCTAATGAGTCTCATACAGACACAGAGCGGGAGCGCAGTGGCCGCGGCAGATGAGGCAGAGCATCAGCAGACGCAGGGGCAGGGCCCGCACCCTGGCAGCAGGACTTCAGCCCAGCACCTCCAAGCACCCCAGCACAGTAGCAAGGACCTGGAAATACCCACCTTCCCTTGAGCTCATGCACCTCCTCTCCCCTCCTGGTCCAATGAAAAAGAAAATGGTACCAAAACTTTAAATAGCCACTCCTACCCTTTCACGTTCTCATTTCATTATTTTAAGGGACATTTTTTAAAAATGGCAAAGGACAGATTATTAGCATTAAGTACACTTGGCAATGTCGTACTTAAACATTGAGGGACATAAAAGGAGTGGACACATTTGCCTTAGACGTTGGCAGCGTAAATTCATTTTACATGATTCCATGGTAGACAGTGAAGTCATCTTGAGGGCAAGTTGCCTGGATTTGAATCTTTCTTTTTTTTTTTCCAGTCCAGTTGGATAACCTTAGATAAGTTAGCATCTTTTCACTTATAAAATGGAGCTTAACACGGTCCTTCTTGCAAAGGTTTCTTGCAAAGGTTTCTTGCAAAAATGAAAGAAGTTAACTCCTACAATGCGCTCGGCAACATAGCCTCAGAAAGGTTGCCTATTTTGATGGCGGTCACTGTCATCAGTGTGATTCATGCTGGCCAATGGAACCCACCTCGGCGTTCCTATGTTCAGGATGCCATGCCACGTCCTCTGTGTGCAGCACAGTTACCAAAATCCAATGATATATAAGTAGGTGAACGACTTAATGCAATCTCACTGGCTGAAAATTCAGAAAATCTAGAGAAAAGAAGAAACCAAAATTCCCAGCACCAGCTTTTCCTGACTTCTCCCCAAAAGATCCAGATGGGAGAGAACTGCAGATGTCCAACTGTGTTTTAATTCTTTTTGAAATATTGCATTAAATATTGCTTATGCTGATATCTGCACTTCGTAGCTCTCTCATAAATTGTGCATTTGTGGCCAGGGACTCTGTCACTCATCCCAACCCAGCCCTGGCCTTGGGAAGTCCTCCTCGGTGTTGGGAGGTGCTTCTGTCACTGCAGGGTGCAAGTGACTGGCACCTCATGAAGTGCACATTCTGCTTCAGCAGGTCTGGGCCAAGGGGCTGAGGTTGTGCTCATCTGACAAGTGCCCAGGTGATGGTCAGGGATGCTGCTAGTCCAGGGACAGGTCTGGGATGCACTCAGAGGAGCAGGGCCTTGGAAGAGGCTGATACTTGGGACCCGGGGGGAGGGGGGAAGTTAACACCTGAGTTTCATTCTTCTGTGTCTCTCTGATGATGGGGTTGTTTTCAGACATGTTGGAAATTCTTTCTTTATTCATGGAACTGCTGTTGCTAATCTAAGGCAAGTCCTTGGACCCAGAGGCAGAGAACTCTTGTTGTTTTGTTTTGTTCTAAAGCAAACAAATGGAATAAAGCAAATACCCACTGATGCCTGGTGGCTGCCATTTGGGGAGTTCATTTAAGTTTCTTCTTCTCTGGTTCCTTCCCCTGGCTACAGAAGCAGAAGTAGGAGTGCCACAGAGGAAAAGGCTGGGCATTGGTTAGCACTGCAAAACCCCTAAGGTTCCAAAGGAACTAATTGATGATACGAGTCATAAAACAGGGTCAGTTTAATATACCTGAATTAACCCTCTATTATTGCCCTTCAGTAAAACTCCAGAAGAACAAGAGCTTAGAAATTTGGACTTAAGAACTTGGGATTTAGATGAAGTCTCCAACTCTTGCTAGCTGTGTGACCTCAGGCAAGTGGCTTAGCATCTCTGAACCTTACCATTTTTCTATCTGGAATGGGATGTTAATAAAGCCTGCCTCGCAAGGATTATTGCTATAAGATAACTCATAAATATGAGTGTAGACTACATGAATGATTACTTCCCAAAGCAAAAGAAAAAAAGGTATCAACAACTAAAAAAAGGTACCTAGAAGTTGAATGTTTGTAGGAAAAATGCCATGGATAAACCTGGCTTTCTACTGCCAAGTCTCAGAGTGTATGCATGTGCGGATAGAGAGAGATTGAGAAACTGAGAGGAGAAAAGGGAAGAAAAGCAAACTGAATGAATTTAACAAAAAGAAAAAGAAGAATTTGAATAGCAATAATAACTAATTTCCATAATAGTATTCCTCCTCATAAATCCTTTCTAATTATTGTACAGAATATTGCAAACATTATCGAGGAAGTGTTAAATCATCTCCCATCCTTGGGTGATAGAAAGAGTTAATGATTTGAATTAAAATGTATGTACTTTCAGAAAGAAGGAAGCGTTCCTAAACACACACACACACACACACACACACACACACACACACTTTCTCCTCCTCCCTCAAATCTCACACCCTCTGGCACATAGCACTGAGTCCTACACATGGTGGATCAGGGCAAATATTAGCGGCTGATTTCACAGAAGGAAAATTATGTGTGGCTGATAATCTGCTCATCACACCACCATGTGGGGGTGTGCTTTGCCAGCCTCCTCTGCCAGTCAGATTAGACTACAGACAGCAAACAGGACTGGAAGCAATTTCACTCTCACCCTTGTATGGGATGGACTATCTGACAGGATTCCTTGTTACTGACAGAGACATAGAAACTCAGGCAGGGGATTAGAAGGATCCACATGTGACAGTGGCTTCTCAGATGATACTGTCCCAAAGCCCTTTCCCACTCTGCACGTGGGGCGGGCTCTCATCAAATTCTCCTTATGGGACCATCTGTGTCCCTGCCTGTGTCATCAGGCCCCTGGGCTTCCACCCAAGCATTATTGCAAAGTGTCCTCTTCTCCACGCTATTGCTCAAGGCTGTGGGCCACTGCAAAGAACCCTTCTTTCATTAGGGATTTCTCTGTCTACACAGGATTTATGATGATCCTTTGGCAAGGACCTCTGAATCACTGGCCAAAAGAGTATTTCAGGAGAATCTACCTCTAACAAGCAACACAGCCCTGGAGATTTATTTCCTCAGATGAAACAGGCCCAGCCTGATGTTCCCAGAATGCCACCCTGTGTGAGGTGCTGTAGCTCAGCCCATTAAGGGGACTGAGCGTTGGCTACGCCAGCTCTTAGCTCTTGCCGATATAGCCCCAGGACCCTGGAAAGACAACCAACCTCTTTGAAAAAGTCACATCAGCTATAAGCTAGAAATGACATGATAATCCTTCCCTTGTGGAGCTGTGCTGAAGGTGAGGCTGGTGAACAGAATTAAGTGGAACCCACACCTTATTTATGGCTGCGGACTCTTACTTGTTGATGAAGGATGCATGACAGGAAGCAGTAGCATTGATTGGCAGCCTAAGATTTCGCTTTGGGAGGGTCTGGGAGGGGCTGGTCCCAGGCAGAATGGAGAGGCCACCTGTGCCTTGAGAGGGTGGTGGTGAGATGATACCTCCCCAAGGGACCACAATCCTGCGTCCAGGGGAGAGGAGAACAAATCCCACCTCAGCGCTCCAGCACTTGTTAAACTCAAATTTCATTTGTACCAATTCTAGACAATTTTCTGTGATTTATCTCCCACACACCAATACCCTCTTCCAATTCCTGCATCTGGGTTTGAAAAGCATGGCTGTGTGGACTTTTGATTTTCTTTTTCACGGGGTGAGCTGACAAACCAAAAGGGAGCCCCCTCCCACTCTCAGGCTCCTCCAAGCTTTCAATCACCTCCATGGAAGTTTCACAGGCTGGGAAGAGGGAGACGGGGTAGAAAAAAAGACAGAGGCCAGAATGCCTGCCACAAGACAGAGCATCCTGAGAGGGTATTTCTAATCCCACAGACACGGCAGAGGTAGATCTAGTCAATAGCACTTTTCTGTGAGGCAACCGAGACTCAAAAAAATCTAACTCCCCAAAAGTCATCTGGAGAGTAACCGGGCTGTAACTGAAACCTAGATTTGCCCGACTGCACATCCACATACAGTCCATAGCATTGTGTTATTTCAAGAGGGGTCAGGGAGACTCTTGCTGGCTTTCGAATCACAGGAAACAATTCAGGCAAAGGTCACAAAATAGTAATGGTACCAGCATGCCTAACCTCTGCTCTGCCATTCAAACATGCACACCTGAAACCACCTAATCTCTCTAAATGCTGGTTTTCTTATCTGGAAAAAAAAAAAATGAGTATGAACATCTTTATTCATGATTACACATGGATTAAATAAGATGCTGGAGCAAAGAGTACACCACAATGTAGAAGCTCATTACACGCATAGTTCCCTTTCTTAGCCACAGAGAAAAAAAATATATGTGTGTGTGTGTGTGTGTGTGTGTGTATGTATGTATATATAGTAAGGCACATGTGGCAGAAAAGTGAAAATTTAATATAAAGAAAATAATTAAAACAATGGAAATGAGCATATGCCTAGTCTAATTATAAAAGTAGTACTCTAATGCAAAAACACAATGGCATCTGAGAAAAGAAAAAGGATAAAATTACCAAGTGCTCCTTCTCACCCACACAGTATCCTAACATGCTCCTTGCAGTAGAGACAATGAAACACGGAAACTATGAGGTACCTTAAAAGGAAGTATATAGGTTTTACAATCAGCACAATATTCTTGGAGGAGGAAATCCTTTAAAATTAAATATTGGGTCATTACACTGCGTTGAAACTCTCGGCAATATGGAGTTTCACAAATATTTGAGGGGAGTGCAGATTTAACATCATAGAGGCTGTTCTGTTCATTTGAAGCATCTTACCTCACAGATAAATCAGGCCCTTCTCAAATATTTTCCCTTCGATTTATGTTAGCCAGAAATGCATCTGTACATTCTCTGCATGCTTAACGCCCGCGTTGACTTCATTCCAAGGTGGAAACACAGAGAGGTTTAGTTTAAGGGTTTCTGAAGCAGAAAGAGGCAGTTTGGTGGATTCCTGGAATATAATCACTTCCAGGAAGGCCAACAATGGCATTGTCTGTTCCTTGTGCTGCAGATTTCGTACATTCTGACATTATAGAAACATGGAAGGAATCCCCCTGGCATTGAGAGTGAGATGTAGAGTCTCATCTGTGATGTTGTTGTCCACAGACTTTGCACTTCTAGTCCTCAATGCTGCTCTTTCCATGTGTAGACAAACAGTTCACAGATCCCTGAGTGAATAAATGCACATATAATCACTGAGCTCAAAACCCGCCTTCCACTTGGGATGTGATACCTGTGTGTCCCTAGTGGCATCAAGCATGTCCGACGTATCAGTGATGACAGGAAAACCTCAGGAGAAGTGTCAGAGAAAACAGGAATCTGGCATTGTATCATACCATGCACCTGACAGAGGCAGAGACAGCTCAGAGGAAACCACAGCCTCTTCCCTTCAAATAGCGTTGAAACTATTCCCCCACCAGGTCACACTGAGAGTGCTGATTTTTTTTTTCCCTAGAACTTTCCCGAAATATTTTGGGATAACATAGACTCCATCTCAAACTCTAAAGAATTCTAATGTAATAGAGATTTTGATGAATAAGTCATCAAACATTGATCAGGTGCTGCTTGAAGCTACCTTTGCATAGAAATCAGGGAGCAAGGAAGCAATAGAGGTACCTGGGGTTAGTTCCTGGAAGCAGAAAATCAGACTGATTCCACATTCTCATTTCCAAGGGAAGAAAACTGAGAGAACAAAGCTGAAATAATGACATACAGGGAATTTGTGCATAGGCTAAACAGGAACCCAGGTCTTCCAAATGCCTGAATATAAGGGATGCATAATATAGAGGGTTTTGTCTTTAAGTTTAACAGCAATGTCAAAATGAATTCCAACCTGGATGGGAAAAATGACAAAACCCCCAGCTCATGTGATTCCTAGACTAGGAGTGATCTGAGTCATGGGAAATTAGCAAAGAAGTCAACTTCATGAATTTTGACAAAGCCTTTCATGTGCAGACATTGTGAAACTCACTCAAGAAGCAGTAAATAATGAGCATGTACTATACACCAGACGTGGGGATACAATGGCACATGTAATGGATCTCTGAATGCAGTTTGCAGTCCAGGTAGTGAGTCCTAAGAGGTGACAGGCAGGAGGGAACATCTACTATAGACTAGGTGGTCAGGAAGGGCATCTAACCTGCCTAATTAAGGGCAGAAAGCCTTGAAGGAAGAAAAGAGCTACTCAAGGTGGAGGAAATTGTCTTTGAGCATATTATTTTTCTATCATGGTTTGCTTTAGATTTCATCATGAGGAAAAAATGATGAATTTTTTCGTGTGTGTGTTTGTGTGTGTGTGTGAGTTTGTGCAGCATCAAGTATCAAACGCAGGACTTAGCACATGCAAGGCAAACGCTCTATCACTGAGGCACAACCCATATGCCAGCCCCTTCTGAAGCTATTTTCTAAAAAACATTTGTAAATACACGTGTACGTATGCTCTCACTTTGATTCTTGTAAAGGAATCTTACACTATGTGCATACACATGTGCATCTGTGTGTGCTTTAGTGTATACACATGTGTATGCATGTGCATACATACACACAGCTATATTTTCCAATCCACCTTCTACTGTGAACCTCCCAGACTCTCTGATGAGGCTTATTGCTTACATTCTTTAGCATGACCTGGAAATAAAACATCTTCCACAGCCTGGTTCCTCCCTACCTTCCTTGACTCAAGGAGCCCTCTGCACTGCAGAGTCTGTGCCCCAGTCATACCGGATAAATTTCATTTCTTGAACACGCCAGGTATGTTTATGCTTCTGTCATTTGCACAACCCACGCTCCTGAAGGTCTTAAAACGACCTTTCCTTGCCCACTGGGCAAATTATGTCTCTGTCCTTAAAATCCATCTCTTTTCTCTGGCTTTCTCTGCCTGCTTCATCAGGTGGAATAAATTGTTCATTCTTCTGGAAACCTCTCTTTTCTTCAGATACTTCTCACCTCACGTTGCATTACGAATATTAACATAATTTTTAGGTTTCATTTATTCATACTTTTTCTAATTACTCAAGAATGTGTTCTTACTGTCTAAATTTTAGAAAATAAAATTTATAAATGGAAAACAAACATTTCCTTTCACTGTTTTTCTTCTTGCTATTTTTTAGCACAATTGAGGTTTTTCTTCTATTGTGCCTGACTTAATATACACCCTGAGCATTTTCACATACCAGTACTAAACAGTCTTTGGGAACCTTGCTTCTAATGGTTGTATAATTGCTTGTCAGGATGTATAACAAACTATATAACCATTCAACCCCCTACTATTGGGCTACTGGGTAGTTTGAAATTTTTCCTATTATAAGTAACAATGCAGCAAACTTAATTGTGCATTAATCTCTGTCTGCACTCCTGCTTATTCTTTTAGAATAGATGTTTAGAAGTGAAATTGCTAGGTCAAAAGAACATGGGGTTTTAAACCTTTATGTACATATTGAAGATTATTTCCAAGAAATGATGTTTTAATTAATGCATCCACCAGCACTATAATGAAATATCCATTAAAATCCCTGTTTCATCACAATAGCAATAATGTTTTTTTTAAAGAATAAAATACACTTCTCAAATTCCTTTTTCTTCGATTAGCAACATAGTAGAATTCTTCATGTGAGTGTGTGTACATAGGCATACGGGAAATATATTTGTTATTTCAAGCTTCTTAAAGATTTTAATTTAGCCATTAAACTGTAAGTTCTGAAAACTGTCATAGAAAGTTAAAAACAGTAAGTGCATCTGTTATCTGCTAAGCAGTCATGCAGTAGTGCCTACCAAAATGATGGCTTACCCTGGTTGTCTAGGGCAACTAAAAAGAGAAAAGGCATTGGGGACAATTGGGGTCCAGGTGCTGCTCAGTGCTTCTCCAGTGCAGCTGCTCCCTAGTTCAGTCAGAGTTCATCCTGCCCCTTGGATGAGGTCCTACCCAGAGGCTGTGCACAGGAGATCCCCACCCCTGACATAAGCCAGACAACTGTTTTCCCACCAACATTCTTTCCAAGAAAGTTTTGTTTCTGTGTTATGACAGGTTAAATTCGTATCGATGGCACCCTAACACCTAAGCAAGAGCAGGACTCAGCTGAACTTGTTCTTTCCCAAGTGCTGAATAGGGAGCTCATGCTTAAACAGGTAACAGACATGTAGACAGAAAAAGGCTGGGACCCAGCTCCTTCCAGGGCATTGTGCTGCCCACAGGATGAGGCAGCCCAGGGAGCTCCTCAAGGGAGACAGAGCAACCAGTTCCATTCATGTTCTGAGCACAGATGAGAAATATGCAAATCATACCACTGGCCAATCATAGAAGCCAGACTGGATGTCTGACATTGCTCTTTCCCCTGGTGGACACACTGAAGTCAGGGCTCAGCATTCACTTGCCTCAACCCAAATGTGAAATGCAGAGTCCATATTCAACTGACTTCCAGGAGAAAGAGGACATCTAGAAAGGAAAGATGATTTGCTAATAAACTTCCAGCACCACCTTCTGATATCCAGTTATTTAGTCATTCAATCACTAATTCAAAGAATAACATCCAATTAAAGGTAAAATATATTGAGGATAACATAAGGGATTTGGGGATCAGGAGGTATGAGTTGAAATGCAGAGTCAACTCACATTAGCTTGGATATTTTAAAAAAGATAGTCAACTTCTCTAAGTCTGATTTTCTCTACTGTATCATGGGCTGTCAGGCACTGCAAGGAGGTCAAATGAGGAGGTCCAAGAGGGTGCATGGGGAAGCATGGCACATCCTGCTCCCTCGCCAGAAGCTCCTCTTACGATAAGGATGAATACCTTACTGTGTACAGAAAATATATCTATTTACAAAGGACTTGTACCTTAAGAGAAACTCTTAGAGATATTGCACCATTTAGTTTGACAATGAAGACACGTAGGAAAATTGAGAGTCTCCTGCAAATCACCCAGTAGCTACTTTTTCAGATTTGGAGTTTGTCTGCTGCAAGCTACCCATGCTCTTTCCAAGCTACCAGACTGCCTGGATCAAATTAAGGCAATGAGGATGCAAAGAATAATGAAAGAGCCTTGCTTGTTCACTTGCTGACTCTTTGGGGAGAGGACATGAATGCACATTATGATGCCCAACATGGTAAGGCTCATCCTGAGCCTGGACAGAACAGAAGGAGTGGTCAACTTCACAAGGAGACAGGGCCAGGTGGGTCACACCTGTCCTCACTCCTTTGATAAACTGTTTTTCAAAGTTGAGAAGGGCAGGTTCAGATGGTAAGGATGGGGAAGGTTGGCTATCCAGAAAGACATACCAGGAAAAAGACAAAATTGGTACCTTGTATTCCCCATTCAAACCATTCTAGCCACCAAATTATAGCTGAAGCAAAGTTTTTCTTGATAAAAATATTCTGACAAGTCAGTGACAACAGAATGATACGATCATAATATCAGCATTTTGCAAACTCCTTACAAAGGGTCTAGGTACCAGGCATCCACAGTGGCTAACATCACAACCAGAAAAATTAGTAGCATTACCTACCTCTGAAAAGAAGTTCATAAAACCACCTAGGAAGTAGTCTTAGCAATAAATAAATAAGTAGAAAAATTGAATCTGAATCTCATTAAGACTTGGATGTGCAATAGAATTTTCAGAAAATTAAAAGGACCAGATGGAAATTCTACAGCAATGATTCTCAACTGGAAGCAACTTGGCCCTGTGGGAGACACTTGGCAATCTCTGGAGATACTCTTGGTTGTCCCAACTAAATGGGGCATCTAGTGGGTAGAGAGCACAGATGCTGCAGAATATCCCATAGTAGTGTAGAGTCCACCCCACACCCTACCTCCAGACAAAAATTGTCCTACTCACAATGCTAATAGTGCTAAATTTGAGAAACCCTGTATGGTTGGTGTAATGGTTAATTTGAATTGTCAACTTGATTGGATTAAGAAATACCAAAGATTAAGAGGTTTCTGGGCGTGTCAATGAGGGCGGGTCTAGGAATGATTGGCATGTGGGACAGTGAACTGAATGGAGACCCTCCCTAAGCATGGGCAACACCATCCAATGGTGGCTTGGATGGAATAAAAGTTGGAAGAACAAGGAAGCAGCAGCAGATGTAAGCTCCAATCTCCTTGAACAGATTCTTGATTGCTGCTGCAACATCAGACTCTTGCTCCTTTATTCTTTCAAATGGTCTCTGCGAATGATTCTCCCGGGAGTTTCCAGAAGCCTTTGGTCTCCAACTAGAGTAGCATCATTGATTCGTGAGGTGTCAGCATTTTGGACTGTGCAGCTACTTGTTCCTCTAGCTCTCTAGCCTGCGGACAGCCCTGTGGACTATCCAGCTTCTGGTCATGTAATAAATCCCCTTTTAATAATTATACTTCCTCTGGAGAACTCTGACTAATACAGTAGGATAAATATTCCATTTCTTAAATGAGAGGAAATAATTGGGGCCCTTAGAGGTTAAACTCATCCCAAAAGATTCACCTAAAGATAATAAAGAGCATCAGGCAAAATGGAACTATAGAGTTTGGAGAAGCACAGGTTGGGAATGGGGATAATTGCCATATAGTGGGTACAATGGTCACCCTCATGCAGAGCAAAGGGGGGTCCTAAGTGTCTGGCAGGGTGACAGAAGGGAGCGGTGATTAATGGTGCTCACCTTGAAGTAATTTACTCAGCTACATGACTGTTTTAAAAGTTTTCCACATTATATCTTACAATAGCATAGTTTCAAATAATGCTAACAGCAAAACCAAAAGCTTTCTCTTCCTACTTTGGCTAGGACTTATTTGGTGAAGAGCTACAGAATTTGTTTACATTTATTTATTTATTTGTTCATTCATTTATATTTTGTACCAGGGATAGAATCCAGGGACACTTAACCACTGAGCCCACATCCCCAGCCCTTTCTTTCTTTTTTATTTTATTTTATTTTATTTTATTTTATTTTTTTTATTTTGAGACGGGGTCTTGCTAAATTGCTTAGGGCCTCACTAAGTTGCTGAGGCTGGCTTTGAACATGTGATCCTCCTGCCTCAGCCTCCCAAGCCTCTGGAATTATAGATGTGTGCCACTGAGCCTAGCTTTAAGTCCTAGTGATCGATCCAAATGCACAATTTCTTTTTCATGTTTCCCATAGACACTGAAGAATTTATTTTTTAACTTGTCCACCCCTTTTGCTTATTACTAGAGATTGTCAGCCAAAGTCACATGGAGGTCAATGAAACACAGCAGAATAAACAAGCCCAGGAGCCTTGAAATCAGATCATCTGAGGCATCACCTGGTTCCACCTTAGTGGGTTCACTCTACCTTTCTGAGATTGAGGTCCTCCTCTGTGAGAAAAGTAACTACATCTTCTGTAAGAGGTTGTGGGAGTCTATGTGAACAATGTCCCTTGTGTAGAATTTGGCTATTGGTTAATTCCTCACTTTTGTTCATCAAGTGCTTAACCTGTGTCTAAACTAATCCTTGAGGCTGAGGGTACAGAGAGGTCCCATCTCTACCAGTTCATCTTTCATAGGAAGACCTTGGGTTGTATTGCTACTGAGTTTCACTCAGTTCTTTTTTATTTCTGAAACTTTTAGGCACAACAATTACTCCCATTTTAAAACAAGGGAACCAAGGGTCAAAAAAACTATAAGTGCATATCCCTGGTTATATGCCTTTAAACACACTTTGGGCATTTGCTGATTACCAGGTCCTCGGAACAGCACTTTCCATTCATTGTCTTATTTAATGCTGAAAACCACCACGTGAAAGGAAGGTACTATCATTATTCTTTTTCCAGGTATAAAAAGCAGGACTCCCAAATATGCTTTACCTTTTCTAAAAGCTACACAGCTAGTAAATGTCAAAACCAAGATTCAACTCAATTAGCTTCAACTTAGGAACCTGTCATCTATTATAAAACCCAAAGGGTTTTGTCATGCTATTTTGATGCTGCTTTTAAGAGACCAAACCATTACCTTCCTAGTAGGACCATTACCTGTTTTAAAGGCATTATTTGCCTGTAACATTGATTCTAAAATCTAATCTGGAGCTTTAAGTCTGAGAGATTCTCTAACAGGAATTGTGATTTGAAGCAAAGAACTGTTTCACCTTTACAGAAATCAGTAAGGTGACAGCTTAAATGAAGGCATGTAGCCAGCACTGAAAGGCTAAAAAACTGTATTTTAGACTAGTGGTTCTCATACTTTATAAATCACCATTTCACCCGTATGGCTTTTTTTTTCCCCTCTGCTCGGGATAGAAAGCCTTACATATGCTAAGCAAGTGCATTACCATTGAACTGCAGCCCCAACTCCTTGGCTGACTTTTATAAAGCACCCCAAATGTCTATAATTCAGGAACTCTGAAAGGAAGCCCAAGAAATGCACTCCTAACTTATCCCAGATAATGCAAAAACTTCGGGTTCAATAGCTCAGTTTGGAAGTCATGCCTAGGTCCATTTCTCGTGGCTCTGCGATATTAGAATAAACATTCACCCTTTGTGAATATTAATATACCAACCCCTAAAGAAAGCTCTCATGACATAAACTTGTGACAGCAGGGGTGAAGGCTTTCTAAAAATGGAAAAGATCCAACCCAGCTCTTCTCAAGCTTCAGGAACTTCACAATCACCTGAAAGCCTGTTAGAAATGGGGCTTCTCCGAGCCTACCCCCAGCTACAGAAGGTCTGGGTTAGGGATCTGGAAACAAAGTCTCCAAGGAATATTGAAGCAGATGGTCCACAGACCACTGCTGGTACAACCTCTGTAAAACAATCACAAGTCCCAGAGCATAGAAGGCAGTGTGTCCCACAGGGCTGGCTCTAAAGGCCACAGTACAGTCCAGACACTGGGCATCCCACAAAATCATCTACTTTAGATATTCCACAAGAGAGAGTAAGAGAGAGGAAATGCATGAAAAAATTTTTCATGGAAACATGTAAGTCAAATATTCCACATCAGCACCTTCAGAGTGAATTTTAAAGCAGAAAAAAATGGTATCATTTGAGATGAAAGAAAACCGTAGACCAGCACAATCTGGAATCTTTCCATTTAGAGCAGGTTTCAGAGTTAGGTGTGAATGGGAAATGTCCCAAAAGATAGGTACTCAGTAATCAGAGCTATTACATTTTGCACTTGACAGAGGCATTGCTTCCTCCAGCAATGACAGTAGCACAGCCTGAGCAATTTCAACATCTTAATCACTTCCCCTTTCCTTCTGAATCTAGGGAATTTCATCTAATTCTTTCTACCTTCCCTTAGGAATTCTGAAGTGTCAGTTACCATAGAGAATATGCAAGTGGCTTTGTATTAGAAATGGTAGCTGCAGTTTGAAGAGATGTGTAATCAGTTTAGCAAGGTGTAGGGACCACATTCCTATCCTAGACTGGAACCCGGGTTCCCACCAAGGGGGTGTCAAGCAGGAAGAAATGGACTATGATGCAAATCACTCACCTCATGCCGCTATAGTGAACAAATTCCTTACTCTTAACATTACGGTTAGAGTTGATAAAAATAATGGAAATTAAAAACCCCACTGTTGGCTACATGTAAAGAGGGAGATTTATGTAAATAAGCAAATTGCATTGGGTGAATTGTTTATAATGCAACTGGCTCTGCATGATATTCTCAAGGCTAAACTCCAATTACCATGTCTGAGAAAGTGAATTGTTAATAAGTTTGTCAATTATATCTCATGGTCCTCCAGACCAGGTAAAGATGATCATTGGCGTGTAGCTCAAAGTTGGTTGCATGTGATCATTTTATTACACAGTCATTTATTATCTTTTTTCCTTATTTTTAACAACAAAAAAATCAACACACATCTATAATCCTAGTTACTCAGGAGGCTGAGACAGGAAGATTGAGGCCAGCCTCAGCAATTTGGAGTGGAAATAAGCAGCTTAGCAAGACCCTGTCTCAAAATAAAAAATAAAAAGGCCTGGGGATATGTCTCAGTGGTTTAGTGCCCCTGGGTTCAATCCCCTTTTCACCCCAAAAAATCAATATTGAAAATGTAGGGGTTTTAAAATAAAATAAATAACAATGACTAAATAAATGATGGACTGGTGCTGTGGTTCAAATGTTGGCATCCCACTGAAGTTCACAAACTGAAACTACTACCTAATATGAATGCATAAAGAAGTGGAACCTTTGAAGATTAAGTCACAAAGGCAGATCTCAGGAAGGGCATCGGCACCTTTACCAAAGAGACACAGAAGGAGCCCAGAGGCTACTATGTATGAGGAGCAGGCACTCATGAAACATCAAATCTGCTGGCACCTTGATTGTGGACTCCCCAGTCTAAATCATGAGCAACCAATTATCAGTTGTTTATAAACTTTTCATTCTAAGGAATGTTTTTATAGGAGCCCAGAGGGAATATGACAGCTGGTGAATGATAGGATAATCCTGTCACCTACTGATAACTCTTTTTATTTATGTTACTGGTTTATTACCATCTAATCATTTTAACTATGCCTTTTTTTATTTCAAGGCAGAAATTATAGCTTATATATGACTTTTAGCATATACCTTGTGATAAACATTACACACAAGTATTTTTCCCATATTATTAAAAACATCTTCATGAATCTAACTGATGACTTCTCAAATGCGGTTGTATGAATAAGTTGTTTCTTGTGAAGGACTTCCTAGAAGGGGTGACCATTTAACATGTTTTCACTTTTGCCTCTGATAAAGTGTGATGAGACATTTTATCAACTTTATCAAAGTGTCAGTTATATGCCCTAAAAATCATACGAATAAGAATTTTTTATGAGTCTCCATTTTTGCATACTGAATGGTGTATTCCAAGGATAGCTACAAGAAATGAACCAAGTAAGAAAAGGGGCCTGTGTGTTATTTAGATTCAAGAAAAACTCTGCCAACTGCCTTCGAGTATTGATTAACACTCCCATTAGCAGAGTATTAGAGTGTTCCTCTAATTCCAGTCAGCTCAGAATGAGGACTCGTATTATTTTATAATTCCATTGTTTTTTAACAAAGAAGTTAAGATGTCAACATGTACTTTAAAATTGCATTTAGGAATCTTGTTTTCAGTTTGGATACACTTTGACTGCTATTTTGTCCTCTGCATGATGATTAGTTGGGTAACATGCTAAGGACTTCCATGCTGAACATGTTAGTGATAATGAAGATTGAAGACTGACAACATCGGCAAGTTACATGCCACTCCGACATTAGCCAACAGACCTTGACTCCAGCTCTTGATCCTTTGTCTTAAGCTACATTACCCTACACAAGGATCTGACTTGTCTGGGTATCACTTTCCTCACTGGTAAAACATGATAAAAATTCAAATAGGAGACAAGGAATTGGAGATTCTGGATATCTAACCAGACAACTGATGTATATGCAAGTCATTGTTTGAGACAGGTGGTTTTGTTTTTAAGAAGGTAGGTTACATTTGCTAAACAGACATCAAGAATCAAGTCCCTACAAAAGCCATGGTTTGCTTTCAGAAGTGTGTGTCTCAGCATACCAAATAATTTAATACCATCCTGTGTTTGAATAATGCACAATGATTTTTAAATGCTTTTCTACCCTCTAATTCCAATAGCCCTTGTGAAAACTTGTTCTTAAAACTATCAAAGAATGGGAAAATAACTAATTATGCATGAATTACTCTCATGACTTATCCCATTCTCCTGAGGCATGCTGTGCTTAAAAAAATAATAAAGGATTTGTAACTGTTAGTTATCAGCACTTCATGTAACTTTTGATTCAAGTAACAAATAGCATTTCAGCTCTATGTGTTCATTATGCTACTAAATTGCAAAGGAAAGAAGCCAATTCTAATGAATTGTAACCATAGTTTCTTTTGCGTATTACATATTAGAAGTGGGTAGCACTTTAAATTATGGTACACAAAACAGCTTATAATTAATTCTGAATAAAAGATAATGTATTCTTGCTAAATACAAGTTATTTTAAAATCTCTTAATGAAGAACGAAGCATATGCTGTGCCGCACTGTGAAAATGTTTAGCATATGCCGTTACAGCCAACATTTTGCATTTATTATTATATTTATTTTCAATAATAATATATTATTTTAAGTGAACAAAAAAAAAAAAAAAAACCTTAATCACTAACGTTCCAAATGTGGAAAATATATGCAAATTACAGGAAACTTTTTGGCTTCCCATAAGTTGTCACTAAATAACTTTTTGATGACATGGTGCGATTGCAATTTGCTATAGAATGAGAAAAATGGAGAAGACTGTTACTTTTAAATCACAGAACATATGCACAATGAATTTTAAAATGCAGACATGGAGATAAACATTTCTATTCTGAAAACTGACAAGTTCTAAGTTTTCACTGAAGCGCAAAGCTTAAACCTAGACCTGATGGGCCACAAAATTGATATTGGGTGTATAGTTGCCTTTCTGACACCATGTTTCTGCTTTCGTGAGAAAAATCCTGAAGGTTCCACACTCTTACAATTACCATATCGTATCTTCCAACTGAGCAGGAGTTAGATTCTTTGGTCTGCTTCTAATCACCATTACCAGCAATACCACCACCCCACCAGTAACCACAAAATAATTAATACTGGGCCAAACCCTTTTTTTTAGCTTATTCTCGACAGCTGTATCTTCATGATGCCTAAAATCCCTACAAACCAGCCGAGTGACACTAGGCAACCCCAGCCTCCATCTCCAAGCTTCAAAGCTCTCTGCTACAAAATACCTGAGAGGTCTTTTGAATTTCCAATAGCCCACCATCCTTTCCCCCATTCCTTCCTGGCACATCAACAGAGACACAAAATAACCTCAGATTTTCTCAACTCACATAAACTTTCTATCCTTGTTTCCTTTAAATTTAAAAAGGAAAATATATATGTAAACAGAAAAAACGGATACCAAGATCTCTAAAGCTTCAAATTAAAAACAAATTGTGAAGTTTGTTTTTAAATCTGAGGCTCAAACCTAGTTCCAGAAATCTAATAACTAATTCAGTAGAAATAAGCAGAAACTAGAAAGAATCATTATTCCATTCTTGCCTCAATATTCCAGTTTTGCAGTTATTTTAAATATGTGTCCTACTCAAGTGCTAATGTGAAGTAATGAAAAATTGACAAAGGATAGAATTTGTAAATAAAATTTTAAAATTGGTCACATCGTCCTTATGTAATTTCTGCTGATATTTTGCCAAAATTCTTTTCCATCCTCTTATGTGTTCATAAAAGTGTAGAAAGTTGAAACCAGACTGAGTAGATAATTCAGTGACCTACTTTGTACTTCTTAAATTTTATTCTAAGTGTATGTCCATGTAGCTGCAAACTCTTTGTTGGTAATTCCAGTGACTAATTATAGTCCATCATAAGAATACAGCATAATTTATTTAACTGATCCCCTTCTGTTTGAATTTTAACTTTTCTTTTTTTTTTTTTTTTGGCCCTGATGGACATTTTTGTGCATCTACTATTTTTTTTTTTTTTAGTATACCCAGCTATTTTTTATGTATTAATTTCAAAAAAAATGAGATAGTGTTTAAAAAATCCCAACAAAAATAATATCATTACTTCCAAATGCTACTGGTCATTTCTTTCTCACATAAACATTCACCATTAACCTTTTCTACATATTCTTTTGAACATACCTTTCAGCATACCAATATCCCTGGTGCTCCTTTTAATCACCATTATTATGATAGAAGAAAGATACTTATTTCTACATGTCTATGCTCCTTCCAGACAAGGTCTTTCTGAAGGAAGATTCTGGATTATTAAAAACACTACCTTCGGAAATTGTCCATTTCCATTCCCTTCCAGTCAGGACTGAAAGCTGACATACATAGGCATAAAGTCAGGTACATCATAGGTGATCAATTAATGTTCACTTAATTGATTAATGCCTCTTGAAGGTTATTTATCAAGCCCCACCTGTGTTCCAAGGATAGAAATATTTCCTGCTCAAGTTGCAGAGATTCTTCTCAATTTATTTCCCTTTATTCACACCTTGACATATTCCACAAAGAATATAAGGCAAGGGACCTCTCTCTCAATCAATTCTGTCTGCTTCTGCTCCTGCTGAGATTTATTTTCAGAGGACAAAGCCATTCTCTCAGATGGCATTTGAGCTGTTCAGTTTGCAAGGATGAAGAGAAAGCTCAGGTCCCATCACCTCCTCCAAGAAGTCTTCCTGGGTTTCCTTAGCTTGAGGACCCATTTTGCCTCCCATTTAATCATATGACTCTGCTCATTTTCTTTACATCAAAAACATCAAATGAGGCTGTGCTGTCAGACAATTCCATGCCTCTTCCCACAGAATATAATGCTCAAAAATGGCAGGACTGTGCTGGTTGGTTGCTTGATTCCATCCCATGACACTATGATTGGTAGACTAGAGTACCTGCTAACTGGGATTCCTAGAGGTCTCTAAGTTTACCTCCGCTTTTTAAAAAAATATTTATTTAATTTTCATTTTCTAACAAATTGCATTTTGATTCATTGTACACAAATGGGGTACATCATTTTGTTTTTATGGTTGTACATGATGTTTATTCATACCATTCGTGTAATCATACATGTACATAGGGTAATGATGTCTGTCTCATGCCACCATTTTTCATGTCCCCCCCTCATTTCCTTCTACATAATCTGAAGTTCCCCCATTCTTCTCTCTCTCCCCACACCCACACCCCCATCCCTTAGATTATACCCAAAGGACTTAAAATCAGCATACTGCAGTAACACAGCCACATCCATGTTGATAGCAACTCAGTTCACAATAGCTAGATTGTGGAACCAACCTAGACACCCTTCAACAGAAGAATGGATTAAAAAAAAAAAAAAAAAACAACAACTGTGGTATATATACACAATGGAATATTATTCATCCATAAAGAAGAATAAAATTATGACATTTGCAAATAAAAGGATGGAATTGGAGAATATCATGCTAAGTGAAAAAAGCCTATTCCAAAAAAATAAAGGCCGAATGTTTAGCTCCACTTTTTAAAAATATATAAACAGATGCCCCAAGAGGGAAATTTATTTGCCAAAGGGTTAACTAAAAAATGGCAAAATGTAGGTGAAAATCCAAAATTCCAGACTCACAGGCCAGCATTTCTTCCTCAGTGATGGCCAGTATAGCCACAGAATCCAGAGAAATAGTGTATTAGGCCCAACTGTTAGGAGCCTCTTTCTTGGGCTATCATGGGCACTATCCAAGCCATACTTAAGTATGATACAGTGTTTATATAGCTATTTCCACATCAAGTCTAACAAAGGTGGAGCTTCCATTACTACTATCGTCTGCTTATTAATGGGGCATCTGGGACACCAAAGAGCTGAGGAACGTGGGCACAAGTGACCCAAGCTGGACCAAGTGCCAGGAACCCATTCACTTAGCCCAGGGTGGGGTCTCCGGAGCTCTCTTGTAACTCAGCTCAAGTTCCTGGCCCCGTTGGTGCACAGATTCATTACCCACGACTGCATTCTGGAACACTCAGAGTTCACCTCATTTTGAGAGACTTCCCAGGAGAAAAGTGTCTCTACTTCTCCTTACAGGAAATTTATACTGCCATGTGATGTACAATTTCAAAAGTTCATTAAACTTCCAGTAATTACAAAAACAACCAATTTTCCCATTTCTCAGGAGTTCAGGGAAAGGTACCAAAGGCCCAAATCCCACCCGGATGCTGTACTCGTTCACCATTTCTGAAACCCAAAGACTCTGAGGAGCATAGGGACCCAGTCCTGGGCAGGCACACACCGAGGTCGCAAAGGGAAACGACTTGCCTGGGATGACAAGGGGAGACAGGCAATCGGGGTGCCCAGGCTTCAGTCCAACAGACTCCGAGTAACTGGGCGGTTCTGAAAGGGTCAGCAGCTCTGGTCCACCCATCTCTATTCCTCCATTTGCAGTCAGTGAGACCTCTGGGAAGAGGCTGTGGAGCAGTGTCAAAGGAACACGGAGAGGATGACGGGGAAGCCTGGGGGTGCAGCAGGATCCTCGAAATCCCACAGAAGAGTCACCAAGATCGTGGTGACTGACCTGGACGGCGATGTCTGGGTCCCTGCCAGAAGTAGGAAACCCTAGAGATGCATCTGTACCTACGGCTGTTTATCTACATGTGAACATATGTCCTGTGTGTGTGCCTGTGAGCGATCATTTTCTGTTTATTCCTGGGTTATCACAAAAGATACCGATTACTGTGTAAGGCTTTTGGGGAGAAATTCTACTGGCATCAATAGTTAGGAGAACAAGCATTCACTTGGAAACTAACGTACGAGTTTATGGTAGTTTAATGATTTGCTGTGTCTCTCAGATTGCTTTGACTACTAGGAAACAATACCTTCTGTGTTACTCTCTGCTCTGCTTACAGCCTCACTTTTATTTTATTTCCCCTCATCCTAACTTCTTTAAGACTTCCATTTGTTGAAAGAGCCATCCATGGCTGGTATTCATGGAAAGTACTTCAATTGCTCTTAAAAGCAGAAAAAAACCATAAACAAATAGGCAAGTCCACAGGCCTCTTTGCTTGAACTCTCCATGTGGCCAACCAGACAGAATACAATGCTCTTTCTCCTGGAGGCCTGCAGAGATTTAGTTAAATCCTAACAAGCTGAAACCTCTTATTAAGGCAGAATGGGTCCTAAAGTCCATGTAAGGAACATACATTCAAAAGATAAGACTTCTAATCAATTAATTGTGCTTTCAGTAATTAGACATGCAACAAAGCCTTTTTTATGGCTCCAAATTGTGTACATTATAGAATGCACCAGAGCATACTGAAATTACCAGATGAATCATACCATCCCTCAGGCTATTGGCCTTTTGTGGGCAGGGATTACGATAATTTTACCTCTGCATGCTTAGTACCTAGCACCGGGTCTGTCACAGAGTAGATGTTTTATTGGATGAACAGATGTTGCTTAAACAGTAGTTGCTTAAACAACTACTATGTGCATGCATGTGTTTGTATACCTCTACACACTTACTTATACATGTATGTATCTATATTGCCATACATTGCTCCAGTGTCTCTCAGGCTAATATTACCAGAAACTCCGAAGCATTGACATCTTTAATGCCAGGAAGTATGGGGCACATTCACATGGCTCCACTATCTGAGGATATAGTGGGAAGGTACCATCTTTGAGGACTGAGCCTTTTGTGGACACTGGATCTGCTGGTGGCTTGATCTTGGACTTCCAAGCCTCAAACATTTTTTTTTGTTTATAAATTACCCAGTCTAAATTTTTTTCTGTTTATAAATTATCCAGTCTAAGGTATTTTGTTATAGCATCCCAAATGGACTAAGAAACACTATTATCACTTGGGCCAATTCCTTGCAATAAATATCTTTAAATATTATATACATCTATCTCCTCCTGATTCTGCTTCCCCAGTAGAACTCTGACTAATATAGTAGATATACATCAATATTTGCAAATGGAAACTTCAGAAAATGTTCAGCCTAAGGAAATATAAAGGCTATCCAATCTCCTGACAGCAGCCAGGAGGAGCACATTTTAACTCCTCTGAATGACAGCTGTTTTCTTACCTGGATCCAAAGGTCAAATTTCAACCGGTTCAATAACTAGAATGCTATGCTTCTAGTGTGCAATTTTTTTGACAAGTTCTTGGCAAAAGTAATTCGGGATAGTCTATTATTACTTTTCAATGAAGGCATTATTGCAGAAAACCATGTGGATGATATATTTGTAAAGCCTCTTCTGGTTATTACCTTCCAGATATTGGAACAACTTATTTGTAAGTTTTCAAAAATATTATTTTGTGCTGCAGAAGTGATAATAGGCCAGATAATGTATTTGTTTTAAATAGTAAGGATTTGAACTTCATGGTAACCTGGATGCTCACCTGTGTGACTTTGGACAAATTTGCTTCTATTAGTCTCTGTTTCCTCAAATGTTGCATGAAGATACAGTCTGCCTCATAAGTCTTATAAATGGTAGCTACCATGATCCCTGGGAAATGAATCTTTTAGATTGATCCTCGCTCTCTGGGGCAGGATTTCTCAACCTCAACACTACTGACTCCTTGGGCTAGATTATTCTTGGTGTAGGGGTATCCTGTGTATTTTATGCTTAGCAGTTTCCCTGACCTCTACATATAGAAGCAATAGTGCCAAAACAAATACCTCTAAGGCTTGCTCAATATCTTCTGTAGGCCAAATTGCCATGACTCTCTGGAGACCTGATTATTATTAGTTTTGGTATTTTCTATTTTTCTAAAAAAATTAAGTATATTGTACATACAGAGAAGCACACTTCAGTGAATTTTTACTAAGGAAACACCCTCATGCAATCAGCTCCGCCACACAGGAAGCCTCTGACACTCCCTCCTCCGAGTCACCACCAGGGAATTTGGGACAGGAAAATTAAGACATAAATTTTAAAAAAGGAAAATTCAGAATAGAAGCCTGCAAACTGGTTCCCTGTGTGATTCATCCCAGGCAACCAAGGTCTGCTAGAATGAAAATCTCATCTAACCAGAAGCCATCACAAGAGTGTGTGAGCCACAGGAACCCAGCCTGGGATTGTGCTATGGCTGGAATAAGGTTTGTCACCTAAAACTCTTGGGGAAGTTCAATCCTCAAAGTCATGTGTTGATGATAGTAGGAGAGTAGAAAGTTTAATTGGAGCGTGGTACTAGAGATGGGGCCTCTGGAACGTGATCAGGTTATACTAGGTCTTTAGGGTGGCACTCCATGATTGAATCCTGACTTTGTAAGGAGAGGAAGAGAGATCACATCCACCTTGATGTGATACAACCATAGAGCCAGGCCCTCAGTAGAGCCTGTGTCATGCTACTGGAACCATTGTACCTTATAAGCCAAAATAAACCTATTTTCATTATAAAGTAGCCTGCCTTAGGTATTTTGTTAGAGTACATGCTCTAACACAGATTACCTGGATTACTAGGGACCAATGGATGATAATCCTTATTGTTTTGCCTTCCTGCAGAAAATTAAGTTCAACTGTCCAACTCCATGGAGAAAGGGCATTTTCACAAGAGATTAACTGTGAAACAAAAGGTCATGAGACTGGATAAAGTAACAACTGAAAGAAACAACCTAGTCAATATGGTATCTTCAAGAACATAAGTAATGAAGTGTTGAGTAACAAATAAACTATCCCAGCTGTTAACATATTCTTCTTCCTGTTATACTTGGAGATAAAAGTCCAGTAGCTACAGCTGACACCATCAGATACTTCTGTGAAATAACTCTGATAGTCCAACCACATCATATGTTCAAATACTCTCCAACAGGAAGAAAATGTGGAGGCAGAGGGCCTGAACGACATTCCTTCTCTGGGTATGTAATACTTGTGCCGTTGGGAATTTATCAAATTCCCCTCAGTTATCTATGAGCATCTGAAGAACTGGAAGTCTATCTTTTCAGTTCTAATATCCCCTGAAGCATCTCCTACTGTGTCTGGAAATACAGTAGGTGCCTATCTAATGCGTATGAACAGAGATAAGAAGTTGCATAATGAAGAGTGTGCCTAACCAGGAATTAAAACCGTTAAAGTTCTATTCTTGGCTCTGCTGCTACTGTACCATGTGACTTTAGGGATAATATTTAAAAATTATCTAAATATCAGTTCCTCGGTGTGTAAAGAAAAGACCTTAAAGGTTATTTTCAGATCTTTGACAAATTAATATTAGATATGTTGGGCAAAGAACATGAAATTACGAAAATGTCTTAAAATCATCAATATTCTTATCTGCTCATTTGTACATTCATTCACACTTTCATGAAACTGGGCACCACTAATTGTGAACTGGCATGCAAATTAAGCCTCATGATATTCATAGCTACAGCACCGAGTGTCTGTACTATGATGAATTCTATATTGGAAGGTTCCATGAATCTCCTTTCCCAAGGAGAGTAAGAAATGCAAGGAAGCATAAATAATCTAAGGAAATATAGGGAATCCAGATGTTCATTAATTCATTTATCCATCTCTCTATTCGTCCAACAACAATTCTGAGTATCTCTGTGGCTAATGAGCTTTTTCTTATCTGCCCCAACCTGACTTTCAACACAATGGATGAACCCAAAACCCATGCTCGGTCCTTCAGAATATTCACAGAACATAGCCAAAGTCCTCAGATAGGGTGCCAGCTCTCTATCTCAGACAGAGACCTAGGAGATACATTCTGAGACTTCCATGGTGGGCATTAAGTCATTGTTTTTGTCTCCTGGAGGAAATCTCTCAGGAGCAATAAGCTATGTGCCAAAACCTGACAAGAAGCAGAGGTCAGCAGATACCCCGTGATGGGGTATACAGAGAGTTTACAAGGGCTCTTAAGTCCTGTATCCTGTCTTGCCAGAAGCTGGATTGCTCCTTTACTGTCCCGTTTGGGGCCAAAACTGTGTCCGCTTTTCTTAAACTCCCGTGATGTGTATGAAACCTGTCACAGTGACAAACTCATGACAACAAACTTCCTTAGCTAAACACAGAAGCCAGGAGTGGTAAGATCTTCCAAGCCACTGCCCCCATAAAGTGCCCAGTAACGGGATGAGAGAGAATGACAGAGCTGAAGGTCTAGCAAGCAGAGCAGTCAGAAGACTAAGGACGGTTCTCAGAAGAAATGATAAGGAATGAAACTTCGACAAGGTGCTAGGATTAGAAAAATTGACATCCGGCGGGAGAAATATCAGAAATAAAATAAATGGTCACTGGTAAAGGACTTGACACGAGGTCTCAAAGATGGATCCCCAAGGTTGATGTTTTCTCGCTTGCCTCTGTGTGGATAACTGGGTGAATGAGGTGGGCATCACTGAGAGGGGGAATACAGGGAAGCAGTAAAATTCATGATATGTCCTGAGCGTTAATTAGCCAGTATTAGGATGGTTGACAGTGCCGTGAAATGTGTGAATTATCCCTGGTTACGAGCGGGAGAAAAGAAGAGAAGATATCTCAAATAAAATATAAAGGAAGAAAGCACAAAAAGCTCTAATATTTAAGGGGACAGGTGCAGATGAGTGGCCAACAAAGAAAACTCAAGTGCCACATTGAATGAGTGTCCCCCGGAAAAGTCCTATCTAAAATCTTGGTCCCTCGGGTGGTGGTATTGGAAGGTGCAATGGACCTTAAGAGGTAAGTACCCAGTGGGAGGTCTTAAGGTCACTGGGGATATGCCCTCAAAAGGAACTTTGGGATACAGTCCATCCCCTGTTGTCTCTGCTTCCTGGCTGAAGACGTACTTGCTCCATGATGAGCTACCCTTGCCAGGATCCTGAATGATAGGACTGCCCAGTCTTAGACTTAAACATTTAGAACCAGGAGCCAAAATAAACCTCTCTTTATTGCCTAAGCACCTGTGTCAGGTATTTTGTTGTAGTAAAACAAAGCTGACGTATGCACTGAGAAAAGATTTTTTTTTTTTCCTAAGAAAAGTAATAGTGAATTTGAGGAAGTTGGAGGGAGAAAGCAGCCAGAGGCATCCCCTACCAGAATGGCATTTATCAGTGATACCCAAGATGGATGAACAATTGCTATGTTTAATGCCCTCTGAGAAAACAATTTTGTGCCCTTCCACTTACAGCTAACACCTCTTATCAAGGGAGTAGTTCAGATTTAATCTAAATTTCTCATTCTGAGATGCACATTCAGTTGCTTTTTTTTTTTTTTTAATATTGTCAGAGGTAAAAATCTGATAAGTTTCTTCCTCCAAGCAATCCCTCAATATGTGTGGGTTATATGCTTTCAGGCATCACCTCAAAGCTGTTATTCATTACTCGAAGGAATGATGTTCTAATACTTTTCCCCATTCCAACCATTTACTTACACCAACATGTTTTCCAAATTCATTGGCCTCTCAGAATCCCCAGAGATGCACATCCCTCTCCTAACACAGCATGGCTAAGATAGACCTTCCCTGCCAGAAAGGCCCTGAGCATCCATGAGGAGACACAAGCATGCACAGGCAGGTGATGGTGAACAGGAGGTCCAGATTCTCTCTGGGAAGAACTCAGATGTTGGTCAATTCCTGTTCCCCTCTGGGGTTGTCTTGCAACATTCAGAGACCCAATTCTCAAGTGGTTGGGATTCCATGACATCAGTCCTGAAAACTGTCAGCCATGACACTACTGACTTATCTTCCCTTCCTTGTTTACTCCCTCCCTATATCCCTTCCTCTCACTTTTTTAAAAAAAATATTTCTCCTTCTTCCCTTTATTCTCCCTTCCCCACTCATCACCTTCCAGGCCCCAACAACTGTAGTATCATCACCGCCATCTTCCTCAATATCATGAGTAGTACTCAGCTGAGATGAGCAGAGATGCTGCTTATCCTCAAACATCAGAGTCCCTTCTAACACACCCATTGCCATGTTTTTTCCTTGTCACATTTATCACTACTGAAAGTTATTCTTTTTTATTTTTTTAGTTGCCAATGGACCTTTATTTTATTTATTTATATGTGGTGCTGAGAATCGAACCCAGTGCCTCACACATGCTAGGCAAGCGCTCTACCACTGAGCTATATCCCCAGCTCCACTGCTGAAAGTTATTCTGTTCACATTTTTTTAATGTTTGCTTTCTCAAAACCTAAGATCCATAAAAGTAAAATGATGTCTACATTGTCCACACATATATTCCCAGTCCAGCTGATTATCAGTATCTGTGACTTTGGCCAAGTGAATGAATGGATGGATGGATGGATAGATGGACAGATAAATAAAACACTTTTAGTCTGATGACTTGTTTTGATTCAGGGACACTTGTACTCACAGTTATGATGACATTTTACATTCATATCATGTAGCCATGTATTCCCAACAATAAAATTATTCTCAAGTTGCATAATGAAATTAAAAGCACCAGACCCTCTCTTTGTTCTGACCAATGATCACAGGTTCTCACCACCAAAAGATGCCTGAAGCACACAGCTAATATGACCTTAAAGGAAATTTCTGACTCTGAAAACTAAAGACATTATTAAGTATGAATAAAAGCAACTCTAAAAGGCATTTCTTTATCCATCTTCAAAATTTATCCCCATACTAGTTAGATTTCTGTGTAGGTATAGACTCAAAATCCTATTCCCAACTCATCCCAGTATATCAGGAAGAACAGAGCATGTGAGAATATTTCTAAGAGAGATCATGTTTCTTGTAGCCCCTTTATACATCCACCTCCTATAGATTTACATACCTCTTTCTTGGCAAGTCTGTCAGGGAGATTGCTCCTTGGGAGGACCTCAGTCAATCATGCCTTCTTCTGTGCATGCGCTTGAAGTATCTCTGGGCTTGGCCATATGAATGCCTTTTGGGCAAAGGCAAGTGTACAGACAAGCAAGATGCAACCAAGCCATAACTGCACATTAGGAACTTGTCCTTTTGGAATATAAGCTCTTGAGATGTTTCCTCTTGGAAGCCAACCACCATGTCATAGTCAAACTTAGCTAAATAAAGAAGAGGCCACATGGATGAGAACCTGAGATTCCAGCTTAATTCAGCTCAAGTCCTTCAAGTTAGTTGCCACTAACTTGCCTTCCATGACTGAGTCATCTGAATATAGAATCTCTAGTCACAATCAAGCTGCTTCATCACCACCAGGGCATGGAACAGATATGAGGTGTCTCTACGAAAACATGCCTTAGCTGCAGACTCCTAAACAAATAGGTGGTACCTACCCACATGGCCCAAGCACCACAGCACACTTCCCTGGTGTTTCTATTCCATGGGTCCCATTGGATCTCTCTCTAGCCTTCATATGACTCTGACTTCCTGGATGAACTTGGCATTGGAAGCAGTTTAACTTATTGAATTATTACATCTTCTTAGATAGCTTAGAAACTTGCAACCTGCCAGGGGCTTGTTTAGTGTGTAAACACATAATTTAAAGGGCTTTCTATCAAATGCGGAAAAACACAGCAGTATATGAGACGATGTAAGAGGAAAAGGTATATGTTTGCTAATGCCAGGTGGTAACAGAATGGTTGTGTTAATGCTCTTGCTGTTGCTTCATCATTGTCCGGGTGATTACCTCATTGTGGAAGGATGTCTGGACAGGCAGACAAAAGATGTAAAATCTAAACTCAAGTTTTGCATCTTGTAAGCTTGCATAATGATAGCATGCACATAATCCAGGACTTGTATTTCTGAGATTTACAGTTTCCCTGCCTGAAAATATGGGTAAAATTACAGAGTTGTTTTGACTATGAGATGAGATAATATTACGATGTTTTTAACACAGTATCTCCCTTGCCAATAGTAATTTTAAAAAAATGTGCTGTGTAAATTACCTCTTGGAAAGCTGAGACCTACCCTATATATACAGTATTCACTATATCCATGGGGCTAGTAAACACTACGTGTCTAGACCCCTCTGAGACACATTTTACGTGTAAAATATACTCCATGTTTTAAAGATGTAGTGTACAAATGTAATGTGCACTATCATATTAAAATATTTTAAATTAACAATTTATATTATTATACTGTCTTATGCTTTAATGTTTTACTATATTGGCTTAAATACAGTGCATCATTAAAATTAATGTCACTTATTTGTTCTTTGCTTTTCAAGTATGACTGCTAGAAATTTTAAATTATGTAAGTTTTAAATGACGTATATGATTCCCATGTGTGCCTTCCATTACATATTTCTGTTGGACAGCACTGGCTTAACAACTTATCCTGAAATTTCAATTACAAACATAGAAAAGCTCAAAAACAAGGGATCTGGTGGAGAAAATTGAGTTCTTAATATTCTCAGAGTTATGCAAATATGATCCATGCTGGGAAAGCATTATTTGTCAATTTCTTTGAAAAATAAAACATGAAAGTTTCATTAGTAATGGGAAAGTCCTCATCCTAAAATCCAGGTAGGAGTTTGGTGTGGAAGAAGCAATAGTGCAGCAAACCCTAATGAAGGGCTTGGAAAGGAACAAACAGGTTGGGGTCACTGAACTTGGGTACAACTTCTACATTTTCACTCAGTAGCCACATACTTTAGAGTCAGAAATCGGCATTCATCATACCACCTCCACTTCTTCTCTATAGAACAGAAATGCTGACATAAAAATACTAACTTCTAACTTACGAGATCTGGTTACTGCCTTAGGAAGTACTCTCCATATACTTGGTTTGGTTTTCTTTCACCTTGGGTGCAATTGTCATCCCAATGGTACAGATGAGAAAACCGAGGCAAAAACTGAAGCTTGCACTATAGGCACAGCCATGCACATCAAGATTGATGAGAGTCAAATCTGTTCCCCTTTCGTATAAACCCCTTTCGCACAAACCCCTTTCGCACTTAAGCCTTCAGTCATTTCTCTGTACTCAGACCAGACTGTTACTGCTCTCAGGGGAGCTAAACAAGACAAGGAACATAAAGCACACACCAAGATCCTCAGGGAATGGTACACATTTTTATTAGTGTTGTTGTAGAGACAGGATATAGGTTTTGAATTGTTCTGTGCCTCATTAGCTCATAAGCAAAACCCCAAAAGCTAAGGAGGACTGCAAGCTGACTTGGTAAACTCTGTTGTGTGACTATTGATGCTCCTGATATGAAGCCAAAAGAACTCTGGCCTTGCAGGTAGCTAATACCTTTCAGATTTGTTCCTGAATGTTCAATATAATAAGAGTCTGAGAACTTCCTGGTTCTCCCTGAAACTACTCGGGATTCTGGGACTACCTTTGCAGCATCAGAATCAAGTTATAATATGTTCACTTAAGGGAAAGCATAAATTTAGTTAAGATTGAAATGTCTTACAAAGGTTCATGGGTTTTTTTGTTGTTGTTGCTCCTGCTTAGTTATTATTATTATTATTATTACTATTATTGTAAGGGCACTGGGAAGTGAGCAGAGGCTGAACTAAATGCTGAGGAAGACTGGGGAATGTTCCCATCTGGGAGGAGCCATGGTCCCTAAGAGTTTCCCTGGGTATGCCTGGGTCCCTAAAATGCCCTGGTGTATGCCTGGGGCCAGCAGGCTGGATAATCTCCATCTGCACACAACACCAGGGCATCTCACGGGCCAGGAGTCACGTCTCCCTAACTGTTCAACCTGGCACCTCTGTAGGAGGCATGATTATTTCTGACAAACTCATTTCTTGTTCAATTTGATATAAAAATTAGAGTGGGATTAGCACTTTTCCTCACATTTGAGAGAATGCGAATGCCATTCCCAATGTCCCCTTACAGTAAGCCCAACTGAGCCTTGAAAGGAGTTGCAATAATGCATGTGAAGCTACTCTTTCCAGAATTGCTCCGCTTGGCATCCAAGTCTGCCCTGCATGAGGAAGCACGCTCCTGCTTCATGGGCCAGGCTGATACAATCAAAGTCACTTTCTCAGAAGAAAATCATCTTCAGGAAAAAAAAAAAAAAAAAATAGTTCATCAAATAATTTTCCATGCAAAAGTAAAACCAGGAAAAACAATGCTGGAAATAGTATCAATATCATCAAATCAAGCAAAGACAGGTAATGCCTGAAGTAGGATGATATTTCCATGAATATAATCAATTCATGTTCTTGCCCACAAAGCTTTCCTAACTTGCTTTGCTTTAGCAACTGTTCATTTCAGTGAGCTGGGGGGACAGGATTTTTTTTTTTTTTTTTTTTTTTTTTTTAGATTTTTGCCAGGACTGGAGTTTCCAAGAGCTTCCCATCCGTTTGGTTTCCATTATCCAAATAAAAAATCAAACCCCGGGAGATGAGCTGGGGTAAGAAAATACACATATTCTCTGCATCAAACAGGGCAAAATTAAAAAGAAATCTTGGATTGTTTTAAGCAGAGCTGAACTGTTCTTTGGCATCCTGTGTTTGAGAAGACAAGTGCATTCTAATCCTCATACCACAGAAGAAAGAATACAAAGAAGAGAACTGAATCCCTTTTTTTCCACAGTGAGCTGATTTGAGAAAGGATGGACAAATGGATTGAACCATTTGGTGCACTGATGAAAATCCACCAGGAAAGCAAGAATACTACAGCAGACAAAGAAACACAAAACAGGACACTCTGGTGGCCTTTGTCTCCATGAACAAAACTTCACCATGCTGCTGTTTGCAGTTATATTTATTTTTAAGTTCCAGCTTGGAGAGACACATTTCATGCCTCTTAAAATCCAGCCTAGATGATTCTTTTATCTCTAAGAAAACTTTGGTCCTTATAAATATGCAACACAGCAGCTGGAATGTGACTCTCTTCTCCCATATTTGAAATACATCATAGAGACACATGAAGTTAACCCGGAGTGCACAGGATAGCACCCATTTATGGACAAAAATAATAATAATAATACTGCATGTGTTTACTCTCAACAACTCCCATGAACACTGTGAATCAAGTGCAAAATATCTATAATGTGATACTCTTGGTGGCAATCCTCCCTTCGTCTCTGCTGTGGTTGGACAGGACCCAAACTTGAGGAGAGAAATGTAACTTCTTTCCACCTAACACATATTTTAAATATTTAAGTGATATGAACACATCACAGAAAACATAACACTCAGTATCATCTTTAAATCACCCTGGGTGGGGAGAGAGCCAAGAAACCATCAATCTTGGATGCACCAGGGATGCCACAGGTTCTGAATTCAAATCCTATGCAGCTGGGGATTGGGAAGATGAAATGAGATAATATATGCAAGACCTGGTCCCAAGCACTCAGTAAGCACCTTAAAAATATCATGGAGCATCAGTAGTAAACTTCACAAATCCATCCCTGCAAGCACGTTAAGTTCGTCTCCCTGTAACAACAGGGAAGAACAAATCCCTGCCTGTTCACTTAGTAGCAGCAGAACACAGGGAAAAGTTGCCTAGCTACTCTTAATCTTGGTTTCCACATTTTATAAATGGGGATAATTACAGTTTCTACTTAATTGAGGTTGTACTGGAAATGGATTGAGATAATTCATGGAAAGTGCTGAGCACAGTGTGTCTAAATAGTAAGTGCTCAGGACACATGGGCTATTATAATAATGCCAGTAGCCTGGCCCTGGCTTCATCATCTCTACCATAATACCCTCCCTGCTGGTTTTTCCTATTTAAGAGTTTCTGCCTCTTTCTATCGGTTTCTCTTACTGCTGGTTCAGGAAACCTTTAATAAAGACCTGAACATGGTACCCCCTTCTCCATATTCTTATTTATTTATTTGGTGCCAGGGATTGAATCCAGGGTTCTTAACCACTGAGCCATATCCCCAGCCCTTTTGATTTTTTTATTTTGAGACAAGGGCTCACTAAGTTGCTGAGGTTGACCTTGAACTTGTGGTCCTCCTGTCTCAGCTTCCCAAGTGGCTGGAACTATAGGCATGCTACACCATGCCAGGCTTCTGTATCCTTAGTAGGCTTCCTGGAACCTCATAAATAAAGTTGAAAACCTTGAATTTGGTATTCAAACACTCCCTCCATCAAGCATTTCAGGATTATGCCTCACGGTCACCTGCAGGTATCCACTCTGCTCTGTTACATGAAATCTGCACATTCACATCCTGGCGTCCCTGTTGATGTGGCTCCTTCTCTAGAATGCTAAGATGCAAGGGTCAGAAAGCACCCTGCCAAGTGATTTCTGGACAAAGATTTGAAAGCCGGGCTATTTTAGAGTTGGAAAAGACCCAAAAGGCACTCTACAGATGAGGAAACTGAGGTTAATTTATTTTCTCAAGGCCACACAGCTATTTATCAACAACTCCAGCACTGCACTGGCTGTTCTGCCCAGAGGGAGGGAACCACAGGGCAGCCTATTAGGAGGAATTTTTCAGCAATTGGCCACAAACTTGCTGACAGGTGATCTTTCTCCATTCGGGAGAAATGGGACAGAAGTTACGTACCCAATAAGAAAAGGCCATAAGGCATGGCTTTCTGTAAGTGAAAATTGGTTACCTCTCTGGCTTGCAGGGGAATGGGGTTGACGGGGAGGAGGCAGCTGGAATGATTCCTCATGATCCAATCTATTCCTTACTTCAAAGACCTGGCTTCTCAGGCTGCATTAGGTTCCTGACGACTGCTCCCAGACACGCTACTGAGATTTGCTGAAGTTGAAAATTCTCTGAGATGTTTGCAGAAGGAACAGTGATGAATAAGACACAGGAATCGCCAATGTATTACTTGGAAGGCAAGTGTGTCCAGTTCAAGTGCGAAATTGCAATTTTTGCTGCAAGATAATAATACTAATAGTGACACTTCATTTATATGGTGCCATTCAGGTTTCCAAAAATAATAAGGAAAATGAAAACTATATCTTATACCACAGCTGTGTCTCTATATGAAGCATAGAGTGGGCTGAGGTGGCTCAACACAGAGCTCTCTTTACTACTGGGATATTTGATGACCAGGCATTTTGAATTAGGATTGATCATAAATGAACCTCAATTTTCAATTTGACTTCGGAGTTTAAACATAGTCCTGCTGCCATTGTCAAATAAGTACTTTGAAAACTCTTTAAATGTGTGGTTTCAATAAGTGGATGATGGAAAATTGACATCTGCTGGTATTATCATAACAGCACAGCCAGGCTCCCCTGTGCTGGCTAGTCACCTGTGCTTGGTGGTCTGGATTTGTGTCCATGGTGACAAGACAGGGAGGATTCCTTAGCAATTGAAATGCATGTCTCCAAGAGTCCTCTGCAGTTCAGTGACAACTGGGGGAAGGAGCTCTCTCAGCTGGGACAGTTTCCACTACCTAGGGCCCTTCAGACAGATACCAAAACTCAGAAGCTCTGTGACCTGCCCTTTCTCTGCAGATATCACTCCCTAGAAAGGTGATTCCTTTCAAAGGTGGGTGAAGAAAGTTGTCCTGGGATGGTATGGAACCAGTTCCAGTGAAGGTTTTTAACTTGTGTTTTCCCCCTGCCCAAACTTGTCCAATTGTATGCACTGATGACTCTTATTTGTTTACCCAATGCTTGGGCCAACATGGAGGCTGCCATAGTGCCAGTAGGGTGTAGACAGTCCTCCCCAGAAGCTGAGATGTGACTTAGGTGCATTGTGTGAGTGTGCATGTGCGTGTGTGTGCACACACACCCTGGGGATCAAACCCTGTGTCCTATGTGTGCTAGGCAAGCACTCTGCCACTGAGCTAACACACAGCACAGCCTACTTGTGAATTCTTATGGGAGGCCACTTTTATGTGCCCATCAATGTCTGAAGAGTTCCCATATATTTTATCTTTGGAGATTTTTTGCATTGGCTACAAGGCTCAAATCCATCGACCATTTTCTCATACAATCCTCTGTCCCTTGCAAAGAACCCTTTGCCATTTATGTACCTACTACCTGTTATGCTTCCCACCATAGCTAGCCCTGGATATTCCAACTCAGCCACTGACCTGTATCACTCAGCTTCTGTCCAGGTCCTGACAGCCTGCCCAATCCAATCGTTGCTCCCCAGAAGCTAAACTATTCAGTGTTTAACAAAGGCTACTTCTGCTCCACCTTCACATCCATCTAGCAATCAGCATTCTATTTAACCTTGAAGAGGAACTCAAAAGTCAGATACCTCATCCAGTTTTGCAGCAGATAATGTTCCTCACCACAGTCTGTCAAGAATATGTGAAGAAATGAAGCTTTGGGGTTTCTGAGTTGAAAATAAAAGAAACAGAGTCTGGGTAGCAGAACTGTTGCACAAAGTTAAGCAAAGAAGGCTCAGGAAACCACCAGGAAGATCAGGAGGCTGAACAGTCGGAACCACAGACCTGATGCTGCCATGGAGCCAGGTATCTGGAGGCAATGCAGCCATCCCCCATGACATGGGCCGCTACTGCTCACCCAACCACCTCTGTGGTCCCTTGAAATCAATCAGCATGACAGTGACAAGACTGAGTTCTCCATGGTCAATGACTGTGTGCATATATACCCAAGATACTGATCCTAAATTTGACACAGGTATATTGGGATTGAACTGACATTTAGCTTCCAGGAAAAATAGTAAAATGACTTTCTGGCCCTTACGTCTCTAGGTAGAAGGAAGTGTCTTCTTTCCATAAAGAATCTCATCAAAGGTTTATTTCCCAAGTACAAGAAGGTGATTCTGATGCCATGCAGCCAAATAAATGAACAAGCAAACAGAATGACAAGCATTCACTACAAGGGATGAGTAATATCCAGAGTGTTGTGTTCCCGGGTGTTAAGTCACTCAAATGGGAGTCTTGTACTGTTTAATGAGACTCTATCTCTGCTTCCATCTGGGTAATTTTTTGCTGTTGCTTTGTTCTGCTTCTGCCAAACAAGGTTGGTGACTAAGAAAACGAACCCCAAAAAGGAGGTTAGGAGAGATGCTGGCTATTCTGGATAACAAAGTAAAGATAGAAATTTTAAAATATTTTGATGTAGTAGATCCATGAACTGAATCTAACAACATGCAACATAACAACAGTAAGCATAACAGCAACTCCATTCCATGCATTGTCTCAAGGGTTGTTATGTATCAATTTAACATCAGAGTACCCTATAAGTGCAACAGGGAATACTGAGGAACAAACGAAGGGACTTGCCCAGCTGGTAAGTTGCAGGGCAGTGCTTTGCAGCAGGGCAGTTGGATTCCAGAGTCTGTGCTCACAGAAGGTGCCTTATCATGTCTTCTGTGCACTGGAACAGGTGGGGAAATGTGACTTAACAGCAGCACATAAGGAAAAACAAATAAACAAATAAACTGTGGCACATAAGTCCTCTGGGTGATGTGGCTGGCAATAAAAGCTAATGTAATGTAGCCTTGGGCTGCAATAAAAGAAGTGTAGAGAAGGGAGTTGATAATCTAGATCTCAGCTGCCCAGATTTCTGTCCTCAGTCCTGTCCTATGAGGAAGGGTGGCAAAATAAATGAATGGGACTTTGAATCTGGACATGTTGAGACTGGGAGAAGGCATCTATGAAACTGTGGCCCAATTAATCAACATATCCTATGCAAATACTGAACGTGGAGGAAGAATTATGGGTATTCTGCATGGTATCAAAGGCTATATCAAAGAACATAACCTGCCGGGCACAATGGAGAACATCTGTAATCCCAGTAGCTCAGGAGGCTGAGGCAGGAGGATCACAAACTCAAAACTGGCCTCAGCAACTTAGCAAAGCCCTAAGCAAATATTGAGACTCCTGTCTCAAAATAAAAAAGAAAAAGTACCGGGAATATTGCTCAGTGGTTAAGTGTCCCTGGGCTCAATCCTTAATATATTTACAAAAAAAAAAGGAAAAAGAAAAAAATCTATGGGTAGACGGAGTTGGCCTCAACCACTCAAGGAAACATTTCCAATGGTGAAGGTTTCCACTGTACTGATGGCTTGCATTAGAGAATTATGAGTTCCATGTCACTGGGACCAGAGGCATTACTTGGAGATGACAGCAAAATGGAAGTACTTGCTGGCACGGGGCCTTGATCTAGGTGGCCTCTCAGGGGACTACCTAATGTGCAGTGGAGAGTCAGGAAAGTGTGCTGCCACCCTTATAAATTGCTGGTCCTCATCTTACCCAATTCTAGGGTCACTGTGGGCAGTAAGTCTCATAGATGGCACCTTCTAGCTGGTGCCTACAACCAAGTAAGTGCTCAATGAATGCTGGATTTTCACTATTATCCAAAACCTGTTTCAAATATCTATAGGGCTGTCAGAAAAGGAGGAAACAGTGATGGGAGACAAAGTGTAACTACTGGGGAAAAGTCACAAAAGAGGGGCATTTTTAGCTCCTCTTTCCTTAAATAGAAGATTTTAATGAACAGAGTTAATGAATCACCTTTCGCCCCACAGGTTCCCTGAGAGGTAGTTAGCGGCTGTCATCAGCATATTTAAGGTGCTGCAAGATTATTTCCAAAAAGAAAATCTACTTGGAAGAGAGTTAGACCAAGAGGTCTCCAAGGCTCCTTTTATGGATATGATTTGGGATCAATGGAGGCGCAGGATGGAGCAGTAGACTCTTTGCTTCTGTCCTGCTGCTCTGCCCCTTAGATCTAGGGAGGCTGGGTCATGTGACATTCATCAAACATAGTAGGAGGCAGCTGAGCACCTAGACCTTCAAACCCAGCGTCCCCTTAGCCTTGTGAGCCTGCACAAACTTCTTGAGCTTCCCTGAGAGTCACTGTCCCTTTTGTAAAACAGATAGCACTACTCTCCCCGGAAAGGCTGGAGAGAATAAGAGAGGAACTGGGTGCAGGACCTGGTGCCCAGAAGGATCTCAAAAAGTTGGCTGTCTCCCTTTCCCTTTCCCTTTCTCAGGTGAGTAGAGGCAGATCATCCTTTTCCGTGCCAGAACCAGGCCGGAGGAAACACGGGCCTGGGGCAGGGACAGGTGCCACAAGTGGACTGCAGATGCGAAACAGCAGGACAATCTGGAAGGCCCCAAGTCTTGGGAAGCCCAGCCTGGCTGTGATACTGGGTGTGCAAACAGCAGGAAGTCCATTAAGGGTCCTGAGAGGGTGAGGGCTGCTGTTAGCAGATGCCAAATCACTGTGCTTTTGCCTAGGCCTGCAGAAGACAGTCTAGGGCTAGGCCTTCTTCAACCACTGTCTCTTTAGGAGTTAAAATTGTCACTGCTCAAACCCCTTGAAATCCCAAACTACATTTACCTGAAAAACAAACAGGAACAGTCTGGAAATTGAGACAATTTATCAGGAGACTAATTATCATTTAAGCTAGTCTGGAATAGTAATGAGCCCCTCTTACACGAAACCAGGCGAGCGATGGCTATCTCCACCCTGCATGCTCAGCCAGCTTTCCCAGCCAGACAAGACTTCGGGGTAACTTCCCACAGCAGCCCGGACACAAAATGAACGTGGGGGGGGGGGGGGGGGCGCAAAGCAAGAAGGAGGCAGGCATGTTTCAAAAGCAATGATTCTCTCTAACGTCTACAATCTCGACTGCCTTTTGAGTATTTGAAATGCAAGAGGGATGAATCACTTAAATTTTGAAATCATTCAGAAAAGGCAGGCACTGATAAACAATTCATCTCTAATTGGGAGAGGCCCGAATCTAAAGCAAATGTTCAATACAGGATTTGAGGCCTAATCATTACAAGGAGGAACTATTAGCTGTCACCATTACTCTATAAAACTAAACCCAGGTCTTTTTCTGAGAGAGCAAATGACCTCGGCATTTATTCAGGATTCATCATGAACAAGATATAGAACTAAATGTTGATTTTGCTTTTACAGCAATCCTAGGATGCATATGTTACTAGGAGGTCTTTTTTTTTTTTTCAGATGAAGTTTTAGTTATGTAGTTTACTCTTGTTTCCTTGCTTTGTAAGACATGGTACTGGAATGGAGAGGGTTTGAATTGCTAGAGAGGGTAAAGTAAGTGAAGCTCTCTGCTTGGGGGCAAACTGAAAGGAAATGGAAAAGAGAAAAAAGCTCAGTCATAAGGAAAGATAAATAATATTTAATGCTGCATTAAAAAAAAAAAAAGATTGTGGGAAAAAAGTCTATGATGAGCAAAAGTGCCAATTTTCAATAAACACAGGAGTTGAACCTGCACTTGGCATGCTCTGCCTCACTGGTTACCCCTCATCCCAGCCCTGGACAGGGCTGCCTCCAAGTTTGAATAACTGGTCCACACCTCAAAGATGATGGGCACAAACTGAATATTCCATAATGTGTTCCTGGGTAAAACATTCCCAATAGTACTGAGTGCACCCAGTACTATTGGTCCCTGTTGTCTTCAAAGCTTATTCTTATAATGAAGAATAAGAGCATTGATAGCAAACACTCTACTCTGAATTTTTACTATTTGCTCTTACTGATGGAGGCTAATGCAGGCTTAGAAGAGATCTCTGTGTGTCCTAAACTAAGCCCGGGGAGGAGCCTCCCCTATCACTTGGTTGCCCCATTAGGTGATCATCACAGCCAGGCCTGAATCCATTTACTCCAAGAGAGTTCAATGAGGAAAGGTAACCTTAACACTTGTCAATCTTTCCAGTGCAGAGGATTTCTGGAAAATAGGAAGGGGGAAAGGGTTTCATGGAAAAAGTAAAGGTTTTTCTTCATCTGCAGCAACCGGGCAGGAAATTTTAAGATTGACGAACACCGCTCAGTTACAGAAGGCACCAGGTAAGACTCTGGCCACTGCTCACTGCAACCTCTAAAGCACTTTATGGCAAATTTCTAGATTCAGCATCCCAGATGCCCTCTCCATGAAGATTCTGACAGGCAGAGGAAAGGAAGAGACACAGAGATTTATATTTGGTCTGCTATGAGAAAGAGCATCAGTCTCTCTTACACTTTTTTTCTTCCCCTTTTCCTTCTCTTCTCTCTCACACTCCTTTCTCACTTAATATCCCAATGGACCAGATTCCCTGCCTGAGCAGAACAGGCACACAACTTTGAGAACAATGCTTTATCTCAATAAGTTGCCAGTCCTGATGACCAATTAAAATAACAAGGAAATTTTGCCTCCAGTTCTAACAAACGTGCATTATTCACAAGCACTTAGAATTTAAAATTGACTTCTTTTTTTTTTTTTTTTTTTTAAGTTAAATAAACTGTCCAGTGGTAAGTGAGCATCAGTTTACAAAACACTTTGTCTTACTTTCCACTGAGTGACTTAATCCTCCCTCCCATAATCCATTTGCATTGATTCCTTCTTCATCAACCGTCCATGCTATCCAACACAGCTCAGGGCTGCAAAAACTCCTGCTGAATCACCAGGGAGGCCAACTGCGCTAAGTTTAAAGAAAAATCAAATAAGTACCACTTAAGAGAGTATTGTACTTATTTTTAATAGAGATTTCCTCTTAATTATAATGTAACATTAGTTCTTCTTTCATTCTTCTCAACTTTCATAATGACACTATCAACCAGGAACAAATATAAATTTGTGCAGCCTGAAATATGCAATTTAATCATAAGCCATGATTTCCATATCACTGAGGAGAGGAAAAAAATCAAATGATTAAACTCCAGTGCACCAGGACCAATCTTGAATTAAATTTTACTCTCTGCTAAAGTTAGATTTTGTACAGCAATATCAAGAACGGTTTAAAGGTAATAGTAAAATATTTGCTTTTATATTAAAACTCCATACCCAAAAGTGTTTACCAAAGATGAAACTGCTATTCTTTTTTGCAAATTAGAAATGTCTTGCAGATGTCTTCAAAACCTCTTGAAAGGATTGGCAATGATATCACAGCAGTCTCACTAATATTTCTCTTCTTTATTCATTCTGTTCCCCTTGGAATCAGAAATGATGCTCTTCCTGCCAGAAAAAAAATCCAGAAAATCCTCCCAGATCACTGCTTGGTGAGTGCTAACCTTGTTTATCCTGCAGCCCAACCCCCACCCTGGCTTCTGCTCAATCTCAAGTTACAAGATTTCCCAACTTTCTAGCAAAGTCCAAGGTGAGAAGAGGCTGAAGGTAATGGGATCCACCCACTAGAAAGATGCTAATCCTGACAAACTGCTGGAGCAGGAGTCTGAACCACAATTAGATTGAATTCGGTCTCTCCGGAGAGGTCCAGACAAGGCTGGTGGTAACAAAACCGCTTTTCATGGTGCCCTCAAAAGCAGATGGGCTCCATGCAGAAAGTTGGAGAAGGACGCCATTGCCCTCTAGTGGCCAGAAGTGCAATCTTCCGCGAAGGAGTCCATTTCCAGAGCTGCACAAGGCTCTGGATGTCAGGGTAAAATTATAGCAGAAAGATGTTTAATTATCCTTCTCGAGTGTTTTCTTTAGTCCTTCCTGTTCATAGAGGAGGCTGTGGATGGCTATCACAGTAATCCTGATGAAACGGCTCACTCCTACTCCTACTACCTCATTAGGATGGGTCCAACTTTCTCCAGCTTTAGTTTCTGTTTTTAACAGACCTGTTGATTTTATTCTCCCAATTAAACCACAAATGTATATTAGGTCAAATATCTTTAAATATTTCAGAGTCGTTAATTTTGAATTGGAAAGGCTGACAACTCACATTCTGGGCAACTAAAGAATGGGAGTTCTTCACAAATTAGTTAACTTTTTACAAAATGACTCATTTCATAAGGGAAATTTTTATCCAAAACACATTTTGACCCCTTAAATCATTACCTCGTGAAATACACAGTGCTTAAATCTTCTAGGGAGAAAAATACTTGGGAATTCATTGTCATTCTGAAAATTTGGCAGTTCAAGAAAAAGGTTTACTACCCATTTTCAGCTCTATTAAAGCACAGTTTCATCATTATTTATTTGTTATTAAATGATCAGGTGTGCCTCTAATCAAGGTGAAAAAAATCAATACTGAAAATAAAGTCAAAATTAGTATGTTTCTCAAACATCTACCTCACCAAATGTATTCAGAGTGAAAAGTAAAATCAGATTTGCAGAATTTTTTAGGTGGTTCTAAAATTTAGGTTTACATAGAGAAGATCCAAGTTTATGTGAACTATGAGCTTCAGAAGTCACTGGTATTCATTCACAGGCAAGGTTCACACACTAAGCTCATGGGAGTATAACTTGTAAATCAGACCATGAGGTCAAAGTCATGGCATTTCCCATATGAGGGTCCCCAAACCAGAATCTTTACAAAGCAGCCATGTAATTCTATTCAAAGTGAGAAAAAAAAAAAAAAACAAAAAACATGAATTATGAAGACATGTGCATTAAAAGAGCATGAAATTGATCTGTATTCCCCCAAATCATGACATGGTTCTCCAAGTCTGCCCCCCTTCTCCCAAAAATAAACAACGGAGAACACACATTTGGAGCCACCACAGTAAAAGGGAAATATAAGTTCTGGGCCATAAAAAGATGCAGCTGTAACTTTAAATTTTTTTTCAAATTAACAAAAGATTGTATCTTAATTGAAAATAGAATTTAGGTTTCTAGTAATTTTACTGTCTGGTGTTCTGATAAGAATGCAGAGCATAATGAAAGTTCTGAAGTGCTATCAAGATGGTCCACTGCTTCAATTAGAACTATTTTAAAAGCCTATTTTTCTAGTATGCCATAAACCCAGTTTGAATAAATCTACATGTCTAGGCCTCACCACATTGTCCCATCTCAAGTCTTTCTATGCATTTCTTCATTCCTCTCCCACAAGGGTGGGAAGGGTGGTTTCTTTTCTCAAACAATGTTATAAACAGACTGGTATATGCAGACTCTGAAATTAGGACTAAAATAATGACAATAACAATTATTATTAACAGTGAAGTATGGCTGCTAGGTATTTTTAATGCACTAATTTGTAATGCCTCAAAAAAACAAGATATAAAGCTAATTCTTACTCAAGCAAAGTTTCCTGGCCTCTCCATGCCTTTGCTTGATCTCTACTGGAAACTACTCGCATTCCTTTGTACTAGGCAGGATTTCAGTTTTGCACAGAGGATGAAATTCCAGGGCCTACTGGCCAACTTTAAAACTTGGAATCAGAGCTTATGTTTAAGGAACTTAACGTGACTGTAGCTTCAGAGTCCCTCTGGTATTGGCCACAACTATGTCCTTTGTTTTGCAACTTTTATTCCTTTGTTCCACTGAAAGAAGACCAGGCTCCCTGCAGCTGGGATTAGGCAGTGGCTTTTATGTTTCGGTGTCGGTGTCTGCACCTCCGTATTTGTAAAAATAATTCCAAGATTAAGGAAATGAAGATCGGTTCCCTTCTCTTTTCCTCTCCCATCTTACAAGGCTCTAGCGCACAGAGTCCAGCCCGGCAAACATGCTGATGCGATGCGAACGGATCCTCGCTCCTGAGAACACATCTGCATTCCCATCCCCAGGAAATCCAGACACCCCGCAAAACCATCGATGTCTGCTGCAAGCCCAAGTGATAAGGAAATTGATCTACTCTCTCGCCAGATTAATTATCGTTGCTTCCCTATGATTAAACCGAAAACTTACTCACTGTCTCATTTTAACCGATAGGAACGATCAGAAGAAAACAAGAAAAGATTTCAGAGCCATCTGAACAAGATTTCTTTAGGAGGAAACGGAAGGGAAGACTTTAGGCAAATGTATCCCCCATGCAGCAGTGTTCCAGGAACGACCCCCCGCTCCCCGCCCCCATTCCCACCGCTTAGGGAACGACCCAACGTCATGCGGGAATAGCCTTATTAAATAATTAAAAGATGCATCTTCTTCACAGCAATGCCACGGCCCGTGAAATTCCTGCTGCATTATCAGCAAAAGCAACAGGGCTTCTTCTAGCATCTAGAAAACCTTTCACCCGGGAGAGCCAGGAGCGAGCAGCACCGGTGAAAGCAGGGCCTTGTTAAGAAATAGACAAGGAAGCAGGACCCTCGGGCCTCTAGGATCCCACTTTCTCTAGGGACTCTGCTCCCCAGGGTGAGGCGACCCTCCTAATGGTCCTCCGGGTTGGGGACAGGGGAAAGGGATGCTCTCCTCGCCACCGTTCTCTTCCTGCCGGCTTCTCTCAGTTTCCTACCTCCGGACTCGCGTTCTGGGGGCAAAGCGCAGAGAGGCCGTGCGTGCAGGGAGCAGGCGAGGCTTGGCGCGCTCCGAGAGGAGGCGCAGGCTTGGGGGAAGCTTTCGTTCGCAAAGTTAACGTTAACCTTGGAAGGCTTTGCCCAGCCCAATCCCGAGCCCAGCCCTAGTCCGAGAAGCTCACAGACCTACCCCTGATCTGTTAGGACTTTAGGAACCTCCGCCTGAGCTCCCGAAGAGACTTGGGCTTGAGGGCTGGAGCGCGCGCCGCAGTCGGCAGCCCCAGAGCCGCAGTCAGCGGACCAAACCCACGCTATTAAAGTGCGGGGGATCGCCGCTTCAAGCCCGGCTCCTTCCCTTTATCGGGGCTTTCCCGGCAGTATCCACCCGAGGGACTATGCCCTGGGGATCTCTCAGCCGAGATCTGGGAAGACCGAGGAGCAAACCCTCAGAGAGCGGTCGTCAGGTCGCAGCTTTCCAAACCAGGCGCAGCGCGGGCGGGCAGGCACTGCGCTGGGAGCGACTTTTCCCCAGAGAGGAGACCGGGGGCAGTCGGCGTGTCTGGAACTCAGCTATGCAGTCCCTTGCCCCAGTCAGCTGCAAAGCCCTTGTGCCATGGCCTGGGCACAGACCCCAGAGGAGGCCTGAGCGGGGAAGAGTGGTGGAGCGCACATCTGGCTCCTCTACCCCCCTGCGCTGCCCTCGCCCTCAGCCGGCTCCCTTCTTCTTTCTGTTTTTTTAAACAAATCTTTTACACACACCCCTCCGCCTTCTGCTTTGCATCAGCGAAGCCTTCTCCGGTCAGACCCCAGCTGCCCCCTCCCAAGACAGTCTCTAAGGAAATCCTACCCCCACCCACTCCAAGAAGCTCCGTCCTGGCGAAAGGAAGGGACTGGCGGAGCGCCTCACCTGGGGCCCTTGCGGGTGGACGCGACCTCCGGCTATGGATCTCTGGTGCAGGGCGAGCGCGGCGGTGTCAGCCCCAGTCCGGTCCCATTCACAAGTCGGCGGCGGCTGCGAGCGGCCCCCGCGGCATCTGCTCCTCGGCCCGCGACTCTCCCCTCAGCTGGCGGCGGCCGCGGAATGAGCCGCCGAGAGCGCTAGTGGCAGGAATGAGAAACGGGGGGAGGTGGCGGGCGGGCGGGTTGGTAGGGGGGAGGAGGAGGGAGGCCGCCGCTGAGAGGGATGGAAAGGGCGGGGGGCGGAGAGGAGCTGAGGCTGCGAGACGCGGCGAGCTGGGCCTGGCAGAGGCTGCGGGGGCCGACCCTGTCCGCGCCCCTCCCCCAAGGGCCCGAGAGATGCCAACCCCTGAATCCGCTGCCACCCCTCCCGCCCCGGGTCGCAGCGCTCCGACTCCCTTGGGGCTCAGACAGAGTCTGGAGCTACTGAAGTTGGGCTCCGGGGACGCACAGCCAATCAGGGAGGGCGACGGAGGGAAGCTGGAGAGGGGTTGGGAGCCCCCATTTTCCTCCTTCCCCCAAATCCGCTCCAACTGGTCAAGCTGGGTCCTCGCCTGGCCCGCCGGGTGGTGGGTTGGAGGAAGGCATCGCCCAAGTGGGGGAGGCATTCAGGAATTAGGGAGCGCATTCTCTTCTTTCTCACTCTACCACCCCACCCTTCAAAAATCCTTCCACGTTGGCGGCTCTTCCCCAGCGCCCACCCCTTCCCCCAAACCCGAAAGCCCCCATCCCTTGCAAACTCTGCTGTGGTGCGGATGGAGAGGCCAAAGGGAGAGGGCTTTGGACTTTGGGACGAGCTCTCCTGGTTCTCTCCCAGTTCTCTTCTCCCCCTACACACAGCGCCTCGTGGGGGGATGCCAAAAGGTCAACCTCATCTCCCAACTGAGGGTTCCTTGATCCTTACCCCAGAGGAATACCAATCCCCTGAGGGGCGTCACTTGTTGCCACCCCCTCCGATCCCTGCAGACAAGCCAAGGAAGGTGGAGCGTGCAGAGTGCTTTTCTGCTGGGCAGAATGTCCGTGGGGCAAACTACCCACATCCTCCCCAGGTTCTTGGGTCCTCACTGAGGGGTGCCGGCTAAAGGGAGGAAGACCAGCGCCCACTTCCTGCCCTCCTTCACCGAGTCACAGGGAGAAAGCCTGGCGGAGCCGGGTCTTTGCAATCACGCTAGGGACTGGGCGGGGCGGGGCTCTACTGGTAGCGGGAGCCGTGTGGGGACCCGCACCCTGAGCGGGGAACAACTGTGTCCACGTGGGGATCCCTCTTTAGGACAAGCTTCCAAGGTGGGAGCTGGCGGAGAGAGAAGAGATGGAGGGAAGGTGGAAGTGCAAATGGGTAAAGGGTGGAAGGAACCGCTGGGAGTGGAGATGGAGCGGCGATCCGTGAAGAAGAAGGGCGAGGGGAAAACTGGGCACTGGAGCAGAGCAGTGGGAAAAAGAATGAAGGAAGGTGAGAGAGCCAGGAGTTGGTGGGAAAAGAGGCCCCCAAACGAAGAGAGCCTGGAAGGAAAGGGAGCGCTCGTGGGGGAGACTGAAGCGTCTGAAGAGAAGAGGGGCTGCAGAAACCCTCGCTCCAGCTCTTCGCCACCCGGGGTCCCTGAGTGCGCAGAGCTCCCGCGTTTCCATTCTGCGCAAGGAACCGTACACCGCGGTGGGAGACCAGCGACGCTTCCCTAGTACCTGCCCTCCCGCCCGCATTTATCTGGGTGACACCGGAATCGGGATCCCTGTGTCGATAGGCGCCTATGCCCGGTCTGCCTCCTGTACTAAGGAAAGGACGCGGCCTTTAAATTGCCCGTTCCTCCCAGGAAAGAGGCAAATTTCCAGAAACTCGGTTCCCTTATTCCTCTGCTTCCCCCACCCCATTGCATAGATGTCCAAGGTGACAGGCCTCAGGGCCACCAATAGCTTCCTCCACAGAGACTCTTGGGAGACCACTGAGTGCTGTTCTGGAGAGTGCGGTTGCCTAGCCATCCAACTTCTGTCCCCTTTCCTTAGCTCTGCCTCGCATTTCCTGTTGGTCTTTTTGACTCTGCCCTTTCATGAACCACAGCAGTGTGGTCTAAATCATAACGCTGGGTATGCTACACCAAAAGTCTCCACTCTTAGGAAACATGCAGGCGATTGCTTGCTCTGATCTCACCATTGATCCTGAAAAGGAGAGAAGAGGGTCTGATTCTCCCTCAGAGATACTCGAATTTTGCTCTTGTTTGGCTGCAAATTTTTGCTTGGTGTTTAGCATCCTTTCCACGTGGATATAAAGGGAACACACAGTCTTTGTCTGTCAATCTAACTGCATAGGGGCAAAGATGCTCAGGTTCTGTGATAGTTAGCACATCTCTTGACCCGTGAGGAAAGTTTCAGTAACTCCAGTTTGGAGCACACCTAAGAATGAACCTGGTCATAGGTAATCTGACATTAACTGGAAAGTGTCCTCTACTTCCTGTTCAGAATTTATCAAATGGCAGCAGTTGTTTTTAGAACCATCCATTTCATGAATGGTAGCATCAGTAAAATTTTAAAATAAGTTAAAAATTGCTTGGTAGGTTTGCACTGACATTGCACACTTAAATCAGATGACTCTAGTATAGAGCTGCAGTCAATAGTTCTTTGCACAACCTAGCAATTCTATGCCTAGGATTCTACTCAAAAGGACAGGATACATATGTCCACACAAAGACATATACCTGAAAGATCCTAAGAGCATATTCACAGTTGCCAAATCTAAAAACAATTCTAATATCCATCACCCATGAATGGGACAGACAAATAATATTCCAATGGAATATTACTTGGCAAAAAAGGAAAAGAATATTGATGATCATTCTATTATGAATGAACTTCAAAAAAATGCTAAAGGACAGATGCAAAGCCACACATTGTAGAATTCCACTTAGAGGAAATGTCTAGAAAAGGCAAGATTATAAAGACAGAAAGCAGATCTTCCTGTCTGGGTTCTAAGGGTTTAAATAGGAATTGACTGCAAAGGGGCAGGAGGGAACTTTGTTGACTGATGGGGAAATGTTCTAAATCTGGAGCGTGGCGATGATCGTACAAATTTACTTTAAAAATCACTGAAATGTAACAAAAAGACAAAATAATTTTTGTTTACACTCTTATTCTCAGAGTACCTGTGACCCACAGCTAAACCCCTAAAGGAAATATTTGCAAGGCAGTTTTACAGAGAAAAAAAAAAAAAAATATATATATATATATATGAACAAAAAATAAGGAGTCTAGTTCTTAAGGAAAGATAACCATGCTTCTATTCTATTCAGCAAGTTCTATTTTGGCAACTGCTTGGAGAGTCTTATATGTGTTAAAGCAAGTTAATTTCCCCTTTCACTCTTCTAAGTGATTAATTCCTGGGAACTAGAGTTAGGCATTCCAGTTCGTGACATTTTAAACACACCTACACATAGACACAGTACAAAGTGCACATTTCAGAGGGGATTTTTATGACTATGTTAGGATCTGTCTTAGAAATCCATATCAAGCACTTGGGTGGAGTAGTGTATGATTACAGTTTAGATTTAAAAAGGAAATGAATAGGAGAAAAGAGAGAACCCACTGACAGCTTAAACTGAAAGATCAGTTCAGCCCAGCGGCCAAAAGTTTGGGTGTTTATCTTAAGTTGCCTCACCTCTCCTCTGCCTTGTTCTTCCAGGGAGGAAGCCAGGGCTCATGGCTGCTCCGGAGCCAGGATAAAACAGCCCCTTCTGCTTCCTGCCTGTTCCAATCCAGACAGCCATGGGGCCCAAATGAGCCTTTTCTTGTCTTTGTCCTTGTCAGCAGGAGTCTGATAATTTTCCCTCAGTTCCCTCATCAAAGACACAGGCTCACATCCCTCTGATGCACCCCTCCTCAGACTCTGAAGACAGTGAGACTGTTCCTTGTTTTCACTTAGGAGCTCCAGGATTAGACCTCTCAAAACTTCCTGCTCTCTTAAGTATCCTTTGTAAGTGTTGGAGAAAATGAGGCAAGATCCAAGCAGGGAGTGGGTTTCCTCAGACTCCAACTGTGCCTCCCCCGGGCAAAGGAAGATTGAGAAAGATGACTGGGAATTCCATTTCTGAATTAACACTCCCAGTGGAGATTTCCACAGTTGGATACTTAGAAAAAAGCAGAAAGACCACACACCTTTGATCTGTATCTGATTCCTGGCTCTGCCACTTACTAACTGTATGACTTTTGGTAATCCTTATATTTCTGTAATAGGTGGTTTTCAAATCTGTAAAGTAGGAATTACTATCTGTGCCTCGATTGTGGTAGAGATTCGATGTCCATACATACCTAGAGGAATAAGTACTAGAAACAGAGCCCATGGATAAAAAAAGAAATAACTATTATTAATTATGGTATCTGAATTTTACACTTTAAATGACTTGAGCAAGAAAGATGTGTTACAATTTTGAATTATACTAATTATGGATATTAACATTTTCTTAATGTGATTAGTAATAAAAAATTCTGGTCAAGAATATTTTGGCAGTTTAAAATTCACTTACATTCTAAGGCTTGTTTGGGTCATATAGAATTAGCTGTTCCTCTCTTGGGGAGAAGTCCTTAGATCTGACACAAATCCATTGAATCTCCTTGGGTAAGCCATTCTTTTCTCTGAGCCTGAGGTCCGACACTTGTAATGAGAGCTTGCCCAAGATGAGCTTTGGAGAGAATCCTTCTGGAGATGATATTCTGAGGTCTTCCTATTCAATAAAATCAAAGCATCTCAGAAACGCAATTCCCCTTTTTGCCACTAGGAGCAACCAGCCAATAGTCTCAGGTTAATAAGCCCTGGCTCCAGGCAGACTCTGTCTGAATCACATGATTTTCAACTCTAAACATTTGCCACCTAGACTTTAAGTCCCTCCAGGGGAAGGTGATATCCTTTTCATTTATATCTGCATCCACAGCAGCTAGCTCAATACCTGATGTATCCAACAGGGAAGTCTGGTAAATATTTTTTAATGAACTAATAAATACTTTTGAGAGGATGCAAACCAGTATATTGGTTAAATATCACCACACTACAATTTCATTATGAAAAATCTGAGCCCTTCGTGTATTAAAAATATACTTCTTTACCCTCATAGCTCCACGAGTTGGCTGCAGTTGCCTGGCCTAGCTTGGGCTGTGCTGGGGTGAATCAGTTTGCCTTCCCATATTGTTGAGTTTCCCACCCTCCTCCTGGAACTAGTCTGTGCCTGTTCTCATGGTGATGGAAACTGCACAAGGGGTCATGTGGAAACACACACAGCCCCTGGAGTCTTCGTCACAGAATCGGGAACTATTCCGTCTAACTTACCCCGGTGGTCAGAGTACCTCATGTGGCCAAATAGAAAGTCAAGAGGTAAAGAAATAGAATCTGAGTTTTCAGTGGGGGAAACTTCAGAGTTGCACAAGGAGAGTGGATACGGAGAGGGTGAGGCGTAAGAGCACTGATGCAGACTCCTTTAGGCAGAATCATGTTCCCATCATCCCTCCTTTCTGACCCATCTTGAATTTCCAGGTCTCGAGTCTAGTTGCAGATATAGTCCTCTGGACCTTCAGAGACAATCAGAAGGCAAGTCAGTCTCATGCCTGATCATTGTAACTGTGTCCTTCCTTTACATCAAGGTTCAAGTTGGAAGGGAAGAAGGCAAGCAGAAGTAATAATGTAAATATAATAACCACTACCTTTTATTAAGGGAGTTTTATATTCCAGAAGCCTTATGTATAAAACTAACAATCCTCAAACCCTTCCTTCAAAGTATTGTATTATTGTTCTTTTTTTTTCAAGTGAGAGAATTGAGACTAGAAAATTATATGCACTGTCCAATCTAAAACAATTGGTAAGAACTGGAGCTAGGATTCTCACCTACGGGTATTTGACTCAAAAGGGTGAAAAGAAGGAAGGGAGAAAGGGAAGAAAGGACTGGAAGTGGAGAAGGAAAAAGTAGAGAAAGGAAAAGTAGAAGGAAGACAATAAAATCAGAATGATCTATTTGGAAGTCATCCGTTTCCATGTGAGAAGAAATGTGTGGCATCTGAAGGTCATGCCTTCCCACACCCTAGAGGTGCTCAGAACAAGGACCTTACAATGCTTCCTTTCCATGGCAGAGAAGCTGCCCCATGAGCTAACACTGTCTGTCTTGCTGGTCTTCCAGCCTGCGGCTTGACTACTCAGGACCCACTAACCTTCGTGCATCATTGTTCAAACACAAGTATCCTCTAGATTCACATTTGCTGTTCCGTTGGCCTGGAACACCCTCTCTCTATTCTTCCTCATGGCTTACCCCTCAACTTTGCCTATTAACTGAGGACGTCCTTGGCTTGCTCATCAGCAGAAACACCCACTTGACATTCCATTCCTCTTTGACCATGGCTTTCTATCCACTCAGAATGCTTTATTTTGTTGATAATGCATGTATCTACTAGACATAGTATCTACTAGAAATATTTCTATTTTCTTGTTTTTATTGGTTGTCTTGACCCACTAGGATACGAGCTTCCGGAGGGCAAAATACATGTTCTTTCTTCTTCACTCCTGTAACTTGAGCATCTAACACAGTGCCAGGCATATGGTAGGCTCTCAGTAAATATTTGTAAAAGAAATGCATGAATAATAAATGCATGAATAATGCTAACTGAATGAATGAGTCCCCAAACTAAAAGCAGATGGATCATCTGCTTGAATCCAAACATGGTGCAAGTGTCCCTTGCTTACAAAGTGAATTTAATGATGCCAGTTATTCATATTACAAAATGATTCTTTGATTTACCAAAGGTTTCATTCAGAAGCTTGTTAAAGTAGCTACCTCCTTTAACACTTTAAAAAAATACAATTAAATTTCCTAGACTATATGAATTTCCTAAAGTACAGTGTGCAGGTATACATAATGACAATTCTGCTTTTTGATTCCAGTTTGTTTGCAGTATGGACGGAGAGATTGGCTTATTGAAACACCGAGCAGAAGGCTATTTCAATGTTCCTGTGCGCATACATTCACATTCTTTTATAAACTCGTGAATAGGTGCATTTAAATGTGTTTGCTCTCCAGGAGAACCATTGGAAATGCATTCAGGATTGATACTGGCTTGCTTTGCAAATAGTCTACAATTTGGACAACAGGATTTAAGAAAACTCTGTGTACCAATTTTCATGACCTTTAACTATCAGCACCAGGAAGGGGAAAGCAGAAATCATCCTTATCCAACAGAGAAAGTCTTTTCAAGAAATTTGCCTTCTTGAATAACCCCAACTTAGAATAGTCAAACTTGTCCAGCATAGACTGAGTATTTCAGTATTAATCTAGATGCTGTGTATATTTTCCTCTCCCTATTCACTTGCCTTTTGGGGGGCCAACAGCTAATATAAGTGTTTCCTTACAGCACAAGGTGAACCAAAGTCAATGTATTTTTGCACACAGGTGACTCAAGAGCTTTCTTTTTGAAAGCAATATTCCAGAAAAATCTCTTTATTCGTGGTTGATAATCACCTTGGTTCTGATCTTAACTCGTGATTGATTTCCCTTTGTACAGATTATTGTTCTGGGCTATGGGTAAAATTAAAGAATAATTTTTCTGTGCTTCTGAGGATTGTACACAGGTTCTTGCACATGCTAGGCAAGCACGTTGTCACTGAACTACATTCCCAACTTAAGAATCATATTTTTAATAGTTAGTCATTGAATACCTGAAAGCTTTTATTCAATTCCTTACCACTGATCTACCGAGTATTATGTCCACTTTGTAGATGAGGATAGAAAAACTTGGAAAAATAGAATGTTTTATTGAGTTAAATAATTGGATGATCAATGAGTGATTAAATGTAATTGCATTGTTCAAGCATTACCAGGGCATATAACTGGGAAGGCAAGTTATATGGAAGAGGTGGTAAGGAGAGTTAAATCTTTTTCAAAGGTATTCATTCAAAATGAGAATTAAAATTGCAGAGGGGTTAGGATGTTCATAGGAACAGAACACAACATACCCAAGGACAGCACTGTACAAAGGCATTGAGGCCAAACAGGATCTGGAGCATTCGAGAATCTTAAAAGAGAATCCATAGGACTGATAGAAACTATACAGAGACTTACAATCCAGAGCTCAGTAGAATAGTAAGAAAAGAACCACAAATTGGACCGAAATACAATGGGCAGTTATTGAACCATGTGTTGTCATTACTCCTTTGTTGCTGCTACTGCTGTTTTAAGCAGAGATGGTCTGATTGTTGACAAAGAGCTCCATGTTTATGAATGGAAGAAAGCTGGAATGGATGCATGGGGACTTATCCCAGAGAGAGGCTGCAGCTTGGGTCAATGAGTGATAGCAAAGGAGAGAACCTGAGCATATTCTAGAACTGCAATCAGGACTTCACATTAGGTTTATTTACAGTACCTAACAGAAAATAGTGTCAAGGATCACTTTCATTTGGCTGATTCAAGCAATTGGGTAGTTATAGATGTGTATTATTGACCTGCAGAAAGTTGGAGTATGACCAGGTATTTGTCTATGAGGAGATATAGGAGGTTAGGTTCCCAAACCTGCAGCTTTATGAAACTATTTGGGCACTAAGGTGCTCTCAGCTGTCCTCCTGGATCACCAGATATTTAATTAGTTAGAATAGAAAGCACTCATGTGTCAGGCAGCAGACATGGGTTCTGGACTTTGGACTTCTCTCTCTCTTTCTCAGAGCCATTTCTTCTTGTCTAAAATGAAGAGGCTTACCCAAAAGGCTTCTATGTGGCTGTTCCCCTTGAAAAGTTCATGATTACTGGTTAGGAGCACTCCAGATGAGTTTTCAAAACTATGTATGAAGGATCCACTTAGTTGATTCCAAACCAGTTGGAGTTCTTCCCTGAGACACAGGTAAAGTAGGACATGGCACAATGATAATGACCAGAGACATGCAGAGTCATTTAGGTTGCCTCAGATCATAGTGCAGAGGTCAGTAAGGTCCACTAATGCTGCCTTGAAGGGAAATTTTTCAATGACTTTTGACTGTTCATGCCATCCAGATATTATCACCTCCTCTCTTTCTTACATGAAATGTCCACACCATTGCTCAAGCTCATCTCTTTTCTACTCCTATCAAGGGAAGGAAGACAATCCCATGGTACAGAGCACAGGCTTAGAAACTGAGTGCCCTGGTTCAGCTTCTTCCTTGCCATGATCAGATCATTTTCCTCTGTGAGTCTTCAGTTTTTTGGTCTTTAAAATGGTATCTGTACTTGCTTCTGAGAATTGCTGTGAGTTAGAAAGGTGATATTCACAATTTTGCTTGGGATATAGCAAATGACCAGTGAGTGTTTTTCTCTGTTCTCCTTCCTCCTCACCCTACCCTTCATTATCTTCTGTCTTTCAGAACAGAGCTAAGGGATCATACATTTCTGAAAAATATCCACTGACCTTTTCCCCTCCTACAGAGAATCTTGTCTGTAATTGGATCGTGCCTCATGTCGTTCCCTCTGCTGTAGGTTTTACCCCATCTCTCTTCAAGAGATGTCTACAGGCCAATATTTATTGGTATATCAGTGCTGTACCTCAAGTATACAGGCATACAGTAGGTATTCAATAAATGTTTGCTAACATTTACTGCCAGAAAGGATGTTGGAAGGAGAAATCCTGGAAGAGAAAGGAAACAGAAGAGAAGGGGGAAAACCACATAGGTCATGTCAGTTTCTCAAAAGAGATTTTGGTATAGGACATAAAGGAAAACTAGAGTAAAAGCAGAATCCATTAACTGACCCAGAATGGATTGCCATTTCTCTGCTATGTGACATACAGTCATCGTGTAGTCTTTAGTACAAGCAATCTTTGATTGACTAAGGAATGTTTATCAAAAGAAGCAAAATTTGCCATGTGTATTTACATTCTGAGATGCTCTGCTCCTTTAGCTTTGCTTACATCAACCAACGGAAGGGGGAGATGCTCCCAGACTGTCTGATTTCTTTAAGTCAGATGAGTCACAGAAGCAAACATTGGAAGATGTGCTACAAAATAATCAATCATCAGATAAAACTGTTTGGATGTGACAGATGTGTAAAATGAAGTGAGACTATTTTTTAAGCTAAAGGTTTGCATATTAGCAAAAGATTCTGGTAGAAGGAATAGAAAAAACGACATTGGCTGGACCACTATTTGAAAGGAGGTATCATCTCAAAGCAGAGAGGTAGTCAGAAATAACCTTCCTTCAACTCTTAACCTTATTCCTCATCCTCATGCCCAGCTTCAGTAATTGCTTTTTCATGATGAATATCTTTGACTTTCCTTTCATTAACGTTGTGACTTCTAGAACACTGATCTGTTTTGTTTGGTCAATATCTGTCTTAAATATCATGTCATATATAGAAATATCTCCAGCAGTGGGAAGAGTAGCACCGGGAGTATTATTCCACCCATTTGACTGATGAAGAAATCACAATGATAGGCAAGAAGCTGTGTGCCCATGTCCTTGTGGCTTCAACTTGTAGAGCTTGCAGCCAACATATCCCATGCTTATTCCAGTATCCCCTTATATTTCTCAAATGGAAACTGATAAGCATCCTGTCTGAAAGGATGACAACTTCCTGTATAGTGGACATTTCACATCTTGGAATCCTTTTCCTAAAGCCCAATGCCTGGAAATCTATCAAATCCTCTCTGTCTCCAAATGTCCACATGCTATAAACATCACCATCTTTCAGAAGATCCATGTTCATGTGTCTGATCTCCCTTTGTGCTTTGTACATCCTATACTTATTTCTAATACAGTACTTGACCCATCATTTCCAAATATTTTCTTCCAAGATTTTTATTTATTTAAGTGCAGGGACCATATTTTATACATCACTGTGTCCCCAGAACCTATCACAGCCCTGGCAAATAGACTGTATCAGTATATTTGAGGGTAAAATAAGAATAACAGTTGGCATTTATTTAATGGTTACATTGGCCAAGCATAGTTTTAAGCAGTTTATATGTAGATTCACTTATTTCTCATAACACATATGTGAGATAGAAACTATTGACAAGGATCTTTTCTTGCAGGAGAAGAAAAAGAGAGGAAAGTGTGTCCACAAACACATGCGTACACATGACAGTTGTGAATATTTTATGAATTGTGAACTTGATCATTTATAATACAAAAAAACTGAAAACTTATTGAGCCACGCTGATAAACATATAATAAAGATCTGTGACTTTTGCACTCACTCATAGTCTGTGTTAAAGTTTTCAGTCCTGGTATCACATAGACATTCAAGATAAGGAAGGCCCCAGAATATGAGTCACATGGAGAAATGATTTGGGGATATGTAGTTTGGAGAAGAAAAAGCTCTGTTGTGTGGAGTTGGCGGGGGGGATATGATCATTTTGTTGAAATAACTAAAGGGTTGTCATGAAGAAGAGTGATTAGATTCATTTTGCTTGGCCCCAGGGGTACAAAACTGGGACTAATGCATAGAAATGTCAGAGAGAGGGAAGTCTGCTCTGTCTAAGGAAGGATTTCTGGCAAGAAAGGTCTCTGCTGTTAGATTTTGTGCTCCTGGGAATAGAAAGCTTTGGCTCACTTTCAGGATGGAAACTCATGCTACATGTCCATTTGACAGGCATTGTCATATCACAGAGGACTTCTGCTTTAGGTAGGAAAGTATATTATAGGCCCATCATCATCTCTTCTATGTATAAATTTTAATGGAAATGAAATGAGTCTAGTTAGAGTTACAAAGACCTGGGACAAAAGTGTTCTTCCACTAATGTTAAAAATAATATGACCACCACCACTACAATTATAATGAACAGTCATGTAATAATGCTTGTGGGGGCAGCCCCTCTGTGCTCAGTACATGTTTTCTCTGTTGGACATTTTGCATACACAGTGTTATTTAACCTTCACAGTAATCCTGATAGTGGATGTCATTAATCTCATTTGGAATTGTGGGAACTGAGACTCTGGGAGGTAAAGCCAGATGCTCATGGTTTGCAGGACAGTAACATTAACAACCCATATGTCTGACCACAAAATCAGTTCTCTTTCTGTTTTGCAGAAGGGCAGAGGGAAAAGAGAAGTATGGGGGGAAAATATAATAATTCTAGACTAAGCCAGATTGACTTTGAAAAAAGATGGCACACAGTTCCCAGAGTTTTCTAATGTCTTCTGTAGCTCACTAAACATCATTGATTATACAGGTTGTAGCTATTGATGACAAATTCATTTTTTTGATTCCTTCTCTGAGGATCCCATTTAATCTGGAGGATACTGTACCCTTCAAAGGAAGAGCTGCCTCAGGACTATAAGGTAACAGACCACCTTATGCATCTGGTGCATATCCAACTCCAAAAGGGCATGTGCAGGTGAATAAAGAAAATGTGAAACATATGGAGTACTATTCAGCCAAAAAGAAGAATGAAATCTTGTCATATGCAGAAAATGGCTGAAATTGGAGGACATCGTGCTAAGCAAAACAAGTTAGCCACCAAAAGACAAGTATTGCATGCTTTCTGTCATGTATGAAAAAAAAACTTTTAAAAGATGACATGAAAGTAGAAGACGATTGGGGGAAGGGTAGAAGAAGAAAAGTGTGAATAGGAGGGAGGGTGGATATAATCAAAGCACAGATATGCATGAATGGAAATATCACAGAAAAACTCATTAATTTGTATAATTAATACAAGCTAACTATTATGATAAAATAGAATAAAATTTTTTAAAATAGGGAAATCTGGAGGGTCTTACATAGGGTAAGTTGAAGAACTTGAAAAGGAATTGAAAGTTCAAAAATGGGGAGAAGATTTTGGAGTTATCACCCACACATCAAGAACAATGAAATTAAACATGTATCTGAACACAAATGTTTCTAACTAATTTTGATAGAGATAGTCTCTTCCCTCAAGGGAGCTGAAATATCCAAAGTAGATAAGCTGATTCAGACAAACACATTGGAAGAAAAATTGTATGGAAAATGGATAAAGTGTCTGTGCTACCTTTGCACATAGTAGGTTCTCTTTCCACAGCGTGCATCCTCCACTCATCTTTTTTCAAGACCTCCCATCCCTACAAAACCTTGACTTATTGCTCTGTTTCAAGAGCTTTTCTCTAAAACTTCTACCGAAGTTATACTCTGCACCACAAAGTTAGATTCTATATCATGGGTTGTCTTTGCACTAACTGGACCCTTATTTCTTATTTGCCTGCTTTTCTTTCCTAAGCAGGTAGAAAAGGGTACATACATCTGTGGGTTGCCGTAGCTAGGAAAAGACTGTCTGGAGAAACTTTTCAGGATAAGTTAGAACTCTGAAGAACACAGTGAATTCCAATGTCTGTTCTTTAGCTTTGCAAGTTCAAGAAATGCAGTCTTGCCTGAGCCCCAGAAATGGTGATTGATTCAAGCATTGATTATGTTTTCCTAACACTTGAGTTGTCGTAGTGTTAAGTGGAGGCAATCTGGACAAAACAGAAGCTTCTTGTCTCAACACTTTTGGGCAATGAAGATAATCACTCACCAGAAATTTTTTCTGGCGCCCAGTGTGTATTTGAAATAAATATATAATATGCAAATATATGATGAGCATCAAGAAAATACTCAAGTAGAGGATAGTTCCCAAATCTCCTTATTAAGGACGCTATAGCTCCAGGCAGTTCTTTCTGCTTTGACTGAGTACCTTGATCAGTTAGAGGGTGAACCGCTGGGAGTCAAAGTAGAGCTAAATTGTAAGAGTTGGGGTGTTTCACTCCATAGTACCATTAACATCAAATCCGGGAAGTGACTATGGATATTGCTCCTCATAATGATCCAACAATGTAAGAGTGGGAGGTCTTTTCCCTGCCAGCTATGCTAAGTAAATTTTTTCATATATTTTTATTTTCTTATTTCTTAAAGTTTTAAAAATTCTTTTGTTCTAATTAGTTGTACACGACAGTAGAATGCATTTATACATTTTGAGAGATCACACATAAATGGAGTATAATCACATATTTCTGATTATACATATTGTAAGATCACACAGGTCATGCAGTCACATATATGTACATTAAGTAATAACGTCTGTCTTACTCCACTAGCATTCCCTCCCCCACACCCCCTCCCTTTCCTTCACTCCCCTCTACCTAATATAAAGTAACTCTATACTTCCCTATCCCCCACCCCTATTGTAAATTAGCATCTGCATATCAGAGAAAACATTCAGCCTTTGGTTCTTTGGGTTTGGCTTGTTTCACTTAGCATGATATTCTTTAACTCTATCCGTTTACCAGAAAATGCCAGAATTACATTCTTCTTTAAAGTTGAATAACATTCCATCATATATATATGTATTATATATATATATGTATATATGTATATATATATATATATAAAAATATATATGCCACATTTTCTTTATCCATTCATCTGTTGAAGGGTTTCTAGGTTGGTTCCATAGTTTAACTATTGTGAGTTGAGCTGCTGTAAACATTGATGTGACTGTATCACTGTACTATGTTGATTTTAAGTCCTTTAGGTATAAACCAAGGAATGGATAACTGGGTCAAATGTTGGTTCCATTCCAAGTTTTCTTAGGAATTTCATATTGCTTTCCATAATGGTTGCACCAATTTGCCTTCCTACCAGCAAAGTATGAGTGGACCCTTTTTCCCCACATCCTCGCCAACATTTATCGATGCATGTACTCTTGATAATTACTGTTCTGATTGAAGTGAGATGAAATCTTAGAGTCATATTGATTTGCATTTTTCTAATTGCTAGAGACGTTGAACATTTTTTCATGTATTTGTTGATCAATTGTGTATCTTCTGTGAAGTGTCTGTTCAGTTTCTTAGCCCATTTATTGATTGGGTTATTGATAAAGCTTTTGAGAATCTGGATTGTTGGCGAGGATGGGTTGGTAAAAAGGGACTGATTTATGAATCTGAGTTTCCACAGGTGAAGCAGTACTTTCCCTGTACCCAAAAGCTAATGGAAGGGTATTGTGTTACACAAAATGATGGGATAATGATGTCTAACTTTTGGAGTTACTAAAAGAAGGAAACTATATGGCAGTAGCAGATGCTGAGCATGTGTTTACCATCCCTTAATGGGAAAGTCAACTTATACTGACTGCTCATAAGAAAGTAAACATGTTGATGGAGTTGGTAACCATGAGAATTCTGAATATGTGTGTGCACATGTACATTTGTTTATGTGTTAAGATTTGCAAAAAAATACCTGTTATATTGGGAATTTTAGGCATCTCACAAATAAAGGGAGCCATGATACAGGTGGTCAATGACCTCAGCTGAGTGGATTGTGTAATTTGCAGTGCCAAAGAGGAGAGTAGTCCACTTGAGAGACAGTAAACATATGCCTCTCATTGCCTACTCCTCTGATTAGATAGTCACACTTTTCTTCAAATATCTGAAGACAAGCAGTTTGGTTTCAATCGAATCATTCCATTGTTAAGCAATCATTTGTCCCTTTTAAATTATTTTGTGTGTTTATCACTTATTTTATTTGATTTTTTTAATCTCATGGTGTTGTTATTATTGTTCTTGTTCTGAGTCCTGGAGACAAGACAACCACAACTTCTTAAAACCCCAACTATATACAATGTCACCAACACAAAGTAGAAATACCTTGGGGAAGAAATCTTGCTGTTCTCATTGTCTGCCAACCTGGAATTTCTAGCACAGAACAAGGAACAGAGTAGAGGCTCAATAAACACTCAAATATTTTCTGGCACTCTTTTGATGGAAGAACTAATATTTCACACATTTCTACAATGAAAGCATTTGCTTTATTTTTTAAAATCTGTTATTATTAAGTGCATTTTCCTGGGTTATAGTGAATTAAAATTTATAGCAACCCAATCTGTCTTTCTCTAAACGCATTGGTAATGCTTGGTATTTTTCATCCTGTTGTTTTCTGTTTCATATATCATTATTCCATATTGTATTTCTCAAATACAAAACCTACTGAAAATGTATTTTTTTTTAAATAAAACCTTTTGCTATTATGATCCACAACAATTAAGGCTTGAAATTAGAATTAAGGATTGTGCATTTTGATGCAGGTAACTATATAGATATGTTAAAATTTTGTCAAGGTTTTTCTTTGCAGGCACAAAGTCATCATTAGGAAATATAATACTCATTTTTTGCTTGATTAATTACAGCAAAGGCATAACAAAATATATATTGTGTGTTAGAGCATGCACTATTTGTAAAATTATGAATCATGGATAAACCAAGCCATGAATCCAAAACATTCTGTAAAAAACTCACCTAATAAATATGAATTCTGTTTAAAATACTTTTTGAAAAAGAGAATTTATGCACTTAAAATACAATGAAACAGACCACGAGAATGCAATTTACAATCTAAAATAATCCAAATTCTCCTCCTAGATTCCCTAATCTGCTGTGAATTTCTGTGTGTATATCCTTGGAGGATACTCTGATAATTTACCTAATAAATGATATTTAGCACATAATATAATAATAGCTACTACTTTTTCTGGACTTTTTCACCAGATGTAAAGCTAATTCCATCCCTATAACACCTTACACAGTACATACTATTGTTTGTTGTTGTTGTAGTTGTTATTGAGCTAAAACATATTCTGGGAAATGCACATGCATCAGCTGTATAATGTTTTAATGTTTGGAAAATGTCTGATATCCCAGTCAAGATAGAGAACATTTCCATCACTCAGAGGTAGATGCTATTTTTAGCATTGAAGAGTTAAACAATTTACACAAAGACACTCTGATAGTAAATAGTAAAACTGGTAGTCAAACTCGTGTTCCTGTGCCTCACTAGGACTCCCAAGGTTAGATTTGACATCTTTGTTATATTCATGTGTGTATACGTCCATATGTGTATATGTATACATATGTACATATAATTTTTATATGATAAGTTCAACATCTGTTATATTCATGTGTGTTATAAACACATATGTATATAGATATTTATTTATGATAGAGTTTGAAGAGGAAGCAGATTGGAAGACTGAGTTGAACTAAGCTAACACCTAACAGGGTTTTTCAAAATTGTTCATCATGAGACTATTCTATTTTTGTGAAACTAGGGGTTCATGTCGTATCCTTGGAAGAATAATTAATTTTGTTGAGTGGAAGGAACTCTCATATTCTGAATATTTTTGCATGCTCCCTAGTGATCTTGGTGGTCACCAAGTATTTATCAAGATAGGTTATTCAATGCAGAGTCCACTAATCAATCATGAAATATCAGAAACTTAACACACCAAAGTTGATTTTTACCCAAAGATCCACTGCTTCTGTGACCCTCCAGAGAAGATGTACTTCTTGTAGTACCAATCCAAGGTGCCAAATCTTTGACTTTGCAGTCAAGTGTTTATGTCCCTGCAGCTGGTGAAGAGAAGAGCTGAAGAATTGTGCACTGACTCTTTATATCTTGACCAAAGTCATTCATCAGAATCCATAACCTGGCCTACCTCTTGGAAGGGGCAGAGAAATGTAGAGGAGGCCATAATACTTGGAGAAGAGTGTGTGTCTGCCAAAGTCAGATTTTGAGAATTGCATACACCTCTAAGTTGCTTTCCTGCTTTGGGAGTTTGTGGGTCTGATAGGGTACAAGTTGATTTAATCATTTCTTTTGGTGGGAAGTGGTGGCACTGTGACATCTTCATCTCTCCATGCAATACCTTTCCTTGTCTTTGCTTTCACTAGCCTTATGTAAAATTAGAGTGCAAAGCACGAAGCTGTCAAGTTGTTGCTGATCGTCCTGCTGACATCCTGGGTGGTAGGAACACTTCCAGCTGTTCCATTATTCCTTTAAGTTAGTATAATGTAAGCTGGGTTTACCCAGAATGCCTTGCACTCTCACCTGAACCTCTTTCTTGTTGGATGCCAATTGAATACCTGCTGGTACATTAAAAAGTAAAGGTGATAAGGTTCTAGCCCCTAGAGGTTATGCGCTGACTCTGAAGTCAGATTGCCTGGCTTCAAATCCAAATTCCATCATTTACTAGTTGTGTGAGTTTGGTAAGTGACTTAACCTCTCTGAACCTAATTTCCTCCTGTGCAAGATGGGGGTAATTATAGCTTCTACTCTCATGGGGCTGTCATAGTATTAAAAACCATAATCCACATAAGTGCTTAGCACAGGGTCTGGCATAGTGAAAGCAACCTATAAACTTTGTCTACTTTTTATAACGGGATGTCTTTAAGACTGCTGATCTGCCAATATCTAATAAAAAGAAACTCCTCTGCATCGCCTCATCCAGAAAAAAATGGATTTCCCTTTCATTTGCTAAGAGAGAAGTCTTTTTCTATGTCTTCAAGTTAATCAATTTCAATTCATCTCCCCACCTTCTTGTTAAGCCAGCCTTGACCCTATCTCTCAACCCAAAATGATGACTTCATGAAAGTTAAAGTGAAATTAGCAAAATGGTATTTTTCTGTCAATGAAAATATAGCCACTTTAATAAGATGGTGAACAATAACTCAAATCTCTCCTACTCTCTCCTACATGAAGCCTTGTTTTAGATAACAACCTGAGGATGTTAAATCATGCAACGTAAACTCTCTTCCCCGGGAGTGGTAAGTGAGCTATTTTCAACTTTCTGTTGTGACACCACTTTTTAGATTGTGCCTATTATCAATTTACCTCTTTGCAAGCTGTGTGCCTCTTCTCTAAGAAGGGTTATTGAGACCTCTTCCCCAACACCATCTAGGCATTTATCTGGATGCACTGCATGAAAGGCAAACCTGACATGCTTGTATAAGGTGTATTGTCTTTAAAAAGGTACTTTCTTGCTCAAATATGGAAATACTGCAGGCTCTACACAGCTCAGCCATTCAAAATATATAATGACACATCAGTATACATTAGCTCATGCAGTTTCTATTTCTAGACAGTCTCAAGTAATGCTTGTTGAGCTCTGTTCTGCTGATCACCTACAAAACTAATTTAGTCATAAAAATTTGTTTTACAAAAAGGGGGTATTCCCAAGAATGATATATTCAGCAGAATCGTGGGCTGCATTGATGAGAATTTGAGCTACAAACTTTAGTTGGTTCCTGGATATAGGAAGATACTAATAAAGGAGTCATCCCTTAATCTCGTCTGATTTTACAAAGCAAATAAGCACAAAACACTAATCTATTTGATAGAGCTGGACCAAGGATAGGAGAGTGAGACATTCATTGCAGGTGTTGTACCATTAAAGAAGCAGCAGAAAAGCTCAAGAATCAAGGCAAATAGTATCTTAATACAGTATTTTAAAAATAAATTAGAAAGATAAAATTCCACAATGAACAAAATGGCCAATTTTAAATAAAGGCCACATCCATATTATTTTGCCTTTTGTCTCCATCTTGGATGCATCTTTGCACAGTACTAGTACCGTCCTATTCATTATTTAACATCTTCATGTTTTCTTCATCATGATTTTTTGCACTAGAAATTGATATTTTTAAACAATTCATGGAAATATTATTTGTCTTGATTGCTGGGTTTTTGGGGAGACCCTTAAATTTTATGACTAGGGGTCATCCCTTTAGTTCCAGGTCTGTTGCTCAATCTCTGCTCAAATCCAACTGCAATGGAAGAGAAAATTCGTTTTAGCTTGACATGAGGTTCTGCACAAAGCCAAGGTGAAGAAGAAATAACAAAACCATGTTCAAGGCAGCATTATTCACAACAGCCAAAAGGTAGAAGGAACCCAAAGGATCATCAATGGATACACAAAATGTGGTATTCACATACGAAGGAATATTATTCAGCCTTAAAATGGAAGGAAGTTCTGACTAACGTTACAACATGGATCAACATGGAGGAGTTATGCGACGTGAAATAAGCCCATCACAGAAGGACAAATGCTGCAGAATTCCATGTCTAGGAGGTATGAAGCATGCTCAAACTCGCAGAAACAAAGAGAGTGGCAGTCGCTAGGGACTATGGAAAGGGGAAATATAGAGCTTCTGCATGGGTATGAAGTTTTAATTTTGCATGATAAAAAAGCCTGAGAGATTGTTTTGATGACAATATGAATATATTTAACACTACAGATCCCTACACTTGAAAATGGTTAAGATGATAAAGTCCTGTTTTCTGTTTATACCTAATCACAACTAAATTTTTAAATTAAAAAATTTAAATTGGCAAAGGTCAGGTTCAGAGATGCACGTTATCAAAAACAGAACTGGAGAGTGGAGTGAAATCTGAACACCCAGAAAGGCAGGAGAGAAGAGAAACTCGGGGAGTCTGCTGGGTAAATTCCAGCCTCTGGGCTTCTACCCGTCACTGCAACAGGCTGCACAGGAAAAAGAGCTGAAACACGTTCATTCGACTTCAGACATCTTTTCTGGCTCTCCTTCTTCTCCTTTGGCTACTTTCTAGGGAAAAAAAAAGTCTTTAAATGTAAGATATATTTTGATTAGAGATCCTGTCTGTTAATGTATACCTTCAGAGTGCTGATGGACCAGCCAAGACGTGCAGCACATTTTGGATGCTTTTATAGAAAAGCTAAGACTTATTTTTCTAATAACTCTTTCATCTGCAGATCTAGTTTTTCCATTAGGAAAACTAAAATAGCTTCTAGAATTGCTTTTTTCCCCCTTCCACAATAACAGACACTGCTGAGAGCTAGTCACTCTGGGACATATGCAGAATATGATAGTGGTACAATGAGAGAAGTCTCTCTTCACTCCACACCCTTTTGGCAGAAGGACATTTTGTGACATCTCCTTCATGTTCCCGGGTCAGAGAACATCTTCCCTTGTGTGAGTGGAACAGAGATAATTTATAACAACATATGCTGAGATAATGGACTGTGATCTCTTTGAGGACAGATAGCATCTATAAATACTTTCAATAACTCAGAGTCTTGGACATTTTTTTAATGGTTTCTTTCCCTGAGATATACTTGGTGATTCTTGGATGTTGGTGGGGAAAGAGGGAGATTAACTGTAATAATCGACATTCCCCAAATCCATGTGTCTTAAAAAATGGGGGGTGCACTGTTCTCTCATGCTACAGGTCCATTGAAGGTTGACTACGGCTGTGCCCTCTGTCACCTTCACTTGGGAACCGTACTAATAGGGTAATCTTTCTTTGGTTGCCGTAACCAAGAGTTCAAAAAGGTGCAAAGATCCAGGTTATTTCTGCTCAGAAGTAGCACACCACTTTGTCCACAGTTCCTGGGCCATCGCAATTTGCATGGTCCTCAAATTCAATAGGGTAGGTTTGAATGATTATCCTTCAGGAAGCACCTCCCCCTGCCAAAAAAAAAAAAAAAAAAAAAAAGAACTGTAACAGTAAAGAAGAGTATAGTCTACAGGTGGTTGAAGATGGAGAGAGAGCCACTGTCCCACTCATTTTCTGGGAACTTTATATACTGTTCTCAATCATTTATCATTCAGTCGTGACCACAGCAGAGGGGACACAAGTTGCTCCTTCTTCATCTGGGTGAAGAGGCTGAGCTCAGACTGACTCAGGAATCTGCCTGAGGTCACAGAGTTAATGTGTGTTAGAGCTGGTGTTTGCCTATACCACTTACTAACTAAAAGTCTATGCTTTTCCCAAGGAACACAATGACTCCCACACTCATGCACAAAGTAAAACCTAAAAACTATTTTGCAGACTGCTTTATAATGATGTAACTGGGTATGAACATCCACGTGAGCTGATTAGGCTGGAAACACAGGGCGATGAGATGGATGGAAATGATGATCTTCCAGGAGTGGAATGGTGCTGGAAAAGCAAGGTTATTACTCCACATCCTACGTCTTCACAGGAGAAAAACATGTGAGCCTCACTGGCCATCAAAATTCAGGTGATCATACTGCTGTGAGAGAAGTACTTTTAGAAAAAAATCACTATTTTTGTAACATATAGGACTAAATCACACATAGATAGAACTAAATTATGTATTCCCAGAAATGGCTAGGAGTGGCCATTTCTTATACTTTAATCATAATAAAGTCATTAATCATGTAAGAAGAACTTGTAAAAGCAGTGTATTCATATCAAAGTCAAAGGCAGGTCATGGAAATCTGCCCTTTTGGAAGACTATATTAATAATAATTGAACTCTCGTTCAGAGAACTCACCCCAGCACCCCTCCCCCATTCTGTTTTTACTCTAGGTAAAGGACATGATTAGAAAGAGTAAAAATAAATATTTGATACAAATGCTTATTGTGATGTTAATGAGAACAGTGAATTAAAAACGGAAAAGGACTTAATGTCCAACCATGGACAAATAGGTAAGTTAAGTCTGACTTACGTGCTTGAAGAAGGGCTACCCTCTCTGTTAAAAGATGTCCTTTGACTGGGTTCCGTGGTGCACACCTGTAATCCCAGCAGCTCAGGAGGGTGCAGTAGGAGGATCTGGAGTCCAAAGCCAGTCTCAGCAACTTAGCAAGAACCAAAGCAATTCAGAGAAACCCGTCTATAAATAAAATTATGAAAAGAAAGAGAAAAAAAGAAGATGTCATTTGTTGGTAACTGAATGGAACTCCTAAACATCAGGCCACGTGAAATAAGCCAGACTCAGGAATTCAAAGTTTGAATGTTTTCTCTTATATGCGGAAGCTAGAGAAAAGGGGGAGAAAAATGAAACATAAAAAGGGATCTTATGAAAATAGAAGAGAAACCAGTAGAGTAGAGGAAGGGGATTAAGAAGGAGGAAGGAGAGGTCACGAGAAAGTACTGGGTTACTAAATCTACCAAAATGTGCTGTGCCCATGTATGAATGTACTACAGTGGGTCATGTAATATATATATATATATATATATATATATATATAATATACATATATATTATTATACATATACATTATAATATACATATATAATACACATATATAATTTTAATGCACTAAAATAATAATAATAGGAAGATCAGTAGAATAGAGCAAGCAGATGATTAGGGGGAAGCAAAGGGAAAGTAGTGGGAAATAAGATTGATTGAATTGTTATGTACATGTTTGAAAATGGCATAATGGATTCCACTACTATGTTTAATTATAATGCACCCGTAAAATAGTATTTAATAAAGACTCATTTATGAAAAGTTCAAACTAATGACTAATGTATGAAGGTTGTTTGGTTCTCATGTTAAGTGTGACAATCAGAATATAAAATGGAATATATTATAGAATTCCCCTCTGTGAGGCAAATGAATAAAAAAAAAAAGAAGGCAAAAAGGAAAAGATAAGAAGGAAATACGTGCACATACTAATCCTATTCAGATGTAGGGCTAGCATTTATGTGCATAGTCTTTTTGACAATAGATGACTATGATATTCATTAGCTTCTTTATCTGGTAGGGTTTGATGGAGAGGCCATGACATGATAGACACAGTTCTAGGTACAGCAGAATAAAACTGACAAGCTGCTATGCATATAACTGCTGCTTGTATTATAATGCGGGAGGGCATATAAGAAGCAAACTACCATATGTGACCTATAGAAACTCCTTTGGAAAAAACTGAATAGGAACACATGTTGGTCAGGGGTGGTCTCTCTGAAAAGATGATACTTGAGCAGAAGCCCGATGGAAGTGGGGAAGATGTGCAGGCAGATAACCAGAATAAATATTCAGGCAGAAAATACCAGATGCAAGGGCCTTGCCATGCTCGGGCTTTAAGGAACAAAGAACGGAAAACTGTACAAAACCAGGAAGGGGAAAGTAGTTGTCAAAGCAGAGAAGTAGTGGATGGTAGCTGGGGATGATCAGGTGAGCCTTGTAAGTGATTTTCAGGATTCTGGCTTTTTGACAGAAGGGGATAGCAAGCTATTAGAGAATTCTGCAGTCCGGTGTGGCATAACCTGTCTTAAAATGACCATTCTGGCTGCTGCAAAGGGAAGAGATTGGAAGCAGGTTAGACAAAGCAGAAGCAGCTGACAAATACCAGTAGGTTCGACTTGGAGACAGCTGCAGAAACAACTAGGGATGTTTGAATTTTAAACATTTCAAAGATGAATCTGGCAGGTTCACTCACAAATTGGAAATGGGGTATGAAAAGCCAGGAAGACTCTTTCCTGATTCTCTGGTATGTGCACAGAGAAACTAGGAACATCAAGTTGCCATTTATGGAGAGAAGATAGAAAAAGCAGCTGGGAGTGTGAGGGGGAAAAGTCAGGAGTTTGATTTGGGATGAACTAATTTTGACATGTTTAGCCAAATATGCAGATTCAGAAGTCAGAATGAGAAACCCTAGGGACTAGATATAGTTAGATTAAAAAAGAAGAAAATAAGGAGAAGGGCACATCACTGTTTAAAGCTGGGGAGGGTAAACTAGAAAAGGAAATTGAAAAATGATAACTAGTGAGGTAGGAAGAAAATCGAGGGAGTATAGTCCAAGGTCAAGTGAGTATTCAGAGCAGGAAGGAGCCAATGTCAATTCCTACTGATGCAATATGTGTGATGAGGACTAATGAATGACCATTGTACTTGGTGACAGACATAATTGACAGGGTCGTTTTAGTGAAGATGTCACATTGCAAGCGTAATTGGAGTTGGTACAAGGAAGAATAGGAATGGAAGAAACCAAGATGGCAAATGTACATCTAAGAATGTCACTCTAAAGGATAATGGAAGTTAATAGGCAGTTTTGGACAAGATGGGAAATATTAAAATTTCTTTGTAAGATAGTGAGAATGATATAGCAAGTAGGGGTAACTTGATAATCAAAGAAAGAGAAAAGATGAAGAACAAAAGAGATGTCCTTGGTTAGGTGAGAGAGGGCACAGGGCATAAAAGAGAAGCTGGCCTTTGAAGCAAGATAAATTCATTCATCATAGCAAGAGCAAAGACACAGTGTGTGGATGCAGACGCAGGGATGTTGCTATATTTGGCGATGGACACAGGTGGAATATCTCTTCTGATATAGCTTCCATTTTCTCAGTGAATAAAGAGAAATCATGTTTTCTTCTCCAACTGCATAGGAGTAAATGACAGAGTCCTCTGGATTTCAGATTCCAAAACATGTTCTTTCTAGGACACTGCAGTGGTCTTGCCTTTCTGCAGGGTAAAAAGGGAAAATTCACCTACAGTTTAGACATCCTTACTTAGTGTTAATATTCTGAAGAATGGTTATTTTCCATTTACCAAAGTTCATATTGGAACTATTTTTAGGGCCAGAGACATCCATTAAGTTTTTCCACTTATACATATAAGAGTAATCCCTTAGTCAATTTTCCATAGTTTCCAAATCTAAAAATTAATAACAGTAACTTAATCTCTATGAGGTCAGTATTAGTAACACTACAAATAAGTAAATTAAAGCTCAGCAGGATTAAGAAACTTGATCCCCATTGTATATGTCACTTTTTGCAGAGTTCATAGGTTTGCTAAGCATTTGGTGACTGAAAGGACATCACCCTGCTAAAGAATTGTATTACCTAGTTAGCTTTCAGTAGCACCAAATAGAAAATTCATCTAAAATGATTTATGCAATGATACTACTATTTTGAGTCCATGGCAGATTGAGTCAATGGATCAACATCATCCCAAAGGGCTAATTTTTGCATTTCACATTTTGCCACCCTTAACTTAGAACTTGTCCAAATAAGGCAGTCTGGCACATGCAGTTGGCTCTGTTTAGAGGCTAAGTTATGGAAACTTGTGCCTTTTTAAGATCAAGGACCACCTTCACAGGAGCTAACTGTAGACTCAGATTTTGTACCTAAACACTCCCAAACCATCAATTGATGAGATAAATGAGACTTGTATTTAAACCAAGAGAAATGCAAATCTTGAAACTAAAATGGGCTCCATCTTCCTGAAGGCATAATCATTCAGAGGATACAGAAGACAAGATCAGGAAGGCCCGAAGGAAGGGGAATGGGAATATCTGCAGATAGGCAATCGATTGTCTCTCATGTCCAAGTGGAAGGGTTAGGATTGGAATACAGATCTGACTAATTCCAAAGTCCAGCCTCTCATTTTGGTGAAATTCTTTTCTGTCATTTTTTTTCTCCTTCTCATTTTTATCCTCCTGTTCTGCCTATTTTTCCTTCTTCCTTCTCTCTCTCTCTCTCTCTCTCTCTCTCTCTCTCTCCCCCCCCCCTTTGAGGGCCGACCAATTTTTATGAAGTAAAGCTTAATTCCTCATAGAACACATAAAAATCCAGATTCTTGAACCATAGTCCTGAGTACAGTTCATTCAGAAATGGTCTAAGCTCTTCTCTTTTTAGAACTCTATTGATCTTGGTTGAAAATTAATTATTTCATCCATTCAGTAGGGAGCTTATTTTATGCTACTATGAATTTATTTATAAAACCTAAAATCAAATTTGCTGAGGTCAAGGAATTCATCATCAGCCCTATCATTTATCTGATGAAGGATTTTACATAAATGCAGTAAGGAATGACCTGTTTAAGGTCAAAGTCGAAGTTTTTGTTTTTTTTTTTTTTTTTGGTAATAAAATAAAAGTCTCCAATGAGAACAATACTAGATATTGTGCACATGAAGAGAAGGTGTTAGATGACCTCAGTCTCTGTTTAGGCACCTCTTTTTCTCTATTTTCTGACCTCCCCTGCTGTCATGGGGCACACTGCCTCTTAACTTGAGCTGTCTTGCCTTTGTTGGTATTCCTTTTAACACAGAGCATGTGTTCATGCTGCATGGCCTTTGCAAGCACTGCTCATTTGCCTGAAATTAATATCAACTTTGAAGCCTTTCCTGGCCACCATTTGTGAAACAGATACCCTGCTTCCTAACTGCTAGGACTTCCTGTCCTACTTTCTGAGTTAGTTTCTGTATTCTAATTTGCAGCACTATGCATACAATATACTTATTTGTAAGTTTACATTTGTCTTTTCTTCTCACAAAAGAATAATCTCTAAGAGGCCATGCTATAATTTCTATTATGTTCCTTGTTATATCCCTATTACCCAGAGTAGTGTCTAGGATATATTAGGCAATCACTGTTTTCAGAATAATTGAAAAGCTATAGCCCCTGCATTCAAAAATCTCCCAGTCTACTGGAAAGTCATGCAAACCAGTCAACCAACGAATCAATCATTCATCAATTCGGCAGCCATCCAATCACCTATCAAATGAACACAGTAAGACTTGAGAATACCCTGTAAGATCAGACTGCATGCAACCCTGTGCAGGTACCATCAGTTCAACCTGATGAGTTCAGGAAGACTTCTTAAATTTGCTAATCCTCAGTTCTCCTATCAGTGACATGGACTATCATAATATCATAAAACCCTTTATACAGTGCCAGATGTACATAGAACTTAACACGCATGCAATTTTATTATACCATATATAAAAGAAAAGGGAAAGATTCAATAGGGTCCAGATGAGCTCCTCCTAGAGAGCTCAGGACAACAAAGAAATGAGCTTAAAATCCAGTTGCTCTGCAGAAAAGTATTCATCATAAAAAAAAGAAGGTGGGGCATTTAAAGTTTTTAGTTCCTTAAAACTTTAATGTACAGAGTAACAAACACACTATTGTTCTCCTTTGTCTCTGATTATCAATCCAATTTAAAGCGGGGTGATTTGTTCAGGAACAGGGTTACTACCTGGACGCTCAAGCACTATCAGGCAAGCTGTGTGTAAGGAAGTACATCTTGATGCGTCACACTCTCATTTCCCTCTGGTTTCACACACTAGTAGAAAAACCGGGGGAGTTCAGAGTTTTAATTCAACTTAAATATATTATATAATCCTACGTAACAGTTTCGCCGTCACATATTATGTTGGTGATTTCTAAAACATCCAAATTTCTACCTGATTTTAAAGTTTTTTTTTTTTATTTCAAAGTAGAGAATGTGATGCTTTCCTCTGCTTAATTTTACATGCATAAGATATAGACTGATAGACCTCGTTTTGCAGGAGTGGATGCAAAAAGAATATTAGAGTTCAAAACTACAAACTTCCGTATTAGTTTGTTCTTACAAATAATACTCGAATTGTGACAGAGGAAGAAAATCACAGACATTTCACTTAATAACAATTATCTAGGAATTGTTGAATCGTTATTACTTGGAATTAGTTCAACTTGCATTCATGTTAAATGAATTAAAGGGTGACATTTAGGCTATTTCCTAAAAATACAAAAACTACGACTTCTCAGTCTTTAAATACATTTCTCTGGCTTGTGCCTTTATCTAGGCAACTTTGCTACGTTAATGTTATTTAAAATTAAATTTGTTCTTTGTTTCGTTACAATGCTTAGCAAGTTAATAAGTTTATAAATCATAATTAACTACAACTTTCTGTTCTGTTGCCCTTCTGAATTGCTTCCTCCCCCCCCCCCCTTTTTTTTTTGCTTTTCTCTTTTCCCTGTGTGATTTGCCACATGTATGCTTTATCTTAAAAGTGGATAGAACTCATTTCAAGGTAGAGGCTTAGCTGCAAATGTGTGACCTTGACGTGAGTGATATGCACATCAATGATGGGATGCTTGTGCTTGCTCAGACATGTGTGTACACATAAATGTGTGCATAAAAACTGAACTGCCTTCCAGGGAGCATGGGTCCTTTCTTTCTTTCTCTCTCTCTCTCTTCCTTCCTTCCTTCCTTCCTTCCTTCCTTTCTCTCTCTCTCTCTCTCTTCCTCCCTTCCTTCCTTCCTTCCTTCCTTTCTCTCTCTCTGTCTCTCCCTCCCTCTCTCCCTCTCCCTCTCTCTCTCTCTCTCTTTCTTCCTTCCTTCCTTCCTTCCTTCCTTCCTTCCTTCCTTTCTTTCTTTCTAGGTTTTCCTTCACTTTGCTGGGTACAGTTCCTGAAATGTGTTGATTCTGGTATTCCATCAGGGACTCCTTATTTCTGTACAATAAAGGGAAGTCAAAGTATAATGAATTTTCAAACACTTCAGTAAAGCTTTAAAATGTTCAAAGGCAGAGCCAAAAGGCCTTAGTCATTAGGATCCCACTTAGGGAATGTGGGCGAGCTTCATTAGAATGGAGAACCACAGGGGCACAAAAGGATTCTCACAAATGCCTCTGTGTTCAATGCAGCGCATCACACGGGGGCTTCCCTAGTGGCTTCTCTAGAAAAGAACTGTGGTTTTAGCAAGAAGAGGTGCAGAGGTAAGTGGTTCTGATAAGGAGCGGAAGCCTAGCTCTGCAGGTCCTTCTCTGTCCCCTGACCAACATGCTCTTGCGCAGTCTTGCTCACCTGTGTGCCCCATGCACAAACACATACTGTCCGTGTTGTTCTTAAGTCTAAGGCACATTCATAGTTCTTTCCTAGCTTTTATCATTGTCTCTCCTGGTCGTCAGTGGTTCATTTGCTCATTTAAGTTTTTACCTGATTCCCCCCACCAAAAAAAAAAAAAAAAAAAAAAAATTAAATTTAAATTTAAATAAAAAAAAAAAAAAACTGAACATTGGTTTATGTCATATAACTGAGGTAGCCGATCTCAGGCTTTCTTTACAATTCCCTCAGGTTTTGTCAGAAACACTGTTTTCCTTGGTAAGATGCCAGGGTTGGTGCTTCTCATTCCGCCCAGTCTTCTCTCCACTCTGGAATCCAAGGTGATGAGAGTTGATATGTCTCCCGCTCACTTCTTGGTTTATCTACAGCCTTGTTGGAGGAGGACTTCCATAGCCTGAGGTCATCTTCTAAAGTGACCTTTCAATTTATGCCCTAGTCACCCCTGAAAAACTGACCTGAAGGGCATCACTCCCATCTCTGGATGGCCAGGTCAGGTCAGCACCTGGAACAACATCTTCAGCGTCCACATTCACAGATAAGTGACCTTTAAAAAATAGACTGTGATGACCCTCTTGACCATGAAGAGACTCCATTAGGTTTTCCCTGTCTGCTTGGTCTCTGGCTGGTGCAGCAGATTTCCATCCTGAAAGTTCCACACCTCCATGGCCTACGATCGATCCACATATCTAAAGGTGTAGACGCTCATCTTTTGTTCTTTGCTCCTTGTGTTTTAAAGTTTCTGACAGTACACATATTAACTTTTTAAAAATAAGGGTTATTTTAAAAACCTTAAGGAAGTAACTCTTAGGACAATCGAGTTGAGTACTCCGCCTTATGATGTTGAACCCCGCTTGTCTGCATATCATAAATTGAGTCTGTAGTTTAAACCCTGATGATACCGATCATGAAAATGGTTCAATGTCGAAATTCTTGTGCAAAATGTGAGGGAGTCTACATTCTAGATCTGGAGAAACTTTAGATAAATGTTATTACAGATGAGCAGGAAATAACAGAAACCCTATACTCTTTTAGAAAATTCTTTCTGCTGAGATCATCACTTACACTAAAACTGACTTAGAAAATACCTGGATTCTGATCATTTTTCTCAGAAACCTTAAATAAGTCATCTTAAATAATCCTATTCCCTTCATTGGGACATTATATTTTTATCTTTTTAAAAGAAGGAGACCTTTTAAAATATTTAACATGCCTTTTTAAAAAAATGTAATGGAAAGGCTGCTGCGTTACATTGCGGAGGCCTTTGTCAACATCCTTACAATTCATCCCACTTCATCTGAAGATTGATGCTAGAGCTAGAGATAATGAGGTCTGAAGTGTTTAAAAACATAATAGATGTTCAATAAATTATAGTTCTTATTGCAAACAGAAATTTAATCTATTTGTATTAATATATTAGAACACATCATAAATTGAATGTATAAAGTCCAAATGGAATACAAATATCCATTTTTAGTATATTGATTTTTAAGCAATAATGCAACTTTTTCTCCCTTCCATAGGCAGGATGGGGAAGGTAGCGTCTTTGAAGTCTTTATGAGTCAGGTATGCTAATTATGTGATGCTAATTATGTTCTCAAACATAATAGCTTACAACTAAAATAGTTAACAACCAGGGATTACTCTCACCCAGTCTACAAGGTCATCAAATGTTGGATGTGGGCTGAATAATGCTATTTTCATGCCAACACAAGCTGAGAGAGAAGTTTCTATTGGGAATTTTGCCATTCATATGCTAGAGGAACCAGGTACCTTGAGATGGCATAATGATAAAAGATTTGAACAAGAACGAAAGATGGAAATCAGAGATAGAGCTCTTGCCCAGCATAAGTGAGATCCTTGGTTCAATCCCCAGCACAACAAAAACAAAAAGAAAAAAAAAAAAGAGTATCTGCTTAAATATGCACGTCACTTCTTTTCATATTTTACTCCCATGTCCATCACATAACCAAACAAGAAAGATAATGAGGCCAAAGTATTTAAACTCTCCCAAGCAGACACCATTGATATTTGAGAGTCCCATTTCAAATGACTCAGTAGTATTAGAGGAGAGTATTAAAAGATGAAGACACCTACGAGGTGAAAATAATGTCACCAAATAGCAGTATCCTCATTCCTACTCTGTCTTTATCTTGATGCATATTGTTAAGCAATTTACTAATCTTACATGAATCAGGCCATTTTTATTTATAAAAGAAATTACTCATCTCCTCCACTAATTTCTGGATTGGACAAAGGAAGATATTAGGTAATTAAAGTGCCCTAAGTGTTTTAAATATCAAATAAAACTTAAACAAAAATCCAATTGTGATGGGCTGACAGATCTGGCTCCATGAGAATGTTATAGGCCAGACTCTAAGGAAAATGACTAAACAGACTCCATTTTGCTCTGAGACTCCATGTTGTGTAGGAAATAAGCTTCTCCCATGGGAACATCCACCTCTGTGCCCATCATCAGTTACTTGGTGTGACATGTTTAATAATATACAGTGGCAACTCCTCTGTAGTAAAGAATTGCTCTCTTTTGATCCCTATTGCTCCTAAACAATGTACCATGTGAACAGTGATTGTGTGGATGTTAGTAACCATTCTTTAGTTTGTACCTAGGTAAGGGTCATTTTGACCCACTTCCCCCTCTGTGGATGATCTCATGATGTTAATGTGTAATTTCGAATCATAGCAACTGACACTTATGATTGATGTGATTTTTGATATAAGAACCCCTACAACCCTGTGGTCAGGGCTGTTCTCCCAATAGCCATTTTTTGGGGCATTGTGTGAGACAGTCAGCCGGCTGGCTTAATAAAGACTCTCAAATTTGGACTTCTCAGTGGTGATCGGTCTGTTCTTAAGTTGCATCCCATAACACAATGGGGTCCAAGAGTCATGCTCTTTCACCCCACAGGTCTGGACAGGGATAGCTATTAAGCCATTATCTGGCAAGATCTCCAATATGGAGCAAGAAAACAAAGATTTTTCTTCACCATTTGTATCTTGAAAGAGTTCTTCCAATTAACACCATTTCTTTCAAAGGGATTTCCAATTATAAAAAAAGGATATGTTTGTAGAAGTCAGGATGTCTGCTCTTCTTTGATTTATCTTCAGATTTGGGCTTGAATTGGATACAATCTAAATGTGAAGTCTGGTTACTAAGGCCTCCGTCTTCTGTGTATGGCACAAGTAATTCTTCTTTAGCAGTGACGTAATGTATCCTCAGTTACTCTTTGTCCCCATAACGTAATTTCTCCTTATTAAAGCAGGGTGAAAAAGAATTATCACTTAAATATAAGAATTTTCTCTGGTCTTTTATTGGATGTGGTATAAGGACTAATATCTAGGGTTCAGGATCTCTGAATTTGAGGCCTATATTAATTTGCAAACAATATGGTCAACCATATGGTACTTTACCTATGCTAAAGTACCATAAACTGCATGGCTTAGGATAAGAGAAATTTATTGTTTTACAGTTTTGGGAGCAAGAAGGTTGATAGGGTATTGACCAAGTCATCCTCCTTGTGCAGATATTAGGGAGGAATCATTTCCTGGCCTTTCTCTGAGGTTTTGGAAGTTCCTTGGCTTCCTTTAACATGTCTCCAGTCTTGACATGGTAGTCTTCCCATGAGCACTTCTGTTTCTGTATCCACATTTCTTTATCTGCATTTCTTTCTTATAAGGACACCAGTCATATGCTATTAAGTTCATCCCTACTGACTTCATCTTAACTGTTTCTGCAATGATCCTACTTTTAAATAACTTCACATTCTAAGGTAGTCAGAATTGCAACTTACAGTTTCTGGATATCCAGTTCAACCCATAACAAGTCCTAGTTTAATTTCAATGTGACTTTGAGCAAATAAATATTTGCTCTTTGACTTTCTATACAAGTTTTCTAACTTGGCATCTTTTTGTCAAGAAGAGTCTAGAAGCACCTGCAGCTTCAAGATTCTAAGACCTTGAGCTACTAGACCCTTAATTAATTTCATAAAGGATAAAAACCATCTAAAGGATCAAAACAGATTTGACCTTTTAATTTAAGAATTCACAAAAATTACTGTTTGTTATGGTTTGGATGTGAGGTGTCCCCCAAAAGCTCAAATGTGAGACAATGCAGGAAGGTTCAGAGGAGAAAGGATTGGGTTCTAAGAGTCTTAACCCAATTGGTGAATTAATCCCTTATGGGATTAATGAAAATGGCAGACTGTGGTTGGAGGAGGTTGGAAGTGGGGTGTGGCTTTGGGGTATATATTTTATATCTGGAGAGTGGATTCTCTCTCTTTCTCTCTCTCTCTCTCTTTCTGCTTCTGATGATGAGAGCTGCTTCCCTCTGCCGCACTCTTCCGTCATGATATTCTGCCTCACCTCAAGCCCTGAAGAATGGAGCTGACCTTCTAAGGACTAAGACCCCTGAAACTGCAAACCCTCAGATAAACCTTTCCTCCTTTATAATTGTGCTGGTCAGATCATTTAGTCACAGCAGTGAAAAAGTTGACTAAAACACTTCTTTCTCAGAAGACTTTGGCCAAGGAGAGAACCATAAAATGACCGAACTGAAGGATATTTTCATGACTATCTGGAAGAAACGGCCTTCCATTCCAAGTTGTTTCCTTGCCTCTGCAGAATCTCTGCCCTTCACTGGAAACTCCTGCCCTCCAGGGCTGTCTCCTTTATATTGGACACAGACTGGTCAGAAATTCTGAAGTTAGCCCTGTTGTACTCGCCTGAGGTTCCAAACTGACCATCTGTGATGGGCCTGAGCCAATGTCATCTACGTAGAGGTGATGTTAACCCCCTTCCCAAATGACGACCTTTACTTTGACACCCTCAGAACTGTTAGAAGCTACAACATCCCCCAAAAGCTTGGATGTTCCCAGCTCTTTTATTTTTCAGCAGAAATTCCAGGTTTTCCAGTCCTGAGTCTCAGTCACACAAAAGCAAAAACAATGACCACTCTAGCCAGTGTTTGAAGAAGAAAAGAGGAAATTCTATCAGCTAAACATAAACTGTGGCACTTTTTCCACTGCAGTTACAATGATTTTTTTTTTAAATCCTTCGCACTACATTTAGGAGGACAGATTAATTATGACATGGTTAGAAACCATTAATATGTGTGGATGCTTATCAAGTAATTATTCAAACCCACACATTCACAAGAAAAATGTAAAAATTCTTATGAGAAATTTACATATACAAATTTGAAAAGTTCACTCCTCAACTCTGCTATGATTTATACACCCACATTTTGATAATTTGAATTATGTATTAAACACATGCTTTAAAAATACTCATCATCATAACATGTTTTACACAACAATGTGGTATATTTCTTGCTGGCAATTCATTATTAATATATATTTATAGGTTACATTCAAATGTATCAAGAGATGTAGCTGCATTTATTGATAACAAATGAAATTAATGGAGCATCTCTGAATGAGATTTTAATTTGCTATTACCTGAAGCTTCACAAAACCTTAAAGTCTGATTTCCAAATTCATCAAGATGCTAGAAATGAGATTGTTTTTAAGCATAGGAGAGCAGGAAAATTAACGAGTTTCTCTTTTTTTAGCACAAAGCACAGTTTACTAGACTTCCATGTGAATATGACATTGAAGTGGCCTACACAATAAAAGCAGTCATAATTTAACCAAGACAACCTACAGGAATATATATATTATAATATATTATATATAATATTATGCATGTGTGTGGGTGTCTGTAAACACACACACATATACATACACAAATACATACACATTCTATGAAATTGACTATGAGCACTTCAAGACAGCACAGGGAGGTGAAACAAAAGAGAGATTAGCAGAGAATAAAAACACAGAGCACAAAGAATGTTAATAGCAGTATTATTTAAAACACCATATTATAGAATCTCAACGAATCCTAATGAATCGGAGGATTTATTTGATCCTAACAATGGCTAAGTACTTCTTAAAATGAAATCAAGAGAGATTAGGACGAAAGAGAAAAAAAAAAAATAAAGGGTCCATCTGAAGCTTAAAAGTCAAGAAATAAAGAAGCATTGCATGTCAAGTCCGTGGAGAACTTGAAAATTTATTCTGATTTAACAGATATATTTAACTCTCTCTAAGGCTGGGTCTTTGTTTCATAGTCAAGTCATTAGACTCCACCCTTGGCAATATTTTCTCAGCCCCCAGCTCTGAGTTTTGTTATTTATTTCCCTCTCTGCCACACAGAAATAGAGACTTAATAAAAGCATATTTTATTTCCAATCTGCTATTTCATGGTTCTTGCTCTGATAATCATTACTTCTCTTTATTGCAAAACAATTTCTTTTTTTAAAGGCATGCATCCTGAATGGCCATATTTATGTGCTGACTCTTCTCTAAACAATAGCACACTTCACTTTAGCAGCTCCAGCTCCTCTCCGTGGACTGGGGACAAGGGTGGATTGAATGATTGATGGTCTTCATTGGTGAACGAGGCTTCTGGCTTAACTCCCTTAGTCCTGAACTGAAGAGTCTAAGAAAAGTGGAGGATTGATAAATTACCAAAATAGTATTGCCCGAGTTACTCATGAAGCCCCACAACCCAAACATGTTTGGAGGACAGAGGGAAAATGCTGATATGATTCCATATCTCTGAACCCAAATCAAGTTCAGTCTCATTTCCACTTGAAGCAGAATAATGTCCTTCCTTACCATTGCCTCTAGAAAACGCCTGTGGTTAATTGCCAGGCAACAAAGGGTCAAGTCTAGGTTCTGCTAGACCCTGTAACATCTTTTATAAACACCTGTAAAATGTGAATTCGTTCTTCATTTGAGCACTGCCAAGTAAATGGCAGTTGTACTGTCCTGCCTTCATGAAGAAATGAGTACAAAAGAGAATTAAGATCAGCTATTTGTCCTCAAGTCATCTAGGTAGGAAATCACCAAGCCAAATACATTTTAAGGGTCCCAGTAAAGACGGATGTTGTGCTGAAATGTTAGGAATTAAAAGAGAAAGACCTCTGCCTGTTCAGGACATGATATTTCTTTTGAACTTTTGCTACTTTATAATTCCTGAAACATCCTTCATTTAGACTGTCTCTACACATAGTAGTTAAATTTGTTTCCCACTGATTTTCCTTTTATCTGTCCTCTTGTACCCTTAGCTGGCCATCCAGTAGTATCTTCATTTCCTTATCATAGCTTCTTCCTTGAATTTTTCTGCCAAGGATTTGATGCAAAAGGAACAAAAAAAGAACAGATCAAATAGGAACAGAAGCATATCTCAAGGATGGTCCATGTAAGAAGATGGAAATCACATCAGCTCACCATGAAGTTATATTTTACTTTCCTGTAATTTTTACTGTTTACTGTAGATAAACACAAACATGAGTTTGGAACCCAGTTTAAAAGAAGCCATGCTAGATTACTCTGTCTCTAGCCAAACTTTATTTATTTATTTTTTTTTTTTGGTGGAAGGGAGGGCAGGTACCAGGGATTGAACTATGTGGCACTCAGGCATATCCCCAGCCCTATTTTGTATCTTATTTAGAGACAGAGTTTCATTGAGTTGCTTAGCGCCTCACTTTTGCTGAGGCTGGCTTTGAACTCGTGATCTTCCTGCCTCAGCCTCCTCAGCTGCTGGGATTACAGGCCTGTGCCACCACACCCTGGTCAAACATTTTCTTGATAGCCTTACCTCCTGAATCAAGTAGAAGTGTTTGTCCCTTTTAATAACATGCAATGAATCTCAACATAGGAACAACCACTACAGAAATTATTTGAACCATGTTTCCCTTATCTCCTTTTGGTAAGGCAAAGTGTAGTACATTATACCTGGCTTAGAGTTATAATAATAAGAAGACTGAGAGGGCTGGGTCCCTGCTTTAAAAAATCAAGACTCACCTGTGTCAAATACTTTATTACATGCAGTTAAGAATATATCTCTAAAGAAAACACACATATACACACATACACACACCTCTAGTTCATATCCCTCTGGTCCCATTTAATCAAACTTATTTCTCCCACTGAATTCCATACCTCTGTAAATGGCCTCAAGCTTTGCTGTACACCCAGGGCCCTTAGCTAGAACCCTAAGGTCAACTTACCTTTTCTGCATTCCACCTACACTGTGGATCTCAGAATCCTCCTCCCCACCACCATTTATCCTTATTACTTTACCCAAAAGACTCTTAGATCCAGTTTCAGCCATCTTCAGGCTGCTACATTGTCACCAGAATGGCCTCTGTAAAATGTGACTGTTACTATTTTTCTTGCTTCTTTACAAACCTCAAGAGAAGAGTCCACCTGGAAGCCTCACCTTTCCCATGTACCTGCTGACTCTCTCCCACTCCAGGACCAGGACTAGATCATGGAAGCTGTCTTTATCTTCTAGGCTGTTGTTCATGCTCTGTCATCAGTCTAGCATATCTTCTTGCCTCGTCCATCAGCTCATCTCTCCAGCCTCAGTTCATGTCACTCTGTGAGATGGTTTTGGTTTTTTAGCACATAAGATAAAATTGCACCTTTGGGAAACTTCCCTGAGCCTTATCATGGCACTTCTATTATCACATTGAATTTATTTATGAGATATTTGTTTTCCTCTATTATACTGTGATCATCTTGGATGCGTGCATATTTTGACGTTGTATCTCCAGGGTCCAACACGGGTTCTGGTGTTTAGAAAATATCAAATAAATATTTGTGGAATAATGAAACAGAAGCACAATTCATTTTCCCAGTTCCTGTTCCTTAGAACAACCCTTTAAGAAACTTCAGAGAATTATTTTCATTGTCCCAGATTTTGCAATAACTCAGACATCCTGTCTATATAGCTCTTATTAATCATAATAACTTTGAAATAATTTCTCTGTGCAAACATTCAGGGTCTCATCCATAACTAAGTGAAATACAGCCTAAAATAATCAATCATTATTTTCTAAACCAAAGACCCTGTAATTAAAGAGTCTATCAATGTGCCAACAGCTCATGGGTTTAGAAATTAATTTTTGTTTGTTAAAGGACCTTAAAGATAATGTAATGTGGGTCCAATGGGAAACAGATTAGTAAATCGATTGTCTCATTTCACTTGTTCTTTTTTATTTAAAATCTGTGGGAAAGTAGAAAAGTCATGCAGTTTTATTCCTTTAAAATTTGACAAGGCGCACAATTTTTTGCAAAGCCAGAGAAATCATCATTGTATTGAATTGTAAAATCGGTGGAAATAGAACAAGAACACCTGAGCACTTATATCACAGGAACTAGGTTATTATGTTTAGTCTTCTGTGGATTCATTTGTTCAATAAATATATTCTGAGGAAGTGTCTCCAATATGTCATACACACATTACTATATTTGTTTTGAAGATGTTACAACTGGAAGTCCAGGAAATTACTGAATTAGTCCTGGGCTTTACAATTAGTAACAATTAGAGCAGCACCAGAATCAGAACTCAGGTCTGTGTGATCGCGAGCTCATGTCCACCCTGTGTGGGTCCACATGCATTTGATTTGAAGGCCCTACTTGACATATTGTTTGATGTGTTCCCTAAAGGACTGGAAGGCAAGTTGAAGGAAATCCAGTGAAGCCAATATTCTTATTAAAAGACCCATTTGACATATGACCGAAACATTTCTGAGTTGGTGGAGGAGTTGGTGGTCTTCCCATTGACCGCTTTCATTTTAATGAAGAATGAGCAATCACTCCTTGCATGGCTTCTACAGCCCATTCTTTTATTTATTCATTCAGCCAGAATTCACAGAACATCTACTTTGTAGACACAGTGCTAACCACCTAAGTGAAAACATGAAATAGACAGTTTTGCTTTTTCTTGTTTTTATTTTTGCTTTTTGGCAGCAGGGATTAAACCCAGGGCTGTTTTAACCACTTAGCCACATCTCCACTGTTTTGTTTGTTTCTTTGTTTTAATTTTGAGGCAGGGCCTTGCTGACTTGCTGAGACTAGCCTCAAACGTGTGATCCTCCTGCCTCAGCCTCTCCAGTTGCTGGGATTCTAGGCAGGTACCACCATGCCCAGCCAAGACAGATTTGCTTTTAAGCACTCATAGAACTCAAAATTTTGCTTGGAGTAATTGGATGAAAGAAAGTCCAGCAGAACCCCCCTGAGGTGTAAATGCAGAGTTTATCTACTGAAGTCCCATTGGTGAGTTAGGGCCATCATGCCCAAAGTAGTGGAAAATTCCTCCGTAACTCAGATCCACAGGAAACTACATCTTCCCTGAAAGAAAAGAGGGATGAAGAGGTAGTGGTGATGGATCAGAATGAAGGAGAAGCAGAAGTCCCTCCTGCCCACCCTGTCTAGGGGAGGTGTTGCCTTATCTGGGCACATTAGCACCTGTATTTCTCTCTGTTGAAGTGTGCATCTACTACTTTGTGATGTTTAGAGTGTCTTGCCCTTCCTACCATGTAAACTTCCCAAGGTAAACTCTATGTATTACTCATTAGGGAACATCGGAAACTCAGTAAATCTCAAAACTCACTCGATGACAAAATGAATGGGTGAAAAACTTTAGGATCCATTTTGGAAGAGAAGTGAGATTCTATGCGATGCTAAATTACATAAAGAAATTTTACAGAGTTTCTGCAAAAACAAAGGACTTTAGTGTGGGTAACAAGGGCTTGGATGGAGAGAGCCCTATTGAATGGAGGTCAAGGTGGAAAGAAACAGAAAATAACATGTAGGAGCCAGTTGGTTAGAACTTCAGCTGTACAGAAGAAACTTCAGTGTGTCCAACTGTCCCCTTATGATTAATTCCCAGCATCTCCTCTGGGTTGTTTTTCATAAATGCACTGGAGACAATGATACAGTAACTTGTACGTAGTTCTTATCCTAATAGTTTTTATCTATTCTATCACCAAATATTTTAAAATTGTTTGCTACCTATTTAACACTTGTATATAGCCATATTTATGCCTAATAATATGTAATTCTTGACTACCCATCTTTAAATTTTTTATTTGTTCTAATTAGTTATATATAACAGTAGAATGCACTTATGCATTTTGATAAATCATACATAAATGGAGTATAGTTTCTCATTTTTCTGATTATACATATTGTAGGATCACATTGGTCATGCAGTCATATATGTACATGAAGTAATTTTTTACTGTCTGTTTTACTCTACCGTTCTTCCTACCCCATACCCCTTCCCCTCCCTTCACTCTACCTAATCTAAAGTAACTCTATTCTTCCCTTGGGCCTCCCCCACATTGTAAATTAACATCTGCATATCAGAGAAAACATTTGGCCTTTGTTTTTTTTAGGTTTGGCTTATTTCACTTAGCATGATATTCTCCAACTCCATCCATTTACCAGCAAATGACATAATTTCATGTTGTTGTATATATCTGAATAAAGTAATCTTTATTCAGGGGGTATGTGTTGTCAGGATTCTGGCTCATGATAGGAGCCCTGACAGGTCAAAACTAGTTTAAAGTCTCCTTGCTTTCAGAATTTACCTTCCAACAAAGTCAGTGTGTTGTCTAGGAAGACCAGATGTTACCATTTTTCATTTAATCTTCATATCATTTGTCCCCAAGACAATCAGATTAATCTTCCAAGGCATGTTTGCATTTTAAAAATCAATGTTTTGTTTCCAATTATAAAATCAACATATATTCACTATAGAAACTTTTGAAAGTACAGAAAAGTTCACAACAAGGAGAAAACCATTGTTTACATGTTGCTGTATTTTTGGTTTGGTAATTATTTATTTTCTTAAAATTACAAATAAAAAATGAATGCATTTACTAGGTATAATATTGTTTGAAGTTTATATATTTTGTGAAATGACTATATTTAGCTAATTAACATACATTAATAAGCATTTTTACATATAAATATCATTTTAAGGGCTCTAGAGATAATGATTCTCTACTCTTATTGCCTATTTTGGGAACTTACTCTAACCCACTGAAATTTACTATTTTTTAAAATCTTTAAAATGAAGCTATGGAAGAGGTTCTTTATTTCATTATAAAATTGTCTTCACTTTACAGATGGAAGAAGTAAGGCAATGAGTGTGTAAATACGTTGCCCAAGTTCATGGTTTGTAAGGGTTGGAGCCAGATTAAGAATCCAGACAATTTCATGGAAAGATTACATTTCAGATTATTTTTGTTCTTTTTTGGTACTGGGAATTGAACCCAGGGGTGCTTAACCACATTCCAAGCCCTTTTTTTTAATTGTTTTATTTTGAGACAGGGTCTTGCTTAGTTGGTTAGGCTGGTTTTGAACTTGTGACCATCCTGCCTCAGCCTCTGAGCCCTTGGGATTACAGGCATGCACTCATAACCTCACATTTTTGATTGAACTACAAATCTTCTCTCAACGTAGTCCAGCTTCATTCCTTTCTTTGAGGTCAGGTTTTCTGAAGATCTTCCTGCTCTTCTCCAACAGGGTCTGGTTGCCCTCCATTATGTTGCTGCTTAACTACAGTCGTCGTTTGAGACTTCTCTCCACTATCACACTGGTATTCCCTTTGCCTCTGTCCTGGGAAGGTCCTGCCTTTCCATTTCTCATGTCTCCATCTTTCCTGACTTCCTGTCTCCTGTTCATGGAGAAATTTCTTCCAGAAGTTTCCTCAGATATGGTGCAACCACGCAATATTTTGAGACTGCATGTCTGAGAATATTGTCTACCTCTCCTCGCTTGGCTGTTGGCTTTCTAGATCTACAACTTTAGGTTGAAAATAATTGCACCTTAAAATTATGAAAGAATTTCTCCTCATCTTATAATTTTAACCTTTGCTCAGTGACTATTCCAAATGTTTTATGTGTCATTTATCCCCTCAGTAAGATTTTGGAATCATTTCTTTAATGTTCTGAAATTTTATGATGAGCTTCCTTCTTTTTTTTTTTTTTTTTTTTTCCATTAAATATGCTGGTCAAACAATACGTCTTTTTGATTGGAAACAAGTCAGTTTGTAATGGGATATCTTCTTAGTTATTTAATTTTTTACTCTTAATTTTTAATTTTCTTTTTTTGAAGCTCCTGTGCTTTAAATATTAAACTTTCTTATTGTATCTTTTCTCCCCTTTTTCTCTGAAGAATCCTAATTTGACTTTTGGTGTGACTTTTTTTGACTTTCAGTGTGGCTTTTCTGATCTGTGAACATTCTCTGTCTTTTTAAAAGAATTTGGTTCTTATTTCATTAATTCAAAATCTGTCTCAGAGGAGATAAAAATCAAAGTTTTCACTCACAACCTTCCTATGTGCTTCAAGTGCACCTTCCCCTATATATGTTTATTAATCCGGTCTCTGTCACTCTCGTTAGTGATGTTCCTAAAATTTTGATCACTGAAAGTCATTCACATTTAAAAATGAGAACCAGAACATTGATTCAAAGTTCTGTGTCCTGGGTGGAGCTTAACTTATGGGATTTACAGTAAGAGTGATAAGGTGAGAATACATTTTTTTCTGTTGAGGGGATGCCAACTGGCTCCCATTCCATTCTGTTTCACCTCATAAGCCCATCTTTGCATTCATTCACTTATCCACCTGTTAATCTGTTCACCTTCCCCATTTCTCTTGAGTTGGTCAGTTTCCCTAGTAAAAGTCTCTCACAGCTCCTAGAATTCTAACACTGTTCACCAAGAATTCTGGGAGCTCAGCAAAGAAAGAAGGTTTGAGGTGGAGTCTCACCTTTCAGAAGACTGCAGACATTCACTTACTTTCCCTCTTTTCAGTATGGTACTTCATTTATACTCTTCTCTGAGTTTCCAAGCATGAGACTAAAGTTTCCAGTTCACTTTCTCTAAGTACTAACCTCATGGTCTTCCACTGACCTTGGCAAATGGTGGTTACCCACTCCTAGGAGTAGACAAAAAGAACGAACAATGTTAGCAGCTTTATAAAGCCATTCAAGAAAGCCATTCAGTTCATTCCTGCAAATCAGTTCACCTTCTCAGACTAGAATGGGCTTTCCTCAAGTGCTCAGGCACAGATGTCCTGCTTTTCCTGGTTCCCCCAGCTACCTCTATGCTACTGTCAGTTTTCAGTCTTTCCTCTGCTTTCTGTCCTCCTAATCTATGTTCTTATTGCTTTTTGAGTTTGTTTTCCTCTCTTCTTATGTTTTGCATTTTTTTTTAAAAACTCTTCTACTGTCATTTTAGTGAACTATTGGGAGGAACGTAAACACATGGGTTCAATGATCCATGTTTACCTGCATGTCCATAACAAAAATTCCAGGTAGAGTTTATTGCCCCAATTTACAGATGAAGCAATGAAAGTATAAGTTTGTAGTTTGCTTAAGGTCCTAAGTAGAATAAATGGGGATGCGAATTAGGTGCTCTGCCCCAGAGACCAGCTGACTCTGACCTTGAACCTGGGTCCCTTTACTGGAGTATATTCTTTGCCTCCCTTAGATCTAAGCAGTGTCAACCTGTATTTATAGGTCTTCTCTAAACTCTGGAGTATGAAGAAAGATATATATGAGTTTTACAGCTTTATGCTCACCCCTCAAATGTATCCTTAATTTATTTCCTTGAAATCCAAATAAATAAAATATTGTATATGAGTGATGTAATGGCTTCAGGCCAGGACGCTCTATGATCCTGATACAAATCTTGGACTGTTGTTTCCATAAAAAATCCCTTCCCATACTTCAAAAATACACATAAACCATCATTAATCTCCCAACTGATGAGTTTTGGTAGCATTTCTGATTGACACATAAATATTTGGGTGAGGGTGCATACAGAGAGAGACCACCTGGGTGACCTTTAGTGGCTTCTTCTTCCATGGAAATATTCTGCAAAGGTTTTTCTCCCACCTAACTTATGTCTTTCTAATCAAGAGAGTTTTATTCTCAGTTCCCAGCTTCTGCAGTGCAAGATATTGAATCAGACAGAACATAGATTCAGATTGGGGCTCTCTCACCTCCTTTTGGTCACATTACTGAGGTAGCATGGCGTTCTATTTCCACATATATAAACAACATCAATGATTTCATGCACCCCATTATTATAAGAATTATAGCAGGTGCATCAAAATAAGTGAAAGAAAAAAATGAACTAATACTAAATATCCCAGTCAGAAAGGCTCTTACTGAATCCTTTGTTTACGCTTACACATTTTTTGTGGTTAATCTTTACTTTTCACCTTATTTTTTTCTCCCAAACTTTTTATTATATGGCTTTTCAAATATATGGCAATACTGAAAGCATTTTATCACAAGCATCCACATACCTCCCACCTGTTTTCTAGCATTAAATTTTTACTACACTCATTTTTAAAATCACACATTAATCCATCTATCTATTCCTCTATCCATTCATCAATTTTTTAACATCTTTCAAAAGAAATTTTAGATAACTGTACACATACCTCACTACTTCAGTATGCACATTACTAATAGAGTTCATTATTTCTTTACAATGTTTTCTTTCATACAAAATTTATATAAAATGAAATGCAAAAAGTGTACATTCATTGAGTTTTTACTCAAGCATTTCATTCCTGGTTTTTCATTTTCTTTTGTAGTGTTGGAATTTATTTAATTCAATAGGTGTTTATCAAACATATCCCTTGTGCCAAACATTAATAATGACACATATTAATATGATGTATGCTAGATGGAGAAGGCAGCAGCTAATTCTCAAGGTAGAAGTCTGGGAATTAAGCAAGGAGAAGAGAAATGTTACAAAAAAGCATTTGTCACCAAAGGAATGCATGAACAAAAACTCAAAGAAAGAAAACAAAACAAAATGAAACGAAAATGTATGTTTAGGGTAAAATGAATTGTCTTTTATAGTTCGAGCCCAGTAAGAGTATGCATGTGTAGCAGGGGATGGGTGAGAGACAGAATTCCCTTTAATTCACAATTCAAGACTGCACTTATTAAGTGAATCTGAAATAATTGAGGTGCTCAGTACCATTGCACTAAGCTTAGAGGAGCCTATACTCACTTGCTTTTTCATTTATGAACTCAAAATGACAAACTGACAACTCAGATTTCAGCTGGTTTTATTTCATTGATAAACTGCTAAAATTCATCTTTAATATATGTTTGATATCTGACTGAAATGTTTGAAAATTGGCATCAAATTTGCTTTTAAATGTCTTAAATAGAAATCTGTTTGGGGGAAAACAACTGTGTGATTATTCTACAATGTGAAAAGATCACTGCTCAAAATGTTTCATTATTTAAATGAAACTATAAATGCATTTGCTGCAAACTAGAGAAAAATGGAGAAATGTCAGGATTTAAGAAAAAGTCTTAAAATAGAAAAAGAATAAAGAAAAAAGAATCCCCTTTAAATTGGGAGATTTCTTACTATGAATAAGACATGGTGCAAACCCTGTCATCATTCATTCATTGACCCACCATGCTCTGTGACAGAGCCTGAAAAGGGCTTCATGTGGTGTCCCTAAGTAGGACACCATAATCCTGACTAGCCAGTTAACTGGCTTCCCTGCTCATGCTCTTGACTGAGGACCTCATTTTAAGCATCCTCTTTAGGTGGTCTTTCTGCATTAAAACTTTACCCATCCATCCTGAGTGATTTGTGTTTAATTATTCCATTTACTGAGCATTTATTATATACCTTCTTCTTGCAACATATTTTACACTTTCTATGATAGTGACTACCCTTTAGGTGGTCATTCTGCATTAAAACTTTACCCATCCATCCTGAGTGATTTGTGTTTGATTATTCCATTATGCATTTATGTAAACTATTTACTGAGCATTTACTATGTACCTTCTTCTCTCAACATATTTTACACTTTCTATGATAATGACTACCCTATTGTAGTGTCATGAAAACATGTCAAAATAGAAAACAAATACTTTCAAAGAGGCATTGAATTGGAGATAATCTATCTTACTTTTTCATCTTGAAGTCATAACATCGTCTCTAGTAAGGAATATGAATATGCTATCAATGAATTTTTCTTACATTAATATCTATCTGCAAATAGTAAGTGAACTCAGAAAACAAGATAGAGTATTAGACAGAGTAGTCTGAGGTAGTTATTTTGGATCAAAAAGGATGGGTGGGATTTGTGTAAAACCAAAAGCAGAAGCTAGGGAATTTTAGATAGAGGGAATTCCTTATGCAAAGACATAGAGGTGGACTTGAACGTGACCTGCAAGACCGATCCCCTTTGACACTGGTGTACATTTTTAGATTTTCTGTGCACTTTTCCAATCAAAGTTCTACAGTTACCTTCATTCTTCCTTTTCGATATTACAAGAAGGGACAAAGGAAGGACATCAGGATAAATGGCCGTAGGGTATTGTTTTCCATCAGATACCCCCAGTCACTCATCCATACATTCATCACTTTCCCCATTTATCCTCTCCCAGTTATCTACCCACCAAGTGAATCTCATATGATCTGACCTATTCTTATCCAAAGAATAATGGAGATCTAATTCAGAAGGAAGCAAACCTGATGGGTTTTCCCAGAAGATAGATTGAGAAATGGAGAACAAAATTAATGAAGAGACAAAAGACTTGAGAGAAAGAGGCACAGGGACCAGCCAGTAAATGAATCTACCAATGTCAATGATAATTAACATATTGAGGAATTTGCAAATGGCTGTAACTAGTGCCAAATGATTCTCTACAGAGTAAGAAAAACACAAGAATCCCAAACACTGCCAGTGCAAATCCTTTCTATTTATTTGCCTAGCATTGCTTATTTCCAGATACCAATTTTACCTGGGAATAGGATCCATCATTATGATGGATCACCCAAATCCCTTTTAAAAATAAGAGTCCTTTGTGCAGCTGCTAAAAGTACGGCTGAGAGACAGCTCCTGAAGTCAGTCCTCTTTGGGAAGGACCTCGGCTGAGGAGAACTGTCCGCCCCACTGGGGTAGTATGCATGCAACCTTTGGTTGCCACAACGCTATAGGAACTTATCTCCTCACTCCACTGAAATTGTTTTCAGGACTGGGAATTGAACCCATTCTAGGAAAGCTCTGTACCACTGAGCTACACCCCAGCCCAACTTCACTAGAGACAACTCTGAAAGATCATCCTGGTTTCCTATTGCCTCATGAAGTCACTTGAATCCTCTAAATCCTCTATTGAGGTTACCTTGCATCTTCACTTCTCCATTTACCCTATTCTTCCTTCTCCATCTGCCCAATTCTCCCTTCCTTGTCCTTGCATAGGTTTATATTTTATAGTAAAGTTCCTATAGCATTAATCTCCATCCCTGGATTCAATCCTGCGACATATGTGAAGTCATAGAGGACAGCTATCCAAAGGAAGTTCAGACAGATGCAGTGAATGACTAAGACCCCATAGTCACATCCTGTCTGTGCAAGAGGTGGTTTGTAGTTTTCTAAGAACTACTGAACACCATGCTAGCAAAAAGACTCAGAGTTGATCCACAGGCAGGAATCTCAAAGAATCAGCATATCAAGATGAGAATGATCGTGCCACATTACCCCATCCATTATCTTTAAGTTACTTAGTAAAGTCCATAGGAAAATGGACTCATCATGATGAGGCAGGACCATATATTCTGTCTTTGGTTTTTAGGATTTTTCAATACATCTTCCTGTTATATACAGGTACTTCTAGATTTCCAGGTAAAGGAGACACTGTGGGGTTTGAGTAATAAAAGGGTCTTCATGGTTTAACAAGCAGGCCCTACCACAGGCAATTCTCCCCATTTGCTATCTCAGGCTGGGCAATGAACTAGTTATTTTTTCCCATATTTTTAAATCTTATTTCTATAATACACACTGTGATCTGGTAACTATTCATCCAGTGTGCTGTGTCACCACAGATATATTTCCATTCATCCTTTCACAATTTTTGTAGGTATGAATGTGGGCAAGCATTTGAATTCTTATCAGTCTTTTCTTGCTAGAACTCTTTTCCATATGTATTTCTCCCCTCATGTATTATTGACAGTTATTAGGTTATTTAATATAATTGTTTAAAAGAGAGTTAGCGAGGTAAATTGGTCTGGGACTAGAACTCAAGCCTTTCAAACCTAAAATCCATTTTCTACATATTCTAGTAAATACCTATATAAGCTGAAGGCATAGATGTAAATAATTGTGAAATGGGAGTTTGATTAGAAAAAAATAAATGTAGTTTAAAATGTATAGATGGAAATATAGGATAAGATGTATTGTAAATAATTATTACCACCAAGGGAGAAGTTGTAAACTCAACTCAGCATCCAGAAAGAATCAATAAATTTTTCTGAAGAATGTGAAAAATCTCTTAGTGTGTAGAATAGTAGCTGGAGAAGGGAAAAGGCTGGAGGCGAAGGATTAGTTCAGAGACCATTGCAAAGGCTTAGGAAAGAAGTCATGGATTTGCAGAAAAAAGAATGGAAAGGGGAAGATGTCCGTTGGATGTGTTTGAAAGATTGACTTAAAAGGAGATAGAGCGATGATGGAAAAGAGTCGTGTCCTCGGTGTCACAAAGGCCTGGGTCCATCAATAGGTTCCTAAATTTCTTTGGGTATGAATACCTAAATTTAGAATACCTAAATGAGGAAATTAGTAAGGAGACCAGAGTTGGGGAGGTTTCAATTCAATTTTACAAAGTTGGTTTGGAGATGCCCGATTGTTGATCAGACACAGGAGTGTGAATTAAAGAGGCAGTATCTGGCTAATAGACAGACTGGTAAGATACTCCACAGGGGTCAGTGAAAATGGACCCCAAGAGGTGTGAATCCTGAAAGACAAATCTTGTGAAAAAAATAAGGATGAGACTTTGGGAAACAGGATGGGAAGCTTTTAGAGAGATATACCAAGGGTCTTTAGAACTAGTAGAATGAATCATGAGGAAACACAGAGGTCAGAAAAAGGATGCATAAATAGAATGATGTGTAAGTGTGTGTACATTTATGGGGCCATATATTCCACAGCCAAGTTTCCAAAGCTGGTCTCTTATGAAATGCCTGTCCCATAAACTACCTCACTGTGGAAAGGCTTATGTGGAAAGATATTCTTGGGATCGCTATAAGCTCTGGCAGATTCTTAGAGATTAATGGCGCAACTCACCTTATTAAAGGATCTCAGAAGTTTAGCAGTAAAGCAAAGTGTTTAACTCAATGTTTGGAAATTGTTACCAATATTGCTACTCCATTACCTTTCATCAAATTAGGGTTCTTCAGGACAGAGTTTGGTGAATATAAGCCACATGATCAAATCCCTCAAGAAAACTGAGAAGAGGCCAAAGCATCATGGGAGGCCTCAAGAATATAATTAGAATGAATGAGGAAGAGAGAAATGATGTTTATATAATAGAATGAATGAATGAGAGAACCATGGGATGAAAGTATAGGCTCTCTTTCATAGAAGAAAAAACTAGGCATCACTTGTAGGGCTACTACGCTCAAGCAAAATTTTAAACTTTTTGTTCTAAATAATTATAGACTTGGGAAATTACAAAATAATATAAGAGGTCCTATGTCCTATAATGAAGAGGTCCTATGTCTCTTTTGCCCAATATCTCCCAATGGTGATACCTGGCCTAAATAACTATCTTACAATATCCATACCAGGAAGTTGACATTGGTGTAATTCATGGGGTGTATTGAGATTTCACTGGTTATATACAAACTGCTTATGAATGTGTATATGGTTCCGCACAATTTTATCACATGTATAAATTTGCTTGATTTCCACATTCAAATCAAAGATTGAGAATATTTCTTCCACAAGACTTAGGTGCACGCTCTCTTTTTTAGTCACACCTTGCTAATCCTCTATCTTAACCCAAAGATTTGGCAACTAATAATCTCCTTTTTAATTTTATTAATTCAAGACTGTTAGATAGATGGAATTGAAACTGAGTTTTGAAACTCCATGATTCCCTGCTTCTGTTGGCAGGTGGGGTCTAACATAAAGTTTCAGGCTTATTAGCAATTTCTTCTTTCGGGTACTTGTTTCCTAAGAGTAGGATTTTATTCAAGAAGATAAACAAGAATAAAACTGTTACAGTGCAAGAGGGTACCAGAGAGGAGGGTTTTGTGTTTGTTTGTTGTTTTTGTTTGTTTTTTTTTTTTCTTTTGTTCTTTAAGGGCAGGGGGAGTGAGGGAATCTAGGGGCTTATATTGCATTTGGCTCACTGCTGTTGATCCTAACTTGTGCTAATTAGGATTTGGAAACCTACTAACAGAATTGGTCAACTCTCACATCCCCATGTCCATTCCAGTCTCCCCACTTCCATTTTCTTGTGGCAGATCAGGAAGTGGGAGTTTGAGGTCCTGGGATGGTCTGGCAGGTTGCTGCAGGGCTGTGTGGAGTGGGCTTCTGCAGCAGGCATCTATAGAGTGGCCTGGCCTGGTCTCTGGAGGATAAGCAGTGGGGTGCCTTGACTCACCTGGGCGATGACTTGCCAGCTTCAAGCCTGCCACACCTGTATGTCTTTCCATTTCCTTATTCAATAATGCTTTATTTTTTAATGAAATGTCTTTAATGAATTTTACATATTTTCTAATTGGATTTGTTTTTCTCTTGAGTTTCCCAAGCTCTTTATATAGTCTGCATACAAGTCCTTCATAAGTTATGTGGTTTGCCAATATTTTCTCCTTTCTTTTCATTCCCTTGAGAAGGTATTTTATGGAGGAAATTTCAGTTTTGGTGAGGTCCAATTTATTATATTTTCCTTTTTATGACTCATGATTTTAATGTTTATTTAAAAATCCTTTTGTCTATCACTGGAATATCATGATTTTTAATCCTGATTTTTGTTTGGTAAAATTTTTATAGTAAAATTTTTCATTTAAATTTATCATCCACTTGGACTTAATTTTTTGGCAAGTTGTGAGTTTCAGACCAACATTGAGTTGTTGTTTTGGGTTTTGGTTTTTTCCCAGTGTATTCAAATATACTTCTATTTTCATAGAGCTATCCTTCTGAACCTTCATGGAAACTCAGTTGGATTCATTTATAAGGGTCTATAATTGGATTCTCTTCTTTATTCAATTGCTCTGTTTCTTTCTTTCTGCTACTACCAGGCTGTCTCAATTAGTGTTGCTATATAATAAAACTTAACATCAGATAGAGTGATTCCTTTATTCTTCTTTTTCAAAACTTCTTTACCCATTCTAAGTCTTTTGCCTTTCCATATACATTTTAGTACAAATTTGTCTGTGTCCCCAAACGACCTTTTTACGATTTTGATAGGAATTCCATTAAACCTACAGATCAAGCTGATATCTTTAGCATGTTGATTCTCCCAGGAAAATTGCAAAAAAAAAAAAAAAATTTTTTTGAATGAGAAGATTTCAGCAGTTTCAGACAATCAGGAGTTAAAAGAGGAGGGTATGTGTAATTGAAGTGTCACTGAGGAAGCTCAGGTAGAAGGGCCAATCTGCCAACACAAGACTCCGAAGTTGACATAAACTGGGAGAAAGCGAATTTCAGGAAACCAACCGACCATCAGTGCAAAGGGGCGAAGCCATATTTAAGACAACCCTCTGAATACGAAGGGAGACAGACCCACCTCGAGGACCCCATCCAGGGCTCACCTCTGGGAACTGAAGTGAGTAGGCTCTATCTCTATGATAAGGGTGCTGCGCCCATAGAAAGACAGAAAGAGGGAGATGGGGGCGGGGTGAGAGAGGAAGAGAGAGAAGGTGTCCCATTAGCAAAAACTGTGGGCGTGGCCACAGAGACAGTCCAGCCTCCCTTCTCTTCTAAGATTCTGCCTAGTGCCTTCGCTGATGCAAATAGATCCAGGCCCATCCGCTGCCCAGCTGCCTGACTTTTTGCCTGAGTCCCTCTCCCCTTAACGTTGGCTGAGCTCCTTCGCAGCAAGCCCTCCGCTCACTCTGGCAGCCACTCTTGCTAACTAGGAGCTCCCAGCTATACTAACACTGCCTTTGTTTTACACTAGCTGCTTGGTTTGTTGACTCCCATTATTGACTCCTGGAAAGGAAGTAATATAACATCATCCATCGGTGATTTTACTGAAGGGTTCTGCAGAGAAATGACTGAACTAGGAATGGTAAGATGCTTATCTGTATAAGAATGTATATGTAGGCTTTTGGATGGGAACACATATGTAGGCTTTTGGGTGGGAACACATATTATCGTTATTTATTTATTCATTTATTTGAGTTTTTAAAATTAGTTCCAATTCATTATACATGACAGTAGAATGCATTTTGATACATTATACATAAATGGAGTATAACTCCTCATTATGGGTTGTGTCCTCACATATGTACATAGGGTAATAGTGTCTGATTCATTCTACTATCCTATCTCCATACCCCCTGCCCTCCTTTCACTCCTCTCTGCCAAATCTAAAGTAACTCTATTTTTTCCTACCTGCCCCCTCCGCCCCTTATTGTGAATTAGTGTCTGCATATCAGAGAAAACATTCAGTTTTGGTATTTTGGAATTGACTTTGTTTTAGTCAGTTTTTTCACTGCTGTGACTAACTGATGTGACCGGCAGAATTATAGAGAAGGAAAGGTTTATCTGAGGGGTCACAGTTTCAGAGGTCTTAGTCTATAGAAGGCTGGCTCCATTCCTTGGGGCTCAAGGTGAGGCAGAGCATCATGGCGGAAGAGTGTGGCAGAGGGAAGCAGCTCACATCATCAGGAAGCAGAGAGAGCAAGACTCCACTCCCCAGATACAAATATATATACCCCAAAGTCATGCCCCAATTCCCAACTCCTCCAGTTACACCCTACCTTCCTCCAGTTACTACTCAGTTAATCCCATAAGGGATTAATTAACGAATTAGGTTAATACTCTCAAAACCCTATCATTTCTCCTCTGAACCTTCTTACATTGCCTCACATGCGAGCTTTCGGGGGACACTTCACATCCAAACCATAATAGGCTTATTTCACTTAGCATGATATTCTCCAGTTCCATTCATTTACCAGCAAATGCCATAATTTCATTCTTCTTTAAGGATAAGTCTATTGCAAACATTCCATTGCATACATGTACCACATTTTCTTCATCCATTCATTCTGTTGAAGGGCATCTAGGTTGCTTCCATAGTTTGGCTATTGTGAATTGAGCTGCTATAAACATCGATGTGGATACATCACTCTACTATGCTGATTTTAAGTCCTTTGGGTATAAATTGAGGAGTGGGATAGCTAGGTCAAATGGTCAAAGTGACCTGTTCCTGTCTGTTAAAGAGTCAGCTGAGTTCCCACAGGGGTCACTCCTAGAATTTAAGAGCAGCTTCTTGGCTCCATTAGTGCCATTGGTTAGGAAGGGTCTCCTCGATGAGGTGGCTTCCCTTGAAAGCACCAAGGATGTCTTCCTTTTTCCTTGACCCTCCTCTGCAGCAGGTGCACTGAGGGGTTTTTCCTCTAGTGGCCTCATCAATCTCCTTGATCAGGAGGTTGTGTGACCCAGAGTTGCAAACCTCCTTAGAGAAGTCCTCTTGTTCCCTGGGTTCAGGCTGACTTTGAGGGAAAGACACAAATATGGACTTTTCTTGACCTTTGTATTTAATCTCTATCTCTAAGTTTGTCCTTAACTATCAAGCAAGCCAGTCTCACCAGTCATAAAGTAAGAGTACTAGGCTTTAACTTCATTGTCTATAACTTTACAGTTATTTATCCCCTTTTATCTAATTGGGGTCTACATTATCTGTCCTATAGGTGATGGCTTTAAGTTAATCTATGGTGTACTTCTGCAAAATATCAGGCAACAGTTAGAGTTAAGAAGGAAAATACAAAATGGAATCACCAACAGTAAAACATTCAGTTTGTGCAATAGCTATCTTGAATTTTGGCTGAGTTATTCATTATACCCCCTGTTTGAGATCACAGTAATCTTTACAACAAACATCAAACTTTTGAACACAACTTTAAATGAGTTAAAGTCTGGCTTACTTTGGAGCCATTCTAATGTGCAGCAGGGTTGTGAGCAGAGCCTTATCTCAGGTAAGGTGGGGCTTCCTCTTTTGCCATGACCAGCATGACCAAATTCTCAAGTTCAGTGAGGGACAAAGGAGTATTAGAAAATAAAGGTTTAGGAGCTCTGTGTAGCTTTTAAGGAAGTCCACTGTTCAAAGTTACTGTAAGGTGGGCAGGAACCAGAGAAGGGAGCTGATGAAACACTGTTAACACTGTTATCTAGCAAAAGAATTCATTCCTGCCCAAGAGCTGTGTGCCTGAGATCAATGTACTGCCGCAGCAGTTAGGCATCTTGTACCCCTGCACAGGAGCACTCCCAGGCACCAGGCATGCCACAGCCATGAGGTCATTAGAGAACCCCAATCTCAGTCATCGTTGTTCCATTTTTGCTACTGCGAATTACACTCTTTCTTAAATGTTATTTTAAGAAGTTTACATATATTGACTCCTGAGTCTATATGAACATAAGTTAACACAATTTAACATTATATCTAAAACATGAATTAAAGAAAGACTGAGAGAGCTTTTAAGTTTCCTTTTGTGTGGCAAAGTGGCAAAATGCTTTAAATTGAACCTTTTTAAATCACGTGAATTAAAAATATTTGGATCCATTTTTAAAATTTTAATTTTTATGCGTGCTTATATTTAACACAAAAGCAAAGGCTTGTAATATTTATTTCCATTGCAATATAACAGATGTTCAAAAATAACTCTAGAGTTGGATAAAAAGAACTGATCAAAAATCATTAACCTAGGTATGTAGGATCAAAATTGTGAGCTCAAAAGTATAGCATTTAAGAAAAACAAAAGTCCTAGAAGAAAAATGATAATGGCCATTAATTATAGCATGAGAAAATGGGAAAGAGAAGGGCAGAGAGGAGAGAAAAAGAGAGAGATAAAGTGTTGTGTTGCAGCCCAGGAAAATTTAAAATGGACACTTTTCTTTTCCCTTGGGTTTGAGACTGGTCTCCCACTGCACCTTCCTCCATTTATATTTCAGTGTAAGCCTTGACTGAGATCTGGATCTGAAAGGTGCTAAAATGTTCTAGCAGAAACTTGATGCTTAGGTCCTTTTAACCCTTTTTCCTGGTTAGTAATTAATTTAGGTTTGGACACAGAAAATTGTCAAACAATTATCTCCCACTACTTGTGGGGAATGGGGCTGCTTATATTATATGGGGAAGCAGGGGAAGATGGAGAAGCAGGGTCTGGAGGCGCTTGAGCCTGCAGGAAGAGCCAAGAAGCAAGAAAGAAGAGACTTGAAGATAAGGAATCCCTTTCCATCTGCCCGCTTGCTCACGGAAGCTGTGTGCCATTACACAAATGAATTTTGATGGCTTTAAGTCGGGGGTCGGGCAAAGGGTTCCCAGGATTGAATCTGCCAGATTGGAGGACCCAGATTCCATGGTGGGGACTGATACAGCCGAGTCTGTGCCCCGGCATCCCGAGGCCAGAGAGTAGTAGACTGGAGACAATAAGGCAGCACATAGATGGTGTCGTCACACAAACATCAATGTGGGGCCAGGCAAAAGCCGAGAAGAGTTGAGGACCTGATATCAGGGTTTTCGAGTATGAGTGCAAGATGAGCCTCAACCCTGAGAGAGAATCTCCACCACAAAATCAGGAATCCACCCAGCAGATAAGACCGACTAAGGGGGCCAGCCATGGCTGGGGGTGAATCAGACTAGGGGAATCCACCTGGGGGACTCACCAATCTGAAGTCCGGTGATGGATGCAGAGCAGAGCGTCCGGGCAGGATGGAAGTTGAGGCTGTGTCTGGGGGGCACTGGGGCTCAGATGGGGTTCCACTTGCTTAAGAGACAGTGGAAGATCCCATCCCAAGTCACGGCACCAATGTAAGGAATCCCACGGAAACCACGCCAGACACGGGAAATCACATAAGGGAGTTTATTAAGCAAACAGAGTGTCTCCCTGCAGGATAAGAGAGAAAATTAGAGGAAAAGAGAAAGGAAAGAGAAAGGGCGCATGCTAGAGAAGAATGTTAAAGCCAGGAGGTTAGGGAAAAGTGAGTAGGACAGACAGAAGAATGAGAAAAGATGGTGGGGTAGCTACAGTAAAGCAATTGAATTCTGCCGGGCTAATAGGGGACCAGTATCAGAGAAGGATACTTGCAAGCTGACTGATGAACCAATAGCTAGCTAGGATGTTCACAGATTGACAAGTGGTTGGGAGGCGGGGAAATGGCTGCAACAGAAAGGGCGGGGAGAGCAGCTTTGTACATTACATCCTGGAGATTAATGCTGTATCTGCGGTACATGTGGTAAAGACTTTCTCCCACTGTGTAGGATCTCTCTTCATGTTACTGATTGTTTCCTTTGCTGGGAAGAAGCTTTTTAGTTTGAATCCATTCCATTTATTGATTCTTGATTTTACCTCTTGCACTTTAGGTGTCTTGTTAAGGAAGTCAGTTCCTAAACCAACGTGGTGAAGATTTGGGCCTACTTTTTCTTCTATTAACTGCAGGGTCTCTGTTCTAGTGCCTAAGTCCTTAATTTACTTTGAGCTGAGTTTTTTGAGGGTGAGAGATAAGGGTTTAATTTCATTTTGTTACATATGGATTTCCATTTTTCCCAGCACTGTTTTTTGAAGAGAGTATCTTTTCCCCAATTAATGTTTTTGGCACCTTTGTCTAGTATGAGATAACTGTATTTCTGTGAGTTTGTCTCTGTGTCTTCTATTCTGTACCATTGATCTAAGTGTCTGTTTTAGCGCCAACACCATGCCGTTTTTGTTACTGTGGCGCTGTAGCATAGTTTAAGGTCTGGTATTGTAATGCCTCCTGCTTCACTTTTCTTACTAAGAGTTGCTCTGGCTACTCTGTGTCTCTTGTTTCTCCAAATGAATTTTATGACTACTTTTTCTAGTTCTATGAAGAATGTCATTGGAATTTTAATAGGAATTGCATTAAATCTGTACAACACTTTTGGTAGTAAGGTCATTTTTTCTTGAGCACATGAATAAGACATTTAATCAGTAAAGTCTTCATCAGTACAGTCTAATAGATGTAAAGAGAAGTAAGCAAATTCAACAATTTTAATTATGGACTTCAACATTCCTTGTTGGGTAGGCTACAGAACAAGTAGTCAGAAAAATCAGTGGAGATATAGAGGAATTGTATACCAGCAACAACCCCAAATATTTGATGCTTAAAAATGGCTCCAACCAACAACAGCACAGTACAGATTATTTTTGTGTGCACATTGAACATTTGTCAAGATAGATCATATTGTGAGATATTTAAAAAGTTATCAAATTTAGAATGATAGAAAACATCCGAATTGACTTTTGACCCAAAGAGGATTAAAATTGAAATCATTAGCAGAAACGTATCTTGAAAATTGACACATATTTGACAATTAAATGAACTTCTAAAAACTTGAAGGGTCAATTTGAAAGTTGAAATTGGAAATAAATTTGATGGAATGGGGAGGTTTCAAGATGGCGGCCTAGAGGGTGGCTGCATTTCATGTTGCTCCAGGACTCAGGATTCAAAAGAGGAGATATTGAGACACTTGGGACCAACTCAAAGCAGCCGGGTGACTCTCACCCGTTGGGAAGGCGTCCCAGATGGGACGGTGGTCCCGGAACGCAGGGAACTTTGTGAAGTAGAGCTGCCGGCGAGACGCCCCTCCCCCCGCTGGAGCAGTGAACTCTGACAACTGGGAGCGCCGTAAAGGAGGCCGCTCGGCACAGTGCTGGAACTCGGAGCAACCACTGGGGCTCCGGCGGCTGCCCAGGGGAGGAGTGGCAAGGAGAGCTGTGTGGACTCAGAACACCGGGGCCTGCCCTGAGGAGGAGGAGGAGGAACGTGGCCGCTTGGATTCGGAGTGACTGCACCAGAGCTACAGGCGGTTGCCAGAGGAGAAGCTCCGCGGCGAGCTGTTTGGACTCAGAACGACTGCTTCTGAACACCGGGGCCTGCCCTGAGGACGAGGAGGAGGAAGAGGAGCACGGCCGCTTGGATTCAGAGTGACTGCACCAGAGCTACAGGCGGTTGCCAGAGGAGGGGCTGCGTGGCGAGCTGTTTGGACTCAGAAAACTTCTGAACACCGGGGCCTGCCCGGAGGAGGAGGAGGAGGAGGAGCGCGGCGGGTCGTTTGGACTCACAGTGACTGCATTAGAGCTCCAGGCGGCTGCTCAGAGGAGAAGGCGAGTGGTGAGTTGTTTGGACTTAAAGTGACAGCTCCTGAACACAGGGGGGCTGCCTGGAGGAGAAGCGTGGTGGGTCGCTTGGTCTTGAGTGGCCGCACCAGAGCTCCGGGCGGTTGCCCAGAGGACCCGCGCAGCGGGTCACGTGGATTCAGAGCCACTCAGAGCGACCGCTCCTGAACACCCGGGGGGTTATCTGGAGAAGGAGGAGGAACGGGGAGGGTCATTTCGACTCGGAGTGATTGATTGCCCAGGACTACGGGTGGTTGGTGGGAGGAGGAGGCATGCAGTGAGTTGTTTGGACTCCTAGTGACCGCACCGGAATACTGGGCGGCTGTCTGGAGGAAGAGGAGTGGCGGGTGTCTGGGACTCAGAGCGATTGTACGGGGCCCCAGGTGGCTGCTCAGAGGAGGGGCCACATAGCCAGGGGATTAGGTGCAGAGCAGGGTCCCAGGATCTAGGAGGCTTCTTGGTGGAAGAGCCGCACAGAGACAGGCTTAGGGCGGAGCGAAGGTTCCAGGCCTGCGGGCAGATTCTCTGAGGAGGGGCAGCCTAAGGAGATTCATCTGCGAAGGGTGAGGCTCCCAGGCCCAGGAGGTAGGGCCGGGCACCAGGGAACTTTGCAGAGGAAGGCAGCCCAGCCCAGGTGGTAGCTGTAAATTGAGGGGAACCTCTAGGTGGGAACTGACCAGCGAGACCTCCCCACCGGGTGAGTCTTCCCTGCCGGGTGAGGTTTCCTCACAAGGACAGTAAAACCAGAGACTCAGGCCCAAACAGGCCTTGCCTCAGTCCGCAGCCTAGGTCCCTTTTGGATGACCATTGGTCAACAAGTGGAGGCACCTCTGCCCACTAGCAGGGAATATACCCCACCTGAAGGCCACCACTCCTAGAGAGTCAGCTTCCTTGTGAAGCACCGCATTATCAACTTCCTCCAAGACTTCAGCCTACTGAAGGCTAAGGGGGGATATATATAGAAATCTTCAGGGACATTGTAAGTCAATAGAGGAAATCTGCAATATCTCAGCGGTCCACTGATACCTGAACAATATGAGAAAACAAGGAAAGAAAATGCTGCGAACAAATCTAGATGTTACATCAATAAAACCCAATGACAGCATGGCAGAAGAAATGACAGAAAAGGAGTTCAGAATGTACATAATTAAAATGATCAGAGAAGCAAACGATGAGATGAAAGAGCAAATGCACGCACTGAATGATGAGATGAAAGAGCAAATGCAAGCATTGAATGATCGCACCAATCGACAATTAAAAGAACAAATACAGGAAGCAAAAGATCATTTCAATAAAGAGTTAGAGATATTGAAAAAAAAACCATACAGAAATCCTTGACATGAAGGAAACAATAAACCAAATTAAGAACTCCATAGAAAGCATATCCAATAGGATAGAACACCTGGAAGACAGAACCTCAGACATTGAAGACAAAATATTTAACCTTGAAAACAAAGTTGAGCAAACAGAGAAGATGGTAAGAAATCATGAACAGAATCTACAAGAACTATGGGATATCATGAAAAGGCCAAATTTAAGAATTATTGGGATTGAGGAAGGCCTAGAGAAACAAGACAAAGGAATGAACAATTTATTCAATGAAATAATATCAGAAAATTTCCCAAATCTGAAGAATGAAATGGAAAATCAAGTTCAAGAGGCTTATAGGACTCCAAATACACAAAATTACAGACCCACACCAAGGCACATTATAATGAAAATACCAAACATACAAAATAAAGACAGAATTTTAAAAGCTGTGAGAGAAAAGAACCAAATTACATTCAGGGGGAAACCAATACGGATATCAGCAGATTTTTCAATCCAGACCCTAAAAGCTAGAAGGGCCTGGAACAACATTTTTCAAGCCCTGAAAGAAAATGGATGCCAACCAAGAATCTTATACCCAGTAAAACTTACCTTCAAATTTGACGATGAAATAAAATCCTTCCATGATAAACAAAAGCTAAAAGAATTTACAAAAAGAAAGCCAGCATTACAGAACATTCTCAGCAAAATATTCCATGAGGAAGAGATGAAAAACAAAGAAGCAAATCAGCAAAGGGAGGAATTATCCTAAAGGAATTGTCAAATAGAGGAGGAAACAAGTTGTGTCAAACAAATAAATAAATAAAATTTTAAAAATGAACCAAATGACCGGGAAACCAAATCATATCTCTATAATAACCCTGAATGTTAATGGCCTGAATTCATCAATCAAAAGACATAGACTGGCAGATTGGATTAAAAAGAAAGATCCAACAATATGTTGCCTGCAAGAGACTCATCTCATAGAAAGAGACACCCATAGACTAAAGGTGAAAGGATGGGGAAAAACATACCATGCACATGGACTCAGCAAAAAAGCTGGAGTATCCATCCTCATTTCCGATAATGTGGACTTCAAGCCAAAGTTAGTCAGAAGGGATAAAGAAGGATATTACATACTGCTTAAGGGAAGCATAAATCAGCAAGATATAACAATCATAAACATCTATGTCCCAAACAGTGGCTCATCCATGTATGTCAAACAAATCCTTCTCAATTTCAGAAACCAAATAGACCATAACACAATAATACTAGGTGATTTTAACACGCCTCTCTCACCACTGGACAGATCTTCCAGACAAAAATTGAACAAAGAAACCATAGATCTCAATAACACAATCAATAATTTAGACTTAACAGACATTTATAGAATATACCATCCAACCAAGAGCGAATACACTTTCTTCTCAGCAGCACATGGATCCTTCTCTAAAATAGACCATATATTATGCCACAAAGCTAATGTTAGCAAATACAAGAAGATAGAGACACTACTATGTATTCTATCAGATCATAATGGATTGAAGTTAGAAATAAATGAAAGAGTAAAACACAGAAACTATTCCAACATCTGGATATTAAACAATATGCTATTATATGATGAATGGATAACAGAAGATATTAGGAAGAAAATTAAAAAATTCTTAGAGGTAAATGAGAACAAAGAAACATCATATCAAAATCTCTGGGACACTATGAAAGCAGTACTTAGAGGGAAATTTATTTCATGGAGCACATTTAATAAAAGAAGTAAAACTCAACAAATAAACGACCTAACACTATAGCTCAAGCCCTAGAAAAAGAAGAACAGAACAGCACCAAAAGTAGTAGAAGACAGGAAATAGTTAAACACAGAGCTGAAATCAATGAAATTGAAACAAAAGAAACAATACAAAAAATTGACAAAATAAATAGTTGGTTCTTTGAAAAAATAAACAAAATTGATAAACCTTTAGCCACACTAATAAAGAGAAGACGAGAGAAAACCCAAATCACTAAAATTCGGAATGAACAAGGAAATATCACAACAGATAGGATTGAAATACAAAACATAATTAGAAGCTATTTTGAAAATCTATATTCCAACAAAATAGAAAATTTCAAAGACATCAACAGGTTTCTAGAGACATATGAATTACCTAAACTGAACGAGGAGGACATAAACAATTTAAATAGACCAATTTCAAGTACTGAAATAGAAGAAGTCATCAAAAGCCTACCAACAAAGAAAAGTCCGGGACCAGATGGGTTCTCAGCCAAGTTCTACAAAACCTTTAAAGAAGAGCTCCTTCCAATACTTCTCAAAGTATTCCATAAAATAGAAGAGGAGGGAACCCTCCCAAACTCATTCTATGAAGCCAATATCACACTGATACCTAAACCAGACAGAGACTCATCAAGGAAAGAAAATTTCAGACCAATATCCTTAATGAACATCGTTGCAAAAATCCTCAACAAAATTTTAGCAAATCGCATACAAAAACATATTAAAAAGATAGTGCACCATGATCAAGTGGGTTTCATCCCAGGGATGCAAGGTTGGTTCAACATCTGGAAATCAATAATTGTCATTCACCATATCAACAGACTAAAAGTTAAGAATCACATGATTATTTCAATAGATGCAGAAAAAGCATTTGATAAAATACAGCATCCCTTCATGCTCAAAACACTAGAAAAAAAAGGGACAGTGGGAACATTCCTTAACTTTGTGAAGGCCATTTACGCTAAGCCCATGGCTAATATCATTCTAAATGGTGAAAAACTGAAAGCATTCCCCCTAAAAACTGGAACAAGGCAGGGATGCCCTCTTTCACGACTTCTATTCAACATCGTTCTTGAGACTCTAGCCAGAGCAATTAGACAAACCAAAGAAATTAAAGGATACGAATTGGAAAAGAAGAACTCAAACTATCCCTGTTCGCTGATGACATGATTATATATTTAGAGGAACCTGGAAATTCCACCAGAAAACTCTTAGAACTCATAAGTGAATTCAGTAAAGTAGCAGGTTACAAGATCAATGCCCATAAATCCAACACATTTTTATACATAAGTGATGAATCTTCAGAAAGAGAAATTAGGAAAACTACCCCATTCACAATAGCCTCAAAAAAAATAAAATACTTGGGAATCAATCTCACAAAAGAGGTGAAAGACCTCTACAAGGAGAACTATACAACACTAAAGAAAGAAATTAAAGAGCACCTTAGAAGATGGAAAGATCTTCCATGTTCTTGGATAGGAAGAATTAATATTGTCAAAATGGCCATACTACCTAAAGTGCTATACATATTCAATGCAATTCCAATTAAAATCCCAATGACGTACCTTACAGAAATAGAGCAAGCAATTATGAAATTCATCTGGAAGAATAAGAAACCCAGAATAGCTAAAGCAATCCTTAGCAGGAAGAGTGAAACAGGGGGTATTGCAATACCAGATCTTCAACTCTATTACAAAGCAATAGTAACAAAAACGGTATGGTATTGGCACCAAAATAGAAAGGTAGATCAATGGTACAGAATAAAGGACACGGACACAAACCCAAATAAATACAATTTTCTCATACTAGACAAAGGGGCCAAAAATATGCAATGGAGAAAAGATAGCCTCTTCAACAAATGGTGCTGGGAGAATTGGAAATCCATATGCAACAGAATGAAACTAAACCCATATCTCTCACCATGCATGAAACTAAACTCAAAATGGATTAAGGACCTCGGAATCAGACCAGAGACCCTGCAGATTATAGAAGAAAAAGTAGGTCCAAATCTTCACCTTGTTGGTCTAGGATCAGACTTCCTTAACAGGACTCCCATAGCACAAGAAATAAAAGCTAGAATCAACCACTGGGATAGATTCAAACTAAAAAGCTTTCTCTCAGCAAAGGAAACTATCAGCAATGCGAAGAAAGAGCCTACAGAGTGGGAGAATATCTTTGCCAATCATACTTCAGATAGAGCACTAATCTCCAGAATCTATAAAGAACTCAAAAAACTCTACTCCAAGAATTCAAATAATCCAGTCGACAAATGGGTTAAGGAAATGAATAGACACTTCACTGAAGAAGATCTACAAGCAATCAACAAACATATGGAAAAATGTTCAACATCTCTAGTAATAAGAGAAATGCAAATCAAAACCACCCTAAGATTTCATCTCACCCCAATTAGAATGGCGATTATCAAGAATACGAGCAACAACAGGTGTTGGCGAGGATGTGGGGAGAAAGGTACACTCATACATTGCTGGTGGGGCTGCAAATTAGTGTAGCCACTCTGGAAAGCAGTGTGGAGATTCCTTACAAAACTTGGAATGGACCCTCCATTTGACCCAGCTATCCCACTCCTTGGCCTATACCCAAAGGACTTAAAATCAGCATACTACAGAGATACAGCCACTTCAATGTTCATAGCTGCTCAATTCACAATAGCCAGACTGTGGAACCAACCTAGATGCCCTTCAATTGATGAGCGGATAAAGAAACTGTGGTATATATATACAATGGAATATTACTCAGCCATAAAGAATGATAAAATTATGGCATTTGCAGGCAAATGGATGAAATTGGAGAATATCATGCTAAGTGAGATAAGCCAATCTCAAAAATCCAAAGGACGAATGATATCGCTAATAAGTGGAGGATGACACATAATGGGGGGGAGGGAAGGGTTAGTGTTAGAGTTAGAGTTAGGGTTAGGAAGGGGGCAAGTATGGAGGAAGGAAGGACTGTATAGAGGGTAAAGAGGGTTGGGAGGGGTGGGGGGAAGGGAAAAAATAACAGAATGAATCAAACAACATTACTCTTGTAAATTTATGATTACACAAATGGTATGCCTTTACGCCATGTACAAACAGAGAAACAACATGTATCCCATTTGTTTACAATAAAAAATAAATAAAATAAAAAAATTCGATGGAATGAAAATTTTTTTAAAATAATCAAAACTGCGGGAACAAAGGAAAGCTGTTCTCATGGAGAAGTATGGCCATTTTGACAATATTAATTCTACCTATCTAAGACCATGGGAGTTCTTTCCATCTTCTAAGGTCGTCTTCAATTTCTTTCCTTAATGTTCTGTAGTTTTCATTGTAGATGTCTATCACCTCTTTTGTTAGATTGATTCGCAAGTTTCCTTTTTTTTTTTTTTTTTTTTTTTTTTTTGAGGCTATTGTGATTGGGGTAGTTTCCTAATTTCTTTTTCACGGATTCATCACTGATGAATAGGAAAGCGTTTTATTTATAGGTTTTTATATCCTCCTACTTTGCTGATTTCATTTATTAATTCTAGAAGTTTTCTGGTGGAATTTTTGCATCTTCTAAATATAGAATCATGTCATTGGCAAATAGTTTGAGTTCTTCTTTACCTTTTTGTATCCCTTTAGTTTCTTTCTTCTAATTGCTCTGGTAGAGTTTCTATGATTATGTTGAATAGAAGTGTTGATGGAGGGCATCCTGTCTTGTTCCACTTCTTTAGAGGGAATGCTTATAATTTTTCTCCATTTAGAAAAACATTGACCTTGGGTTTAGCATAGACAGCTGGTACAATATTGAGCAATGCTCCTATAATCCCTAGGTGTTCTAGTGAATATGAAGGGGTACTGTATTTGGTCAAATGCTTTTTCTTCATCTATTGACATGATCATATAATTCTTGTCTTTAAGTCTCTTGATGTGATGAATTCTGTTCATTGATTTCTGTATGTTGAACCAACTTTGCATGCCTTGGAAGAACCCCACTTGATCATGGTACACTATCTTTTTAAAGTGTTTTTGTATGTGACTTATCAGAATTTCTTTGAGAATTTTTGCAACTATGTTCATCTGGGATAGTGGTCTGATATTTTCTTTCCTTAATGTGTCTTTGTCTGTTTTTGGTACCAGGGTGATTCTAGCTTCATAGAATGAATTTGGAAGGGTTCCCTCCTTTTCTATTTCATGGAATACTTTGAGGAGTGTTGGAATTAGTCCTTCTTTGAAGACCTTGTAGAACTTGACTGAGAATCCATTTGGTCCTGGGCTTTTCTTGGTTGTTAGGCTTTTGTTGACATCTTCTATTTCATTGCTTGAAATTGATCTGTTTAGATTGTGTATGTCCTCCTAATTCAGTTTGGGTGAATCACATGTCTCTAGAAACCTGTTGATGTCTTCAAGATTTTCTATTGTGTTACAGTATAGATTTTCAAAGTAGCTTCTAATTATGTTTTGTATTTCAATATTGTCTGTCATGATATTTCCTTTTTCATCATGAATTTAATAATTTGAGTTTTTTCCCCTTTTCTTTGTTAGCATAGCTAAGGGTTTATCAATTTTATTTATTGTTTCAAAGAACCAACTTTTTGTTAAGTCAATTTTTTCAATTGTTTCTTTTATTTCAATTTTATTGATTTCATCTCTGATTTTAATTACTTCCTGTCTTCTACTGCTTTTGGTATGGGTCTGTTCTTCTTTTTTGAGAACATTGAGATGTAATATGAGATCATTTATTCATTGACTTTCTATTCCTTTAGTGAATGAGCTCAATGCAATGAACTTTCCTCTTTGAACTGCCTTCACAGTGTCCCAGAGATTTTGGTATGCTGTATCAGTGTTCTCATTTACCTTTAAGTATTTTTTTAAATTTCATTCCTGATTTCTTCTGCTATCCATTTGCCACTCAATAGTCTATTATTTAGTCTTCAGGTGTTGGAGTAGCTTGTATTTTTTATTTTATCTTTGATTTCTAATGTCATTTCATTATGATCTGATAGAATGCAGGGTAGTATCTCTATTTTTTTTATTTGCTAAGTATTGCTTCATGGTATAACATATGGTCTATTTTAGAAAAGGATCTATGTGCTGCTGAGAAGAAAGTGTATTTACTTTTTGATGGGTAAAAAATTCTATATATGTCCCTTAAGCCCAAATTATTCATTGTATTATTGAGTTCTATAGTTTATTTCATTTTTGTTTGGAATATCTATCCAGTTGTGGGAGAAGAGTGTTAAAGTCAGCCAGTATTATTCTCTTGTTGTATGTTTGATTCTTGAAATTGAAAAGGGTTTTGTTGATGCACATAGGTGCTCCATTGTTTGAGGTATATTTATTACTGTTATGTCTTATTGATGTATAATTCCCTTAAGCAGTGTGAAGTGTCCTTCTTTGTATCATCTGACTAACTTTGACTCTAAGTTCACTTCATATGAGATGAGGATGGAAACCCCTGTTTGTTTATGTGGTCCAAGTGAGTGATATATTGTTTTCCCATCCTTTCACCTTCAGTCTGTGGATGTCGTTGCCTATGAGGTGAGTCTCTTGCAGACAGCATATTGTTAGGTCCCATTTTGTAATCCAATCTGCCAGTCTATGTCTTTTATTTGATGAGTTTAGGCCATTAACACTTCAGGGTTATTATTGAGATATGATTTATATTCCCATTTACTTTGGGTTATTTCTGGTTTATAATTTGAGTTAGGAATGGAAAGATGCTGATCCACACAGGAATGTATATGTATGCTTTCAGGTGGGAATACATACTCTCTTTTAAATTAATTTATTTATTTTAATTTATACCCACTCTTGTTCCATTTGTTTCAAAGCCACAATCCCCTTCCTAACATGCAAATTGTAATCTGATAGCACTCTAATTTTTCCTTGGTATGATTTTAAGCATAATCTTACCATTCTTTTTTCTCTTCTATATGATTTTCTGAATTTTTATGAGAAATAAACTACAGTTTTCATGGTACCTAAACTTGCAGTGGAAAACATCAGATGAGGTTTGTTGTGAGCCACACATTCAATTCCAGTCCCACCAGCACCAACCTTAGGAACTGATGTAGCTGTAATTCTGGGGCACTCCATTTCCCCATCTATAAAGTGCAAAAGAAAACTCCTACCTCACAGGATTGTTGGTGGGATTCAGTGAGATGATGTGATGGGAATATTTTAAGATTAGATAGTGCTGATGGTTGGACAACAGTGTGTGAGGATTCTGGTAACCAAATAGTTGTATTTTTTAAAGTGATTAAAATGGGAACTTCATGTTGTATGAATTTTGTCGCCAATTTTTTTGAAGCGTTGAACACTGTACCATGCACCTGGATGGCATTCAATAGCTCTCATTACCTCCGCATCAGGTGAGGAGATGCAGCTTCTGCCAGAAATCTTGGACCTAGTGAAAATTACTTGGAGACAAGTCCAAAAATCCACAAAGAGTACTAGTTGGAAAATAAACTAAACTAAAGTTGGAAGGCCTCTTCATGTCTACTGATCATTCCCACAGCCTATCCCTGCCAGCCACTGATGTTCCGGAGTTTTCTTTGGCTTGTGTTTTTTCTGTCCTCTGTTCCTTCAGACCTGCCCCAACCCCAGGACTCTTACCCCAGAGAGATCTACTACCAGGGCAGAGTGGGCAATGGCTTTGTGAACTTGGACTCCAAAGAGTTGCAGAAGCAGTTGGAAGATTTCATATGTATGATGACAGTTCACATTTGGACCCATAAAGAAAAAAATAAAACTACAGTGTGAGAGAGGAAGGGTCAGTGAAAATAAACATCTCTTCTAGAAAAAAACCCACAGCTGTGTGCAGATGCAGCATGATGCAGGGATTTTGGAGTCTCCAGCCTGCATAATTGTGGTTAGGAAGGAGAAGAGTCCTATTCATGTTCCCACCTCCTCATGGTGAGCCCAATCCAGAAATTAGACAGAATTTTCTTTAGCATTTAATAAAGGACCTTAGAATTTCAAATTTGAAAAACGAAAAATATTTTCAAAGGTGAGAGGTCAACCAAGATCCTATCTGTCATTTGTCAATGAAAGGCAACCTTAGACAATATGTTGGGGTTTCAGAACAGGACATGCACATCTGAAAAATGGTTCTACCACTTCCTGATGACGTTGGGCAAACCACATGTGTGGAGAGCTAGTGAGCCATGGTCACAGGCCGATCGTGTGATGTGTCAGCAAAGCCATACCTGGGAATATTCCTTCCCAGAGGGGAGGACATATGAATAACCTGGACACCTGGCTCTGACGCCAACAGTTTTCAGACGTTACAGTACAATGGGTTTTCTGGGTACAGCAGGACAGCCCCAAGATATTTCTAACATTGTAACTTTTAAGTGCACAAACAAGTCTCTTGAGAAACATTGGCCTGGAGCAATCTGCAGAGCTTCCACAGTTAAACCTCCTGATCATGAGACCCTATATCATCAACAAGTGGGGCTACTTTTGGGTCACTGTTCCTCCACCAGATTTACTTAAAAATGTCTCTGTGCTTTTCTTAATCCCCCTTCACCCCTCCTCGAGATCTTTTACTGTTGTGCAGGTCACAGCACTCATGACCTCTTATCTCCTCCATATCCTAATGTCTGAAACAGTGTCCTGATATTTACCTTGGTGCTTTCCTAGAAGATGAAAGATTTGGAATGTGAAGATCTCAGTACTGTCTGGCCCAGATCAGACCCTTTGTTTGTGGTCACAACAGCCACAAGGATGATAAAAACAGCAGCAGTGCTGACCATGTTGACTCCATTCAGTCCCCCCAAGTCAGTCATCTTTCACTGCTTTGTATCATAGAAATGATCACAGCAAGGCCAGCTTAGTTCCAACTGATGTTTATAGGTGTTGTCAACCAAGACAGAGGGAGGGACACCTGGTCTCTGGCAGCAAAGCAGATTAAAAATACTTGCTATTTAAAGTTTGCAAATAAGCCTCTTTGGAATGATAACAATGCTAATAATAATTATACTGTTGTCAGTAGGAAGGTAACACTTCAAGATACTTATCCCACCAGAGCTCACATTTTCAAAGAGAGATTATGAGAACAGATTTGCTGTAGTTATTATAATGTGCTTAGAAACAAACCAGTCCCTGCCTCAGTGATTTCCTCAACAGGTTTCCAGAATATATTTCTGTACTTTTCCTTAAAAAGACAGTCAAGATACTGAGTCACACCATAAGACACAATGATCTTTGGTGATTCCCATCATATCTATGGACAAAAGGACAGACTCGTCATTACCCTGGAAATAAAAATCCACCCTCCCGATCTCAGAAGGGAGAAAAATGGAGCTCTGATAATCAGAAAATCTTACAAAGGATCCTAAGTTTTAGAGGGGTGAAAATCAAACCCAACTATCAGACTGAGAAGGTCAAGAGGGCCGGGATCCCTGAGGACTCCTAACTGGATACCAGCAATCCAAAATGAAATCAGTAGAAATGAAGTCTGAAATCCCAGTCCTGCAGGGCTGAGTCCTTTCGAAAAGGCTTTACACCTGATGGTGGGGCTCACAGAGTGTCACCAAGAACGTGATATTGGACTCAGGGCATAAGGAGAAGTGACCCTTCTCATGATTCCATTGCCTGCTCAGGGCTTACTGCCGTCAGTCAGTCAATCAGAGAGTGGGTTCATGCCGCTGGGGCATCCAATGCTTGTGCCTAGGAAGGATGAGGGGCTTCCGACTTGCTTTCAAGCCCAGTACATTTAAATTCTTGAAATATATTCTTCAGTGAAGTTTACCATTTCAAATAACCATCTAAGGAATCGGAATTTCCAAGTTAAGTCTCGATTCTGTCTCTTACAGGATGACTTGGATCAACTTTCCTGCCTTCCTTTCCTCATCCATAATGTGGGGCAACACTGCAGCTCTTTGGTGACCTTGGGAAGGTTGAGTGAATGGATTAATCAATTCAAGTAAAGAACAAGGAGGTGCTCAGTAAATTACATAGACAAGGTGGCTATCTTCCTGTCTGGGTGTGGAGGATGCCATTATTTTTAACTATTTCAGGACATCATATTTTATCATTGAAGCATGGTTTTTCAGTCAGCTCACATTTATTTATATTGTCTTTGTTTTCCCCTTTTGTTCTTTCAAACAATGCTAAGATATTCAATTCTGCACTCTTTTTTTGTACCTTTGAAATATGACTGATGAATACATTCTCCAGAGGGTATTCAACATCTTTGGACAACATCCAGTTGTCCTCCAAATGTTCTTTGAATCTTGGTGGGTGAGTGGGAATTGTTCAACTCCTCCCAGGCATGTTTGCAGTAGGAAAGCCGGACTTGAGGAGAACTTTCTAGATTGTAGAAGCAATGCATGTAAAGGTGTGGAGAAATGATCATGTGAAGGCTTCCCCCATGTCTGAACTCTAGAATGAGATTGACAAAGTAGTCAGGGTTAATGGAACAGAAAAGAGATCAAGAAAGAAGCTAAGAAGCTTCTGCTCCCAAATGATAAGAACTGGTAAACTCCTAAAGTGTTACTCTCTATCAAGTGATATGGCTTCTCTGTAATAATACCAACTGTCTACTAGAGAACCATTTCTCAAAGCATGGAATACCACCACAATATTAGAGTGTTTGTGGTAGTATGGGCACATTGAAAATCACTTATTTGAAAAGCATAACTTTTTCAATAGTCAATTCAATCAATTACTTTATTCTTAATTTGTCTTTAACATCTAACTAAATCATTCTGTTCTTTCTTTCCCTTAAACAATTACCACAACAAAAGAGTAGACATTAGGCTCAGAGTCTTCAGGAAGCAACAAATATCTTGTATTTTTCATCGTGTTTGTGTTTACACAACCTTCTACCTGTGCAATCAATATGGTTATCCATTTACAAGAGAGATACACGTATTTTCTTTATAAACACATTTTAAGAAGTCAGTCAACTTTTAACAATGGAATTCAGAAAAATATCCAGCTAGATTAATAGAAAAAGAATAGGAAATGGACTTTGCTTAATTTATCCAGATCAAGCAATCCCAATGAGTGTTTTACCACTAAATCCAATTCTATGCCTTGGACTTCTTCAGTTGATTCTAGAAATCAAATAATTTTAAAGCATATATGACTCTTGCATCGAGGCATTGAGTTCATCACATGAAACTGATTGTTCTCAAAACCTCTCCCACCAAAGTTCCCATGACAGTAGCCACAACCTTAGATGAAACCAGCCTGAGCCCTAGATATTTATTGAAAAAAGTCATTACCAATAATACTAGGAAGAAAATAACTGGAGAGGTTTGGTTCACTGGTATCCTAAACCCAATTTTGGGGTTGGCTTACCAGTCTCAATAAAAAGGTTTATAAATTCATTTTTACTGGAGCCTTTTGGAAAATAAACCCAATACTAGTTTTATTGTGACTACAGCCCGCTCTCAGCACAAACATGTGGCAGATGCTCGAAATGCAGAGATCTAATCCAAAATTTCAGACACACATCTTTTTGTACTCAAAGAGAAAATGAGCCCAGAATTGGCCTGACTTGACTGGTTCAACTTTTATTTTATTTTATTTTTTTCTGAATTCCATAAGTGGAACTACATAGTAATTCTATTTTTTTTGTTCACATAGTATTTATAGATATCTAGATTCTTCTGAGATATTAAAGAGTTATTTCTTTGTACAAGGCTTTCCAAGATTTACATTTTTTTCCCTTCTAAATGCCCGATATGCTGAAACCTATCCTGGGAAACTGGTGGGGATTAGATGTTTTTAGGTCACAAGTCAAAAGATTCCTAATACTCGCAGACATTCTATGTCTAGGAATGTTTGTTAATTTGAGCCCCTCTCTCCATGTGTATCTTTAATCTCCCAACCAGCTGTCTCCCATAAAAAGATATTTCTGTTTTTAGTTACAAATCTGTTTAAAGATAAAACTCACTCATAAATACACAACCACATGCAAAGATTTTTTTCTGCTGACATTATAGAAATAACTCCAGATGAAAAATATTAAAGTTTGTTTAGAAATAGAAAATGCGCTCTGCCTCCCTCAATGGGGGCCTGTGTTTTATAGACGTTCAAGGACTTTTTGAGTCCCTTTCTGAGTGTCTCTTGAAGAACACAATCTTCTAGTATCTCAGTGACTTAGTTCTTCTTCAAGCAATTAAAATTGTTGGATACATTCCTAATTGAGGAATTAACTCCGTGGAATAGGAGGTAGGGATGGGATGTTGAAGGGGAAAAAAAGGGAGAAAAAGGACAAGCAAGAAATAAATTCTTGTGCATTAACGCCAAATCTCCTTCCTGTTATGTGGATGACTAAGCCACCTTACTACTCTCATTTGCCTTTCTGTTAACCCCAGACAGCATTAAGTGAGAGATTGTATTTTCTTCTCCCTTCTTCTGTTTCTTTCAAAACCTAGAAAATAGGACTTAATCAATGCTCAAATACATTTGCTGCTAATTGAATTAGTACTACATGTTATATAATAAATTATGCAAAAAATAAAATATTTGTACTTGGCTTCTTTCCCAATTCTTTGGAGCTTTGGATGCCATGTCTGCTCTGTATTCATTACCCATTAACCAAGTTCGAAGGGGACCGTTCCAGGTCTTCCTTTCCAAGCTTGTTGTCTCAGAATGATCCTCTTTGTGTTGAAGCTCACTGAGTGACATCTGGTGCAATTTATTGTGGCCACACGTTGAACAATAGCAAATGAAAACACATTATCACCTACACTGCATCAACCATGTAAAGTAGCTACATCCACATCCATTTCACAGGTGAGAAAATGGAGACTCAGGGACACAGATGACTCTGATTCACAAGACTGACTCCAGTCCTAATAGACTCCAGGAGACAGAATCCTCTAAACAGATGAATGGACGAAGTCATTTCAAGTGAGCCATTCTGTGTACCAAACTCTGTGGTTGTCTCTTCCCTCACTTCTCTCATTCTATTCACACTAAAGTATATAGAGATCAGTATTAAAAACCCCATTTTATATCCAAGGAAGTGAAGTCCACATAACCTAGCTAAATTGCCTAAGGACACGTACTAGCTCCTGGATGCGCTCATGCTACAGAGGATCTCAACATTTTAGGAAATGGCATCTTTCGCTAAAACTTTCCATTAAATATCCCGGACACACATTTCTCAATCACAGGCTGTAAAATTATTTCATCAAGCATAATTTCTCATTCTGGTATTCAAAGATACAACATGCCCTAGAGCATGTCCCTGGTTTAAAAATATTTGTATGTAGAACTTCATGCTGCAGATTGAAATCACCTTCTTGCAAAAATATAGCTGCTGCTTGGTGACCAGAGGTCACTACCAGCGTGATGAGGAGTGCAGCAGGGACTGCATGCTCTTCCCCGTGTGTTCTTTCTTTATCCCAGGAAAGTTCTGCCTGATGTAATCAACGGTGAAGTCAAGTCACTGGAGGGAAAGGCATCTGTTTAGAGTTTCCCTCATAACAAACTCTTTACCCACTCAGAGAAATAAGTCCACCAAACTAAAAACCTGTCCTGCCACCATTTTTATCAAGTCCATAGATTATTTGAAAAAGTTTACCACAGGATGTCCTTCTCGATTTCATGACCATTCTCCATCTTCAGTCCAATTTCTCTGTTTAAACGGTGGGTTTCTGTGAGTGTGTGTGTGTGTGTGTGTGTGTGTGTGTGTGTGTGTGTGTGTGACACGTGTGGGTGAGCATGTACATACTTTCATGGTTAGGAGATGGTTAACACGGTCACGAACAGAAAAAGATAATGTTTTTAATTTAAAAAATCTAGATTGCCTTAACCACTTCTGAACAGGTAGTTTTACTTACTCTGGTCCACATTTCTCATATCTGTGTCCTTTACAAATCCTTTCAGAGTAAGAGTGACAGTGTATGCTTGTACCAGCATTTCCATATCCACTCACACATACTGATTTCTTTTTCTTTATGAGAATAAGAACCCTGGAACATGGAGGACCCTGCACGTCATTCCCGCATCCTTGCCTGACCCCATGCTCCCTCACCACCCCTTACGCTCCAAAGGCTCAAGTACACTGAGTTTCCGAAAGCTTTCCGTGCACCCCAGATACTTGTGTTGCCTATGTAACTCCACGCAAGCCATTCCTCTCCTTGAATGCCCTTTAGGGGCGCAGTCAGGTCCTGATGCCCAGTGACTGCTCTTTGACTATGATGCTCCAAGCAATATTAAAAATGGAAGATTCTGTTAAAAAATGCTCTGTGTGCTCATCAGAGTTGGGGGCAGCCCAAGACCTTTTGCCATATCCAGTGTTAGATGCTGCAAGTGAAAAATGAGCTGACAAACTTAAAACTCTTTGCAAAAGCCACTGGGGAGAGGATCTGGCAGCTCAGCAAGCCAGGTTAATACCTGAATTACAAAGTGTTCATGAGCACCCTCAGCTGAAAGAACAAAGGCCTCTAAGGTGGGCCCCAGGTGCTGCCCGCCACCTCCTGACTCAGAGCAATAGGCAGCCCCTTCATCCACCAGGCCCTGGGGAAACTCTTTTTTCTATTTTAGTTTTCAAAAAAGCATCCACTGGGTCTTTCCCAAGGCATACCAGGGAACAAAAACAAAGGCCAGTAGCCAGACTTAGCCTGACTCCAAATCTGTGCTGCTTACCAAATGAAAATTACCAGTACATCAGTTTGTGGTAGTATGTCAAGATTTAACGGATTAAAATGGTAAGTGATGAAAGACAATACAAATAGCATATATTGTACTTTATAAGCTGGATACTTTACATGCATTATCTTTTATCTCTCATTTAAAAAATATATTTCATGTTTCTGGTTGAAGAAATGGGTGGTTAGAAGGTTTATGTCATTTACTCGAAGGTGGAGAGCTGACTGTTTTGTCTAATATACTCAAAGGTGTACAGAGGCAGAAATTGAATCCACATTGCTATGATCCAGGCTCAGCCCATTTTCTTCCTGCCATGTTAATCTTTGTGTCTCCAGTGCAGCCTCCTATAACAGATTTGGATCCTAGAGACCATGGCAGGAGGTCAGAATATAGGTATTAAAAATGGCCATCAGGCTGAGGATGTGGCTCAGTAGAGAGCTTGCCTAACATGAACAATTACTTGGGTTCAATCCTGAGCAACACAAAAAAATTAAATTAAGTTAAAAAATGAAAATGATCATTGGTGTCATGCTGACCATCCTGGGGTAACTTACCCGGGTTCAGATTCCTCCTTTAAGCTAGCATGAGCAGCACATAGCTTCATCTTTTAATGGAATCCACCCAAACTGGTCTCTGCTGTCTTTCCAGAGAGTAAAATCTTAAACTCAGTGGAATTGTCCAATATCTTTCACAGGTTTGGCTGAGACAAACACTATTCTTGAAACATGGCCTGGAGTATATTGAGTCCATTTATTCATTGAAAGACTCTAAAACAACTGTGGATTAAGCCAGGCCATCAGCATTATACCTGCAGGGTATCATATTCTGTCCCCTTGTCTCCTACTCTGTGCTCTGGAAATCTTCCCTTGGCCTGCACTGGGAACAGATTGGAGGGTAGATCCACAGCAAGAATTTGTTTTTTAAGATTGCTGTTGGGATGAGATCTATGCATGCCTCCAGTTTTTGCCTGACCATGATGTTAGATTCACATGCAACTGTCTTCTAGCTTAAGAATCACAAATGTTTATAATACTTCTGAACAATTATTTTCTTGCAGCTCGAGGGTGCCACGAAGACTATGAATTCTATAATTTTTTTTCTTCCTTTCTCTTTTTCTTTGTTCCTTTCTTTCTTTGAAAATTGTGGTTGGAAAATTTAGAGGTAAGAGTGAGATCCAACCTTGTAGCAAGTATATAAAGTAGTTTCCTATTGAAAGTAAATGTTGGGCTGGGGATGTAGCTCAGTGGCAGAGCACTTGCCTAGCATGTGTGAGGCCTTGGGTTCCATCCTCAGCACCACATAAAAATAATTAAATAAATAAAATGAAATCATACTGTGCACCTGCAACTGTAAAAGAAAAATTAAAACAAAAAAAAGTAAATGCCTGCTCTCTGTCCTAAGTAGTGGAAACCAATATCCAAGAAGAAACATGGCTCCTACTCCCATGTGCTTGCAGTCTAGAGACAAGAAAGCCTTTAATCCGCAGAGACACTCGTGAATTCACAATTACCAATTGAGATACATGTAGGGAAGGAAACAAGAGTGGTTCTATGAGAGTATAAAATAAGGAACCCTAATTTCAACCAAGAGCTTTCCTGGGAAATGACACATGGCTGAGTTACCTGGACAAACAGGACTTTGGCCATGGTGGTGGGCTAAGGAGGCTGTGTGAAGGGTGCAAGGGTGAGTGAAAGCCGCCTGCTGCACAGGGCTAACAGCCAGACAGAAGGGTTCATGTGATAAACTGGGGGGAGGACACTGCCTTTGGAACATGGAGGCTAAGAATAGTAGGCCGATAGATGAACCTAAAGAAGAAGGTGGAAATCGGAACTTAGCCTTCCTCGTAAGTCAGAGAAAATATTATATCTGTATCCAAATAGTGTGTTATAATGAGAAACTATAAGAGCTAAGGACCTCAAAGTGCAGTTGTCCACAGATCTGAAGTGTTCACATCACATGGCATTTGTGAGAAAGGCTGGTTGGGTCTCAACCCAAATCTACCGTGTCAAAAATTCTGGTGGAGGAGCCCAGCAACCTGGGTTTTGACAAGCATTCTTGGGGATTCTGTTCAAGTTGGAGGACCACAGCATGGGCAGAGGTGTGAGACAGGGAATCAGGTGCAGAGTGTGTAGTCAGGAGCAGAGTTGTCCTGATAAATCTGGTGTCATGAGAAGATTAGCAAGGCTGAGAGATCTGGGTAGGTTGGAGAGGTCCTTGGAGTCTCAGAGAGTACTGCAGAGGTGTGAGTATTTGGTAATGTTCTTATCTCACTTCATTTTATGTTTTTCTTTGCCTTGCTTAAGTCTTTGGCTAATTCCAATATAAGTTTCCTTTATGTATTGAGTTGCATTTAAATTTTTGTTAAATGTGTTTTGGAACAAGTCAAAAGGCTTACAAGGAACATACTTATTCTTAATTAATAGATAGAGGTGATGCATTTCTGAAGGATTCTGTCCCATCTGAGAACACCAGTCCAGATAATGATCTCGCTTTAAGGCAAAGCCAGTAAGAGAAAAGGTATGTTATGTTTGCAAGAAGATGTTCAAAACTTCTTCTCCCTCCCCAAATCAAACTGCAGGATAGTAGAACATACCACAGCCTTGCCAAATTAAATTACTAAATAGAAATAAATAGCATGAAACTGCAATTTCCAAAATGTATTCTTTCCCAGTTTATTTCTGCTCTGCTTTATTTTAAAGCAGGGTACATTTTTTTTTGTTTTTTTTAAAAAGAATTCATGATATAAATTGTTTTGAATACAACAGATACTAGAATATAAACCAACCAATGATAGAAAAGCAGATAAGAGAGGATATGTGAGTTTTAATGGACCACTATGTAGGAATAGAAGAGGCAGATCTTTCAAGTTGTCTGTACTGAGGACACCTCTTGTATGTACTGATACCTGAGCGCCAGGTCTGGATTTGTAGGTTAGCTGACTTATGGTGTGCTTCAGGCCTTATTCTTTTCAACCTCTTCCTCAATGTGTGGAACCAGGGTTGAAAAAAATCCATTCTATCGGATATCTGAGAAAACAGGGGGCATAAAAATACCTGACCATGCAGTGTAGTTTGAAATGGACCTTGTGCACAGAATTATCAGATGAAGTAATAGCCTGCCAACTTAGGCATTCCAGGGGCAAGGACTCAATCTCGCAGTAAAAAATCTGGTTTCAAAATGATCCATATCAGAATATCATGAGAGTGCCTCTTTGGAGCTACTTCAAAATAACTTCTTATAAAACATTGGCCCAGGCTTCTCAGTGAGGCTCACCTAGGGATAGCTACTGAAGTAAATATCTTAGAGAGAATCGAACTTCTTGAAAATGAAGACTACATGTACTTCATAAATGATTCTCATACACTTTGAAGTTTTAGTACAACTGTTGCAAGCATGTGTTTGTTCAAAGATATTTATCAAACACCTATCATGTGTCAGGAAATGTGCTTGATGTTAGATATGTTTTTGTGGATAAGATAGATTTAGTTTCTACCTTCATGGATTTTTCTAGTCTTTGGCCATTTTTCTTCCTCCTTTCCCTATTTCAAAATTTACATGTAGGTAGATTTGATCTGCCCGCTTTCCTTGAGTCTTTTTGCATTCTTCAAGTACCATTTAGAAGCTCAGGTTTAATGGAGTTTCGGGCATATTAAAAATATAGTCACATTAATCACCAAATCCCAGGTGATTGGGTTTGTCAAATTCTTATTCACTCACAACTGAATTCATTCACTTATGTATTCTCTTATTAATTCATTCATCTATCTATATGCTCACACAGCTATTTACTTATTAAGATTGATAAAACTTTATAATAATATATTATATGTTCTTGGATCAATTTTAAGTTGAATAAATGAGAGTGAATTTTTTACATAGCAATGTTGGTGCATGTGTTTGGATAGAATCTATGGCTCTTGGATCTTATGTCACTTGACGGCTTGATGATCATATCCCAGGGACAGAAATGCAAACCCCAACTTGCCTGTTTATTTTGGTGAGAATACTGTCGTGGGCCCCTGTTGGGAACCTGCTGCTGAGAGCATCCGTTTCAGAGAAGCACTAGGTTCGCCTGGCGTCTTCACTGTGATTGACTTGCTTTTGCTTAATGACGATTCCACCATTCCTAACGACCCATACCCTGCCCAGCTCGGCTAAGAATGTCAATTTCCTTGAAAACAAGGCTCAGGTTTTATTGCCACTTACGTCTCCTAACTCCTTCTGTTAATGATATTGGCCCTAATGAGGATTAAACGGTCTGACTCCTGGCAATGAGGACCGTAAGAACCTTAATGGTGCTGCAGCATTTCATGCATGTCTTCGTTGCTAATGTTGCCATTTTTGTCATTGAGCTACTTTTGCAGTACATGCAGTATGTAATGTATGGGGCTTTACCTCGGTGAACTTTCTGAGAGAGGAGAAGAGCAGGAGCAAGCGCTGGCAGACTCATGCGGCTTCATAGTTCAGAGAGAACTTTTATATTTTAATTTACAACAGCCAAGGACTGAAAGTAGGACAAGGTGGGGCACAGTGTTCTCAGATGACAGGTGATTTTTTTTTTGACAGTCATAGAAGAGACAGAAATGATGAAGCAGACAATGAATCCAGACCACCCGAATCCAGGCAGCCTGGCCGTGCAGGCTCTGGTGTATGGTCCATCAACATCAGCACCCCCTGGACGCCTCTTGGAATCGCAGACTCTCAAACCCCACCCAGTCCCACTGAATTAGAGTCTTTATTTTAAGAAAAAGAACTGCCATTTAGTTTTACATAAATGAAAATGTGAGTGGCATTGTTTTTAGCACTGTTTACTAGTCTCTGCCCCTCAAAGGATCACATCACTGTTACTGATCCTGAAAATAAATGGCCAGGGTGAGGGACTACATCTAATCCTAAAGAAATGCCTTGGGATCAGAAAGATGTTTCATAAACAGAAATATTTTTAAAATGCTTTAAAAACAAGAGTGAGAAAATTAGGATTTTTGCTACATGTAACATCGACGACTGTTGTAATCATTTAAAAAAGGCATTTTAATAAGAAAAATGCATATGTATGAAATAATTAAAAATATATAAGAACACAAAATAAAATTTAAATGTGTATAAAATACATAGGAAAACATGCTTGAGGGGACTGTTGAAATGATTTTTGTGATTGTTCTTTTTTTTTCAAAACAACTTTATTTTAGAACAGTTTGAAAAATACCCATTTTTGTGAAAACAGTATGGAGAGTTCCAACACACCCCACACCAACTTCAACTCCCTTTTATATTATCACCTTCCATCAATAAACTTTTTATACTAAATGAAACCACATCAACTTTATATTTTAAATAAAGTCAACCCATTATTTAAATTTCCCTAAATTTTGCCTAATGTCTTTTATGTGTCCCAGGATCTCGTAAGGTACATCATACCAAATCTAGTCATTGTTCCTCTTGTCCGGGACAGTTGATCAGAATTACCTTGTCTTTGGTGACCTTAATATTTTTGAGAAGCAATATTCAGGATCTTTCTAACATGTCTCATCTCAGGTGAGGTTGTCCCACGTTTATCTGATGATTAAACAGGAGCTAGATATTTCAGAATGAAGTACACAGAGGTAAGGTTCCGTTGTCCTCACACCGCATCCAACCCAATATGGCAGCTGTTCTCAGGATGACTTGGCGCTGTTGATGTTCACCTCCCTCGTCTGCCTCAGGTAGCATTTGTCAGCATTCTTTGCTATAAAGTTATTCTTTGTTCCCTCCTTTCCACACTGCACAGCCCACACTAAAGGAGTGGGAAGCTTTGCGTTCCTCCCGGAGGGTGGAGTATCTGCATAAATTACTTGAAATTCTTCTGCATGAGATGCTTGTCTGTTCTCCCACATAGATTTATATATTCAATGGGTTATTTTAATCAGCATGGACTCATCAGGGTTTACACTCAGAGTTTTAGTCCAAAACTACTTTACTTTGTTGCTCAGAATGTTATGGCTTTGGCCACCAAGAAGGCTTTCTGTTGGCTCCTGTGGGAATCCCTTTGACCTACTCTCATTACTACTTTTTATTGCACTCTTGCACTCTTTCCGACTCCACATAAAGCTCCAAGGTCATTTTGTATATTTTCTGCCCTAGTCCTAGAATAATTATATTTTTAAGTTTTTTTTTTTTTTTTTGTTTTTTTTTTTTTTTAATTGGGGAGGATATTAGAAACCAAGTTCTGGACACTAGGTAGGTATGCTCATTTCTACTAGGACTTCACAGCTGGTAGAGATAAGAAAGAAATATTCGTACACTGAAGCTGTGTATAAACATGCATCCATCTAATCATTGTGTCTATATTAAACTAAACATGTTCTTACTAGTATCTCCAACTCTGATCCATTACCACACTGACCATTCCATTCTCTTGCCCTTGTATCTTTGTACTTTCCTACTCTTTAGAGTATTAATATTTCCAACTATTACAGAGCTGTATATTTAGTTTTCCAATACTCGACTTTCCTCGTGTATTTGGGTGCTCTGATGATGTGTATCTGTGTATAATGGTTAAAGTGTTTGATGGATTGACTCCTTTAACAATATACAATTTCATTTGCTTTTCATAACACTCTTTGACCTAGACTCTATATTGTCCATTATTTAATATAGCCACTCATTTTGTTACTATTCTCATGGAATCTTATTTTCATCATTTCACTTTTAAATCTATTGATGTTTTGGGATTTAAACTGAGTTGCTGGGGGAAAGAGTATGGTTGGATCACGTTTTTCTTTTGTTATTCATGTATTTTTTTCTAGTCCTGTTAAATCTGCTGATCTATGCCTTTTAATTGGAGAGTTTAATTCTTTTACATTGCAAGTCCTGTTTGAGACTTACTTCTGCCATCTTGCATTTGTTTTCTTTGGGTGCTTTGTTTTGTTCCTCAGTTTCTCCAGTTCTGCCTTCCTCCTGAGCTTAATTGATTTTTCTAGTACAACGTTGTGATTCTCATCATGTTTCTTTTTCTGTATATATTTTAGTGTTTTTTTCTTAGTGGTTACCCAGGAGATCACAATTGACATTTTAACTTCTAACAGACAACTTTGAATTCATGCCAATTGCTTCATAGTATTCAAAATTCTGATTTTTATAGCTTCCTTGCTCATTGACACAGATTTATAATTGTTGTTTTATGTTTTTATTCTTTGATTTTTATGGGAAAGACAAGAGTAGTTACAAAGCAAATGCATGATAATATGAGCTTTCGTACTTACCTATAGCTACCTTCATCTTTTCTTTGTTCACTCTTCCATGTGACACAAGTCACTGCCTCATGTGCTTTCATTTCAAGCTGCAGGATTCCACTGAGCATTTCTTGCAGGGAAGGTCTACTAATGATGCACCCCCCTTAGTTTTCGTTGATCTGAAATATCTCGATTTCTTTCTCCTTTTTGAAAGATAGTTTTGCCAAATATAGGATTCTTCCTTCACAGTGTTTTCCTCCAGCATTCTAAAAATGTCATCTCACTCCCTTCTGGCCTCCACAGTTTCTGATGGGAAATTGGCACATAATTCTCTTTCTTGCACAGAATCAGCTTTTCTTTCACGGTTTTCAAGAATCTGTGTTTTTCATTCAACAATGTGATTATAAGATGCATCAATGATTGCTGTGAGGTTCTTGTTGGTTTTCTGCTGGGAGTTCACTGAGCCCCTTGAATGTGTTTATTGAATTCTTTTATCAAATTTGGGAAATTTTGACCATTAATTCTTCAAGTATTCTTTCTTCACCTTTCTTTGCTTCCGGGACTCCACTTGAGTATGTTAGTTTTCTTGATGGTATTCCACATGTCTCTTAGGCTCTGTTATTTTTTTATTCTTTTTCCTCTGTGCCCTTCAGACTAGTTTATTTCAACTGACTCATCTTCAGAGTTACAGAAGCTTTCTTTTGTTTGCTTAAAATGCCAGTGAACTTAAGGAACTTTTTTCTTTCATTTCAGTATTTGCAACTCTAGCATTTCTCTTTGATACCTTTTTAAGAATCCTTACCTCTTCACTGGTATTCTCTATTTTGTGAGAATCTATCCTCATGATTACCTCAACTTTTGTGCATTCATGGTTTGCTTTAGGTTTTTTTTTTTTTTTTTTTTTTGTCCCTGCATCTGGTTTATTACATGTAATGTTTTTTAAATTTAATAATTTTTTTTATTTTTACAAACTGCATTTTGATTCATTGTACACAAATGGGGTACAACTTTTCATTTCTATGGTTGTGCACAATGTAGATGCATACCATTTGTGTAATCATACATGTACACAGGGTAATGATGCCTGTCTTATTCCACCAATTTTTTTTTTTTTTTTTTTTTTTTTTTTTTTTTTTTTTTTTTTTGGCGGTGCTGGGGATTGAACCCAGGGCCTCGTGCTTGCCAGGCAAGCACTCTACCAACTGAGCTATATCCCCAGCCCTTATTCTACCATTTTTCATACCTCCACCCCCTCATGTTTATAACAGTTGATTTCAAGACTTCATCTATTACGCATAATGCCTGATCCTCAGTGATCCTTTTTGATTTTTTTAACTTGTGAATTTACCAGTTTCTTATTTCTTTGTTCACCTTATACTATTTTGCTGAATCTGACAACTCAAGTGATACAATGTGGCAACTCTAGAAATCAGACACTCCCCTTCCTGCAGTTTTTTGTTGATGCTTTTCCTGTTGTCGTTGTTTATATTTGGTGACTATTCTCTATTTTTTTATGTTGACATTTTTATTTTTTATTTACTTTATTATTGCTTGATTCATTGTACACATAGGGTACAAGTTTTCATTTCTCTGGTTGTACATAAAGTCAAGTCACACTGTTTGTGTAATCATACATGTACAAAGGGTAATGAAGTTTGTCTCATTCTGTTATCTTTCCCTGCTCCCTCCCCACCCCTCATTTCCCTCTACACAATGCATCCTTCCTCCATTCTTCCCTTACCTCACTCACTACTTTTATGTATCATCATCCACTTATCAGAGAAAATATTTGACCCTTGGTTTTTGGGATTGACTTATTTCACTTAGCATGATATTCTCTAACTCCATCCATTTACCTGCAAATGCCATAATTTTATTCTTCTTTATGACTGAATAATATTCCATGTGTATATATACCACAGTTTCTTTATCCATTCATCTATTGAAGGGCATCTATGTTGGTTCCACAATCTAGCTATTGTGAATTGGGCTGTTATTACCATTGATGTGGCTGTGTGACTGTAGTATGCTGATTTTAAGTCCTTTGAGTATAGACCAAAGATTGGATAGCTGGGTCACATGGTGGGTTCCTTCCAAGTTTTCTGAGGAATCTCCATACTGTTTTCCAGAGTGGCTGCACCAATTTGCAATCCCACCAGCAATGCGTTAGTGTACCTTTTTCCCCACATCCTCTCCAACACCTATTGTTACTTATATTCTTGATAATAGCCATTCTAATTGGGGTGAGATGAAATCTTTGGGTAGTTTTGATTTGCATTTCTCTTATTACTAGAGATGTTGAACATTTTTCCTTATATCTGTTGATTGCTTGTAAATCTTCTATGAAGTGTCTGCTCATTTCCTTAGCCCTTTTATTGATTGGGTTATTTGTACTCTTGGTGTAAAATATTTTGAGTTCTTTATAAATTCTGAAGATTAGTGCTCTATCTGAAGTGCATATGGTAAAGATTTTCTCCCACTCTGTAGGCTCTCTTGTCACATTGTTGGTTATTTCCTTTGCTGAGAAAAAAACTTTTTAGTTGATTCTATCCTATTTATTGATTCCTGACTTTATTTCTTGTGTTTTGGGAGTCATTAAAAGTGAACAAATAAATGATATAAATAAAAGCCCTAGAAAAAGAAGAACAGATCAAAACCAAAAGTAGTAGAAGACAGGAAGTAATTAAAATTAGAGCTGAAATCAATGAAATTGAAACAAAAGAAGCAATTAAAAAATTGAAAAAACAAAAAGTTGGTTCTTTGAAAAAAAAAATAAACAAAATTGATAACCCCATGACCATACTAACAAAGAAAAGGAGAAAGAAAACTCAAATTACTGAAATTCATAATGAAAAAGGAATACTATGACAGACACTATCTAAATACAAAATATAATTAGAAGCTATTTCAAAAATCTATACTCCAACACAATAGAAAATCTTGAAGACATTCACAGGTTTCTAGAGACATATGATCCACCCAAACTGAATCAGGAAGACATATGCAATTTAAACAAACCAATTTCAAGCAATTAAATAGAAACACCCATCAAAAGCCTACCAACCAAGAAAAGCCTGGGACCAGATGGTGTCTTAGCTGAGTTCTACAAGGCCTTCAAAGAAGGACTAATTCCAACCCTCCTCAAAGTATTCCATGAAATAGAAAAGGAGGGAACCCTCCAAACTCATTCTATGAAGCTAGTATCACCCTGATACCAAAACCAGACAAAGATTCATCAAGGAAAGAAAACTTCAGACCAATATCCCTGATGAATAAGATGCAAAAATTCTTTAAAAATTTCTGACAAATCACATACAAAAACATATTAAAATACAGTGCATGATGATCAAGTGTGTTTCATCCCAGGGATGTATTGGTTCAATATCCAGAAATCAATAAATGTAATTCACCATATCAGCAGACTTAAAGTAAAGGATCATATGATTATTTCAATGGATGCGAAAAAAGCATTTGGTAAAATACAGTACCGCTTCATGTTCAAAACACTAGAAAAAATAGGGATAGTAGGAATACATCTCAACATTGTAAAGGCTATCAATGCTAAGCCTACCAATAATATCATTCTAAATGGAGAAAAATTGAAAGCATTCTCTCTAAAATCTGGAACAAGACAGGGATGCCCTCTTTTACCACTTCTATTCAACATCATCCTTGAAACTCTAGCCAGAGCAATTAGACAGACCAAAGAAATTAAAGGGACACAAAAAAGAACTCAAGCTATCACTATTTGCCAATGACATGATTCTATATTTAGAGAATCCAAAAAATTCCACCAGAAAACTTCCAGAATGAATAAATGATGTCAGCAAAGTAGTAGGATATAAAATCAACATTCGTAAATCTAATGCATTTCTATTCAGAAGTGAAGAATTCTCCATAAGAGAAATTAGTAAAACTACCCCATTTACAATAGTCTCCAAAAATTAAAATACTTGGGAATCAATCTAACAAAACAGGTGAAATACTTTTACAATGAAAACTAAAGAACACTAAAGAAATAAATTGAAGAAAACCTTTTTTTTTTTTTTTTTTTTTTTTTTATGTACTGTTCATGTGCAACACCCAGGCCCATGTTCCATCAGCCTCCTGGTCAGCTGTGTCTTTGTGGTTTCCTAACCATGTGGTATCTAAAAAGGAAGAAGAAGAAGAAGAAGAAGGAGAAGGAGAAAAGGAGAAAATACATCCCCAGTTTGCAGATTGCCTGTGTCATGCCCTCCTCCAATGCTTAGCTAGTCTATTTACGGCTCTGCCTTAGTCTTCACTTCCTTCCTGTGTACAGACCAGAAGACAGCTAGAAGTGCAGGTTGAGGGTATCCTTAAGCTTTTCCTGAGTGTGTGTTCAGCCCTGGGCATGACCTTCTCAATTACCTGGTATATGGGGGGAGTTTTCTAAAGCCCTTTTCTACTACTTATTTTCTTCCCTAACCTCTTCCTTCCTAGGCATTTTGATTTCAGCTATTCTGTGACAATCTTACATTCTCATTCGTTCTTCAGCTTCTAGAACCCCAGTTCACCCTCATGTCCTTACATCCTCAAGCCATGATTCCTTCTGCAGCCAGAACTATTCATGATGCTTTTCACCTTTTCTAGCTTCCCAGATCCACCAAGTGTTAACAGGTGTCACGCTTATCAGAACACAACCTTCCCCTGTTTCTATTTTAGTGCAACACACATTAGAACAGAAAAATAAACTCTGAGGTGATTATGGAATAAGGCTGAGGGACCGAAAGAAAAAAGAAGTTTGGTTCAACTTTGGCTCAATATGCTTGATATGCTGAAATTAGAGAATCAACCCCAAAGGTGCTGGATAGACATCTACACGTATCTCCTGGCTGTTGATCTGAGTGTGCCATTATGACTCAGGGCTGCAATTCAGTTTCATGGGTCAGCAACCACTTGATGACCAAAATCACAAGAAGTTATAGTATAATTTAGAATTATATGCCTGCAGGTTATGCTTTGCAAATGATCATATGGGGAAAATATATTGTGCATCTATAAATGTAATTCCAAGTCATCCATCTGACGTTTCAATTATTTGATGGTGAACATCAGTGAGAGCAAAGAGCAATATAAAGAAATATATTTTTAGGTAGTGCAGACACCACTTAAACTATCCCAAGTTTCCAGAATGTGGATATATGTTATTGTTATACTTGTATTCTTTCTTCGTGGACAACACTATGTCAACACTGATAAAAGGTTCTCCTTTTGCTCTAAGATGTGAAATCCCACCCTATACCTTTATTTTTAGACTATTATTTCATCATATTTAATAGTACCTTAGCCAAGCTACAGGATTCTTTTAGATCCTGCCAAGCCTGGCTAAATATCTATCCACATCTATTCCTGAATTTGAACTGGGATAAACCTAAACTGTGGAGAGAACTTCAAATGATTAATCTTATGAATTTTGTGACCTCTCATAGACATCTAAACCGTCTCTTAAAGGACCCTGTTACTTAATGACACCTTGCTTAGTTACCTTGAATCTCTTTTCAAATCCACATTTCCTTAAATATCTACCATGTAACCCAATTATATTGTGCTTCATGGATAGTTCTCGATGATATGAGCATTTTATTATGATCATTAACCACCAAAGTGAATTTAAGATCATATCCTGGGTCCTTACTCAAAGTCAAGGTATTTCCTCATGCCCTTTAAAAATGTACTGCATGTAGTCACTGTAGATTATGTCCTTTGAAGGCATCGTGCACATATCAACAGACTAAAATGACCTGAATGTTGGACTTGAAAGAACTCACTTTCTCTGGTAAATTACTCTGTCTGTATAAATCTGGTGTTTCTTTTGGACTTTTGACAATAATAGTGCATTCTGCCTAGATGGAACCTTGAGTCAATTTATTGAATTGTTTACACCTCTCTTGACTTGTTTTTTTACCCCCAAGGGAAACTGTGATCTATACACAACTAGTGAGAAATATTATGGTATAGTGGGAAAAAGAGCATTAAAATCAATATGATCCAGTGATACAAATATTGCATTGTCTTTTCACAGATTGTCTTGCTCAAGTGAATTAGACCCTTTAAATCTTAGTTTCCTCACCTTAAAAATGGACCATAATAGCATCTCCATCCAGAGGATCATCGAAAGGACGAATGAGGTGTTTCTTAATGCACTGGCCCCTGTAGAGTCCCAGCAGATGCTCTTACCTCCTGTTAGCCCCTCAGCCCTTCATTCACATGTGCCTTCAGCTCTCACGGACTCCATCCTAGAGTTACCACTCACCTCTCTGTCTTCCTCACCAGGCTGCTGCCCCTAGGACCACAGAAAGGTGTTTTCACTTCCTCCTCCTGCACAGTGCCCAGCATGATACCTGGGATGTATCAGATGCTAATCAAGGATAATAAAGTGGGACTGAGGCCAGATGGTCCAGCTATTTTTGTTGGCTTTTAGTATTTTAGTACTCACTTAACATGAGCAGTTTGTCAATATTTCAGTTTAAGGGGCATCTGATGCACCAACTTCTCCTGAAGTCAGGAACTATGTGTTACTCCATTTCAATTTTACCAAACCCCTGGAAGGTAGGTGTTATTATGCCTCTACTTACAGGCAAGGAAATAAATCCAAAGAGATTACACAGCCTAATGCAGCTAAGTGGGAGGGGTCAGATCGGCCAGGTCAGCCCGTCCCCAGCCAAGTGGTCTGTACAGTGGAACAACACCATGGAATAAAGTTTAACATTTATGGTGAGCTACTTCTTGCCCAGCACTGTGCTCAGGGACACACATGCATTATCTCATATAACTCACCAGATTCTTACATTCCGGCATGCCAAGGGTCTGTGTGTCTTATTCTATGTTGTATCCCCGGGACTCAACACATTGCCAGACACAGAGCAGCTACCAACCAACATGGAGTGGAATGAATGAAAGTTGGCCCAGCCTCCGTAGCCATACAGTAAGCAGGATCTAATATTTGAAATGAAATCGGTTGGACTAAGTATTTAACCTCTGTCTTGTCTGGTTGAAGGAAAGACAAATAGTTATGCAAAAAAAAAAAAAAAAATGAAGAAAAAAGGAAGAAAGAAGGAAGAAAAGGTAGAAAAGTCAATCAATAAATAACCCATGAAAAGGTGGCTCTGTCACTGTCCCATTAGCTCTGCTTATGATTACAAATTCTCCAGCAGGCCAGAGGAATAATGGGTCATAAACACTTCTCAGTCCTGGCCCCTCAGCCCTCCCTTTGTTTGTATATTGCTACTTTCAAAATCATTAAGCCTGTGACTGTTCACGGGGGTAATTCTGAGCATATGACAATTGCCTCTGAGTCAAAGGCTGTATCCCAACAGCTTAAATATAACAATGGTAGGTTCTTTTCAAAGGGTACATTTTCCCTCGCAGCTGCCAGCTCTGCTTTCTATACAAACTAAAAATAATGATCTTTCCATTATGGGAGCACTAGTATTGTTGCTTTCCCTCTTAGCTTATATTAGTGCTTAAATTATACACCCCTAGTCTCCAGGGGTTTAAACTTGGCTGGGGAAACTTTTCCTGAAGCCAAATAGTGGCTTTAGGAGCAAGAGGATTCTACTGCAGCTTCCTGCAGAGCCCAGGGCAGATTATAGTACCAAAATTGTCTCCAGATATCATTGTTTGTCAACTCTAAAAGGTAACTGATAGAATCTTTGTAGTCAACCCCAGCTACTGAACAATGGCAGACCTTCTCCTCTTTCTCTGTCCTCCTCAAAACAAGGTACAAAGTGACACCTCTTCATTCACCAGGTTGCAAAGGAAATCTTATTGCAGATGTTGAAATATAATATTTGTCTTTCGAGGTGGCAGGCACCCCGGTGCATGCGAGCCACCTGTCCTAGTGTGGTCTGACTTCCGGTGGGGGTGTAGACCTGGATGAGCAAATCCAGCTGTGACGCCGTGAGCTGTGGACTGAGTGCACGATGAAGTGGAAATGGAATGTGGAGTGGTGGAGCAGGAACAGGGAGAGAGAGGAAAGGCATTTTGATAACCTACAAATTTGTCTCCAAATGATTTTTTCAAACTCTGAGGTCCCATAACCTAATCCAGAGTAATAGTGACTTTTCTCCTGGAAAAAATGACAGGAAAATAAACAATCATTTTTTCTCTTCCTTTTTCTCCCACTTAAATAATTCCATCTGCTGCTGCACATCTACTGGTAACTACAGTGTTTTATGGCTATTACACATGAAAGAAGGAGCTACCGCGTGTTCTCTCAGTGGTGGGGTTTTTCATTCCTCACATATGATCTTGACTTTGATGGTCAATCAAGGTTCACTTAGCCTAACACCTTGTCTGAAATAATCTCTGGAGGAATCCTTTAATTCAAGACTTCTTAGAGAAGACAGGATCATCTGAGAATGATTGAAGCATACTCTGTTATGAAAACCAGCTATGATTTAATACATGGAATGCAAATGTAATTATTCACAACACTTTAGAGTAGGAGGACCTTTCCAGTGTTCTCTCCAAAACCTTAAGGTACAGAACAATTTTTAAATTGGGTCCCCCATTGGAGACGTGTGTGCACATATAACATTTCTTTTGACGGTGAAATGAGTCTTCCAACTGCAACCTCTCAAGATAGTCTTGTTTCAATATTCCATACAACACATTGTTCTACACAGTTTGTTTTAAAAAAAATCCCAGAAAACTAAATTAAAGAAACAAATATCAATGTGAAGATTCAGAAACTGTTAATTAGGCTTACTCTTTTTTTCTTTTTATAAGTACATGTACTTATATTAAGGATACATTTCAGGCAAAGAGTACCGTTGTGTTTTCTGCTGGGACTTTTCTTAGCTTATGCGAGGGTATAACTACAATAAAATGTCTCAGTGTTCTGCAAAGACTACCGTGAGTTCCAGCTCTGGAACAGGTTTAAGCAATCATACATTTAGAGATTTATGCTCTATTTTACAAAATAGAAAAGTACAAAATTTGAATTCTGTCCCAGGTGTTCTGTTTTCTTTCGCAAACCCAATGTTCGTGAAACTCCTATCCTTGTTGTTGAGAGAGCAAGCTAGAAGACCCCTAAGGGACCCTCCCCATCTTCACAGCCACAGTGCTATAACATAAGCTGCTACTTTTATTGCTTCTACTACTCTTATTATTATTGTTATTATTGTTATTGTTATATTATAATTATTACCATTGCTGCTGCCATTACTGTTATTACTGCTACTGTAAATAGTAAATAGTACTATTTACTCTTGCACTTGCTACTATTTCTGCCGCTACAAACACCTCTTTTTTGGAACAAAGTTTTCACTTACAAAAAGATTTTCTATGTACTTTCTGGTTCAAAACTGCAAATTGGATGTAGCACGAGTCTGAGGGAAGGATGTGAGTGATTTCAGAGATGAAAGATCCTGCATTTTCTTATCAGCACCCTTCCTATTCCTCAGTGAGCCCCCACCTCAATGCTGAAGCAGCCCTTACCTTCCTACAGCTTTTTTAATCTTCATTAAAAAGAAAGTTAATTTGACTCTGTTGGATATCTGCGTGTCTAACTGGGAGAGAATTGGCCCAGAATCCTTGGCTATGCTTACTCCAACTATGTATCGTGTTATTTTTAAATTTTATTGTTGCTTTACCAAGTCCAATATTTTAACCTGGAAATTGTGGCATTTGAATATGTCCTCTAAGGGACAAACAAGATGAATGCGACTTGCCCTCCTGAGTAGTAATGGTAGTTTTCCCTTGGGCCTCCCATCGATCAGACAGATGAGGAGCCTAGCAATCAAGTTCCTGTGTCGCTCTATTTCCCCACTGTAACCTACATCCCAGTGTCATTAAGTAGTAAAGCAGCTCTCATTCCTGTGGAGATTCAGATGTGTCGTAAGGAAGAGTGCGATGTATGTCATTCAGGATCACATGATAATTTTTAAAATTTCAGGTATAGAGCCGGGTGTGCTGGTGCATGCCTGTAATCCCAGGGGCACAGGAGGCTGAGGCAGGAGGATCACAAGTTCAAAGCCGGCCTCAGCAAAAGCAAGGCACTGAGCAACTCACTGAGACCCTGTCTCTAAATAAAATGCACAACAGGGCTGTGGATGTGGCTTAATGTGAGTACCCCTGAGTTCAATCCCTGGTGCCCAAAAAAAATAAAAATTAAAAAAAAGTTTCAGGTATAGTACCTCCAGAAATTATTTTAAACCATAACAACAATAATTAAACATACATTTTGGTTCAGCATGGGGGAAACGTTGGGTTCATAGAACCTCTGACAGGGTTATTAACTTCACAGATGCCACTGATTACATGGAAGGAGTCCAGGTAGCACTCTGCATGCATGTGACTCAAAGGAATGCACTGTTCTAAAATCTGAAAGTTTTTGTTTCACCGCAAGTTTTGCATAACCTTTTTTTTCTGATTTTGACTCTGTTCTATCACCGAGCAATTCCAATTTGGTGCAAGGAAGTTGGTCCCTTTCTGAGAGGAGCAGGGGAGTCACAACTCAGCCTTCCTTCATGAATTGCGAATCTTAGTCCTTGGTGATCTCATCTTTTGCCGGTGGCATAATCCATTCACAGGATCTTGTGTAGTACAAGCATTGAACCTCAAGCTCTGAAATACTTTCAGATGGACTTAGGCAGTCCTGAGGCCTTGACCACAAGAACTCTGCTCGCATCCTCCTGCTCTAAGGTTTTCCAACTATTTTGGTTGTGTGATTGCTACATATCCAACTGGGGAGAGGGAAAAATAAACTATTCTAAGTTAAGTTTGAATGACGGTGATCACCGGTGGTCCTTTCACTCATCAGGAGATGAAATGAAGCAACTGTACCAGATTCAGACTTAAGAATCAGAGCAACAAAGAAATACTTGTCTGGGCAAGGTATTCTGTGATTTTGCCTCTCAGAGGTGACAGCCCAATGTAGTTGATGACAATTTCACTAAATATTCCACATGATAAGTCTGCTGCTACAAAAATCATGTATGTCACAGAATCATTGTGAATCACCAACTGCCGAGAATGTGACATAGAACATTCTGGAAAAGTGTCTGATCCCTTCCACGATTACCCCTGAGGTCTGACTGAAGACCGTTATCAGCTGAGATGGAAACTTCACATCTTTCTCTTTTTCTCTTGAGGAAAGACAACATTTTCTTGAAGGACACTTGGCCCATCTAACTTTTAAAGGTGTGCACAGGTAAATGATGGTAAGAAACCTTCTGTGGCAGCCTGTGGAGGCAGGGAGTCTAAAGTGAGAGACAGTAAAATGAAGCCATCCTGCAGCTGTGAGCAAGGTCTGATTCTGGCAGGCGGTGGAGAGTTTGACAGAGGTTTTCAGCTGTGAGGTGTGTGAACGTTATGTGAACACCTGGAGGTGTCTCTGTTGGATGCCTCACAGGGAGAAATCTCAGACGCAGTGCTTTTCAATGCTTTTCTTTCACATGTTGATTGAATGCTGTCATTCAGAGAGCTTCATGCAGTTCTATGGTCAGCTTCAGGACTCCCCTGTGAAGACGGGGAGAGCCAGACTCCATGGGGGGTTATGCCTAGGTGGCCCAGAAGCCGCACAGCATGCTAATAGTGGATTTGGAAATTGAGACTCCAAGTTCAGTGCCTCTTCTCTAGGGTCTTTCTTCTTGATTTCTTACACATTTTTTTTTTTTTTCTTGGTGTACTCCTCTGCCTAGTTGGCATTGCATTCCTGGTACCCTGAAGTATTTACCTTATCTCAACTAATGATGACAAGAATCATTCCCTTCCACCCTTCTTTTTCATTTTTGAAATGTGTTAAAAGGAAAATTGAGATTCCAAAGTCCTTAACATCTTTAGGTTCAGATTTGGAGTTAACAGCATACAGACTTGTACAAATAGCAGATATGCAAACAATAATTAGGTAATTAGAGAACTGAGTATAGGCAGAGCATGTGCATCTATGCAGCACACGTGTGTGTATGTGTGTGTGTGTGTGTGTGTGTGTGTGTGCGTGTGTGTGTGTAACTTACCTGATCAGAGTCAAGTCGAAGTATGAACATCAAAGTGACTACATCAAAAATACAATTATTGGATCTCCCTCCTAAAATTCATCATCTCTGTAAGGAAACTATTACATGATCTCACGCATATGTAGACTTTTTAAAAAGAAATCAAACTCAGAAGGAGAGAGAGGAATGGTGATTACTTGGAAATGCAGAGATGCTGGTTACAGGGTAGAGAGTTTCTGGTGGGCAAGAGTAAGTTCTATGCAGATCTATCATACAGCATGGTGACTGAACTGATAATGATGTGTAGCATACTTGGAAATTGCTGAAAGAGAAGATTTTAAATGTTCTCATCACAAAACAAGTGTGCAAACCGATAGGTAGATTAATTAGCTTGATTTATACATTCCACACGATGCGTCGTTCTGACGTCCTCTTTCCCACCTCATCCACACTACCCACAAGCCCTACGAACTCTGTTCTCTAAGCACATTCAGATTCTCTTCATGCTCCTGTCACTTATTCTATGCTGCATGGCCTCACACGCTGCAATAGCCTGCATTGTCTGTTGCTGCAATAGTCCCCTGACTAGACGCCAGCTCCCCCTGGCCTCCCTACAGTGAAAGCTGCATTGCCACCCACTTGTCCCACAGGTCTTCCTTCACCCTGTAACACAGCATGCTCTTATGCTCTCGTTCTCTCCCCTGGCTTTATTTGTCTTCTCAGCTCTCACCATCCTTTGGCTCTGCCCTGTTTATTTGCTGGAGTTTTTATTATCCATTCTCTCCACCAGAATCAAGGTCCTTCAAGGAAAGCTTTATCTCTTCTGTCCAACATTCTAACCCTATAGCATATAATGGGTAGGTAATGATGCAGACACACAGTGGGAACTCAACAGTATTTAACAAAAAGCTGAGTGGATGGAGCCAGACCCAGTGGTGCATGCCTCTAATTCTAGCCCCTTGGGAGTCTCAGAGGGGAGAGTTGCAAGTTTGAGATCAGAAAGCATTTATTTTATTTAAAAATAGGATAAAAAGAACTGGAGGTGGAGCTACATAAGGGGTAGAGCACAATTCTGGTTTTAATCCTTACAAACACACACACACACACACACACACACACACATGAAGAGTGGATGGATATGAGCACTTTTGTATGGTGGATATCTTGAGAATTTAAATATTTTGCCATGGCCCAAGCATATCCCATGATACATTTGATATGCCAAGATGTGCATTTTAGAGATTATATTATTAATTAACATTAAAAAGAAATATGACCATAGCAGCCTTTTGCTGATTGAAATGAGAGCTTTGCTTTTTTAGATGTTGGCCAAATAGATTTCAGTAGATAGATTTCATGAGGCCCCTGGATCTTCTCTTCAGAGTCATATATTTCTGGAAAAAGTGCGAGGCCATGTTAAAATCTGAATCTTTTCACATTTTAAGATTTTTAAAATGTTGGTAGTTTATTAGCTTGTGTATATCCTAATGCCCCAGGAAGTTTACAGACTACACAAGGGAAAACAGTGATTTAGAGGGTGTGTTTCATTTAAAAACTGGTTTTAAGAGCTTGCCATGGCTTTATCACAGGGAATCTATAGAAGATGCTGGGGTTCATTTGTTAAAATGCAGATCTCTGAGCTCCATCTCAGACCCACCTAGGTGATCCATTTTCTGTCACTATAACAAGTTCTTGAGAAGATCAACGTTTAAAAAGCAAATTTTTAATTGAGCTCACAGTTTCAGGGGTTCCAGTCCATGATTGATTGGCTTGCTCTGGGGCCTGCGGCAAGGTAGCACATGATGGGGGGGGGGGTGAGCATGTGACAGAGCAGAGAAGATCACCTCCTGTCTGGGTAACAAAAGAAGAAAGGAGAAAAGCTGGGGTCCCACTACCCCCCCAAAGGCACAGCCCCAATGGCCTGAAGACCTCTCTCTAGGCTTCACCTCTGCAAGTTCTACCCCCATCCACAGCACCGTTGTGGGGAGTAAGCCTTCCACACATGAGCCTCTGGGAGATATCCCAGATCCAAACTATAGCACCAACTGAGTCAGAATTTCTTGGGCCAGGCCCTTCCCTGCCTCAAAAGTCCCCCAGATGATTCTCATGGCCCTGCTTATTGCTGCTTTCCAAGCTCTGAGCATCAGTCTAGGTCATGATGTTGTTCAAGGTCTCCTTGAAGTTCTGAAGTGGGAGTTGGGGAAGGAAGACAGGAAACAACCATTTGTCTGTGTGTGTGAGGATCACAGGTGATATAATTAGATAAGGAATACATTCATTAGAGGCTTCTGATTCAGTTCATTAATTGCCAGATAATAATCACTACCCTGTGTGTGAGTGTAGAAGGCTGGGACTTAGGTTTCCTTTGCTTTGTTCCCCCAGCATGTGGCAGAGTGCCTGGCACCGCAGGCAATCAATCAGGCTGTGTCCAGTGGAAACCAAACCAAGATCTGAGCTCATCATCTCTTTTAAATGCAGCCTTGAATGCTATCCATGGTAGGAAAATAAGAGTCACAAAGACAATTCTTGTCAACCCCACACACAAAAACCCACTAAATTACCTAGAATTTCACAATGATAACATAGCTATTAATGAATGACAATCATAAGATTAAACATTCATTGGATTCTAATAGCCAATATTACATTCACTATTTATGTATTCCATATCTATTTATTGAATGCCTGCTATGGTCTTGAAATGTTCTGGGCATTTGGAATCAATTGTTGGACAAAGCAAACACACTTCCATGGATCTCATATTCTATGCTAAGAAGGAAAAAGCAAGGTATAAAAATAATTAGTCCATAATATAGTATGTTAGATGATGGTAAGTGCAAAGGTAAAAAGACAAAGTTGAATAAAACGAAAGGAAACAAATCAGAACAGGGTCAGTTTGCAGAATTAAATAGGAGGGATCTGATTTCCTATTCACAAAATGAAGTACACATTACTATCATTCCTATTTTCAGAGTAACGGATTAAGTTTTACAAGTATGCCAAATTCATGCTTCAGTAAAAGGTGGAGCTGGAGTCAGACTCAGGGAACCTCGAACACTCCAGAGCCTTTTATGTCTGGAAATTTCTGCTTATATATTGTCTCATTGGTAAATGACATATTTACCATTTGCATTTAGGAAAATAGAGTAATCACAGTACTAGGTCAGTTGTGGTGGCCTTTCTGGAGACCAGGGCAGGAGAGAGCAATTCCAACTTTCATAATCCCAGGCTTAATTACCCAGTGGGCAGTAGGAACCTTCAGTCACCTGCAGAGTCTGCTGTTCAAACAAGACTCATGATTCTAATAAAGAATCGATATGGGAGGACCATTGCATATTTTCTCACTTGCTGAAAATGGAGAGACACTCACTGGGGATATTACCCCGGAGTAAAAGAGAAAGTGAGCATGAAGAAGGTTACACGTTTATTTTTAGTTTCAATTAATAATTTTTGCTGAGCCATCAAGGTTGGGGAGATTTTTTAAAAACTTGCAGTATAATTACTTTCTAATTGCTAGAAATGAGTAGACATCGGAGTGCAATATTCTTGTATTTTTTTAATTGTAAAATTATTGAACATCGTTTTACACACTCTAACACCTTTGTTATTACCGGAGAGAAATAAAATGTTGTCAGGACTAGGGATAGTTCATGTGAAAGGAGATCTCAGAGATTGCTCTGCCCAAATCCCTCATTTTAGAGATGATGAAATTTAGTGGCTCTGTGAAGGAAAATACCATACCTGGAATCCCTCCGACAGTGTCAAAAAAGAGACATTATATTTAGATCGTCACAGATTATTAGCAGTGGGAATCTTGCACCCTTTTGCTCTCATTCTCTAGGTAAGGAAAATGAATCCCAGTATAGGTTAAATGCTCTCTCCTTCTCCAACACATTTTCTACACAAACCACTGATTTTCTTTCATGCAAATACAGACATCTCTCACTTAAAACACTCTGTTGGCATTACTCTATTGTTACCATGATTTAGATAGGTATTCCCCAAAGGCCCAGTGTTAAAGGCGTGGTCTGGACATCATGGCATTTCTGAGGGGTGATAGAAACTTGCAGATATGGGGTCTAGTGGGAGAAAGCTAAGACATTGGGGTATGCTCTTGAAGGGGAGTATGCTTACCTCTCTCTTGCTTTCCAGTCAACATGAGGTAAGCCTTGTTATGGGCACAAAGCAATGATGGCAATAGTTCATGGGTTGGAACTTCTGAAATCATATGCCAAAATAAACCTTCTATCTTTTTAAGTTGATCTTTCTCAGGTATGTGTAACAGTAACAAAAAGCTGAATAACACCACTGTCTTGAGAATAAAGTTGAAATTTGTTACGAGGCACAAATGTTCTCCATTATTCATCCTTTACCTACTATTGCAGGTATGTCTCTTAATGTTCTACTGTTACACTTTGCCACCATATACTTTATGCTGGCTCCATGTCTGCTCCTACATTGGTTTTGGTCCTCTTTCTTGTAGGTTTCTTATCAGGTAACATGTCATCCAGGATGTTCTTTTTGCTCCCTCACTTTCTTTGGGTAGGTGTGTCTTTTCAGTACATTGAGGTGTTATACACCACTTAATGTTTTTGATAAAACTGGTATTTTCTATTGTTGGGAGTCAATTTAGAGCAGGAATTTTTTTATCTGTTTCCTCTTGTAGTACAATGTCTTGTACCTACAGAGTCCACAATGAATGTTTATTGAAAGAATAAATGAGTGGAGGAACAACTAAATAAGTGACTTGTACATTGGTGAAGGTTGTGGATTTCTAATAAAATTACTAAAAATATGTTTCAAGAAAAAAAGAAAAGTCAAAGCAGAGGTTTGGCTTCTTCTTGGAAAGTCTCCAAGGTAAAAAAATACCCTTGAAGAATTTTGTAATATAGATACAGGATTATGTATGTTTGATTAAGAAACATTTTCCAAAGATATTTTGTTGCTGTTATCTTTCTAAGCCTCAGTTTCTCCCTATGTAAATCTTAGCTCAGTAACTTCCTAACATTCTATTAATTGTAATAAATTTTATCAAAATTATGCAAATGAATTCTGACTCCTTCATTCACTTCTTTAAGATGGCAATTGAACTTATACTAAATTTGACAATGTATTCCAGGGAGGGACGAACACAGGAGTGAAATTAAAGGAACCTAGAGTCTAGCAAGAGAGATAAGAGGTACAAAGAAATCATTGTATCCAAAAATACTATACCTAATGTCCAATTGGATATGTAAAGAACATCGAGAGTTTCAAAGAGGTGAAAGGTTATTTCTATTTGTAGAGACTGAGACAATTTTATAAAAAGGAACCATTTGAGTAGAAACTTGCAGAATTTTGACATGAAAGGATTTCATAGATTACATTAATGGCAGGAATTCTCAAAGATATCCTGGACTTATCTTAAAACAAGATAATACCAGGAGCTCTCCTAGAGGCAGTCTTATTATTTTGCTATTGCAATGTTTGTATGTCTTGATCTCAGGAGTAATAAGGTAAGTATTATTTAACCTGGGTTGTTGGTCTCCCAACAGATTGTTTTAGAATCAAGGAGGTCACAGGTGCTAACAAGGTAAATATGCTTCAGATGGCAAAACCCAAAAGGAAATTAGAGTTAATAAAACATTCAATATAAACTTTTCATACCTTCAATAAATATTTTCTCAGACTGACTGTTGGGGCAGAGATATACTATTTGCTGAAAATAGATGAAAATGTGTCACCTTTGTGCTTAAAACCTAGTGATGAGTCAGTCATGGAGACAAAAAATAAAATCATAGCACAATTATTTTCCTAGTAGTGTGTATGATTGTGATAATCCTAACATGCTCCCAAGGGAATTTAAACTGATCCTTGCGCAGGTATTCTAGAGCAGAAAGAGTAAGAGATTATACATATTACTAAGCACAGAAACAAGGAGAATAGACTATATTATGTGATTGGTGCTTTTTTAAAGATGCAAAGAATTGTCTTTGCTTATTGACAAAAGCACTCTTTATTTTCTTCTTAGTGTTACATTCACATTTATAGTAGTTATCTTTGGCATCACAAAAGTATTGTTTTCTCTCTCTGATCTTTGTGCTACTGTTATTTTCATATATTTTACTTCTATATATTTATGAACCATATAATATTTTTAATTCTTTCTTTAAAAAGCAAATGTTTTTAAAGAGATTTTAAAAATCAGAGAAAAGGTGCTTTATTAGGTGCCCACAGAATTACCATTTCCTGGATGTGTTCCTTCCTGCTGTGGGTTCCTGTTTCTATCTGGTATCATGTTCCTTCTGTTTGAAGGAATTCATTTCACATTTCACATGGTACAAAACTGCTGTTGACCTCTTGAGATTATTTCAGATTTTTGTATGTCTAAAAAGTCTTTGTGTTGCCTTTGGTTTTGAAAGAGGTATTCACTGTGTGTAGTTTTCTTGGTTGAGAACCCTCCTCCACCAAACCTGGAATTCAATAATGTCAGGCCAGTATCTTGTAGCTCACCCTGTATCTAAAACAACCCTTATCTTTGTCCTCTGTAGGTACAGTGTGCCCTTTACCTCACAGGATAATTTTTCCTTTTAATCTTTAAAAGATGTGTCTTGTAATGTTCTTCACAATTCCTATATTCGTGGTTTGTTGAGTTTCTTAAATCTAATTTAATAATATTCATCAAATTTGGAAATTTTTAAGTTTTTATTTTTTCAACTATAACCCTTCTTAACATTTCCCAAATTCTGATTGCACAAATATTATGCCACTTAATTTTTTTTCCATTAGTTCTGTTGTTTCAGGATTTTTTTTCTCTTTCCATTTCATTTTGAATAACATCTATTACCATCTGAAAATTTTACTTATCTCTTCTTCAGTATCTAATCTTATTGTTAGTCCCATTTGATTTATTTTTAATATCAAATACCACTAAACATTCAATTTGGGTTTTTTTTTTAATTCCTTCCACATCTTTCTTTAATATGTCTATTTATTCCTCTTTTTTCTTGGACACAACGAGTATTTATTGTATCCATTTTATTGACCTTTTCTACTATTTCTGTCACCTGGGTAATCACCAGGACCAATTCTGTTCATTTCTTTTGTTTTTCATTATAACTGAAATTTTCCTGCTTCTTTGCACAGCTAGGTAAAATTTTGCTGGAAGGACGGTACTGAATTTTAAGCTTTTGGGCTGGATAATTTTGTATTTAAATATACTTTTTTCTTTGTTTTGGAATGCAGATAATTTAGTTGAAAACAATTCTATAGTTTAGGGTTTGTGTCTCAACTTTGTTTGAAAAACTCAAGAGAAGGCTTTAGATGAGATCTAATTTTACCCTGCTACTGAGGTGATACTCTTTCTTTGTACTTGACATGATATTCCATGTATTCTCAGGGCTCTCTCTCTCTCTCTCTCTCTCTCTCTCTCTCTCTCTCTCTCTTTCTCCATCTAGCAATCTTTATATCCATCCATCCATCCATCCATCCATCCATCCATCCATCAACTGTCTATCTTCAGTCTGGCTGGTAGCAGCACAAACAATTTCTGGCCCTGTTGGGCCTGGGGATTGTTCAGGCTCATTCTTCAGGTGGGTCTTTCCCAGTCTCCGGCAGCTCCTCACTTCCCTGTTCTGATCAGTGCTCAGTGGCAGACCTGAAGAGCATCCTGTGTACATCACTACTGTCTCTCTGTGCAAATCTTTCCTCGCTTTATGCCCATCTCCTCTCTAGGACTCTGCTCAGTGCAATCTGGTCTTCTTGGTCCACCCACCTCCACCCCAGCCCCAAACTCTCACCCCCTTCTCCTCCACACAGGAAGTACCAGGTTCTGTTTGGGCTCCTCCTGCTTCCCTGATCCCTGGAAGCCCTCCAGCCTGTCAGCTCAAGGTCATCACAGGACTTAACTCATTTGCTTCCCTTGTCTCCTAGATCACTTCTCTCGGGGTATTTCCCACGTATTTTGCCTCATTGTATAATAGGTAAAGGTAAACTAGAAGCAAAAATCATTCTTTGTGTATTATAGGAATTTGTGATTCAAGATTTCTTTCTCTTAAAATGAAAAGTTTTAAAACTTGGTTAAACTGATAGATATAATGCCAAAGGCCAAGAGAGAAGGGAGCACAAGAGAGAAAAGAGACATCATGGAGAAGATGACCAGTTCCACTGGGGGCTTGTTTGGGTGAATAGTCTGTGGAAAACTGGTGAGGATGATCCATTGAGTAGTCAAGTTCAGAGTGCTGAAGAAAGAGGCCTCGACTCTAGTGAGAGACTCAGGAGAGTTAATATTAAAGTAGTGTCAGGTTACTCAACCACACCTTTACCCTGAGGCATCTATGAACTAGTTCACTACTCATTTTGGGTGTCAGGAATTACTGGCTATCTTCTCCATGGCCATCTCTACCTCCTTTCTTCCTCAATGCGAGACCCTCTTCTTTGTTTGAGAGTGCACCTTTGTAAGTCATGTGCTCAGAGGACAGAAAATATCTCTGAAACAGGAATGGGTATAAACCAGTCATGAAGATCTGTCAGTGATGAGCTTAGACCGAGGAGGTGCCCTCAAACATACAAATTGTATGATTTTGGTTGAACTGCTTAAACTCACTAAACCTCAGTTCATTATTTTACATGTAGGGATAATAATGATATTGTGATTCACTAATATACTCAATATTGAATGTGGACTCAGTTTCATACACACTGCTAGAGACTCAAGAAACAATCTCTGTCACTGAATTTATCACCTCTCAATGAGCCCAATCCAAAAATTAATGACAATAGAGCAAGATAAATAGATATGTGAAGCACAATTACCTACTAGAATTTTATTTATTTCGAAGAATTAAGAATCCAGTCAGATAATGTATGGACATCTCTAAATGCACTGCCTGCATACAAAATTACCCAATAAATGACCAAGATGTTATTGTGGTAAATAGTTGCAAGCAGCACTGTTGAAGGGAAAGGCATTAACAGAACTCCATATTGCTGTGGCAATAAAATGTGAGATATTTGGGAAGGATGGCAATCAGCAAATGTAATCAAGATATTGGCTTATACATTAGGAAATAATTTAGCTGGTCTGACAATAGAGCTTAGCATTTGATCAAGGAGATCTTTGAATACCAAAAAAGTTCTGGAATAAGGAAGTTTGTACACCACACACGTATATTGCATATAAGTTTTCTATACAGAAAATATATATATGTGTGTGTATATATATATATACATCTATATATGTACATATATAAGAACTTTTACCAGTTTTCCTTAACTTCATAACTTTTACAAAGTAGCTTTGATCAATCTCTAACCAGAAGTGTCATCAGTGAATAATGCCATGAGAGCCGTATTAAACATATCCTGCACAAGTATATCCGGAGTAAAGATAAAGTGTCGACAGAATGATTGAGTTTAGCCTGCAAAATTGATTATTTTACTTCCCAACTCTTCAGCCTTTAATTGAAATGGATGGATTTGACGGAGCACCCTTGGCCTTGGCCACAGTGTCTGGCAGAGCCTGAAAACTGACACCCTGACTCTGGAGGGCACAGAGCCAGAGGTTTCCGTGGGTCACTTCGCCCTCCCTGTTCCATCCCATTGAAGAGGATGGGATCAATGGGAAATCAGCCAGGTCGACGCTCTGACGCCTTTTGTCCTCGTTGCAGGGAAATGGAGCTGATGCTGCCCCGATAGCAGGGAATAAAATTGGATTTTAGTGCACACTGAATTGTTCAGCCACCCACAAAAGTTTAACTCTCAACCTCAAAAGGTGTCTGCAGTAAAAGCGAGGGCTTTGCCTGGAAAAGAGCAGGATCCTACAAATTGGGATGGGGACATGGACATATGGGAGGACCCTGAAGGGGCTGGGGACATTGAACTATGACATTCTGATGAGTTTATTTTGGCAAAGTTGTTGAGTCCCCAGCCTTAGCAATGGCTGAAGCATCCCTACCTCTTGCATGAAAATCACCCCCCTCCAGTGGGGGAGGGATATCACTGCTTGGAAAAAAAAAAAATCTGGTAATTGTTCTTCCATAATAATTAACCAAATCTGCTCTGGCTAAGTTGGACTATGGGTTGGACCAGTGATTCTGATACTGCCACGTTTGGTGCCACATTCTCCATAATGACAGCCTTTGAAAGCACCAGGTGAATGATGTCAAATAACTCAAGGAACTGTGTAGTATCGACTAAAAAATGCAGAATGAAAAGCTGCTGCTTCCATGGTAAGATATGGGACATTCCAGACAAACACACAGCTAACCAAACAAGTTTCACGCACTTGACAAACCGACCTCATGATCTACCACTTAGAAATTGTATCCTAGCTCACCTTTCCCGTGTGGTGCCTTGGTGCACGATTTCAGGAATGTTGGCTTGGCCGGGCTCAGTCTTGGAAACCAGCTGTGGCTCTAATGGCATTAGCCCAGTTGACACACGTATGTGGTAGGCAAAGGAGCTGCAGTCCTGTTTTTACAGAACTCTTATTTGGAATTCTATGGTGAAAAATAAGACTTAGGAGTGTGTGAGTGTGTGTGTGTGAACATGTATGTTCATATAGGGATATTTACATATATAGAGATAATTACATTCTAATAAGCATCAAAAAACCTCTATTATCATTTAGTGTGTTCTATTGTTCTGTGTCCCAAGCATCATTAGAAAGACGAATCAAGATGTGAAGAAACCCATTGCTTAGGGATTGATTACCCCAGCTTTCGTTGGACTATTATTTGTTCTTAGAGGGCCTTAAAGATTGTTAATCAATGAATGCTACCAGTGATCTTCTTCGATACACTATGAGAACTTTTTTTTCATCAGTTTTATTTATAATGTTAAAAACATAGGAGTGTAGATGTAGATGCAATCTCATAATAAGGTGGAATGATTAATACATTACACTGTGCTCGAGAGGAAATATTACATAGTCATTAAAATATTTCATATGAAGACTTTCTGAGGATATGGGGAAATATTTATAATATAATGCTACTGTAAATCAGCATGCAAGACTACGTATTTACCAATACATAATGCACATTGTATACTCATTTGCACACTTATATATACATAATCATAAAAGGAACCACATCAAATTTAACAGTTCATCTAAAGTTCAGTAGTGTGTGTTATCAGTTTTTTGTTTTTATGATCAGAATGACTGACAAGAACAACTTAGAGGAGGAAAAGTTTATTTTGGCTCATGGTTTTAGAGGTTCAGTCCATGGTGGGTTGACTTCATTGCTCTGAACCCAAGTGAGGCAGCACATTATGGTGGAAGGCTGGGATGGAAGAGTGCTACTCCAACATTGTGGCCAAGAAGCACAGGAAGAAAGGGGAAGGAGCTGCAGGGAAGATAAATCCCTCCAGGGCATGACCTCAGTGACCCACCTCCCCCAGTCGCACCCCTCCCCCCCACCTGTGGTTACAACCAAGTTAGTCCAGCCAAACTAGCATGGACTGATGATATTACATTTCTCATAACTCAATCATTCCACCTCTGAATACTCCTGCACTAATACAAGAGCTTTGCTATTCTGTTCTTCATACTTTTAAGAAAGTGTTTAATGGGTGTACATTGAATTTTGAACCAGAGCCATCAAAAAGAAAACAAAATAAAACCTGTCTAAAGGGAAAGTGTCCTATGAGGCCTCTTAGTTATCAAATCACTGACCTTTTCCCCTAAACCTCAGGAGTTCATTATAATTATCCCAGCATCCACTGAGAGGGAATCCAGGTTCCCCAGAAGGTGAAATAACTTGCTAGAGTGAGACAGCGACTTAGTAATAGAGTCAGTTCTGAACTCTACCCATGAACGCCAACAGCTGCTGTGAAAAGTTTGGGGTCTTTTGCTTCTGTTGTTCAACCAGCTGTTTTATGTTTTTTGACCTGTACCTCTGCGGCAATGGTAAATATCTGCTTCCCTTTCCATGAGAGGCATTTATTGGAAGCATTAAGATCCCTACTGATATAGCTTACTTCGTGACATTTTCCAAAGTCACAAGGAATATGACATGACATTTTACAGGGCTGTGATTTTGCAAACATTTCTATAAAACATCCTGAAAGTTTCTCATTAAAATAGACTAATTTGACTGGGACAACTGACAGTTTAGAAGGTTTCTTTTTGCATCACAACCAGGTCCTCCAGCTTCTGATTCATGCATTTGTTATCTGCGGGTACTTTGCTAACCCATGGAGGACACGATGCTAATTTCTTTAAACTTCTTATTACATTTGAGGAAATCTACTTGTGTTCCATGACAGATTTTTCATCAAGAAAAAGGAGTTATGACTTTCAAAGTCCTTTATAAATTTACCCAAACTCAAGATTTACTAATACTGAGGTTACATTAATCATAGATGGAGCATTGATAAAATCATATGAGTCTATAACAAGGTGTGTTCGGTGTTAAAAAAATTTATACAAACAAAAATAAGTGAACCAGTACAATGTGGGACTACTGGTGCAAGCAACATTATACAGCTTTGCTCTAGGGCTTCTCAGAAGTATTATCTTAACAAAACCAATTTGGTTTTCCAGAAGGTAGAAGTTGACATTATATTTTTTATAATTTTGTCTTCATCCTCCTCCTAGAAGTCAACCCTAGGAATGTGCACATGATCATGTCTGACCAATCACAGAGTCCAATCATTTTTTCAACAATAATTGGTTGAAGATGTGTGCAAATGAATCATACAGGCCAATCTGAACATTCCCTAGAACATGATATGATAAAAGAAAGCAACATGCTTTTTCATTCACCCTCATTCTCTTCATCCTCTTTCCTTAGAATATTCTTCTCCACAGCTTTTATCATCATCCTCCACAGTACACATTTTAAAATTTAATTTCTTTATTATCTCTCTCCCCACCATCACATGTAAACCACATGAGGACATAACTCTACTTCTATTCTGTTCACTGGCATACCTGGCTTGCAACTTTTAGTAGGTGCCTAATGAATATTTGTTATTGAGTCCTGACTGTATCAAGAAGTATAGAGTGTACCATGTTTCTCAGTTTGTTTCAAAATACAACTTTCTGTCCACAAGGCATTTGGAGATCTGTGCGGAATATACGTCACACAACACTTTGTTGGTAAGGGTTTAAATAAAAGAAATACTTGAACATGGTTATTTTTGAAATGAGGAAAGTAAGATTCATGGAGGTTATAATTGACCCAAATGTCCACTGCACTTGAAGTTTTTGCTGTTGAACTGTTAAGGTTTAGAAATGAGGTGTCCCCCAAAAGTTCATGTGTGAGACCATCCATGCAAAAATGTTCAGGGGTGAAATGGTTGAATAGTGAAAGTTCTAACCTAATCAGTGGATTAATCCAGTGATATATTGGCTCTGTGATAACTGAGCAGTGGGGTGTAGCTGGAGAAGTTGGATCACTGGGGGTATAATTTGAGGTTTATATTTTGTCTCTGATGAGCGGTTCTCTCTCTCTCTCTCTCTCTCTCTCTCTCTCTCTCTCTCTCTCTCTCTCTCTTTCTCTGTATCTTTCCCTGGTGCCATGTCCTGAACTGATTTCCTCTGCCTTGTCTTTCTGCCATGATATTCTGCCTCACCCTGGGCCCAGAGCTATGGAGTTGGCAAACTCTGGACTGAACCTCTAATAACCAGGAGCCGAAATAAACTTTTCCTCCTCTAATCATTGTAGTTGGTTCTTTTGGTCAGCACGACCAAAGCTGACAAATACAGTGAACGCCTCTGCATAGGTAATGTCCACTTCATACCAGGTCACTGATGGGTGACTCCCCTGGCTCACCATCTCACTGAAACATCAATGGGATCAGAGGAGTTGGAATGGAGTCTCTCTTTTATCTGCTAAGCTGAAGATGCAACTTCTCCAAGCCATATGCCACAGTGCGAGTAGACTGTTCCCCCGTTGGTGTTTCCAACATAGAAATAACTGCCTCCCACCTCTATGATGCTTCTTCACCTTTGAAAGATCCATGTTTTCCTTAGGGGTATAAAGAATATGTGTGTAATAAAACAAAAACTTGCCCGAAACTCAGTGTAAAGGAGGGGTTACAGGTTGTACTATGGGCATTCATTTAACCAATATTTATCAAGTGTCCACTAGGTGCCAGTTGCTTGGTTAGACACAGAGGGTACAAAATGGACATTATGTCTCCTATGTGAAATTTACGCAGCAGTCAGGGAGTTGAAGAACAAGTAAACTCATGAGATACGTACTTTGATGATTGTGATAAATGTCATCCAGAGACACGCACACGAGATTTGTGCGTGAGAGAGCTCAAGTTTAGATGGTTCTCTCTGAAAAGTTCTGTGGTTCTGCTCTTCATAAATAGGTAGCTCCAGGAGCACCATATTTGAAATGAGGAAGAGAAACTCCATTCATACTAACCTAGCCTGTGGCCTTTTAGAAACAAGCACTGAAATTGATTCTAGAGTTAAATTCTTTCCTTTTTTCCATTGAGTAATTTGGCAGCATCAAAAAAACCCTCCAAAAAGACCCAACCTCCCACCAAAAAGATTTTATGCTGAACTGGACCTCAGATTAGATGCCAAGTGCTTTATGCATGTAATAGCACTACTCTTCATTATCCATTATTTATCAGCTTGGGGAGATTGGACTAGAGAGAGCAAGACCCCTTAGTTTAATGTGAGGTCTTTATCTTTCGGCTTTTTGAGCACAAACATGCCAAGAGAAGCTGTTGAATTGTTGTTAGCAAGCGCACACATCATTGGCTAGCCAGCTCACAGCCTGAAGTGTGCAGGACCTCAGAAATGAAGCCACTTGAAAATTCAACTGGGTTCTTAAGGGAGTTGGTCTTGGCAGGGAATTTAACTATAGAGCCATGGGGTTAGGGTGGGTGGTGAGGTTTAAGACAAATGTTTTTTCCTTTGAATTATTCTAGTTCTTTCTTCATTAAACAGATTTTCTCAAACTTGGCTGTACATTGGTGTCACCCAGGGAGTTAAAAAAATAAACTGATGCCTGAGTCACATCCTAAGAGAGTTTGATTCATTTATCTGGTGAAAGACTTGGGGGCTTTTCAAAGCCACCCAAGTGATGCTGATTTACCTTCAGTGCTGAGATCTGCCTCTGTGGATATAGGAATGACAGCAATGTCAAACTTAAGTTCAGGACGAAGGTCAATTAGTTCAGGCCTGGGTGTCAACCCTGCCTTCCTAACATTTACAAAAGATGAAATTAGTCCACTGATAGGCAGATCTTATTTAATCTAGTATTGTGTCACCATTTTGAACATTTTGGACAACTGGTCCTTTGGCCAGGTAAAGTTCCCAATTATTTTCTTCACTGAGGGGTTTCCAACTTGTCTACTTTGAGGGGGCAGAATGGCTAAACCATTTTAAGAATGGGGAAATGTGGCCCCTGAGTGTCTAACCTGAGTGTGAGCCAAGTGTGCAGATGGCTAGAGAAGATAGGAACCCCAGGGACAATGGAAAGTACCCAAGGGTACTGGTCTAAGATGTATACGAAGAAGGCAAGAAATCACTGATGGAGTAGTTCCAAAAACTTTTCATCAGAAATATTGTTTTCAACTATGTCCACTCTACTTTTTTATATTGAAAAACTCTTCTTACAACATGAAAGCATCTCCTGTGAAAACATTTAATCATAGCCTTTGTATTTGCTAAGTAGAGTTTCTTTTCAGTAAGATAAAATCACGAATATCATTCCAACTCAAAGCAAAGAATCTGAAATTTGAGTGTGTTCTGCACAGGTGTTTGCATGAGTGCATGACTTCTAACAAGCTTTTCTAAAAGTGAAAAGTGGAGGTTGGATTCACGGGTCTATTCAGAGTCCCAAGGGAACCCAGGTCCACAGAAAGAGAAAGGAGCCAATAGATATTAATCACTTATAATGGGCCAGGCACTTTGCTGAAAGATAGATACCATCACCCTCATTCCATAGGTCAGGGAATTTGGGCTCTGAGAAGCCAAGCGATTGGCTCAGAGTCCCCAGGCAGTGAATGGAGCTGGGATTCAAATTGAGTCCTCTGTCTTCGGAGGCCATTTCCCCTACTCCATGCTAACCCTGTGGGGACTTCTGAATTTAGATTTTCATCAGCAAGAGAGACTACTCCTTGGCCTCAAAGGAAGCCACTTTTATTGAGTCTCTGAGATTTCCTGCACCTCTCTCCTAGAATGAGAGGCTGAGCTAATAGGCCCACTGAGGAAGTCCCTCTGGCTTCGACTCTAGGTGCATTAGAGAGTGCTGACCGAGGGAGGAGCTTTGGCTTCAGTAGGCTGGGGTTTAACATGGTTCCATCACTCACCAGTTGTTCTACTCCGGGCAACTCATTGTCCTTTCTGAGCCTTCTGTAAAGTGGGGCAGTGATAATACCTATCACACAAAATGAGGATTAAAAGAGCAATGTGTTAGACACATAACACAGTACATGGTAATTACCCAGTAGAAGTGAGCTATTGCCGTTATTACCATCCATGTCCACTTGGGCTTGTGTCCCCATCTTGTCTCCAATAGGCAGGTGCAGAAACCCAGTGTCAGCCTTCACTGATCTTCCCTTGACCCTAGAACTCAGCAACTCAGCCTGAGCAGTGTCCACTGCTGCCTCAGCTCCTGCCTCCCTTCTAACTGCATATTGATTTCATCTCCCTGCATTCTCAACCTCCGTTCACTTGGAGGTAATGCAATTGCTTATTTCAGAATGAGAGCAAAGAGAACCGACTCCTCTTCTTTGAAGAACAGCTGAAAAACCCTCAATTTTATACCGTGTTAATCAGGCCTGAAATAAGTGACAGAAAACCAATAGGCAGCCTGGAAATCTGCTAGAAAAACACTCCTGGAAGACTCATTGGTTTCTCATGCATATGTGAGAATGGTGATTTCTGGAGCACTTCAGAAGCTGTCGTTTTGACCTATGTTCAAATTGGAGTGAGGCCAGCAAGGGCAGGGGTCTCAGCTCAGACCCCCATGTCTCCACCTCATTGTTGAAGAGGACAACTGGTTTATAGTCCAGTTGATGGGAGCCCATGACCACTCTATCGGGATGACATTTCTAGAATATGCGCCTACACACAACCCATGCCCCGGACTTGATACACACTGGACTGATTTGTATTTCAGCATCATGATGACTAAACAAACATGATGTCAAATTCTAATTAAGATACTGAAAGGCCAAGTCAAGGTCACAAGTGGCTAGTCCTTTGTTACAGGTTCTGTATAACACCAATGTCCATAGTACCCATTTCACTGTTGAACACTTCCCTGTGTATTATCTCATTAACAGGAACAGCAGTGCTGGAGGGAGGGGCCCTTGCTCCAATAACTGCCATTCAGCTATTTTTGTTTTATTTGATTTGTAAAATAGGAATCTTAATCCCAACTTCACAGGACAATTGTAAGTGTTGAATGACTGCCCTAACAGGTAGTCACAATTCAATTATACGTGCTATGGAATCCAAACCCATGGAGTTGAACCTTCATGGAATTCTCACATTCCAATAGGAGCAAGACCCAGAGTTGAATCCAGGTCTTCAGAGCTCCATTTAACTTAATCAAAACCCAAAACTCCTGTTGGAAATTCTCAGATCCAACTTGTATGTTACTCCTATGGGACAACAGGGACAGGTCAGGAGGGACAGGAGGAAAGAGAGGACTCACAGAACACCATGGAAAGAGAACATCCTCAGAAGTCAGAAAGTCCAGGTTTGAATGATTCCATTTGGTCACTGTGTGACCTTGAATGGCTGCTTTAATCTGAGCTTCCATTTCTTAATTAATAAAGTGACATAGAAATATTTGCCTGGCAGAATTTTTTTTTCCAAAAATTAAGCAAGATGGGGGGCAATCCAAGATGGTGGACTAGAGGGTGACTGTATCTCCAGTCACTCCAGAACCCAGGATTCAAGAAAGGGAGGCATTGAGAGACTCGGACTAAAATAGAACCACTGGGTGAGTCGCCCCCACCCATTGAAGCTCGGCCTGGACGGCAGGCCCAGATTCAGGTGGCTTATTAGAGTAGGGCAGGGCAGCTAGAGTCTCCCCCAGGCAGCCCTGAACACTCCAGAGGTGGGCTACTCCCACAGGGCCAGATTCTCCAGCTTCTCGGAGCAGGTCCCCCAGTGAGACCCTTTCTGCAAGAACCAGCTCTAAGTCCCTGAGCCAGCTCGCAGCGAGCTCCAGCCCACCCGCAGGTTGCTTCAGAGACCAGGACAGGGCAGCCAGGGACTTCCCCAAGCAGCCGGGCTCCCTCCGGCGGGAAGCTAGCTTCTCGGAGCAGACCACCCAGTGAGAGCCTTTCTACACAGAGCCAGCCACAAGTCCCCAAGCCAGTGGGGACCTCCGACCCGCAAGAAACCTCTGGGACCAGGGCAGGACAGCCAGAGACCTCTCCAGGTCTCTCTCCCTGGAACCAGTAGCGGGCTAGGGGCAGCTTTCTTCGGAAGCACTGCATTTTCAAGTTACTCCAAGAATTCAGGCTACAGAAGGCTGGGAAGTGATACACTGGAAATCTACAGAACACTATAAGCCAATAGAGGAAATCTGCAATATCACAGAGTCCCACTGACATCTGACCAATATGAGAAAATAAGGGAAGAAAATGTCCCAAACAAACCTAGATACTATATCAATAAAACCCAATGACAGCACAGCAGAAGAAATGTCACAAAGGTAGTTCAGAATGTACATAATTAAAACAATCAGGGAAGCAAACAAGGAGATGAAAGAGCAAATGCAAGCATTGAAGGAGGAGATGAAAGAGCAAATGCAGGCATTAAATGATCACACCAATCAACAGTTAAAAGAGCAAATAGATCATTTCAATAAAGAGTTAGAGATACTGAAAAAAAAACAAACAGAAATCCTTGAAATGAATGAAACAATAAACCAAGTTAAAAACTCCATAGAAAGCATAACCAAGGATAGAACACCTGGAAGACAGAACCTCAGATATTGAAGACAAAGCATTTAATCTTGAAAACAAACTTGACCAAACAGAAAAGATGGTAAGAAATCATGAATAGAATCTATAAAAATTATGGGATATCACAAAAGGGCCAAATTTAAGAATTATTGGGATTGAGGAAGGCTTAGAGAAACAAACCAAAGGAATGAACAATCTATTCAATGAAATAATATCAAAAAATTTCCCACATCTGAAGAATGAAATGGAAAATCAAGTACGAGAGGCTTATAGGACTCCAAATATTCAAAATTACAACAGACCCACACCAAGGCACATTATTATGAAAACACCTAACATACAAAATAAAGACAGAATTTTAAAGGCTGCAAGAGAAAAGAATCAAATTACATTCAGGGGGAAACCAATAAGAATATCAGCAGATTTTTCAATCCAGACCCTAAAAGCTAGAAGGGTCTGAAACAACATTTACCAAGCCCTGAAAGAAAATGGATGCCAACCAAGAACCTTATACCCAGCAAAACTTACTTTCAGACTTGACGACAAAATAAGATCCTTCCATGATAAACAAAAGCTAAAAGAATTTACAAAAAGAAAGCCAGCATTACAGAACATTCTCAGCAAAATATTCCATGAGGAAGAGATGAAAAACAACGATGCAAATCAGCAACGGGAGGAACTAGCCTAAAGGAATAGCTAAATAAAGGAGAAACCAAATCATGTCAAAAAACAAAAATGAGTCAAATGACTGGGAATACAAATCATATCACAATAATAACCCTGAATGTTAATGGCCTGAACTCATCAATCAAAAGACATAGACTGGCAGATTGGATTAAAAAGAAAAATCCAACAATATGCTGCCTGTAAGAGACTCATCTCATAGAAAGAGATACCCATAGACTAAAGGTGAAAGGATAGGACAAAACATACCATACACACGGACACAGCAAAAAAGCTGGAGTATCCATCCTCATTTCAGATAATGTGGACTTCAAGCCAAAATTAGTCAGAAGGGATAAAGAAGGACATTACATAGTGCTTAAGGGAAGCATAAATCAGCAAGACATAACAATCATAAATATCTATGCCCCAAACAGTGGCTCATCTATGTACGTCAAACAAATCCTTCTCAATTCCAGAAATCAAATAGACCACAACACAATAATAATAGGCGATTTTAACATACCTCTCTCACCACTGGATAGATCGTCCAAACAAAAATTGAATAAAGAAACCATAGATCTCAGTAACACAATCAACAATTTAGACTTAACCGACTTATATAGAATATACCATCCAACAAAGAACGAATACACTTTCTTCTCAGCAGCACATGGATCCTTCTCTAAAATAGACCATGTTTTATGCCACAAAGCTACTGTTAGCAAATACAAGAAGATAGAGATACTACCTTGTACTCTATCAGATCATAATGGATTGAAATTAGAAATAAATGATAGAATAATAAACAGAAACTTCTCCAAAACTTGGAGATTAATAATACACTATTATAGGATGAATGGATAACAGAAGACATCAGGAAGGAAATTAAAAAATTCTTAGAAGTAAATGAGAACAAAGACACATCATATTAAAATCTCTGGGACACTATGAAAGCAGTACTTAGAGGCAGATTTATTTCATGGTGCGCATTCAACAAAAGAAGTAGAAATTAACAAATAAACGACTTAACACTACAACTCAAAGCCCTAGAAAAAGAAGAGCAGACCAACACCAAAAGTAGTAGAAGACAGGAAATAGTTAAAATCAGAGCTGAAATCAACGAAATTGAAACAAAAGAAACAATTGGAAAAATTAACAAAATATATAGTTGGTTCTTTGAAAAAATAAACAAAATTGATAAACCCTTAGCCACACTAACAAAGAGAAAGAGGGAGAAAACTCAAATGACTAAAATTTGGAATAAACAAGGAAATATCACAACAGATAGGATTGAAATACAAAACATAATTAGAAGCTATTTTGAAAATCTATACTCCAACAAAACAGAAAACCTCGAAGACATCAACAAGTTTCTAGAGACATATGAATTACCTAAACTGAACGAGGAGGACATACACAACTTAAATAAATCAATTTCAAGCAATGAAATACAAGAGGTCATCAAAAGCCTACCAACAGAGAAAAGTCCAGGACCAGATGGGTTCTCAGCCGAGTTCTACAGAACCTTTAAAGAAGAGCTCATTCCAATACTTCTCAAAGGATTCCACAAAATAGAAGAGTAGGGAACCCTCCCAAACTCATTCTATGAAGCCAATATCACCCTGATACCTAAACCAGACAGAGACACATCGAGGAAACAAAATTTCAGACCAATATCCTTAATGAACATTGACGCAAAAATTCTCAACAAAATTTTAGCAAATTGCATACAAAAATATATTAAAAAGATAGTGCACCACGATCAAGTGGGTTTTATCCCAGGGATGCAAGGTTGGTTCAACATCAGGAAATCAATAAATGTCATTCACCATATCAACAGACTAAAAGTTAAGAATCACATGATTATTTCAATAGATGCAGAAAAAGCATTTGATAAAATACAGCATCCCTTCATGCTCAAAACACTAGAGAAAATTGGGGTAGTGGGAACATTCCTTAACATTATAAAGGCCATCTATGCTAAGCCCATGGCCAATATCATTCTAAATGGTGAAAAACTGAAAGCATTCCCCCTAAAAACTGGAACAAGGCAGGAATGCCCTCTTTCACCACTTCTATTCAACATTGTTCTTGAGACTCTAGCCAGAGCAATTAGACAAACCAAAGAAATTAAAGGGATACGAATTGGAAAAGAAGAACTCAAACTATCCCTGTTCGCTGATGAGATGATTATATATTTAGAGGAACCTGGAAATTCCACAGAAAACTCTTAGAACTCATAAATGAATTCAGTAAAGTAGCAGGTTACAAGATCAATGTTCATAAATCCAATGCATTTTTATACATAAGTGATGAATCTTCAGAAAGAGAAATTAGGAAAACTACCCCATTCACAATAGCATTGAAAAAATTAAAATACTTGGGAATCAATCTCACAAAAGAGGTGAAAGACCTCTACAATGAGAACTACAGAACACTTAAGAAAGAAATTAAAGAAAACCTTAGAAGATGGAAAGATCTCCCATGAGCTTGGATAGGCAGAATTAATATTGTCAAAGTGGCCATACTACCAAAAGTGCTATACAGATTCAATGCAATTCCAATTAAAATCCCAATGATGTACCTTACAGAAATAGAGCAAGCAATTATGAAATTCATCTGGAAGAATAAGAAACCCAGAATAGCTAAAGCAATCCTCAGTAGAAAGAGCAAAGCAGGGGGTATCGCAATACCAGATCTTCAACTCTACTACAAAGCAATAGTAACAAAAACGGCATGGTGTTGCTACCAAAATAGAAAGGTAGATCAATGGTACAGAATAGAGGACATGGACACAAACCCAAATAAATACAATTTTCTCATACTAGACAAAGGGGCCAAAAATATGCAATGGAGAAAAGATAGCCTGTTCAACAAATGGTTCTGGGAACACTGGAAAACCATATGCAACAGAATGAAATTAAACCCCTATCTCTCACCCTGCACAAAACTCAACTCAAAATGGATCAAGGACCTCAGAATCAGACCAGAGACCCTGCATCCTATAGAAGAAAAAGTAGGTCCAAATCTTCAACTTGTTGGCTTAGCATCAGACTTCCTTAACAGGACTTCCATAGCACAAGAAATAAAAGCAAGAATCAACCACTAGGATAGATTCAAACTAAAAAGCTTTCTCTCAGCAAAGGAAACTAACAGTAATGTGAAGAGAGAGCCTACAGAGTAGGAGAATATCTTTGCCACTCATACTTCAGATAGCGCTTATTTCCAGAATCTATAAAGAACTCAAATACTCTACACTAAGAATACAAATAATCCAATCAACAAATGGGCTAAGGAAATGAATAGACACTTCACAGTAGAAGATCTACAAGCGATCAACAGATATTAAAAAAATGTTCAACATCTCTAGTAATAAGAGAAATGCAAATCTAAACCACCCTAAGATTTCATCTCACCCCAATTAGAATGGCGATTATCAAGAACACAAGCAACAATAGGTGTTGGCGAGGATGTGGGGAAAAAGGTACACTCATACATTGCTGGTGGGGTTGCAAATTAGTGTAGCCACTCTGGAAAGCAGTATGGAGATTCCTCAGAAAGCTTGGAATGGAACCACCATTGACCCAGCTATCCCACTCCTTGGCCTATACCCAAAGGACTTAAAATCAGCATACTACAGAGATACAGCCACATCAATGTTCATAGCTGCTCAATTCACAATATCCAGATTGTGGAACCAACCTAGATGCCCTTCAGTTGATGAATGGATAAGGAAACTGTGGTATATATATACAATGGAATATTACTTCGCCCTGAAGAATGATAAAATTATGGCATTTGCAGGCAAATGGATGAAATTGGAGAATATCATGCTAATGAATAAGCCAATCTCAAAAAACTAAAGGACGAATGATCTCGCTGATAAGCGGATGAGGACATATAATGGGGGGTAGGAGGGGTTAGCATTAGGGTTAGGGTTAGGTTTAGGGTTAGGAATAAGGAGGGTGGTAAGAATGCAGGAAGGTAGGACTGTATAGAGGGAAAAGAGGGGTGGGAGGGGTGGGGGGGAAGGAAAAAACATAACAGAATGAATCAAACAACATTGCCCTATGTAAATTTATGATTTTTAATGAAAAAAAATTAAGCGAGATGGTATGGTAGGTGCAGACACACACTTGGGATATGGCACATCTACCCAATTGAGTACTGGGGAGAATAATGGAAAATGTAAAGTGGAGTAGAATGGGGCATGTGAACATATGAGCTGTCCTCCAACAGGGAGAAGGACTAGAACCCCAAATCAAGAATCTTAGTACAACCAGGTCAGGTGTTTGTCAATTTCACAGACTGGCCCACAATTAACATTGACAGTGGACGCCCTAGATGACCCAGACCCACAGCTGCAAACAAGACCTACAGTGATCTGACTTCTCAGGGCAACTCTGTCTCAGGCTGAGGGAAGAATTCTAAATTTGTTCCAATGATGGAAGGTGAGAGCCATCTATATACCAATTGAAAAAGTTGAAAGAGATAACCCATGCAGAATGGACCTAGCTGAGCTCAGTACCAGTCCATCATGGGTTCAATAAACATGGTTTTCCTTATTCTGGTACTTCTTATTTCCTTATTCTTGGTACTTCTGGTGCTCACTGCAGACAGCTCTACAAGAGGCTCTGTCCAGGGCCAACCACGGCTTATGTTCCATCTCTATTTTACTAACCTTGTTCCCTTGTGTAAGTCATTGCATCTCAGATTCCTCATTTCTAGAATGGTATTAATGATAATATGTATATTAGGAGGCCAGTGGAAGCCTTTAGGAAATACCCCAAATTATTTAGCACTCACTAATGTCAGCATTTATCATCTTAATTTTATACCTAAAATGCTATAGTATACCTAATATGTGTCATGTAAAATACCCAATATACTATTATTAAGTTCAATGCATTAGGAATACAGATCTCATAAAAATAGGAGGGAGACAAATAGGGTAGAAGAAAGAGACCAGTGGAAGGCAGCAGAGGAAGCACAGGAGAGGTACTGGGGAACGAAACTGACCAAACTATCGTTATACTGTGTGCATGTACAAAGAAGTAACAGCAAACCTCACTATTAGGTGCAACTGTAATGTATTAATAAAAAATTAAAACAAAAAAAGAAAAAGGAGTCTTTGAGGGTATCACTCACTTACCAGGTTGGATATCAGAGACTCCCAGCCTCAGTGACTGAAGTGTAGAGATGGGAAAATCTCCTGAGCATCCCGAAAAGGGGATGAAATCAGGATGTCAGAGCAAATTGGGTTAAGGCTTGCAGGGCCAAAGGTCTGAAGCTTATACTTCCAGAATCAAATAATGACAGCCATCTTAAGGAAGGAAGTCAAAGAATTCTGTGTGATCCTGTCTCTAGTATCACATAATAGAAATGGGAGTACAGAAGCTACCATCCATGGATCTATGGGATTCCCTTGCACATACAGGGTCCAGCATGGAATGAGATCACCTGGGCCACAGGAAATCCTTCAGCAATTTCAGAGAGTTCAAGGTTCCTCAGAACTCACCCAGGGGGTCAGGGCTTTGTGATGCTCTATTGAGCCCACGAGAGGTCTTTACACTTATCAGGTCTGGGTTAGACCTATTAATCGGCCCTCTTTGACCTACATGGAGACAAGAGTCAGTCCTCTCTGTCTAGGTTTGCTTGAGATTCAGAGAAAGTCCTGCCTATTTCATGCGATCATAGATGTTGAAAGAGTCCGGCTTAACCTTACAGAGAATGACATTTTCCCAAAGCTTCATGGTTTGCAAAGTAACTGGCATATGTAATATCTCAATTGTTTCTGATATGGATCCCAGGTGGCAAATATTATCAGACAAGAAGAAGAGTTGAGAGTTTCCACATTGGAAACAGACCGAGATGAGTTTCGATCCCTTGCCTCAGTTTTTCTGTCTCCACCGAGGCAGTGAGTGAAGGAGAGAGAATTAATGGACACAAATTCTCCCTCATGAAGCTTAAAGCCTAATGAAGGCAGATGAGCCATAAATAAGTAAGCAACTGCATGACTATATAATTACTAATTGGCAAAGTACTACAGTAATAAACAGATCGCTAAGACTGAGTTAAAGAAGACAGTAATCTACTCTGTTAATACCTCTCAGCATGAGAGGTAAAATGAAATTAGAACTGAGACTGGCAGGAGGAAACTGATCCTGTCACTCAAAACACTGGAAGATGCAAACTGGCTATTGCCTGGGGAATGATGGCCCTCCGTGGGACATACAGGGCCATCCCTAGTCCCTCTTCTGACACGTAGGTTCTTCTCAATCGTGGGGGCTTGAATGTGCAGTTTGCTTCAAGTTGATCAAACTGAGACTCAGAATCAATGGAGAAAATCGTCCAGGCTTTACAGCTCCAAGAGGGAGTGGAGAAAGGGTTCCATCCCAATCCTTCTTAAGTCAGATCTCACCCCTTTGCCACCATTGTCTGTTGCCTGAGGAAGAGTCACACAGATGGATCAAGGCACAGGTGCCCAGCAACTCTGGAGTGGAGCTTGTGTGTCCCACACAGCTTATCCTGACTCCAGCCTGCATTATCCCACATGGTCTCTCCCCAGGATTGCCTCTGTGCGAGGTGAAACGTATTCTTAGAGCATATCCTATTTTTTTTTTAAATAAAAGCTTCTTCTTATTTCTTCTCTTTGACTCTTTCAAACTAAATATAGTTTGACTTTATCAACAGAGTCCGGGCTGCACTGAAGCTCTCTGAGTTGGGTTTCACTGAGGACCTTTGGGGTGGTACCCAGGAGAGGAACCCACTCCAGAGCAGATGGAGGAGACTCCAGGGTGCTGGGCTAGAGGGTCGTGGAAACGTGGCAGTGGCAGCCGCAGGGACAGCTATGTCGCAGGCGTCTGGGTGCCAGGTATGAAGCTGACTCAACCAGAAAGAAGTCGCTGCTAGGATGAATTATGTGTCTGTGATTTCACGAAGGCATCGTAAAACAAACAACACCCAGTGTGAGACGGAGTCCCTTTAAATTCACAGCCTGTTCTCTGGGAAGAGGTCCGTCAGGTCAGGATGCAGAGAAGGAGAGAGAGAGAGAGAGAGAATGAGTGCGCGTGTGATCATAGACATATATATATTTTTAATTTAAAAATCATTGAATACACAAAATGAAAAACTAGAATACAAAAGCATTTCACAGTTTTTAAAACAAATGATATCTTCTAAATTATTATTATTTTTATTGTAAACAAATGGGATACATGTTGTTTCTCTGTACATGGAGTCAAGGCATACCATTTATGTAATCATAAATTTACACAGGGCAATGTTGTTTGATTCATTCTGTTATTTTTTCCCTTCCCCCCACCCCTCCCACCCCTCTTTTCCCTCTATACAGTCTTTCCTTCCTCCATTCTTACCACCCTCCTTAACCCTAATCCTAAACCTAACCCTAACCCTAACACTGACCCCTCCCACCCCCCATTATATGTCCTCATACGCTTATCAGCGAGATCATTCTTCCTTTGGTTTTTTGAGATTGGCTTATCTCACTTAGCATGATATCCTCCAATTTCATCCATTAGCCTGCAAATGCCATGATTTTATCATTCTTTATGGCTGAGTAATATTCCATTGTATATCTATGCCACAGTTTCTTTATCCATTCATCAATTGAAGGACATCTAGGTTGGTTCCACAATCTGGCTATGGTGAATTGAGCAGCTATGAACATTGATGTGGCTGTATCTCTGTAGTATGCTGATTTTAAGTCCTTTGGGTATAGGCCAAGGAGTCATAGACATATTCTGGAAAGGGCAGGACAATGAGATGAGGCAAAGCTGAGAGACACATATAGAACCAGAGGTAGCATGAAGCCAGCAGAGACACAAAAGGGAAAAGGTACAATGAGCAAGGGAAAGAGGGGGAGAGGGAGGATGCGAAAAGGAGCGGAGAGTCTGAAACAAACACAGAAGAAGGAAGAGGAAGCAGAGAGTGAGTGAGACACGGAGAGAGACACTAAGAAGCAAGACAGGAAGAAAACACGGAAAAGTTCAGCATAAGAAGGAAAGGAAAATTGAGAGGTAGGGAGAAAAGGGCAGAGGAAATCGTGGGGGCAGAATAAAGAAAGGAGGAAAGAATGCAGGAGAAAAAGAAAATAGACACGAGCCCAGCAGGAGACAGAGAAACAGGAGGAGCAACGGAGAAACAGCACTAGAGAGTCAGAAATGCAGAGAAAGGTCAGGGACAGGAAGCACAGAGGGAAATAGAAAGTCCACAAGGGGAGACATAGAGGGAGAGGGGAGCGAGATAGAGAACAGTGGAGGGATAAGAGAAAGGACAGGAAACGCAGGGAGGTTCAGCCAGGCCTGCGGAGACACACAGACCCACCCCAGGTCATTCCACAGAGACCTGAGAACCCAGTGGTTCTGACAGCAGGTCTTCTGGGTGGGACCTGAAATGACAGCCAGTTCTGGCCTCTGCCCAGGCTGGGAATGGCCCTTGTGGGTTGGTAGTTACAGCGTTTCTTTAATGAAAAATCTCCAACCTATAAATGGTATCTGCTAAAGGGGCCTCTTTTGCTTTCTTGGAAATGGATGTGGGAGTTACTTGTTATTGCTTTTCTGAGTAACAGGTATATATGTCAAAAAATGGTCCTTTCTGTCCTCTAAAAGAAAACCCCAAACATTTCCTACCTCAGGTGGCGGTTGTTCATTATAACTCTCCATTCTCTGAGTGGACGTGCTCCGAATGTCGGCAGCAATTCTTTTCCCATTAGATTTTTGGATAACACTTACCGCAAGGGAAATACAATTTTTTGGTCTGTGAATTTTTTATGTCCTCATCAAAATATGTCTTTAACGACACCCTAGGAGATGATTTCGGAAAGAACTTTCTAGTGTGTAGACTTTAAAAAAAAAAAAAAAAATCCCTCCTAAAGTTTGTGCTCTCCCTCGAGGGGGCAAATGACACAGACTGAAGCATTTAGTTCACGGCCTTTTGTGATTGTTTAATAAGGATAAAAATATTTATTGTGTTTTGAACTCAAATCCTGTCCTAGATGCACCACAGAAATTGTCAAATTTAATTTTTCTTGCAGGAGGGATTGTTGTTCCCATTTTCTGGATGAGAAAGGTTGTGCAACCTTCCTGAGGTCATGGCACTGATAATGTTGGCATCTCTCATGGGAGGCACATATTCATGCTTAGCTTGCTTCCTACATCTTCTCATGTGCCTCTCATAATAGTCTTTGAAGATGAACATTGGGATGCCTACTTCCCAGTCGAGGACCCTCCGGATTCAGAGAATTAATTACCCAAGAACACTAAGCAAGTCTGTGGTACATCAAAAACTCAGAATTATGGCAATGTGATTCTGAAGCCTATGTCCTCAATCACAACGGACATAATCTCTGGGCGGTCTCACCAGAAATCCTAAACATCTTTTAATCTCTGAGCCGACAGAAGGCAAGGGCTGCATTTTTAGTCAGTACTATTACCCCTGAAAGGATTGAAGATTTCAGAGAGTCCAGTGTCCCCAGTACAGGTAACAATCCCTGGCTATTTGGAGATTCTCAATAAATGGGGTGTTGAAGAAACAAGTCTGTGAGTCCAGCACCTGGTGCCAAGCTTGGCACTTGGCCGATGTCCATTTAGCTGTCATCCTTCAGTACGACCACACTGCTTTGAAGCTCAATGGGTCTCCGTGTGCTGACTTTTGTAACATTTTTTTAGTGCTGGAGGAAAATGAAGAATTTCAAAGTCCAGCACATTCTCCCTAAAGATGCAAATCAAGTCCCTTTCTGGAACAATGACCAAAGCGAGGCTTCTTATTAAAACCCTCACTGAAGAAACTGATGATTTCAAAAAAAAAAAATGCCCATGCTTCTTGATCCATCCCTTCAGCCCACTCAGACTTCAGCATCATTTTAAAGTTTCAATTGAAAAAGGGACTTGGATTAATGTTCACCACTACACAAAGGAAGCAGGCGCACAGCCGTTGCTTTCATTAGAAAGCCGCTCTGATCATGCCCGATTTACACCCTGACCTTGCTCTGACTTTAATCTGCAGGGCAAAAGCAAATCTAATGTAATTACACGGAGGCTTTTGTAAACTGGCACCTAGGAACTTTATGGTGAATTTTGGTTCATATTAAATAAGAACCTCGAGTCCACAGTTTCCAGGAATAAAGAGAATGTGATGAGGTAAACTCTTTGAGCCACGAGCTTTTTCTCCTTAGTGTCTAATTTTGAGAGCAATTTCTGCTGAAGCTGGATGCCAGAGTCTAATTGTTCTCTATTTATAATAAAATATAAGTTCATTTAGGGATAGTTATTGATTAATGTTTCCACAGAATGATGGTTCTTGGATATACGCCCTTCTCCATAAGTCTCTACCAGCATGGTGCTGCCGTTCCCTCCTCTGCCATTTTAACTCTTTGGTTAATAGCAAACCAGCCAGAATCCTTGGAGTTGTCCTTGATTCATCCATCTCTCCCGCATCTCCCAATGTAGGTATGAGCCTTTGCTACCTAAGTTCCCTTAAAGCCATTCCATTTTTCCTTTTCCCACCACTTTGACCTTAGCATGTCTCTCAAGGGAAACTGACCTTGTCTCCTAACTGGTAAGTTGTGCATCAGACTCTCTAACATAAAGTCCAGAGAGAACAGGGTTCTCCAGCAATGGGAGCTCCAGATATCATTGATGAGAAATAAAGTAGACATCACTTACGAGGCCCTTTGCTTGGTGCACTGTATATATTACCTCATTTAATAATCAGAAAGCACTGTGGGGAAGGTGCTTTCATTATCTCAGTTTTACAGATGAGAGAACAGCCATGGAAAGGTGCTGTAAATTGCCCAACATTAATGAACTGTTCTGTGATACTAGCAAGATTCACCCTGGAGGTCATCTGATACCCTTGACCACTACTCTCCTATTCTGTCTCACCAAGATCTTGAGTGAAACCAGCCAACTCTGAAAACCCAGCTCCAAAATGTACTGAACCTATGCACCAATGTAAGAAATTTTAGTTTTTGAGCCTCAGTTTCCTCATTTGCAAAATGGGCATGACAGTATTTACTTTGGCAATTGATTCTCTAGGATTAAATGAGCTGATGGCTATAAAAATCCACAGTACTGGGTCATGTCCATAGCTTTGCTAACAAACAAAACTTTAAAAATCAGCAATGCTTTAACTCTCTCCTAAAAATAAAATCCAAAACCAGCTTCCCAGATAGCAAAAAGGTCATTTCCTAAACCTTCATGGGTATTACACGTTGTAAAATCCACGCACAAAGGTGGTGGAGTAGACGCCCTACTGACCTAAGGAAACTGGGATACAAAACCATGTTTTTTGACTCTTTGCTTTTTCCCCTACATAAAATATGGCCTTTCTACATTAAAAAGAAAAATCGGCAACAAAAGCAGTCTATGAAAAATCTCTTTCTATCATCTCTCCAATCATCGCATTTATCCTAATACCGTTGCTCAAATTCCCCTACCCACAGCCTACAATGCAAAGTAACCAGCCCTCTTCGTTCAAACGCTGCATCTAGATGTTGGGGTTTCTTATGGGCAATTTGGAGATGGCAAATGATGATGGAATGTTCAATCACACACTGAACGGCCCTCCTGGAGTGAAACACACCACACAATGCTTAACTGTTTCCCTGCTGAAGTGCGTTGGGAAGCATTGTTGCCTTAGGTACAGAACAAGCAGCAGACGGCAGGCTGCAGATGAGGGTTTCCCGATGTCTCAGGGAGAAGCAGGATCAGTTTACCTTTTGATGAGCTGTTGTGTGCATCAATTAACAGAGTCACTATAATCCCCTTCGACACAGAGCAATCAGCCAGCTGTTGGGGTGGAAAGATGAGCATAATACCTACTCCCAGATCACCTGGACAGGGTCCAGCTGTCTCTTCAGAGACCTGGAAAAGAATGTTGAGAGAAAAGGAGAGGGAGACTCAGATACATGCCCTGTTGCTCTGCAGAATCTCTGACTAGGCAGCATAATTGTGGCCATTCTGAATGCCACCAGCAGCCAGGAGGCCTTAACCCTCTTAATTCTGACCTTCCTAGCCTTGCATCTGTTCCCCCCAAATCTCCCATCTGTTCATGCGTGAGCCCTTCAATCTGGTACTTGTCCCTGAAGGATGACCTTCAGGGATACCCCTGAAGCTGGGAGGGCTATGCTAGCATTTGTCCTGTGCAGGCTTTCATTGGGGTTCATCTGTTCTTTCATTAATTCACTTTTTATAGGTAACTTCTAATCCTGCAGTATGCTGTCTTTGTTGAGGAAGCAATACCAGGAGGGAAGAAACCCCCACTCCCTTAGAGCTCCTAATACTGAAGGTCACCTGTGAGGAGCCAGACACAATAGCAACAGCAACAACAAAAAGAGAGTCTTTCAGTGATCTCAGACCTTCTTAGAATAGTTCATCAGATTGGCTAAAGTAAGAGTCATCCTTCCCTAAGACACTGTGGGCGCAGGAAAGAGTGGGGTGCCAGGACCCCAACATGTTGGTGCTCCAGACAGAGTGATGAATCCATCAACTCCCTGTTTCAAGCTGTTCGCAGGCCAGTGCAGGCTACTCAGTGAACAGCGTGTGCACAGATGTCTACAGGAAGAGAGGAGGCCCTCAGAGACCCTGAACACACACCAGCGCACTGCATCTTCCTATGAAATCAGGTCTTAAACACAGATGGAGAGTAACCAAGGTCCCAGAATTTAAGGGATGAGATGCCAGGTATCAGCAGACACAGCACGTGGAGGAACTTTCTGGAAGCTAAGCATGCGTGCATCTTTCCAGAACATTTGGTTATTTCCCCTGACCTGGGAGTGATTAGGTTAGCATAGGGGGCACCTTGGAGAAGGGAGTCTGGAAAATCAGGATGAGTAGCATTCTGCCTGTGGAAATGGAACACGAGAAGACAGCTTGAAAAAGGAAAAGGGAAGACAGATTAAGGATTTGGAGGAAAATTATATTTTGAACAGCAATATATTATCTGTCAGTAAATATGACCTCCTCTTCATCTGAATCCAAAAAACAGAGAGGAAAGCAAGTTCACTGACCCATTCCTTCATTTGAAAATCTGCTTTGAAATCAGAAGCAGCAGGATGAAGCATAATCCTTGTTATTCAAGCAATATTATTCTTGGTGGCCTGAGATGCATGCCTGTCTAAGGGACTTTCAGGTAAGGATCTCCGTTCAGGCTTTATGGCAAGTAACAAGATAGGTGGTAAAGTCATAATTGCAGACATTTTCGAATAGGCTCCCTATAAGAAACTTGTCAGTGATACACAAGTTCCAGAAACTAGGGTTTTAGTAAGAGGCAGAGTTTTGCGGTGTTCCTGTTTTGATAGGAGCAGAACTGTGAAGAAGGGAAACTGGGGCAAATGTCAGTGATGGTGACACTTTTGAGGAGCAAAGGGAAGGGCAAGAGAGGATCTGATGCCCAGTTTCCCAGTGTCTTGGAGAGACAGGCCCATGTGTGTCAATCACTTTCTGGTACAGCTGTAGCCATAAATCTGGTCAGGATTATCACAGGGGAAGAGCAGAATCAAAGCTTCTGGTCATCATTATCAGTGTCAGCCGCTGAAGGGAACCAACAAGGCCATAACAGGTGGAGCCAGGAACACAGGAAGGGCTGCAGGCCTAGCCTCCAGGAGTCCCATAGTCAGAATGCATGGAAGATTTGAGAAAGGCAAATGGAGATTGTTAGGTAGCTAACCAACCATGAATGGGTAAGTCCCTGCTCTGTCACCCTTATCTGATAGGCAAGCACCTAGAGGTAGCGGCCTAGGTATGTCAAAACCTCCCCAAGCCATACTTACATCCCTGTAAGGAAAACTGTTTCAAGATTGTGTAACATTGATGTGGCTGCATCACTCTAGTATGCTGATTTTAAGTCCTTTGTGTATAAACCGAAAAGTGGGATAGCTAGGTCAAATGGTGGGTCCATTTCAAGTTTTCTGAGGAATCTTCATACCATTTTCCAGAGAGGTTGCACCAATTTGCATTCCAACCAGCAATGTATGAGTGTGCCTTTTTCCCCACATCCACGTCAACACCACTTGTTGCTTGTATTCTTGATAATTTCCATTCTAATTGGGGTGAGATGAAATCTTAGGGTATTTTTGATTTGCATTTCTCTTATTACTAGAGATGTTGAACGTTTTTCCATATATCTATTGGTTGCTTGTAAATCTTCTGTGAAGTGTCAGCTTAGTTTCTTAGCCCATTTATTGATTGGGTTTTTGTATTCTTGGTGTAAAGTTTTTTGAGTTCTTTATAAATTCTGGAGATTAGGGCTCTATCTAAAGTACGTGTGGTGAAGATTTTCTCCCATTTTGTAGGCTTTCTCTTCACATTGTTGAAGCAGCTCAATTCACAATAGCTAGATTGGGGAACCAAACTAGGTGCCCCTCAGTATATGAATGGATAAAGAAACTGTGGTATGTATACACAATGGAATATTATTCAGTCATAAAGAAGAACAAAATTATGGTATTTGCAGGTAAATGGATGGAATTGGAGAATATCATGCTAAGTGAGATAAGCCAAACCCAAAAAACCAAAGGCCAAATATTTTCTCTAATAAGTGGATAATGATATGTAATGGTGCGTGGGGGATAAGGGAAGAATGGAGGAAGGATGGATTATGTAGAGGGAAATGAGGGGTAGGGAGGGAATGAGGGGAAGGAAAGATAATGGAATGAGACAAACATCATTACCCTATGTTTGTATGATTATACAAACAGTGTAACTACTTCATGTACAATCAGAAAAATGAAAATTTGTACCCCATTTGTGTACAATAGATCAAAAAATAATAAAAATAATAAAATAAAAATAAAAAGATTGTGTAACACCCTACCAGGTGGCCTGGAACCTCCCTTACCACTAAATCTGTGTCACAATCCCCAAACACCTGCAACCAGAATATCAAGACCCTCACATAGAAAGACTGCTGCAGGTTATTCAAAGGGTAATAAACAATTAAGGAGGCAGGAATGAGGCAAAAATAGGGAACTTTATATCCTTAAACTCCAACACCATCAGCACCACACTATCCTCTCTTAGAAAAAATTTCTAAAATTACTATGCTGTCAGTCAAAAGTCAAAAAATGGACCTGGGCCAGACTCTGGAAACTTTCCTGGAACCCCCAATAAAACCGGGGGATAAGAGGGGTGTACTGTCTTTCTCCTCTCTGTGAGGATCTACTTTCGCCCTTGGTAATGTCCCCATTTCCTAATCCTCCTAATCAGGTCATGCCTGTTGCTCTGAGTGACACATCTGAAATCATTCTGGCATGATCCAAGAACCAGTGAGAAAGAATTGCCATGGCTGCCTTAACCACCACGCAGGCCTTCGCCTGTAACAGAGATGACTGTGGGAGGAAGAACAAACACCAGCTCGCATGTCATTCTGACTTGATTTGATTTCCATCTTTCATTATGAAGATGGTGGTGGTGATGGTGGTGGTGGTGGTGGTGGTGGTGATAAAGATGATGGCGATGATGATGATTTTATCTTTGGTTACTGTGAGGATAAATGAAATAGTGAATAACAAATCCTATGACCCGGATAAGAAATCTGTAGATGCCAACTAATACCACCAGGACCTAGAATCTTCTGGATCAGTCATATTCCTACCCCTTCCATAAGAGTTTCAGTTTTTAGTTACAACTTCTAGAATCACCACCACAAGCATGAGAAAAAAAAAAATGGTTCTGCATTTATAATTAGTATCCATCAATCATTTTAAATGGTTCTGAATATATTATTTCATTAAATCCTCAAGAAAAATCCTATGAGGTAGTTATGCACTAGTAGTGTTATTTGCTTTCCGGGATTGGAAATTGAAGGTACAGACAGTCCAGCTGCATATGGTTTGGTCCAAAGTCACAAATCCAGTTGTTCACAATGGCTGAGTTTTCCTCTGAGAAAATTCTGTTCTTGGGCCTGTCTCTGTGTTATCTGAGGTCCCAAGCAGCAAGCTACGGAACCCAGCTGAGGGGCTCCACTTTCTTCATGGTGGGGGAGCCAGGCTGGGGGACGCTGCATAAATCTCAACCTTATCACCCAGGAGCCTCCACTCCCAAGCCATAACTCCTGATCCATCAGGCTGAGGCCTGGGAGTGTTATTAGAGAAAGCACTGGGGATAATTCCTTCCAGGAAAGAGCTTTTTGCTCTGTGATTCATTAAGGACTCCCCCTTCTCAGTGGCCTCTTGCTGAGGTGCCAGCAGCTCATTTTCACAGCAGTGAGAGAACATTTCTTTGTCCTCCGACAACAGGGGTTCCAGTGAAGACTTTTGATTTCCATTTTCCCCTCTCAGAAGAAGGCCCAGAAGCAAAATTCTCATTAAATATTTATTGCCTTCTCTCCACCCTCTTCTCAGTGTGTTAGGTCCCAACAAACCTCCTTAATCACAGGGCAATCAAACCCTCAAGCTGGAAGTGCTGGCTGAGGAGGGATACCAGACACACAGAGGACAAGGGTAGAAGACAAGGGAGTTTCCTCCAGAGGGAGAAGAGAATCAGAGCGGCCGAGTATCCACGAATGTGCCTTTGAATTGAGCCAATGGCAAATTTTGGAGAATGGAAAAAACCTACCCTCTGATATCTGTAGCTCACCAACACTGTGTTAATGCCTACACTATCTCTCCCTCACTTCTCAAATCACAAGTCGGTTGCAGTTGATTTTTTTTCCTTTGGTTCTGTTTGATTGTATCTTTCAAGGAATTGTCCAGGTTGTAGGGCTGGAGTTTACCTGCTAATCCTACCTTATATCAGATGCTTACAAGAGTGTCTGTCAGGTTTTGGGAACTGAGTGACACAGTCATAGCTACTAAACTGTGACTATCACAGAAACAAGCTCCACAGCCCACATGAATGTGTTGTAGGCTGTTCCTACAGGTATGGAGTTGAGGTACCCGTTATCTCCAGCTTGGACATACTAGTGCTTGACCTTGAGATTGGCAAATCCTGTAGCCTCTTTTGGGTGTGACAGTCTCTATATAATCTGGATCTTTGACTCATTTGACTCTGGCTTCAAAATCAGACCCGAGTCCCATGCTTTCCTTTTCTCTCACAGGAGGAGAAAGACATCGTCAGCCAGTCCAAGCCTAAGAAAATCACTTCATAATGGCTGTATCTGAAGAGATGTGAAAAATGAGTCTAAACCCATTGCTTTGCTGAGGCAGCTGGAGACCAATAGTCACTTCTCCAAGGTGGAGGGCATAGCAAATACACCAGAAAGCATACTCCAGACACTTGCCATTTTTTATGCTTGCTTAGCTGAGACGTGATGTGTCTTGTTTTTAATGTGGTCCTTCAGGGATATATTGATCTTCACCAATTGCCGATAATTTCTACTATCCAATCCTCTAGACCCATAACATTTTGCCCCTGCTACTCTGAAATGAGCAAGATGAGATTGACACCTTTAGAATTATGTTTTTGTTTGAAGTAGTGGAATTTAATTCTTTTTTTTTTTTCCCTAAAAATCAATGATTTCAACCTGAACAAAAATATACCAGTAATCTTTGCCACAGATAAAGAACTGGAAATGCAGAGATACGTGTGTTTTTAACCCTAGAGGCATCCAGTTAACACCACCTGGAAATGGACTCAAGTCTTTGATCCCAGCGAAAACTTTCGAAAATCATTCTGTTTTGTGTTTCTCTTTCACATCCTTGTTTTGGCCTTTTACCAACACACCTGGAAAAAGCGTTTGAAAGGAGCTGTTTATAGTCGTGAAAACGACACTCATGGCAATGGCCGGAGGAAGATGGAGGGAGCTCAGAGGAAAAAAGTGGCTCAGGTACCATCTGTCCACTTCCCTAAAACTCAGGGCTACTAGAACCCTGGAGACTTAGGAGTCGGTTGTCCATAAGGACATCGCTAGGCAAAGTTACTTTAGTGTTAAACCAATAGAATTTGCACGTTCAAATTATCACCTGCAACTCCTCTCTGTGTGTATATATGTTTTTAGTCTAACTCAAACATAACTAGGTAAACAAAGGAAGACCCATCGCCACAGCATTTGCAAGCCATGACTTGAATTTACAACCCTGCAGTTTAAAGCAACAGCAGGAGAGAGTGGAGAATTTTAATCAGGAACAGCAGCAGAAAATGTCCCAAAAGGACCTCTTCAGTGTGGGTGAACACGAGCAAGAATGCCTGACTACAGACCAGTCTGATGAATCACAATCAACTAGTTGTGGAGGCGCCAACATCAGTCCCTAGAGATGGGGTCGTGAGAATCTTGGTGGGATGTTGGGTCTGTGCCATTCCAAATGGCCCTCTCACTGGCTTAGCAGTACAGGACTGAAAAATGGTTGTAATCTTCAGGAGCTAAGTCTGGTTTCACAGCATTGTGACAAGAAGTGATGATAATTCTTAAACCAGTAACCCAAGAGGTTGTGACAGTTAACTGTACCCTGTGACTTCAGAACTCAAAGGAAATCCTCCCTTTACCAAATTCGCAGAGGAAGTAAAAATGATGCTGGTTCCCTGGAAAGACCGACAGAGAGAAGACAAAGCATGCTAGCTCTGTCCCTCCCTCACAGTGTCCCTCGTGGAGATGGCTGTGTTATTTGGAAATCCCTGTTTCCATTTCTGGATAAACGAAGAGGTTATATTTATTTGACTCCTCCAATCCCTTCTGATTCTAAACTCCTATTCTGTGACAGTATAGGCTACCTTTGTTGAAAAGTGCAGTTTTTCTGCCTTTGGAAGATCTTACAATAAGTCATTTAGAGTCATGTGCCTAGTGAGGTTTTTCAGATTACAATGGAAAGTGAAGTCTCGGAGTCCAAAAGAAACCATGGCACCAGGAACTGGGAAGATCCTGAGACTCATAAGTGGGAAACTGCTCCAAAAGAGCCATATCGGAGGGTGTCTTGGATCTTGGTACTCCATTCATAACCAGGCCAATGGCAGGAAATGATTGAATTTCCTTAAAACAACTCTTACTTCAAAATATGGGGCATGAAATCATTTACTCTGGATTGGGCTCTGAAAAGTGGAATTTTTCTTTTAAAGAAAACTTGCTGATTACAAAGAAGTCATTTTTAAAAATTTTAAATACATCATTTCTAATATTTTAATGTGCGTAGTATATTTCCTGGATATGCAGAGCCTTCATTGGTGATCACTCTGCATCGTAGATAGTATAGAAATAACTAGAAAATACTTCTTGCACTATTATTGATCTTCTTTTGAAATGCAAAGGAAATCAGGCTTTCGATAAAGAGTATTATGCTGGAAAGGAGACTCTGCACTCTGGTTCCATCTCTAAGTTGACTTTGGCCAAAGTCATTGTCCCTCTCCATTTTAAACACCCTGCAGGTAAAAATGAAGAAGTTGAAATTCCTTGTGTCTTAAGTTATTTCCTTCATGTATCTTAGCTTGCTAAGGACTCTTTTGATGAGTGACAGAAATCCCAACTCAAACTGCTTTAAGTGAAACACAAATTCATTGGTTCAATGAACTGAGAAGTCCAGGTGTAGAGTCACAGAACATAGATTCAAGCCTGTCTGGTTCCAGGACCAAGGTTGATGTCATTAGAACTCAGGGGCTCTCCTTCACCTGTCAGTCTTTCCTTAAGTTGTGAGTTTCTGTTCTAAATCACATGAATAGCCAGATGAGCACAGAAGATCCAGAAAGTCCACCTAAGAAAAAATGTTTTCACTCATATTCTGTATAAATCTCATTGTTCTAGGTTTGTTCACCTGGCCAGTCTTCTCCAAACACAAGGACAAAGAAAATAGAAAGCACCAATAGCCCATCAGTGTCTCACATGGAGGAAGAGTGGACTCTTTTTAAGCCAATGGGCTGAATATGTAGACTGATTGTTTCCCTGAGACATTTCTGGATGCTCTATTACCAGAAAAATGGATAATCATAGGTAACAATAAAAATGTATCTGCAGACAATCCCAAGAATCTGGAGAAAGTCTGCATTTTCTTGGAAAATAAGCAAATATGCAAATACGGAAACAAGACTTGAATTTAAAGACCCCATGAAACTTGTCCTTGATCTGAGTTACTGTTATAAAATATCTCCTTTAGAAATTGTTCTCAAACAAGGCTTACCTGATGAGGACTCACCTGTCTGGAAAAGGCAAATGCTGGAGCTCTGTTTGGGTCATCAGGCAAGGAGCCCCTCGTGTGATCCCACCTAACCCAGGTACTGTTCAGTCTAGGTTTTCACATACGTCACAGGTAATATTAGAATTCCGAAGTTGAGAGAAAAAAATTTCAACATATGAGGTTAAACAATCTGTGTCATTGTGTGTAGGACTGTGCAATATAGCAATTTATACAGATGTATTGAAATGTTTATAAAAAGGAATGGGATGAAGCTGTTCTTGAGCTCAGGCAATGAGTTTATGCTTCTTTTTCATTTGTATTTACTCAGTCTTTCAGGAGCACAATTTACAATAAAGAACTTTTTCTTACAAAAACTTTACTGAAGTTAACAAATAAATGATAAATGAATTCATAAGTTAATATATAAGAAGGTTTATGGATCCTGCAGGTGCAGGAGTGGTGGTATAAATTAGATTGTTGGGAACATTGAGGGAATTTGTCCATAGACTGTTAATTAGATAATAGTATTGCATTGATGTTGAATGTCTCTTTTACATTTGAGAGACATAGCACATGCCAGAACACACCAATGGGACAATATAAGATACAGAAAATACTGAGCTGTTCTTCATTGAGTGAAGGTAAATAGATATTGCCTTTGATACTCCCAGAACACGAAACATGTGCAAAATACATGAATTAAATGCCCCCTTGTGATACCAACTAATAACAAGGTTGACGTAGAGATTGCTGAGTTTAATGAAATCAAAAGAATTTGTGATTTGTACCTCAGGTGAAAAAGCTTTGTCCTTTGATGCTTCTGGTCTCCAAATGGACTTCTAGAGAATGTAACTTTGCAGACATTGACAGATTATGAGAATATAGGTTAAAATATTTAACATTTTGTCCAGCAAGTTGCACACATTCACCATGGACTCATCACATAAGCCCTCCTGTAAAGCACTTCACTTAGCAAATTAAAGAGAATTAGGAGGTTCCCTGTGCACTCAAGAACCTAAATCTGGTCTCTTTCCTCCAGGGTGAACCAACTCTCCATTTGCTGGGTCTGAGAGTTTGGTCTGGAGTGGGACTTTCAGCGTGGAGACAGGGAATGTCGGTTGCCCACCCCCCCTGTCAAAGCCACCACCTGGTGTTTCCACGGTCACACCCCGGGCCTCTTCCCTGCCCACCGCATCTCCTGTCTGTCTCACCAGGACCTTAGCCCCACAGGCTTCTTGTGCTCCACTTCACAGAAGCCTCCCCATACCACATAACGTGGCCTCACAATGTGGCCACTTTGGGGAGTGTGTCTGATCCCATCCAAACTCTGCTTGACCCCCTGAAAGCCTTTACACTTCTTGTAAGTAGAAGATACACATCTGAGAATAACTCAAGAGACCCTGTGTGGACTCCTCCTTGTCCTTGGTCTCCAATCTCACCCTCTTTCAAGTCATTTTCAAGAGTTTCAATGTCTCCTTCTGTCCTTTATACACACCCTGTGATTAATTGTGTATGTCAACTTGGCTAAGTCATTGCACTGAAATATTTGGTCAAATACCAGTCTTGACGTTGCTGGGGAAAAAAAAGAAAACAAACTAACTGTAGATGAGATTCACTTTTAATTGAGTAGACTTTTGAGGAAAGCAGATTACCTTCCTTCCCTAATGTGACTGGGCCTCATCAAATCAGTTGAAAAGTTTAAGGAAAAAAAAAGAAAAGAAAACCTGCCAGACAAGCAGCCTAGATCGCCTGAATTCTGCCTCCAGACTGCCTTTGCACTTGAACTGTGCTTCACTGGTCCCCAGCCTGCCAGTCTGCCCTGCAGATTTCTGACTTGTCAATCCCTATAATATCCTGAGCAAATTCCTTAAAGTAAGTATCTCCTTCCCACATTACATTGGTGATTCTGTATCTCTGGAGTATCCTGATTCAGACACACCCACATTCCAGGAAGAGATTTTTCCCATTTTGTTAGTTACTTCTGACCTCTCTGACTTCGCAAGTCTCCATATTACACTCTGTCAGAACACCTTGACTTACCAGGCAGAGGAAACAGCACATTGGTTAATATTACTACTAACAATGCCAATCTCCCTACCAGAAGGTGTTTTGACTCTGGTAGGTGCTCATTAGGTATTTACCATATAAATGAATGAACCTGGAATGAGAGGATAAATACTAAGGAACACTAACCTATTTAGCCCTCTTTATCTTATGGCTGGGGAAACTGAGGTCCAGAAACTTAAGGGTGTGCTGTGACCATATCAACTGGATTTTGCAATTATACCCAATTATTACTTTTGTGTTGCAAATTATTTTTAAAGATACACAGTGCCTTAGATAATCAGTAGTTGTCAATCCTAAATGCTAAGCAATGTGAAAAATATAATTATACAAACATATTCAGATCCATGGTTTTATCTTCATTCTCTCTTACAGTAAGAAAAAATTAATATTAGAGTGTTTTCTACAAAGGATAAAAGAAAGAAGGCTGATTAGTAATTTTTATTTTGTACCTTGAATACTTGGAATACATATACACTTAAAATCTGTGTGACTGTCCCTTTGTTTTTGTTTGAAAAATGAATCCAAACGTCTACTGTTCGGTTACCCATGATACATATTTGCTTTTTCAGACAGGTATTAAAATTAATAATTGCAAGATACCTAGTACATGGCAAGCACTGGACTGGGCACGGTGAAAGAAAGGGCAGGAATAAATAAGGCAAATATCACCTTCAAGTTGCTTACCAACTCTTGCAAGTAGCGATATGCTCTCAAGGTAAAATAGAGCAGCACACTCTAATTGGGACTGCAAATTGTGTATGCAAGAAGGGATTCCATTCCTGCAGTATCGTTTGGAAAGGCATAATGCAATAAGGTTTTGGAATGAGACTTTAGAGGATAAGAGGGGTTGTGAAATGCAGACGTACAGGAAAGGCCATTTAATGTTGACATACTGAGCAAGTCGGCACAAACAAAAGCCAGAAGGCCAAAATGCAACAGATGAAATCATCATCTTTTATTTTTCACTCTTTTAAAAGCATTTATATTGGTCCATATCGAGTATACATACACACATATAGATATTAGTGGAATTCATTGTGACATCCTTATATTTGCAAGTAATATAATTTGGTCAAATTCATTCCCCAGAACCTTCCCTTCTCCCTCCCCACAATTTCCTTCCTCTATCCTCCAGATGGTCTCTCCTCTATTTTCATGAAATTCTTTTTTTTTCTCTCTCTCTCCTTTTTTCCTCTCTAGATTCCACATATGAGAGAAAACATACAACCCTTGACTTTCTGAGTCTTATTTCACTTACATGTGATGATCTCCAATTCCATCTGTTTTCCTGCCAGTGACATAATTTATTTCTTCTTTAGGGCTGAGCATACCTCCATTGTGTATATATACCACATTTTCTTTATCCATTCATCTGTCGATGGGCACCTAGGCTGGTTCTATAACTTGGCTATTGTGAATTGTGCTGCTATACACATGGGTATGTATATATCACTGTAGTGCACTGACCTTAATTCTTTTAGATAAATACCAATGAGTGGTATAGCAGGTTTATATGATGATTCCCTTCCTAGTCTTTTGAGGAAATTTCATACTGAGAAAAATCACAATCTTTAATGGCCTCTACTTCTGGAAATTTCCGACCTAGTGAACTTTAGTTAAAATGGTCTCTCTTGGTTGGACAACTATAGACTACGCAGTGAAGCCTCTGAAGTCAAGGCAGAAGGCAAAGAGACTGGACTTGGTCCCTCCATAGAAAAAGATACCCTAAGATGAAAGAGGAGCAGGCAAATAAATTAACAATTATTTTAGGAATTGTTTTTCTTTAGGTCCATCTGTTGCTTTAAGGCTACCCAAAGTGAGTGTTTGCCTACACAGCAGTATATTTCCCAACTAGCTGCATATTAAAAGCATGCTAAGGGGTATGCATGTAACTTTGTAAAGCTACCAACCTGTGACCCCTCTGCCATGATTCTGATTACATTGATCTGAAATGTGGCCTGGGCATCGGTATATTTTAAAAGTTCCCCAGAACCTCCCAATGGCATCTGGATTTGAGACTACCATTTGTCACCAGATTACTAAGCTCTCAGTTCTGCTGGTTCTTGAATACAGTTCAGCTGCTCAGAGTTAGGAGCAGGACCTTTGAAATGCAGAAGCTGCCGACATCTCCGTCTTGTTAAATTTACCCAACCCATCCAGAGTTGTACTTCCGTCTCACTGGGGAAATGCGGTTATTTCTCTGAATTAGCTTTCTAGAAGCTGGCATCACCTCTCTGACCTCCCAGGGAGACTGAGTCATTCCCCCTCACCTTTCTCACAGTGCTTTAGAGTCTCTCCCACCTCTTCCTTTCAATTATTTTCTCTCTTTCTCTGTCTTTTTCTCTTGCCTAGTAAGGACTACAGACTTTCTGGAAATTAGAGCTCCTTGGTCTTCCCCACAGCTTTTCCTGGTGCCCAGAACCAAGGTCTGCTCATGGTAGATGCTCAGTGACTGTAGGAAAGGCAGGAATTTCATGAAAATCTGGGAGATGATATTTTTCCCAACATTTATCTGAGGCACAGCATAAGTACAAAGTAAGCCATGGCAGATTGGGAGGTGCAGAGTTAGTCAGTGACAGACTAGGGTCTCTATCCCTTACAGTAGGGACTTTGTTGATATTTACCTGCTTAGAACCTGAGTCTGCCCATCTAAATGGAGCTGCTCAAACTCAACTTTAGGAGCAATCAGAGGAATTAAACTGGCAAAGTACAGAAAACACACTGCACAGGCAGGCCTGGCAGTGAGGAGATCGAAAGCATATGCGGAGGTGGAACTGATAAAGCAAATAGGTAACCATCAGTCAGTCAAGGAGCGGTCCATTTGTGCAAGTCCAGAGTCCCCTGATTTCTAGTTGGCACTTCCTGTGTCCAGCTCCTTGCTCAGTACCTGTCATACACCCTGGAGGGCCGCTCATTCATCTGACTCCCCTCCTACCTGGTCTGTAAGCCCTCAAGAGCAGGAACCACCAGACCCCAGCTCTAACCTAGGGCCTGGCCTATCACAAGGCTCAGTAAACACTTGGCAAAATAACATGTTTGCTTCATCTGCAAAATGGTGGCAATATTCCCTGCTTGATTAATGGAAAAGGGCTGGGTCTGATGCCCACTTTAAGGTGCTCCAGTCCTGAGACAGAGGGTGACTCAGGAGTCACCTCCCCACCACAGAACCTGCTTCTCACGTGTGTAAAGTGGCGTGAAGCTGAACCCTCCCTCTAGCCTCTCATCACTGTGATCAGGAACTGTTCTTTCTATGCCTGATACCATGGATCAGGCCACAGCAGAGGCATGAAAGATGAATTCTTTCTTGGTTGCATTTATAAAAGCCAGGATTTCTTTGAGAAATTAATCTGAGCTCATCAGTTTGTTTATTTGTCTATTCACATATGCATTAATTCAGCATTTATTGAGAATCTGCAGTGTAATGTTTATTTTAATACATCTTGTAAATACAAAGAATATAGCATAGTCCCTTCTCTGGAAAAATCAGTAATCCATGAAGGCAGACAAAAGCAATTTTAATATAATATGGGGAGTGTTATTATATGCATATTCAAAAGGTATTGTGACTGCCCTGAACATTCTCATCTGGATGAGTGGGGTGTGTGGATGGTGGATGATGGAGATCATCCTAGTTAAAGCACCACATAGAACCCATCTTGAAGAATGAATAGACATCCTCTAGTTTTGTTTTTTTTTTTTTTAAGAGGGAATAAGAAAGTGGTAGAAGCAAGTGTTGCCAGTAACACAGTGCTAAGAAGTGACTGGAAGATCCGGGACTTAAAACTGCAGTTCTTTGTACCAGCAAAGGGGTTGGGGTATTGGAGGAACAGAAAGTGAGAGAGGGTGACAGGTGCCAAATCTAAGAGGGATCAGGACCCTCCAAACCCCACATAGCTGGCTTTGCACAAACTGGGTATCACCCACATTTTAGGAGCCCTTGGGAAGGGGATACTCGGTTTGCACCCTGGGAACCCTTCCTGCTCTCCCACCCTGTGTGAGCTCCAGGGCTGATTCTGTTCTATGTCCACGGTCAGATTTGGGCGTAGCCCTCTCTGTGAGAGACTTTCCCAGCTCCTTATCACAGCTGCTGTGCTTGTTATGGCAACGCTGTGGAAGTCTCCAGTGGGGTGGGCCTTGCCCTAAGATTAGTTATCTCTGCTCCAGGGCTCAGTGCTGCTTCAGTTGGCAGCAGTGTCTCTCATCCCAGGAGAAGAGGGTGGGAATGGCACCCAGCATCAGCCAACCTCCTTCTCCCGTCACGAAGGCTCCAAGAACAAACCCTAGCATGTGTTAAGCTGAGATCTAAGACTGGTGTTTTCTTTTTCATGATTCTAGTGTTGCAGACTATGGATAAGCAGTCAATCATAGCAGATGAGAAGGTTGTGAAGGAAACGCTTCATTATGGCTTTTAGACTCATACAAACCGGGGTTCATACCCTGTGTCTGCCACCGTTTGGTTCTGTCTTTAAAAAGTTAGGAGCTTCCTTGTATTTTAGGCTGCCTGTGTAAAATGAAGTCTTAACAGCTACTTTGTAAGGTTATTGTGGGAATTCAATGGGGCAAGCACTTGAAGTACCTTGGAAGTTTCTGGTATGTGGTAACTGCTTCAAACATGTTAACAATAATATTATTCATTGAAAATAAAATATATTAAATCAAGTTGATATCACATAAGCCAAAACAGGCACAGTACCTGATTCCTGCCTTAGCTACTAAAGTTAAAAAAAAAAAAAAAATCATGGTGGTACTTTGGACCAGGTATTGCACATTCTCTGGTCTCAGTTTCCCTCCGTGATATTTGGGAAGAGTAGATCTGATGACTTATCTACAAGTATTTTCAGTTCTGATAACCTGTGTTTTCTTGAATAAGACATATGCCCACACATACACAACCCTTCAATTGAATAACTACCCTGGGCTTATCCTGTGAAAAGATACAGTTTTGATGAGCTTTTTAAAGTTTTGGAGAGTTTCAAAGTTGATAATAAATGCCTTTTCTTAACTTAAAATTTTTCAAACACTTTCACACTAGCAAATTTTCTTTCAATTTGGAATAATGCAGGTATGCCAGTTTCCCTCCACTGAGTTTCCGCTATATAGCGCCACCAACTACCCCTATAAACTGCTCACGGGAAGAATACTCAGTAGTTCTCCCTGTCTTTTCTGCCCCTTTCACTTAGCGTGACCCATGGTGAGCTATATGCATATACTTATTAGCTAAATAAATAAAAGCACTACTGAATGAGTCAGTGAATGAACAGACTGAAGGTAAAAAACTTAAGGGCACCCTAGAAGCCCACAGACAAAAATTGATTCTACTTAGGACATGAAAATATTTCAACTGTATTCTAACACTACATTTTTATGTCAAAGGATGGAAAACCCAGTGCTTACCAAAGTAGTGCTATTCTCAAGGAGATTTTCCTTCTCTTATTGAGCCTGAGTTTGTCTCCTGCTGCCATTAGAGGAGGAACCAGTTATAGAGACCTATCACCTAGGGAGCATGATACACACAAAATTCCCTATCACAAGGAGCCATACAAACAAAACTGCCAAGTGTGTGTGTGTGTGAGTGTGTGTGTGTGTGTGTGTGTGTGTGTGTGTGTGTGTACAGGACAAGGCTTCAAAGACCATGTCTATGGTTTTATGATAACATCCACAGCTGGAAGACCGTGGAAATTCATGCCCACCCTGTGTATAAGATACAAATACATAAACTCAATGATAATTTAGTAATTTAAACTCTAGAACCTTCTTTCTGCCTGACCAAGATGTACCTATGTGTTATTCCAGACTCGTGGAATTCCGACCTGAAATTCAGGAGGTAGCTTAGTGAAAACTAGGCTCTTGGGAAAGGTGGATGAAATAACCATCCGTCACATTAGGGATACCTCCAAAAGGATGGAATGGAAGTGAGTCCTGTGAGTCACTTCCACAAAAGAGACCCCCTATAAACTACCTTTAACTTCTGCTTTTAGTGCAAATCACATTCTGTCTATTGTAGGATCAGAGAACTTAGTATATTCAATGCAACATGGAATAAAACATGTCAATTTTTCCTGACCTTTCTTAATGTCAGAGATTGAGTTAGACATCTGTTTCCAGTGACGGATCATTCTGTGTGCAGATTCATATTCAAACTTGTACTCAGATTTGAGATATGTCAACCCAGTCATGTCATTAACAAATACACCCTGGGCATGTTGATAAATGTGAACCTTCCTACCTCCCCTTAGTGTCCCATTTCCTGACTTTTCCTTGGGCTGGGTATGTTTACACATGGATACCATCATTCCTTATTCGAGGATCTTATTAAGGTTACTGTCAAAGAGAGGTGCAGGAAATCTGGTTTGGATCACTCCAAACCCCTTTGAGTTGACTTAGTAATTTCATATCCTATACAGAAAGATATTTCCCAGCCTCCACTGGAACTTGGAGGCCGTGTAACACAGTTCTGAACAATAGGCAGTACATGAAATCTGTCACCTTTCCTCCATCCTTCCTCATGAACTGCCTACATTGACATGGTGCTATAGATGTTAGTAAATCAAGCCTACAGGATTCAAAACCTTGTTGTCATTTGGGGCTTTCCAGGATAGTTCCTCCTGCATCTCAGGTAGTTCAACCTGTGTTTCTTGAAAGTCTGAGCTTCGGTCTCTCCAGCTGCTGAAGATGTTGACCTGTGGGACTTGACCCCAACTGCTGAGAGAATATGCCAGCCAGTGCTTCTCTCACTTGGTGCAAGAGCCAGACATGCACAATCACAGATCAGGATAAGTGACAACTTGCAAACTTGGCCAAAGTCAAGTGTAAAGAGGCAATAGATAATTTAATTCCAGTGAGAAACAACACAACAAAGAGGAGAAAGTCTTTTAATCCTGAAAACATGTAACTTTTAAGGTCACTTCAAAAGACAGAATAATTTGAAGAGAAGACAGGTCAATTTGAATTCCAATCTTGACTCCAACATGACCTAGCTGTGTTACTCTGGTTGCTTAGACTTCCCAAGCCTCAGTTTCACCATATGTTCAATGGGAATCATAGAAAAATCTGATTCTTAAGAATGACAGGGACCTAATAAGATTATATATGTAAAATGCCTGACAAAGTATCTGGAATCTATTAAATGCTTAATGATAGCTATTAAGATTATTAACTACTAAGCTCTTTTGATTGCTAAAATATTTTTTAAATAAGATTTATTTTTTCTTTGCTGAGGAAGGTGAAATTTTATAGCCAATATTTAATAATTAATGGTGGCAGGGCCCAACAAGGTTAGAAAGGTTAGAAAGGGAAGAGTAGTTCATTGATCACAGTTTATTTATTTATTTATTCATTTATTTTTATTTTGGTATCCAGAGGTGCATAACCACTGAGCCACATCCCCAGCCTTTCTTTATATTTTATTTAGAAACAGGATCTTGCTAAGTTGCTTAGGACCTCACTGAGTTGCTGAGGCTGGCTCTGAACTTGTATCCTCCTGCCTTAGCCTCCTGAGCCACTGGAATGGCAGGCATGCACCACCATGCCCAGCACCACAGGTTATTGATATAAAGGTACAGTGGGTAAATCCATTGCCATTGTAAGTTTGTTGGTGAAAAGTGTCAAGGGCTAGTTTCCTCTTCAGTTCATATGTAGAATTTGTCATTGTGTCCATTTGGGCAGAAGGGGCACAGGGCTTGAGGAAAGGAAGAGAGGGCCATGCTCCAGAAATGCAGAGTCCAGCTCCCTCGTCCCCAGAGCTCCCCTGAGCCAGGCTGCCTTGCTGAACAACCACAAGGAGTCTTCCTTTGCCATTTGCAGTCATGGCAGCTAGAGTTGGAAGGGTTCAAGGGATCACATTATCATACACACCTTGTCCCAGATGGGTAAACTAACACTAGAGTAAGGACATGAGGAACGGAATTATGCATTCAATTATCCAAATGACTATTTTCAACTTATTTCCTGATTATTTTTCCTCCTGTCTACTAAATATTTAACAATTGATGTGACCAACATCTGCTATCAAATGAAAATGCAGTTATTCCAAAATGACAGAGGATTTAGCCTGAGCCCCAGTCTTCCCATGAAAGAACCAGAATGGTAGAAGAAAATGACTCATGCGTTCACTGGAACAAGGGATTCTGGAATTTCCCGTGGGACTCCTTTATGCCAGAGGCAAAGTGTTGCCTGTGCACAGGGAAAAAAAGAAAAAAAAAAAAACTATGAAAACTGTAAGTGGGACACAAATGTCCCCACTCTAAGACCAGAGATGTCAACCAGACACATCCTGAAGTATCGAAAATTAGGGAAAGGTATTACAGTAAAAAAAAAAAAGCAGGTTTTAGAGCCGAAATGACCACAGCTTGAATACCCCTTTCAGACTGCTTGACCTTGAACTTTTTATCTGACTTTCCTGAGACTCAGTTTTCTCACTTGAGAAATGACTGTGTATTCTTCTACCTGCTTTTCAAGGTAATTTGTTGCCCACAGAATATGATACAATTTTTTAGGGAGTTTTTTTTTTTTTTTTTTTTTTTAACCAGTTATGCCTAATGTGATCTCAAGGGGCTGCCATGCTAACAGGAAGGGCAGGGATCTGACCTCAACTGCCTAACCCTCCTGGCCACATTTCCTGGGTGGATCCTGGCTCAGTCTAGAGGGGAATAGGTGTGTCCTAGGCCTGGTTTCTGTCTTTCTATCCTGTTGCTCCTAGAGAAAATTTGGCTCTTGTTTTTGGCAGTCCTTGGTGGGCATGGAGCAAACTCAGAGGGTGGGAAAACCCAAGTTTGTGTAATCACTGGTTTCCGAGGCAATTCATGCACACATTCCATTTTCAGCATTACTGTTTCTTTCAGATTGTGCACTGCATGAATATGCTTTTCTCTTCTGTCTCCTGAGATTTTCTTGTTTCTTCTCAAAACATGGCATGTGGTATTATAATTTCTTTATAGAGCATGAGGGAAACACAGGGATTTGTGCCTCCAGTCTCCCTACATTTTACAGCTGAGAAAAGAAATGGAGACCTGGATTGTCTTAAGACTTGGTAGCAAAGGAAATGCTTGGCCTCTGGGAGTCCCATCTAGTACTGTTTCCTTCATGCCCAAGTGAAGGGACATGTATTCTGGATATCATTTCTCTATTACACTGGCTTCCTGGGAATGGCCTAAATGCAATAGAAAAAGAACAATCTGTGGATTTGCAACTGAGCCACAATTGGGGTTGTAGCCTTTGTCAAATTAGTTCTTTGTCCAGTGTCTTGTATAGAGATGATGCAGAGTGAGAAGGCTCATATGGGTCATGAGCCTGACATTTATCCTGTGGAGGAATCCATGGAGGGTTTTCAAGGGAATCACTGTAACTGGATGCTCTGACTAGAGAGGGAGGTGCATTAGAGCAGGTGAGGTGAGGACCAGAGAGTGCAGTAGTTCAGGACAGAGCTGAGGGTCTGGCCCAGGGCAGATACCCCGTATGGAGATCCCAGAAAAGCCTGGAGGAGAATAGAGAAGGAATGTGCTGATGAGGTTCTTCAGGGCTGATCTCACTGAAATTTCTCCAGATTCCCTTTTGTGCCCTGAATCAAAATCTTGGCACAATCTGTGATCCTTCCTGCAATATACCCCCAATGTCCATCTATTCCATTGCTAAGCATATCAATTCAACTTCCGCCAAGTTAGTCCTTTCCTATTGGTTGTCTACTGTGTTAGCTATTCTGTGAGAAGATGAAGACAAATACGTATACATAAATACATAAGATGGATTAAATTTGAAGAATGAAGCAGATTTCAGTTTAATAAGAAAGGGATTCTGCTTTACAAATTAGGATGACGGCAGAGAAACACTGGATGGAGAATTGGTGAAAAGACCTTGAGTCTGATTTTAGTTATGTTCAGATGTTCGAGGGAAGGTTTCAAGTGGACAGTTAGAGGGTCTAATAAGACCCATGTGGGCAGTGAGGTTCAGAATCTTAGCATGGCCTTGAATAGGTTGCTCAATATTTCTCCAACTCAGTTTCTCTATCTATAAAATATGTAAACTTTTAATAACTCTTCAGACTGTCATTGTACTTAAATGATCTCTTCAAAAGCACAGAGTGTAGTTAGATCTACAGCTGCCCTAAGAGATCGCCACTGACTTGGTAACTTAACCAACAGAAAATTGTCCCACAATGATGAGGCTGAAAATCTAAGGGCAGGATGTGGATGACCATTGTTATACTGTCTTGTCAAATGGTCTTTCCTTTGTGCTTCCACACTCCTGGTATCCCTTCCTGTACACAAGTTTCCTCCAGTCAGATTAGGGTTCTCCCAAATAAATGGCCTGATTTTAACTTAATTGACTCTTAAAAGACCCTATCTCCAAATGCTATCCAAATCTGAGGCACTGGGAATTAGGGCTTCACCATTTGAAATTTGAGGGTACCAGGTCAACCCATAACAGCTACTATTTCATTGATTTACATTTCATTAAATCACAATGATAGGAATCTGTGCTTATTTTTGTCTCTTCTAAACCTATAATCATTTTACACTATTTGCACTTCTTCAGCTGGAGAAGTTTGTAAAACACTGTATCGAACATGGCACCCAAACGAGGTACCAGCAAGAACTGTTTCTCTACTTCCCTTTTTGCATTTAGCAATAAAGCTAAATGACTTTGCCATCAGTGGGACTTATTTTGCCAGAGTAAAATTAATCTATGCCCAGCAGAAGAAGATAAGAAATGTATTCTCAAAACCCACAAATCATATTGTCCCTTCTTATTTGCTGTGGGTGATGGCCTCAGTTCTCTGAGATGATTGTGCTTGTTTCGCGTAATGAAAATGAAATACCTCCCTAATGTAGTTAATTTTCAAAGAAAAAACTCAGACCTATAATCTTCTATCTCTCTTTCCTTGTGTAACCAGTGGGCAAGTGAATCCCAGGTACTGATAGTGAGGGAATGAGGATAGGGGTGTAGGGGAGGGCAATGATGCTCAGTCACTACTGAATGCACAGAGCCACTGATTACCGCACTCAGAGTCCTTGACTGTAACCTTCCCCTGTAACTCTGTATGGAGCCCTGAAGGATATTTCCCTTCACAGGAAACCAGTAAAAAGCAGAGATTCTATAATGCGGGTTCAGAATTGCTTCCCTGTGCAGTACGGTCCTCTGAAACAATACCCAAATGGAAGACAGGAGGGGTAACTTTGCTAAAATGAAAACTATTACACCTGAGCAAGTATATTTGAGGTGAGCAAAAGTGACCCTGCATTTTGAGATTATGTTTATTCTTTTATTCATGTGTTCACTCATTCATATATTCATTTAACAAATAGTATCCAGGTTGTGGATAATTAAGAAGAGCTAGAGGAAAGAAAACAAACTATGGAAATTTTCACATATCATTTGAACCCTTCCCAGCATCTTTAGAGGTATGCCATTTTTATGTACATAACAAATGAGAAAATAAGGCTCTCCTCCATGATTGACAATAATGAGAGCAATCAGTGGTGGAACACTCAGTCTCTACCTGCACTGAGAGCTCACATGGTCATCTCATTTAATCTTCATACTGACCTTATCAGATCATTGCATTAGCAAAACCCTTCTCTTTCTGCCCATCTACCTCTGTTCTCTCTTTTCTTGGAAACAGAGACTCCTTTTTCCTTTTGGTACTTTTTCCCTTTCATTTTTAGTTCATATGATTTCTGTAGGGCTCACACCATTGCAGCCTCTGAGGGTGGAGATATTACCCAGACATGGTCTAAAATGTAAAATATCTTCCTGGATCCAATGTTTTACAAAGGATTTCTTCATACATCTCAAAGTTTTGCTTACACTATTGAAAAAGAGGCATTCTCTCTTTTATAGATACTAACCACTTAAACAAGAGCTCAATTTGAACCTTCCATGTACCATCTATTCTAACTTATAGAATATGTTTGGAAATGAAATTGGCAAAAGGAATATCAGAACCAAATGATGAGAAAGAAGCAATATTATTTGATTAGCTACCTCTAACCAAAGCTGATGCCACATGAAATCTTGGACTTTTGGGGCATGGGAGTAAATATATGTTTCGGTTTTAAACAGATTATGTTTTTGTTTTTCCCTTTGGTATTTGGTATTGAACCCAGGGGTGCTTAACCACTGAGCTACATCCCCAGTCCTTTTTTCTATTTTATTTAGAGACAGGGTCTCTATCAATTGTTTTCAGACCTCACTAAGTTGCTGAATCTGGCTTTGAACTTGCAATCGTCCTGCATCAGCCTCCCAAGACACTGAGTTTACAGGCAGGCACCACTGTGCCCAACATGGTTTATGTTTCGTGACAGTCATTTGCAGTTGAAATACATATACTACAGAAACGAGACAGGTTTAGATTTTGTTGATTTGCACAAGGTCACCCAGATACTTATTTTAGTATAAAGTAAGAAGGAGTAAGGCGTGGACTGTGGTCTAAAATTGACCAAAAGGCTCAAGCTTTTTATATAAAGTATATGTGAAGAACAATTCCTTATGTCTCTAAATATGGATTATTTTAAGTTACTCAAAAATAAAAATAAAAACCCCAACTTAAAAATCAGGATACAGTTAGAGGTGGAGTACATGTTTAGTATATGCTTGTGGAGGTATAACCCTACCTCAACAAAATATTCCAGATCTCACCTACACCCCAATGTGCCAGCACCATGCACTGGCTCATTCAAGATACCTTCACCCTCTAGGACTTACTAAGACCTGAACTCCTTTGATGACTTCAAGAAATTTGATTCTGGAGAATTATGTGTTGAATTTGGAGCTCTGTATACCTCCTCTGGGGCCGTGGGGGAAACACTCGAAAGAGCAAGTCTTTAGTTTCCTTGTGTTGTGGTCACCAGATTCTGAGCATACTATTAATATTCCTGGCAGCCTGGTCTTATACTATCCACCCTTGAGTGGTCAATTTGGAAGAACAGGCAGAGGACACTTGAAGTAACTCAAGGAAATAAAGGAAGGCAATAGAAGCAAGTTATTCCTTAGATTACTACTGAGGGGAATTGGGATTCATGATCTCTGAAGAATCCCAGGATATGGTACATAACATGTCATTTTCCTAAAGAGCAAGAAAGCCATTGGTTTAATAATGTTTCCTTCAGTAGTCAATTCCCCAGCATGTCCAACACACTGAACAGACTACAGTGCTGGAGAAAACCATGGGACAAAAAGTTGTAGGTCCTTGCATTTGAAATTCACTTGAACAGAGATGCTTAGGATTGAGGGAATACTGGCAGGATATCAATGGTATCAAATAAGATAAAAATTTAATAATGACAATTGCCTTATGCTTGGTAGACTTGTAGGTTATGCTGGTCATAGTGTAGATTGGAAGGCTATAAGAAAAATAAACAAATAAAAAAGAACAAAGAAATAGGAACACAAATGTACCTTATATGACTATGTATAATGTTGGCTGATGGCAGCAATTAAAACCCATCATGCAAAATTGTCCCCAAAAAGAACAATGGATGAGGCTCAAATCACAGTTTGGTGTGTCTTCAGGTATTTCCACCTTAAAAACATATTGTCCACAGTAATTTATGGGAATTTTTACTTTCCCAATAGCTGAAATAAATTCCCTCCAAAATTTGCCCATGATTTAGTGTGTTATTATGTTTCAATGTAGTCTTATTTTTCAGATTGTAGGGTTTCTGAAGATAGCAATCCTGACCAAACTTACCTGTGTTCCTAAAACGCCTCTCAATATCTAGTACATGAACAGTATTTGAAAAGGAACTGAGACATAAAATAATAAAGGAAATTGAGTGATTCAAAGCTCTGACATGCTGAGAAACTCCTTTAGTCCATCAGAAATATGTCTGTCCACCTACCTGGAAGAATCTAAGAGAAGGTACTCACAAAAATTATCCTAATCTGTACATCTTATATCTTGAGCAATCACAGTCAGAGTACCTTTCAATAAAAATTAAGAGTGATGCAATTTCTGTAGTCATAAGATGTCCTGAAATGTGGAAGATTTTTGAGGTGGTGATACTGAGAAAAATACAAGGACAATGAAAAGAGGATTCTGCACTTCTTTATCACTGGGAATACTCATTATCTCAGAGTCTGCTTTCGTGTTAACAAAACCAATGCAGTTTTCTTATGATTAGTGTTTTTTAACATACCATTTTTTCCAAAATCCTTTTAATTTTAATCTAACTGGGTCTTTATATTAAAGGACATCATGTGAAGACAACACAAGGCTGGGGCTTATATTTTATCTAGTCTGAAAACTTTGCCTTTCAGTTGTTGTTATTAGCTCATTTATATTTAATGTAGTATTCACAGAGTTTGCATCTATCATCATACATTTTGTTTTGTATTGTTTCCAGTTTTTCTCTCCTCCATTCCTGTTTTCATAGGGTTAACCAACATTTTTGTATCATTTTTATTTGCTCAATTGTTAATAAACTGTGTTCCTTTTCTTTTTTTGTGGTTGCTCTAGAAATGATGATCTTTGATTCATCCAAGTTTATGAATAGTTAATAGTATATTACTTCATATAAAATGTAGGAAACTTGTAACAGTAAATTTTACTGATCACCTCATCTTTTGTGCTATTTGTGTTCAATATTTTATATGTTATATTACAAATATCCCAAAATGTTACTATTTTTAATTTATGTTTCCAGTTGTCCCTCAAATAAATTAATGAAAGCAATAAAATATAATATTTCTTATTTACCCTCATATTTATCATTTTCAGTGTTCATCATTTTTTAAAGCTTTGAGATTCCATCAGATGGCATTTCCATTTTCCATTCATCCTGAAGAAATTTCATGACCAAATTTTCTGGTGTAGGTCTACTTGTGACAAATACTTTCAACTCTTTTTATTTGTAGTTTGTCAAATCCTCATTTTTGAAGTATATTTTTTGGTGTGTGTGTGTGTGTGTGTGTGTCTGTGTGTGTGTTTATGGGCAGTTTCTTGGTAACATTTTAAAGACCCTGGTTCATTGTTTCCTGCATTTAATTTTTTCTAATGAGAAGCTAGCTGTCATCTGCAGCATGGATTTCCTTATACTGATTTTTTTTTTAATCTGACCATTTTAAGATTCTCCTAATCTTTGGCCATGAGATAGAAAATGATGTTTCAATGATTTTTGTTTATGGTTCTTGTGTATATCCTGTTTCAATTCACTAAAACTTTTTGCATATATGTTAATATTTACCAACTTTGGAAAAAATTGGACCAACATTTCTTAGAATAATTTTTCTGTCTCATTATGTCTCTACTCCTGGTATTTCAATTACTCATAGGTTTAACTACTTGATATTTTGCCACAGTTCACTGGAGCTCTGTTTAGTTAACATAAAATATATGTTGAGTTATAATCTACATATTATATAATTCACTATACTACAATGTATAATTCAGTAGTTTTAAGTCTGTTCAGATTTCTGTAATTGAAACCATTATCTAATTTTAGAAGGTTGTCATGAAACCTAAAATATATGCTGGATATATTACCATTCTCTATCCTCTTCACCCTTCTTTTCCATTAATCTAATTCTATGTGTCTTATATAATCTGTCCTTATAGATATATATAATCTGTCTCTATAGATTTTTCTAGACATTTTATATAAATGAGGACATACAATATGTGGTCTTTTATGACTGACTTCTTTCACTTTGAATAACATTTTCAAGTTTCATTCATATCATACAGAGCATACATTAGTACTTCATTTTTAAAATCGTTACACAATATTCTATTGTTTGGAGATAGTACATTTTGATCTTCCATTCATCAGTTAAAGGATATTTAGGTTGTTTCCACTTTTATCTATTATTAATAGTGTTTATATTAATTCATGTGAATGTTTTTGTGTTTTCATTTGTAAAATGTTTTCATTTCTCTTTTTTTGTGACTTAGAGTAATTCTAGGTTTAAAAACTAAGGAACTGCCAAGCTATTTCTCAAAGTGGGTGCATTACTTTGTGTTACCACCTGCAGTATATGAAGGTCTCACTTGTCCATATTCTGACCAATACTTACTATTCTCATCTTTTATACTAGAGCCATCCCAGTGGATGTGAAGGAATCTTTCCTGGTATCACTGTCTACTCCCTAATGGCTAAGGATGTTAGATGTTTTTTCATTGAATATTTTCTTTGGATAAATGTTTGTTTTGTAATCTGTTGCTCATTTTTAAATTTATGTTACTTTTTCTCTTATTGACCTATAGAAAGTTTTGTGTATTCTAGATATAATTCTCTTATTGGATAGACAATTTGCAAATATTTTCTCTCATTTGGTGTATTATCTTTACCATTTCTTCATGCAGTCCTTTGAAGCACAAAAGTTTTTAACTTCTATGTAGTCTGATTAATCTTTTTTTTTCTTTTGTTGCTTTGTGATTGCTGTAATATTTAAGACTTCATTACCAACCCAAATTTGTCAAGATTCATTCCCATATTTTCTATGAAAAATATTATAGCATTAGTTCTCATTATTAGATTCATGGATGCATTTTGAATTAATTTATGTATACAGAATGAAGTAAAGAGCCAAGTTCATTTTTTTTTTTCTTAAAAGTAGGGTAACCAACCCTCAACAGTTTTCCAGGGACTTTGGGGACCCTCAGGAGAAGGGACCCAAAAGTTTGTCTTTTGTTTTTTTTTTTTTTAATTTATTTTTATTGTAAACAAAAGTCCCTTCTTCCTCCATTCTTGCCCACTTCCCACCCTCCATTATGTGTCATCATCCACTTATCAGCAAGATCATTCATCCTTTGGTTCTTTGAGATTGGCTTATCTTGCTTAGCATGATATTCTCCAATTTCATCCATTTGCCTGCAAATGCCATAATTTTATCATTCTTTATGGTTGAGTAATATTCCACAGTTTCTTTATCCATTCATCAATTGAAGGGCATCTAGGTTGGTTCCACAATCTGGCTATGGTGAATTGAGCAGTTATGAACATTGATGTGGCTGCATCTCTGTAGTATGCTGATTTTAAGTCCTTTGAGTATAGGCTGATGAGTGGGATAACTGGGTCAAATGGTGGTTCCAATCCAAGCTTTCTGAGGATTCTCCACACAGCTTTCCAGAGTGGCTGCACTAATTTGCAGCCCCACCAGCAATGTATGAGTGTACCTTTTTCCCCACATCCTCGCCATCACCTATTGTTGCTTGTATTCTTGATAATCGCCATTCTAATTGGGGTGAGATGAAATCTTAGGGTAGTTTTGATTTGCATTTCTCTTATTACTAAAGATGTTGAACATTTTTTCATATATCTGTTGATTGCTTGTAGATCTTCTGTGAAGTGTCTGTTCATTTCCTCAGCCCATTTGTTGATTGGATTATTTGTATTCTTGGTGTAGAGTTTTTTGAGTTCTGGATATTAATGTTCTATCTGAAGATTTTCTCCCACTCTGTAGGTTCTCTCTTCACATTGCTGATAGTTTCCTTTGCTGAGAGAAAGCTTTTTAGTTTGAATCTATCCCAGTTATTGATTATTGCTTTTATTTCTTGTGCTATGAGAGTCATGTTAAGGAAGTCTGATCCTAAGCTGACATGTTGAAGATTTGGACCTACTTTTTCTTCTATAAGATGAAGGGTCTCTGGTCTGATTCTGAGGTCCTTGATCCATTTTGAGTTGAGTTTTGTGCAGAATGAGAGATAGGAGTTTAGTTTCCTTCTGCTGCATATGGATTTCCAATTTTCCCAGCACCATTTGTTGAAGAGGCTATCTTTTCTCCATTGCATATTTTTGGCCCCTTTGTCTAGTATGAGAAAATTGTATTTATTTGGGTTTGTGTCCATGTCCTCTATTCTGTACCATTGATTTACCTGTCGATTTTGGTGCCAATACCATGCTGTTTTTGTTACTATTGCCTTGTAGTATAGTTGAAGTTCTGGTATTGCAATACCCCCTGCTTAACTCTTCCTGCTAAAGATTGCTTTAGCTATTCTGAGTTTCTTATTCTTCCAGATGAATTTCATGATTGCTTGCTCTATTTCTGTAAGCTACATCATTGGGATTTTAATTGGAATTGCATTGGATCTGTATAGCACTTTAGGTAGTATGGCCATTTTGACAATATTAATTCTGCCTATCCAAGAACATGGGAGATCTTTCCATCTTCTAAGGTCTTCCTCAATTTCTTTCTTCAACGTTTTGTAGTTTTCATTGTAGAGAACTTTTACCTCTTTGGTTAGATTGATTTCCAAGTATTGTACTGTATTTTATTTTATTTTATTTTGAGGCTATTGCAAATGGAGTTGTTTTCCTCATTTCCCTTTCTTATTATTTCATTGCTTGTGTATAGCAATGAAATAATAAATGCTTTAGATTTATGCGTGTTGATTTTATAGCCTGCTATTTTGCTGAATTTATTGATGACGTCTAGGAGTTTTCTGGAGGAGTTTTTTGGATCCTCTAAATATAGAATCATGTCATCAGCAAATAGTGACAGCTTCAGTTCCTCTTTTCCTATTCGTATCCCTTTAATTTCTTTAGTCTGCTTAATTGCTCTGGCTAGTATTTCAAGAATGATGTTGAATAGAAGTGGTGAAAGAGGACATCCCTGTTTTGTTCCCGTTTTTAAAGAAATAGTTTCAGTTTTTCTCCATTAAGAATGATGTTGGCCATGGGCTTAGCATAAATAGCCTTTACAATGTTCAGGTATGTTCCTACTATCCCTATTTTTTCTAGTGTTTTCAGCATGAGGGGGTGTTGTATTTTGTCAAACCCTTTTTCTGTGTCAATTGAAATATCCATATGGTTCTTATCCTTAACTCTATTGACATGATGGATTATGTTTATTGATTTACAGATGTTAAACCATCCTTGCATTCCAGGGATGAACCCCTCTTAATCATGGTGCACAATTTCTTAATATGTTTTTGGATATGGTTTGCCAGTATTTTGTTAAGGATCTTTGCATCTATATTCATCAAGGATATTTGTCTAAAATTTTCTTTCCTTGGTGTGTCTTTGCCTGGTTTGGGTATGAGGGTGATATTAGCTTCATAGAATGAGTTTGGTAGGGTACCCTCTTTTTCTATTTCCTGGAATACTTTGAGAAGTATTGGAATGAGTTCTTTTTTGAAGGTCTTGTAGAACTCAGCTGAGAACCTGTCTGGTCCTGGGCTTTTCTTGGATGGTAGGTTTTTAATGGCTTCTTCTATTTCATTGCTTGATATTGATCTGTTTAAATTGTGTATGTTCTCCTGGTTCAGTTTGGGAGGAGCTTATGTCTCTAGAAATTTGTCAATGTCTTCGGTACCTTCTATTTTGTTGGAATACACATTTTCAAAGTAACTTCTCATATGTTCTTTATCTCACTAGTGTCTGTCGTGATATTTCCTTTTTCATCATGAATTTTAGTAATTTGAGTTTTTTCTCTTCTCTTTATTTGTGTGGCTAAGGTTTTGTCTATTTTGTTTACTTTCTCAAAGTAACAATTTTTTGTTCTGTCAATTTTTTGAATTGTTTCTTTTGTTTCAATTTCATTGATTTCAGCTCTGATTTTAATTATTTCCTGTCTTCTACTACTTTTGCTCTTATTCTGTTCTTCTTTTTCTAGGGCTTTGAGCTGTAATGTTAGGTCATTTAGTTGTTGACTTTTCATTCTTTTCTGGAATGCACTCCATGCAATGAATTTTTCTCTTAGTACTGCTTTCATAGTGTCCCAGAGATTTTGATATTTTGTATCATCATTCTCATTGACCTCTAAGAATTTTTTTTTATCTCCTCCCTGATGTTTTCTATTATCCATGTTTCATTCAATAACATATTATTTAGTCTCCAGCTGTTGGAGTAATTTCTATTTTTTATTTTGTCATTGATTTCTACTCTCATTCCATTATGATCTGATAGAACACAAGGCAAGATCTCTATTTTTTTGCATTTCCAAGGACTGCTTTGTGGCATAACATATGGTCTATTTTTGAGAAGGTCCCATGTGCTGCTGAGAAGAAAGTGAATTTGCTCGTTGATGGATGGAACATTCTATACATGTCTATTAAGTCTAGGTTATTGATTGTGTTATTGAGTTCTATGGTTTCTTTGTTTGGTTTTTGTTTGGAAGATCTATCCAGTGGTGTCAGCTGTGTGTTAAAGTCACCTAGAATTATTTTGTTGTGGTCTATTTGATTCCTGAAATTGAGAAGGATTTGTTTGATGTACAGGGATGCACCATTGTTTGGGGATTTTTAAGCCAAAGTTAGTCAGAAGAGATAAAGAAGGATATTTCATACTGCTTAAGGGAACCATGAATCAGGAAGCCATAACGATTGTAAATATTTATGCCCCAAACAAGTTTATTCTTTTACATGTAGACATAAAGTCATCCAAGTACTGCTTATTCAAATGTGTGGTCTTTCCTTATTAAATTGTATTTAATTACTTATTTATTTTAAGCAATTGCTAAGGATCTACTCTCAGCTTCTATTGATCTGCCTTTTGTTTTGTGGTTTGTCAATCTTCTATAAAACATAATTTTTAAATTTCAGATATTGTATTTTATTTAAATCTAGAATTTCTATTTAGCTATTGTCTGATTCAGGTTTCTCCTTGTGCTGATATTCCATGGGTACATCTTTATGGTCACTCTTAAGTCATTGGAACACATGTACAACACAGCTAATTTTGATACCTGGGTCATCTTAAGGTCAATTTTTATTTCTTATTTGTTTTCATGGCCATCACATTTTCCAGCTTCTTCATAAGACTAGTAATTTGTTGTTATGTACTAGACTGGACACTGCAGATAAAACATAAGGAGTCTGGATCATGTTGCCTTTGCTTAATGTGTAATGAATATTTATATTTATTCTCATGGAGAGTTATATTTTTGCTGGATCCTTTGATGTAGCAGTCTTGATTTTATTTTTTATTTGGGGGAATATATTGGATTTCTCCTCAATGCCAAGGTATGGATCTTACCCTAAGGTGGAAGCCTCAGTCCTAAAGAATGATGCTCATTGGCTCAAGCCAAAGCCTGCACGCTCTGTGCCCCTCTGGTATCTCCACTGAGCCAGATCTGGAAAAGTTGCCCTCCACTCTCTCAGCCTGAGTGCAGCCAGTGACTCACTGCCAAGGACCAGTGGTGGATCCTGTATGTACTTCTGGGCCTCTAACAGAACAACCTCCCAGTTATCCTGCAGCACCAATTCCAGATCTTTCAGCAGCCCTAAATTCTGATCCTTTGTTCCTGCATTCAGGAAGACTGTCTTTTCTCCATAATTGCAATGTTTCCACAACAGTTTGTTGAATCCCCAAGAAAACAGTCAAGGCTACCATGAGGCTCACTTTCCAAGCCTATCATCTCTAAATGATCACAATTCAACTCTATGTACTAGTGCTCAAAAACTTTTGCTCCATTATTTTTTCCAGGTTTATAGTTTTTTTTTTATGTGAAATAGCAAGCCAAGTACCTGTTATGTTATTATGGCCAGAGGAAGACTCCATGCATTAACAAAAATAATAACTGTAAATGTTTTGACAATTTTTTTTCTGAAATACTTGAATGGAATCTGAGTGAACATTGTGTGACAATTGCCCAGAAGAGAGTTAGATAAAGAATTGAAAAGGAATTTGAACTTGCACATGGAAGTGACCGAAACCAACAGAACCTAAAAACATTGAAAAAGGTAAGTAAGAAGGTTCTGATTACACCACAGACCAACCCTATGATCTTGTATAAGTCATTTTGTTCATCTAAATTTCAGCTCTTAGATGGGTATTGCATTGAATTGGATACTGGATGTATTAGTCAGGGTTCTCTAGAGGAACAGAATCAACAGGAAGTGTGATTATATAAAGAGTATTTATTAGATTGACTTGCATGACCAGAAGCTAGATAGCTTACAATGGCTGTCTGCAGGTTAGAGAGCTGGAAGAAACAGCAGCTGCACAGTCCAAGAGGAGGAAGCCCCAGAACAAGAAGGATCAACAGTGCTACGTTAGTCCAAGACCCAGGCTTCTGAAAACTACCTGGAGAATCACTGGCAGAGTCTGCTTTGGAAGAGTGAAGAATCAAGAGTCCGATATCCTCAGATGGTTGAAGCAGCAATCAAGAACCCTCTCAAGAAGAGTTGAGCTTGCATCTTCATCTGCTTCCTTGTTCTTCCAGCTTTTATTCCATCCAAGCCACCACCTACTGGGCAGTGCTGCCCATGCTTAGGGAAGGGCTTCACTTCAGCTCACCATCCCACATGTTAATCATTCCTAGACCCGCCCTCATTGACACACCCACAAGCCTCAATCATCGACATAACTTAATCCAATCAAGTCGGCAATTCAAATTAACCACTACACTGGATATTCTATCTTATCCAAAAATGTTAGCACTGATACTATATTAATTCTAGTAACAATTTCAATTACAACTCTAACAGTAACACTCATATCTTTAATGTACTGAATAATTGCGATGTTCTGTGTCCATGCTTAACTTTACAAACTAGATTTCTGTTCATTTTCATAAAAATTCTTATGAGGAATGATTGTATCTCCTTTTGTAGATAAAGAAAATGAAGCGTAGGTTTGTCTTTGTCACACAAGTCATAGTTGGGGGAGCTGGTTTTCAAACCCATGTATGCGGGACTTTGAAGCCCATGTCTATTACCATACATTTTGCTTTATGTGACTATTCCAAGGAATTACTGCACTCACATCAGGCCAGACAGGACACTTTGCCCTTCCTGGTGTGACCCCATCCATAATACCCTTGCTTTTCAGCTGTGCAGAACAACAAACCCCAAAACAAAAGTATGCACAAGAGCCTCACTAATGAATCAAAACTTCGTATGATGGCTTTTGGTCCATGATTATGTTCTCTAATAATGTCTAATTTATACATTTCTCACAGGTCCTGTAGGTTAATTTACCAGAGGGGGAAAAAGTGAGTAAAAACCTATTAGTCCTTTTTTTTCTGCCTCAGAAATTATAGACTTGGATGTTTCTATGAGGCAACATTAATAATGCATTTATCATTTCAAGCCCTTAACCTCTTAAGTTCTTCAAACAGAATTAAAAGAATCCTGAACTACTAACTAATTGCATTATGCGGCTGAATGGAGAGAGCAGACACCTCCAAAATGACACTAATCTATTTATTCTCCTCAAAACCTCGCCACTCCGAGTGGGGTGGACACTGTCATTACACCTCGCCTCACCAGTTCTTTGGAACTTCTCCCCAGTTAGAGGCAGCCTGCTCTATACTACCAGCCAATTCCCCACAAGTACAAGGCCACACAGTTGAAGTGACAGCATGGTTAACTGCACAGTTTTGTGTTGCAAAACACATTGCTCTATTTTTTGCCTATGTGTTCACTGGGTTTTCTCTCGTATGGTAGCTATTTGAAGTATGAGGGCATGTATATGGAACTTAGACTTCAATGTATATCATCTTGACAATGACTTCCTGGCCCCGCCTAGCCTGACCGAATTTCCAGGGTAGAAGACTTTTTTTCACCTTTAGGGTCCTTCCCACCCAATTTCTTTGGACCAATGCTGATCAAAGCTAAGAATAGCTTATGAGACTGATGGTCAATTTCAAATGGAGTCTGGAATTAGCACTGCCACCCTAGAGCATATATTCAGTGTTGTAACTGGCTTTCTTTTCTCTAGGTCATCATGTCACTTACCAATCCTGATCTCATCTCTCCTCACACACAGGTTGGCTTGGTTGGTGCTCAGCTCTTAAGCAGATAGCGAGGTCTAACTCTTGGGGGATGAGGACCATCTTATCTATCCATCTCACATTCTGGCTAAGTGTATGAACTCTATTTCATTCATCAAATGTTGAATAAATGATCAAATCGACAACTTCAGGAAATTCTCCTTTCCCAAATTCGCTACTCGCTGATGGCTGGCATACTACTTTAACTTAGGAATATAAGCATAACTCTTTCTGCAGTACCCCACTCTGAGGGTGGACCCTTCCCCACTACCAATACTTCATGTACTGATCACCTTCCCATCAACTTTGCTCTGCCCATCTGGCCAGTCTCTTCTCCCCCAAATGCCAATGCACTTGGTGGCAGAGCCCACAGCATCATGCTAAATTGACATTGCAGATATAGTTCATTAATGTAGTGAATGACTTATTGCTGAAATGCATTTTTTATTGACAAAATAAATCTAAAGAATGTCTATAAAATATGCCCTTTTATATATTCTGAAATTTGTTTTCTCAGTCCATACAGAGCAACCTTAAGCTCTTTTCTTACTCTGATTTCTTTCACTCTTCTAACTATCTTTAGTACTCCAGAGCCCATTCTGAGCCTCTATCTGTACTCCAAGACCCAGACTCTTCCACAATGTTTAGATCTTTCAGGAACTTCAAACTACAGTAGCTATAAGACAAACTCACCTTCCTCCTTCTACTGGGGATGGCCTTTTGCAAAAAAATTCCCATTGTAACCTCTGCCACTTTATCCTTCCTTATCAAAGACTGTCTTCACCGGAGATTCTGAGGGAGTCAGGATAAGGAGACATGAATGGAACATTCACACTTGCACCTCCGTGAAGTTTGTTTTGAAATGTGTTTATAACGTTCTCTGGATGTTTCTCTTGCCTTTTTCCTGGATAGCTGAAGTAAATAGTTGGCAGCTGGGAAGGGCCCAGGGAATTTATTATTTTATGAAATGGTTACCAGAGGCCAATTAAAGTTAGACAACTCCTCTAAGCTCCCATAAGAATTGAATAACTTCAGAATATGAAGATTTTTTTTTTTAGCATGTGATTTTTTTTTTTTTTTTCTTTTCATAGGCAACTTCTACCCTGGGGCAAGTGTGAAGTCCAGTATCATCTGTCCAAGCACTTTCTGTTTTGTAGACTCACACACACACACGTGGAAGTTCTCACCTATTCAAGATTCTCAAGTGCTTTTTATAATCTCAGAACTGAGACGCTTCCCACCCGGTTCATGTTCTTTCTTAAGGGCTTGCAAAATTCAAAAATGCATGTTGCTCTATTCCCAGGGATGTCGCCATCTGGAAATTAACTTTGCTACATTGAAGGCTCACCTTGTTCTGGTATCATTTCAGTCTGTTTGGCTGCAAAATAGTGAAGGCAGTATATATACATTTTTAGGAATTCTCTGACAGTTTCCTCATGTTTGTGGTGCTATTCATTCAGATCTTCTCAATAGTCCTTCCAAACACTCTCTGAGCATCTTCGTTTGAAACACAAGAACACAAAAGTTTGAGTAAATTTATTAAACCAGTTTGAAGTTGTACGACTAATAAACAACAGCTTACGAACTGAGAATCCGGGATTGTCTGACACTCAGGCTTGAGCGCTTGCCTAAGCCTCCTAGAAACAGGCGTGTGAGTTTTCACTCACGACTCTTTTCAGGGTCCACCTTAATTTCATTTCTTCATTTTGTTCTTTAAAGAGAATGTAGGAAAAAAATAGGGAAAACCAAAAAACAGAGAGAAAGAGAGAATGAAGGGAGGAGAGAGAAATGTCTCAGACTCTCAACTTCCAAAGCACATTAGTATTTTTAGGATAAATTATAGCTGTCTGATAAGTACTAAGTGAGACCACTTCCATTAGAAACCCAAGGCAAGGTCACAGGTGATTGGAAGGCATTTTCATTGGCTGCTGTGTTTGGATTGCTCTTCTGTCTTAATCATGAAAGATCTGACCATGCAGTGGTGGAATTCTACTCCTAATATGAGCCAAGTGCCTCTCATATTGGCATATCTTGTGAAACGAATTAGCCATCTCACAGCGAACAGGATGGTATGGGGGAGATCAATTGTAGCACAGATTTTCCAGGAGGCCTCAAAGTAGATCGAGTAACACTAAAATAAAATTGTCAAACTAGAGAATGATTCTCATCAGAATATATTTTCTCCCCTAAAAATAAATGGCTTAGGCCAGTTCAAGAATTATCCAGGCTGTCGAAGATGGAGCACAGTGTGATTTCACAAAGTCCTTGTTACCATTTTGGTCATGGTCCTCAATATAAGACCCATCATTTGAAGACTGGAAATTCATTTAAGCTTGCAATTTTTCTCTCCATTTTTTATTTTTCTATTGCCCTTTCCCTTTAAGACAAAAATAACAAGGATAAACTGTCCTGAATTCCCTGTAATTCTGTGGCCTGGAGAATGTTTAAGCATCCCAGAACTTAAGCAGTGAAGAATTACAGAACTTGCAAGTTTCTTTTTACTCAGTCTCTTGATTGTCCACCCATTCAGAGATTCCCAGTCATAAGGATACCAAAAAAATAGCACTTTTAATAATTATTAATACATGTTCCTCTATTCTCAATGACCCTTGTAAAACATTATTAGCACAGAGGCTATAGCATTCAGAGTCATATAGACCTAGACCTGAGTCCTAGCTCTGTACCTTTGGCAAGCTATTTCTTTTTTTGAGCATCCTTATGTACAAAATAGGATTACAAATTTATAGTTTTGTTGTTTAAAATATTGACAAGCTTTGAAAGTCAACATTTACTAAGTGTTCACTCTTTGCCAGGCAAAATGCTAAGGATTTGACAGATATCATCTCATTTAATCTTCACAAAAAACAACCTTTATAGTGTCTTTATCCTGAGTTTTTTTCCTAAGCTAAGACTTAGGGATATTACAACAATTTTCTAAGAATACTGTGCTATCATGAGGCAGAGGCAGATTTCAAAGTTGTGCACTTGTTCTTTGGAACATTTATTTTAAACCATGATGCAATTAATTTATAATTATCACTCTCCAAATGATGGGGGGACATTTAGAGAACTTAGAAGTGAAAGATTAACTAGCTAGTGCACGAAAGAGTCGTGAAATCTGGGAAGGCTGATGCTAACTGTGGAGTCTGACTCTTTGGGTTCCTGGAAACTAAGTTCTTTCCCTTTCTCTTGAATATTTACATACCATCATGACAGACAGGCATCAGGTGTTATTAACCGAAATGCTGAGCTTTTCAATTTGGGAAAGAAGGATCTACTTCTCCGAATTTCCTAAGACAATTGCAGTATCTAGTCCAGATGCATGTTGACATCACAAGGAATAAAACCCGAAACACAACAGAAATCATTCCCTTTACAAAACAAATGCAGGAGGGAAAAATCACAGAGTAATTTTGCCAAATTTCTTAGCAATTCTCACAAGACTGTGCATGTTAATTGCTTGTGGCTGCAGGGTAGCACTGCTGGTTGCTGTGTGGCAGCTAAGTGCCAATGGCAGGCCCTTCAATCACAGAATTACAGGCACTTGGGCTGGGGTGGCCAGCCAGGTCATGCTGCCCATTGTCCAACCACACAGCCTGTTCCTCAACGCTGGCCCTCCAGTCCTTTTGTCTAGTTGAGTTTGAAGTGACTGAGTGAAGAGGTTCCTCCGGAGAAGTCATTACAGCATTTGTAGATTTAACTATAGGGCAATGTTTTATTTGGTTCAAACCATTGTGTTATTTGCTCAGTTACACTCATTAACTCTAGTTCTCTGCTGGAAAGCTTGGTCTCTAATTACACATATTAAGGCCTTGGCTTGGTGTTCCAAAACCACCACTGATAAAAGAGGTGGTTCACGGAAGTTTATTTCTCCTTTCGTCTTCAGTTTCTCTGTTTGCAAAGGTGAAGAACTAGAAGGGATAAGACCTAAGCTGTTTCTTTTCTCTCTCTCTCTCTTGTTTGCCTCTCCTTTCTTCTTTGACTTCTTGTGTGTGTGTGTGTGCGCGTGCGCGCATGTGTGTGCATGTGCACGCATGCGCTGTCTCTGCCTGCTCATTCTTCTTCCCCAAATAACTATCTGAAAATGGTCAATTCCAATTATTGCAACTCCTTGGTGACTGAAGCGGCCTCTTTCTACATTGGGAAAACCAACTGAGCTTTTTCCCAACTCTGAGATCAGTGTTGTCTCCCAGGTAGATAGAAATGGTCCATTATGAAAATACCTAGGCTGTGGAATCTGACCAAAGTGACCCGTTGGGACCCTGGACCCATCCTGCTGTGCCAGTTGTCAGACATTTAGCAGCCCACCACTGCAATGAGCACTTTCTGAATAGAGTATGGCTATGACTAAGTTAGGCCAGAACTTCTCTAAGTTAAAGTATTCATGGGAAAAATAAAATGAAAACACTCAAGATCAAATTATCTAGCATTGAAAGAGCTCACCTATTCTAGCACTCCAAAACAAAACCTACTTTCAAGGAAGGTGTGTGTGTGGGCAGGGGCAAGGGTCGGCAGAGAGCAGGTTTGGGGGAACTTCTGTGTACCAGAAATGTATTTTCATGAGAATCCTTGCTATAGCTTGAAAAGAGAAGTTCTATCCTCATTTTGCAGGTTTGGCCAAACTAAGTAATTTAACCAAACTCACAGAACAGATAAGTGGCAGAGGCTTGTTGCTCAATAACAATCTGAAAGTACAGCAATATTTGTGTTTTTGCTTCTTTCAACAAATATTGAAGGTGCAGAAAGAGACCAAAAGTCCTTGAGTTCACACGAAACCTATCTAGCACCTTGAGGCGGCAGCAACTCAGGATATCACGGACACAGAGGCTTAGAAGACATCAGATGAGCTCATCTGCTGCAAACAGTTGCACTACAGGCAAATATAAAGATGAGAAGAAAGGATTTTGAGTTTTCACTATAAAGACATGATTAATGTTTGAGAAGATTCCTAGGTCTAACCTCATTTAGATAAGACACAATGTTTATGTGTATCAAAACATCACATGGTCCCCCATCCGCATGCATGATTTTTATGTTTGCTCAAATTCATATTCTCCAATGGCCAATTGCTTTTAGCATATTTAAACTATAGTAATTAATTGTCACTCTCTGCTTTTAAAAATAATGTGAAGGCAATTTAGGGATGACATTGTACCCGAACTCCTCTGTGAACTGTAACTTTGCACCCTGAGGTTTAGGTTCACTGTGACATGTACATGGACGAGCTTGAATTCAGATCCTAATATGTCGCCTATAAGTCACTTGCTTTTTTTCATCTATCACCCCAAAATGCTTTCCAGTAATGGGAGGAAAGTAAGTGCTGTTTTAGAGGTAACCTCAGTGATATCTGCTTCCAAGACTCTCTTTTCTGCAGCAATATCCTCCATACTGAAATGTTTCAGCACAGCCCAGAATAGGACATTAATGTGCTTCCTACTTTTAACATTTTGATGCTATCCCCACTGCTAATAGGGAACAGAGGTGCTGGCCACAATGGCAGGCCTCCAGGCAGACTATGGATGGCCTCTTCAAAGGCCTGATGAAGGGGGGTCTCCGGAACCCAGCTGCCTCCCAGATGGGGCTTGTTAACCACGCCATCCTCCCACATTGAAGGGAGGCCAAGAAAGAGCCACAGAAAATTAGAGGTTTGTGCTAGAGAGGCCAGATGTCGAGAAAACAGGGACATCCTGTCTCCACTGGCCTGGCTAGTGGTTCTGAGTACTCTTCACTGTGGTGGACAATGGGTATTAAGAAGTTCTGTTAAGGAAAATTCAGAGCAAGTGGTTCCCAAACGAAATGATAGCATCACATGCGTGAGCCCCACCTGGACAGGTATTTTGGTATATAGCAAAACTGAGGGGATCTAGTGCTGGTTGAAGTCATACCTTGTGAACAACTCTCCTTTGACACACATTATTGTAGGTGCTCCTAGCAACATTTTTACCTAAGGGTTATTTCAACATTTTATAAACAGCGACAGCAGCAGTACCGTGTGGTTCAAAAGGGGAAGTGGTTTAGGCAAGGCCTCACGGTTATAAGTGACAAAGGTGAAGTCCGAGTCTCTGTAACCTTGACTATGACATTCATTCTTCTTGTACTTCAGTGTTTCTTGGTCTGGTCCTCGGGCCAGCTATAGCAGTCATCACCTAGGACTTTGCTCTAAATGCAAATCCCCAGGCCTTCCCCAGACATTTTAAATGCTTATGTCCTTGCTCTACGAAGTCTACCAGGTGACTTGAATGCACACGGAAGTTTGGGAACCACAGAATTACACTATGGTCCTGCCCTTTGCAGCAGCCCCTGACACGACACTCCAGAGACTTTTCTATTCTCATCCAGTCCCTTTCAATTAAAGCTCTAGTTTTCAGAAACAGAGAAATAACCCTTCAGGTGTCTTCTGGGCATTGTGAGATTTGGCTGTCTCCAATGAAAGCAAATCTCAGTGAAATATTTTTCCACATGGTTCAGCCTGGCTTCCTCTGGGTTTGGTGGCTGCAGGTGGTGAGATGCAAAGAAGCAAGAGGGCTGAACGTGGCAAAATGCTCAGAGGGAGGCAAAATCCTGCCTTAACATCCTGAGTTCCTGACCCACACTGAGTAGGACCCACATGCTGACTTCTGGGCAGTCACTGTAGTGAATAACCCTGCAGATTGGATTTCCATATTTCAAAATATGCAAAGGATAGATTTTCAACATTCTGTTATGGTTTAGATATGTGGTATCTCACAAAAGCTCATGTGTGAGACAATGCAAGAAGGTGAAGAAGTGAAGTGATTGGGTCATGACCCCCTTAACCTAATCCGTGAATTAATCCACCAACAGGAATTAACTGGGTGGTAACTGTCAGCAGGCAGGTGGACCTGGAGGAGGTGGGTATTGGGAGCATGCTTTTGGGATGTATATTTTACTCCTAGTGAGCACAGTCTCCATCTCTCTATTTCTTGGTGGCCATGTCCCTAGCTGCTTTCCTCTGCCACACCCTTCTGCCATGATGTTCTGCCTCTCCTAGAAATAGACTGGCTGTCTATGGACTAGACCTCTGAAACCATGAACCCCCAAATACACGTTTCCTCCTCTAACTGTTCTTGTCAGGTCTTTAGATAACAGTAGCAAAAAACCTAACTAAAACACGTTCTTACCACACAAACAAAACAAATACATTGGCAAGATGATGGATACGTTCAGAAACTTAATGTGATCTTTCTACCATGTTACACACAGCAAAGCATCTCGTTGTGTCCCATACACATACATGTTTATTATTAGTGAATTAAAAGTAAATTTCTAGGGCTGGGGAGATAGCTCAGTTGGTAGAGTGCTTGCCTTGAAAGCACATGGCCCTGGGTTCAATTCCCAGTACTACAAAAATAAATTTCTAAAAGAAGAAGTGAGTCCACATTAATCTTTCATTGTCCAAATGCATGCTCTCCCTTGTGACCCATAATCAACGAATGGTGTGGCCCATTACCATCAATATGATGAGCCCTTCGTGGGGTCAAAAAAAATCCTTTTCATATTGGTATCACGTTTCCTTATAGTTGTTTTATTCCTTCATCAAGATACCAAATCTAGAACGTGGAAGCTGGCAGTTTCCATAATCAAACATGGCATATTTAATGCTAAAAAGATTAAAATCTCTTCCAGAGTGTTGCAAAACAGGTATCAAATTAGGACACTGGAACTTTGAGTTAACAGCCTTTCAGGCAATTCTGGAATACTAGCTGGATCTGAGCAATGGCCACTACCCAAGCCTATGAGGAAATGAAAGCCACAAATTATTGAACAGGCAGAGATGTAGGAAGACAGTTTAAGTAATGTGCACCATGAAGGTAAGTGGCACACGGTGGGTATCATCCCAAGGACGCAGTTAGAGTTGAGCCACAGGCTGAGGCGTCCCGAGGTGGCTGGTAAAGGAAAGATCACTGTTTTCACGAGTTGTTCTCTGTTTTTAAATATTGTTTTAGTTGTCAATGGACCTTTATTTTGTTTATATGTGGTGCTAGGAATCAAACCCAGTCTCACCAATGCGAGGCAAGCACTCTACCACTGAGCCACAACCCCAGCCCCACGAGTTGTTCTTGATGTATTGATACAACCCACTGGAATCAGAAGATGAAAGTGTGGGTCTGGGGGAAGCTACACTCACCCTTATCCTCTGGGTTTAGTTCAAGTTAGGTAGAAAAATAAGTATTAAGTATAAGTGGAGACACTGGTCTGCTCATAGGTTGGCTACCATGTTAGTTCTCAGTCAAAAAAACGTTGGTAAGCAGATTAAAGAACAGAGAAGAAAATTGTGTCTCATGAGAAGCAATGGCAGGAGTTGCAGGTGTTTTCACTGGTGCCACACCCACTACTCACCACTTTTCAATCTTGAATCATCTCTATCGTTAAGAATTAGAAGAGAAGCTTTGACCAACTTTGAGAACGTCTGAAAGTAGATAACACAGTTCTTCATGACCTCACCATTTAAATTTAAGGTCTATTTATATATTTTGCCTAATCCCTTTTAAGACTATTGGTACTTGCTTCTTGATGGTTTCAAAACTCAGTTTGGGGACTGGGGTGAACATTGCAGGAAGGTCATGTGTAACACATTACAAATAAGAAGGTCCACATGTTCAGCACATTACAAATAAGAGGGTCCTGCCAAGCCACAAAACGATGCCATGTGACAAAGACAGACATCATGCTGGAGATAAGCCCTGTCCCTTGGGGTCATTCCAGCATGAACAGAAAAGGCACCGGTCAGTAAGGCTGGAGTAAGTCTAGTTGGAGTTTGCTCAGGGTAGCTAGCAACATGCTTCCTGCCCATAAGTGTGCACGGGTCTGTGATTCCAATATGGCTGGCATATTTCCTTTCTTGAAAACAGATTTTGAATCATTGTTTCAGAAAGTAAATGGCAACTGTAATAGGCAGAATTAATATTATCAAAATGGCCATACTTCCAAAGGTGCTATACAGATTTAATGCAATTCCAATTAAAATCCCAATGACATTTCTCATAGAAATAAAAAAAGCAATCATAAAATTCATCTGGAAGAACAAAAGACCCAGAATAGCCAAAGTAATCCTGGGCAGGAAGAGTGATGCAGGAGGTACCACAATACCAGACTTTAAACTCTGCTATAGAGCGATAGTAACAAAAACAGCATGGTATGGGCACCAAAATAGACAGGAAGAATAATGGTACAGGATAGAAGACGTGGAGACATATCCACATAAGTACAGTTATCTCACACTGGACAAAGGTGCCAAAAATTTACAATGGAGAAAAGCCTCTTCAACAAATGGTGCTGGCAAAACTGGAAATCCACATGTAGTAAAATAAAATTAAACCCCTATCTCTCACCCTGTACAAAACTCAACTCAAAATGGATTAAGGATCTAGGAATTAGACCTGAGACCCTTCACCAAACAGAAGAAAAAGTAGACCTGAATCTCCATCATGTTGGCTTAGGATCAGACTTCCTTAACAAGACCCCCATAGTGCAAGAAATAAATGCAAGAATCAATAAATGGGATAGATTCAAACTAAAAAGCTTTTTCTCAGCAAAGGAAACGATCAATAATGTGAAAAGAGAGCCTACAGAGTGGGAGAAAATCTTTTCCCCAAGCACTTAAGTTAGAGCACTCATCTCCAAAATTTATGAAGAACTTACAAAACTTTACATCAAAAACACAAAGAAACCAATCAATAAATGGGCCAAGGAACTGGACAGACACTTTAAAAAGAAGATATATAGTCAATTAATAAATATAAGAGAAAGTGTTCAACATCTCTCGTAATTAGAGAAATGCAAATTAAAACAACTGTAAGATTCCATCTTACTCTAATTAGAGTGACTATTATCAAGAACACAAACAATAATAGATGTTGGCGTGGATGTGGGGGAAAAGGCACACTTGTACATTGCTGGTGGAGTTGCAAACTGGTGCAGGCACTCTGGAAAGCAGTGTGGAGAATCCTCAGAAAACTTGGAATGCATCCAGTTATCCCACTCCTCAGTTTATACCCAAAGGACTTAAAATTAGCATACTACAGTGATGCAGCCACATCAATGTTCATAGCTACTCAATTCACAATCGCTAGATTGTGGAACCAACTGAGATGTCCTTCAATTGATGAATGCTTAAAGAAACTGTGATATATATATATATATATATATATATATATATATATATATATATCATACATACATACAATGGAATATATATATATATATATATATATATATACATACATACATACAATGGAATATTACTCGGCTATAAAGAAGGATAAAATTATGACATTTGCCAGTGAATGGATGAAGTTGGAAAATATCATGCTAAGTGAAATAGGCCAAGCCCCAAACACCAAAGGCTGAATGTTTTCTCTGATAAGTGGATAACGATATATAACTGGGGTGGGGATGGCTGGGGAAAGAGGAGAATGAGGGAACTTTGGATGGTGTAGAGGAAAATGGGGTGGGAGAGGGTGGGGAATGAAAAGACAGTAGAATGAAAGAGACAGTATTACCCTACGTATATGTATGATTACATGAATGGTGTGAATCTACATTGTATACAACCATAGAAATGAAAAGTCGTACCCCACTTGTGTACAATGAATCAAAATGCAGTCTGTAAAAATAAAAAAATTAAATAAAATAAATAGTAAATTGACCCCCCCCCCCCAAGAAAAAGAAAGAAAGTAAGTGTCAGAGGATAGAGATCTCACAGCTTCCACACCCATGTGTCCATTCTGTCCCTGTGGCCCCTTTGTATTTGTTCCCTCCTTGGGACAAACAAAAGCCTACATGTGTCGTTTTCCTGTGTGATACAGATGGGCTATCCTAAGACACATTTAATCCCCCAAACTAGAAATATAACCAAATTGGTCCAAAATATAGAAGACTGTAAAGGTTAGCTACAGAAGCCCTTAGCCTGGGCAGGAGGTGGGCACCTTCAGAGTCCTCAGCACCAAGGTTGCTGGGTCGTTAAACTTTTATCCCCAGTGGATGGGACCCAGAAAACTCTCAGGAAACTTCCTTAGTTCCCATTTTCTGGAGACAGAATCTGACAGGTTTGGTTCATCTAGTGCCCTCGTTGGCCTTGGGTCAGGTCCAGTGGGCTACTATGAGGGGTCTGCGCAGGGCTTCAGCTGAGGCGGCTCAGCTGCTGTGCGTACAGTGTGAGTGGTGGCAGGCGCAGTCCAGAGTCGTCTCAAGAGCTGTGTGTGGGGGGCAATGATGGATATCTCTAGGACAGTCAGAGAGTGGTCTAAGATTCCACAGGCAAAGATCCCAAAGGCAGAACAAGATCCGTCTGGATATGGAATCACTGATCACATACCTTGCAAGAAGAGGATAACATTGACCCTCAGAGAAGCTGGTCTTTGTCCAAGGTCACAAGGTCAGAGGAAAATGCACATGTGTACCACCATCTCTATTGATTTTCTAAGCCCAACATTCTGGGGAAAGGTCCACCCAGTTATTCATTTCAATTAGTTGTACTAACAGAGTCAATAGCATCTAGCTGGCAAGTTCAAGGGTTTCACAGATGAATCAAGTCCAGAATTCAAGACCTGAACACAGATTCAAGTCCAGAATCTACTTTTTATCAGTTGTGAGATCTTGGGCAAGTTAATTAATGGATGGACAAATTATTGGCTCTTGAATTTCAATCCCTGAATTCTAAGAACCTTGATTGATCCGTAAGTGAAAGTATCGAAGCACTTTCTCTCTCCAAGTCTTCTGTATTTCAGATGCTTGTGATAGTCTAAGTAGGGTTTGAGAAGCCATATCCCATGGGTCAGATCCACCTGTTTGAGTAAAAGCAATATTCAGTAGAACACAGTTACACTCATTCATGTACATATTGTCCACGACTACTTTTAGGCCTACAGTGACAGAGTTGACTAGTTATTGAATTATTTATTACCTGACCCTTTACAGAAGAAGATGATCAAGTCTGGTCCAGGAAAATAAATTTTTATTACTGTTTTTCTGCCATCGGTATTCATCTTTCACCCGATTCTCACCTGTCCTGTTTTGCTCTCTTGCGACCCTTTTTTATGAGAACTTCAAGATACACCTCTGAACATGTAGTGCCTGGAATCAAATCTCTGCGCTGCTCACACATGGTGTGAACTTGGGAACATTCCCAAACGATCTGAGCTTTGGTCTTCCTCTCTGGCAAATGAGATTGGATAGACCTACCTCACAGCAGTCTCCTGGGACTTCCATGGACTACTTCATTGAAACTGCCTAGAAAGTCCCCAGTCAAAGCTAGCTCCTATTACACCAACTGCTATTTTCTTAATTTATTCCTCTGGGAAAATCTCCATGTCCCTGTTTCATCATTCAGGACTTTGGCAATGAATAGCTAGGAGCTCATGGAGCAACAAATGACCTGGTCCACGATCAACAAAATGTAGGTCAGGAAGATGTCTGGGGAGTGAGAAAACTGGCAAAAGTCTCTGTGGAACCCGCCCTTTTTTTCCACGGTTGAAATCACTCATGTGTCCCACCCTCTTCTGGGGCAGGAGCCTGTTGCCTGGAAGCACCAGGAAATCTCATGGGATGCTTCTACCCATTCTTCCTTTAGGACGATGAATCCCAGACAGTACACAGAGGCCCAGATTTCTGAGACAACCCAGACCGGGCAGAGTCAGGCAGTCGCTGGCTATCTTCCTGATGTTAATCAGAAGCAGGCATGCTCTGCTGAACAGGAGAGAATACAAATGCCAGGGCCTGGGATGGGGGTGGGGTTCCACTCAAGCCACACCCCCATCACAGAAAGCTTCAGGCAAAGACCTAGAAGCCTATAATGCGTCTGTGCCCTGCATCTCCCCCCTCCTCCCTAGCCATAGGGTGCAAATTTCATTACATATCCCAGGACGGGCCTTAATTTTTTTTCAATGAACATCTGGCCCAAGAGACCTCCTAATTAAAACCACAAACTAATTATTGTCACCTACGCTTTCCATGTGTTGTGTAGGATCTCTGTGTACCCTCTCTTCCCGCCCCCCCAACACACACTGGTCCCTGGTACTCATGGATTCCTTTAGGAACGGCTAGTCTCTCTCAGTTTTATTTTTCCCTCTAATGAATCTCGTGTCCCAAGTATGTTTCTCAGTGGAGTCGGAGGTCTGGGACCCTGATTACTACCAGGATTTCCAATTGCCTATTCTCCCCCTGGCTTTTCTGAAAGGAGCCATTGAGAAAGGGGTCATGATTAAAGCCCATGGAACAAGCAAAACGTAATTGAAGCAGTGCCTGGCGCCTGTCGGCTTAACCCCCTCCCCATAAACTGCAGCCAAGCACAGCAGGCTGCAGACCCCTTTCTACACCTCTGCAAGGGAAATGAGAAGATCTTGAGGTGGGGGAGGGGCCGTCCTAGGGCTACACCAATGCCGAGTGCTCAGGTATTGAAGATGTTTGGGAAAAGCCATGCACAAAGAATTATGTCAAACCTGTCACCAAAGAGTGGCAGATGTGTTTATATTGCATATCCTCCAGGTGCATACATGCAACTCCGACCTGATGATCGGAGGTGGGTGTCTCAGTAGGGTGGGCAAAGGAAGGTGGGCTTCTGAAATCCATGTCCAAATGCAGCTTTTTATGTCTTGACTGTGTAATTCTAGAGCAGTGCCTTCATGTCTCAGCTCCACTTTCTTCAAATGCTCTTTCTTTCAAGGTCCTAAGGGGAGTTCAGAAGCTGGTGTGTGCAAAGCTTGGGTATAAAATGTGCTCACTGGTTGCGAATGTTCATCTTTTCAGTTAGTGCTAGAGGAGGAGGAAGGGAGAGCAGCGAGCCTCACTGTGTGACTTGAGTCAAAGCCAACATGTGACAAACTGCACACACATACACGCACACATATTCATACATGCAAATACATATCCACCCACATATCCACATATGCAAACATAAAAGTTCACAGGGATACTCTGACAATTATAAAATGTATAATAAGCTAGGTACGGAGGAAGCAATTGCTAAGATGCGATTCTTACTAAGAAGGCAATCAAGCCTTGCTGAAAAGTCCCTTCATGCTATTACCTTGGATTCTGATGTGGGTACTTTATTGTATAAAAAAGACACTGATAGAGTCATCGCTTATTGTCCCAGAACAATAAAGATAATAAGAGAAATAATCCAAACATATGCCCAGACTTTATCGGTGTGAATAAGTTGTGATATATGTATCCTCACTATTTATCAATATTATTAAGATTATTAAAAATTTATAGTTATGGTTACCAAGAGTTGATGATGCTAACATTATTAAAATAGTACATTAAAAGCAAGTTGCAAAATTAGACTAATACCCAGATATCAACTATGTAAACAAGAAAATTATGCAAAAAAGGAAAAAAAAAGACTAGAAATAAATGCATCATTATGCTAAAATTAAATCTCTGGATTATAGTTTCAATATGTTTCTTTACAAACTTTGACATTTCTGGGGTTTCATCTGTAAGGCTGGGATCTGGGGTAAGATGCTCACTTCTCCAACTGATTTTCTCCCTGTGTGAATAAGTATCATGACAACGTCTCTAGGGTAGGAATGTTGTGAAGGTTGAAATAAATTATGTTTAATATGGTACATGAGAGTGTAGTTGATTGTGTCTTTCTATTAAAAAAAAAAAGTTTGGAATGGGGAGCAACCACCCACAGAGACAAAGAGAGTAGGGCTTTATCGAGAGAGGGGAAGTTGGATCCGGGCTGACAGGGGTCCTGGCAGTCACACACCCGGCCCCTATCTCTTTTCACAAACAAACAAAATGTCTTAGATTGAAACTCCACATCTGCGTTCATTCAATGTCCGCATCTACCCTTTGGCACTTCCAGGTTCCTTAACGAGCTTTCCCTTCCATCTGAAGATGATACAAATCTGCTTGGAGTAGCCACATGTTTTAAAGGGGTGAGATCTAGATTCCAGGTCCTGCGAATGCTGGAAACCACTCTCAGCCAGTTTGAGGAGCAGACCAGATTGAAGTCAGCAACACCTGGCAGAGAGGCCTGGCTGGGTTTTGCCCTGTGCTGAGCATAATCCTGAGGGGGGCCCTGGCCTGAGGTTTTGCACTGGAAATGGGAGCTGGGTTCTGACCCCAGATACTCCCAAGAACTTCTGCTGTTGCCATGTGTTTCTCTAGCAGCATGTTGTGGTTTTAATGTGAGGTGTCCCCCAAAAGCTTATGTGAGACAATGCAAGAAAGGTCAGAGGTGAAAGTATTGGGTTATGAGAGCCTTAACCCAATCAGTGCATTAGACCACTTGAAAGGATTGAGTGGGTAGTAACTGTTGGCAGGAAAGGTGTGGCTGGAGGAGGTGGGTCCCTGGGAGCGTGCCTTGGGGGCATATATTTTACCCCTGGTGAGCCAGAGCTCTCTCTGTTTCCTGGTTTTCAAGTCCTGAACCTTCCTCTGTCACTCCCTTCTGCCATGATGTTCTACATCTCCCCCCCGCACACAGCAATGGAGTTGACCATCTATGGACTGAGCCTTCTGAAACCATGAGCACTAAATAAACGTTTTCTTCTCTAACATTGTTCTTGTCAGGGTTTTTTGGCCACACAGGATGGAAAATATTAAAATTGACTCCTGTAATACTGGCTTTCCCCACTTGTCAAGGATTTTTATCTAAACCGTTTGACACTATATTCACAGCACAATGTCTGCCACCATCAACAGTCTGATTATAAAATGAATTAAGATTAGTGACTGTGTCTGCATGGAAGCCCTTGCTGCACTGAGAAGCCCTAACTGGATGGGGTCTGGGAGTTGCCGGTTGTAGGCAGGCACTGATGGCAAACTCCAGTGGTTCTTGTTCCACTTAATCCTTCCAGCTTCCTAAGAAATATGCAGATGCAGGGCCTTGACTCTGGAGTGTGTGAGTGTGTGCATATTTGTATGTGTGTATGTGTTGACTGAGATCTTTGAACTTAATTACCATGAACATAATCAGATTTTATGATGTTCTCATGGAAGCTACTTTCCTTGCCAACCAGTGAGGTGCCTTTTTGATCTGCAATGTTCTGGACAGTGCCTGCTCTACAGTCTGAATTCAATTAATGTCTGATTCTTCTTAAAATATTAGAGTGTACAAAGAATGCTTAAAAACTAAGATTTAAAGGCTTAAAAGTTAAAACAAAACAAAATTATAAAACAAAACAAAACAAACAAAAAAAATCCCAACAAACTAAACTATAAGAGTCTGGTTTAATGCGAATCAGACCCAAGAGGAGTTTAATAATGATCTTGCCTGTCCAGAGTTTGCATGGTGAAGACCAGATGGCTCATGTCTTAAGACAATTCCAGTCAACCTTGCAGGCCCCCTTGGGAACGGTACTGTCCTTGCCCATGGAGATGAACCCCACTGCACCCCACACCTAGGCCGTCATTACAAAACCAATCGGCATCTCCTGATGCAATCTCACAGCCTTCAGACACGGCTCTGGACTCCGGCACAGCTATGTGATGTGAATGCAGACACCTTTCCTGAACGCTGTTGGTCTTGCTTTAGTTTCAGGCTAGGAATTGAGATTTTTTTGTGGAGCTGATTCTTTGGTCCTCCGGGGCCACCTCTAACTTTGCAGTAATACTCTGGAATTCCTTTGGCTATGTTATTAATCAAAGTCACACAATCGAGGACAAGGCAAGTGGAGGGGCTGTCATTTCAGATGGAAGAGCACTGGGGAAAGTTATTCAGTAGCATTTTCAAAATGACATTGAACCCTCGGAGAGGGGAGTGGCTCTTCCTCCACCTCTGTTCCTCTGCTGTGTCCTTTTGTGCTTCCTGTAGAGGCGATGGCTATCAGATACAACTCCCCAAGAGTTCCTGAACCAATCCTCATCTCTCAGCTCACTGGCGAGAGTGCATTGGCTTCCCCAGGGGTGACCTTAAAGGTGCTGTTATGATGGATCTGCACAACTTTACTCCTGAATTCTAAATACATTTGACTGCATGACACCATGGGGAGGGGCGATGACAATGGTCTGCAGCCAACTTGTTCTCTCCAGATCTTCATTTAAAGATCCCTAGCCTGCTTCCATGGGATAATCTTACTGCCTGGCAGTTTGTGCATACTGGAGGGGCAGATAAGAAGACATAAGGAGCAGCGAGGCCTGCTCTCCCCGCCTGACCTCCCGCACCTTCTATACCCCTCTTTACAGTTCTTTCCTGTTCTCATTCCCTTAATGAGATATGTATCTATCCTAGTCACTTGTCCCTCATCCCTGCTATCATTTAAGGAAGTACTTTGTTTATTTTCTTTTCCTCTTGCATCTCCAGGGCTAGGAACAGTCCCTGGCATTTAGCAGACCCTCAATAAATATTTATTGAATGAATGGCCTGGATTGACGACAGTGTGGGTTTGAGCTTAAGCAGATGGCAGTGATGTCCTCCTGCTGAGAACAGCTCTCTGCTCCAGCTCTGTCACTTCCCCTCAAGGAGCCTCAGTCGCTACATCTCTACTGTGAGGGTTGTAATTCTCCAGACCTCCCACATGTCTTGTGAAGACCAAATGGGAGAAAGAAATCATGGGAACATGTTTATGAAAACGCAATATCCCAGGTATTTGATGTGTGTGACCTGTGTTTCTGTCTGACCTGATTTTAATGTTTTCATTGCATCTCTTGATTTTTGGTTGTAAGATTCTTACAATTCCCTGACAGTAAGTAGATTATAAGAGATACAGATGGGAAAATAAAGTGGATGAGGGTATTTCACAAATGAGCACAAGACATTAAAAGAAAATTCACAATAGGAAAAAAAGTGTCAAAATGGTTAAAGAGAGAGAGAGAGAGAGAGAGAGAGAGAGAGAGAGAGAAAGAGAGAGAAGAAAACCTGAGAATTGGCCCATGGAGGACAGATACAACTTTAAGAATTAAATTGGTGATGCTCACACGCAAAGTACACACACACACATACACACACACTTATTCAGGGTGGGCTAGGGTCATCCTATGAAAGAGTGTTAATGAAAATAAAATTTTTCAAAACATAATTTAGCTTCAAGTATCAAGAGTCTTAAAATATCTGTATCTTTTGATTGAATAATTTAGCTATTTGGAATCCATCCAAAGAGTGAATGGCAGACAGTCACATGTGCAAGATAATTCAACATGGTGTTGTTTAGAGTAGAAAACTGTTGATGATAACCTAAATCCTTGGCAACCAGAGAAAATTCAATACATATTTCAATAAAGGTTGCTGCATCCAAATTCATCAAAGATATTATAGGCTAAAATAATTAATGTCATGGGAAAATGTTCTCAACATATTCTAGGAAAAAAAGAAATGAATTATAAATATTTGGCTATTCCCAAAATGTCACATAAAAGCATATTTGTATATAATAACTATATCAAAAGTGTACAAATATTGAAGTAAAATTGTCAATACCCCACAACACAGTGACAAATATCACCCATTTGCAAATTTCATATACATACGTGTACAATTATACATGTAACTCATTTTTTAACAATCATATATATGTAATCCATTTTCATGCTTTTTTGATGTTTTCATGTTGCTCTTAATAATGTGTTATTTTCAAAATAAACAGGAATTTTCATGCTACAAAATTAAAGTTTGATTTAAACTACAATCTCCATGTTCTACATATGTTAACGTAAGACATGCAAAGCTAAATATAGGATGAGTTTTCATTGAGTAAATCAATTCTCAATTGGGGAAAGAACTTAAATAACCAAATGAGGCCCCAGTTTGCACAGGAAGTAGGACTGGGTCTTGGATCCATGTATCCAAGTTCGCTCTTCACCCCCAGCCAGGAGGCTGTCCCTTTCTCCCTTGTCCCAGAAAGGTTTTATTGTCAGTCTTCTGTCTCTGTCTCTGTCTCACCTCTTTTACAATGAAGGCAAATCTCCCTGTTAAGAGAGCAGGGGTATTAATAGAGAAGACTCTTCTGTCAATCTGGAAATGAAATCATCAACCCAATTGGTAATAATTGGTAGCAGCTCTTCCCTCTCCTACCTGCAGACTCAACCTTCCCACCCCAGGACCACACTGAGCCCACCTTCCACACCCACAGGCAAAGCCCCATCACTGTCTCAGGGTTCCAGGAACTTGCTTTCCAGATTTTGGCATTGTTTCTCCTCTACCAAAATGTGAATTCTGGAAAGAGTCAAAAGTCACAGAAACTAAGGTCCACAGATTATTTTGGATATAGAATTCAAAACTGCAAATATATTGAGATTACCATCCAGTGTATCATATCGATGTGTATTCTACAAAGATAAAGATGGGAAACAAAGAGGTAAGGGTCAAAATGCACACGTTAGAGCCACGAGATGCTAGATCCCCTACCTGCTTTTCAAAATCCTACTTGAAGTTCCTTTTGGGTGGCTTACCCCATACATTTATTTTGGAAAATGTGATTCTAAAGAAAGAAGTGGGTTTTAGCAATTTTCTTAATGATACGGAGAAGGTAAGCTACAGAACTGCGATTAAAATTAAAGCCTAACTCCACATTCCTTTCTCGGTCCTCACGATGCCTTCATGAAATGAGATTAACCATCACAATATTTGACACAAATCACAAAATTAAAAAAAAAATTTACTCAAAACCAGGAAAAAGATATGTGAATGGTGATGTGAGGATATAAAAGGAAATAAAATAAAAACTATATAATTGACTTATCAACTTTGCTAAATTAATCCTTAGCAATAGTTCAGATTTAGGTGTCAGTGAATGGATCCTGCTCCACTGTTTTGTCATCTCTGGCTAATTCTGGGCACTCTGAATATTTAGTTTAGAACATTTATCTCAATTGCAATTTTTACATTTACTTCCGTATCTATTTATGTAGTACTAGTCTCCTCCACTAGAGCAAACACTTCCCCCAATACAGAGACTGAGTCTGCTTTTGTTTATTCTTTATTCCTACAGTTTAGAAACGAGTTTGGCATATAGAAAATGCTCAATTAATATTTGTTGAACCAATGGATGGGTAATGGATTTCCATTTGTCCTGATGCCTGAGGTTCTTACAATACTGTCTATATTTCTCCCATTGGACATGCTGACCTCTGGAGAGCTGACCACTCTCTGACCCTTCCATATTCTCAAGGTTAACTTGATGGAATCATACTAATTCTGTTCTGTATCAGCAAATAACAGGAGTGAGCCGCAGTGATCCTTCTGTGCTGAAGCCCCATATTGAGGTCTCAGCCAATTCCAGGTGAAATGGAAAGAATTGCTTTACAAGTCTACAAGCTCCAGCCAGAGGGTATTAGTCAGAGCATCTGCCTAACATGCAAGGCCTTGGGTTTGATCCCCACCACTTTCTTTATTTTCAATATCATTTTCTTCCAAAGAAGTCAACTCTCTGTGTATTCTCCATTTTGAGGAATAAGGAAGCAGTTCATCAAGTACAAATTCATATGCTATGCTTCCTTATAATAGATCCCCCATTGCTGGGGAGCAATTCCAATTAATCAACAATCATGTCAGAATGGAATGTTAAATTGGATGTGTGCCTGAGAACTGAAGACCAAAGTCATTTTAGACTTGGGAAATTAGTATGAATTGTTAAATATCTCCATCACATTGAAAGTGACGGGAAATTAAAGGAGACAGCTTTTAGAGAGCTTCTGGCATAGCGAGTCTCCTCAGGCCTCCAAGATGAGAAGGGAGGTCATTTTCTTCTTTCAAGCTTCCATAAGTTACCTTGACAAGACTACTATGAAAATTTAGTATATGCCTCCGGAAATGTTGGTGGCATAGCTTCCGGGTATCTAACACCTGCCTCACCAACAACATAATAACAAGAGAAATGATTGCCAGATGCTTTAATGGTGAAGCAAATGTGCTGTGTAACACTACGTGCTGGTAGCCTATGCTCTACAGTGAACCTAGAAAATGCTGTGTGAGTGTTGACCAGGCCCTCAAAGATCTGTGCTCCTAAGGAGAGATGTAGCATGGAATCTTCTCAGGTGTCTTCCTAACAGGGTTTCCTGGAGTGTTGAACAGAGCAGATCAGAGAACTTGGGTACCTAGAGCTGAAGGATAAGTCAGTATCCAATCAAAGTAGAGAGATGTACTCCCACTTGCGAGGGAAGAGTGAGGGCGAGAGACCCAGCAAAGGAGCCTGGGGGGACTTGGAAGAAGCCAAAATAGGCCTCTGGAGAGCCTGTTTTTAATATAACATTATCCAAGACAGATCCCTAGAAGACCCCAATCAAATAATGAGTCCTGAACACCTCCCCATACTGCCCCCTGGTGAGACACAGAGCCCCAGTTAACATATTAAGGGAAAAGGAGTCAGATCCTGGGGAGAAAGTGGGGAAAACTGTCCACGGGATATTCTTGTCAAATAACAGTTTTTATGTCTGTATCAGGGCCTGTTATGAGATGTCCTCCCAAAGCTCATGTGTGAAGCAATGCAAAGTAATTCAGAGGTGAAACAATTAGGTTATGAGAGCTTTAACCTAATCAGTGATTAATACACTTGAATGGATTAACTGGGTGGTAATTATAGTAGGTAGGGTGAGGCTGGAGAAGGTCACTGGGGGTGTGGCTTTTTATTGTATCCCTGATAAACAGAGCTCTCTCTTCTTTCTGTTACCATGTCCTGAGCTGCTTTCCTCCTTCATACTTTTCTTCCATGATATTCTGCCTCGCCCTGGGCCCAGAGCAATGGAGTTGGCCATCTATAAACTGAAATCACTGAAATTATAAGCACCCACCCCAAACTTTCCCTCCTTTAAAATTGTTGGTCTCAGGGACAAACATGTTGATTCAAAAAGGGCCCAGCTGGGGAGAAAGAGAAATCTCAACCTTAAGAGATCATTAAAATTTGACTCTGATATGTCACTAGATATCACATTTGCTACAGAGAGGTTTTTCTTATGAATTGACCCGAGAGAGGTTCAGAGGAGAAAAGACTAACAAGAAAGTTCTGAGCCTGTGATGGGGCCAAGAAAGAGTTTGCACGGGAGGGACAAATGAAAGGACCACAGACACAAAGGTAGATGTTCACTTAGGAGTCCTTTTTATTTAGTGTGATGGCTACAAGTGGCACAGATCACTAGTGAACAGACACAGGATGAACAGGGCATAATCTGACCATAGAGGTCGCAGAAAGTTTCTGAGAGGGGTGGATATCTAAGATGAGCGATCTTGATAGACTATTGAGATTTTCAACACAGAAGCATCTGAGCCCAAATCTGCATCACATAAGATTGCTCAAATATTTGGGCCTAAAAATTGGTAAGCTTACCTGGACCTCTTGATCCTTCCTTGCTGGTTAGCTATGTTTGAGTCTTTTTTTTTCCCCTTGCCCAAAATATTTTTATAGTCTCTGCCTCAGTCAGCCCTCCTTCTTACTCCCAAAGGTGAAAACTGTGTGAGAGCTACTAAAGGTCATGACTGAGACCTGCCACACTGCCCTTCTGAGGCACTGGTGTGAGACCCAATGGGAATCCTCACCTACCTGAGCATCTCAAGTTCACAACTCCTGTCGGAGCCTGGTTTCCTCTGCTACATTCTCTGGGCATTCTGTAATTTCCTGATATTACTGGGAAACTGATATTGAGGGAGCCTTTGAGGAGCGCCTTAAGAAAAACACATCAAAAGACAACATTTAGCTGTCTTCACTTGCCCCTCAGGATAGTTGAACCACTCCCCACAGAAATATAACAGATCCATAAAAATCACGTGCCCTGGCCTGCCAGAAGCTGAGATGGAGTATAGAAAGACTGATGCATATATCTACCATTGATTGACTACCTACTGTGAGTCAGACCTTCTGATAAGAAGCACTTTGCATAGATTATCTCCAAATTTCACTCCAAAATGGCGAGGGAGAGTTATTACTTCCATTTTGTAGATGAACATAATGATCCCAGAGGGCTTAAGTAAAACTCGGCTCTCAGAGAGTGAGAGGTGGAGTAGGATTTCTAATAAGTGCTTTCTGGATCCAGGGCTAGTGCCTATTACTGTACTTTATGTAGTGGGTAAGTTCATCCTTTAACTTAATTCTCAAAACAGTCTTCTTGGAAAAGCTATCTCTGATACCTCTAAACAGCACCCTGAAGCTCTTTCCTTCTCCTTCTCCTTCTCCTGGAATCTTTGTCCAAGTCTTAGAAATGATCTTACTTTGTTACCCCCAATGTTTATTTATATGCTGTTGACCTTTAAACTGGAAGGTTCTCATAGGTTGAGATGAAACTCTTTAATTTTATTTTCACTAAATATCTAGGCTAACTTTGCACACAGTAGGGCATCTTAACGTCATTAAATTATAAATAAGAAACAGGGAACTCAAAGAGATGAGATAATATGCAGAGGTAACTACACTAGTCACTTAGAAACCAGAATCCCAACTCAACTCTTGACGCCAAATATGGGGCACTTTCTCATATATTCAACTTGGAATTAAAACCATTTTTATGATGGTTGTGGGTATGTTATACTAGACTATCACAGCACAATCAGAAAGGACTGTGTCTGCACATGCACAGGTGCATATGCATAGATGAAGAGAAATGTCAATCAAATTTTTTTTTCCTTAGTTAATCACTTCAAGCCAATAATAAGGTAGCCTCACTGTTTACCCTAACTCCCAATGTTTAGGAGTTTTCTTATTTCTTTCTTTAAGATAACATCCCACAATTTTCATTCAATAAATACTTGTCAGGTATTTACTACATTGTAGGCAGTGTGACAGATGTGTGGGATACATATGTATATGCATATATGTGTATGTGTGTATATGTATATTAGGTATTTTGAAGTCTGAATTTAAGTGACATGAAGGAAAAGTAAAGGGTGCTTTCAGAATATATAATAGAGATCCTTGACCTAAACTGACTGTTGAGATCAACTGACTATATAGAAAACCAATCTGTGATACAAAGCACAGATGAGGAGCTGGGGATGTATCTCAGTAGTAGAGTTGCCTGACACACACAGGCCCTGAGTTTGATCCTCTGTGTTGCAAAATAAATAAATGAATAAATATGTAAAAGGCACTGAAGTATTTTAGCTGGGAAGCAACATAGGCAGTTTTAAATGTCCTTTCTGTCACATATGAAAGGAATGTATTGCAAGGAGATAGGAACAGATATTGGCAGGCCAGTTAGAAAGTAGTCAGGCGGTAGTCGGGGAAGATGACAAAAATATATCTAAATATTCCATCAATTGCCAGAATCATCTATCCTAGTCCCTCTGCATAGGAAGGAGACAGTTCAGTCCTCTGGTTTCGGCCATAAACTGTTAGAGAAATTCCTCCCAGAGTCTATGGTTATCATTTTGTACCCTGCAATCTTCCCAGGAGTCCTGCAAAGGCGCCCAGTGTGGAGAAAAGTGTGAACGTTTTCAGATCTGTGTCTGTTTAGATCTGTGGACTTTAGATGCTACGAGTTTTCTTTCTCCACCAATCTTACAACCCACTCTCTGCAGCTGAACCGTTCCACCACAAAGATGTTGATGATCTGCTTTTGAGAACTCCCGGCCCCTCTGAGGGTGGCCTGAATGGACAGTTAAAGTAGCTCCTCTCTGGGGCCCAATGGAGACCTAATGTTCCACCTTGTCTGTGTCCAGCTTAGAGGACTCCACTTGCTCCTGCTTTGTTTTGCCTGCTCTTGCATTCAGAAGTAAAGCTCACGAAGGCTCAGCTCTTCTTCCTCCTCCTTGTCCCCCCTCCTCCTCCTCATGTTCTCCTTCCCTGCTCCTCCTGTTTCTCCTCCTCCTTCTTTCTCTTCTCTCCTCCTCCTCTTTCCCTTCCTCTCCTTCTCTTCCTCCCCGACCTCTTTTCCTTCCTTCTCCTCTTCCTCCTCCCCTGATTCAATAATGAAGAAAGGGTGGGGGACTTGGAGAGGTGATCATGCAGTTGACCTTGATCTGGAACCTCAGAATTGAAGTTCAGGGAAAAGGAAAGCGGAGAATCCTCCAGGTTCTTTCCTAGTCAGTAGCTATGGATTTCGCTTGCAGAGATAATGCTAAATTAATGGCTCTGACAGCTCTATTAAGCCCTTTTTTAAAAATCTTCTTTAAAACTAAAAAAAGAGCAAAACCTGCCTGGGCCACCACGGCTCTCAACCACATTTACTATCCGTAGATTCCCATAACCTTTCACCGGCTCAGAGCAGGTGTTCCTGGGGCTCCCCGGCATGCCTCCCCACATTGTATATTGGGAAAAATTGGTGAACAAAGAAGACAAATTCATTTTCTAGGCTTGATTTATTTATTTGTACCCAGGATTGAGCCCAGGGGCCCTTAACAACTGAGCCACATCTTCAACCACTTTTTTTTTTTTATTTCTTTTGAGACAGAGTTTCACTAACTTGATTAGGGCCTTACTAAATTGCTGAGGCTGGCATTGAACTTGTGATCCTCCTACCTCAGCCTTCTGAGCAGCTGGCATTATAGGCATGAGCCACCACTACCAGAAGCCAGGCTTTAAACTAGAAGCAGGAATCAGAGACACAGATGAGTGAAAGTCTGCTACTGAGTCACTCACCGACTGCCTGGTAAACCAGTGGGTGAACCACAGCCTGAGACAGCTCTAACTTACAAGGAACCGATGGCTCATAGTGAGGTAGCAAAGTACTCTGGCCCAGGGCCCAGGGCTCCTTCCAAGGCTGAAGCAAAAGTTCCATCTCTAAGGGAATGTACTTTTTTTTTTAAACAGAAAAATCTAACTTGGTCAATGTTGGAGTTAAACACATTTCTTTCTCCTTATCTTGTGTTTTTCAAGCTTGGAATGTTTCAATTACAATCTTATTAGATAGATAAATGTATATTTTACTGCTTTAATTTGGATCCGGTAAAAGATACACAAACTTTTAAAACTTTTCCCAAGGCCACCAGTCCTACAGCTATTTAATATATTCAGTGCTGACTATGTGCTGGGAAATAATAGTCTCTACTATCCTCTCATTTTTATATCCAAGTAACTTATTCCAGCAGCACAATACAACTTAGAATATGCTATCGCAAGAGATGCACAAAAAGTGAGAATTTAAGTTGGCTCAGTGGAAGACAGAGCATTTTCATCGGCCTAGAAGAATAGAAAGGATGTCAAAAAGGTATGTGTACTAGGAGGTGTCCTGCCATGTATGATCCTGGATGAGCTGTTTCACCCATCTGAGCCTGAATTCCCTCAACTACCAAGAAAGGGACATTCGTATTATCTGATTGCTTTATGCTATGAGAATTAAATGAAATATGTAATGATAATGCTGGTGATGGTAGCAGTGGTCACGATGATCATGATGATTATGGTGATGCCAGTGACCGTGGTATGGATGATGATGATGATGAAGATGATGGTGACGGTGGCGATAATGGTGGTGGTGATGGTGACAGTGATGTTGAACTCTTCTATATCCATGGATATCGTCAATCTACTTTAACAAACTTAAAGAGTTTTAGAGTCACTCCAGTCTTCCTTCTAGGGACTGAGGTACACTGATTAGGATGACAATATGCCCAAGGAGTTGTCTAGTCAATACATGAGATCCTAAAGGGTGGAGTAACATCTCCCAGTTGACAAAGAGGGCTAGGGACCATGCCTGCCCAGGGAAGTTGCGCTTGTAGGCAGAAGGCAGAGAGATACATAAAGGATTAAACATAGAACACGAGAATTCTCTCTTGTCTTTCAAAAAAAAAAAAAAAGTTTACTTTCTATGTGAGAGAGTTTGATGGATATTTCTTATTTCTTTGTTTTCTGTAGTAGACAGTAAACAGCACATTCCATTTCATTCTTTACAGTGTCTTATCAATAACAAGATTGCCTCTCTCTGCCTTTCTTGTAAGTACCTGAGTTCAGAATCCTGTTTATAGCTTCTTTAGTCAGGGGATTCTTTTTAGTTTGAGAAAATATAGCAGAAAGTTGAAAGGAAGGGATTTCTGGAGTTTAAATGTGGGCTTCCCCACAGATTTCCAGTGTGGCCGTGTGCAATGCTCTTGAACCTCCTGGATGCAATACCTATTCCTGCTTTTTATCTCCTTTCCTCTGTCATCTCTCTTGTCCTATCTGGTCCAATCTTTGTCATGTTGGATGACAGTGACTAAGTCACATAAAATTTTTGTGGTGAACCCCTGGGCTGCCTGATGCTATCTATAACTGAGAGAGAACAGTTCTGGAACAAAGGTGAAGTTTTGGTCCCTATGCTAGAGGACCCTAGTGTGGAGATAGCATCCTTCTATGTAGAGGGAACTGGAACTTCCAAGGGGCTCTGGTTAGGTCAGCAAGACAGTAAGGATATCAGACTGAAAAGGTTGTCAAGTAGTTCATAAAAAAACATTTTGTCTAAAAATAGCCCACCGCTCTCTCCTGCAGATTGGCCCTCTCCCCTCATTCTGATTCTGCTGCAGACTATAATCAAATATGAGTGAAAGCAAGTCTACTTAACCTTGAGATAAAAGCTTTCTTAAAAAAGAAAAGATAGTTGGTTTCCAGTATGACATGTAAGGAGCCTACAAGTCTCCACTCTGTCCTAACAACAAATAAAAAGCTGAACAAACTGAAAAATCAACAAATCTTCTTAGTTCTATCAAAGAATTGAGGTCACAGGGCAAACCGCTGCCTTCTCCCAGACTTTGGACAGAGAGGTGTCTGCAGAGAACACAGCTTACCAGAGCGGAAACCGGTAAGGAGAAACCTCATTGCTAGAGGCTCAGGGGGCACAGGCCTGGGAGCCAAAGTGACCCGTCATAGGAAGGTCCTTCACTCTTGTTAGTGTTACTTCCAGGATCTCTACCACGTCCTCACTGTGAATACAGAAGAAAAAGTCCTTCATGCTATCAACAGGGAGAAGGGAAAGGGAAAGGAACCATTCTGAATTATGCCAGAACATTCTGTTCTTAACACAGCCTGCCCTCAGGAGATACTGTTTAACAAGGCTAACCTGAGGGATTTTTTTGTCAGAGTCTAACTGACCCAACTCAGTATACTCTAGCCATCCTGATCCACTGAAGAGGAAAGAAAAATCGAAGAAGGCCTTGTGAATGTCACAGTGCAGAGAGGCACAGGCTGCCTGGAAGGCAGAGGCCTAATCATGGGACAATGGAGGGTTTCCCTGCCTCCACTCCTCACCAGCGCTTGGCAGCATCCTGCTCACAGCAGTCGCTTTTATCTAGTACCTCACACGCAGCAGGTTAAAACGACAACGATGAAATGCAAGGTACACGCAGAGACGAAAAGCACAGTTTGAAGAGGCTGAACAAGTATCAGAACAAGGGTTTCATAGGACAAGGGTATTGGAATGATCAGACCTGGAATATTAACAACTCCGACTAATATGCTAAGGGCTCTTGTGGAAAAAGAAAACCACATGCCAGAACGTGTGGCTGATGTAAACTGAGTGACGAAAATTCCAAGAAAGAACAAAACAGGAAGCACAGCAACAACCTGCAGCAGAATGAGGGCTGAGTTGCATGCCCTTGTTAGTAGACCTGACGTGGGAAGGAAAGAATCCTGAGTTTAAGGATGGAACACTCGGAAGTTCTCAACTGCAAAGCAAAGAGGAGAAAGGACTGAAAAAAATGCAACCGAATATCCAAATACCGTGAGAAAACTAGGGAAGAGCAAGGAATATTTAACAAAGATTCCAGAAGAAAAGAAAGAAAGAACAAAAGAAGGAAAGAAAGAAAGAAAGAAAGAAAGAGAGAGAGAGAGAGAGAGAAAGAAAGAAAGAAAGAAAGAAAGAGAGAGAGAGAGAGGGGCAAAGAGAGAAAGACAGAGGGGGAAAGAGAGAGAGAAAGGAAGAAAAGAAAGAAGCAGAAGAAATATTTGCATGAACCAATACTGACTGAAAATTCCTCCAAACTGATGCCAGGAAACACATCACAGATACAGAAAACTCAGAGAACATCAAGGAAAACATTTTCTAAAAAAACTACTTATGTGTATCATATTCAAACTTCAGAAAAATCAAAGTTAAATTAAAAATCTTAAAGAAACCAGAAGAAAAGAGGGACCTCATCTACAGAGGAGCAAAGATAAGAAATATATCCAATTTTTCTTCAGAAAGCATGTAAACAAGAACAGAGTGAAGTGAAATACTTAAAGTATTGAGAAATAAAAATGCCAAGCAAGAATTCTCTACTCTGGAAAGTTATCCTTCAAAAGCAAAGAAAAATAAGGACTTTCTCAAATAAAGCTTGAGGAGGTTTGTTTCCAGGAGTCATGCCTTGTAAAAAATAATAAAGAAGTTATTCAGAGAGAAGTAAAATGACATAGATCAGAAACTCAGAATTCTGTAAAGAAAGGAAGAGCTTCAGAGAATGATTAAGTCAAAGTAAAATTAAAAACTGTTGTTTTTCTTATTCTTAATTGATGTAACAAAATGATGATTTTAAATAATAATATATTCAATTTATCCATGCATATATACATATATTCATATGCATATGCTTATTTTTAAGAAAATGAGTGAAACTGGTGATTGAAGGACGTGATGAAGGTATTAGGGATATTTTGTGATTATAAGTTAGTTTCACTCTTTATGAAGTGGTCTGTGGTATTATTTGTAAGTGAACTTAGACTTGTTGTAAATGCATAATTTAAACTCTAGGGCAATTACTGAGGAAAGTTTAATATATAAATATAACTTTGCTGCAAAAAAAGGACAGAAATGGATTAAACTGTATTCAAATAAAATCATAAGTAACTAAATTGGGAAAGAAAGAAATATGAAGGTCAAGAACAACAAGTATATGAGAGTTATCACTATGCTAGATATAAATCCAAGTGTATCAATAACAATATTGTCAGTGGTCTAAATATGTTAACTAACAGATAATGTCAGATTAGAAAAAAAAAGACCCAACTACATGCTCTCTGTAAGAAACCTACTCTAAATACAAAGGTACACATAAATTGAAATAAAAGTTAGAGAAAGAAATAATGCTAACACTAATCAAAAGGAAATAAAAGAAGATATGCTAATCTCAGAGCAAGAAGTTATGAAGGATAAATAGAACATTGCATAAGGATAAAGACATTAATACTCCAAGACAAAATAATCCTTAAAGTGTATGCACCTAACACAATGTCAAAGCACATGAGGAAAATACTAATAGAACTCCAAGTAGAAATAGATGAACTTACTATTATAGTTGGAGATTTTAACACTCTGTCAAGAATGGACAGATACAGCAGGTATAAAATCAGTTAAAGTATAGTTGAATTAAACAGACATATCAATGTCAATCAACTAGATACAATTGAGGTACATAGACTACTTGTCCATCAACAGGTTACACATTCTTCCCAAGCTCACATGGAAGGTTCATCAAGATATACTACATTATGTCCCAACCAACACCCCTTGACAAATTTAAAAGACTAGAAATCATGCAATATTTGCTCTCAGATAACAAATGAATTAAGTAAGAATTCATTAGCAGGAAGATAGCTACAAAGTACCAAAATACTTACATATTAAACAATACATTTCTAGATAACATAAGAGTCAACAAAGAAATCTCAGGAAAAATTTTAAAGTATTTTCATTTAAATGAAAATGAAAATACAACATATTAAAATTTATGAATGTGGCAAAAAGTGCTTAGAGTGAAATGTATTGCCTTGAACACCTATATTAGAAAATGAGAAAGATACAAAAATCAATAATCTAAGCTTTCACATTAAAAAAACTAGAAAAATAAAAGCAAATTTATCTCAAGCTAAGCAGAAAAATAGAAATAATAAGAATTAGAGGAAAAAACAATGAAATTGAAGATGAAAAATCAACAGAGAAAATCCACAGAACTAACAGTTCTTTGAGAAGATCAATAAAACTGAAAAACATCTAACTGGGTTAAGAAAAAAAGGACAAGACTAAAATTACTAATAGTAGAAATGAGACAGGATATATCACTATATAGACCATGGACTTTAAAATACCAATAAAGAAATGTTATGAACAACTCTATGCCGTCAAATTTGATAACCTTAATGAGATTCACAAATTTCTTGACTGAAACAATCCATAAAAATTCACACAATAGGAAATAAACAATATGAATCATCTTATAACTATTAAATAAATTGAATCAATTAATAACTTTCCAGAACACCCAGATAGTTTCACTGGGGAATTCTACCAAACACTGAAGGAGGAAATCATATCATCTTTTCCAGAAGACTGAAGTAGAGTGGATCTTTGGCACTCATTCAATGGGTCAGTAATACCTTAATATCAAAAACAGACAAAGACATTATAAGAACAAATAACTACAAGCCAATATTTTTCATGAGCTCTCCTGCAAAATCCTCTATAAAAATTTGTAAAGCAGGATGGGAATGTAGCTCAGGGGTAGTTTGCCTAGCAAGTTTGAGTCCCTAGGTTTAATCCCCAGCACATACATATATGCACATACACAATTGTATAAAACAGAATTTTATGTCATGACCAAGTGGAATCTATTGAAGGAATGAAAAAATAGTTAGATATTTAAAAATCAATACACATAATCCATCATGCCAACAGACTAAAGAAGGAAAATCCTGATCACATCAATAGCTGCCAATAAAGAATTTGATAATATCCAACATGCAGTCATGATACAATTTCTCAACAAAATAGGTATATAGAGAATCTTTCTCAATTTGATAAAGGATATCTACCAAAACAAAACAAACATCAACAAAAAAAAAGTCCTATGGCTAACATTACTAACATTACAACTAGTGGTGAAATGTCCCCTTATCCCCACTATTTTTCAACATTGTACTGGAAGTGCTAGCTAATGCAATAAGACAAGAAAAGTGAATAAAATGTATATAATTTGAAAATTGAAACTGTTTATAGGTGATATGATCATCTCTGGAGAAGGCTCAAAAAATTGACAAAAATGACTCCTTAGACTAATAAGCAATTATATCAAGTTTGCAGAAAGCAAGGTTAATATATAAAGGCATATTATCTTTCTTATTTTCTATATATGCCTACAAGAACAAGTGGAAGTTAAAACTAAAAACATATGACTTACATAGCACTCTTAAAGTGAAATACTTAGATGAAATCTAACAAAATATGTTCAAGCTCTAGATGAATTAAACTTTAATACCCTGACAAAATTCCTCAAATATAATTAAATAAATGGATACTATCAAGAGGCCAGTTCTTCCCAATTTGATTTGTAGATTCAACATAAACACAATCAAAACCCCAGCAAGTTATTTTGATGATATCTGAAGACTAATTGTAAATTTCATAAAGCTCATGTAGAGAATGAAAAGACCTAAAAAGTCTACTCAATATTGAAAGAGAAGAGAAATATGGAGAACTGACCTTATCTGATTTCAGTAATCACTATTTAGTGTGGTGTTGATGAAGAATAGACAGATAAGTCAATAGAAGAGATCAGAGAGTCCAGAAATAGATTCATAAACCATAGTTAAACAATGTTGGACAACCAGCAAAGATAACAATGGGTCAATGATGGTCTTTTCAATGCATGATATTATAATTGGTCATCCACATACAATAAAAGATGATTGTAGCACAGAACTTATACCCTTCACAAAAAATTAACTCAAAATGGGTCATAGACATAAATATGAAATGTATTACCAATATACATGTGTTTAATTGGTCAAAATTCCAAACACTGACAACAGCAAACTCTGGGAATGTAGAACAACAGGAATTCTCATGTCGCTGGTAGAAATGAGAAACGGTACTGACACTTTGGAAGATATTTTGACAGTTCTGTAAAAAAATAAGAATACTGTAACCATATGATCCAGTAGTCACACTCCTTGGTATTTATTTATTCACATGTACTTAAAACTATACACACAAAAACCTAGATAAAACTTGAAAGCAATTAAGATTCCCTTTAGTAGGTGGATGGATAAACTGTGTGATATCCAAATTTGAAATATTATTTATTATTAAAAAAGAATGATCTCTTAAGCCATAAGAAATAGAGGAAACTTAAATGCATATCATAAAGTAAAAGAAGCCAATCTGAAAGACTTCCTACTGTATGATTTCATATACATGATATTTATAAGGACTCAAGTGATATGGGAACTCTCTGCACTTACCACTCCATTTTTTCTGTGAATCAGAAACTCTTCCAAAAGTAATATTAATTCAAAAATGACAATAATATTTAAAGCTGAATAGCTACCAGAAAATTGAAATAATTAGCAAAGTACTAATAATAGCCACTAAGGTAAAAATAAAAACTCAGTGGTTGAACATTGATTCTGCAACTGGGGTCCTATTAACTCTTTTTTCTTGGAAGTGGGTACAGAGGATTGAACTCAGGGGCATGCAGCCACTAAGCCACTTCCCCAGTCCTACTGTGGATTTTATTTAGAGCCAGGGTGTCGCTGAGTTGCTTAGCACCTCGCTTTTGCTGAGGCTGGCTTTGAACTCGCAATCCTCCTGTCTCAGCCTCCTGAGCCACTGGGATTACAGGCATGTGGCACCATTCCTGGCTCATTAACTTTTTAAATCTTATCTCGTCTAATCCTTACTACAACCTGAATGGTTTGTGCCTGTGTCCTCTTAAATTTTCAGGTGAAGAAACTGAGTTACCAAGATGTTAAGTGACTCCCTCGGGATGCACAAGTTATGTGTAGCTGAGTCAGGGTTTACATCTAGCTCCTCCACCCCAGCACAACACATTGCTGATGTCACACCATTTGTTTCCCAGATTTTGGTTAGAATGCGATAGATAAAAATGCCTGGGGCTATAAAATGAAGAATGGCACTAGAAGGCACAGATGGAAGATAGGGAGTTTCTCCCCTTCTGCCCTGCTGACACTTAGGCTCGGGTTTTCTTGCCCTGCAAGCCTTTCCTGTACATTGCAGGATGTTTTGCAGCATACCTGGCCTCTACCTGTTATTTGCCAATAGGACCCCCTAAGGTGACAGTCAAAAATGTCTCCAGACGTGGCCAATTGCCTCCTGGAGGTGTAAAACCATCCTGGAAATAACCTGTGTTTAATACCCTCTGATACTCCAGGCCTCGGTTGCAAGACTGAGCTTAGCCCTTCTTTATATTGAGCATCTGGGTCTCACTTCACCATGTTCTCATCAATCTGACCCTTTCGCATTGTCAACACTGTGTCCCATCTCTATCAACAATTAAACAAGATGAGACTGTGTAGGAGCAATGTGAACTTTAAAACATCACTTCCTCATAGATGAAAACAACAAATGATACCTATGAACAGACCAAGCTCATGATGAGACTAACAAATACTATTTCCTTAATTTTCCCATCTTACCTGAAATACTAAAGTAAGGAAAACTGAACTCCCTCTTCTCTTCTCCCATAAAGGAATCCAAACACTCCCAGATACACTTCACATACCACTCTCAAAAACTGATGAAATCTCAAGAAAAGTCAGTTCCCAAATTTGATGATTTTGCCAGCCTACATTAAGTAGACATTTGGAAACATCTGGATAAAGATTGACATCCTTTGTTTTTATCCATATGGCTTGCGCCTCTCAGATATAACCTAAAAACAATTTTAGATGACTATAAAAGCTTGAATGGAGTATGTATGGACGGAGTCCATCAACTCTTTTGTTTAAAAACAAGACCATCCTGCCATAGATTTACATAACAATGCCTCAAAATTTAATGTGGAGTGGAATGCATTTCACATTCTTGCCACAGAATTTTCATTTAGATTTTAAAAGGATGTGTGTGTGTGTGTGTGTGTGTGTGTGTGTGTGTGCGCGTGTGCATGTGCATCTATGCCTACATATATACCGATATAGTGTCACTATTTGTGTGTGTGTGTGTGTGTGTGTGTGTACACTCATACATATACATGTAATTCCATGCATCAGTGGGAAAATTATGTGAGTGACATAAAACCATCTGTATCAGAGGAAAAGAGAAGGAGAAAGTTTAACGTATTTGCCAATCTGCATAGAGCACACGTATACAAATGCAGCCCATTTTGGAAGGCAAAAACGGTACTTTCTTGCCTCTAATGGCTTGATAATAGCCATTATCGACAACAATGTAAATGAAAAGAAAATAAAAAGAGGCATTTTTATGCACTGCCCATTAAGAGCAGCATGCACATAAACTCATGAACTTGGAAAATAAATAAACAGACTGGTTGCTAAACAAAAGCTTGATTTCATTTCCAGTCCTATCGATGGATAGTTTGTCATTAAAAAGATAGAGCTGTTTAAGCCGTCCCAAGGGAGAGACTTAAAGTGGGATAAAAAGAATCCAGTGGAGTATGCAGACCTGAGCCAATCTTAAATAATTGCCATTCTACCCTGAAGCCAAAGAGATTTTGTTGAGTCATGGCCCAGCAGGACTGGGTGCCCCACCATGGAGCCCCATGGGAAAAACCCTCAGGCACAGAAGAAGAATCCCTGCCTTCACTGTGCGATAAAATTGCTCTTAAAGACCTGTATATTTTCCTTGCTGGTTTGCCATGTGACCTCATTTGTCTTCAGAATAGTGTCTGTGAATCATGGAATGAAAATCAAAAGGGCATTTGGTCTAGCTGCCTGACTTAACCTCTCTACATCAATTGAGCTCCATAAGTCCCTTTTATATCAGTACATCAAAAGGTACTGACATTATTTCTGGGTACATGAACTCATTAAATGTCTTTGCATACATGGAGTGTGCAATGGCGACTGCACATAATAGATGCTCAATATATAACCATTGCCATTGTCCCATATATTTACTACCCTTTTGGAAAGCCAGCTGCCATGAGAAACTTTATTGACTTAGAAATTAGACAAAATGACAGTCGAATTATTATTATGTGGTTTTGAGTGAAGATTGAACACCCATGAGCACCACTTATTTATGAAACAGAGATGCGGATACTGCATACATTTTGTGAGTGCCATGGGAATTAAATAAGGAAAGTCCTGTAAAAGAAGTTGAACATGGTAATTCCTCAGTTAATACCAGCTGTTATTGTCAGTTCTACTTCTATTACTATTTGCACTTCAATAGATGACAATTATTTCTGTTATTGAAACTACAGACCTCTCTGGGCTGGAAAATGAATGGAACTCTTTTCTCTTACTTTAGCGCTGGAGTGTGGTGTCATTAATGAGTAATTCTCTTCACTGGGAGCTGACAGCAGTTTTACAGGGCAAAGATGATGAAGAGGAAGAGGATGCATAAAACCATCTAGAGTTTTCTGATGAAGGAGATTCCAGCAGCCTCTACTGTCTTAAAGAACAGGAAAGAAGACTGAGGGGGTTCAAGAACTTACCTCATACAATCAATGAATTGAGAGGGGACTGGGTGAAACTGGGAGCAAACCTGAGTTGGCACTTGATTCAGGGAGATCAAGATCTAGCCAGGAGGAGAGGGAGGTGAATAGTTTCTTTTCATCCAAGTGACAGGGTCTGCAATGCAGTAGGAATCAGAGATGGTGGCCCTCAACCCTGCCTGGAGGCAATAAGCAGGACTTCCTGGAGGCAAATACATCTTGGGACTCTTGAAGAATCCACAGGACTTAGGAAAAGATAGCAATTGCTACACCATTTAAGACATGTGGACCATCTTGCTTAAACTTTCTGAGCTTTGCTCTGTTTTTTTTTTTTTTTTTCTATAAAATGTGAAATGTGATGATATATACTATGATATCATGCACAGCCATTCCTCTGTATTGGTGGATTCTGAATCCATGGACTCAACCAACCGGATTGAAGAGGAAAACATTTTTAAAAAATTATATCTATATTGAACATGAGCAGGCATTTTTTCTTGTCATTATGGGGTACACAATGTGATATAACTACCATTTTCATCTAATTTACAGTATATCAGGAAGTTTACTCTAAAGATGATTTAAAGAAATATAAGAGAGGATATGTGTAGGGCAAATACAAGGTTATTCTATGTAAGGGACTTCAGCATCCATGGGTTTTGCTGTTCAAGGGTGGTCCTGGATCCAATTCTCCATGGATACTGAAGGTCAACTGTACTTGTAAAATATAAAGGTGCCTCATCAAAATATATTACTCCTTATTTATTGAGCCAATGCTGGGCTCTATCACTAAGCTGAGGAGCTCAGACTAGTTGCTTGGATCTTCAATTTGCAATTTGATGATCAGGACAAGACATCTGTCACGTATCTATCTATCTATCCATCTACCTCCCTACCCATCTTTCTCTATTCCTCTCTCCCCTCCCTCTTTTCCATCCCTCTCTAGCTTGCTATCCAGTACCTCCTTAAAAGGTCTCACACCCTGCTGAACAAGTACAAGAGGGCATATTGAAAACTGGGCACACACCCATGGGGGACCACTTGCCAGACCTCAGCTTCTCCCTTTCTAATTGAAGTGGAAGCTTTGAAATGTTCTGTGCGGCTTTCTCTGAAGTCGCAGCTGACCAGTTTCTCCCGCTGCTTCCTAAACCTTTAATTTGTCAGTAAAATGGTTTCGTTTTCTTATGACTACTTGGATTTTTCTTTCTTCTGCAGCTGCTGAAATGGGACCCCGTGTGCAATGCCTATTTTTATGAGAATTCCCTTGCACAGCGCTCGGGTTATCTCTGGGAGCTGCTTCAAAGGGAAACGATGCACTTCAAGGCCACCTTGGTACCTGGGGAATTTGAGTTTAAGGTTTTATTTCTTCGAGGGCTCAGGATCTATGTCACTGTCTCCTAAAGAGTTTCAGCTAAAACTCAATGACGAAATGCATTTTTTTTTTTCTCTAGGCAATTGTCAAATTGGATCTTTGCCCTTGGCCAGCTGTGTAACCTTGGAAATTTACCTGAATTCTTTCCAAGCCTCAGTTTCCTCACCTGAATAATGGGGATTAAAACATGACCTATCTGTGACGATTTTTTGAGTGAAAAATTTTAGAGTATCAGGTCAGAGGTGCAAGTTTGATTATAGGTATACTGAATTTTAGCATTAAAGCGATTAACGTTTACACATAGTCTGAGCCATAAGTGTGTGCTCACTATGTTTGAATTTTTTTTTTTTAATGTGGTGCTGGGGATTGAACCCAGGGCCTTGTGCTTTCAAGACAAGCACTCTATCAACCAAGCTATATCCCCAGCCTTACTATATTTGAATTATTAATGTAGCTCTGCTACAAACATTGGCACATTTTCTGCCTTCCAGGGGAAGTTGGTCCAGTGAGAACAGCTAGAGATTGGGTGGGATTTTTGGTATCCAAATTCCCTCTTCTGTTCTGGATTTCTGGACCTAAGGAGCAACACAGACAGTATCAATCACCTTCTTAGCTCAGGCATTACTCTGTAATCCCCAGTTTAGAACTTCCTTGGTTAGGGTACTCTATGGCTGCCTTCCTAACCTCTCCTCATTGAATTAGATCTCTAACAACTATGGATGCTGAGTACTTTTCCCATATCAATTGCATGGAGGAAGCAAGGTGGTGTGTCCCCTTATTCTAAAGAGTGGACTGAAGGAGAGATGGTCATGACTTTTCTGTATGGTGCAACCATGACCTTTAGGGAATCAAAAGCATTGAATATCTAGCAACTCCATTATTAGCTCTTGAAAGGGAAGGAATTCTGTGCTAGTTGGGGAGGGGAAGGGACACAGAGATTAAAAGTGTTGGGCTGTTTATTTGTCCCATTGCTTACATGCATGGGAGGTGAAGGGCCTCCCTGTCACACCATGGCACAGATCGAGTAGAGGGCACATATACAGATCAAAGGAGCAAAGTCTGAATGCCACTTACTACACTGGGTAATCAAGGGTTAGAAAAGGCTGGCTTTTGATCAACTCAATCACAGATGTTACACGTGAGACAAAGAATCAAGAAAAGAAATAGCCAAGCGGCCTTTGGAATCAACCAGGATTCAGAGGTGCTTTGGAGTTTCAGATTCCTGTTCAGGTGTAGGAACCTACTTTCAGACAGCAGCCCCGCAGGCTCTCTCTCTCTCTTTTTTTTAAGGTTCATCTACCCAAAATTCAACTTGGCTAAGCTTGCCTTAGTACCCACCTCATATGGTAAGAAGGTATAATAAGAGATAAAATTTCAGAGTCCCTTGTCCCATGATGGCTACATATTAGAGGACAGGGAAAAAATCTCTGGGATAGGCTTCTGCAGGAAGGTTTCTCTTGTTCCTGGTCCTTACCAGTTTAGTATTCTTAGGTAAGTCATTTTCCTTCTCTAAACCTCATCTGCAAAGTGGAGTTGATAAAACCTTCTTGGGGCCATATGTGATTTCACATAAGCAAGTGACACAGAGAAGTTGCTAGATAAGCGCTCGTTTCTTCTTCCTGAGCCACTCACAGGAGAGCTCAGACACTGGGCACCATCCTTGGAGAAATGGGAAGTGGAAACGTGGGGATAATAAATTCCAACATCTGCCTGCTGGACCTTTTATCTGTACTTGGAGACAGGGTGTTTATTGAGACAAGGTGGATTTGCAGTGATGCATTATTAATAGTTTGTGATACGTTCCGGGTGATGGATATCTACCCCCCAGACACACGGAGACAGCTGCGTGCTCTCTTAGGGAAAACAACAGCAGCAAGCCAGAGCCAAGAACTCCAAGGGAACAAAGAACAGAAACTTCAGATGCCAATTATAGTCCGTGTTGTTTTACTCTGGATTACTAGAAGGCTCTCTCCCAACTTCCCACCCATCAGCCTCATGAATCTTTTGCCTTGGATTTACAGCACTTCTGTTGAGAAGTCCTAAACAGAACTGCACTGCACTGACAAGACACCCAAAATATCCTCTTCCTTTGGGTTGTCTTCCAGAGAGACTCATAGAGCATTGTTATCTCTTATCTCTTCTGTCTAATGTGGTAAAATATTGTCCTGAGTTAAAATCGGTTATCTCTGCAACAGCTCAAGCAATGGTGAGCCCAGAAGACAAAAATGCAGAGTTATGTTGTGGAATCCAAACGTTTCAGAGTAAACTAAGAGATTAAAGTGCACTAAGCTTGAAACCATCACCGATTTCCATCCTACCTATTTTACAGGTGGGAAAAGTGAAGGGTCGTGCTAAAGGTCACACCCAAAACGAAGGGGTTGAGAAAGGATAGGGCTTTGGGGTTCAACACCATATGCTCATATGTATCAGGGTGAGACCAGAATCTGACTGCATGAATATGGATATAGGATCTTGAGGGTGTAAGCAGGACGCACCATTCTCCCGTTCCACACTGGCTGTCCTTCATTCCCTCTCTCAGTCTTGTCTCGTCAATGACAGGCATGGCACCTTTCATTCATTCACATTGGGACGGATCGACGTAAAAAAATAACAGGGTACCTGGAGCTCAGCTAGTTGCATTTGCTCTGTAACAATGGCGAATATCCCTCACCTCTTTGAGATTTGGTCTCTTCACAGGTGAAACATTTCATAACAACAGTTCTCCCAACCTAAGAGTTCATCTTACTTCTGTGACTCATTCAAATGCTATTTATAGAGCACAAACCAAATGCTTAATCATATCCCTGTGCTGCAACATATATACAGCAAGATAAGATACTGCCCCTCTGTTTTGGGTCTTTGCTGGATCTGCTCCGATTGGATTTAGGACCCTGACTTTACATTTTTCCAGTGGGCTGAGATTTTGTTCACCTGGTAAAGAAGGGCTAATCACCTTCTGAGATGGTCCCAGCAAAGGCCGATAGGCCTATGTGCCTTGAAAAGTTCAATGTCACCTGAAGGCCCAGGCCTGGTTGTGTAAGAGATATTATTGAAAGTGAGTTCACTAGGGAGAACTACCCAGCTGTATTTGTGCTGCTATTAGCATTAAGGTATTCAGGCTCCATTAATTGTCCTCTCTCCTAGTTCCACCCTTCCTTCTCCTCCACTCTAAAACATTCAGTGTGACCTCGATTGAAACATTCTAACCTCCCAAGGTCAATTGGTCCCTTGACTTACAATGTGGGGAAAGATAGGATTTACCCTGGGGATGGCGAGGAGGTAGACATGTGGAGAGCCTTAATCCTGTCTAAAACGTTGATGTTCTCAACAACAGAATAGGAGGACTCTCACCATTTGAGATACAGCAATCTGAGGTAGGAGCTTATAATTAACTTGGTTGCAACTAAGCTGTGATGGTTAAGGACATTTCTTATCTGTGGAGGTACTTAACCTCACGCTTACCTAAGATTTCTTCTAAAAAGCAATTCCCACACAGGTGCATATGTATTGTGTGAATGTACAGGTGACATTTTAGAGGTGTAGAGTCATGCACCAATCCATTTCCATCTGGGGACTATTTCTAAGAAGTTCCCTCATCACCTTAATTGGTCAACTGAAGCATTGTGGTCTCTTCCAAGCTGACACATTGTGTCTTTACTGCTGTGATTTGGATATCAGTACACTTCAAAACTCATGCTAACATTTAATTGCCATTGTAAAAGTTGTAAAGGTGGGATCTTTAAAAGGTGATCTGACCATAAGGGATCCAGCCTTAAGGTGGAGTGGATGCCATTCTAAAAGGGTGAGTCCAGCCCCCTTTCAACCTCTCTCACCCACTCATCCTCTGCCAAGGAAGGACATGGCAAAGAGGGTCCTTGCAGGTATTTGCATCTTGCTATTGGGCTTCCCCACTCCAGAAAATCTGTGGAACCAGCCTCAGGTGGAATATTTTCCTGAGTATTCTGGACTATGTAGAGCAGTATGAAAATGGACAAAGGCATTCACCCTGGGGAAGACATGTCCATACAAGAAATATCTATAGATAACAACATATTTGTTGAATATTTGGACAGTGAGGTTCACACTACTTTGGTTTTTTTTGTTTGTTTGTTTGTTTGTTTGTTTGTTTTTAACTTGAACAGGATGGAAGGAGTTTTATTTATTTATTTATTTTATTTTTACAGACTGCATTTTGATTCATCATACACAAATGGGGTACAACTTTTCCTTTCTATGATTGTATATGATGTTGATTCACACCATTCGTGTAATCATACATGTACGTAGGGTAATGATGCTTCTCATTCCACCATCTTTCATACCCCCCTGCCTCCCCCCCTCATTTCTCTCTACATAATCCAAACTTTCTCCATTCTTCTCTTACCCCCCACCGCCCACCACCATTATGTATCATCATCCACTTATCAGGGAAAACATTTGTCCTTTGGTTTTGGGGATTGGCTTATTTACTTTTGGGATTGGCTTATTCTCCAATTCCATCCATTTACCTGCAAATGTTTTATTCTTCTTGATGACTGGATTATATTCCATTGTGTGTATATACCACAGTTTCTTTATACATTCATCTATTAAAGGGCATCTCGGTAGGTTCCACATTCTAGCTATTGTGAATTGAGCTACTATAAACATTGATGTGACTGCTTTATTGTAATATGCTGATTTTAAGTTCTTTGGGTCTAAATCAAGGAGTATGATAGCTGGGTCAAAAGGTGGTCCTTTCCAAGTTTTCTGAGGAATCTCCACACTGCTTTCCAGAGTGATAGCATCAATTTGCAATCCCACCAGCAGTGTAAAAGTGTGCCTTTTCCCCCACATCCATGCCAACACTTATTACTGCTTGTATTCTTGATAATAGTCATTCTAATTGGAGTGAGATGAAATCTTAGGGTGGTTTTGATATGCATTTTCCTAATTACTGGAGATGTTGAACACTTTTTCATATATTTGTTGATCACCTGTATATCTTCTTCTGTAAAGTGTTTGTCCAGTTCCTTAGACTTTGTTTAAAATCTGCTTTGGTGGTTTTGCTGATGTCCAGCTGGAAGACAGAGCATTTTAGCATCTATATTTGAAGGACTTGAATGACTTAAAGGGAACATTTGGGGTCTATGTCATCTTCCTACATGTTTAGAGTTAAGAACTTCTCTGTCCCAGGAGATGTCCTCTATTTCTTCTTATCCAGATAAGTCACCCTCAGTCTTCTTCTACTCTGAAGTTGCCATTTTATACTCTTCCCAGTTTTTTATGGCCAAACCGCTGCCAGCTCCTTACTCTCCTGGTTTAGCTCATTGACATCTTCCTTATTTATTTTCAAAATGGAAAATCTGGAAGAAAAAAAAATTAACTATTATTAATGTGCCTTAACTTTTTAGTAGGACTTTAAAACACTCCTAGCTAAGTCTCATGAATCATTTTATTGAATACTTCTAAAAACCCCATAGGTAAACATTACTTCATCCCTAAATTATAGATAAAGAAACTGAGGTATCAACATATTAAATGGCTTGCTTAATATTACACAGCTAGCAAGAAGTCTGACTTTTATAGATTTTGTTGCAAATGTGCACGGGGAAATGAAAATGAAATAGCAAAAAATGACAAAAGCTAGAATTATGAAAGTTACAGAATTCTTAAAAGAATTTGAACTTAAAAGAAATTCCACTTGTTTTTTTCGGTTGGTCCCTTTAATATAAAGTTCTTCTGTTCCTCTTTTCTTCATTTTCTTTTTGTCCCATCCTTTACTTGAGGAAGGTCAAATTATGTCATCCTTTGGAAACAGCTCTGTTACTAAAATTGTTTTAAAATGCCTGATACAGTTAACTTCTCAAAATAGTTCAAAGTTCTGAAAATGAATCATGTTCCAAACAGTCACCAACAGCAGGCCAATTTGTCTGGCATTAAGTGGCTTCCTAGATGCAGAATTCACCAAATGTTTTCACTTTACTCCATCATTTATTCCTGACAGCATTTAAGAGTCACTAAGGAACAGAATATTTCTCGAGGAATTCGTAAAGCTAATAATCACGGTTGTCATTTATCAGACCACTGTATGCACCAGGCTCTCTGATAAGCTCTTGGTACACACAATCTTCTTGGGTCATCATGGCAACTCTGCAAGGTAGGGATTACTATCTCAGGCTTTCCTAATAAGGATAGTAAGGGACTCAGGGAGGTTAAGTAACGTTCCTCAAGTTACAAAGCCAGTAATGAGCGGAGCTGGAAAGAACAGAAGTTTCCATGCCTGTGAAGCTCACACAGAAGGGTCAGCCCAGACAGGTTTACCATTTAGTGACTTGATCTTTCTGGATGAAAGCAGAGGTGTCACAGGAACAAAATGGGCATCTTTGATGACCTCACAATTGTAATTAAGACAATATCCCTTCATATATAAATGTCTTATGGGGAAACTTTGCTTTTAAAGCTCTAGTAAAGACAGCACACACTAAGCCAAGTGGGACCATTTTCCATTATTATGCAGTAAAATAGGGAAATTCCAATCACCACCCATAGGGCTTAATCAAAACCAAAGGGCCAGTTTCAAAGAACATCAACAGGATCACACACACATTTGGCCCGTAGCAACAGGATAGCTGTTGGAAAAAGGCCTCAATCAACAAAAAGAGCAAGTGACTATTTATGAAAATAGTCCCTATTTTCCTCTTCTTTACATCTCCCTTTGTTTCCTGTAAAAGGAGATATGTGATTCAAGAAGCCCCTTGGAACATGTAGACTTTTTGTTTTGTATTTTTGACTTAAAAATAAAATGTATTCCATTTTATTCCATTTATTCCATTTTTTTTAAAAATTATGTGTGTATGTGCATTTGTTTGTGCAGTTAATTTGTGTATATAGAAAGACATGTTGGCAGATTCTAAGAGCTTGCAATACTTAGAAATGGACTATTTATCAGAGTCTTGCCATGTGGTAAGCATCTTGTAGACATTATTTCTATTAAAAATAAGTGAGCTAATAATATGCCCACTTTTTAGATAGACAGACTGAGCTTCAGAGGGCCTGAATGATTTGCTCCAGGTTATCCTTCTTCTAAGACCCATTGAACGGGTGCCAAACTTTTCCCTTTCTGGCTGACCAGAACTGCTTCTCTCAAATACCTTGTAGAGATCATATCCAGCGCCAACCCCCATGGAAGGTCACCACTGGGTAGTGACATTATCTCGTATGGGTCCATCCAGTCTGAAGAAGCAAGACGCTGGTGTGTGTCTAAGAATCAAATTTAGTTGCTACAAATACAAAATAGAGTTTTGATTAGATGAAGACTCATGAAAGTTTCTGCATTGAAGAGCTGAAGGGCCTAAGACTATTTTCCAGAAGATGGGTCAGTAAGTCCACCAAGCCAAGCATCTGAATTCTGATTCTTGCTGTTTCCTGTCATTTTTCTAAACTCTGCCCTGACCCATATTTTGTACTGAAGATTCTGATGTCAGATCAAATTCCTTGAATCCTCCAGTATTTTCTGGTCCTAGGCAATCTCTGTGTCCCTCTGAGGGGCAGGCTTCACATTGCAGGGAATGGCATCGTGACTTCTCTCCAAGCCAGAAGAAGAGTGTTGGCATTGATGGGCTCCTTGTACGTGAGTTGAACATGGTTACGTTAAATTGTCCCAAAGCAGCTTAACATGGCAAATAACTTTCCCATCTTACAGATAAGCAAAGTGAGGATTCAAGGAGATCATAAATCTCCCCACCCAGGGTTCTATGCTAAGTCGGAGTTTCTGAGCCTGCCTTGCCTGACTCCAAAGCCAGTCTTCTCTTCTAGCACGTTCCTTCTTTGTGCTTTCCTTTTTGCTTTCAGGAACAAAATGGTGTTCAGCCAGAACAGAATGGCTGCCCCCTTTGCAAGCTCAGCGAAAACCCTGAAGAGCTTGTCTTGCCTTCTGGAAGGAAGTCCCTGCTGGCTCTCTGATTCAGAGCTCCATTGCAAAGCTGAATTCGTGCACATGGGCGACATTACTGCTGCTGGGAGTGGTGGGGAGTTCACTGGTCAGACGCCAGCTGGCTCTGGGGACCGTCTCCCTTCCCATTTCTGGAGCAAGCCACATTACGTCTGGCCATGCTTGTCTGCTTTGGTGCCCAATTCCACAGCCATTTCAAGTCTTTCCTGTCCAGAGAATGAGCGTTTACACTCCCATGGATCACCCCTTTGATATTTCTAGCCACGTAGCTCCAGCTCAGAAAACAAATCAGGAGTGACATTTTGTTACTCTATTTTCAGCTATAGCTCATAATTTGGTGTAAAGCTTGTCATTGTCTAAGAAACATATCCCTGCGCAGGGAATCCATTGGACACCCGAATGAAATTGACTAAATAAGAGCAGTTCCACTGAACAATTTGCAAATATCACTGCTTCTTGCCAAGCCTTTTTGGCAAAACCATCTTCAGTGACTGGAGAGCTTTCCCAGCCAGAAAGGGATTTGGGTTACCTTATGCTTTTCTCCCTACATTTTCCTGACATAAATACTTCCATTAAAGCCACATAAGTCTTAGACAATGGAAATGTCATTCAGGGAAACATTTACATTAGTTTTTCAAGAAACATTATTCAGTATTTTTCTTTTCTCAGAGAGGAGATGGACCATAATTTAGAGACAAAAGTATCATTTGTTAAAGATGGTTCTACCCTGCAAATTCAAG